>NC_067406.1:69186522-71879022 GCF_009764475.1 Pristis pectinata
CTACAAGCAGACCTGGAGAGTGTCGGTGTTCACAGTTCAGGTCGAAGATCCTTCATTCTATGAAGGATTTTTGACCAGAAGTATTAACTCTGTTTCTCTTTCCACAGATGCCGCCTGATGAGTGATTTTGTTTCAGATTGCCAGCATCAGCAGTTTTTATCATTTTAATTCAGAGAGTGTCAGTGTATAATCTTGACTCCCTTCTTAAACATGAACACATCAAAAACTCTCCAATATTGCTTGATGCAAACCCATTTGTTCTGTACTGATTGACTCACATTGTCTCCCAACAACACTTCAGTTCTACAATTTTAATTTTTGTTTTCAAATCCCTTTCTTTCTCTACCCTGTCAGTGTAAACATTTTCATTCCAATAAATCTTTGGGATCCCTATGTTCCTTCAAGTCAGCAGTCTTGCCTGTCTACTCTCACTTCATCTGGGCTGAAAGACAGAGGGGAGATAGCCAATGTAAAAAGGTGGAGAGAAGGGGTGGAACAAGAACTGGCAAGCGATGGGCTAATTTGATTGTCCATCCCTGACAGTATAAGAGTCAACTACTTTGTGAGGGACTAGAGCTAAGTGTTTAACAGACAGGACAAGGGGGCAATTCACTTCTGTTAAGGATATTACTGAATTATTGGGTATTGATCAAAAATTGACCTACTGGAGGAACTCAGCAGGTCAGGCAGCATCTGTGGAGGGAAATGGACAGTTAGCGTTTCGGATTGGGACTGAAAGAGTAGAGGGGAGATAGCCAGTATAAAGGGGAGGGGTGGAGCAAGAGTTGGCACGTGATAGGTTGATCCAGATGAGGAGGGGTTGATTGGCAGATGGAGTCAGGTGGGGGAGGGAAGCGTGGGAGACAACAAAGGGCTGCAGGTTATGGAATCTGATAAGAAAGGAAGAAGTGAATGTCACAATTTGGGTTTTGAGAACGACTGAGCAGATTTCATCCAAGCAGTCTTATTATCTCTAAATTAATGACTTGCTAACCTGGGATAAGGATTTTTGGCTTGCAAGTCCAGTATCAAAACTATGTTTCTATAACAATATTAATCACTTTGGGGACCATTATAGGTGTGGAGAGAGCTATCTTCCACCATATACATCCCTGACTAAGATTACAGCTCCTCCCACCCTGTCTCTTGCAAGGACACTATCCCTTTTTCTCAATTTTTTTTCTCTTTTCTCTTTTTCTCTGCCGCATCTGTTCCCATGAGGCTTTCCACTCCAGGGCATCCAAGATGTCCAACTTCTTTACTAACCGTGGCTTCCCCCCTACTGTGGTGGACAGGGCTCACACCCGCATCTCTGCTCTCACCCCCACCACTCCCAGACCCAACAGGGATAGGGTCCCCCTTGTCCTCACATATCATCCCACCAGCCTACGTATCCAACACATCATTCTCCGCTACTTCTGCTATCTCCAACGGGACCCCACCACCAAGCATGTCTTCCCCTCCGCACCCCTTTCTGCCTTTCGCAGGGACCAGCTCTCTCTGCGACTCCCTAGTTCACTCCTCCCTCCCCCCCCCCCAACCCGTCCCACTCCCACCCTGGGAACATTCCACTGCCCCTGCCATAGGTGCAACACCTGCCTCTACATGACCTCCACCTCCATCGAGGGACCCAAACAGTCCTTTCAGGTGAGACTGGGATTTACCTACACTGCCCTTAATATCATCTACTGCATTCAGTGCTCCAAATGTGGCCTCCTCTACATTGGTGAGACCAAACGCAGACTAGGTGACCATTTCGCAGAACACCTGTGCTCCATCCGGAACCGTGATCTGCATCTAGCCATTGACAGTCACTTCAACTCCCCCTCCCACTCCATCACAGACATGTCAGTCCTTGGCCTCCTCCATTGCCAGGAGAATTCCAATCGCAAACTGGAGGAACTGCACCTCATTTTCTGTCTTGGAACCTTGCAGCTTAACGGCATGAACATTGAATTCTCCCACTTTAAGTAATCCCCACAAACCTCCCGCCCACACCCACCCCCAACCATTCCTCTTCTTTTCTTCCCTTCCCTAGCCTCTCTCTCTTTTCTCTACCCCCCTTTTTTCCTCCTTACCTTTGACCCATCCCCCAGTGGACCTGCTCTCCCCTCCTCCCCCACACCTGCCTATCACTATCTCTTACCTGCATCTACTTATCACCACCCTGTGCCCACCCCGCCTCCCCTCTTTTGTCCACCTATCACTGCTCTGCTCTTCCCTCCTATATATTGGGCTTCCCCTTTTCCTATCTTCAGTCCTGAAGAAGGGTCCTGACCTGAAACGTTGACCACCTGCTTTTCTCCACAGATACTGCCTGGCCTGCTGAGTTCCTCCAGCATCATTGTGTTTTTTGTCTAGATTCCAGCATCTGCAGTCCTTTGTTTCTCAAGTTTTAAAGGTTATTTAACAACTGAGCAAATATAAAAATGGGTCAATGTTAGTGGAGGTAATCATGTTTAAAGTCTCGAAACAGCTGATATTAAATTGTAATAATTTCATTAAGAAACTTATGCGCATTGTTGGATTACAGAAATAAATACAGACATACTTTGTTAGATTCCCATGACACTCGACAAGCTGGTGCACAATAATGTTCATAATGTTCTCAGGACGGAAGTTTGTTTTGTTTTGAATTGCCTAATTTAACCCAAGGCAGTGGCTGGGATCTACAATTAACCAACCTCATGGTTCTGGGTTGGGTGGGGTGGTGTTAGTGGTCTTGTGATTGTTATTTGGTAATTACCCACATATGTTAATGAGGAAAGGATGAAGCTCAGTGAAAATACTCACAACTATATCACTTATATTAAAAAAACTCAGTACGTGTTCCATCTCATGAATGAAAAGTAGCCACTCAGCAACGGTCAGGAATACATCGGCTAAAATGTAGCTCAGGAAGGCATTAGTGTCTTTGGAAAAGGAGGAGAGATGATGTCACCAGAAGAAGAAAAAACATATTTTAGTATCTATTTCATGTTTTAGTGATATGGAAGATGTGAGCTACTGCTTGATACTCCACAGAATACAGCAGTGTAACATTTCTCAATATTTATCAACACTACATAGGATTAATGGCAATTGTAAAGCATAAACATAGCATTCATATATTCTGTAATTTATCATATGAGCCTGACATACTCCATTAAATAATGAAACCATTAATTAGTTCTCTCATCAGCTGCCAGAATCCACAAATTCTGAAATAAATGCTCCATTCAAGAATCTGGAGCTCTCAATGATTTGACATTCTCTCTATTAGGCAGTCCATTGGGGTCAAGGATGATTTGTTTCCATTCCAATTCTGTGATGAAGCCAATGTGGCACCCACAGACTTTGACAAAGGTGGGGCTGGAGGTGCCTGAAGGGGTGAATGGGTGGGTAGTTGCAGAAAGTTTCACTCCTTCAGCTATTTTCACTGGGTGTCTGTGTGCTTCTGACAAAATTGCACAACATCCATTGCCAGAAAACTCTTGGGAATAAGTGTTTATAATCCTACAAATGGAGAAATAAAGATGAAAGATGTCGCCGGAGTATGGAGACTCGTTGCAAGCTGCTCCTCTCGCTGCCTTGGTGAAGCAGCCAGCATAATCAAAGACCCCACCCACCCAAGTCATTCTCTCTTCTCTCCTCTTCCATCAGGTAGAAGATATAGGAGCCTGAGGGCACATACCACCAGGCTTAAGGACAGTTTCTATCCCAATGTGATAAGACTATTGAATGGTTCCCTTATACGATGAGATGGACTCTGACCTCATAATCTACCTTGTTGTGACCTTGCACCTTATTGTCTATGTGCACTGCACTTTCACGGTAGCTGTGACACTTTACTCTGTACTGTAATTGTTTTTACTTGTACTATCTCAATGCACTCTGTACTAACTCAATGTAACTGCACTATGTAATGAATTGACCTGTACGATTGGCATGCAAGACACGTTTTTCACTGTACCTTGGTACAAGTGACAATAATAAACCAAAACCAATACCAATACCAAATATTTGAGGAAGAGCAAGTAGTCTGAGACTCAGCCTGTGCATGCTGTGTGCTAGATCTGGCCTTCCTTGAGCAGTCCTCTCACCTACTGTCTTCTAATTATCCCAGTTGGTGTTCAGAGGCTTTTCTTAAACTTACCATTATGTGGAGCTGGAGAGTAGAAATTTAGTTCAGTAACCATTAATGCCCCATTTTCAACCTATTGTTCCCTTTCTGTTTCCCTCCCCAATACCTACCACTCTCAATCAGACTACCAGCCTTCGCTAGAAAAAAAGCAAATCCACCTTCACTCTTATCAAAGCAATGGTTTTTACCTGTACTACATCAATGCACTCCGTACTAACTCAATGTAACTGCACTGTGTAATGAATTGACCTGTATGATCGGTATGCAAGACAAGTTTTTCACTGTACCTTGGTACAACTGACAATAATAAATCAATACCAAATGGTATGTAACCAAAAGAGGGGGAAATGCTTTAAATTCAAATATAATTTAGGGTATCTTAACATCCTTCAAAAGTGCCCTGGATGTCAGAGTAAGAAAAGACAGCAAACAGGTAAGTTATTCCCATGTGATACATGGCAGAGAAAAACATTTCAACATTTCCCTTAAGTTAGACTCTTTAAAAATGAACAGAAAAAATATAAGACAATGATAATAAGAAAAACCTAACAAGTGGTTCTGAAACTGCAGTTGGGAAATCTCATGGTGTCTGTCTGAAATTTCACTTCCTGTTACTTTAAAATAGGTTATGATTTTAGCCTTTTTCATATCTCCAACAGGCCAATAGATTATGACAGCGATGTGTTTATAATACATGATAGTCAAAGTAGCCGTGGGAGTCAGTGGGTTTATAGTAGATATGGGGAGAAAGTTTGTTTCCTCGGATAGAGACAGAGATCCAAAAGAAGAGAAGTGACAAAAACCGTCTGAGCGAACCTGATGGCAGGGTGGAGGTAGGTAGTGAAGGTGATAAAATTGACAAGTTCTGCATGACTGCAGGATGCAGCACCAATGCAGTTGTCAATGTAGCGAAGGAGGATTTGGGGAGGGGTGCCAGGGTGGGTTTGGAACAATGACTGTTCCACATAGCCAACAAAAAGAGAAGTGTAGCTGAGGCCAATGGCTACAAATTTAATTATTAGAAAGTGGGAGGAATCGAAGGAGAAGTTGTTGAGGGTATGAACAAGTTCTGCCAGGTAAATGAGAGTGTTAATGAAGAGGAACTGGTTGGGTTCTGGAGGTTACTATCCTGTTGTGTGCAGAAGATCGCTGTGCCTGAATTGGTTGTTGTATTTTCACCATTACAATGCTGACTGCACTTAAATCATTGGTAAAGTACCTTGGGATGCCATGAGGAGGATATAGAAGGGTCTCTGTAAATGTAAGCCTTTATTTTAATAAGTCAAAATCTAAGGATTGTTTTCATGCTTTGATTCAGCCTGCCACGGTTCACTGTATTGATATAAAAATCTTCTGGAAGTTTTTCTAACGTTAACCAATTTGTAAAGTTTTGTTGTCTTTTCTTGAAAGCAGAAACCTTCTTGCAAACTGCAGACCCACTTTCATGACAGGCAAACATCATGTGCATAAATGAAAAGAAAGACAGGTGCAATGGCTCAGTGAGGTAATACTTTGCCTGGGAATAACATAATTAGGAGCCAAGGAGAGGGGAGAAAGCAGCTCCCCCTCAATCAGCTCCTCCTTTCCCTCCCTACGTGAAACAAAAGTGCACACTTACTCATGCGATGTAACTGGCTGCATAGGACTGAGGACTGAAGAAGACACCTCGTTGATGCAGTTATCTAACAGGTCATATTCCTGCTTGCACTTTATCGCTTTCATCATCATGTGACTTTGATCATCGGAGTTAAGGAATTGAACTACTCAACAGAAAAAAGTGAACTTAGTCAAGAACATGATAACATTTTGCCTATGAAGATTAGACTATTTTAATATTCAGCATCAGGTAACATCTCACCCAATTTCACTTTACTTTTATTTCTTTGTTTTTAAAGTGTAATGTTCAAAAATCTGTGGCTATTTAATATCATTAGAAAAAAATGAAATCTGAATGATAACAAAATGTTTTCCAATTCCACTGGTTTAAAATGTGTGGCTTATAATTCGGCATATATTTTGATCTATAACTAAGTAAAGGTCCAGTGCCTCACTGCTGTGTGGCAAACTCCACATGAGGGTCAGGATTGAACTCAGGTCACTGGAGCTGTGAGGCAGCAGCATTAACTGTTGCACCACTGTACCACCTTTGATCAGAGAGTGACAGCACAGGAACCACAATTGTTCTCAAGCGTCTCTGAGAAAGGAGTCTCATGTTCATGTGTCTATGTATGTATACGTGTGAATTTCTATGTATTGGATGAGACTGGGCTTGGAAATAGACTGCTGTTATTCACTGTCAAACCTGACAAACAAAAGGCTGACTAGCACAGGCAATGCATGGAAGTGAATCCCAGCAAGGAGTTAGTACTGTCAAGAAAGAAGGGGATAGGAGAAGGTCAAAGAGAAAAGGGATCAATGTACATAAAGTGAAGGAACGCCAGGTGTACCAGATCTCCCAGGCCTTTGAAATGGAATGAGATGGAAACAAGATGGTGCAACATAACTCATGAAAATATTTCATGAGCCTCCATGATGTTCATCTTCAAAAACAGCTCTAACCTAGAAACATAACAAATGTTGAAAGAAATGTGGCAGTGAACCACATCGGTACTCCAATGCACGATGTTAGTAAGCAGCAGGATGTGGCTTGCACCTTAGGTTCCTGAGAATTTGGATTTGGTTAGGGGAAAAAAAAATTGGAAATAGAATGGTTTGGGAGAACTAACCGTGAAGCTGTTGGATTGTTTAAGATCTAGCTTAATTAGTTTGGCACAACATCATGGGCTGAAGGGCCTGTGCCTGTGTCTGTGCTGTACTTTTCTATATTCTAGTGGGTCCACTACTGTGGTGCCTTGTAACTTCTGTCCTTGCAAGTTATTCTTATTTACCTCCTCTTGAATGGTTACAGAACTGCGGATGTTGCTGCCTAGGGAGATGTCGGGGACCAGAGATCGCACATTGCATATGAAAACCTAATGAGGGAAAAGAAATGTAAATATGAGAAAACACACAAGCAAAGCAAAATACATACCAGATTTTTGTTTCAATGTCCATGGGATAAGTTTTGTGTGAAATTCTGGGAGCTCCATTTGGAAGTGCCAGCATTTCCCTGCATGTGTCATCACGTTCAGGATTCCAATGCTTATCTGTGAGAATGTGTCGAACCTGCTGTCAAGCTTTTGCCGGTGATTTCAGAACTGGGCTCTTGTGCTGGATTCTAAGGTGTTGCAATTCCTCACCATTTAGAATGTGATATTGATTTTAGAAAGGCTACATGAGATGGTCAATGCTTTTAGAATTTTTTAGTTGTTTGAGTTTATTTCAATTTTAAGTTTTCCACCTTTTAAAAAAAAACTTAAGACATTGTTTGATAATATTTTTCATTGCTTTGGAATGTTTCCACATGTCAGGGTTTTGACAGTTTTCACAGTTGTCGATGTCAGATCACATGACTTAGCCAGTTGTTAATATTCATTCAGAATTTCTGTGGGCGGGGCTTGTTATGCCCCTTGCCCTTTTCTTGCCCAAGTGATGGCATTTAATAAATACCTGGCTCATAGTTATCCTTCAACATACACCACTGAAACAGATTCACTGGTCATCCATGTCATATCAAGTTGAAGGATCTTGCTGTGCACAAATTTCCTGCTCCGCTTGCCTACAATTAGTGATCTCACTGTCTGGAGGTGGAGATGGGGTGGGGGAAGTGCTTTGGAATATCTTGAAGACATGAAACAGGAATTTTAAATAAAGATGTTGACATCAAACTTTAAAGGTAATCAGTACTGAATACATCTACACAGGGGAACACAATGGACATTCGCCCTGTATACCACCGTGGGTCTAATAATGTAATTCCATGTATTTGCACTGTGCACTCACCTTGCTGATTATTCCTCATCTCGTCCTTTAACATAGTAGGAACCATTATAGGCTGAGTATATACGACAGGCTGTACCACCACTGGGTGAATCACTGGGTACAATCCTGAGCCTGGGATGGTCGAACGGGATAACAGGTGGCTTGTAGCAAGCACTGTGGGGCTGGTTAATGCCATGCTGATGGGAGGCTGAGGTGACCTTTTATTAGGTGAGCTTGAGCGAGGTATATTCATTGTAGGAGATGTGGAAGACAGCGCAGTCAGTGAGTAAGGAGATGAAGGGGAACTTGACATACGTGGAGAATGTCTCTTGTTCAGTGAAAGATCTACTGGCTCGATTTGACCTCCATTGGCCTCAAGTGATTGAAAAAGCCCAGTGTGGGAGCCAGGGTGCAGGGAGTAAGTGAGGCTGTGTTTGTTCTCGGGTTTAATATCATGCTTTAGTCGGCCCATATGTTGGAATGGCTGCAAGAGAAGGATGAAAAATAATTAGCTATGGCAAAACTCAACTCAACAGCTTTGAAATGACTCAGTTGGAAACCTGCATAAACATAACGTGAAAAGAATTCCTATCTCCAGCTTCATCCATTCCACACCACCAGTCTCATAGAACATGATTGGAGCTTGTGCTCATTAAAAGCCAATTGAGAACTTTCTTAGCTGTCCGGGAGCTGACATTTTTTCCAGTTGGTCCACTGCATTTCCTCCTGAGTTAAGGTGGAAGTTCAATGGAAAAGCTGAGGGTCCTATTAAGCTTACATGCAAGTGGATAATGGTTTAAGGTGTGAAGAGACAGGCAAAGTTTGTTGGCCAGAAAGACAGAACATCCAAAATAGAATATCACCTTGTGCTTTTGTCTTAATTAACTATATAATTACTTTGAGACCAGTCTTAGCTATTGTGAACACTGTATAAAACTTGAAAAAATATTTACTGATCATTTCAAAAAGACATTAAAAGGTGTTGCAACTGAACAATTAAGCTGGAAACAGATTCCATCCGCCCTTCTATTTATAACACTTATTGTTTTTATATAACTTTAAGGTGCAGCAGGAACACCTGATTCTCAGTTTGGTGGTTTGCGCTTACATAAAGCTTATAAATATGAGATTACTGCATAGTTCCTTTCCTATGTTAGACAAGATTGAAATCAAAGTAATTGAATAGTTATATTCTTAACAATTAGAAAACAAAGTACAATGGTCTTGGATGTTTCTGCCCACACCTTCAATAGATGTTGGCTGTCTCCTCAAATGTCATACAAGATGGTTTAGAGGGATATGGTCTAAATGCACACAAATAGGACTAGCTCAGGAAGACACCTTGGTCAGCATGGACGAGTTGGGCCGAAGGGCCTATTCTGTGCTATATGACTCTATGACCCTAAGAGCTGCTCCTCACTTGCGAGCCTCGGAGGGAACAGCAGGTCAACTGAAGGGTATGTCAGAGATGGGTCCACTTTTCATCCAATATTCACAAAGCCACAAGCAACACTGGAAGTCATATCCTCTCTTTAATCCAAACCTTAGTTATGCTGATAATTTATGAAGAGATGGAATGATGATATACCTGGATTTCACAATGGTGAGTTATTGGCATGCATGATTGTGAAATGCAGCCCGACATCAAATGTTTAACAACTTTGATGGCATTGTCATTAATTGCAGAATGTGCCTGGTGTAGATATTCATTTCCTGGTCCATGTGATTTCAGTGATCTCAGTTTCCCCAGCAACTTGGTTGCTAGATTTGGCCTCAGCACCTGTCCAAACTGAAAATGATTTTTCAAACACTTATTCATAAAGTTACTTCTTCTTTAAACTGTTAAGAACTAATACTAACTTCCACAAATTGTAAAGCATCGATCTTGCACATGACACTGCTGCCATCTAAAGTGCCAAAACTTAATGCATCTATGTGAAACCTACCTCTGCTACAATTGTTACGTGTTAGCCATGCCCTTTAAACAAACAAATAACTTTATTATTGTAGAGAAAAGGGCAACTTTGGATGAGGACATTAAGCATTTGTCAGTGGCGTTCCATATTATCAATAGAAAAATCATATTTCACTGCCATTTATTTAAGTCGCCTATTCACAGGCAATGAGGTTGGTCACATTTGAAGTTTTCCAGGGGAATTTGAACTTCACATAATTTCAGAGCTAACAGGGACAATGCTAACCCCTTCTGCCCAGTGAAGGTCAGATGAGGAGACAGTTACACAGTAGTGTAGCAGTTAGCGTAATGCTATTACAGAGCCAGTGACACGGGTTCAATTCTAGCCGCTGTCTGTAAGGAGTTTGTATGTTCTCCCTGTGTCTGCGTGGGTTTCCTCCAGGTGCTCCAGTTTCCTCTCACACTCCAAAGACATACAGGTTAGGAAGTTGTGGGCATGCTATGTTGCCTCCGGAAGCGTGGTGACTCTTGCAGGCTGCCCCCAGAACACTCTATGCAAAGATGCATTTCACTGTGTGTTTCGATGTACATGTGACTAATAAAGAAATCTTATCTTATCTCTTAAATAATCCAACCTCACTGGGAGCCAATGGAAGTTGGTAGGTCCTGATTTTCACTTGAAATTACAGGTACCAAAATCTAGAGGGAACCAACAGCAATTTTAACTCTGGTTTGAAAGGAAAGTAATAATGGGCTTCCTGTTTGACCGAGCCACTGTGCAAGAGGGTTTGGGTTACATGAGCTGACGAGGAGCAGGGGTGCTCCTCCAACAACCTTAAGAAGGCTAAGGCCTCTCTCATGCAGATCACCCACCCCTTCAGATTGCAGGATGTCCACAACACCATCCTGGCTGGAATAAGTGGATATTTGGCTGGCAGAAGTAAAATAAGAGATAAGACCTTGGCTCTAGAGTAGTGGATGCTCTACTAACTCACATCATTGCATCAACAAAGAATCTGTTGGAGGAACTCAATGGGTTGAGTAGCATCTGTTGGGGGAAAGGAATTGTCCCATATTTTGGGTTGAAACCCTGCATTAGGACCTGAAAAGTCAAGAATTCCTTTTCCCCCCACAGATGCTGCTCAACTCACTGAGTTCCTCCAGCAGATTGTCTGTGCCCCAAATTCCAGCATCTGCAGTCTCTTGTGTCTCACGCCACTGCAAGCTCCAAGCCATCCCAGAATTAACATCAAAGCCAACATTGTCTAAAAAACTCCAATGTTGTAACACCAAAAGAATGACTTCTACAAATCTCCTAACATGCCAATAAACTAAAAAAGAAAACAACATATTTGCGATCTTGATTTAGGCATTGAAAGGTAAATCAGAAGTTGAGATGCTACATTGTTTTTAATCAATGGATTTAAGCCAATATTTCCTGAGGTAAGAGAAGACGCCCTTGAACCAACAACTACTTAATGTGTGTAAAAGTGCAATTATACTATCTATGCTTCTGCTAATAATATGAACAAAATTTCCTTACATCAAACCTTTAACTCACTCGATACTGAGCTGTTGATTATATGAACAAGTATTTTTGGAAATCATAGTGTCTGAGGAAATGTGCTGGAATGGATTGGGTCCTAAAGTGAAATGGGAAGCAATCCTGCACGCATGAAATTAGAAGGTACGCACAAAACCACTACAGGTAGGTAAACTGTAACTAAATGGCGCCTTCCCTGATGTGGGAAGTGGCCTGCACAGTGCTTTTGCACTTTTACTGCTGGAGTATCCAAACCATTCCTTCAGTTGCAGCACATTCAAAACAGTGGAAGAAGTGCATTTGCAATTAATCACACAAGAAGAAACTGTTCTTGGATCAAAGCAAAAGGCAGAACTGATGGAAATGTTTAGTGCTCAGCAAACCTTATTTAAGTTTGCTGAATATTATAAATCACATTGAAATATATTATTGCCCCACTACAATATAATGTGTAATTGATATTTGTGTCAACATGTTGAGAACGACATTACTGTCCCACTTATTCTCTTGTCCCAATGCTTGAGAAATTGCTCCTCCAAGAATGTTAAAGTACTGACTGGTGGATTGCCAAATTTAATAGCTCATTTACCTTTCGTATCTGTTATGATTCACAATTGTGAAGAGACTGGTAAGCCAATAATGGAAATATAGAATCTGGTATATAATGGAAAATATTGATCTTAAATGTTGAATGAGATGGGACAGAAAATAAATTGGCATCCTGCCTCGCTGTTGCCCATTTGTTTTATTTTAGTATAATCTCCGCACAACTGATAAATCATGAGAAAAGGCCAAAAAGGTTCAATGACTTTTGCTTGCCTTCTCCATTACAACAGTGGCTACATTTTATTGGCTATAAAGCAATTTTGAATGTCTTGTAATTAGGAAAGATGTGATATGGACAGAAGTCTTTTATTTTTCTTCCTGAGCAGAATTGAATCGATCTCTAAATTGTGGATTGATAGACTTTTTCAGACTTAATTAGCAACCGATATCCTTTAGTATAATGTGCAATCTGATTCAAATTTGTCTTCTGTTCACAATTTTTTTTTGATTCTCTGAATGGGAATTTATTCTGTTGTTAAGGTCATAAGAAAAACAAAATACTGACTTTCTTTCTCAAAATATGGAAACACCACCGATACTGTGGTGTTGGTTACATTTGCCAAAGCACATGGTACTGAGAGTGTCAAAGATAGAATATTAGTCAGGATATGTCAACAGACAACATCCATTACAGAATCCTAACGACAATTTCCTTTCTGCCAAGATCATAAAATTGGTGTCAAAGGTTCACAGCTTTTTGGTGAAAGAGTCAACTGAGGGGTACTAGAAATTCTAACAGTGGCCTGTTTTCCTCTTTTGTTTGATTGAAAGGTTGTCTTTTCCATCATTCTTATCTACAACATACTGTTTTAATATTGAAGAATGAATTAGTACTGCAGAATTATTGTATTTTCCCTCCCATCAAAAATTACTGTTGAGCTTTTTTCACAAGTATATCTACCCAAACAGTTGAAACTTCACTATTTAATGATGTTTCATTGCAAAAAGCAGCTTTCCTACAAACCTTGTTTAATCTGCCAAGAAGGGCTAATGAACCCAACCAAATGCCAGATTTCACCTGCTCATTATTTTACACTTATCCCTCCCCAATCTAATCACGGAGAGCCTCATCCTGAAAGTTAACTGCAGGCTTGCTAGTGTTGAACACCCTTGTTGAATTTTGTTGAATATGAAGCCTTATTTGTATCCTCAAACCTCCTAAGGCTACGATGGCTTAATATCATAATGGTCCGATGAAGCAGGGTTCCGTTCAAGCACTGAGAAGTACTTGTCTGTAACAACTTTGCATTTCAATGCTTATTTATTGTAAGGATTAATATGTCTAAAGTAAAGCAGCTTCTCCACTCTTCACACAGGTCAAGAGGAGAGAGGTTTCCCGTTGGAATTCATTTGGAGTAAATAATGGATTATTTTGAATTTCCCAGCCCCAAAAATAAACAGAAAATTTTGAAAAATAAATCACTCAAAAATTCTGTTGTTTTGGTCACTCAGCAGGCATGAAATACAAATGATATTTCCACTGTTATCCAAGCAAGCAAAGCATATTGGAAGCTAACAACCCTATATCCATGGAACTTTGTTTTAGCTGGAGTCACTGTGGCCTAGTTCCAATGTTAACTTATAAAATGGGGCTTTACAGTTCTCCCTGGTATTGAAAAATTGTGCTGCGAGCTAATTCCAGACAACAAGTGAATTTAAATGCCAGCTTTACAAGTAAGGAGAAACTTGACCTTAGTTGCTTGTGCTGAATGAACAATTGGGTGTGGTACTCTACTTTTGAAATTTGGTTCCATTGACTTCAATGAAACCGTGTTTCGGAAACTGAATACAATGTGCAGCTGCTGCTTTCCAATGTGCATTTGGTGCATGCAGTGGAGGACAATTCTTACCCTTTTCCTGTACATATTGTACTATTGGAAGGATTATCATCAGAGAGCACTCTATAACAACTGGATATCATTTTCAATAATCCATGTCATTTTCTACAGATGTTGGAGCACTTAAATGGAGACTTTTTTGAACATTATTGTGTTATGGACTATAGCCATACAACTACTGGTCTCTGTCCTATTTGTATTTTGCCTTTAAATAAATTAGTTTCCCTGATGGTTCCATCAGTTTCCCCTGTCAGTAGCTGAGCTACTTCAATCGAGAAGGTTGAGATCTTGCTGTGTCATATAAACCCAACCCACAAAGATTAAGGGTGCTACAATTAGATGTCTTGGTTGGGTAGGTCTGGGGGTTCTGATGTGAATTGGTTGTGTATCACTTTGCAATCAAACAACATGGTCAAACTATGGTCAGGTTTTATATATAATAGTGGTACAAATGACCTCTCATCTGTGGGCTGGACCTTAGCAAGGAATCACTTCTTTGGGAAGAGGAGGATAAGGCCAGGGAGAAAATGACAGATTCTACCTGGATCATTTCAGTGCCTCATGCTTCTTAATAATGCTAAAACATACTCTGCAAATGCAGCTCCTAGCCTTACCTGATTTAGCAAGTATTTATAAAGCTGCTTCAGGGGATTTTGTGTTTTAATTCCCTGTCACACCAATACCTCATGTGATACTAATGACTGTAGAGGCATTGCAGAGGGCAGATCTTCCTATAACTGACAAGCTGTCTAATCTTCCTATAATCGACGAGCTGTCTGATCTCCCTGGTCACAATCCTTTGCAAACCTGCTGGTTCTTCTTCCAGTGATCCCCTTGTTTATTCTTCTGATGGGAGATGGGCTCCCAGTGGATCAGTGAGGCCCCATGGGGCACAGGGCCTTTCTCACTGTCTGGCTGGCCCTGCCACTGAATTTCACTGGAGCCACAGGAAGATGCTGAGGTGGGGTGTTAGGGGGCGGAGGGGGGGAATGGGAGAGGCTGGGGATGAAACTGGATGCTGGCAGAGTTGGGGGAGGTGGATGTTGGAAAGACTGGGGACCTGGAATGGACAGCTGGGGGAAGGTGAAGATTGTGAGGACTGAAGATCCCAAGGGTCAAACCTATAGTTGACCCTTACCTTGTGCCTATGACTGCCACCAGCCTTGCCAGTGGCGGTGTTTCCTGTAGCCCATTTAATGGCCTTGGACAGGAAACCCTGCTGCTCCTGTTAGTGACATGCTGCGCATTATGGCTGCAATTCCCCAGTCAAGCAGATTAACAGAAAGTAGTGGTCTGGGCAGCCAGGAAAATTAACCCTTCTGTTCAAAGCATTAGTGAAGGTACATTGAAGTTGTTAGAGAAGAACAGAGGAACTTTACAGAGGCTCTGTGAGCTTTGCCACAGCTTGGATGTGCCTTCTGCCAGTCAAGTTGGTACTGCCTGGATTGACAGACACCTGTTGTTGCAGAGGGAAGGAGATTGTGCTGGCACATCAAGCTTTACGGGAAACTCACCACAGCAGTGAAGTCACTGCAGGAATGATGGGCAGCAAATTGGGAGCACGACAGACAACTTAGGCTGGAGCCTGCCTGCTGACCGACCATCTGAGAAGAAAATCCTGTAAATGTTGAGAGTTACATGAAGGCCTGCTGGTGGGATCTAGAAAATCTGCCTCAGTTATGGCCCAACAGACCTGCTGGACTTCCTATCAGTGATGCAAAGCAATAGGAAGAATGCAATATACCCCACTTTAATGATAATATTTAATGAATAAGAGATTTATTTGGTTGGTGACACTGATGATAAACTCAAAGAGACTTTTGTGTAGTGGGACCAACAAATGCTAATGAACTATTTCACACAAAAAAAACAAGAAATGATACAAACATTGCCCTGCTGATAAGCGGCATTGGATTCTGACAGGTATCTTACCAGCAAGTCATTGAGAAGGCCAACATGTACTTAAATAAAATACAAACTGTGCACTCTTCAGTAATCTTTGCCAGGCTGGGCATGTACAGGTTTAAAAGAATGAGACGTGATCTCATTGAAACATAACAAAATTCTCTCAGGGATTGACAGGATGGACGTGGAGTTGATGTTTTCCCTGGATGGGATCACAGTCTCAAAACAAGGGAATGCCCATTCAAGACAGAAATGAGAAGTAATTTTTCCAGACTGAGAGGCTTGAATCTTTGGAATTCTCTCAGAGGGCCATCATTGGGGGCTTTTAAAAGGGGCTTGGATGGGCACATGAATGAGAGGAAAATGGAGGGATGTGGGCATTCTGTAGGTAGAAGGGAATAGCTATGTCGGCACAACATTGTGAGCTGAAGAGCCTGTTCTGTGCTATGTTCCAAGGCTCAGTCTATGAATATAGGTTTTTAAATATCAAGGGAATCAAGGGATAGGGGATAGGGGTTTAGTGCAGGAAAGTAGCACTGGGTGAATGATCAGTCTAATGTTATTGAGTGGTGGAGCAGGCGTAAGGGGCTGAATGTTCTTATGTTCCAGCATACGCAGAGATCTACAGTGAATTTAAATATCCCAGCTTGGTACACACCATTTAAATTGGATAAGGCAGTGAAGAAGCACCAACTCGATTTTGTCCATACTCTAAGCTCATGAATGTGTACTTCCAACAGAGAAACACTGGTTACTTATAAGGAGTAATAACCCTGCCTCACACCCTCCTTATTCCATTATCGAATTGCACAGACTGTCAATCAAGGTGGAAGCTTTCTTCCCCCATATGTTTCAGCTATTTACTGGATAAACTCACTGTAGGATTCAACAAAATCAAAATATTGCATGTCTTTTAAAACCCACTGTTAAAGAGGAAGAAGCAATGTCTGCTGTAGTTTGAAGGAAGGCTGTCTCCTATAAATTATCATAACCATTCCACATGCTTTGAAGAAGTATTTGGTAAGCACAGGGTCAGAAAATGCAAAAGAATGCTAAGCTGAAATGCTGGATTTAATTTAAAGAGATGTTGCTATTAATAGTTTAATGATGAAAATTTATGCTCACCATTGCAGCTGGATCCATTGGGTCTTGTTTTCCAGGCAAACAGTCAAGCATGAGCATTTTGAGCAAACTTCAGTCCCAGAAAGAGTCAGCCTTTCCACCTGTTAAACAAAAGGATTTTGAACATGATCAGTGTACTCACTCTGTGCCTACCTGAAAAGCACAACTCAAGTGGATTAAGCACTCTTGAGAAACATGACCTTCACTCAATATTGGGCCCCTTTTCCCAGAGGGCTATAAAACAACACCATCTCATAAATACCCCACCCCTGCAGAGGAGGGCATGGGTTATTGCCAATAATTGCACATGGCTATTGGCCTTCAATTCGACAGAAAACGTAGTTCATTCCAAAACACCACCTAAAAAAAGGATAGGATATCTCATCTGCTTGGCGAGTCCCCAGCTCATGAGTACATCCCCAAAGGTTAATTACCCTCACCTTGACATAGTGAATACCCCTTCACTGTGTTGTCTCCACAGTGTGATGTCTCCACCAAGGGAATCCTCCCGATCTGTGCAAGCATTCATTACGCGAATGCCCTGACCATTAAAAGGTATTGAGAACACATCAGGGTTGAAAGCTATTGCCTAGTTTGTCTCTCGTGTTGATAAATGATAAATGCTAAATTTAATATTGGTTTAAATGGAGCAAGTGCAAATGTTTGCCTTTTTATAAAGCTTTTTGCTATGTTTGGATTTTAAACTAAAATAGGTACATAAAATTGCATTTATAATTATTCTAACATTATTTTTAACATTGTTAATATTAATAATTTTGAATTGATACTTCTTCCACATTTTTTGTGATAATGTAAAGTCTCAGTGGAAGCTCAGTGCACATTTAAAGATGCACTTTATTGATTAATATATTATATTATACTTCATGCTCAAATTAATTGAGTAATGCATTCTTGCATAAAGAATGCATTTACAGAGCACATCACAGGACTTTTGAGAGTTTTGGATACAGCAACAAAACAGAATTTTTACAGCTGCTACACAAAATAATTTAAAGGAAAACCATCTTCCTGCGTAAATATATCCCAAACACTTCTATTTATTTACAAATACAGTACATAAAATAAATATGCAAAAAGACACAAGTTAGACTTGTGGAAGATGCCATTGTAATTTTGCCTGGCCCTTATGGATCTTCCTAAATTATCACACAGAAATGCTTGTCAAACACTTTCTCATAAAGATAGGACTCATCCAAAGAGCCCTTCTGCTTTTTTCCAAAACTGCTGATGATGCACATCTCCTTTATGTTCAAATGTAGTTCTAAAAGACTTGTTTTAATTTTGCAAGTGACCTCCTGTTCACATTAAATGCATTCACTAGTGATATTACAATACAGGTGAACAACTTGCAGAAAACATAAAGTTACTGTAAACAAGTTTGAGTAACTTGGAACAAATTTGTATAGCTGACACAGAGCTACCCCACTGGGCCCTCATACAAGGAACTTGGCCCAGAGATCTACAGCTCTCCACTGACCTCCTCATCCAGAAAGGAGTATTTGGAAAAGTGCCTCTCTTACCACTTTGCAAAGGCTATCCCTCTTTGAATAAACATGCATCCTATCACTGACTGGTTTAATTATCTGTAATATAATATAGTAAAATGGAAATCTCAGTCCACTCCTAGCCATTTTCTGGGTGAAATTTCCCACTAATCACAGATAAACAGATAATGTGTTTAACATTGCCTGAGACTCCAGCTGGCAAGGTTGGGTAGGGGATTCCTGCTCACCTTGGCCCTTTGGGTGCCTGATTTCTGCCAAAGTTAAAATTATAACTCCTTGTAATAACATTTTAGCTATTGTATTAGTTCCATGCCTGGCTAGTAGATATTATAAGAATGATTTTTTAAAATTTGTCCAAATCCAGGCCAAACAAAATACAATCTTAAGATACATTTTAATTTAAAGAAATAGGCTCTATTGTGTTAGTGGGTGTACTTCTCCTTCAGTTAGCACCATCCTGGTTAGCAAATAATTCCCTAGTCATAAGGAGTGACAGGCCCTGTTGTCTTTGTTTAGAACCACACAGTGGGGCAGGAGTAAGCTGCCATCCTCTTATTTACTAGGAGGTGTAACTTTACACAAATGAATCTACCAAAGGGTGGATCACTCATCATTGTTTTAGCCAGTGAGGACAGATCGCCCAAACAACAGCTGAGAAGAACCTGTTACATGAAATATAGTAGGAAGGGTGTGCTGGTCTTTGTTAGAAGTAGAATGTCTCACGGGACAAACGGTGTGGCAGGTCTCCTCACCCACCCAAGCTGCTGGGAAGAATTGTATTCTCCAACCTAGACATTGACAATCTTTTAAGGGCAGCAACAAAGCAACTGTAATAATCGTCCATCCCAAAAGAGAAAGCAGCATTAAAAATCTTTTGGCAGAACTGGACCGCCAGTGTTTCCTGAGAAGTACTTGTTACACCCTCATTGTTCTGGTAACATTTTATTTTAAATTACAGGATTTCTAGAAAGATAAATCAGGTCTAAGAGAAAGGAACAAAGTTGCATTTATACAATGTCAATCATCCCCTCGGGATATCTCATAGTGCTTATATCCAATGATGTACTTCTGGAGTTAATCACCATTGTAATATAAGATGGGTAGTGACAAATTTGAGACTAAGTCCCCAAACTAGCAATGTGATAATGGCCAGATAATCTATTTGATGATGTTGAGGGATAGATATTGTCTGTGGCATGGGGCGATGGTTGGTATGGATGTGGTGGGCTGATGGACTTTTTCAGTGCTATATGACTTCATGACTCTGTAACTACCCTGCACGACCCAAGAACAATAAAATGATTATACAATATTATGTGGGGATGGAGTAGGGGTAGCGGCAAGCATGGAGAGGGCTGTTAAGGTGAGGTACAAGGAATTTTTCATTTGAAAACTTTGGCTTCTGTGTCCATAAACCTCTGCTGGGAGTTGCTGGCCAGTAAGACTCCAAGTGCTCAATGTATAATCTTCTCAAGGTGTGTTATTGTGCTTTTCAAGGCAGATTTCTCCATAGCTGCCCCATTTGCAAGTTTGGGGAAAGATCAGCAGGAACCCTGAAGAAAGTTCATAGACAGGCATTTTCCACTGACGTCCTGACCTCAGTGAGAGGTCAGAACTATTTATGCAGGAACAGCTAAGGATAAATGAGCCACAGGTGAGAGCCGGCGCACGGTGCTGGATTCAGTTGAGAGCTCACATCATTACAATACCTCCTCCAATATCACTTGATTTCAGTCAATGCAGTATATGCAGAGATTCACCTCAGCCGGGGTAGCTTCTCATGGACTTTTCTGCTCTTAATAACAAAGTTGACTATTAATTGGTGAATATTAATTGGGCATCCTTGCTTCCCAGCTGCACAGAAGACTGATCAGACATCTTGCACAATGCTGTGGCCATGACCAGGTCTGTGAGCAGAAGTGAAAGTAGCAATTGTAGTAACTTGTGCCAGATGGTGAAAACAGGGTCGATTCCATAGTGCCAGAAGGTCAAGAACCACTTCTGCTAAAGCAGTTCCTTAAACAATAGGGGCAAAATTTAGGGGCATAAGGCAGAAACCAGAGGGATCCTGCACCAATCAAAAATCCTGCTGAGAAGATTAGGGTAGGAATAACATGAGGATCATAGTAAAACAGAATAGTATTATACACCCCTCTTAATGCATACACGCGCGCGCGCGCACACACAAATACACACATGCACACACATGTAGACTTTCTACATATTATCATAATGGAGGCAAACCCATACCTTTAATAAACCTAAAACAAGGGATTGACAATGAGCTGTAAGTTTACCAAAAGATGTGGAACTATGTTTGCATGATGAAGTTTCTATATCGTGTTTTTTAACAAAAAGATGAGCCAACATAAAATAGATGACTAACACCTTTACTAAATTTGCAGAAAAATGGGGGGGTTTAACTTTCTTACGAATTTCACACAAAACAATTTCAAACTCCAAAGGCTCCAATGACAGCTAAAATTTCTTATCTCAGACTGCTTGGCTAGATAGATCCACTGACTCCAAACAATAGGGTAACTTTCCCACACATGGATCAAAAGAAACAGCGATGAGCATTTCCACAATACAGGATATAAAGTACCTTTCACAGATAATGATCCACTACCCCTTCATTATAGACCATGACTTGAAGGCATGTGCAAATTCTCCAAAAGCAGCCTCCATTTCCAAAAGGTAGACATTTTTCAAATAAAGGATATAAAAACCAAAAGAAAGGGTTACGTTGAACACAGAATTAGTCCTGTTTCTGATGGGAATCTGCAAGCTTCTTGGTTAGAGATAAGCTGCTGCTCCCTTTACCTTCCACCCATCAATTCCAGGAACTCAAGTTACACTGCCCACTAATTAACAAAACTGCACCGTGTTTCTCCTTGCCAGCTTGTCTTGTCATAGTTTGTCTTTAGATCTATTGTCATCCAGGGACACAGAGGTCTAATTATTGCTTTCCTTACATTTCACAGCTAGTTAACATTACAGTGCAAAATGCACTATTCACTTGTTTCTTAAAGATCTCTAAATTCTTCTCACCTCTATATTCTACAAGACATATTGGTGTCTTGCCTTCCATGTGTCCTTTGTAGATAGGGTAGTGTGTGAAAACTCATGTATCCAGGAACTTTAGTTTCTCTTGTTCAGGCTGTATTTTATCCTTTTAAAGATTTTGGCAAGGGAAAAAAAAGCTGTATCATTCTTGCCTAAAAGAGTAATACCATTCAGAACATATCCTTTAACAAACGAGTCATCCAGGTTGGATATGTTTACATGGTTTTGATTGAGAAATCACACTATCCTTAAAGATTTATTGAGCAGAATCATTTGTATGTGACAAGAGATGTCTGTATTCTGATCTACCTATCAGAATTATTTATCAAACTATTGCCCACCTGTCTCATGTGGCACTACAACTCCTCAGACCACAGAGAACTTCAGGCAGCCCAACCAATAGAAAGGATTAACTCAAACCTTGACCTTCAAAATCACAAAACAATAATTAACCACAATTTTGACTCAAATCATGGAAGCCCAAGTGGGAACCCCCAACTCAATGCTATCACTTGACCAGTGTTTGACAAGGCCCAACCAAAGGATTGCTGGGACAGAAATAATACTGGTAACTAAGAACTCATCACCAATCCCACAAAAGTAGCTCCAGAGCAAGTCCTGTTGTGAGGACTATGAACGGTCGTCACTGATGCCAGACTACCTACCTGAGAAGCAGTCATCTCCATCACCATTAGGAAATTAAATCTACCCCTGCATGTAACTCTTGGTATGAAACCTGCATTGTAAACCATTGGCTAATGTAGAAGTTTGCCAACATTTTCCTACACATCCATTAGGCAACATCCAAACTCTGATATCTTATTTTAGCATTGGTTCAATCGACATATGAGAGAAGATCACATTAGCCTGGCTTGTTATTTTCTCCAGTGAATTTGTTAATCCAGGAGGTATAGTACAAAAGTGAGTTAGGACAGAGACCACTGCCTATAATTGCTCACAGCATCGATTCCAACAGTGATGTTATAAAATAAGTGGCAGACTCTTAATGTCTCTGGTAGCACAGAAACTGATTTCAAAATGGTAGATTCTTCTGCGGCAGAGGCTGCAAAACTAAATCCCCACTGGTGCTTGCACTGCACTCTTTGGGAGACACATTGCTCTGGTTACAAGTAGCTGAAAGCTCAGCTCACTTATACAGTTCTGCAGTGAACTTCAGGCATTAAATCAGAAAATATTGGAAATGTAAGGTTTATTAAGTAAGCACTAAGGTAGGGAAAAGGAAGAGGAAGGAAAGGACAAAAGGCAAGGTCTTGTGATAGGGTGGAGGGCAGGAGAGCTTAAATGACAACAAGGATGATATTGCAAGGCAAAAAAGTGTAGTGGGACAGGTAAAAGAAAGCACAGGTTGGCTGAGATAAGCGTAAAGGGAAATAGTAGAATCATTGCCAGCAGCTGCTGTACGAAGAAAAATTGCCACGGTAGTTAAGATCTGAAATTGTTAGATTTAGTTTTGAGGCTGAAAGATTATAAATATCTGATCAAAAGATGAGATCCTCTTCTGTGGAGCTTATGTGCATTGAGGACAGAGAGGTCAGAGTGGAAGTGACTTGGAGACTGAAAGTGAGTCAGGGTCACTCACACTGTTGGACAAGAGGTGAATTACAAAGCAGTGCAGATATTGTTGTGGAGAAGTGGTTAGGTTATTGAACCAATAATCTAGAGGTCTGTCTAGCAATCTTTGGACAGGAGTTCAAATCCAGCTGTGGAATGTAAATTCAGTCAAAATCATTGAATTTAATAAAACTAATCTTAGTATTGTGAATACAAAGCTACCAGATTTTCCTAAAAATCCATCCAGTTCACTTATGACCTTTGAAGAAAGGATCCTCTTCCATTCTAACCTGGAATGGCTGGTATGTGAGAAACAAAGGACCGCAGATACCAGAATCTAGATGAAAAACACTAATGATGCTGGAGGAACTCAGCAGGTCAGGCAGCATCTGTAGAGAAAAGGTCCTGACCCAAAACGTTGACCGCCTGCTCTTCTCCACGGATGCTACCTGGCCTGCTGAGTTCCTCCAGCATCGTAGTGTTTTTCTTCATGGCCTGTATGTGACTCCAGCCCCACAGCAACTTGGCTGATTCTTAAATGCCTTTGTACTGGACTAGAAAGTCAATCAGCTGTACCATAACTGTGATATTAAAGCAAAAAGGAATTAAAATGAGTGGACCACCTGGCATTGACATAGGTACTGAATATGGTCACAGCAAAGTTGTTCTGAGCACAGTATCTCCCTCACAAACATCTGGGGACCGATGTCTAAATTGGGAGAGCTGTCTCACAGACTGGTCAAGCAACAGCTGGACATACTCATACTCACAGTATGGTACCTTACAGATATTCGCTGAGTGTGTCCCATCCCACTGGAAGGACAGATCCACCAGAGAAAGTGCCACAAGTGGGAGGGAGTACTCATCATTGACTCATGGTATCAAGTCAACCAGGAGCAGATAAATCTCTTCTTGGTTACCACCTACTGCTCTTCTTCAGCTGATGAATCAGTGCTCCTCCTTGTTGAATAACAGTTGGAAGAAGTGCTGAAAATAGCAAGGGCACAGAATGTACTTTGGATGGGGGACTTCATCTAAGAGTGGCTTGGTAGCTCCTTTGCTGATGGAGCTGATGGAGTCCTGAAGGACATAGCTGCCAGTCTGAGGCAGGTGGTGAGTGGAATGTTCTTTGAGCCTCCTCCTGCCATTAGCTGTTTAATTGAAAATCACTATTCACAATTAGATGTGGTAGAACTGCACGGATTTAATCTGATCCATTGGTCATGAGGTTGCTCAGCTCTGTCAATTGCAAGCTATTTTTGCAGTTTAGCAGACATGTAATCCAGTTGACATCTCATTTTTAGGTATACCTAGTTCCAGTCCCAGCATGTTTTTTTGCACTCCTCATTGAACCAGGGTTAATCCCCTTGCTTGGTAGACTGAAGGATATCGCAAACCATGAGGTTACAAATTGTGAGAATGAGGCTCAAAATGAAGTTACAAATTGTGCCTGTGTAGATTTCTGCTGCTGCTGATAGTCCACAACATCTCATGGGTTTCCAGTTTTGAGTTTCCAGATCACTCCTGTGTCCATCCCATGTTACATGATCATTGAATCACACAGCAGGGCATCCTTGATGTAGAGATGGGACTTGGTCTCCTCAAGTGTTGTGGGTTGATCACTCCAGCTAATGTTGTAATGAACAGATGCATCTGCACAGGTGGATTGTGAGGATGAGGATGAGTTCAGTAGGTTATCCACAGTACACTTACAACACCCACCACGTACCACCATTGTGGAAAATTGAGGTGCATGATGGAGACGCAAGACCTGAACAGAATATGTGATGATCTACACACAAGACATGCAACATTAGGAAGATGTGAAGCTTTAAGACAAATCTCTAAAAAACCTCAAAACCTGAAAAACATATTCAAGTTGGTTGCTTAATTGGCCACTGTACATTGCCCCTATTGTGGAGGTAAGTGGTGAAATCTGGGGGCGAGTTGAAGGGAATGAGGAGAGAATAAAATGGGATTAGTGTAGAATTAGTGTGAATGGGTGTTTGATGGTCAGGGCAGACATGGTGGGCCGAAGGGCCTGTTTCCATGCTCAATGGTTATGACTCATCACTGCCATACAAACATCTGTTATGATGTCGTCTACTAAAATTCACAGTATCTAAAGCAGTTTTGAAATGCTCTTATTAAAAGTGCAGTACTAAAATAATTTGATAGTTACAAATATAATCTATGATATAATTGCGCTAGTTATAAAGTTTCCTTGCAGTCCAAGTTAAACAGTTTGCAAATATTTGTATTGATGTCATCTTTCTATAACTGATTTACATATCAGGAATCAATATTGGCTTCACAATGGGTAGGGTGTATCCTGACTCAACAAAGCTTCCTTCTGTCCATTTACTGAGAATGAGTACACGTATGTGTTCAGAAAGGTAGGGGACAAAGGAAAGACAGCATAGCTATCGGGAAGATGCCTGTATGAACTTCAGCACAATTGAATTAATGTCAAAATACCTCTGCTGATTTTTCTGTCCTTGTTTTTGCACATAAAGTCATAAAGGAAATGAGCAGTGGATATAAATTAATCACAATTACACTCAGCTCCTGATGGAAAAAAAGCCCTTCCTTTTATAACAATAGCTTTAGGATCCTCATTTATTGTCAAAACTAAGTAGTTCTAATGACCTCAGGATGTGGCAAAGCACTTTACTACAAAAGAACTACTTTTGAAGCGTAGTTGTTATTGCAATGTAGGAAATGCAGTTGCAAATTTGTGCACAGCAAGCTCCCATAAAAACAATGAAATAAATTATTTGATGATGTGTTTTAGATGTCATTTAAGAGATAAATATTAGCTAAAACAACTTCACTACTTCTCTTTCAATTCTTTGCACTTTATCAAGGCCTGGGTTTACCAAAAGCAGCACTTTTGACATGTCCTTGGAACTCATAAGCAGAGCCAGGCTAGATTTTGTGCTTAAGGAACTTAAATCCACAACCTTTCGACTGAGTGTCAAGAATTGTGAGAAGCTAAGGCTAATGACTGACATCAAAGTCATCGGTCTGAAAGTTCTGTTATGTGTTGCAACATTTATAGCGACTATGAGATTGTGTTCCTGAGAAAAGTCTTCTATTGAATGAAATTTGGACCCACTGTGTGGATGGTGAGGTCTGTAATTTTCCATTAGCTCCTTCCTGTGTCTGACACATTAGTTCACAGAGATGCCTGGCCATGCATAATGGCATCCAATGTCACTTCTCCGACTTTCATCTAGGCATGTGTGTCTTGTGGATGGTGCAGGTCACTTGCAAAGAAGCATTCCATAACATGCATCTATGACATGCTTTGACATAAGGAAAGCCTGTCCAGGCACATTCCAACCCTGAGGAACCAGCTTCATGTAGGTCTGATGTCACAAAAAACTTACTCCTCACCTCACTCAGTACTGTCCATGCCACTAAGTAGCCACTTCTTCACTTTCATCTAATCTCATTGCGATGCTGCCACTATCCTCCACTGCTGATGCTCTGACCATGTCCTTGAGGGCTCGATCACCAACTCCTTTCATGGACAACCCAACCTTTCCTCCCACTCCATCAGAACCTCTGTTTCCTATGCACCTCCAATAAACCATGACCTGCCAGTTTATCTTTATGTGTCATTAAATCCCCTTTCATTTTTAAAGAATTAATAAATATTGATCTTTCAAGCTGCAAGTTTCAGAATTAACTCATGACATGCATTACCTCATGAAACTAATCCCTGATAAACACTGCCTGACAAACTTACATAGAAATGACGCACAAATTTCCCTAAACATAAGGAGATTAAAAAGGTAACCTATTGAGTTATTTGCTAAAGGTGGAGGGCTTTTGTAGTTGAAAAATTATCTGCATGGTAAAAGGTGAAGGCAGATAATATCAATATAAAACTAAGATGATACATTCAGAATGAAAAAGTACAACGCATTAAAGGCAGGAAGATGTGTCTGTATTGAAACTCTTCTCAGGCACATGTACAAATCAAAGTGATTCTGAGCAAAACTGAAGCAATGCAAAACTGAAGTTTCATGGTTCCAACATCAATGCAAACCCACAGGAGAACAAATATAATTGACAGAAAAACAGATGATGCTCAAAATACAAGGAGGCAAATACACAGCTGAAGAAGATAAAAGAAAGATAAATGGTTCAGGTATAATTCTGCTTTAAAACTGGGTAATGATGCTGAAGTCTCCCTGCTGAATCATTCTTCTGTCCTATCTGACACTGATGGAATTGTTCATTTTCAGCATTCTCTGTACTTCAGATTTCAGGTATTATCTGTTTCTTTTTTACCTGAACAGATGAATGATGCACTGTATAGACTCACTTCAAAGAGATGGAGGAGGATTCATTTTATTACAGTGAAATTGCCATTATTCATTATTCTGGTTTCTGCCAATGAGACAAAGCCAGGATTGAGAGTTTATTTCCCTGCACAGTCTGCTCGTATTTCTTACATGCATTGTGCTAGCCTTCATTCCCATGCTTACAAAATCGTTATACCATGCAGGTAAAAAGCTAATTTTGGTCTGATATTCAACTGATTTCCATTTTTAATATGAGGGATCCATCCTTAATTGAGTTGCCACAACAGTTACCAGTAAACCCTGACAACTTACCATTGGGCCTGCAAAACCAAATCTTTTAGTGGAGGTCTTGTCCATGATGAACTCTGCTGCAGCTTATAGATGCCATGTACCATGGAATTATAGAAAATTTACAACCGAAGGCCATTCAGCTCAGTAGGTCTGTGCTAGTCAAGAAATAGTTCCCCAACCTATGCCCAGTTTCCAGAACTAAATCCATAGGTTGAAGGCCTTCCTTCCTCAAGTACACATCCAACTACTGTTTAAAGGTGATGCTGGTTTCTGCTTCTGTCATCCTCTCAGGCAGCGAGTTCCAATGCCTACCACTCTTTGGATGAAAACTTTTTCCTCATTTCCTATTACTTTAAAACTTTGCCCACTGTTTTTTGATCCTTCTACTGGGTGATATAGATCCTTCCTATTTATTCTACCTAGGCAACTCATTAATTTACACAGGTCAATTAGGTCTTCCCTCTGCCTTTCTGTTCCAAAGGAAACAACTCTGGCTTATCCAATCTTCCCTCATGGCTTCAATTTTTCAATCTCAGCAACAACTTTACCAATCTCCATTGTGCCCTCTCCAGTACAATCACACCTTTCAAGTATGGAATATTCAAGCTGCAATATTGTATATAGTTATAGCATTACCTTCCTGCTTGTAAATTCTATGCCTTAAAAGATAGCATCTCAGATTTTTTTTAACCACCGTATTGATTTCTACTGCTACCTTTGGACATACACTCTGTTTCTCTACACCACTCAATATCCTTCTATTTATTGCATATTCCCTTGCATTGTCGCACCTCCCCAGATACATCACTTCATGCTTCTCTGGATTAAATCCTACTTGCCATTTTTCTGTCCAACTGATCAGACCATCTATGTCCTCCTCGAGTGCAGAGCTTTCCTCCTCACTGTCAACCACATAGCCAGTCATTTGTCGACTCCTTTATCATTTTCCCCATTGGATCCTGTAAAGTTGCTCATTGTTCACTGCTGGCACTCCCTTGTAGTGTCAGGGAAGCTGTTCATGGGAAGCACTAGTAGGTGTATCAACAGGCACATTACCTGTAGCTTGAGTAGAAGAACGGAATTTTATTTGGGCTTTTACTTTATATTGCTATTTTTTTAACTATGCATTTAAGAATCGGACAAATTTAATGCCTCTATAAATATAGATGTGTGATTGAAAATTATATAAAAAACTGCAGATGTTACAAATCTGAAATAAAAATAGAAATTGCTGAGAACACTTATCAGGTCAGGCAGTCTTTGTAGAAACAGAAAGAGACTTAATGCCTCAGGCTGGAGATCATTTGTCAGCGAACCTTTCCAACCTGATATATTAACAACATTTCTTTTTGCATCAATTGATATTTTGGTAATGCTAGTTAAAATGTTGATATAGTGAAGTGAAATAAGGTGGCAGGAAATTCTTGGTGGCCAAGAATGGCAGCATAGATTTGTTGGGCTGTATGGTTTGGTTCTGCATTGTGATATTATGTTCTGGTTATACTTCTGTCTCATTGCCATTTTCTACAACTCACATTCACACTGGGAACAATTTACAGTGGCCAATAAACCTACCAACCGTCACATCCTTGGGATGTGGGAAAAAACTGCAGTTAAAAAAAAACAAGGAGCAACTTGTCTTGGTGAGGGAGTCAGGCAGATGAGGTAACTGGGAGTATCCCACCTCAATATGCTTGTTGGCATCCTTAGTTCTATAAATGCCTCTATGAAGAATTGTGCAAACAATAGCAGTCTCAATCCTAGCATACTATGCACATCTCTGCTAACTTCATCATGGGATTTGCATAACCCAATCCACTGATCCAACTGCTCTGCTTATGACAATTAGAATGATAGCCATTTTCACAGCTCCTGCTACTTCCAAGGTGTCCCCAGGCATTTAAGCTGTATGCACCAGGAAGTTATTGGGTTTTAGAGTCAGAGTTATACAGCAGGGAAACAGGCCTTTTGGCCCAACTCATCCAGACCGACTAAGCTATCCCATTACTCAAGATCTTTTTCATGAAGCAACTTTCTTCCATGTGATCAGTAAAGGCAGCCAAGGAGCGGATCCAAGGTCCTGAATGGCTCCACTAATTGGATGCTAGCTTTGTACTCAGACTTACAAAAATGAGATTTGAAGAAAATATACCCTTTTGGCATGGCTGGCAAGGGCAGAAAAAAATTCAGAGCAAATCCATGGCCCACAGAAACCTCAATAAAATCAGAACATTTATTAAGTAAATTCCTAAATTCTGATGTACAACTTTTTCCAGACACCTCTTTTCTGCCACTGGTCCAATAGTAGTCTCTAACTAAGTGAGAAAATGCTGTTAACTGTTTATAGTGTTGAAGTAATTCTGTGCTGGATAAATCCAAACTAGTTTTAATTGTGTTTCAAATCATTCATATTTATACACAAGTACAGTACAGATAATTTAGAGGTTCGTCATCCAATGTATTGCCTTTGCTTCTGGCATTCTTTGTTTGATACCTTTGTCTTTTATCTTCCTCCACTGCTGTTTGTTATTCCTCAGCCTATAGGGCAGGTGGAACATCTGTCCTGAGGTGTCAAATATTCCAGTAATGTAATTGTCTGCCAAGCAGTGTAGGCTACTGGTTGGTTCAGCCCCTCTGCAACATATCTGTTGCTACTTCCTCTGCTCAGTTCAAGAAATGACTTGATGGGAATTGTGGCAGAAATCATACCTTGCCACTATGCATCACAAGACCTCAGCACACCCAGTATGCTGATTTGTTGTGACCAAAGTTACTCAGTGCACCTCTTACTCAACAGCAAAATAATATTTGTCTTGTGATGTCAATATAGGTGTGGTGCACTGCACAGTATATACTTGCTCTTTGTGACAGATCCTGATCATCAGAAGAATGCTGTGATTACTCAAGTAACAAGGCCAGCCCAATACCTTTTTAAGCCATAAAATTACTTCTTTCAGGGTGCCAAGTAGGAATAATTAATTAGCAGTGATGCCTCACGTGACAGGTTTTGTGTCAGGCAGCACCATTGCTTGGGACTGCAATCCCTCGAGTGCCAAGTTTAAACACAGCGCAGACCATAACTCACTGAAGCAGAGGTGTCTGAGAATGCATGTGACGGTTTGGCACCCCAGCATAGACACTTCTAGAATTCATGCGCTCAACAAATGGCAGGGAGAAATTTCAGTGATATCTGTTTTCATGACTTCGAGAGACACCTATCTTCACCCCTGGCTCAGACTTGTGCATTCTGCAGTTGTGTAAGTTTTGATGTAGGTCTTCATTTGGGTCATTTCAGAGACAAAGCTTTACACAAAGTCATGAGGTAATGTGATGTGGGTTGGTGGTGATGGAGATGTTTCTTGTGGCCTCTTGAGGTAAATGCCATCAATTCTGTGCAGGCGTTGTACAGGACTGCTTAAAGTTTACAAATTGCCCACTTCATTTGAAGAAATGATAAGGATAGGTCTTGTTGTATGGATAGTACAAACCCTGACAACCTCCTGGTGAATACACTGCAGATGCAACTACAATCTTCATAAATGAAGCAATTCATTGATGGATAAATAGATATTCCTCAATGGAGGGTGGGGTAAAGCTTGTTTAATGCTTTAGAAGAGTTAAAAGTAATTTTATTTAGCAACAACAACATTAGTGTTGATAGTATGCCCTTGATGAAGAAATCAAAGAATAAAGAGATGTTTTTCTAGAGGTTGAGAAAAGGTAGGGATGGATCTTGCTGTTCAGTGCCCCTGTCAGGAATCACAGCCCTATGTTCTCCCATGTCTGTAGTTACCCAGTTTAGATGTCAAGGGCCAATCTTACTGACTTGCAACATTGAGGAGGCCCCACCCCCAAAACCCCTGACAGACCCCACCCCCAGCTCTGCCAATTCTAAAAGCTGTAAGTGATCTTTATTAGATTCTAAATGTCTCTGACATTAAGAGATATTTTAAAAACTCTTAAATTAAAGCAAATAATTTTAAACAAATCAAATTTATTGGAGATAAAGATGAATTAGAACACAAAAATAAGTAGAACATTAACCTAAAGAAAAACAATTAAAACTAAAATCGGCTGAGATTTCCTCACCCCTTTTGACTTCTAATCTCCGGCCCTGCTGGGTGATCTCACTAAATACAAAGCTCCCCTGCTGAACTTCATATGGACTCCATGGTGGATTCCATGAAGTCCAGAGGTAGAATAAATTAATGGATTTGGTGTTGGAAATCTGTCAATAGTACTTCAGCTTCCAAATTTGACAATGCATGCACAGAGATCTGGGACATGCTGCTCCTTATACAACTAAATCTTAATGATTACATTAAGAACTCAGTAGTGAGATCCAGCCCTTCGTTTTTCAACTTAATGAGCACAAGAAAATTAGGATATGTTTGCTTTTGAGAAACATGTGAAACTGAAATATCCAATATGGCACTGATATTTTGTCTCTATATGGTGCCAATTAAGTCATAAAAACATTCCAAGAAGCTTCATATGAATATAAAGAGTCAAAATGCGACACCAAGATGTTCACAGAGATGTGATGGAAAACAACCAGAAGCTCAGTCAAAGAATTACAATTTTGAGGAGTAACCTAAAGGAAAGAGAGATGGAGAAGCCGTGCAGTTAGTGAAGGAATGCCAAAGATGGGGGCAGCTGAAGATTTGGCTGCTATTAGTGGAGTGGTGGGGATCATGAAGCATGAGAGCCAAAGGAACACAGAGATCTCTATGACTCGCAGATTGTATTGATAGGGTGGGGCAAAGCCACGGAAGGATTTAAAAACACGGATGTAGAATTTTAAAACTGAGAGGTTGCTGGACATGAGCCAACGAATGCATTAAGCACGAGATTGATCGGTGAATCGGACTGAATGTGAGTGAAGAGCCGTGGAGCAGAGTTTTGGATGAGTTAAGGTTTACCAAAGGGGGAAGGGAGAGGCTGGACAAGACAGTATCCCGTGGAAGAAGATACATTTAAAGAAGATGTCACACAGCTATTAAGATGTTTGTAGGACAATGATTCATTTTCATTGTTTACTAATTGTTAGAATATTCAGTTACGAACATAATTGGTTTGAAACCTTTCTATGCTGCCGAGTCACCAATTACAAAATGATTTATGTCAATTATTTACCTGGTTTTGATCATGATTCATACAGGTGTGAGTTTACAAGCATTACTGATTCAGTAACCAGACACATTTTGAAACCTTTTACAGAAGTGTTCCTTCACATGTGGAGAGTGCTTTAAAATTAAAAATAAAAAGCAACTGAGTCATATTTTCTATATTGGAAGACATGCCATTTGAGTGAAGAAGCTCAGCTAAGTGCCAAGATAATACTCGTTCTTTCTTCTCAATGTTAAGCTCACCAGTGTCATGACCTGACCTGTGCTCCTGGCTCATCATTCAACAGTAGCAGCATATTGTGCCAACTGAGAGTGGAGCTATAGGCAAAGCTTAGTTCCTATTCTGTTGGGAACAAAAGTTTCCTGTTTATTATGAGTAACCTTTAAAAAAGTTGCAAAGTAGAAAAAGTGGGATGAAGTCTTTTACTGAATTGCAACTGAAGCTATTTGATATTTTAAGATTCCAAGGACTGGAGAGGACCAAACTCATTTAAATGTAAATTGGGATAATTCTGTCTGAGGTGGGTGGTACACATAAATGAAAACAGACAGTTTTGTAATTTTATTCCTTCCCTGCACCTACAATCCTATTTGAAAGTCATACACCAAGTACTGACCCTTCCACACTCCAGCCTCTCATTTTAGGTCTGCAACGCAGTTACATTGCACCACCTGTTGTTACTGCAATTTTCCAGCCCTTCAGTGCAATCTATGTATATGCTTAGAGATTCACCCTCAGCAATTATATTAGAGCCACATTGTCATATAGCCAAGAAACAGGCCCTTTGGCCCACCATATCCATGCTGATCATCAAACACTATCTTTACTAATTCCATTTAACATCACTTGATCCAGAGCCTTCTATGCCTTGGCGATTCAAGTATTCATCTAGATACCTTTTAAATGTTGTGAGGGTACCTGCCTCCTCCAACTTCTCAGGCAGTGAGTTCCAGATTGCAACCACCTTTTGAGTGAAAAAAAAGAATTCCTCAGATCCCCTCTATTCCTCACCTTAATCCCCTGTCTTCTGGTTTTAGACTCGTTTGTTGTGAGGAAATGTTTCTCATTATCGACTCTATCTACACCTCTTATAACTTTGTATATCTCTTTTGGGTATCCCTTCAGCCTCCTCTGCTCCAAGAGAAACAAGCCCAGCCTATCCAGTCTCACGTCATAACTTAGATGCTCCATTCCTGATGGTAAATCGCCTCTGTACTCTCTCGTGCAAACACATCCTTGCTATAATGTGGTGACCAGAATTGCACATAGTACTCCACTTGTGGCCTAACCAAAATTTTATAAAGTTGTAACCCCTGCTCTTATATTCTATGCCCTGACTAATGAAGGTTAACATCCTGAGTGTCTTCTTCACCACTTTAGCTGCCTGTGATGCCACCTTTACGGATCTATGAACTTGTACACCAAGGTCCCTTTGTTTCTCAATACTCTCTACGACCCTATCATTCAAGATGTTAGTCCTACTCTTTTCAGATATCCCATAGTGCATCATCTCACACATATCAGGATTAAATTCCATCTGCCACTGCTCTGGCCATCTTACCAATTGATCGATATTATCGTCCTATCAACAACATCACCAAATGTCTGTGTCATCTGTGAACTTACTAATTATACCTCCTACATTCTTAGCCAAGTAATTACAGGCCTCTGCGCCTGACAGCAACACTGGGGAACTTATTGGAAAAAATTCTGACGGACAGGATTAATCTACACTTGGCAAGGAAGGGGTTGATCAGAGATAGTCATCATGACTTTCTTCTAGAAGATCCTGCCTGACTAACTTAATTGAATTTTATGAAGAAATAAAAAAAGGTATTGACAAGGGCAGTGTGGATAATGTAAACATGGGGTCAGTAAGGCCTCTGACAAGATCCAACGTGGAAGACAGATGGTCCAAAAGGTTAAAGTCCATGGGATTCAAAGCAAGTTGGCAAATTGGATCCAAAGATAGCTTGGTGATAGGAGACAGAAGATGATGGTGGATGGTTACTTTTGTGATTGGATTATGATGTATATAACGAAGAGCAAGGATCCCAGCACCCATCCCAGTGGTACACCACTGATCTTAGGCATCCAATCACAAAAGCAACCATCTACCATCATCCTCTGTCTCCATGGATGGATGAACTGGAAATACAAATCAAACTAATTAGAGGTTCCTTTTCTGTGGAATCAGTTTAGACCCATTATGAGTTGTGACAGTGAGAAGTATTTACATCTTCGCATATCTATTATAGCATTGGCTTGAAATCAGTGAGTAATCTGTATATATTTCATGACATTTTAAACATTGCAAATGTGGTTTGGCTTTTATCACCTTATGTTTTGGTTCTGGAGAGTTGTGGGGATCAGTTGTTGGGTGGGGTGGTGAGTAGGTGGGTGTAGAGACAGTAAGGATTAAGGCAGCATTACGTTTCCAAAGTTACTACTCCCTTTGACCTGCAAACACTATTGCACAAGAGCTTGTGACAATGTCTAAAATGGCTCTGGAGCTATTTATATCCCTGTCTGCTTCATCATTGGATGGAAAGTTTAATGAATGCTCACATGTTACTTAAAGATTGCTTCAAGATTTCCTAGAAGCAAAGTCAACATAATTTAAAATGTATTTCTCTCTTTCTTTTGTTTGCCCGCTAAAGTAACATCCTTGATATCCCTGACTAAAGTATGGATCTCATTGCAGATTTGGAAGTCAGTTTTAAATTGAACGTTAATAATCAATGTATTACGAACTTGTATTCAGTACTTTCATACAAATTGATACCAGATCATGATGTAGCAGGATCTGAAAATACATAGTCATGTCACAAAGCAATTTAAATGCATAGTAACCACAAGGAATCAAGATTTCATTGAACTGCGACCATTTCAAGGGTCTGGAATCAGTCAAATTAAAGTTTATACAAAGTTTGCACTTTAAAAACATACTGAATTTATTTTGATTATATGGAAGAGGACTCATATTTCTGCTATTGTTAATGCAGTTAACTATGTTGTTAACTATGTTGTTAACTATGTTGAACAACCTGCTGTAGTTTAAGGTGATCATTTAGAAGTATTCTACTTCCTCAGACAATATTGCATAAAAGGTCGCAGTTTTTTTGCAAGGGTCAGAATAAGACCCTTTCAGATATTCCACATTAATGTAGGATAGATCCATTTTTGTTAATGTCACCCGGGTCATATTTTTCTTTGGACAGCTTATTACATTGGTGGCACAGTAGTGTAGCGGTTAGTGTAATGCTATTACAGCGCCAGCGACCTGGGTTCAATTCTGGCCACTGTCTGTAAGGAGTTTGTACGTTCTCCTCATGTCTGCATGGGTTTCTTCCAGGTGCTTCAGTTTCCTCCCACGTCCAAAGATATACTGGTTAGGAAGTTGTGGACATGCTATGTTGGCGCTGAAAGCGTGGCGACACTTGCAGGCTGCCCCCAGAACACTCTATGCAAAAGATGTATTTCACTGTGTGTTTCGATGTACATGTGACTAATAGAGATATCTTATTAATGTTACCAAAACCATCCTTTCCTAATCATTTCCCCATCACCCTATTTCTTGGCTCTTTGACCTCATTGTGAGTCCTCTGTATTTAAGAAGCAATTTAGGGAAGATTTATTACTTGAGTAAAGAGAGGAGCCAGAAGACAAAAGCAATTTCCTCACAATGATATCAATTGCAATGGGTGGACGGCGCAGTTTAATGAAAGTTATAACATTGCCTATTGTGTCTGCAAACAACAAAGTAGCTAACAAGAACATTTTTTAATGATTATGCTGCTTTCCCAAAAGTTCTCCTTCTCCGCCCCCTTCCCCCCCCCACCCTGCCCTTTTCACTTCCTGGATATTGTGATGGAATTTCTAGGTTTAAATATTTGAAATCTAGTGAGATCGTGTTACAAACTTTTATTTTGACATACTACGATTATGGAGTTAAAAACAATTGATCACTATTGATCACTTGGGGAGATCTAAGCCAGCTGCCATAGGAATCAACTATACAAGGAGATTACCAAACATGCTGAAGAAAACAGTATAAACTCCTATTACTTTTCCACTGCTCAACTAACTAGATGTATTAATTGTATTTACATTTATTCATACTTGGGATATGCACTCACTGGCAAAATGCACAGTTATTGGCCATTCCCAATTGCCGTCAGAAAGTGGTGATGAGTCATATTCCTGAACCCCCGAGTCTACAGGTTAAAGTGCTGTCATGGTGCGGTGAGGCTGGGGGTTGCACGTGATCAGAAACTGCTTTATTATCAGGGGAGTTGCAAATGGAACTGAATGCTGTGGTGAACAGCCTCACTTCTGGCTCAATGTGGTAGGAATATCACTGATGAAACACCTAAAGATAATTTTGTTCAGGATACCATTTACTAAGGTAAATGAAAATCAAACAACAGCAGATGCTGGCAATCGGAAATGAAACAGACTGCTGGAAGCACTCAGCAGGTCGGCAAGCATATGTGAAGCATCATCTTCCACAGATGCTCCTTGACCTGCCGAGTGTTTTCAGCATTTTTTGTTTTTGTTTTTACAACATTGGGATACTCTGCTTAAAGCAGCTGCACCTGCTGTTTCACCTGCATTGGTATTGGTATTGGTTTATTATTGTCACCTGTGCCAAGGTACAGTGAAAAACTTGTCTTACAAACTGATCGTACAGGTGAATTCATTACACAGTGCAGTTACATTGAGTTAATACAAAGTGCATTGAGCAAGGTAAAAACAGTAACAGTACAAAGTAGAGTGTCACAGCTACAGAGAAAGTGCAGTGCAATAAGGTACAAGGTCACAACAAGGTAGATAGTGAGGTCATAGTCCATCTCATTGTAGAAGGGAACTGTTCAATAGTCTTATCACATATGGTCCTCATTGAAGCAGGGGATGATGGCGAGGGTGGAATGAAAGAAAAATACCAGTTTATGGCATTACAGAATGTGGTGGAATACAATTCTGCTGCTGCTGATGACCCAGGTTGAATATTAATGCATAGTTTTGATCTGTACTGACTCTGTCACATTTACCACAAATGTAGTAACAACAACATGAAGAACAGTGGTCAATCCTCAGACTGAAGAGCAATAATACTAGGGAAAATTCTCAGATTGAAGACCTCAGATTGAAGACAGGCCTTTGCATATGCAAAAAAATTGCAGAAATGACTCCTACCTATCCTGTCAAGGACAGATACACTTGTGACATGTAGATTAGTGTGAATGAGATCAAGCAGGTTTATTCCATGTGTTGGTTTGCTCACAACATACCACCAACCCAGCTTGACTTCTATATCCCTCAGGGCTCAGACAGTTCAATCAATATCACTGTGCTGCCAATCCACTCTTGGTGATGGGGACTGAAGTATCCCATACAATGTATGTTTAGTGTCCTTGCTACTTTCAGTGCCTCTTACAAGTGATGTAATCTGCTTGAGACCTCATGGGCCAGTTGTCAATGCTGAAGGCTCCCAGGGCTACTCTGTCTGAACTGTGTACTGTTGTGCCACTTCCTTTGTTGGGTCTGTCCCACTAGTGGGAAAAGACAAACACAGAGATGGCAACAGAGCAGCCTGTGTTGCTGCCCAAAAGGTGTAATTCTCTGAGTATGTGAGCCTGTTGTTGAACTAATCTGTAGAACAGCTTTCCCAGTTTTACAGAAGACCTTGGATGTCAGGGCTGGGGGTGCCTCTACCACGTCTAGTACTAGATAGATGCCAGAAAGCCCACCCAAGTTTATTCTGATTATTGTCTTTGAAGCAATTTGCTGCAACAGTGGGACTTGTTTACCACTTCGGGGGGCAGCTTTGAATCAATTACACAGCTGTGAGTCTGCAGTCACTTATACACCGGACTGGATAAATTTAACAGATTTTCTTCTTTCAAGGACATAAGTAAGCAAATAGGTTTTTCACAACAGAATTGATTACCGTGGTCACCATTGTTGATATTAGAATTAAATCAAGATCAATTTACTTGATTGAATTTAAATTTGCCAGGTATCACAGTGCGATCTGAATTCATACCTTGGATCATTGGTCTGCACCCCACCCCTTCTTACTAGTCTAGTAATGTAACTACTCACAATGCAGAGTTCTAGGTGCTATTAATACAAGCAAACAATCCTCCTTTTCTTCTGTTAATAAATGTTTCTGTGGCACTTTACATTCCTGTCTTTCCACACCCAGCCCTATGGTTCTTTGTTAGGGCAGCCTAACCTGCCCAAACAAGACAGAAATTTGGGATTGTAACACACCCATTCCCACATAATGAAACCAAGCAACTACTTCAGTATGCAAATGAGGTGAATGAGGAGATGAAGCCAATAAAATGTAAGCAATTGTCACAAAACATTAACCAATTGGGTCACGTACATTTCTACAGCTTACCCTGCCACAAGTAAAGAAATGAGTTTGGCTTTACTAGTCATACAGCTTACATCTAAAATCCTGTTTGCTTAAAAACAAAAAGAAAAAAATACCTCAATGAAAGTTAATAGAATATATATGTGCGTACTCAAAAAACTGGAAAACTCTATAATGAGTCCATTCACAACAGCTTACCAACAATTAGTGAAAGGAAAAGCATACTTTGAGGAGAGTCTCTCTGAAGTGATTTTAAGAAGCTTTGGAATAATCTAATTGAATGGATTATACACACAAAGCCTACAATTCTGAAACTAGATACAGTGGGACACCAAAATCAGTAACCCACACAAAGAAAGCAAGCATTTATTTCTAGCATTTGTCCAACAAGTTCAAGAAAACGAAGAAAAATAGGGGCATTTGCTGCTGAAAATATTCAGTTCAAAATATACTTTGTCTCCAATGCTCCAAGATTAAATTTCACCTAGCATAATGTTTACCCAAAGAATACATTAAACTAAGTTGTCACAATTTCCAATCCCAGCTATCCCATAGCAACAAGAATTTGCTTATAGATTTTGTTCAATTGTTACATGCAATTGCCATATAATTTGTATGGATTCGTACTAGTTTGTTACGTCACTTGAAGCTCTTATCCCAAATCATAATTTTATTCAAAATATTTAACAATCATGGATGTTATTTTAAGGGAATCAAAAATAAAAAGAACCCACTTCCATTATCTTGGAAAGAAGTCTATGCCAAGCTGAATTAACAAATTATAAGAAAATGTCAATTCTAAAATTTTCCAAAAGTACTCACAGTTCCACTGTCATCCTGGAGGCAAGGATAACCTCCACTTCTTTAATCTACTTTTTTTTAGACATTGCCCTAAACCTCTCTCCTCTGCCCTCATCTTCAAGCACAGGGAGCTCAGACTGACTGGATTTTTCTGAGTTGGTAACTCTGACAGGACTCACTATCCATGCTCCCCACTGGATCTGGAAGGACAAGCTCACTGGCCCAGATAGTTCCAAAGCTCTGCAGTGAGGCATTGATTGGTGGTTGGGCCTGCAAAAACATAACTAAATCAAAAGCCATGCCCACAAAATTCCTTTGAAAAGCTTTGATAAGTGGCAATGCTACACCCCTAACTTTTCAGTCTCTTAATTCTGTCAAAACTTTTCAGTTTTTCTGAACCTCTCTGACATTTTCAGTAGGTTTGGGTAACACTTAGCTGGGAAATGACCAATGGAGCTTGGCCAGTAACTTTGGGACTTCCACATCTATGAAAGAATCCCTAAACCTACCTGTATTCATGCTGAGAAATGATGGCAGTGCTGTGTAGAGTTGCAGACAAAGCCCAGGAATACCATACCAAAAATCTCCAGTGCTTCTTCTTTCCTTGTTGCACAGGTGGTGGAGAGGGTGAATGCTGAAAGTAATGAAGTCATGCTAAGCAAGAAGGTTGCTTTGCCCTGATTGGTGCCCAGCTTCTTAAGTGATGTTGTAGCTACACACATCCAAGAAAATGGAGAATATTCCACCGTAGTTCTCACTTAGATAGTCAAAGGCCTTGTGGAGTCAGGAACCAAATGAATTGTCACAGAATACCCAGTCTCTGACTGGCTCATGCCAAAGTATTTACGTGACTGGTCCAATTAAATTTCCGTCCAATGTTAGCAGCCCCCTTGGATGTTGATGCTGGCCACATGGAAAATGATAATACTGCTGAATGTCAAGCATTGCTTTCATGGCTTTTGTGGACAGGACAACATTTTTGTTGGCTAGGTGCAAGCTTTGTAGATATGCTAGATCTAGAGAATTAAACCTCACTTTTGCTGCATCCAGTGCTCTTAACATCACATGGAATGAATCAAAATGGATGAAGAGTGGCTTCTGCGGTGGTGGAAATTTCAGGAGGAAGACAAGATGGATCATACACTTAGCACTTCTGGCGAAAGGTGGTTACAAATGGTTCAGCATTGTCTTATGCATTCACATACGGAGCTGTACCAGCAATCATCATGGAGACTCCACCTTCTATTAATTGTCTGGCCACAAATGAAGGATCATTTAGCTCTGTCTGTACCATTCTGGTTCTGCTGTTTATCACTCATGTAGTTTTGCACCGTGGTCTCACCAGGCTGACATAATGTTTTCAGGAATGCCTGGTTCTGCTCCTGATATGCTTTTTACCTCTTTTCATTGAGCCAGAGTTATGCTACTGGATTGATGATAATTGTACAGTGGTGGTTTACCAGGATGCTGCCTGGATTAGAGTGTATGGAATATGAGGAGAGGCTTAAGGTGCTAGGGCTTTATTCACTGGAAAGGAGGAGGATGAGAGGAGACATGATAGAGGCAGTCAGCGCCTTCTTCCCAGGGCACCAATGCTCAAGACAAGAGGGCATGGCTTTAAGGTTATGGGTGGGAGGTTCAGGGGAGATGTCAGGGGGAGGTTTTTCACCCAGAGAGTGATTGGTGCATGGAATACACTGCCTGGGGTGGTGGTGGAGGCAGATACATTGGACAGGTTCAAGAGTTTGTTGGATAGGCATATGGAGGAATGTGAGATAGAGGGATATGCGGGAGGAAAGGGTTAGATAGTGTGAGGGTGGTTTGATGGATGGCACAACATGGTGGTCCGAAGGGCCTGTTTTGTGTTGTATGGTTCTATGGTTATCCAAAGCATGAGGTTACAGACTGTGGAATACAATACTAGCCCTGCCAAGAGTCCACAGTGCCTCAATGTATGGCCAGTTTGGAGTTGCTAGACTTGGCATGAACCCATCCAATATAGAACAGTGGCAGTACGCACAACACGATGGAATGTGTCCTCGTTGTAAAGACAGGAGCTTGTCTCTCTCTGTGTGCCTAGCACTTCTATCAATACAGTCTTGGACAAGTGCATGTGCAACAAGTCAATTCAGAATGACAAAGCCCAATAATTGTAAACACTATATTAGTTCTCACACCACTTGCCACAGGCACAATCTGGCAGCCAAGTCCCTCAGGATAAGATTGCTCGGTAAGTAGTGGGTGCTACTGAAATAGAGTTTGAAATCCCCAACTACTAATACATTCCATGTCCTTACTACCTTCATTGCCTTTTACAAGGGCTATTCAACATGGAGGTGAAACAATTTCATCAGTTGAGGGAAAGCAGTTATCAGCAAGAGGTTTCTTTGCCCATGTTTGTCCTGATGCCTTGAGAAACTATGGCGTTTGAATTCAACTCCTTCCGACTTGTATACCGCCGCACCGTCACCTCTGTTCCATCTGGCCTTTCCATGGGACATACCTTAGGAAGAGGATGGAGAGTTTGGGACATCGAGAGGTATAATTCTAAGAGGGACTATGTGAGCACATCATAAACCTTTCCCAAGGAGCTGACCTTGAGACAAACTGCAGTTTCTAATTGGCACATGCACAGACCTCAATGTTGGGTATGCAGATACCATTTGGAGCCTGGAACCCACTGAATCCAGATGATGGGCTTAGCAATGGTGTCCCTGAAACCCCAGTAATTTCCATTAACTATGAGAGATTCCAGCAGAAACACAGAATGTTTTTAGATGTTTATGTCGGCGATTGTTTGATCTGTCAGGGAGTTCTGGTGCAGGTCATGAGATGTTTATGAGGAGGATTTTGCACGGCTGACTGGTCTGGGTGTGTATAACCTCAGTCAGTATAGGGTGGGGTGTACCCAATCTTATTCTTACTATTGATTTTCATAGCCATTTTGACACAACCAACAGGTTTGCTAGACCCTCTCAGAGGGCAATTAAGGGTGAAACACAGATGGAAAGGACATCAGATTGCCTTCTGGTAAACCAACTGGATTTTGATCATAAATCTATATATTCATGGTCACCATTCCTGATGTGAACTTTGTTTATTTAGATTTATCCAACAGTTGTAATGGGATCTGTACTTGCATCTCTGAATAATAATCCCAGATTTTTGCATTATTAGTCCAATAATATAATCACTATGCTACCATAAACATATTCTATTTCATCATTCCTTCAAATACTTATGTACTCCACAAATGTAGTCCACAATGCTTGTGCTCTTACAATTTGGGTCATATTTCTCTTCCCTTCTAATGAGTGTACATTATAACTTGCTTCAAACATTGAAGTGACTACATTAGTAATAAAAACATAAAAACTAAATTGAAAATGAAAAAAAACATTGCAAATGTTTCCAGGTTTTTTCCATTACTCACTAACGTAAAAGCAGCCAGCTTTGGAGAAGAATATCAGGCAGCATTACATGTGGTATCCTGTCAGCCATCCCTTCCCACCCAAAAATCTCTGGGGAGTGCACTTGAGCCAGCTCCCTCAGACAATACTCTCCCTTATCAGGACAGACTGCTGTCTGGTTTCCTGTCTTAAACCCATACTTCTGCTTGGAACAAGAATACATTTTGCCAGAAAGCTTGCTAACCAGGTTCTCTGTGTAAATCAAGTTGCAAAACATGTTTCTGTTTGACTATAACTATTCCTTGAGTTATTAGTCTGTAATATTTTCCTGCATAGATCATTGAATCGCATCATAGAACATGGTCCATACTTTACGTACTTTCACGTTGTACAAGGGTTACATCTGCCGAAACAATTTACTGGCAATCCCAATAGATTAGCTTGTTTAGGAATGAATGTGTTGACCTCTGTTGGAATAATCAATTTGATTCCAGCCAAGCTGTTTGCACCAAAACTGCAATCCAAATTATTATATGACTGTCTGACAAGGGAATAAAACTAAACTTAGGTGACCTTTTGAACTAACACTAATGTGCAACTTTATTAACTAATCATTAATAATTGGAAAATTTTTCCTATCAGAATGACATAGAAAACAATATATACCCTCAATTCTCAGTTGCCTGATAAGCCATCACCTACAGATGATCCCTTATCCTGTTATTTAATTGCAAACAAAAATAAGAAGCATGCTGATTACAATACAGACCTGCCTACATTAATGGCCAGGAACAATATAAAGACACACAGAAATGGTGGAAGCACTGTACTGGCTCACAATCATTTTAAGAGAGAGAAAAATACAGAGTAATATTTCAGTCAGAGAACCTTTGTCCAAAATCAAGAACAAGTTATGATAAAATATTTGAACCTGAAAAGTTAATCTGTTTTTCCTCTTTTCCAGAAACTTTCCATGTTCTTAATAGTATTTTCTGTATTTTCATTCTAAGTTTTTTTCTTTTAATTCCAGTGATATATATGTCATGTTGCAGCAAAATAATTTGTCTCAGCACATTGAGATGGTCCTGAACACAAAGTAAATAAAAATTATGAAGCCAAGTTTCTCACAAATGGCAAGATCATATCATTATATTATTTATAGTGCAAGCTCACCATAAAAAGTAAAACTTGATTTCTGAGTACATTTGAGTGAACAAATGCACAATTATGAAGCAGGGCACGATGAATGCCATGATAAATTAAGAGTACTGTTATATTATTGCCTTTATACTATTATGAAGATTTCTGCTTTGCAATGATGAAAAGGTTAGTTCCAATCGAACTTCGCAACACAGCCACATAACTAGAATGAGGTGTCAAATCAGTGAAAGAACCACCTAGGAGTTTATAAATTTAAGCACACCTCCTCCTTGGTTGACAGTATGGGGGTGGCATTCTGCACTTTCATATGCTCAAAACATAAAGGTAGTTGCAGAAATCTATCCATGCTTGTTGTTTCATTTACTATGCAATTTCTACTTCACAAACTGAATGGATGGAAAAGTACGGAAAATAAGGAGAATGTGTACTTTTAAGTGTCTAAATAGCAATTAATTTAAAAGAGAATTCAATCAGCCAAATTCCCTACACTCACCAAAGCATTCTTACATCATGTATCTGTGATCTAATATCGTCCCAGAGACCCCATGCTTACCATAAACAGACATGTAGTTTGTTCACCTTGGATTTACTGGGATATGATTGTGTCACCAACTCTCATGGTGCAAACTCATGGAACCAGAGGCAACCCAGCAGCTGACCACCAACAATACCAACAAACCTTTATGCCAGTCAGCCCAAATAAACCCTGGGAATTTATTCAGAGATTGTTCTTGCAAAGTAGGATCCACACATTGGTGCCACACAAAAATGACTAAAGCTAATGTGTGAGCAATTGTAGAAAAACAAACTAAATAAAAATCTTCAAGAAGAATAGTTTATTGGCCAATGCACATCACATTAGAAGCAAACAATCCTCCCTCATGCAATAAAACTGGTTACCTAATTTGGGAGGTAATCAAAACCAACCACTTACCTTGTGTCTTCCCTCAGATAATGTTCCTTTTTCAGTCAGTAGTTTGTTTCTGACAAAAGAAACAAGCAAGAAAATGTTAAAATTTAAATTGTAACACTGCAGGAAGACTTACTTAAAATTTAAGGATATGAATATCACTCCACCAATTCTTCACAGGCGCAATGTCTAACTTACAACAACTGGATACTTCCTTCATTCGTCTCAACTCCCAGTCAGAAAGAAAACGATTGTAAAGTGCTGCTTGATCAACTGGTTTAAATCAATCTGCAAACTGTTATGTGGTGAGTGGCTTCATCTTTCCTGAGGGAGAAGTGACCATCAGTACAGAGTGTGTCAACAGATAATGGCTCTGGGGGGGGGAAGGGAGGAGCCGGGGGCTGGGTTAGGGCCGGGACAGGGCTGCAGCTCCTCTAGTAGAAAACAACCTAAACAGGAAAGAACATTGAAATAGCACTTGGAATGCATGACGCAAACCTCAGCCTTGAAACAAAGAGCAGGAAACTGCTCTGGCTGGCTGAGGTGGAGTGAAACCAGGGAGAGGCATTTATACATTCTAAACAGTCTTATTTACATGGGCAGCTGGGCCAGTTCGGGTCAGGGAGTTTTGAGGAAATGATCATTGGCTGCTTGCCATTCTTACACTGACTGACATCAACGAGTGTTCTTTAGTTAGGAGAATGATTCTTTTAAATTGTAAATTCAGCTAAACCTGCTTGTGGAGTTTGCTACTGTTTGCGCATATGATACCAAATGGGAAACTACATCCATTCGAGAAAACAAATATTCTTTCAGTTGATGCAGTTCAGTTAAACCTTGTCTGCAGTTCCTGAGAGTGAATGAATCCCTTTTTTCACTAGGTAAAGATTATTTTGCTTCTGGTGCCAGTGCTGGCGTGAATTTGGGGATGCAGAAAACAATCAGGTATTTATTAAAATTATTTATAAAGCTTATGAAATTCCCAGTATTCAGCTTCCCATTTGTCCAAAGTTGTTAGTTAAAGCCTTTGGGCTATAGATACTTAAAGTCAAAATTTTTTCCTGTATTGGCAAATACTTGATATATCTGCTTCTACGCTGCAAAGTAAATCAAATTCTCTGAGAAAGACCTGCGTTTTTATAGTACTTTTCATGACCTTTTCAGGTCATCCCAAAGCTCTTTAGAGCCAATGAAGAATTTCTGAAGTGTGCTTACTGATCTAGGGCAGGAAATGCACCAAAACACAACAAATACGAGAGTATTAAGTGCTGATAAGCAATATGCACCTTTATATCACTCCATCACATTAGATTCTTCGTCATCAACACTCATACACATGCATCATTGGAGTTGATTCCCTCATTTGCCACAAGTTTTAATGTAGTAATTCATGACAGGTACAAAGTGAACACTTCCATCGGATCATTGGAAACTGCAAAGAGTTAACATAAGATCTGCATAACTTAAAAATTAATTTATGGGTTTGGACCACCTGAATTTAATATGATCCATTAACGATGCCAGAAGAATAAGTAGAACAAAGAGCTTACCTAGTCTGCCAGGGAATGCAGGCACTTCCCCCACTAGATCAACTTTATAACGTCTAGCCACCTCCCTCAGCCTGCTGCCAGTCTGCCCAGTCACGCCCTTAGAGCTGGTAAATGCAATAAAATATCTGGCACATGGTATTCTGAAAACTCAGTGCAGGCAAGCTAATGCAACAAACCTTTATCAACCTAGTGCTTCTTTCTTTAAAGCAATGTCATATCTTCATTGTGGATCAGTTCAAATTAAGCCCAGGTATAAAATACATGATTTGTTCTCAGAAGATGCAAATGCTCAATCTGCTTTGTATTGATCTGAAAATTAAGTGGTAGCTTTTGTGTTCATGCGTGGTTACCTCAACTATTTCAAATTTGACCTCTAGAGGGAACCCAGTTTGTGTTAAATATGATTTTTGTCAATGTGGTATTCAAGTACCTTTTAAAATGTGTCACGCCTACAGAAATTATAAACAAAGGGTAAATGACAGAATACCGGTCATACAATATTTATTGTTCCAGTGAAGCTGTATCCCTAGCTCCTGCATAATAAAGTTTTCAGTGGGTTGTGTAACTTTTCCTACTAACTTAATAAATAAATTTATTCCCTTCCCATCTGTTCTTTAGGCCATTTTTTTTCAATACATTGCTCTCATTCAGTTTTTGAATTTTTTTGTCTACGGTCTCGCTTGGATTTTATTTTGCACAGAAAAGTATTTTGTTATCTACTTTTTCAAATATCTCCAAAACATTGGTGTTTGAAATACTTCCAATCCAGACGTTTCTCTGCAAAATCTAAAGTATACATTAGAATTCTGGGTTCAAGCAACGTATTAAGATATTTTTATTTTTTGGGTGTGGTCATGTACGTTTGCAGGGAAGGTTTGTTTTTGCTGTTTGAGGCATAAGGTTGCCTAGTAAGGGGAGAGTTTCTTGTGCAATATCAGTGGCTAGTAGAGTTGAGTGGACCTAGCTAGCTCTTAATGCTGTAACTGGCTGACACTTAACGTTGTAACTTAATCTCTTACGAAATTACTGCCTGATAACTGTCAGACACTTAACATTGTTTTTCCACTATTTTTATTTAAATACATTAACCATAATCACATCAAATGTATTCCAAGCAGGCCATTTTTGGAAAAATTTAAACTGTTGTTAGATCACCTTGTTTAAAAGGCTGGCTCCTGTTGCACAACGCATATCCCACTCCATGGGGTTTTACTTGAGGCCAGCTGCTGGAGAAACTTGCTAAAAGAAGCAGGGACTCGTGGATTTGTCGAGCAGCAGACAGCAGACCTGGCACACTGCTCAACTGAGAGGAAAGTAAGCAGTCACTGCATTTGGGGGTGAAAGATCAAGGTCATGCTAACTTTCAAACTGATCTCTCCTACCCCTGCTCCATTAGCACATATCTCTGATATTTTCCTATAGGAAAGATAGAATTAGACTTTGGACTCTTCTATAAAAGTTTTGCTACAGCCAGAGCAAAACACTGGATCAAATGAACCCTCTCTCACCCCACCCTTCCCTACTCAAAAGCATGAAGCTTGACACAACACTAAAACCAATTCAGAACTACTTCAAGGTAGCTGTACCTGCAGGCTTTCTGTGCATGTACAGGGTGACAGTCCAAAGACCAAATTCTTCTGCTGTCCACAATGTTAATAGGAGAAAAGTAATAGGAATCTAAAAAGACACCACAAATGGGTAATAAAGTGAGAGATAATTAGAGTCTATAATTCTTCTGAAAGGCAGCAACGTTACATTCTTAACAAACTCTGGCTCAAGCCGCTGTGGGATTTTTCGGTTGTGTACCCCAGTGCGATTGCTGTGTGATTTTTAGTTCAGCTCTCTAGTCTTGTGCTTTGCTCCACTGTTGTTTTGATTTATTGAACCAAGACATGACTGAAAATGCTTGTGGTCAAAATTTAAACTGTGCCACTCAGCGAAAAAGTATCAGGCAGGCATTAATCTGTCCTTGTATTGATTGCACTTTCTCCTGGTGCCTTGCTGTGTTCAACAACATTTTGCCAATAATCCAGTCATGCTGGCTCCCATGTTATTAACCCTATAATTCCCAGAATGCACATCAGAGCCAAGCTTGCACCTGTAGAATCTACCAATTGAGAATCAAGAAATTTTTAAGGAGGAAGCATGATTCTTAGTAAACAATGCGGATACAAGACCAATACTATATTATAATGGAGACACTTATGGAATAAAACATTTAGAGTTTCACAGTTGAAAATGCTGAACTTACTCTGATCTACAATGCAGCAGCAACAACATACATTTACATTGCTTCTTTAACATAGCAAATGGAGGAATACAAAATAAAATTTGACATCATGCCACAAAGGGGATTTTAGATCCAGTTTTTGGGAACTTCTTAAAGGAGAAGAGAAAGGTAGAGAGCAAAGTAGCTTAGGGAGGGATCTCAAACTTTGACCCTTGGTACCAAAGTTCTGAAAGTGGTGAAACAATTAAAATGAAGTGAAAAAGGTTTATTTGTGACATATAATTCTTTGTTGATGCCTGATTCAGGAACACCTTTCTGGCATCTGGTCAAGTCCTCAAGACACTTTCCTTTTACTGTCAGATCTAAAGACTTAATTATCAGAAAACATGAATCAAGATCAAAATAATCCTAAAGCTTACAAAATGTCAGCTTGTAAAAAAAAAACAAATTTATGGGATTATATCATTATAGCGCCAGCGACCTGGGTTCAATTCCAGCCGCTGTCTGTAAGGAGTTTGTATGTTCTCCCCATGTCTGCGTGGGTTTCCTCTGGGTGCTCCGGTTTCTTCCCACGTTCCAAAGGCATACAGGTTAGGAGCTGTGGGCATGCTATGTTGGCACCGGAAGAGTGGCAACACTTGTGGGCTGCCCCCAGCACGTTCTCAGTAACGCAAAAAAATGCATTTCAATGTGTGTTTCGATGTACATGTGGCTAATAAACAAATATCTTGTCTTATATCCAATTTTGGATCAAAATTTAAAAAAACAAATTACATAATTTTCTTGGAAACTACATAAAATTATTGTCAATGAATACCATTTTTGTGGTTGCTCTGCATTATTAATCAGACTCCTTCAGAAAGACATGCCACACTCAGCCATGCTGTTCATACCATTGAAAAGTTAATTGTTCTTCAGGGATGATATTGGACAATGTGACTCAGCATAAAAGAATTATCCTGAGCATCCTGAATATCATGAATCCGAATAATGTTTTTTTCTATCGCTGAACTCAAATTGAAATATTCTGTTGATGTGGCGATATATCAGAGGTTCCAAAGATCTAAAGATTTTGACAAGGTCACTGATATAATACATGCATGGAATAGTTACGTTCTAATTTACTGAGCCAATGCCCGTTTTTAATAATTTCAGCAGTTTCACTGCTCTGCTGGATGGTCAGAACATTCACTGAGATGGTGGTCAGCATTCAGTCCTGCGCAACAACAGTTGCTGATCTTTGTCAGTGCGTCATGGGAGGGAGGAAGGCATGGACGTGCAGGGGGCGGCAGCGAGAGAAATAGGAGTTGAAGGGCATCCCTCCTTGCATCGTTTGGACTCATACCTAGAGGGTCATCTTTGTTTGTTACATTGTGATGATGGCACTACGTCCAAAATAGATCAGAGAGGGTAGGAGTAAAAATAGAATGAAGTGGCAAAGTTGGGAAAGGAGGAAATTAATCAACAATTATAATCACTAGACTGATGACTTACTACCTGCTTCTCCTTCAACTGTACATCTTCCCGGACCTCCTGCAGAATGGCACCTGTCAGATCTGAGTGGGAATCTCAAATCCTAAAGGCAGGACATGCAATGTCCACACGTAAAGAGGAAGAGAACCCAAGCAGAAGATGAGAAATGACCTTTAATTTGTCAAGTAGAGTGGGACTATTCCTCCTGGTAAGACAGAAGGTTGCTACCCTGTCTGCAATTAGTATCCCTACGCTCCCTGCCCCGCCCTTCCAACCTCCACTCCTTTCCACTGAATCATTAAGAATTGTTGTGGCCCAGAGCCATTTGGCCTGTGTAACTCACTGATAATTCCCCACCCTTGAGATGGACTGCACCTCCCACCAGCATAAGATACGCAGAGTTAATACACAGCACGACCACAATCACACACTTTATAGCGAGGAGTTTGAACAGTATTCTGCAAGGGAGCTTTGACTGATTCCCATTTCCTTCCTAGGTCAGACACAGCGAAGCTGATGGAACTTCCCAACAGCCAATTTGGCCAGGTATTAACACCAATACATCCCACTGCCACATTTTGCCACGGTTTTATAAAACCTCAGTCCAAGTGTGATTTATAACCATCAGTTTAGGGAATGACGTATTCCAAGAAAAGTCATTTACTGCAGTCCTTTTATTTGAACCATCTACCTGCTGAATTCAGATCTAGCATGCAGTGATCATGGGGCAATTCAGAAATTAGGTCCATTAGTAAAAGAAAATGGTGGAAAAATTAAGCTAATTCATTAAAAGAATAAATGATACCTTTTAGCCAATAAACAGATGTGAAAACTAAAATGGTGTTTTAATAGTTTTTTGTTAAACTCAGTTACACCTTTCTTAAGAAAATTCATAAAATCTGTATTAAAGGGGCAGGTCTGCATAAATTGTGTCTGGCAAATTCCTGTGTACAAAGACCTAACCCCAAGATAAGAAAAGTATTATCATACATTTTGCACAACGGTAGTGCCCCTTTAATAAATGTTATCAAGCTACTACCTTTCTCTCATATAATACTCATTGCATTAAAAATGTTTTGCAGCTGTAGATACGTGAGATCACTACACAGAATTCAGTGGGTTGATATGGTAACATAGAAATGTTGTTTGTGTATCGATTGGTACAGAAAACAAGTAGTTCCAATAAAGTTTCTCCGTAGAACCAAACTGCACAATAAACACAACATCACAGATCACACCTGAGCTGCCTCAGCATCACCTCAAAGCATTTCCATTTTTATGCTTTCGGGCAGATTTTTGAAAAAAAAGGCTCCTTTGTGACCTGTCTTGAGAGGACCTTGTCACAAAGAAAGCCTTTCCATTACAAGGCCAGAATCAATCAAAAGCTGTAACATTTTCACCTTTGACCATGTTTGAAAGAATTCACAAGACATCAAAAAAAACAATGTTAGGAATGCATGTTTAGAGAAAGGCGGTGACCACTTCATTATTACTTTTAGATCAGCCACAGAGTTTTGACATTAGTAATCAAGACCACATCTTTTTCATTGGCCTCCAAAGATCTTATAAAGAGTGCTGATCCAGGCCCTTGTTCACAATGAGCATACAAGTGAAGAGATCTCCAGGACCCATTTCACACAATGGCACATTGCACATTATTACGCCTTACCCTGCTCACTTTTACCAGACAAACTTTGTTTTTGGCTAAATATCTATGAATGATCAGAGAGCAACTATATGCTTCTTTGGTTCAAGTGATAAAGACAAAAACTGTTACTGTTTATTACTTTAATCCTGGATCTTACTCATTTATAGTAGCATTGGTCACAATAGCTGGGATTTACAGCATGAGGGATTAGTTAACATCGATTGAGTAGATGAAGGAAATTGGCAAATCCTCTTTTGTGCTCCTTTTTGTTGTCAGAACTAAAATTGTTCTGAGTCATTTCAGGTAATCTGTTAAACTAGCTTCTTTTTCCCTCTGGATGTATGCTGACAGGACTATTGCTGAGGAAAAGGAAGTGACTTAGAGCAGCAACAGATGAGTAAACAACGTAGAGTTTTAAACATTATGCAGTAAGTCATAAAATACAGATAACAAAACTGAGAACATCTGAAAAAACTTAAATGGAAGTAAAATGATAGAAGTTTGAGAAAAAGAGACAAGTGTGAAAGAAACACAAGGAAGGAGAGATAGAAGTACAGGCAAGGAGAAAACATGGTTACAGCTGAGCAAAGCAGGAATAAGGAATAACTTCTACAAAAGGTTTCTGATTAGCCCCTCCAACATTAATTGAACTACCACTTGTGCATATCAAACACTCCTATCACACTGCACATACTATGCATACACTTATGACTGAAAACAATAAGATTAGCTCTCAAACGATTAAACAAAAACTTACTTGTTTCAGCTTAGTAAATTCCTCTCACTGTAGTCCTTGGTTTTAATTCACACACACTGCTCTCTCTTTCTCTCTCCCCCTTTGAGAATGTGCATGTAATGTGAATCCTACTGCCCTGAACACTGCCAATACCCTACTCCAATCACATGATCACCCATATTTAGGGCGGGCCTCGATGGGAAGGGTGGAGTTAAAAAACCTCTGGACTCTACTCTTTACCATTGCTCAGAATCTCCTGACACTCTTCTCCCTCTAGTAAAACAATATAAACTTCAAAACGAGAACTGGATGGATTAACTTGGTGTCTTGTAGTGCCAATTTACTCTGAATAAAATTAGAAAGCTGCTTTGCTCTGCAGCAGAGACTGCCTTAAGTGTATCTGTGGAACCAGAGGTTTCTTGTTAGCACAGAAATGTGTCTTAAGGAAGTGGAAAGCAATGAAAGTGGTCAGTAGTCTCCCTTTTGTGCTTTTAAATCCTGTTTGAGCCAGAAAGTGCAAAGAAGCATTAAGCCAGCAGGTTCAGTGAGAGGCTATTGAGGTTTTGCAGAAATGCTGTTTTAAAAGACTGAAGCTGTTGATGGAGATCTGCCAAGATTTTTGTGCAAAGCCTGACTAGAAGATTGCCAACAAAGCAAACAGAGAAGAATTAACGCTACATACCGAGCACGGGTCGGCCCAGAAAGTAGAATGTTCAGCAACCAAGATATAAGGGGGAGGGGGAATCCGGCTTCTCACTAGCCATCCATTCCTCAGAGAGCTGGGTGGATCAGCCCTTCCTGCACTTGTGCACTTCTGCACTGATTTCTGCACTTGTGCATTGCGGCACGGAAGCCAGGCACAAGCTGGAGGTCAGACATCAGTGCACGAACCTTCCTGGTCTGTGGTGGATTCAACATCGGGGTCAGATCAGAGTTCAGGCAGGCTGGGCTGAGGGTAAAGATGCACTTTACATCTGGCCCCATAGCTTTACATTAGTCATGGGCGACGTAAATGAATACAATTACAACCTTGATTGGAAAGGCAAGCGCAGGTGTTTTTAATTAATTTCTATCATTTCAATGCAGTTTTGATGTAAATGTATTACTTTTTAATTGTTTTTATTGTCTTTGATAATTATTAATATTTTGATTTTTTTTGCATCTACTTCAACTGGCCATCAGGATAGTCTGGAGTGGGGCTTTAGGATCCTTCATCTGAGGCCTACTCATTGCTCGCAGTCCTCTCTGCTTTGTGGGATGCCTCAGCAGCGAGACGTGGAGATTGCTCAGACACATGGGGCCACAAAAATTATCTGAGGACTTGAGAATACTGTGGGTGGCAAGCACGAGGAGCAGGTTTGATTGAGAGCCATCTGGCCCCATCTTTAAGACGGTACATAGAGTCACAGAGTCATGCAGCATGGAAACAGGCTCTTTACCCTATGATGTCCATGCCAGCCATCAAGTATCCAGCTATGCTAATCCCATTTTCTAGAACTCAGCCCAGAGCTCTCCATGCCTTGGAGTATCAGCTGCTCATCTAAATATTTCTTAAATGTTGTGAGAGTCTCTGCCGCCACTCCCCCCTTTAGACAATGATTTTGAGGTTTCAACCACGCTCTGGATGAAAAGAATCATCTTAAATCTCCTCCCTTAAACCTACGGCCTCTGATTATAGAAGACTAAGTGGAAAAGTTTCCTACTATATATCCTAACTACACCCCTCATAATTTTGTATATCTCTATCAGGTTGCCCATCAGCCTTCTCCATTTCAAGGAAAGCAAACCCAGCCTATCCAGTCTTTCCTCGTGGCTGAAATATTCCATTCCATGTGACATCCTAGTGAATTTTCTCTGCACTCTCTCCAACGCACTTACATCCTTCCAATTACCTGGTGACCAGAAGTGTACACAGTACTCCAGTTGTGGCCTAACCTATGTTGCACATTGGCTACTAATTCCAAAAACACAATCTTGACCATTACGCTCAGGCTCCTGTCCCCATGCCAACTTCAGTTCCAATTTGCCACATGGCCCTGTATCCCTTCTGAATGAGTCTCTGGTGTGGGACCTCGTCCCATGCAATCCATGTAGATAACACCAACCATACTAGTCTCATCAATATACTTAGTCAAGGCGATGTTGATTCTCATTGATTAATGCCTGCCTCTTCAAGTGCCGATTAATCCTGTCCCTCAGAATTTTTTTTCCAATAATTTCCCTACCGCCAACAGTAGACTCACTAGCTGGTTACCTGGCTTATCCCTGCTGCCCTTCTTGAATAAAGGTACCACATTCGCTGTCCTCCAGTCATTTGGCACCTCTTCTGTGGCCAGAGAATGTTTGAACATTTCTGCAGAGTCCCATTTGTGAACTGGAATATACTGCCCTTATAATCTTCTTGAGGGGAAAATAATACAGGGGTATGGGGAAAGAGCACTGGGATGGAGCTAACCTGAAGTGGATTTTCACAGAACTGATGTACAAAAATTGGGTTAAATGGCCTCTCTTTTGCAGCTTCATTCCGTGATTATAGTGAAGGAACATAACTTGCCACAAGTCAGCATACTTGAAACATGACATTATGTTCAGGAACCAGTTTTCAAGTCCGTGTACATAAGATAAGATCTTTATTAGTCACATGTACATTGAAACACACAGTGAAAAGCATTTTTTGTGTAGTGTTCTGGGGGCAGCCCGCAAGTATCGTCTTTCTTCTGGCGCCAACATAGCATGCCCACAACTTCCTAACCTGTACGTCTTTGGAATGTGGGAGGAAACCGGAGCACCCGGAGGAAACCCATGCAGGCACAGGGAGAACATGCAAACTCCTTACGGACAGTGGCGGGAATTGAACCTGGGTCGCTGGCGCTGTAAAGCGTTACGCTAACCGCTACACTACCATGTCTGCCATGTGTGTATATTTAGATGCATATACTGTATGATAAGTAAATACGATCATTATGCATTCTATGTTTATTGCATATCAAATGTTACAACAATTCAATATGAGTAAGCAAATGGTTCCCTGCAAAGTTCAGTGTTCAGTTCTGTTTTCTAGTTGCTTTGGTATTGAGGCCTTCTCTCTAAGAATGACAGCCTTTCCTTCCACTTATTCTACATAATCTGAAAAAGATACACTGTTGAAAATCTAACATAAAAGAGAGTGAATTGTCTTCTGTCGGGATTGCGGCCTCGTGATTTTACAACTTGGCTGTGCTGATGAAACCTTGCCTTGCAGTGTCTCTCGCTGAAGCTTGCCAAAAAGAGCAGTAATGGAACTATTTTTCTGTGGCCAAGTGTTCTGGAAAGGAACAAGACTGGGAGAGCACTTTAAAAATGCACCATTTAATTTTCATGGAAGGATCAGGTGTTGTATTTCAGGCAATGCCATCGTCAGTGGGTGGGACATTTTGTGGAGTACTCAACCACAAGAGGAGGGCTGCCCACAGGTTGACACCACTGCATATGTCTAATGGCAAAACTGTCCATACCTGCAGAGCAACATTTGAGGACGTGTTGCTTGAAGGCATATGAGGTGTTGACTCACTCTGGATCTCCATGTTCCATAATGACTTGCTTTCCTTGAGAGGAATCTCAAGCATGGAGTTACAGTGCAACAGAGTCAAATTCAAAGTGTGGATTGTTCTCAATGGAAACAATGTCACAGGCTGGATCTGTAGCCCCTGTTGCAACTGAAAACAGCCATCAATCAATAGGCTGATGAGCAACGCTGGTCAGTTAACTCTCCAGACCTTAAAGCCAACAATACAGGCACGGTCACCCAACTCTCAAGTACAGCAGCTGCAACCACAGAGAACCAGACCCAGTTCAGAGGGGTAAGGATTTCAAGTAGCTCAGAGCCCTGAATTACTTGACATGTCCCAGAGGCTTTCAAAGATGTTAAATGCAGAGTGACACCATCAGAAATGACCACAGTCCAGTGAGCTTAGAAGAGAGAAGACTCAGCAGTGTTAGCAACTGCTAGGCTGAAACAAAACAATACAACCCAGTTGCCGCTGTCAGTAAGGAGTTTGTACGTTCTCCCTGTTGTCTGCGTGGATTTCCTCTGGGTGCTCTGGTTTCCTCCCACATTCTAAAGATGTATGGGTCAGGAAGTTGTAGGCATGCTATGTTGGTGCGGGAAGCATGGTGACATTTATGGGCTGCCCCCAGAACACTCTAAGCAAAAAGATGCATTTCACTGTGTGTTTCGATGTACATGTGACTAATAAAGATATCTTTTAAACTCTGGTAGTATGGCACATTTGGATTTGGAATTGGAATTGGTTTATTGTTGTCACATGTACCGAGGTACAGTGAAAAAGTTGTCTTGCATACCATTCACACAAATCAATTCATTACACAGTGCATTGGGGCAGTACAAGGTAAAACAATAACAGAATGCAAAATAGAGTGTCACACTACAGAGAAAGTTCAGTGCAGGTAGACAGTAAGGTGCAAGGGGGACTTTGCTGGTGCTGAACCAGAAATTTTTTTCAAACTATTTGATGTTATGCCCATTAATACCCAAACACACTTATTTCTTTTTTTTTAACATGTTACGCAGTGAGATAACAAATTTTCTAATGAACCCAGTGAGTTTAAAGGGAGTTGAAAATAAACAAGTACTCTAGACCTTGACTCCTACCCACATTCCTTATCCCTGGTGTTCCAAACTCCAACCCCATCTCCGACCACACACCTGGATCCTGACCCCAGCTGCACTCTTGAATCCTAGCTCATGTTCCAGACTAATAAGTGAGCCAGATGCTGAACCATCAGGCTTTCCGAGGCTGGTTTATTGGAGTTTTACATTAATGCCATGGTGTCATTTATTAATTTATGGATAACAAGCCAAAGAGGTAACAGAGAGCTTTCACCTCAGGAAAGCTGGGAAAAGGTGGACAAGGTATGCTAGCTGTCCAAAGGTGGTGTGAATACTGGAGAGAATGTGAAGGATGCTCTCACCACTTCCTGTCTCAAAGAAAACAATTCAACCTTCAAAATGCAAACAGTGGAAGCAGGGGGTGTTTCAAGGGTTAAAATAGAGAAAGAGCAAACAAAGAATTCAATAACACATGGAGGAATGTCATGGGTTCTCGTATTTTTCACATCTTTCAGTTCTTGATGTTGTGTTTTGACTCACATTTCCCTCTGTCACATGAAGTCTGATGGATGATTAATGGGCTGATGGCTTTACTACTTGTACCAACCTGAAATTGTGACTCGATTGTTCTAACAAGGAAATTCAAAGGTTGAATTTATAAGTATCATCCTACCAGACATCATATATCAGGCAGCTGAGACGGGGCAGGTGCATCGCCCAGAAATGTCTGACTTGATATCTATTCTTGTGATCTTATATTTCTGAATGATCGGGGAATTGAGGGCTATGGGGAACTGGCACAGCGGGGGAATTGAGGCCTGGGACAGATCAGCCATGATCATATTGAATGGCAGGGAAGACTTGAGGGGCTGAATGGCCTACTCCTGCTCCTGTTGAACTGGAAGGTTTGGAAGATTGGGGACAAGTGTAGACCATGGGTAATGTGAAAGCAGGATTTAATTCTAGCCAGGTTCTGGCAGAATAGCTTTGCATGGGAGGTTTATGGAAGGACGTCACCCAGGAAATGATAGAAATAATCTTGTCTCTTGGTGACAAAGCCATTAATGAAGGCTCCATTAACAGGTGGTCTGAGGAAAGGCTGGAGTTGGGTAATACGATGCAAGTGGGATCGGTTGTCATGAGATTATGTTGCAAACAATTTAGTTCAGCTTCTATTGGTAAAGGGAAGAGCACTGTCATGGTTGGAGTACATCTCTGCACATATCCATCTCCTCTGCATTGCCATAGTTTAGTCGTAGGAGACTGTAGATCAATTAAGACTCTATATGAGAGCAACAGTCTGACAGCAGGGGGTAGTGACAATGCCCTATAAATTCTATTGCATATTGTAACATGTATGTGTGTTACATAGTCACATTTTATTGGAAAAGCTGAATGTGATTGGGTACTCACTATATCTTAAAGCATGTGAAATTATTCTTGTGCCTACAAGGGGAGGTAATGGGGTTAGGGGTGTCAGTGTGGGCAGTGCTGACCTCTGTGCTAGAGCAATGTGGTGTGTCTGCTTCAGCTTAAAGAGGAATTACCTGAGCAGGTCCCAGCTCGGGAAGTCTGGTGCTGGGAACCAATGGCAGATCTGATCACTTGAGCTACCTTGCCACTGTGCAACCATGTGCATAGTGCAACTATGACCCTGAGCCCAAACCACTCCTGACACATCTTGACCTCATCGTCACATCTAAATGCAAACCTGAACAATGTACCCTTAGCCAGAAGCCAATCACAACTGCTACCATCATCCCACCAGATTCGTCCCTTGATCTTCCCCCCACTGATGCTCTGAATCTCCCCACCCCCCACCCACCAACCTCACCCCAATCTCTCTCCATCAGAATTTGAAGAGATGGAATATTGGGTGTCCGAGAATGGGGAACGGGAATAAGGATAGAGTTATTTTCACTTGTCTCCACTCTGCAGTTGGCTAGTGACCACAATTATCATTGTAACCTTGGAGCTTGACTCCTGTAATTAACTTCCCCTGTGTGTGTGTGCATGTGCATACGTGTGTGTGTGCATGCATGTGTGTGTGTATGCATGTGTGTGCATGCAAGTGTGTGCATGTGTGTGTCTGCATATGTGTGTGTGTACATGTGTGTGCATGTGTGTGTGTGTGTGTGTGTGTGTATCCAGGCTTGTCTGTGCACTTGTGTGTGTGTTGAGTCCTTTTCCTCTCTATTCCCTTCACTGATACCTTCAGTGTTAGAATTGTAGAGCCTGTTGTCTCCTATACAACACGATTGTTAGTTGTTCACCAGATCACTTTCAGTTGCAATAACTGCTGCGCCCCTAGTGCATCTTCTTTTAAAAGAGCTACAGGTTGACTTTAGTGAGCATTAAGTAGAACTCGTGAAATTGGGCCTCTGCTGAGCTGTAAGCCTTCTGAATCATATTAATGTGCAGGCTGCATACATAAATGAGAGATACTTCAGATTTGCTGTGCCATGTTCATTGAATTGAAAGGGTATTGCAAAATCTCATACATTTTTGGGAATTAATCAAATTAACTCCAAAGTCCCATGGACATTACTAAAACCTTGGTTTGCTGCAAACGAAACAATATGTATAATTGTCACACAGCAATCTGAGAGGGTGCTCTGACTACTATAAAGAATAAATTTCCCCTTCATTGGCAGCAGTTGAAGAAAATCAAAATATTGTTGATGTAATATGAAAAGGTTTATATTTCATAATTGTAAGATTGCTCCATTTTCAGTTTGCCTAACTTCTGTATGAGTCCCATATGAGTCATTACACTATTTACACAATTTCCATTCATGCTTTGGCCCTGCCCTGTTCTCAATCTCATACTGGAGACAGCAAATTATTGAACTACAATTGGGTTTGGAAATTTCCACACTTCCAGACTCTCTCTCTGCTTTGCCCAAAGGTGGATCTGAGTGAGACAGATATTCTCAGCCACACCCTGATGAGAATGGGCCTGAACAGTTCATACAAGTAATTGACACATTTGATAGCCTTTTCTCTGCCAGATTGGCCCTGATTCTTCCAAAACGTGTCGCTCCTGGTATGTAAACCTGGAAGGTAAGTGCATCAAGCATTTCAGGCATCCAGTGTAAGAATTTCCAGATCAGCTATAACATTGTGGGTCAAAGGGCATGTTCCTGTGCTCTACTATGTTCTATATTCGGGGTTCCGGCCCTACATTCATCCTCAGAATTGAAATCCTACCCCACCATGGTCCATGCTTCAAAAACTTACATCGATGGAGGGGTAAAAACTGTCATCTGAGGAGGGTTAATGCCCTTTGCAACACTCTTGTCAACTATAAGGAGCAGCACTGATCTCCCCTGGCTCAGGTCTTTGGCCTCCTCTTATCCATTGGCAATCTCCTGTGCTGTGATCTTTTTCCTTCCTCTTCCCTCATCCAAGCTCTGATCCTTCCTCGCTACCCCACCTGAATGATCCGAATCCCCAACAGTGCCCACCCTATGAAGGGTTCAGTGAGATAGCTGGCCAGCAGCCTGAAATGAGAAAAGAAAATATGAGGTCTTATTGTTAATGTCCACAGGACCTCCACTTCCCAGCTCTTGCTGATGGATTCCCCCAAACCCACCCAGCCATTTAGTAATGCCAGAGCCATGACCAAAATAATAAACCTACTCGTTTAAATTCTCAACCAAAAGACTTCCAAGAATGCAATTTGATGCTGCATTGTGGACATTGCTGTGAATCCAGTCTCATCGGGAAATTGAATTCAGGCTGTCCCAACTCAAGTCAAGTAGGGCTGTTACAGCAGACAAAAGGCCTGAGTTGGGTTCAATTCCCGGCCTTGGATGAGAATATACGAATTCCCCAGTTCATCTACAATCCTAATTGTATGCAACACACCACACTGGATTCTGAACTTCCCATGATGATAAAAACTTGCTTTTTATTTTGCCTTTCACAGGCTCAAGATGCTCCAGTTTTTACTGGTTGCAAAGTTGGCTTGCAACCAATTAAACATAAGCTCTGTTTCCCTCTCCCCAAGTGCAGTCCGATCTGCTGAGTACTTTGGCATGTTCTGTTGTTATTTCAGATTTCCAGCATCCACACTGTTTTGTTTTGGACAACCGATTAAGACATATCAAAGTGAAATTGCTTTCCTTTTATGGTAGGAAGCTTGGAAAGCCAATTTCTGCACAGCAAGCTCCTCTCTCCAGTAGTGTGATAATGGCCAAATTAATCTGCTTTTGTGATGTTGACTAAGAACAAAAAAATGGCCAGTGCACTAGAAATAGCTCTTCTTTGAATGGTGCTATGGTAACATTTTAATGAAGCATTTGGGGGGCCTCCATGTAATGCTTCATGCAAAGTCAGCACCTCCAATAGTACCTCTCAAAGAAGTACCTGTTAAAAACCCAATTTACTTCCATCCTGCACTGCAGCATCAGCCTAGACTTCTATGCTCAAGTATCCTGGCATGGACCTTGAACCCACAACCTTTCGACACAGATCTGAGAATGCAGCCATGGCTAATGCATGGTCATTATAATGAATGCAGGCAAATTGTTCCAAACAATCCTCCAGCCCTGATTCTTGGAGATCATTAGGAAGAGGATTGCCATGAAATCAGAAAGCAGTCACATATGTTTTGCAGTAATGGACTGCAATGTTCATAACATTTCTTGTGTCACAGTCTGGAATGACCATGTAGTATTACAATTAAGGACACAGTCTTGGTCCAAGGCCTTCTGCAAACTCTTCCACTGTCTCCACCGCTGCCAGCCCCAATTCTCCTTTGCCTCTTTTAGAATCTCCTGGTCTGTGCATCCTTCCTTGTTGGTGCTGATGTTCCTTGTCCTTAAGCCTACAGAATTATTGATAAAAGTGCTGAATGCAAAGCACTGAAAGACTCCAGAACCCCTCCCAGTCTCTTCAAACAAGATTTTAAACACTGCTACTGCAGCTAAAATGAGCATGCTAAAATTGTCACAGGAGATCAGTGGAAGCTGGATTTCTGGGGATCTATCATAGGTGATTTCTGCTCCTTTGAGACTCAGATCCTTGCGGCAATTGGCCGTTGAATTGCACAAAGATCCAAAATTCTGTGTTAAATTATCTTGGCTGGGGTTATAGTAGTGGTCTCAGCAATCTGGATTAGGAAGATGGAAGTGGTCTAAGGATTCTATCTTCATTGTTGTCAAATTATCCCTTCTATGTGGCCCTGACTGAAGATCATATCAGGATAAGGATTAATGGTTACCGGAGTTGAATTTACCCATCCAGATTCACTATACACTACTGAACTTGTGAAAGGATGGAGGCATACACAAGGTACCAGTGATCAGGGTCTTTGATCCTGAGAAAAGTTACATTCAACAAAGATTAATTGTTTTGGCTGCAGGTAACAAGATCTGTAGGACCGTTTCAGCTAAGCAGAGTTGTCCATGGTGACATGTGCAACACAGTAAGTAAATAAAAATTGAAAAGCCAAAAAAAAACTGCAGATAGTGGAAATCCAAATTAAAAACAGAAAGTACTCAGCAGGGCAGGCAGCCTTAGTGGAGAGGGTGTGTTTTGGGCCGATGATATCTGGGAACCTTGTTCAACATTCAGAAGAGAAACCAGAAGAGAAGCTCTTTGATCGATTTTTTTATCACTGACTGGGGGTCATGGTCAATGGGACTGATGGGATCCTGGGCCATATGTGCACTTCTCCATCTGAAGGGGACATTGTCCACGAGGCAGATTTTATGGCACAATTAGTGTTCCATAAAGTGCAAACTTCAGAAACCTTCAAGGGGACAGAAATCCTCTTTGACGAGAACATCAATGCAGAAGTGATGTTATTGGTACTTCACAAATGAAATCAGAGCATTAGACGTGGAGAATTAGATTAAAAAGTTTTGGGAAGGTTTTCAAAGATGAACAGAAAAGCCAAGAGTCAAGGGATCATGGTATGGACCCAATGAGTGGAATTGGGATTGAAATGTAGGAATGGAGTAAATGAGGGAAGCCTGATGGAGATGCGCTCTGGAGGAAGAGAGTGGGATAGTGAGTGCATTGATGCTGTGGAAAGGTTAAAGAGGAGAACCAACAATGAGGTTTCAGCAGTACATTCACAGCAGGTGTCATTTTTGACCTTGTGCTATGCTGTGAGAAGAGCAGAACAAAGGAATTCTAACCTTACATACTGGGGAAAAGGGGGAAGGTGGTTGGTGATAATAACACATTTGATGACCTTAGAGAGAGAGAATATGAATGGGGCTGTAGCTGGAGAGGACTGATGGGTCTTGGGTCACGTTTTTTTTAAGAGATAGGTAATGGTAGATTTGAAAGAGAGAGATAAGCATTGAGGCTGTGTACAAGCAAAAGAATCAGGATGGGTGAAGGCCAAGGAGACATAGACTAGACATTGAAGCAAATGAGCTGAAGGGATTGAAGGAGGTTGCACAGTGGCACAGCTGGTAGTGCCACTGCCACCAGCCTCCAACAACCCGGGTTCTATCCTGACCTCCGATGCTGTCTATGTGGAGTTTACACATTCTCCCTGTTATCATGTGGGTTTCCTCCAAGTGCTCCAACTTTTTCCCATATTCCAAAGACATGCAAATTGGGAGGTTAATTGCCCATTGCAAATTCCCTCTGTTGTGTAAGTGAGTGGTAGAATCCAGGCAAAGTAGATAGGAATGTGGGGATGGCATAGATCTGTTGGGCCCAAGGGCCTGTTTCCATGCTGTATGACTCTATGATTCTATGAAATTTGAGCTAGTGTGTGCAGGAGAATGGGGAAGAAAAACAACAGAGGAGAAGGGTAGATATCAGTAGAGACAGCAGTAACAATGGTTTCAATCGCAGTCATGATGAAATGAATGATCTCTTCACACTTGGTGAAAGTGGAAGGGGGCAGAGTATAGGAAGCAGGTTGCCAGAGAGAGACGAGACTTGTGTAGTTCTTGGTTTCCAGGGAACAGAGTGTGGTTTTGTTTGAGCCATTTCTGTCAATGAATAACTGGAATAGAGCACAAGTTTGGAGAGGTGTTTAGAAACCTAAATCAGTGTCAACAGGTAAGGGTTTTCGGAAGCTCTGGTGATGAGATAGTGAGGTGAAATGATATAAGGAGAGAATTCCACAACGTAGTGGATGGTATATCTTTTGAAAGGTCTTTATCTCATCTTCTAAATCCTCCTACTTTAGTTTGTTTATGTGGCACAACAGCTGGAATAAAAGCAAACACTTCACTGACTTAAATCTTGGAAGTTCAGTTTAGGTACTCAGGTTCAATCTGACTTCAATTATTACTGAATGCCACAAATCGAGGCTCAGTTTATTTTTTTGCCAGCATTTTCAGTTTGTCCTCCATTCTAATAATCACCTGTTTGGTTCGGATAATGTGTGGTGTGCAGATGCATTTCAGAAAGAATTCTGGGTATCAATAGTTATGGTAATTGTCAATGTACCACCAATGGCAACCTGGGGCACTCACCGCTAAATGTGTCCAACCCAGGTTTTTGAAACCTTTTGCAAATCTGCACGTATGTCCATAAATTACTGTTTTTGATTGACTTTGCCTGCATTAAATGGATTAGAAAATCTCCCAGTGACCATTACAAAATGGATTGAAATGATAAATGCTCTTATGTTTCGCAATGGACTATTTATTTATATTGTTCAATGTTGAAAGGCCGATTCTGTTTACTGGTATTTGTTTCAGAAGAACAGTCATGATTTGATCTATGATTTTTTGCTGTTCTAGTTTTGATTAGCAGTGTCTGTTACTTTGTAGTTAAATGCTTATTTTCTGCCTTTCACTCCCCCGTGCCCTGCCCTCCACCCTCTGCACTCTGCACCTGCTTTTAACAATGTTTAACTATGGTAACACCCTCTAGCTAAACTCTCCCAGCTGAGTTGGAACTTGCTAAGGCATTTCAAATTGCCTTAATAACAAAGTTTACAGTCCAGAAAAGCTGTTACTTTCTTTAACAACGTGTCAAAACTTTACATGATTTACCTTTTGGAAATTAAAAACGTTTTCTTTTGTCTACCTGGTTGAACTTAGTATCCTGTTCGCTGGAAAATGAGCTGCCTTTTTGGTGAAACACATTTTTTTCAGTTTACGTTGAACTAAAGATATGAAGATAAGAAATATACAAATTAGAAGGAAACTTCATTGGCCTTATCTACTTCTTCATTCAGTTGGCAGCATGTCACACAGTCTATTTTCTTGGAATATACAAGGGAATTTAAATTAATTCTATTGTTCACCTATCACTTTCTGATCAGCAGGGTGGAACTTTTTTACTTCCTGGTGTAGGTTCAATAGTTGAAAAGTGTATGTGTGCTTGTGAAGTCTGACCTGAAGGTTAAATCAGTGCTAATTAATAAGGTGGATGTATCCCTTCCAGGTCAGGAGATCAGATGCATTTTCTTAGTTTTGTTCAGCATCTGATGTGCGACCAACATGAAACAGGCAGGGAATTCACAAACACAGGCACTATTGGGGTACTAAGGAAAATCGTTTCAGATACTTATCATTCCTGGAAGCTTCAAGTTCTCAGTTGTAGCAGTTGTACAGTTATGACAGCAATTTTGTGGACTCTTTAACTCCTGTTTAAAGAGAAATGCCCTTAGACTGATGGCTTCTCATTGGACAGTAGGTGGCTAAAAAGCATCCACTCCTGACAAACCTGCATCACACACTGATTTTGGCCGAGTGTGGCTATTTCACTGGCTGACTGGTTGTGGGGTAATTGCCTTCTTCCTCTTCTTTGGCAGGACCTTGGGACTGAGGATGACTTACTTCCTCTCTGGTTTTGGGATTCTGAGGCCAAATGTTGAGCTGCAGATTCTTCCACACATGGGGATGGTGTTGACTGGCAGGTGGGGAGTTTGTTTCTGAGGCGGTGCCCTCCTTCTGCAGCTTGTGCAGGTCTCCTATGTGGTTATGATACGTGGATTCCAGGTTCTCAATGCAATCCTAAATGTTTTTTTAATCTGACTTGAGCCAGTTTGGGCTAAAGATTCCTAGGAAGCAATGGGGATGTTGTGCTTCTCGAAGGAGGCTTTGAACACATCCTTTCTCTGCCTGGTAATCTCTTCCTATGACAGAGTGTGGAATAGAATGTTTGCTTTGGGGCCTGGTATCAGACATGCAGACAATGTGGCCTGCCCAGTGCTGAGAATTCAGTGACAAGATTCAATACCACCTTCGATGTGCCAGCATATCCTTAAGTAGATTGAGACAGAGAGTATTTGAAGATCAGGACCTCAGACTTGGTACAAAACTCATGGTACAAAGAAATAACTTGCATAAAACACATGTACATGAAACAAACAGCTAATGTTGTGATCAGGTCCATCTCCTGGTAAAAAAAATCCTGACACTCACACCCATAATAATTTTCAAGTTAATAGGATTAAGTGCTCTAATCTCCACCAAAACATAGGAAAATTAGAATGGTAGTTTTACAGACGTTTTTCCATACACTCCAGTCAAAGACTTACTTTATACCCACATACAATTATTTGCCTTGCTGGATGACAAAGATTACATTGCCAATGGAGGTCAGGCCATTATTGCTATGACCATACTTGCTCTTCCTCTGGAGCGGCCTACCCATTTGCAAATCCTTTTATATTCTTGCTTTTCAAATATTAATCCAGTTAAATAATAAATATTGTTGCAGGCTCTGTTTCAACAGCTGCCTGTGGTAAAGAATTTCTTCCACTAATAACCCCATGGGTGGAAACAAATCCCTTTTCATTTTTGATTATTCCTCAGTTTAGGAGCACTTGTTCTCAATTAACCAAAGTTGTGGCTACATCATTTGCTATTTATCCTGTCAAGTATCCTGTCATAACTTGGATTCCCCCTTAACCTTTGCCAAAATGCCCCAACTTGTGAACCTAAATGATGTGGAAACCCAACAAAATCTGTAGTACTGTCACACTTGCATCTTAGTAAATAAAATCTGACTAAACGTTTGGAGAATTTCAGACTTTTATTTTGACACCAGGGTCTTACATCATTCACATAGTCTGAGAAATGACCTGATAAAGGTCTCCAAGGTTATGACATGATGGATAGGACACGGGGCCATCAGATAGTAACCAATAAATCCAATAAACGAATTCAGGTGAAATTTTACTCAGAGCATCTGTGGACAATAGAGTAGATATATTTAAGGACGAGGTAGACCAGAGAGCAGAATAGAAAGTAATACTTATAGGATGCAATGAGGCAAATAGGAGGAGTCTCACTTAGCATGAAACTGTTTGGCTAGATGCCCAGTTTTTGTGTGATAAAATTCCATGTAATTTTACTTAATGTTGGTTTTGGAAAGGTTGTTACAGGGTATTTTGTTTAGTTTGTGAAGTTGTTTTTGTTAAAAGAATTATCAACCAAATGATTTTTCTTCAAATTTACACAAAGTATATTCTACAACCACACCTGAAATCTTCATAAGTTCTGTGCATATCTCCATTATATTTTTCCACAAAAATGAAAGTTTGATGGAGCAGCTTTTGTTAATTGCACAAGGGCATGAAGCATTGCCTGGGACTCAAGAAGAGGGAATTGTAGCCTGGAAACTGGACTCCTTAATGCAAGTCTGTATATGGGCGCTTGTGTATGAATTAAATGTCAGCATGAAAGGGCAGGAGGGCAGGAAAGGGCAGGAGGGCACTCTTTCTGTTGGTTTAGCGCTCACCTTGACATGCTAGTAAGGCCATGAAGTTGTTTGAAGCAATGCTGCTTAGTTTGGGGATTTTCATCCCTGGCCAATGTTAACCCAGTTATTCTCTACCAAGCTCTTCTCATAGTGGCTCTGGTGGGTCTTCAGCTCCCCTTGACACAAGGCATGCCTCCTGACCTCTGTTTTCTGCCCCAGAACCTCAATATCTTATTGAGTCAATGGAGGGTCTCCTCCCAGGCAGCTTTTGTGTTGTTGCTCCCTGACTTCTCTTGGGATTGTGCTTGAAGGGGTGATGCCCTTCAATCCAGAGAGTGTCTGAAACTGCACTAACTTGTGGTTACGTCATTTGCTATTTATCCTATCAAGCTTTTTCATAACTTCGATTCCTTAACCTTTGCCAAAAATGCCCTGACTTGCGAGCCCAAATCATGTGAAAACCTAACAACATCTGTAGTACTGTCATACTTAGATTTTAGTAAATAAAATCTGACTAAACAGTTGGAGAATTTCATACTTTTATTTTGACACCAGTGTCTTGCACCCTTCAGGTAGGCTGAGACATGACCTGATAAAGGTCTCACTGGGAACCACACAAGTCCTATTCCAGCATGTTTCTGGGAGTAAGCCACCAGAATGCTGTCTCAAACATTTTTATAGCCAATATTGTGATTAATTGCAGGCACCATTGTGGGCACTATCACCATATGTATCAACAGTTTGTGCACTAATAAAGAGTAAAATCCAATCTTTGGCCTTGTGTGCCTGTAATGGAGTCTGCCTGTTTATCACCCATTTATTGTATGACTGGGAATGCAGGTGACCTATAATCCCCAGGCCTGATGTTCTGCTTTGTGTTCAATTCAGCCTATGTTTTGTGCCAGGGCATTCTCCTTCCTCGCATATTAGGAGTTTGGAATCTTTGAACATGGCTTGTTATCTGAACTGTATACCCACGTGACTCCTGGGAACCTCTGGCCCATGACCACTCAAAGTGGAGACGGAGCATTTGGGATGGTACTGAGAACTTTGAGTGCGTACGGGGAGCACACAGAAGCCCAGAGTGGTGGAAGGATCTCACTGCCTCACGGGGTACCCATTTCTCTGCCCCATCAGATACCCCCACCCCGTCTGTGGGAGAATCTGCAATAGCTTCATCAGCCACTCCAGAAACCACAAAACCGGAGTGGAAGTTGATCCTGAGGGATTTTCTAAGAAGATGAAGAGTAACAATAAAGGACGGTCCTGCGTCCACATTGCAAAATACATTGGAAACCTTAAATTGTTACCAACTATAGCCAGGGTAGATTTCACAATTACATGAACAAAGTCTTAATCGCTATATGGTAAATTAATGCTAAACCATATTGCATATTTATCACATTTAGATTGCCATTATCCATTTAAATATTGTTAAGGAGAACGGAGAGACTTCTAATGAGCCCAGCAAATCACTGTGTGACCCTGGTACACACATATTTCACAGATAACCAAATTTAATTAGCAAGTTGCCAAGCAATTACCCATGGTGGTACCATCCTAATGGAGCAAACGTTTATATAAGTGAAATATAAACAGTAATATAAGTGTGCAAGGTTACACCTAGCAGTTTTTATCCTGAGCAGATTTGCCAAATAAGGAAAAAGAAAAAAATTGCAGATGACAGAAATAAAAAAAGAAAATGCTGGGAATACACATCAGGTCAGAGAGCATCTGTGGTCGTCACTCTCCCTTAGCAAGCACTGTCACCGTTTGCATCATGCAGTCTTTCTTGGTCTTTACCCCATCACAGACATTCTCCCCAACCTTTTTGCCTACAGATTAAAACATGTTTGATTTCTCATTTTATGTAGTTCTGATGAAACATCATTGATCTGAAACCTTAAGACAGTTTCTCACTCCAAGGATGCTGCCTGACCTATTGAGTCATTTATAGCATTTTCTGTTTTTATTGCAAATAGCAAGGAAATGTTTATTTATTTTGTGGAAGTAGAGCTTCCATTTAATTTTTTTATTTGTCAAATGCAGCAAAACAATGTGCTTTAAAAAATGTGCCTATTTTCCATTATTTATGTGTGCTGTTTTCTAAAACCTTAACCATTCATTATAAAAAGCCACAAGATTTAGGATTTTCCCATCAGTATGACAAGGCCCAGTGCATATTACTTTGGGCTCAACATTGGCAAACTTGAGAAGAGAAGCATGGTTAAAGAATTAAAATAATTAGCTGGTCAATTTGTAAATTTAAGAGAACCAAATATCCTATGTATATAGTAGAAACTGGAGCAATACCAAGAGTTGAACAAAGGAATTTAAGATTATATCACTGTGTAAATAACTATGAAAGATGAGCCTATGATGGAACAATAAATACCTATTGGTTATATCATGTAATTTAGTCACTAATAGAGAGTCAGCACCATTTGGTTGAAAAATGGAAGCAAAAAAAAATTGCTGATAAAAAGAGTATAGTTGCAGATTCAGAGAATCAAGGCATGTAGAATTAGTGCAAAAAATAAAGCTGAGGTGATCAACCAAGATATGACTAAATGGCAGAGCAGACACAAGAGGCCAAATAGTCTACTCCCAGTTCAATTTCTTATGTTCTCATGAAATAATCAGCAACATCTGAGATGAGAGGAAGAGAGTTAACATTTCATGGCAATTACCTGAAAAATTTGGGTAGCATTAGTAGTCATTACATTTATGCCAGATAGTTTCATGGCAATACATCACTCCTAAACATCTGTAGGAAAATATGCAACTGCCACAATAACTCAATTATCAATTCTAAGTAAGTGATAAAGATAAAGGTTCTACTATGAGCTGTTAAAGAGTTCAAATTCCATTTCTCAGGTATCATCTAATGTTATCTTTCACAAATTCTATTCGGTATGTTGGAGCTCGTGGTAAACCTTGATAAGGTTGTCATTGACATTGTAAACAATGCATAACCATACTTCAGTTTGTTGCAGGTTTAATTTGCTCACCCAATTCAAACATAATATTTTGGTTAAGCTGTCTGTTAAGTGAGACAATGCACACAAAATGCTGGAGGAACTCAGCAGGTCAGGTAGCATCTATGGACGGAAATAAATAGCTGATGATGAAGGGTCTCAACCTAAAACATCGACAGTTTATTGCCCTCCAGAGATACTGCCTGACCTGCTGTTCCTCCGCCATTTTGTGTGTATTGCTCCAGATTCCAGCATCTGCAGAATCTCTTGTGTTAAGTGAGACAATCAGATGAGATTTCCCATTTCCTTACAACGGAGTGGAGGACATTTGGCCCATTGAGACGATTCCTGAGAAATCCCATTCTCCCAGAGTCTTTCTCAGATTAACTCTGCTCTGCTCTGATTCTCCTATCACCCTCCTACGCAAGGGGTAACTTACAATAGCCATTTAGCCTAGCAGCCGTCACATCATTGGAATGTAAGTGGAAACCAAAGCCCCTAGAGGAAACCTAAGAAAATAACAGGGGCAGTGCACAAACTCCTCACAGACAGCATTGAGATGAACCAGATTGCTGAAGATGTGAGGCAGCAGGGCTAACAGCTGCGGCAATGCACCACCAATAGCTTAGAGTATACTACTTTGAACTTTTGTTCAGGTCCCTGAAGGTAGAGCTGTGATCTTCTGTACCACTCGGATAATGTTCAATGCTTTCTGCCTGAACTTCTTCCCTGCAATGGTCAGTACTACTCCCCAGGATGAATGTTCATTGACATGCTGAAATGTCTCGGGAGTTAAAATAGCCTTGTCCTTTTTTCATCTTCAAAGACCAGTACATTTCTATTTCATCACTTGCCCACAACCTGGCTGGAGTTAAAGCTGGTGCCTTACAGTCAGTCCATGCAACATAGCATTGAATTGTTCCCTGTGAATTTATGAAAATGACTTCTCTCCTCTGCATTGTAATTTCTGTTTCATTTTTTATGTTCCATTGTTCTGTCTCTGGACTTCTGTACATCCTTAATTACTCATTTGATGACTGCTGGTTGCATTATTGATTACTTCTGCCCTTGCCCTTTAGCACTGCCTCCAAAGTACTTGTCGCCCCTCCCTTCGGCTCAACGTACATCTTGGATAGCTTTTGGTCATCTCTTTCTTTACTGGGTCGGCATCAGTCTTCCTTATGTCTATTTCTAAAGCAGTTTGCCACATTTCTTTAAATTAGAATTACTGTACAGTTAAAATTGTTATTTGCCAATGGAAGTGGGATTTAACTTAGTTGAAGTTTTTATTGACATAAGTTTACTAAGCTTTGGTTATAGCAAAATGCCTTTAAATAATTTTAGAAGATACACTTGAATGAACATTTAGGAAAGCATAACTTGATAGAGGAAATTAGGCATGGATTGATGAAAAGGTCATACTTACCTAATCCTGTTGGAAATTTTTAAGGGATATTAATAATGATGTTCCCAGTTTTCTTCCCTTCTCTTCCATTGTGTTCCCATGAACACTACCTTGTTATTCCTTCTTTTTGCACTATTTATTTACTTTGTAATGTATAGTAATTTTATGTCTTTGCACTGTACTGCTGCTGCAAAACAACAAATTCCAAAGCCAGTGGCAGTCTTCCTGTGTTGTGCCTGATTGGCCATTCTTCACTCCACACAGTAACATTGGCTGGCTCCTTAACCAAGTGGACAACCTTGTTCTCACTTAACATTCCTAAACACATTTCTCAGCAGGATAACTAAATAACAAAGGAGATCTGGATTGCCTCCCCAATCCCTCAGCAGTTATATCATCAACTCTTGTTCAGCAGTGAAATCTGCTCATGGGGAATAACAACAAGGAGGGCATGAGGTTGGGGGTAACATATTGGCAGGTATAGGGGAGTGGCTAGCCAACAGAAAATCGAGAATGGGATAAATGGGTCGTTTTAGGGTCAGCAATCAGTAACTAGTGGGGAGTAACAGGGGTCAGTGCTGAAGCCCAGATTACTTACAGTCCAGAATGATGAATTGGATGCAGGGATCACATGTATTGTAGACAAGTTTGCTGATAACACAAAGATGGATAGGTTAGCAAATTCTGAAGAGGATATACCGAGCCTGCAAGGGGACATGGATAGGTTAAGTGAGTGGGCAAGAAGTGGGAATGTATGAGATTATTCACTTTGAAGGGAAGAACAAAAAATTATTATGTAAACAGAGTGCAATTACAAAATGTTGTGGTACAAAGGGATCTGGAGTCCTAGTACATGAAACCTAAAAAAGTTAGCCTGCAGGTACAGCAAGTTATTAGGAAGGAATATGAAATGTTGGCCTTTATTGCAAGAGATGTGGACTATTAAAGTAGATGAGACTGTGCCTGAAATACTGGGTACAACTTCTGTCTCTATATTTAAAGAAGGATGTGTTTGCATTACAGTGAAGAGAGGATTCACTAGATTGATTTCTGCGACGAAGGGCTTGATGTATGAAGAAAATTTGAGCAGGCTGGGCCTATATGCACTGGAGTATAGAAGAATGAGAGATGATCACATAAGATTCTGAGAAGGACTAACAGGGGGGTGGACACTGAGAAGATGTTTCCTCTAGTGGGAGTATCTAGATCTAGGGGGTGTAGTTTCAGAATAAGGGTTATGGTTAGGGTTAGAGTGGAGGTGATAAGGCATTCCTTCTCTCTGGAAGTCATGAATTTGGGAGTCTGGGAGTTCTCCACTCCAGAGAGCTAGTGAGGCAGAATTTCAAATATATTCAAGTTGAGATGCATAGACATTTAAACAGAAGGTGATTTAAGGGGTGTAGGGAGAGAGCAAGGAAGTGGTGTTGAAGCCAAGATTGGATCCGCCATCAACTTATTGAATGATGGACCGGTTTGATGGGCTGACTGACCTACTCACGCTCCTGATCCTCAGAACCTGTGAATCCTCTATTCTTAACGGTACCATGACACACAATGTTATCATTTGGGTACTGGAATATTAGAGGAGCAGGTGAAAGGAACCTGCTTCTGATCAGATCGAGATCTTTACATGAATGAAATCTGGCAATGGCATCTGGCACTTAGCAGCACTCTGATCTCACTGACTTAGACTCAAGTGCGTGTGACTCACTGGTGTAGTCGCTGGGGGATATAGTCCCTTGTGCTCTGATTTCCTCCCTCATCCTAAAAATGTGGGAATTGTTAGGTCGATTGGTCACTGTAGATTGCTCAGAGTGGTTGAATCCAGGGGGAATAATGGAAATGTGGAGTGAATATGTAACAGGGTAAATTAGTGGGGAATGCGATTGGTCTGTGAGCCAACATAGACTCGATGGGCCAAAATGGCCTCCATCAATGTTGTGTGGGAACATGGAAAGTCCTGCACCTGACGAATGGGTTTAGAAATCTGGACTGACTCTCCAGTGTGGTAGTGAGGAAGTGATGCAATGTTGTTTTCTGGTTGAGATTTCTTAGGAGGAGGAATGTCTGCAGGTTCTCTTTTGCAGACCCCTGGCCAAAACTTTTCCCTCTATCAACACTTCTAGAACTGATTATCACAACACTGTTTGCCAAAGCTTGCTATATGCAAATTAGCCACTGCATTTCTTACATTACAATGATTACATGTCAAAACAGCTTTATTATTTGTAAAGCATTCAGGGTATCAAGACAGGTATTTGAAAATTGCAGATAAGTACAAACTTTTCTTTCTCTTTACCTAAGTGAGTTAGACGATAACAACGTTCCTTATGATTAAGTTGTAAGAGCAGGAAATAAAACTATGGGCCAGATGTTGTTGGTGCAGATTAATTGTGGAATTAAAATAAAAGAATAATGAGGTAGTGTTCATGGGTTCATGGACCATTCAGAAATCTGATGGGAAGATGTTGTTTCTGGATCATTGAGTGTGGGTCTTCAGGCTTCTGTACCTCCTCTCCAATGGTAGTAATGAGGATAGGGTATGTCCCAGATGGTGAGGGTCCTTAGTGATGGATGCCACCTTCTCGAGGCACCGCCTCTTGAAGATGTCCTCAATAGTGGGGAGGGTTGTGCCTGTGATGGAGCTGGCTGAGTCTACTACCCTCTGCAGTCTCTTGCAATCCTGCACATTGGAACCTCCATACCAGGTGGTGATGCAACCAGTCAGAATACTCTGAGATGTTGACGCCCAGGAATTTGAAGTTGTTTACCTTTTCCACCGCCGACCCCTCAATGAATGAAAAGAGTGAATAAGAAAAACAGCACCGGAGAGAGGCGACCTTTTGTGTGTTCCAGCTCCCGAGGGAATCATCAAATATTCCCATTTGGAACTATTGCAACTGAAGGCCTTTCAATATGTCTCTAGCATTTAGAAATATATAAAAGAATTAAAATGAATCTGATCATTTTAAAAATAAACATTATTACACTGAAAATAAGTTCAGCCAAGAGTACTTAAAATAGTAATAAATAATTAAGGAAATAAACTTACTTTCTCCTTTCTTTCCCGCAGCAGTACCATACTCATTGAAATCAATAGGTTTTGGAATCCTGCACTGAATAACCTGGAGCAGGTTCTGAGAGTTGATTCCCCTGTGGAACATCAGCAAGACTGGTCCCCAATGCTGGACCCCATGTGGATGCAATTGAATGTGGAGAGCCCTGCATCATTCAGTAAGTCTAAGATTTCCACATATTACTGCCCCCCCCCATCTGTGGAAGTCCCAGAGCTGCTGCCCTTTAAATAGGTAAATGGCAATGGTTCCATTCAGAACTGCAGGTGTCGACTGGCAGAATCTAGGCCAAGTCTAATGTGGAGTAGTTCAACAGCATTGATCCATGGGATAGTACAATAAAGTGGAAAGTAATTTGGTTCTGATCTGATTCTGAAGAGCTGTCTGATTTAGTGCACATCCCAACATTCCCTTCTGATCATGAAACTTATTTCTCTTCTAACCTGCAGCTTACTGTCGTTGGACAGTTTCTGCAGAATCTGATTCTACCATCCTTCCAGATCCTTATGTCCCTCACTTCAAAGAAATGTCTCCTCGCTCTCCTCTAGTTCTTTTGCTCATTATTTTAAATCTACCCCTTCTGCTGACTCACTCACTTGCCAGAGAAAATAATTTCTGTCCACTATCAAAAATTCTCTGCTCTGTCAAAGGCTTGCACCAGTTTAAAACCTTTGCTGGGTCTCCCCTTAACCTCATCTGCTCTGAGAAGAACAATTCCAACTTTTCTAATATCTGCATTCCTGAACTCCTTCAGCCCTGGTACCGCCATGTTAAACCTCCTCTGTACCCTCTCCAACTCTATGATAACCTCCTGAAGTATTGAATCTTACAGTTAAGGCTCAATTATTTTCAGAATCAGAATCAAAATCAGAATCAGGTTTATTATCACTGACATATGTATACACGTGAAATTTGTTGTTTTGCGGCAGCAGCACAGTGCAAAGACATAAAATTACTGTAAATCACAAAAATAAATAAATAGATAGTGCTAAACAAAAGGAATAAATGAGGTAATGCTCATGGGTTTATGGACTGTTCAGAAATCTGATGGCAGAGGGCAAGAAGCTGTTCCTGAATCGTTGAGTGTGGATCTTCAGGCTCCTGTACGTCCTCCATAATGGTAATCATGACAAGAGGGCATGTCTCGGATGGTGAGGGTCCTTAGTGATGGATGCTGCTTTCTTTTATATTTCCTGATGTTTATATGAAGGTTTGCTCCTTTATCTCTTACACGACATTTGGGGGTCTGTACCAGCGATGGAACAGCTATGCTCTTCAACTATAGTTAAACAGCTTCAGGTCTTGAAGACTCTAGTATATTGTCCTGTTGAATGTAATATTATCTTTCAGAAGAACATTAGAAAATAGTAGCAATAGTAGCCCACAGCCCATTAATCCTGCCCTGTCATTCAATATGATCATGTAGATTCTGCCCCAGGCCTCTTTTCCTTTTCTGTGCCAGTTCCACATAGCCCTCAATTTCCTGATCTTTCGAAAATGCATCTACATTTTCTTTAAATACCTCCAATGATTTAGCTTCCATGGCCATCAGGATGAGAGAATTCCAGTGAACCACCACTCCCTGCGAGCATTGATATCATTGTCTAAACTCACACCTGTGCTTTTTTCTTTGCATACTATTCTTGAATACTTTGTAGCCAGGTATGTTTAGTTTCCATTCCTCCCTATGTTTAAACCAGGTCTCCTCTGTAGCTACTGTATCATGCTCTTGAGGCAAGTCAGATCTGTAGCTTGTCAACATGATGACCTGCATGCATTCTAAAACCACACTGATCAGCTTTGCCTTGCTTCATCTATTTCTTGTTCATCCTACTCTATTCCTTGCTCTGTCGCTGTCAGTCTCTCCTTTATTTCCGTGCATCTGGTGTCTCCCCTCTACTGCTGTATCCTGGTGTTAGGAAGTCAGGCAGAAGTTAATTCCACAATGGTTAATAGACTTCTTGAATAAGTTACCAGGGGAAGTTAGTAAAGCAAACATAATTAAAATGTTCAAAAGGCAACGAGGTTGAAAAGAGAAAATGTCAAAGGGTATGGTGAGCAGGCAGCAGTCATGATCAAAATAAAGATGAATTTGTTGAATCTAATGTCCTTTTCTACATTTCAAAACTTTGTAATGTTTTTACCCAGAATAATGTCTGCTGTTGTTTCCAAATACAGTGGCCGCCTGTTCACATTCCTGAGACATGAATGCATATCTCTCACTTCTTATTCTCTGTTCCACCATATCTGGAAAGGGAGTGGTTGATGGTTCATGTAATTAATATGCATTACTTCACTTCTCAATACTGGCATCCAAGCATTCTTTTCAATTGTTCAAAGTAATGTACATGCAATGAATGTCATCACACCAGAATACTTTTTTATAGAAAAACAAGCAGTCTATTTTTAACTTTAAAAGCTGAAATATTTCAACCTGCAACCAAGTGAAAAGGTGAAAATGACAAAAGTGAAGCTACTTGATTAGGAATGTAGAATATCCACAAAGAAGCAACTGCAGAGGGAAGGCAAACTGGTCAACAGTTTATCCAGAATTCTACTCATGACTGAAGCTGAAGTAAAACTTATACTAACTCAAAAAGTAAAAATAGTATTGTACTTCTATGTCAATAATGAATGAAATACCATCATGGCATCCAGTATTTTGGCAATCAGTTGGAAAGATATAGGTGACAGGATTTCCAGGAGTTTTTGTACATCAGTAAATTACTTCAGTAAAGGCAAATTGATCATTCTAGAACCAATAATGGAGAAAAATAGCAAAGTGGAAAGTAAAACAAATGTACTTAAACTGCATACTGAAAATTCTAGGTTAGTAAAGGAACTAAGTGACTTGTATCCATTGACTTGATGCTCTGTGCACAATTATAATTTCTCCTATTCCAAAATTAGCTTGGAAAAGAAAGGTCAATAGGAATTTTAACATGGACAAACACATGTTTTTTGAACACAGGTGGAAAGTTAAACTTCGCCAAAATGCCATCAGGTTACAAAGCTAGTTCTGATCTGACTTCTGGGTTTCATTTGTGTTTGTTGGGCTGCTGGTGCACAGACCTGTCAGGTGAGTGTTGATTAGATATCAAGATAAGATAAGATATTTATTTATTAGTCAAATGTACATCCAAACACACAGTGAAATGCGTCTTTTTGCGTTACTGAGAATGTGCTGAGAGTCAACTTCCCCTGGCAAGTGTCACCACTCCTCTGGCGCCAACATAGCATGCCCACACCTGTACGTTTTTGGAATGTGGGAGGAAACTGGAGCACCCGGAGGAAACCCACGCAGACATGGGAAGAACGTTAAAACTCCTTACAGACAGCAGCGGGAATTGAACCCGGGTCGCTGGTGTTGTAATAACGTTACGCTAACCGCTACACTACTGCACCACCTCTCTACACTACCGTGCCGCTCATCGTGTTAATCAGTCAGTCAACAATATTTTAATCCTGTTTAAAAAGTTATGGTGCATCCATGCGTTTCCTGAATCTGATGAATGTCATTTGTGAAGGCATGCTGAGAGCACAGTGCCAGATGAGGGGGCCAAATCAACCTTAAGGAAATTCTGCAATAAACACTCCGCTGCTTTCTTATCTGTTTGTGGGAGAGCATTCTCTGTAATTTTGCTGAAATACTACTAAAAAATGTTGGTGGTTTACTCAAAGACAAGTTAAGTGATCTCTTGGCACTTAGGTGAACCCTTAAAATGAGGATCAAGGTGACATACATCAGCCTCCTGCTCAGAGGCCTTGAGCTCGACAGCAAAGAGCCTGGCAGCAGAGGTGTGCAGTTCACAACAAATATCTGTGTCAGTGCTGGCTATGGTTCTCTTCCTTGATTTTTGGTAAGCTATTTGGTCATTGGAACATCACAATGAAAAGCAAGCCTATCCTTGTAGAAGGGCTGGAGCGTTTTGGCAAAAGCCAAAGTGAGTGCAGGACTGTGTTCTGTGCACCGACTGCTGTTCTGTGATTCCATCCAACTGAAACTCACTACGTTGGTGGTAACTAAGGAGTGTTGGGCTAGTTCAGCCACAGTCAGACATTCATAAGAACTAGAGACACAAGAGACTGCAGATGCTGGAAATCTGGAGTAAAACACAAAAAGCTGGAGGAACTCAATGGGTCAGGCAGCATCTATGGAGGGAAATAGAGGGAAAAGAACTAACAGTGTTTCATCATGCTCTATATGGTAAATGCTATTGTCTTGCGGGGGGGGGGTGGTATATTAACCACCTCAACAAAGGGGCCTAGAGAAGACAACAAGCAGAAGAAGACTGAATTGAAGCTATGAATGTATATCTGAACTTGACTTTTGATCCATTTGAGAAAGCTGATGGTCAAGCAAAGGAAATGGAGATCTGCTGAGCCAACCAACAAAATCCAGGATATAATTAAGGATGATATTTTACTCCAATTCTTTCCTCCAGGAATTGCTGATGCTGCAAAACAGGAATTCAGCTCTGAGAAGGAAATAGACTGAAGAAAAATGGGGTAGAATATTTATATGGAAATTGGCAAGATAAAATTCTTACAACTGTTTGATAATTTACTCAAGATACACTGATCCCCCTAAGCTCATATATTTTCCAGTTACTGTTATCATTAATACTGAGAATACTGTTCTCTCCTATGCGTGCACACACAGATATACACACTCACATGTATAGGAATTGAAGTTTATGTGGAACTGGCACAGAAGAGGAGCTGAGGCCAGCATAAATCAGCACAATCATATTGAGCAGCGGGGCAGGCTTGATGGGCCTACTTCTACTCCTATTTTCTTGTGTTCTTGCGAACATCAACTTGGTTTCACATGTGGATGATTCCCCATTCTGGCATGCAGCAAGAATTCCAGATTAGCTCTAAAGATAGAGGCATTTCTTTTCTCCCAGTTGATAACTTACCTAGAAATGGAGCTACTAACCTGAAAACCAGCAGACTGCCGATGGAAGTTAGTAACCACTAACATCTCATGCCAGCAATCACTGGATATGCATCAAGCATCACACTCAACGTATTGCCCAGCACCCAATACGTTCAGGAGTAAATTAAATAAATTAACTGGTCCTCTTGACCTTGTACTTTGTGGTAATTGCTGTCATCCTATGCTCTGCTGTGAGGGCTGTTCAATATTTGTAACCATTAAAGTGACTGATAACACATGCCAAAATACGTGTTGAGGGCTTCAACACTCCACTTACCACTTCCTGATTTTTAGAAATGTGAGATGACTCAGCAGGGATGGCTGAGTTTTGTACCGTTTATGATGGATAAAGTGCAGTTGGAGAAACAAGAGGCTTTACCAAGTAAACATAACTTAAAATTTCCCAAAGCCTTCCAGCATTTGGACCTTCAACTCTTACAACACTGCAAGTGTTAAAACACCAAGCAGTTAAACTCAGTTCCACCCCACTGAAATTAATTTGCAATTCACAAGCTGCTGTGTCCACACATGCTGGAATCCAAACTGTTCATTTGACTTCTAAATGAAAGGTTCCCGGGTAAACGTTAACAGTTTCTTTTAGACAGATGCTTCCTGACCTACTGAGTGTTTCCAGCTATTCTTCTTTTTGTTTCAGACTTCCCTGGTGAATCTCCCAACCTTCCTAATATGCTCACTATCTGCCCCTAGCAATGTTGGAAGAGGAGGAGACTTTTCTGCCCCTTAAACTTGTTCAATCATCCCATTCATTAATGGCTGATCTGATTCTTCTCTGTGAAATGTTCTGTGATTGCATAAGGAAGCTGCAACAGTACAGTCATTATCACAACAATGCCACTGCCCGCTAGATGAACCTTCAAGACTTGAGTTCAGGTACTTGCAAATCTTTTGGGTTTGGCCAACAGCACATTTGGCACAAGGATGGTAAAATAAGTCAGGCAGACTAGAGGAGTGGCTTTATAACAAATGGAAATTTTCCCACTTGTCAAATACCTGTTTCCTTCTACAGGTCAGCAACAAAGTGAACTTCACCAGATTACTTCCAACTTCCATACATGGATTTCAGTGGCAAACACAGTTATTGTTTCTCATCCATCGATAGAGAAAACAAGCAGGCCTTGTAAGGTTGGAGCAGGGGAATGTTGTTGTGTCAGAGTATAAGGAACTGTACTCTTCCCAATATTGTTTGATCATGACACTTGATCTCTGAAATGATGTATGATATGAAAAGTTAATAGCCTTGTTTGAAATTCCTTCCTCTCCTAGTTTAGTAAAGATATTAACTGGCTTAAGATAAATTGGCCATACTAAAGGAAAGAAGTGAGGGGATTTTTCTTTGAGGGCTGCACAAAATGCTGAAACAGATTCCTCTGGTCTCAATGATATGTTCCTTCTATTGAGATAAGCTTGCTTATTGTAATAAACTTGCAGGAATTGATAAGGTTGCAACACACACAAAGTGCTGGAGGAACTCAGCAGGTCAGGCACATCTATGGAGGGAAATAAGCAGTCAACATTTCGGGTCGAGACCCTTCATCAGGACATCAGTAAATATAAATGAGAGTTGGGTGAGGTGTCTAACAGGTGGCTGGGTGGTTTCTGTCAGTTCCCATCCCAACATAGTCAGAAATTGCCAAGCATCAGTTGAAGACAATAATACATTCCCCCGACCCCTACACAATATTTTATTTGCATGAACAAGCTTAAAACCCCGTTCTCTACTACAACAAGTTGAAGCCATTACGTTGTTTACACCAGATCCCCAAAGCCATCTAGAACTCAATCGACAATTGCCACCCTTCCCTGAATTAACTAAGTCCTTCTGCAGAAGAATTTATAAAGCATTTCATCTAAGGAAAGACTGAAGGAGGAGGCTTCTCCATTTTTTTGCTGCTGACTGTAAGGCATTGTCTGACTTTACACCAAAAAATGCTGAAGTCAGTGTGAAATTTCAGGATCAGGCTTCACGAAGACCAAACAACGGAACAGATGGGGAGGTATCTTGCTCGTAATGTCAGGGAACAGCAACATAGTGTTGGTGCACATGAATACAACATCCCTGGTAAGGACCATGCAGTCACAAGCTTCAGTACCCTTCCCTGTCTTTTTGAAGTGCATGGGGTTTATGCCTTCCTATTCTTTTCTTGTACTTGCCATTTCTACAACATTGCCAGAGAGGTAAAGAGAGGATGCCTTTATCATCTGTGAGCATAATGGTGATGGAGAGGAAGAGCAGGTCAAACATGCATGAATCCCTGGGCATGAACACTGTTTCATATCCCTCACCTTACTGCAATCTCCAGGCTCCAAATCTTCCCACGTCTACCAGCCACGGACAATCCTAGCAAGCACGTGCTCTAATACATATCTTTCTTAATTTTATATACTCCCTGGTGCATTGCAAGAGGATGAATCTAGGGAAATCCAGACTGCAACATTGCTGCTTTTTAGGTATAACTTGGAAGCTGGGAATTTGGTAGACAGATCATAGGAAGAGCCATATATCACTTGGGCATTCAGGGTGACTGAGAAGTAGCTTGCAAGCTAATTTGCTGCTAAGATATAAGACATTCTCTGCTTTAGCACTGAAAATTGCTAAAGTCAAGTCTCTGGTCTGATTTTCAGTCATTCAGAGTGCAAATAATAAACTCAGAACTGAAATTACTCTAAGTCATATTAGCACTGTAGATTTCTAATACTGTAGAAGATTAGCTCTCTATTAAAGCTTCAAGAGATACCAGCTGGTTTCAGTTTTCTTCAGTTTTCTCCCACCTCTAGGGCTGATTTCTGTATCAGTCCAGCCTTGCACATAGATTCAATGGCACTTGAGACCCAAAGGGAAAAGGGATCTTTAAGGCCTGGTAGCTAACACCCTTACACATCATATAGACTGTGGATCTAAGGACAGCTCTTCCTTGAACTAAGCAAATGCTTTCTGTCCACATTAAGTTATAAAGCATTAGGAATGCAGACGCTGTCTAGTTGGTGCTTATTATGAGGTGAGTCAAAATCCCAACAGCAAAAATTTGTTCCTTTGTAGAACATGTGGAAATCACAATGAATGAGAAAACTAAAGATACTCATAATTTCCACATTGAAAGTGATTTACCATAGTTTTAACTGGGCAGCACACAAACTGCTGGAGGAACTCAATGGATCAGGCAGCATCAATGGAGGGAGATAGACAATTGACGTTTCGGGTCGAGACCCTTCATCTGGACCGAAAGAAAGAGGGGAGATGGCCAGTAAAAAAAAAGGTGGAGGGAAGGGGTGGAGCAAGAGCTGGCGGGTGATAGGTGGACGCAGATGGGAGGGGTGATAGGCAGGTGAGGGGGGGGGGGGAAGTGGGAATGATGTCAGAAGCTGAGGTGGGGAGGGGAACCATTGGGAGGAGTGTGTGGGTGATGGACAGATGAAGAGGGTGGGGGAGGGGAAAGAGAGAGGGTGATGGGAGCCGGTGGATCAGGAGGAGAGAGAAAAGAGAAAAAGAAAAAAGGATGGAGGGGGAACGGTTACTGGAAGTTTGAGAGTTCGATGTTGATGCGGCCAGGCTGGAGACTGCCCAGGCAGAATATGAGGTGCTGTTCCTCTAATTTGCAGTTAGCCTCGACCTGACAGTAGAGGAGGCTGTGGACAGATATGTCAGTGTGGGAATGGGGAGTGGAATTAAAATGGCAAATTGGATAAATTGCTCTCTTGTCAGGGTTTGATCACTACCTGCATCTAAAGTGACAACTGCATCTTTGAAGCTGTGAGCCCATTAATCTGGTCCTTCCCAGTTTACAAACACCCAATTTGTGTACAGCCTGTTTATACCAATGAGCATCTGGGAAACCAGCAGGCTGGATTTGCCAACTGCTGTGGGGCTGAAGTCATTTAGTGCTGTGTTACGAACAGTTCGCGGGAATGGAACCCTGTTGTAACCTGGGGAGGAACTGTAGTCCTGTAGATATAGTAGGGGCAATCATGGGGGCTAAGGCTTGTAATAAATTGTTGCAGCTCCATCACTTTCAACATTGAAATGAAGCTGCAATTATCTTTCCATTGCACCCCCAAAAGCTGAGGAGTAATATGTGAGTTTTTCAGTAATTTCTCAGACCTCTGAGATGGTTTATCAATAATTGGTGTGGTTGGAAATCCTTTTACTGTCAATACGGAGAATTCCTACCTAGAGGTTCAAATGGAACTGACTGAGTTTCAATACAAAGGACACTCAAAGAATAGGAGCTACGTGGTGGCTGTTCTGGTATCTAAAATTTCTTCACAACCAAATCTGCAGTTATTTGGCATTATGCATGTGAATGACCAAGTACTCTTAAAAATGAATTTGCAGATGTTCTGCTTCTGCTCAAGGCACAAGACTTCCTTCAATAAAGCATAAGTAAGCACAGGCCATACTGAGAAACCAGTTCATAATTCTATGTGACAAATGGCTGTCAAATAAATGCAACTGGAAGGTTGCTGACAGGCAAATGTTCATTCAAAAAATACATAAAAGGAGAAATTGGACTATTTATGGATTTTGGACATAAATTGGCTGCTGCATTTCTTACAATGAACATCAATTTTGGAAGTCAACATCCCTCATCCAAATGATGCCTGAAGGAAGCCTAACTTAACACACCCATTACATATGCAATTAAGGGTTGTAATGCCTGACTTTGAGCAGACCAGGAACGGAGTCTGTTGAGAATCTAGGCCTGGCATGCCCCATTCAGAATCCTTAAGGATCAAACAAAAAGCACAGTACCTTCAGAAAAAAGGCACATTTTTAGAAGGTGTCAAGAAGAAACGGAATATTTCCCCACCTCTATAGTTCCTGCGATTGCTCCCACTGCTGTTTTTTTCAACATCCTCCCCATCTCACCCCTTCCTCTCAATATGACTGACTTTAAGCTCACTGTCTTTCTTCAACGTTTTAAAGAAGTGCGTTGATATAGAGGCATATCAGCTGCTGGACATCAGTCCAAATCATGTACATATACCACTTTTTCTTCTCGTGACCACCTGCTGAGGATGCACACTACCTAAACACCGCAAAAAATGGCCACAATCAATTTGTAGATTTCAATGTTTTATTAACAAAGAAAACCGGTTGTGTCAGACAAAGCTTTTGATCCTGAATTTGCCTGACTCCAAATTGCTTTAATTGTGTACAGCCCACGCAGTGGTTGAGTCATGTGGGTCTGGCTCTGGGCCAGATGTTTGGACACTCATTCTCCAGCACAGTAATGGAAAGGTGAAAAGTTCACACTTATACCATCTTTTGGAGAGGTAGAACTAATATGAAACACATCAAGTCTTTCAACCAATCTATTTCTTATGATAAAATTCTGTAAAGACTTCACAAATTTTACAAAGGACAACTTTTATCCTCGGCTACAGTTGTCCAAAATGGTGACGAGAGCTTTTTAGCCGACACTCCACGAAGGAACATTAACACAGATATTTTTACCAGACAAAAAATATACATAAGTTAACTTTATTAAATGTCATTTTTAGATTTTACAAATGATTATTCTAGTCAAATATAATAAAGCAAATTATAACATAGATAAATATGTACCAGTGGTAAACCTTCAGTAGTTCAGAGACTTGACAAGAGGAGGTTGATAGGCTGAATGATATTTTCTCCCCATCTTGTTCTCAAAAGTTTTTACATAATAAAGGCAGTTTTTCGTGCTTCATGACAGACTTGGCATCTCTGCTCCACCATCCACTCTTCAAGCTAATCACATATTTCTGCTTTTTCTGTTTGGCTTCTATATTTTTAATTCTTATTATTCTTCATCTCCATTTCAATACTTTACATATTTCCTTTCCTATATGTGGGTACATCTATGATAGTACATGTGCAGGGGTAGGTAAGTAGGTGCTTGTTTGTATATCTATGTATACGCACTTTGTTAAGTACATGTATGTGTGTGAAGAGGTAGATGTGTGTAGGCATTGGTATATACATGTGTGCATGATTGAAAATGTTACTTCGCTCCTTCATCACCTTGCTCTGACCACTTTTGCATGTTGCTTACCTACAACATGTCAGCCTTGGCTCAGCAGGTAACATGGTCTTTTCTGATTGAGTAGCCATAGATTTAGGACCTTGGCTGACAGTTCAAAGCAGTACTGAGGAAGGGCTGTAGAGCCAGCGGTGGCTGCCTGTTGTATGAAATAATAAAACCTGAGGCCTAGGTTTTCACCTTGGGAGGATGTAAAAGATACAAGGTCACTATTTTGAATCACAGGCAATATTTATCCCTATACCAACATCTTTAGAAATTGATTGTCTGGTCATTATTGCTTTGCTGTTTGTGGAAGCTTGCAGGTCACAAATTGGCTAGTGCATTTTCTACTTAGTAACAATGACCACACTTCAGGAGTACGCAATTGACCGTGAAGTGTTTAAAAATGTTGCAAAAAGGGCTTTATAAATGCTTGCTTTTATTTAGATCTGACAAAGCATCATTACCTCCATTACCCACTACACAAAACATTAACTGCTGTATTTTCCTCAAATGCTAATAAGATCCCAATATAATAAAACCCCAATAAGCTAATGGGGCTGGTGACAGAGATTCTCAGTAAATGCAACCCAGCACTTACACTGCCTTTGAAAAAAATCGCTTTGTTAGAAATGTTCAACGGGTCCTGCTGCACTTGAAGAGGGAAACACAATATTAACTTACAGATCAATGACTTTTCACATGCTGCCATGTTGTACCTGCAGAGGTTTGTCAAAATATCCAAGGCAGCCCTGAAATGTCTAACATGATGTTGCCTGTTTGCAACTCATCTACTTTATTTTATAATATCTTTTAATTACAGTGCAATTCTCCACACCTATAATGGTACCATGCGTGGGTACTCTTGAATCCAATGCAGTCCGCTTCTAATTTAAAATTAGGAATTGGAATTGGTTTATTATTGTCACATGTACTGAGGTACAGTGAAAAACTTCTCTTGCATACCGTTCATACATATTAATTCATTACACAGTGCATTGAGGTAGTACAAGGTAAAACAATACTGAAGTTTCCAAAGTTGAGTAATATAGAAACTTCTATCTCAAGCTAAGTAATACAGAAACTGTCTACCTCTCCAGAATTCTATTGTAAATAAATTTAATAGTGGTCTTGAAAAATATCTTTTGTTTTGCTTATGTCTCTATACTTTGGGCTTTTTAACAAATTGATGGGTGTTACACATGGAGCAAACCAATTGCAGAAACATTAAGCAGAAAAGAAATGACAATGCAAAATAAAGTATCACCTGGAGGTACAATTTACTTGCCTGCGCACAGAGTGATTAAAAGGGCAGGGCACTACTGTTGACAGGTGCTCCATCAGCTTGAGTTGTCAGCAAAGGCCATCTTTCTACACCTTGAGCAACACCTGGCAACCTCAAGTGCTGGGCGTGTATTAGCAGGATCCAGTGCGAGCTGTCGATTTGCAGTCCAGCCCCTGAGTGTTTGTAGTTGAACTGAACATGATATGTCACTTGCAGTCTGTCTTCTAAATTACACACTTCTAGTTTCTGAAACGACTGGTGGAATAGTAAATGAAAGAAACATTCCTTCGAATCATTATCCCGACAGTGCTATACAGTGTACATGTAGTTTGGACACAAAGCACATTAATGCTTTAAAGGTCGGCCTCGGGGTGTCTGTAGTTGGTATCAGTGTAAAACATCAAACAGTTACCTAGGGGTTGGATAATAAGTGGCTCTTATCTGTTCCACGATTACATGATCAAAGATGAATATATAGTGCTGGATTTTCTTCTGCCACTCTCTGTGTACAGGGGGGAATAGTGTCAGAGAATGCAATGAAATTCCTTTTCATTGAATTTCCCCCCATCACTAGAGCTGCCAGAATTTCTGGAGCAAGGGCCTCGACTGCTCTTCTGTGCCACTTCCATATCACCCTCATTTGTCCAATCTTTCAAAAATTTATTTACCTCTTCTTTAAGTACCTTTAGTGATCTAGCATCCACAACCCTCTAGGGTAGAGAATTCAAGAGATTCACCACCCTCTGTGACAAGAAATTCCCGTGCATCTTAGTTGTAAATGGCTACCTTCTTAACTTGTAGCTGGTGGAAAAAAATTTCAATATCTGCCTTGCTGAGCTCCCTTAGGATCTTTTATGTTTCAATAAGTTCACTCCTCATTCTCCTAACTCCAAAGAGTACAGATCTGAGTTCTTCAGTCATTCATCCCAGGAATTAGCCGAGGAGATTTATTCTAGACTGTTTCCAATGCTAGGGTATCCTTTCTTAATTAAGAGGGCCAGACCTGTACACAATACTCCAGGTGCAGCCTCACCAACCCCTGCATAATTTCAACAATACTTCTCTATTTCTAAACTCCAATCCCCTTGCACTAAAGTCCAATATGCCATTTGTCTTTTTAATTACTTGTTGCAACTGTATGCTAATTCTTTGCACAAGATCACCCAGATCACTTTGCACTCCATTCACTTGCAAACTCTCTCCATTTGTCTGCCTTTTGATCCTCTTATCAAGGATGTGACCTCAAACTTCTCTACATTAAACTCCATGTGTCAAGCCTTTTCCCACTCACTCTATCTATCTATATCCTGTTACTGAATCTAAATCTCTTCATCACAACTTGTCCTCCTGCCTATTTTTGTCCATTAGCGTGGTAGAATTCCAGAGATAGTTTGTGGGTGAACGACCCAGGTCCAAAACTAGTGTCCTCGACTTAAATAAGGGCAATTATTTAAATAGGTAGAACTGTCTAGAATGAATTGGGTAAATAGATCAGTGGATGAGCAGTGTCAGATAGTTAAGCAGCTTGTTCATAACACTTTGCAAAATGTTATCCCAATTGGAGAGAAGGATTCCATGAGAAGGATGAAACATCTACAGTTAATAAAGGAAGCCAAGGGAAATATTAAATAAAAAACTAGAGCACAAAGAATGGCCAGGACTACTGAGAGACTAGAGGACCAGGAATTCTCCAAGAACCAGCATCAAGAGACTAAACTGCTAATAAGGAAGGAAGAAATGAATTATGACAGTAAACAGCAAGTAATATTAGATCAAGCAGCAAGAGCTTCTACAGATACAGAAAAAGAAAGAGGGTAGTTAGAGTGTGAGACTGGGGAATTAATAATGGAAAACAAGGAAATGGCAGATTAGCAAAACCAAAACTTTTCACCAGTCTTCCTGGTGGTGAATACTGCAAGTATCCCAAAGATAACAAATATGAGAAATTGGTACAGAAGAGGAGTTGGGGACTAGGGTAGATCAGTCATGATCATATTCAATGCAGGCGCAGGCTTAAGGGGCCAGGTAGCCTACTCCTTCTCCTATTTTCTTGTGTTCTTGTGACTGATGCAAACTGTTGGTTTAAATTATCTGCCATTTCCTTGTTTCCCATCATTAATTCCTCAGTCTCACCCTCCAGTGGCCCCACACCTACCATAACTAACCTCTTCCTTTTCCTTTTTCTGTAGAAGATCTTGCTGTTTATTTTAATATTATTTGCCAGTTTACTCATAATCAATTTTCTCCCTGGTTCCTGAAAAAAATCCCAGTCTTCTGGTCTACCATTGGCTTTTGCCACTTTGTAAGCTCTGGTTTTTGATTTAATATTTCCCTTGATCTGGATGCTGAGAATGATTGCTGATTTCCACAGAATCATATCTCCCAGCAGACCAGTCGAGCAGAACCCCGTGCTGTGGGAGTGGTAACTATGAAGCTTTGTACTTGGCATCAGTTCAGAGCAGCAGAGATTCCAGAGTGTCATGCTGGTTAAAATGCTTCCTCCTCTAACAAGGGTTGAATGTGGATAAGTGGCACAATTTGGTCTATTTTAGCTCATTAAAGCGTTGCAGAAATTTTATTAACCAATAAATATTACCAAGCATGATATGATGGCAGTAACAGAAACTTGGCTCAAAAAGGGGGAGGATTGGGCATTAAATATTCCTGGATACAAAGTGTTCAAGAAGGACAGAGAAGGAAATAAAGGAGAAGAGGTAGCAGTACTGATTAAAGAGAATATTACAGCGCTGGAGAGAGACATTGGCACAGAAGAGTGAAAGTCAGATGCTGTTTGGTTAGAGCTAAGAATGAGTGGAGGGAACATTTCACCTCTGGGTGTATTCTACAGGTCACCAACACATGGAAAAGGCATAGAGGAGCAAATATGCAGGGAAATTACAGTAGTGTACTTTCGTGTACTTACAATTTTCCATTGTGAACTGGGTTAATAATAGTGTTAAGGGTCAAAAGGGTGAAGAGTGTGGCCAGGTTAATGTTCTAGAGCAGTATTTTCCTGGTCCAATGGAGGCATTGCTGGATCTGGTTCTGGAGAATGACGTGGGTCAAGTTCACTAATTTTCAGTAGGGGAACATTTAGGAAATAGTGCTTTATTTCAGATTTCCAGAATGTGCAGTTTTATTTTATTTTAGCCAATGAAGCAGCCCATGCTTGCACACCGTAAGAACTAAGGCATTGTTCAGGCATAGGGTGATATCTGATAAGTAACATATGTGCCACGAATGCGCCACAAAGGCAATAACGATCTCTAATAAGAGAGACTAACCACCTACCCTTGATATTCAGTGACGTTACCATTGCTGAAGTCCCCACTGTCAAGAATGAGGTGGGTCACTATTGGTGAGGCACTCAGCTAGACTGTCCACATCAATACTGTAGCCATAAGAGCAGGTCAGAGGCTGGTATCTCGTGGTGGGTGATTCATTTGACACCCAAGTGCCTTTTCACCAGCTGCAAGGCACAAGTAGGAATGTGATGGAATACTCTCCACTTACCTGAATGAATGCCTAACAAATCAGTGCACTTTGCATAGTGATCATAACATCATCAGATTAAGCTAGCTATAGATAAGGAGAAGGAAGAATCCAAAGTAAAATTAATTAGTTGAGAGAATGCCAATTTCGATGAGAGTTCTGCAGCATTAACAATAAACTGATTAGGTATATACATTCACTACAGGGGAGATCAATAATAGCATGCTGATTGCCAGGAAAAATGTTATTTAAAAACACAAAATATTTTTCTCAAGCGTCGGTGGTAGATATTGACAAATCATTTTTTAAAAACACTTTTATCATAATATAAAAAAAGAATAAAATAATTAATAACTAGATGCATTTATATGGGGTCATGAACGAAACATTAATGAGTCCTTTTACACCTGAGTTATATGGTTGAGGGTTTAAGAACTCGAGAACAAAATCCAAGCTGACACATCAGCAAAGTTCTGACAGAAAACTTCCCTGTTGGAGGCATGAAACCAAATCAGAAAATGCTGGAAGTACTTAGCAGGTCAGGCAGCATCTGTGAAAAGAGAAACAGAGTTAGTCTTTAAGACTGAAGAACCTTTAGGTTTTTAATCCTTCAGGTCTTTGACCTCAGATGTTGACTCTGCTTCTTCCACAAATGCTGGGTGTTTCCAACACTTTCTGCTTTTGTTTCGGATTTCCAACACCTGTGGTTTTTTTTTTGATTTTCACTTACAGTATTGTCATTTTGGACGAGATGCAAAACCTAGATGACATCTGCCCTCTTAGAAAGATCCCTTGGCGATACCTTGAAGAAATCCTGCAGAAAAATCCCCACTATCCAAGCCAACTTTTATCCCACATCAAAACGTTTCAGTGTAGTTTGTGGGAGCTTGCTGGTGCAAATTAGTAACTGTATTTCTTACATTACTGCAATGACTAGACTTCAATAGTATTTCATTGGCTATGAAGTGCCTTGGGATGAGTTGAGTCCATGAAAGGCATGACAGAACTGCAATTTTGTAAGTGTCCTAATGCACTTCCTAAAGTATAAGACTTGGATTGTGAGCATTAGTGATACTTCTGAGAGTGGGGCATTAAAACATATGGCTTTGAGGAAACAGTAATAGTTTGAAGGGGGGTTTGAGAAGGGACGTCCAGAGACTGTGGGGAAAACTTGGCTGAATGCCATGTCACTGAAGATGAAGGACATGAGTTCAGAAGTGGTAGACTGAAATGCTGGGCTTGAAGGAATAGCAAATGTAGTGAGGGCCAAAGCTAAGGAATACCTTGGGAGGAAGGATGAGGATTTTGAATTCAGAAGTTGGAGTTAAGGGAGCCATTGGAGAGCAGCAAGGATAGCAGGGAAATTCCACCTTTTGGGGGTTAGAATGACAACGGTGGAGTTTTTGGATAACTGTAGTTTAAGTGGGGATGACTTAAGTGGTCAGATAGGAGGACCCTGTTCATCTGGCCAAGGGCTTCACTGGCGCTATGGTGCATTAAACACAAGGCTGAGGTGAAAATAGACTGCCTTAACAGTAGGTAGGATATGGACTTTGACACTCAGTTCAGGCTCAGGATAAAAATAGGATAGAGTCATGAGGCCTATCACTGGAAGACGAAAAGCCTTTTAACGAAGTAACTGGTCAATTATTTTCCAAGACATTTGGTAGGAGAAGTACTTGACAAATCCAGTGAACTTGTTAATGCTAGAATAATTGACAGAGAACATCGAGTCAACATATAATTGTATTCATTAAAAACTATCCACAACAAACTAGAATCTTCTGTGAGGCTACCTATTACTTCAACGGAAATTACATTCTCCCTTTTGAGACATAATAATTGTCTTATACCACGCAAAAAATATGTATTGAACTAATTAAATGGTTACTTTCATTAAGTAAAAATATTTAAAATTTAAAATGCTCCCTTTAGAGCTGCATTCTTTAGTTGGGACAGCTGCACCCTTGCCAGTGGAAATAAGGCGATTGCAAGGATAGAGAGACTGGACGATAAACAGAATGATAGACAGATGGGATAGACAGCCGTCTCTGCTGACTGGTGAGTCTAGAATGAGGAGCACAATCTCAGAATACGTGGAAGACATTCAGGACAGAGATGAGGAGAAATTTCTTCATTCAGAATTTTCTACCACAGAAGACGTTGGAGCCAATTCACTGAATATACTTAAGAAAGAAGAAGATAGATTTCGAGACACAAAAGGCATCAAGGATGTTCAGAAATCCCATTGAATAGTGGAGCAGGATTGAAGGGCCAAATGGCCTACTCTTGCTCCTACTTTTTCTATTTTCTACATTTTGTTCTCTCACATCACAGAGAAAAATCAAGAAGACCAGGTGACAAGTATTGAACTTGGACATTATTTGTTCCCAGTTACATTTTGTGAATGTCAGCCAAAAGAGCAGAGTCACTGCTGATTAGGAACAGCCCACAGACTAAACTGCAAATTAAATACTGAATTAACATCCTAAGTGTCCAACAATAAGGATAAACACTGTGAATGTTTTATTGATCCTTACGAAAAAATATACAGCACTAGGATGAGATAATTGAGCATAGAAGTGTACCTTGTTAAGAAGCCAATTTCATTAAAAGAGTAGGGTGGGAAATAGCTGAAGGGGAAGATAAAGGGAAAAAATAAAATCTTCAAGCTGTTTTAGGGTGTTTATATTGTAAATATAAATAATGTCCTCTCTCTCCCATTTTAACAGTGGTATTATAGACAAATTAATATCTCAGATAGTCACATTGCAGGCATGGAGGTGAGTCATACTTCCAGAAGTCTTAAGGGACTAAATACTTTTGCCTCTATTCACCTCAGCCAATATGTTGAAATCATTGCTCCATTTCCTGAGATGACCACCATCCTACAAACTGCCTGCAGCAGCCTCCACTGGAGCATTCTCTCCTGAGTGCCAGAGTGTCGGATCTTTCTCGGAGATGCAAGTGAATGCGGATGCTGGAATCTGGAGCAAAAGGCAAACTGCTGGAGAAACTCAGCGGGTTAAGCAACACCTGTGGAGGCAGAGGGATAGTTGACATTTCGGGTCATAAGCCTGCATCAGGTGCTGCTCAACCTGCTGAGTTCTTCCAGCAGTTTGGTTTTTTTTTGGCATTAGATTTCCCTTGCCCTTTTTTCAATCTCTGGGAGCGCCTGGGGAACTGGGAAACTCTGGCAGCAGTGGGCATCCCTCCTGCTGCCTCTCCTTCTGCCGGTTTAAACATTAGGCACAGTGGCCCTCCTTCTGCCTCTCCTGTTTTTAGGTACTTCTAGCTTTTTTAAGCAGACTTCTGTATTACTGGATCATAATTTCATTGCATTTACTAATCCCCACTGCAGTGTGATGCAGTGATGCAATACACAAAAAGTGCTGGAGGAACTCAGCAGGTCAGGCTGAAGCCATGGAGAGAAATAAACAGTCGACGTTTTGGGCCGAGACCCGTCATCGGGACTGGAAAGGAAGAGAGCAGAAGCCAGAATAAGAAGGTGGGGGGAGGGGGAGAGGGAGGAGCACACGCAGGCAGGGGATAGGTGAGTTCAGGTGAGGGGGGAAGGTAGGTGGGTGGGGGAGGGGGAGAAAATATCATGTTGAGAGGTGATAGGTAGAAGAGGCAAAGGGCTGAAGAAGAAGGAATCCAGTAGGAGAGGGCAGTGGACCATGGAATAAAGGATGGAGGAGGGGAGGAGAGGAGATGGGCAGGTCATCAAGGGAAGGGAAGGGAAGGGAAGGGAAGGGATGTAGTGATGGTAATGTGGAATTGGCTTGGGTGGAAATAAAGAATAGCAGGGGAAAGAATACATGGGTGGGAATAATCTACAGGCCCCCGAAGTATTTCCTCTCGATAGCACAAAACATGAATGGGGAAATATCAAAGGCATGTGAGAAGGGAACTGCATTCATCATGAGTGATTTTAATCTGCAAATCGATTGGACCAAACAGGCAAGGGATAAAATAGAAGAGAAGTTTGTGGAGTGCGTCAGGGATTGCTTCTTAGAGTAGGATGTCACAGGACCAACCCACAAACAGGCTATTTTAGATTTGATCACATTTAATGAGGTAGGATTAATAAAAGACGTTGTGGTTAAGGATCTGCTATTCCGTAGTGAACACAACATGATAGAATTCCATATACAGTTTGAAGTGAACAAAGTATTAGAAAAACATGAGATCAGAGGTAGGCATATCACCAAGTCCCAATGGCCTGCACTTGAGGGTTTAAAGGAAGTGGCTGGAAAGATAGTGGACCCATTGGATGAAGATTTTCAAAACTCACTGAGTTCCGCTATGGTATCAGAATATTGGAAAACTGCAAATATGACTCCATTGTTCAAGAAGGGATGAAGACAAAAACCAGGAAACCATTGTCTTGTCGGCTTAGCTTCTGTTGTTGGCAAGATGCTGGAGTCTATAATTAAGAAGGACATATCAAGTCATTCAGTGAAGCTGAATGGAATCAAGGTAAGTCAATGTGGTTTTATAAAAGGTAAATTATATTTAACAAACTTGCTAGAGTTCTTCAAGTATAAAACAAATGGAGTCGATATAGAGGAACCTGTAGATGTAATGCATTTGGATTTTCAGAAGGCACTTGACAAAGGTCTACATAAAAGGCTGATGTACAGGATAAGGGCTTGTGGCATTGGAGGAAGTGTGTTCGCAGGGACTGAACTTTGGTTAACACATGGAAGAGAGAGAGAGTTGGAATAATCAGATCTTTTTTCAGGTTGAATGGATACAACTACTGGAGTGCCCCAAAAATCAGTTCTTGGCCCTCAATTATTTATTAACTCTATTAAAAACTTGAAGCGGGGGCAGAGTGTAAGGTATGCAGATTCGCTGATGTCCATTTCCTTCCATAGATGCTGCCTGACCCGCTGAATTACTCCAGTGTTTTGTGTGTTGCAAACTGATGTGTATCTGATCCCTTAGGGTTAAAATTTGGCCCAAATAGCTCTGGACAGACTGAATAGAGTGAGAATTCCTATTCACATATCCCAGTGAGAAAATTAAGTTGACTCACAATTGGATCTCAGTCATATAATATGGATGATCATGGCCCAGGGAGCTTTCTGTTTTAACTGGATGAATCAACACACACAAAATGCTGGAGGAACTCAGCAGGTCAGGCAGCACCTATGGAGGGAAATGAACAGTCTACGTTTTGGGCCGAGACCCTTCATCAGGACTGGAAAGAAAGAGGGCAGAAGCCAAAATAAAAAAGGTAGGGGGCAGGGTGAGGAGCACGAGCTGGCAGGTGATAGGTGAATCCTGGTGAGAGGGGAAGGTAGAACACACACAAAGTGCTGGAGGAACTCAGCAGGTCAGGCAACATCTATGGAGGGAAATAAACAGTCGACGTTTTGGGTCAAGACCCTTCATCAGGACTCAAGTTAGGGCCCTAAGCTGGTCTAGTGACGGTGGGGGGGGGGGGGGGGTGGAGGGGAAAGTAGGTAGGTGAGAGGGGGAGGGGGAAGTGGGAATGATGTGAGAAACTGAGAGGTTAATGGGATGAATGTTGTTGCAATGGAAACGGCCTGAAGAAAAATCCCAGAATTGGGAGTGGTGCAGCAATGATGTAGAGTGTTCGACAGTACAGTGGAATGGATGAGTGGGTGGGCACTGCTGGCTCCTATTGGCTCCATAGCAGTGATTCTTTTACAATGTTATAAATAACTTACAAACCACTCCAGATTCTTGATGCAATCACCACGATCCAGTTTCTCAGTGTGTGCCTAAAACAGGTGCCAGGCTCACAATCTGCACGTATCTAAGTAAGATGGCCAGGTGTTGGGAGTGAGATTGGATCTTTAAAAAGGTTTCAGTGAGGAGACGCAGGTATGAACAGGTAAGGTTTAATTTTGTCGTTGATCCTTAGTACTTGATTCAGTGTAGGCAGGATGGCAATCAGGGCAGTGGAATACCCATCCTGCATGACGTGGGAAGTCAAGGAACCTCAGGGTCTCCCTGATGACTACATCTGTGGGAAGTGCACCCAGCTGCAGCTCCTGTTAGACCGGGTCAGGAACTGGAGCTGGAATTGGATGTACTCAGGATGATCCAGCAATCTGAGAGCATCATAGATGGGACTCTTACGGAGGTGGTCACACCCAAAGTATAGGCTTCAGATAGATGGGTGACCACCAGGAAAAATAAGGGGAGTAGAGAGTCAGTGCAGGGTTACTCTGTGGCCATTACTCTCACTAACAGGTACACCTCTTTGGATACCGTTGAGGGGGATGTTCTTTCAGGGGCTGGCAGCAATAGTCAGGTCTCTGGCACTGTGACTGGCTCTTGAGGCTCAGAGAGAAAGGGTGCAGTCAGACAGGGCGATAGTGATAGGAGATCTGATAGTGAGGGGGGCAGACAGGAGACTCTGTGGCCACAGAAGAGATGCCAGGATGGTGTGTTGTCTCCTGGGTGCCAGTGTCAAGGATATCCCAGGGCGGCTGCAGAAAATACTCGAGGGGGAGGGCGAACAGCCAGAGGTCGTTGTACATGTTGGTACAAAAGACAAAGGTAGAACAAAGGATGAGGGACTTACGTAAGAAGTTAAGAAGCAGGACCTTGAGGGTGGTGATCTCTGGATCACTCCCAATGCCACGTGCTAATAAGGTAAAAAATAGAAGGATAGGGCAGATGAATTCATGGCTAAGGAGCTGGTGCAGGGGCAGAGATTCAGGTTCTTGTACCATTGGGATTCCTTCTGGGGTAGAGGTGACCTGTACAAGAGGGACAGGTTGCACTTGAACCAGAGAGGGACCAATATCCTTGCAGGGAAATTTGCTAATGCTGCATGGGAGGGTTTAAATCAGATTGGCAGGGGGGTGGGACTCTGAGCAGGAACCTGTCGTGGGATAAAGCAGTAGCCAGTGAGAACAAGTTTAGTAATCAGGATAGCCAGGGGCATAGTTAAGGCAGGGAAAGGAATACCCAGTTAAACTGCATTTAATTCAGGTTTAACAGGTAAAGCAGATGAACTGAGAGTGTGGGTTGGCTCTGAGGACTGGGATGTTACAGCCAAAACAAAAACCTGGCTGAGAGAAGAGCAGGACTGGCAGCTCAATATTCCAGGATACAGATACCCATACCCGGGTCATTTTCTCTTCTCTCCTCTTCCATCGAGTAGAAGATACTGGAGCCTGAGCGCACGTACCACCAGACTTAAGGACAGCTTCTACCCCACTGTGATAAGACTATTGAATGGTTCCCTTCTACGATGAGATGGACTCTGACCTCACGATCTACCTTGTTGTGACCTTGCACCTTATTGCACTGCACTTTCTCTGTAGCTGTGACACTTTACTCTGTACTGTTATTGTTTTTACCTGTACTACATTAAAGCACTCTGTACTACCTCAATGCACGCTGTACTAACCCAATGTAACTGCACTGTGTACGATCGGTATGCAAGACAAGTTTTTCGCTGCACCTCGGTACAAGTGACAATAATAAACAAATACCAATACCAATACGAATACTACAGGCGTGGCAGAGGTACAAGTGAGCTAGGAGGGGGTGTTGCCTTTTTGATAAGGGAGGACATAACAGCAGTACTTAGAGATGACATTCTTGGGGGATTATGCAGTGAGGTCATACGTGTAGATACATGTAGGGTCACTCTAGTGGGGCTGTAGTATAGACCCCCAATAGTCAACTGGAACTTGAGGAGCAGATGCGTAGGGAAATAGCTCACAGTTGTAAGAATAATAGGGTTGTATTAGTGGGAGATTTTAATTTCCCTGGTATTGACTGGACTACCCAGAGTGTTAAGGGCCTGGATGGGGTGGAATTCGTGAAATGTGTCCAGAAAATTTTCCTGAGTCACTATATGGAGGGCCTGACTCGGGAGGGTGTAATACTGGACCTCCTCTTAGGGAAGGAGGTCTGCATCGACTATTAGGTCCAGAAAGTATAATTTCAAATCCTACAATGCATGTTAGAGATCTAGAATTGTTTAAGATTAAAAAGCCAGTGTCACTGAAAACAGATTTGAAGATTGTGAACTGTTGCAAAATCCCAAATGATTCTTCAGAGAAAGAAACTAGTCACTCCTTCTAATTGGCTGCATGCATGATGTAAAATCAGTGTGGGTGTAGCTAAGAAGCACCTGGGGGAAGAAAACATCAGTGGGATCTATCTATAAGCCTCCAAACAATGGTAGTATTGTAGGGGATGGTATCAAACAGGAATTTAGAGAAGCCTCTTCATGTAGACTGGTCAAACCAAATAAGTGGAAGGACTGTGAAGGATAAATTCCTAAAGTGTGGACAGGATGATTTTTTTAGACTAGTACATTGAACAGCCAACCAGGAAAAAAGATTATCCTGGATACAGACCTGGGCTGAGAAGTGGCAGATGGAGTCCAACCCGGAAAAGTGTGAACTGATACACTTTGGAAGATCAAATTTGAAGGCAGAATACAAGGTTAATGGCAGGACTCTTAGCAGCGTGGAGGAAACAGATGGATCTTGGGGTCCACATCCATTGATCCCTCAAGGTTGCCATGCAGCTCGATAAGGTTGTTAAGAAGGCGTTGTTGTGTGTTGGCCTCCATTATTCGGGGTATTGAGTTCAAGAGCCGCGAGGTAATGTTGCAGCTCTATAGAACTCTGGTTCGACCACACATGGAGTATTGTGTTCAGTTCTGGTCACCTCATTATAGGAAGGATGTGGAAGCTTTAGAGAGGTTGCAGAGGAGATTTAACAGGATGCTGCCTGGATTGGAGAGCATGTCTTATGAGGATAGGTTGAGTGAGCTAGGGCAAATCTCTTTGGAGAGAAGGAGGATGAGAGGTGACTTGATAGAAGTCTACAAGAAGATAAGAAGCCTAGATCGAGTGGACAGTCAGAGACTTTTTCCCAGGGCAAAAATGAGTAACATGAGGGGGCATAATTTAAAGGTGATTGGAGGAAGGTATAAGGGGGATGTCAGAGGTAAATTTTTCACACAGAGAGTGGTGGGTGTGTGGAATGCACTGCCGGCAGGGGTTGTGGGGGCAGATACATTAGGGACATTTAAGAGACTCTTAGATAGACACGTGAATGATAGAGAAATGGAGGGCTATGTGGGAGGGAAGGGTTAGATAGAAATTAGAGCAGGATAAAATGTCAGCACAACATTGTGGGCCGAAGGGCCTGTACTGTGCTGTAATGTTCTATGTTCTATGGATTATGTACGGTGTATTGAGAAAGAATTAGTTAATAATCTTGTTATGCGAAGTTCTTTAGGCAAGAGTGACCATAACATGGTTGAATTCAGGCAGGCACAGTAGTGTAGCGGTTAGCATAATGCTATTACAGCGCCAGCGACTGAGGCTCAATTCCGGCCGCTGTCTGTAGGGAGTTTGTACGTTCTCCCCGTGTCTGTGTGGGTTTCCTCCGGGTGCTCCAGCTTCCTCCCACATTCCAAAGACGTACAGGTAAGGAACTTGTGGGCATGCAATGTTGGCGCCAGAAGCGTGGCGACACTTGCGGGCTACCCCTAGAGCATTCCACGCAAAAGGTGCATTTCACTGTGTGTTTCGATGTACATGTGACTAATAAAGAAATCTTATCTTAATTCCTGATTAAGACCAAAACCGAAGTCGTTCAACCCAAAACTCAGGTCTGAATCTAAATGAAGGAAACTATGAAGGTATGAGGAGTAAATTGGCTGCATAGAACTTTTCTGTAACACTTTATTCTGCATTCTGTTATGGTTTTCACTTGTACTACCTCAATGCACTGTTTTAATGAAATAATCTGCATGAATGGTATGCAAAGCAAGTTTTTCACTGTACCTCGGTACATGTGACAATAATAAGTCAATTCCAGTAAACCAATTTCAATTCATCAAAAGGCATTAACAGTGGATGGACCATGGCTGATATTTAAGGAATGAATGCAGAAACTTCAACAGTCATTTTGGTATTACAAAAGGTAAAGTTACCCAACCATTGTTAACAAAAGAAGGACAATATTCAATCCAAAGAAGAGTCGTATAAAGTTGCTGGCAAAAACAGCAAATCTGAGCAAATGAAGCCGTTAAGAATTCAGCAAAAGAGGATCAAGAGATTGACTAAAAGAGTAAAAATGGAATAAGAGAATAAATGTGCAAAGAACATAAAAGTGGACTGTAAAAGCTTCTACAAGTATGCAAAAAGGAAAAAGATTAGTGAAGACGAATGGAAAGCCCTTGTAGTCAGAAGTGGGAGAGTTTATAATTGGGAATAAAGATAAACCTATTGAAGTTTTTTTTTAAGGAAGTAGCTGATAGAGCAGATAAGAAAGAACCGGTGGATATCATGTTAGTGGATTTCCAGAAGGTCTTAAATAACATCCCACATAAGAGGCTATTGTGTAAAACGAAAATACTTGGGATTGGGACAATATACGGGTGTGGACTGGAAATTGGTTGACAAACAGAGAGAAGGAATAAGTGGGTCTTATTTGCGGTGGCAGGCAGTGACTAGTGGATACTTCTGGAATCAGGGCTTGGACCTCAGCTGTCCACAATACATATCAATGACTTGGATGAGGAAACTATTTGTAGCGTTTCTAGCTTTGCTGATGACACAGAACAGGGAGGGATTGTGAGCTGTGGAAAGGATGCAAAGAGGCTTCAGGATGATTTAGACAAGTTCAATGAGATTGCAAATAAATGGAAGATGCAATATATAGGCTATCCCCGGTTACAAATGCCTGACTTATGGACACCCATACATATGAATGAGCTCCCATAATATTATTAAATTCAAAAGTCTGACGTACATGTGGAGGTATGGTTAACATATCAAGTGATTTTTGAGTATTTTCTGACTTTATGGACAAAATCGACTTATGGACGTCTGTAAAAATGAAACCCGTTCATTACCAGGGGACAGCCTGTAACCTGGAAAAAAGTGAACTTATCCACTTATTTACTTTGGTAGAAATAAAAAAAGTTTGTATAGTTAAATGGTGATAAGATATAAGATAAGAAATCTTTAATTAGTCACATGTACATTGAAACACACAGTGAAATGCAACTTTTGCATAGAGTCTTCTGGGGGCAGCCCACAAGTGTCGCCACGCTTCCAGCACCAACCTAGCATGCCCACAGCTTCCTAACCCGCACATCTTTGGAATGTGGGAGGAAACTGGAGCACCTGGAGGAAACCCACGCAGACACAGGAAAAATGTACAAACTCCTTACAGACAGCAGCTGGAATTGAACCCAGGTCACTGGCGCTGTAAAGCGTTATGCTAACCGCTACACTACCATGATAAACTGGGAAATGCTGATGTACAAAGATACCTGGGTGTCCTTGTACACTAGTTACTGAAATCAAGCATGCAGATGCAGAATTGAGTTGAGAAGGCAAATGGTAAGTTAAATACAGGAACAAGAATGTCTTACTGCAATTACACAAGACCTCAGTGAGGCAACATCTGGAGTATTGTATGTAGTTTTGGTCTCCCTTTCTCAAGAAGGATATAGTTCCCAATGAGAGGGTGTAACAAAGTTTCACCAGACTAAATACAGGGAGGGTGGGAATGTCATACAAGAGTCGACTGGGCCTGCCTTCACTACCGTTTTGAAGGATGAGAGGAGATCTCATTGAAACCTACAAAATTCTGGGAGCCCTCTACAAGTTGGATGCTGGGAGGATGTTTCTCCTGGTGGGGGATGGGGGATAGGGAATGGTTTGGAACCAGGGATTCCTCTCTCAGGATACAAAATAAGATATTTAAGACTGAAATGAGGAGAAATTTCTTCACTCAGATGGTGAAAGCATGGAATTCTCTACCTTGGAGGCTACAGAGATCAAGTCACTGAATATATCTAAAAAGGAGATACATAGATTTCTAAACTCAAAAGGCATTAAGGGGAAAGAGTGAGAATAGACACCTGGATTAGGAAGTATTAGCTATACGAAGTTGGACAAACTTAAATTGTTTTCTCTAGAATGTCGGAGGCTGAGGAGCAACATGATAGAAGTATATAAAATTATGAGAGGTATAGATAGATAGAGTATGTTTCCCCAGGGTGAGGGTATAGCTTTCCCCACTAGAGGGTATAGCTTTAAGGTGCGAGGGAGAAAGTTTAAGAGAGATGTGCGGGACAAGTTTGTTACACAGAGAGTGTTCGGTGCCTGGAACCCACTGCCAGGGGAAGTGGTGGGAGCAGATACAATAGCAATGTTTAGAGAGGCACATTATCAGGCAGGGAATGGAGGGATACAGACCACGTGCAGGCTGGTGGGATTAGTTTAAATTGGCATAATAGTCAGCACAGACATTGTGGGCCAAAGGGCCTGTTTGTCTGCTGTACTGTTCTATATGATATCAAAATTGAGGACCAACCACAATCATATTGAATGATTGAAGAAGTTTTAAGAGCTGAATGGCCTACTCCTGCTCCTCATTTTCTGTTCCCATGACTTTAGTCCCTCTCTGTGGAAGATACTGGGTGTGCATATATCTTTAAGAATGATGTGTACCATGTGGTATGAGGTCTGATACATTATTATGCCAGACACTGCTATTGGTTGGGTATTGTTCTCCTTCAATAAAGGATGTTTGATTAGAAGCTGTATCCTGCTTATTTGCCTAACTAACAGCACTATATAGACACTGAATGTTTTATTAATATTGATTGAGGAGTTAATACAGACAGGCCACAAGTAATAACGTCCCTGGTTAAACTTCAAAATAAAACCTTCTGGGAGACAGACCAGGCCTCATTTTAATTGCATCAAAAGATTGCGCTCCTGACAATGCAACACACTCACAGCTTTGAAGCAACAGCCAGTGCTCAAGGCTCTAGTTTCGGACTTGAACACACATTCCTCTGATTCAGAGGTGAGAATGCTACTCATAACTGGCACACAGCTGAAAGGATCTTCCAAGCCTCACATGGAAACTTTAGAAGCACTGACAATGGCTGCTCCCTACTCCTCTTCTAATCACATCCACATCACATACATGGGACTCCCAACCAAGGCTTCCTGCTGTTGTGCTCCAGGTAATGCAGTTGGTTGAGATCCGACAGGTCACTGAGGACATGAACAGAAAAAATGGACCTGCCTTGAAAACTGTATTTGGAGTCCCTGAGTGTGTTGCCCAAGTGCGGTATCCACTCTCCCTTGCATTGATTCTGTGACTGAGATTTTCATTGGTATTGGTATTGGTTTATTATTGTCACTTGTACCGAGGTACAGTGAAAAACTTGTCTTGCATACCGTTCATACAGGTCAATTCATTACACAGTGCAGTTGCATTGAGTTAGTACAAAGTGCATTGTTGTAGTACAGGTAAAAACAATAACAGAGTAAAGTGTCACAGCTACAGAGAAAGTGCAGTGCAATAAGGTGCAAGGTCACAACAAGGTAGATCATGAGGTCATAGTCCACCTCATCGTATAAGGGAACCATTCAATAGTTTTATCACAGTGGGGTAGAAGCTGTCCTTAAGTCTGGTGGTATGTGCCTTCAGGCTCCTGTATCTTCTACCTGATGGAAGAGGAGAGAAGAGAGAATGTCCCGGGTGGGTGGGGTCTTTGATTATGCTCATGACTGCAGAGTTGAGGAACCGTCCTGAGAATTGCTATTTAATGTAGCATCAAAGTAGACAAGAGAAAAAGACAAAATTCTTTGGAGAAAACACAACTTGTCTAATCTCCAATAAAAGCAGAAAACGCTGGAGACACTCAGCATGTCAGGCAGCTTTTGTGTCAAGAGTAAAACAGAGTAATGCCTCAGGTTACTTACCTTTCATCAGAACTGGAAAAGTTGCTGGCATGGGGAGGTGGAGGGGGGAGTGCCTTGAGTAAACAAATGGAATGTCTATAATAAGGTGCCTAGATCCCGATAAAATGAATTTAAGGAAAGGTCTTGGAGAGCGAAATGAGGGAGAGCAGTCAGAAATGGTCAGATCTGAGGAAATGCAGATGTGGATGTGAGTTTTGGCATCAGATACGCTGAGGTAGAATTGGAACTAAGTGGTATCCCAAGGGTGGAAAGAGGCACCTCTGGTAATACCCAAGATTACTAACTTTCTGTTCAGACTGAAGCAGTTGCCAGGGAAAAAGATGGCATCAGTGACAAGGTGCGATGATTGTGGCATGACTGAAGGAGATGGCTTTGGTCTTCCAAAATAATTATTTTGGGGTAACTTCACCCCAACAAGCAGTTTGATAACTTGCACTGAGTAGTGGAATCACTGGTTGGGGTGAAGTGGTGACGTAGAACTCATGTGGTCGGTGGAAAATATGGGATCATTTCCTATGATATCGGTGAAGGGCTGTTTAGAAATGAGAAATAAGGCTGGCACAAGTACAGGTCCTTGGGCTATGATGGAGGAGACAGTTGGATTTGGAAGGGAAGACACTAGAGACAGCAGGTGCTGGAATCTGGAGGAACTCAATGGGTAAAACAGCCTCTGTTGGGGGAGAGGAATTGTCAACTGAGAATAGTTAGGGGGTTTTGGAAGGGGAGCCATTGCTGGCGATTTTCTAACTAAAATTGGATGGATAAGCATGGAGACAACTGTACATATTCCTACCCAATTGGATATCAGTGGAAATTAACCTCACAATTGTTCACATTTGTCACCTTTTCGGCTGCTCACTTAATCTGTCTATCTGCTTTTGCAAACCTTTTGCTCCTCCTCAAAGCCAGTTTTCCAACACAGGTTTTTAAAACACGACACATGTGCAGAGAGGTGAAAGAATGAGGAATTTGAATGAAAGCCCAGCAAGGAGGCATTTGCACATGTATGCACCTGGATCTGTTAGGGAGCTTGGTAAGCATGCCATTTTAAAAGACTGTACTTTAAAGAAGGATCACTGTGTTGATATCCAGCATTAGGCTAACAGCAGTAATGCAGGTAATTCAGGTTAAACTTGGAGACGGAAAGGATAACAATTGTAGAATATTTTTACTAACATCCATGCAGTAGATCACAACATTTTAAATACCTCTTTCTTAGTTTTAACAAACCAACCTCATGTATTCAAATCATTGCCTCTACCAGCTGAAAGTGACACGAAAGGCAGGACTGGGCACATTTCTCTTGTCCTATCTCTGCATTCCAAACTCAATTAAGTGTCTGTTTACGCTTCACTGTCAGCTTTGTCTGCCACAGCAGAGTCTTGTGTGGCACACCTTCAGCATATGGGTTTGAGATCACTTTATTGTGCAGGTGATCATTTCTATGGACCAGGTTATGTTATAGTACCTTGTACTAAATGAGCTTTAAGATTCTTACAAGCAAACAAAAAACACCTTATCTTGTTGATCGTCAGAGTGGGTAGAATCAAGGTGTGGAACTACGGGATTGTAAATTGGGCAAAAAGACATCTCAGTTCAGTAGAAACCTCAAGAGCTCCATCTCACCTGCAATTAGTTCTATAAATATCAGCAAACTAGGGATTACCTGAAAGAATGTCCTTAAGGAAAATTGATCTGGTAAGTCTCATAAGAATTGGTGGGCAAATTTCATTTTGTAGCTAAAATGTACTGTACATTCAATGGTATGAGATGTGGAATTAGGAGAGATGTAAGAGAGGCATATAAAAGAGATTTAGGTCACAAATCTTCATAAATGTTTCATGTGGCCAGAAAGCCGAAGATTAGTTGTCTAGGGGACAGCTTATGCCCTGTGTCCTGACCCTCAGATGCAGCATTGTCCTCCTTCACCCCAAAGATGTTTTACTGAGATTTATTTTCAATTTGCCTGAATTCAGAATGTTTGTCTGGCTGGAGTTCCTCCTCCCTGCCACCCCCTCCCCCCAGCTCCCCACTCTCAGCTCCTTGTGTGCTTCCACCACCAATCCCACCAGTGGAAACCTACTTGCATCCACTTGCTGCTCTTCAGCTCACCAAATACACTCCTTAGTTTCAAAGGAACTGCAGGAATGGGAATTCCAGTGCGGGAATCCTGATGACACTTTCCTGGGAAGAGATACAATGCATGTTTAAAACAGTGGAGTATTATATGTGGCATTTTCTGATGGGCTAAATCCATCTGTTCCTGGATGTATGGCAAAAGAATTAGTGCAGTGCTTACAAATTATAAAGACCTCAAAAGAAAAATGGAAATTTCGGTTTTGGCCATTCTGCACTTCCTCTTCATTTTCATGCCATTGCTTCATATTCCTTGATGCCTAACTCAACAAAAATCTCTCCACCTCAGTCCTGAAAATTCCTTTTATCTCAGGATCCATATGATCTCAGCTGACATTGTTGTTTGCTTTCGGAATAACTGACCGCAAAACTTAGAGAGAGATTCTAGCTGGGATTTGTACCAGATTGAGCAAAAGGAAAGTGTGAGGGTGTTGGGTGTGGAGGGTAGGGCTTGTGTTGACCACAACACCCAGTCTTTTGGTCAGTTGGAGAAAATAAAACACTTCATTCACTTGGTTTACTCCAAACCCAGTTAATTTACTCTCTTTAAACAAACGCTTAAAGTAATCTACCACTGGCATGGTAAGCGTTAAGTATTACCCACTTGCTTCCAAGCTGACTATGCTCCATATTCAGGGAGCTATTAGGTACGCAGCTAAAGTCTTACAGTTGATATCGTTGTGGAAGCTCAGAGTCCCAGGATTGCACAGGCTCAGGTGATTCTGGGTCCCAGAGCAACATTACAAGGGGATGTGACAGTAGCCTCATACCTCAATATTCAGTGGTCCTCCAATGCTGGAGAAGTTGGTAGAGGTCATTAACCATTTAGGTGTCCAACCTCTTTGAGAACAATTGATCCATTTGCTCTCTCCTGCAGGCATATCATGTGAGAACGTAGAGAGCTCAGCAGTTTATCCTGTCTTGGTAGAAACTGGCTCCATTAAGATGCTGTATGCTTCCCTCAACCTCCCCACTTCACCCCGTCCCTCCATCTCCTACCCTTTATCCCCTGACACCACAAGCATTTGGACAGCAAGTGTAATCCCCACTGGAAGCTGCTGAAAGGGTCTTTGGTGTGAAGGTGGATCAGAAATCTTGTCCACAACACCACCAGCAGAGTTTGCAAAGGGTTGGCACGTAGTGCTGCTGGTACAGCTGCTGCCTCACATCTGCAGTGATCCAGGTTCAATCCTGACCTCTGCTGCTGTCTGTGTGGAGTTTACACGTCTCAAGCAAATCCCAGCTTGAATCTCTCTCTTTTAAGTTTTGCAGTCAGGAGGAAATGTTCCAATTATAATATATACTTTTATGTATCCTTTTATGTATCCTTTTAAATCCTTTTAGCCTATGTTGCATTTCTGAAACCCAGGCACATTCTTTCTATAATCCATCCATCTGAAGTTTCCAGGTGCACTGGCATCAGATGAAATTCCTCACTGAACACACGAACTTGTAAAATTGAGATGTCTCCCTTGGCTGAGCTGCACTGACATAGAACAGCTCACTGGTTCAATGCTAAAGGGCTGAGTGCCTTCAGAATTTGCCAGTCAACGAGATCTATAAATAGCCTCCTCTAGTCTCTTTTTATAGATACTCAAATACTGGCTCAGTATTTTCTGCTTTAGTTTAAAGGTATAACAATGATGATATAGTTACATAGTGCCTATAACATAGCAAAATATTCCTGTGTGTATTTGGACAAATTAGACACTGAGCCACAAAAGGAGGTGCTAGGGCAGATGACCATAAAGTTGGAAGAAGAGGCAGAATTCAATGGGCACCTCAAATAAAGAACAAGAGGAAGAGAAGTTTAGGATGGGACAGTCAGACTTAGGGTCCCGGCATCTGAAGACATGGTCATCAGTCGTGAGTGATTAAATTCAGAGTTAAGCTTGATGCCAATGGTTGAGCATACAAATACATCAAAGGATTATAGGGATGGACGCAAATGCAGAAAGAGGGAGGCGCAAGCATAAAAAAGGGATTTAAAAACAAAGGTGAGAATTTAAAAGCAAAGCATTGCACAATTGGAAGGCAGTGCAAGTCAGATAGGATGGGGTTTTGATTGAATGGAACTTAGTACAAATGAGGAGGTAGGCAGTAGAAATCAGGATGACCTCAGGTTTAGGGAGAGTAAAATAAAGGAGGTTGGTCATGTGGCCAAGTGTTAAGTTTCCTTTTTATTTGTAGGGGGAGGTAAATGGATGACACCGAGATAAAATGTGCAAGTCATGAAAAAGAGGGCTGCACAAATATTGCAAAACATTTAAAAAGAGATTAATGGATTAATTTAAATTGCAGATTGATCACGTGACAATGATTACATGGAAATGTTATGGTGGTTACTATTGGATGCAAAGCATCATAACAACACTATGCAACATATAATTCACTCTAATTTAGCTGACTTATTTATTGAAGCTCCAGAAAAGAACTCGTTATTATCTCAGCAGAATCACCTCTGGCAGTGCCCTACTGATGTGGCTTTCCATGTTTACAGGCAGGTCTGGTGTTGTTGAATTCCTTGATTTCTGGAAGCAGCCCTTGTTTAGTTGTCTACCATGATCAGTTCAACCAGCGTATATTGGTTTCTGTTTATCAACTACCAGTTTCAAGTTCCTCCCTCAGATCTGGGATGTGCTGGAGCAGGTTCTCAGCCTGCAACTAAAATAGGCACACGTCGGTAAGGCGTACAAAACCTGCCTTACCGATGTGTGCCTCTGTTAGTTTACTTAGCTGATGAACCTCCAATATTTTAAAGTTACTGAGGTAAGCTTCATTGTTCTTGAGATGGAACAGCTGTGGTGAAGGCATGCACGCAGATGGATTTCAAATAGTGTCCTCATGGAAGAGGCCACGTGTTGTATAGTTGGGCAAGTAAGTCGTGTACTCAGAGGGCGGAATGACATCATCATATGATGAAAGCGCCTTAAACAGTGCAAGTCCCTTGTTGCTAGGATTAGGATAAACAACCTTCTTCAAAACTCCTATGTTCATAGTTATTACAGTAAGTGGAGCTTACCGGAACCCCACAGTTCACTTTAGGGTACATTATAGGGTGCCATTTAATCACTATCACCTGACCTTACTCTTGTAAGCATCAGCGCCAAAAACGCAACCTCATTTTTTTTTAGAGAGGACCTTAGGAAAGCCTGCACTGGGAGTGCACAGAAACAAGATCAGGAGAAGGCAAATCCAAAAGGGAAGGCTGCATCTCAGCTTCCAGGCTAATGATGAACACTGTCAGGGATCAGTCTGCTGAAAGCTGATGGCTATGTATGAAGCATCTCCTCAGTGCATTGGTCTGCTTGTCATGGAGCCTGTACAAAATGATACCCAGTGTGGAGAAATCCACCCCCAATTCTTGCAGGATCCCAGTGTAGGTCATTGGATGTTAGCTAATTGACATGGAGCGGTATGGGCTGTCTGATAGCAATACAGCAGCACTGATGGAATAGTCAGACTGTTTCCACTCAAATGCTGTGTTTTAGCATCACCATCCACCTTAGCGTGAAGGAATGTTTGGAATGCTTGGAAAGAAACATTCAACCCAGGGGCGGTAGAGTGGTGCAGCAGTGACTTTGATGGTGACGTCCAGACTAGTCCATGTGGAGTTTGCATATTCTCCCTGGGACTATGTGGATTCCACACCCCCCCCCCCCCCAGCTGATCCAGTTTGCTCCCACACCCCAAAGAAATGCTTATTGCTACAAAGTGATCCCTGCTGTAGGTAAGTGATAAGAGAATCAGGAGAGGAGAGAGGGAGAGAGAGGGGGAGTTAATGGGCATTTGAGAAATTATGGGCTACAAAGAAATAATTAGAGGATTCTGATTGCTCTGTGAGCTACCATGGACTTGATGGGCCAAACAAGCTTTTCCTAAGTGGTAAAGAGTTATGGGAATATGAAAAATATCACTCCAAATAGGTGCCGGGAAAGGACTCATCTTGTAAAAACCATTCCCAGACACTTTTGGCATGATCACATTTACATTAAGTTCACTACATCAGAGAACAATGCAAAGGAGCCTTTTTAAATCACCACATGTAGGCATGCAGTATTATTTTGCCCCTGTGCCAGGGGAGTACTATTGGCAGTCCTTAGACTTGCTTCTCACTACTGCTATACCCATAGAACCATAGAACAATACGGCACAATACAGGCCCTTCAGCCCACCATGCTGTGCCGTTCAAGCCCTTCAAGCTTCTATTCAGGAAATGTTCCGGATGAGAGGTGAACAATCCAAAATGCCTCAATGTCATCCACCATTTCTATTTGGCTAGAGTCCTGTATGTAATCCCATACCAACAGCAACTTATAACAACATTGCTGGTCTTCAGACAACTCTGTATTTAATGACGGATCATGTTATGACAGACTGTTTATCCAGACAATAACCAACTCAAGTTATGAAGCTATTTTGGAATATTTTTAGTACTAAACATTGAGTAAAATATTATCTTCAGGTTAATTAGTAACACACAAAGCTGCTATTTCACGTTATTAGCTGTTATTTGGTTCTCTAGAACTCACAGCTCTTAGACAATCGTTTGAACATATGGATTCTGTAATGAGAATCTTTATGAGCATTTGATTTGTATCAGAATACAGGACCAACAAAATAATGGTTTAGTATTTGGAATGGATACAGGGTAATTCTTATACACTCCATCCTTGTTTTATGCTTATCTCAGATTACTTCTGTGGTATGCATTGGACATTAGTCTATTATGTAGATGGTTTGAAGCTATTTACAAATGCAATAATGGTTTTCTTCAGAAGAAGTTGGCATCAGATGAACCCATTACCAAGAAATAATTAGCATACTGTATAGAGATATTATTTCCTTCAGTACTCTCTGCAGAACATGACTTTAAAAAAATCTCCAAGAATACAGAAGATACTAGCAAGGCCAGCACTTATTTCCCAACCTGAGGCGCCTTTGAGATGGAGGTGCTGAGCTGTCTCTTGAAGTGCTGTATGTTGACTGTGCTCTCTCAGTACTGTGGGAGAACCTTCATCATGAGTCTTCACCAGGCATTATTATCTTAAGAATGATAAACAGTCTGATGCTTTGAAGATGTAAGCTCTCAACAATTACTTAAGTCTACCGCCACTTTGTATATGAAGGTTGGATGAGTGAAATCAAATAATATTATCAAGCACAGGAGAACAAACATCATTCTTTGAAAGAAACTCACCCACCTTACAAGAAGCTCCCTTCCTGTCAACTTTTTGTTCTCTTTCTGACCTCTCTAGGTTTGGAAGTATTTGCTCTCAACGCTGTAAATTTTCTAGTTTCCAGTTATCGATTGTAATGCTTTGCCGCAATATTTATGATATTTTGGTACTGTTCCTGCTTCTATACATCCCAGGGTTTGCATGTTTTGCTGATTTTTACTTTTCATTTTTGCTCCCTGGTGGGAATGTAGACCTTGTCTCAGAATAGCAATTGTCTCAAGTGAACAACAGCTACCAGGGAGCAATTCTTGGTGCCCAGTAAAGCTGCTTGTAAAGGACTGTGAACATGACTCAGAGCAATAGTATGACATCCTATCAGAAAGTGACATGCATGTCAACAACTTCACAATAACTTTAGTTTCTCCAATGAAAAGTTCTTTCAGCCTACCTCAACCTCCCTTCCAATCACCTCACCTGAATCAACAGCCACATCCAATGTCTTTCGGTTTAGATTGTGATTCAGGACTGGGAACATGAGCTAATTTTTACCTGATCACCCATGAATGCTGAGGTCAATTGTTAAACCCCAAGCAATGATTTATCCCAGCACAAGGCCAGAGATGGAAGCTTGTAAGACTCCACTGGTGAATTCCTCAATGAACGGAGCATTCATCAACAGAGCTGTTGGAGGAGCTAAACAAATGAGACTTGTTCATGGAAGTGAGGGGTGTTGTTGTTGGAGAATTGGTCACTTTTAACTTCATGGCCAAATTCTGGAAGTAGAAAGGTGGTCATGATGGAAGTAGAAAGGTGGTTTAAAAAGGGGAAAGATGGAATAAGAGTTTAGGTGTGGATGCCTGATACAATAAAGCATCCGCATGTGCATACTTAATCTATTTTTCCAGCACCATTAGATCAGAATCCCATGCTCAGAATTCAAACTTAAAACATTCTCATAAGAATAGTTCATTGGGATGCTGACTTAAAACTCCCTCCACCTCTTTCCTTCCTCAGCCTCCTTGGCACCCCATGGTCTAAGTAAAGTATCCAGTTTCGGTGGAAGTCCTGAGCTGAGGGCACATAATATAGCTTGCTTAAAGTTTCCCCATGTTAAATTTCACATCAGGCTCTCAGCGAGCTCTTGTCCCATCTACCTGAGTTGAATTCTAAATTATGGGATCTCCTAACTCAATTTATAAAATTTACACTACAGAAGCAGATCATTCAGACGTCACCAACAATAAATTACAACAATGAGAGCGCAAGACAATGTTAAAGTAACTACTTTATTTTGCATTCCTCTATTCAAAAGGTGCATTTGTATTAGAGTTTATTTTGCATTCTGGGGAACCAGTTAATCAGCTCTGAAGTTCACACCTCTGAATCCTGCTTCTTATTCCCATCCCACATAAAAAATAATTAGGAGCCACTTGTTATTACTGTTCTCATGGATCTAAGCTAAATGCTGATCAATAGTAACATCTTACATTCTTGTATAAATTTACCCACTGATATTCTGATATTATTTCTTGGTTTGTGGGCATCATTGAAATCATCAGCGTTTATTTCTCTTCCTTGGTTGCCCTGAGAACATGGGCCATGGCAGCAGTGAGCTTTCTTCGTGAACTGACTGGCTTTCTAAGACACTTCATCAACAAGATTCACTACTGTTGGTTTGGGACTGGAGTCATATTTTACCAGACCAGAAAAGGGTGGCAAGTTTCCTTTCCTAAAAGATACTGACTTGCACACCAATAGAAGGATATTGGTCCATCAAGGTATTTTTAAGGATAGAAGGCACTTTGAGTTGAATCATAAAATTACACAGAATTGAAGGAGGTCATTGTTTCTAAACTGTAATTTAGTAAGAGCTATCAAGTTATTCCCATCCTCATCCCTGAAACATCTTCCCCCTTTAAGGGTTTATCCTTTTCACTCTTGACTCAGCTTCCACCACTTTTTCAGGAATAGGGTCAGGGTCAATTAAATCGTCCCTTAACCTTCCCTCCTGTAAGGAAGAGTAGTCCCAAATTTCCCCATGTAATTGAAGTCCCTTGTCTCTGGAACCATTCTGGTAGATTTTGAAATGTATGAATATGCATAAGTGATCTTTAATCTGTTTAATTTAAAACATTTATTAAAGAAAAAACAAATACCATGTCACCGGTTGAAATAACTTTTTGCAGACATCTGAAAGAGCTATCATTCATGGTCGCTTCAGATATATGGGGTAGATTTTTGTCTTCACTTCCTGGGCCCCGTAATCTGGTTGAGTGCATCACCTGCCCATTGTAAAATTTATTTTCACTTCAGACAAAGATGAATATGTATGCATGGTCAGCTCTATAGATTCCCCGCTGTTGGATAATTAAGAGCAACTTCTCTCTTATAATCAGACACTGATAATTTGAAGCAGTTTACATGTAATCCAGTGTTAAACAATAAGATTTTCTACTTGCTCATTTCCAGCACTCTGAAATTCTCTTCAAAATCACCTCACTTTGCCACATCTCCCACTTTGAGATCAAAAATTCCTTGCTATAATTAATATAAAAAATACAAATTATTTAATGAAGCAATTTTTAACTAATGAGTCTTAATGGTGAAAGTGTGATGGTCATCCAGAAAGATGTGACGGGAACTTACACAATACAGTTAGAAACAGCGAGAAACAAATTACTTCAAGACAAATGGAGGTAAAGTGAGCAACCTATTTGAAATACTGTCTTCATTAACTTGATTTGATTTCAAGTTAACAGCATATTTCTCTTGCACAAATTCATAGAAATTCCTGGCAACCTATGAAAGAATTATTTACAGGTAACTGATTAAATCATTAAAAGGTGGTGTCATAAAAATATTGCCAAATAAGTGTCAAAATTGACAAGATGTAATTTTATAATTGGAAGTGCAAATGAATCTGAAACCCATACTGATTTAGGAATTGGTTCTTAACTCTATTAACCTTCAATAAACTAATAATGAGAACATCCACTTGTACGGCATTTCAAGTATTTCACCCATTAAAGTTAGACAGGGACGGTGAACATTTCTCTATGTAAGCGCCATGAGGTTTGGGATTTCTGCATGAACATGGAAGTTCTGAACTTGCTGTCCACTCTTGCCCAAACATTTCCCAATGACACTAAGCATTGGATTCCTCATGAAGGGTACAACAGTGGAGTGTGATTATGTGCCGACTTCTTTGGCTTCTCATAGATCTGCATCATGGTGTACATGACAATAAACTAACTAACTAACTTACTAACTAGCTAACTAACTCTCATGGTAGACCTGGTTTACGAACAGCGAGCCCATTCATTTCAACTGGCAAAGAATGGCTTTGACTGACAAGAGTAAGTAAGAAGTAATTTACATTTTTTATAATTAATTGAGTTTAGTTGCCTTTAATTTTTTAAAAAGAATTCTAAATTGACTTTTAAGTAATCACTTTGGATAGCATATAAAACATCTTTAACTTTTGATATTTTTAATCGTTTAGTGCTATTTAATAATTTTTGAAGCAAATAGCTTTTTCCCATTATTGAGCGATTCAATACCAGAGAGCATGCATTTAAAGTGAGAGGGGATAGGTTCAGAATAGACATGAGGGGTACGTTTTTTACTGAGAGAGTGGTGGATGCCTGGAATGTGTTGACTGGTAAGGTGGTGGAGGCAAATTCACTGGGGGCTTTTAAGAGGGGCTTGGGTGGGCACATGAATGATAGGAAAATAGAGGGATATGGGCATTCTGTAGGTAGGAGGGAATTGCTATGAAGGACCTGTTCTGTGCTGTACTATTCTATGTTCTATGTTCAAAACATTTGGTACATTTGACAGCTGACTAAGCTGGGGGAGGGAGAAGGGGTTGATGTGGCTTCCAGGGCTTAGCCATTTGTCAAAGATTTTGAAGGCAGGGCTTGTTCTACTTGTGATAGCTTTAATTGTGCAGACCTTTGCCTTGTGCAGACCTTCTTGAATGAGGAGTAGCAGCAAAGTGACACCTGTGGAGCTACAGACAGTAAGTGTTTAACTACCATATAGCACAGCCATGAACTTACTGGTGGCTGCATCTCCTAGCCTTGTAAAATTAACAAGCATAAGAATTTCAGCAGAATTTATATACTAAATATGTTGGTGCTATTTTTAATATTGTCATTACCAAATAATTTCAAACAATTTCATGTCAGTGATGTATCAGTAATCTAGGCACGCACTTCCCTCAAAAGCTTGTGAAAACATTAACAAAGATTGCTGACATTTCTGTCTCGATGAGCTAAGTCCACTGTATGAAGGAAAGAGAATGCACCAAACAATGTTTAAGACTTAAATATGATTTAATCCACAGCAATTGTTGTACCATATCTAACATAATTTGGATTTCTGGATGAATAAAACAAAAGTAAATAGCCTGAGTTTAATGTGTAAGATGGGCAGGAGAGTGGAGTGTGGTAAACCAAACAGGTCACAAACTACCATAGAGGATGAGGTGTTGGAGATTTTAACTCCATCAGTTCAGCACTCCAGTATTGATACCAGACTAAATCTAATGGAATCATGTTAGGAATTGAGGTTCATGGAGTGAAGAAGATACCAGAGATGCAAGGAAATGATCCCCAACAAAACAAATCTGGGGATAGGGAAATTGGGAGGGGCCAGGGTGAAACATGTCCATGTTATGCCTGTCTTTACCAGCTTGATTCTACTTAGTGCCAAATTTTGTTCATGGGCTGAGACCTCAGTTAAAATAACGTGCACAATCTGATTACATCATCAGGACACAACTTTATCATTTAGACTTTTGCCAAGCTGGAACAGGCATCTTTCTTGTGCTTGGTCAGGAAAATTGAGATGCTAGGGAGAGTGGGGTAGAATGTGTCAGGAATACAGTGAGAACTCCCACGTAGTCCCCTCACTTGCCCCATTCCTGCCTGGATTCACAGTAGGAGGTCCAGGAGACTCGTAAAATAAGGCCTAATATCTTCAAAACTAACATAGATATGTGTGTAATGTATTGAGTGGAAAACTACGGCTGAATGCTCTGCAGTTCCACAAATCCACCAATGACCTCAGCTCTTCCTGATCACTTTTCATCCAATCAAATGCTTACAAAGTGCAATTACTCTTGTGTGGGAAGTGTGGCACCTAATTTGCATGTATCAAGCTCCAACATATAGTGATGTGATAATAATCAGGAAATCTTGTTTAGTGGTGTTGATTGAACAATAAATATTGATCAGGATATTCTAAATATCTCCTTTGCTCTTCTTCAAAATTCCAATTCCAATATTTCATTCAAAGGAGAGACCGTCCAACAGGACAGTATTCTCTAAGTACTGCACTGGATCATCAGCGTACACATTGTCCTTCAATCACTTGTGTGAAATTTGAACCCACAGACCTGTGAGTCAGAGAGAAGGGCACTGCCTACTAAGCCACAACTGACACTTAACAAAATTGTTGAAAGTACCACAGAACCTATCTGTGTGAACTCCTGTTTATAAGCTTTCTCACAAACAAGTATAGCCCCCAAAAAATCAACAAAAGGTTTGAAAGTAATATAAAGAGGGAAAGTTTAGCCAAACTAGCAGCTTCAATATAAATGACTTGAATATGGCTTGAAACCAAGCCCAGACAGAGAGAATATTTATCCCAGCATGTTGGCTGGATGTGGGAGAAATTTGAGTCGCTTACCAACATTATGGAGGAGTTAGTGGATATTATTGAGATATTTGGAAACAGACTAACATTGTGTCCTTTTTCAAATAGGATAACAAAACAGTTGTGTGCAAACACAAACTATGAGTTTTAAAACAATAGGCTTAATTTTTAGAATTAAACTGGAAAATGGACAAAAAACAAACTGCTGGATGAACTCAGTGGGTTAGACAGCATCTGTGGAGGGAAAGGGATGGTCAAAGCTTTGGGTCCTGATGGAGGGTCTTGACCCAAAGCACTGACTATCCCTCTGCTTCCACAGATGCTGCCTGACCCACTGAGTTACTGACTCAGAGGCCTGTGGGTTTAAGTCTCACACAAGTGACAGAAGGACAAGGTAGATGCTGATGATCCAGTGCAGTACTTAGAGAATACTGTCCTTCCTTTTTGAATATCTCATTCAGTCTCTCCTTTGAATGAGATATTGGAATTGCTCCAGATTCCAGCTTCTGCAGTCTCTTGTGTTTCCATTAAACTGGACAATGTTTGCAATAATAACATGGCTACAGCAGATAACATGGAATGATCCTTCCCGACCAATTGAGTCAAATTGAAGAGATTATAATCCACGTGAACTATGTAAAACCCTTCTATCCCCAAAACTCATTTGGCAAAGTTTCACATGAAAAATTATTAATTAAGCTTAAAAAGCTGCATTTTCAAAGTTGTCAGGGTATAAACCCCTTGCATCTTTATTCCTGTTGATACTGATGAAAATGAGATTCTGGGAGTTACTGCAACATGTGGCTCCATGGTGCTGGGTACTTAGAGTGTAGATAGGTAAGAGAACAGAACAACTAGTTATAAGTGATGTTGTGTCAGAGTGCAAAAAGTACAAGTTTCCCTCGTTGTTCCCAATGTTCACATTTTCACATAGGACTGTGCCATCAGCAACTGTAGATGTACGAATGCATTGCCCTGGAAACTCTCATACAAACACCTTTACATGATACGCCCAAAATACACAACACTGGGGAATGATGTAAAGATGTGAAATTCCTGGAATCAACATTTACCTCACCTTCCCATTGCCTGCACTATTTCTGTACTGCCAGGATGCTCAAAGTGATTAGAAATACCTGCTCTTGCTGATCTCAGGGTCAAGTAATCAATTTACCATCATAGATTAAAACCTCTGAAATACTGAAAGGTTGCCTAGAAATTGGATTTCTCCCATTTTTGGTGTGCTAAAACCTTGCTGTATTTAGCCTTAGCAACAATTCAAAAAGATTGTGAAAGTTGTCAGAAAGGTATTTGAAAGAGTGTGAGAGTGGTTTACATCCAGAATGAAACACTCACACAGGCCTTGCTTTGTTACTGGTAGGAGCACATACAAGTACTGCACCTGCCAGAACTTTGCTGTGCAGCAATTTGAAAAAGGCGTCAGCACTTAAAGACACACCCCATGTCAGCTACACAGAGAGAGCTGCAGAGGAAAGGGAAATAGCTCCACCATTCACTAAGGGGGACTTAGAAGTTTTGTGCAACAAGGAGGTCTTATCTTTCAGGGGCTTGGAGATCTATCAGGGCCACCCATAGAGGAACCTTGTAGAAGAACGCAACCCTTTTCTCCAAGTGTAAATCCCCAAACCACAGATCAAGATGAAAAGAGATCTTGTGCTTTCAGAGAATATGATGAGCTGTACAATGCGCGCGCGTGCGCGCGCACACACACACACACACACACACACACACACACACACACACACACACACACACACACACACACACACACACACACACACACACATACATATCAATCATCAATCATACCAGTACCCATGAAGAACAAGGTGAGCTGCCTCAACAGGCTGGGTAGCACTCACATCTACTGTGATGAAGTATTTTGAGAGGTTGGTCAAGGCTAGAATTAGCTCCTGCCTGAGCAAGGACCTAGACCCCCTGCAATTTGCCTACCACCACAACAGGTCCACAGCAGATCCAATCTCACTGGCTCTCCATTTGGCTTTGGAGCACCTAGACAACAGCAATACATACTTAAGGCTGCTGTCCATTGATTACAGTTCAGCGTTCAACACCATCATCCTCATCCCCTCAATATTAATCAACAAGCTTCAAAACCTGGGCCTCTGTACCTCTGTCTGCAACTGGATCCTTGACTCCTTTATCGGGAGACCACAGTCAGTACGGATCGGTTGTAACATTTCCTTCTCACTGACAATCAACACAGATGCACCTCAAGGATGCATGCTTAGCCCACTGCACTACTCTCTCTACACTCATGACTGTGTGGCTAGGCACAGTTCAAACGCCATCTACAAATACGCTGTTGTTGGCAGAATCTCAGATGGTATTAAGGAGGTGTACAGGAGTGAGATAGATTGGCTGGTTGTGTGGTGTCACAACAACAACCTTGCACTCAATGTCAGCAAGACCAGGGAATTGATTGTGGACTTCAGGAAGGGGAAGTCGGGAGAACACACACCAGTCCTCATTGAAGGGTCAGCGATGGAAAGGGTAAGCAGTTTCAAGTTCCTGGGCATCAACATCTCAGAGGATCTGTCCTGGGCCCAACACATTGATGCAATCATGAAGAAGGCACACCAATGGATCCACTTCATCAGGAGTTTGAGGAGATTTGGTATGTCACCAAAGACTCTTGCAAATTTCTACAGATGTACGGTGGAGAGCGTTCTGACTGGTTGCATCACCTCCTGGTATGGAGGCTGCAGTGTACAAGATCGAAAGAGGCTGCAGAGGGTTGTAGACTCAGCCAGCTCCATCATGGGTACAACCCTCCCTACCATCGAGGACACCTTCAAGAGTTGGTGCCTCAAGAAGGTGGCATCCATCATTAAGGACCCTCACCATCCGGGACATATCCTTTTCTCATTACAACCATCAGGGAGGAGGTACAGGAACCTGAGGACCCACACTCAACATTTCAGAAACAGTGTCTTCCCCTCCGCCATCAGATTTCTGAATGGTCCATGAACCTATGAACTCTACCTCATTATTCCTCTTTTGCACTATTTTGGTTTTTTTTTGGTAACTTATAGTAATTTTTATGTCTTGCACTGTACTGCTGCCGCAAAACAGCAAATTTCACAACGGTGTCAGTGATGATAAAGCTGATTTTAATTCACACACACACACTGCACATTGTGCATGCACACATGCATACAAACATAAACACACATCAACATACATACACATACACCACAGACGTGCAGATACACAAGCACATATACACAAGCGTGCATACACACTAGCACATGCACACATATGCACAGTCATATACACACATACACACACAGTTAATTCATCGACACACTCTTTCTCCTCTATACCATTTCCCACTCTCACCCCATTATTTGCACTCTCCCCTCTGCTGCTATAGCCTAGCACCAGGCACAGGGAACATGTTGTGGAGGGTCCTCAGAGGGGAGTATGACTCATCTGTTCTAACCCGAGGACTTAGGTGAGGAGCAGGATTGGAATGTTTTCATGCCAAGGCTGTTGGAGATGCACAATGAGCTGGAGAGCATGTTGTCAAGCCTGCCTGGCCAAATGTAGGCGATGACAAGGAGCGTGGAGGAGTTCATCATGAAACTCTCACAGAAAGTTGTATGGAACAGGAGACCATGACCTCTGCTCTGCAAGCCATGCTCACATCTCTGCAAGGGCTCAGTGACCATCCTGTCACACAGAGCTACTAGTGCAGGCAACAGCTGCTGTGAGGGAAAGGCAGAAGTCACACAATTGCCTTCTTGCTTCTTAGTGGTCTCAGCCTAATCCAGCCGGATGTCTTGTCTCGACCATTTGGGTGCAGTTTCAAGCTCAAAAGGAACAACGTCATTGAGCAGACAGATACCCCAGACGAGCAGAATACTGCTTGTGAGAACATTATAGTTCTCCAGGAACAGAGAAATGATGCCCTTAAGCAGCAAGCAATTTTCATGACAAGAGAGATGCAGCATATAGGCACATTGGTCTCCCACAAGAGCAGAGAGGTGCCACCCATGTGCAGATCATTCTCCTACAGGGACAGTAACATGGCAAGCGGGAACTTACAATTTTCCCGACAGCGTGAAAAAAATTTGGAGAGAAGACCTGGCATATGATTCCTATAAAAATGAGCTGTGTCAATATGTGCTGTTTAAAGGAGTGAAGATTATAGAAGAGACATAAAGATTGGAATTCAACAGAAAGTGTTGGATGGAAGTCTGAGATAGAATAATCATACACAGACTCTAGCTAAAGTGGGTCCCATGACTAAACTCTCATTCCCAGTTTACACATGCTAGAATGAATCAGCCCACTCAGGATTTGAAATGAAAAGCTAGGACCAGTGATGAAGACCATGAAACTATTTCATTATCATGAAAACTCATCATGTTCACCAATATATTTCAGGGAAGGAAATCTTTGATTCATATCCTAAATGTGACTCCAGATGACATAAAATGACTCCAGATCCAATGACTCCACCAATGTGATTTATTCATAAATGCCCTTTGAAATGGTCTTGAGAACCTTTCACCTAGGGCCAATTAGGGATGGACTGTAGCGACTCACCGCACCGGCATCGAACCAGCTCCCGACATTGCGATGTCGTCGGAGGCCCCGATCCAAGATGGCGCGGGGCCCTCCTTCTTCCCCAGCGTTGGGCTGGGAAAGCCCGCGCGCAGGAAGGTCAGGTGACCCGGGCGTGACGTCAGCGCGGGAACTGTAGCGCGGGAAGTTTTCGGCTACTAAAGGCGCACCGCGCCCCTGGTCTGCATTCGACCTCCGATTTCGAAACCAGCGACTCTGTGTCTTCATTTCGTGGTGTGTAGCTAGCCGCTATAGGACAATAAATCTTTTGCCAGAGATATCCAATGCACTGTGAAGAAATAATAAAAAAAACACTCTTCTTAACATTTTATTCAACATGGTCATTTTGAAATTCTTTGGAATGTTTCACTTCATTACAGACAATGTGAATTTGCAGACAGTTTACTGCTGACGTTATTGATCACCTATGTTCATACAAGTGAATACTACCAGAGCAATGAATGAGAGCAGACTCCTTGCTTCACAGATTTTGTTTTTAGTGATTAATCATCATTACGTGCAGTCAGTTAATAACAACAATAATATGGCACCATTCCATTGAAACCAAATGGTACCTGAGGCACTGGTGCTACTGGCAAATCTTATGTTATAAATGTTACCTTGTTCCATAATTTTTTGTAGCACCTGGAACTTTTACTTATCTGAGAGTTATGGATAATTGTGATTTTAAAAATAACAGAATAGCTAGAACATATGCAATGCATTTTGAATTGTTATTATTTTTATTTATGAAATCTGCTTGCAAAATTGCTGGAATGGAAATGTTTTAAAATATCTGACTTATGAATTTCATTAATGGTAGTGATAAAGTATCCGTGATACATATCATGATTGCAAATCCTTGAAAACAGGAACGCCCAAATCTTTGTGCTTGGACAGCCAATTTCAAATCAAAATGGGAATCATATCCTTGTGGATCACCAGTGCAGAGAAGCAACTGGGTATGGTGTCGAACAGTTGTTTAACATCACTGCAGAGAAATTCATTAAACACACAAGACTTGCAAGACCACCAAAGTATATCTTGCTTGGAGGTTTGAGCTCTGTGTCAGTAACAAGATAGTAAGTTAATAAGCTAATTAGATAAAAAGATAATAATTAGATAATAAGCTAATTAGATAACCAGTCAACCTTGGTTGCTGCCAGGGAATACAAGGCATCAAACTTGCTCCAGGCATCTTCTCTATCTTTCTTGATTGCTAACTCCACCTCCTGGTTCTGAAACATTAAGTCAGCCTAATCATCACCCTGATTATCTTCCCAGCTCTCCCTGAGCAACTACAAACTCCCATCTCCTTTCTAAGAATTCATTCACATAATCCTCTGTACAACGAATGCCTGCACCACCACCTCTCCTGACCTCCAACCTCTGCAGTCCTCTGGAGACACAAGTGACTTCAGATGCTGGGATCTGAAGCAACAATGTGCTGGAGGAACTCAGCAGGTCAAGCAGCATCTGTGGGAGGAAAGGCATCGTCGACGTTTGAGGTCGAGACCCTGAGTCAGGACTGAGAGTGGAGAGACGAGATGGCCAGTATAAAGAGGAGAAGGGGAGTGGCGAGAAAGGATTCCGAGGCGAGTGGTAGACTGAAGAGGGGTGTGAGATGACAGGCAGGGAGTGCCAGGTAGAGGAGGTGAATGAGGGTGGAGTTGGAAGGCAGTGGAAGGTGAATGATAGATGGAGGCAAAGAGACAAAGAGAGAGAGGGAAAAGGGGAAAAACCAGATGGAGCAAGGTCCTATCTTCACACTCCCCTCCCCCCACTTTGCTCCATCTGTTTTTACCCCTTTTCCCTCCCTCTTTTTGTTTGCCTCCATCTATCATTCACCCTCCACTGTCTCCCAACTCCACCCCCGCTCACCTCCCTGATGCAGGGTCTTGACCCGAAACATCAGCAATTCCTTTCCTCCCACAGATGCTGCGTGACTCACTGAGTTCTTCCAGCACATTGCTTGTTGCTCTGCAATCCTCTCTCTATCACTTGATCTCCTCAATTAATTTCTTGTGTGATCTCACTGACTTCAGTGGCTGGAATACTCCCCTTGATTATTTTTGAAGCATAACAGAATAGCCAGAATATACGTAATGTGTTTTGAATTTTAGCCACAGGTCATAGTTTACATCTTTGATTTAACCTTTTCCAATAAAATCATTCTACTGCTATGTTCCAAAGTTCATTAACAGATAAGTGTGTGATTTTTTTTGTGTGACAGAATTAAAGCAAAGTGAGCAAGTTCTAATTTATGAATGAGGATTTATCTCATTGTAGATTTATACAGCACAGGAACAGTCCCTTTGCCTCACCAAGTCTACAGTGACCATCAAGCACACATTTACACCAATCCCATTTTTTATTTTCCCTTCATTTCCATAAACTTCCCCCAGATTTTACCACTCAGCTAAACATTAGTGACCATAACTCCTTAAGTCTTAAGATAGCTATAGATAAGGATAAGTATGGATCTTGCAGGAGAGTATTAAATTGGAGCAGGGCAAATTATAAGAGTATTAGGAGAGTTAATTGGGAATAGCCGTTTTTGGGCAAGTCCAAATCTGGCACGTGGAGGCTGTTTAAAGACCAACTGCACAGAGTACAGGACAAGTATGTTCCAGTAAGAAGGAAGGACAAGGATGGCAAGGTAAGGGAACCTTGGATGACGAGAGAGGTGGTGAATTTAGTCAAGAAGAAAAAGGCATATGTAAGGTTTAGGAAGCTAAAATCAAACAGAGCCCTTGAGGATTATAAAGAAGCCAGAAAAGAACTCAAGAAGGGAATTAGGAGAGCTAGGAGGGGCCATGAAAAGTCCTTGGCAAGTAGGATTAAAGAGAATCCCAAGGCATTCTATATATACGTCAAGAGCAAGAGGGTAACTACGGAGTGGATAGGACCACTTAAGGATAAAGGAGGGAACATGTGCTTGAGGTGGAAGATGTGGGAGAGGTCCTAAATGAGTACTTTGCATCAGTATTTACCAAGGAGAAGGACATGGAGGATAGTGAGATCAGTGTGGAGTGTGCTAATATGCTGGGGAATTTCGAGATAAAGGAGGTGATAGTGTTGAGTCTCTTAAAGAACATTTAGGTGGATAAGTCCCCAGGGCCTGATGAGATATACCCCAGGTTATTGAGAGAGGCAAGAGATGAGATTGCTGGGGCCTTGATCAATATCTTCATGTCCTCTCTAGCCACAGGCAAGGTCCTGGAAGACTGGCGAGTAGCTAATGTTGTTCCATTATTCAAGAAGGGAAATAAGGATAATCCTGGAAACTATACATTGGTGAGTCTCACATCAGTGGTAGGGAAGTTACTGGAGAGGATTCATAGGTACTGGATTTATGAGCATTTGGAAAACCATTGTCTAATTAGGGACAGTCAGCATGGCTTTGCACAGGGCAAGTCATGTCTTACTAACTTGATTGAGTTTTTCGAGTTTTACATGGATTTTAGTAAGGCGTTTGACAAGGTCCCTCGTGGGGGGCTCATCCAGAAGATTAAGATGCATGGGACCCACGCTGAATTGGCTGTTTGGATTCAGAATTGACTTGCCCATAGAAGACAGAGGGTAGTGGTCGATGGGACTTATTCTGGATGGAGGTCTGTGACTAGTGCTGTTCTGCAGGGATCTGTACTGGAAACTCTTTTGGAAACCTCTACCTGGAATACATACATACATATATATGTATGAGATCTAACAGAGTACTGTCTCTTTACATTTGATCTCATACATATGTATGTATGTATTAACAATGGCAAGACCCTTATCAGTGTTGATATGCAGAGGGATCTTGGGGTCCAAGTCCATAGCTCCCTGAAAGTGGCCACACAGGTTAATAGGATGGTAAAGAAGGCATATGGCATGCTTGCCTTTATTAGTCGAGGAATTGAGTTCAAGAGTCGGGAAGTTATGTTGCAGCTTTATAAAACTCTAGTTAGGCTGCATCTGGAGAATTGCGTTCAATTCTGGTCACTCCATTACAGAAAGGATGTGGAAGCTTTTGAGACGGTGCAGAAGTGGTTTACCAGGATGCTGCCTGGATTAGAGGGCATGTGCTATAAGGAGAGGTTGGACAAACTTGGTTTTCACTGGAGTGGTGGAGGCTGAGGGGAGATCTGATAGAGGTTTATAAGAATATGAGAGGCATCGATAGAGTAGACAGCTGCTATCTTTTCCCCAGGGTTGAAATGTCTAATGCCAGAGGGCATGCATTTAAGATGAGAGGGGTAAGTTCAGTGTGGGACAAGTTTTTTACACAGAGAGAGGTGGGTGCCAGGAATGTACTGCTAGGGGTGGTGGTGGAGACAAATGTGATAGAGGCATTCAAGAAGCTCTTAGATAGGGACATGAATGTCCAACAAGTGGAAGGACATGGACATTCTGTAGGCAGAAGGGATTAGTTTAGTTGGGCATTTGATTACTAATTTAATTAATTTGGCACAATATTGTGGGTCGCAGGGCCTGTCCCTGTGCTGTACTATGTTCTATGTCAGTAGGGGCAATTTACAGTGGCCAATTCACCTACCAATCTGCATGTCTGTAGGATGTGGGAGGAAGCTGGAGCACCTGGATGAAACCCATGTTGTCACCGGGAGAACATGCAAACACCATACAGAGAGCACTGGAGGTCAGGATTGAACCCAGGTCACTGGAGCTGTGAAGCACCAACTCTACTAGCTGTGCCACCTATGACAGCTTTGTCAGGTGGTGCGACATCCTGCTGTTATTTTAAGGAGATTTTCCAACAACTTTTTATATAATACATCGAAAACATACATTGTTTGTTTGACATTTACCTGGGAACCCCACTGTTACATAAACCAGCTGAAATTTATTCTGTGTAACATCAGGAAATGGCTGAGAGAACAGGACGCAACAAAAGCTGTGGGACTAGACAGTATCCAAGCTGTAGTTCTGAACACCCATGCGCCACACTCCAAAACTAGTCATACCTCTAAACAAGCTGTTCCAGTACCCTTGCAACATTAACATCAACCCAACAACGTCGAAAATTGCCTGGGTATATTCTATTCAAAAAATTCAGTCCAGCTAATTGGCACCCAATCAGTGTGATCTCATTCATCGGCAAGGTAACAGAAGATTAATTGACAGTTCTATCAAGCGGCACTTACACACCAACAATCTGCTGACAGACATCTGGGTTTTGTCTGGGCTGTCCAGCTCCAGACCTCTTTGCAAAGAGTTGAATTCCAGTGGTGAGGTGAGAGTGACTGCCCTTGACATAATTTGACCAAGTGTGGCATCAAAGAACCCTAGTAAAACTGATGTCAATGGCCATCAAAGGGAAAACACTCCAAAGGTTGGAGTCATATCTTTCACAAAGGAAGATGGTTGTGGTCATTGGAGGCTAATTACCCCAGCCCTAATTGTCAATTAACCTTCCATCAGCTTGCTGATGCAGGAGAGCAATTCACTGGGGTGATTGACCTCCAATAACCACAACCATCTTGAGGCAGAGAAGGAATGGCAGGGTGAAGGAACCGTGGGTGACGAGAGAGGTGGAACGACTTGTTAGGGAGAAGAAGGTAACATACGTGAGGTATAAGCAGCAAGGTTCAGACAGGGCCCGTGAGGAATATAGGGTAGCGAGGAAGGAACTTAAGAAAGGGCTGAGGAGAGCTGGAAGGGGACATGAAAAGGCTTTGGCTAGTAGGGTTAAGGAAAATCCCAAGGCCTTTTTCAAGTACGTGAAGGGTAGGAGGATGGCTAGGGTGAAGGTAGGTCCAATTAAGGACAAAGGTGGGAGAATTTGCCTGGAGGCGGCAGAAGTGGGAGAAGTTCTCAATGAGTACTTCTCTTCGGTATTCACCAGGGAGAGGGGTCTTGATGATGCAGAAGGGAGTGCTGGTAGGGGTAATGTTCTCGAGGTTGTTGATATCAAGAGAGAGGATGTGTTGAAGTTGTTAAATAATATTAAGACAGATAAATCTCCGGGGCCTGACGGGATTTTCCCCAGGCTGCTTCGAGAGGCTAGGGAGGAGATTGCTGAACCGCTGGTAAGGATCTTTGAGTCCTCGTTGTCTACGGGGGTGGTGCCGGAGGATTGGAGGGTTGGAAGATGTGGTCCCCTTGTTTCAAAAAAGGTAATAGGGATAGGCCAGGGAATTATAGACCGGTGAGTCTCACGTCTGTGGTGGGTAAGCTGTTAGAAAGGATTCTAAGGGATAGGATTTATGAACACCTTGAGAATCATGGACTGATTAGGGACAGCCAGCATGGCTCTGTGAAGGGAAGATCTTGCCTCACAAGCCTGATAGAGTTCTTTGAGGAGGTGACAAGGAAGATTGATGAGGGCAGTGTGGTGGATGTGGTTTACATGGATTTTAGTAAGGCGTTTGATAAGGTTCCTCATGGTAGGCTTCTTCAGAAGGTCAGAGGCCGAGGGATCCAGGGAAGCTTGGCTGTGTGGATTAGGAATTGGCTTGCATGTAGAAAGCAGAGGGTTGTGGTGGAGGGAGTGCCCTCGGATTGGAAGGCAGTGACTGGTGGTGTCCCGCAGGGATCGGTTCTGGGACCTCTACTTTTTGTGATATTTATAGATGACTTAGGTGAGGGGGTGGAGGGCTGGGTTAGTAAGTTTGCGGACGACACTAAGATAGGCGGTGTTGTGGATAGTGTGGAGGGCTGTCGGAGCTTACAGAGCGATATTGATAGGATGCAGAGCTGGGCTGACAAGTGGCAGATGGAGTTCAATCCGGAGAAGTGTGAGGTGGTACACTTTGGAAGGACAAACTCCAGGGCAGAGTACAGGGTAAACGGCAAGGTACTTGGCAGTGTGGAGGAGCAGAGGGATCTGGGGGTTCACATTCACAGTTCGTTGAAAGTTGCCTCACAGGTGGAAAGAGTAGTTAAGAAGGCCAATGGGATGTTGGCTTTCATAAATCGCGGGATTGAGTTTAAGAGCCGCGAGGTTATGATGCAGCTTTACAAAACTCTAGTTAGGCCACACTTAGAGTACTGTGTTCAGTTCTGGTCGCCTCATTATAGGAAGGATGTGGAGACGTTGGAGAGGGTGCAGAGGAGATTTACCAGGATGCTGCCTGGATTGGAGAGTATTGAATATGAGGAGAGGCTTAAGGTGCTAGGGCTTTATTCACTGGAAAGGAGGAGGATGAGAGGAGACATGATAGAGGTATATAAAATGTTGAGAGGAATAGGTAGAGTAGACAGTCAGCGCCTCCTTCCCAGGGCACCAGTGCTCAAGACGAGAGGTCATGGCTTTAAGGTTATGGGTGGGAGGTTCAGGGGAGATGTCAGAGGGAGGTTTTTCACCCAAAGAGTGGTTGGTGCATGGAATGCACTGCCTGGGGTGGTGGTGGAGGCAGATACATTGAACAGGTTCAAGAGCTTGTTGGATAGGCATATGGAGGAACGTGAGATAGAGGGATATGCGGGAGGAAGGGGTTAGGTAGTGTGAGGGTGGTCTGATGGACGGCACGACACAGTGGGCTGAAGGGCCTGTTTTGTGCTGTATGGTTCTATGGTTCTATGGTTAAGAGTTACTCCGAGGAATCTCCTCGGCTCAACCAACTGCTTCATCAATGACCTTCCTTCCATCATAAGATCAGAAGTCAAGTTGTTAGCAAATCTTTACACAACGTTCTCTGAACTCCTCAACATATAAAGTGGTCCACGACTGCATGCAGCAAGTCCCAGGTACATTCAGTCATAGGATCAAGTATTAGGTTTTGTACCTCAGAAATGCCAGATATTAACTATCCCAAACAAGAGAGGGCCAAACCACCTACCCTAGAAATTCAATGGTTTTACCGTCACCAAGTTCCTCATCATCAACGTTCTGAGATTCACCAATGACCAGAGAAACAAATGGACCAGCCACATAAATACTCTGGCTACAAAAGCAGGTCAGAGTCTGGGTAACCTCTGATGAGTAAATTATCTCTTGACACCTCAGAACCTTTCCACCATTTACAAATTACAAGTCTAGAGCATGATGGTATCTTCTTCATGTGCCTGGGTGAATGCAGCGACAACACTTCTAAAGGAATTCATCATCATCCAGGACAAAGCAGCCCTCATGATCAGCACCTTGTGTCATGAAATATTCATTCTCTCCAATGGTTGCAGTGTGTACCAACTACAAAGTGTACTGCCATTACTCTCCTATGCTGCTCCAACAGCATCTCCCAAACCTGTGAATTCTCCCATGATGAAGCCCAAGGGTTTTCAGGTTCATGAACTTAGAAATCCACCTCCTGCAAGATCGCCCTCCAAGTAACACACCATCTTCTGTTGGAAAGGTATTCTCATAGCTTTATAATCAATGTGTTGAAATCTTGGAACCTCATCTCCCACAGATATGAGGATGTATTCACCAGATGGGTTGCTACAAAGGTAATTAGGGACAGGCAATAAATGCTGGCTTTGCCAGTGATGACTTGATTTCAAAAAATGAATAAATGAAAGAAAGACACAAAATAAAATGCCAGATAGAGAAACTTAGCTGGTCAGCTGGTGTGAATGTCAAGGCTCCTAAATGAGCTTTCCTTTGGAGCCTTTATTTCATTCTACATTACCAATGGTCCAAGATCCTTGAAGGTGGCTGAGCAGGTAGATAATGTGGTTAAGAAGGCATATGGGATACAGGCCTTCATTATTCAAGGTTGGAGCAGGGAGGCAGTGCTCCAACTTTATAAAACGTTAGTCAGACCTCAGCTGGAGCATTACATGCAGTTCTGGTCACTACACTGTTTAAAAGGTGTGATAGCACTGGAGAGGGTGCAGAGGAAATTCATCAGTTATGAGGAGAGAATGGAGAGAGCAGGTCTGTTTTCCTTGGAGAGAAGGAGGTTAGGAGGGGTATAGATAGGGTAGGCTGCAGCAAACATTTCTCTATATCAGAGGTAGATAAAATTAGAGGACGAAGAATTAGGGTAAGAAGTGAGAGATTTAGAGAGGATCTGAGGGGGACATTTTTCATCCAGTGAGTGGTGAATACCTGGAATACCCTGCCTGAAAGAGTGGTGGAAGCAGAGTTGCTGACAGCATTTAAGAGTGCCTAGATGAGCACATGAATCGCCAAGGCATAGAAGGCTATGGGCCAAATGCTGGAAGATTGGATTAATATGGATGGGTGTCCACTGGTTAGTGTGGATGTGGTGGGTTGAATGGCCAGTTTCATGCTGTAGGACCCTATGTCTCCATGACTCCATGTACACAACTTACATCACCTCAGAAAAATATTAACAATGAACATATCTGTATTGGGAATAAATGGGTAAAAGACATCTGGGCAATACATTCTGGGCATATAAACAACATATTCACTCATTCTGTATTTAGCATGATCAGATCATTATAATATTGCTACAGCTACAGGAAATCATAAATAGTTCATATGCTGCCAAACTAAACAATTTTTTTCCATATATCAATAGTTAATATAAAATACCTCAGTATTAAACTTACCTTTCACAAAGGAAGATGGCTGTGGGTGTTGGAGGTCAATCAATCCAAACAGTTCGCTCTCATTTATCAGCAAGGTGATGGAAGGTTCAGTGCAAGATCTTCCTATTTGTTCACATTTAGTATCACTTTGTGTATTGTTTATTTCATGCCTTTTACTTTATCTGCAAAACATTGGAATTAATAGACAAAGGAAGAGCAATGTCCATGTTGTTCACCTCTTATGATCCTTAGAGTCTCTGAGTGCAGGAGCTGTTGGCAGAAGTAATCAATCTCTAACAAATATTCTCTGACAGAGCTAGAGTTAGTAAAAGGAAAATTCCACACGATGGAGACATTTGGGAATCATGTCCAAAGTTAACTCTTCCTCCTAAGTATTCTGCATTTATCTTAGGTTTCTAGTTATTCAAACTGTACCCAAAAAATTTATTTTCTAAAAGAAACCTAGCCATTTTTCATTTGAATAAAACATTTCCATTATTTTACTTTCCATTCCCTTACCAAAATAATTTAAGTAATTTTACCTTAACCTACCACAAGAAACTGATCATATTGAGTGAAATGCTAATTTTTTTATTGAAATCAATGGAGATTAATAATGGGCTAACTGTGAAACCAGCATTCCACACAATCCTATTGGTTCCCAGTCTAAACTTGATTAAAATTGCCCAACCTTTAGGCATAAGATAGTTCTGGTGTATGATGTTGAGAGAGTGCTGAGGATGAAGGAGCTTGGGAGGAGCTGGGGTGAAATAGCTTGGGAAAAGTGAAGAACCTTCACAAGATGACTGGAACAACAGATTTAGGCATTTTTTTTAGTAATCCTGGACATTAACCATGTTTTGAACAAATCCTGCATTAAATTTGTATTTGAACTGAAAGGTTTGTTTCGTCCCTTAGAAACCAGCTTTCAGCAAAACAACTAATTGCTACAATAATTGTAGGTTGGGGTAGATTGAGGATGACTGAGATCAGTGCAAAGCATCACCAGTACATCTCATTGCCTAAAGGAGTTTCACAGTGAGGACAGGGTCCTCTGAGTCGGAGTACAGGAAGGAGAGAGAGAGCTTAGTGACATAGTGTTATGACAATAACCTTTCCCTCAATGTCAGCAAAGCAAAAGATCTGGTTATTGACCTCAGGAAGGGGGTCAGTGCACATGCACCTGTCTACATCAACAGTGCTGAGGTCAAGAGGGTTGAGAGCTTCAAGTTCCTAGGTGTGAACATCACCAATAGCCTGTCCTGGGCCAACCATATAGATGCATTGGCTAAGAAAGCTCACCAGCACCTTTAATTCCTCAGGAGTCTGAAGAAATTTGGCATGTCCCTCTTGACACTCACCAATTTTTATTGATGCACCATAGAAAGCATCCTATCTGGATGCATCATGGCTTGGTATGGCAACTGCTCTGTCCATGACCACAAGAAACTGCAGAGAGTTGTGGACACAGCCCATCACATCACGGAAACCAGCCTCAACTCCTTGGACTCTATCTATACCGCTCTCCGTCTTGGTAGAGCAGCCAGAATAATCAAAGACCCCACGCACCCTGGACAGTCTCTCTTCTCCCCTCTCCCATCAGGCAGGAGATACAAAAGCCTGAAAGCACGTACCACCAGGCTCAAGGACAGCTTCTATCCCACTGTTATAAGACAATTGAACGGTTCCCTGGTACATTAAGATGGACTCTTGACCTCACAATCTACCTCATTATGACCTTGCACCTTATTGTCCACCTGCAGTGCACTTTCTCTGTAGCTGTGACACTTTACTCTGCATTCTGTATTGTTTTACCTTGTACTACCTCAATTCACTGTGTTTTTCACTGTACCTCGGTACAAGTGACGATAATAAACCAATTCAATTCAATTCAATTCAGAGGGAACAAAAGGGAAAAAGTAAAGAACTCGATGTTCCCATTCAGTCTCCTTTCCACCTTTAATATTTGAGGGAGATATGCCCTGAATCTGCAGGGCTTCCTGATTCATGGCTTTAAGGATTGGATGTATGTCCCAATTTATTTTTTCTCTCTGGCTTTTGGGCTACAGTGCCACATCACACAGCAAGAATTAGTTTATGGGTGTGTCAAAGGCTTACGTATTTGTCCAAGGCACCCTGATATCATGCATGGTACGTATGACATGTACCATGCAGTTAACTGGATGGGGAGGTGACAGAGAAGAGGACAATGGAAGAAAGTTATAGGAAGACTTAGGTTTCCTGTGTACCCATGTGACCACAATATTTTGTATGTCATGTTTGATGTGAGTGCAAGAACAGCTAATGACTGTATGACTGAAATGAAAGGGGCTGAGTTTAATGTCCCCTGCTAATTGGAGAAGCAGCTGAAGTGATGTGTGTCTGAAAGGAATCGCTATGCTGCAGGAGATATCATCTGTAGTAATTCTTACTTCCCCCCACAGCTTGTTAAATCATTAAACATTTTATCCTGCACTGCATCCATGCACAGGCAGTGAGGTCTGATGTATCCATGTATTGTGCAACCACATTACTCCAACTCTTACCACTTGCTACAGTGCTTGCCTTGGGTCTTCCTTTTCTCTGGAGGAGAAAATGTCCTTCATTGCTCAGGAAGGACAGATAGGAGGAACTCCACTGCAGCATTAGAGAACTTTGGCACTTTTATATGTGCCAATGCCATTCAATTTCTTGCTTGCAAGCCAGCAACAAAATAGAAAGGAGCAACCTTCCTTATGTTGACTCTGAGCCTGACTGGATTCTTACATCCCTTAAATACGGGATACTCGTTCTGACCCAAACTGTTCTAGTCAGCTTAGCTTTTCATTGCCTATTGAGGCCTGATCTTCCAAGTGGCTCAGTCCTTGTGGAGATTTCATTAGATGAATGGGCTGATCATCCCACCGTTGTGGAACTCAAAATAAAATAGCAGAGGTACACAGAGAATGAATTAAAGAGATGTGGAAAAACTGTTGCAAGAGATGCATGATAATTTCTTGTCTGCTGGAAAAATCCGATTGAGATCTATTACTCCTTTGGAGGAGCTCCAAAATTCCACAGCTAATCCAACCATATCCCACAGAAGTCAGCGTCTGGATATGACTGGTTCTGACTTTGTGACAATCATCCCAGAATGTACTAGAGGAGATGCAGCTTACAAGCCCACCAACATAAGGGAAGGCGCTCTCTTAACTGGGACACTCCCAGCTGTAGTCTTCAAGGAGACCTGGTGAATTGTTGATGGTGGAGTGCCTTGTGTGACCAAATAGGCCAGATGACCCAAGCAAGAATGAGAGGATCGCCTCAGTTGTTGCTTGGTCCAATCAGAAATGTGCCAACCTCTCCTCACTCGCGGTAGTGTAGCAGTTAGCATAACGCTAATACAGCACCAGCGACCCGGGTTCAATTCCGGCCACTGTCTGTAAGGAGTTTGTACGTTCTCCCCGTGTCTGCGTGGGTTTCCTCCGGGTGCTCTAGTTTCCTCCCACATTCCAATGACGTACAGGTTAGGAAGTTATGGGCATGCTATGTTGGCGCCAGAAGCATGGTGACACTTGCAGGCTGCCCCCAGAACACTCTACACAAAGATGCATTTCACTGTGTGTTCCGATGTACATGTGACTAATAAAGATAACTTATCACCAGGGACGGGCTCCTGACATCATCAGCCCAGCCCAACCACTTACCCCAAATTTTCCAGCTTGGGTTATTTAGCAAATGGACCTGATGTGTGGAGTAAGGAAATTAGGAAGATTTCCTTTTCGAAAGTTCATTACGATCAGCAGTAGAGTTTCTCAGTCAGAGGCACCTGCTTTTTCAGGGTTGAGAATAGAACTTTTGAGAAAAGACTTGTAAAACAAGCTCATCAAGGACAGATAGAAGGAGCCTTTGCTGCAGCAACAGAGAACCTTGGCACTTTTATATGAGCTGTTACCATTCAATTTCCTTCAGTTGCAGCTGTATTTTGATTATAACATGGGTTAGAATGTAGAAGTAAATAAAGTAATCCTTAGGGTTCAAGGTACCTCATGAGAAGTTCTCAGAGGTCTGCGGTGACTTTCACATTCCTGCTTAAGGCAAAAAATGCAGAATAAAGGATTTGTATTATAAACATCTGAAATGATACCAGTATCTGATATTACACAAGTCTAGTTGCTAGGTGTGATTTCAAAACAAGAATAAATTCATTTTATCTGCCTTGACAATTGATTGCCCCTGCAGCTAACACGTAACAAGCAGACAATTATTTTTCTTCATTTCTAACTGAAAGCATTTCAGCCAGTTTTCCATTTTAGGATAATGAAACTGATGTGAATCTAGCACCTGATCGTCACTGGAGTTGTCCTGATCTGCTGTCAGAGCTGTCGAGGGAGATCAGTAAAAACGCTGTCAATGATTATTTGTAGCTGTTTGCTTCTGTTGTCTGGAGTTAGTCTGGGAGTTCTGGAGATCTCCCAGAGAAAACCGATGGTCTATAATTTAGAAAGCAAGTAGAAATACCCAGTGGACAGACAATGTCTGTAGAACACTTGCACAAATGTTTTACAGCTGGATAAAAATGTATTTTCTTTCCTTGACAATTTTCTTTCCTCACCTCTTTTGGAAGAATTGGCTCTTTGCCATTGCAGCTGTTCACCCAATGGTAGCTCACTTCAAGATCTGTGTGAGGATCAATAAGGATTGTTACAAGACTATGGCAACTAGAGCCAAGCCTCACTCAATACTCTCACATGCTCATGTTCAGCAGGAATCACTGGGTAATTCTGAAGATTGGTAGCAAATTCTCCCTACATGGTCTAAGGCACTGAGGTAAGTTGCAGCACTCGTAGTCCAAAGTAAAATGGCTCAGGTAAACTCACTACTGATTTTCATATTTTCCCCATATTGGCTGAAAAAGCAGCACTATGCACTTACCATCTGCCCATTTGTCCAATGCCCATCCTTTTAGATAACCCACGGCCCCATAATATTTTGGCAGTGCCTGAATGGTGGATATGTTCATCTTCACCATTCTAACTTATTCTGGAATGTTGACCTTTATTGCAGGAGTATGGAGTATAAAAGTTGGGAAGTCTGATGTAACCACAAGATGCTGGTGAGATCACACATGGAGTATTGTGCACCATAGTTAAGGAAGGATATACCTGCACTGGCAGCAATGCAGAGAAGGTTCACTAGATTGATTCCTGGGATGAATAGGTTGAGGTATGAAAAAACAAACAATCTGCTGGATGAACTCAACGGGTCGAGCAGCATCTGTGGCTTACTTGCCTCTCCATACTTGGTCCTGATGCAGGATTTCAACCCAAAATGTTGACAATTCCTTCCCTCCCACAGATGTTGCTTGACCACTGAGTTCCTCCAGCAGCTTGTTTGTTGCTCCAGATTCCATAACCTAAAGCCTCTCGTGTTTCTGAGGTATGAAGAAAGTTTGAGTGAGTTGGGCCTATTCTCATTCGTTTAGAAGAATGAGAACACTTATTAAAATGTGTAAGATTCTGAGAAGGATGGACAGGGTGGATGCTGAGAGGATTTTTCCTCTAGTAGGAGGGCATATTTTCAGAATAATGGGTCACCCATTTCAGAGAAAGATGAGGGGGAAAGTTCTTTTCTCAGAGGGTCGTGAATCTTTGGAACTCTACCCCAGAGTTCTGTGGAGGTGGAGTCATTGGATTTATTCAAGGTAGAGATTAACAAACATTTAAACCATGAGGGAGTCAGGAGGCATGGGGAGAGAGTAAGAAAATGGTACTGAGACCAAGATTGGATCAGCCATGATCTTAATAAATGGCAGAACAGGCTGAAGATACAATTGGCCTGCTCCTGCTTCTGTTCCTTATAGAACATACAACATGGAACAGTACAACACAGTACAGGCACTTTGGCCCACGATCTAACCCTTCCCTCCTACTCAGCCCATAACGCTCCATTTTCCTTACATCTATGTGCCTATCTAAGAGTCTTTTAAATGGCCCTGTTGTATCAGCCTCTACCACCATCCCCGGCAGTGTGTTTACTCTCCGTGTAAAAGAGCCTACCTCTGACATCTCCCCTAATCTTTGCTCCTCTGACCTTAGACTGATGGCCTCTGGTATTGGCCACTGCCGCTCTGGGGAAATGGTGCTGGCTGTCCAGTCTATCTATGCCCCTCATAATCTTATACACCTCTATCAAGTCACCTCTCATCCTGCATCACTCCAAAGAGAAAAGCCCTAGCTCATTCAACCTTTCCTCTTAAAGCATGTTCTTCAATCTAGGCAGCATCCTGGTAAATCTCCTCTGCACCCTCTCTAAAATTTCCACATCCTTCCTATAATGAGGTGACCAGAACTGAACACAATACTCCAAGTCTTTTCTAACCAGAGTTTTATAAAGCTGCAACATTACCTCACAGCTTTTGAACTCAGTCCCCCGACTAATGAAGGCCAGCATGCCATACGCCTTCTTAACCACCCTATCAATTTACATGGCAATTTTGATGGATCTATGGACTTGGATCCCAAGATCCCTGTGTTCTTATGTCTGCTGAATTCTAAGAACAATGGAGGTTCATAGTATAATTAATAATGTAAAAGTAGAAAAACAAACCATTCTGCACAACTGATCTAAATTGGTATTTATACTTCATGTGAGCCTCCTCCCATGCCTCCTATCTGTCTAGAAGTTGATGCACGCAATACCAAGAAATAGCACTGTTCAATTGAAAGTCGATTTAATCTAGAGTAGAGCGATTCCATGTGCAGTTCTAGGACTCTTAGCACTGTATTGAATTTCAGCTCCTCATTCTTTGGCATGATCTTTGTTCTCCACAGCATTTATCTTCTTGCACTAAGCTCCCCCAAATGACAATGGCAATAAGTGCAACTCACAAAATGCACCGAGAGTGAGATTTTCAACCTCACTGATCTGAAAAACAACAGTTTTTTCTTTACTCACACAATAACCCATTTATACTGATTGTGTGTCCCCTGAAACCATGTTATTCAAACTTTGTCCTGTAAACCCCTGTGACTTCTGATACCTGCAAGTCCAGACTGCTTTTCCAGTGAGGGTCCCATGGTCACTCTCAGTTTTCTCGCCACATGAATGTTCCACACCACTGCTGTTGGTCCCTGCCATATCTCACACTTTAATCCTCACCCCAAATGCCATAATCAAGAAGAGAAGATTTTATCCATTTTTTCCTTCAGCTCAAAGGAGCCGGCAGAGTCACCAAGGGCATTTGTCAACATTGTGCAGGTCCACCTCCCCACCTCCACTACCCAATAGAGTGCACGTGTCCTTACAGAGACTTACAAGTAATCTGTTTCCAGTAGTGACTTGCAAGTCTCTGTAAGGACGTGTGCAATCTATGGGGAGTGGCTTGTGTAGTTCTAGAGGGTCTCTGTGGTCACTGTGTAGCCACTTTCTTCATTAGCCTGTCCGGAATCCCTGGGAGTGCTCTCCCACATTTCTATCACCGTTGTCAAATCTATTCATTCAGCAGCAACATCCACCCGTAGCTTGAGGAATGTTACTCGCATTGTAGTACGTCCTTTTAAGAGTTGGCTTCAGAGATTGCAAACAGCAGCAGGAACTTGGAGCCCATCAAAAGGGAATGCCATGCTGAAACTGATGATTTCATTTGGAGTGCGGTGTTGTTCAGGGAAACCCATTAACGCTGTTCTATGAACTTCAGAAGTTTCTGTTCTTTATGGGGCTTTCACAAACAGCATTAGGGTGCTGCTCTAATACAACTAGAAGATAGTTATGCAATTTCTTGCCTATTAATTGTTATTCATGTCTCCCTTACATGTTTATGCAGCATCCTTAAGTACATCTATGCCAGCTATCTCACTTGGTATTGCAATTTACAACTTGGTATTGGTATCGGTATTGGTTTATTATTGTCACTTGTACCAAGGTACAGTGAAAAGCTTGTCTCGCATACTGATCATATAGGTCAATTCATTACACAGTGCAGTTACATTGAGTTAGTATAGAGTGCATTGATGTAGTACAGGTAAAAACAATAACAGTACAGAGTAAAGTGTCACAGCTACAGAGAAAGTGCAGTGCAATAAGGTGCAAGGTCACAACAAGGTAGGTCGTGAAGTCATAGTCCATCTCATTGAATAAAGGAACCGTCCAATAGCCTTATCACAGTGGGGTAGATGCTGTCCTTAAGTCTGGTGGTACGTGCCCTCAGGCTCCTGTATCTTCTACCCAATGGAAGAGGAGAGAAGAGAGAATGTCCTGGGTGGGTGGGGTCTTTGATTGTGCTGGCTACTTCACCAAGACAAGGAGATGTAAAGACAGAGTCCAAGGAGGGGAGGCTGGTGTCCATGATGCGCTGGGCTGTGCAGTTTCTTGCGGTCCTCAGCAGAGCAGTTGTCGTATCAGGCCGTGATACATCCAGATAGGGTGCTTTCTATGATGCATCGGTAAAAGTTGGTGAGAGTCAAAGGGGACAAAACCAAATTTCTTTAGCCTCCTGAGGAAGTAGAGGCACTGGTGAGCTTTCTTGGCTGTGGCATCCACATGATTTGACCAGGACAGGCTGTTGGTGATGTTCACTCCCAGGAACTTGAAGCTCTCAACCCTCTCGACCTCAGCACCGTTGATGTAGACAGGTGCATGTACACCGCCCCCTTTCCTGAAGTCAATGACCAGCTCTTTTGTTTTGTTGACATTGAGGGAAAGGTTATTGTCATGACACCATTCCACTAAGTTCTCTATCTCCTTCCTGTACTCTGACTCATCGCTGTTTGAGCCTACAACGGTGGTATCATCTACATGTAGTTTCTCTTGACCATTTGTACTAATGGTCCCAAGTTTTGCTTTCCACAACAAGCAAATATTTTCTGTACCTCATCAAATCTTTCATCATTTTAAAGCTTTGATTTTGTCATCCCCTTTATTTTTGTCTTTTCTTTCATTCCATTTTCCAAAGAAAAAATCCACAGCCTGGTTCATCTTTCCTGATAAATATATCCTTGTAATTTTTTAGAGTCATTAAGTTATACAGCATAGAAACAGGCCTCACGGCCCACCAAATCTATGCCAACCATCATCCTCATCCATACTAATCCCACTTGTCTGAATTCATTCCATATCCCTTGATGCCTTGTTCATTCAAGTACCTATCCAAATGCTTCTTAAATGTCATTACTGTTCCTGCCTCCACCACCTCAACTGGCAGTTCAGTTCAGATACCAACCATTTACCAAAAATTTACCTCTTAGATCCTCTTTAAACTACCTCCCTTTCACCTTAAACCTATGCCTTCTAGTTTTAGACACCCCTACTATGGGAAACAGACATTGGCTATCTACCCATTCTATCATGTCACCTCTCAGTTTCCTTTTCTCCAGGAAAAACAGACCCAGCCTATCCAATCATTCCTTCTAACTCAAGTCCTCCATTTCAGGCAACATCCTTGTGAATCTTTTCTGCACCCTCTCTAGCTTAATCACATCTTTCCTGTAAAGTAGCGACCAGAACTGCACACAATACTTCAAGTGCAGCCTAACCAACATTTTGTAAAACTGTAACATGACATTCCAGCGCTTGTACTCAATGCGTTGGCTAATGAAGGCGAGCATGCCATATGTCTTCTTCAACACCCTATCTATCTGTGTTGCCACTATCAGGAAACCATGTACTTGTACCTCTAAGTCTTCCTATTCATCAACAGTCTTAAGGGCCCTGCCATTCACTGTGTATGTCCTTTCCTGGTTTAACTTACCAAAATGCATCATTTCACACTTGGCTGATATAATTCCATCTGCCATTCCTTCCCTCACTTTTCCAGTTGATCCTGTTGTAACCTTAGACAACTTTCTTCACTGTCCACTATACCACCAATTTTGGTGTCAACTGCTAATGTAATAATCATGCCACCTACTTTCTCAGCCAAATCATTAACATAATAGATAGACAGCAGTGGACCCAGCACCAATCCCTGCGGCACATCACTGGTCACAGGCCTTCAATCTGAAAAACTATCTTCCACTACCACCCTCTGCCTCTTACCACAAAACCAATTTTGTATGCAATTGGTCAGCTCACCCTGGATCCCTTATGTTCTAACCTTCTAGACCAACCTACCAAATTCCTTGCTGAACTCCATGCAGACACATCTACTCTCCTGCCCTTTTCAATTCTCTTGGTCACCCCTTCAAAAAACTCAGTCAAATTTGTGAGACATGATTTCCCATGCGCAAAGCCATGTTGACTATCCCTGATCAGTTCTTGCCTTTCCAAATGCAGATAGATCCTTTCCCTCAGAATCCTTTCCAGTAACTGTCCCACCACTGATGTAAGGCTCAATGGCCAGTAGTTGCCTGGCTTGTCCCTTCATAAATAAAGTCACCACATTAGCTATCCTCCAGTCTTGTGGTACCTCACTGTGGCTAATGAAGTTATGAAAGTTATTTCTGCAGTGCATCAGTATACTTTTCATCATGTAAAGACCAGAACCATGGATGATAATCCAAGTGCATGGTTGCTGAGGGTTGACACAAGCTGAACATGACTTATCCGCTTTTCAGTTCTGTTTAACTTGTGTCACACTTAATGCCTCTGTACCTTTACTTAGCGGTTGATTCGTTGAGTAGTTCCAGGATGTTCTGCTTATATAATCCTAGATTCCTTTGGTCCTCTGTTACTAACCGAGAAGTATATGCTCTCCCTAATCTTCCCCTCACTTATCTGCAGTGAGATTAACTTGCCAATTAATGAAATATACTGTGGATTTGTGTTCAAGCTATTATCTCATTATTACCTTCTCATGAAGGAGATAGTGTTTGGCTGAAAGATGAGATGATTCAGCAATACACAACTTCACCTTATTTGGGGAGAAAATCCTGCTGATTTTTTAAATTATTTGATATTTGTGTATAATTCTAGTTACCTACAATTAGGTAAAGTGGGTTGTTCTTGCAGTAGTGGACAAGTGGTCATGAATCAACAACGTTGAGCATGATTTGTGGTTGGGTCTCAGGAAGTGTTACCACTGTTTTGAAGACTCCACAGATGCAGAGACAGGAATCATAGGAAGTAGCTGGAGAAGGTATTGTACTTGTTAGAGATGAAGAGATGAATGATGATCAGATAGAATTGCCCAAAATCATGAAAGGTCTCAAAACTATTTCTATTGGCAGGAGCACCGAGAACCAGAAGGCACAGATTTAGGGTGAAACATCAGCTAGGATACAGATGCACTAAGAGTGGCACAAGTGAAAGAATACCATTAACAACAAAGAGAACATGAAGAGAAATTTCTTTGGTCAGAATGGAATGTCTCAAAGAGCAATGGAAGGATATTCAATTGTAACTTTCAAAAGAAAATTAAATAAGTACTTGAAGAGAAAGAGTTGTGGCTTGAGATTAACTGGATAGTTCTCACAAAAAACTGGTAACAGCTCAATGGGCTGAATGGCCTCCTTCTAATTGGTAACTATGATTCTTTGATTCTACGTGGGGAAGCAGGAGATGTTCCTCCATTTGGGGTTTCTTCAACATTGATCTTTCACATTTTGCCTAGAATGTGCCCATGAACAATGATCTCAATTTAGCAGGCATTGGTATCACTAAAGCAGCTGTTTGCCAAAGGTAACTCTATAGAGCCTGTTGCTGGAGACATCCTCATTACATTTTCCTGTTCTCTTTTGTCTGCATAGTGGAAGAAGTTCCTGATGTCTAATGGTAAAATTTTTTAAAAATTTTATTTACAGCGTGGTAACAGGCCCTTCTGGCCCAACGAGTCCGTGCCGCCCATTCTAAACCCCAAATTACCCTACCCATACATCTTTAGAACGTAGGAGGAAACCGGAGCACCCAGCGGAAACCCATGCAGACACGGGAGAACGTACAAACTCCTTACAGACAGCGACGGGAATCGAACCCCGATCGCTGGCGCTGTAATAGCGTCGCGCTAGCCGCTATGCTACCGTGCCGCCCAAAGCAGTGGCCCATATGGCTCTCTTCTTGTTGGGTTGTTTCTATACAAAAATTAAGGATCCATGCCCAAGTGCCCAGCTTATTTGTTGTGCTGTTACTGCTGGCCCTGTGCCAATATGGGTTACCAGGTAAAGTGCATTTATTCTTTAGTCATTCAGAAGTGTGTTTTGCCTGGAGTGAAGGTGGAACCTCAAGTCTTCTCGGTGCCCATTTCTTAAAAGCTTTTAATCCAGCTTTGAATGAATTTGGCAAAACTAAACAGCCCTGAAGGAAGAGGAGTCCTGTAATTCTGAAAATCATTCTATTGAAGAGACTAAAATAAAAGAAAAAAAATTACTTGGAATTTTATAATGAGCTATTACAATCTGAGAAAATAAAGCAAGTAAATGAACAATAAATTTAAACTTTGCATTGCAATTCCTCTGAATAAACCTAGTCATCCAGAATATAAATGTAACCACAATATAGAAAAGTAGTGAAGTACAAATTAGAACATGTTGGAAATGCTCGGCAAGTCAAGCAATGTCAGTTGAAGTAAGGATTCAATTTGCATTTCTTCCTCATCACCAGTCATTTCCAACATCACCTTTTGTTTTCAGCTTTCAGCAACAACTCTAACTTGCATTTCACAGCATTAACACATCTCTTTTTCTGTTTTGTCTCAAAATTCCCTCATTAATCTAGCAACCAGATCACTCCAGTTGGATCGTGTCGCCAACCCTGGACTCATTCAGTCAGGGATATTCCCTTTGTTCTATCCACTTCCTCACTCTCTCTGCAACTGAAAACTTGTTCTCTCACTTTTCCAGTTCTGATGAAGGGTCTTGGTTGAAGACCTGAAGCATTAACTCTGTTCCTCTTTCCACAGATGCTGCCCGACCTGTTGTTTCCCTCTAACTCCTAAGGCCCATTGAGAATCAAATGCACAAGTGAGAACTTCTTATGAAAACCAAAACTATCTTGTTCATTTGCCATCTCTTTCTAACTCAGTTTTGCACTGCTCCCAGTCATTCTCTCTATTTGTCTCTGAGATTGGGCATTCTTAGACTCTGAGCTTTACAATACACCTATTTTGTCACGAAAGTTCTGCCTTCTGATTTCTCCATGGCTTAACTCTCAAACCCATTTCCAAATCCTTCCCCAAGGTCTCTTCCTTCAACTGATCCCTAACCTGCCTCAAAATTGGATGTACCCGAGTCCTAGGCTACTATCTCAATGCAAATTATTTAAAGTCCTTTTCCAATTCAAGAGCAGTGCCCACATTGAACTTTTGGTTGTGTACTTCCCACAATTATTCACCCTGTAATTATTTACTTAGAAGATCAGATACAGCATGTCCCTGAGTTTCTAGTATGTGCTTCCAGTGGACGAAGCTCCAGCTGAGAACATGAAATTGAAAAATTACCTCCACTATATTGATGTTAATAAATCATCATACAAGAAGTTCTTCAGAATTGTTTCTGCTCTACAGCATTAACATAGCCAGATCTCAATGGCAGTTTCTGTTTGTGTGATTATGTTCTTGCTAATTTGCAAATATCAAAAATTGTTGACATTAACAAATCCTGATTTTCTGGTTCTGATTATCTGCCGTTGTTTGCTTATAACCTTTTGCAGATCAGTTGCACAACTTTTTCCTGTTCTGATGAAACATGACAGCAACACAATGTTTTCTCTTTGTAGAAACTGCCTACCCAGCTGAGAATTATCACAACATTTTATTTTTATATCAGAACATGATTTTCTGCTTCAGGCTTTGTTTAGGATTTTTGGATAATTTCAGGTTTCAATCATATGCCACATCCTCCATTACAACATTAATAAGGTGATAGTGTGGTCACAAACTTATAGAATGGTTCTGTAATTGGCCAGTTCATCACACTGCAGGTAAGGGCGGGTGGTACATTTTGAGAGGAAGATTAAGGAGGGTAAATGCTGCCGGGAGAATAAGGAAGAAGATCAAAGGAGAGTAGGATTACAAAAGAAGTAGCAAGAGGTTGGGCATGAACATAATGGCGGGGCAGGGGCTCAGTTACGAGGCAAGTAATTCTAAAGCCTAGACTAACAATTCAGAGCCCTGAATTTACCTCTCACCATGACCTCTGTAGAATGTGAATTTAGTTAATTATCTGGAATTAAAAAACATAAAGTAGTCTTTAATAACCATGACCACTAAAGATCAATTTTATCATAAAAACTCAAATGATCTACTAATGTCCGAGGTCTGTATTCCTTCCCCTCTGTGTGACTCCAGACCCACAATTATGGTTGACTCCAGCCTCACAATCTACTCAGTAATACTGTGACAGATATAGCGGAACAGAGAAAGAATAAAACCATCCACCATTGACCTGGGCACTGAATTTGGACACAGCAAAGTCACTCCCAGTTCAGTAGCTTCCTCACAAATATCTGGTAACTAGTGTCCAAAGGCGAAGAATTGACTGCAAGCTAGTCGAACAACAGCCGGACATAATTGTACTCAGTGAAGAATGCAGATGTACAAACAATGAGGTGCCAGTTTAGTGAAGCTGCAACATTGGACTACATGTGTGCCAACAGCATAAACAAAATGCAATAGACAGAGCTAAGTAATCTCACAATCAACAGATCAGATGAGAGCTTTACTGCCTTGCCTCACCTAGTTGTGAATGGTGGTGGACAATTAGCTCAAGCCAACACAGTGGCAGTGCAGTTGGCATTGCTGCCTCATAGGTCAGATTACGTCCTGACCTCAGGTGCTGTCTGTATGGAGTTTGAAGTTCTCGCTGTGACTGTGTCAGTTTCCCTTGTCTGCTCTGGTGTCCCCCATGTGCCAAAGATGTGCAGGTTGGTAGGTTAATTGGCTACTGTAAATTGCCCTTGGTGTAAAGTATCAGGAGGGGATAGGGAAGGGAGTTGATGGGGATGAATGAGGAGAAATGTCATTAGTGTAGATGAGAGCTTGATGGTTAGCATAGATGAGGTGGGCTGAAGGGCCTGCTTCCATGCTATATGACTATGACTCTAAAAAGTTAAAAGGATCTAAGAACATCCCCATCCTCAGGATAACAGTGTTGGCGTGTGAGTGAAATATCCGCCTGAGATTCCCCCTATCACAAAAGCCTTTCTCAACCAATTCAATTCACTCCACATGATATCAGGGAACAACTGAGAGTATTGGATACAGCCAAGGCTACTGGTCCAGAAAACATCCAAGCTGTGGTGCTGAAGACCTGTGCTCCAGAATTAGTTGTGCCGCTTGCCAAACTGTTTTAGTACTGTTACAATACTGGCATCAACAGATCAATGTGGAAAATTGACTAGGTATGTCCTATTTACAAAAAAAAGATCTGAATGCACGGTTTGGGGCCAGAGAGAAATGATAAGTAGAGAAAACTAAATCCCTGTATTATTTATAACAAGACAGATGAATTAAGGGCACCAATAGACATAAATGACTATGATATAATAACCATTATAGAGACGTGTTCACAGGTAGCCCTGATCATAAAAATGGATTGAAGTCAGTAGAGAGAAAGGATCTCAGTTCAGACAATCAAAAAGTAGAATCAGTTTGGTGGTGCTAAGAAACAACAAGGTACAGAAAACTGTTGGGAGCTGCATCTAAATTCCCAAGCAGTAATGTAACATAAGGCATAATATAAATCAGAAAAATTTTGGTACATGTAACAAGGGTTATACAACAATCATGGGGGGCCTTAATCTACATATTGACTAAACAAACAAATTAGCAGTAATAGTTTGGAGGATCAATTCGTGGGGTGTATAAAGGATGGCCGAATAGATTAGTTTGTTGAGCTAATGAGAGAACAGGCTATGTTGGGTCTAATATTGACCAATGAGGAAGAGTTAATTTATAATCTGATTATTAAGGAGCTTTTAAGGAAGAGTGATCATTATATGATTGAATATCACCTGAAGTTTGAAAGTTATTTAATTCAATCTGAAATCAAGAACTTACACAAATTATGAGGTATAAGGTGTAAGTTGGCTATGTAGATTGGGAAACTATATTAAAAGATGTGACAGTAAACAGGCAATGGCTAACATTTAAAGAATTAATACATAGTTTTTGTTAAATATATAGCTCTCTAAGGCACAAAAGCCCAACTGGAAAAATGGTTCAACTATGGTTAACAAGAGAATTGAGTTTTAAATAAACCAAAGCATTGGGAGAAATTCAACATTCAGCAAAGATGTATCAAGGCATTTATTATGAAAGGAAAAATAGAAATTGAGAGTAGTTTAGTGAGAATCATAAAAAAGACTCTAATTAATTCCAAGGGTGTTTAAAAAGGAATAGATTAGCAAAGATTAATGTGGGTCCTTTATAAATTGAGATAGGTGAAATTAGGTTTGGGAATAGGAAATGACAGAGAACTGAACAAGTACTTTTTGATCAATCTTCATGGAAGAATTCATAGAAGTAGTGAACAACAAGTCTAAAGTGAATGAGAAGCTGAATATAATCAGCATTAGTAGAGAACCAATAAACCCCAGGGACCTGATAACCTGCATCCCAAGATTTTGAAAGAGGTGATAATATAGATAACATATGCATAATAACAGATAACAGAGATAACAGATCCAAAATCCATACATTTTGTGACAGTTCCTAGTTATTGGAAGGTAGCAAATATAAGCCCCTTGTTAAAGAAAGAAAGGAGAGAAAGAATGGGGTACTATAGACCAATCTGTCTGATATCAGTAGGAGGGAATATGTTAGAAACAACTATTGTGGAAGTGGTAGCAGAATACTTATAAACGTAATAAGGCTGGGCAGAGTCAACATTGATTTATGAAAGAGAAATTATTTTTGAAAAATCTGTTAGAATTTTTTGAGGTCAAAACTAGCAGAATAGATAAGGGTGAGCCAGTGGATGTGGTACATTTGGACTTTGATAAGGTGCCTCACAAGAATTTATTAAAGACAAATTAGAACGCAAGAGATGGGTAATATACTGGTGTGGATTGACTATAAGTTAACAAAAGGAAAATAGAATAGGAATAAATGGGCCATTTTCTGGTTGGGAAGCTGTGTCTAGTGGTGCTGCAGGGGCCCCACCTGTTCACAAGCTATTCACTATATAGGTCAAAGGTTTTGTTTAGGGGAAGAAGTGTACTACACTGAAGGTGAAAGTAGAAAACGTTGGTGATACTCAGGCATTCATGGTATGGTATGGTATGGTATTGATTCATTGTCAGGTGTACCGAGATAGTGAAAAACTTTGGTTGTGTGCCATCCAGGCAGATCATGCCACACAGAGGTACACTGAGGTAGTAAAAAGAAAACTGAAATGCAGAATATAGTGTTGCTGCTACAGATAAAGTGCAGTGCAGGTAAAAAAAATAAAGTGCAAGGGCTGCAACGAGATAGATTGGGAGATCAATAATTCATTGTTAGCACATGAGAGATCCGTTCAAGAGTCTGAGAGAGAAACAGAGGCGTAGTTGCCGGTGAATTATTTTTCATCAGTAACTTCTGAACTGCTGAGTTATTCCAGCATTTTCATTTTAGTTTCAGATTTCCAGCATCTGCAATATTTGCTTTGCCATATATCCATGTTTGCTGACAATGTTAAGCAGGGTGGTATTGTGGGCTGTGAGGAGGATGCAGAGAGAAGCTTCTGGAGAAATAGAGAGACTAAATGCTTGGGCAAGGACATGGCAGATGGAATATAAAGTTAAAAACTGTGACGTCATCCACTTTGGGAGGGGAAAATATAGAAAATCGGAGTATTTTTTGAATGTTGAGGGATTGAAAGGTGTTGGTATTCAGAGCACTCTTGTACATGAACCACTGAAAGTTAACATGCAGGTAAACAACCAATAAGAAAGGCAAATCATATGTTGGCCTGCAAGCACTATGTAGAATCATAGAGTTTTAGAGTTGTATAGCACAGAAATGGGTCCTTGGCCCACCACATCCATGCTGACCTTTTGCCCATCTGCACCAATCCCACTTGTTTGCATTAAGTCCGTATCCTTCTAAGCCTTGCTGATTCAAGTAACAGTCTAAATGTCTCCTAAATATAGTGGTTTTATCTAATTTCACCATATCTTCTGGCAATGAATTCCAGGTATCAACCAACAGTCACATACATGCAGGTGAAGCTAACAATTAAGAAGGAAAATTGCCTTCGTTGCAAGAGGTTGCGCATACAGGAGCAAGGAGGTCTTAACTACAATAACACAGGACCTTGGTGATACTACACCTGGAGTATTGTGTTCAGCTTTGGTCTCCTTACTTAAGAAAGGATATACTGTACACTCCATAGATGGAGTACAGTGAAGGTTCACTGATTCCTGGGAGGGAAGTTCTGTCATATGAGGAGAGACTGGGTCAACAAAGCTTATGTTCACTGGAGTTTAGAACAACAAGAGATCTCATGGAATTGTACTAAATTCTGGCAGGGTATGACAGGCTGGATGCAGGGAGGAAGGATGTTTCCTCTGGTTGCTGGGTCTCGAGCAAGGATCACAGTCTCAGTATAAGGAGAAATTTCTTCCCCAGAGGCTGTTGAACCTGTGGAAATCTCGATCACAGAGGGTTGTGGAGGGAAAAAGCTGGATATATTTTAAAAAGAGGTTAATAGATTGCTAGACACAAGGAATCAAAGAGTGAGAAAAATGAGTGGGATTACAACTGGATCTGGATCCTTTGCAACTGGATCCTTGACTTCCTGACCAATAGATCGCAATCAGTAAGGATAGGCGGTAACACTTCTGCCACGATTATCCTCAACACTGGTGCCCCACAAGGCTGCGTCCTCAGACCCCTATTTTACTCCCTATACACTCATGACTGTGGCTGGATTCTGCTCTAACTCCATCTACAAGTTTGCAGATGACACCACCATAGTGGGCTGGATCTCAAATAACAACAAGATGGAGGACAGGAAGAAGATAAAGAGCCTAGTGGCATGGTGTCATGACAACAACCTTTCTCTTAATGTCAGCAAAAAAAAAGAGGTGGTCATTGACTTCAGGAAGGGGGGCGGTGCTCATGCTCCTGTTTACATCAACAGTGCTGAGGTCGAGAAGGTTGAGAGCTTCAAGTTCCTAAGAATGAACACCACCAATAGCTTGTCCTGGTCCTAACACATGGACACCATGGCCAAGAAAGCTCACCAGCGCCTCTACTTCCTCAGGAGGCTGAAGAAATTTGGCATATTCCCGTTGACGCTCACCAATTTTTATTGATGCACCATAGAAAGCGTCCAATCCAGATGTATTACAGCTTGGTATGGCAACTGTTCTGCTCGAATCAGCAAGAAAGTGCAGAGACTTGCGGACACAGGTCAGCACATCATGAAAACCAGCCTCCCCTCCATAGACTCTGTCTACACTTCTCACCATCTTGGTAAAGTAGCCAACATAATCAAAGTCCCCAACCATCCCAGACATTCTCTCTTCTCCCCCCTCCCATCGGAAAGAAGATACAAAAGCCTGAAAGCACTTACCACCAGGCTCGAGGACAGCTTCTATCCTGCTGTTATAGGACTATTGAACAGTCCCCTTGTATGATAAGATGGACTCTTGACGTCACAATCTACCTTGTTATGGCCTTGCACCTTACTGTCTGCCTGCACTACACTTTCTCTGTCACTGTAACACTTTATTCTGCATTTTATTATTGCTTTTCCCTTGTAGTACATTAATGTACGCATGTGATGAAATGATTTATATGGATGGCATGCAAAACAAATTTTTTCACTGTACCTTGGTACATGTGACGATAATAAACTAATTTAAAACCAATTTGTATCGAGATAAAGGATTAGCCACAATTGTTTGGCTGAGCAGGTTTGCAGAGCCGGATGGCCTCATTTTGCTTCTAATTTTTGATATTTCAATGGAAGCACTTTGCAGGTTTGGCTGGGCTTGGCAGAAAGTGGCAAGCATTTGTTTTACCATATACTGTAATTACACACAGAAGATAGATCTATCTATTTCTTTTCAGAAAACAACAGCCTGAATGTACATGCAAATATTGTTGCCAAAGGCAAGATGCAATTGAAGTGTACATATTTGCATAGCAAGTGAAGACATGAACACTGAAAACTTAAGCAATTTGATATTAGAGCTGTGTGTGAAATAATTTTGAAATGTATTTTTATTTACTGTGTTTGAATCATATGTTCAGACTCCTTTTTGGTGACTGGCCAATGCTGGATGTTAATCATTGTCCATTCGGTGGCAATGCACCAAACTCAGAAATGTACAGCACATGCAAACACTGCAACCATGATGGATGTGGAAGCTTAGTCATTGTGTTCATAGATTTCAAGCATCAAGGGAATCAAGAGGTAAAGGGATAGTGCTGGAAAATGCCACTGAGATAGACGATCAGTCATGATCTTGATAAATGGCAGAATCAGCTCAAGGAGCCAACTTGCTATATCCGTATGGATCCTGGGGGAAGTGAGATGAATCATCTACTCAGCTCTTCTGCCCAAACCTGGTTGTAAATGCCACAGCCTTATCTATTGCGCTCACTGAGGCATTTACAACCAGGTTCAGACGGAGCCTCCTTCTCTTGTTAATTGACGACCTCCTTACAATTAGAGCTTTGATTTGATCTGTTGGTTGAGAGATTGCTAAACTTTGGTCATTGCCTCCTGTTTTTGCTGTTTGCCGTGGAGTAATTCATTGCAACAAGTGGAATGGTGTGGAGGTGCTACATCTCTCATGCAGTGTACATTCTTGTTACTTTCCTTGTGTCCTTTCTATAGCACAGTAGTGTTGTGGTTAGCATAACGCTTTACAGCGCCAGGGACCTGGGTTCAATTCCAGCTGCTGTCTGTAAGGAGTTTGTACATTCTCCCCATGTCTGCGTGGGTTTCCTCCCACATTCCAAAGCTGTATGGGTTAGGAAGTTGTGGACATGCTATGTTGGCGCCGGAAGAATGGCGACAAATGCGGGCTGCCCTCAGAACACTCTACGCAAAAGATGCATTTCACTGTGTGTTTCGATATACACGTGACTAATAAAGATATCTTGTCTTACCTTCAGTGCTTTGACTTTGTTCAATGTGGAGGAGCACTGAAGGGGGCCTGTAGATGGTAATCAGGAGGAGGTTAGGTTTTCCATGTTTGATCTGATGCCAAGTTGAAGCCACCCAGGGTATGTCCTACTGATAGGACAGGACCTACCCAAGGATTGTGATGGCAGAGTCCAAATGGTGCATAAGGTAGCACTCTTTGAGTACAAAATGTCAAGCTGACTTCCCAAATTCAACTGGAAGCAATGTTACTCTGACTGAATGCATGTCTAGATCAATGTCAGGTTCCATCCAGCTTTATTTTTTCCAGGTTTCAACGTATTATTATTGGTACAACTGAATGGGTTGTTGGGCCTTCAGTGCATCAATCACATACGGGCCAGGCCACACCAGGTACAGATGGCAGATTTGCTCCGCTGAAGATCATTCGTGGGTTTATATGAAAATCCCTGTAATTACCAGCTTGCTTATTTCCCACCCTACTCTCCAATAAATTCCACCCTGCCTGTGCCAAAGTTCAGTGCTGGACAGCAGTGGATGATCCAACCTTCCAGGGACTGGGGAGGCAATCCGCTCCTTCTCTGTTATTTAGTTATCCTACTGGGAAGTGTGAGGGTGGGAATACTAAGTGAGAACAGAATTGTCCCTGTGGTTAAAAAGCCAGCCAATGTTGCCATGTAGAGTGAAGAATGGGGTCACTCAGGCACAACACTGGAAGACTGCACCAGCATCAAACCTTTTAGTAACCCACATGGCACAGCTTGTCAATCGGCAAAATACCAGCTTATTCCTACTCTTTGTTTTGTATCTTTAACCAACACTCAATCCATGCTGGTATATTATTCCAATTCTATGTGCTCTAACCTCTTTCATCAATCTCATGTGTGGGACCTTATGGAAACCCTACTAAAAAGGACCTTTGGTTTGCTAATTGCATGGTCTGTCTTCTAACATCCTTCAGTGAGCAGGGCACAATGACTGGGAACACATATGAAAACGCCATCTTGTGTACAGCAGCTCAATGGCCCTCCTCAAACTCCTGCTCCCAGTGGCCGAAGAGTTGACCCCGAATCAATTCATGGATTCCATCCAGCTACGGCACAACGGACATGAGCTTCACTGTGTGACCTCTCCAAGGGAATTGCCGGGAGCACCATCAACCACTATATGTGGTGTTTTGTGACCTCACTAAAGCCATTGCTCTTTCATTTGATAGGGACTGTGTAGCATCCTCCCCAAATTTGGCTGCCTGTAGAAATTAGTCTCCGACTTACCTTTACTTCATGATGGCACGCAAGCTGTGACTCTACTCAATGGTCTACAATGGATCCAATCTCAGTGCAGACTTGGGTCGAGAAAGGCTAAGCCATCACTCTGACACATTTTCACAATGCTGCACCTCAATCTTCAACTTTTGCTGGAGTGGATCCAATCTAAAGAATGAATGGGAAACTGTTCAATCTACTTCATCTTAACTGCAGAACCAAGGTTACACTTACCCCACATAAATGCTATGACTAATCAGAGGCTGAGTATTCTTCAGTGACTGACTCACCTCCAGACTCCCGAGGGCTTTTCTGCTATTTACAAGAAAGACCCAATGGTATGATGGAATATTCTCCACTTGCTTGGATAAATGCAGCTTCAACAGCTCTCAGGAACCCAATACCATCAATGCAGCCAGTTTGATTGACACCCCATCACTAGTTTAAACAGTGAATCCATTCACCAATTGTGCACAATGGCCTCGATTACTCTAGATCAACTACAGCAAACCTGTGACCCACGCCATCAAGAAGGACAAGGGCTATTGGATAGTTGGGAATGCTACCACCAGCCTATTTCCCCTTAAAGTCCCGCATCATCCTGACTTGCTGTTCCTTCATCATCACTGGATCTAAATCCTGGAACTCCCTTCTCAACAGCCCTGTGTGAGTATCTTCATCAGAGAGACTGCAGCATTTCAAGAAAGCAGCTCACCACCAGCTTCTCCTGGGAAATTAGGGGTAGACAATGAATGTTGGTCTTGCCAGCAATGCACAAATCTCAAAAGATGAATAACTTAAAAAAATATTGCTAGGAAACCAAGATAAATTTCCCTACTTGTTTGGGAATCTAGAGCAACTGAGCACTGATAGGCTCTATTCTGCTTCTTAACTTATGCTCCCAAGTGCAATTATTAACATTTATTGGAAAATGTCTGAGAAGGATTTCAAAAGGAGATGATCTTTGTCATCAAAATGGAGAAAAGCCAAAGGGCTTTGCATGCCATTCAACCCAATTATTTTATACACAATGGATGAAATGTATTTAGAAAGCAGTGGCATATTCTGACATGAATTATGACATTGCACCACACATGAAGGGATTTGCCAAGCACATTTATCAAGGAGACAGATTCTCCTATGGGGCACGAAATCCTTAAAGGGTTGAAGTACATAATACAATATTAGTATCAACCGTGTGAATACAGACCTGCGTTTGATCCTGACCTTGGTACCGCCTCAGTGGAGTTTCTACATTCTCCCCGTGACCGTGTGGGTTTTGTTTGAATGCACCATGTCCCAAAGATGTGCTGGCAGGTTATTTGGGTACTGTAAATTTCCCCTAGCATAGATTGGTGGCAAAAGGAATCAAAAGGGAATTGAAAAGCATGTATGGGAAAAAATAAGTTGCAGGGTAAATTGGTTTATTATTGTCACATGTACCGAGGTACAGTAAAAAACTTGTCTTGCACACTGTTCATACAGATCAATTCATTACAACAGTGCATTGAGGTAGTACAAGGTAAAACAATAACAGAATGCAGAATAAAGTGTCACAGCTACAGACAAAGTGCAATGCAGGTAGACAATAAGGTGCAAAGTCATAACGAGGTAGATTGTGAGGTCAAGAGTCCATTTTATTGTACTAGGAAACTGTTCAATAGTCTTACAACAGTGGGATAGAAGTTGAGGCTGTCCTTGAGCCTGGTGGTACGTGCTTTCAGGCTTTTGTATCTTCTGCCCGTTGGGAGGGGGGAGAAGAGAGAATGTCTGGAGTGGGTGGGTCTTTGATTATGTTGGTTATTTTACCGAGGCAGCAAGAAGTGTAGACAGAGTCCAAGGAGGTGAGACTGGTTTCCGTGATGTGCTGAGCTGTGTCCACGACTCTCTGCAATTTCTTGTGGTCACGGGCAGAGCAGCTGCCATACCAAGCCGTGATGCATCCGGATAGGATGCTTTCTATAGTCCATTGATTGGTGAGGGTCAAAGGGGACAAACCGAATTTCTATAGCCTCCTTCTTTAGCCTTTAACAGGGGTGCAGGGAAGCGAGAAGAAAAACAATAGGATTAATGGGAATACTCTCTTGGGAGCTAGCATGGGCCTAATGTACTGAATGGCCGCCTTCTGTGTCCTTTTAAGTATAACATACAAGACATTTTCAAGAAATTTAGTTTAGTAAAGCCATTAAATGGTTAACTGTTTGAGACCGACGATGACTAATCATACCCCTGAGAAGGCTTTTGCAATACTGTGACCAGTCCCACAGAAATTTAATAGAAATTTTTTTAGAGTGATCAAGGAAAGGCTGTTTCTCCAGCTGAGGATCGAGTGGCCAGGATTTATCAATTTAATATAAGCTTGAATAGGGAGATTAGGAGCAAATTCTTTTTGCAGCAACTTCCAGAGCACAGGATGCTTGGCTATAGGAAGCAGTACGACACAGATTATTGCTTGCTTCTGCACTATAATTTCTGTGAGATATTTACATCCATTCAACTATGCCTGGTTTTCAGATGGAAATGAGGTATAACTAAGTTAGCATGGCATAGACTCTCATCCATTGTGCACAAGCATTCGGGCACTACAAAGTGGGTAGGACCTTTCTTTAGGTAATCATGCTGCCCAAAATATGTGCATGAATCATTTCATTACTGACATGTGTAAATTAGAAAATGTACGTAATGATAGTGGAAGGTCTTTCAAGTGATCAGAACACCAGCAGATGGGAAAAATAATTGTACTGTAAGCACTTTATCATATTGCCAAAGTGAATCCAAAAGATCTCCCAGTCTGCGACATTTTCATCTCTGATAACCTTTTCACGGTCTGCAAATAAGCTGCAGAGCTCCCTCCTTATGGCTGCTCAAGGACCTTTTGTGAGTTATTCCTCCACTCATGAAAGCCTTAACTATAACATACAGTTTCACTGGACATGCACTTGAGAGTTAGGCCAGTTAATGACATTGTAATTTTGATTGATTGTGTGGCAGAAACCTCGATTACATCCATGAATGGGGTTTCCTCTAAGTTACAGTGGTGGAATTGTTGAAAGTTGGGGGTATTTTGCTCTTCCACCCAGAAGTCTGCAGATTGCATTCCCTTGTGAATGAACCATCGGGTGCAGGCAGCATAAACTTTGCTTCTCACACAAACATTGCAGAAGTTATGAATTGGGATGCTGCATGGCAGGAAAAGCGGGATAGTTGAAAGAGAGAGAGAGATTGTAGATCACGGGTCTCCTGGGATTTCATTCATATCACCTTTTCTCCTGGTGGTCCAAGGTAGAATGAAGGTGAGTCGTGCTAGCAAAGGATTTTAGGAATATGGGGACAAAGACAAAGGCCCCTTGAGCCTACTCTGCCATCTGATTACCTCAGGGCTGATCTGAGTCCTACCCCCGTAATCTCACCCACTTTTTCCCCATAAATCTTGATTATTTGTATAATAGAAGCCTATGAATCCTTGGTTTAATATCAACAACTAACCTACTATTAATTGTTATTTGTAGAATAGAAAACCACATTTCTAGTATCCTCTGTATTTCTATTATCTTCTAGCTCCTAGTCTTAGACTCCTAAACCAGCAGAAACAATTTCTCTCTGTCAGTTCTCCCTAATATGATGAAATCCTCAATCAAATCACCCTTAATCTTCTAAACTGCAAGACTACCAAACTAATCTTCCCTCTCATCTCTCAGTCCTGATGCAGGGTCTCAACCCAAAACATCAACAGTTCCTTTCCTCCGACAGTTGCTGCCTGACCCGCTGAGTTCCTCCAGCAGTTTTGTTTTTTTGCTCCAGATTCCAGCATCTGTAGTCTCTTGTGTCTCCGAGAAAGCACCTTAGTTTGTTTAGTCTCTATTCACATTATTTAACTCCCTGGAATCTGGGTATTTTTCTGGTAAAACTGTACTGTACCTCTTCCAAGGCTAAATTATCTTTCTTACAGGTTCACAGCAAGAAGAGCTCACAGGACTCAAGTTAGAGTCTAACCAAGGCTTTGTTTAGCTGTAGCATAACTTCAGTCTCCTTTGTATAAAGGCCAGGTTCTATTAGCTGTCTTGATTAGTCGCAGTTCTTGTTTATGACATTTTCATGAACTATGCACATAGACCACAAAATCTCTTTGGGGCTCCACTGCTCTGTGTCTTCCTATTAGCAGAATCTGAGCACCTGTACAGATTGTGTTATCTACACTTATGGTGGCCAGCCTGGTACCAAAACGTAAATGGTTCTGGTACTGGTTACCTGTTACTAGGGTTGTAGAGCTAGTGCTGGCCACCAGCATCTCTTCCATTCACATCCTATCTCTAGGGATTAATGAGCACCTCCTGCTTTCTCCATCCTTTTCTCTCCCCCTTCTGAGTCATTTGCTATATGTAGCCACTTTAATTATAGTTCTATTCCTGATACCTTGTCCCAGATTCAAGCCCAATGGAAGAACTGCAGTTACAAGTACAATTCTCACCAATAAAGTTGAATGAGCTCTTCTGTCAAAAAATATGCCAAGTGCCAGTGGGATCATAAGGCCAGGTAGGACACTCGCCCTATCATTTCAGCAATGCCATCTGGATAATCCCAGACCAAATGTCAAAAATTTCTTCATAGATTGATGGTAGTATTTGCCATTCATTTTGCTAATGGATTGGGCAGGCAGAAAACTTCTGTCCATCACAGAAGACAAACCAAATATGTTACACATTAAGTGACTTTAGTTTACATTTTTGGCCAGTTTTCCGCTTCCAGTAATAAGGAATTAAATCTATAGAATGGCAAATTGTTGTTCTTCATTTGTTATCACTCAAGTCTGTTATTCATAAATTATGTAATCCAATGCAATTCTTAATGGTTGTAGAATTTATGAATCCCTTTTTGATAGTTTGCTTCACCTTAAACTAAGTACAGCTTCCATTCCTTGTGGTCATTTTAGAAACATGCAAAATGAAGATAGTTAATGTGTAACATTTTTGATTTGCCTTTCTGCTTAATCTGTAGAAGTAGTCATATTATTATTATGTAAACTCGTACTAAAACTTATGACAAATTCAGGCCAGTTTTAAATGAAATAAGAATCAGGGGAGATGTCAAATGCGCACTGTCTTGCTCTACCTCAAACAATTTGATGCAATTCCACATCTTTTCTGTCCATTCTGATTTACATTTTACGATTCCCGTGCTTTCCTTTGAAATCAACTTGTTTATAAAGCTATATTTTAAGTGGCTTCCTTTTGTTTTCTTCTCTCATATATGAATGTCAGAACATTATGGACAATAGATCTTAAATGTTACCTTTCTTTTAATAATGTTCTGCTGGGATTTCTGTGATGCCAAAGAATTTAAGAGCTGATTTAAATTCTGTTTATCTTGGTTGAATGTGATAAATAGTTGACACTCAGGGGTACTGAAGAGATCTCTGGCTTCCTGCACCCAGCGAAAATAAACACATTCACAGAACTTTAGTCATGCTCCCCAGTGAGAGTAAGATCCTCAGCACTGTGTGTTGCAAAGAGGTTAGTTCACTCCAAATCACAGCAGTCTTAAAACGTTTTGGCTGAGTTAGGGGACTTAACTATCCAGGTCAGCACTGTTGAATTCCAAAATGGGACAAGTAGAAGGGTACCAAGCAAGCAATGAGTGATATCAAGCTGGGAATTAATTGATTTTTTTTGAAGCTCCACTGAATAAGCCTCTTCCCCCAGCCTGGTCTGACCCATTCCTTCTCAATCCCCAGTCCAGCCCACAACATGTTGCATCCTCAACACAGGAACCTTATTAATCTTTGAACATTTAAGAGTCTGACAGAAGTCAATTACAACGAGGTTTTCTTAAACTAATGTAATGTATCCTAACTACTGATGGCTCGAAAATGATTTGCGTGCAGCCAAGAATTCAAAAATGTTAAAAACATAAATTTTCAGAGAAGTGTGGAAATATTAGTGGAAGACCTAAATGTCTATTTACAGTTATGCAAGCTAAACCAGACAGTAACAAAGTTTTCAATATTCTGGCTTAGTTCCTGTGCAAATTGACCTTATTTGGCACATGCTTTTAGCACGATATCTATTGGGTGCTGTGACGACCCCAGAAACACGAGAAGGTCTATTGTCTAAGCCATCCATTTGAACTCCAAACTGACACTTAAGCCATTAGAGTCTTTATTTTCTAGAATGCTCATCAGCCTGAAAAGCCTTCAGTAGGATGAAGATTACCAACCCACCAAACTGTGTGAGCGAGATCATTCTGGGATCTCAGACCCCTGAAGAACAGAAAGCGACATTCATCATTTTTCTATAAAGAGAGCCAATGATCGCGGACAAATATCTAACTGGGTATCCCAGACCTTGCACCTTAGGCTACAATTTTGGCTTCTTCCAGGAGACCCATGGCAATTCTTGAGGAATGGGTGCCCACTGTCATCAGCTGACTCATCTTTCAAAACCATGTGTTGAAGTGGGTGGTGGAGATGACCTGTTAAATTATTATTTTCATCCTCTCAAAAAGGGGTGGGAGGGTATTTTAAGAGCACATACACTGGCATAGACCAAAGCCTTGTTGTTATGTAGAAGATGCTCATGTAGCAAATAGTAGAATCGCTGTGGTGAATGCCAATATTGGTATTAAAATGAATTTTGTCAATTGGGACAAATTAGGAAAGAACTGAAAACATTCAGGACTGGACAATATCCATCCTAAGGTGATTAAAGACATGGCATAGGTGAAGTATGACTCCCTTGGCCACTTCATTAAAAGGTCAACAACATCAGATATAATTTCCTAACATTGGAAGCAAGTTCATCTAGTTCCTATTTGAAACCGGGAAACTACAGGCCTATCAGCCTGATGTCCATTATTGGGCAATCATTAGAAGGGATCATGAGTGCTGCCTTTTGTGGCCACTGGGGAAGAAGGCATTAGAAATTTGCTTCTTAGTCAAAAGGTTGTAGGTCCGAGTCCACCAAAGCACTAAGTCCAGGCTGACACTTTAGTGCAGTACTCGGGGAATGCTGCATTGTCAACAATGTTTTATGTGAGATGCTCTCTGAGAGACCATCTGCTCTCCCAGAAGTAAAAGATCCAATGGTACTATTTCAAAAAGCAATAGATGATCTCTGGACAACCTGGTCAGTTTTCTTTCCACAATCAACACACAACAACGGATGACCTATTTGTGAGAGCGTACTGTAACCAAATTGGCTGACACATTTCTATCTTTGCAATAGTGACTGCACTTCAGAAACACATTCGGCTCTAAAGCAATTTGGGGTATCCTGAGGTAGTGAGAGTCTCTGGATTCATGGAGGCTTTTCTTTTCAGGGACTGGGCAATGGTTGCAGAGCTGTCATCAAAGGTCAGTTCTGCATCTATTTTACTTTTCAATTTTTAAAAAAAGGCTTAGATTCAAGAGCAGAAAAGTAAAGTTTACAGTTGACATAAAATGACAAAGTGTTAGCTTTCAGGACGACTTAGATAAGGTAGTAGAAAAGGAAGAAGTATAGCAGCCAGGTTTTAGTTTTAGAGAAGTGTTAAGTGACACTCCTTAGGTGGACGAATGTGGAAAAATAATTTACTATAAACAACAGTTTTGAAAAGCATGGGTGATCTTGATATTTATATATACCCAAATTCTGAGGGTGAAATGACAAGATGTTAAAGGAGTCATAAATATATAGGGGTTACTCAGGTCAAGAGTGGATAGAACATAGGGACTGTGCAAAAGCTTTGTAATTCATTTGTCAGGTTTCAGCCAATACTAGCCTTCACACTTCAGGAAATTTGCAAAAGCCTTAGAAAGTTTGAAAAGATGGAAAATGATTCCAGAAGCAATTTAAGAAAAAGATTGGGACAGTAATTGAGGATGAAGAACATAAAGGGTTTTGCTCAAAAGGTAGGGGTGTGGAACTAAACAAGACTTCCCTTTAAATGAGACAGTAGAAGCATGATACAATGATTGTGGTTGAAAGAATTAGTGTGGTGTAAAAGAAAGCATAAAATGGTTTTCCATTGAAGTGTTCTTAAACTGTTGCACTTTAATTTGAGAACTTTCTATAAATGCTAGTAATTCACTCAAGATCTTGCTCTGGTGTACTGGAGGATAAAGTGGGCTTGACGGTTGTCTTAGACAGTGAAGCAGGTGTTAGGCTTATACTCTACTTGGTGTTCCATGAAGTCAAAGGAATTTGCATCTGGCTGGCAAGTTGCTGTTGCCTTTATGGGACACAATATTTCAACCTCATTTCTGAAAGCAAGTTATACATTGTCTTTAAAAATGTTTTGTGAAAGCCGAAGGCCAGGTGACAAGATTCCACTTGGGCATGGGATTCATCACTGAGGCGGTGTAGTGAGGAACTGAAGAAACCGGCAAGATGCTTTATGACACCAATGATGTTGAAAATTTGTGATGAAAAAATAAAGTGGAAGTGAATGTTCAAATTATTTTACTTTATTTTGATGGTTTTAATGATTTATTGGTACCTTAAGATGTTTTAACCTAAATTTATGTTTTGAAATTATTTCATAATTTTTTTTACTTCAATAACTTTTCAGTCTCTATGACTACCACAAATACTTAAAAATTATTTAACACCCTTTAACAGTGGTGAGCATTCCAGGAGAGGTAGGACATCTCAGGATATTTGTCACTCAGAGCCCACTTCTTCTCGTGGCTGCGTCCTGGGATTGGAGAATCAGCTCGTTCATACCACCACATCCTAGAAAGGGGAAGTCTGGGTGGTGAAATTGAAACATGGCCACTCTCTGGCCTTATAAGGAGTACTTAAAGATCAAGGAAACATTCTGAGGCACAAAATGAACAACAGACATGTTAAGAAAAGGATATTTGAAAATGGAGTCCAGGTAAAATGTAGGAAAGTTGAAGACATGACAGGTAAAATCAAAAGTTAGGGCATGACTGGCAATCAGCCAGAGGTAAGGGCAAAAATATTTAAAAGTTGGGCCAGGAAAGCATCCCTTCCTGATGAAGTTAACACATTCTATGCACGTTTTGAACAGATGGGAAGTGGATTGTCACCACCCACCCTGACAGCCTCCCATGCAACTGAGGACATTGAGGACATAAGATCAGTTTTCCAGAGAGTGAACACGAGGAAATCATCTGGCCCAGATGGTGTCCCCGGCCGTGTGCTCAGATCTTGCGCTGATCAGCTGGCAGAAGTATTTGCGGACATATTTAACCTCTCCCTGCTTCAATCTCAGCTTCTCTCCTGTTTTAAGAAGACCACTATCATCCTGGTACCAAAGAAAAGCAAGGTAACATGCTTCAATAACTACCGACCAGTGGCTCTGACATCCACCATCATAAAGTGCTTTGAGAGGTTGGTCATGGCACGCATCAACTCCAGCCTCGCAGACAACCTCGACCCAATGCAATTCGCCTATCACCGAAAAAGTTCCACAGCGGACGCCATCTCTCTGGCCCTACACTCAGCTCTGGAGCATCTGGACAGTAAAGACACCTACGTTAGACTATTGTTTATTGACTACAGCTCTGCCTTCAATACAATAATCCCAAACAAACTTCTCACCAAACTCCAAGACCTAGGACTCAACACCTCCCTCTGTAAGTGGATCCTTGACTTTCTAACCAACAGACCGCAATGAGTGAGGATAGGCAGCAATACCTCCAGCATGATTATTCTCAACACTGGTGCCCCACAATGCTGCGTCCTCAGCCCTCTACGCTACCCCCTATACACTCATGACTGTGTGGCCAGATTCTGCTCTAACTCCGTCTACAAGTTTGCAGATGATACCACCGTTGTAGGCCGTACCTCAAACAGCAATAAGTACAGGAGTACAGGAAGGAGACAGAGCTTACTGGAATGGTGTCATGACAACAATCTTTCCCTCAACGTCAACAAAACAAAAGAGCTGATCATTGACTTCAGGAAAGGGGCGATATACATGCATAATCAAAGACCCCACCTGGGTCATTCTCTCTTCTCGTCTCTTCCATCAGATAGAAGGTACAGGACCCTAAGGGCACGTACCACCAGATTGACAGCTTCTACCCCACTGTGATAAGACTATTGAATGGTTCCCTTATACGATGAGATGGACTCTGACCTAATGATCTACCTTGTGGTGACCTTGCACCTTATTGCACTGCACTTTCTCTGTAGCTGTGACACTTTACTCTGTACTATTATTGTTTTTAACCTGTACTACATTAATGCACTCTACTACCTCAATGCACTCTGTACTAACCCAATGTAACTGCAATGTGTAGTGAATTGATCTGTATGATCGGTATGCAAGACAAGTTTTTCACTGTACCTCAGTACAACTGACAATAGAAAACCAATACCAATATTTCTGAAGTAGTCAGCACAAGCTGCCTTATGCAATGCTAACAGGATGGAGTCCTGGAACTCCACCAGGAATTTCCAGCTAAGCAGCTTGTTAATATCTAAGTTCACATACCGAGCTTGACTGATGAACACCGGGAATAAGACATAACACAAAAACTCAAGCAAAATGCATTTTTTGGGATGAGTAATGTGGATCTTATGCAAAACTTTTATAAACATGCAGGTTCAGAAGTTCATGTAGGTAGATGGTAGATAGATAAAACGGATAGGTATGCTTTATAAGATAAGATCATATATCTTTATTAGCCACATGTACATTGAAACACACAGTGAAATGCATCTTTTGCGTAGAGTGTTCTGGGGGTAGCCTGCAAGTGTAGCCACGCTTCCTGCATAGCATGCCCACAACTTCCTAACTTCCTAACCTGTATGTCTTTGGAATGTGGAGCACCCAGAGGAAACCCACACAGACACGGGGAGAACGTATTAAACTCCTTATAGACAACCGCCAGAATTGAACCCGGGTCGCTGGCGCTGTAATAGCATTACGCTAACCGCTACACTACACTACTGTGCCTGCCCTCAGGTCCCTCATTTTTTCCTTGGGTGGAGTAAATGGCAACCGGAATATAATGAGGAATGGCTTGTGTGTTTCAGGTACTCCCATGCAATTCAGTTCACAGAGGACACAAACTTGGGATGACTATCTCAGTTGCTGGAAGCAAAAAAGAATCACTTTTCATACAGCAAGCTATTATGGTATGGAACTTACTGCCAGAATGGATGATTCAAACAGAGTCAATGGTAACTTTCAAAAGGGAGAGGGCGGCACGGTAGTGTAGCGGTTAACGTAATGCTATTACAGCGCCAGCGACCCGGGTTCAATTCCTGCCACTGTCTGTGAGTAGTTTGTACGTTCTCTCTGTGTCTGCCTGGGTTTCCTCTGGGTGGTCTGGTTTCCTCCCACATTCCAAAGATATACGGGTTAGGAAGTTGTGGGCATGCTATGTTGGCGCCAAAAGCGTGGCGACACGTGCAGGCTGCCCCCAGAACATTCTCAGTAACACAAAAAAATGCATTTCACTGTGTGTTTCCATGTACATGTGACTAATAAATAGATATCTATCTATATCATACTGGAAGGAGACTGCAGATCTGTAGAGAAAGAGCATAGGAGTGGAGCCAAGTAATTAACTTTTAAAAAGATAACACAAACAGGATTGGCTGAGTGGTCTCACACTGTGCTGTAAGAGTGTGTAGTTCAAGATTTTATGAATCTATGCTGCCTGTTATTACAATGTGGAAGAATTATGTCCTTTGATTTATATTGAATGGTTTGTTAACACTACCATTATAATAATTAAATGTCAGATGATCTGTCCACTCCTGAGCGGATCTACACCTTTTAGGATTTGATTGCACTCCTCTCTTGTCTTAACCATTGCAGGGATTTTGGTATCATTTACAAACATACCTAATATGGATCCATCAGCATTGTTCAGGTCATTAATAAAACTATAAATAGTAAAGGGTACAATGCCAATCCTTTATTTTTATGCCCTCAGTCCAGACCATATTCAATCAAGTAGTTAACAAATTATTACCGACTATCCTTGATTAATCTGTACCTTTCCAAGTGATGATTAAGTTTGTCCCTCAAGAGTTTTTTCACTTATTTGCCCAACCCTGAGGATAGGCTGATTTGTCACTGATGCCATAATCTACTTCCTTTCCCTTTCAGACAGCGGTACAATGTTAGCAGTTCCTTCATTCTTTGACACCTCATCTGCAACTGAGAAACATTGAAAAGTAAAGGTCAGAGCCCGGGCGCTCTGATTACAAAAGTTTCAAGAATTCTGAACCTCTTGACCTTTAACACTAATTCAGTTTCACTTAATATCAGAGGAGTTGTTTTCCCCTGTCATTATTTCCATTTTGTTTTCACTCTTCCCAGAAATTTGCCTGTGCATTTTCATTTCTATCTCCTTCTAATTGTTTAGGTATTTGACTGTTAGAAGGCTGTTTCTTCAAACTGTATATACTGACTTGTTGACTCTTCCAGTTGATCGTCCTTCATTCACCTGTGATTGATTTATTAACCAGTACCAGGTGGCAGGAGAGATTCAGTTTATAACTGTTCACCTCAAAACCCTATAACCAAGAATATCACATAAGTGACATCCTGAATATTATTGTGCATTCTTTGTTTACCTCTGTGTGTCACTACGCCAGATTCACAGTGGACCTGGAGAAAAGTTCCTGCACTTGGTAAAGTACATGTTAAGTCTCAGATTGTGCCCTGCAGAGGAGCTCATGACAAAACAACAAGGTGCTGGAGCAACTCAGCAGGCCAGGCAGCATCTGTGGAAAAAAGCAGACGGTCAACGTTTCAGGTCAGGACCCTTCTTCAGGATTGAAGATAGGAAAAGGGAAAGGGGTTTACTAACCGTGGCTTCCCTCCTACTATGATTGAGAGAGCTCTCACCCGCATCTCTGCCATTTCCCGCACCTCTGCTCTCACCCCCACCCCTCCCAGACCCAACAGGGATAGGGTCCCCCTTGTTCTCACATTTCATCCCACCAGCTTATGTATCCAACATATCATTCTCCGCAACTTCTGCCATCTCCAACAGGACCCCACCACAAAGCATATCTTCCCCTCCCCACCCCTTTCAGCCTTTCGCAGGGGCCGCTCTGTCTGCAACTCTCTAGATCACTCCTCCCTCCCCACCCATCCCGCTCCCACCCTGGGGACTTTCCACTGCCCCCACCATAGGTCCACCTGCCCTGACACCACATCCATCATCTCCATCCAGGGACCCAAACAGTCCTTTCAGGTGAGGCAGAGATTTATCTGCACCTCCCCTTATCTACTGCATTCCGTGCTCCAAGTGTGACCTCCTCTACATTGGCGAGACCAAATGCAGACTAGGTGATCGCTTCGTAGAACACCCGCCCTCAGTCCATAACCGCGATCTGCATCTCCCCATTGCCAGTCACTTCAACCCCCCCCCCCCCCCCCCGCCCACACTATCACTGATATGTCAGTCCTAGGCCTCCTCCACTGCTGGGAGAAATCCAAATGCAAACTGGAGGAACAACATCTCATTTTCTGTCTTGGGACCTTACAGCCTAACGGCATGAACATCGAATTCTCCCACTTTAGGTAAACCAACACCCCCCCACCAACCTTGCCTCTTCTTTTCTTCCCTTTCCTAGACTCTCTCTCTTTTTTCTCCTCGCCATTTTCTCTCTCACCTTTTCCTCTCCTGCCCTTCCCCCATGCCTCCTCCCTCCATACCTGTGACCCATCCCCCAATGGGTCTGCTCTCCCCTCCTTCTCCAGATCTGCCTCTCACTGTCCCTTATCTGCATCTACCTATCACCACCCTGTGCCCACCCCGTCTCCCCTCTTTTGTCCACCTATCACTGCTCTGCTCTTCCCTCCTATATATTGGGCTTCCCCTTTACCTATCTTCAGTCCTGAAGAAGGGTCCTGACCCGAAACGTGGACCGTCTGCTTTCCTCCATGGATGCTGCCTGACCTGCTGAGTTCCTCAAGCATCTTGTTGTTTTTTCATCTAGATTCCAGCATCTGCAGTCCTTTTTTTCTCTAGCTTATGACAAAACTGTATCACATACTGCCTATAATATAAACATACTGTATATACACTTGCACAACCCAATATAATTTCTGGGTCCCATGATCTTCGAGAAGATGTGCAAACTGTGTTAGCCTTCTGCAAACCGATAGAGTCATAGAAAACTACAGCACAGAAGCAGGACCTTCAGCCCATCTAGTCCATGCTGACCTGATCTTCTGCTTAGTCCCATCTACCTGCACCCGGACCATAGCCCTCCATATCTCTCTCATTCATGTACCTATCCAAACTTCCCTTAAATGTTACAATTGAAACCATTAACCGATACCATATTTCATCAGGGTACGGCTGCACAGCTTTGCAATGCCACAATGATGAGGGGAGAGCAGTAAGTTCAGGCACAGAATTTTTTTCTGAGCTGTAAAGCAAAAATCCTGCAAGTTCTGGAGATCTGAAACCTAAAGCAGAAACAAATCTAGAAATGCCCAGCCAGGCCCATCAGCTTTTAACTGGTGAAATTCAGCACAGGACTAGGAACTCATTGCAGCAATGGCAACAACTTGGGCTACATTAGTCCCATAAATCATCTGGAATCCTGATCACTACAGCTTGCATGTCAAAACTGTTCCTCCACATAATTAAGCTACACAAGACTCACAAATGAGTGAATCGGGTACAAATTCCTGACAAAGTATTCATAAGTTTTTTGAAACCTCACTAACCATTCTCTGGGAATGCATTCAAAAGCCTTGAACTTGATATGCATCATTTGACCTAATTAAAGGTATAATTATGCATCACACCCTTTTTTGAAAAGAAGTGCAAGTTTTGTTTTGCATAGTGAATGATGGTGTGCTGTTTTCCATATCTTGGGCCTTTTGGGAGAGTCAAAGGCAATGTAACATAAGCAGGTGTCTCACAAATCAAAGCTTGGTGGTTATTTTCTCATGGGTACAAAGAAAAGTGTTGGTACAAAATGAATTGGAGTGCCACAGGTGAGTTATTGATCTCCAAGGTCTTGTCTTTAGGACTTTGGCATCCATGAAGTTAAAGTTCTGGGGGAATTCAATCCTTTCATCTGGAGTTATATGGGATAGATAGTTGAAACAGGCTGAAGACTAATTAAAATCTTGCTTTTGAGAATTTTATTCAGATTTTCTGGAGTTGACGTAGAACTTGGAATTTTGGTCTTGGACTTGCACCCACACTATGCCCGACCCAATTTTATATCCTGGCCTTGCCCTGACAGGATGGTGGAACCAGATTCCGTTGTGGGTTTTGAAAGGGAATTGGCAAGTAAAACATTGCAAATCTATGGGGAAAGGTCTAGGGTGTAGGGCTTATTGCAATTCCTTTGCAGAGAGCTGGCATGGACCTAAAGAGACAGAATTCCTTCTGTGCCGTTACCATTTATTAATACATATTAAAATATTGTTTTCTATAATTTATAATTTTGGTTAGCCGAGCAAGCAGTGTTAAAACCGGGCTTGATTCCCTACAATTTGAACACTGGTTCTCAATGGAGATTCAAATGGAGATCTGCATTGAAAACAAGATGGGAGAGAAGTGGAAGTGATGGGTGGGATTGTTGGCCCCACCTTGCTGTCCATCAGCATTTTTAACTCCCTGGAAATTCGTATGGTGAGGAGCATACCCCAGGAAGACTGTGGACTATTTTAAATTCAAAAGAAATGGTACAAAAATGCAATCAGTCCTGCAGCATGAAGTTAACATGGGGGTGACATGCACACGTGAGAACCTATCAGCATAAGTGTGATACAGCACAGAAACAGAACCTTCGGCCCACCATGTCCGTGACAATCATCAATTACCCATCTACCCTAATCCCATTTACCAGCAGAAGTGGAGGAGGAGGAGCAGCGGTGAGTTTCAGAGAAGAGTGGCCCTCAGGGGACATCAAGTGACCCTGCAATGCCATGTCCCACTGAGCACAGGCCAGAGGCACCTTTTCTGGAACTGATTGAGGAGCTAGGCATCAAAATACTGTGTTTCCCCAGACAGGCTCTCTCAGATTTTGCTGTGATCAATAACATGCTGACAGAGAATGCACTGATAATGACTTTTATGAGGCAACCGTGTAAGTATATGAAAATGGAGAACAAACATGTGGTTCTGTGAAACCAGAAAGGGAGTGTTGTTAAAAAAAATAGCTCTTGTAAAAAGCTGGCATGGACACAATGGGCTGAATGGCCATTTTTATACTGTTTCATTCTATCTTCCAGAAATTGGATAGCGGCGATTTTTGGAGTTCTTTGAAACATCATTGTGTATACTGTGGGCAGAGAAATGGCAGATGGAGTTTAACCCAGATAAATGTGAGGTGTTGCACCTTGGTGGAACTAATGTCAAGAGGCAGTACACTCTAAAGGGCAAGACCCTCAACAGTGTTGTATACCAGACAGATCTTGGGATGCAAATCCATGGCTCACTGAAAGTGGCTACACAAGTAGGTATCTTGGTAAAGAAGGCTTATGGAATGCTTGCTTTCATTAATTGAGGTATTGAGTACAGGAGTCAAGAAGTTATGAATCATCTCTATAGAACTCTGGTTAGGCCACATTTAGGGTATTGCGTACAATTCTGGTCACATCACTACAGGAAGGACGACGAGGCTTTAGAGAGGGTGCAGAGGAGGTTTACTAGGATGCTGCCTGTATTAGAGTGCCTGTGTTATCAGGAGAGGCTTGACAAACTTGGGCTCTTTTCTCTGGAGCAGTGGAGGCTAAGGGGTGATCTGTTGGAAGTGTATAAAATTACGTGGAGTATAGATAGGGTGGACAAGCAATATCTTTTTCCCATTATTGAGTGATCCAACACCAGAGGGCATGAATTTAAGGTGAGAGGGGGTAGGATCAGAACAGACGTGAGGGGTACGTTTTTTACTCAGAGAATGGTGGATGCTTGGAATGCATTGCCTGAAAGCAAATTCATTGGGGGCTTTTAAAAGGGGTTTGGATGGGCACATGAATGAGAGGAAAATGGAGGGATATGGGCATTCTATAGGTAGAAGGGATTAGCTATGTCGCCACAACATTGTGAGGCGAAGGGCCTGTTCCATGCTGTACTGTTCTATCTTCTATGTTCTAGCGCAAATGCCACATCAAATCTCCTGCAAAAAAATTGAAAAATTGGCCAAAACACAGCAGGAAGCATGCAAATACTAGGATTGTACTGGAAATCTGCTGAACACAAGATTTTGTTGTCTACATCAGTCTGAGGCCATCTGGCAGCACATGTCAAGCACGTGTGGAGACTCCATTATTATGTGCTGTATAATCAGTTGAAGACAGCAGCCACTGCAAAAGGAGGAGGAGCAAGATGACTGGGAGCCTAAGGGCTTTGAGGTGGAGTCTGGAGAGCAGCAGGGGGAAAATAGCAGCGACATGGGGGACGTCCTTTCTCAGCATGCACAGTCCCATCTCCCAAACGAGGAGAGGTAGACATTGTTTGCAGGGTTTGTAAGGGACTCCCAGAGAGAATATCAATTTCCATATGGAGTCTGCAAAATAAAATTCCAAACACAAATCAAGTGTTCTTCTCCACTTTCCACTCCCGAAACCTTAACACCCATATAATATGACAATGATCAGCCTGGAGAGGCTAGACGATGCATAAAATTCCTCTCATGCTGTGGTGATTATCTAACTACACTGAATATAACACATGAACAAATGAACAACACACACAAAATGCTGGAGGAACTCGGCGGGTCAGGCAGCATCTAATAGAGGGAAATGAACAGTTGACGTTTCAGGCCAAGACCCTTCATCAGGACTTCCAGGGTCTCAGCCTGAAACGTCAACTGTTCATTTCCCTCTATAGATGCTGCCTGACCCACCGAGTTCCTCCAGCACTTTGTGTGTGTTGCTCCAGATTTCCAGCATCTGCAGTCTCTCTTGTGTCTCCATGAACCAATGAATCTCTGTTCCGATGATTCTAGCGGCTTGCAACATCATCTCTGTATCACTCAGATCAACAACATCAACACATCGCTCTGTGCAGGATCTCCACTCAGTCTGCAGGATTGATGCTGAGTTTCCTGCTGTGTGCCACGTTAATTCTCAGTCCCATTCCCATTCCCATTCCCATTCCTATTCCCATTCCCATTCCCATTCCCATTCTCATTCCTCAGTCTCATTCTCATTCCTCAGTTTCATTCTCATTCCTCAATTCCATTCCCATTCCTCTCTGTCTTCAGCCTCCTCCACTGCCAAAGTGAGGCCCAATGTAAACTAGAAGAACATAGTCTTACCTTCAGTCCGGGTGCCTTACAACCTGCTGGAATGAACTTCAGATAAACTGCTCTCTCATCATGTCCCACTGTCGTGCTTATGTTCATTTTACACCCCATTTCTTTAAAATGCCTTGCTAATGGTCAACACTCATGTTCCTTATCACCTGATCTGTCTTGACCTATCCCATTCTCTAACACCTCACTCCTCCCCTTACTCTTACCCCAAAACTGACCCTTCTCCACTCTTACCCCAATCCCGAGGAAGGCTCCCTGTCTCGAAATGTTGACTGGTTTCTCTTTCCACACATGCTGCTTGACTGGCTGAGCTCTTCCAGTATCTTTGCATTCCTGATGAGTGACACTTCACTTAAAGAATTCAAACCTCCACATAAGATGTATTTTCTGTGAGGATCCCCTCTCTGCAGAGCGGCGTGCTCTCCTGAGATCATAACATCTCTTTCCACATTGCTCCATTGTGTGGGGATTGCCATTCCCAGACAACACCACTATAGACACCGCTCCCCAGGCTTCCCTAATGGGTGCCTGTCCTGGCAGGTCTCCTGCACCCTCTTCCTCCACAAAGAACCTTCCTCCTGGAATGTGCGAAGTCTTTGAGTGAACTCTGCAAAAATAAAATTCCAGATACAAACAAGTGTCTTTCTCCATATAGTGCATCGATATTTAGCCAGGAGAATCCAGGTAATACATGAAGTCCTCTTATATCCTGCTGAGCAGCTCTACCTGCACTGAATATAATGCTGCTCCATTTACTTTAATGGCATGCAACAAATTTTGTATTTCTTGACGAGTGCCACCTTACTTAAGACATTCAAACCTCTGTATAAGATTTTCTGTGAGGATCTTCACTCTGACAATCACTCTGATGGATCCTGCGAAATCATAAGATTTCCTTCAACATTGCTCAATTATGGGGAGGATTCCTCGCTCTTGGAGTAGGCTACGGTAGCCATCGGATCTGGCCTATCCTCAGCACTTGCCTCTGTCACAACACAGCTGAAGTAATGAGGTTGCTGGAGAGGAAATTCTTGGGCTCAGCTCTCCCCACAAAATTAACCCAGAAGGTGAGCACTGTTCTACACACTCCTTAGATTGTGTATTGTAAAAGCCCCAACAGCTAGTTGGAATGGCTTGGAAAGGGTTTAGTGCTGATGATCCAACAAGCTTTTCTCTCACGGTCTCTTCTGCCCTCTAATCAGTGGTAGCACGAAGTAGCTAATTTATGTTAAATCCTCTTGCTGAGTTAACTGCATGTCAGAGCACACTGAACATAGTCAGGAACTTAATTTTGCATGCAATTCAAGGAAAGGGATTAGATCTTTAGTATATGAATAAACTAAGTGTTTCTTTTCTGTGCATGCCCAGATTCACAGACATGAGGTTGGATTTCACACTGTATGAGGCTAGATAAAGGAGGACTCTCATCTTCGGCAGTGACTGGCACGCTTTTCAGCAAAGAACAGTCTGAAGTGTCTGGCAGGTGACAGGTGGAAAGGTGAATGCTGCCAGCAACACCCAGAGAACCCACACTCAAGGGAAGAAGAGGCTGACAACATATCAGTACCTAAAATTTTCCTAAGCCAGTGACACTGATAAATATGCACGTTATTAATTATTTCCTCAAACCTGTTGTGCATCCAAAGTTTTCATACCAGTGCACAACTCTGAATGCTGATGATCAAAAAGGAACAAACTCAAACTGTAACTCACAGCCAAATCTGAGAACGTACCAAAATCCTTTAAGGACTTTTCGACCAATTACTTCTGATATGATTTTTAATGCCATATTGTATGATAACTTACTCTTACACTGTATGGGCTCCAGGATGGGAATTTGGGTGGTCCTGGAGGTACTTTTTAAACTGCAATGTCACAGGGCTATTTTTCTGCTTCCAAGACATGATGGCACACATCATGGCTGAGCTATCACAAGCATCAGCTTTGCTGTATCCACTCGTAAGGGATTCAATTAGTTGGTCTGAGTAGGTAGCATCAGCTGGCAGACTTGAGAAAGAGCAAGTGATGGTGACAGTAATTAGTAATAATAATAAAACAAGGGATATTTTAGAGTGGCCAATTAATGCTTATTAACTATTAGTAATTAATCCTTAACCAATTAATCTACCAACCCGTATGTCTTTGGGATGAAATATTTTCATATATTTGAAGCTATTATATGACATTATAGGAAGGTACTTCATCCTCTTCACTCCCTTTTCCTGACTTAATTTCTTTCTCAAAACCCATGCTTTCAGCCCTTTAATCACCCCTCCCAATCCCTCCTTTCATGGGTCAACATTTGTTCTTTAACTCTCTGTGAAAAATAGATAAAACCTGTGCATTATAAAATCACCAAATCTAAGATTTTTTTTCATAGAACTAGGTTTTACTGGATTCATGTCCCCTGCCTGATTATATTGGGCTATATCTTCAGAATTACTGGCATTCAACCATTGGAACCAATGTGAATGCTGTATTTACATGGACCTGCTGTAATTTTTAAAAATATGTCAATTGTAATAGATTTTACATGACTGAATGTCAAATACATTTTAAAACAGTTGAATTCACTTGCAGGCTTTGACAGGAGGCAAAGCTCAGCTCCAGCTGATTGAGGCCTAGTAATTGGTGAACCTCACCACATATTTTAGTGTTCAGAGACTCAACTACATCAGTCCTCTACTCTTGACCGAGGGAGTGTCAATGGGTGGGGAGTACATGTGAAGTCTCCAAGTGGGTGGTAAGGGGGGAAGCCATGGATCCAGTACGATCTCGTGCTGTGAAAAATTGCAGTTTTGGTGATTTTATAATGCAGAAAATTTTCTGTTTTTCACAGAAAGTTAAAGAACAGATGTTGACCTGTGACAGGAGGGATTAGGAGGGGTGAGTAAAGGGCTGATTGAAAACCTGGGCTTTGAAAAAGAAATTAAATCAAGAAAAAGACGTTAAGAGGATGAAATATCTTCATATATTCTATATATTTGTATATTTCATCCCAAAGACATACAGGTTAGTAGATTAATTGGTTAAAAATTAATTAATAATAGTTAATAAATATTAGGTTTATTGGCCTTTGTAAATTGCCCCTGGTTTTATTATTATTATTATCATTACTGCTATTACTATTATCTAGTGTGTGTGCATGAGCAGTAGAATCTATGACTCCAGGTGGTTCTGGAGGATATGGCCAAGCAGCCAAGGACTGGACCAACACTGGTGAGGTTGAAGCAAGTGGAAGATGAAGAACATGTGGCTGGTGTCAGAGGACAACAGATGGAGATATAAAGCTGACGGCTTGTACAAGACGTTGGCGGCTTGCACGGTTTTCTCCAAGTACAGAATATGCCAGAGAAAATATTTCGCAATATTTTAATCAGTTACAAAGAACCTTTTCAAGTCCAGGCTTTATTTTGCTTTCTCCATTTAAATCAAACGTTTTGCCTCCAGGAGCTGTCTGTTAATCCTGGTTGCCTCCTTTAAAGGGACATTTTTATGACTGAGCTCAGATTTGGCATGGAGGATGGAAAATAACTATGACATCTATATGGTATGTCCTCCCCCAGATTAAAATATTGGTTTTGGCAGGTGCTTGAAAGTCAGTTGCAAGGTTCTTCCATGGGTGCCAAATTCAGGAAACAGGCAATGAGCCCAGGCCAGCAGTAACAACTGATGCTGTGGTGAAAGCAGTCCTTCCAAAATAAAAATGGAATTTAGTAAATCCCTTTCCTCCTTGAGGGTTTCAAGGCTTTTAGCACTGAATCAGAATCAGAGGTTATGATTGCCATTGACCAATCACATTTCTAAAAGAATCATGGCAACTCAGGCTCGGTCATTCTCAGGGATCATTCCGAATAAAGCCAAAACAAAGCTTCGAAACTCAATGTTTTGAATCGTAATAATTGCATAAATATATGTAACCTTAGGTTTTAATGTGGGTCAATCAAGGTTCTAGAAGAAATTACACAAATTCTGGATTTTTATATTAAAAATATTGTATTTATTTATCAGAAAGGCTTCCAGTTGTAAGTATAACATGAGGAAATGTTTTGTGATATTTGCATGTTTATCTGGGATGGATTATTTTATGTGGTTTATGTTAAGCTGTTGCTGTGATGTTAAACCAGTTCGTGGAGTGTTGGTTCCCTGAGTGAAGGGAGCTGTCTGACATGGGGTTCAAGGCAAATTAGTTGGTGTATCGGCGATAACATAGCTGCATTTTCTTGTAAGCCAAATAGTTTCTGCTCAAATAAGAATGTTCACTATTCTCCACCCAAGTTATGCAGAGTGCACCAGAAATGTTGAAAAAAAATAGCCATGATTGAATGGCAGAGCAGACTTGATGAGCCGAATAGCCTAATTCTGCTCTTGTATCTTATGGTCTAAATACAGAATCAGGAAACATGTAGAGATTACACATTGCCCTTGTTTTTGAGATAAGATGAGGTTAGTTGAAGTTCAGCAGGCAGATCCAGAAAAGCTTCAAAAAGCACAAGGAAAGTTGGAAGTGTTTTAATTGGTTTCTACCTGATATTCCAGAACCGTTGTGCATTGACATGGTATGGAAGTGAACTTCCATGGCTCAGACAGAATGCAGAAAGTTGCAAAACATGAAAGTTTCAGGAAGAATTTTGTTATAATTCTCTGGTGTCCTTGAGCTAAATGCAGAAAATGGTAGCAGCATTGGTATTGGTATTGGTTTATTATTGTCACTTGTACCGAGGTACAGTAAAAAACTTGTCTCGCATACCAATCGTACAGGTCAATTCATTACACACTGCAGGTACATCGAGATAGTACAGAGTGCATTGAGGTAGTACCGGTAAAAACAATAACAGTACAGAGTAAAGTGTCACAGCTACAGAGAAAGTGCAGTGCAATAAGGTGCAAGGTCACAACAAGGTAGATCGTGAAGTCATAGTCCATCTCATTGTATAAAGGAACCGTTCAATAGTCTTATCACAGTGGGGTAGAAGCTGTCCTTAAGTCTGGTGGTACGTGCCCTCAGGCTCCTGTATCTTCTACCCAATGGTAGAGGAGAGAAGAGAGTATATCTAAGTTTGGGATATTATATTTTTTGTTTAGTCTGGGTAACCAAGGAAGAATTTTTACCCCATAATTTCTTTCCTCCTGCTGGTCTCATTTTGTTTTCTTCTATTTTATGTTTTTGATTTTTTTTCATTCTGGTAAGCTTTACATTCCTTGGATGCAGAGGAATATATGTGAACAAGTGAGAGGAACATTTATACATATTATGAATTCAGTGTCTTATATTAAGCAATCACAACATGGAACAAGACAAACCAATAGAAAAACCAGCATGGGAAAATCTTTCCTGTGGTATCTTATGAAGATTTTTAAACAACCAGCGAAGTACATTAAAGCCCACCTATGGCTCTATGTGTTCTCTCTAGATAAACATGAAGTTTTGGTAGAAGCAGAAAACAAAATTCTTGTAGTGCTAGTATTGTTGTAATTTTTTTCTCACGTCTAACAGCCTATTTCGCAACATTATAATAGTTGCTTGAAATGTTGTTTTAAATATTTTTATTCCTGAGATTAGTTTGCATAATGGAATGCAGAGAGATAAGTGCTCCTCAAGTGGATTATAAATACAAAGAATTAATCATAAAGAAAATAATTCATTGGAAGCAACTTACTGAAAATGAGATCAATAGTTGAAAAACAAAATACCCTCAAATTGGACTTTGGACTTTGAGTGGATGAACTCTTAAATGGCACTCCCAACAGCAAACAACACATTCTGGAATGTTTCTGGTTAATAGTTGGTGATTTACTATCAATTTTTAATTGCTTTGTTCACAAGAAAATAATAATGATACTTCAAAAGAGGTTCACTATCTGTGAAATACTCTGGCATGTGTCACAATTATTCCTTCTCACCGTGCAGTACCTGATAACTGATCTGCTCCTTGTATATCAATTCCATGCTGTTCACTATAGTAACATGTAGGAACCCATAGCTAATACTTTGTTAAATTAAAACTAACTTACTTAAGATAAATATAAATTAAATGACTAATGGACTAAAATGTTAATTGATTGAATATATGAAATAAGTTACATGGGAATGACTATGCAGGAGATGCTGAACGTGCGGCATGTTGGAATTTGCAGAGATCAGCATGATTGCAACCAATTGCATTGTCCATGTCTGCAGCTCAAGAAACTTGACTCAAAGTTGCTGAGCTGGAAAATCTGAAATTCAGACACTTCAGAGGAGGGGAGAGTTACATGTATGCTTTGGCATAGGAAGAAGTTGGTAATGCTGGGTAATGGTATAGATTGGGTAAGGATGACATGGATGTGACTCATGCAAGTAAGAAGCCTGCAGGTGTTGTTGGAAGAGCCACAGCCTTTGTTATTATTGAACAAGAGTGAGGTTCTTGCAGCCAGTCTGAATGCAAAGAAAGACCATGGGCAGGTTGACCATAGTACTATGGTAAAGGGGTCCATTTCCAATAGCTGGACCATAAAGGATCCAGAAAGGAAGGAGCTGGTACAGTCAGATCGATAGATGATGCCCTCTACATCAGTGTGATCTGAAGGCTGTGTAGCCTACCCAGTAAGATGACATATTCTGCCTGTGATGAATTTGGAGCTGAAGGAGGAAGGATTCAGTTGTTGTGACCCAGGTTGGCAGAAACACCATGGGCAACACTTAGAATGAGGTTCTTCTGAAGAAGTTTTATTTGGAGGGGCTGGAATGCCATTAGAAAGGCCAATCACAAAGGTTATAATCTCTGCACTGCCATCCAAGCCATTTGTAAATTGGCATGGGAGCAAACAAATTACCAGACTAGATGCAAGACTGAAATAAAAACCTCCTGAGAAGCAGAGATTTCATTTCATAGGACACTGACACCACCTGGCATTAGTGGTGGAAGGAGGAGGAGCACTTCAGGATCTATGGGTAGTGTCCTGCCACATCAGATACAAGTACGTAGATTGGGCTTTAAACTAATGAGGGTTAGTAGAGTGCAAGATAAATGTCTGAAAACTGGAATTCTTTTTCAGGGCATAAGTATACATAATAAGACACCAGTGGCTTTGGCATATTGGTTTTCAAAATACATTTTAAAAAGTGCCTACTGGAGTTTATACAGAAGATCAGAGTTCATGGAATTGTGTGTGATTTTCTTATCGACTGAGGGTTAATTAATTAATGTAGGAACAAATGAATCATCTTGAGCACAGTAGAGTTTAACAATTAAATTGTTGCGGTGATCGACGTTTGGGCTTCTGCTATTTACAATCTGGACCAATGGCTTAGATGAGGGGACTGACTGTAGTACTTGTTGATGATACAAAAGTACATTGAAAAGTGAGTCCTGATGAAGGGTTTCGACCTGAAATGCCGACCGTCCATTTCCCTGCATAGGTGCTGCCCAACCTGCAGTTCCTCCAGCGCTTTGTGTGTTGCTCTTGAAAAGTAAGCTGTGGGGAGAAGGCAAAAAGATTGCAAAGGGATACCTGGCAGCTAAATGATAGGCCAAGAAGGATGCAGATTGAGTTTAATGTAGGGAATGAGAAATTCTCAACATTAGAAAGAATTGAAATGCAGAATAACTCTAAAAAGATGAGGGAATGTTCGTTATTTGGAAGGATACAGAGATTTTCTGTGCATGAATTACTGAAAATTAACCTGCTGGCAAAGGAAATAAATAGGAAAACAAATATTATGTTGGCCTTTATGATAAGGGATTAGAATGTAAAAGGAAAGAATTTTTGCTGTTTTTAAAATGAGGCATTATGGTTTCACTGGTGAATTTGGAAAAGCCTGGAAAATTGATGTGCTCTGAGTTAAATTTCAAAACGACTGTTTAGATTATTCTCAAAGAGCAAATTACATATTTACATTGACAACCTGCCTCTGCTGAGGGGTTTTCCTGATTGCAACAGATATGTTCTTGTTAACTCCAGAGGCAAACAGGTTCATGCCAGTGTTCCAACAGACCAGAAATACTTGTGGATTTAATTTCCAACCTGCTGCAAAAGCTAGCGATGTACAGGGGGTAAAATTACTCCCTTGATTATTGTGGGCCATGGTAGCATAATGGTTAACTCAATAAACATAGAACATAGTACAGCACAGGAACAGCCCTTTGGCCCACAGTGTCTGTGCTGAACACAGTGCCAAATTAAACTAATTCTCTTTTCTCTGTACATGATCCATATTCCTCTATTCCCTGCAAATTCATGTGTCTGTCTTAAAGCCTTTTAAATGCCACTATCGTATTTGCTTCCACCATTAACCCTACCAGCTTGTTCCTGGCACCCATCTGTGTGAAAAAAAATTGCCCTGCACAAATCCCGTAAACTTTCCCCCTCTCACCTTAAATACAAATCCTCTAGCTGGATGAGTTTTGAATGATTAATTCAGAAACACAAGTTTGAATCCCAGCAGAAGCATATTGGACAGAGCTGCACTGGTTCTTCCCTTATCAAACATTTGAGCAAATGTTTACAGGATTTGTGCTAACTTTGTAATGTTCAACACTTCAGACTTGCTCACATCAGCCATTATACTTTGGATTATTAGGGTTATTGATCATGCAGTGATACAGGGGCAAGTGCCTCAGGAACAGCAGCAGGCTGCTTCTCATCCATCTGCAGATACACATGAAAGAGGACAATGTGAGTGAAGTCCCAACTTGCAAGATATAATGTCTACACATCAAAAGAAAAAGAGTTTCTACATCTTGGATCATCAGTGTCTGAGCAGCGTCAAGGTATTGCAATAAATGGTGGAAAAATTTGCAGGCTCCCAGAAGATCAGCTGTCAGCTGGACATGGTGGGCAAGATCTACTGACCAAGAGACTGCCACCCTACCGTGTGTCTCGTATGCCTGATTGGAGTTCCACCATCTGGACCACTGATGTCCTCTGAAGTAGTCGTTGTTCAAATTTGCTGCAAATTTCAGAATTTTTTTTAAAAGAAGCAATGACATAAGCATTTTGTCAGGTTGAAAGTTAAGCATTATGTGAACCCACCCTCTTCTGGAAAATCCTCATCACTATCATCTGAGGACAGATACCCAAGTGGGGGAGAGATCCATACAAACAAGACCTTGTCATAACTGTCACGACATGACCAGCAACTATTGCTGTATGGTCTTGAAGAACTCCAAAGTATAATGACCTTACAGAATTGGTTTTCATCAGACCTTTCAAACATGATCACTGATTATGTCATGTTCCAGCAAAAGGGTAGAGGCAACAGACATAGGATATACGGTTTAGAATGGGAGGTACCCTGGGAACTGCAAGATTAGTAGACCCAATGAGTCTCAGGGATTTTAAGACAATGAAACATCTAATGAAATAGGCTGAGTCCTGACAATAACCCAGCTGTGCTGAAGAAATATGAACCAAAACTAACTGTACTCCTATCAAAGTTATTTCAATGCAGTTACAACATTAGTGATATCTTTATGCTCACTTTCTTTGCCACAGCAGGAGATATTCACATTCTTCACTTTCATTGCAGAACTGGCTGGAACAGCAAGCAAAGCTCCCCCAGAATTTCATAACTGCAACCTCTTGGTTTTATGTTGTCAGCTTCTTCATGCTTTGGGTGCAGGTTCTCTAGGTGACAGCAGTTGTCTTTCCACCTATCACTTGCCAGATACTTTGGACCATTCTTTGCTAAGACCATTAGCGATTAAGGGAATCAAGGGAGAAGGGGTTAGTGCAGGAAAGTGGTACTGAGGTGCAAAACCTGCCAAACGGCCCACTCTTGCTGCTTTTTCTTTCGACTCCTCTTGTGTCATGACTTATATTTCCATATCTTGCTGATCCTCTTCTTTCTAGATCAAATGAAAGCTTTTCAAATGCAGTTCAGACTGTAACAGATGGCTTCCTGAGCACAACAGTGACACTTTTTTTGTAGTACTTCTAGCAAGTCCTAAGTTGTAGTTAAGAATCCCCACAAGACAACTTAGTCAAGCAGTGGCCTATCAAATATTGATGACCTTGATAGAACATCGAACATAGAACATAGAACAATTACAGCACAATTCAGGCCCTTCGGCCCACAAAGCTGTGCCGAACATGTCCCTACCCTAGAAATTACCAGGCTTACCCATAGCCCTCTATTTAGTTGATGGAATGGTTCATAAAGTCATACAGCATAGAACCAGACTCAGGCCCACCTGCTCATTGTACCGATTTATAATAATCCCATTTACCTGCATTAGGTCCATGGCTTCGCAATTCAAGTACTTGGACCCCTCCCACCCTGGTTATTTTCTCTTCTCCCCTCACTTGTTGGGCAGAAGATACAAAAGCTTGAGAGCATGTACCACCAGCCTCAAGGATAGCTTCTATCACACTGTTATTAGACTCTAGAATGGACTTCTCATTTGCTAAAAGATGAATTCTTGATCTCCCAATCTACCTCGTCTTGGCACGGTAGTGTAGCAGTTAGCGTAATGCTAATACAACGCCAGCGACCCAGGTTCAATTCTTGCCACTGTCTGTAAGGAGTTTGTACGTTCTCCCTGTGACTGCGTGGGTTTCCTCCGGGTGCTCCGGTTTCCTCCCACATTCCAACCGTGTGGTTTAGGAAGTTGTGGGCATGCTACATTGGCGCCAGAAACATGGTGACACTTGCGGGCTGCCCCCAGAACACTCTACACAAAGATACATTTCACTTTGTGTTTCGATGTACATGTGACTAATAAAGCTATCTTATCTTACTTTATTTGTCTACCTGCACTGCCCTGTCTCTGTAACTGCAACGCTAAATTCTGCATTCTGTTTTCTTTTCACTACCTCAGTGTAACTATGCATGGCACGGTATGTCTGGATGACACTCAGAACAAAAGCTTTTCACTGTATCGTGGTACATGTTACAATAATAAACCAATACCTTGTCTAGATGCTTCTTAAATATCATGAGACTATCTGTCCCCTTACCTCTTCAGGCAGTGCACTTCTGTCTCCAACCACCCTCTTTGTGGAAAAAATCTCCCCATCAGATGCGCTCTAAAACCTACCTCTCACCTAAAACCTTGGCCCTCTGAGATACCGGCGCCATGGTAGACTGCACCTTCAAATTAATGCCCAAGTTCCTGAAAGGTGGATAGAAGTCATTGAATTTCAGAACAGCTGATATTATCTGGTCCTCACTCATTTGCATGTGGTACCACTGGGCGAGTTGTGATTCCTGCAAAGGGAACCAGATGAAAAGGGGCCATTACTAATGCCGATTTATTAATTCAGAAATTGTATTAATGATACTGCTTCACTGAAAGAGTTTCAGGTAGAGCAAGGTACATAACTGAACTTTATAGCAAGCAGTTTACTGTACATCACACAAAAACAAATTACTCTGAAAACATTCCACCTAAAGTGCAAAGGAAACAGAACTTGTGACAGAAAGTAAAACTCTCTCCAAAAAAAGCAGGAGAAAAAACTTCAGTGACTAGAGGATAGTTATATACAAATTGAGAACATAAACTCACTCACAATCACGTTCAGCGACGTGGTCACCAGGCTTAATTGGAAAAGAATTACCTAAACATTTCAGCCCTGGCTGGGAATAACATTCTCACTATAAGCAGCCTTATAGATCTACATTCTTCCTCCTAACTTGGCGTTTTTGTTAGTGTTTAATCTTTTTGAAAGAGAAATCACAAAATCTCTACAATGAAACAATGCAGATGGAAATCTGGTGAACATCTGTCTCCCTAAATTTTCTCTCCTGAGTGTTGTTCCATTCTATGAACAAAAATCTCTTTTGGACTGTTGTGCCAAGGGCAGATTGTTCTAGGAGTAGCTGGAATGAATAATTGCTCTTTGACAGGATTATTTCCCAGCAGTCCTGAGACAGCTCTGTAAATGAAACAAAACCATGAGTTGGAGCATGGATAACCTAGTGGCAGCTGCACTGATGGAGTGTACCATTGGGACAAGTTGAGTCTGCTTAACTTTATAAACCAAGTCATTGGTTTCTGCTCCTATAAATCCATTTATAGGCTGCCCCAACTGTCTGCTGTTTGAGACTTCTTTCTAATGTTGTACGGCAGATTAGGTGGAGTGAAATTGCTAATTAACAAAAGCGGAATTTCTTTAAGGGATAAATTTTTATTTATTACTGGTACTAACTTCTACCAAGAAAGTCATGAGTCCCATCTAGTAGTTTAAAATAAATTCCACAGAACAGAAATATTAATCGATGAAATTCCTGTATAGTTCTTTAATATATAAACTTTCCTGTATACTTTTATCTGGCATTGGCAGCACAGGGAAACATTTTCTGTGGCGCTGTATTCATTCCACAGCTGCCAAATGAAATTTGATCATTCATTCTCCCTTACTTCATATTGTCACCAACTCCGTTCACCCCTGTGTTGCTATTCTTGGTCTGGTGGTGGGTTTTATTGATCACTGATTCTACAACTATTTTCAGCAGGACACCTTGATCCACCCTCAATGGTGATGGTTAACTCCTCACACCTCCTTGGCCCTTTAACGTCCACAGGAATATTTCCAGTAGTATAGACACAAATCTGTTCCTCAAACAACTTGAGGACTGATTCATTCTCCACAACAAACTCGGAACCGAAATTTTAATTTGTTGGTGATCCAAGCTGGCCATTTTATATGGCAGCCTTCATCCCACCCTGAGACTTTTGACGTTAACTTTGGACACTTATTATTTTCATCTCAATTTTCAATTTACAAGGAGAATATGTCAAAGGAGAACCTTTGCCACATCTACGTAACCTACATCATTCTTGGGCACACTTGGGAATCATTCTAGATCCAAGTCCATTACTGCTATCTTTGTTTTACTTTTTTTTAATACTTCTGGCCTTGCTTTCTGACCCTCTCTTTCTGTCACCCAATAATTATCATACCTTTCATTTCTCTACCAGCAGGTATTTTGCCCTTCCAAATCCCGACTCCAAAATGTCACTATTTTCCTTAAGAACATAAGAAATAGGAGCAGGAGTAGGGCATCTGGCCTGTAGAGCCTGCTCCAACTGAGACCATGGACCCAGATCCACCTACCTGCCTTTTCCCCATAACCCTTAATTCCCCTACTATGCAAAAATCTATCTAACTGTGTCTTAAGTATATTTAATGAGGTTGTCTCCACTGCTTCCCTGGGGCAGAGAGTTCCACAGATTCACTACTCTCTGGGGAAAGCAGTTTCTCCTCAACTCTGTCCTAAATCTATTCCCCTGAATTTTGAGTCTATGTTCCCTAGTTTTAGTCTCACCTAAGATCCCCTCTCATTCTTCTGAATTCTAGTGAGTATAGTCCCAGGTGACTCAATCTCTCCTCATAGGCTAACCCCTCATTCCAGAATCAATCTGATGAACCTCCTCTGCACTGCTTCCAAAGCCAGTATAAATTTTCTCAAGTAAGAAGACCAGAACTGCACACAGTACTCCAGGTGCTGCCTCACCAGTACCCTGTACAGTCGCAGCGTAACCTCACTGCTCTTAAATTCAGTCCCTCTCCCAATGAAAGCCAGCATTTCATTTGCCTTCTTGATAACCTGTTGCACCTGCAAACCAGCCTTTTGCAATTCATTCACAAGTGCTCGCAAGTCCCTCTGCACAACAGCATGCTGCATTCTTTCATCATTTAAGTAATAATCTGATCTTCTATTTTTCCTTCCAGAGTGGATGACCTCTCATTTACCAACATTGTACTTCATCTGCCTGACTCTTGCCCACTCACTTAACCTATCTATAGCTCTCTGCAGACTCTCCGCATCCTCTGAAAAAATTTGCTTTTCCACTCAATTTAGTGTCATCAGCAAACTTAGATATGCTATACTCGGTCCCCTCTTCCAAATCGTTAATGTATATCATGAACAGTTGTGGGCCCAGCACTGACCCCTGAGGCACCTCACTCACCACTAGTTGCCAATCAGGGAAACACCCAATTTTGCCAACTCTCTGCTTTCTATTGGTTAACCAATTCTCTACCCATGCCAATACATTACCCACAACTTCATGCATCCTTATCTTATGGATGTCTTTTATGCAGCATCTTATCAAACGCCTTCTGGAAATCCAAGTATACAACATCCACCTGCTCCCCTCTATCCATTGTGCTCATTATATCCTCAAAGAACTCCAATAAGTATGTCAAACAGGACCTGCCCTTTCTGAATCCATGCTGCATCTGCCTGATGGAATCATCCAGATGTCTTGCTATTTCTTCCTTAATGATAGCTTCAAGCATTTTCCTGACTGCAGACGTTGAACTAACTGGCCTATAGTTACCTGCCTTTTGCCTACATCCTTTTTTAAACAGTGGCATGACATTTGCAGTCTTCCCGTCCATTGGGACCTGCCCAGAGTCCAGAGAATTTTGGTAAGTTATCACAAGTGCATCTACCACTGCCATTTCTTTCAGTACCCTGGGATGCATCCTATCAGGACCAGGGGACTTGTCTACCTTTAGGCCCACTAATTTTCTCATCTCTACCTCTTTAATAACAGCGATTGTATCAAAGTCCTCACCTCCCACCGCATCCATAACATCTCTATTTGGCATGTTATACATGTCCTCCACCATGAAGGTCGACACAGAATAGTCGTTCAAGGCCTTGGCCATTTGCACATTACCCACTATTAATTCCCCCTTCTCATCTTCCAAGGGACCTATGTTCACTTTAGCCACCCTTTTCTGCTTTATATAATTATTAAAACTGTTACTATCTGTTCTTATATTTTGTGCTAGTTTTCTTTCATAATCTATCTTCCCTTTCCTTATTTCTTGCTTGGTGGTTCTTTGTTGCTTTTTAAAGTTTTCCCAATCTTCCAGTTTTCCACTACTCTTGGTGACTTTGTATGCATGAGCTTTTAGCCTGATGCCTTCTTTTATTTCCTTAGTTATCTAAGGCTGGCTCTCCCCACCCTTACTGTCCTTGCTTTTAACTGGAATACATTTTTGTTGAGCACTGCGAAAAATCTCTTTGAAAGTCTTCCACTGTTCCTCAACTGTCCCACTATATAGCCTGTGTTCCCAGTCTATGCTAGACAAGTCCTCCCTCATCCCATTGTAGTCTCCCTTGTTTAGGCATAATACACTGGTTTTAGATCGAACAATTGTACCCTCCATTTGTACAAGAAATTCAGTCATACTATGGTCACTATTTCCAAGAGGATCCCTAACTGCAAGATCGTTAATTCTACCTGTCTCATTGCACAGGACCAGATCTAAGAAAGCATTTTCCCTAGTAGGTTCACTAACATGCTGTTCAAGAAAGCTATCACAGATGCATTCCATGAAGTCGTCCTCAAGACTGCCTTGACCAACTTGATTCACCCAATCTATGTAGAAGTTAAAGTCCCCCATGACAACTGCTGTTCTATTCTTACATGCATCAAATGTTTCTTGGGTTATTGCCTGTACCACTGTAATGTTATTATACGGTGGCTCACCAGTGATTTTTTTTCCCTTTACTATTCTTAATCTGTACCCAAATGGACCCAACATTTTCCAGTGTGATTTCATGGTGGTGCAGCTAGTATAGCTACTGCCTCATAGATCCGATGACCCAGGTTCAATCCTGACCTCTGATGCTGTTTGTGTGGAGTCTGCACTTTTCTTGTGATCAGAGATTTCTCCAATATACTCGGTTTTCCTCCCATATCCTAAAGACCTGTGGGTTGATAAGTTAATTGACCACTGTAAATTGTCCCTAGTGTGTGACTGAGTCATAAAGTCATAGAGCAATATAGCAAGGATACAGGCCCTTTGGCCCAACCAGTCCATGTTGACCACGGTGCCCACCCAGCTATTCCCAAATTCCTGCATTCAGCCCATATCCTTCTAAGCCCTGCCCCTCCACGTACCTATCCGATTGCTTCTTAAATGATACTATTGTATCTGCCTCAACCACTTACTCTGGTACCTCATTCCCTGTACTCACTACCCTCCATGTGAAAAAGTTGTCCCTCAGGTCCCTTTTAAATCTTTCCCCTCTCACTCTAAACCTATGGCCCCTAGCTTTGGACTCCCCTACCCTGGGGAAAAGACTGTTTGCATCCACCTCATCTCTGCTACTCGCAATTTGAAACATTTCAATAAGGTTGTCCCTCATTCTCCTACGTTCCAAGGAATAAAGACCTAGCCTGGCCAACCTCTCCCTATAACTCAGGCTGTCCAGTCCTTGTAAATCTTTTCTGAACTCTTCCCAGTTTAACTACATCTTTCCTATAACAGGGTGACCAAAATGGTACACAGTATTCCAATATGGCCTCACCAATGACTTGTACAACTGCAACAAACTGAGTGATGGAATCTGGGGGCTGTTGATGGGCATGTGGGGAGAATAGGCAACAGGGAAAAATTAGTGGGGGAATGGCCTCCTAGATAGTAAGGAAATGTAGAAATCTTCCTGTCATCTTCCCAGTTTTGGCAATCGTACGCACAAGCCTGGAGTCTCCCTCTACGTTTCTCAGCATGCTCACATTTTCTTTAACTGCTGATTTTCTTTCCTGATCCCATGTTAAATGACACTGTAAATAGACTTCTTCACTTCAGATACAGCCTTCCATCACTCCAAATCTACTGACGGTATCTCCTCCTCAAAGAAACAGGGCAGCTCCTTCCCAAACCTAGGCTTATCTTTCCTTCACATATACTTTCTAACAAGTGTTTTAAGAAGGACTTTGTGTGATTTTTATCTGGTTGCACAATCGTTATCACGTCAATAGTTGTGAGAGCAAGGCAACACTTTCATGGCAGCAATCACTCTTACACTCTATATTGTGCTTTGAACATTTTGAAACGTTGTGGAATGTCATCATGTATGGATATTACAATTGCATCTGCTGATTAAACTCCTCAAATTATTGGAGATCTTTCCCCCCTTTACATCCATCCAGTGATGAACTACACTTGAAACATTAGCTTATCTTTTCTCTTTACACACACTAACTGGCTTACTGTGTTTTTATAGCATTTTCTAATTTTATTTCAGCTTTCCAGCACTTCATAGCATTCATTTTAACAATTTAAACAGTAAAGATATATGATGGATAAATATTGCATTTTTTTACTTGATTAGCTTTGGGTATTATTGTATGTTTAAAATGTCCCTTCAACCTATCTCTGACTAAGCTTTTGGTGATCTGTGCCAATATCTCCATTTGTGGTTCAGCATCACATTTCGTTCAAAGAACCTCCTATAAGGCTTTCCCAAGTTAAGAGCTCTAGATAAATATGCCGTTATTAGTAAGTAAGTTTGGGCCCATTTGTAGATTTTTCAAGTTCTGTGCATTCTTATGTTCTTAAAATAAATGCTAAGAAGCTTGCAAAGCAGCAACAACTTTGGAATGCAGAGTTGGCAACTTATTTCCAACATTGCCACAAGGAACCATAGATCCCAAATTAGTTCTAAGTTTTCCTTGTTTGGCACTCTATGTTGTAACGAATATATTGCTCATGCTTTGCTTTTAATCTTGAATATGAGTTATATTTTCCTGTCTTTGTAGCTTCCTTGACATTACTGCTGATAAATAACAACTATTTCATTTTCTGCAATTGTTTCCAAAATATTTTCTTGAGACCACATTGTTGCTGTGTACTAATAGCTGGTGCGACACACCATGTTTGAAGGATTTCTTTCAGCACATGTGGAAGTAATTAATTAAATTATAATGTAATAATAACCACAATCTTAAGGCTGGATTTTAATTTGCAGATCTGCTGGAAACAGGATAGAGGCTTCCCACAGCCTCCAGAAATCCTGGAAGAACGTGCAGTTAATCTGTTGTTGATTGTTTTATTTTAAGTTTGGTTATGGCATTACCATGTCATTTCAGGGTTCACAGCCTATTAGCATCAGCAGACTTGATGATGATGCACAAGAATCACCATCATGAACTCAGGTCTTGAAGTGCAACTTGAAGCGTGCAAGTTGATGCACTTGTAGTGGCCTTGGTGTGTGCAAAAGCTGTGCACATTTTAGTTTTACCTGCTTGAGCTCCGAATGAGCAGATAGGGAAGTGCTGCTCCCTGACGATGGGATGAAGACGACTGCCAACGAAACCAGGAAAACGTGGTGGTAATTGTCACCAAGGTTAGCAGCAGCAGCAGCAACAGGGTGCCAAGTGAATACGTTCAATACCAAGAGCAGTTTGATGACCCAAACAAAGCAGGAAAGGCGAGTGCAGTGTCACATTCCAAGAAACCATCAGGTTGCTCTAACATCCTAAATGGTTGACTACCATCCTTTGGGTCCTTCTCCCAGATCTTCCGTCCCACAATTCCAAAAGGTGTGTTGTGAAGTTGAAAATTGTCTTAACCCAGAATGAAGCAATGTTGCACCCATTACTGAGTGGTCTTGGCACCCATTTGGAAATTTGACTCCTGCTTCTTCAATGGGATTAGTGTTCATCTCAGTACTTATTTTTATAACAGGCAAAAGAATTCCCCAAATGATGTCAACATCAATGTAACACATGCAGTTCACCTGTGGTGTGATCTTTAATCTCACTGATCCAAAAAACAATAGTTCTTATTTATTCAAAGAACAACCAGACTTTACTAAGCCCATTTTCTCAGCAACCATTCAATTTAAACAGACAATCCTTAAGCTTCACTCTTTGTTCTCGCTGTTGCTTTCTGACCTTAAATACAACCCATAAGATGTGTACCCAGACTGCTTTTCTCCCGGAGGTCAAAGTTCTGTTCACCCTCAGCTTTCTAGCCTTGGGATTATTCCAGACTGCTGCTGGTGTTCTCCGTCACATCTCGCAGTGCGCTGCTCACTGCTATATTAGGCAGGTAGAGCCAGCACAGCTATTTACCTGCATTCCAGATTTCCTAAAGTGCAGGCATTCCTTGACTGTGTTTACAACCATTGCAGCAACCACCTGGCAGGTATGCCTGGCTTTAGGCTATAGAGGTTCTCTGTCCTGTTGCATACAGAACATGGCTCCTGAGGGCATTGTTAATTACTAACCTGTCCAGTTCTACTGACCTTATGGGACCACTTGCTCACCTGACACACCCACCATCACAGCACCTATACTCTAAATAGCAACGGTCCCCTGCAGCTGTTAGAGTGTTGCTTGAATGTTGGCATGTCCTTATTAAGAGCCATCTGCAGGAAGCGTACCTGAGGGGTTAAACCCCAGCTGCTGGAGTCACTCACAATAGATCAGTAGAGCATGTTACACCGAAACTCTGTTACACTGCTCTGTGAACCTGCAGTTAATCATCTTGATCTTTGGGACTTTCACAGGCAGATTTTGTGTGACCTACAATTTGTTTTAACACCATTAAAAGGTAGACAACCAATTTCTAGGCCATTGTGTAATCAGTGGCTGGGATGGACAGATTCTTAAACTTCGTGGAGTCAAGGGGAACAGGCAGGAAGGTGTTGGAGGTCAAGAGACCTCCTCCTGTTTCTATTCCTTATCATCACCTGCATTATTCACCCCAATCTTGTTACTCTGCTTTCTCAAGTCTGCACCAGCTCATCGTTCACCATGCCAACTTCCCTCCCAGCTACACACATCCCCTTTTGCTAACCCACATCCCCAGTATTCCACAGATCACGGATTCTCGCTCCATTTTCCTTCCTTGCAGGAGAACAGACTGCAGAAACTTGGAAGTTCACTGGTGGTGACGTTCCCAGCTATTTTGCAATATTTTTAAATGAAGACAAGAAGCTGCTTTGCGATAAATGGAAGGGAAGCTTCTGACAACATGTTGTCAGAATTAAATATCATTCAGCCATACAGCACACAACAATCACTCTTGTGGATCAATCTCAACACCGAGTAATGTATGATCACATGCACAATCATGACCTAGAACTGTGTTACTTTGAATGTTTGAAATTATGTTTTTAACCTCCAACAGAGCCCTCAAATACCACAAAGGAAATGGTGTAGGAGCATGAGACTGATTCCTCAGAGGTCACTCAGTCTGAGAGCGTTCCGTCACTTGACTCATTCAGAGCACCAGCCGGCTTGGATAAATGTACTGCTAAGACAGGTGGTTGTGACTCACATATCACAAATGGGCAAAGGTAAGGATGGCAGCAGAAGGTTAACACTGGTATGTGCCAGTGTGTTCAAATTCCGCTCAGTCAGATACTGCCTGTAGTACGCAACACCTCAAGCACAGAAGAACAACAGGATACTTCAGGAGCAGCAGCAAACACGCAATGTTTTGGCAGCAGTAGAACATAGAACACTACAGCACAGTACAGGCGCTTTGGCCCACAATGTTGTGCCGACACTTTATCCTGCTCTAAGATCTATCTAACCCTTCCCTCCCACATAGCCGCCTATTTTTCTATCATTCATGTATCTATCTAAGAGTCTCTTAAATGTCCCTAATGTATCTGCCCCCACAACCTCTGCAGGCAGTGCGTTCCACGCACCCACCACTGTCTGTGTAAAAAAACTTACCCCTGACATCTCCCTTATACCTTCCTCCAATCATCTTGAAATTATGTCCCCTCATGTTAGCCATTGTCACACTGGGAAAAAGTCTCTGAATGTCCACTCAATCTATGCCTCTTATCATCTTGTACACCTCTATCAAGTCACCTCTCATCCTCCTTCTCTCCAAAGAGAAAAGCCCTAGCTCACTCAACCTATCCTCATAAGACATGCTCTTCAATCCAGGCAGCATCCTGGTAAATCTCCTCTGTACCCTCTCTAAAGCTTGCACATCCTTCCTACAGTACCTGCCACACTGTGTACACTTGCAGGGAGATTGGAGGAATCTGGGACTTGAAGCCACAGACCTTTGCATTCATCCTTGCAATGAGTGGCTGCTTGGATGAACAGGCCACTCAAATAAGTTTATGCACATTCACTATAAATGCAGCCTTCAATAGCATACATGATACCCCCGTCTGCAGCTGTCCATCACCCCATTGATCTGCACCAAAGTGTTCACTAGTTTTGTGCTGGAAAAGAAATGGAAGGGAGTCTCAAAAGGAATAATGGTGAAACGGACAAGGACATGGGGACTCTGATCAAAGAGGTTCCCCTTACCCAATCAGAGCTTGCTCAAAGGATGAGTCTGCCCTTGCATAGATGCAGGTGGAACAGTCTAATGTAAAGATGTATAGCTGCTTAAGGGAAGGAAGTATTAGGTTGTGTTACACGATATATGATAGAGGCGGTCAAGAGACTCTTAGATAGACACGTGAATGTGCAGAGAATGGAGGGATATGGACATTGTGTAGGCAGAAGGGATTAGTTCAGCTAAGCATTTAATTACTAGTTTAATTAGTATGACACAACTTCGTGGGCTGAAGGGCCTATTCCTATGTTGTACTGTTTTATAATATTAGGTGACATTTCAGTTATAATTTGATACATAGAAAATATTATTTATTTCTACTAACATTTGCATCTGGCCCAATTGTGGTTGCTGTCCAGCACATGGCATTTTCACTTGTGACAACGAACCTGAGCAGCAAGGTGTGAACAGGATGCACAGCAGTTTGCAGGGCTGGTGCATGCTGAAATACATAAAACACGTCACTGACTAATTTCTTCATGTCCAGCACCTGCAAAGTTTTGCTTTTTATTCATGATTCTTCATTTGTAAATTCTAACAATGGGACAAGTCAGGATTTTACTGTGGAACCTCTATATGATCGCATCTGATGAGAAGTTTTGTAATCTCAAATTTGTAAAATTCATCCCTATAAAGAACTTACACACAGATGATTATATGACTCGTGTAGCTAGATGTTCAAAATGTCCTTCTCACAAGAAACTATTCCTGAGAATGGTGCTAAGATCTTGTAAATGAACAGATTAGCAAAGATCAACATTAATTTTAGTCTTTATTATTCCCAGGACTGCCTACAGTATTCAAAAACTCTCATTCCGCACTTTTCGTAAACTTCAGTTCATCAAAGACATTGTGCCACAAGCAAAGCGCAGCTCACCTCTCATCTAGTGGGGGCCTTTCGTTTGACCCAGAAACTTCAAAATGTCATGTCTCCTGATCACCTGAACCCAGGCTCGCAAGTATATGTAGTTGATGATGGGGAACTGCATGCCTGCCAATTGGCGCCCACACCCTGGAAGTTCTCTGAGCCAGCAGTTTGAAAAAATTCCCGGTAGCGTCCACTGCTTGCTGTCCTATATTGGTGGTGGGTCCTGTAAACTTCACACTTAAACTTCTGATCCTGACCTGAGTCTTCTCATGTCTATAACTCTCCAGAGCACTGCAACACTCTCCTAAACTCTGGTCCTTCATCTCTGGTCTGTTTTACATTCTTCATTCTTGCCATCGATAGCCATTTAGCCCCATGCAATGGAATTCTCTCTCCATTTGCTCAATTCCCTCTCCTGATTTATGATGCCACTTGGTATTGGTTTATTATCATTCATACTGAGGTACAGTGAAAAACTTGTCTTGCATACCGTTCGTACAGATCAATTCATTACACAGTGCATTGACGTGGTACAGAGTGCATTGAGGTAGTACAGGGTAAAAACAATAACAGAATACAGAGTAAAGTGTCACAGCTACAGTGAAGTACATTGCAGGTAGGCAATAAGGTGCAAGGTCAAACAAGGTAGATTGGGAATCAAGAGTCCATCTCATCGTATAAGGGAACCATTCAATAGTCTTATCACCAGGCTCAGAAGCTGTCCTTGAGCCTGGTGGTACGTGCCCTCAGGCTCCTGTATCTTCTGTCTAATGGGAGGGGAGAGAAGAGAGAATGACCTGGGTGGGTGGGGTCCTTGATTATGCTGGCTGCTTCCCCAAGGCAGCGAGAGGTATAGACAGAGTCCACAGAGGAGAGGCTGGTTTCCATAATGTGCTGGGCTGTGTCCACAACTTGTAATGCATCAATTTATAGAATCCTGGAGTTGTACAGCACAGAAGTGGGCCTGTTAGCCCATCACATTCATGCCCAACTTTTTGCCCATCTATACTAATCCCAATTGCCTGCATTAGGTCTGTATCCTTCTATGCCTTGCCTGTTTAAGTGCATATTTAAATGTCTCTTAAGCATAGTGATTGTACCCAACTCTACCATCTCCTTTGGCAGCAAGTTCCAGGTATCAACCATTCTGTATGTTTTAAAAAAAACTTTCCTCTCAAATCCCCTTACCTCACCACCTTCACCTTAAACCTATGCCCTCTTGTTTTTGAAACCACTACCATGGGAAAAGGATTCTGACCCTCTACCCTAGCTATGCCTCTTATAATTTCATACAACCCTGTCAGGTCATCCCTTGGCCTCCTTCAATCAAGGAAAAACAAATCCAGCCTATCCAATTTCTCCTCATAACTAAAGCCTCCAATCCAGGCACCATCCTGGTGAATCTCCTCTGCACTCTCTCCAGGGTAACGACATTTAAGTTCAAGTGTGTACATGCCATGAAAATTGTCCTTTTGCAGCAGCAGCACAGTACATTACGAACATGACAAACATAGATTACATAAACTTAAATTAACATAAGGGTAATACTCTAGTGTGGCAACCAAAATTGCATACAGCACTCAAGTGCAGTTTAGTCAGTCCTGACCCGAAACATTGACCGCCTGCTTTTCTCCACGGATGCTGCCTGGCCTGCTGAGTTCCTCCAGCATCATTGCGTCTTTCATCTAGATTCCAGCACCTGTAGTCCTTTACTTCTCACAGTTTAGTCAGTATTTTGTAAAGTTGCAACATAATGTGCCAACTCTTATATTCTATGCCTCGACCTATGAATGCAAGCAGAACATATGCCTTCTTCACCACCCTATTGAATAGTGTTGCCACTTTTAAGGTAAGGTAAGATAAGATAAGATATCTTTATTAGTCACATGTATATCGAAACACACAGTGAAATACACCTTTTTGCGTAGTGTTCTGGGGGCAGCCCGCACATGTCGCCACGCTTCCGGCATCAAGATAGCATGCCCACAACTTCCTAACCTGTACGTCTTTGGAATGTGGGAGTAAAGTGGAGCACCGGGAGGAAACCCACGCAGACACGGGGAGAACATTACAAACTCTTTACAGACAGTGGCCGGATTTGAACCCGGGTCGCTGGCACTGTAAAGCGTTACACTAACCACTACACTACCGTGCTTTTAGGGAACTCTAGACTTGAAGCCTCACACCTGCATGGAAGCACTGACTGTATCATTTTCTGAGAAGCTGTGAATGCGACTGCACACTAAAATATTCCCACTTCTGACCTTTCAACAGAAGGAATAACATGGAAGCAGCAGCAGAAAATCCTGGGCCTCATGCAGAAATCTCCTTGGGCTGTAGTAATTGACCTTCAACATCTACAAAGAACTTTTTTTATATTCCAAAATAAACTTTATTCATCATAACAAACAAACCATATACAACAATAAAACAGTGCAAACATTTACATTTGTGTATGGATCCATCATTAGTGTTACCTTTTTATATAAAAAAACAGCACCGATGCCACTCGTGTGGCTCCCTGGGGCTACCCAATCCCGTAATTTACAATATTTAAGGGGCTTTCTTGCCTGACCCCGCCCCTCCCTCTCCAGTGGCAGAAGAACCCTAAACTGTAGTCCTTCCCCACCGAGCCCTTGCGTTGGCTGCACCCAGCTTCAGTGTGTCCCTCAGCACGTACTCCTGCAGCCTGGAATGTGCCAGTCGGCAGCATTCCCCTACGGACATCTCGCAGTGCTGGGAGACCAACAAGTTTCAGGCAGACCAAAGGGTGTCTTTCACCGAGTTGACGACATTCCAGCAGTGGTTGATGTCCTTCTCCGTGTGTGTCCCCGAAAACAGCCCGTAGATCAGAGAATCCTGTTACACAGCTGCTGGGGATGAAATGTGACAAGGACCCCTGCATCTTTCGCCACACCCTCCTCGCAAATCCACAGCCCGCAAAGAGGTGGGCGACTGTCTCGTCCCCAGCACAGTCCTCCCGGGGGCAGCGCGCACTTGGACTGATGTTTCGACCATGCAGGAAGGATCTGACTGGGAGGGCCCCTCTCACCGCCAGCCAAGCGAGGTCTTGGTGCTTGTTGGTGAGTTCTGGCGATGAGGCATTCTGCCAGATGGTCTGGACAGTCTGCTCAGGGAAACACCAGATTTTCTCCAGTTCCATTTTGTCTATGCTGGAGCCCTATCAGTGATGTGGATAATTACTCTCACCTCTTTTGTTTGTGGAGACACAAGTGTGTCCAGATGAAGGATCTCAATCCGAAATGTCAACTGTCCATTTCCCTCTACAGCTGCTGTCTGATCCGCTGAGTTCCTCCAGCAGTCTGTTTCTTGCTCCTCTTTTGTTTACGTCGGACTAAGGCTGTAATTAGAGTTGGAGCCAAATAGAGTGGAAATATGCTGCAGCTAATGGTGAGCATCTCCTGTAAGATGGCATTGTTGGCAACACTTCCCACTATTTTGCTGATGACCGAGAGGAAGCTTAGGTCCTGCTTCTTGTGGTCAGGTCAGAGCCATCTTCTATGGTCTTAGGTTGATGCCAGTGTTGTGGCTGCAAAGGAGGAGCTAGGCTGGTGGTTCAGCTATTCTGGAGCACGATCTCGTCACTAGCCAACATATTGCCTCGTGGACATGGGCAAACTTCTTTTATCATTCAAGTCAATGGAAAGGCTAACTTCACCTTATGACTTCTTTGTACCATATCAATGCAGAATTACTTGCATTACAGTTTCAAGAACCTGAAATACCAAATGAACAAATATAACTTTATTTCATTATGTTAATAGACAGAATTCCATTCTCTTTCAATGTAGCAAATAACTTCAGAGAGTCATTGGGTACATGTTGCACTTCATTCCATGCAAAGACAAAACTCTTATTTTAATTTCAATATTTAGCCCTACAAACCTCTGAGATCCCCGCATTCCTCCAATTCAAGTTTCTTGCCACCACCAATTTTAATTGCTCCACAGTTGTTGGGCATAGTTTTACCCTGCTTTGGTCCCAAGGTCAATAATTCCTTCTGCTTCTCCATCCCTCTCCCCTTTGCAATGCTTCTTTCCTCTTAAACAAGCTATTGTTCCTAATATAGCTTTAGGTGGCCCAGTGCCAAACTTCGTTTAACAACTCATCTTTAAAGTGCCTTGGGACATTTTATTATGTTAGAGACACCACAAGAATACTAGTCATTGTTGTTTTTGTGTCACACCCTCACTTACTTGCTCTTCTGCATCAGAAAGAAGCAGGGACTGGGAATTGGCACAATGTATACTTAAGCAATGATCTGGTAAGTTTACAGAGAATTATTTTCCAGCCATTTCTCCTAGGATGATTCTTGGGAGAACAGTTTTTGCCCATCAGAATCTCCAGGTTTAGTTGAGATACATACACAAAGGGATGACAAATTCTCCTTTGAATTCAGTATGAATCCAGATTTGTGTGGGCATGTCCATCAATGAAGAATCAGCTTTCTTTTGCAACTTACCTGAAGCACTAAAGCTAATTCCATTACCATATACAATTTGTTGGCACGACATCACCTCTGCAATTATATTATACAAAACAAGAAATTGTTGATGAATAGTGCAAGAAGTTACAGTATTCCAAATGAACACTGGTAAGAAGGGATCCTTGTACGCTGAGGGAACTTTTAAATGTGTGGTCACCCAATCGGCTAGAACATTAGGCCATTCTAAATCTAATCTCCCCGAATTCTTTTGTCCAGCTGTATAAAGAGCAGTATTAACACAGCCTGTCTGATTTGCCACCTAATCAGCACAAAATCCTTTACAGGAAACACTTCACTATGTATTTTCCTTTGATATGCACATAGAGCAGATATGCAGAAAATTTACATTAACTTTAACATAAACTGTTGCTACCAACTGTATATCCCAAATGAATGCCAGCATTTTCACACAATCCTAGGACTCTTTTCAGATCTAAAGGCACTTACAGGTTGCACAAAATAGCAAGATTAGAAGCAATGTATAGTTAGATAAATTTCACTCCATGTTCTTTGATGGATTTATCTATTCTATTTGATTCCAGTCTTTTAGGTAGATGCCAATCAGGAAGAAGCCTGAATGTGGGTGTGACCAAAGAGCGTGTTGATAATCAATGGATGAGCCATTTTAAGTTGCTGTGCTTTCTGTAGACATAGCTAAAAGACGTTGGAGTAGGAATTGTGCACGGAAAGGGCATTTTGCTTGGACACTTGTGAACATAATAAAGCCCTCACAGTCTGCATTCTCAAATTCCGATGTGGTAGTGCCTCGTTCATTGGCAGCTTGCCTTAACCGGACCATCAATTTAGCATTGGCCATTGCCATTTAAAACCAGCAGGGATCTTTTAAAGGGGAAGTACACTGTGCCTGCTGGGAACCATGGCTGAAGACTGTGGAGAAAGTTAGGGAGGGCAGAAGCTACAAGGGCATTCCTCTTCCTGAGTTTGGAGTCCCAGTTCAGCAGTGTTCCCACATCAAAAACTGCGATAAGGAAGTACCATGAAGGCGTTCAGTTGTCTGGGTCCTCCGGAAAATCTCTCTTCACAGCCACACTTTATTTAAAATAGCCAAAAGCCACAAGAAGCTTACAACAAGCAAGAAGACTTGAAGAAGATGAGGACACTGTGGGGAAAGTTGTTTGTGCTTTGTTCTTGCTGAATGGGTTGAGGATGACATTAGTTGAGGGTATCAACATGTAAAGATCCAGCCTGTAATACCACTTTGTGTACAGAGTAGGCAGGTCAAGCAAAGAAGGTTTTGTGCCCCTCAGACATTGTGCCATGACCTCACAAGAGTTCACATTGCAGGTGTGGAGACCAATAGCTTCTGGGTAGAACATGCAATAAATCTGGCAGGTTTGGATTGGGTTGGTCAGTAGGTTCTTCAGATCTGTGTGCTAGACTGTAGTAAAGGAGATCAGTAAAAAAATTAGTTAGTAACTCACTTAAGCAACAGATTAGACGCTCTGAATGCTTGCTTAAACTCTGAATTGATGGAGCATAGCACTTTTGTGAAGAGGTCCCTCTTTTCAAGAAGAGTGGCAAGAAAAAGCTTGGTGATCACAGACCTCTGAGCCTAACATGAGGAACTTCTTGGAAAAAAAATTGAGGGACAGGATTAATGATCACTTGGAAAGGCAAGGACTAATCAAAGATAACTGGCACAGCTTTGTCAAGGGCAGATCCTGTCTGACCAATCTGAACTATTTTGAAGAGGTAACAGAGTGTGTTGATGGCAGTGCAGCAGATATGTTTTACATAGACTTTAGCAAGGCCTTTGACAAGGTCCCACATCGGAGATGGGTCCAAAAGGTTTGGGCCCAGGGCAAGTTGGTAAATTGGATCCAAAATTGGCTTTGCAATAGGAGACAGTGAGTGATGGGAGAGGCTTGCTTTGGTGATTGGAAACCTGTGTTCTACAGGGATTGGTGTTGGGCGCTTGCCGATTATAATGTATGTGAATGATTTGGATGTGGACATGGAAGGCATGATCAGCAAGTTTACAGGTGATACAATGATTGGTGGATTTGTTGATAGTGTGGAGGGTATTCTTAGGGTATAGGGTCATATGGATGTGTTGGTGTAATGGGCTGAGGAGTGGCAGATGGAACTTAATCCAGTTAAGTGTGAGGTGATGGACTTTGGGAGTACTAATGAGGTCAGGACATACCGTACACCATGAATGGTAGCCCTAAGGAGTATTGAGGAACAGAGAGACCTCGGTATACAAGTCCAAAGATCCTTGAAGGTGGCCAAGCAGGTTAAGAATGCATATGGGATACTAGCCTTCATTAGTAGGGGTATTGACTACGAGGACATGGAGGTTATGCTCCAATTTTATAGAACATTGGTCAGATCTCAGCTGTAATACTGCACAGAGTTCTGGTCACCACATTATAGGAAAGATGTGAGAGTGCCGGAGAGGGTGCAGAGGAGATTCACTGGGATGTTGCCTGAGATGGAGTGTTTCAGTTATGAGGAGAAGACTGAGAGGCTATGTCTACTTTCCCTGGACTAATGTGCTGATTGGCATGTTTCTTTGCAGTACCACTCTGATTAAGAAGTCAAACCACAAGAAACACTATTTATTTTAATACTTAACCAGATATGGATACCAGATATTTTTTAGCCATGTTTAAAGACATGGTTCTCATGGTTTTACTTGCTGGCACCTCACTCCTCCACTTGCAGCCTATTCAACCATCACCCCAAACAGAGAGGTCCTCAAATCCTACTTGTGATAACGACTTCAACCACCATAAACCAAAGGTGGAAACTATTGATCATTTTGGCCCTCTGTGATCTCGGGCTAAACCAAGCTGACTTAGAATGGTAAAGACCTAGATGTTCTGGATTTAAAACCCGTGCTGGGAACCCCGAGCTGAATCTTAAGGATCGAGGAGCATTCCTGGGTATATAGTGAAGCATATTTTGGGACAGCCCCATCCATAAGCACTAAAGCTAAAGATCTCTGTCTCAGTCCACACTGAGTTTTGAAGGAAGGTTTTCAGTGTGAGATACTGTTAGTAGACATGCTTGGAGAAAATAATGGAGAAAGGCATTCCACAATATAGTTGGGGGAAAAGTACATGAAAGAACAAATGAGAAAAATGCTTAGTGTTCCTCCTATCCCCTCCAGTGCTCTAATTAGGTTGAAACTGAATTGATGTAGAGAATGCAAAAAGGTGGTAATCTCACGAGATCTTGAGGTCAATTTATACCAAGAGGCACACGAGTTTGAGTACATCTTGGGGCCCTGCCAAGAATAGTTGGAGGAGGAGACCCTAAAATAGTGTGCCTGATATTTGTATGGAAGACAAGCCCATGGACATTCTGAAAATGGCAAGGTCTGAATAAATCAACCCTTTAATGAGAGAACTAATTTCACTGGTGCCAGTTGATGACTTCTTGCTGTAGTCCAGGCTAGAGTCATGCCTGATACTCCTTGCAATCCCCCGATTATGATCCTTCATTCATCTGCATGCCAGTATCTTGCTGCTCATTTGGGACACAAACAGAAGCAGTGAGAATTCTGATAGTAGACCCAGCACTGCCAGGCTGATCTCATTTTTGATGTCAGGCCTTCAATGGGTTGTAACAAAACCTACATCCAACCTACCTCATCCGTAGCACAAACCATTTGGGTACAAGCCTAGCCCAGTGTTCAAACTCGCTTGTTGCTTCCTTTTACTGAAGTCTGTAATTACATGCTCCATTTGTGGACCACAGGTCATAAATGTTTAATCATTTGAGGAAAAAACACAGATAAGATGCCTATACTTCTCTTGTCAGATCAGAGATACCATCTTTATCATAAGTTAAGGTTGCAATGACACATTTACTAAAATGGCAAGAATTCCACACAAAGAGCTTTGTGAATCTAAAGTGTAAAAGGGCCTGTTTTAGTATTATTAACTGGATATTCTGGTCTAGTACATTATTGGCTTAAAGCCACTGTATGTTTCACTCTCGGTATGGCTGCTGATTTGATCATAGTTTCTCCTATCCAGCCTTTGTTTTACCATTCAGCTTGTGCAACATCGAGACCTGGATGAGATCAAATTTCCTCCAATTAATCATAGGTTGGCTGAGTGCATTGCCTTCAACACTGGCACAAACTCCAATCCCTCACCACCAATTCCATCCCCATCCTGCTAACTTCCTCAGGCTGCTCATTATCCGGGCATTCTACTCAATGCTGACTTGAATGTTTAACCCCATATGGTCTTATCACAATGACTGTATTTGTTAAACACCTGTCTCAACCCCTGCCTAATACACTAATTGTGTCTACACTGTCCCACACTTATTTTGATTATATTGCCCCACAAAGTGCATTAAATAAAACTATTTTTTTTTTCTTTATTGTCATGTTTCCTCATAACAGACAGCATCCCCCAAAGATCCTTCCCATAGTGTGGAGTCCTGTACTCCCAAGGAATCCAAACAGATCCTACTAGACCTCATCTTCCTGCAGGGTCCACTGCAGCCTTCTGGACTTAATATTGAATTCTACAACTCCAGATAATTTGATTTCTTGGTCTGTATCAGTCATCCATCTGTAATATTGTTACAACTTGTTTGTCCCCCCCCCCCCACCCATTTTCATTCTTTTTTTCCCTCCTCTTGGAGTGGAAGACATGCTCAGCCTGATTTGCCAGGCATGTCTTTCTGCTCTGCATTTTGCAAACCCTATCTTCTTTTGTCAATATTCTCACTCTCTATATGCTCCCATTCAATCATTGAGCAGACAACCTTCTTTACAACTCATCTCCATGGTCACCCAGGTTTTACCCAATCAGAGACATCCTCCGCCCTTCCACTGACAACTCAAACTTCTTTAGTCTCCTTCCCAATTCTTATAAAGGACCTTTGACCTGAAAGTTTAGCTGCTTCTCTTCCAACAGATGCAGCCTGACCTGCTGAGTATTTCTAGAATTTTGTGTTTTTTTATATATTCCCAGCATCTATAGTTTTTTTTGAATTTTTCACTTTTTTTTGGGGTTTTGCATAGGCTCATTGTTACCTCCTGGTTTTTGATGTTTTACACCTCCAGACAGAATTGCATTACTTCTTTCTATCTCACCTCATCAATCAGAGGCGATGCCTTCAACTAGAGCTGCTGGAAGTCTGAAATGAAAACAGGAAATGTTAGGGATACTCAGCAGATCAGGGAGTCTCTGTGGAGAGAGAAAAATCATTAATGTTTCAGGTCAGTGACCTTTCATCCGTACAACTATTGATCTGAAACGTGAACTTATTGCCCTCTCCAGATTCTCCCTGACATGCATTGGTATTGGTTTATTATTGTCACTTGTACTGAGGCATACCGATTGTACAGGTCAATTCATTACACAGTGCAGTTACATTGGGTTAGTACAGAGTGCATTGATGTACAGTAGTACAGGTAAAAATAGTAACAGTACAAAGTGTCACAGTTACAGAGAAAGTGCAGTGCAATAAGGTGCAAGGTCACAACAAGGTAGATCGTGAGGTCAGAGTCCATCTCATCGTATAAGGGAACCATTCAATAGTCTTATCAGAGTGGGGTAGAAGCAGTCCTTAAGTCTGGTGGTACGTGCCCTCAGGCTCCTGTATCTTCTACCCGATGGAAGAGAAGAGAGAATGGCCCAGGTGGGTGGGGTCTTTGATTATGCTGGCTGCTACACCAAGACAATGAGAGGTAAAGACAGAGTCCAAGGAGGGGAGGCTGGTGTCCATGATGCGCTGGGATATGTCCACAACTCTCTGCAGTTTCTTGCGGTCCTGGGCAGAGCAGTTGCCATACCAAGCCATGATGCATCAGATAGGATGCATTCTATGGTGCATCGATAAAAGTTGGTGAGAGTCAAGGGGGACAAACCAAATTTCTTTAGCCTCCTGAGGAAGTAGAGGCGCTGGTGGGTTTTCTTGGCTGTGGCATCTATGTGATTTGACCAGGACAGGCTGTTGGTGATGTGCACTCCCAGGAACTTGAAGCTCTCAACTCTCTCGACCTCAGCATCATTGATGTAGACAGGTGCATGTACACTGCCCCCTTTCCTGAAGTCAATGACCAGCTCTTTTGTTTTGTTGACATTGAGAGAAAGGTTGATGTCATGACACCATTCCACTAAGCTCTCTATCTCCTTCCTGTACTCCGGCTCATTGCTGTTTGTGATACGACCTGCAATGGTGGTATCTTCTGCAAACTTGTAGATGGAGTTAGAGCAGAATCTGGCCACACATTCATGAATGTATAGGGAGTAGAGGGCTGAGGATGCAGCCTTGTGGGGCACCAGTGTTGAGAATGATCGTGCCAGATGTATTGCTGCCTATCCTCACTCATTGCGATCTGTTGGTTAGAAAGTCAAGGATCCACTTAGAGGGAGGTGTTGAGTCCTAGGTCTTGGAGTTTGGTGAGAAGTTTGCTTGGGATTATTGTATTGAAGGCAGAGGTGTAGTCAATAAGCAATAGTCTGATGTAGGTGTCTTTACTGTCCAGATGCTCCAGAGCTGAGTGTAGGGCCAGAGAGATGGCGTCCGCTGTGGAACTGTTTCGGCGATAGGCGAATTGCAGTGGGTTAAGGTTGTCTGGGAGGCTGGAGTTGATGCGTGCCATGACCAACCTCTCAAAGTACTTCATGATGGTGGATGTCAGAGCCACTGGTCGGTAGTTATTGAGGCATGTTACCTTGCATTTCTTTGGTACCGGGATGATAGTGGTCTTCTTAAAACAGGTGGGAACCTGAGACTGAAGCAGGGAGAGGTTAAATATGTCCGCAAATACTTCTGCCAGCTGATCAGCACAAGATCTGAGCACACGGCCAGGGACACCATCTGGGCCAGGTGCTTTTTCTTCGTGTTCACTCTCCGGAAGACTGATCTTATGTCCTCAACGGTGACCACAGGTTCAGTTACAATTCCCTGTACTCTTCCACAGCATAAAAGCTGAACTTCATTCAAAGTGCAATGAAAATGCTCTTCCTCACACTTACTGCTCATTTGACAATCTTTTGGAATTTCTTCTATACATCACCTGTGTTGCTTAAGTATCACGCTCAAGTCTCCTATGCTCAAGTTCTCTCCTCCACTGATCAATCACTCAGATCCTGCCACAATTCATCAGTGATGGAGGAAGTGATGCATTGTATTGGAGGAGTATATGAAAGAGATTTTCATCAAGCCTTTCCTCCCACGTACTGCTGCTGACTCATTGTGTCAGTTTTACATTTCAGTCATCTTGTGACTGTTCTGCTGAGTAAGAATGGCCATAAGCCAAACCTGCAAGCATTTTTCTTTCAAACAAAAACAATCATACAACACGAGGAATGTGTCCCATTTCATGCTACAACATGGACTAAAAAGAGTGGAAGTCCAGAGGTGGTGAGAGTGACTGTCCTTGACATCAAGATGACCCTTGACCTAGTATGGTATCAAAGAGCCCTGGTAAGCTGAAACGAATGGGCATTGAAGGGAAAGTCCTCAAAATGCAGGAGTCATACCTGGCACAAATGAAGATGGTGGGGGTTGTTGGTGGTCAAATCACCTCAGTGCCAGGAGGTCACTGCAGGTGTTCCTCAGGTCAGTATCTGAGATGCAACCATCTTCATTTGCTTCATCAATGACCTTCCTTCCATCACAAGTTCAGATGTGACGATGTTCATTAATGATTGACCAATGTTCATTTCCATTTGTGATTCGTAAGCGAATGAAGCAGCCTGTGTCTGCATGCAGTAAGACCTAGACAACAGGGAGGTGTGGCCTGATAAGAGTAAAGTAATTTGTGCCACAAAAGTGACAGGCAATGACCACCTCCAAAAAGAGTCTAACAATTTATCCTTTACATCTATAGCTTTTTACCACCACTGCGTCCCCCACCAGCAACATCCTGGGAGTGGGGGAGAGGCGGGGTGGGGAGGGTTCAGCATCAACCAGAAACTCTACACTAGCCACATAACTACCTCGGGTAAAAGAGCCAGTCAAAGGCCGAGTATCATGCACCAAGCGGATAATGCACCTGACACCCCAAAGCCTTTCCACTATTTACAATTTCAATCAAATTAATAACATCTAGATGGAGTTAACATTTCAGGTTGACGATCCTGTTTCTCTTCCACAAATGTTGACAGTTTCCAGCATTTTCTGCTTTTATTTCAGATTACCAGCGTCTGCAGGTTTGGTTTTGATTTTCATTTCATATCAAGGAAAACTTGGCACTTTCCTGGATAAGTGCAGCTTCAAAAAATTTCAGAAAGGTCAACACCATCCAAAACAAAAGCAACCTGCTTGATTGATACCTATCTACCATACTAAACATTCTTTCCCTTCACTGCTGGCACACCATTGCTGGAGTGTCAATCATCTATAAAGTGTACTGAATTTACTCACCTTGGTTACTCCAACAGCACCACCCAAACCTACTCCCTCTACCAAAGAGGACAAGGGCTTCAGGGATGTGGAAATGCCATTACCCACATGGTCCCTTCAAAACTGCATAATCATGACTTGGCAAATGATGCATCGCTATTCTTTCATTGGGACCAGGTCCAAACCCGAGAACTCCCGCCCCATCAGTGGAGGACCTTCATCTGCAGGACTGCAGTGGTTCAATAAAAAAAAAGCTCACCACCACCTTCTCAAGGTCAATGAGGTCTGGACAATAAATGCAGGTCTTGCCAGCAATGCCAGACCCTGAAAATTTACAAAGATGTGTTAATTCTGGATCCTGTTGATTTTTTGTTATATTGACTAGGACAATAGGAATGGACATTACAACTCATTCTGAATGTGGTTTGCATGAAGTTCAGCAATGCAACAAGTGGCTGCACACAGATTACAAGCACCTTAACTGATTCACAGACTAGACTAGCATACAGCTGGCTTTGATACATGGTCCTTAGTAATGGTACAAGGTAGGATACAAATAATCTAGAAAGTAAAATCTTTGGGAAGATTTATGAGGTACTTTATGAGGTAATTCACAATAGTCTAAACCTGCTTAAAAAAAACTTTGGTGAGTTTGTTGTTTTACTATTGTTACTGTGAGGAAAAAAAAACATGTTTAGGACTTGGATACACAAAGACTGCAGATGCTGGAATCTGGAGCAAACAGGTTGGGCAGCATCTGAGGAGGGAAATGGACAGCTGATGTTTTGGGCTGAGACCCTTCATCTGGGCTGGAACTGGTTTTAGAACTCGAAAGTTTATAGAATGCAAAAGATGCATTTCACTGTGTGTTTTGATGTACATGTGCCTAATAAAGATATCTTATTTTAACTTGTTTTATTGATTGAGAGGGTCCCATAATTTTGACCTAAATGCCATTAAATATTGAAGACTTATAGTAAAATTTTTGACTAGATAAATAACCTCCAGCATGCAGCTTCAAACAAATGAAGCATGGTTTTACATTGACACTGTAATCACCTCAACTGAATTAATGGCCCAATATTCCAAAGTATGGGCTATCAATCTCAAAATTGGAGTTCAAACCCACCACAGCAGTTGGGAACATTTAATTAAGGAACTGATTAAATTGGGAAAGAAAAGGCTAATACCAGCAATGGTGAACAGGAAAGGACCAGAATTTTGTAAAAAACTCACCTGGTTAATTAACATCGTTCAGAGAAGACCATTTCCCATCTTTATCTGACCCGACTTATATAACTTCCATACCAACCAATATGCTTGACTTTTAACTTCCGCCCAAAACATCCGAACCAACCAGTCAGTCCTGTGGGAGATTAGGGATGTACAATAAATACTGGCCCACTTTACTTACCTTGCCAATGACTTCCACATCAAGTGAACTAATAAAAAAAGTGCTGCTGCTTCTTGGACTGAGGACAAACTTGTGAATTCTTGTACTTAAAAATCACTAAGACCATTTAAATCTAGACTAGAATCTTAAAACACTAACTGGAACAGTCACTGGACATCCACAACAATCTGAACTGATGAGTATTTAAAAAATATTAATAACATATTTCTGGTTCAAATTCAACTACCTGCTATTTCTACAAGACTTTGTGAGAAACCAAAAAGCATTCCAGATATTTTTATTTTATTTATATATATAAGTCAAACGTTCCAATTCACAATATTATTGCCATCTAGGACCCAACAAAGAATTAATCACTTTGCATGGAAATAATGGTGTGCAATTATACAGTGGATTAGAGGTGATTTTAGGAAATCAAAAGGGAGTGCTGAAAAGATTTCTGGCAGATATAATAAATGGGACACTTAAGGAGTTAGTCCTAAGAAAAGGATATCAAGTTATTAGGACGTGCTTTTTAAAATAGTCATTCGCATTCAATCACTTACAATTGAGGGAACCCCCTCCAACCTCCCATGAAACCCATTCTGAATGATTTACACTAGTAAAATTCTGTGTAAAAAACTGTTTGCAAAATTACAGCGGAAATCCCCCACCTAAGGGAAGTTCCCCAAAAGCAGCCTGTGTTTTATATTAAAAAAAAGTAGCTGTAAAAGTTCATTACATTCCCATGCCAACATCAGGAGCATGAAAGGAAAATGTTGGTCCATACACAGCATACACACTGGTAAGAACCATTTGCCTGAATGACCTATTTCTGTAAAATTCTGTACAATTGTCAAATGAGCAAAAAGAAAATCAGCAACCCAGTTTACCTCGTGCTCCATTTTCTCTTCTATTTGCACCAGCTTCTCATCGATTACAACTTGTTTTGTGCTGTAGGTGTACACTAATTTCATTTCTATTCAACTCATTGTTCAGTGGGGACAAAGCCGAATCAAAAACAAATTCTGCACACCCAGGTAAAGATTTTAACCTAATTTTCCTCTCTATAGGGACTGCATTAATGTGTCCTCTTTTTGCCTTACCCCCAAGCTTCTGAAGTAATGCACAGGGATGCTTTTGACATAAATTGCAGAGATAATATAATAATTACTACTAAAAAAAACAGCAGTAATAATTCACTCTTAAACTCCTATGGAATATACCAAACTGTCAGAGTCGAGTTTGTTGTCATATGCACAAGTACAGGTATGCACAGGTGCAATGAAAAACTTACTTGCAGCAGCATCACAGGCACATTGCATCAGATGTACAACATTCACAAGAAATGTTGTGTTTAAGAATGTTGGGTTTTAAAAAAAGAAACAATTGATTGAAATCTTGAGACTCCTAAAACTTTCTTTAAACTGTGTGGAAATGACGACCTATTCCCGACACTAAACTACATTATAGTTAACCATTGTGCTACCAACCCAGTAGTGGGAGAGATGCACGCAAAGTCATATCAGATTTCACCGTTGAACGTTTGATACGGTTGCGCCTCAAATCTCAAGCTGCTCTCTACTAGTCCCAATTTATGGCATGTTACAGTACAAAAGGCACTCATCAGCAATGGCTGTGATTTATGAATAAAGAAACCCAACAAATGCAAAACAAGAAATTCAAAACATCATGGCAACCTGTTTAATGTGACCATTTCCTGGAAACATAGCTTAGCTCACTCAATATACTACTACTACCGAGGTATCAGAATTATATGAAAAGGCACATGAACAAGTAAAGCACAGTTAATTATACTGGTGTTTGAATATATCACAATCACAAAATTGGAATACTGTCCAACATCTACACAATCCCTTCCTAATAGGGAGTGAATTGAGATGATGATAGTAATAGTGCATTATTTTTATAATCTCCCGATCTCTCTTTTATCCTAATGTTACATAGCCCATCTTAGATAAATTCAGTTGAAAAATAGACTATGCAGACCAGACCTGTAGCAATTTAATTTATAAATTTTTAAAAGCGATTCTCTCTGAATTGCATGATTGCAAGACCATTAACCTTTTACTTAGCTTGTTTTCAGTTCATGAAATGTTTTTAAAATGGTCAGTAGAGAAAAATGACATTCTTTTATGTTTCCAAACTCCAGCAAGAGTGAAAAACAGCATGCAAGTTGGATCCAACCCATTTTGATCTATTTAACCTGGCACAAACCAGTTTCATTTAAAGGGATTGGCCCATCAAGTGTTCACATCCAAATATTTTGTCATATTTTCAAATATGCAGGTAATTTTGCTTAAGTATAGAATAAGAGCAAGGAGCTGAAGTAGTGAAGTGATAGTTTCAAAATTCTTAAAATATATCAGCTGATGGATATTGTGTTAACTCATTGGATGCTCTTGGCACTGATCAAAATTTCAGTTTCATTTGGTGATATGAAGTCCATGCTTTGTACTTAAACACCAAGCACTGCTAAACCACATCATTTTTTATGTCCGTGACTGCTAGCTGAAATGACTGAGTTTATGGGAAAATCAATCATAAATATTTTGGTCTTGTCACTCTATTTTCCATGAAACTTTGATAAACATCCCTTCCTATTTACCAACCATTTTCAATTCACATGAAGCTGATATACTAAAACTGGTAAAGCACAAATAATAAGCCACTTTACATAATCCCTCACTGTGGGCGGTGTAGAGTTTTACAAAAGAAACTGCTCGATTTGACTTGCAATTTTATTTCTCAGTTTTCTTAATTTTGTCTTTACACTTACAATTTCCTTTGGAAAGATTCTGAATTTTTTTTAAAAGTCAAAATTATACTAATCTCGGCCACTGAAGGCAAAAGTGAAATGAACCACTCACAGGAAGTTAACTAAGAAAACTAAAATTTCCCAATTAATGGCAAAAGGAATATTAGTGTAGTTTTCTTACAACATACCCCCTGAAACTTTGAAATGGAGCGACCACCTCAGATGTAACCCTCCAGTTATAAAAGTTTAAATGTCACGTTGACACTGCAAGTGCATGGTTCACTCTAGGTAATGACTACATACAAGGTATTATGGAGAACCCTTCAAGCACTGTGTCCTGGTTAAGAAATGTCCAATATATATATAAAAACAGGTTTAACCATTAGATATAAATAAATCCACATAATTTTCAGAGAAATGAGTTTTCCATTGATTTGCTTTTGACAGCAGGTAATAATCCAGTGATCAGTACTATGCCTACGTTGCCTTCGAATAGATTCAACATAGATATTTTGCTTTGTGGTGCGATGGAACCAGAGAATCCTACTAAATCAAAATGTCTTTTCTTGCTTTATACCCATCATTTAAAGTGCATCAGATTTTATAATCCTTTTCTTGTGCTTCAGTAAGAGTTGTCATTGACATGCTCAGTGCTGGGAACCTGCTTATGAAATTCTTCCACCGTAGCCAGGAGTGCAGCTCTTTCCAGCTCAAGTGTATGAATGGCTTGCTTTAACTTCCGTTCATTAGAGAGCAAGGTGTTGACTGTAGCTTCCAGGCTTTCAATCTTAGTATGAGCAACCTTTACAAGGAAACAAAGGAGAGTTGTGTTTATAAAGCACTTCTCACAATCCCAGGGCATTCCAAAGCACATCAGATCCAAACGCTTTTGAAATATAGACACTATTGTAATTTTGGTAAGTATTACAATTTATTGATGCATTGCAAGATCTTTCAGACAACAATGTGGTAAATGACGAGATGATCCACTAACTGAGTGGTAATTATTGGTCAGCTAACTAGGAAAAGTCTATTCTTGGTTAAAATCATGTATTTTTAACAGAAGTTGAGAAAGGTGAATGGGAGCATTGGTTTAAAAATCACATAAAAGTCAGCATGTCAGCTCTCTGAAATGTTTCCTATAGTTAATCTTCACCACCTGTTTGTACCTTTTCTAAGTGGCCCAGCTTAAACAGGGAAGCCGATATGCCCTCTGGTCCTGATGCAAAGTCTAGACCTGAAATACTGACTATCCCTCTGCCTCCACAGATGCTGCCTGACCTGCTGAGGGCCACCAGCAGTTTGTTTCTTTGTTCCAGATTACAGCATCTGCAGTTTCTCATCTCCACAGCAGGTAATTAATTACTTCCTGACTATTGCAGGCTTGAAATATAACCTCAATATACCAGACTGCTACAAGTTATTAACAATGTTAGAGTTCCATATATAAATAAATAATTTGATCAAAATTCACCCTTCGTACCTCAAGCTCCTCCAGCAGATCACTGTTTTGCTTGCGCAAGCTATTGTTGCTCTTTTCCAATTTTTCTAATCGCTCGTTTTCAGTCATTGTGGGAGAAGAATCTATCAGCTCATCCTGAAGAACATGATACTCAACCTCATAGGCCTGCAGTTGCTTGGATAGATCCATCTCGAAAACCTGGACACATCACCAGTGGTTACTTTTAACACAACCTATAAGATTCCTTTACAATTACTTCTAATTAATCTGCCCACTGAGCTGCATTTCTATTGCATATTTTATTCCTTTGTAAATTATTGCATCCGTTGATCAGAATCAGGTTTATTATCACTGACATATGTTGTGAAATTTGTTGTTTACTTGCAGCAGTGAAAGACACGAGGATAAAAATGACCACAAGTTACAAAAATAAATAAATAGTGCAAAAGAGGAATAACGAGCAGTTCTCCATATTTTAAAAAGCCGAACGCTGGAAATCTGAAATAAAAACAGAAAATTGCTGGAAACGCCCCACAGGTCAGGCTGTATCTGTGGAAAGAGAAACAGTTAATGGCCCGGGTTGAAGACCTTTCATCAGAACTGAGAAAGAGAGAAGGGAAGTTAGTCTAGGTAGGAGAGAAGGAGAGAGAAACAGAGTTAACATTTCAGGTTGATGGCCTTTCATCTGAACTCTCGTTCTGGTGAGTGTTCTGATGAAAGATCATTGAATCCGTAGTGTGCAAAAAGGATAATTGGTATGATAAATGGAAAGAATACAATGGTATAGAGGGGGCATAATTTTAAAGTGATTGGAGGAAGGTAGAAGGGGGATGTCAGAGGTAAGTTTTTTTTTACACAGAGAGTGGTGGGTGCGTGGAATGCACTGCTGGCAGAGGTTGTGGGGGCAGATATATTCGGGACATTTAAGAGACTCTTAGATAGCCACATGAATGATAGAGAAACGGAGGGCTACATGGGAGAGAAAGGTTAGATAGATATTAGAGCAGGATAAAATGACGGCACAACATTGTGGGCCGAAGGGCCTGTACTGTGCAATAGTGTTCTATGTTCTATGAATTTGGACAACACTGGACTACAATGGACAGAAACTTATGCTAAGTCTAATGAATTAAAGAGCAGAATGGTTCAAATATACCTGTCAAAATAACGATGAGGCAAATAACACTTTCAGATGCATGAGGAATCAAGAAGCCGTTGTTAGAGAGGCATTTTTCAGCCATGGGCTGTCAAAAACAGCACACTGCTGTATGCTGTCAGCACCATGAAAGTCCTGCTCTTGCACATAGTTATCAAGTAAACCCACTTCAGGCATCAAATCACAACATTTCAAAACTTAAACACGATAAGAAATTAATACCGCCAGTCAACCCCTACTATAAGGCTCAGTCCCACAGGTTTAAATGTGTCTGAGATTTATACAAAAAAGTAGAGCTGCTACCTCATAGTGCTAGAAACCTGGATTCAGTCCTGACCTTGGGTGCTGTCTGTGTGGAGTTGGTGCATTTTCCCTGTGACTACATGGATTTCATCCAAGTGCTCCAGTTTTCTGTGCAGGATGGTAGGTTAATTGGCCACTGTAAATTTCTCCAAGCGTGTAGGTAGAATCTAGTGGGCAGTTAATGAGAATGCAGGGAAAATTTTTAAAAATGGGATTCATGGCGGATTAGTGCAAATGGTTGGTTGATACCCAGCATAGAATCAGTGAGCTGAAGGGCCTGTGTCTGTGCTGTATCTGTCTATGACTCTATGATATTTCCTTACTATCACTGACTCCTTGTCTCTCTTTTTGTCCATTTCTCATTTCACTCCATTTCACTTCCTGTACGTGATTTGACACTGAAGTCACCCATTCTGAAGTACAATATATTGCTGAGATCATGTAATATTAATTTCAGAATGGATCAGTGTGGTTGGGAAAGCAGATGCACAGCTGTTCACTCAAATCCCCGATGTCCTGCAGAAAGCACTGTGCTGTTTACATAACACGTTTCCATGAGCTTTCAGTGCAAAGTGTGGCTGACGATGAAAGGGCAAAGGTAAATCTAATTAACAGCTGCAATTGGCTAATTGCAGGAATTTTTGGGCGATTATGTTGCATTCGCCAACACTGATATTCCTCATGAGATTAACAAGTATTCCATAACATACTCTTGAAGACTTAAATTTCTTTAAGATCTGTTCCATCACCAAGCACCCCACAAAAATGTACTGATCTGTAAAACCATGCATGATTTGCTCACTTCACATGTTCTATACCCAATTAAAAAAAATTACTTAAAATAGTGTGTAACTGTATACAGTACAGATAGAAAAAGCACTGGAGATGGAGTGAGCAAAAATATAAATAAAACAAAACTAAAACAAAGTTCTAAATTATGTAAAAGTTTACGAAGAAATTTATATAAAAAAAAGATGATGAAAGGAAATAGAGCTTTAAGTTCTCCCTCCACCCCCCAAAAATGTCTGACAATATTCTCTGGAAGATCTGATCTGAAGATTGTCATGTGCTAATTTCCACAGCTTCATGTTCAGAAGTAAAAATAAGTCACCTGGTACCTTTACAAGTGCTAACAGCTCAAGCATAAACAATTAGTTATTTCTGCCATTTTACATACTTGTTTGCTGCACACATTTTGGCTTTAACCATCTACGATGAGGACACGGGCAGGTTGTCAGGTACCTGCTACATGGTTCTAAATGAATGCAGGACATCCTTTCTGGCACAGATACAGCTAACTGGCTTCTTTCTGTGATATAAACTTCTGCAGTCCTCTCTCTTTTTAAGTCTCTAGCAATTTAATTAAGCAATTTAATTAAGCAATTTAACAAAGATAAAGCTGCAGAGGAACAGATTGGGAAGATTTACTTTATGATTCCCCATCCCCTCTTCCCTCTGGCCCACTATTTATTGGTTCCAGGCAGCAGCAAGGACACGTTCAAGAACTCTACCCATCACTGAGTTAACCCAGTTGTAATCTACTACTGCATCAGGTCGCTATAGTAACCAAAGCTGATAACAATTTCAGGTCAATGAGGTGCTTGGAACAGACATAACAGTGCATGCAAACGTCCTAGACTTACTGAACAGAACTGATTTCTTTATTCCGAAAACTGGAAGAGAATAATTCTAAAACAAAACAACAAAATATGATGGGAATACTACCAGAGATTTGGACAAAGAAAGAGATAAGTGTGACATCCTGTGAGAAAACTAAAAATGAACAACCATTTTAATCAAGAAATATGTTATTACAAATATGAACATTAGAAACAAGAGCAGTAGGCCATTCAGCCCCTCATGCTGAATCTGCTGTTCATTGAGATAGTGGATGATCTTTTACCTCACTTTCCTGCACTAACCCCATGTCCAATAATTCCTTAAATAACCAAAATGCTATTGATCTTTGCCTTGAATATAGTCAGCAACTGTAACTCCATGGCCCTTTTGGGTAGAGAATTCCTAAGATTCACCACCCATCAGGTGAAGAAATGTTTTATCCTGAATGATTAATCCCTTATTTTGAGATAATGAACCTTGGTTCAAGACATTTCAGCTGAGAGAGGAGCCCCTGCATTTATCCTGCCAAACCCCAGAAGAATTTTGCATCATTCAATGAAATTGACTCTCACTCTTTCAAGCTCAAAGAGTATGGGCTCATTCTGCTTAATGTTTCATAACAGGACAACCCCCTTCCCTTATTGCAATGGAGGGAACTCAATTTCATTGAACTCCCTTTATTGCACCAGTCTGGAGAGCCTTCACTGAACTCCCTTTACCGCAAGTATTTCCTTCCTTAGATGGGGAAGCCAGACCTGTACACAGTGTTCCAGGTGTGACCTCACCAAGGCCCTGTGTAATTACAGCAAGACATTCTTGACCCAGTACGCAAAACATCTTGCCATGAAGGCTAACATACCATTTGCCTTCCTAATTGCTTGGTCTACCTGGATGTTAGCTTTCAGTGATTCAAGGACACCCTGATCTCTGAACACTCCCAACCTTCAATCTTTCACTATTTAATTTCTGAAAGATCTGCAGGCAACTGATATTCTTAATTATATACCACAGCATCTCTCCGGGAAAAGGTAAACAAGGAGGCACATAAAATATACAATACAATAAATGATTTTACAGCATAATCCAGGCCATATACCTGATTTATTGTTTTTTCCATCTGCACTAGTCCAAGATTAGGGAGTGTGCACTTTATGAAGTCAATTATCGATTCCAGACTCTCATGCTGCAGAATTAGTGGCTTGTGGTTTCCCAGGAGGCTAAGAGCTACCTTAAAGATGACCTCTGACCCTTGAAGGAAGATCATATCTGCAAAAGAAATGCAAAAGTATTCTCCACATAGCAGTAAAATCAGAATTGGGGGAGGGGTGGTGGGAGTTTTTGTTTAAAATGAATTCTACTTGAGGTTTCCTTCAATTAGCAATAGTGAAAGTAACGAATGAAAGAAGGTTTACAGCGTTACTAATCCATGTAATTGTGGTGAACAAGAGTCCTGAAATTGTTGGACTGTTTATTGCTCAAGGTCACTAACTCCAAACAGTATCATTCCACCCCTGGGAAGAATATAATTAGTTTCATGATCTTTCTATTTTTTTATTTCTCAGAATTCCAAGGGGGAAAAAAAAGCATGCTTTGCATTATGATATAGAAAATTTAAAATGAACAAATATACTTACCAAATACTCTGGCCACAAAACCCAAAGGAAACTGAGAAGCAAATACAGTGAGAAACCATGGGGCAGCATAAAGGCTGGGGCTAATTTCATTCTCCTCAAAGTGGCAGTAGAGATCTCGATGATAGTCATGGAGGAGCCGTGAAAGCTGGTACATCTGTATCTGTGGGCCCAGAAGGAGGACACTTTATCGAACGATTACACTTAATTAAACAAACATCAAGGAGCGTCTGTAACTATTTGTTCATTGGTATGGCACAGTGCAGGGCTCTGAAATGCAACACACTTCCACTGGTCTCCAGTCATAATCCTAACAGCACTGACAGAGCTTCCCGGGAAAATCTTAACAGCTATTTCTCAGTCTTACACTGAGAAATTCAAAACTTGATAGGTAAATGGACTCCTCCTGTGCTGTCATAATTGCATCGCAAGTACAGATCCTCCTCAGGTTACAAACACTCGACTTATAGGCAGCCCATACATACAATTGAGTGTTTAGGAGATGGGCTGGATGGATTTGCTGGCTGCTGCAGGCATCTTCTGCAGGGTGGGAATGGGGCATTTCCGTGTGCCTCCTCCCCCTCCACTGTGCCACCACAGTCAGGGGCTGGGTCAAGCTGAGCAGAGCTGGGAGCACTGAGCACTCACTCGCTCACTCATCGAGTCAGTGAGGCCAGCTGGTGGCCACTTTTCCTGTGCCTGCTCGCTCTCCTGCACACTGTTTTTGTTTATTTCTGGCTTACAAACAGTTTGGGTTACGAACAGTTCTCAGGAATGGAACCCTGTCATAACCTGTACGAACAGGAGTAGACAATATGGTTCCTCAAACCTCATTCGCCATTTAATTAGATAGATTAGTTTCTATCACGTCTCTTAGTTCCCAAGAAGCTACCAGAGTCTTGAATTTACTTATCGACTGAAAATTTGCAGTTCTCTTGGGCAAAGAATTCGAAGGATTCACAATCTGAACAAGAACATCTTTCCCAGCCTCAGTACCAAAAGGACTAACCCTTTATCCTGAGTCAATGAACAATTGCATACGACTCTCCAGTCAATTTGTCCCTTACCGAGTGTAAACATGAGAAGAACAGGCCTGAATTGGCCCCAAGTTTAACTTGGGATAAACAGTCATTATCATTTCTGCATCTTATGCACACAGCAACATTATGAGCAGACTGCACTCAAACTCCTTCAAAATACCCCTGTAACTCTGTTCAGGTGATGCCCACCACCTGCCCACTCCCTACCCTCACACCACCCCATCTATTCCCTGCCCCTCTGACAGCACAGAAACAATGCCCAAAGTCAAAAAATGACACTCTTTGACAACTTTAGTGCAATACCTTTTCTCATCTTCTATGACCTTTCCCTAACTGACTAAATATGAAGAACTAACTAAGCATTACAATGCAACATTGTTTTAATCAATTTATTAAAATTAATAAATGGCTGTACAGTCATCTACAGCAGAGTGCACCCTACCATCTCCCAATGACTACAATATTATTCAGATCAGACTCAAGAGGTAATACAGTGTAACATATGTACCTGTAGAATAATCATATCGGGACGATATTGCCTTCTCAAGCCCATGTCATACATGAGAAACTTCAGCATCTGAAAAGCATCTTCTTCACTCATGTGCAGCAGCAAGATTCCTGCCACAAAACTAAGGCCTTGGCAATAGCCCACCTCTGGATCCAGAAGAGAATAAGCTTTCAAAAGATTGTATAGCGAGAGTTGTCCAGCACCCAGCTGAGTTGTAAAATAGGGATGTGTTGGAAATGTACGCCCTGGAAAACAAGACCGTCCAGTACATCAAAACGAGGACTGTATTAAAACCCCAATTATTCTTTGACTGCTACATTGAGCATTTGCAAATGTCCAGAATAATAAATAAACAGGGATAATGCAAAAGGTAAGGCAAAGAATAATGCAAAACATATTAAAAATCATTAAACACATTGCACTTCTCTTATCGTATTGTTTGACATATTTAACATTTGTTTTTTGTTTAAGAGTTTTTTTCAGTGGTACTTTTTTGTTGCTCAACTTCTCAAGCACTCTAGGTATTTTCTCAATGTTCAAACCACTTACAAAGGTTTTCAGATACACTGATTAAATACAGCGTTATACATCCCCCTTCCCCACCTCCCTCCAGGCATTGCTGTTCAAGTGACAGAAGTTCGCCCTTATGGAATTCACCAGTCACTACCAAAATATTGGAGAAACGGAATAACAACTTACTCTTCTGGAATTTATGTGAAAAATGACATAAACAAAATGTGTACAGAGAACTGAACTTGGTTGCAGGCTTCTGGTTCACAGCAGGAGACCACTTAAAGGATTTGATTTGGAAACTGACAAGGCAATGTCTTCCATTAACACTTGTAAAATACTTTATCAAACAATGTTACATCCATTTCTAGTTAATTAAAACAACAACCCTTTTTCTTCTGTCTACCATACAATCAGAATTCCCTTGCCTTTAAATCACACATCTGCAGGGGTATTACTGTTGAAAGAAAAACTTCCTATAGGTACACATCTCCACTTATAACAAGAGATTTAATGGGGGGAGAAAAAGGTCCACGTAATGGAAAATCATGAATCTGGATAATTTTCTAGGAATGCAACATCTCCATAACTTTCTAGGATATAGTAATCTCTAGAAATAAAAAGCATGCAAGGTTTAATTATTTTTTTAAGAGTAGACTGTACGCTAACTCTCGTTAATGTTTTATTGCTGCCTCTTTCTGTCATTCCGTACTCTGTATTCTCTGGATACAGCATCTTATAAAACCTGGAAGTAGGGTTTTTTTAAAAAAACTGATAGTGCAGGCCTTCAAAATCCCACAGTTAATTCACGAGTAGGTAACTTAGCCTCTAGTCAATTGAGAGTCCACTGTATATGCATGGTTTAAAAAAAACTGAATATGCTTTTTTATTCAATATGAAATAACTGACAAAAAAGGGACTAAATAGCTGTATAATTTGCAGAGTTTTTTTTTAAATTGCTGCCTAGCTACACTGAATATTAGGTGAATGGATTAGTTACTTAGTTGGTTCATTGATATGAAATAGATAGGATATACAAAATGAACCACAGGAAATGAGTTAGAACTCATCACTTGGTAGAAAAAAATTCATTTCACTTCACACTGAAAATTTATATAGTGGAACTCCACATTATTTCAGAATGGCTTCTTGAATAATTACAGGCCTAAATTTTTATCCAATTAAATCCCATTGTCCTACCATTAGTAAATCCATTACAGCAATGCTAAGAAAAATCCATAAAAAATATACTCAAAAGAGACTTGAATTTTATAGCATTAAACAGCGCAAGCCTAGAATATTAATTGGCCTTGTGCTTTGCTATTGGGCCATAGAGTCATACAGCACGGATACAGGCTCTTCAGCCCATTGAGTCCTTGCCAAACAGGTGCCCACCCAGCTAGTCCCAATTTCCTGCGTTCGGCCCATATCCCTCTAACCCCCACTCCTGCATGTACCTGTCCAAGTGCTTCTTAAATGGTACAAATCTACTGTGGGTCAACTGTGCTTTCTTCTACACGTCAGTTAAGTGAGTCACTACATTTGGGCTATTATGCGAATACACTGACATAGGGTACTGAAAGCTCACAAGCTCATTTGCACCACATTTCCGAAACTATTATTATTAACATTTCAAGGGACATCTCATAACATTTCAGCTGGTATGTGAAGAGACTGGTAGTGAAAATGAGATGTATACTTGGCTCAAACTTTATGTGAAATGTTCAGTGCAACTTGTGCAGATCACCATATAGGTAAGGGCAGTAACACGCATGCAAGTCCGGAGGATAGGTGAATGATGCTAATCTTGTGCAACATCACCTAACTGGAGCTCATCGATGCAGCTAACTCCACTATGGAATCCAGCAATTAGCAATCAGAGGGCCCAAACACTACCCGCACTGTTTAAAGGGATCAACTACCTGCAGGCTTGACGCAGATGGATTGTAGGAGAGCTGGTTTTTGAGAACTATATGGTGCAGGAAGTTACGCTATGATTTGAACATTCTCCCTGTGAAAATGTGTTTCTGCCAGGTGCTGTGGTTTCTTCCCACATCTCAGAGGAGGCTGTAAATTACCACTAGTGTAGGTGGTCCATGTAGACTCCTGGGCTGAAGGGCCTGTTTCCAAGCTGTATGATTCTTTGGTATGATAATAGAGGTGCAATCGATGGGCATGTGAGAATAGGTTACAGTGAAATAATTAGGGAATACCCTGAGAGGCAGCATAGCCTCTTGCTACGTTGTAAGAGTATATGAGAATAAGATTTTGGGGATAGGTTTGACAGAAGTTTCTCTCATTCCCTGACCTCTAAACTTCAGCCTGTCAAATTTTGTGTGTGTGTGAAGCTTAGAGTAGTGGCTAGTTTGTGTGAGTGTGTTGTGTGCTGTCGATTGTTAGGTCCCAACCCTGATCACTGGAGCTCATTGATAGTCGAGTCGTGATGGCAGATTGCACAAACCAGTACAAAAGGACCAGTGGGGGGAAATGGGGTTTGATGATAGGTTCACTGACCTTGACCATGTGCGCAAGGTCAAAAAACACTGGATTGAGCCACATCTCTGGGGCTTGACCCCTCACTTAATGCCTCCTCTCACTCCACTGGGGGCCTGGAGAGGTACCTGGACCAGAGGCTAAGGGCCCCTTTCCTTCTCTGTATCTTATCAAAAGGTCTCCCGAGTCACATTGAGAAACCTGGATGGCCGCCGACTTGTGCTCTGTTGCATCTTCCACCACCTTTGCAATCTTTTACACCACCAGTTTTCGCCACAAAGCTCTTTCCCTTTAAGAGGTCCAGGTTGGTGTTTACTCATCACTAACTTGCTTAAATTGATTGCTAGTCAATCAGGACACCGGGTTGTGTGGTTAGGAACTAAAGCAAAAATGATTAGCATGAGCAGAAAAGTGTAATCACATAAAAGGCCACAGTACAAAATTACAAATGGACACAGATTACACAAGCATCACAATCTCAGCACTTATTTTCTAGAACAATCCCATCTAATCCTTTGTTTTTGCCCCTTTTCTCATCTCCACACATAAACAAACATTCCATTGTCAGAAACTACCAAATGTGACGTTGTACCCCATGAATTTACAATCGCAGAGTCAACCTTTAACAGGCAGAGACTGGAACTGAATGTCAGTGCAAAGCAGAAACCATACACGGGCAGATCAATTCATTGCTGTTCCCCACCCAAGGTTATTTCATAATCTGATTCAATCAACACCGTAAACAAGATTCTATTCTGGATTCGTACTTCCAATCTATGATGATAATGACACCACAGAATACCATATTACTATACAAATGGTTGTATATTCAATAGGCTAAAACAAGAAAGCTCCTGGCTTGCCAAGTGACAAAGAGGTTGGGCTAGTAAGAAGGAAGCTTTGCATATACTTTATTAATTGTATTTAAGACAGCAGGGTAATCTGTTCATTTTCCCCAATGCAAATCAACCACATTTTATAGGCAAGCAGGAGATCTTATTGTCCACTAATGGAAAAATACCTGAATTTCACGGTTCTATTAGAGAAGATTAAGATGTAATAATTCAGCTATTGCCCTTCAGGAAGATTAGACAATTAACATGAACAATTAATTGTGTACAGTTAAAAAAATTTAAAGGATATCACTTGCAACCAACAGTAAATGAATGAATATAGTTGGATAGTGAGGATAGATGTTTTTTTTTCAAATGTGTTAATTCTTTGGGATATTTTACAATGTTAAAGGCTTTACATGAACATGAGGCATTGTTTCTTTCACCATTATAGAAAACAATTATATGTCAGGATTCCAGAGGGCCTGAGCTAATGGAGAAACTCAAAATGAGCCACGGATAAAGTCTTTGGATAGAAACTAAATGATTATAAGCATTACTTTTGGTGTAAAGTTGCAGGGCTTGGCATACAACACCATTGAAAACAACAAAAACCCTGCAGATACTGGAAATCTGAAATAAAAAGAGAACATGTTGGAAACACTCAGCAGCATCTGTGGAAAGAGAAACAGTTGACGTTTTCTGTCAAAACCTTTCATCAATCAGTTCAGTGATGCCTGACCTGCTGAGTGTTTCCATCATTCCCTGCTTTCATACCATTATCTTAACTGCATGCCACTTCACACATACAGTGCATGCAAAAGTTTGGGCAGCCCTGGTCAAAATTTCTGTTACTGTGAATAGCAAAGTGAGTAAAAGATGAGCTGATTTCCAAAAGGCATAAAGTTAAAGATGACACATTTCTTTAATATTTTAAGCAAGATTACTTTTCTATTTCCATCTTCTACAGTTTCAAAAGAACAAAAAAGCAAAATGGCCCAATGCAAAAGTTTGGGCACCCTGCATGGTCAGTACTTAGTAACACCCCCTTTGGCAAGTATCACAGCTTATAAACGCTTTCTGTAGCCAGCTAAGAGTCTTTCAATTCTTGTTTGGGGGATTTTCGCCCATTTTTCCTTGCAAAAGGCTTCTAGTTCTGTGAGATTCTTGGGCCGTCTTGCATGCACTGCTCTTTTGAGGTCTATCCACAGATTTTCGATGATGTTTAGGTCGGGAGACTGTGAGGGCCATGACAAAACCTTCAGCTTGTGCCTCTTGAGGTAGTCCATTGTGGACTTGAGGTGTGTTTAGGATGGTTATCTTGTTGTAGAAACCATCATCTTTTCATCTTCAGCTTTTTTTTTTACAGACGGTGTGAGGTTTGCTTCCAGAATTTGCTGGTATTTAATTGAATTCATTCTTCCCTCTACCAGTGAAATGTTCCCCATGCCACTAGCTGCAACACAAGCCCAAAGCATGATCGATCCACCCCCGTGCTTAACAGTTGGAGAGGTGTTCTTTTCATGAAATTCTGCACCCTTTTTTCTCCAAACTTTCCTGCGTCCTCACCACAAAATTCAGCGTCAGAAGTTTGCAAAGGAACATCTAAACAAGCCTGATGTATTTTGGAAACAAGACCTGTGGACTGATGAAGTTAAAATAGAACTTTTTGGCCACAATGAACAAAGGTATGTTTGGAAAAAAAGGGTGCAGAATTTCGTGAAAAGAACACCTCTCCAATTGTTAAGCACAGGGGTGGATCGATCATGCTTTGGGCTTGTGTTGCAGCCAGTGGCACGGGGAACATTTCACTGGTAGAGGGAAGAATGAATTCAATTAAATACCAGCAAATTCTGGAAGCAAACATCACACTGTCTGTAAAAAAGCTGAAGATGAAAAGACAATGGCTTCTACAACAGGATAACCATGCTAAACACACCTCAAATTCCATAATGGACTACCTCAAGAGGCACAAGCTGAAGGTTTTGCCATGGCCCTCAGTCCCCTGACCTAAACATCATCAAAAATCTGTGGATAGACCTCAAAAGAACAGTGCATGCAAAACAGCCCAAGAATCTCACAGAACTAGAAGCCTTTTGCAAAGAAGAATGGGCGAAAATCCCACAACCAAGAATTGAAAGACTCAGCTGGCTACAGAAAGCATTTATAAGCTGTGATACTTGCCAAAGGGGGTGTTACTAAGTACTGATCATGCAGGGTGCCCAAACTTTTGCATTGGCCGTTTTCCTTTTTTGTTCTTTTGAAACTGTAAAAGATGGAAATAAAAGAGTAATCTTGCTTAAAATAATAAAGAAATGTGTCATCTTTAACTTTATGCCTTTTGTTACTCGCTTAGCTATTCACAGAAACAGAAATTTTGACCAGGGGTGCCCAAACTTTTGCATTCACAAATTCTCCAGGTTTGATTTTCAGTTAAGCCATCCATTGTACTCTAATCACAGACATCAACCTTTACAAATTAAATAGTGGGTCCTTATTTTTCAGAAACATTTCTACTACCTTTAATACCATTGACACCTCAGATCTCTGCTTCACCTGTCCTCCATGGTGGATCTTTGTGCTACTTTGCATTCGGGGGCTCCATGCTCTACTATCAAAATGAAGTCACTGCATCCTTCCAAACAGTTTCATCTCACCCTCTCAGTCAGCTGCATGGTTTCTCTTCAAGCAAGAGACACATAGCTCAATATATTTTTGTTTAGACATTAAAAGGGAAGTATTAGTCTGGGAAAATGTCACCAAGCTAAAGAATCAAGTAAAGTCTTATTGAATGATGCAGGCACGAGGGGCGAATTGCTCACTTCTGCTCTGGTTTCTTATGATCTCTCAAAGCCCACCCATCGTCTACAGAGCTTAAGTGAGGGAATACACCGTACTTACCCAAGCCACAACAACACTCAAGGAGCTCAATCATGAGGGGCATAGATAGGGTGAATGCACTCAAGTCTTTCTACCACCCGCCCCCCCCCCAAGAGTTGGGGCATCAAGAACTAGAGGGCATAGGTTTAAGGTGAGAGGGGAAAGTTTTAAGAGGAACTTGAGGGGCAACTTTTTTATTTTTTTTTACACACAAAGGCTGGTATCTATGTGGAATCAGCTGCTGGAGGAAGTGGTTGAGGCAGGTTGGACAGGTACATGGATTGGAAAGGTTTAGAAGGTTATGGGCCAAATGTTAGCAAATGGGACTAGCTTGGATGGGGCATCTTGGTTGGCATGGACCAGTTGGGCCGAAGGGCCTGGTTCTGTGCTGTATGACTCAATATTAACTTTAGGAAAAGATGCTGGCTTGTCTGGCACCACTGTCAACTGAGTCAGTGTCCACTCTGCAGTACTTGCAATTTACACAATGCTTTCCTGCAATATACCAAACCTCATTTGTTTGTTTACTACAGACAAGACAGGCGCTAATAATAAGTAGAGTCACAAGCCATTTTCAAATCATATACGAACACTGTGTTTACATCATCACTGGGTCATCATCCTGAAATCCCCAGCTAACAGCAGGATGAGAATACCTCCACAAGGCATCTCAGGGAGAAAGCCCATCACCTCCTTCTTAAGGTAACCTGCGACGAGGAACAACTGTACTCTAAATCTCCTGCACATCAAGATAAAAGCAAAATGCTGCATTGTGGAAAAAAAATGCAAAGAATTCTAGACTGATCCAGCAAAGACTTAGCACAGACAAAACTATGATGCATGACCTGAGTCCATACTGTAAATTTCAATGGCTCTCTTTTGTTTTAAGCAAATGACACCATCATCCTAAATTGGATCAGTTTCCACAATTTTGCATATGACAACCCACTCCTATTCTTACCACAATCTTTATCAGGAGGACAGTTATCAAACTGACCAATTGCATGTCAAATGTCACCTTGCCATCGAGAAGCCACAATTTTGCACAGATAAAACTGAGGCCAAGCCTTTGGTTATCCACATCTCTAGACTCTGAACTGTACTTGGTTGAGCTAATCCTGGACAAGCAGTTCAATTTGTTCATGAGCAGGGACTGATTTTACTGTTGCCAAATCATACTCAGGTAGGATAAATAATTCACTTTTCACTGTATCGCTACTTGGCTGAATCTCAAGCTCTCACTGCACTGAGCTCTACAGCCTAGAGGCAAGGATAAACTCGGGCAGTTCTAGGACCGTCATTAGGAGAAGAAAGCAGGCCAGAAATTAAAATTGGAATAATTAAAGTGGAACATTATAATAGAGGACTAAAGTTCTGCAAACATTGTTCAAAAGGCATGTTAACCCATTAATGGATGGTGGAACCAATGAAGGAACAGGGAGTTAAGAAATAGCTGAGTACAAACCCTCCTTCTGGATGGCTGACCAGTTATGTCACCAGCGATGCCAAGCCTATGACAGTATACTTACTGTAAATATTTCCACAGCACCCAGGCTAACTTTGTACCAGACTTGTGGCAACAATTTCACAACTATTGCCAGGTGGTTCTGAGGAGACTGAAAGATATGACTGGGAGTGACTTAACAGTTGCAAACAGACAGGCAATGCTGGTGGTTGACCAAGTAGCACCTAAAACACAACAGGCTGTAACGGCTGTGATTCTGAACAACCGCCCATCAATAATGGTTAGCCAGGCCCTCACTCCTGTATCATTCAGACCAAACTTCCTCGACAGCTGGAGTCTCTACATCAATTCCTTGACAAAGTGAGGTTTGGTCACCTATATTTGCAGAAGCAGTTATGTGGCTACCAGCAGGTGGCCACAATCCATCACCTGTGTCAACATCCACTATCTTGGCACGGGGTGATCATCTTCTCAGTATCTCATTTTAGGGGATCTCCACTGGGACACCCACAGTTCTGTGCACGTGTGGGAAGAAAAAAATCAAAATACTTAGAAAAGACTCATATGTACCGATGTGTCAGAATAAAAATCACACAAAATTGAAGAATGGAAAAGTCCATAAAACTGTTAAAAACTATTCTCTTTGTTTGTCCTGATAACCCCATTCAGAGGGAGCTGTGCCTTCTTCAAAGGCAGCGACGATTATGAGCAAATGGGTAGAACATAGGCCTCCAATCTCTGTGAAGGCCTGTAACTCGAGTGTTATTTTTCCTGTCTAGGAAGAAAAGCAGGGCACAGTGTCTCTTCCAGGGTTTCTTCACAATTTCTAAGGCACAATACTTGACAGAACACAGGATGTTCTTGTCTTTTAGGAATAAAGTCAAAATACAAAACTTGCAGGGTGCCAGGTAAATTCATACCCTTCAGATACAACTTGGCTATGGAAAAGCTGGTACAAGATAAAATTTCTTTATTAGTCATATGTACATCAAAACACACAGTGAAATGCATCTTTTGCATAGTGTTCTGGGGGCAGCCCCCAAGTGTCACCACGCTTCTGGCGCCAACATAGTGTGCCCACAACTTCCTAACCTATAGGTCTTTGCAATGTGGGAGGAAACTGAAGCACCGGGAGGAAACCCATGCAGACACAGGGAGAACATACAGACTCCTTACAGACAGTAACCGTTTACAGACAAACTCCTTACAAGGGCCAAAGACTGGATGCAATGGGACTCAGTCTGGGCTGACAAAACCTGTAGGTGCAACCTCTTCCACCTTATGCCACTATGCTTCTTTTGCCACCTACGTTAGAGGAGGCTTCGTCTTGAAAACCAACTAAGTGCAGAGGTTGGAAATCCAAAATAAAGCAGAAAATGCTCAGCAGGTCTGGCAACATCTATGGAAAGAAGAACAGAGTTGACGTTTCAGGTTGAGCATCTTTCAACTGATGCAAAGGTATTGACCTGAAGTGTAAACTCTAGTTCTGTGATTGGAGGGTGGCAAATGTTGTTCCTTTGTTTAAGAAATGGAATAGGGATAATCCTGGGAATTACAGGCCAGTGAGTCTTACTTCAATGGTGGACAAATTACTGGAGAAGATTCTTAGAGACAGGATTTATGGGCATTTGGAGAAACATAAGCTGATTAGGGACAGTCCGCATGGCTTTGTGAGGGGTCGGTCATGCCTCACAAGCCCAATTGAATTTTTTGAGGATGTGACAAAGCACTTTGCTGAAGGTAGAGCAGTGGATGTGGTGTATGTGGATTTTAGTAAGGTGTTTGATAAAGTTTCTCATGGAAGGCTCATTCAGAAAGTCAGGAGGCATGGGACCCAGGGAAACTTGGCTGAGTGGATTCAGATTTGGTACGCCCATAGAAGACAGAGGGTGGTTGTAGATGGAGCGTATTCTGCCTGGAGGTCGGTGACCAGTGATGTTCTGCAGGGATCTGTTCTGGGACCCCTGCTCTTTGTGATTTTTATAAATGACTTGGATGAGGATGTGGAAGGTTGAGTTAGTAAGTTTGCTGATGATACAAAGGTTGCTGTAGATTACAACAGGACATAGATAGAATGCAGACCTGGGCTGAGAAGTGGCAGATGGAGTTCAATCTGGATAAGTGTGAAGTGATACAATTCGGGAGATCAAATTTGAAGGCAGAATACAAGGTTAATAGCAGGGCTCTTAGCAGTGTGGAGGAACAGAGGGATCTTGGGGTCTACATCAATTGATCCCTCAAGGTTGCTGTGCAGGTCGATAGGGTTGTTAAGAAGGTGTATGGTGTGTTGGCCTTCATTAGTCGGGATATTGAGTTCAAGAGCCGCAAGGTGATGTTGCAGCTCTATAGAACTCTGGTCAGACCACACTTGCCGAGTATTGCGTTCAGTTCTGGTCACCTCATCATAGGAAGGAGGTGGAAGCTTTAGAGAGGGTGCAGAGGAGATTTAGCAGGACGTTGTCTGGATTGGAGAGCATGTCTTATGAGGATAGGTTGAGTGAGCTAGGGCTTTTCTCTTTGGAGAGAAGGAAGATGAGAGGTGACTTGATAGAGGTGTACAAGATGATGAGAGGCATAGATCGAGTGGACAGTCAGAGACTTTTTCCCCAGGGCAAAAATGGCTAACACAAGGGGGCATCATTTTAAAGTGATTGGAGGAAGGTAGAAGGGGGATGTCAGGGGTAAGTTTTTTTTTACACACAGAGAGTGCTGGGTGCGTGGAACGCCCTTCTGGCAGAGGTTGTGGGGACAGATACATTTGGGACATTTAAGAGACTCTTAGATAGGCACATGAATGATAGAGAAATGGAGGGCTATGTGGGAGGGAAGGGTTAGATAGATATTAGAGCAGCATAAAATGTGAGCATAACATTGTGGGTCGTGTGCCGTAATGTTCTAAAAAACTTTAAGACTTCTAAGTCTACCCAGGGCTTTCAGCTAAAACTCTCTGAACTGTTGCCTGTGCCAGAAAATTCACGCGATTCTGGATGCAAGAAGATTACAACCACAACATCTTCCTGCATTGATATCAAGCGTGAGCTGACCTTTGTGAAGATTCACAAACGTCCACTTTGGGAGAGATACAGGAGTGGAAAAATATCCAACATTAATGAGCACTGTCGGATGCCTAAAGGAAAAAAAATGGCAAAGTACTACACATTTTGGTGCTGCAAATTTAAATTGCTCTACTTTTCACAAAATTTTAATCACTTAATCCATATATATACCAATTCAACTACTTTTCAGCCAGGTTTGAATCCACTCAGTTAAAACATAAAACAACAAACTTTAAAATGATTAATAGTATCAAACCATCGACATTATCATGAAATAGGGTCAAAAACAACATAATATTCTTTCTGAAGATCTCCATAGAATTCAAGCAGCATGTTATCAGATTTAACATGCATGAAAATTAGTTCGCCAGAGAAGGACAAAAATAGAAAGCCTTTATGTTAAAACGGCATTGAGCACAAGTCCAGTAACTATGTAAAATTGAAAGTGTTACAATAACTGGGCTGTAACAAGGGTGGGAGCACATATAGAATAGTTTGTTATTTATACTGGTGCGAACTCCACCTTAACCACAAAATATGAAGTGAAAAGAGGGTCATAAAGAATTATTTATCAAGGGTCTCTTTTAGAGTAGCAACGTACTATGAGGTGAGCTCTAATTTTAAAGTTCAGCATATTTCTCTACTGCTTACGAACAGAATACAACAGTGCAAGTTCTGCCTGTTTGTTTACACATTGGCTTACAGCTTTGGAACTCACAAGAACATTTGCCAGGGACTTGGGATAAAAATGTCAAAGAATAAAATGCACTAATCAAATCTGAACCATTGATAGTTATATATGTGTTTAATTAGTGCAGTCAGCAATCTACCCGTCGCAGAAGTGTGCTATCCACAATGGTATTGATAGCGGTGACCGTACTACAGAGAATGAGTCCTGTCTACATACAGAATACATATGAAGCATCCATGGGTAACCATAGAATTATGTCCTGCCATAATATATAACCTCATACCAAGTACACTCTTCCATCATCATCAGGCCTGCTGGCCAATCTGGCTCAATGAAAAGTGCAGACAAGCACATACAGGATAGTTTGTTACTTATACTGGTGTGAACTCCACCTTAACCACAGAACATGAAGTGCAAAGAGGGGCATAAAGAATTATTTATCCAGTCTCTCTTTTCTCCCCCCCAGAGTAGCAACCTATTATGCGATGAGCCCCAGTTTCATAGTTCAGCATTTTTCTCTTCTGTGCACTAACAGAATACAACATGTCCAAGTTCTGCAAATTTACTTAAACACTGGAAGTCACTTGAAGACAGGATTAAATACACTTGAAAATATAACACTAACCTGGAGAAGATACAGCTCAGGACTATAATGTGGTACACTGCAAAAGTATTCTTCCAGTCAGAATTAAGCAAACCCACAATCAACGAAGCTTTTCAATTATACCACAAGGGGCTGTGAATGGTATTTGATAAGTAAGCTGGAAGTCAATCCTAAAGTCCAGATCCTCACAATGGTACAATCTTGCATGGTTGTGATAGCAATTCTAAAACATTTGCAGCCAACTTCGGCCAAAGCGCAAGGGGTATAATTAAGGCCCTACCCACATTATGAAATGATCAAAGGATTGCGGCTGGGTTTATAGCAAGATAGACAAACTTGTGAAAAAATAACTTTTATATTTGTAAATACTGAAATTAATAAATGTAGGGAAATAAGAAACAGAAAGAGGAGGGTGCCACCTGGCCCTTCGATCATATTCTGCTGTTCATCAAGATCATGGCTGGTCTTCTACCGTAGCACCATTTTCCTTCAATTTTCCCATATCCATCGAGCTCCGTAATATCCAGAAATCAATTGTTTATAGGTTGGGAGACCAGACTTGTGCATAATATTCAAGGTGTAGTCTCATCAGGATCCTATATAATTACAGTAAATCCTTTTTTGCCCTTGTACTAAAATCCTCTTGAAATAAAGGCCAACCTGTATGCTAACATTCAGTGATTCATGTACCAAGATACCCAGGTGTCACTGAACACCAACACCTTTCAATCACTCAACATTTAAAAAGATATTTTACTTTTATATTTATTTTCTACCAAAGTGCTGACCTCACATTTTTCTATATACATTTCATTTGCCAGATCCCTGTGCATTCACTTAGCCTGCCTATACTCTCCACAAGCCTGTGCATTTTTCTCACAGCCCACACTGCCACCTAGCTTTGTTTCATCAGCAAACTTGGATTTTAACACTTGGTTCTCCCCCCCATCCCCCATCTAAATTGTGATCAGTTGAGGACCCAGCATCGACCCCTGCAGCAGCATACTAATAGCCTCTCCCAACCCGAAAAAGACCCAATTATCCCTACTCTCTCCTTTCTGACTGTTAGCCAATCCCCAATCAATGCCAGAATATTACCTTCAATATCATGAGCTCAAACTTGTATGGCACCATATCGAAGTACTGGAATTTCAAAAGCCAGTTTGTGTGAGAAGTATAAAGGGAGGTAGGATAAAAGTGATAATGATGCAGATGTGGGAATACAAGTCATTGGAAGCATGCTGGCAATGTTCAGATGGTAGCAATGATACCACACAACATCGGTTCCACATACTAAGAAAGAAGAACAGCTAGAGTGGTTGGATGTCTCGTTGATGTTTTGTTGAGATGTGTGCAGGAAGTAAATAAGAATCTAAAATACACAGATACTGGAAATAAAACAAAAAATACAGGAAACACTCAGGTTGGGTAGTATCTGTGGAAAGGAAAACCGTTAATATTTCAGGTCAAAGACCCTTTGTTAATGCTGCTTGAGTGCTTTCTGCATTTTCCGTTTTTACTACAGGAAGTACCATTCATAGAGGGAACAAGCAAGGAGAATAAGTTGGTCCTTATTAAAGGCATGGTGGTTCCAGAACTGAGGAAGGCAGAAGTTCAAATCATAATAAAAGAAACTGAGCAGTTGCCTGAAATTCCACTTCAGGGTCAAGTAGAAACCTTGGAGAAATGTATTAAAAGCCTTAAAATGCCCAAGTGGCACCATTTTTTTTGGGGGGGGGGTGGGGGGGTGGGAGAGTGGGAGAGATTCTGCTAAACCTCCCCAAATCTGGTGTGAAATTGAGACAGCCCACAATTGAAATGTTGTACTTGGATCTTTCTGGAGGTATGGCTACAGAGCTGGGGGAGGGGTGGGGGGGGGTGTAAGTTTTAGAATTTGAGTTTTCAATTATCCACAACTATAAGAATAGGACTGCTCAGCTTAAACTACATGGAACAAATCTCTTTGCTCTGTCAAAATCTGACCTGAATATCAATGTAATTAATCATACGACATGCAAATCTTTGCACAACCAGTTGTTATGGGCATAAAACCACAGGCTCAAGTTTAAAAACAGCCCGTGTTCAAGGCTACACCCTAGATTGCCTAACAACTATAATGATAAACAAATAGATGTTAGAGACTATGCATAACACTGCTTACAAAAATAAACAGTGCAACTTGCTTTCCATTGAAGAAAATTATATAATTCGATTGTTAATTCTAACAAGTACCATACCTCTCCTCCCAATCAAATCGAGCATCCCATCAATGCCTGGGTAGTTTATACACTCCTCAAAAATGCAGTCTCCCGACCATATGTTTCACCAGCAGTCCTGTTCAAACTTTGCAAGCCTTCATCAAGTACAATCTTGGTCTTTTGCCTACAGCTTCAGCATCCAACTCTGAGCATTTGGGCTCCTTCATCACACTTTGTACCAATCACAGTGCCCTCTGTCACCTGCAGCAAGGGATTAACTTTCTTACTGAATTGGCACCTTCACTCCATCCCTACCAACTTCCCTATTAAGTCACTTTGTTCCCCTCACCAGTTCGTGGGAAAACAAAGTTCCTGTTGCTTGCTTATAAACTTGCTTAGATATCTGATGGCCCCTCCTCTAGCTTTGCATGGATCACAACTCTTTCGCTGCCACTGACGAGATTAACTGTGTCCCCTTTTCAGACTTCACCAGCAGTGGTCAATTCCATCAACATCATCCACCCTACTACCGGTCCCCCAGTACAAGCCATACCTTGCCAACACAAGGAAAACTGGCTGCATTAGTTGACTGGGCCATCAATTGCCAGATCTGGCTTATTAAAATCGTCAGATATCTTCTTTCTGTACCAAACCATTACCACTCAGCTAAAATACTCACCCCTCCTTATCACACACTCCAGTCACCTCCTTAAACCATATGCTACATCTCTTCTCCATACTTCCCCTCGCATCTCAAGCATCAAATGTGAAGAGCTCATGCATTTTGCTGTCACCTAATTAAATCCACCTACTTAGCTGCCCACTACCCCAACTTTCCTCTCACTCACGAGGCCAGAAATGCCCCATTGAATCCCATCTCTCTCATTTCTTTTCCATTTACCCATGTGCTTCTGCCAAACTCACAACAGATAGCTACCCCCCTGAGCCCATCCTGACTTCTCCCTCGGCAATATATGCTATAGCACAAGCCTCCCAGAGACTGCCCTCCCACACCCTATCAAAATCACTTTCATCACTTCTTCCTTAAAACTAACCCTTGACCATTCAGTCCTTGCTAAATATTGATTCAACTCCAAATCCTTTTTCCTCTTAGTCCTTAAATGCAGTCTCCTAGATCTCCTTTATAATCATGATCCCACACCCCTCTAACAGCACTGAAACAACCACAACCAAAATCATGAAAGACCCCTTGTAACTACATCCATGGATCATTAAAACTCCATGATCCCTCTGCAGTTTGTGACATGCTCATCCTCTGCTTTCCTGCTGGTCAGATTTATGTTTTTTGTTCATCCTCAAGGATGTCATTTATTACTCATCCCTTGAACTAAGCAGTTCACTGGGTTACTTCAGGAGGCAATAATGAGTTCACCACATTGACGTGGATCTGGAGTTGGCTATAGTCTCATGATGAGGCCTGGCAGGTTTCCTTCCCCAAGTGGCATTAGAGCACCTGATAGGTTTTTAAATGACAACCCAATAATCTCTTTATAGATTTTTAAATAAATTCCCGAGTTACCAGGCTGGAATTGCACTTGTCTACCTGGAACATTCGTTCAGATTTCTGATCACTAATCCAGTAACACAGGTACTACACTACCGTCCCCCCGATTGCTCTTGGTACCATGTTTGCACATCTGCCTATACATAGAGTACTGGCTTCCTTTTTTGAGGGCCGCAGTTTCAGTTTTGGAGTCCACTCTTCTCTTGCCAATTATCCCACTGCTCCCTAGACCACTCACCTCCCGTCTCCCCAGGGCTCTTTTCTTGTGCCCACCCCCCAATGCTCCCCTACCCCATAATAATCAATACATGATCTTTAGCAACATCTTTCCCTACATCCTGATTTTTGACTAACTCTCCCACCCCGCCAGGCCCTGAATCGGTGTCATACCAGGTCACCAACCCACTGGCACCCTGACACCCCTAACCCAAGCTTACCATATTTCCCTTCATGCAATAGGGAGGTCCATGTGCATTAATAAAATTTGTAAGCCAGGTCTATCACCATGCACAATGATCTTTAAGCTTGTTCTTAATGGCACAGATCAATTTTAGGTGGTTAGAATACATTGTCCAAAATCACTCCCAGTCACTTGATATTGGTTGAGCTTCATTGGTGTCTGGTTGATTTACAGCATGGTTATTCCTCCTGCTTCATTAGATGCTCTGGTCATCGACACAACAGTTTCCCCACACAAACTGATAGGTTACTCAATAAAATAATTCCCGCTGCTGTCTGGGCTGTGGATGATCAATTTAATTGCACAACTTACTAATTTGTCAGTTGGTCAGGTGCGGAACATACTTTGGTAACTGGGAACAGGACACCTCTTTCTAGAATTACGCAACAGGCTCAAATACTCAGAACCTTCAATTTACTAAAAAAACAATATCAACAATGGAGAAACAAAAGATGAATACATAAGAAAAAACAACAAGATGCTGGAGGAACTCAGCAGGCCAGGCAGCATCTGTGGAGAAATGCGGACGATCAACATTTCGGGTCAGGACCCTTCAAGACTCAGACACTTCCCACAGTAATACAAGATCTCTGATGGCTTAGCTAATGTGCTGTACCTAATGTGAAAAAAAAATACAGAAAAATGCAGGCCATAGGTTCACTTTTATTGAATTCAACAAGGAAAATTAGTGGGATGCAACTGATGAGCTATCCGAGCTAGGGAAGATAATGATAAAAATTGGGCTTTGATTTCAGACCAGTACCACAGGAATGTGTGGATACCAGAGGAATTTCAATGGAAGATTTGACAATACTTTGGGATTATCGTGGCTGAACAACTACTTGAGATGTACATAACTTCTGAAGTAAACATTAATAAGAAATACCACAAAAAATTTATACATGCAACAAATCGCCTCTTCAGATAAGAGAGCATTCAGCAATCATTTTTAAAATTACTGATTCAAAAGATTAAAATCTATTGTCAATCATTGGCTAGTAACGGAATATAACTTGTGCATTTCAACAATCTTGGAAGAGAGACTTGGAAGCAAAAGATGATATAACCAGTTTGCATGCTCATTTATTGCAACCAGGTGGTCATTTGGCTTATTGGGTTCATGCTGGCTCCCAACCATCCTGTTCTTCCTTCCTCATTTCTCTGTTGCTCTGCAAGTTATTCTTCTCACATATCCACAATTTTTTGCCACTTACCTACACCAAGTGTTAATTTACAATTAACCTTTAGTGTAGGTAAGGGTTAATTGTAGCCAGTTAACTGACCAGCACACTTTTGGAATGTGGGATGAAAATGGTGCACTGGTTGAAACACACCCAGCCATGGGGAGAACGTGCAAACTCTGCACAGACAGCACCCAAAGTCAGGGTTGAGCCCAGGTCTCTGCAACACCCAAGGCATAATATGTCACTTATCTAAAACAAAGTTTATGCTGCCAATATTAAATGAGAACAATTCCCACTTGAAATACAGCCATAAAATATTCACATATGAATCTCAGCCAAGTCCGCTAGTTTATTCAAGTTACAGACCAGGGAACCCCAGCTGCATACTCCTCCCTTCCCCTTCCCACATTATGACCCTCTTTCTATAACTGTATGCTCCATAGGTACAGGCACAAATCAGAATGGAATCATATTTAGCAATGGATATGAGCAATGAAGGGCAAGGATTCTATTGAAGGGCTGTGCTTTCTAATTCCATTCAGTCTGATATTTTTTGTTTAAAAAAGTTGAGAATTGACCAAATTCACAGGCAGAAATGTAGCAGTTCAGCCAGTGCCAGAGGAGCATCCAAGGTCACTCACTGTCAACACATGGGAAGAAGTTGGAAACAGCAATTCTCCACAGGACAATGCACTAAATAAGAATGCTCTGAAGGAGACAAATAACTTTTGTAAGTGGACTTGTGTTCCTAGTTATCAGCAGGCAGACTATTACAGAATTACATATTCTTTTAATATTGGTATTGGTTTATTATTGTCACTTGTACCGAGGTAGAGTGAAAAAACTTGTCTTGCATACAATTCATTGCACAGTGCATTGAGGTAGTACAGAGTGCATTGAGATAGTACAGGATAAAAACAATAACGGAATACAGCTACAAGGAAGTGCATTGCAGGTAGACAGTAAGGTGCAAGGTCAAACAAAGATTGTGAGGTCAAGAGTCCATCTCATTGTACAAGGGAACTGTTCAATACTCTTATCACCGTGGGATAGAAGCTGTCCTTGAGCTTGTTGGTATGTGCCTTCAGGCTCCTGTATCTTCTGCCTGATGGGAGAGGAGAGAAGAGAGAATGACCTGGGTGGGTGGGGTCTTTGATTATGCCGGCTGCTTCACCAAGGCAGCGAGAGGTATAGCCCATGGAGAGTCCATGGAGGGGAGGCTGGTTTCCGTGATGCGCTGGGCTGTATCCACAACTCTCTGCAGTTTCTTGCTGTCCTGGGCAGAGCAGTTGCCATACCAAGCCGTGATGCATCCAGACAGAATATTTTCTATGGTGCATTGATAAACGTTGGTGAGTGTCAAAGGGGACATGGCAAATTTCTTTAGCCTCCTGAAGAAGTAGAGGCGCTGGTGAGCTTCCTTGGCCGTGGCATTTATGTGGTCGGGCCAGGACAGGCTATTGGTAATGTTCATTCCTAGGAACTTGAAGCTCTCAACCCTCTTGACCTCAGTACCATTGATGTAGACTGGTGCACGTGCACTGCCCCCTTTCCTTAAGTCAATGACCAGCTCTTTTGACTTGCTGACATTGAGGGAAAGGTTGTTGTCATGACACCATGTCACTAAGCTCTCTATCTCCTTCCTCATCATTATTTGAGATACGGCCTACTACAGTGGTATCATCTGCAAACTTGTAGATGGAGTTAGAGCAGAATCTGGCCACGCAGTCATGAATATATAGGGAGTAGAGGGCTGAGGACGCAGCTTTGTGGGGCACCAGTGTTAAGAATAATCGTGCTAGATGTGTTGCTGCTTATCTTCACTCATTGCGGTCTGTTGGTCAGAAAGTCAAGGATCCAGTTGCAGAGGGAGGTGTTGAGTCCGAGGTCTTGGAGTTTGGTGAAGAGTTGGTTTGAAATTATAGCATTGAAAGCAAAGCTGTAGTCAATAAACAATAATCTAATGTAGACTATTGGAAATATGGAAATCTGGCTACAATCACTAAACACAGCAAATATTGAACAAAGCGTCCTGTATCTGGGCTATCGTGGAGCGGAGAGGTTGAATTAGGAGTAATATTGGCTACGTTTGTAGCAGAATTAAAAAGCGGCGAAGAAAATCCATGGAGAGGTTGCATCCTGGCATTAGCACCTGCCAAAGCATTAAGATCTGAGGCAAGAGCTACATGGAGCAGCTGACCTCTGTCAATTTGGGCAAAGATCTGTTGTTTTATTCCCAATGGATCCGTGTGCCAGGGCAAGGGGACGTGTAATTCCCATTGCTTCAACTTCAGAATCCAATCCTAGTTTCCTTGCTGGGGCAGAAAGGCGAGATACATCCAGTGAATGAGTGCACATTCTCTTCGCTATAAAATCTTAAAGCAAAAATCTGCAGCTATTATACATCTGTAGTCTTCTAACTTGCACTAATTCTGATAAAAGGTCATCAATCTGAAAAGTCAAATCTGTCACTCTCTACACATGCTGCCTAACACGCTGAGTATCTTCAACATTTTCTGGTTTTAGTTCACAAAATCCTGACTGATGATCATGTGCAGAAAGCCCCAACTTGTGTAGACAGGTAGCTGTCACACAGAGGACTTTATGTTATGGCTGGGACCCAACAGATATTTGTCCTGGTAATGATTATTGCTGCTTAGGTGAAATCCTGACCACACCATTTTTTGGAATCCATTAGATCCACTGCACATTTTCAGCCCCTATATATTAAGATTTTCATCCAACCTGGAAACGATGAGATGGACTCTGACCTCAAGATCTACCTTGTTGTGACCTTGCACCTTATTGCACTGCACTTTCTCTGTAGCTGTGACACTTTACTCTGTATTGTTATTGATTTTACCTGTACTACCTCAATGCACTCTGTACTAACTCAATGCAACTGCACTGTGTAATGAATTGACCTGTACAATCGGTATGCAAGACAAGTTTTTCCACTGAACCTCAGTACAAGTGACAATAATAAACCAATACCAAAACACATGAACTCTTGCCAATTGTTTCATCGCTCCAGAAGTCAGACCACCACCACTTCTCTATTAGACTGGCCTACCTTACAAAGCCTTTAGGGTCAAAACTAGTTTCTGAAAATAACAGAAAACATTCGAGATAGAAGTACATTGATAAGCAGCTGAAGAGGAAAAAAAACAAGCAGCTTTGGGTGGGCCCTTCATCAGACATTTTGTCAAGATAAGCAAAGCCCCATTATGGCCCACCCTTTTTTTTTCCTTCCTGTGGGGAAGCACCTGGCCTCCACTCCATGCTTCCTCGTGACAGCTGCAACGCATTGCGGGGTGAACCATGAGCAAAAACCACATTCTACTTTAATGTGGCGCCAGGCTGAAGTCACACCCCACAATCTTTGATCAAGCTTTCTTGTCACCAATCAATGTATTAATAAAACTTATTGTTTTGTCTCATTAGCATTTAAAACAGTAGGCAAATGAACACTTTTGAAGGTGGAAAATTCATTTCCTCGAAACCAAAACCTCTTTTAACTTCTTATATGCAAAGCCATGATTGATTAGTCGATACTTGTTTCAGTTTCAATATTTCTTTGCTGCAGTTTGGAACCTTTACTGCACTGTCTGCACGTTGCCATGAATTACCAACAATGTGCAAGCATACATTTGGGGCTTTAGTTAGCAGCTTTATTGCGGCAAAATGTTGAACAGAAGAATTCAACGACACTGTAACAGCATGTCCTTGATGCCAAGACTTCAACCCGATTTGAATTATTTTATCTATATTCCCCTCGGGTTGATTAAGCAACACCTGCCAAATATAAAATACTCACCCCTCCCAAAAAACTCTGTTCAGATTTAGACATAAGCAATGTAATATGTTAATACATGCACTTCAGAGACTGAGGAATTCCCTGAAAATTTGAGCCAAAGCATGAAATGTGGTGCAAAAATATTTGCATTGGAATTTAAAGAGACAATACCACATGTAATTTGAAATTAAAATCATAATACGAAGATTCAGCTTGGTCTTAACTTGTTTCCTCAGGCTAAAAAATTTGAGTTTTCCAAATTTATCACCGTGGTTACAAAAGAGGTGGCAAGCCCCTTACCTTTATCACCTCCAGATTCATGGCCTTCTTTTCAGAAATTTATGATCCCTTTCTACACCTTTCCATCTCCATTTTCTCCTTTAAGATGCTCCTTAAGCTTTACTTTTCTAACCAACCTTTAGGTCATTTGCCCTAATATCTCCTACCAGGGCTTGGTGTCAAATTTTGTTTGATTATGCTTCTTGCAAATAGCTTTGGGATGTTTTAATATATTGAAGGAGCTTTAAAAATACAACACATTAATGTTGTCAATTGTATACACAATAAAGTGGAAACTGAAATATCCTAGGTGTTTGTTATGGATGTTTTTAGTTAGAAGATTTCCATGGGAAGACAAGAGATACCAGTGTTTTATGATTGGTTTTACTTCTGAGGAGAGAGCAGGATAGAAGTATAGACTGTCTATAGAAGGATAGACTTGAATAGCAAAGCCAGGAAATTATTATGATGCTTCTTAATTACCCTAAGCCTCCAGGTTCCAGGTAAAAAGCTGGTGGACCTTATAAAGGATTGGTTTCCCAGAGAAACTACCGTCCTTAATACAAATGAAATGACATTTTCTCATGTTTGTCATAAAAACGTGTCAATACTTGTACTGATTAAAAGAGAAAATATAGCAATGTGGTGTGCGGATGTTTGGAGAGGAAAGGATGAGGCAGTAGTTTTTATGGATGGTGAAGTTAAGGATTTTGTTTTGAGGTGATGGGCAGAAAGGGCATGTTTTAAGGAGATATGGCAGTACATTCACAGGAGAGGTTGCTGACAATATAGGAGTCTCCCCCCCTCCCCCACCCTTTATTCCATGGTCCACTGCCCTCTCCTACCGGATTCCTTTTTCTTCAGCCCTTTGCCTCTTCTACCCATCACCTCTCAGCTTATTACAATTTCTCCCCCTCCTCCCCTCACCTGAACTCACCTAGCCCCTGCCTGCGTGTGCTCCTCCCCCTCCCCCCACCTTCTTATACTGGCTTCCGCCCTCTTCCTTTCCAGTCCTGATGAAGGGCCTCGGCCCGAAACGTCGACTGTCCATTTCCCTCCATGGATGCTGCCTGACCTGCAGAGTTCCTCCAGCACTTTTTGTGTATTGTTGACAATATCGGCTGAGATTAGTAGGAAAAGACTGAGCAGGAGGTGTGTCATGGACAAAATGAGTTTAGAGTGAGCAAACAATGAAACTTCAGAGACACTAGAGATTGATGTAAATTTGGGGCTTGGGTGGGGGTTAATCTCAGAGGAAAAATGATCTGGCTGAAGGTAAAGGAATGGAAAATACAGAGGAAGGTGCTGGAGGGCCCGATTCTTAAGAAATAAAGAAATCTATGAGCACCTCACAATTTTAGTGAGGATGGAGGAAGTAAGGGTGAAGACTTCAATATGATGGACAAAAATAATTCAGGGTTACCCTTCCATTCAAGAATGGTCCTAGGTTGGTAAACAGTTTTGCCAATACGAGAACAGGAGCTAATGTGATCTGCGGATCTGACAGATATGGTATTGAATGGCTAAACCAGTTGACCACCACATCCATATAAAGCTGCATCTCTCTGGCATGGGAGAGATGAGGCCAGAGGAAGAGAGGAATGGTTTTGATGAGGGAACGATGAAGAGAGCTAAACCACTGAGAACAAGGAATCGCTCGGTGCAGAGGCTGTACAAGAAAGAAGTGAAGATAATTTTACGACAACATTTTTAGGCTGCATGGGTGGGCCATAGAGAATGAAGATTTCAAATAAAGACAGGATAGGTGAGACAATGCAAACTCTTCAAAAGGAGGGGAAGTGCAAGGGGGCTGCCAAACAGACTGAGATGTGATTTGGTGGTCAGAGCCAGATCACTAATGTGAACAGCAACGCAACCTGACCTGCCCCTGGTACAATGGCAGGTATGAAATTCCCAAGGTCTTTTGCCTCCAAACAAAATTAAATTGATGGCCAAGAAAACACTAGTTGGCCCATCAAGGCAGACACGTCGTCATGGTGCCTCTGCAACAACGTAGCCTCCCAAAAACAACTTGGGCACAGTAAGGTTAAAAGAAAAATGACAGCCTATGATAAACCAGTCTGCATCTCAAAGACGATGTGTATATTAATTCTTAATCCACTTATCTTCTACATGATATGATCTTTGCCCTCAGTTCAGAGTTCCGGGCATCCTCTCTTGAAGACTTGCATAGGGTCGGCACACACCGCACAAGTTGGCAAAGCAGTCCAGAGGCTCACTGGGAAAAGAAGAACTGGCTAACATATAGCCTATTCCTACTCCTCCATAGCTTTTAGCTACGATGCCTGTTCCTCCTCAATCTGTCCGCATGGAATAATCAACAGACTCTATCATATAATTATTATATAGAATAATCCAGCCTTTAAGCTAATGTACCTCTGTCAGGTTGACTGAAAGCCTAAGATATAGACTCAGTTCCTTAAGCCTATTTGTAAAACCAAAAGAGAGACGAGTTGGTAATGAATGGACACTTACCAAGGTCAATGAGTATTGCGTGTTGTTGAGATGTTAACTGTTTTAATAGCTCTTCATATGGAGTATTCTTTGGCTGTTGTTTTACAGGAAGCTGATACCGCAGTTGGTGCTGTTCTGCTAGAAGCTTCCATATTTCCCCTCGATGGTGCCGAGGTACTCCTGTGGACAGATTTTCAAGAGTCTTTACGAAAGTCTCAGGATTTTTGTCAGGATTCAGGTATCACGTTTAGAACGTTAAATCAACACTAAACACTAATGCAATAAACCATGCTGTAATTTGAAGCCTCTTATTGCTGGAAGAAAAAAAATCCATCCTACAATCCTCAAAAGGATGCAGTTTGGTAAATGCACAGTATTTTTAAAGGATAATTATAACATCTATATTTTTCTTAACTTTGAGAGACTTGTATTAAAGAATGCTTTGTATTTATAGGTAAACATCAGGCTTTTGTTTTACTATTTGGCTGAAATTTCCAGCTAAATTTCCAAATAAAAACCTTGGAAATTAAAAATCATCATGCATCAAGCTCCACCTATTGGTATTGTTTTAAAAAGGTACTTTGTGAACTGTAATTAGATATCACTAACACTAAAGCTAGAGGAAGGAACATTGACGCACATGACCGCAGGCTTGGCCAAAAAGGTAGGAGTTCAAAACCATGATAAAGATGGGAGAGAGCTGGAATAGTTAGGAGATTTGTCTACAGCTTGAGACCTACATAGTTTGGCGTTTTCAACAGGCAAGAGCTGAAAATCATGGAGTATTACTAAACAAGGTCGGTCATCAATGAAGAACAATCTCCCTCAACATAAACATCATCTTGGCAATAGGGGTAGAAGTTCATCCATAGTCACATTTGCTCTATGTGCAATATAGTGGTGTAAGCATGATTTTTTTCAGCTTGTGAAATTCAATGAAATTGAGATCAATGGAACTAAATCTCAGAAGTGCAGTAAATGACACTAATCCTATGTTAATGACTGAGGAACTATTTCTATCCCAATATTTACAAAGCAAAAATACTGTGGGTGAGATTCCAGAGATTCTTTAGAAGGACACATGCCAGCGAAGAGCTAATTCTCCTCACTTTGCTTTACATTAGGTGGCAATGTCCATGTGGCTAAGGAACGGCCGTGGGCTCTGGCAGCATTGCAGCTCTAGTGTTGGAGATTTGTACACTGAACTTGCCACTCTACTAGCCAACCTGTTGCCCTTGGCATTGGCATCCATGGGCAATGGCCTAGTACATCCTTAAAAATAGAGAAGTGGTAGGAGGAGAAAGCAGCATTTAAAATGAGTGTATAGAATTTCCTGCCTTTAGTTCCCTACCAGAATAATGGCTCTTTTTTCTCTCCCCCACCCCACTCTGTAACAAGAGCATTTTCCATCATTAAATAATGATACTGAGTATTTACACACGCAATTAAACATAGAGATCCAGTTGTAGGTGTCAGTGATTCTCTGCTTCTCCAGTGAAACCACTCATCTGATGAGAACTTATGTTTGCGTAAACTATCCTTGCTGTGGTAAGTGCTGAAAATGTGCTTTTCTGAAGGGGTGTGGAAATTTTTAAAAAGCATGCTCCTAGCAAGGCTGAAATTTATCACCCATCTTCAGCTGCTCTTGCACTGAGTGGTTGGCTGAGCCATTTCAGAGGGCAGTTAAGAGTTAACCTATTTGCTATGGTTCTGAAGTCTATTTAGGCCAGGCAGGGCAATAGTAGGCATGTTTCCACCCCCAACAGAGTAGTGGGTTCATATTAACTTTCTATAATGTATTTACTTAATTAACTGCATTTCAATTCCCAGGCTGTTATGGTGGGATCTGAACTTGTCTCTTCAGAACATTTAGTCCAGACCTCCGGATTATTAGTCCAGTAACACCACTTACCCACCATACTGTATGGCTGCGCAAGTGCTACTTGTTAAGCTCTGGGTCCCAAAAACAAAATGTTCTGTGGATCATTTCCTCAGATAATTATTTAAAACTTGTTCTTTAAAATAATTCTTTCATTTTTTAAAAGGATTTGATATATTAGCTTCTACTTTAATATCATCTGCATGTCACAATCTTTACACTCTATGTCATACCATGTTAACAATTGTGCTTTTAATGCCTTGCTTTGTTTACAATGAAAATGTTTTAATTGGTTTGTCATCCAGTTTGATGACACCATTGTTGTTGCATGCTAGAGATCCCATGGAACCGATACACGAGAGCAAATGACACCAGGAAGGGCGAAATCCATAGTGCTGAACTAGGTCTTTATGGACAGCTTTATTCAAGAGAGGTGGATTCACTGATGCCAGCCTCAAAATGCTGGCCTTCATTGAGGTCAAAAATGAAGGAATTAAATGTAACCCTCCTTGAAAATAGATCTTGTGCCCTAAACACTTGTAACCTTTCTCAAACTTGGAAGTTTATTTCTCCAGTAAAGGTGTGGTTAACGTTTACTGTATCTGTCACCCCATCAACACATCACGGCAATGTCTGTATCACTAGGTGGTTCATGACCATCACCTGGTGGCTCTGACATCCACCATCATGAAGTGCTTCAAGAAGCTGGTCATGGCATAGATCAACTCCAGCCTCCCAAACAACCTTTACCCACTGCAATTCACCCACCATCGAAACAGGTCCATGGCATAGTCAATGCAAATTTGATCGCAGAGTGTCATCTGTGAACTTGTAGAGCAGAATCTGGTCACACAGTCGTGAGTGCATAGGGAGTTAAGTAGGGGCTGTGTGGCCAGATTCTGCTCTAACTCCATCTACAAATTCGCAGATGACACCACTATAGTGGGCTGGATCTCAAATAATGGCGAGATGGAGTACGGGAAGAAGATAGAGAGCCTAATAACATGGTGTCATGACAACAACCATTCCCTTAATGTCAGCAAAACAGAAGAGCTGGTCATTGACTTCAGGAAGCAGGGTGGAGCACATGCTGAGGTGGAGATGGTTGAGAGCTTCAGGTTCTTGGATGTAAATATCACCAATAGTTTGTCCTGGTCCAACCACGCAGATGCTATGGCCAAGAAAGCTCACCAGTGCCTCTACTTCCTCAGAAGGCTAAGGACACTTGGCGTGTTCCTGTTGACCCTCACCAAATTTTAAAGATAACCATTGAAAGCATCCTTTCTGGGTGCATCACAGTTTTCTATGGCAACTGCTCTGTTCGAGACCCAAGAAATTGCAGAGTTGTGGATACAGCTCAGTCCATCAAGAAAACCAGCCTCCCCTCCATGGACTCTACATTTCCTGCTGCCTCAGAAAAGCGGTCAGCATAATCAAAGACCCCTCCCACCCCGAACATTCTCTCTTCTCACTCCTTCCATCGGGCAGAAGACACAAAAGCTTGAAAATGTGCACCACCAAGCTCAAGGACAGCTTCTATCCTGTTATAAGACTCTTGTAAGTTAAGGATGAACTCTTGACCTCATCATGGCCTTTGCAGCTTATCGTCCACCAGCACGCCAGTTTCTCTGTGACTGTAACACTGTTTCTGCATTCTGTATTGATTTAGGTCAAGGGGAAAGCAATGTACTTCGTTTTGTAGGCCATCCATACACATCATTTCACTGTATCTCAGTGCATATGACAATAATAAACCAGTTCCAATTCTATATTTTCATAAGCTTATGCTTAGGGTCATTTTTGATCTATCAGATTATGGGACTGACAGGTTTTCTTCATATTCTCGGTTACATGCAAGCTCACCAAGCAAAACTGACATTATATGTTAAATGACATTCAATCATCCATCTACAGAATGTTAATTACACTCCACACCCATCCTAATTTGAAGAAACACTGTTGCCAACTGCATATATGCCAAAGCTGGGAGCACTGAACGGCCAATATAAAAACAACATGTTAGGAAGTCATGTAATGATGATTAATATTTACAAATTAGCAGATTTTAGAATTTGAAACACCTGAAAATTTTAGAGCTTTGTTTTTTTCTCCAGTTTCATTAACCATTGTGCAAACTGTGCTCCTGTTTATTTGGCAAAGTAAGTGAATTAGACCGAATTGGATCCTTTCAACAACTGGCAACGCAAGCATGCAAGGAAAGGAGGCATTAAAGAAACAAGATACCTTTGGAGAAATGTTACTGGGTCATAGATAGGTATACAGGCATCAGTGCTAGACAAGTACAGACGCCTCTCCATATTTGTTTTGGGTCGTGTTTCCACACACACACTGAAGGCCATAAACTTTACCTCACTGCCACTTCTAGAATGAAATCCCTCCATTATCTGTAAATTGTCAGACTGTCTGCCAGATATTGTTACTGGAGGATCAGACTTTTTGTCAAACTGACCAAGCAGAAACCACACCTTCAGTGCCAGGAATAACCTCTATTCCCTAGCCAATGACTCAATTCCTCTCCTGGCAAGTGGATGAAATGGATCCAAACTGTTACCAAACCTGCTTGCACCTCTCATTCAGGACAACAGAAATATAAAAAATGGGAGCCATTAAGACATTTCAAACCTGCTTCACTATTTAACATGATCATGGTAAATTTATAAGACAACTTATTGCCACATTATACAGCTCTGCTTCACTCCTGCCTCAGCTCACCTGCTGCTGAAAGCCTTTGTCAATTCTGGATTTGCCTATTCCAATGCATTCCTAACTGGGACCCCTCTTCTTCCTCTCGGTAGTCTTAAGGTTATTCAAAACTCTGTTGCCCTTTTAACTCACATCACCAGACTGATTCCTGGAATGAGGGGATTGTCCTATAGTCTCCTGAGATTATGAGATCACTTTGAAACATAGATAATTCTTGTGGGGCTTGATGGAGTAGATTTGGGGCTGACGTTTCCCCTGGCTGGGTTGCCTGGATTCAGTGGTAACCATCTCAATGCAAGGGATCAGCCATTCAGGGAAGAGCTGTTTCTTCCCCCATAGGGTAGTGAATCTTTGGAATTCCATACCAGAGGGCTGTGGAGGCCCAGTTGCCAAGTACACTCAAGACAGAGGTCAATAGATTTTTGGCTATTAAAGGAATTAAAGGATACAGGGCAAGTACATGAAAGTGGCACCGAGGTAAAAGATCAGCCATGATCTCACTGAGTGCCGAAGCAAGTACAAGGACCGAATGGCCAACTCTTTCTTCTATTTCTATTGCCCTCAGAGCCATAGCACAGAAACAGGCTCTTCAGTCCAACTCATCCATGATGACTGTGATGCCTATCTATGCTAATCCTACTTGCCTGCATTAGGCTCATCACCCTCTACTCCTTTCCCATCCAAGTACCTGTCCAAATACCTTTTAAATGTTGCAATTATGATGACCTCTACCACTTCCTCTAACAGCTCATTCCATACAACCCCCACCATTTGTGTGAAAAGCAGATTCTTATTACCTTCGAGCTTTCTGACCTGCAATGGTGTCCTTGTCCTTGCTTTCAAATCCCTGCATAGTCTAACTCCCACTCCCGGCTATGGCTCTCCTGTCTCTCATGTGCGTGAGTAACCACCTCCAGCCACGTGCCTCTCTGAAATATCTGGTGTCCTCCAAACCTGGCCTCAATTATCACTCCACCACTGGCAGCCATGCCTTCTGCCTCTGAGGCCCTAAGATGAACTCTCTCCATTTTTCTCTGCTCCTTTAAGACCCTTCAATTTGAGTAAGCTTTGTTTTTTTTTCCCCAACTTTATCTTGACTCTAGGATCGATTTCAACAAAGTGTAGCGGCCAGCTACACACTACGAAATGAAGACACAGAGTCGCTGGTTCGAAATCAGAAGTCCAATGAATGACAGGGGCGCGGTGCGCCTTTAATACCCAAAAACCTCCCGTGCTACAGTTCCCGCGCTGATGTCACATGTGGGTCAGCTGACCTTCCCGCGCGCTGGCTTTCCTAGCTCCACGATGGGGAAGGAGGAGGGCCCCGCGCCATCTTGGATCAGGGCGTCCGACGACATTCGCGATGTCGGGAGCCGGTGCGGTGAGTCGCTACAGAAGTCCCATTGAGCCACTTATGATTTATGCCATGTTAAAGACCTACAGTATATAAATGGAAGTTGTTAACTGGATCTCCGCACAAGTGGAGTGGAACAAAGACGCAACAGAGCAGGAGACAAACACTCCCACATCCTTGACCCTGTCCCCATCTACTGAAATATTAACTGTTTTAGGGAGGGGTTGGGGAGAAGGACTGGTCTGGAAAGTTTGGAAACAACAGTGAATTTTGTTAGACAGATCACCACACAATGTTTCCAAACAAAAGGCCTAACAACTGCAGTGATTTTGAGAAGTACTTTTGGTAATCACATATTTGTAGATGATGCATTTTAAATTGTGTTCTAGACTCAAGGGTCACAAATGAAGAAACATTCAAGGAGCAGCTACAGGTGGTACATGAGATGAACTGCCAGTGGTAAAAAGTCATCATGTGTTCAATAAATTGCAGGGGGAGAAAAGGACAAAATGATTGCTTGTGAATCACTTTTCAAAAGCCTGTTTAAAAATGGTAAATGGGCATCTACAGCAAAGCTGGAATGTAAACAAACTTCAAGCTACATTCCCATCACAACATACTTAGAACTGCAATTTACTTAAATTTGCAGCCTCATAAAGTAGTGACCTTCTCAAAACCGTCCAGAAACGACTCAATAGAACACAAAAAAAATACTTTTAAAGATCTTAACAAAAAAATAATGAAGGTTAAATTATATCAACAATAACCTGGAAATTAACTGCTTCACATCATGTGGGGGATTCTGGAAATAGAAGAGGAAGGAATAAGAGGCTCAGAAAAAGGGGAAAGCATCTCCAAACTTTCATGCCTGTGCACACAACATGGTGATAGATATTTGGGTGTCACGTTGTGGACAGGCAGGAAATTTCACTGACAAACTCAAGGAGCCTGATTTACTTCATAAGACATTGAAAGAGTGGGTAAAAGTAAAGCAGTGGCTCCACAAGCTCTGGGTGTTTACCAGAGCAACTCATGTGCTTGAAGAAGAAAGATCACTCTCTTCAGCCTATTAGTAAAAACTTGGTCTTCACCCCACCAAAACCGAGGGCCTCTCTCTTTCTCTCTTCCCCTTAATGCATTTACTGACCAAACCCTTGATCCCACTACCTGGCACCATCACCGACTTCCCTCATTTATATGCTGTGAACATTTTGTAATTTGAACGTGCTTAAAATTTTAAGGTAAACAAATGACCATACGCTGCTCAGAGATACACCTACAACACAGCGGCACTAAGGCCATTTATAAAGTACCATTCAATCTATAGGGAAGTTCACTTACTCAGTAGAAGTTCTGCTTTCTCCAACACCTGACAGATCCTGGAAGAGCTTTCCATGGCTTTTAGCTCCCACTTGGGCCCATAAGCTGTGCATTTTGCCGAAGTGTTGACATGCGGCGCCTCACACTTCAAGTTAATTATTTTTTTTACACCTAAACTTCAGGGGTATACCAAAACCAGAAGTGTCACATTCCATCCATAGTGGTACAGAAGCCTTATCCATCAGCACCATTATCAAGGCGTATAGTGACACTGCTGCTTTCGGCAAGCTTCTGACCTGGTAGTGTGTGGATGAATCTGTGGTCAAGCATAGTGTTGCTTGTATCACTGGACCTTACTTAGCCCAGAAACAGGATATAATTAGTTTCCCTTGCAATCTGTTAAGTTCCATTTTGCCTGAGACACATAATTTAGTTTCTGTCTCAATATCCAAAATTAAAAAATGATTGGCAAAATTTTAATTCTCTCAATGGTGATGCTCAGGTTCAATAGCAAAACAACTTTATAGTAAAAACAGAAAATGCTGGAAAAACTCAGCAGGTCAGGCAGCATCTGTGCAGACAGCCAATGTTTTGGGTCTTCAAGTTGCACTTTACATTAAACTGCACATTCTGGTGTTAAAAGGCAGCTAGGTTTGCTGTTTAATGCTACAGAATCACTACCCAGCACTACAATTCACCACTGCTGTGTTTGGAATAGATAAATCCATCTTTAATCACCAAATAATCAAAAGGGAACACAATGCTCTCAGAACTATTTGTCATCCAGTGCAGGAAGGAATGGCCAGGATAGACACAGTTCTTCAGAATAATTTCCACTCTCGACTACTGGAATATGTGGCTTTGTAATCCAATTTTCAGATTTGTGATCAATTTAGTAAAATTTAATAGTAAAATTAGCGTGTGTCAGAACTATTCCTTTGGCTCCAGCTTTCCCATAGCACATTATTGTCACAGGTGGAAACACAGGGTGCCAACATACCATCCAATAATGAAGTGTTATTGCAGCTTCAGATCTCTCCCTTTCAATATGAAAACAATGAAGTTACAATCCAACAAAGGCATTCAAGCTAGTAACAAGGAAAAAAGTCATACAACCCTCATGCTCCCATTCTTCACTATCTCTAACTTCTTCTAGTCTTAAAACCCTGTAATGTCTCTTTTCCCTCCAGCTCTGGACTTGTGTGCATTCCAGATATTAAATCACTCCAGTATTAGTGGCAACCGTTCAGCAGCCTATGCCATTATCTTTGGAACTTATCACCCAAACCTTTCTACATCTCCATCCCTCTCTCCTTTAAGAAAATCATTAAGTCTTCAAACACAGCTTGTTATACAAAACAACATATTTAAGATACTGCAGACGATAAGTAGAAACCACATGATTATTGCCGATAGGTACTGGGTTCACACCTCATATACACAGATGAATGTTATTGAGATGAAGTAATAATTGAAATCTTTTGCTGTGTTATCACAGCAATTAAACCTGATTAAGATATTTAACTAACCATCATCTTTTACTACTTTCCTTCCCCTGACCCTGCCCTCCTCCCACCCCATACAAACTAAACATGATTCAAACTTCCTCCTGCATACGAAAACACCAAATCAAAAAGGATGTTTTCCATAGTCACCCTTGGCCATCCTTCACTATTTGCACATATGGACAATAGAGATTAGCTTTGCAAGCATGCTAAATGAATCTGTAGGTATGTTAGTGTTGGTTTAAACTGCTTACTATTTAAAATCAACACCAGAGTTTTGTGCTACACTTGATTGAATGAGGTTCTGCTATAATGAACTCAACACACTTACTCCAGAAGCTTTAATCAACAATCTATAGAACGCCCTAGACTTCAAAACCAAAACAGAGTAGATGCTAGAAACCTGAAAACAGAAAGTGCTGGAGATACTCAGCAGCTCAAACAGCCTCTGCAGACAGAAAAATTGAGTTAATGTTTCAGGCCGATGACTTTTCAATTCTTGAACATCAGTCTGATGAAATCTATTAGAAATGTTAGCTCTGTTTCTCTCTCCACAGATACTGTCTGACCTACAAAGTATTTCCCTATTGTTATTTCAAATGCCTTGGGTTTGGTCCCTCGTGCAGGCATCTTGTTCAGACCAGGGCAGAGCTGGAGTCACAAAAACTGATTCCCAGTCTGAATGTTGGACATTGTTTACAGAATCCAATCTTTACTCATCCACTTCAACTGGAAGTGCAGGCATGTACCTGTTGGAAAACCGTCAGCCTCAGATGTTACTGTCGTTCAGTCAGTTTCACAATACCTGTGGAAGGCTAACCATTTGAGGGTCACCTCAGTTTTAGGGTCACCATTACTGATAATAACTTCAATATAATTTCCAAATCTGTTTAATTAACTGAATAAAACTTTCCCAGCTATCATGCTGGTATTTGAACACATTAATCCCAGTCTGAAGATTACTATCCAGTAACTTAACTACCATGTTACCCTAACCCACTGCAACACTACCTGCCAACAGAAGTGGTCTTGAGCAGTGAACTGGAATAAAGAGCCAAGAAAGAGTTCATTATCAACAAACTCTGAATTCCCGTGCATTAGGCTGGGTGCAGACTTTAAATAGCATTTTGGCTAAAATAATGCTGTAGTCAAAGAGGGAACATTAATAATTTTAAAACAACACCAGTGGAACCGCAAATCAGAATAACTGCCAGCTCCTGAAGATGATGATGTAAGAAAGTTGAAGCATCCCCTCACATTGTTTACTTCAACATCCCACATATCCCTTATAGCTTCAATGGAACTATTAAAATTTGATTCGTCTCTATGGATATGCATTTGGAACACAAGGTTACAAGCTGTTTAGGGAGGTGGCACAGAAGAGGAATTGAGACCTGGGGAAGATAATCCATGATCACATTGAATGGCGGGCAGGCTTGAGGGATCAGGTGGCCTATTTAATTAGGTGGAGGGGCAGGCATCCAGCAACGTGGCACAAAGATGAAAATGTGGTCAAGACTGCAGAAATGTTCAGTATTCTACTCCAATGTGGGAGCAATTATTCTCAATCTATAATTGCAAATAATAAACAATAAAACACCTTGTAATTTGAATTTCCTTTTCTTGTCCTCATCAGATGCTCTTTTATTTTGCTACTGGGATTCTGTTAATCCTGTCAAAGAGCTAGTAGAAAGAACGATTCATGTAACAAATCCTATTCTCTACAGCAATCTTTTTTTCAAATTATTCTCGGGATGTAGCTACCAGCAGGATCAGCATTTATTCCCCGTTCCCCTTAAACCAAGTGTCTTGGCAGAACACTGCAGACAGCAGTTTTGTGTATGTGGATCAAACCAGCAAAGAACAAGACATTTCCTTTCCTGATGGACACCAGTGAATCAGATGGTTTTGCTGATCATCTTGCAATTTTAGGGTCACCATTACTGATAAGAACTTCAATATAATTTCCAAATCTGTTTAATTAACTGAATAAAACTTTGCCAGCTATTATGCTGGTATTTGAACACATTAATCCCAGTCTGAGGATTACTATCCAGTAATTTAACTACCATGTTACCTTAACCCACTGTAACACTACCTGCCAACAGAAGTGGCCTTGAGCAATGAACAGGAATAAAGAGAGCTGAGAAAGAGTTCATTATCAACAAACTCTGAATTCCCGTGCATTAGGCTGAATGCAGAATTTAAATAGCATTTTGGCTAAAATAATGCTGTAGTCAAGGAGGGAACATTAATAATTTTAAAACCTTATCTTTAAGCCTTTTTGGCTTCATTGTTATTATTGTCCCCATGTGTTGCTCAACCAGAGTGCCAGCCCTCGACGTATAGCTAACCCTGATGGGGATGGCAAGGCACCATTGGAACATAAGCTTCACTAGAGATGATGAAATGATGGTGCAGTACACAACAGTGTTTGGTACTCTTTATATGCACGTGATCCTTTTTCAAATTGTAGCTGAATTTCATGATATTAAATAATTCCAACAAGAACCCACTCTCATTAAATCAGTGAACTTATGATGTTTGTTATTAAAATGCTTCACAATACTTACTGACCACTCACCTTGACCCATGGCCATGTGAATATTCTCCATGTCAAATTTAACTGTTGACCTGGCAGGTACATTGAGCATTTTCTCCCAAACTAGAGTCACTTCTTTTAGACACAATGTGATTTCCTCATAATCTAGTTTCAGCCGCTTATTCTGCAGGTCACTTTCTGAAGCTGCAAGGTAGAAGAAGGAAAACTTTAAGCATCACCCTGAATTTCCATAGTAGTCAACAACTTTGCAAGAACACTTCTCCTCCTGGATTGCAGCAGTTACTTCTCAGGGTAACCCAGGGAGAGTGACAGACTCCACGCCAACCAGAGGTGGCACAGCCCAAGCATTTATTAAAGGTTAAATTTTCTCAAGTCGTCTCTGAAGCAGACTCAGACTCCGACTCCGCACTCAGAGTTAAGTTGGAAGTGTTGGTCGTGGTCAGGCTGCACTTGGAGAAGCAAGTTCTCCTGGGCATCCTATACAGGGTTTCTACAGTATCCCGAATTTGAGCCTGAGAGATGAAGTGACAGCTTTGTCAAGGGAGGAGTTCATACCTTACTGCTGCATTAGCATCCTCCAAGATATTGTGCAGTCTGAGTCACTTAGCAGACTGCACAATATCTTAGAGACTGCTAATGCAGCAGTAAGGTATGAACTCCTCCCTTGACAAAGCTGTCACTTCATCTCTGAGGCTAAATTCGCAATACTGAAGAAACCTTGTAAAGGTTGTTGTTTCTGGATTAAATACAATCCCCACTGTTTTCCTCTGCTGGGGTATGGGTAATGGCAAATGGAAAGGTTGGAATTTCCAGTCCATGGAGATGCTATTCCCAGACACCAATGTGACATGTTGGAAGACTACCACCTAAAATTCCAAGTCCTTGTGGTGGCAGATTCTGCATTGGGTTCCAAACTTCTGCTCTGCTTGTGGGCTGAGCTAATGGAGTGGGTCAGAGTAAACTCGGGGAGGTATGAGATGGGCCTCAATAGCTCACCAGGCAAGGGTCTCTACATCACTCTCTGCTGTCACCAACATCCTTGTCTACATGCTACTGCTGCCACTGCCCAGTTGTGCTTCAGTGGGGCCACATTATGGAATGTACCTCAAGCAATGAAGCACAAACTCCCTAGATGGTAATGCAAGGTGTGCACTGACTACCCAAGCAGCAGAATCTCATCTCCAGGACTCTGGGTGAAAATTCTCAACTAGGCTCATGCTGGTCCCAGAGCTGGAGTTGCAATTGAGCTAAGCAGCATGGATGGGAACCTGGACAGCAGTGAGAATCCTGTTCCTTATGAGCCACCCTTCCACCTGGTGCAGTGGCCAAAATGTTGGAGCTACAGCAAGTTGTCAAAGGATGAAGGTTACAGGTGAGCTTTGTCGATCTACAGCTTGACCATCATCGTTCCTTGCTGGTCACACTTTACATACAAACTCAGGCTGTTAAAGCCTTTACAAAGAGGTCAGAGATCACATAGAGTCTGGAGCAGCACAAACATGCAGCTGGTCACTCTCTCAGCCCTGCACCTGCTCCTCACTTTACCAGAGATATTCCCTTTGCACGGTGCCAGTTATTGGTTTATTGTTCAGTTTCTGAATGATTTTACATTAGAAAATGACCATGCAGTGCTTAAAAACCATACACTGACCAAGTATGTATACCCTGACATCTTCATGTGACTGTGCTTTCAGCTGCTTGCCTCCATGCTGTGGAATTACCTCTGATAACTTTTCTGTTGCCTTTTCCTCCTTCAAGAGGCTGCTTAAAACAGCTTCGATGTGCCCTCTTTGACAAATATTTTGGACATTCATCTAGTATCTCCTTCTGTGGCTTGCGGGGGAGGGGTCAATATTACCTCCCCCCCCCCCCCCCCCAACTGTTATTGCTCCTGTGAAGCCCACTAGCATATTAGGCCAAGTAAAATATTTTCTATATAACTGCAAGTTGTTCTTGATTCACTTGTGGTGAATCTTCTTGACCAAACTCCTCAAATTATTTTTTGGACTATCTCAGCAAGGAGTCTTCTAAACAAATGGATTCAACTTTAGACTGTCTTAAGACTTATTTTGCCTGGTGACATTTGGATTTACTATTCACCATGCTCTAACCTTAGCATCAATCTTTTCCCTAATCTCTGCCAGAGTCATCTCATTTTGTTATTTAAAATGAGAACATAGAGCAGATGTGTTTCCTACAGGTGATCTTCTATAAGCCAGTTAGTTGAACATCTACTGTTGGCAAGATGCTGGAGTCAATAATCAAAGAAGAAATAGCTAATCATTCAGGAAAGCTGGATATAAACAAACCAAGCAAACATGGTTTCATGAAAAGCAAAAGATGTTTGATAAATTTGCTGGAGTTCTGTGAGGATGTAACAAGCTGAGTCAATCGAGGAGAACCTGCAGTGGTAGTATATTTGGACTTCCAAAAGGCATTTGGCACGGTGCCTCCTAAGAGGCTGGTGAACAGGTTAACAGCTTATTGTGATGGGAGGGGGAGGGGAACTGTGTTAGCATGAATTGAAAACTGGTTATCACATTGAAAATTGAGTTAAAATAAATGGAGACACAAGAGAATAGATGGGTTATTGAAATAAATATATTGGTAAGATGTAACCCAGGGATTGGTTCTTGCTCCTCAATTGTTTACCATTTATATTAATGGCCTGGAGGAGGGGGCAGATTGTAAGGTACCCAAGTTTGCCAATGACATGAAAGTAGGAGAAAGATCATGTTGCAATGAAGATATTGTGATTCTGCACCAGGATATAGATAGAGTGTGTCAAAGTTTGGCAAATGGAGTTTAATGTGAGAAGGTGTGAGATCATACCCTTCAATTAAGAGGGATCAAAAGGCAGATCATCATTTAAAATGCGGAAAAAAACACAATTAAGTACAGAAGGATCTAGGTGTTCTTACGCATGAAGCACAAAAAATTAACAGGTGGGGGCAGCAAGTCGATAGAGCGGCAATTGGCACATTGGCCTTTATTGTTAAGGGTTGGCGTTTAGCAATAGGAAAGTATTGCTACAGATGTATAGTGTGTGTTGGTGACATCGCACTTGGAGTGCTCCACAGAGTTTTGGTCCCCTTACTTATAATAGCATTGGAGATGGTCCAAAATCACTCAGCTAATTCATTGGATGATAGGTTCCCCCTAATCACAAAGGCTACACCAGTTGCATCTTTGGTGTTTAAAAGAATGGGGGTGGGGGGGGATGGAGGGGTGATTTTACCAAACCGTACAAAATACTAAGGGGACATGGCAGGGTTGAGGTTGAGATGCTTTCACAAGTGGGAGATTCTCAAATGAGGGGTCATAGGTTTCAAGATAAGGGGACATTTAAAACCAAGGAATTTAAAGATTTCTTCTCGCAGAGGGTGGTGAATCCCTGGAATTCTCCATCCCAGACAATTACAGAGGCGGATCATTAGAAGTATTTAATGTGGATGTAGATCAGGGCATTGAGGGCTATAGGAATCTAGCAGAGGGAGAGAGTTGAAACCTGAGATAGATCAGCCACAATCATATTGAATGGTGAGGAAGGCTTGAGGAGCCAGGTGGCCCATTCTTTTATCCATTTACTTAAATCCACAAGAACATTAAAGTAATTAAAGCAGCTTGGGCCCTCTTTTCTGAAGAGGTAAGTGTGTACAGATATATACTGAGCCAATACCTACCCATTGCTAAAACAGGGGCCCTCATACATTTTTTTTTGAGTTCTTAAGAACCAGGAGAATAAATGTCACTCATTTCCATGATACATGTGTGTCGAAGAACAAGTCTGTGGTTTGGTCCCCTTACTGTGCATAGAAACAAATTTAAACCTTGTATGTTTTATGTGTTTAAAATGGAAAAATCAAATAGATAAGTTTCTCATTTTGACTCCTGTTTTAGGGAATAGCAAATTTTGTAAACACAGATTTTATCAGCAGCATCCGTGTTATTTGCATCAGCTTCTCAGGATCAGAGGTCAAGATCTTATTGAGATGAAAGCTAAAGCTATTTTCCATTCTTTATTTCTCACTAAAATTAACTTGGCACCAATTACGTTCAAGATTTAGATTTACTTCTAATTAACAAAGGGGTAAGGCTTAGCACTTCCATATTTAGTGGAGCCATGAATGGTGTGAGAACCAGTCAATACAAGATGCACCCAAATGACATTTAAAAATTAAGATGCAAGGTAGATGGGGAACAAGAATCTTTCTGGAGGTGTTTTAATTATTTTCAAAAGATAATGGAGGAACTCAGCGGGTCAGGCAGCATCTGTGGAAGGAAATGATCAGTTGACATTTCAGGTTGAGACCCTTCCAAATATATAGATCTTACTTAAAGCCTTTATTTGATAAGAAGTCTGCAAAAAGTGTACATGTGCTTTGATCCATCCAAGTAAACATCTGCTTTCTCCAATAAGATCTCAACAGAGCATCATTCAATCGCCCAGATGCTAGTCCTGCCTTCATGGCCAGAGCTGAACTGAAGGCTAAGTGGCCTTGGCCATTAATCTTCTGGAATACAAGTCCTATAAAAGCACAGTGGAGATGAGATTCTCCCAGCTGAGTGACAATGGGTTATTAATTCTGCATTTTCCATTACATCATAAATGTTCCATATGTTTAAAGTACAAATTACTCTATTTCTAGAGCGAACATGATGCCTAATGGGCTGCTCCAAACTAACAGTGGAGCCCAAAATATCCCTGGAGGTGTAGGCCAGCAGTCTGATGCAAGAACTTCCTTGGTTTCACATACAGCAGTGGTGATCACCATGCCTCCAAAGAATCCAGAGGTGCTACTAATCAAAACTTCACCTACCTTGCAGTTTCTGGTTTTCTTTCTCCATTCTCAGAAGCAGTATCTGCTGGAGAATTGCCTTCCTCCATAAATCTCGGAGCTCCCCTGATGTGCGTTTCCTTTCCTCTGCAACTGCCCCCAGGTAACCGTCATTACATGTCGTCACCAAAGATGTCCTTGTAGTAACATCCCCTCCATCGGCATGGTCTGTGGAGGCAGTAATTAAAACAATGTTGTTCTCTGAAACTCTCATGCACATGGACAGCCATGAAAATTTAGCATAATTTCCCAATGACTCAACAGATTAAGTATGATAGCTACAGAGAGAGCGCAGAAGAGATTCACCAGGATGTTGCTTGGGCTGTAGTTATAAAGAGAGATTGGATAGGCTGGGTTTATTCTCACTAGAACATAGGAGGCTGAGGAGTGACCTTATAGAGGCTTATGAAATTATGAGGGACATAGAATAGATAGTCAGAATCATTCTCCCCAGGGCAGAGGAGTCTAGAACTAGAGGGCACAGGTTTAAAGTGCAAGGGGAGAAAGTTAAAGGAGATCTGAAGGGCAAGTTATTCCCCACACAGAGGGTGATAAGCATCTGGAATGAGTTGCCAGAAGAGGTGGTGGTGAAGTTTACAATTACAATATTTAAAATGCATTTAGATAGGTGCTTGCATAGGAAAGGCAAAGAAGGATAGGTACAGGCAAATGGGAATAGCGTAGGTAAGCACCGTGATCAGCATGGACGCGGTGGCCGAAAGATCCCATTTCTGTTCTGTATGATTCTATGAACTAAGCTTTCTTAGACTATGAAAAATTCAAGTATTAAATTAGGGGACTTTAAAATCAGAGTATAATGATTTATCATGGGACACCCAAGCTTGGGTGGGAAATAGTGTAGAAATTCATCCTCTCTCACTTTTGTTAAATGTGCAACACAGGAGCAGGAGTGAAATAGGTTCTTCTGTAATTCAGTCTTGCTGAAGTCAGAACTTCCTAAGTGGAGTACAATACACAGCCGCTGCTGGATTCCACATTAACCGAAGTGACAGAAGACAAACCTCTGCCCTAAATCCAAGTGGTATCCACCAATCTCTGATAGAACCAAATCCTTTCCAAAACTGAGTGCATTTGAGGTAGGAATTTGGAAAGTAGGAATAAGACAATTTCTGAAACACAAATAAGCTTCTTGAAGTCCAAAGAATTGCTAACTTGAGTCGGACTGACTTAACAACTGGGTCAGGCTGAGACTTGCATCCTTTTCTGGAGTATTGCATAACCACTTTAAAGACTAAAAACAAGAAACTACAGACGACCTTTTTTCCTAAAAGGTGCAGCAGATGCACAAGTGATCTACTGGATAAAAGATACCTACATGGTTGCAGAGTGGAAGATCTGAGGTTTAGTTTAGTCTATCTATAAGTAGGTAGGGTAACAGTTAAATCACTACTACTGACCTCAACGTACCTGGGAGGAAAAACATAGCTAAGGCCTATTCTATTAGTTGCTGTTAAGAGGACCCTACCTAAAATAAATGTGCATTAATATTGGCACAGCCGCATTATCAGAAAGCTGCTGTCCTCGCTACCTAGGGTGGCCACACAGGCAAGAATTGGAGAGCTGCCAAAATCAAGGACCCAATCGAAGCACAATCCTACAACTCTGGGGAAGTAGGAAAAAGCTGGGAGGGACAAAAGGCAATGGGGAATGCAAGAGGGAATGAATCTGTCTGGGTAGCTTTACAAAAACTGGCATGGACCCAATTTGCCAAAGGCCTCCTACACTGTAGGCATTCCATGATTCTATTATGCAGGTGAGATCAGCACGTGATGACTAGGATCATGGAATCATATAGTAGAGGAGGCGGCGGCTTCAGCTCCTTGACAGAATTCTACAATTAGTCCCACTTCCCAATTCCATCCTGAAGCCAGAGAATTTGTTCCTTTTTCCAAAATTATAGAAGTTCAGAAGATCAAGAGATGATCTTATTGAAGCAATATGATGATTCTGAGGGGGACTGACAGTGTTTCCCCTCATGGGGGGATCTAGAACTAGGGAGCATTGTTTCAGAAGATGGGGTTTCCTATTTAAGACAGACATGAGGAGGAATATCATCTCTACCGTAGTCATGACTTGATGAAATTCTCCACCTCAGAGAGCCATTGAGACGGGGTCATCAAATATAGGCAAGGTAGAAATTAATGTATATTTGAACCACAGGGGAGTTGGGGAGTGAAAGGGAAAGTGGTGCTGAGGCCAAGGTTGGATCAGCAATGATCTCATTGAATAGCATAACAGGCCGAGGGAGTGATTGGTCCACTCCTACTTCTTTTTCTTAAGCTCTCAAGTATAAATTCAATTCCCCTTTGAAAGTTACTGCGGACTCTACTTCCACCACCCACTTAGTGAGATCATGAATACTCACTGGAAAAAAAACTTCATCTCACTTCTAGTTCCTTTGTCTGTTTACCAAACTTTCTAATGTTAAAGGCAGTTAACTCTTAATTAATTCACATCATTTTCATTAAACATCTCCAGTCTTTTCTAATCTCAGCAGAAAATCTCTTGGCTTTGGGGGAAATGATTGGCTCTCCGGTCTTTCCACACAACTCACCATTTGGGTAAACCTCCTCTGTACCTCTGCCAAGGGTTTGACAATCTTCTTAAAGTGCTGCACCCGGAATTAGACAAAACAGTTCATACCAACCCAGTCATTTGAAGTTTAGCATTACTTAATTCCTTTTGCATTTTATGCCATTATTTATAAACCAAGGATCTCATGGACCATTTTAACAGCCTGTCAACTTGTCCTGCCACCTTCAAAGATTTGGAAGGGATAATGTGTTTTGCCAATGTGAAGACCCTCAATCTTAATTGCTTTGCACAGGTTAAATCATCAATAAACAAACTGAAGTAACAAAATCAGCTTTCATTTAAATAGAATCTTTAACATAATAAAGCACCTCAGGGAACTTCACATGAATGGAAATCAGACATAGACATCAAGCCAAAAGAGGAGATAACTAAGAGTAATGAATGCAGGGTGGTAGACTTTGTACTTTAGTAAGGCATTTGACAAGATCACACAAGGTAGGCTGGTCCTGAAGGTTAAGGACCATGGGATCATGGGCTGGCTCCATCCCTATTTGCCTCTGAATTGAGGAGACCATTAAAATGAATGGTATCACTGTACTACCATGGTACAGAGACAGGAATTGCTGAAGGAAAAGATGAATTACTGAAGCAGGAATGGGGTCATTATTAAAGGAACTGGTGAGAACTTGGAGCTAACATAGTTCAACATTTTGCATGAGAAATACAATTAAAAGCCCTCAAAAACAATGTCACAGATCAAATTGAAAGAGAATACAGCAATGTTATACTGATTTAATTCTACCATTAAAATGAACTGTCAAAGTATATTAAACTATACTATTAGTTGGAGCTTTGTGGAGTGGATGCCTTATGCCATGCTTTTGTTCTGGGAGGGGCACAAACAATGGGTGTTACATCAGCCTTACAAATGAATTCTTATGTAATTATAGAATGGATATCAGATGCAGAACCTCAAAAAGTTTTAAATAAAGGCCCCACAAAAATGGAAATTCAACATCATACAGCAAAAGTTGCTTAGTTATTTTAAGAAGTTCTTACAATTGAGAATCATTGCTAAAATCCTCAACTAAAAACCACACAACCCACATCTGAGACATTTTTTTTAAAAAAAGAAAAACAGGGAATGTTTAACTTCCATACTTTCTGCTGCACGGTTTAGGTAGTCCCACAAACACTTCATGACGGTTGTTCTTTTGCAGAGAACTGTTGTTAATCAAGCTATTTTAAGTGAATATTTTCCATGTTATAGCTTTGTAGGTGAAGCAGCAGATTATTACAACAGCTTTTATAATTAAAAATGCTGTATATTTCTTTCAAAAGCAAATTTAATATTACAGGTAACATGCAATCAGGACCTCAGAAGAAAATTTCTACTTAAATACAATTCTATAAATAGCTGCTAATCATTTGTTTTCTACTTAAACTCATACTAAGGAGAACCGATGGAAGTTGCCCATCTTTCAGGTCAATGCCAAACAATAATAGACAGTTTTATGGTTGCGACAGTGCAATGACCATGATGTGTAACGTTTAACAGATAGCATGACATTACAACCTATTGAAAATATCAAGGTGAGGATTCAAATGTGCTTATGTTGAATTTTTACCTTGATATTATCAAAAGATTGTAACCTTATACTTTCCATTGAATGTTACACATTGTTTGTGATCATTGAACTGTAGTTATCTTGTAACATTATCCAGTCAGAATATTTCTGACTATGATCTGACTATAGCCAGCCTTGTTACACAACCTGCCTTTAGACATTCACATGGGACCAGATGCTTTTTTGCTCATTGAAAACCGGACCCAATGCCAAAGGACACAGATTGGTAAATTTAACCACCATTGCTCACAAAACTGAACTGTGTAGAATGCTGGGCTTCACTTCTCCAAGGTTGACAACACTGCCATCTACAGGCTGTAACATCAGGCATCATTCAGAACTGTCTCAGGTTGAAAACTGGTGGGGAATTGTGCTGTTTGTGGCTCGTGGCGTTCTACCTTTCCCATACAAGTAAATCGCAGACTAAGACAGACTTGCTCCAAATCCGGGACTTGCAGAGCTACTGCACAAAACTGTTTTGCTGAATTCCACATGGAGCTCAGTGATGAGGTCCAGTTTTGCTGGAATTCCCCAATATTAAGTTGGGAAACTACCACTCGGCTTCCATGCCAGAGGTGGCCAGGTGTAGGATCAGAGGCTTCTGATTTGAATGGGGATTCCTGACTATTGATTTGAGAATATTTCAAGATGTTTTAATTACCAGTAATGTTCATTGAAAATTTTAATACATCTCAATTACTTACTTCATTGTTTTTAAATATCAGAAGCATAAAAAAGCTGATGCAGGAAGGTTTGCCCCTTTATTTACAAATTTGTTCATTAACTAACAAGTGCCTCAGATTTATCCAGAAGTCAGTAAAACTGGTATGTGCTGTTACCCAATGCATAGGTGGTGTCACCTAACTTAGATTGGAGCAGAACTTTAGTGCAAATCTTAAAATACAAAATAAATTCTCACTAAGAGGTTTCTGCACTAACCAACAACTTCTTAGCTGTTCAATCCATCCCAAATTTTATCATTCCGATTGCTACATGAAGGCTTGTGAAAATTTCTTTTACTTAGTTATTTGATGTTTGGTTGAAGCAGAATCAAAAACTAGTATTATGCATAATTTAGATCAGAAGCATTTCAGATCGATTCCCAACACCTGTATATTGTCATTGAGCTTCCTGCAGCATCTGATGAAGGAAGCCCAATGAATTAAAAGAATACATGAACATAGTGTGCTTGATATTGTGTACAGAGTATTTAACAAAGTATTACCTGATAGACTTCTCATAAATTTAAAGCTCAGGTGATTGAAAGGGAAGAGTGTAGGTAACAGAATGGCTAACAGGTAAACAAAATACTTAGAATGCAATGGTCTTGATTGCTTTTACAACTAGAGGGAAATAATAGTGTTGTTCCCAAGTGATCACTGCTCTTTTAAAGTTTAAAATTACAATATGCAAGAAGACGGCAACAAAAACCTTCAGGAGGACATAGGCAAAATACAGAAGATAAGATTTTATGCAGAGACATTTAGCACATCTTTCAGAGGAAGAACAAGAGGCAATAAAATTATATGATACAATTTTAAAGAGGATGAAAAGCAGAGAAATGTACTTACAGAAATATTTGAAGGCAGCAGGATAAGTGAAGAAGGCTGCTTAAAGAGGAATGGGGTACAAAAGCAAGGAAATTATGGTTAATCTTTATAGAACATTGGTTAAAGCTGTAGCATTGTGTTCACTTCTGGGCATCACAATTTGGGAAGTTTATCTATGCCTTGAAAAGAACACAGAAGGGATTCGCTACATTAGTACTGAAATTAAGGAATTTTAATTAACAGAATAATTGAACTGATCTCCAGTGTGAGAGAAGTGTTCAAAATCATTAAGGATTTTAATGGAGTAAATATGGTTAGTGACAGGAGTACGAATAACCAGTGGACTCAAATTCAGGCGATTCGCAAAAAAAAAGTTGATTATCCTGGTAACTTACAAAAAAAATACATGGCAAATGGTTGTGATCTGGAATTCACAGGCGAGTGATGACATCACTCAATCCTGTGTCTCAACCCGAGTATCCCATGGTTGAATCTTTCTTTTCACAGCCTTTTATCTAGATCCCTTGACCACCAGAGATGCCCTCCTTACATAAACAGTGCACTATCAATACAGAAATGTTAAACATCAAACAACCTTATAATCCCTTTTCTAAGAAACATTGCTCCAACCTTCAAGGTTTTTTTTTATATATATATAAATAATTATACATTTCATGCTAGGTTCATACCATCACACATTTGGACCCAACCATTAGCACCACCACCTTAGTAAACATCCCTATGATCATGATAGATAGAATACAAAAGAGCTACATAAAAATCTAAACAAACTGTAAGCTTTGATAATATTAGATGGAATGATGAGGTAAGGGACCTGGGCAGGTAAAAACCTAATAAAGGAGAAATCAACAATCTGGCATGTGCAGATGTTATACAATTTACATTTCAGTATACTTTATGAAACTCAAAGTTTCTCAGGGAAGTACTGAGGAACAAATTGGCCTTTAATTTGAACACTGTCCTTAGTATTGAAAAAAAAATCTGTTAAAGATCATTTGATTCCTAAAATTGTTAGTGGACTGCACATTCATAGCAAATTATTTTCCTATTTGCTTCAGTGGTAAGCAAAAAAAAAGTACTGGAAACACTCAGGAGGTCAGGCAGCAATGTGGAAGGGTATTCAACCAGAGACATTAAATCTACTTCTCTTTCCACAGATGCTGCCTGAGCTGCTGAGTGTTTCCAGCATTTTCTGTTTCAGATTTCCAGCTTCTGCAGATATTTGGGTTTTCAAAAGGAGAAAAGACTTAAGTTTGTACAGTGTTTTACACAACCTCATGCCATCCCAAAGCATTTTTCAATCAGTGCAGTACTTCTGAAGTATTGTCATTGTTGTACAGTAGTGGACAGGGGCAAGTTTGCAGGCTCCCACAAAAAGCAATGTAATAATGACCTGATTTTCTTTCAGCAATGCTGATAGTGGAATAAAATGAAAAATAATTATATTCAAATTTGTGACTGTCACAATATAGGGCATGTGCATCTATATAAATTACAAATTGGTAAATTTGTTTTATATGATAAAAAATTAGTCAATCCTGGCACTTTAATTTCACATTTCAAAATGTTTTTAAAAATAGGTCAAGATTGCAAGGCTACCTATGTTTCAACTTACAACACTGTTCAGAAATGTTTCACACCTGCAGAGCATGGTTAAGTGAAATGGAGATAAAAAGTTGGGTACTCAAAAGCAATTTAGCCAACAACAGTTTAAAACAAAGTAATTTAGCACTTAACTGGGAGGTTCTGTTAAACTGAAAGCAGCAGGATAAGGGGTTAACACCTTCAGAAAGCACAGCCCTCTTGACTACCGTGCACACCCTTGAACCACAACTTAGTGCAACATTGGGTTTACAGTTCACAAGAAAGACGCCAATTTAAAAGGATACCGAGCAGAGGCAATTTCAGAACTTGCTATATCACACCACAGTTTTTGCAAAACAAGGAGTCATTAGACATATCCAATATTTTATTTTACATTCATAATCCTCCTATGCAGACAACACTAGACCTGTTTGAATATCCAGATGTTTGGACTGTATAAATTATAGATCAAAGTACAATTGCACCAAATTAATTTTTCACTGAAATGCTGAGCCAAAGTGGTTGGAAACTCTCAAAGTGGGCCACATGTTACAAAGTATACACTATAATTGCATTTAAATTTAATCAATTGCATGCCATTTCATTTTGTGTATTGTAACACCACTTAACCATGATGGTGAATCATGAGGGTACAGTCCCACTTCCTTTGGTTTTAGTGGGATGGGGTGGGGTAGATTAGAGAATTAACAAAAAGCATGAAAAATAAACATGTCCTTAAAAATGTCCTTTTTTAAATTCTTATTTGACATTCTTCAGTATTTTCTTTCTTCCTTCTTTAAAAATTTCCAGTCCTCACTGATATTCGTACATTAGTCAACAAGTCTGTTAAACTCAGGTCTGTTCATTTAATTGTATTGAAATGAAATAAAAAGAAGCCTAACAAGACACAAGTTAGCAGTGTGATGGAATACCTTCCACTTGACTGGATGAGTGTAGTTCCAAGGATATTTGAGAAGCTGGATACCACCCCACTTGATTGATGCTCTATTCATCACCCTAAGCATTAATTCCCTCCTGGCTGTAGTGTGTGTCATCTACAAAAGGCAGTGCTATTACTCGCCTATGTTACTCCAGTACCATCTCCCAAAGCCATGACCCCTATCACCAAGAAAGATAGGACTTCAAGTGGACGGCAACACCACTACCTGCACATTCCACCCCCCCCCCCCCCCCAAGTCCAGACGGCATGCAGGAAATATCACGGTTCCTTCATTCTCCCTGGATCTAAGTCCTGGAACTCTCTCCCCAACGGCACTGTGCCGGTACCTTCTGAAGGACTGCAGATGTTCAAGGTGCCACTTCACCACCACCTACTCAAGGGGAATTTGGATGGCCAATAAGTGCTGGCAACAATGCCCAAATCCAAAGCAATGAATAAATAAAAAAAAACACAAATCTTAATTGCTTTTGTCCTCCAGTTCCATCTTAAAATGTCCAAAACAACACAGGTACAAGAGTGCTTACACTTCCATGGGAGTTCACTAAATTTTCTGCCATAACTTTGGTATTAGGTTAATGGAATTTCTGAAGAAACAGCACAAATAGCCATTTATCTTAATTCCACATCTGGACATCTGACATTCTACACCGAGTTTTCCAATAACCTTTCATTCCCCAACTTCCTATTAAGCTACTGTATTTGGCTGCTTTATATCACATGGGACACAATACCCAGTTAGTTTATTGTTCATTTTCACTTACTTGCTGCCCACCAACAGAATATAAATCTATATGTTTGAATCTTTTCATGATTCTCCCTAACTTTGTGTTGTAAATTCCTCCCAGTCTCACTCTGCCTCTTGGATCTGTCAACCTGACATTGAACTTCATTGAATACCTTCCCCCTCCCCCCCCCCCCCCCCCACCCGCTCCGATATCAGTGGAAAGCTTGAATCTCTCGCATTTCCTCCTAAACCTCTCCATTTTAATAGACATTTTGGACCAAACTTGTGAGTCACCCAACTTTTACATGCTGACTTGGGGTCTGTTATTTTATCCCTTTTATCTTTTCTTTGCTACACATTCTCTAAAGTACATTGGGTGTTATCATTATTAAAAATGGGTGGAAGAATAGTGCAGCTATCACAGCTGCTGTCTCACTGCTCCAGTGATCATTCAATCCTGATTTGTGAGGAGTTTGCACATTCTCCCAGTGAATATGTGGGTTTCCCCTGGGTGTTCTGGTTTCCTCCCACACCCCAAAGACTTGTAGGATGGTCACTGTAACTTGGCCACTGTAAATTACCCCAAGTGTGTAAACTGTGTAGTAAATGGTAAAATGGCAGGGGGGGAGGAGTTGATGGGAATGTGGGGAAAATAAAATGGGATTAGTGCAAGAGGTGCTAGACGATTAGTGCAGACTCAGTGAACCAAAGGTCCAGTATCTATGCTGTATGTCTCCACAACTTGATGACCTATAACTTTATAACCAATGCTAGTGTTTGTTATTTAACAAGCATGAAAAGCTCCATAGCTCATTGTAGGAGTGTGGGAGCAGGTGCTTGGTAAGGGTCAAAAAGTCTGAGCTGACCTCATTTTGCAACAACAAAAATTAGCAACCATTTCCTTTCACAATTGTCTCACTGTGGAGAATAATTCACCTATGTTTTCCCTGTTGATCTTGCACAGAGTTTCTGAACTCAATGAATAATCTTTTCCATGGATCTAATGTGGTTTCATGCTGCATTATCCCATTCTTGCTGAACTGGCAGAGATTGAAGTCAAACTTCACAGTCTGAGACATGCTTATAATTAGATGAAATTACGAAACATAAAAGATTTGCAAAGAAAAGGTGCACAATGAATTAACCTTATGGGGGAAAAATGTCTTCCATTGTAAAAAGACGGAAATTTTCTGATATTCAAGAGAAAGTTGTGCCACACAGTGGCAAATTCTTCTAAATTTTATCCTCAAAACCAATTAAGGTAAAAGAATAAATTTTTCAAATGTGAATTACAACACAAATGGGAAAGGCTTTGAACCAGATGTTTTAGCACTAGAGTCAAACAGAAAATCTTGCTCCTGAAAATAGCATTTCTGAACTCACACTGATAAACTTAGTATTATATTCAGTCAGTTACTGATGATTATTCATAAGAGCACTACTGAAAGTATAATCAGTAGACCTCAACAGTTTAGTTTCTCACAAAAATTAATACAGAAGTGCGCAAAACAAGTCCTCGCAGAACCGTACTAGCCAGCCCTTCTTTGCCTTCTTCCATCCACTTTCAACCTTCGTTTCAAAGTCAATTTACAAACAAGCCCCATTTCTTCACTGGTCCCAAAAAGAGACCAAATCAAATTTTAACATCCCTAATTTCCAGACTACTTTAAGCCTAATTTTCCAAATTGTTATATTTAAAAAGGAATGTCAGCAATTTGACTACAAAAGCCATTCCAAGTTAACACCCACCATCTGAGGTTAGGAGCTTAAGCAGTTTATTGGGATTTGCTCTGGCATAACCTATAACTGAAGGAAGCTTCAATGTAAAAGCTCTTACAACAATCAGAGCGCGAGTAAGCAACTGCAGTAATCTCATGTTTTAACCCAATTTATTGGCTGAGTTTAAAAGTCATACACCACCATTATTGAAGTGAAGGGCAAGTGAGAATGGAATCTTGGTTGGTATGGGAATCTTGGTTGGTATGGACCAGTTAGCCAAAGGGCTTGTACGACTTTATGTGATTAAGAAAGGCATTCTCATTCATAATTGGACTGAAACATTCACACTATATCTGATGTTTTGATACCTTAACATCCAAGACACAAGGACCCAATTTTCCATCAATTGTCATTAATGAGATTATTTCTTTTAAGCACTTTTCTGGTCATAAAGTATTCTCACTTAGCATTAAAAACTAATTATAGCTAACCAAAGATCACTGATACAGTCAGTTATCTCAATTCAAGTTAAAGTTTTCTTTATCTTGAACACCCTTTGTCAAAAGGAAAACTATAAGTTAAAACACGTTTGCACACAGCTTTACAGGACTGTAACTAAACCAAGTATAACTCCACACAGTCAGAAGAACTAGGTAGATTTGTAAGATGGAGGGAAGTGTACATACAAAAACAGAAGCAGGCAATTTATAGTTTACATCCAGCACCGGGGTGGAGTGCACCTTGTAAACCACAGAACAATCTAAACTGAATGCAAGTAAACAGGATAAAGACCTCTTTTTTCCCCCAAGGAGCTATGCATTATTAAATACAAGCCTTCTCAACACAATATTCCAGAGCCCTTCTCTAATGTTGTATTTAAAAAAAACTCCAAGAATATTCACTCATAAAACTTCAGTTTGCTTTCTGCAATTCAACACTGAAAACAAACAATAAAACAGCATCTCAGAGCATATGGTACATAGGCCAGTAACCGTAATAATTAAACACAAATAGTGTTTTGGCAAGGACCTTCCTTTACAAATATTGCTTCATGAGTATTTGATTTCTCTTTGCACCTTTCATAGATTATCAGGTTTTATTTCCACTGATTATTCTCCAGAAAGCTATTAATGTTAGATATTAGGAGGGCAGCTGATTTAAATATTAATATCCAAAGGTGTGGAACTGAGGGTATCACTTGCACCTCAGGGCCAGAAGTTCATGTATTCAAGTCTGACTCAAGAGACTTGAGCTCAAAACCCTGGGCAGACACTTGGGTGCAGCAGGGAGGGAATGATATGCTGACAGACGTGCTGCTTTCAGTCGAGCTGTTAAACTGTGGTTCCATCCTCTGGTAGATGTGAAGGATCCCATGACACTATTTGAAGGATTATAGAGTCCAGGGATGGAGTATGACCTTCTGCAATTTCCCTGCACTTCTGGGGAATATGCCTGTTCAATCTGCATTAGGTTAGACCTGTGGCAGATTCTGCAGCTCAATTCATTTCAGAGAAACAGATAACTTAATTCCATTGAAATATCAATGTAACTGCTTTTAACATACAAGTGTTTAATTAATTCTTTTAATATAAAAATTTAAATATTTTAATAGTACAATTTTTGTTTTAAAATAGTGAATGCATGCTCATACTAATGTAGAGCAGCACAGTGGCAGTGCAGGTATGCAGCTGTCTTATGGCTCCTACAACCCAGGTTCGATTCTGACCTCAGGTGCTATCTGTGTAGAGTCTCCCAATGAATATGGGTGTTTCCCCCCAGGTCATCGGGTTACCTCCCACATCCCAGGACAGGGTAGTTGTTAGGCTGATTGGACACTGTAAACTATACCTAGTAATAGGCAGCTGGCCTATAGCCCATCAAGTCTGTCAAAATAACAATGAATTATGAAATGTCAGAGACATTCACAAACTTTTGAGTTCTTTGACAGCTAGCTCAGCCTGGGGGACTGGTTTCACAGGTGTTAAAATGTTTCCACCAATTAAAATCAGAGACGCTCTAGGATGCTTTTAGGCTCTGAGTAAGGTCAAAGATGGCATTGCAGAAATTCATGTTGGAGGACTCGCTCAGGGTTAAGAGTGGGTTTAGCAGGTAGGCAGCTAGTAAGTGCACATAGCAAGTAGCTTTGAGGGAATTTTGGGCCAATACCTGCTGTCTGAAATGGGCAGCAAAAATCTTTAACTTCATGGACTTTGGCCAGAATGAAATACAATTTTGAACAATCCTGGGTCATTTCACATCAATTCAGAAGTTCAACTGGATGCTTCCTGGTGCGAGTCCTTTGATGAAAGTCTGATGCATTTCAACATTAGACAGCCAACAAAGGACATTTTCCATCCAACATTCCTTTTGGGGAACTTAGTTACCCTATTCCAAGAACTGACCATCAGTGCCCAAAACTGGAACTTTGCGATGGAAATCCAAATCCTTAACTTTTGTCCTTTAAGTGTCACCCCAAACATGGTAACGATCTCCACATCTCACCCCATGATTGGGGCAGGCTCCAATCTCCTTTTACCCAAGTTATATCTGTGATGATAGACACCTTCTTTGGAAGTAGTGGCACTGTTTTTGTGGAGGAGTTAACATTCCATTGTGCTCTTCTTAAGTGTAAATTTACAATTCCAGCGAAATGTATTGTGGAGCATTCATTATTTAAAAAGAGGATTAGGCTGGATATCAAGTTCCTTGGACCAATTAATTTTTCACCAATTCCATTCAAATAAATATCATACTCTTCCCAGTAACTAAGGGGGAAAAACATTCTTCACCGCTCCATCCAGTTTCTCAACTATAAATTGGCAAAGTCTACAGATTCAGGCATGCTTGGCTTTCATTATCAAATTCAACATGAGAACTTGTAATAAGCAGCTGCTGCAGTGATATTGTGCTGTCATTGTAAAGCCAATCCCAAATTCCAGGAAACTTGTCCAACCTTCACCAGATCTTAACAACATGTTATGTCAGGATGTAGCAACAGTCCTTAGAGAGGATATTCTTGGGGGATCATTGGATGAGGCCATTTGGGTAGAACTTAGAAATAGAAAGGAGATGGTCACTCTGATGGGATTATATTACAGTGCCCCCAATAGTCAGCGGGAATTGCAAGAGCAGATATGTCAAGAGATTGCAGCTCGTTGTAAACATAATAGGGTAGTACTAGTGGGAGATTTTAACTTCCCTAATATTGACTGGGTCAACCACAGTGTGAAAGGCTTGGATGGAGTGGAATTTGTGAAACATGTCCAAGAAAGCTTCCTTGATCAATATATGGAGGGACCTACTAGAGAAGGTGTAACACTGGATGTCCTCCTCCTGGGGAATGAGGTAGGGCAAGTGGCGGAAGTGTCTGTTTGGTGAGCACTTAGGGTCCAGTGACCATAATTCTATTAGTTTTAATATAGTTATGGAGAAGGATACGGTCGGTTCACAGGTTAAGGTCCTGAACTGGGGCAGAGTAAATTTTGGAGCCATTAGACAGGACCTTGCAGTGGTCGATTGGGTGAGATTGTTTGCAGGGAATGAAGCTTCTGCCAAGTGGGAGGTCTTAAAAAGTGTGATGTCAAGAGTTCAGGGCCTGTATGTTCCTGTTAGGGTGAAGGGCAAGGCTTGCAGGTTTAGGGAACCCTGGTTGACAAAAGATATTGAGGCTCTAGTTAAGAAAAAGAGAGAGGCATACACTGCATATAAGCAATTGGGAACTAATGACTATAAGTGTACGAGTGCATTTGAGAGAAGTTCGGAGGACAACAAGAGGATATAGGAGTATATGAGAAGGATCTGGCAGACAAGGTGCAGCAAAATCCCAAGAGATTCTATAGGTATATTAAGAGTAAAAGGGTGGCTAGGAAGAGAATAAGTCCCCTTAAAGATCAGCATGACCACCTGTGTGTGGGTGTGATTTTTTTTAATGAATACTTATCTTCAGTTTTTACTGTGGAGAAAATGATTAAGGAAATTGGGGAAATGAGTGGTGGTGTCTTGGATCACATACTAATTAGCAGAGAGGAGGTATTGGAGGGCTTACAGTGCATTAAGGTGGAGAAATCCCCATAGCCTGACCTGGTGCACGCTCAGACTTTGTGGGAAGCTAGAGAAGAAATTGCAGAGGCCCTTGCAGAGATTTTTGCTCCATCTCTGGACACAGGTGAGGTTTCAGAGGACTGGAGAGTGGCTAATGCTGTACCATTGTTTAAAAAGGGTAGCATAAACAAGCCAGGAAGCTACAGGCCAGCAAGTCTGACATCAGTGGTGGGTAAATTGCTGGAGGGGATGCTGGGGGACAGGGCCTACTAACACTTGGAGAGACAGGGTCTGATTCAGGACAGTCAGCACGACTTTGTGCGTGGGAAGTCGTGTCTGACAAATCTCTTGCAGTTCTTCAAGGAGGCATCCAAGAGGGTAGATGAGCGTAGGACAGTGGATGTTGTCTATATGGACTTTAGCAAGGCCTTTGACAAGGTCCCTCAGGGCAGGCTAATCTGGAAGGTTAGATCACATGGGATCCGGGGGAGATAGCAGATTGGATTCATAATTGGCTCAGTGGTAGGAAGCAGAGGGTGATGGTCGAGGGTTGTTTCTCAGACTGGAGGCCTGTGTCTAGTGGTGTGCCACAGGGATTGGTACTGGGACCTTTGTTGTTTGTAATTTATATAAAACGATTTGGATGTGAATGTACAAGGCATGGTTAGGGTGTGGTAGATAGTGTAGAAAGTTATGAAAAAATTACAGGGGGATCTAAATCAGCTAGAGGATTTAGGATTGGCAAATGGTTTTCAATCCAGATAAATGTGAGGTATTGCATTTTGGGAGATCAAACCAGGGTAGGACTTGTACAGTGAATGGTAGGTCCCTGGGGAGTGTTATGGAACAGAGGGACCTAGAATTGCAAGTGCATAGTTCGCTGAAAGTGGTGTCATAGGTAGATAGGGTGGTGAAGATGTTGTTTGCATGCTGGCCTTCATCAATCAGGGCATGGAGTACAAGAGTTACGAAGTTATGATGCAGTTACACAAGACGTTGGTGAGGCTGCACTTGAGGTATTGTGTACAGTTTTGGTCACCCTATTATAGAAAAGGTGTTATTAAACTAAAAAGAATTCAGAAAAGATTTACCAGGATGTTGCCTGGACTTGGGGGCCTGAGTTACAAGGAGAGGTTGTGTAGACTAGGACTTTATTGCCTGGAACGTAGGAGATTGAGGAGTGACCTGATAGAGGTATATAAGATCCATGAGGGGCATAGGCAGGCCGAATGTACACAGTTTTTGTCCCAGGGAGGGTGTGCTAAAAACAAGAGGGCATAGAATTAAGATAAAAGGTGAGAGATTTAAAAGACATCAGGGGCAGCTTCCTCACACCAAGGATAAGATATTTATTTATTAGTCACATGTACATCGAAACACACAGTGAAATACATCTTTTTGCGTTACTGAGAATGTGCTGGGGGGCAGCCCGCAAGTGTCGCCACTCTTCCGGCACCAACATAGCATGCCCACAGCTCCTAACCTGTATGATTCTGGAATGTGGGAGGAAACCGGAGCACCTGGAGGAAACCCACGCAGTCACAGGGAGAACGCACAAACTCCTTACAGGCAGCAGTGGGAATTGAACCCAGGTCGCTGGCACTGTAATAGCAATATGCTAACCGCTATGCTACCGTGCCGCCCACAGTACATGGGTGGTGTGTATTTGGAATAAACTGTCAGAAATAATGATTGAGGTGGGCACATTAGCAACATTCAAAAGACATCTAGATAAGTAAATGGATAGGAAGGGTTTAGGGGGCTATGGGCCAAATGCAGACAGATGGACTAGCTCCCTGGGCAACAGTTGGCACAGAGGAGTTGGGCCAAAGGGCTTGTTTCCGTGCTGTATGACTCTATGACAATTTAATAAATCTCACTGCTCTGAATTAGATACTGCCTCCACATGCTAGTTAACGCAAGTAAGAGTTTGGTTCAGAAAAACAAAACTAATAACCAGATCCAGCCTACATTGTTGCAATTCCTAATGCATCACGAAACAGGCAGCAACTTCCCACCTCCGCAAGCCACTCTACCTCCCGTGAGTACCCAATGACTGGATGGCAAAACCAGTAAATTGGGGGCGAGGGCAGAGGAAAATCTAGACAATGCCTCACTGACTTCTTTTCGTAATCATAACATATCTAGAAGATCATTTCATACCCGGTTTATACTACTGGCTACCTGGTCTGGTAGGTGCTGATTTCCTCTCTAACCAGAGTTAGGCCCACTCTCTCCTACTGTATTAAAGCAAGTCACTGTTTGTGGTCCACAGGTCCATGAATCATAAGTTCGTTAAAAGGACTGCTGATACAGCATGCCAAATGCAAACACTCAATTCAGTTTTAATACTTAACCCAACAATGCAAATGCTTGAAGCAAGTTATTCTTGGACTTGGTTTCTGCAGAAGGTGCACAGTGTTGGGGTGCAAATACACAATGATAAAGAGTTACATAGCAGAGCGTATAAAGGTAACTGTCTCAAAAACAACATTCTTGGTTTTGCTTGACTGAAAAGTTACTGAAAACATTTAATTTCCCAATTTACCTCGTCATGGCCATTGCACTTTATTTGTTTACATGCATGTTCTCTGTAACTGTAACACTACATTCTGCATTCCATTTTTCTTAGTACTATCTTGATGTAGTCATTTATGGCATGATCTGTCTTGGTGACACAGAAAGCTTTTCACTGTATCTCTGTACATGTAACAATAATAACCAATACTGATACAAACATCCCACTGAATGCATGGGGCAAGCCTTGTTGTATAGAAGGAGGCCTACAAAGAAATACAAGCAGTTCTGGCCACAAAGCAGAATAGATCCTCATTCACATCTGGAGCCCTTTACCACGTTGGCCTCGGGGTCCTCATGCTCAGGACGGTTGAAGGGAAAAAAAAAGAGACGCCCAGCATCTAGGTTCACTCTTGGGTGAGTAACACCCTGCTCAAGTTACTGAGAGGGAAGAGGACGAGATAATGAGCCCCCCTTTGCGAGTGGTAATGTCTGCTTTTTCCCACCTTTATTGACTGCATTAATTGCTGCCAAGACTGAACGCTGTTTCTCTCTCCTTATCTTATGAGACAGAGTTAATGTTTCGGGTTAATGATGTTTCATTGGAACTGGGAAAAGTTAAAAATTAAACACGTTTGAAGTTGAAGTGAAGAGGGAGGGAGGGGTGGATAGAACAAAGGCAATGTGTGAGATAAACTGGTGACCAAGAGAGACCAAATGATGAGTGGTGATGGTGCCAGGTGGTGAATGCATGTTCTTGCACCTGGTCTGTCTGAAGGAGTTGCAAGTGGAAGGAAATAAGAACATAAAAGAATACTATACTAAAAGAATGTGTGAGAAATAAGATAGCACAGTTGCTGGAAATATAAAAGATAATGTATCTGTGTAGAGAGGAAAATGAAGTTAACATCACAGATCAATGAACTTTCTTCATAACTGGCACAAAGTTGAGGTGCTGTTCCTCAAGCTTGCATTGGGCTCATTGCAACAGTGCACAAAGCCAAAATTAATCAATGTCAGAGTGGGGACATGAGATGGAAAATTAAAGAGACAGGAAAATGAAGGCTCAGAGCCCCTTTCTCTTTTTTTTCATTTCTCTTCCTCCATCTCAAGTGATCACACCTCCTATTACCCAGCTTCCATTCTCCCAGTTTATTAAATAACGTCTATTCTGTTCTAATGACCATCCCAGGGATTCGGAGATGTCTTCCATTTTCTTTAATCATGGTTTTCCCCATCATAGTTGACAGGGCTCAACTACAAATGCTCCATTTATTGCACTTCTGCTCTCACCCCCTCTCTTCTCAAACAAAGCGGGGATATGGTTCCCCGAGACCCCACCTGCCTTCACAATCAATGGATCATCTACAGTTTCCAGCACCTTCAACATACTGTCACTGCCTGGCACACCTTCTCCTCCCCATCACCCCCAACCTTTCAGAATTCCAATTGGATCATTCCCTCCACAACTCCAAGGTTTCCTTCCATTCTCACCTCTGCCCACTATCATTCTTACTCCACCTTCCCATGCAACTGCAGGAGATAATAACACCTACTCTTTAACTCTTCCCTTCCCACCATCCATTGAAGGTGGCTGTGAGCATCTGCTTGAACTTCTGTCACCCTTCACCTTGTTACTGTGTAAAGTGGACAGGATCTGTGATGTGCAGGCAGAACCAGAGATAGGGGACCAGTGGAATTCCAACTGTACAGGGGTCCAAGTACACCACATATACTACCTGGACTGCTAAGTATTTCCAGCATTTTCTTTTATTTTAGATTTCTAGCAAATGAAGAGCATAGAATCTCACTATTCCAGCACTGTTTTTTCCCTCTATCATCATACTCAATTCCCCTCCAAGCAAATCATCTGCAATTAACTACACACCATCACCCTCCATTAGCAACCACTGTGTCAGTTAGTCTCTCTCAGCCTCCTCCCTATCAGAGACAATCCCTCCTCTGCAACTTAAAACACTTGTTTTCTAACATTTTCTAATTCTGATGAAAGATTAACTCTGCTTCTCTCTCCACAGATGCTGCCTGACTTGCCGAGTATGCCCAGCATTTACTTTTTTCCTATATCAGATTTTCAGCATCAGCAGGTGTTTTGCTTCTGAACAGGTTTAAGAATATCATCAGGCATCAAGTTACAATGATTGCCAAAGTCTATATCGTCAATACTAACCTTGCATTTTGCCATCATGTCTGCAGGGGGGTTCGCATCCTTTTTGCGGTGAAGCCACTCGGAGAAAGATCTGCTGTCGCCAGGACTGCCGGCGCATACGGACCAAATTCCCACTATTGTTGGCCTCTCTGCCTGGGCTCGGCCTGGATTCATAGTCACTGTGGTAGGAAAATATTCAACTGTTTTCAGTAATCCAATCTGCAACACAGATTAGCTCAGTAACCTTCAGCAGAGATCCCAAATCAACCAATTAACAATACTCAAGACTGGAAACTGAGGTGGAGGAAGGAAAAAAAGATTCAATTCAAAAACCAAAGGAGCAGTTAAGGCACCCAGAATTACAACCAGCACATAAAATTTAAACATGTCACTTAAACATTTCCACCATTGTAATATCTTGTATTTGGATAATCAAAATAGAGATGATGTAATCATTTGAAGATCCACAAGAATAGGTTTGCTCCTTCAGACAAATCTAAATAAAAGGTTAAGGATTGGTCTCTCAAAATGTCATATTTTATTTCATTCACCTGTGCCTTATCAATGCAGAACTAATAGTCATAATCATTAAGGTTTTTCATTCAAATAATTGGATTAGTAATTGGAGACCTGAACTACTGATTCAGAGATGAGTTTCAATCCCACCTCAAATGCTGAGCAATTTAATTCAATTAATTAAGTAAACTTGGAACGAAAAGACAATTTCACCAGTAATGATAATGAAAATATAATGGCTTGTTAATGCCCCATGTCCATTAGGGTGAAAATCTTTAATGAGACTGCAGACCTAGCAATGTGGCCGACTCCCCCTCTTCAGTCCAAGTGCAATTAGGGATGGACAAAAAATGCCAGCCTTGCCACCGAGGTCCACATCCAGCCCCATGGAGCTGACAAGAAGTTATCAAAGCTCTATTTCACTATGCCCAAGTGCAGGAAGGGGATGGTTTATAGTAGAGTGCCTAAATCAGTAAGACACTTATCAAAGTCCATCTCAGTACTCTTACTTCCCACTGAGGATATTCTCCATTATGACTTGCAGCATTCCACTCCTACAATGATGCAAGGCAAATCAAACAATAACTCAGAAACCACAGCATACAGTGGCATGCAAAAGTTTGGGCACCCCTGGTCAAAATTTCTGTTACTGTGAATAGCTAAGCAAGTAAAAGATGACCTGATTTCCAAAAGGCATAAAGTTAAAGATGACGCATTTCTTTTAATATTTTAAGCAAGATTATTTTCTTATTTCTATCTTTTACAGTTTCAAAATAACAATGGACTACCTCAAGAGGCACAAGCTGAAGGTTTTGCCATGGCCCTCATAGTCCCCCGACCTAAACATCATCGAAAATCTGTGGATAGACCTCAAGAGCAGTGCATGCAAGACGGCCCAAGAATCTCACAGAACTAGAAGACTTTTGCAACGAAGAATGGCGAAAATCCCCAAAACAAGAATTGAAAGACTCTTAGCTGGCTACAGAAAGCATTTACAAGCTGTGATACTTGCCAAAAGAGGTGTTACTGAGTACTGACCATGCAGGGTGCCCAAACTTTTGCTTTGGGCCCTTTTCCTTTTTTTGTTATTTTGAAACTGTAAAAGATGGAAATAAAAAAGTACCTTAGGAACTAGGGACCAGAGCAAGCCAAACAAGAGCACACTGCATGACGGTGATGGAAGGTGTAATACTGTTTCACCATTTCCAAAGGAAAACAAGGAAGCAAAAAGAGCATTATCAGCCTCCAAGGTTCTCTCTTGGGCAGGTGTCTGCCTTGCAGGGTTTTTGACTGCCGTGGTTCCAGAAATCAAAGGAGAAGGGAGAAATAAACTGAACATTTTACTTTATGTCAGAATATTGTACAGTCCATGAAAGATATAGATGCATAACTAAAAAATGCTGGCAGCCCAGCCCCATAGTTCGAGCATCCCCAGTTACAAGTTGGATAATAAAAAACTTCAAATAAAATTTCAGTGGATGACAAAAAAGTCCTTGGTAATAAAGAGATAGAGTACAAAGTTAAAATGGTTTCATAGTCAACGAGGAGTGAGTTTTTTTTCTTTCCTGCGTTCGGGATAGCGGCGAGTGACTGCGCAGGCAGGTGACATCACTCGGAAGCACGAGGGCGATTTAAAAGTCAGAGGTTTACCTTCGGCTTTCTTTCCAGCGGCGAGTGCCGGAAATTAACAAGGATAAGAGGCGAGATTTATAGAGAGGGGGTAAGTTATTAGTTTATTTATTTATCTCAGTGGTATTTAGCAGTATGCATCTGGGGTTGGTCTTATGTTTGGAGTGTCAGATGTGGGGACCCTGGGAGACTACCAGCCTCCCTGATAACTACATCTGCACAAAGTGCACCGAGATGCGGCTCCTCAAGGAATGTGTTGAGAGTCTGGAGCAGCAGCTCGATGACCTTCGGCTGATTAGGGAGAGCGAGCAGGAAATAGACAGGAGTTATAAAGAGTTTGTAGAGAGTACCTCTGTGGCAGTCCCCCTCGAAAATCGGTATCTCATTTTAGATTCCGTTGGAGAGGGTGACCTGACAGAGGAAGACCACGGCAACCAGGACCTTGGCACTGTGCCTGGTACTGTGGTCCAACGGGGAAAGAGAAATGCAGTGGCTATTGGGGATTCTATAGTGAGGGGTACGGATAACAGATTCTGCAAGACCGACGATGAATCTCGGATGATGTGTTGCCTCCCTGGTGCCAGGGTACGGGATGTCACGGACCGGGTCCAGAATATTCTGAGGGGAGATGATGATCAGCCAGAAGTCTTGGTACATGTAGGTACCAAATGACATAGGTAGAAAAAAAGAGGTCCTGAAGGAGGAATACAAGGAGTTAGGGAGAAAGTTGAGAAGTAGGACCTCAAGGGTGGTAATTTCAAGATTACTACCTGTGCCACGTGCCAATGGTAGAAAGAATAGAAAGCTCTGGCAGACGAATGCGTGGCTGAGTGACTGGTGCAGGGCTTCAGATTTCTGGATCATTGGGACCTTTTTTGGGGGAGGCATGACCTATTCACTAAGGATGGGTTACACCTAAACTCCAAAGGGTCCAATATCCTGGCGGGAATGTTTAATATAGCTGTTGGGGAGGGTCTAAACTAATCTGGCAGGGGGTTGGAAACCAAGATGTTAGGATACAATATGTTAGGGTAAGGGAGGAGGTTTATAGAAACAAGTCCAAGACAGTGTGCAGTGAGGATAGCAAGAAGGACAGGCAGGTGAGAAGTCAGGATAATTTGCTGAACAATAGAAGTACAACAAATCAGGATGTTAGGATACAGGATGTTAGGATAGAGGATGAGGTATATAGAAACATGTCTAAGATAGTGTGTAGTGAGGATGGTAAGAAGGACAGGCAGGTGAAAAGTCAGGATAATTTGCTGAGCAATAGAAGTACAACAAAATCAATAGCAGATACTGGACTAAATGTACTATATTTAAATGCACGTAGCATTAGGAATAAAGTAGATGACCTAGTGGCACAACTACAGGTTAATAAATATGACATTGTGGCAATCACCGAGTCATGGCTTTATGACGGATGTGATTGGGAACTGAATGTCCAGGGGTACACAGTGTATAGGAAGGGTAGGCAGGTAGGCAGAGGGGGAGATGCGGCCATGATGGTTAGTAATGATATAAAATCAATAGAAAGGAAGGACATTGGGTCAGAAGAGGTGGGATCCTTTTGGGTGGAGCTAAGAAATAGCAAGGGTAAAAGGACAATAGTAGCAGTTATAAGATAAGATCTTTATTAGACACATGTACATCGAAACACACAGTGAAATGCATCTTTTGTGTAGTGATTTTGGGGGGCAGCCCGCAAGTGTCGCCATGCTTCTGGCGCCAACATAGCATGCCCATAACTTCCTAACCTGTACGTCTTGGGAATGTGGGAGGAAACCCACACAGACACGGGGAGAACGTACAAACTCCTTACAGACAGTGGCCGGATTTGAACCCGGGTCTCTGGTGCTGTAAAGCATTATGCTAACCACTATGCTACCGTGCCTGCCTGTCTATATATATATATATATATATATATATATATATATATATATATAGATATATATATATAAATAAAATATATGTATTTAGGCCCCCTAATAGCAGTCAGGAAGTGGACCATAAGTTGCAGTCTGAAATAGAAAAAGTGTGCCAGAGTGACAATGTGAAGATAATTATGGGGGATTTTAACATGAAGGTGGACTGGGAAATCCAGCAAGGCAGTAAATCTCAGGAGAGTGAGTTTGTGGAATGTCTACGGGACGGTTTTTTGGAGCCACCTGTTGATGAGCCCACCAGGGGATCAGCTGTTTTGGATTGGGTGCTGTGCAACGAACCAGAGGTGATTAGGGAACCATTGGGAACTAGTGATCACAATATGATTGAGTTCAGTTTCAAACTTGAGATGAAGCTGATAACTGGTGTATCGATATTTCAGTGGAACAAAGAAAATTACAGTGGTATGAGAGAGGAGTTGGCCCAAATTGACTGGAAGAGTAAGCCAGCTGGAGGGACGGTGGAGCAGAAATGGAAGGAATTTCTATGAGTAATGAGGAAAACGCAGGATAGATATATTCCAAGAAAAAAGGTTTTGAATGGAAAAAAGGCACAAATGTGGATAATGAAAGAGGTGAAGGCTAAAATGAAAGCAAAAGGGAGGGTATACAAGGAAGCAAAAATTAGTGAGAAAACAGAAGACTGGGAAACTTGTAAAAACCTGCAGAAAGAAACTAAGAAGGTCGTTAGGAAAGAAAAGACGAATTATGAAAGGAAGTTGGCAGATAACATTCGAAAGGATACTAAGAGTTTTTTTTAAATATATAAGGAGTAAAAGACAGACACGGGTTGATATAGGACCAATCGATAACGGTGCGGGAGAGATTATAATGGATGATAAAGAGATGGCAGAAGAACTAAATGAGTATTTTGCATCGGTCTTCACTGTGGAGGACATTAGCAATATTCCAGTTAGTCAGGGATCTCACAGAATGGAACTGAGTTCAGTTAAGATTACTAGAGAGAAGGTGCTAGGAAAACTAAATGGGCTAAAGATTGATAAGTCTCCCGGACCGGATTAGGTGCATCCCCAGGTTCTGAAGGAGGTGGCTTTAGAGATAGCGGAGGCATTGGTGATAATTTTCCAGGAATCGATAAGACTCCGGCATGGTTCCAGAGGACTGGAGGGTCGCAAATGTAGTTCCGCTGTATAAGAAAGGTGGGAGGCAGCATAAAGGAAATTACAGACCTATTAGTCTGACATCAGTGGTGGGAAAGTTATTGGAATCGATCCTCAAGGATGGGGTTATGGAATACCTAGAGGTGCAAGGCAAGATAGGTCCTAGCCAACATGGTTTTGGGAAGGGAAGATCCTGCCTGATCGACCTATTGGAGTTTTTTGAAGAAATCACAGGTAGGGTGGATAAGGGAGAGGCGGTAGATGTTGTGTATTTAGACTTTCAAAAGGCCTTCGACAAGGTGCTGCATAAGAGACTGATTAATAAGATGAGAGGTCATGGAATTACAGGTAGGATAACAGAATAGGTGGAGCATTGGCTGGTTGGCAGGAAGCAAAGGGTGGGAATAAAAGGATCTTGTTCTGGTTGGCTACTGGTTACTAGTGTTCCGCAGAGGTTGGTGTTGGGGCCGCTTATTTTTACCTTGTACATTAACGATTTGGATGATAGAGTAAATGGTTTTGTGGCTAAATTTGCAGATGACACCAAGATAGGTGGAGTAGAAGAGAGTATTGAGGAGACAGGAAGGTTGCAGAGAGACCTAGATAGTTTAGGAGGATGGGTAAGGAAATGGCAGATGAGATTCAATGTTGAGAAATGTGCAGTTGTACACTTTGGAAACAGAAAGAAACGGGCAGATTATTATCTAGGAGGAGAGAAAATTCAAAGTACAGAAGTGCAAAGGGACTTGGGGTACTCGTGCAGGATTCCTTAAAGGTTAACCACCAGGTCGGATCGGTGGTAAAGAAAGCGAATGTTATGTTGGCATTCATTTCAAGAGGTATAGTGTATAAAAGTAAGGAAGTGTTGATGAGGCTCTACGGGGCACTAGTGAGTCCTCATTTGGAATACTGTGCGCAGTTTTGGGCCCCATATCTTAGGAAAGATGTGCTGATGTTGGAGAGGGTTCAGAGGAGATTTACGAGGATGATTCCCGGAATGAAAAGGCTTACATATGATGAGCGTTTGTCGGCTCTTGGACTGTACTCACTGGAGTACAGAAGAATGTGAGGGGACCTCATAGAGACATTAAAAATGTTGAAAAGACTGGACAGAGTAGATGTGGTCAAGCTGTTTCCCTTGGTGGGTGAGTCCAGGACCAGAGGGCACAATCTTAGAATTAGAGGGTACAGGTTTAAAACAGAGATGAGGAGAAATTTCTTTAGCCAGAGGGTGGTGAATTTGTGGAATTCCTTGCCACGTACAGAAGTGGAGGCCAGATCATTGGAGGCGTTTAAGGAAGAGATAGATAGATATCTAAATAGTCGGGGTATCAAGGAATATGGGGATAAGGCTGGAAATTGGGGTTAGAATAGTGTGTTTTTTTTTGCCCCCCCCCCATTTCTTATTTCTTTTTCTTTTTTCCCCTTTTCTTTACAGCAGACTCGATGGGCCGAATGGCCTACTTCTGCTCCCTTGTCTTGTGATCTTGTGAAACCATCTGCAGTTACACTTCTCTGATGAAAAAGTCTTTGGCTGGAAACATTGTCTCAGCTTCCATCTCCACAGATGCCTCCTGATCTGCTGAGAGTCACCAGCGTTAGTGTTTTTATTTCAGATTACCAGCATTTTCTTTTTTTTTGCTAATCAATTGCACTTTATTGTGTGTATCCACACAATTTGGGCAAGGTTGGCATTAGTGCTGCAGCTCAACACCTTGCTATGCTAGACACAAGAGACTGCAGATGCTGGAATCTGGAGCAACAATCAAGATGCTGGAGAAACTCAGCGAGTCAGGCACCGTCTGTGGAGTAAAATGGACAGTCGATGCTTCAGTATGCTACTTCAACAGGCGTACAGAACAAATGACAACAGTTCATTATCAACACACATCATTGCTTTCACAACATTCTTCTTGACATCAAAAATCTTACCACTGTTCCCATCCTTAAGTACACAGAACATAAGAAAGCAGAGAAGTCGTAGGCCACTCAGCCCCTTCAATTCAAGATCAGAACTGATCCAATCTGGGCCTCAACACCAGTTTCCTGCTCCTCAAATCCCATGTAGTGTAAATATCTGCTAATCTCTGCAATGAATATAATCAATGCTGTCTGCAGGAAGAGGATTCCACAGATTCACAATCCTCAGAAGAAATTCCTCCTCATCTCTGCCTGAACTGGTTGACCCATTTTTCTGAAACTAAACCCCCTATATCTAAGTATCCCTACAACGGGCAAGACCTTCTCAGCATCCACCCTGTCAATCCCCCTTAGAATTTTATGCTTCAATAGAATCAACTCTCATCCTTCTGTACTGCATTGAGCATAGACCCAACATGCTCAACCTTTCTTCAATACACTGACCCCTTCATATCGTAGTGAACCTTCTCCGCACTGACTCCAATGCAAGTACATCTTTAAAATATGGAGACCAAGGCTGTAGGCAGTCTCATCAGTGCCCTGTATGTGTGCAGCAAAAGGGTATCAGTATTGTTTCTCAGATGACCTAACAGGGTCATTGTCATTTCTGTTTCTCAACTTCCTTAGGGTTATAGATGTTACCAAGTCAGATCTCAGAAATGCTTCTTTTTTTAATGTGTTCTAGTTTTCTTGTAATGTTGATAAACATTCTCCTCCAAACTATTTATTTAAAATTTTCCCTTTGAATTTGACATTTTAAAGCCATAAAACTGGCTCCCAGCCATTAGTACAATCAGATCCCATATCATGTTAAACTTGACCATTTTGTTATCACTGACCTGTGACTGCTTGAGGTTAGTAATATCTAACTGGCCTCAAGATCCCCTCACATATTTATGTTCACGTACACGGTTTGCAAGATCTTCACCTCTTCTTCAAGGTTACAGGTCAACCAACAACTTTCACATCACATTGCCTTTCAAATAGTTGGCTTTCTGGTTTTTGAACATCCCATGACAACAATTCATTGTCCCCATCATTACTCTACTGTTGTCAGATGCCACCCTTTTAACTGTGTTTCTATATTGCTTCATTAGCTTTACTTAATTGTCACTGGAGTTGTCTCTACTGCTATACTTGTAAATACAGGCTTGTCTTGATTGCCAGTTACATTCATATATTCTGCTTCTTTCCCTAATGAAAATTTATTTTTCTGCTGTTGACTACTCAAACTAAACTGTTTGTTGACATTTTATTCTATTTACTCAAGCTGAACCTACATGCTACTCCTAAAGCTGTACAGTGGAGCCCCCTAATGATGAAATGATACCATTGGAAGGGTGGCATTAAATCATTCCAACACTGTACTGATAGTTCCTGATTATCGATCAGTTTTCCACTAGGTTGACATTTGAACCATCATTCATATCTGACCAGCATGTATTTTTTTTTTAAAATTCATTTGCTGCAATTCTTCCAGATGAATGGTCAAACAGCCAATTGAACTGAAAGTCATACTTTCCCAGCCTGAAGTCACGATACTATGTGGTGACTGTATAAAGCACTAAAGGCAATAGTGTAATCTATCTGCTCAGCTTCTGCCTTCTGAATTCAAGTTCATGCTCCTTTCCCTCTCATGGATACAAATCATGATGTGCAAATGATCACTTTATAAGTGGAGGCTCAGAAACAGGTTTTTACTTTACAGCAGCTGTCACAAATGCTTCACTCTGGAAAGCTGAATAAGTAGCTGCTGGGTTTATAGAAAGGTACAGTCAAGCAATAGATACTGCAGCACAATGTTCAAAATACTAAAGTAGCAATCTGGAAACATGGAGCAGTAATCCAGAGAATTCGAGTTCAATACTGTTGAAATGGTGGAAGAATGGAAATAAAAAGCTGGTGGGAGTAAAAATGGTTTTAAAATTATTCCACCATCATATAATAACAACTGGTTCACCATTATCCTTTGGAGAAACAAACCCTCTGTTCTTACTCTCTGCCCTTAATGGCCTGGATTGTGATTGACTGACTGGACTCGCTGCTCACTGGCACCTCCCAGTCCTCAATAACATTCTGCAGCCAAGCATCTCCCATTGACCCTGACAGCTTGGTTCTGCAGTTATCCCATGAGTGGTGACCAGGGCTCCAGAGGCTTCCTGAGGCTCCCCACCCCACCTCTGCAATGCTCTGACAGTGTCTGACAGCTTGTGTTGTGAAAGGTTGGCTCCGCTATCTTTACACTTCACTGGTAATTTGAGAGATATGAAAATAATTTAAATCGATTTAAATACAAACCTTAAAAATTAAATAAAAATAGAATTCAAAAACACGTTAACTATAATTAATTAGAAACATTAGAAATATAGTTAAATAAAACAAACTTTGTTGCACTCATATTTTTAGCTAAGGTGAGTAATCCTATTCAAATGAATGGGGCTATGCTAAATACACAAGCTGTATCACGCATAATGCTGAGAAGCCAGAATATGAGCACGTAGACAAAAGCAGAAGTAGGCCATTTGGTCCCTCATGCCCGGTCTATCGTTCAGTAAGATGCTATCTGACTTTTTACCCCAGTGCCATTTCCTTACACTAACCCCAAGTCCCTCCATTCCATCAATCGCCACAGATCTGCCAGTGCCGTCAGCATTTCCACACTGAAGTACAGGGGAGTGGAAGCCCAGAATGCATCGATGTGCACACTGCAGGGGCAGGCTTGCTGTCAGTACAGTTCAGTTCACCGTGACATTGGTTCTTTTCAGTTGTGTCAAACCAGAGCAGGTCAGGTGCCACCTGCCCAGAGAGAAGCAGAGATGGGCAATAAAAGCCAATATTGCTCAGGTGACTGAATATAAAAGTAGTCCACTTTCAAGTAGAGCCCTATAAAATAGCAGGCAAACAATGTTTTCAAAGTACAAACTATACAAATACAGTTTAAGATGTCATAAATTAGCCTTCAAAAGCAAGAAATGCCAATAGACACTTTATTCCTACCTTTTGCTGCTGTGGTTCTGAGCTACAGGAACCAGAAATTTCAGAAAGTTTGGTGTAGAGGTTGAAGAAGGAAGCCTTGATCGTAGACTGCTAAGTTGAGAAGTACTGACAGCAGTTTCAAAAACAAAATAAGTTTTACTAGAGAACAGTTTTGAAAGTTTTCAAAAAGCTTCAGCATCAGATTTACAGAGACATCCCTTAACAAAATATTATATCAAAAATTTAGTCAGGATAAAAGGTATAATTGAAGTCCAATGTTAGAGTTTCTTGAGCTTCTTAGGATTACATTACTTCTCATGGGACACTTGGGTTATTGAAACTGTGTGGCTCAAAATGAGAACTTGACTGAGAAACCCCAAGTCTAGACTTCCAGATTCCCCAAAGAGTTCTCTCCCACTCAGAGTTCAAACTATGCAAAGCCAACAATCTAACCTTACTTTATGAACTGCAGTTCTGGGTGCCCATGGATTGACATCATTTAGGAAGCATAGTCTGTCTCTATCAGCTGGGTCATTGGGGAGTAACTGAACAGAAGCCAAGAAATAAATTACAAAGCACTGAAGACATTTGTAAGAACAAGCTGCCAGAAATAATCCTGGGAAATGTAATGTATGTTGTAGGAGTGGGAGACTGGTTGGAACAGCCAGATGGAACCAATTAGAAATGGCAGACAATGGCCAAGAATCAATTATTTGCTTTGTGCTTCAATACCAATCATTGGGGCCTTAAAAATCCCATAGAAATTCTATCAAGTGCTGGCGTCCATGGAATATTAAGAGGTTCAGCCTCCATTCACTTCCAAACATGAACATTCTCTATTGAGTGTACCCTCTATGGTTAGCCCAGATGCATCTGCTTAAACCAGGTGTACCTTCCTGGCCAACAGCTGGAATAGGGTCTGATCAGCAACTGAAGACTGAAAGTGATTGCTTTTATTTAAATAAAATAACCTCATTGCTTATTTTTCAAACAAACAGCAACCCGGGACAGCCTCAACTCATTTCTAGGAAGTAAGGTGAAATGGAGTGGATTCTGAATGCCCATGTCTGAGTCTAATCCTTTTCAGTGCCAGATTTTGACCTTGTACCAATGGAAAGTTTCCTGATACCTCCCTTATGTAGTGGATCTTTGCCAATGACATTACAATTTGGTAGTTCCTCCCCATTTTGTGAAGGTAGATGGGGGGCAGCAGCAGAGATCTCATGGAAATGCATTTATTACCTACTGTGCAATACTTTCTCCTGTGAATTTTTGAGATGCAGGTCTAATAAAAAAAAGCTTCTCTGAGCTCAAGAAACTTTGAAAGTGCTGGGGTTATTTTAGTTTTCCTGACTTAATCATAAACAACTTAAATGCATGCATCCTAATAATCTCAAGGACTTGAGAAAGTTGACTAATTTTTCTCAAAGCTTTATATAATAAAATGCTAATATTTTCTTAAGAGATATTTGAAATACATGGAATTGAGGTTCATGCAAGCAAGTCATTGACAGTCAAGATCATGCAAGATAATGAAAGGCGGAGACAGAGACAGAGACACAGCAGTGCCATTTGGAAAAAGAAATTATTCAAAAGGTACTCAAGCAGAATAAAAAATGTTTCATAAACTAAAATCAGTAGAAATTAACACCCACAACTAAACTGTTTCTGAAATTTCAATTATTATTACGGTACACTCTTAAAACTGGTGTATTTTTCAATCAAATACCTCAAATTTGAACTACAGAAACACCTCTCAAAGGGTTTGAACATGTGGTTTGTGCTCTTACTTTAGAAACCCAAGTTACTTCATTAAATGAATCAGGTTTCACTCATTCTGTTCCTGAGCACTGATGATCAAAAGTGGCACACAGTTAAATCAAATACACTGCTGAAAACACACATTTGCAAAAGAAAGCAATCACACCATTTCAAACTTGATCTCACTGAATGCAGTGAAGGCACTGCAACAGGCAGTAGGAACACTGGTGGGGTCCATATTTGGCCCCAATCTGTAAACTCTATTTCAGCAACATTGCTAAGAGACACCATGAAGCATTGACCAGCTGAAAAAATTATGGAATCCGGGAAGAACTCTTATTGTGTTATTTATAAGATTTTATTTTGCTTTGGGGAGAACTAGTACCTTAGATCACTGTTAGCACTCTAATGGTGGCATCAAGCATAAGAAATCCCAGCAATAAGAAATCCCAGCAACAAGCAATCTGCTGGAGGAACTCAGTAGGTCGAGCAGCATCTGTGGGGGGAATAGAATTGTCAACATTTCAGGTTGAAACCCTGCATCAGGAGCCCATCTGATCTGCTGAGTTCCTCCAGCACATTGGTTGTTGCTCCAGATTCCAGCATCTGCAGGCTCTTGTGTCTACAAGAAATCCTAGGTAAGATACAGCTCTGATTTAAAATATTCTTCAACCTTAAGAGCATATTTACTGAATGATGGCAAATATTCCACCTTCAGCACCAACCAGCCATCGAGTCTGACTGAACTGGTCACTTAGACCAATTCCTGCCTGGCTGTGGCTACTTCTCCATTATTACCCTTTGCTTAAACATGAAGACCAGAGTGAGAGTGCCCAAAGTCCTTTGAAGTAGGATGCTCAAAGCCAACAGACAGAACTTATTGCTTGGGCTGATTTCAAAATTAGAATCCATCAGGAAGCTTCAACACCATTCAGGACAAAGCATCCTGCTTGATTGGCACCCCATTAACCACCCTGGACACTTATTCTATTCACCACCATCACACAGTGACTGCAGAGTGTACCATCCCCAAAATGCAGTGCAGTTACATGTCTAGTCTAGTCTGGTCTGGTCTGACAACCACCCAAGTTCACAACCTTAATCACCAAGGAGGACAAGGACAACAGGCACATGGGAACACCACCACCAGTAGATTCTTCTGTAAGTCACACTCCATCCTAACTTGGAAACATTATCACTGGTTCTTCATCGACACAGGGTCTAAATCCTGGAAGTCCCTGCCCAAAAGTACTGTGGGAGTACCTTCACCAGAAGTACTGCAGTGGTTCAAGGTGACAGTTCACCACCACCTGACCTAGGGCAATTTAGCACAGACAATAAATGATGCCCAGGTCCCAAAAATGAATAAAAAAAGACAGACTAAGTTCCCGAAGTTCATGCTGGTTACTCGTCAAAACACTAATGCATACACAAAAAAAAAATCACAAATAAATGTGCTGGCAACAGGTAGCACACCTCAACCACGCAGTTTTATTAAAACTACCCTATGTACGAATAACCCCTTTCACCCAAGTTGTTTTGCTACAGGATTGACGAAACAAACAATAAAGGGGATAAAGTCATGAAAAAAGTCATCGGAAAAAGAGCCTTTTTGGAAAGAAATAACATTCTGTAGGAGTTTTTATGCATTCATTTACATGTTAAGGTGACGAAATAAACCTCCTGTTTTTATTCAGTAATCTCATAGCCCACATTCATCTCTACCAGAAGCAAGTGCTTAATGCTTACTCTGCAACTGCCCTGCATGCCTTAGCATTTGACTAATTGTTTGGCTCTTGCGGTAATTAGCCAGCGCACACCATCATGCTATAAGCAATACTGGAAACACAATCCAGCAGGCAAAACACCATCCAGACACACCTCTATATCCAAAAACAAGTGGTCTCACCTTTTTTTCAACATCAGCCCGCCATCCCTTCCAGTGGAACTCGTCTTCAAACATTTAAAAAAGTTTGGAGTGGAGGTTGAAGCCCGCAGGTGATCTACAGACCTGTGCAACATGGGGTGTGCCCATTTGCTGTTAGTGTTACCATTTGATAGGTTCAGGCTACGTGTCCAGCAAACAGGAGAGACAAAGACAAGCAGCCAGAATCAGAAAAGGATTCAAGTTGTCGGAGATTTCTAATTAAGGAGCATTGATTGATATTGGTCTTTATAAAGTGCAAGAGGTTCCACCTTAATTGAGAGGACACTATAGTACAAATGGTCTGCATTGGGCGTTTGGTGCTGCTCATCCTGCAGCAGGTTGAAGTTCCCCAGGACCTGCCTCAGCCTACAAAACCAGATATGATGGGCAAGGGATATAGTGGTCCATGTGGATCAGAACAGTCACTTAGTCCTCTGGAAGGCTCAGGGACCCCTCCTGCACTGCAGCCATTATGGGGTAGGCACAGTAACATTTCCAGCCCAGGCCCTTTCGTAGAATCCGAATGCCCTCCTAGAAAGGTCCTGTCATGGCAATGGGAACGGGAAGCTCGAGCTACATTGACTTTGAAAAGATTAATGATGGCAAAACTGGAAGCAACCCACAAACATAGCACTGGAACAGCACTTAATATTTAACATCCTTTTGAAGCAGACTCCTCTCTGAAATCTTCCCACTTCAAATCACAGAAGAGAGCATAATAAGAGGGAGAGAGTCCAGCTCACAGATGGTTGCACAGCCAGGTACAGACAAAAGCAACACCGCACTGCCAAATAAGCCTTCCTCCCTTGTTTCAATGAGGATGCTTCTTCACAGTGTAGCATCTCACTAAATATGAAATTCAATTCTCTACTAACTGACCCAGGAGAATGTTTCACTCCCACACATCTAAATGAATCCTTTAAGTTATTTTCATGGAATAGAAATTTTCATATCCACTGGTATTCTATTTCCTAATAATTACATTTAGTCTCATCTGTATATTGTGCGAAGACCTCCCTACATCCGTAAAAACCATTCCTTATCATCATCAGGACACACAACAAAAAAATCCCAGGCATCTAATGATGAAATAAACCAAGAGATTGTTTTAGGAGGAACATTTGGCTAAAAGGTGGGTTTTTGAAAAGGAAAAAAAGGAGGAAAACTAGAGAACTGGAAGGATTTTGCTCAGGAGGACTAAAATGTGCAGCCAGGTGACTGAAAGCTCTGTGCACAATGGTGAGATGAAGGAGTTTGTAGACCCTAGGTGGATCTGGTGCGAAGGGAACAGAGGTTCTGGAGGATGGAGGTGAAGATGGAGTAAGGCCGAGTGCAGTACAAGATACGGATACTGTATTTTAGACATTGGAAGTAACGAAGGGTGAACACAGGAAGAACAGCAAAAAAACGGCCTTAGAATTTATCCAGTCTGGATGAGACAAGAGCATGGATCTGGGTTTCAGCAGCAGCAGTGGGGAGTTTGCTGATGGAGAGGACAAAGCACTTGAGAATTGAGGAGGATGTACACGGTCTTGGAGTGAATGCAAGGTGAGGGAGGGAGATGGCACCACTGTCATAGAGTGAGTGGGGCCAGCCCTTCAGAGACCAGGAATTGAACAACCCAATCAGTGTAGCTCCAGAAGAGAGGCTCCAAATGGAAGCATGGAGCTTTACAGTGGGAACAGAAACACCGTCAAAAAGACTTCATAATATTGATTGGTCAGTTTTAAGTTAAGGCCAGTATATCATACAGCATACACTTTAAGTAACGGAGAATTAAAAGACTCTTTTAGAAAGGATTTTAAAAGGCAATATTTGAAATTAAAAAAAATAACAAACAAGACGTTGTCTGTAAATTATCAAAAATCTTACTTTTGTTTGTGTGGTGTGTCTGTGCTCACTGAGTGATACCTCATCAGTTTTGGTTTGGGAAAGGATGGGGTCTCCGCGATGATCTGCTGTGGTTGCTCATCGCTGGAAGGCATGTAACTGAAGGTATTGGCTCGTCTTCGAACTGCTGGTTGAGTTGCTTCAGTGCTGTTATCTGAGTCTTGCAGCAGGTTCCCTGTGGAACCATGAGACTTTACAGGACTAGTAGGCACTACTTCATCCTCACTTTCATCCAAAGAGGTATCCTGTCAGGAAACAACAGCAATTACACAATTAAACAATCAGCCATCTCTTCTGTGATTTACTGGTTTTTAATCTCAAAATGTGTACTTAAATATTTTTCTTCTCTTTGTGATTTTCATTATTTTTTTCTTCCCATTCTCTACATCTCCTCTGAATCACACACCCACCAGCTGATGGGAGACCATGGCCTCCACAACCATCGTTCCTCATTCCTTACTGGAGATGGGAAAGGCCCTGTAAGTAATGATTACCTAACAAAAATACCCTCTTGGATCACTCATTTCAAAAGGGATTTTTTAAAAACAATTCTTAATAACAGCAGAATGAAACAGGTTAAAAAAAGTGTCTTTTTTTAATTTTAAAATAACCCTGGCTTTTTTTTGGGCCGGGCAGAGTAACATTAGGTTAATTAAGAAAATTATTTCTGGTGGAAGACGCCCCACCTAGTGGCTTGACAATAACCTGCAGAATTCTTCCAAATAAGGCAAACCAAAGATTCCCTCACACACATATACGGACTCCGACCCACACAGACGTGAGACTTGCAGTTCAATGTTACGGCCTAATCCAAACATTCTGACTTGCCAGATTTCCTGGGCATTCCTGTCCCCTTACTTCATCACTTAAAATTACCAGCACCACTGTGACAGACAGGCTGTTTTTGGGACAGAATGGATATTTACACTAGTAGATATCTTTGCACAGATCTATATAACAATATATTAGAGTTGCTATTTAAAGACATGCCTCTCCCTTATTTGGGCATCAGCGTAACACTCAGTCATTTATGCAACTACAGACTGCTGCCACAAGATGGTGGGTAACCAGCTCAGACCCCCAATGTGGGACAGGATGGTACTAGCTCCCTTGCTGCCAACATTCCAAATGTTTTCCTAGGATGGCACCAATTTTGGAAAAAGAACCATGCCAGTCTCTTCTTCTTTCATTCTTTCTTCCCTCTCACTGTGTTTATTTAAATTAGATTTACTCTGCAGACTCTTCCTGCCACCTCCTTGTACACCTGTAGGCCTCTACCAATGGATACAGTTGAAAAAGGGTCCAGGTCACCACATCCTTAACTCAAGCATCAATGAACAAAGGAACATCCACTTGAACAAACAAACATCCACTTTGTTTTGGCTTTCCGTTGTCAATCGAGTTACTATTAGCATATTTTACAACCCTGTGCAACCACCCTAACGCGAAGAACTATTATGAACCAGGTTAGAGGTCTGAAAACCTAATCCTTATTATGAAACACTGTAACACAGGCTCCCCAGATAGATCAACGTGAAGGGGACCATCAAAGCAGATTCTAGTTCAAATCAGTAAATTTCAAATGGATACACTTCCAGATTAAATATTAGGCAGGTCAGTATATTGGAAGTGGAAAGCAGAATTGTTGCTGTTAGCTGTTGCAGTAAAAATAGAAATAAGACTTGACTTTCAAATAGGCAAACTGACTAGCTCATTGCACCTACAGTTGTCTTATGGTTTTATGTACAAAACACGTGAGCTTGCATAAATGATCTGATGCCAAGTTACTTGATATACGTGTTGTAAGAAAACCAAATCTCCAATACTGTGAATTTAAACGAAAGATCTACCTCAATGATAAAACTGATTACAACAACAACCTGCACATACAAAGCATCTTCAGTGTAATTTAAGGCATGTCAGAAGAGCAGTACCAAGCAAAATTTGTCGCTGAGCTACATCAAATGCTTTTAGGATGGGTGACAAAAAAGTAGATTTCAATGAAAATCTTAAGAAAAGCGAGGTAGAGAGGAATTTTCTAATAACACAGTCTCTGGAGCTGAAGAGGCTGCCATCAGCGGTAGAACAATTAAAACTGGTGATGCTCATACAAAATTGGAACAGTGCAGATTATCCTGGAGGCTCAAAAGGGGTTACAGAGGAAAACAAGGCCATGGAGGAATTCGAAAACAAGGCAAGTTACCACCAGACCAGGACCAACATAATGCAACAAGCACAAGGCTGAATGTGTCATGGTATGAGTTAGAAAATGGGCAAAAGAGTTTGAATGAGCTCAATTTCAGGGATGGCAGAAAACAGATGGCCTGCCTTGAGGGCATTGACATAGTTGATGGGCGAGATAGGGTATGGGATTCTGCAGTAAATGAACCGAGACAGGCCACACACAGAGCTGGGAGTCATCAGAAATCACAGCTCGTTCAGTAATGGATGTCAAACAAGTGCTGTGGCAAATCAGAGGCTACGTAGGGATAGTGAGGGGTGCGAGGAGTGGTATCTTCAGATGGGCTGTCACCAAGGGTCAATATGTAGATACAAATAAAAGTGGAGGGGGGAGACAAGTACAAAGCTGTGGGGACACAGAGCTACTGCTGTGGGAGAAGCCGCCATTGTGGGTAATTCACACAAGCAGAGTGCCATCCAATGAGACAAAAGAGAAAAGGCCAGAAGGAAGTATGGCTTTATAAACCATCTTCACCAGGGGTTTTGCTACAAACTTTCTTTAGAACTAAACCTACACTACACCCACTGTGGAAAACTACTGCAAAAATTGTGTAACATTTGTGACAATCTTCCAGACCCCCATCACTGAGTGAACATCCAAGTACCCCGAACTCACCTTGGAATTACTTATGATACAGATAACTCACCTTGGATAGGCTTGATAGACTCAAAGATGTTTGATCTGTTACTGTACTTCCAGCACTTGATTGGCTTTTGAGGCGAGACCCGCCCTGTAGCAAAAGAAATGCAAAGTAATTACATAATAAATTCAACTTCACTACAAATAATTGAGAAATTTGCATCAGATTATTTGAAGCTTACAAAAACACTGAAAGTCATGCTTTTAGTATATGGGGCTCACTGATGGCCCATTGTACAGTGCCTTAGAGAGCACATATGTTTAGAATCCTATAGTTAAACACTTACTACTGTGCATCCAATAAAAGGTGTCATTGAACAGAAGCCATAAACTGCTCAACATCAGAAAAGGGGCTGTCACCATGCAGATGTTGGCACTGAGATCCTTTCTTATACATCCCCTACAAGAAGGGCCAAGGCTTTCAGGCTGCATCCAAGAAACTATTCTTAGGATTTTCTTCTCAGATACTGGTGGATTGCCAGAAGCTTAACCCAGTAACAAATAAAGGCAATTTATTTATGTAACAACTTACATTGCATGAAACAGCATTTCTTCTCTACAAAGCTAGAACCCTGCTGGAAGCTCCACACTGATGGACTGTAGCGGTATATAGAGCAGGTGGAAAAATGCTATGATTCTTAAAGTGGTTTTAGCCAATATTACCAAAGCTACATCTTTCCTGTAATGATGAAAAATAAACAAAGAGAAACAAATCCAAAATAACTGTTGCGGCACATGAATGATAGAAAAATGGAGGGCTATGTGGGAGGGAAGGGTGAGATAGATCTTAGAGCAGGATAAACTGTTGGCACTACATCGTGGGCCGAAGGACCTGTACTGTGCTGTAATGTTCTAAGTTCTAGGTCACTAGAGCTTTACTTTAGCACAAAGTCTTCCAGATGAATGGGTGAATGGATCTGGTCCTAATGGGTTGCTGTTCTCTTGGGACTTACTGCTGAGCTGTAGTGATCTCGTTCTGCAGGGTTAGTGGTGCATCAGCCTGCATCTCTTCAGTGGTCTTCCTCAAAAAGTGCCTGTTCCTCCTATGTGGGACACCTTCCAAAGATGCTGCCTGACCTGCTGAGTGCCTCCAGCATTTTCTGTTTTTATATCAGATTTCTAGCATCAACAATTTTTTTAAACATTTCTAATTACTGCCCGATTCAGATGATTTCACTTTTTTCTACACCTCCATGGCTACCATCTTCCCATTACTCTGTGGATCAAACCGTCCGTCCTTTGAGAATCTCACACAGCTATCTGCCATGAAGTATGATTCCTCATCTATTGATCAGGGATGCCAATAGCTGCTTTTGATCTTGTGAATGACTATTGATGGATAGTTATTCTCTAGAAAGCCTAAAGAATTATCGTTCGTCATTAGGTACATTTTCTCATCCAGGTTAAACCAGTCTTGGATTTTGCTCAGGTCTCTCTCACACTTGACGAGGTGAAGCATTTCCTTTGACTGGCTCCTTTCCAGAGGTCTGCAGCCCTCACACTTCTGTACACTGTCCTGGATCTCCTGGTTCATCCTCGCCAGTACTTACTCTATGGAGGCAACTATTCACTCCCAGATGCAAGAAGTTAATGAGATTGATCACTTTGCCCTTTTGAAGCTTGGGAAATAGCTACCCTCTCAGTTCTGAAGATCAGATCACCTCAAGTACCCAACGTATCTCTCACGTGGATGTCTAATCCGCAAACTGGCTCAGCCTCACTAAGACACTTTCCATCCTGTCTCACTCAGTTCAGTCCTGGCATTGTATCATGATAAAATGATGATAAGATATCTTTATTAGTCACATGTACATCGAAACACACAGTGAAATGCACCTTTTGCATAGAGTGTTCTGGGGGCAGCCCGCAAGTGTCACCACGCTTCCGCCGCCATGCTGATGGCCTCCTCAAACTCCTGCATCACTGGCTGTGACACTGGAACATATCTCACCACGTTAATCGCCTCAAGTTCTGTATCCTTGGCAGTTTTGTGCCCATGAGATGGGATCAACTGGTCATGCTGGCTATAATGCATGACAATGCCAAGACTTACCACAGCATGAACACTGGTGGATCTGAACAAGATGCCAACCACAGTTTCAGTTCAAACATTTCTTTCTCAAATATTGTCTGCCAAACTCTATGGCTATTATTGTGAGATGCTCCCACTGAATATTTTATGCTTTGTTCCAGGTCAATAGTGCCCATTACTCCTCAGAATTACTGCTGCAGTCCTGTAGGTGGCATCATTGGTCAATATTTTCATAAATGCAGTTTCAGTGGCATAAGCACCATTGAGATCTCAGTCAAAGAGGGGTTTGTTTTGGATCGTTTGACTCAAAATGCAACAAAGCTGACTCATTTGTTGTTAAATCTGGTCTGTTAATTTTAATCTGGCCACAGGCAGCACTGTGGGAAGATGAACAGCAAGAATTATGACTCACAACCTGTTGGTCTCCTATCCCAGTCATCGTCTTGGTGTGGTTTAATGGGTGAGATTCAGCTTCCTTTGGCAAGATTAAAAGCAAAACCTATAACTTCTTGTATTTAATACCCCTACTGTGGGAAAAAGATTCTGAGTTACTACCCCATCTATGCCCATCATAATTTTATATACCTCTATGACATCACCCAACAGCCTCTTTTGCTTTAAGGAAAACAAGATGAGCTTATACAATGTGCTCCAATACAGGCAAGATCCTGGTGAATCTACTCTGCACTCTCCAGCACAACTACATCCTTCCTACAATGTGGCAACCAGAACTGTAGTGTAGCGGTTCGCGTAACGCTTTACAGCGCCAACGACCCGGGTTCAATTCCGGCCGCTATCTGTAAAGAGTTTATACGTTCTCTCCGTGTCTACATGGGTTTCCTCCGGGTGCTCCAGTTTCTCCAAAGGCGTACGGGTTAGGAAGTTGTGGGCATGCTATGTTGGTGCCGGAAGCGTGGCGACACTTGCGGGCTGCCCCCAGAACACTCTACGCAAAAGTTGCATTTCACTGTGTGTTTCGATGTACATGTGACTAATTAAAGATATCTTATCATTCCAAGATCCCAACTTTTATATCCTATGCCTCAAGCTATAAAGGCAAGCATGCCATAACCATGACTACCTGTGTTGTCACTTCAGGAAACTATGGACTTGAGTCCCAGGGTCCTTCTGCTCATTATCATTCCTTACCATTTTACTGTATATTTCCTTCACCATTTGACTTCCCAAAATGCATCAGCTCACAACTGTGAGGATTAAATTCCACCTGCCAATGCTTCACCCAACTTTCCATCTGATCTATATCCTGCTGCATCTATATCCTCCTTCACTATCCACAACACCATCAACTTTCAGGTCATCAGCAAACTTAGTGATCATATCTCCTACATTCATATCCAAGTTGCTGTTATCACAAACAACAAGGGTCCTAGCACTGATTCCTGTGGTACACCACTGGTCACAGACTTCCAATCAGAAAGGCATCCATCACCCTCTGCCTCCTGTCACCACACAGCCAGCTCGCCTTAGACCCCATGTGGCTGAAGTCAAGCATGCTCTATGCCTTCTGGACCAGTCTACCACATGGAATCTTGTCAAATGCCTCACAAAAGTCCACAGAGACAATGTCTATTGCCCTGCCTTCATCAATCTTTTTAGTTCTCTCCTCAAATGCAAGAGAGCAGTAGGTGTGAAAAAGGCAGGTCTAGGTAATTGCTTGAATTGTGAACTCAGGATAAGAGGCTACATATTCAAATTAGGAAATGCCAAATTTAGGTCAGCTAGTTTGAAGTTTATCACACCGAGAGTGGCTAATGCTGGGAGTGGACAACAGATGGGGAGCTAAAGGCCTGTGCCTTTGTGACACTTGAGTAGTAACTGGATCATGAGACGTGGAAGATCAAAGTCATTCTAGAACTATGGCAAATCAAAATGTCTCTCTCTGTTTGAAAGTATCATAATGATCAACTGAAAAATAGTTTCCCTAAGTGTTATCCAAAACACCTGGCATGTAATTTTTTTTTAAGCAAAAATTGCGGCAGGGTAGAACAGTTCCAGGGACCTGCGTTCAATCCTGACCTCAGGTACTTTGTATGTGGGATTTGCACATTCTACCTGTGACTGGGTGAACTACTGCCAGCTACTCCAGTTTTCTCCCCCATCCCAAAGACCTACAGGTTAATCTGCCACTAAATTATTCATTAGTGTAGATAAAATGGCAAAAAAATCAAAAGGGGTGTGGATGGGCATTGAGAGGATAAATTGCAGGGATTCACGGAAGGGGAAGAGGAATGAGACTGTTGGGAGTTGGAATGGCCCCAGTGGACCAAATGGTCTCCATGTGCTGTAATGTGTAAATTGATTTAAATAATGCTCACCATCGAAAGAATGTTCTCTAGTGATTCTGCCAATGACTTTTTTGCTTTGATTTTCAGGTTGTCCAGCTTGAAACGGGCAGAGAGAGATTGTTGCTCACTGGCATTGGACTGCCGAGGACAGCTTTGCGAAGTCTGAAAATAAATGCAAGATCATGAAAACCACATTAACCATCGTAGTCCAAGGGCAACATTCCAGTTGGAATCCAAGGCCAATATCCGATTCAAAGTGAATCAGTTTGTTCTCTTTCTCCTTGGTAAATTACAGCAAAAACACAATCCAAAGCAATGATTCTTAAACCAAGTCACTTATATTGAGTAGGCATTGGCTGAAGTTGTTACTTAGCTGTATCAGACCATTTTTATTTCAAAGATGTGATTGAGATTCTTGATTGCTCAAGGCCAGTGGGGCCACATACCTGTTTTGCATCTCCATTGTGGACATGCTGTTTCTGTTTCTCTTCGTAGAGCTGTCGCAGCATTGAAAGAACAAGCTCGTTTTCCTCCAGTTCATTTTTTGGTTTCATTTTCTAAAAATGGTCAAGAGTTTTTGATGAAATATTTTCAAATAAACATCATCTGAGAAATATGCCAGAGAACCAGCAGTATGCTAAGGCAGACCTAGAAAATTATTTCAGTTATGAGACTAGGGCGAGAGACTGCAGCTTCACATTTGAAATGCCAAGCTTAGGTCAGCTATCCAGAACTTAATTACAATATTCTTAACTAAAAAAAGTTGAGGCACCAAAGTAGCAGGAAAAAAGGAAGTCATTGACTTAACCTGCCATTGAGGTTCATGTAAAGAATGAGATCAAGTTTTGCTTATTGGTATTGCTTTGGACTTTATTGCCAGAATCCTCTCGATTGGATGTTAAGAGCGCGTTTAATATGTGTGTATACAAAGGGAGTAGGGGTTATGCAGTGTAAAGTTATTTACAAATAGCATACTGCATTGTCAAAAGAGACAAGATTGTACAGCTCTTTTCTGGGGTGCTGCTGATAGCTTACAATCAGCTATGTTACAAGGCCACCTCATCTGGGGTGGATAGAGATAGTAGCTTACCTTCTTTGAAGAATATCAGAAAAGCAATTCATTTTTTCTTTAAATATGATAAGGATGATAATCACTTCAAAGAATCATAGAAATTTATGACACAGAAAGAGGTCATTTGGCCCATTTTATCCAAACATGCTAAAAATGTGCAATTAAATCACCTTTTCCCACTCAGTCTGCAAGGCTCCTCAAACTCTCACACAGTTAATTTTGAGATGCGATGAATATTTCGGTCTACACCACTGATAGAATCAAACAAAAATCCTCCTTAACTGCTGTATTTGTCACCTTAACTCAATGTCTTCATTGCCACAGAGGGTGCAACGTTGTTTGCTCCTTTCAGTTCTTCAGGCTTGCTGAAGAGCATATCAAGACACCAAGCTCTCCCTGAGCCACTGATTTCAGCAAAACTTTATGCAGTTCAGTTTCCATTCCACCACCCAAGAATGTAAAGCTAACAAATGGGCAGGACTTGGGAAACAGTGATCACTATTATGTCTTCAAGAGCATACAATAGGTAAAAGCTGGCAATTTTAGGACAGGGAGCAAAAAAAAATAACGATCTTAACAATACCAGAAATGGTAATCAGTTCAGGATTAAAAGGTTAAAGGAAACTGCTTGCTGGCTGGCAGCATTAATTAAACCACAAACTGATACAAACATTCCTTCAACCCCGTCCCCCCAATATTTTCTTGTTATTACCAATGGGCATTAACCATTATCCTCAGGTTTCAGTGGAGCAACTCAAGGAACAATTTTACGCTAACAGTTTATAAGATTAGAGTTATCAAAATTGCATCCAAAAATACTTTGAAACATTTAAAATATAGCTTATTGATCATAAAGCACAACATTCACATGAAAGCAAGTGGAAAACAGGAGGTAAAAATCGAATAAAAATACACACCCTTTCAAACAAAAATAATTCAACACAAAGAAGTTTTGTTTCCTTTACACATCTATTTTTTTCATAATTAGAACTTTAAATTACCTGAACCCCCTCAAAAATTGAACCTTGTTCTTTGTTATTGAATGTTGACAAGTGTTTCTGAATTTCCACCTTTGCCTTTGAAGGGTGTAGGCCTGGGACAAGAGGGAAAAATGGATCAAAAAACCATTGCAGTGCAATTCAATAGTTTAATTTATGATATTGAACTCCCTTGTTTCAATGCAGGGGAAATATTTATTAAAAGTGCTATGCATTCCTTTTCAGGACCATTTTATCCTTTGAACTCACTTCAAGTTCTACTCAAAAAAGCAGGAGGCATTGGAGCATCTGGTTTGGACCCAACCGTACACAAGACACTAATATTCACACTTCAGTTCTCATGTTGTTTCCACTTTTAACCATGGGTATTCAAAAGAAATGCTGAACAATTGTGCATTAGGGGATTAATTTGACAATAGCTTTCCTTTTGGTGATTTGGAGATGCACAGAAGAGATAAAGATGTCAGAATGTGAAAATGAAATTGAGCAGCCACTGCCTGGTAAATGGTGTTCAGTGAGCAGGCAGCTCAGATCATAAGTTACCGAACCCACTAGATCCAGGTCAGAGATAATTCACAGCAAAGTGTCATTTAGAAGTTAATGGTTACATGCTAGCAACAGAGCTACTGAGTATACTGGAAAGAGTGGTGTTGTGTGGAAGTGTGACCGAAAGACTTATTACCAAGAGTTACTGCAAATCAATGCAGCCCTGAAGACTAGTCAATGGATAGGTCACAACGTGGTCTTGCTCACTAAAGTCAAGATTCTCTGAATGTGCTGCAGGGGAAAGCTTCCAGACGCACAATCTTTCGTAAATTCCTGTCAATTGTGGGTCAGGCCTTGGATGGCAAGATTTAAACAAGGCCAGGGAGCCAAAACAGCCTAGATCTTATGCTGAGGTAATGGGTGAATTCATCGAGTACCTGAGGGGCAACTTTTTCTTGCAGAGGGCGGTCTGTATGTGGAATGAGCTGCCAGAGGAAGTGATTGAGGCAGGTACATTAACATTTAAAAGACACTTGGACAGGTACATGGATAGGAATGGATTTAGAGGAATATGGGCCAAACACAGAAAAATGGGATTACTTAGATGGGCATCTTGGTTGGCATGGACCAGTTGGGTCAAAGGACCTGTTTCCGTGCTGTCCTTCTCCCTTCCATTCCACCTCCCCACCCCCCCCCCCCCCACACCCCCAACTCTTTTTATTCCCCAGATGAAACAAGGATGTACCCTTAATTCTCTGAATTTATTCACATTTCTTGATGAAGTCTCCTCAACACCAGGGAAATTAAACATTTCATGCACACCTATCTTTTGTTTCCTTAATTGTCCTCTTTTGCCTTCTGCCTGCATTCTCCAGGCCTTAAAACTTCTGTAGAACTTTCCTGAATTCCAATGAAAGGCCACCCAGCAAGTATTTTCATCATTTTGTTTTAATTTCTGTGATGCTATCATGCCGTGCACAGGCACAATAGGCTGTATAGCCTCTTTTTCTACTGTAAATGTCTCAGAGTCTATGATTTTGAAATGACAATATTTTGCATTTGTGTTCCTGCTAATCTTGCTAGAGTTAACATCAGAAACAAAATCTCGGCAATATTATAAATCTCTGTTTCTATTGGCTGTCATCTTTTCTCCGAGACATTTAAAAAATCTAAAGTTCATTGGAAGGTCTGTGGTTTATTAATCCATGCAGATTAAGATCATCCTGAAGAAAGTTACACAAAAACAGTCCAACCAGGCAGCTGGTGGCTACCATGGCCATTAATAGGGGAGTGAGAAAGGTACAAGACCCCAATACCATCTTTCAGATTAGACTGTAAATCACTTTCCCTTCCTGATGGATGTCAATACAGCACAGAGACAGGCCCTTCAGCCCAACAAGTCATAATGGATGTAACACATTCCACAAGAGTATTTCAATGAAGACCAAAGTTATCCTCTGAACTTCAGCAAAAAATTATCCTTCAGCATTATTGATACAGACTATCCGGCCGGTCATTATTGCTATTTGTAGAAGCCTGTTGCGTACTCCCTTTCATGCAGATGGCAGAGGAGGACAGTGTGTTTACACAGTTGACACAAACTTCTCAATCATTATATATACACCACAGACTTCTTGACCCAGCCTGATCCGGATTACAGTCTACTTATTTGCATGAAGTTAAAGGCAAGTTATAGTAAAAAGCAAGCAGCCAATTTCTTGAAACCCATCAAAATTCCCCTTTTAATATGCTTTTTTTAAAAAAAGGAATCACTGAGACATTACACATCAAGTTCAAAAAGATAAATATTGGTTCTTTCTCCAAAGGACAGGCAGAATGTAAAACTATCAGGAGTGCTTGAGCAGACATCAGTCTTGTTCCAACGCTGCTGAAAAATGCCCAGTTCTCTTCTAGTGCTCTGTTGGGATAGACCCTATAAGGGGTGGCTGTGAAAATGACAAGCAGGTCCCTGTTCTTCAGTAAGGCTGACAGAAGCACAAACACAAGCTTGAAGGATGAGTATTCAGTTATACTCCTTTCCATATTTGGGGTTCCAATAGATTTAAATTCAAGAATGTATACAGACCAAATATTGTTCATGTTTGGTAAGCGGCATTCAAAGATAGCCTGGAGAGATACTCATGTAGATTATTTCCAGGACAAAGTCTACAGAAAATTTAATGCTGCAGCGCCATCGCTATTGCCCAGAGTGGAACATCCAGACACACAGGTATCTACATTTGAATTTTACCTTGTGTAATGTGGATTGTCCAGCTTCCTCAACTTCACTACTTTCTTACCTTGGTGCTCCCTACTGCTCCATTTAAAATTCATTCACAGGATGTGGACCTGATTGGCATGGCTGGCAATCGCTGTTCATCCCCAAAGTTCCTCTAAAATGGCTTAGCAAGCCACTAGTCCAAGGGATAGTTAAGACTCAACCACATTGGTGGGTATAGAGCAGTATACAGTCCAGACCAGGTAAAGATGGTATATTCTGCTAGTTTTTTTTAAAAATGATAATCCAGTAATTTCATGATCATGACAAGATGATGAGATTTTTTGAGAAGAAATTCCCAGTTCTCTTCTAGTGCTCTGTTGGGATAGACCCTTTATGGGGTGGCTGTGAAGATGACAACTTACATGAAATTAGGTCCCACAGCTGTCACGGGGAACCGAACTGACAGTGCAGACCTGTTGACACTACCATCTTAAATATAATGCGACATAACTTAAATCTTATCCATGCCAAATACTACAGATCGGGCTACATATGTACACCCAGGCATGCAACAGAGGAAGCCACTGGCCTCAACAGAGTGTAAAAGAGGAAATCAGAATAATAGTTGTCTCATTTTTTAAAAAAATATATAAAAAGGACTCCACCTTCTATCTTTTCACACAATTTGTGGAGAGAGTTCAATGGGCAACCCTCACACAGCTGAGCTTGGATCTTCATGTTTTGATGCACAGCAGCTGCAGTGAATGCTTGCTTCAATGTCAACATTATTTCATCGACCTGTTGGGATAGAAAAAAAGAGCAAAGGCTTTCAGTGGGAAGTGGATCTGCTCCACAGTAACCCCACTCCACCAGATGTGGGATAAGGAGATGCTATTTATGAGTTACAGCAAAAGTTTCTGGAACCTCTTCAGTATACAGGTTACTTCTTCTGAATAGCTCTTGAATAGAATTGTGGATTCGTATCAGTGCTCAATGGACAGCCAATTTAAAGTCTAAGGAAGGCAACACATCTGCCTCCCTCTGTCATTACATGCCACAAAATTTCAAATACACATAAGCCATGAGGATTTATAAACACAGGGGTGAATTATCCCCATTATCAGGACCCAAGACCCGCTGAGAGAGGTGAAAAGGGATGCAAGGTGGAAAAGCCCACAACCAGTTAAAATGTGGGGACGGTGAACAAGATCCGAAGAAACTGGGAAACTTCCCAGGGTTTCCCACTTCCCCAGTATAGTGTCAGAGGCCCTCACTGGGAACAAGGGTCCTGCCCTGCGTACTTAAAATTCCAAGGATGTGAGATCTAGACCACAGACAGAAACAGCCCTCACAACCTCCCTCAAGCACAAAGATCCTCCAATGTCGAACTCCAAATTCAAGCCCACATTAAGGTTTGTTTACACACCAATCACTGTATTTCACAAAGCAGCAATTCTTCAAAACACTTAGTTAATATAAAAAAAGGCACAATATTAATGCAAGTATTTTTTTCCCTTTGTAATGGAGTGCTCCTCCTTGGTCTTCCACCCAAACCCCCCTTATCACAAGTAATCCAAAATACATGGTCACAAGATGACAGATAAGTGTTGCAGTTGGCCAAGTGGACCATGAAACCTGCTCTGCCATTTCATTAAATCTTGGCTGATCTGACCTTTGATCTCACTGCTATTGCCCGATCCACACAACCCTTAATTTTACCCTGCAGTCCAGAAACATCTCCCAGCCCTGAGGAAAAAAGAACTTGCTACCCACAGCCCTCTAAGCATTCAAGGCACAGACTGTACTGTAATGCAGCAGAGGCACCAGCTTTTCAGCTATTATGCCTGTGCCTACTATCTCAAATAGCAATCTAGTTATACCAACTACTTCACCCTTTCCCCATATCCATGCAGTTTTCCTCCAAAACATTTAGGATCTTGCAAAGAACAACAGCTAAAGATTCTTGGCAAAGTGGATGTGGCAAAAACTATATCGCTTTTGGGATAATTTAGAATGGGGGGGGGGGGGAAGCAGTGGTCATTGCTTTATAAAGAAGTTGCTCATTTAAGACAGAGAAGAGGTAAATTTTCTTCTCTTAGTAGTTCATGAGTCTTAGGAAATCTCTTCTTCACAGAGCAGTGAAAGCAGACTCTCTGAATATTTTTAAACCAGAATTAGAGAGATTCTTGATAACCAAGGGTGAAAGGTTAGTCAGGGTAGGTGGGAATACAGAGTACTAGGGGAGGGCAGTACTCCAGTGCTCTGCCTTAATGTTTCTGGAGGTTGATCCCAAATCAACTGCTGACCATCCAATCCACCAGTCTCTGGTGGAATGCAGTGTGACTCCCATCTATTGTTTCATGCACAGAAAGGCCAGGAGGAGAGGGAAGGAATGCTGAGTTGAGAGTAGAGTGCCTGTAAAGATTGGTTATAGGGTCACACGCAAATCTGGGGAGCTTCAAGAGATCCATCTCAGAATAAAGTAACAATGAAATTAAGATCTGAAACCTTGAGCCTGTTCCAATAGAATTTTAAGAAAACATTAACTGAACTCTTCAAATATGCAAATGCTACTTCTAATTCTTTTAATATGCAACAATTTATTATGAAACGGTTCCTGATATTGTAAATTCCACCATACAACATGAAAAGAAACGGAACATCAACTAAATGCATAGCTATCTGGAAACATTATTGTTGAAGTAACATGACAGCCACTACTCTGAGGATTGGTAGTGGGGTTGCAGAAAAGACCAGGAGGAGGCCGGAGCATGCAGGTCAAAACACAAATATTATGAGTGCAGAGGCAGCCAAGAACATGTCATGAAAATGCCAACACCACACGGCAACAGGTTTTTATGCTTCTCCTGCTGCCATCCAAGGAACTCTGGTGTGGAACTGTGCAAGTGGATACACCTCAACTTTTTTTTCCCCATTCTAATAAAAAGTACTGAGAGTTTCATTATTATTTCAATGTAAGTTCTGCGCTTAGATCTCTGACATACATAACAGAAAGCTCCAGAGCTGTGTGTTGCAAAAATGACTCATTTGATTCAATTAGAGAGATTTCCATCAGGAAAAAAAAGATGCATTTTGAGATACAGAATGAGCGATTTAGGACATGGTTAAATCCAGTATAACTGGGAGGAACAACTGACTTTGAACTGTGGTTCCCAAAGCATTCCACCACTAGGGTTTCTTGCTTCACAGAATAGATAAGAGACTAATTGTTATGAGTCATCTGCAACTCCAATGTCATTGAGTCAGGCAACAACCAATTGGACCTTGCCGTTTCTCTATCCAGCAAGTCCCACCTTCCTATGACAGCTGCTTCAACAAGAAAAACATTACCTCATTTCTCAGATGCTCCAGTCTCAATGTCTCATCCAGCTGGTACTAATAGTACAATGTAGCCATAAAGTAAGTGCCATAAAGTAAGTGAATCATAACCTTCAAATCTCCCTTGGAGTCCCAAAGTACAGCGCAAGTCACTGTTTGTGGTGTGGAATGTACGCAACAACAGCCTACCATTACAAAAGGAACTGGCCTACTCCTCACATTAAAAAAAAGCTAACGTAAGAAAGATGTAAATGAAATGTTATTCCAAGGATTTTCAGTCGAACTTAGGGGCTTTAATGTGGTTTCCTGCATTGCATTGATATTTTAATTCTAATACTATTATTTAATGCTGCATATAAACAAAAACCAAGGATGGCAAAGGGTTGTTGGATAATGAGGCAAGATTCCTCTTCCACCACCTATTTGGTGCCGATCACCTCTCAGCTTATTTGTTTAGCAAAGCTAGCCCAGCAGCCCAAGCAAACTTTCATGAACACCTCTTTGCCAGTCAGATCTTTTATGCCAGAATAAAATCAGAAATACAAAATCCAAAAGGTGCAATGCAACCCACTAATGAAATTCATTTATTGATTTCACCCTGTCCTTAAAAGACTAGACAAATCCTGTGTTTATAACATTGCACTAGAAGATGGGTTTTTAACTCACCAAGGCCTCATTAGTGCACTGAAACACGTAGCAGACAAAATGGCAGCTTCCACTGTCTGGGTTCTCCCTGCAGATGAATCCAAAGTGATCCACATACTTAATTCCCTATTTATAGAATGAGGAGGAAAAGTCATTTCATAAAATTATTTTGCAATGCATAATTTAAATTTAACCTATTTAGCATATAGCATGCATTTTGCAGAAGTTTTAATAAGGTGCACAAAGTAACTACTCAACATAGGAATAGTATTGGGAGCACGGAGAATGGCATTGAAATGGGATGCTCATATGGAAAGATAACGTTACTGGCATCAATCTAAATGGCCTACTTCAGAAATACATTAATCTTTGATAGGCTTGGATATTCTGAAACAGAAGTGTCACAATTATGTTCATTATATTTTTATGCAAACAGTTGTGACAAGTCTGTTTCTGAATTTATGGCAAAATAAAACATTTGCAAACAAAGTTATTCCTGTAAAATGGGCAAGGACTACTAACGATATTGCTAGCATCTGCATGGCACTGAATCGAACTTTGCCAGATAGTACCACTGAACATTCTGTCAAGGTCTGTACAGAACACACTGCGCCGCAGCTAGCCCTGCAAAATCCATGGCTCCATACCAACAGCTGTCAGTGAGGGAGCACCCCAATACAAGAGTCACAGATCCAGGCCATTCTGGACAGTAATTAGGAAGTGGCAGAGATGAGAATGGAAGATTCAACTGTCTCCTTCCTTTCTTTGAGAGTGGGAAATAGTATCTGCAGCAGCACATGGACTATCCCAGTGACAAGAACTGAATGAAGATACTCAACTGATCCCCAGGCATCCAAATTGGGAAGTTTTCCTCACAATCCAATCCCCCAATTCATATTGCTTTAGTGCAGAAGATAAGGTTGCCCCTCAGGACAACAGAGCAAAGGCAACCCTCACAGCAACAGCCTGTTTCACAGATTTGAAATGGCTTTTTCCCCCTGAGGCAAGGATCTGAAGTACAAACTCGGTTTCCAACTGCTCCTCCAAACATAACTTACAGCTTAATAACTTTTAAACCAAGATATCTTCACTGTCCGTACTTTTATCCCCAAATACACAAGTGTGGGCCAAAGGCCCTGTACAGTGCTGTAATGTTCTATGTTTAGAAAATGTTCAGACCAAGGTAGAGACTTTAAGTCACCTGGAAATGACAGACAGAAATGTGAACATGTTTAAGACCAACCTGAGAACAGAAAGAGATTTCCTTGAAACTTTTCTCAATCGTCACTTTCTTTGTGTCAGGACTTATGAGGTAAACTTCTGACTGACCAATCTAAAAGAGAAAACACAGTTTTGTTAGAAATGAGGAAAAGAAAGCTACTAAATCACACTAGGACCAGTAACGACAGAGATGTGCAACATGGAATCTACCACCTTGCTTGAACTGAGCACCATGGGCACAGTGATAGTGCATGACAATGGCATCATGGTGATTTGCCAACAGGACCACTCCCATTACAGTCAGATCACAATCAGCAAGTGAGAGGCTATATGAACAAAGGAAGAGCAGAGGTCAAACAGCAAGCTATAGAAGGGTCAGTTGCCCAAATAACCTCGGTTACATTTCATTTACACAAGTCAGCAATTGTGCATTTAAAAATTAAATAGTGGAGACCAAAAGCGTTTAAAAAAAACGTCTATGTTTATCCAAGTTCAGGATTGGCATTAAACTGGTTGTTGACTTGTACTTCTCATGTCATTTCTAACTTACCCAGTTAGTGGTTGTCAGGTCAAGTGATTCAATTCAATTTCTATGAAAAATAACAAGATTCTACAATGTCAGCATTCCAGATCACATAAGCTTGGCTGCCTGAATACACAGTGCATTACGCCACGTGCTCTCAATAGTCTGGGGCTTGGTTTGTGCGGAGGGCAGCATCTTGCAGACCAGATCAAAAGGTCAGTAGGCAGCTGGCCTGAATTTACAGTCTTTGGTTTGATCTTGAACAGACACGCACTTAGTCATTGAGGCTGCTTTAAAAATAGACATAATACCCTAATCTTTCATATGTGAAAGGATTTTAAAAAGTAAACTAAACATCTTCGGAAAAGGGCAGTTCCTCAGTTCACCCAATAAACCATACATTCTAGGTCATTACTGCTTTCATCAGGACTTCATTTATTTCCTTCTTCAATGTACAATAAATTACTTATCACTGCTAATGTAGAATAATTCACTTTTAACCCTTCCTTACTCTGCCCTGAGGAAGGAATTAAAACACAATTTTCATCTTCCTTTCGCGTCAATGGATTTGACAAGTGATTAGAATACATCTCCCACACCAAAAGGGGAATAAAGAAAGAAAGAGAATGGGTAATCAATGTTCTATATTTGAAATAAAAACAGCGTTTGAAAATGCTTCCGCTAACTCAAAAGTTATATATTTTTTTAAAGTTCCCTATTCTTCCACAAATTTTTTTCCTAAAATTCGTCCAAAGCTCTTGATAATTGCCAGTGAATTTGCTTCCATCAATTGTTCACATGGTGTACTCCAGATCAAACCAATTTGCTACCCAACCAATCTTAACTCAAATTCCTTCTGGTGTCTTTACCAATGACATTGGCCTGCCAGTAGAAGAGGTGCCTCCTTATTTACTCCAACAAAACCCTTTTTGATTTGAAATTCCTGTCAAATCTACCTTTAAACTCAAAGAACCACCACCCCAGGTTCCCAACTCCCACAGCCTCAGTGACATTCATGTAAACCCTCTCTGTACCCTCTCCAAACCCCTGACATCCTTCCTGTGGTGTGGTACCTAGAATTGGCTCCAGTGCTCCAGTTGGGGCCTGAACAGTTTTTCATAAAGCTTTAATACAACCTTCTCATTTTTGATTCAATGGCTCTATTTACAAAGGTTCCAATTCTGTAGATTTCACAACTTATCCTGCTAACTTCCCTTACTTTTCCTATTCACCCTACTAAAATTGCAGTCCATTCCAGGCACCTCGCTCCATCCGCCACAATGACTTCTCTATTATATCAATGTTAAAGAAGCTTTTACAGATGATCAGCCACAGCTTTCCCACTTGCTAACCCATTATTTCACTGCACATCAGGAAACAGATGAAAAATATTACAAAAAGAACTGTGTCATTAAACTCAGCAGGGCCTCTGTGACCCTGACCTCAACATACTTCCTACCCCACCTCTGCAGACTCTACAGCAGACGTTGGGAATAAAAACAGAAAATACTGGGAATACTCAGCAGGTCAGAAGTATCTATGGAGAGAGAAACTAAGTTAGCATTTCAGGTCAATGACCCTTCATCAAAAAACATGAAAAGGTAGAAAACAAGTATGCTTTAATTTGCAGAGAAGTGGCAGGGGTGGAGTGAAGAAAGGGAATATCTAAATGGAGGGAGATTGCAAATGAGTGAATATAGGGGGATCTAGGGGTTCTTGTGCATGAACCATAAAAGGTTAGCAGGCAGGTACAATAAGTAAATAGCAAAGCAAATAGCACATTGGCCTCTATTGCAAGGGGATCAGAGTTTAGAAATAGTATTGTTACAATTATACAGGGTGCTGGTGAGGCTATATCCAGAGTACTGTGCACAGTTTTGTTCCTCTATTTAATAAAGAGCACACGAACAATGGAGGCAGTCAAACAAAAATATTCATTGGACTAATTCCTGGGATGAGGGGGTTATCCTATCATGAGTGGCAAAATAAATTGGATCTGTATTTTTTGGAGTTTAGAAAAACGTACGGCGATCTTGTTGAGATATACAAGAACCTTAGGAGTCACAACTGCAGAGATGCTTCCAAGAGCAGGAGCATCTTGAACAAAAATACATGGTTACAGCATAGAGTGGGCAGTCATTTAAAACTCAGGTACAGAGATTTCTTCTTGCAGAGGGTGCTGATCCTCTGGAATTTTCTACTGTAGAGGGTTGCAGAGGCTAAATCACTGAAGGGATTTAAAGAGGAGATAAATAATTTTTTTTTAAAGAAAAGATCGGGGAATTGAGAGACATGGTGAACTGGCACAGGAATTCCTGGGGCAGATCAGCCATGATCATATCGAATGGAAGGGCAGGCTTGAAGGGCCATGTGGCCTACTCTTACTTTCTGGTCTGTTCTCGTTGCTGTGATAGGGTGGAGACAAAGGAAGTCAAAGTTATGCAAATGGTGGTGGTGCTGACTGAGGATAGAAGGTGAAGGATTTTAGCTGCACACTATCTGTCCAGAGGAGATGCATGCAGACAGCGATGAATGAAATCAGAGGAGTGAGACAGGCGTCCCCTTACTCTCTCTTCTCTTTCCCCATTACTTAAAGTTTTCTTATAAACTTTGTCTAGGGCTGATGAAAGGTTATTGACCCAAAACATTCTCTCTCCGCAGATACTGCATGACATGCCAAGTAGTTCCAACATATTCTCTTTTTATCTTAGATTTCCAGTATCAGCTGTTTCTTACTTTTCTATTGCTGTCGACATTGGGATCTGAGAAAAGAGTGCAGGTGGGTGCAGAGGCATAGTTGTCGGGCGAGTGGTGGAAGCTTACAAAGGGGGCAGAAGAGTGAGGAGGAAGACAGGATATGGATTTGAACAGATAGTTCATTGTGGCAAGGGTGGGGTAAGAATGGGAACGTGGGGATTAATGCAAGGGATAGGTGTTGGGCAAGTAAAGGTTCAGAGCAGACATGGACCAGGAGATGACATGTGAGGGGGAGGGAAGCAAACTGCCCCCCCCCCCCCACGATAAATGCTGCCACCAGTTGTTAGCCAGTCTTTTTCCTGCGACATTAATCATATGCAATGGCACCCAGTTCACACAAAATAGAGTGAGGAGCAAAGGAAAGAAATGTAAAGCAAAAACAAATTGGGTGGAGGGGTGGAAAGAGGGAGAAGGAAAAGAGACAGCAAAAGAAGTGTCAACAAATAATTGTGGAGGCTGAGTCATTAAGTTATACAGGCCACCCTCACGTTACTGGGGGGGGGGTGAGGTGTGGGGGGTTGCATATCATGATTTTCTGTAAAGTGAAGCTGCATCAACTGCACAGAAGTGCAAGTTGAAAAATAAATGTATGTTTATTTCACAAATTTCGTAACAGTGAATTTTTATTCAATATCCCAGATTTTCTTGGGTAGCGATTTTTTAATTCTGTATTCCACAAGGGCGGATTTCCATTACCTGAACTGCGTTAATGCAGGGACCACCTGTATTCAAGTCAGCGATACATGTTTGGACCATAGGGGAGCAGTAGACATTAGGCAGCAAAGTCGAAGTCAAGACAGGATTAGCTGTAATCTTACTGAATGACTGAGTGGGGATGAGGGGCCTATTCCTGTTACTATTTCTTATGTATTCTCCAACTGTGATGTGTCATAGGATTTCAACTCCTTTCATATTTACCAGTACGGACATATACATTAACATATCTGGTGAGGATAGATTCAGGAGACAACTGATGCCATTCATTGTCAAACAGTCTATCTGAAATGAATGTTTTGGCACTCTCTGGGATACAGGTCAAGCAGGACAGCTCTTCCGCCCAATGTGGGACTACAGTCTTGCTTTGTTCCAACCACGGCGGCATCTGAGGGCAGATTTCCTAGCCCCTGCTGGCGGCTCTCACAACAACAAGAATAAGTTGTGTGGGGTTGGGGTGGGGGAAAGAGGATGAGAAAGCAACTTCTTGTGCTCAACACCCGCCACAACAGAAGAAAGTGGGCAGCCTCCACACTGATAACAATGGCTACCTGTTCATTATTTAGCTCACTCTGCCATAGGGTTCACCAACACTGCCTGCCTCAGAAGGAGGCCATGGCCCTGAAAAGAAGTCTTCAGCAGTGTTGCCAATCTGAGAACACTGGAGGCCTGGGCTCATCCAATTGCGAATAAGTGCAAACAAGGTGCAGAAACTCATCACAGGGTGTCTCATAGGAGAGTTAACAAAGCAAGTTTAAGATGAGGCATGAGTGAATATATTAGGGAAAAGTTTTTTTTAAAGAGATAGGGAGACTCAAAAGTTTTTAAGGAGACTCAAAGAAAGAAAGAGGTTAAAGATAAGGAGATTTAGTGAACAAATTCTTGATCACAAGACTTGGCAGTTAATGGTGTGGACACAAGTGATGGAATGATTGAGAAATATTGGAGGGGTAAGTGGTAGAAGGAAGTTACCGATATGGAGGGGCGAGGTCATGGAAGGATTTGTAAACAAAGATAATTTTAGAATAAAGTTTTGTCAAATCAGGAGCCAATGTATGTCAGTAAGCACAGGGTAAACAGTGAAGGGTTCTTGTTAAGAGTTAGAATACATGCAGCAGAATTTTGGATGAGCTTGGGTTTATGGATGGTGGAAACTGGGAGAGCAGCCAATGAGAGCACTGGAATGTCAAGCTTCAAGGCAAATTCCAGGATTAGGGAAGAGCAAAGAGTGAACTCAGACACAAAATAAAGTAACTCCATGAGGAATTTCACAGTTCCTTCCAGTGGACTGTTAAAGTACTATGTGCGCTCTTGAATTCATGGTCATGGTTTTGGATTCATACATAAATACCCTGACTTCCAATACTTGTGTGATACTGATCACTGGGGTGGAGGGAAGAAAATTACAAAAGAGGGAAGCAACATGCCCAAATTTTGGAGGGTGCTGGCTACTGATAGGAGAGCCCAAGAGATGCAAAGTTCTGGAGATTTGCAAGGATCAAAATTACTGTAACAATTGATGAGAACATTATCTGTTTTAAAAAAACAACTGACAAATCAACTGTCTATGGCTGGCACACTATAGGTCACATTTTGCAGTTGTTATAATCTGATCTGTGTTAATGCATCAATTGTGAATTTGCCTGTGGTTCAAGCAATTGTCAGTGTGAAACTATTCCTTTTGTTATCAGTAAAAGTTTGGAATGCAGAATCCAGAGTTCCATTGCCAACAAATCTCAAACCTAAACCACATGGAGGAAAACAATTGCCTGCTAAGTCTTTGCTGGGCAGCTTTAACCTAAGGCTCTCTATCCTTGGGTCCCAAGAGGAACGCAAAAGCTTGCTGTAGCTACCCTCTGCTTACCATGTGGATCTGACAGCAGAGTCACAATCTGGTAAAAGACCAGGGAGGGTCTCAGAATGAATGGGGCAACATCATGCGGTGCTGTCATCAGCCTAAAATATAGGGACAGCTAATTGTGTTAATGTGAAACTAAAGCTTTGGACATGAAAACATTTAGCTAAAAATTAAAAATGTATGAATAAAGTAAAAACACACCAACATTTTTACACAGAGAGTGGTAGGTGCCTGGAATGGGCTGCCAGCAGTAGTGGTGGAAGCAGATACAACGGTGGTGTTTAAGAGGCTGTTAGACATGTGAATATGGAGGGAATGGAGGGATTATGGATCATGTACAGGCAGAAGAGATTTAGTTTAATTCAGCATTGTGTTTGGTGCAGACATCATGGGCTAAAGGGCCTGCTCTTGTGCTGTGTTGTTCTATGTTCTAACATGCAATGCATTAACTATTAAAACTGCTGTATTACTAAACACAAATGTCCATATTAGGCAATAACAAATAAGTTTATATTCATTGTAGGTCTCAACACGTCAAAAAGATGGCAATGTTTTCTGGTTTGCTAAACTAAAGTGACTAACTATCAGAATGCAGAAACATAAAGTAATTCTCAATTGAAAACAAAGTTGTCACAACAAATTCTTGATTAGGCACCAGGTTCAATGAGAGAGAGAGACAGAGAGAGACAGAGACAGACACAGAGACACAGAGAGGATATGATTCAACAATCAGAAATTACTCATTGGTGATAGGAATTGAGCCTTTGAAATCCTTTCCAACTCAATTTCCCAGATTCCTTATACAGCTGCAGAGAATTAACTAAAGTGAATTTTCCATAAACTGCTTATATTACACTTTTAAGCACCCTACAGCAACATTGTGGAAAGGTATACGTGTGGGTGCTGATGAACCTCCGACTGGGCTCATTGATATGGTTTGTTGATCTGCTTGGATTTAATGTGTCATTCTGACCACATTAAAAAAAAAGAGGCTGCAACTCCATCCAGCTGTGAAACCATCTTTTCACACAAGTCACTGCACAATAAAACTGGCGAGAAGAAACTCTCAAAATTCAAAAAGGAAGACCAGCAAAGATGCCACATACATTATGTGTGAAGGAACATGGCACACTGGACTAGTCGCTATTTTTCTATACTATAGAATCAGAAAATGTAAAACTCAAGCAACAACTTGTTTCAAATTGTGGAGATGCTAATGTGTCTCATCTTCAGTCCTTTCTCCTCCTCTCACTATTTAAATGTCATCTCATTCCATTTGCAGCAATCAAATTTCTATCCATTTATGGTCAAATTTCATTTGGCCAGCCACACATCTTGATGTCTTTCTGCATATCCTTCCTGCCACACCATGGTGATCACAGTAGGAATCCAGCTTAACCTTTCAAATCTCCCTGTTAGGTTACTCTTCTGCACCAATGATTATTTAAATTGCAAGGCTTCTCCTCCACTTGCCCGATCTCTTTATTACCCAAAGATTCTTGGAAGTAGACTCCTGGTCAGAATGATTTCCTTTACCTGTTATCTTTTCCATACAATTAATCTGTAATTGATCATATTTGCTCTTTGTTGATCACATTAATTTATCTGAAGTTGATCACATTTGCTCATAACATTGCTTTCTAATCACAGTTCAAGTCAATTTCTTGATTTATGTAATTTAACAGCAAACATAATTATGAGGCCTATTTGTCCCAGTGCATAACCGGGAACCTAATTTTAAAAAAACCTCTATATTTGACCAAGTGCAGTTGTTCTCAAGTATTCAGAAAGTTAACAATAATTGGCTGATTTGGTTTGACAGTCATCCACAACAGATTTTACTATTGAAACTAATATTAAAAATAATAGTAAAACTGGAACAAAACACTCTAAAAACAAACATATTGCTATTCCCAGATAGCTTGTAAGATAACAAATGCAAGCTGCACTGATAAATCCCAGAGATTTGGGAATTGGCTTCAACACACCATCCATTTACAACTAAAACACTGACCACACAGGTAAGTGCGAGCTGATCTCTCAACTCAGCTTGCAGAGCAGCACAGAAACCGCTTCATCTCTTGCAAGAGGGAATCTGGGTTGCAATGAACCAGCAAAGTGAATGAACAGATAATGAACCAAAATCATAACCTGGTAGCAGGGCTCTAGAATCAAGCATGGCCCCAGGTGTGGTTGAAAGCCAGGGATTCTGCAGGAGAATATTTGGTTCATCCAATTTACTGTACTTACAATGACCATTTTGCACCTGCAAATAAAGAATAGTTGACACTTGCCCTTCTGGTATTCCTAATTTAAAGGATTCGTTGAGACAAAAGAGGTACAGCTGAATTGCACAGATCAACCAGACATTACCGTGAACAGCATTGTCCTATTTGCCTTCATGTTTGTTGGCTGCACAAAATTGGGCATACTGGCTGCACGTTTCAAGGCTTCAACTGAGTCATCACTCCCTGCTCCATCAGAGTTCAAAGCGTTGTTCACATCCAGCGATTTACATTTCTCCAAAGTACTCTGTGGTGGTGTAACTGGAGGTTCATGTTGAACAGACAGCCTAGGAGCAGATTTGTTTCTCTTCTGCGACAATGGTATTGACAGCTTGGAACGTAACAATGACGAGCTCTCTGTCCGTGGTCTCTCCGGCCTTTTCTCTGTGGCTGGTCCTTTTCTTTCCTCCTCATCGTGTTCTCGGAGATGGTTGAATTTATCAATACATTCATCGATCAGTGCTGGAGGAGCTTTCTTATGGGCCACCGTTACCTTCCCAACAAATAGGACTTCATACTTCTGAGCAAATGAATCATCATCATGTATGCGGATTTGGACCTCTTCCTGATAGACAGTCTTCCCAGCTTGACGGATGGTATTGATGATCTCAGGGACCTGGAGGAAATAAGGGAGAAGGATTCAAAAATCACCATTTATAAAACAATCTAAGACGCTCCCAAGTTACCACAGCAAGATCCAGATCATCCAATGACATGGGACTTGAAATCGTGCACACACTGGTATTAAATATTCTTCCAGCATCAATCTCTTCTACAGCTTTTCATTACTTTCACAATTTCAGTTTCACTCAGCCCAATTATTGCCTCTTTATTGTGGAGTTCCTTCAAGATTTCAACCTTCATCAGAATAAGCTCAGACACTGCAAGTTCTCTCAAATATTAGCCCACAAACATCCCTATTGATCAAACTCACCACTTTTCTACATGGAACATAGAACAGTACAGCACAGGAACAGACCCTTCAGCCCACAAGATCTGTGCCGACCATGGTGCCAAATCCCATATGCCTGCACATGGTCCATATCCCTTCATCCCCTGCCTGTTCTAAATTTGATTTCAATTCCAATGATGTTTAAGTCCACTCACTTTATCCAGATTAAACTAGCTGCTTTGAGAAAATACAGTTTCCAACTACACCAGTTTTTCCAGTTGGATATCTCAAACGAACTCCTCCTTCCATGAAAATGCTAATTGTATTGGCACCATCCCTTGGATCCAATGAAGTTCATTATTAGCCTTTCTCATTTCTTTAGGCTTTTGGATCCCTTCCAAGTTTTCCACCTGCTCCTTCCCCAACTAGTTATCCTTCCCGCTTTCCATTTGTTTGTTTTTAAAATTAGTGCAACACAAGGCAATCATGTCATGGCTCGGGATTCAAATGGATTGATTTGGGATTTCTGGATTTGTTGGATTATTTTACATGTTCATCAGTATTCATGGCGAGTAGATTTGCACTTCAGCTCTAGGATCATGCATCAAAGTGTACATTATTCATTTGACTTGTAACCAGATTAAAAATACAAATGATACCAAGATCAGGTTTATTAGTGATGGGGCAGGGGGGTGTTGGGGAGTTGAAATGGATTGCTTGGGCGCTTAATAAATTTACAAACAATTTAAATGGGGACAAAGAGCAGAACAGTTCAATCAGCCAGGCACATGTTGCAAGTGCACTTTGCTGCTTGTTGTTTCAGGCACATGTCCGAATGACTGCACAAGAGACCTTGCACATGGCAGTGGTGACGTTGCTATCAGTGGTCTAAATACATCTCAAATAAATATGAGTTCAGAACATCTGGCGGCTGCATCACATCGTAAAATGGAAATAGTTATAGAGTCAAAGTCATATAGCATAGAAACAGGCCCTTCAGCCCACCACGTACACACTGACCAGCAAGTACATATCTACAGTAATCCTATTTACCAGCATTTGTTCTGTAACCTATAATGCTTTGGCGATTCAAGTGCTCATCCAGATGCATCTTAAAATGTTCCTACCTCCATCAGCTTTTCAGGCAGTATTATTTTAGAAAACAATCCCTTATTAAAGAATTAATCTTGAGCCCAGTCAAACCATCCAGGAGCTAACTGGCCAATGGGGCACCTCAGATGCTGCAACAACCCCCTATATCAGCGCAGTGTTTGGCAAGTGTCATTGACCCCTGACCTCAACTGATCTATTGTGAAGTTAGTTTTGCATCAGAGTCGCTTCTTTAGGCACAGGGACCTTATGACCCAAGTCCTGATGCAGGGTTTCAACCCGAAACATCGACAATTCCTTTACCACAGATGCTGCTCGACCTGTGATGTCCCTCCAGCAGATTGTTTGTTGCATCTAGGGACAGTCATCTTCTCCCTAGATACAAATGCTGTTGGATCTTAAGAAGCTTGTCTATCCTTTGACTGATTAGCTTTCTGGTCCTGCTGGGTATCCATACAAACACTTCACTAGGATAATCCAGCTTCGTCACTGGCAACATGTCACAGAACAGCCTGTACTGGCTTACATGGTACCAGACAGCAGACTAATGAAGGCCTAGCCTGAGAGAAATGGAGGACATAATTCCACACTTTGATACATTAAAAGTATTTTACCATCACAAGATGGTACAGCACAGCAAAGACATGACATCATAATGACTAAGTTATTGAGCTTGTTTCCGGAGGATCATACTGTTGACCTGGAGAATCCCAACAGGAACTGAGCAATTTAAAAATCCAGAATAAAAAGTCAGTATCAGTTGTGGTGACCATGAAACTACCAGACTTCCATAAAAATTCAACTGGTTTACCAATACCCTTCAGGGAGGGGAACCTGCTACCCTTACCCAATCTGGACTTGTTGTAGAGTCCAGATTAATCAAAGTTCTTGGTTAACTCTCAACTGCCTTCTCAGTTCAGACACAATTAGGGGCAGACAGTAAATGCCAGCACCATGATTGAAGTCTACATCTCACAAATAAATAATTTAAAATGAAACCCGGGGCTTAATCTGCTTCCCTTTCCTGGAATACAGCATTTTGAGGATGAGACCACTGCAGATGATGCCAGGTTCTGCAATGGCACATCAGTTTCAGTTTGACTGTGGTCTGTCAAAACAAACCACTGCACATTCATATCAAGAAGGAAGTGAAAAGGGTGAACAAAAGACTAACTGAAGAGCAAACACGACGTCCACCGAATAAGGGATAATTCCATTTCATCTCTTTATCAGTTCTCAAGGTTTCTAAAGGTTCTGGTTTTAAACTGCAAGCCTGGAAATTAATCTAAGCTAACCATCTGAATTGCACAACGGTTTACTTGTGAGAGTAGAACGGGTCTTCTCCTCAAAATCTATGATCCTTCCTGGTTTAGTTTTCCAGGGTAACAAAAGCCTCCCCAAATCTTTTGGAACACTTATGCAGAAGAGACTGAGTTGCAAACCAGAAGGATAAAGATGCACCAGATCTGCACTAGCAATCTTTCAATATGCATGTCCATATAAACACATACATATGGCAGAAATGACTTGAAAGCACAGAATATACAGACTTTTACAGTTCTGTTTCTCCTCAGTGACCCTAGAAACAAATTGCAATCTCCCTCCCATGACTCAAACTAGAATCAGCCAACTGACCATAGGCAACAGATCAAACCTAGAACTTTCTTCGTCTGTAAGGCTTCATTTGACACTGGCAAGTCCATTTTTCCAGCAATGATTTTAAATGTTGCACACAGAAACCAACAACATATTTTTCTCAAATGTGGCCCATTATTCTCTTTGAGGTATACATATACAGGCCGAGCATTTTTACTTTTTCTCCAGCATTATGTTCTGGAGCAGGCACATGATAAATGCTACAAGTTAAGGAAACAAGGATTGCGTTACGAACCAATAATGGAAGAGGTCTTGTACTTTGGCACCAACAAAACAACTGTAGAAATCATCCACCAGGTTTGGAGGACTTACTGAGAAGTTTTGGAGTAATACCAGCTCTCATTTCCTCAGCAGAGATGACTACCCTTTTAGTGATCGCAGACTTAAAAACACTGAACAATACAAAACTGTTTTTTACTTTTGCACAACAGGAAAGCATACTAGAATGGTTCAAAACACCAGTTAGGCCACATCTAGAATACTTTGCTCACCTCTGGTTACCACAGTTTGTGTGATAGCACTGAAAGAGATACATACGAGGATGTTGCCCAGGTTAGAAATTTATAATTACAAGGAGAGATTTGTGTTAATTTGTTTGGAACAAAGGAAATTGAAGGCAGATTTAGTTGAAGTCTACAAAATTCTAACAGGCCAAGTCATGATGTCATAGAGTCAACAGCCAAGTTATCTGTTTTAATAATGTTGAGTGGGTGATAAATATTGGCCAGGGTACTAGAAATAAGTCCCCTACTCAAAGTAACATAATGGGAACTTCCATATCTATCTGGGAGACGAACCAAGGACTCAGTTAACATCTCATCCCATCCACGTCTGGATGCACAGCCTGAAAGGATGGTGGAAGCAGATGCAGTAATAACTTTCTAAAGGGAATTGGATAAATGAGTAAGAAGAAGAAAGGAGTGAATGGAATAAAATGGATCCCTCCTTTCAGGATCGCAGATTGGCCTCCTCTGGGTTAGTCCATTCTAATGGAATGGGGGGTATATATTTAATTTGTAGAAGGATTAGATGGGAGCAGAAGAAAATGTTTTTCACCTAAATAACAGAATCAGAATTATTGTCACTGAGTTGTATGTCATGAAATTTGTTGTTTTGCAGAAGCAGTACAGTGCAAAGACATAAAAATCTATTTAAAAAAGTGCATAAAAAATGGAATAACGAGGTAGTTTTCATGGAGCATTCAGAAATCTGATGGTGGAGGGGAAGAAGCTGTTCCTGAATCATTGAGTTTGGGCCTTCAGGCTCCTGTGCCTCCTCCCCAATGGTAGTAACGAGAAGAGAGCAGGTCGCAGATGGTGAGGGTCCTTAGTGATGGATGCTGCCTTCTTGAGGCACCATCTCTTGAAGATGTCCTCGATGGTGGGGAGGGTTGTGCCCATGATGGAGTTGGCTGAATCTATAACCCTCTGCAGCCTTTTGTGTCCTGTGCATTGGAGCCTACATATGAGGCTGAATGCTCTCCACCCTACATCGATAGAAATTTGTAAGAGTCTTTGGTGACATACCAAATCTCAAATTCCTAACAAAGTAGAGCCACTGGAGTGCCTTCTTTATGATTGCGCCAATGTGTTGGGCCTGGGGAAGGGGTGGGTGGTGCTGGAACTCACTGCCTGATAGGGTGGTGAAGGTCTTTCACTAATTTGAAAAGTACTGGGATGAGCACCTGATAAACCATCATCTCCAAGGATAAGAACCAGGAGCTGGAAAGTGGGACCATTCTGAATAGCTCTATTTTAGTCAGCTTGGACATGAATAGCATCTTTTCTGTGCCATACGTTTCTGCGGTAAAACTGATTCAGTTATTCCAGTGAAGATGTTCAGTTGTCTAAAAAGGAACAGGTCGCAGAACAAACTTCCATGAAATCAAATTCACCCTTTTTCAGATAAAATTTCATTTTCCACCACACAAATAATTTTTGTCATTTTGTAGAGTGTCTCTCTCCCTCATGTGCCATCCAAATAGTACAGGTAATGTGGAGACCCTAATCCAAAGTGCACTAACAGCTGTGACACTCACATTGCAAGGTGACATTGGGAAATCTTTACCAAGTAGAGAGAGGAAGGATAAAGAAAAATAAACCAAAGTTAGCTTCTTTGTTAAACTATTCAGTAAGATTTGCACTTGGATAACACCCTCCACATTTAATTCAAAATACCTGACAGACAATAAAAAAAAACTTGGTCTACTAACAGTTGTAACATAGGAAACACTGCAGACAATTTGCACCACAGCATATGCCCATACACGGTCATTTGATTACAGCCAGATCATCTCTTTTAGTAATGTTGAGTGGGTGATAAATATTTGCTAGGGTAATAACTCCTCTACTCTTCAAAGTAGCATTATGTGAACTTCCATACCCATCTGCGAGACTAACCAAGGATTCAGTTAACATCTCATCTGATAGAACAGCACTTCCTTTGCACAGTTCTCGAGTGTCAGCTCACGTCTCTTAATTTTTAACCCACAAGAGTTGTACTCACCAAATGAGCCACTGCTGCCACTCATAGTGGGGTGCCCAATAATGGTACTTGATAGACTGCCAAAATCTTCCACATATATATTTTCCTGATACGTTTATATTTCACGTATTGCATTTGATCACATTGCTTTGATATTTCTGAAATCATCTTGCATTGTACATATATTTGATAATTTTATTATAGATTTCCTGCAGTTGTTCTGAATGCACTTTGTTTCTTGTTGACAATATATAGCACTTTTACTTCCAAACAATTACTCAAAAACAAAGGATACCTCCAACTTCAACTGTGTATTTGCTGCTTTCCATTTATCTAAAAAGACAGGATAAAGCAACATTAAAGCAACTAGCAGTAACTCGAATGATTAGAGATTAGGAAACTAAGGGTAATCATGATGTTAATCTCCATGAGCAAATTAGTAAAGGCAAACATGTGCCATTGTAGTTTGAGGTCACAGGAGTGCATAGATCTCAGTGAGAACAAAGAATGGCATTTGAGCATTGGTCCCTCCACTAGCACCAGGAAAGTATGGTTGGTAACATCTGGTTATTCTGCAAGTAAGAAAAACAATGTCTTTTAGACTGGCGAGATTGTAAATCTTACCACAGGAGAATTTTGCATTTGCTGCATGAAGGGGTAAAGTGGGTGGAGAAAGTTGGCATGGGATTGGTTGAGGATAGGTGCATGATGAAGTGTGTACACAGAGAAAACAGGAATAGAGTTGGCTGACATGTGCCAAGACAACGAGAAATGTGTGAGAAAATTGCTTCTATCTGAATCAAATGGATTGGTCAATGTGTTTTTTGAGTTATGCACAGAAATGTATTGTCTTTTAGATGCCTTCTCTCACATCTTGTCCAAGGAGTTTTCTAGCAGGTTTGTAACATTAAGCCAATCTTCAACATGAAGTCCAGTTTAGACTTCCTTGAAAGGGTCAGACCATTTCCCCTGCTTTAACAACTCTTGATCCTTAAGACCTCCCAAGTTCTCCTCAATTTAAAAAGTTATCACCACCTATTCCATCCTGCCTGAGGAGCCTGTATTTTCAAATTTAGAACAGAAATATAGAAAATCTACAATGCAGGACACCATTTAGCCCATCGTGTCCGAGGCAGTCGATAAATAGCTATCCAATTGGAACTTGTTCATCAATAATCTGCTCACCTCTGGGCTGCATGGGTTTTGCCAGGACACTTGGCTCCAGTAAATTCCAACAGAGAGGCAAGAATGACTGACGTCTGCATTTGATCAAGCATTGTATTAAAGAGCTTTATAAAAATGAAGCCAAAGGGAATTGAGGGGGAAAACACTCCAATGGTTGCAGTCATACCTCATACAAAAGGAGAGTGCTTGCTGCTGTGGGAATCCCTGGTTCACATCCACTCAACATGGCAAAAGAGCATTCTGATGGTATTTGAAACCAAAAGAGCATTCTGATGGTATCAGGAACACACAAAACCACTGAAGGAATGCACCACCTCACAAACTACCCACCTATCCTCCCGTCAAGCACCTCTTGGCCCATCTATGGAAGAGTCTATAGTTTCCACATTGACCATCGGTCACCTCAGAACCTACAAAACTATAGTGGAAACAAGTCATCCTTAATCCTGAGGAACTGTCCAGAAGAATACAAGAACAAAAAAAACTCTTTTTTGCAAGTGTTCCATATTGAATGAAAGTCTATGCCAGACTTTTCAGACTTTAATATTATGAAAACTTAAACATTTATGCCTCTAGTTTTAAAAGGTTCTAAAATAAAACATTGTTAACTAGGATTGCATTCAATTGTGTTCAAGTACATGACCGAATGAGACTGATGCAATAACTCAGATGAAAAGAGCTTGGATTTTCCATGGTAGATACCAGATTTATGTCACTTCATGCATTGAAACCCTGCATCAGGACCGAGAGGGGAGGTAGCCAGTATAAAGAGGAAGAGAAGGGGAGAGAGACAGGAGCCTTTGGTGATTGGTGGACTGAAGAGGGGTGAAAGATAATGGGCAGGTTGCACCAGGTAGAGGAAGGGGGGGGGGCGCGTGGAGTTGGGACTCAGTGGCAGGTGGATAATAGATGGAGGCAGACAAAGAACAAAAAAGAAAATAATATGATAAAAATGCTAAATATAATAAAATGAAATAAAATTAATTTTTCACCCGGAGGGTGGTCTGTATATGGAATGAGCTGCCAGAGGAAGTGGTTAAGGCAGGTCCTTTATTAACATTTAAAAAGGTACTTGGACAGCTACATGGCTATCAAAGGTTTAGGGGGATAATGGGCTAAACGTGGGCAAATGGGACTGACTAGATTAGATGGGAATCTTGGTCGGTGTGGACTAGTTGAGTCAAAAGGCCTGATTCTATAATGAAGGGATACTGGGAAGCTTGGGCAATTCCTGCCTTAAAAGAACTCAAGTGCTTCAGTGATGTAAAAGTTAATTTTGAAGATGTGTCAGCTATCTTCTTGTCTCAGTTCTAGACTAACGACTAAGCAGAAGAGCATTCATCAAAACTGACCATGCAGCTTTGCCAGGTACACCTCAGATTCAGTGGACCTTGATTTTTGTTGCCAGCAGCAATCAGATTTGTTGATTGTAATTCCTCATTAGGGCAGTGCAAACAAGCTGAGTGGGCAGTGGGAATGATCTTGCTAGTCTAGAACTGTCTCTTTTATTTGACTGTGCACAACTCGTTTGCCCTGCTTTTAATGAGTACCACGTATTCCTTCCTGATTTTCAGCCACGACACAGAAGACAACTGAACCTGGAAACATTGCAACTGCTTCAAGTGCAGGAGTGGAAGGGCTAGAGCGATTAGCAACTGAAGCAAAGGAAAACTGACTCAGCATTCTGTCAGAGCAAAAGCAAACAGGACTTACTTTTCTTAAAAATATATCCTCTTTAGAACACTTCCTGAAACTTTTGTGAAATCCTGAGTGGTCTTGCACATTATAAAGTCTCAAGACAGCACAGGGAGGCAATTGCTTTTAGAGTTCCTTTCCTTAATCTTATAAGAACTAACCACAAGCATGCACATGATGCACAAAAATTTTGGCAAGCCACATATCAAGTTCCAGTGAAGTTTATCTGGGCAACATTGTTCACAGCAGGAATAGGCTATCCCTGTAAAAACTCTCGTGTAAGTTAACCTTGACCCAAGTAACAAGTCAAATGTATCAGCTTAGATGAGGGAAGTAACAAAATCAGATATGTTAGGTATTCTTGACATAAAGAGGAAACAAAAAAAGTTGGAATCTCTAACTAGGGTGTGAAATGCCAAGTCTTGAGGTTGAATGCAGTCTTAAATAACAAGTCATAGAGGCTTCATTTCTGACTTAATATTTGTTAGTTATAGTGAGACCTTACCATACAAGTGCAAAAGATTAAATCATTCTAGTCATTGAGACAATAGTTCCGAATTTAGCCTCTACTGCAGGACAAACCCACATTCTATTTAGCTTATAAACAGCTGACATTTCCAGCTGAGACCCTTCATCGGGACTGGAAAGGAAGAGGGCAGAAGCCAGAATAAGAAGGTAGGGGGAGGGGGAGGAGTACATGCAGGCAGGGGATAGGTGAGTTCAGATGATAGGCAAGTCCAAGTGAGAGGGGCAAGGTAGTGGGTGGGACTCGCCTATCACCTGAACTCCCCTATCCCCTGCCTGCGTGTGCTCCTCCCCCTCCCCCAACCTTCTTATTCCGGCTTCTGCCCTCTTCCTTTCCAGTCTTGATGAAGGGTCTCAGCCCAAAAAGTCGACTGTTTATTTCCCTCCATGGATGCTGCCTGACCTGCTGAGTTCCTCCAGCACTTTCTGTGTAGTGCTCCAGATTCCAACATCTGCAGAATTTCTTGTGTCTCTGTTCTATTTAGGTTAGCAATTCAATGCAGTGCTGAGGAATTGCTGTGATAGAGTCACGATCTTTGAATAAAGGGACCTATAATGTCCCATGACAATATTCAAAGGAATAGGCTGGTTTACCTAGCTAAAATTTATCCTTAAGCTACTACCACTAAAGCAAATTATAGATAGATCTGGGGCTTTGATGTAATGTTTTGTCCAGATGGTGACAGTTTTGACCATGCGGCATTCCCTCTGTACTGCCTGGATGTGCCAGGCTGGATCCTGTGCTTAAGTGAGACTAAACTCCATGTATTCCGATTCCAGGGTGAGAGAGCCACCTCAAGCCATGGCTGACACTCTCAGTCTTCCCGAGTAGTAATGTGGCGTGCTCTGCCATCACAGTTGACATTGATGTAAACAAATAGGTAATATTTCAGGGAGTAAAATTCCTTTGTATTAAATGAAATGGAGATTAACACTTGGAGTCCATAAACTGATGAACAGCACCTGAAATTTCATGCTTGGTGGAAACTTAGAGTGCATTTATTTATTTCTCTCCATTTTGATCAAGGATAAACAGTCATCATGGTTGACACATTGTATTTTTCTCTATCCCATTTCAGAGGAAGGGCTGACCGTTTCTATCTCCACAGATGCTGCCTGACCTATTGAGTTTTTCCAGCATTTTCTGTTTTTATTTCAGATTCAGAGGAAGTAGTTGAGGAAGGTACAATACTGACATCTAAAAGACATTTGGATAAGTACATGGGTAGGAGGGGTTTAGAGGGATATGGGCCAAACGTGGGCAGAACGGGACTAGCTTGGTGGGCACCATGGTCAGCATGGAAGAGTTGGGTCGAAGGGCCTGTTTCCCTGCTGTATGACTCTATTTCCAGTTTTTTTTAAATTTTGATTGACATCACTTTCCCACTAGTTGATTTAAAGAACCAGAAATCACCAGATGGAAAAGATGGTGAAAAAAAAATTGAAAGCTATGGTTACTTTCTCCACAACAGTAGGATCTTCTGGCTCCAGAGGATACAGTTTTACAGCAAACCTGTTTGGGTTTCAGGACTCAATGATTCCTTTGGTATCATTGTTGTTACAGATGAAAGGAGACACAGCTGTTGGTGCAAACCACTGGCAGGGTCAGCTTCTTAGAGAGATACAGCATGGAAACAGGCCCTTTAGTCCCACTGAGTCCATGCTGACTATCAAGCACTCATACTGATCCTATATTAATCTCATTTTTTTTATTCTCCCCACATTTTACCACTTATCAACACGCTCAGGATAAATTTACATTGGCCAATGAACCTACACGTCTTTGGGATGTGGGAGGAAACCGGATCATCCGGAGGAAACCCAAGCAGAAACAGGGAGAACGTGCAAACTCCACACAGTCAGCACCTGAGGTCAAGATTGAACCCAGGCCTCTAGCACTGTGAGGTAGTGGCACTACTAGCTTCACCACTGTGCCGGTTCTTCATCAGTGCTGCCTTATGAAGCACTGTTCAAGCAAGTGTGCGTTTCTCTCAATCGTTACCATCCAACTTTTACTGGACCCCCATTTTGCAACTTTCTATTTACCCAAACATCACTGGCCAGAATCCACTCAAGGGAGATCCAACCTACCCCTTGGTGTCTGCAGTAAAAGTAAAAATAAAAAGAACCATTTCCTACCAAACAACTTGTGCAATTTGATACAAGACTCTACTTGTATTTGGCACTTAGTCTTCCAGCAAGCCTGAATTATGCCGGTGTACTTTAGAAAGCCAGAAATTCAGAGGGGAAGTTGCACAATTTTAGTCAGGCTATGATTTCCTGTTGACAATAAGCCCTTTATGTGCTCAGACTGGTTATTGAAAAGTTCTTACTTCACATCACAGGGGTTATTCTGGGATGCATTTTAAGATGGAACAGAAACCCAGCACATCTAGTTCCCACTCTAAACCTCTCAGATGCCCTTTGGATTTACTTGCTTCATATGGTATGAGCATCTCTCTCTTGCTTCCCATGTAGCACTTACTCTTTTAATCAATGGGTGTACTGGAGTTGGTAGTGAAGAGAAAGTAATTCTTAAGCTAAAAGTTAGTTAAAGTCACCACATCACATTTAGAGATTAGGCATATCCAGACTTGTTTGTTTGCTGCTTTATGGGGAAACATCACTGAAATCCTCCAGACAATGTAAATGTCAGAAGTGACCATATGACCTCACAGATGTCTGGCACAGAGTTCACTCAGTGACAGAATACATCTCAATGCATCCTCTTGATTCCCTTTTGAAAGCCCCAATTGACTCCATCACCCTTACTGGCAGTGAATTCTGATGACACAGATACTGCTCGAATTGCTGTGTATTTCTGGCATTCTCGGTTTTTACTCTCGATCATAATTGCTCTCTGCTTTACAGAGAAGTTACTCTTTACATTGTCCTTCCAATCCCCACTTTATCTTTTGGCTATCACTTTAAATTTTTCTTTCCAAGTCTTTGAACTATCACTGATGGGAACAGCTTTCATCCACACCAAGGAAGACACAATCCTGGTGTATTACATCTACTACATCTCCCTCAACCTTTGTTGCTTCAAGGAGAACACCCACAGCTTCTCCAGTCTAACCTTGCAGCTGAAATTTATCATCTCCAGAATCTTTTTATTAGTTTTCAGATTAATACAGATTAATATATAACATCAATGTTTGTACATGTAATATAAAGAGATCAGGAGAACAATCATGGCATAATCATAAAGAACAATAAAATATAAAAAATCTACAGATCCAACAATCTCTTAGTAAATGAATATAATATAAAAGAAAGGAAAGAAAAAGATTATATAAATAAAAAAAAGAAAGAGAAAAAAAATCCCCAAATCAATAAGAAAAATTATAAACAATATATCAAACCAAACTAATCTAAACAGAAAAATTTCAAAAAAAACAAAACAAAAAAAAAGATTGGACTAAAATTTCTCAGTAGAAACAGAGCAATATTAATGACGTCAACTCCATTCCTCTAAGTTGGAAAGTTATTGAAAGGGGATCTATATCATGTGAAAATATTGAATAAATGGACTCCAAATATCTTCAAATTTAAGCAACGGATCAACAGTACCACTCCTAATTTTTTCCAAGTTTAAACATGATATAGTTTGAGAGAACCATTGAAAAGTAGTAGGGGGTATTGGATCCTTCCATTTAAGCAAAATGGATCGTTTGGCCATTAATGTAACAAAGGCTGAATCTTTATTCTTATATTTCTTCTGCATATTCTCCAGGACCTTTGCCTCCTTCTGATGTCTGGTGTACAGAGTTAGACACGTTTCTCCACTTGAAGTCTCAACAGCATTTTACAAAGATACAATAATACTTCCCCATTTATGAAATCTATGCCCGTTTATGAAGCCAAGGAGCCTATGCTTTGTTAACCTCGATATCTCTTGTCACCTTTCAACAGTTATTCAAACGTACGCTCAGGTCTCTGTTCTGTATGCCTCATCTTCTACATTATTTCTCTCTGATCTTTCAATTCACATCTCCCTGGATTAACTTTCATCCACCACTTGTCTGTCCATTCTGCCAGACTAACTGCTCTCTTGAAACGTATTACTACCACCTCATTATTACCCACACCAAGGGTTTTGTGCCCTCTGCAAATTTTAAAATTTTACCCCTTCATACCCATATCTAAGACATTAGTACATATCAGAAAACAGTAGTCCCAGCACTGACCCCTGGGGGACACAATCTACAATCCTTCACCTGAAAAACAGTCCACTTTCTATAACGAAGCCAGTTTCGTTGCCACTGACCCCTTTGTTCCACTTGGTGGTTTTGCTAACTGCCCCGTTGTATGAGACTTCATCAAATACCTTCTGAAGATCCGAGAAAACTTCTACTACATTTCCTTCATCAACTTTATTGTCTCATCGAAAAAAATATCCAATTTAGTCAAACAAATCTAACTTGGTTATCCTTTATTAACACAAATCCTTCCTCATGAACAAGGGTAAAATTACCAGCCTGTTGCTGGATACACTCTTCAAATCCCTGCTGAACAATGTATTGCATTGCTGTTTTCCAGTCCTCTGGCTCCTCCTTGTAACAAAGAAGCGGGCAGGTATAGCAACCCATCCTGAAATCTGCATTCCCACTTCCTTTAGCAACTTAGGATACATCCCATCCAATGCAAGTGACTGGTTTATGCTTGAGCATAGGCAACCTTTCTAGAATCTTCTCTCATCAAGTTTCACTCCATTAATTATCTCTGCATTCACTCCTTCTACCAAGGTTTTGGCAACATCCTCATTTAGTATTCTGCCTCTGTGCACTGATCCCTTTGGTCCCAAATGGATCTCTTCCCTTTTCTTGTATTTCTTACTATTTAAATACTGGCAGTTAGCAACAGGTAGAAGGTAAGACATCAGAGTGTTAGTGATCGGGAATTAGGGTTAGAATTATAGGTATGAATGAATACAAATGCTGTCTGAAGATTTCTCTACTCCATTACACTTGTTCTTCAGTTGCTCACAGGAATAAGGATGAGCTGTCCCCTTATAACCATGAAATTCTGCAGCACAAAGCCAGTTAGAACCTACCCTGACGTTGGTTCTGCCAAGCACTCAAGACCACTGAACCACAGTCTCAGAATGCTAATGGCCTGTTCTACCAGATCTCATGGCTTTTATTGTGAGCACGCTACATATGAAAGTTGGGCTGTTAAATCAATAAGCCTAATCGATCTGCAGCCACATCTTGACTTGTGGCAGGCACGGTAGTGTAGGGGCAGGCATGGTAGTGTTGCGGTTAGTGTAACGCTTTACAGTGCCAGCAATCCAGGTTCAATTCTGGCCACTGCCTGTACGTTCTCCCAGTGTCTGCGTGGGCTTCCTCCGGGTGCTCCGGTTTCCTCCCACATTCCAAAGATGTACTAGTTAGGAAGTTGTGGGCACGCTATGTTGGCCGGAAGCGTGGCGACACTTGCAGGCTGCACCCCAGAACACTCTATGCAGAAGATGTATTTCACTATGTGTTTTGATGTACATGTGACTAATAAAGATAGCTTATAGCTCAGATGCTGTTAACATGATGGTCTGCCACAGGATGAAGGCATCACCTCTGCAACAGGATTAACCCACATCATTTGCTGCCTCCAGTCAGAGACCAGCTGAACACAGACTGGAATCTCCCTCCATCCTGCTAGAGGGCAGAGTTGACATGTGAGGGGTGGGGAGAGCAATGTGCACACATTAATAGCACCCTGTAACATGGGGAAAACTTGCAATTCTCACAGTCATTTCTGTTTTTGAGCACATTTTTAGCCATGCAAGGGGGAGTTCACTGGTCTGTTGATCAGCAAAATGCCAGCTCAAGTGTCAAATTACCATTAACGTCACAATCAAACTGCTCTACATGCTGTTGTCACCCTTTCATTGCACAATTAGAGCTAACAATTCCAATTCCTTGTTTTCAATGTTTCAATTCTGGTAAATCATATAGCTGCCTCTCCCCCACCAACACACACAAAATCTCAAATCCACTATACAAGTAAGGTGGAATTCAAAGCTTAAGAATGAATCATTCTAACTTTAATTAATTTGTAACATCTACGAAGATGAACAACTTTAAAACATGTTAAAAAGATATACTCAACACATTTTATTTTCACTAAACAAAGTTGGAACAAGTGGGAAAGCTGCATGCAAATAAATCTGAACAGGCTAATTTCTTTCTTTCACCTTGACCCCTCCCCCCAAGTGGAACACAGGATACAAGAGGAGCTTCAGGCCCACTGCTCTTTGCTGGAATGTTATGTGGTACAAGGGCCTTGTCATTGTGCACTTGAGAAGGTCACGATTCTCTGAGAAGAAGGAGAAGAAAGATAGCATCTCGGTGACAATGAAGCTCCATTCACATTGTGACATTCATGCCTTTGGGACATCAGAAGCATTTTATAGTGATGGTGTGTATACAAGACAAAGACTTGAATGAATGGGTGATCAGATAATCTGTTTTTTGATCTGACCAATAATATCTTTTTAAACTATTCCCATGGGATCTAATACTTGCACATGAACAAGAAGGCCTTAGTTTAACGTTTCATCTGATAGGCCGCACTTGCAACAACGCAGCACTTCCTCCGTAATGTACCAATATATTGGTCAAGGTTCCATGATCAAATCTGTGAGCAGCTTGAAACTTCAAATGTTTTGCCAACACAGACACACACGTACAATCACCAATCACTAAGTTTCTGAAAGCCGATTCACTTGCTGCTGTGTTTAGCAAAGTGCTGACATAAACATTTGACCTGTCAGGAACCCAGGGGAAAACAGCACGAGATAATAGTATGCCTTCCCACTCTTGGGGAAAAGGAAATGCATTTTTTTATCAAAATAAACTTTATTCATAATAAAAGAAACTATATACAATAATAAAACTGTTCAAACCTTTACATTCATGTACAGTTCAATTCTTAGTGTTACCTTTTTATATATAAAAAACACAGCACCGATGCCACACGTGTGGCTCCCTGGGGTGATACCCCAATCCCATATTTACAACATTTGAGCGGCTTCCTCGCCTGACCCCGCCCCTCCTTCTCCTGTGGCAGAAGAACCCTAAACTGTCGTCCTTCCCCACCGAGCCCTCGCACTGGCTGCACCCAGCTTCAGTGCGTCCCTCAGCACGTACTCCTGCAGCCTGGAATGTGCCAGTCGGCAGCATTCCCCTACGGACATCTCGCAGTGCTGGGAGACCAACAATTTTCGGGCAGACCAAAGGGCGTCTTTCACCGAGTTGACGACCTTCCAGCAGCAGTTGATGTCCGTCTCTGTGTGTGTCCCCAGGAACAGCCCGTAGATCAGAGAATCCTCCGTTACGCTGCTGCTGGGGATGAAACGTGACAAGGACCCCTGCATCTTTCGCCATACCCTCCTCGCAAACCCACAGCCCGCAAAGAGGTGGGCGACCGTCTCGTCCCCAGCGCAGTCCTTCCGGGGGCAGCGCGCACTGGTGTTGATGTCCCAACTGTGCAGGACGGATCTTACTGGGAGGGCCCCTCTCACCGCCAGCCAAGCGAGGTCTTGGTGCTTGTTGGTGAGTTCTGGTGATGAGGCATTCTGCCAGATGGTCTGGACAGTCTGCTCAGGGAACCACCCCACGGTGTCCATCGAGTCCTTCTCTTGCAGTGTCTGCAGGATGTTCCGTGCTGACCACTTCCTGATGGACTTATAGTCCAAGGGGTTGGTCCGGAAGAACTTTTCCACGAAGGACAGGTAGTGCAGCAACGTCCAGCTGACTGGGATGCCGTGAGGCCACGGGGCCAGGCCCATCCTTTGCAACAGCCGGGACAGGTAGAACTTTGGTACGTAGTGACACTTGGTGCCTATGTACTTGGGTTCCACGCACAGCCTGATGCAGCCACAGACGAAGGTGGTCATCAGCATGAGGGTGACATTGGGGACACCTTTACCCCCATTGTCCAGGGACTTGTGCATGGTGACCCGTCGGACCTGCTCCATCTTGGATCCCCAGACGAACCGGAAAACGGTGCGGGTGATTTCCAAGCTGGAGGAGCGAGGGACAGGTCACACCTGCGCCAAGTACAGCAGCCCTGAGAGCACCTCACACCTGATGACCAGGTTCTTCCCAGTTATCGATAGGGAGCGCTGTTCCCACAGTCCCAGTTTCTACTTCACCTTCCCAATCTGCTCCAGCCAATTTTTGTTGCACGCCCCGGCCCCTCCGAACCAGATCCCCAGCACCTTCAGATAGTCAGGCCTGACGGTGAAGGGGACGTTGGATCGGTCGGGCCACTTGCCAAAGAGCGTGACCTTGCTCTTCGCACGGTTGACTCTGGCCCCTGATGCCGACTCAAACCGGTCGCAGATGCTGATCAATCTGCTGACTGACCTCGGGTCTGAGCAGAAGACGGCAACGTCGTCCATGTACAGGGAGGTTTTCACCTGGGTGCCCCTGCTGCCTGGCAACGTCACCCCTCTGATGGTCTCGTCCTTCCTGATGGATTCGGCAAAGGGTTCTATACAGCACACAAACAAGACAGGAGAGAGAGGGAAGATCTACCTGACTCCAGTCTTGATGGGGAAGCTGTCTGTTTCCCACCCATTGATTTGGACTGCGCTACAGATGTCTGTGTAGAGCAGTTGGATCCAATTCCTGATTCCCTCCCCAAAGCCCATTTTGGAGAGCATGTCCAACATGTACGTGTGTGATATCCTGTCGAAGGCCTTCTCCTGGTCCAAGCTGACCAAGCAGGTGTCCACCCCTCGTCCTGTACGTAGGCGATCGTATCTCTGAGCAGCATGAGGCTGTCAAAGATCTTCCTGCCAGGTACAGCACCGGTTTGGTCCGGGTGGATCACCTGTCCCAGAGCAGACTTGACCCTGTTGGCGATGGCCTTGGACAGGATCTTATAATCCACATTCAACAGTGAGATGGGTCTCCAATTCCTGATGTCCTCCCTCTCCCCCTTCTGCTTGTAGATGAGGGTAATGGTACCCTTCCTCATGGACTCTGACATGCTGCCAGCTCGAAACATAGCGTTGTACACTTCCAGCAGGTCAGGGCCCATCCAGTCCCACAGAGCCAAGTACAACTCTGCCGGTAAGCCGTCGCTTCCGGGAGTTTTATTCGACTCAAGGGAACGGATGGAGCCAGTCAGCTCCTCCAGGGTCAGTGGTCGGTCCAGACTCTCCCACTTACTGTCCTCTAAGACCTTCGTGATAGAGGACAGGAAGTTCTGGGAGACTGTGCTGTCTGTGGCCTTCGTGTCGTACAGACTGGCATAGAAGGATCTGCAGATCCCTGCTATGTCCGTCTGCGAGGATGTTACTGAGCCGTCCTCTTCCTTAAGAGCTCCCCCGTGTGCCTTTTGGAAGAAGAAACGTGAGCACGTCTCATCCTGCTCCACCGAGCGCACCCTGGATCGGAAGATAATCTTGGAGGATTCGGAGGCGTGGAGCTGGGCTTGCTGGCTCTTCACCTCTCGGAGCTCCTCCCTCACATCCACCCCCCTCGACTGCAGTAGGAGGAGTTGCTGCAAGTCTGTCTGGAGTTGACACAGCTCCCTCTGACTCTGTCTTGCTTTCTGGACCCCCCTGCGGATGAAGAACCTCTTGATGGTCTCCTTTGTCGCTTTCCACCAGTGCACAGAAGAGTCAAAGAGGGGTTTCACGGTTCTCCAACCTGCGTAATCCCTCTTTAGTTCCTCAATGCTCTCTGGGGTCAGCAGCTCCATGTTCAACTTCCACGTCCCCCTGCCTGCCTTCTGGTCCTCCTGTAGGTGACAGGAGGCCCGAAGGAGACGATGGTCAGAGAAGAACACCGGCGTGACGTCGGTGGATCTGACCGTGATTGGCTCCGACACGAACAGGAAGTCGATCCGGGACCAGGCTGAGCTGTCCGACTTCGACCAGGTGTGTTGCGGCTGTGCTCCGCCTGCAGAGGTGCTGAAGGCGTCATGCAACTTGGCATCCTTTACCGTTTCCATCAGGAGTCTGGAGGCGCTGTCCAGTCTGTTGTCGGCACTGCCGGATCATCCAGCCGCATCGATGATGCAGTTGAAGTCACCGGCCACAACGACCGGCCGGGACATCACCAGCAGCGGTGGGAGCTGCTGGAGGACGGCCAGCCGCTCGCTCTGCACGGGCGAGGCGTACACATTAATTAACCGGAGTGGAGTGTTCCGGTACATCACATCTGCCACGAGAAGCCGCCCGCCCACCACCTCTCTGACCTCGGTGATTGAGAAGTTGCCCCCCCCTCATCAGAATCCCCAGGCTGGAAGCACGACAATCATTGCCCCCCGACCATACCGACAGTCCATGGGTCCACCATCGCGATAGTTGCGGAAGTGTGGCAGCCCGCACTCTTGTAGGAAAGTCACATCCGCCTTGACCTTGCTGAGGTACTGCAAGATGTTAACACATCGCACAGTGCGCTTCACACTGCGCACGTTTAGAGATGCCAGTTTTATCTCCATGGCTCTTTAGGAGTTCAGTTCCCGTTACACAGTCCCTTTTCATTTGTCCTGGGCCCTCATGCCCACAGCTTTGGTGAACTGCCTCACCGATTCCGGGCTCAGGAACTGGGAGGGGTCTCCCCCTGGGTGTGGGGCCACTAGTGGCGAGGCTGGCGGTGTTGCTGGGGGTGGATCCAACTGTGCCCCTGTTCCTTTCCCTGGTGATTTAGTTTCTTTCCTCTCCCGGTGCTGGGTTGCATCAGATGCGGTGCTGCTCCCGGTCTCCTGGAGCTGGAGGGCGACGGGCAGGGTTGTTCCCTCGCTTGTTCCTTTCTGTTGGTTCTCTTCCACGTTCTCTCCTCCATTTTGCTGCTTCCTCTGCCTCCGTCGTCGGCTTCTGCTGTTGCTTTCATCCTCTGACGAGGAGAGGTTGCTGGTCCACCTGTTGCATTACTCTTTTCTTGCCGGTGCCCTTGTTTTCTGTGGCCCATTGTCTCTTGGGTGGTGTCTTTTGCGCCTTCTTCCTCTTCACAGTCTGCCATTCCCTTTCCTGTCCCTCCCCCACTCCCTCTTCCATTGACTCCTCCTCTTGGGGAGGGGGCTGGGAGTTCGTGGCGGGGGGTTGGGAACTCAAGGCAGTCGGCCTGTCCTCACCCTCCCTGGTCTCGGTCTCTTCTGGGGCCACTGTGCTGGTGGGGGGGGGGGGGGGGGGGGGGGGGTGGGGGGGGTGGTGGTGTCGGTGTTCCTCAGGGTGTCGTTGGTGCTGGCACCCCCTCTTATTGCCTCCGCGTAGGTACAGGCCCGTTTTGGGCAGGCCTTGTAGAGGTGGCCTGCTTCCCCGCACAGGTTGCAACGTTTGCTCTCCTGACAGTCCTTTGTCTGGTGACCTTCCTGCTTGCAGTTCTTGCAGATGACTGCGCTGCACTGGGCCGCCACGTGTCTGGGTTTGTTGCAGTTGCGACACACCCTGGCTTGTCCCGTGTACACCATGTATCCACGGTTCCCTCCGATGGCAAATGCTGAGGGGGGGTGGATGATGGATCCATTTGCGTCGACTCTCAACTTGACCTTCACCTGGCGCTTGCTGGTCCAGATCCCAAACAGGTCCTTGATGTCGACGCAGCTTCCCGCTCCGTCAACGTACCGAGCCAGGAAGGTGAGGACATCCACCACGGGCACATGTGGGTTAAACATGTGCACCGTTATCACACGTTCCTTCTGGGTGGGGAGGGTGAAGAGTGGCTGCACCTTCAGCAGTGACAGCGGAGCTTCGTTCCCCTTCTCCTGAAAGTCCTCCAGCAGCTTCTGCTATCCCACTGGGTGCTTGAAGGTAATGTCGAAGTACCCGTTACCTGTGAAGTCCTGGAGGCAGTAGATGTCCTTCGCCTCGAACTTGCACGTATCCAGCAGGACCTTCCTGATGAAGAGGTCCCTTGTGAAAAGGGTTCCCATCGCTGAGGTCCTTCACCGTCACCCTGACGGTATTGCGGATTCCTCCTCCCGAGGTGCTCGTCGCTGCCGCCATCCTGATGTGGTTGCTGAACAGAGGAGCTAGACTGGTTTCCCAGTCAGCATTAGGATCCTCCTCTGTGTCAGCAGGTTAAGCTCTCATCAGGCGGCTGCTTGATCGTGAAGAGTCCTCGATGTCTTTCCTTCACTGTTGGTGTCGGTCGAGATCCACCACGAATCGATACTACACTTGATCTTAGCCAAAATGCATTTTGTTTTCTGTAGAGTCACTCAGCCCTTGTGCAGTTTTGTCAACAGAGGATACAGTTGCACAACGAGCCACTGCTCTCTACACATTCTAGAAAGGATGAGCTTTGGGAATCATCCTCAGCATTCAACTGCACCAGTGAACACTCAGGATCCTGCTCATACAGATTTTGTTTGATTCATTCAAGGAATGTAGATGTCAAGGCCAACACTGGTCCCTGATTGCTCATTGACTTGAATGGTCTGCTGGGCCATTTCAAACAGCAGATAAGAGTAGCTCACATTGCTGTGAAAACAGAACTTGCATGCAGTCCAGACTGGGTGTGGAAGGCAGATTTTCTTCCTCCTCTGAATGACATTTGTGAAACAGAGTAATGTTAAAAACCCACTTGTAGTTTTATGATCTCCTTTATTGATGTTAGCTTTTTAATTCCAGATTTATTTTCTTACCTGGAATTTGAGTTTCCTAATGTCCTCAGTGGGATTTGAACTAATATCCCTGATGAAACCCAACCCCTGGCTAATAGTCCTGTAACTTAAAACACACTCAATACGAAGTGCTGAACGTGCTCTGGAAACCATGCTGTGGCTTCCAAGCCTTTCTGATGGATTTATTCCCTAAATAAATGCTGCCACCTGACTTCAACATTTTGTGTCCTGCGTCCAATGTGAACATCACTCTGGATCAAACCAACTGAGGCACTGGCAGAATTTGGGTATATGCACACTATATTTATATAACCAAAATTCATCAACAACCTGCAATAGAAGGAAGCCCTCATCATTGCGTGGTCCTTCTTCAATGATTGACAGTTTGGAGGTGGAGAGAGTGGGTATGAGTCAGGGGTTGGCAGGAAGGTGAAGCGGATAGTGTGGAGTGCCAAACTGAGAGAGATTGGTGAGAGTCACGAGCTCGGGACATGGGAAGTTGCAACTGCTGGGGGAGGGGAGAGGGGTGACCCAAAACAGACACCAAGCAAGCACATAAGTTAAAGGAAACCTTAATGCCCTGAATCTGCTCAGGGAGGCCACCTTCAAATCAGGCTGCTGCAGAACAAGAAATACCATTAAAACTTTACTTGAACTGTGAGTGCCCAAGGACCAGGGCATTTTGGATCATCGTTACATGCACATCTAGTGCAGACATCGCATCATCTGCACAACTGCAATTCACAACAGAACGCAAACTGACCTAGTTCTACCTGAGCATCAGAAGACATAGGCAAGTTTTCCTTAATTTGTTAATTCCATTGATTTTCTGTGAGCAGCATGGTTGAGGTTTCCTGATAGAAGATCCTGGCGGGTGATGCTTAACTCCAACAGCACCCATTCACAAAATGATTGTTATTGGCTTTGCTTTCACTGTTCTGTCTTTTCTCTGTTATAAACTGTTTTGATCTGAATGTAAAGAGCAGTGCATGGCTTGTATCTGGCTGAAGTTGAGCCAGCAAAACATAGGTATACAGTTCAGGATGTTAGGGTCCAGGTACCACCCTTCGTGTTCAGCTCAAGAGTGAAAGCAAATCCAACAGGAATGATTTTGTAACACCCAGGGAGGTATTATCTTCTTGGTAATAAATACTCAAGTTAAAAATGCAGTTATTAAAAAAAAATCAGCTGAATATTTGATGAATATTGACATGTTATATCAAAAGATGACTGAAACTTTCTGAAGATGGTAGCACAGGATGTGGAAGAGAGTAAAGAAATCAAAGGAATTCTCTGATTCACCAGGCCTTTGAGAGTGAATTCAAAAGGCACTGCCAATGATAGAGGCCTCTTATAATTTCACCACAATGTTACATGTCAGCAGCTGGAATTTCATTAACTGACCCCCACATTTAGTTCGGTAAACATCCAACCGTATCCAAGCTAAATTCACAAGCATATCCTGCTTGCATCAGTAAGCTAAAGTAAGATACAGTACCTTTTTGTTAGGATCTGAATTGTATAAACATGTAATACAAAGAACATGGACAGACACAGAGCTCTTTGTTTCTTCTATATATTTTTTTATATACAGTAAAATCCTGAAACTTCTCCTTACTTCCCCCTGTACCTTTCACCCAGAACCCTCCCAAGAAGGTTTGGGGTGCAGGGTACAGAGGGTCATCCAGTTATCTTCTAATGTTCTCATGGAAGATAACTGGATGACCAAAAAACTGCAGTAAAAGCTGGGTGTTATATTACTGCAAGAATGAATAGGAATCTATGCAGTACTGTTTCAGCCAGTTTACTATTTGTACGTATTGTTCTCCATCACCACAATCACATTATTTATTACACTAGATTTTCTGTAGAAATCACACACTGTATCTATTGGCAGCACATGACCTGTAGCTGTAGACAATCACGATGTAAGATTTGAATCTTAAACTACAAGATGAAAGAGCACTCCGAGAACAAGATGTAACGTAGCAGTAGCAATCTAGTGAATATCATTCCATACTGCACTAATGGTAATGCTGAATTTGACTCCAAAAAATCTGCAGTGATTTTGCAATCACTAACACCGTGAACAGTGTTTGTGAGAGCTGGTCGCACTGACTCTAAAGTTGCAACCTGTGAACGATCTGGGAGGCTGACATCATCATGGAACGGCTCAGACAATTCAAGCAAAAGAATTGTAACAGTTTTCAGAAAGGCACAAGAGAGGGATATCAACTGCTGCTGGAAGGTCATCAACTCGGTGAAAGATGCCCTTTGGTCTGCCCAAAACATGTTGGTCTCCCAACACTGCGAGATGTCCGTAGGGAAATGCTGCCGACTGGCACATTCCAGGTAGCAGGAGTACGTGCTGAGGGACACACTGAAGCTGGGTGCAGTCAATGCAAGGGCTCGGTGGGGAAGGTATACAGTTTAGGGTTCTTCTGCCACTGGAGAGGGAGGGGCGGGGTCAGGTTAGAAAGCCCCTTAAATATTGTAAATACAGGATTGGGGTAACACCCCAGGGAGCCACATGAGTGGCATCGGTGCAGGGTTTATTATATAAAAAGGTAAAACTAATGATCGATCCGTACACAAATGTAAAGGTTTGCACTGTTTTATTGTTGTATATAGTTTGTTTTTTTTTTATTGATGAATAAAGTTTATCTTGGAATTAAAAAAAAGAAAGGCACAAGTGATGAAGAGAAAGTTAGTTGCATTCTTTTTGGATTGGGAAAGAAAGGATGAAATCCTTTCAGTAACTGGGAAATAAGTTAAATCCGACAGTAAAACTCCTGACAAAATAGTCAAAAATTTCAGCTGAGAGGAAACAAAATACGAGTTCCAAAGTCAGAGGCAGAAATCACATAAACCTCTTGGTAGTTTCTTTACTATTCAAGCAAATGGACAAAAGACTTCAGGATCAACTCAGTTGAGGCTCATCATATCCAGACATGTAGCGATGGGTTGATCATTAAGAATGAACTCAGTACAGCCCAGGCTAAAGATACAGGCAGAGCACAGAATACATGATGCTGACTCCTCAAACAGCCAATTTCTAGAGCAGAAATAAAAACAAAATTGTAACCACTCAGCAGTTGAGCAGCATCAGTGGAAAGAGAAACAGTCAATGTTTCAGGTTCATCAACAGGGTTGTTGACCTGAAACGTTAACTTGCTTTCTCTCCAAAAATGTTGCCTGACATGCTGAGTATTTCTAGCAGTTTGTTTCAAATTTCCAGCATTTGCTGGTTTTTTGCTTCCTGGGAAAAGCAGGGTTATCGCAGTTAGAAAACAAGAAGAGAATGAAAATACAGCCCCAATGGAGCCCAAGCGGGAACTGTGGTCATGTTCACAGGGGGAAAAGATGCCCTGTACGCTGATCACACTGCAGATGATGCAGCAACTCAATCCATTCAGAGATCATGTGCAAATCAAAAGTTAAAGTATATGCAGGAAGTGCCAAGGAAGAGCAAAACAAAACTATTGGAAAAGGAATCAAAATTTTCATACCTGGGAAGGTGACAGAGTTTGAGGACAAGGTGAAGGTTGAAACCATTCATTTATGTGGAATGACTGGTCATAGCATTTCCCAGGGAAATGAAACCCACACTACCATCCACACGAGTAAAAAGTGAGAAACAACCCCAGAGCCTTCGACACCAAGGTAAAACTGGACCAAGCAGCAAAATAACACCATGCCGCTCAGTTATAACAGAAAATCCTTCATTCAGGTTTTCAGCAAAAGAAAGCTGAAGTAAAATATGTCTTGAAATAAAGCAATGTGCTGTTTGGAGAATGTCAAATTCTACAACTCAGAATGACTCAAATCGGAAGGACACAGAAAGGGTAAAGTTAACTACACATCCTGTATCACAGATGTGGATAGACCTGCCTTCTTGGACTGGAGAAGTTGCAAGTAACTAGAGAGGATGTCAGATGAAACAGATAACACAGAAGTATTGAAATACACAACAAAAAGAAACAATGGCTGCTGAGATACCACTAATAACCAAGAATGGTATGTTGGTTGTAAACATCTACAAAGTTTCTATTCATCACAGGAATGAAAGATTTGACAAACGTAACTCCATCCAAGTCCACAAAATGGACATCTCATCACCTGAACAATATTACGAGTGATGCTTTTGAAAGTGTCATAACAATATAATCTATGTATAAAAGATGGATCATCAACATTAAAAGCTTTAAGAAAAAGGCAGAACTTCTGTTTTCTTTTGAATATAAAAAGAGATGTTATATCATTGTAAGAAAAAAATAAGAATCCATAGTTACAGAAGTATACTCTTTATACTGCATCACACTTGGGTGCCCTATATTCTATGTACAAATCCAACATTGTACTTCTCAGCAGCACGTGTCTGTAGTTTCAAAATAAACACAATACAAGCTATAGACTTAAGTCTTGAACTATAATTTAAAAAAAAACAAACTTTGGGAACAACAAGATGTAACACTTGGTAAAAGTATAAATATGTGCTTGTTTTGTAGTGATGCATTAGCAGTTCTGGAAGAACTGAGGACTTTGACAAGCTATGAAGTCAGTAAAGCAGAGATGTATTATAAATAATCATCTACCCACACCACCATTAGCACCCCCTACCATCCGACCAGGAAGCAACATTCAGTCAAAGGGTCAGAAGTCGGGAGGTTCACCGATGAGTGCACAATGTTCAGCACCATTCATGACTCCTCAGGTAATGAAGTAGTCCACAACCAAATGCAGCAGGACCTGGGCTGATAGGTGGCAAGTTCACATCATACAAGTGCCAGGCAATAACAATATCCAGCAAGAGAAAATCCAGCTATCACCCCAAGACATTCAATGGCATTACCATCACTGAATCACTATCAATACCCTGGGGGTTACTATTGACAAGAAAATAAACTGGAGTAGCCATATATACAATGTGGCTACAAGAGCAAGTCAGAGGCAAGGAATCCTGTGGTGAGTAACTCACCTCCCAACTCCCCAAAGCCTATCCACCATCTACAATGCTCAAGTCAGGAGTGCAATGGAATACTCTCCACTTGCCTGGACGAGTGCAGCCACAACAACACTCGAGAAACTAGACACCATACAGGACAGAGCAGCCATAGATAAGGCATCCCATCCACAACTACTCACTCACTCAACCACCAACACACAGTAGCAGCCGTTTGTATTACCTACAGCAATTTACCAAGATTCCTTAGCGAGCACCTTCTCAACCCTCAACCTCTACCAGCTAGAAGGACAAAGGCAGCAGAAGCATGAGACCACCGGCACCTGAAAGTTGTCTTCCAAGCCACACACCATCATGACTTGGAAATATATTCGCCCTTGCTGGGTCAAAATCCTGGAACTCCCTCCCTAACAGCATTTTGGGCGTACCCACACCTCGAGGACTGCAGCAGTTCAAGGCAGCAGCTCACCACCACCTTCTCAAGGGGCAACTAGGGATGGGCAATTAACTGCTGGCTCAGCCTGCGAAGCCCGCATCCATTCAATGAAAAAAAATGCCACCCATTTTGAAGACAAATAATATCTCCCCTTTAGAACTTTACACTGATTGGTTTGGATGATGACAGTCTTCCCAGTGGCCCAGGAGTGTTGCAACACTTGGAGCCCGTGCTGCCGAGCTCGGGTGACCCATGTTGATCCTGACCTTGGGTGCCGTCTGTGTGAAGTTTGCACATTCTCCTTCTGACAGTATGGGTTTTCCCCCAGATGTTCCAGTTTCCTCCCACACCTCAAAAGGCAGGTCAGAAGGTTAACTGGCCACTGTAAATTGTCCCTAGTGGAAGGAGAATAGGGTGAAGTTGATGGGCAAATGGGGGAGGATAGGTTACAGGAAAGTAAGTGGAGGAATGGGGCTGATGGGAATGCTCAGAGCTGGCATGGACTCAACTGGCCCAACGTCATGTCATAAAGAAAAATGAAATATATGAAATCTATATGTTTGCTTCTCCAGAAGAGACTAAACTGCTCAATTCAGTAACACTTCAGCATCCAGAAAAGTAATGGAATACTTCCAGCCACATTTCCCATCAGCAGCTGAGAATTCAGCCTACCCTGACAAGTCAAAGATTCCACATCCGAGGCAAAATAGATCACAAGCTCGAATCCCTCAGTAAGTGCACATGCCACAATGAACAATATCGCCCAATGCCAATCCAAACTGGTGCCCATGTAGCACTTCAGTACAGGAAAACATGTTAATGTACTTCACAAAGTAATGACAATATATGTGAACATTTCTTCAAAGAGAGATATTTGGAGATTTGGTCAAAGTTACAAGTTTTTTTTAAAGCAGATTCTTGACAAGAGGGAGATGGGCAAGCATGGAGATTTAAGAGAAAATTAGACAGAACGGATCAAATGAAATCACAGTGGCCAATCATAACGACACGGGTGTGGGGGGTGATCATGGACTTAAAGTCAAGGACAACAGAGAGCCTGAGACAGGAGTCAAGGCCACAAGGAATTTTAAATAGCAGCACAAGAATTCTAGATTTGACATTTTAAGAAAAAGTCCAGATTAAAAAGCACCAAAACTCCTGCTTATAGAAGAGGGAACCAATGAGAGCATCTCAAAACACTCCCTAAAAATTTCAGTCAAGAAGGTGGTTTTCCCGTTTGTTCAGAATTTCCCCACTCCCTGACCCTCCCCCATTCAAAGTCCCCCAAATGGATCTCCTAAGCTCAACTCCATCCAGAAAAGACTTGAAATCACATTCATTCAATGCAGATCATTCCCTCAGAAGTTTAGATTCCACACATATCAGGTTGATTCACACCATGTACAAAAGTTCAATTCTGCCACAAAATTAACTAACCAATTCAGGGCTTCCTTCTTGCCCCATCCGATAAAATGATGGAAAATTTACAGCACAGAAATGGGACATTCAAACCAGTTCAGCATTTTTGCTCTAACAAACTTTCTTACACCTTACTTCATCCAATCTTAGTTGGTAATTATACCTTTTCAATTCTGGTACCAGCCTTTTAAATTTCCATTGAAACTTCATTATATCCTCTTAACTGCCACATGTTGCTGAAAATATCCAGGTGAAATAGAGCAAAATTAATTGAGTACTAGATATCCCAAGGACATAAAGAATTTATATTCTTCTAGCGACTTTTCCTTAATACCCAGAAGGCACATTTATCCTCTTCCCCTGCTGTATAAAACACATCCTTGATGTTAATACTCAGACAAACCACAAATTCCATTCAGCACGACTTTTGTCCAACTGTTCATTCTTCACCCAAGCTTCCTCCATGTTTTAGCTAACTTCTTTTACTTTGAACAATCACTCAGCTCCTTCCTTCCCTAGCCCCAACTTTATCTCAGGATTTTCAGCAGCAGTCTTGCTGCTTGCACCCTCAAAGCAAAAGACAACTAAGATGCTGAAGCTCCTGCATTCACTTGCCCCAGGCCAGCATATCTCAGTATATCTCAATATTTCAATATTCTCCCTTTTTTCAATTTGACATCTTGTGCAAAGTCTTGGGGCATACATTCAATATGTTATTTTATGTTGCCCCACTTTCTTTCATGACTGGAGTATTTTTGTACCTTCCTGTTAATTTCCACCTTGTATAGCCACTTGGCTATTAAATTGAACCAGGTGTAGTACAGCAGCAAGACCTCAACAATACACAGGCACCGGCTGATGTGTGGTGTAAATGTTAGTTGCCACTTAAATGTCAGGCAATGACCATCTCCATCAAGAGTCTACCGCCTACCTTTGACATTCAATGGCATTACCCTTTGCCATCCCATACCATCAAATCTTGTGAGTCACCATTGACCAGAAACTCAACTGGACCAACACACGAACTCTGGCACCAAGAAGAGGTCTGGGTTTCCTGTTGCAATTGCCACTGCTTCTGACAACCCAATGTCTTTGCAAAAACTACAAAACACAAGTCAGGAGCGTGACGGAATACTCACCATTTGCCTGGATAAGTGCAACCAATAACGCTCACAAGATACTTGACAGCATTCAGGACAATACAGTCCACTTGACTGGCGCCCCATCATTCACCACAAATAATTATTCCCTCAACCACCACCACACCATCCACAGAATGCACTGCAGTTATGCCTCAGATTTTCTGACAGCCACCTTCCACATCATGAGTTCTTCCATCAAGAACAGAAGCAGCAGGGGCAGATGAAGATCATCTCCTGTAGCGTCCCCTCCAAGTATCACTGTTACTTCATTGTCACTGGGTCCAAGTCTTGGAACTTCCTATTCAATAACACTAAGGGGGTACCTTCCCCAGAAGGATGGCTCATCATCACCTTCTTAAGGGCAATTCGGAATGTTCAACAAACACTGGTGGTGCCCAGATACCAAAAATGTAATAACTCAAAAAAAAATACAGTCAGGCCAACACCATACCCAGCCACTAAAAATCACAAATTATTTTTAACTTGTGCTGAAGCAACTAGATTTCTATACAGCATTTAGAACATAGAACACTATAGCACAGTACAGGCCCTTTGGCCCACAATGTTGTGCCGACATTTTATCTTGCTCTAAGATCAATCTAACCCTTCCCTCCCTCATGGCCCTCCATGTTTCTATCATTCAGGTGTCTATCTAAGAGTCTCTTAAATGTCCCTAACATATCTGCCCCCACAACCTCTGCAGGCAGTGTGTTCCACGCACCCACCACTCTCTGTGTAAAAAAAAACTTACCCCTGACATCCCCCTTATACCTTCCTCCATCACCTTAAAATTATGCCCCCCTCGTGTTAGCCATTGTCACACTGGGAAAAAGTCTCTGACTGTCCACTTGATCTATGCCCCTTGTCATCTTGTACACCTCTATCAAGTCACCTCTCATCCTCCTCCTCTCCAAAGAGAAAAGCCCTAGCTTGCTCAACCTATCCTCATAAGACACTTTGTCTGGTTTAAATTTTGAGTGCAATCCAACACAGCCATGTGCAATACAATGAGCACCTGGAACAGAAAAGGCTTTCTAGTCAAACCATTTTTTTTGGCCAACTGCATTCCCCAATTAATCTCAGAGTCTTCTACAAATCCCTCCAAGATTCGATCCGGTTTAAGCAAGCTTCCTGCCCTGCATTCCAGTGTAAACCCACTGAATTCATCCAGGATGCTGTGAATTGTTTCTCCATTTCCCTGACCACTTTACATCTGCCACATGCTCCACTCTATTTATCATCTACAGTGAACCTTCAATCATTACAGTCCTTTGGAATTCCTTTTCCAATTTCAGAGCATTCCTCTAGAACCTTGACTCATCATCTCTCTCAACAATTCCTCTTCTCCCTGTACGTTGTATGTTGAAATACTTGATCTCCATTGCAAGCATTTCAGGGCACAAGGATTAAAATCTTGCATCTCAGATGTTTAACAGTATTCACATCCACGTTGCTGACAACATCTTTCCTGGTCACCTGCTATGGATTCCAATATAGACAGTCCATGCATACGTTAAAGTGTGTGTGTGTATGTATATATGTAAGTATGTATGTGTGTATATATAAAACATTCGTAAGGTACTGAACCTCAATCAATGCAATATAGTAGGAATAAGCACAAGCCTCAAATGGAATTCTTAACATTAAGATTAATCAAAGCCATTTTCAAATTCAAAGTCATAACCTGAAAAAACAATATCAAGATATCTTTTTAATTCAAAACAAATGAAGTGTCATTTTAACTTCAGACTTGCGTTAAGAAACCTGTTCATAGGAGAACCCGAGCAAAGCTAATTAGATTTATGTACTGCAAAGGTCCAATCATCCTTTGTTCACAGGCTTATATATCTTACAACTTCTATTGCACCGCATGAGATACAAATTCTTTATTCATTCTCTATCAGCTAACTCAAAGTCAAGACAAACACTGGGGAAAAGTGTAGGCCTCAGAAAACAAAATGTATAAATTAAAATAGTCTGTAAAAAGGTTAAGAAGCTCTAATACACATCAGCCCAGTGTAGCCATTGCAAGTTAAACAATAGAGAAATTTGTTTCACTGCAAACAAAGTTTTATATGGTTAATTCTTACCTTAGCCACCCAGCTGAACAATGGTGACATTCCACAATTTTTCAGCTACCCTCCTCTCATAAAGTAAAGCGTACACCTTTAGTTACATTGGACGGAGCAGACGTGTGGAGCTGGCTTTTCCTTTCAAACGTAAATCAAACACAAAGTGGCTGCAACTTCATGCAGCAGTTTGTACGAATCCCAGCTTTCCTTAAGCATGAGGTCATCATCCCACTTCCCCACCCTTGCCTTTCATAATCGGACTTTCAGCAGCCTTTTAAACTGCACGTTGTAAAGAGACCGTGTTTGGGCTGAGAGAAAACTCCCGCCCACATCGAACAGAGGAGCACTTTGCATATTAGTCAGGAAGCCTGAGAAATGTGGAACTTCTTGCTTGACAGCCTTGTGTAAATATACGACAGCAACTGAATGCAAAGACCTCTGCTGGCGGATGGTGTTACACTTTCAAATTGCATTGTGAGTCATACACCTGATAAATCGATCTCTAAAATATCTGCAGACCAAGAAAGGGTAATTAAATCTTCAAATATGCCAAAGAAAAATCTTTAAGGCAGCAATTAGGAAGGGGAAAACACAAAGGATTTTGATGAATGATGCAGAATTTAAACAAGCAGTGTGCCCAAATTAGATGAAAGTAAAAATGCTAGAAACGGAGAGCTTTTCAGAGTTCATGTTTGTTACCTCATCAGACAGTACACTTTGTACTCGGACTAAAAAATAAGAATTGAAACACATATAATACTTCAGTCTAGAGAATTCTGATCCCTTCTAAAAAGTAAGGAAACAGAGAAAAAGTAGACATTGGTCATTTGGCCCTTCAAGCCTGTTCTACCATTCAATACGATCGTGCTGATTCTCAATACCAAATGCCTGCTATCTTCCCAAACTGATTAATGCCAGTTTCTAGAAATCTACCCATTTCTTAACTATATTCAGTGACTTTGCCTCCACCGCCTTCTATAGTGAAGAATTCCACAGGTTCACCAGCCTCTATGTGAGGAACTTTCTCCTCATCCAAGTCTGAAGTGTCTTACCCATCACCCAGAGGCTGTGACTCCTAGTTCTAGACCAGCCCAGCCAGGAGAAACATCCTCCCTACATCCAACCTGTTGAGCCTCGTCAGGATTTTGTATATTTTGATGAGATCTTCTCTCATTTTTTTTGAACTCCAGTGCACACAAAGTCAACCCAATCTCTCCTTATACGACAGTCCAGGCTTCCTAGGAGTCAGTCTGGTGAGTTCCCAGTCTATGGTAAATATACCCTTTCTTAGCTTAGGGGACCAAAACTGCACCCAGTACTCTAGATGTGATCTCACCAACACCCTGTGTAACTGTAGTATAACATTCTTGCTCCTAAATGCAAAATCTCTTGCATTGAAGGCCAACATAGATTTCAGTAGTTGCCTTTGCCTTTAAAAGGTAACAAATCAGTGATATTCCCTCTGTCTTCTTCATCCCTCCCCCACATTCTCTGTTACTGAAAATTAACTTGTTTTCTCTCACTTGTCTCTCTTTTCCAGTCCTAATAAAGGGCCTCGGACCTGAAATGTTAATGGCTTTCTCTTTCCACAAACGTTGTCTGATCTGGTGAGCATTTCCAACATTTTTTTGGTTGTATTTCTTATATCCCAGTCTCCTTCCTGTGACCAATAATCCATGACTTGGAAAATGTGGGCTAGTTAAGAGGTCCACCCCCTCCACCCAATTTCCAATAGTATCACTGACAGATGGTCACATTCCAGCCACACACACCCGTTACAAATTCTTCCCGCTTTCTGCAAAACCTGTGCTTGTGTCACTCACTCTCAAAATAAGAATATCAGGTGACCTGTAAAGTTAAAATATCCATTTGATTGAGGCTTAACAGCAAGACTTGTTTCTTCAGTTCATTAACATTCACTTCATTTCAAAACTATTTCAGGGGCAGACAACAGATTTGAAAGCCCCTGGGTTTGCTCCTTTAGGAGGTTTAAGTGTGCTGCTCGAGTCTATCAATGAGGTAAGCAAATCAGGTCAGAGAGTCCAATGAAAAATGACAGAAACAACTTTGCTTGCTCTCTTCCCAATTGAGTAGGGTTCTGTTTCCCACATTCCTTTTAAGCTTTACTGGTCCACTGGGAAATTTATTATAATACTGTCTAATATCTAAAAAGTGAAATTAAAATATGTTGGGTTATTAATATCTTGTGAATAACATCCAATAGTCTGGAAAATTTGCTAATCTGGCACCTCCAAAGTGCTGAGTGTGTGTAGGATTATTGAAGTTTTACTGTAGTAAAGGATTATTGGGGCGGTGGAGTGGAAGGCTGGTGTTAGAGAGTGGAGGATGACTGTTTAGAGATTGGGGAGGGTTCAGGAATGCCAGACGATTCGCTCAAGATCAATGGAAGCAACATCTGCTGGTGGTTTGGCAGGAGATGGCTCATTGTGTCCTACAGATAACCTGGAACAGAGGAAGAAGGTAGCCAGTGTCGCAGTAAACCCACATCTCTGGTCCCCATCTCCAGAAACCCTGATCCCCCTTTCAACCACCACCCACCTCCATCCTCATCCCATCCCACCCAGGATTTCTGCTATTTTTACATCATGAGCACACATGCAATGACCTCACTGCTGATATCAGCCCAGAGGCAAAGTAAATGTAAGAGTAGTGGTGACCACAAGGTGTCCATGCTGGAAACAGCCCTGGTTCTCCCAAGATCATATTACCCTAAATGGAAGACAATTTCCACCTTTTGTTTGAAGGAAAAAAAAGGAGGAATGTGCCAACTTGCCCATGGCTATGGAGATCAAAACAAAAAAAACAGAAAAAGCTGGAATCATTCAGCAGGTCAGGCAGCATCTGTGGACAGAGAACCAGTAACCATTTCAAGCTGAAGACCTATCGTCAGATCTGCTGTGTGTTTCCAGCATTTTCTGTTTTTGATTTGGATTTCCAGAATTTGCAGGGTTTTATTTTGGTTTTCATTTTCTGTGGAGGCCAAATGTTCCACGCACCCCATATTAGGGCAGAACACCTCTGGAGCTATTAAATCTGGGCGGCTTTGCAAAGCATCAAAATAACAATTCCTCTAGCACAGATGCAAAGCAAAAAAAAGACAAACTGCAGATTTTGTTTCTTACTCCAAATAGCATTTATTGCCCATTCCCAACTGCACACTGATGAGAGTACTTTGCTGGGCCATCTCAGACAGTACTTAAGAATCAAACACATTGGCGAGTCTGGAGTCATATTTAGCTCAGACCAAGGGCAGCTGATTTCTTTTCCTGAGTGAACCAGATGGGGATTTACAACAGTCCATTAGCATTACCTACACTGGATGTATTTATACATTTTAATTTCCCGAATTTAAATTCCCCAGCTGTCATTTTGGGAATTGAATTTCATGTCTCTTGATCAACAGTACAGGCCTCTAGCTATCCATCCAATAACTTAACCATGTTACTGAATTCCCAAAGTGATTATGGGGCTTTGCATGCAAAATGCATCAAACCATGAAATGAAACCTCACTCATCAAGTTTACACCTTGCAGAATTCAACCAATCTCAGGCCCAGATTAGAAGGTGGGGTTAAGATTCTGCTCAGTCATTAAACTCCGAAACAAATGTACTTACAGTGCTTAGCCATTCACACAAGCGTATAATGCAACCAAATCAGGCTACAGTTCATGCCCTTCTCTCATCCCTAGATTCAGTACATCCAAGAACACTTCAGCTTCCACATAGTCACACAAAACGTGGAGGAACTCAGCAGGTCAGGCAGCATTTATGGAGGTAAACGAACAGTCGACGTTTCAAGCCGAGACCCTTCATCAGGACTCATGAAGGATCTCGGCCCGAAATGTCGACGGTAGTGCAGCGGTTAGTGCGACGCTATTACAGCGCCAGCAATCGGGGTTCGATTCCTGTCGCTGTCTGTAAGGAGTTTGTACGTTCTCCCGTGTCTGCGTGGGTTTCTCCGGGTGCTCCGGTTTCCTCCCACATTGCAAAGACGTATGGATAGGTTAATTTGGGTTTAAAATGGGCAGCATGGACTCGTTGGGCTGGAAGGGCCTGTTACCACGCTGTAAATAAAATTTTTTTAAAAATTTCCCTCCATAGATCCTGCCAGACCTACTGAGTTCTTCCAGCATTTTGTGTGTGTTGCTCCAGATTTCCAGCATCTGCAGTTTTGTGTCAGCATCTACATGTTACCACTTTTTTTCTTTTTAACTTTATCTTATGCCTCAGAAGCTAAGCGCTCTGCTCTTAAATTGTACAACCCCACCAATCTCAACCAGAGTCACAAGAGGAGCATGGGGGTTCACACAGACACCTTTATTTGAAAAGGAAGGAGAAAGAGGGCAGTAGTGATCCAAATGGAGACACAGGAGACTGCAGATGCTGGAAGCCGGAGCAACACACAAGATATGGGAGAAACTCAGTGGGTCAGGCAGCTTCTATGGAGGGAAATGGATCTCAACCTCAAATGTTGACTGTCTACTTCCCTCCACAGATACTGCTGACCCGCTGAGTTCCTCCAGCATCTTGTGAGCAACTACCAATACCAGCACAAGGCTTGTGATCCTCATCACCAGCCTGTGACTCAGAGAAACCTGATTTTTGGTTAAATCCAGGATTATGCTGAGCAGGGCTGACCTCAACTGTTCAGTCTAGCAACACATACAAGGTTCATATATGAAGATTGATCACTTACAATATCAGCTGAAGTGTTGACAACATAAAGTATCTCCAACACTCGCCATGGATATGGAATTGTAGAGATGGGGGTGCCCTACAACTGATCACTTTTCCAAGGGGAGAAAAGGAGTCAGAGCATACACTGTTTCATTGTCAGCAATGTACAACCTAATTATCAAAGTGATCGATCTGTTGTAATTTACTCAAAGAACATTTTATTACATAGTATTCTAGAAACATTATATTCCCAACATATTCAGCTCAAACTAAATCTGCTTCCACAGACATTGCAAACCTGTGACCTTGATTATTATTACATATCTGCGCAGCAATGAATACTCTTCTTCCTGAGCAGAATGGCATTGTACTGGAGGTTGCGGTTAGGTAACAGAGCACTGGGGGAAGGATGAAGTGGTTTGATTGTTCTTTTTAGCCAGCCCCTCACAGTTAAGGATAACTTGCTTGAGCTCCAGCTCTGTGGGGTGGAAGATGCCTCACCTTCTTTAAAAGGTGGCTGGCCTTTAGTAAGGACCTGGAGGACCTTTGGTAATAAAGGCACCAAGACCAATATCTTGGTAACCTGAACATGATGGGAGGAGAATTTTTGGAATGGGAAGAGGAAAGTAAGCAGCAGCTAGAAGCAGGATGAGGCAGGAGTCTTACTCGGGCAAGAGATCCAATCTTTATAGGTACCTAATGGGTTTGGGAACACCAGACATGGTAGGACCAGAGCTGGGGGTGGGCGGGGTTTACATCAGAAAATGATCCAGGAAATGAACTTTGAAACCTTGGATTAATCAGCCTTGATCTCACAAGGGTTAAAAACAGGATGTTTATGGGCAGAAAAGGAACAATGGGAATGTATTAGACTTACAGGCTCTATGGACAAGATTCACGGATTTTATTACATTGTGAAGATTGATATTGAATGATGTTCTGCCTTATGTAATGTGCAAGTAAGTAGCAAGCTTCTTTCTTACTTTCTAAAATGTTGGGCAACGAGCAAAGTGATAAGATAAATATTTGAGGTTGGAGTTAAGTAGATGTTTAGCAGTCCCAGGAACTTGAGAGAACATCAAAATTTAGGGATTGGAGCTGTGGTGATTGTGATGGACTGTGGTAGTGACAGGAACCTTATTGTTGTTGTTCTTATTGCACAACAGAGCAGTCCTGGTCTGAAAGAAGGTGGGAAGTCAGGCTCCAGTGGTGCGGGTGTGGTGTTGGTACTGGTTGCATTGAGAGGATTGCCCTAGTACGTGGCAAGGTTAGGAAAGCGCCTTGCGTTTCTTATACTGTGGCTCTATAGGATACAGTGCAGACGTAGTATGGTTCATGAAGAAAAGGCAAGACAGAATTGGAGGGGGAGAAATCTTCTTTCATCCAATATTAATTGCCCCCCCAACCCACATATTTTTACATATTTCAATTCAAACCTTGAGGTTTGCTTCAGAGCTCCCTGCTTCTGATGCTATTATGACTACAACATTTGTTTTGCTGCATTATCATGGTATCAGATAATACTTCGCAAAATCTGATATCTATGAAGCAATGGTTAATCTATAACTTTTTTTTTGAAAATGTACTTTTACTGCCCATTTGATTTTGATGCAAGAGAAACAAAAGACTGCAGATGCTGGAACCTAAATGAAAAACACGATGGTGCTGGAAGAACTCAGCAAGCTGTTCCTCCAGCATCATCGTGATTTTGATGCAACTTATTTTTCTTTAAACAGGGAAGCTTTTTGTGCTTCTGGTGTACTTTGTTGGCAAATTTTTTTGTGGCAAGGATGAGATACGGTTCTAATGGGAAGGAAGTGAGACAAAGGGTTACACCAGAGCCATTATCAGGATCTCACAATGTAACTAAAGGTTTAAAGAACAAAAGAATTTGTCCTGAGCTGCAAATAAGAGAACAGAATTAAAGATAGTATACTAGCTGAAAGCTTTCACAAAGATAATTGCAGGCAAACTGATAGGATTCTGGAAGTTCCATAAGAAATAGAAGGGGGAGCAGATTATTCTGCCCCTCATACCTGCTCTGTCATTCAATAAGATCACAGCTGACCTTAAACCTTAGCAGAGATGCAAGAAATTCTGCAGATGCTGGAATTTGGAGCAATACACGAAAAGTGCTGGAGGAACTCAGCAGGGCAGGCAACATCTCTGGAGGGAAATAAACAGTCAACGTTTCAGGCTGAGACCCTTCATCAGGACTGGAAAGGAAGAGGGCAGAAGCCAGAATAAGAAGGTGGCAGGGAGGAGGGGAGGGGGAGGAGCACAGGCAGGTAGATGATAGGGGAGTTCAGGTGAGAGGGGAAGGTAGGTGGGTGGGGGAGGAGGGGAAGATGTAATAAGCTGAGAGGTGTCTTGATGAAGGGTCTCGGCCCGAAACTTTGACTGTTTATTTCCCTCTACGGATGCTGCTTGACCTACTGAGATCCTCCAGCACTTTTCATGTATTGCTCCATATTCCAGCATCTGCAAAATTTCTTGCATCTCCAATAAGCTGAGAGGTGACAGGTAGAAGAGACAAAGGGCTAAAGGAGGAGGAATCCAGTAGGAGAGGGCAGTGGACCATGGAATAAAGGATGGGGGAGGGGAGGAGAGGAGATGGGCAGGTCATCAAGGCAGGGGGAAGGGAGCCACAGGAATAAGGGAAGACAAAGGAGTGGGGTGGACGGAAGAAAAAGAAAGGGTGCTGACCGGAAGTTAGAGAAATCAATGTTGAAGCCATCAGGCACCTTCGATCCATCCGCTGCAACAGCCAGGACCTCTGGGTGGCCACCCATTTCAATTCCACATCCCACTCCCATACTGACATGTCTATCCATGGCCTCCTCTACTGCCACGTTGAGGTCAGATGCAGGTTGGAGGAGCAACACCTCATATTCCGCCTTGGGAGTCTCCAACCTGACGGCCTCAACATCGATTTCTCTAACTTCCAGTTAACCACCCCCCTCCACTCCTTTGTCTTCTTATTGCTGTGGCTCCCTTCCCCCACCCTGATGACCTGCCCATCTCCTCTCCTCCTCCATTCCATGGTCCACTGCCCTCTCCTACCGGATTCCTCCTTCAGCCCTTTGCCTCTTCTACCTATCACGTCTCAGTTTACTATATCATCCCCCCTCCCCCACCCACCTGCCTTTCCCCTCACCTGAACCCTATCCCCTGCCTGCGTGTGCTCCTCCCCCCTACCTTCGTATTCTGGCTTCTGCCCTCTTCCTTTCCAGTCCTGATGAAGGGTCTCAGCCCTAATTGTTAACTGTTTATTTCCCTCCATAGATGCTGCCTGACCTGCTGAGTTCCTCCAGCACTTTTTGTGCATTGCTTAAACCTTAGCATCGCTTACTTGTACCAACCCCATATTCTTTGATTCCCGTATTATCCAAAAACCTAGCAATTTCTGCCTTGAATCCACTCGTGAGCCTTGCTCCAAAATTCTCCTGGGTACAGTTTGTCCCCAGCTTACGGCAGGGTTCTATTGAGTTCAAAACAATTCCTGTGAATTGTTTGTAACCGGAACAGTTCACAAATTGGAAATGCGGCTGCAAACAGAGTTCCCACACGGCAGAAGATGCCTGAAGCAGCCGGCAGATCTTTCCCGCCAGTTTCCCAAATACTCGCTCTTATGTACAGGCTGTACACAAGTCAGGTGTTTGTAAGCTGGGGGGAACCTGTACACAGTTTCAAAGATTCACACCGAATACTGAAAAGCCTAGATCAAGTGGATGTAGATGTTTCCATTAGCAGGAGAGTCTAGGATCTGAGGGCACAACTAAGGAATGAAGAACTGAGATGAAGAGGAATTTCTTCAGCCAGAGGTTGGTGAATCTGTAGAATTCGTTGCCACACACGGCTATGGAGACCAAGTAATTGGGTGTATTTAAGGCAGAGACTGATAGGTTTGTGATTGGTAAAGGGGTTAAGGGTTACAGGGAGAAGACAGGAGGATGAGGTTTGAAAAATAAAGATCAGCTATGATTGATGGCTTTCAGTCATGGCTGATTTTTTTCCCCCAACTTATTGAGCAGGCTCAATAGGCCAAATGGTATAATTCTGCTCTTTTATCTTATGGTCTTAGTCACTACCCACTGTGTGAAAAGAAAAATCGTTTTTCATCTGAATGGCTGATCCCTTATTTTGAGAGTGTGACCTTTGGTTCTACAAAATTATGAAGGGCATAGACAGGGTAGTCAGCAGGAAACAGCGGTGTCAAAAACTAGAGGACATATGTTTAGGGCAAGGGAGAAGAGGTTCAGAGGGGATCTGAGTAAGAACTTTTTCCACCCAGAAGGCAAATGGAATTTAAAAAAAAATCACTGCCTGATTGGATGGTGGAGGCAGGTACTCTCACAACAGTTAAGCAGTACCTAGACGAACACTTGAATTGTGCTGTGGACCAAGTGCTGGTGAGTGCGATTCATGTAGACAGGCTACAGCACAAACATGGTAGGCCAAGAGGCTTGTTGCTATGCTGTATGACTCTGTGACTGCCCAGCCAGAGTAAATTACCCCTGCAACTCCAAGTCAAACTCTGTTAGAATTTTATACATTTCAATGAGCACACCTCTCATTCTTCTAATCTCTGGAGACCATAGGCCCAGTCCATTTGATTTCTCTTCACAAGATAAACCCTCCATGATAGGAATGAACCTGATAAAACTTTGTTGCACTTCATCTTTTACAAGTAATTCCTTCCTTTGGCAAGGAGACCAGACCTGTATAAAATATTCCACACGCAATCTTACTAGTTCCTTACAATTACAGTAGGAATTCCACTAGTATACTCAAAATCCTCTTTCAATAAAGGTCTACATACAATTTGCCTTCCTAATTGTTTGCTGTATCTTCACTTTAACTTCCACAATCTATGAACAAGGGCACCCAGGTCCCTTTGAACATCTCACAATTAAAAAAAATACACTGCTTATATATTTTTTCTACCAAAGTGAAGTACTTCATATTTTTCCACATAACATTCCATCTTCCTCATTGATTCACTCTACATCCTCCCCAAAGCCTCTCTGTATCTTCCCCACAACTCCCATCCCAGCAAATTTGTGTCATCAGTATACGTGAAAATATTACATGTAATCTTCTCATGTAGATCATTGACAATATTTCCAAATACCAAAAATAACATTTTATTTGACAGTTACTCCCAAGCCTACAACCTCTGCTCCATAGAAGGACAAATCAAAGTCAGCAAGGACACAGGAATAACACAGTCTGCATCCATCATCCTGGTTTAGAAATACCACTGGATCCTTGATCTGTGGGAGTACCTTCATCATATGGACCACAATGTTTCAGGGAATAGCTCACCACCACCTCAAAGTCTTTTAGGGACTGAAGATAAAGATCTGCTCTGCAGGATTAAACTCATTCAAAGAGAAGACAGAGAATAAAAAATTTAAGTCTAAACTAGGAGGAAATAAAGATCAATTTAACATTATAAGAATTACCCAAGGATGGTTAGTGACTCCATACATCTCACTTAATGAGGGTTGGAGACAAAGATTGAGAATCATAGTCAGAGCTGACACTAAACAGACAACTGAGTTAAAACTATTGACTTTCATTGTGATCGAAAAATACAACAGATGGACATAATGAAAGAGTTTAATGTTTACAGGTGTGTGCTCTCCCCAAGACTTTAATTAAGTTCCTAAAGCAGATTGTGTCAGTTAGTTCATTTGTTAGCAATATTTTGCAGGGTTTTTGATTTAAAAAAATTCAAAGTCAGTGAGGAAATCAAATGCCTAAACAATATTGAATTTGGATGACTGATAGTTCTTTAACACAAGCAGATAGTCACAAAAATTTATGTTTAGTTTACCACAATATTTTAACATCAAGATCTCTTATCAGCAAGGAATTAAGCCATGATCTCTCTCATTGCAAAATCTATTTCAAATCTATCTTCACAATTTGCAACAAGCTAGCCAATTGTGTGTTTGTATGTCATACATGCAGCTGCCCAAATAGGGTAGCACAGTACTTCGTGCTGTTGCCTCCAGCTCCAGTGATCTGGATCCAACTGTGACTTCAGATGTTGTCTCTATGGAATTTGCATGTTCTCTCTGTCATCCTGTGGGTTTGCTCCAAATGCTCCGTTTTCCTCCCACATCTCAAAAATGTGTGGTTAGGTGACAAGGTGGCTGCAAGTTACCCATTAGTGCAAGTTAAAAACAAAAAGGTATCAAAAGGAAGTTGATGGGCACATGTGAAACAGAACAAGTTGCAACAGTGCAGGGAAACGTGGAGGAAATGGAATTGCTCCCCTGGGAGTCTGCATAGACCCAAAGGACCAAATGGCCTCCTTCAGTGCTGTTATAAGATACAAGAAACTAAACCCACAGGACAGCAGTGGTTTTCCTACTGATCACCGAGTTTCCTACTGCAAAGTGGTTACTGAGTTCACATTTTTGAAGGGGCGAGTTTTGTCTTCTATAAAGTTTCACTGATCCATGGTGTTAAAAGTTACATCAAATCATGCTGAAAAACTGGGTCTTCAATTGCTATTAATTTTTAATAACAAAAGGGCAAATAAAAATTTTAATTAAAATGTTTAAAATTACATTAGTACATGTGTTGTGCTTGTAATTCTCCAGCTAAAATTGGAAAATAAAGACTGCAGTCTGAATCTGTTTTCAGATAAAACTATGCCAATTGAGCTATTTTGAGACGTTTTCCTGATAAGCATCTCAGTATGATCATTCAACAAAAAAATATTTTGGGAATAGTTACTTCAGAATAGGGTGGGAAAAGGCAGGAACTTTCCACTGAGATCTTGTTTAATGCCTGTCTGGGAAGCTTCTTCCACAAGCAGCATTCTAGCAAAATAAAATATCTATATTATTGTATTTCCACAAAACATTGGTTGAAAGTTCTTTTCCACTCGAACTAAGTTTACAGCTCATTGCCAGCTTATGTCACGATTGTCATTAACAATAAGAACGGCTTGTTTTTGATTAGAGCTGCTTTCTAATTTTTAATTAATCAACAAACACCTTAGGATTGGGCAAATTCCAGCCAAAAAAAAAATTCCATTTTGCAGCCCTTAGTCCAAAGACCTATGGGTTAGAAATGCTCAATTGGGTACTACCTTCGTGTGATGAAGGTCTCTGCCTCCACCTCCACCTCCACCATTCATTTAGATGGCAAGTTCCACACCCTCTACACTGTAGATGCAAAAGATTGTCTTTACTTTCCCTCTAATTCTTTCTACCTATTACTTTAAGTTTATGTGCACCAAGCAGCTGACCTCCCTGTTAAAGGGAAGAGTTCTTCTGTATTTACACAATTAATGCCTTTCAAATGTAAAAAGATCTCAACTGCAGATCTATTGGTAAGGAGGTTTACAATTCCTCATGCACCAATGAGTCACACTCTATTCCACAATACAACAGACCATCAACAGGGGGTTTCAGAAATAAAATTGGGGTGGAGGAGGAAGTGTTCAGAAGGTAAATGACACCTGAATGTTTATTCAAGCTCAGTCAAATATGCAGAACCAGTGGTGTGTGCAAGGAGGGAACCGCCACAATAATCGTGTAATTACATAACCCACATTGAATGATTGTTAATGGTCTTAAAAAAAAGCCTCTTTGGTGTACAAACAGCACTTCAATGTTGTGACTCACTAGAAATAAGCAATATGTGTGTCTTTACTTAGCATCACTTACCTTTCAAGAATAAATCAAGTTCATCCAGAAGACAATACTGAGATAGATTAACAACCAGGGTACAGGTGTAAAGGTAGACTGGAGGGGTGTCCAAGCGAAAAGTGAGAGATTCATGGAAGGAGTTGAAGAGGGTTGGGATAAGTTCTGGGATATAACAGTAGAGCGCTGGATACACAGGAAAACAGAGTTAGTGGAATGCAGAGTTCTTACTGGACCACAGGGTTGTAGGAGGTTCAAATAAAGAAAGATGAGGAAATTTTACCACAGACAATTTTTAGATTGGGAAGTAGGAAATACAGTGGTGACAGGTAAGATATCTTTATTAGTCACATGTACATTGAAACACACAGTGAAATACATCTTTTTGCGCAGCATTCTGGGGGCAGCCCACAAGTGTTGTCACGCTTCCGGCATACCCACAACTCCCTAACCTGTACGTCTTTGGAATGTGGGAGGAAACCGGAGCACCTGGAGGAAACCCACGCAGATACAGGGAGAACATACAAACTCCTTACAGACAGCGGCCAGATTTGAACCTGGGATGCTGGCGCTGTAAAGCGTTACGCTAACCGCTACACTACTGAAGGGGTGGCTGGAGCAGGACATAGAACTGTTTAGAAGGCTGAGCTTTGGATGGACTCAAGCTTATGGTGAGTGAGGAGCTGGAGTTCAGCCAGACTATAGCAGAGTCTGGGAGTGACAAAATTATGGATGCTGGGTTGAATTAGGGTTGGGAATGGGTAGAGAGGAAGAAACAGCTTCTGAATAAATCAGTTTCAGACTAGGACAGCAACCCAGAGGAGGACTGGAATCTCCGATGAAGGAATGGAGGTTGTGGTAGCCGTGAGAACCAATGGTCTACCTTCCCAATGTTTAACTGTGCCTCATCTAGATCAGGATGTTGGACAAGCATATTGACAAGAGTGAGCAATATGGGCTCAGAAGAGCTGGTGGCAAAGCAGAGTCAACATGTTAATGTGCACGGTGATTACCTTGGAAGAGGTGGCTGGAGAAGCCAACATGTAGATGAGGAACAGGAGGGGATAAATGTTAGATCCTGGAATCTGGTGGTGGTGGCAGGAAGAAAAGCCAAGGGCAGCTCCAGTCAGATGCACAACGAAGGAATTACTTTGGGGAAGGATGACATCATCAATAATATACATAATTTTTTTAAAAAAATCAAAGAATGGTGACCAGTTGAGAATGAGGAGAAAGTGACCACATTGAAATAATCAATTGCCTTCCTTTCAAAAAAAACTTTGGTCGGGTCAGTGTCATTTAGGGGTAGAAGTGTGCTTGGAGAGATCCAACCCTGGAGTCGTGAAGGAAACGGACACTGATTTGAAGTTGGCAGCATGTTGAAGGAGTTTGGAGATGAATGGGTTGCTGCAGACAGAGCATCAGTTAAAACCAGGGAGAAGGGAGAGCGTGATTGCGGTAGTTTTGAAAATTCAGCTGGAGTGGGGTAGGAGCAGAGTTTGAAGGAATACAAGGCTAGACTGATGGACTTGAAGTGGGACGGTGCCCATACAGAGCACAACACCAGTGCAGACCTGCTATGCCAACTGACCTATTCTCAGGCAGAAAATTTCCGAGCAAGGAGCCCTTCTTCCTTGTTGTCAGAAGCAAGGGTGGGTGAGGCAGGGGAAAACTTAAAACGGTAGTCAGTTTTGCTGCCCAGTGTGATGCTAGAAAAGAGGACATATTCACCAGGGGAGATGACAATGTTCACCGTGGTCCAGCCAGATGTATCAATGAATGGCTGAACTTGCTACACACCACTTATTTTCAGCCCTGTTCATCTCTCCACTTGATAACAAGTACAGGCCACTGTAGGGGAAACACCAGGGAGGGGCAGAATGCAGAACCAGCCTGTGTGCAAGAGGAAAGGGAAGATGAGGAAAGTCCTCACAAGAATCGTGCAACATTATATAATTAACGCAAGATTATGGGTGCACGCACCCATATTCACCCACTATGCTAAGGAAGGGTACCTATCCCCCCTCCAATAGGCCAGTGTTTTAAAGAATGAGTTTTATAGGAGGCAAGGCCTTCTCAGTTCTGTCTTTGGAGCTGATTGACTGTATTACCATCAAAAATATGAAGTGGTAATCGAAGGCCAAAGCAAACCACTTCAGAGTCTAAATGAACTTCATAGAAATATAAAATCCATGTCTCTCTCTCTTTCTATGCAAATCAATTTAATAAATTAAACAAACATGGTTGTCTCCCAAACCAATATAGCTGGAAGCCTTGTGAATAAAAGAAGTAATTTCCTTTTGAGGAGTGCTACCTCGTATCTGTTTAAGCGGGCCTGGGTAAGGTGTTGCGTCTGGTGAGAGGTTAAGAGTGCTGTTACGGTATGGGAGGAATAAACCACCACTGCCTGTTGCAGGGTTATATTGGAGGCTGCTGTTACTAGGGAACAAATAGCTGGAAGCATTTGTGAGCATGGTGGAAGTCCCCTTGCAACTGGGTCCAGCCGAGTGGAGTAGTATGCCACCGGTCTTTTCCCATCCCCATGGGTTTGAGTAAGGGCGGCTGTAGCGCAGTCCTCTAGGACATTCATGAAGAGCTGAAATGGGCGATCATACAAAGGACGTCCCAGGGCCGGGGCGCTGGCAAGGGCCTGTTTGAGGCTATCAAAGGCCTCCCTTTGTTCCTTCGTAAGTCCCACAGACTGGCTTGAGGCCAGGGGTGTGAGGTGCTTAGTAAGGAGCGCCACATTAGGTAGCCACTGCCTGCAGAAATTTACTAAACCTAAGAAGGCGCGCATGCACTTTGGGGTAGTGGGCGGTGGGGTGGCAATGATGGGTGCAATACGTTCAGGAGTGAGCCGCCGCTCGGTAGCACTTAAGAGGGTGCCCAGAAATTTCACCTGGCACTGGGTTCATTTTACTTTCTGTGGAGGTATTACGTATCCTCAAGAGTGGAGCGCGTTAAGTAGTCTATTCATGTCTGCGATGTTGGCGGGCTCCGAGGGGCTTGCTAGTAAAAGGTCATCTACATACTGGACAACGGTGGATTTATCAGAAAGGTGCAACCCTTGGAGTTGTTTATGTAAAACTTGGGGAAAAAATAGTCGGGGAGTGTATAAAACCTTGCGGGAGGCGCATCCAAGTGTATTGCTGACCTTGGAAGGTGAAAGCAAACAGGTACTGTGAGTCGGGAGAGAGGGGAATTGCGAAAAATGCATGCTGCAAGTCCACAATGGTAAAAACGCAAGAGTCAGCAGGGATACTGCTGAGAATGGTAGCTGGATTCGGGACCACAGGATATAGTGGCTCTACTATCTCGTTGACCTTACGTAGGTCTTGTACAAGGCGCCACTCTGTCCGTCTGGGTTTGGGGACGGGTAAAATGGGGGTGTTACAAGGTGATTGGCAAGGAACCAGGATGCCCTGTTTGCAGAACAAATCTATTAACTGAGTTATTCCATCGACTGCCTCTCTCCGAAGGGGATACTGTGGGACGGAAGGCAGTTGTGCTCCCGGTCTTACACGGATCTGGACTGGGGTCACTGGGGTCTACCCTACCTCGGACTTCGATGCAGCCCATAAATCGGGGGTGGGCTCATCCGAAGGGAGTCAATGGGGCTGGTGATGGTGTAAACAGCCCGTCACTGAGAAAGGGACGAGGTAATAAGTCAGGGTCCCCTCTGGCAGAGCTTGAGGGACCCCGAAAAGGCCTTTGTCTGCCTGTACCTCAAGCTGGTGGGCTAGGAATCCCAGTTCCTTCGGTTTATGTCCCTCGTTAACTGACAGGGTAATGTGAGGGGACATCAAGCCTGACTGATTCCACAATTCAATAGGCACTTGGCCTAGAAGTGCTGCCCCCTCCTTTCCCACTACTTCCCCTAAAATAGTGACAGTCACCATGCTACCCAGGAGAGGAGCATACAACCCTTCTAGCTCTCGAGGCCCCGGTGGGGTCATGAGCTAGCGTCACGTACGGGTCAGTGGTTTTCAAGGATGGGTCAAAATCGCTGCTCGTGAAGTTCACCGTCCACCACTGAGGAGGCTGGTGAATCCAGAGGATCCTATGGGTTTTAGGACCAGTAATGGTAATACCTTCATCCAGGCATTGTATTTTGAGTTGGAGGGAGAAGAGCAGGTCCCTCTCGGCTAGGTTAACCTCCAGGTTTGTGGTTACCGCATTCCCGATCTTCAAATTTAAGTTGTAAGGGTTCAGTTAAGGGGTAGGATCTTTTCTGTCCCTCCAGCCCGCTCAATAGAACTGAAGCAGTGGACAGTTTAAAATCATGCTGGGCAATACAAGGGGCTTCAAGGGTCGAAGTATTTGCTCCCGTGTCTATCATAAAGGGAATCGGCTTTCCTTCAACTAAGAGATTGACGATGGGTTCATCGTCCGGGTTATCGGTGAGGGCAGGGTACATGGAAAGGCTACTCTCCATGGCTAGTCAGGCAGAAAACGGGTTGTTGGTTGAAAAAGGTTGTCGTCTACCGGGGGATCTCGTCTGCCGATGACGGTAGTGGGGGCAGTCCCTCCGCCAATGGTCAGGTGCCCCACAAAGGTAGCATCCTGTCGGCCTGGCACTCGCCGGTGCGGGTTGTTGGGGTCCCCTGGGTCCTAGGTAATTACGAAAGGGTGGTGGTGGTGGCCCACAAGGGGGCCCATACACTGGGGCTCTTAAGTCATTGGGGTACAGTGGGTATCCTTTACCGGACCGGTCAACCCCTTCTGGAACGCAAAATTGCTGCTCCATTTGATAGCCCGTATTGTCGGAGTAGGGAGGTTGGGGCTGAGGGGGTCTCTGGACCATTTCCTGCTTTGTGGCTTTCAAATCGCGCCCATTACTCCAGAAGTGGACTAGCGCCCTCCTCATGGCTTGTCGTGTGCGGTCAGGCCAGTTCATGTTATTAGTGCGGATAGCTGACACCACTCCCTCAGGGATGCATTGTAATAGGAGGGCGTTAAACTGGGGGGAGGCATTGCCTCTGTTGTAGGCATCGTCCCCCGCATAGGTACCGTAAAGTGAACAGAAACAGTCCCAAAAGTCTGGGCCGTCTTCACCGTTTCGGTCGGCATTCTAAAACCTTAGTTATGTCAATAGGCTGTTGAAGGGTTTTGCGAAGGGCAGTTCTAATAGTGGCCACCTGGTCCTGAGGCCGGACAGCCGCCTGAAAGGCTGTCCAGTCAGCATAGCTCCCCAGGTGTTCTTTCCACCGTGCCACCTCATTAGTTGTAAGGGCCATGCAACAAAGACTGAAAAGGTCTTGGGGGGGGGGGCGGCCTGGTACATCTGAATTGTTCCAATCACATAATCTATGAAATCCTCCAGGTTGGTTTTATGGTTGGGTGCCTGACTCATGATTAAGCACATCGCCTGAGGCTTCCAAGGGGTGTAAATTTGGATTGTAGGATTAGCGCTGGCTTGGGCTGGATCGGGATTGGGAGCACTCCTGTTGGGGAATTGCTTCTTAACCTTGGCTCCCTTAACCCTGTTCAACATGGGTGGTAGGCTGGGATCTGTAGGGTTGCCATAATCAGTGGTAGAATCAGAGTCAGTGTCCGTCTGAGAATCTATCGAAGGACTGTCCCCTGCCAAAAAGTTTTGTCGCTTGTCTGTGGCCTTAGAACCACCTGTCTGTGGGCTTTCCCTTCGTCTAAGCTGCATCCTGGTTCGGAACACAATAGGGCCATGGACTCGTCCCGGGGGTGGGACTTGGCTAGCAGTCGCTGGTGGTAAGGGCGGGACAGCTTGCGGGCTAGCCGCATTATATGGGGGCGGCAATGAAACGGTGGGGGGGGGGGGGTGGTGGTGGGTAGGTAGGGGCTGTGGGTCGGACCATCCAATCCTCCTCCTCTTCGTCCGTATCATTACTTTGGAACAACAGGAGCACACCAGACATGTCAGGAGGTACCTCCACTTTATCCCTACTTGTTTTATTTTTATTTCTGCATTTCTCCTTATACACCTCATTTACCTCTTCTCTCTCTCCCTTCTGCTCCTTTCAGCATCGTGGTCTCTGCACTGAGACTTCAGGACTTCCCAACTCTTAGGATTTTGCTGTTCATCACACACACTAATTCCCCTTCTACGCGCATTATGTTCCCAGCTAGCCTGCTTAGATTTATTTGTTAGGTCTTCGGCTGTTTTTCTCCAAGTGGACATTAATATTTTCCGTTTTTCCCCTGCATTCTGCTCCTAAATTGCCTTTTCTGCCTTTAGGCATTTATCTACGTCCCAAGTTCCCTCCAATGGCCATATTTCGTTTCCCAATTTCTTATTGAGGCATGCTGATAATTTACGGAAGTTACTCTCGTTCTTCGGATCATCTTTACATAACTTAGATAGTGGGGTATTGGACCCAGACTTATCGAGAGTTTGTCCCATTTTGTATTCTTCCCGATCGGACAGTACGAATCGCTGCGATTACCTATAAGATCGGTCTCTTTCCTTCACCCACTTCAGGTTCCTGACCTTCCCGTGGGGGATTTCCCCTCTTAAGAACCGGTCTAAGGCAGGGTGGTAGTACCGGAGAACTGATCTCAGAACTTAGAGCTCAAAACCTTGAAATTCACAAACTTAAAACCCTGAACCCGAAACTGGGAACTCGAACCCCAAACAGAACTTAACTGGGGACTTGAACCCCGAACAGAGCTTAACTGGGGACTCGAACCCCTCCTTACCTGTGGCACTCGGACAGGTTTGCGAGGAGTCTGTCAGAGGATTTTCGATAAGCGAAGGGATCGATCAGGTGTCCGACTCCCTGAGAGGGATCAAGGTGAATCGTACCTTGTGGGCCCTTCCGTCTCAGGTGGCCGTTATTCCCGTCGGTCGCTCACGCCGCTTCCGAAACCTCGTCTTGGACTCCTGACTGGCTCGCCAAGTTGTCGTCCCGAAATTAATTTTCCCCTTCTGTCCGCTGTAAGTAACACAGTGCCACGAGGTCGATTCGAACAAATACCTTTATTAGCAGTGCACCGCTAGGAGAATTCTCTTCAGCACTCACTAAGGGTCGCTTCCCGAGTTCTCCCCGCACAAAGGGCAGACAGACATTTATACAGGAATTGTCACGCACATCCCATGCATACGGCGCCGCAAGTTTCGGTCAAGCTATAGAGATCCCGAGACAGCTATCACACCTCTTGTCTTAGTATAATTGAGTTATAATCAAGGCATTCAAAGGCAGGTATCACCCTTCATTGTTTAGACCAAGCCTCCACCTCAATGTTAATTACACCCAGTATCGCCATCGTCTGACATATCGGAATGGTCCATTACCCAAAACAAAGGCAGTTAACATACTTAACATTCCAACTAGTGGGTCAGCAGCTTGCTAGTCCTTGCTAGAGAAATATAAATGCATATATATATATTTTTTTTTTGTTTGCCAGTTATAGGTATAGTTGCAATTCTTAACCCTTCACTTTCTCACTTTCACCCCTGCCCACAAATAGAGAATAGGTGGCCATTAAGTCTCCTAAGCAATCCTTTATCCAAGTTATCACACTGTCTCTTCCGAGTTTTTCTTAAAACACGGACATGAAATTAAAGCAGACATGAAAAATTGGTCGAGTTGTGGAAAGTGAGAAGGCTTGTCAAAGGATACAGCAGGATATAGATCAGAAATATGTGCAGTGAAATGGCAGTGGAATTTTACTCCGTATAATTGTGAGGTGTTGCACATTGGGAGGTCAAATGCAAGACAAAAGTATACAGTGAATGGCAGAATCCTTAGGAGCACTGATGTTCAGAGGATTCTTGGGGTGCAAGTCCATAGCTCCCTGAAAGTGGCAACACAAGTGAACAGCATGATAAGGAGGGCATATGGCATACATGCCTCCATCGGTTAGGGTGTTGAGTATAAAAGTTGTGAAGTCACGCTGCTGTATAAAATTTTGGTTAGGCCATATTTGGGGCATTGTGTGTAGCTTTCATTACAGAAAGGATGCAAAGGTTTTGGCGAGGGCACTAAAGAAATTCACGAGATGTTCCTTGGATTAGAGTATTAGCTATAAGGAGAGGTTTGACAAGCTTGGATTGTTTTCTCTAGAGCATCAGAACCCGATAGAAGTATATAAAATTATGAGGGGCATAAATAGGGTTGAAGGAGTCTTTTTAGAGAGTGGAAATGTCAAATACTAGAGGGTATAGCTTTAAGGTGAGAGGGGGAACACTTAAGAGATTTGTAAGGCAAGTTGAGTGTTTTTCTAAAAAAAGTATACACAGAGAGTGTTAGGTGCCTGGAATGCGCTGCCAGGGGAGGTGGTGGAAGCGGATTCAGTACCAACATTTAAGAGGCATTTAGACAGACACATGAACAAGCAGTGGAAGGAGGGATAAAGACCATGTGCAGGCAGATGGATTAGTTTAAAATTGGCAGAGTGGTCGGCACGGACATCATGGGCCGAAGAGCCTGTTCAAGTGCCGTAACGTTCTATGTAAAGCACTTGAGTTTTCCCACAGCATCTACTAAGTCAGTTGAAAACTGTAATTTTCAAAAAAAAAACAAAAACAGGATTTTTGAGATAGGATTATTTGGGAGGCCATCAGAAAGGAGATCAAGAGAAGGAATAATCTTTTGTGCATGAACTTACTTTGTTAACAAGATCTCAAAAGCCAATGTGAAAGCAGCTCAGTATACAAGACAGCACTAGTTTGTAGTGTTTGTGCAGAGCAGAAAGCCTTTATAAATAGATGCAGCCACTCTTCCATGTTCATTGTTCATGGTTAAACTCGGCTGGTGAAGAAGAGTATGAATAATGTTTATATGATCTAAGAAAAACATCATGGTTATCATAATGAAATTAAGAGCTGAGCTTCCAATACATATATTGATTAATATAGCACCCACCAGCTGCCAAGCATTCTTCTTTGTTGTGAAGGGAAAGATCTTCAGCTCTGACAGCTCAGAACCACAGTACCTCAGGATCCTGTTCTGATGTTTTAGGACCAATGCCAGCATTGCTTAGGGTAGATAAGTATTTCTAAAAGGCTGCCAACAATTCAGATTAATTCCAGTCAATGTGCATAAACAGCAATTTTTCAGATACAAGTTCTTACAAATTATCAGCTTTTGTAAAATAAAATTTAAGATTATATAGAAGCATTGAGCCTTTCATGTCTGCTCTACCATTCAATAAGATGGTTTTTTGCCTCAGTACCACTTCCTGCACTGAGCCCACATCCTCGATTCCCCTAACATCAAAAAAACCTATTCAACTCCAAAACCAAACCTCCTCAGCTCTCTCAGGCACAGAATTCCAAAGAATCACTGTTATCTGGGTAAAGAAATATTTTCTCATCTGCGGCCTGAATGGCTGATCCTTCATTTTTATACCGTGATCCCCAGTTCTAGACAATTGAGACAACATCCCCACATCTATCCTGTCAAGCAGCATAATAATTTTGAAAGGTTGAACAAGATCACCTCTCATTCTAAGCCCTTGAGTATAGGCTTTGTTTGCTTAATCTCGCTTCATACCTCCAATCACTAGAATCAATCTGGTGAATTTTTAATGTATTCCCTCCATCACAAGTACAAACCTCCTTGGGTAGAAAGACCCAACCCATGCCCAATAAGTTATGTACAGCTTCACTAGGACCCTACATAATTACAGTAAGGCACCTCTATTATAAGAGGATTGGGGTACAAGAATAAAACAAATAAAGGTCAACATATCATTTGGCTTCGCAGTTCTTTACATATTAACAGTTATTTTATGCACAAGGACACCCATGTTCTTCTGAACACCAATACCTTTTAATCTCTCACTATTTTAAAAATTACTCTGCTTTACTATTCTTCCTACCAAAACTGGGCCCTTACATTTTACCTCATTATACACCATCTGCTGTGTCTTCACCCGTTCACTTAGCCTATCTATGTCTCCCTGAAGCCTCCCTGCATCCTCGTTGCAATCTGCACTTCCACCAAGCTTCCATCAGCGAACTTGGATACATCACATTTGCTCCTCACATCCAGAAATAACATCACTGAACTGGCCAGTGAAGAGATGGGGTCCCTGTGACACTCCACTGGTCACAACCTCCCAATCCAAAAATGGCCTGTAAATCCTAGTCTCTGCTTTCTGTCCTTTAATTAATCTTCAATCTCATGCGCTCTAAACTGTTTGGCACATGATCAAAGGCCTTCTGATAGTCAAATACACCACATCTGTTAATTTGTCCTCATCTATTCTGCTGGTTACATCCTCAGCAGATAAATCAGACATGATTTCCTTTTCATAAATTCCTTTTAACCTTTCCCCATCATTTTATTATTTTCAAAGTGATCTGCTATCTATACCTTTAAAATAAATTCTAATATTTTCCCTACAATCAGTAGCAGGTCTATAGTTCCAGGTTTCCTCTCACCTTATGTTGTAGGGTTATATTTGCCATCTTCCAATCTGTGAGAACCATTCTGGAATCACTGAAAGAATTTAGATTTTAGAAAGACGACAACTATTACATCCACTACCTACAAAGCCACTTGTGCGATGCAATGGATTTATTGGCTTTCAGTCCCATTAATTGCTCCAAATTTTTCTATTACTAATTTCTTTCACCACCTCATTCACTCTAGAGCCATTGTGCCCCACTACTTCAAGGAATTTTTATTGTCTTCTTCCATGAAGACAGATGCAAAATATTTGTTTAATATCTGTCGGTTCCTTATTCTCCAATATAATTTCCCTTCAGTTTGAAAGAGACCCACATCAAATTTTTTCCTTTCATATATCCATAAAAGCCTTTCCAGTCTGTTTTTATATTTCATTATTGGATTTTATTTTCTCTTTTCTTATGAATTTCATGGTTCTCCATTACTAAATCTTTTTTTCCAATCCTTGGGCTCACTGCTCTTTTTTGGCAACATGATAAGCCTTTTGCTTTGATCTAATGGCATCTTTATATATCTTGTTAGCCACAGCTGGCTTACATTTCCTGTTGGGCTTTTGTTCCTTAAAAAGGAATATACATTTACCGTAAACTTTGTATTAATTCTGTAAATGTTGGCCACTGTTCAATTACTGTTACATCTTTCAACTTAGCTTCCCAATCAACAATAGCTCCTACCTTCATAGTTTGCTTTAAGATTTAACATCCTGTTTTAAGTATGAACTCAAACTTCCAAGTCTTCATATAAAATTCTATCATATCTCACTTTACTAAACGGCTCCTTAAAAATAATATCAATCAATTCTGTCTTCTCTATTTACTAACTTAGATCTGGTATTGTGCCAAGCAAAACTAAACAGATTAAGGAAATCCAAAATAAAATCAAAAACTGCTGAGGACACCTGATCCGTTGAGCACTGTCACATTCTTTTTATTTTTCCCCAGCAATAGTTGTGTTCAGCATCTCACAGCTTCAGGATGTTTTGTTGCCCCCTCCCCACATCCCCCCTCTCTATCTCCCTCATTCATCTCCCTCCATTTACACTCCTCCAGACAGATCAGCTAACAATGCCAACAGCATGCATGTCTCCAGCATATCAGAGACATTCCTCCACTTTTCTCTACTCTCTCCCCCTCTCGACAACTTAAAACATCCTTGTTTTCTCATTTTCCTATGACGAAAATTTAACTCTATTTCCCTCCACAGATACTCAGCAGGACAGGCAGCATCTCAAACCTTCTCTGGCTTTATTCTAGATCCAGAATACTCTCATCCCTTGTTGGTTATTCAAGATACTGGAAAACCATCCCTTTTGAACTGCCTGAATTCATCCTCCACACTATCACTGCTAATTTGATTTGCTCAGTCTAGAGGTAGATTCTGATCCCCTTTAATGATCAAACTGCCCTTATTGTATACAGTTCTATATTTTCTAGTTTGACCTGCACCTCGTAGCCACACACAAAATCCACAACAGGAATAAAAATTCAGAAAGTGCTGAGAACACTCAGCAAGTCAGGCAGAATTTATGGAAAAAGGAACAAAGTTAAATTTTTTCAACTGGAAGGCCTCATGAAGGGTCTTTGACCGGAAACGTTAACCGTGTTTTCTCATTCCACCAATGCTGCCTGACCTGCTGAATATTTCCAGCATTTTCTGTTTTAGTTTCAAATTTCCAGCATCATCAGCTTGTTGATCAATATGTGTAGAATATGCCATGACAGACAGCAGTTTGATGGTTGGACTGCTGTGTGATATTAAAATTCAGATTATTAACATCCCAACCACAGTTCAGTTGTAGGTTTAGGTACCTAATGTCAAATGGAATTCATCCTGCTGTCTCTCCAATCGACAACATTTCATTGCAGTGTATTGAAAATCCTGTCACACTATCCATTATTTATTGATAGAAGTGTCCCTCTTTAGCAGCTTTAAATCACTATTTCTTTACACTTAACTGTTAGTTTTCTAAAGCAAAACCTATTTGTTTCTCCACTGTAAAGGAATCTACTTTTTTTCCGGCTCTACTACAAAATCAAATGTCCTCAGAGAGTTTTTGTTGCCAAAGACCTGAAGTAAACTCTTCATTCACCTCAGATATTTGCCTCCATTCCCAGCAACAAAATACCAAAGACTCCAACGACAGTGGGTTAATATTAAAAGGAGAAAAGGGGCAGATAGGGACAAAATGCAGTGTCAACAAAGGCAAAGAGAGAACCTCAGGGGCAAGAACAACGGCAGAACAATGATCACTAACACTGCAGTGGAGGAAATGAGGTTTGTTAACCTTGCTGTAAAGAGCCACACAATGCTTTACTGCATCAAAAGCTTCTCATAAATACACACTGTCATTTTTGATTTTAATCTTGGTCACCGATCTCCCCCAACCCCATCAGCAGAGGATCCTGGATAAAATGATGGTCAGATACTTCCTGCTATATTCACATTGCCTTCACACTGGATGTCACATTAAACATTGGGGTTTACAGCAGCCCTAGAATCTCCCTTCCAAGGCTTTTGGGGGGGGGGGGGGGGCGCTGTTGGGTAATGGTAAGGGGAAATATCATTAAAATGGAGTCTAATGACATATGTCAGATCCCAATCAGATTAACAGCCAGCTGTATCTGTGAATTTCATCACTGTTGTAATGTGCGGAAACTTCCCTAAACTTTGCGAGTTTCCTAGTGGGCTCAGTGGAGCAACAGAAGCTTATGGAAAGCTTGGGCAGCAGTGTCTTTTATCATCTTTACTTGCCTCCGAAACATCACCTCCCAAAAGATGTAAATTGTTTCTCCATCGTTCTTAGGACCCAGACTATTGAATCAAGAAATCTGCAATGACTGGGCCAAAGGACGTCTTCTGTTTCTTGGCAACCAGAAATAGATGCACCAGCAGTCAATCTGAGATCTCACCAAAGAACTGAGTTTGGTCAAGATTCCTTTACTTTGTTATGCAGTTGTAGCCCCCCACAAAAAAATTTTGATACTTGCTGCTGTTGTGGTTAAACCTGTTTATTGAGCCTTAAAAAAAAAGCAAAATAGCTTCAGCTTCCTTCCAGACTCATTCATAGAGGGAGAATTTTAGCTACTTTTTATTTCTATCCACAATGCTGTTCCCTGCAATTGTCCTGCCCTTAGAACATTTTGTTCAACCCGTTTTGTACTTTCTGAACTGTCTGCTCATTTCTAGTTTGATCAACTGCATATGTGACCACACTGCATCAAGTTTCTGAATCTAGCTCATTTATGCAAAGTTGATATGAACAGAGGGATAATGGTGTCAATTTTGGCTCAGGGGCAGCAGAATCACTGCCAAGTTAGAGGAGCAAGAGCTTAAGCCATTTTCAAAGGCACAAGCACATTACATACAGGTTGGCTGCATAACACAGTAAGAGGTGCAGATGGTTATTCGGAAGAGACTTTAAACTGAGGCCTACTTCCTCTGGAGGTGGAAGCAAAAGACACTATGGCACCATTTGAAGACATGCAGGAGAATCCTTGGCATTAGCTGACCAACATTCTGCTCAACCAGCAACATCAAGATAGATTAGTAATTTATTTCATTGTTACTGGTGAGATTTGGCTGCATCCAAACTGTTTCCCTACATTAAATGAGAGGTGGCACTTTAAAAGCACTTTGAAACATCCAGGGAACACCTCAAGCAGTGTAACAAAAAGATTATTTATGGAAGTATGCAAGCATGTCCAATTTACCTACAAGCAAGCCAAGACATGAATTCTTAAATCTGGGTGGATATCATTGGCTAACAAGGGAATTGGGCTTGGCAATGTTCACAAGTGCAGCACTTCCAATAGGAGTCAATGCGCATTAGCAACAACAACAGAGATCCATGCTTTACCGTGGCATCATTTAACCCACTGTAGTCCTCAATTACCGCCCTGTAAAGTTCTGCTGTTTTGCCACAATGGCAGCAGAGTGGTGCAGCTGGTAAAGCTGCTGCCTCACAGCAGCAGACACCTGGGTTCAATCCTGACTTCAAGTCCCGTCTGCTTGGAGTTTGCATGTTCTCCCTGTGACTGCGTGGCTTCCCTCTGGACTTCCGTTTCCTCCCACATTCCAAAGACGCCTAGGTTGGTGGGTTAATTGTTCACTGCAAATGGCTCCTTGTGTAAATCAGAGGCAGAATCTGGGAGTCGTTGATGAGAAAGTGGGGAGAATAAAATAAAATAAAATTGGAATTAATGTAAATGGGTGGCTGTTGTTCAGAATGGACCCAGTGGGCCAAAGGGCCTGTTTCTGTGCTGTCTATCCACAACAAGGCAGGTATTGAATTTGGCATCTTCCAGTCTGCAGGATTTAGTGTGAGGTGAAGGGCTTGAACAGTTATCTGCAATACAGCCATCTTCAAATAATCAAACTGCCTGGAATATACAAATCTAGGAGCCTTGTTTTATAATCCAGTGGTTTAATCACTTAAAATTTAATTGCAAATTGTCCAGTTTGCAAATACTACACAAACTGAAATTACTACTTTTGTCTGCGTCAAAGAAATAGGATAACTATCCAAAAGTTATGCACATCTTCTCTCCTTGTGTCCCACATATTTGAGAATCTACTTGTCCATCAAATTTAAAACAGGTCAAACCAATGAACAGGAAACAGAGATACACTTGGAACGGTGGTTGGGCCGCTTGAGACAACGAACACACAGACTGTAGTTTGAACGTGTCTGGGATGGGTCATTCTCCATAACAGCAACATCACTTAATTTCCTGACACATGGACCCACAAACACTCTTACATTTTTTGCAATGTTTTTGAAGATGGGATATTTAGTTAAACTATAAGAGGATATCAGCACACAATCGAGTACCTGATCAGTCATTAATATCACCAGAAAAGTAGACAAAGTTTCCAGTATTATTAGGAGTGCATCTAATAAACTACCCACCTACTCATCCCAGTGGAAGAGTCTTTCAACCACCTCAGAACCCATAGAATCAAAGGGGAAGCAAGTCATCCTTGATCCCAAGGAACTGTCTAAGGAGAGATAAATGGTTAAGCACAAAGGATGAGAGATAAAAAGAGGTAAAATGGCACATGCTGGAAATCAAGAAAGAATTGAAAATATGACAACAGGAGGCCAATAAACAATAAATGTGGAATGAACAAACTAGTCCAAACCCTCCTTGCATTTACAGGGTGCCCATATCAAAGCAAAACAGCCCAAGATGTAATGAAATGTAAATCTGATTCCATGTCACTTAAGGAGATATTACAACAAAAGATTACAACCTTCGTCAAAGTGGTGGTTAAGAAATATCTTAAAAATGAGAATAAAAATAGGGAGGTTATGATAATTCAGGAGGAATTTTCAGAGGTTAGGGTCCAGACAGCTGAGCCAGCGGTGCAACGATTAATCATTAAAAAAAAGATTCACAAGGTCAAAACTAGAGGAGCAGAAATCCCAGAAGGTGATTGAGGTGGTGTTCTACGCAGAGCTTAGTCTGAAATAGTGACCCATTTGTTCTCTCCAGAAATGGTAACTGACCCATAATTCATGCAATTTTTGGCCTAGAATGGAAAACCAATTCTACAATATGCCTTGGTGACAGAACACACATAAATGTGAAATATAAAATGCATGCACAAGCACATCTGCATGGGGGATGATACATTCACACATAAACTGATCATACATCTCACAAAAATTCTGCAATATATCACAAACTGTAGATCTAGTGACAACCAATAAATATAAAAGAATTAGAATAAATTGTATCAACTAATCTCTGAATGCACATGGTCAACAAATCTTGCAGCAGCCAAATTCCTCCACCTTTCTACAAACTTATAAATTGCATCCTATATAACAATCCGCTATAATGTCACAGCATCCTCTGGTGCCAGCAACAAATCTTCAGTAGTTACAGCTCTGCACTAATTTTGCTAAACTATTAGTTAAATATTTTTCGCTATAATTTTACTACATTTTATTTCTGGAACTTCACTAGTGAAGCACCGGGTCCAACTGGCCTTTGTTTCAATAGAGTGCACAATTACTAGACCACGCTGCTGACTGTAGTGGGAAGATCTTTTTTACGTCAGCCAAGAATCTCAATCAAAGTAACTCCATACTCAGCTGTTTCACACTGATTAAGAATACAATTTCAGCGCTAAATGCTAAAACTAAGTTAACAGCATTTGTATGTACCTTGATTTCTTTCTCATTTCCAACATCCAACTTAAGAAAGTTTAGTTTCTGCAGCCTTGCTTTCATTTCTGATCTCCAGTAAAAGCAAGTTGCTCCAAACCCCCGAATGAACTCTCACTCAATGGGATCACACCCAGAAGTCTCATGTAATCAAATGACATTCTTACTGACCCCTAACCTGAGGCAATTTTCTGATGATTCCAAGCAACACAATGCAAGCCCTGAACTGCAACTTCCTACTTGACTGTGTATTCAGCATTCGGCATTCGGCTTAACTGCCTGGCTCTCTTAACTCTTTCAATGCTGGATATATATTTTCTATATATTTTTCCACAGCCTTCAAAAGGAAAAAAAAGAGTAAATCCATACAAATATTCTAAACATGTTAAGCACTGCCATATAAAAGATATTTTTTCAATAGAAAGTGTGTTGAAGTATAAACTTATAAACAGTAATTTGCACTGCAAATAGATTTTTCCTCCAGTGACTTTAATGGAAAATGTGGCAGGTGTAGAACTGGCTGCCAGTATTCTTTGTTGAATTTGCATTCTGGCAAAGACTTAGTTATACCTTGAATGTTTATTCAGTGCCTTTCTTGTAATACCAGATATTATTGAGTCAGAAAAATCCATGGGAGGGAGATGGCAAAAATCATTGCATTATTGAGCCTGCCATGGCTTGCTTGCTTGGCGAGAGGTTTTAGAATTTACATGGCTGCCTTGTCATCAGGGAACTTGCTGCACTCCACTGGAGACATATAATGGCCTGGTTCAAAAGGTGGTATGATTTTTTAAAAAAGATTTCTTTATTAGTCACATGTACATGGAAACACCCAGTGAAATGTATCTTTTGCGTAGAGTGTTCTGGGGGTAGCCCACAAGTGTCACCACGCTTCCAGCACCAACATAGCATGCCCACAACTTCCTAACCCATATGCCTTTGGAATATGGGAGGAAACTGGAGAACCTGGAGGAAACCCATGCAGTCACAGGGAGAACGTACAAACTCCTTACAGGCAGCAGCCGGAATTGAACCCAGGTCATTGGAATAGCATTACGCTAACCGCTATACTACTGTGCTGCTAAATAAATTCTTACCTTGGGCAACTATGTGACCATGTGTAATGATTTTTGATACATTAACGTACCAGCCACTGCTATTAGTACAATGTTGACTAGCTTCATTTAAGGGCATTTATTTGGTAGCTCTGTATTTGTTTCTTGCATTACTGAACAGCAATACAAAAGAAGCACTAAACTAGCTCGGATCTCTCTTTCTCTTCCAACTCCCCCTACGGACAGGGACATCCAATCGTGCTTGTGCCGAATGAAATGCCAAGGGTGTTGCGAAACCTGGAAATCACAAAAAAACTGCAAATACTAGAAATCTGAAGTAAAAAAGCTAAGCAAATGCTGCAAACACTCAGCTGGTCAGGCAGCATCTGAGGAAAGAGAAACAGAGTTCACATTTCAGGTCCGAGAACCTTTATCAGAGCTCATTGCGAATCCTATGCCTTTTTCTATCCCACTTGCCATGTATAGGTCAACCAATGGGCCTTCAGGCAACATTTGATGTTTTCTTTCATTAAGAATTAATTATATTCATGTAGTATTCTTAACAGAAAGAGGAAGGAACCAGAAAAATTTAGGAAGGGAATTTCAGAGCTTGGGGATACACTGTCACCAACGACCTGTGTCTATAATCAGGACATGCAGGAGGTCAGAATTGGAGGGATACTGCACTGGTTTGATTGGAGTACAGTTCCAAAAATGCCAACAACTTGCCCAAGTGATTATACTTTATGTTTACATCCGGAATGCCGGTTCTGGCAGAACTTATTGTGTGGCACTGAATTGCTGCACCAGATTCAGTGTTGGCCTTGGGATGCTGAAAGTCCATGACTTGCTCCTGCAAGGCTAGGGGAAGGGGACAGAGAGAAGGCATATCTGCACATGGGGTTGAGGTCACACTTGGGCTGAGGAAGTGGGAAACAGTGGAAGTTGATGCGATGAGAGGGCAGCAAGTAGATGAAAACAAGTCGGCAATGGAGTGCTCAGTGAGACTGAGTTCTTTTAACATGTGGCTCCCAGCTATCGCATGCAGCCCAAGCAAGCAGCTGCTCAGTGGCCTTCGAGGTGGCTGCGGTAGTGATGAAACTGTCTGGAGTATGTGTCTGCCAAAAAGGTCTGGATGGCGATGCAACAGTATTTGCTGGGGTTTATGCCGAACAGCTGTGTAATTCAGGAATGTGTGTTTGATGGGCTGTTCTCAGGGATGCATAATGAGACAAAATATGAACTGCTGCTGGACGATCACCAACTCATTAAGCAACGTACTTTGATCCGGCCAGAACCTGCTGGGCTTCCAGCTCAAGGAGCTGTCCACATACAGATTCTGCAGGCTGGCACATTCCAAGGTGCAGGACTAGGTGCAGAGGGATGCACAGAATGTTGGAGCAGCTTCCACAATAGGTCCATGGGGGGGAAAGCCACAGTCCTCCCCCCACTTACACTGAAAGGCTGGGTCCTGCATAAAAAAAATCTCCCAAACTTATCACAGCTGGAATATTGGGGAAAGAAATTTGACACCATTGACATAATGTGGACAAATGTAAAGGTACACAACTTCAGTGAATGACATCTAAAGAATTTCACATATTGCATAATTGAAAACTTGATGAATAAAATATATATTTGGAAAAATAAAACAATTGCAAAGTGAGAAGAATCAAGACCTAACTTGTGTCGTTTCTGTGGGAGGTAAAACATGTAACTCTATATGGAAGTTGACTGCATGCTCATAAATAATATTGCCAAGAGCAAAATGTAGTTAAGGAATAGAAAAATCTAGGAATTAAATATTTTAAAGACTAGATTTGTGGTTAATAAAGGCTAATTAAGAAAACTCAGTTAAAACTAGGAGTGATTCAAAGCATCACTTATAATTGCATTTTTGTTTTGTGTCTAGCAATATAAAGCAGCTGAACTGTGTGTGGATTAATCACACCCTTTGCACATTAGAAAAATCATCAAGCTTGACCTTTTCATTTCTGTCGGTGTTACATTAATGTAGGCTGAATTTTCTTTGTTCATGTGTGTTTGTGGAACATGTGTGTCAATTAAAGTGTGAGAATTTATTTATATAATGGGGGTTCCTGCTGGATTTCCACAGATTCTAATGAGAGAACATGAGGAGCTCTGAGGAAGTTACTGGCATATCCTGTAGTCAGTGGCTGTAAGAGAGAGATTATTACATACACAAAAAAAAGCTCAAATCCTGCATTCTTTTAGAGTATGGAGAAAATCTAGGATGATAGTTATGAGTAGAATTAATTCATTCAAAAACTGTACAACTTAGCTTGGGGTAATGATACAAAAACAAATAGACTACATTTTGCCACATTAGAGGATCATTGTGCTTAACTAAAAAAGACTTATAATGGACCTCCAGCATTACTAATTCCCTACTTTTCAATTCTCTTTAGAAACTTACAGCTTATGTTGATTCCTGTTCAAAACCCTCAAGCTCCTGAATTGTGTCCCAGATTCCATCATAGTTAAAAATAGATCTAAGTTCTTCCATTACAAAGACAAGCTACAGTTTTGTTCAGAATTATATTCTACGAGGAGACAACATCAAGGTGAGAGAAACAAAAGCTCGGGAGAATCTCCCCTTGATAGCTTGTCCCAACAAAATACGTTACTGCCAGCTCAAGCTTTTCCCTCCTCTCCCATGGTTCCTCACTCCTTCATCTTCTTGCTTATTGGGAGGAGTGTGTGGATGATGGGCGGATCGAGAGGGCGGGGAAGGGGAAGCAGATGGGGTGAAGGTGGCCGGTAGGATAAGGGAAAACAAAGATGGGGGAGAGAGCAGTGGTTACCGGAAATTAGAGAAATCGATGTTCATGTCGTCAGGTTGGAGACGACCAAGGCAGAATGTGAGGTGCTGTTCCTCTAATCTGTGTTTAGCCTCAACTTGGCAGCAGAGGGGGCCGTGGACAGATATGTTGGTGTGGGAATGGGAAGTGGAATCAAAATGGCTGGCCACTGGGAGATCCCACTGGTATGGTGGACACAGCGAAGGTGCTCGACAAAGCGATCTCGGCAGGTTAAGCAGCAACTGTGGGAGGAAAGGAATTGTTGACGTTTCGGGTCAAAATTCTGCATCAGGGCCGAGAGGGGAGATGGCCAGTATAAAGAGGAGAAGGGAAGTGGTGAGAAAGGAGTCCGAGGTGATTGGCCTTATTGGAGCTCAGTTCTGAGGGCTCCTGCACTCCTCAAATATCTCACCCTTCCTGCACCCAGACAAGATGTATTGCCAATGATTCACCACAACAGTTCCCAAGCCTCTTCTGTCCTGATGCTCATTCTAGGAAAATGTGGTTGCTGCATGCAGCCAAATCAAGGATCAACTCTAATGCTCACCACAGTCAGTCCCATTCTTCTATGTGAAGAACGACCGCTGAGAGAAGAAAGAAGCGGATCCTTCCCTCAAGATGAGTTACTGTTACCGAAAGGGGAGGGGGAGAGGGAGAAGACGGGGAGGTTAACTATTTTCTCAAGAGTTTAAGGAGCCACTGAATGCATTTGTACTTCCCAATCTGAGCTTCACATACCAAAGGTGCGTTAAAAGATTTTAGCAGCACAGGTCAGCTGGGTTTTATTGGAGTATTGTCTCTGCATGATGCAGCAACAGGAGCTAAATAGATCAAAAGTCACATTTGAGCAATTTCTGTTTGACATAATGCTTCATTTATATTACAGGTCTGTTCTAAGATCAATGGGGTATAATTTGATAACAAGGAAGGCCCAGCAGTCCACGGCCCAGTCCTCAAATGTCAAATCTCCTCAAGGTCACCCACTAATATCACCTCAAGGGTCCTCAGCGTAAGTGCAGCAGCTTTCCACCCACCAAGCATTTGCTACTTAGCAACCAGGGCTCTGGAAGAGAGAAACAAGCAAACAGAACTGACTCTGGGGCTAAGGGAGAGTTTTAGGTATGATGTAAGTGGACTTGGAGTCAGAGAATCATAGAACTGTACAGCACAGAAATGGGCCCTCCGGCCTGCGCTGACTTTTTTACCAATCGACACTAATCCCAGTTATCAGCATTAGGACTGTGTCCTTCTATACCTTGCCTTTTTAAGTTTCTGCCTAAATATCCCTTAAGCATAATAATTGTATCTGATTCCACCACCTCCTCTGGCAAAATATTCCAGAAATCAGCCACACCCTGTGTAAAAAAAAAACTTGCTCCTTAAAAACTTCTACCTCTTATCTTTAACTATGCCATTTTGCTTTTGATATCCCTATCATGGGAAAAAGATTCTGACTACCCACCCTGTCAATGCCTCTCATAATCTTATCTGCCTGCTTTGCTCCAGGGGAAACAAGCCCAGCCTATCCAATCTCTCCCCATAACGAAAGCCCTCCAATCCAAGCAACATCCTGGTGAACTTTCTCTGCACTCTCTCCAGTGCAATCCCATCTCTCCTATGGTGTGGCTTCTTGCAACAACATGGCATCTTTCACATCGCAAGGCACTTCACAGCCACCAAAGCTGGTCTTTATAATAACCACACAAATATAAATGAAGGTGTGCTGTCGTAAATTATTGGTCCAGCACCTGTTGGCAGCCTAGTGAGAGAAACAAAAGCTCGGGAGAATCTCCCCTTGATAGCTTGTCCCAGCAAAACACGTTACTGCCAGCTCAAGCTTTTCCCTCCTCTCCCATGGTTCCTCACTCCTTCATCTTCCTGCTTCACTGCATCCTTCTCAGGTAGCTCTAAGGCAGCTCACTGTTGTTAAGCAAGACTGCGGAGTACTGGGCAAGTAATTTTGAATCTTGGCACCGGCGGTGAGCCATAGTGAAGAACACCTCAGCTGAGAAAAGCGCCGAAGAGCTGAGCCAGAACAAACCTTCTCGCAGAGGGTGGTGAACCTCTGGAGTTTTCTACCCCAAACAGACGTGGAAGTACTGAACAAGGAGGTGGGCAAGTTTTCGAAAGATTGGGGAATTGAGAGCTCTGGGGAACAGGCACAGAAGAGGAGTTGAGGCCTGGGGAAGATCAGCCATGATTGCATCGAATGGCAGGGCAGGCTGAGGGACCAAGTGGCCTACTCCCACTTCTATTATCTTGTGCTCTTGTGAGTGATTTACGCAGTCAGTGCTCTTGCTGCTAGATCACTCACATCACATTGGTTTTCTGCTTCTGTGGCCAGGTTCCTGAGAAGAGTCATGAGCAGCAGGGTAGGGACAGCTCTTAGCACCCAGCAGCCAGTCAATCAGCTGATGGTCTCAGTGAACCGGTCGAGCACTGTCAGCTGGCACAGTATGGAAACATCATGACCACCACCGGGAAACTGCATCCAAACCTGTGATACTTACCGCTTGTGGTCATCATGGTAGCATAGCAGTTAGCGTGACGCTATTACACGCCAGCGATTGGGGTTCAATTCCCGCCACTGTCTGTAAGGAGTTTGTACATTCTCCCTGTGACTGCGTGGGTTTCCTCTGGGTGCTCTGGTTTCCTCCCGCATTCCAGAGACGTACGGGTTGGTATGTTAACATTGGTGTAATTGGGCGGCACGGGCTCATTGGGCCGGAAGGGTCAGTTACCGTGCTGTATAAATAAAATAAAATTTAAATCGTATGTTGAATCAATGAAAGGACATTCTGTTGAGAAACAGCGTGATTTAGGCTGGGAGTAACACAGGGTTACATACATAGTCTATGATACACTGGGCCTTTGGGAAACCAGCAGGGAAGCAAATCCCTGCATACCTCCTGCCTGATAGCTTTCACAGAGTCCAAATGTGGCCTTACAAGTAGCCTACTGGCGCCCTTTTTGACTGCAAACTGCACAGCTAACTGGTAACTGCTAATTGATTTATCATTGTCACATGTACTGGGATGCAGTGAAAAGCTTTTGTTCGCATGCCATCCAGATCATTCAATACACAACTACATTGAGGTAATACAAAAGGTAAAAAACAGAATGCAGAATATAGAGTCTTATAACAGCAGGATATAAGCTGTCCTTGAATCTGCTGGTACGTGTTCTCAAGCTTTTGTATCCTCTGCCCGATGGGAGAGGGGTGAAGAGAGAATGACTGGGGTGGGAGGGGTCTTTGAATATGTTGGCTGCTTTCCCGAGGCAGCGGGAAGCATAGACAGAGTCAATGGAGGGGAGGCTAGTTTCCGTGCTAGACTGGGCTGTTCATAGCTCTCTGCAATTTCTTGTGACTTTGAACTGACTGATGTTTCTGGTGCTACCAGAAGCAGTGTGGGACACATGAAGGGTTTGAGGCACCGTGGCCTTTGCTGCCACAGGAAATCTTATGCAGTACTCGTTATGCACTCCGAGTCATGCTCCAAAGGATGGCACACTGTTCACTGAGGCAGCCTGTAAACCATCCAGCTTTAACCTGAAGCTTTCTGTAATTTATGCAAATAATAAGGTCTCCAGGGGGCTTGTTTGCGGAGTCTTGACTGGGCTTATGCTTCTGCACCTGAATTCAGGTCTGTGCCTGTGAAACCACACCTCCCACCCCCTTCCCCCGAAACCCTGCCCTCCTTCATTGTCTTCTTGTAGACTAAGCAAACTTTTGCTGCTGATCTGCGCCAGGTAAAGAGCTCCATCTAGTGACACATTTGAAAAGTCAGCAAACTTATCCTACCCAAATTGAAATAACCCATGGATTTCAACTGACATTTGTGAAAGTGTGAAATTAATGGGGCAAATGTTAGATATCGTGCTCCCAGAGACCAAGATTCTACATTCATAAAATGTATTCAAATATACTGGCCTATTTTCATCTAAAAGAATTCTGTGAGGACATACCCTTAAAGTGTCTTTGTCCAGGTGATAGAACATACAAAGGAAATGGAGATGATGACCTAATCCAAGGATTGGATGAAGATGACCCCAGGGCCCAAATGATTTTATATCTTCAGTAAAGCAAAACCACCCTTTCTCAATCACAACGCCCAGCCATATCTTTAAGGTCTGTCCCCAAAAACACATTCCAGCTGCAGTGTATCATAAGATTAACAGGATGGTAAGACACATTGGAGGGATTTTACTGTTTTATTTTGTGCCAAATAAGGAAATAAAAGTTAGCAGTAGTGTGGAAGCAGATTCACTTCTGCTAGTTTGTACCCCACTGTGAGTTTGTATGGCTCTCTTCTCAATTAAGAAAGATTATGAAAAAGATGATCATGATACTGCCTTTAATGTACCTTTTTATTTTGTGAGTTTGATTTTTATCAAGTACAGGCAGTTAACAGACTTTCATCAAAGACAGATGTGATTGTGCGGCAGAAGAGCCTGTTCCCACGGCAATAGTGACAACATCAAGATTAAAGAAATGCTGCATCCATACATACATAACTTCCAATCTCTGTAGAATAATCACTAAAGTCTGGACCTTAAAGGTGAATTACAGTGTTGAAATGCCACATGGGTTTAATATTACAGAGAGACATAGGTACAGACATAAGTCTTCTGCACATGGAATCCCAAATTAAAGTACTTCTTCAGCATAGCAACAGAGAAGTTTATGATTCACTGACTCAGAAATGTACGCAGGGTTATGTTTTGTACAGTGGAGGAGTACTGTCAGGAGAACTCCAATTCAGATCAGGAAATGTTTGTCTTCCCAAGAGGAATGCTGGTCACCATCTAGTTCCAGAGGATAGCAAAGCTCTCACTTTCTCCCAAGATGTCATTAATGCTGCTTGTCAATTTCCCAACGAGGGGCAAGTTTCCAAACAAGATCTCAAAGAAAGTGTGAATTCATGCAACTACAAACTCACAAGATTCATATCTGTGATATATGCAGGAACAAGAGTGGGCCACTCAGCTCCTCAAACCTGTTCGGCCATTTAATAAGATCATAACTGATCTGTGACTTGATCCTATTTACCTTCCTTTTCTCCATATCCTTTTCTCCATACCCTTTAATATCTTTGGTTATTATCATCAATTCCCATTTGAAGGAGACAGATTCAAATTTCAACCAACCTCTGTGTGTAGAGGTGTTTCCTAATTTCACTCCTGTAAAACCAGGTCAAATTTTTTGACTAGGACCTCAGTCCTAGATTCCCCAGGAAGAGGAATTATTCTATCTCCATTAACCCCTCTCAGTACCCCTTAACATCTTCAGAGCCTCAATTTAAACACTCCTTAACCTAACTTCCAGGGAATACAACCTGAGTTTATGTAACCTTTCCTCGTATTGTAACTCCCAGTGTCCAGGTTTTGTTCTGATAAATCTATGCTGCACTCCCTCTGAGGCCAATATATCCTCCCCAAGGTGAAGCAAGGTTTCACCTGGAATTGGAATTCAGGCACATGATTTTCTGGGTATATCTCTATCCCAGTTAACACAGGATGAACAAGTGTCTTTGGATTCATACGAACCATAACTGAAGGCTGGAGATTACGGACAAATGGGGTCTTTCTTTAACCTTTCTATTTCTACCTTGACTAGCACACATATTTAAATATGAGCATGGCTGAATACCAGGAATGTTAACACTCTCCTCATACCCAAAAGGATAGCTGGTGTTTCTAATTTTGCAAGTTACTGCTGCTGCTCTGCCCCTTGAAACCAAGGTCAAATCGCAATTGGAGCAGTTACAATTGTTTCTCAGCCAAGGGCAGAGAAAGTATAACAAGCAATCTGACAGAAGGCTGCCAATACTCTGCTGCACATCAATATTACCCTTACAAATGTAGGAAAGAAATTCAACTCAAGTATTAGCTCACTGGAGTGGAAAATGTAATTGAGTGACACTGCTGGATTTGTTGTTAAATGTGAACTCATTTGCTCCATGTGATTCCCTCTGCAATGTTTTCCATCTTTTTTTTCTCATGCTCAGGTGACAGGAATTATCAGGCGCTTTGTCATGGTATCCATTTCCCTCACAAGTTTCCAAGTTAGTCAGGGTATGAAGGAGGGAATTTTAACCCACCATTTTACAGTGATTGGTGTTAAAACCAATATTTTACAGCGTGACCTGATTCTGGAGCATTTTCATTCAGTGGGACTCTGGAGGAGGAGACTCGCCTTCTCTTGCGAGTTGGATCCTTCATTTAAATACATGACGTAGACCACTTGCTTCAACTCTTTGCTGGCTTTTAGGTTGAACCAGGAGCCAGGATTGTCAAGGCTCAGAAAACCCAGCACCTGAAAGGAAGGGAGGTGAGAAAGGCTGAATCAGCTGCTACTCACTGTTCCAGTACTGTGGGCAGACCAAATGGAGGATTATTCTGTACAGGACCCCCTGTACCTTCCTTCCAGGATATCCCATTTCCAATCCTGCCACGAATGTCCCTCCATCATCTCTAATCACCCTTCCACATAACCAATAATCTTCCACAATATCTTCCAGGACCTCCACCATCACCTCACCAGCCCACCTTGGAGAAACACCACCCCTAATGACCAACAACACGATCCTGCCATGCCCTCTTCTCTGTGGCTGTCTGGACAGTTCTCTCTACCTGATAGCCAGCAGCCAGAAAACAGTGGGAACCATACAAACACATGGATTAGGAGCAGAAACAGGCCACTCGCACCCTCAAGCCTACTCCACCATTTGGTAAGATCATGGCTGATCTGAGTGTAACCTCAAGTCTGGCTACCCTTGGTAAAGTTTCAACCTTTTGCTTATCTAGTATCCATCCACTTCTGTCTTAAAAGTATTAGAAGACTCTCTGTCCACTGTCCTGTAAGGAAGAGAGTTCCAAATACTTATAATCCTCCGGGAGAAAATAAATTCAGCTCGTCTTATGCCCTGCAAGAATACAAGAGTAATAGCATCTCAACTGAAATTATATTTAGTGTTGGTGGTACCACACACCTGGAAAACTGTGTACAGGTCTGGTCTCCCTACCAAAGGTGGGATATACCTGTGATAAAGAGAGTGCAACAAATGTTCACCAGATTGATTACTCTGCTGTCCTGTGAGGAGAGCTTGAGCCATTTGGGTCTATTACTCTCGAGTTTAGAAGAATGAGATGTGATCTTATTGAAATGTGCAAATTTTTTTTTAAAACAGGGCTTGACAGGTTAGAAGAAGGAAAATGTTTTCACTGGGTGGGGTGCCCAGAACCAGAGTCACAATCTAAAAACAAGGGTTTGACCATTGAAGTCCAAGATGTGAAGAAGGTTCTTCACCAGGGGTTAGTAAATCTTTGGAATTTTCCAACTAGGAGTTCTGTAGAGGCACAGTTGCTGGATATATTCAAGGCAGGGGTGGATAGGTTTTTTGATATAAAAGAAATCAAGGGATATGGGGTAATGCAAGAAAATGGAATTGGGGTAGATTTGCAAAGAAGCTGAAAGGATTACCGCTGCTTCTACTTCTTACATTGTTACATGCTGTTTAGATACTGCTAGAGATCATTTCCAGATGAAATCGTGCCAGATATACAACTGGACGGGGTACCTCTGCATGCTATTCTTGTTGGTGTGCCTGGCAACTGCCCACGGTCAGACGCACATCAAATGGTGTCACTCTTCAAATGACAAATGTTTCCCTCCGTGCTGACATAAACTGTGACAAAGTACTCCAGACTACGACCCTTGCAGAATAGTCTTATTGGAACTAGGAGCACATCATGCACATCGTGTTTGTTGCTTTTCTTATTGTTTAAAGGGAGAAAGCCTGACTGGAGAGCATCAGAATGTGGAACCTGCCCCCCCCAAACCCCCTCCCCATTCCCCCAACCCCTCCACCCCCACCCCCCAATCCCCCCCACACCTCCCCCCCAATCCCTCCCCACACCTCCCCCCCAACAGTCAGTCTCTGCCTCCTCCATGGCAGGAGCAGCGTTGCTGCCATGGGCAGATGCTTCTCCTACTCTCGACAGCATCAACAGCCCTGCCTCTGTTAGCCCTGCAAGAGGCTGGGGTATATAACCAGGGCCTCACACTGATGAGTGTAAGGCCCACAACACATTGAAAGGCCAGCCATGAATTCTTTGGATATCTGGTTGCTTGCCTTATTCCCATACCGTCAATGCTTCAGCTTGTGTTTTGGTTTCACTGATAGTTTTGAACTCCCACTGAGTGAGGATCCTATGTCCATCACCATTGGAAAAATCAAAAGATATTTTCATGCTGCTACTCCTGAGCCAAGAGTTCAGGCAGCATTAGAAAAATTGGAGGTAGATGGCCATTTCTTACATTTTCACGGAGTGAAGCAGGACTCCCAAATAGTCAGAAGCCAATTAACAGTGGGGTATTGAGCAATGGAATCTGCTATGGCCAAGACCTACTGGATAATAGTTAAAAGATTGATTTTTTTCCCCTTGTAACAACACGGGCAGTTTCTGCCACTGTGGTTACACAGCAGAGACTGGTCCTATGACCACTCCAATATACTATAGGTCTGTGTAAAATTACACTGAGCATCTGATCAGCTAGTCATCAGGAATTGGCACCAATATAATGTTATTTTAGTTAACTACACTTTATAGAGGAACTTGCTCAACGTGATGAGATACTTCTATAATTTTACCACAAGAATAGTGGTGCTTGAATTAAATGTGATTTTGAAAGAACTATTTCCAGAAACGTAGTTTCCGTCTAAAGAATTTGTCTGGGTAAGTTTCAACTGAAGTGTTCCTGGTATCAGTGTGACAAGCTGAACGGCCACCATCTACAAAGTAAATCGCCATGGAGCAGTCTTTTTATTTGGACTCCTGCTGTAACTTCAGTGGAAAATCAGTAGCGATCCTGCAGAAATGGTGCATTTTCTGCTGGTATATGATCCCATAATATGCAAACATGGGATCAGTGTGCTCCAGGAATCACTTTGACAGGGACTGGTAAATACATATTCAGTTAAGGAATGTTGTGTTACTGAATGATAAAGTGAAATAGACTATTTTAAATCTAAAGTCCAAAGAGATCAAGGAGCCCATGTATGCAGCCAAGTACAACAAAAAACCTAAAAGACTAACGTAAGATAGTCTTGTAACTGCAGTACCATACAGATTCAGCAGCACACCACATGGTCTCCGAGGGACAGATTACTGAGAGAGACTGCAAAAATTAGCAATGGATTCTCTTAAGTAATAAAGGCTAAAAGATGATGTGTTTGAGGTTTTTAGGATTTTGGATGGAACTGCTAGAAGAGGGAGAGAATGTTTCCACTGGCAGGGGATATTCAAGCCAAGGCGACATAACATTAAAGTACAAGCCAGGCTGCTCAGGAGTGGAATTAGGAAACATTTCTTCACCCAATGTTTGTCTGCAACAGACCGCCACAAAAAGCAGTAGATGCCAGTTAATTAATAACATTAAATCTGAGATCAATATAATTTTGCTGCACTAAGGTATAATTGGATGTGGAATCAAGACAGGCAAATGGATCACGACACAGATCAGGTTATCTCATTGAATGCTGCAACACACTCAAGGAGCTGAAATGTCTACTCCCGAGTGTATTTTCCACAAAATTAACTTTGAAGCATATAGTTGCACATTGCTTAGCTATTGTAAAATTCCCTCAGAAAGGGAAGGGATGATTTGTTTGGATATTCATTCACTGTCACCATTCAGTGCTCCCTAACGGACAGCCAGGGGTAGCACAGGAGTCAGTTGTGATCGCCCAAATGCTCTCAAAGCCTAACAATATCCGCAAATCTTGTCACTGAGGGAGTGCAGCAAAGAATCACTAGCCTGGTTCCTGTGATAGTGGGCTTGCCATATGGACTGAGTAGATAAGGTCTATATTCTCAAGAGTTTGGAAGAATGAGAGGAGCTCTCATTGAAATGTACAAATGCTACAACAGGCTGGATGCAGGGAGGATGTTTCCCCTTGGCTGGCAAGTCTAAAACCAGGAGTTATAGTCTCAGAATAAGGGGTAGGCCACTTAGGAGTGAGATGAGGTGGAATTTCTTCGAGTAGTTGGCGGTGAATCGTTGGAATTCTGTACGCCTGTGGGGTGTGGAGGCCCAATCACTGAGTTCATTCAAGACAGAGATTGAGACATCCCTGAGCATTAAGGGAAATAAGGATAATGCAGGAAAGCAGCAATGAGATAGAAGATCAGCCATGATCTTTATGAATGACAGCGCAGCCCTGAAGAGCCGAATGGCTGACCCCAATTCTATTTCTGATGTTCTTAAGTTGGTGCTCACACAGGGAAAAAGGACAACGTTGATGAGATACCACTGATGGTTAACTTGCTGGGCTAGCATTTCAAAGACCTGGACTAATAATCTAGAGATCTAAATTCTAAATCCCACCATGGCAACTGTGGAACTTAAATCCGATTCATTATGACCTTCGTCTGAAGCAGTCCCTTGGGATAGAGGATGACTTGCCTTCACTCTAATTCATTGGGTTCTGAGGTGACTGATGAAGCCAATGTGGGGTATGCAGACTCCGTTAAAGATGAAGCAGGAGATGCCTGATGGGGAAGATGGGTGAGTAGTTTAGGAGGTGAAGGAAGTCGTTCAGGAAAGAACTCTTTCCACAGTTACGCTGGGCTACTGTGCGTTCTCAAGGCCCTCAGTGCCATCCTGAAAGCTCATTTCCAGTCTGAGTGGTCACGGGCCAGAGATTCCCAGGAGTCACAGGATATGACACATTTTTTGTTCAATGAGGCTTTGAATACTTTCTCAAATCGTTTCCCCTGTCCACCTGGTAACCTCTTCATGCGACAGAACTCAGAACGGACTGTTAGTTTTGAGACTCTGGGGTCAGGTATGAGAACAACTGGAGTCAACTGAGAGTAACTAGGACCTCAGTGCTGGGGATGTTGACGCAGTTGAGGATACTGCTGTTGGGTCACTTCTCCTGCCAGTGAGTTTGGAGGAATTTGCAGACAGAGAATTAGAGGAAAACAAACCAGTCATTACCAATGATGACCACAAAGCTGTTGAATTACCCTAAAAACCCATCTGGTTCACTAATGTCCCTCAAGGGAGAAAATTTTGCCACCCTTACCTAATCTAATTGTGACTCCAGACCCACCAATGTGGTTTCTGAAATGGCCCAGCAAGTTGTTCACTTCAAGACTAATTCGGGTTAGCAATAAACATTGCCCTTGCCAGTAACACCCAGAGGATGAGAAATGAATTTAAAAATTTAGTGAATGATACTGCCCTTGGATTGGCAACCCAGTTAGTAGTCAATGCTTCTATGAGAGAAAAAGGAGTAAAAATGGTTATAATGGAAGCATTGTATGCAACCTGGCCTGAATTCAATAATGCATTTTAAAAGGTTACAAAAAATCTGCAAAACCACTATGTCAACAAGTCCCTCATTAATTAAGTTTTAATTATGTTTTGAAATGTTGCCATTAGAAATATTCATTCAGTTTTATACATGTTTTAATTATTATTAATGGCAATATGAAGTTCCCAAGATATTAAAATGTATTCACCATGTTATTTAATAACTTAATTGGATTATGTTTGCTCTGTGGAAGACTTCGCAATTGTTTACTTCACAATGTAACATTGCCAATTTGGAAAACCTATCCCAGTAATACATAAACGTATCTGTAAATCATCTTGCAAACAAATAATAACAACAAATTTATAAAATACAGTTAATCAGGACAAGCATTACCTTGCTAAGCTAGATTTCAACAGAAACAGGCTTTGGATAATGCAGTTGTTCCAGAAATGAGAACAAAACACTCCCTTTAAATTATGTGAGTTTTGATGTATTACACCTGAATTCTCTAAATTGAACCATTTCAGCTTAGAGGCTTCATTTCTTTTATTTCCATTTCTTATCCACTACCAAATAAAAAAAAAGAAAGAAAGTAATGGAAGAAACACATAAGGAGGAAGCGGAATAAAAATTTCTCCTCTTACACCATCATTCAGAGTCAAAATCAAAAGCAAGGGTTCTCGGTTTCTGCGCAACAATGGTGATATAAGTCTAAATAAGATATCTTTATTAGTCACATGTACATTGAAACACACAGTGAAATGCATCTTTTGCGTAGAATGTGCTGAGGGCAGCCCACAAGTGTCGCCACGCTTCTGGCACCAACATAGCATGCCCATAACTTCCTAACCCGTACATCTTTGGAATGTGCCCTGAACCACCAATGCTGACATAAACAACCAAAGTTTGACTACGATGGTTGTTTTGACATTGTGAAAGGCTAGACTTAGTGGAATTGTGGGAGATTTATTCAGCCCTGGCCAGGTTGTTCCTTTCCAGCATTATTCCAGCTCTCCATGATGCCTGAGAATGTTTATAGCACTGCAAGAGGTGATGAATATGTCAAAGGGGCAGGAACTCTTTGAAGATTGATTTCCTGGTGTTTGGATTTGGTAGTTACCAAAAAAAAGGAGAAACTGCAAGAACCTTCACTCTATTAGGGGAACTCAGGTTCCTACCCACCACTTTCTAGGGAAAAATGCCACCTTCCCCAGGAAGGGGTTATGAGCTGAGATGCACAGGAGAAATTTGTATACAGAAGAAGTGGACATCAGCAGAATCAAGAGAGAAGGGCTGAGTCATGGCAGTGAGGCATCAGTAGATCTCACCAATCACATTTTCTTTCATTACCTGCCAGAATTCTTCCAACAAAACACTGGGTTACATTGTCCCTCACAACCTGCACCTTAGACAGACTATTTGAATTTCCACTCACTTAAAATGAAATCTCTGAATTAGCACATAACAAGAATCACAGTTTGCTCAGGATATTCTGTTTGGTTCGTGAATGAATGCAGTTATCCTGTTTACCTCAGGGAGGAAGGTTTCATTGTTGGTCTAAGTACTAATGAATGCCTACACATGTCCAACTGGAAATGAGAGTGCCTCCCATCTCAAGTGTCCCAAAAACAGTCAGGTAACCATTTTCTCAACCATGTCAATTTAACTAAAAAGTGACCAGGGAGGATTAGAACAGTTCACTCTGGAAAATCAACTGTTTGTAATACTTTCACAGGCTTTCAGGGTCATCTCACAGAATTTAGGGCATCTAGCAGTAGTTACATCAACAAAGTACTTCTTGAAATAAAAATAGAAGATGCTGGAAACGTTCAGTAGGTCAGGCAGCATCTGGAGAAAGAAACAAGAGTTAACATCTTAGGTAAATTATCTTTCACCAGAACTAGGAGAAGTTAGAAATCAAACATAGTTTAAATTACAGAGAAGGGGAAGGGGTGGAGTGAGGAAAGAGAATATCCGTGATAGGATGAAGACCAAGAGAGACTAAATGATGCAAATGGTGGCAGTGCCAGCTGAGAGGGGTGGTAAAGCTTGTTACTTGCAGCTGGATCTGTCTGGATAGATCCGTCTGATCTGTCTTCTTCTACATTAGTAGAAGAAGATGAATATGGACCGAGGAGAGGGAGAAAACAAAGCCAGAACTGTGAGATCCAGAACAGGGCAGTTGCCGGAAGTTTGAGTTCAACAGTGGATCAGGCACTGGAGAAGTGGAAATTCTGGATCAGATTCATGCATCCAAACTTATGACTCTTAACTGTCAGAAGGAGTTATTCAGCAGGCTTTTAAAGCTGATATAACAATGGTGCCATTGAAGAGGAGATGAAGCAATTGAACTGTGTTGGGTGAGCTGGCTCCAGGTACACTCAGCAGTGTACACCTGTTTTACACAAGGTTTACGGCAATCACTCATCCGAATCCTATACAAATGAGTCAGACTAGCCTGGCCTGCTGAGTTCCTCTAGATTTTTCAGATTCCACCATCTGCAGTCCTTTGTTTCTCTAGTAAACCTTTATCCTTCCTCTTTTATGTGTTATTTTTTTCTATTAGCACAACAACAATATAATGCCTCCCCAGCGTGTGGTTAAACATCAAAAGGGAAAGAGGACAACAGAAAAATAATGAACATAAAAGGGAAAGAACTAAAACAGGGAATCAAACATGTTGCAAATTTGACCTGTATGTCCCAGGATAAAAAAAAGAGGCTTGGAGGTGATCCTGAATGTTGTCAGATTTCTATCCAACAGCCTGCAAGTCAACTATCCAACCTGTCATTTCTTTTGCTCTCAGCCATTAAAAATGCTTTTGCCCATGAAAACATTGTTGCCCTTTAGTAACTGATACAGGAGATGTGTTAATGGTTATTGGAAGTTCCTGTATGTGTGTGAAACTTAGCCAGACCTCCTATCACAGAGCAATACTTGAAAACCACTCAATCACAGGAAGAGGAACCAACAGATAAAAATGTTTGTGAGAAATGCTGTTGCAGTTCATTGTGTAGCTTAAAAATCATGTGTGCATGAATAATAATTTTATATGGGAACCTTATATCAGTATACTTGTTAGTTATTAACTATCCAAACCTTGCTCTTGCTGTTTCTATTAATTGAACACATTTTTAAGGCAGTTATACTGTAGGTAAAACCAAATTGAACTTATTTAGTACATGTTCACAGTCAGATACCATGCATACTTTCCCAGTATTTTATAAAGTTCCTTAACTCACTTCAACTAATCAAAGTTCTCAAAGAAATGCTTACTATTAAATAAACTTATTTATGTATTTATTTATTTATTTAAACATCCAGCCAGATTAATAATCCTTGGGTCTCTAGGTATTCAGACACCTGGGGCCCATTCACAGCCCTCCCCACCTCCAACATACAACCTCACTTTCACACTCCAATAAAACTCAAGCTGATGGTAGAATTCATAAAGGCATGTCCATAAGAATGCTTACACACTGTATTCATCATAAAACTGACTAATCCCATTCTGACTAACCTCATGCTCGGCTTCCCCCGTGGACAGTAGAGGACCTTTCATTTTACACAGCAGGGCCCTGTTTCCTACAATCCCTTGAAACTCACCAGGTTCACTGGAAAATTTATTATACGACAGTATAACATTCAAAAAAATTGAACTGAAAATACGTTGGAATATTAATTGGGAAAACCTCCGAAAGTCTGGAAAATCCATCAGTCCAGTACCAGCAAAGTTCCAAGCATGCCGGATTAACAGAGTTTTACTGTTTTGCTTTTGCACTAATGCTTTACATAGGAGCATCATAATCTTAACTCTTTCTCAAATGACCTCCAATAGTCCCTACAATATGATCTGTGTGCTTTTAACATCCATTAGATATCTCAGAGCAGTCCCTGAAATTCTTGGTGTTGCACATTGCCATTACATGAAAAGTGTAAGTAGTTAAATAATGATATGAAGAAAAACAAGTACCACTGCTGAGCAACGTTTTTTTCCAGAATTTTTTGTTGATCATGCTTTGGTTTTGAGTTTTCTGTCTGGAACACATTCACGACAAAAGGCTTTTAACATGCCTAGCATCTGACAATATAATCGGAAGTCAGTTGTCACAGCACTGCAAATGATTAATTTGCTCTCTGACTGCAGATTGCTTCTGCTATAACACTGCAAGTCTGCAGTTATAACACTGCAAAATAATGTATCAGCAGTATTAAATGCACCCACACATGAAAAGATCAAATGATCACTACTGGCTTTGTTATTTGCCCTTTTGCTTGTTTTGCAGACATTTACTATTTCCAATCCTTCTGCTGTAACAAAATGTGGCTTCGTAATAAACATATTCTAATTTCTTGAAGAGCTGCAGCAGTTCCCTCTGCACACCTTTTATCAAGCCTGATTACCAAAATTGCTAAACATATATTGTCACAATTCTGATAAAAATGCATTTCTTTTCACTCTTTTTGTTATTCTCAGTTTTTATTTCTTATCATTCTCAACTTCAATTTGCCTTCAGCAAGTGGACAACAAAAAGATTGTGGTTAGTTAACAATGAGTAATTACAGTACCATAGATATCACTCCCCGTCTCCTCATGATAGAACACCAAGATCATCCACTTTTAGCTACTTTACCAAAGACCTTCCACCTTCGTAAGTTTAGGACTCAAGCTAGTTCCTGATGTCGTCAGTGTCCCAATTCCATTCAGACTCTGTCCAAAGTCGTAGTATGTCTGATAATCCTACACAGGACATGGATAATACCCTGAGTAATGACAGGAAAAAGTTGAACCACATAGTACCAGGCAATGACAATCTCCAAGTAGAACAGATCCAACCACAACCACATTGCCATACAGTCAATGTCAACTCCACTTTGCCCAGTGATGTTTCACAAATACATTCTGCAGGGTAGAAAACTGGCTGTGAAAATTTGTTCTCAATCTGAAGTTTGGCAACTGTGAAGCAGAATGGCGCACGGGAATGGGGTAAGTACATTGTCAGTGGGCATCCAATGAATTTATAATTGTTTGGCAGTGGGGATGGATCTAATTCAGCTCAAATTGCTTTTTCTGGAATGAAAACAGAAAATCCTAGAAACATTCAGCAGGTTGGGTAGCAGTGGCAGAGGAAGTAGGAGCTAACATTTTCAGTTGGTAGCCTTGCATCAGGTGCTGAACCCTGCAGGAACCCCTCAGGACCATGTCCTAGACTCAATGCTCTTCAGCTGTTTCATCAGATCTTCCTTCCATCAGAAGGTCAGAAGGGGTTTGTTCATTGATGTAGAAGTGTCAAACTTCAGCTCCATTAATAAATCCTCAGACAATGAAGCAGACTATACTGCATGCATTATGGCCTGGGCAACTATCCAGCATGGTCTGATCAGTGGCAAGTAGCATTTGTGCCACTTATGTACCAGGTGATGATTATTGCCAAACCAAAGAATCTAACCACCCTATCTTTCCCATTCAATACATTTTCAATAGCAAATCTCCCACCATCAATATTCTAGGGGTCAACTAAACTCAATAGGATCAGTCACATAAATACCTCGCCTACAAAAGCAAGTCAGAAGCAGGGCATCTCGACTTATCTCCTGATAATCAAAGCCTTTCATTATTCTCAGGGCACAAATCTTCTGAATATTTTCTACTTGTTTGGATGAGTGCAGTTCGAAGAGTGCTCAGGAAGCCCAACACCATGCATAACAAAGCAGCCAGTGTAACTACCATCCCATTCAGTACCACCACTGTAGGATTTATCACCTTCAAGATGCAATGGAGCCACTTGCTATATCTCCATCAATTTCTCCCAAACCCTACCTCTGCAAGAAGTACAGGCCACCAGATATTGGGAACGTTGCCTCTCCAAATTGTACACCATACTGACTTAGATATTTATCATTATCACAAGATCAACTCCTAGCTACTATCTACCTAACAGCATTGTTGGAGTGTCTTCAACACATAGGGACCAAAGGTGGTTTACCGCCATCTTCTCAAAAGCCCTATCAGTGGGCAACAAATGTTGCTGGATGCTCACATCCAATAAATGAATTTTTAAAAAAAATCTGTGGATTCAGTTCCATTAAAGGACAGTGCGTAATCAGGACAATGCTGAGATTTTCAAAAACTTCTTACAGTGAATGATGGTCCCAAATAGTTTCATACTTACACACTATAAATTAGTCATATATGGTGCCTGTAATGTTGAGAATTTATGATTCAAGATTCTAAATTTACTCTTAACACTCTTAGATGAATTTCTGGAACCTTTTACTTGGGATCAAGGTTAACAACAATGTTGCCAAAAATAGACTGAGAATGTGGTACTCAGCACCACGTGATCAAAGGTCATCCCATTGACCCCAATGACCATCTATCTGTCTGAATTCCTTTAGGCACTTGAGTTGAGCTCCAAATCTAGTGTCATACCTCTCACCACAGTGCATTGCTGATGGATTTGTGCAACATGCAGTGGCGTTTACTAGTCTGCAAGGTGATCTCATTGAAGCATGTAAGATTTTGGAAGGTTTACTGCAGTGAGGTTGTTGGCCCTGGCTGGAGAGCAGGGGCATTGTCTCAGAATGAGTGGTCAGCTACAAGTCTAAGGTGAGGAGGAGTTACACAGAGGTTTGTGAATCTCAGAATGTTGAGTATATTTAAGGCTGAGATTTTAGACAAGGCACAGGACCAGCTAATGAATGATGCAACAGGCTGAAAGGCAGAAATAGCAGAACAATCCTGTACCACTCTAAATTTAGTTTCCCCATATTGCTGACTCAATGCAGGTTGTTACTATTATCACTAAAGATAAGTTGCTCCAGTAAGTCAATCCACTTTCTCAATTTTGCCCAAATCAGGCTTTGACAATCAAAACTGACTTTTGCAGTCTCATCAATAACATTCCATTTGGCTCCATCAAAGCAAGAGATCAATACACAGTGAGTCACGGGATTTCTGAGTCACAGTCACTCTTCAAAGAGGAGGGGGAGAAAAAAGGAACCATAGGCTGGTCAGCCGGACATTAGTGACAGGGAAAGAGCTGGAAGCTATTATTAAGGTATGCTGACAGAGCTCTTAGATAACTATAAATATGATTGGGCAGAGTCGATACAGGTTTATGAAAGGGAAGTCAAGTTTGACAAATCTAGTAATTTTTTTGAGGATATAATTAGCAGATAAGGGGAGCCAGTGAAAGTTGCGTATTTCAATTGTTGTGTATTTGATAAAGCACCATACGAGTGATTATTACAGGAAATCAGAGTTGATTGGATTGAGGGTAAGGTTTCATTGTGGGTTGAGGATTAGTTAACAGACAGAAAACAGAAAGCAGATATCGAAGTGTAGTGATATTACAATCATATTTTTGAATGCATTTATGATGTCACCACACAGAATTAATCAGTGGTTATGGTCCAGAAGGAGGCTATTCAGCCTGTTGAGTCCATACTGGACCTCTATAAGAGTAATGTCCCAACCCCCACTCTCTCTCCCCCACTGTCCTACAAATTCTTTCCTTTCAGACACTTATCCAGCTTCCTTTTGAATGTCACAACTGAATCTGCCTTCAGTACAACTCTTGTGAAGAGGCTCCATTCCAGAGTTTAATCATTTGCTGGATCACTTTTGGATCTTTTGCAAGTTAACTTTGTTCTTGTTCCCCTCCAACAAGGAGAACAGTCTTTATCTACGCTGTCTATAACCTTCACAACTGAACAACCACAGTTTATCCACCTGATCCACATAACTAAAGCCCATCATCCCTGGAATGGTAAATCTCTTCAGTACCCTCTGTAAACCCTTCATGACTTTCCCAAAGGTTGGTGCCCAGAAATGGGCACAATACCCAAAACCAGTCTTTAAGCATGAACATACACATGAACATATTAATTAGAAGAAGTAGCCCAGCACCACCACCCTACCCCCCTCCCCTTCAGCCTGTCCCACATTTAATAAGATCATAGCCGATCTGATTTTAACCTCAGCTCCATATTCCCATCTACCTGTGGTAATCTTTTATAAAGGTTCATCACGACCTCTTTTGTGCTCTGTGCTGCTATTTCTAAAGCAACCCATCAGCTCTCTTTAACCACTTTCTCAAACTGTACTGCCACTTTCAATGAAATATGCATACGTACTCCTGGTTCTCTCTGTCCCTGCACCCCTTTCAGAATTATGTTCTCTAGTTTATACTGCCTCTTCTCATTTTTTTTCTATCAAACTGTAACATTTCACATTTCTCGGCTTTGACTTTCATCTGCCACCTATCTGCCCATTCTATCACCCAGTCAATATCTCCTTGAAGTACTTTACTGTCCTCCTCATGGTTCACTATGTCTCCAACTTTTGGGTCATTTCTAAATTTGAAAATTGTGCTCTGTGCACCCAATTGCACTGATTGAGGTCAGTGCTGTGCTGCTGTCACACTGCATTGCCAAGTGTACTTTGCTAAAGAGGAACAATTATTTTGTTTCCTCTGTATTTTTTGACATAAAATGGAGGCTAGAGAGTGAGGTTCCAGTCCCAATCATAATGAAAGTGAATGCCCTTCCAGGCTCCCCATTGCACAGCTGAAATGGATGCTGGAAGCCTTGAATTTGTAAACTGCATCCTAGTTTTAAGACAATGATACAAAATCCATGTACAAAAAAGCATTTAAGGACACAATCAGCAGGAGCAAACCTTCAGTAGATTAGAGGCCACGTAAGAAGTTGGCACAAAACCTTTCAGGAAGTCACACTTCTGTGGAGCCAGAAAGAACTTCAGTGCTTATAGCTAAAGGAAAATGTCGTCAGCCACTACTAGAGTGGACTCGTTCCTTCGCCTCCAGCCCCTGTCCTGTAAAGGACCTTCCTGCTGGCCAGCTCACTGTTGGACCTTAATGGAATTCCTCAGACCCTAGCTGGGAGATTCATCAGGATGTCACCCATCCATTTCAATAGCCCCAGATCCAATCCTCACCAGGTGCCTACCTCAGCCAACAAGGGCCACCTATGCTGCAGGGACATACCACCCGCTCGGAAACAGTTCCAACTTCTGACTAGTGGGTGCAATGGTTTTGCAGATTTGTACATTCTTAGTGTCAATGAGCAAGGAAGGGGAACAAGATGTAATGGGGCTAATTCCATAATTGACGGGCTAAGCAATTAAACCTAATGGGAAGGAGCCTGTGATTTCCAGATAACTGTACTTGTGAGTACAGTTCATCACTCAGAGGCATAGTTGGCCCTACCCTTGGAGCAGCACAGTGGCAGATCTAGCACAGCTGCTGGCTCACAGCTCCAGCAATTCAGGTTCAATTCTAACCTCCAATGCTCCCTGTGTAGAGTTTGCATGTTCTCCTTGTGATTACGGGGGCTTCCTCTGGGTACTCCATTTCTCCCCTGCATCTCAAAGTCATGTGGGTTGGTAGATTAATTGACAGCTGTAGGCTGCCCCTAGGGTGTAGGAGACTGGCAGAATCTGGAGGGGAGTTGATGGGAATGCAGGGAGAATAAAATGGGATTAGTTTAGGCTTAGTGCTGATGGGTGCTTGATGGTCATCATGCACTCAGTAGACTGAAGGTCCTGTTTCTGTATTTCTACGACTCTAAAAGCCAATGGCATGAGAGCTGAAAATGGGACAAGACTCTGAATCACCTTCCTCTTTCCTTACAATGCTCTTGGTGGCAAGGTAACCAGGGTGCCCTCTCAGAAGATATCAAAGGCATTTCAGTTCTCGGCCCCTTCCCAGCTTGTCTTTGTGTGTTGTGCCATAATTATCTTCAGTCAAGGATGTGGTCTTTATGTGCCAAGCCCAGATGTCTACAATCCCATTTCCACAGTAACTGGAGGAGTCACAATCTGTGATATGCCTGTGGTCAGGAAATTTAATTTAAAACAGTTGGCATTTACACCACTGGGGCATTTCCTAGAAATGGCAAAAAGCTAAATGTCGCATTAGAAACTCCTGTTTAGTGGAACCTCGCAGGATTTGTTAGTGGAAACAACCTCCATTAACACGCGACAATTAAAGAAATCACAGAGATGTTCTGATCCAACTCTGCCTTGCAAAATTAAAACTTGCATTGGGACACCTGACCTAAGGTCTCCTTTTTTGATTCAGTGGAACTGTAGTGTCTCATTAAGCTCCCACAGAGACCTTCAGATATTTTACAAAGGGAAAAGCACTACATAAGTGAAATTTGTCGCTTTCCTACATTTGATTTATTGATTTAACCGTCGTGTGCTATTTTGGCTCTTCTAAATTAATGGTAAGTATTTTCTGGCAATGATAGCATTGTTGTCTTCTGAACAGCTAGAACAGTATGTTGGGAGTAAGGATCAGGAATCTTTGGAGATATATCAAAATGGCGTGGTCTCAATCACAGTTGTAAAGCTTTAAAGGTCCCTCTGGCAGTGTTAACTGAGTGATAACAAACATTCAGTTCATGTCACAAAGTGGTAGAAGGTTGCTAGTCTGTGCCCACTGTGATGTTCCACCAGCAGATAAAATCCTGGGAGAAGTTGCTTGTCTAACTGTCACATGGTGTACAGTGGGCTCAAATCAGATTGTTCACATCCCATCCCTATCACATCACATCTGTGATTAACCGAGGGACCGACCAAATTTTACAACCCTTACTGAGGCTGCCACAGACAAACACGGCATTCAAAACTCTCAGTGCTGACCTGAAGTAATTTCTACAGAGAAGGGCGAGATTCTATCTGACATGAAAGCAGGTATCACGTGGTTGCTAGAGACACAGAAACAACATACAAAACACCCCTGGCATGCACACTGTTGAACACACTGAAAGCAACAAGCCAGCTCTTGCTGCCGGGAACCACTGGCATGTAGCAATCAACACAACAGCCTGTCAAGGACTTGTCCAGGATTCACGCATGCTCCCAAATCCAGCTCTGGGTACACATTGACAGATTCGAAAGGCAAATCTATTGGTTTGCTCTAGTTCCAGGATCCTCGTGGAGACCAGTGGCAGAGCACAGTCTTGCTGGGACTATGCTGGAGATCACCCCTCTGATCCTGCACACCAGCTCGGACCTGGTTCATGATTTGAGACGCCACTGATTTCAAGAGGTGTTAGAAGCAATAAGATATAGGATGTAAAAGGGAAGGTAAGTTACTTTGTGTCACAGTCCACAAGCAAGTCACACACCAACCCAGATTAAATGGCAAATTAGCCCATGAACCATAGCGTAATATGCAAATCCTCTGACAAATCTCGTCAGATCAACATGTTGTGCTCCTGAGGAATTGTTACAGGTAAGTGACAACGCTAGAGCCTGTCTGCCGTTCAGGAGAAACATATGGTTATGATGATGCCTTGGGATTGCATAACAAAACTCATTGGCCAGAATGAGAAAAGCATTGCAAAAACTCTCTTCTGCATATAAAGATTTCACCACACAAAGCACAAACTAACTTATGCTTCCTTGACAATTGTTGCCTGATCTGCTGAGTGACTCCAGCAACTTCTGTCTTGTTTCACTGCTGGGAAATAAGATAATCAAGGTGCAAACTCCTGCTTATCAATTGAGTTAGTATTTTCCATTAATTACATTGGGAATATATATAAAACATATCCAACCAGTGAAATGAAACAGAATACTTTCAAGGCACTCAGAAGGTCAGGCCACATTTGTCAAGAAAACTCAAGTCACACCCAGCGTTTGGGGTGTTGAATTCTCTTCAGGCCTAGGAAATCATTTCCATTTTGGTTTCAGCTTATGGCATGCACTTCCCATCTGACATTGTTGATTAACATAGCAAACAAGAACCGAAGACAAGAGAGTGACTTGGAAACAGCTGGTCAGAAACAAAAATAAGCAATCCTGAATGATCAGTCAGGAAAAACAACAGAAAATTATTGAACCGAATTACAGAAAATTAACTCCAGCAAAAAAAATCTGCTGCTATATTTTTAATTAACTGAAATTTCTAAGGAATTGTGTCTCAAATAATACAAAAATTCAAAATCTGCATGTTACCCATTTTGTGAAAATCTATACTTCTGGTATTATTTGAGGAAAAGCTGGAAGACATCTTTCGAAAGTGTATTCAGGCCAGGCTCACAATTTTTTACTGAAATGTGTGACTGACAGAAAATCAAAGTTAAAACAAAGGTCAATCTGAAATATGATCTTCTGTACTGGTGACACAGCCAACTTATAAACATTCCATAACCTTCAGAAAGCTTAAGAACATAAGAATAGACACAGGAGCAGACTATTCAGCTGCCCACTCCTGCACTGTCATTCAATAAAATCATGGCTGATCTTTTACCTTAGTGCCAGTTTTGTGGGCTCACACCATACCCCTTCTTTCCTTAATATCCAAAAATCCATTGGCCTCTGAGTTGCAAACCAGGAAGATCTCAAGTTTTATCCTTGGTCTTATCAATGTAATATTACTCCCAAAAGAGTGCACACTAATTTTGTTTAATAATTTCTTATGTGGAACCTTATTAAAGTCCTTCTGAAAGACCAAATACACCACATCAGCAGGTTAGACCTTATTGATTCTGCTGATTACAACCTCAAAAAATACTAGCAAATTCGTCTTACATGTTTCTCCTTTCATGAATCCCTGTTAATCCCACCCAATCCTATTATTTTCCAAGTGCCCCCTGACCACTAATTTTCCCTACTAACTTCAAGCTAACTTTTCTTTAGATCCCTGTTTTCCCTTGCCTTCTTTCTTCTGTGGAACCATTCCAGAATCTATGAAATCTGGTAGATGACAACCAGTGCATCCATTATTTCCATGACCCGTTCCTTCAAGTCCCTAGGATGTGGGTCATAAAACCCTGAGGATTTATCACCTTTCACACTCTTTCATTTCTCCAACAGTAATATTTTACTATTGCTAATTTCCTTCAGCTCCTCACTCCAGATCTGTTGTCCTCCATTATTTCTGGGAAATCTGTGAATTATTCCACAATGACAGACACAAGATATTTCTCCGCCATTTCCTTATACCCCAATATAATTTGTCTTGTCTCAGTCTCTAAGGACTCAGATTAATTTTAGCTAATCTTATCCTTTATGCATATCAGAAAGGAGCTTTCAGTCTGTTTTTATGCTCTTCACTAGATTATTCTCACGCGCTACTTCCCCTTTATTTATCAATTTCTTGGTCACCATCGGTAGTATCTACAGGAGGTGCAGCCTCAAGAATGCAACATCCATCATCAAAGATCCCCACCATCTGGGCCATGCCATCTTCTCGCAACTACCATTGAGCAGGAGGTACAGAAGCCTGAAGTCCCACACCACCAGGTTCAAGAACAGCTACTTCCCTTCAACCATTCAGTTCTTGAATCAACCTGCAAAACTTTAATCACTATAGCTTGGCAACACCATGACCACTTTGATCACTTTGCACTAAAATGGGCTTTTCATTGCACCTATGCATACATGTACTTGTGCATATGATAATAAACTTGACTTTGACTTTTGCTGAATTTAAATGTTGCCAATCCTCAGGTTTTCTGCTCCATTTGGCAATATTATTCACTTTTTCCTTTGAAATAATACTATCTCTAATTACTCTTCATTGACAAGACTGGACTTCTTTCCTATTGATTTTTTTTGGCCTAAAGTGGTATTACTTGGATATATAATGTGTGCATAAATTGAGCTGAAGAACCACACAGCAGACAAAGAGAAACACAGACAAGCGGAAGTGAAAATTTCTCAGTGAGCAGTTTTGAGTGCTGAGCCATTGCTGCAGCTGTAACATCCTGCTTGGAGGTTTAACGCTGTACCATATTGGAATGTGGGCATCATTCTAATAACCTGGGTGTAGCAATGGATTTCAGATCACCTCTGTTTGTGGTAGCAACCTCAGGTCACGCAGCAGCAACCCTGTCACAGTCAGCAAGCACCTGTCTGGGATTCTATGTAGCTGGAGCGACCATCACAGAACCTCAGGCAGGTTTGGTTTTATGTCTTCTGTATTAATTTCTGTGACAAGACCTAATATAGACATTAGGCTTTTCCATTATATACATGAAAACTTTAATGACTAATTGGAAGCCTGCAAAAAAAATCCAATTTCACTTCAGACTTTTCTCAGATTTGCCCGTGTCACACAAAGACTAATTCTTGTACCTGTTATGTTCCTGTAAAATAGGTGTAACAAGATCCAATTTCTACTCCTCAATATGGTCTCAAACTAATTTGAATACTGAAGTAAATTTTAATGCTTAGACAAATAGAAAAGCCTTTTGTTCATATTTGCTTTGATGAGAGATAGACAATGTTCCAATCAGTGACAATAGCAAGGGAAAGAAACCACAGCAGAAGAAAGTCAATGTTTGCAAGGTTTCTTGGAAACTCAGAAACCCGCATAATCTAAAACTCTGTCTAACCCTGTCAAAGCTAACAGGACTCAGACACTCCTGTCTTGTTCTGTTATTCACCCCTTGACTACCTTCTGTAGCTTCTCCCTCCATCACTATTCATAGAAGTCACTAAAACACACATTTCACCCTTCGCTAGTACTTCTAAACTCTCCTCTTACACCATTCTGCTGGTCTATGTATGTTCTGTCTCTGTCTCACATCTGTCACACTTCAGACATCACTGTTTAAATATCACACTTAACAGATCATACTTTGTGTGAATGGTATAAAAATAGAACATTAGTCATTTCCTGCTGCTTTCTTTTACACTTGCCCCCTCTCCAAAGGCTGAAGAACAGATTTTAATCAGCTGCATATCTACCAAATGCCCTCAGATACTGTATCTGCTAATTGGCTTCAGGCTGCTGGCTATTCAGACTACTTTAGTCACAAGGAATATCTGCACAGTGGCATTTTCAGTGACTGGCAACTATACTTTTGCACCCCTTAAGTGCTGGTGAACAGATGCTAATTTCTCTCTTTAAGGCTTGTCCATTAAAAAAAAATTATTGGGAGATGCCAATATAGAGGTGTACAAGATAGTCAAATGAATAGAAAAGGATTATCAGAAAATTACATCAAACTAAAATGGTAATAATGAGTCAGGAGAATACAAATGAGATGTCATAGCATGGAGGGTTATGGGCTAAGTGCTGGGATTAGTATAGATAGGTACTTGATGGCTGGCACAGACAAGGTGGGCCGAAGGGTCTGATTCTGTGCTGTGTGACACTATGACTTTCTAACCAGTAAAAGGCAACATTAAAGCTGCTTTCAGAAAATGTTCCACACAGGATATGGTTTGGTTGCCCATTTACAATAGTCAGACGGAAAGTCTAGAATTATTTAAGAAGCAATGAGAAAAAAACACAATAGGAATGTATTTTTCTGAACAAATAAACTAAAATGGGCTGATCACACTTTTCCTTATTGATCTGCTAACCCCATTATAACAACCAAAACAAGGCCTTAGTCCAACGTTGAGCAATTTGGCAAGGGTTTTCTTTTAAATAGCATGGCAGTGTACAACTAAAACTGATCCAATAAGTTAACTACACTTTACGACTTAGTTCGAGGCAGCTCTACAATCCTCACAATAAGCCTATTGGTACCTTCTCTCTGTGCAGCTACTTGTCTGAATTAACCGATTAATAACCATTATTCACTGCCCAAAGGCAACACAATAGAACACAGAACACTGCAGCACCGTACAGGCCCTTCGGTCCACAATGTTGTGCCGACATTTTATCCTGCTCTAAGATCTATCTAATCCTTCCCTCCCACATAGCTCCCACTTCTCTATCATTCACGTGTCTATCTAAGAGTCTCTTAAATGTCCCTAATGTATCTGACCCCACAACCTCTGCCGGCAGTGCGTTCCATGCACCCACCACTCTCTGTGTAAAAACTTACCCCTGACATCCCCCTTATACCTTCCTCCAATCACCTTAAAATTATGTCCCCTCGTGTTAGCCATCGTCACCCTGGGAAAAAGTCTTTGACTGTCCACTCGATCTATGCCTCTTATCATCTTGTACACCTCTATCAAGTCACCTCTCATCCTCCTTCTCTCCAAAGAGAAAAGCCCTAGCTCACTCAACCTATCCTTGTAAGACATGCTCTCCAATCCAAGCAACATCCTGGTATATCTCCTCTGCACCCTCTCTAAAGCTTCCACATCCTTCCTATAATGAGGCGACCAGAACTGAACACAATACTCCAAGTGTGGTCTAACCTGAGTTCTATAGAGCTGCAGCGTTACCTCGCAGCTCTTGAACTCAATACCCTGACTGATGATGGCCAACACTACACATGCCTTCTTAACAACCCTATCGACTTGCACGGCAACCTTGAGGGATCTCTGGACCTGGACGCCAAGATCCCTCTGTTCCTCCACACTGCTAAGAGTCCTGCCATTAACCTTGTATTCTGCCTTCGAATTCAATCTCCCGAAGTGTATCACTTCACACTTATCCGGTTTGATCTCCATTTGCCACTTCTCAGTCCAGGTCTGCATTCTATCAATATCCTGTTGTAATCTACAGCAACCTTCTGCACTATCCACACCACCACAAACCTTTGTATCATCAGCAAACTTACTAACCCACCCTTCTACATCCTCATGGTTATAGTTGCATCGTTATTTGTCTACCAGCGATTGAAAGGTAATGTTATTGTTCTTCCATGAAGTACCAAGAGGCATTTTTTTTTACTCATTGGTTACGCTCTAAGGTTGCTGGTGTTCCGCTAAAGACCGTAACTCTATGAACAGACACAAGACAGAATTTCTGTCCCTGATCTTGACTCCATTTCCCGTGCAATCGTGCAATGGTGCCAGAGCATCCATACATCACTATGCTGATCCATCTTCAATGTTTGAAGAATAATCATTCTTTATATAAAAAACAAACAAGTTCGCTGCATTATACTTCGCCTGTACTTGATAAGTTAACATAATCGCGTTCTCTCTGATATGTTATTAACTTTGTGTAACTTTAACCAATTTGAAAGTAACAGCACTACAGAACCGCACTTCCTGCAATGCAATTTTACCTATAACGGCCACAAGCACAATGTGCTTGTAGTTGAATGTTACGGAATGAACTATTGTTGACAACCTCGGCCAATCAAAACGTCTCTCCCCACACCAGAAAAAACAGAGCAATTCCATACATTGAATGTGTTCTGTCCGTCTGCAATATGACATAACCTTCAATGAAACACATCACACACAGCAAATAGAGACTGATGTCTGCGTTAAACAGGAACTTGGGAACAAAACCAAACCACACCATGATGAAACAGCCTTCACTAAACTAACTGAAACTATAAAATCGTTGAAATTTTGCGTTCGTCCTTCCTTAGCGTCGGGTTTTCTACTATTAAAATAAAACTACAGTGCTGACACGCAATTAAAAGTTGCTGCTTTTATTACAATGCGGGATGTGTGTCTATGTTTCCGCTATTGGAAGTAAGTAGGCAATAGGAAGGTAAATTAAACGGAGCAGAAAGCTTACCAGTGTGTGATCAGACGCCCTGAAGACGAAGCAAACGCTGCGCTCCGCGGTCCTGTTGCTGCTCAGGTAGGCGAAGTAACTGGGCTCGGTGCGGTGCTGCAGCAGCCTGCGGACTTGCTGCGCCCGATGCTGGAACAAGGACTTGGCCGAGCCGTGCTCCACGCAGCGCACCCAGCCCGGGTACACCTGCAAGCCCACCCTGCGGCTGCCCGGGCCACGGGCGCTACTGCGGCGCACCTCGGCCACTACCCAGGGCAACACCGGCACCGTGGTGAGCCGGTGCACGGGTGCCGAGCCCACCAGCTGCAGGCTAAAGCGCCGCCCCTTCGCCAGGTCGCCGAGTCTCTGACCGCCCGCCGTTCTCTCCCTGTTCATTCCTCTTCCTCCAGCCGCACTGACGGTTCAGCGGGACACTGGCAAACCCCGGCGCAGCGCGGCCTCGGGCATGGCAATGGGGGCGGCTCTGCAGCCAGCCCGCTCTCACTGAGGCTGCCGAGGCAGACGGCGCGGCATCCGAGTGAGCCTCCGCTCGAAATCCGCCCACATCATGCTGCAGCTCACCTTGCAAATGGACCAAAGGAAACTCAAGAGCCGCGGAAGCGTCACCGTGCTCTCTCGCACAGGGGTTACACGCTCAGCTGCCTTCTCGTTGGTGGCCTGGCTGTTGGGGGTGGTTTACCCCGTCGAGGACTTTTTTGCTGGTTACAAGACAGGAGAGGCTGGCAACACTCACAGTCTGTGGGAGGAGAAACATACTTAACGAGGCAGGCTCAAGTACTCTGGGGGGAAATGCAGTGGGTGACTCTCCGTTGATTTAGAAAATATGTCCAGTTTGGAGTCCCCCCACTTTAGGGAAACCCAATTTGATGTCCTCTTCACCAATCTGTGTGCAAGAGATACATCCTTCTGTATTATAATAGTGATCACCCCCACAATCTTTGTGATGGCGAGTTTTATTTTGATATTGAAGTTATAATTGAGTTGCCTTGCACTACTACTGTGCTAGATAGGATTGATTCACAGTAGATTGAGCTGGTCATAGCTGGAGATCCATGTGCATGGTGGACCACCAGTATCAACAGCAGTGTATTCCCTCATAATCTGTAAACTCACTCTACCAATATTATCAAGCCAATGGCCAATCCTTGGTGCATGAAAAAATAACAGCATGCTGCTATTCCTAAAAATGAATTTATAACCTTGCATAGCTACAGCGCCAAACCATGAGCATGACAAACAGCAGAAGCAGCAACCTGTGCAGTCAAAACCAAATAATCTCAATCAAACAACCAACAGAAGGAGGTGGCTCCATAACATCCCTGTCTCCAATGATACAGTGCCCAGCATAAGTGCAAAAGAGAAGTCAAAAGCTGAAAATGTAGATCAAGGGTGCCCGCTATCACAGAGCCAGTCTTTAACCAATTCAGTTCACGTCCCGTGTTATCACACAATGGCTGAGTACCCTGAATGCAGCAAATGCGATCACCCAACAACCTCTCTGGGTAAAACTTTCCCATCCCACCACTGTGCTTACAGCTACACAGCTGTGGAGATTGCTCAGTCCTTCCTATTGTGCAGTGGAAGTTGACTGTGCTTGGTTAGGGTAGCCAATGTTGTTAGGCTTCACAGAGCAAGTTCATGATCCAGTGGCGAGGAGGATCAAGATGACTAGAGATCAGGCTCTACTGCATGGGTTTTAATGCTCACATGTAAAGATGGGCACACATACGGGTGCCATGTGCATACTTGCTCACTTACAGGGACACACACACGCACAGTGTGGCTCATGCACGGGAGCTCTTGCCCACTGCATCCCTCCTGTTTTCTCACCCAATCACCAGCTCCTGAGCCAGGCATATGCTGGGCCCCATTCCCGAATACCTGGTTCTAGCTGCACAGCTGCCCATATTCCCAAACTACTGCACCGGGCAAACACCTGGTCCACGTTGCTGATCCCCCTTGCCTCACCCCAGTTCTGGCCACCAATTTACCCACACTCTACATAATCCTGGCCTATGTTGCCAGCCCCCACACCAGTGGCACATCCAGCCCAAGGCAGGATAAATCCAATCATCCAAATGATTTAATCATCAGATATGTGATGCAAGTTATCATCAGGGTGTGGGAATCACTGGCAGGGTCCCAAATTATTCATCCCAAAAAGCCCCAGGCCTGCTTGGTCATTTCAGAGGTGATTTAAGAGTCAAACACATTGCCATGGATCTGGAGTCATTTCTAGACCAGACTGGGTGAGGATATCTTTAACGTCATTAGTGAACTTGGTGAATTTTTGCAACAAACTGGTGGTCATTATTACTATTTTTTTTAATGAACTTCCAAATTATTAACTGAATTAAGATTCCACAGTTGCTATTGCTGGGATTTTAAATCAGGTCTCTGGATCATTAGGCCAGTCCTCTGGATTGCCAGGCTGGTAAAGCATCACCATGTCCTCTCTCAGCTGACACTTACACCAATGACTCACACTGCTGTTTAATTTGGGCTACTTGGCACCAGATGCAATTGCAGTCCTCATCCAGAGATGCTCACAAAAGTGGTTAGATGAGAGTGACCCCCAGGCAGCAACAGTGGGGTCAAACTGAAGTGGGAATCAGAAGGAAAACTGTCCAATGGCTGGAGTCACAGCCATCAAAATGGAGGAATTGGCACCTCATCCATCAGCTTTAACATTCACTCCTTCCATCAGAGCTGAATGGCTGCAACGTACATCACCTAAGAGGACTCACTACAACTCAAGCAACGGACAAAATGCAGTGGGTCAGGCAGCATCTATGGAGGGAAATAGACAGTTGATGTTTTGGGTTGAGACCCTTCATCAGGACTGGAAAGAAAGAGGGAAGTTAGCCAGTATGAAAAGGTGGGGCAAAGAGGACGAGCAAGAGCTGGCAGGTGATAAGTGGATCCAGGTGAAGGGAGGGGGAGAGTGGGAATGATGTGAGAAGCTGGGAGGTGATAGGTGGAAGTGACAAAGGGCTGAAAATGGAATGTGATAGGAGAGGGCAGTGGACCATGGAATGAAGGGAAGGAGGTGGGGAGGGGAACCAGAGGGTGGAAGGTGTGGGTGACGGGCAGTTCAAGAGGGCGAGGGAGGGGAAAGAGAAGGGGTGATGGGTCAGGTCGGATAAGGAAAAAAGGTGACAGAGGGGAGTGGTTACCGGAAGTTTGAGAAATCGATGTACATGCCATCAGTTTAGAGACTACCAAGGCGGAATATGAGGTGCTGTTCTTCTAATCTGCATCTAGCCTCAACTTGGCAGTAGGGGAGGCCATGGACAGTGGAATGGGAAGTGGAATTAAAATGGCTGGCCCCCAGGACAGACTGAAGGTGCTCAATGAAGCGATCCACTACAACTCAAAGCTCCTCTGATTGTACCCGCAAACTAAGCTTCAGGAGGCTGAGGGGATGCAGAATTCTTTAGCTTGACAGATCACAATGTGGATGTTGACATTAATTACCCTTGCTGACTGTGGAGCTGTATCTTATATATCCGTGGCCAATACTTCCTGCAAAAGCAAAGGTCTCGGGACCTCTTCTTTCCAACATTCAGTGCTGCTGCTGGAATACGATATCTCACTGTCCTGTAGAACAGTTAGATTTCAAAACACTTATACAGCTAGGAACACTGTTTCTATTAAGACACAGGCTTGTAACATTGCAGGTTTGGAAAAAAGTCTCTGCCACAGTGAGTAATCTTCTCTCCATGCTCTATTTAATGAGCCAGGACTGAGTTAATAGTACTTCAGAGAACTGCAGACTTCCTGATGCAGGCATTGACTCACTCCATCTGCCACACGGTGCTTCCTTTGCTCCAAACTCTCATCAGCTGAAATCCCATCTCCAGTCACTGCAACCTGCAAAGTGACAAGGCTCTTCTCCCCCCACCTCCCCCCAAGCCGACACACAGAACCATCACTGGGAGTCAATATTTATGATGGAAATCCACAAAAAAGATTAATGGGGCTCCACATAGGACTGGGATGGGGGATTAATGTGATAGGCAACTAGGTTACCCTCAGGGACAGAACTGAAGTATTCTGGAAAGAGGTCACCTAACCTGTGTTTGGTTTCTTCAATACAGAGACCACATAATGGGAATTACGGGTATGATATTGGAATGGGTGGAGCATTGGCTGGTTGGCAGAAAACAAAGGGTGGGAATAAAGGGATCCTGTTCTGGTTGGCTACCGGTTACTAGTGGTGTTCCGCAGGGGTCGGTGTTGGGGCCGCTTCTTTTTACTTTGTACATTAATGATTTGGATGATGGGGTAAATGGTTTTGTGGCTAAGTTCGCAGACGACACCAAGATAGGTGGAGGAGTAGGGAGTATTGAAGAAACAGGAAGGTTGCAGAGAGACTTAGATAGTTTAGGAGAATGGGCAAAGAAATGGTAGCTGAGATTCAATGTTGAGAAATGTGCTGTTGTACACTTTGGAAGAAATAAACGGGCAGATTATTATCTAGATGGGGAGAAAATTCAAAGTACAGAAGTGCAAAGGGACTTGGGGGTTCTCATGCAGGATACCCTAAAGGTTAACCACCAGGTTGGATCGGTGGTAAAGAAAGCGAATGCTATGTTGGCATTCATTTCGAGAGGTATAGTGTATAAAAATAGGGAAGTGTTGATGAGGCTCTATGGGGCACTGGTGAGGCCTCATTTGGAATACAGTGTGCAGTTTTGGGCCCCATATCTTAAGAAGGATGTACTGATGTTGGAGAGGGTTCAGAGGAGATTTATGAGGATGATTCCCAGAATGAAAGGGCTTACATACGATGAGCGTTTGTCAGCTCTTGGACCGCACTCACTGGAGTACAGAAGAATGAGAGGGGACCTCATAGAAACATTTAAAATGTTGAAAGGACTGGACAGAGTAGATGTGGCTAAGCTGTTTCCCTTGGTGGGTGAGTCCAGGACTAGAGGGCACAATCTTAGAATTAGAGGGTACTGGTTTAAAACAGAATTGAGGAGAAAAAATTTCTTTGGCCAGAGGGTACTGAAATTATGGAATTCTTTGCCACATACAGCTGTGGAGGCCCAATCATTGGGGGCGTTTAAGGAGGGGATAGATAGGTATCTAATTAGTCAAGGTATCAAGGGATACAGGGACAAGGCCGGAAATTGGGGCTAGATAGAAATAGTTTTTAGTGTAGCTCATGGAGCAGACTTTAAGGGCCGAATGGCCTACTTCTGCTCCTTTGTCTTGTGATCACCAAGTATAATACACTAAATTGGAAGTACAAGTAAATCACTGCTTCCCCTAGGAGTATTTGGGTTGCTGGATGATGGGAAAAAGGAAAAAACACAGGTCTTGCATCCCCAGCAGCTTCCAAGGTTAGTATACTGAACTTACATACTTTTCAGTATATTAGATTTTAATTTAGCATATAACAAAGGTATGTTCCATTGATTGCAGGAGTAATAATCATAGGTCTGGATACATACAGCCACCATGGCATAAAAATCAGTTTATTGCAACAAATTAGCATGTTCAAATGTGTCATTAAAAGATCAGCTGGATAATTTATGTATAATTTCCAATGTGTGAACAAATTAATGAAGGCCAAAAAAATGAAGAATCTCTTTTGAAAAATAATTATTTTTTTCAGGAAGTAGTATAATTTTAACCACAAATCAAAGCTTAATGGGCTGAAATAATTTCAAGACCTTCCAAAATATATGCTCTATTTGCAGAACTTTAAGCATTAATTTATTAAATGAATACTGGGTTATTTCCAAGAAGCTGAGATTTTGAAATGCTCTCTTTTTTTAAGAAGAAAACAGATTGCACAGCACATAAAATTATCACCACACATCCAGAATGCATTTTGAAAAACTATAGCATAGTTCTCATGCACATGATGCACTCACACACAGGATGGTTGAGCATGCAGCAATGACATCAGTCAATGTGAAACACATGATTGACATCAAGAGCTGGCTTGTACTGCAGTGAGGGCTACTTCAGTGTTAGCTAAAGGGCCCATTCCTCCCTGAATCTTCATTGAGTCCAGCAGTGAAGCAATAGTCATGATTGCTGCTTCTCTTTAACACGCATCTTAATTGTGGGGCTGTAAAGATCCCTGCCCACTGTGTGGGCATCTGAAATGACATCCAATAATCAAGTACAAATCTACCCTAAAAGCAGCTCTGCTGTTTGAAGCTGTAGATCACATTGTCCCTTTTTGTGGATGGAGATGGTGCAGCTGTAAGCAAAGCCAAAATGTTTTGCAATTCAATGCGCATGACACAGTCACACCATGCATGTCAGAATAGCGCTGCCCCCTGCACTCTCCCCAATATGACCTTGCAAAAATCCAATATGTCTCCCCCCACCCCCAGACACAGTAGATTGTCTAGGCTTTTAAGTTCACAAGGAAAATAAGGCACATAACTTTTGCATCTTTTAATACTCACTGCAGATATGACATTTTGGAAGAACGTCCTGCAATATCCAACTTTAAAGTTGTAACATACATTACATACTACAATCAAAGCCAAAGATTCCAGTGTATCAGAACTTCTTACCATGATGATACCCTCACATTTCCCTGGATGTTGTGTGTAAATATTGCCCTTTTTTAAACTGCAGATAATTTATTAACATTTCTATTGTATATGTCCAGTTAGTTTTACTACAGGTTGTTGGATAAGTAATACTAAAAATCACAGGTGATTTGATAAGAATCATTATTTCCAATGTCTTCAAAGATAAAGACTATCTGGAAAATAACATACATTGAACATAAACATTAGTATGCAAAATAAAATATATAGTTAGAGTAAATGTATAAGAATTTTCTATTTTGTTCAACAGAAGACATGGCAGAATGATTTTGTAACTTTAAGTGCAGAATTGAAGCAGCAACTTGTAAGAAAAAGCACCCAATGTGAATTGTTAAAAAACAGTAACCATCATGATATGCAGGGTACTAGGGAGTGAAACTCAACTACAAGGTGATACAAGGACCGCACAAGGCAAATGGTGTTTCAGTAATTCAGGCAAAGAATAGTTTTCTCAAATACAGTATACCATTAAGCATTTTGAATTGTAGTCAATGGAGTTCCTCGTCACATTTTGAACAATGTGTATTAATCCATTAGATGAAGCTACAGTCAAATACATACTGCACTTAAATCAACTCTTAAGGTATTTAATTAGTGCATTGAAATCTTTGTGTAGGTAACTTTATAAATCACAATAGTAACCTACATTTCAAATTGTATTACAACATTTAAACCATTTAATTGCTCCTTGACATTTCAAAAGTTATTGTTGAAAGCTTATAGTTGCCTCATCTTTTTTGGAATCCTTTTCCCAGTTTCTGACATTTGACAGACCAATATCACTCACCTTTTTAAATTATCTTTTCAAAATAATATACAGCAAATGCTTCTTTTAGCTGCACAGGCCCAATGCACAAACTCAATAGATTACCCAACAATGGGAATGTTTTCAGTAATAGAATAAATGGTCCCAGTTTCTCCATTAGTGTAAGAAGGCTTGCAACACTGTTTCCACAATATTAAGATGTTTCTATTATATATTCCTACAAAATACAATCAAATTAATCCATAGAACCTAGAATAACATAAAATGCATTAGGCAAATAAAGCTTTGAGTAGGTAACTTCACATTACAAGAGTCCAATAAAGGGGCAAAAATAATAGGTCCCATAATATTTGGCAATGTTTCATATCTGCCTGAAATCAATAATACACTGAATTATTGACTTGTGGAAACAAAGCACATGTAAAAAGTAAAATCTGCAAAAGTTAAAATATGAAAGAGTTGGTCAAGCCAAACACATTGTTTTAAACAACAAAAAAAATCATAAGAAAATATGCTGTTCAAAATACTCCCAACAAATCTAATCGGATTATACATGTACAAAACAGCCATCAAAAAATTCAATTCTTTTGCTACCCAAAAGAGATAATTGTGTCCCAAATCAATTGATAGGGCAACTAATCAGGAAGCTAATTAGAAGCTGTTCACATCTGAGATGTGATTATACTGCTAACTGGTAGTTTTTTCTCTCCCTCTCACATCTCCAAGGTTGAGAGCTGCACATAAGCTCTCAGCTATTGAAAAGCCAGTCCCTATTAAATTAATGGAGAATTTTGCAGTCCTTCTTCCTTTGAAATCATCAACAAATGCACATTATCGTACCTTTGTACGATATGTATGACTATTTTGAACCCACTTTCTTGCTATTTTAAGAAGATAAATATATAAAACACCCAGCTGCAGAGGGAGATCAGCCCTTACACATCTCTGGTAAATGAAGAGTACTGTAGAAGGTACAAAAAGGAAAATATTTATTCTGCCTCAGGATGCAAGCAACAGAGCACATTTTAAAACAGCAAACTATTTGAACTTCAATAACGTAGACTCAGTTAACACTGTGTTGTTAAGACTGACATTGACAAGCATATCTTTTAGAGATCATTTCAGTTGGATTGAGATGTAAAGCCGTTTTTCTCTGGCTGGAAAAAATGTTCCACCAATGCATTGACCAAGTCATTGAGCTCCTCCTTCAACTTTACTGGGTCACTGGAAAGAAATGAGAGAGTAAGTACATGTTCTAGAAAAGGGACAACTTCAATCTAAAGAAATACCTACTTTTAATAACTAGTTGAGAATAGATTGCATTGTGTGGCACAGAAATAGACCATTTGATCCAACCAGTCTATGCTTGCGTTTATGATCCACTCCCATTTTTCTTAATCTATCATAACCCCATAATCACTTATCAAATACTTGACCAATTTCCCCGTAAATGTACTTATTCTATTCATTCCAAAATGAGGGATAAACCTACAACTTTGTCTCAAATCTACCTGTGACAGGTACAACAGTTCATTGGTTCTTATTCCTTGTGGAGACAATGTCTCATCTTCAGGGTAGGGACACACTCCACCATATTATGCTGCACTGCAATCATACTAAGAGGGATTGTGTTGGAACAGATCTGGTAGCTCAAAACTGTGCATTAATTCTCCCTCTAAACTCACTGGAAAGTGTATTGTTCTGTGTGATTTCTTTTCTAAAAAAAAGTAACATCCAATATTCTGGAAATTCTGCTGGTTCAGCATCAAAGTCCTGAGTGTGCCAGATTAATAGAGTTTTACTATACTCGTTCATCAGAAAAGTGATGAAGGCGTCACCATCAGTACTAAAAACAAAAAGGCACTTAATTACCAATCACTTGCTCACTGCATTCCCAGTTTGGGTTACACCAGAACAATTTGATTTCAGACTTCATCACGGCCTTGGTCCAAAGATAGACCAAAGAACTAACTTCCAGAGATGAGGCAAGACTGAATATGGCATCATGGAACCTGGCTAAAACTGAACTTGTCCAGGTAATTGTAGACCAATGGTAGGAAAAATAAAGAGATCCCCTACTAAATAAGAGAATGTGCCTGGAATGGACTGCAGAGGGTAGTGGTGGAAGCAGATATGATCATGGCATTTAAGAGGCTTTTGGATATGCAGGGAATGGAGGAATATGGATCATGTACAGACAGAAGAGGCAAAGGCATTGTGGGCTGAAGGGCCTGTTCCTGTGCTGTGCTGTGCAACATTCTAATGGAAGAACATCTAGAAATGAAAAGTATAATAATGAAAAGTATGAATTTCAAAAGGGAAAATCCTTTCTTGACCAACCAATGTATTTGTTGAAGCATTAACAAAAAGAGTAGACAATGATAAAGCAGAAATGTATTCAGTCTAGAATTTCAAAAGACTTTTGATAATGTAGGTGATAATATACTAAGGAATAAGGCCTAACAACGTGGAGTCAGGGAACAAGTGGTGAAGTGGATGGAGAGCCAACTTCAAGATATAAAGCAGAACACGGATAGGTGGTACCAAGAAAGGGATATTGATTTTAGGTAGGGAGCAGACTTATTCTCGTTTTAACAAAAGATATTTAAACACCCAACTACAAAGTGGTCACATTTTCAGAATTAAAAGTAACAGGTTAGAAATCACAGCGAAAATTAGATAAGTGAGAGAGTAGTGAGAGATTAATTTACATAGAAGAAAGAAAACTACATAATACAATGATATATTTATCCTACAAATGGTGCTGGAGTAACTCAAGATGAAGCCGAGAGAAAACTAATAGTGGACTTCTTACGTGGTCAATGATTCCAGAAAAGCAGTAATGCCAATAGGGCATTCAATTACACCTTGGAGCAGCAATTTTCAAGGAAGAAGAAGAAATTATAAAACTTTATAGGTCTCTGGTTAGAATACTGCAGCTAGTATAGTACCACAAACTAGCAAGATTCCAGTGCTGAAGGAAGTTCAGGGAACATACATTTACTTTGACGATGAGAAATAGGGCCAGAGAAAGAAGGAAGGCTTCATATTCGGATACAGATAATTGGAGGACAGGGACCTGCAGTAACCAGGAGGTATACACCCAGTGCCAGGGTGGGGAGCTGCTCCCCACACTACTGACTCAACCCCAGTAATCCAGTATCAGGCTCACAGTCTAAACACACAATTTATCTTGGAAGAGAGCTTTCGTTTAGAAACCTTGTACAATTTTGAGGAAAGAAAAAAAAAACAAAAAATGTTGTACACCATGCATTTTGTTCTAACCTGTGCATAAGATATTGTATTGGGAAAATACTTTGTCAGGAATCTCTACAGTTCTGCATTTAAAAGCAGTTAGTGCTTGTATGAAAAAATATTTTTCATGTAATACAAAAAGCTAATCCCATTCAAAGGTCTGAATTATGAGGAAAAACCTTAACACTTCTTTTCCTGATTTAAAAATCAATAAATCCAAGAAAGCCAGAATATGTAGCAAAAGAAATATGTAGCTTGAGGGTCAAGTGGCATCTGTAGAGGCAAAGGAATAGTTGACATTTAGGATAGGGAACATGAACAGCTTGACAGCAAGACATATTGCCCAGAAAACAGGAGTAATCACCAGATGAATTGTAATTTAATTTCATTTCTGTGATTAATTTATTGCTTCATTTTAAGCAGAGACCTAAGGGGAAGCGTTTCTTCTCGGGGTAAGACCGCAATCAATTGTAAATTATTGCCTGTATTGTTCAGATGTTTTTATTTCAAAAATAAACATTATTCATAAAAAAAATACACAAATAATATAAAAACAGTGCATGGCTTTCTTTACGTAGTGTCATTCAGCCGATACATTCAATGTTATCAGTGAAATGCCATACTCTCCAATATTTCTCAATTTCATTGCAATGCCATCTCAGAATAGGTACAGATCACTAACCTGCATGTGTCCATTTGTATTTTTTTTAATGCATGCTCATTTTATCAGTATGGCCCAAGCTTCCTAAAATCTGTTATCTTCCTCACTTCTAAATTTTGTGGGATTACAAACCACTGCACAATACACTGCATTTCCCCCTTTGTCTGAAAGGAAAACTTTCTGTTCCTCAGTCACATTTGTATCAATCCAGTCATGGGCTCTCTGATGACACACTGGATGACACATTTGATCTCCTGATATATTAATTTAAATCCATAATTCCAGTTAACAGCTCATATCCTCATGCAAAAGTTATCTGCTTCAGGATTCTGAGGTTCTCTCTCTGTGCTATTTCTACAGCTGTATGTTAACATGTCTTTTACTATTATTCCAGTGCTCTCCAGCCTCAGTTTGTGCTCTTCAACTTCCTTCTTTGCTTTTGAAACAGTGACAGTAGAGCCTTAAACCTTTCCCTCTTGGCGTCATTGATTTCCACAATGACCACAGGCCTTAGTTGTTCCCTTCCCACTCAAGATGTCCTGCTCCTACTCAGTGATGTCTTTTATCCCCGCAGAAAGAGGGAATTCAGAACTCACATTAGAAATGGCAAAGAAGTCTATACATCTTATGATGATCATATTCTCCATGATCACTGCTTTTCTACACTTTGTTCTGCCCCAATTATAGTTACCCGATCATTTGATACAAATCAAAACAAATAGCTGGCTTTAACAAGCAGCCAAAGGCAAGCTGCTCGGAACAAATCAACAAAACATTCCTTGCAGAACACTGACGTCATCTACAAAAGTGAGGAAATAGGAAATCCAGAAGCGCAATTGAAATCAGTTCCTTTTTTGATGTACCGTTATTACTTTCAATACTATGATACTGCCTTCATTAACTAATGATAAATCAATTAATATTTCAACATGGTGTCCAATTTTTTGAGAACCTCTTTACAAAGCATTAAAAAAAGACATTAAGCAATGCCCAATTTGGGTGTTATTATTGGCTATCCATTTTAGCCCATCCTAAAACCAGATAAAAATATTTGAATTTCCAAATAATTCACTACAGTTCAAACCCAAGACTCAGCACAACAGAATATCCTGCACAAGAGGGCCAAGTTACAAAATGATTCACAGTTCTGGTTAATATACAATTCAAATGAAAAATTCTGCAAATGATATCAGTGGTGGTATTTGCTCTACAAGCCAATAGTAGGTGTGAACTGACAAGTGAATGCCTCAGCTGTGATTCAGTGGGAAGGATTCTCACTTTCAAGTCAGATGATTCTGATTACAAGTTCTACCTCAGACTTGAGCACAGTAATCTAGGCTGACATTCCAATGCAGCATTTGGGGAATGCTGCACTGTCAGAGATGCCAATTTTCTAACGAGATGTCAAATAGCTGCTCCATCAGATTAGTACCATACCAGCCACATTTATTTTGTAGAGCAGGTTATTTATTCCTTGCGTTTTGGTCAAGATCCATCTCTCAACTAACAAAAAACCTAACATTATCTGGTTAGGATTGCATTGCTGTTTGAGAGAGCTTGCTGCATGCAAATCAGCAGCCTCATTTTCTACATTATAGTGGCAAGTATCCTCAAAAGTGCTACCTGTTTTGGCTTGAGATTATAAATGCAATATACAAATGGATATCTTTTTAAATCAGAGAGTTCAATTACAGCAAGGCTCACAGAATCCCAATAAACATTTGGCTTTAAACCCAAAGTCATTGGATACATTCTATGTTGGGACCATGGAAAAGGATGAAGTATTTCACGCAAGAGTTGTTCCCTTGCAAGTAATTTCTGTAGAATAAGTCATGTTATTCCAACAATATGCCTTAATCCTGCTTCATATATTTCAACTGAATAGCAGCTATTCTTATGAAGTTTTTATTTTCCTCCACTAATTAGCCTTAAGATCATCAGTGAAATTATTAGCAGCAAGACTAATTTAGAACATGGGGTTCCGTTTTTTTGGGAACCTTTATAACTACCCCAAGTTATGATTACATCAATTGTGTTAGTCAGTAAAAGGCTGGCTCAAGAACAGATACTTAAAGGTGGCAGAGGAGGGAAAGGGAAAAGCACTGCATCATTATGCAAATATTTAAATATCAATTTTCCTGAGGATAATTATTCAGAAGTTTTGGTCAAACATAATTTACAAAAAAAATCACTTCAAAACCACCGATCCCTCTGAATTGCTGAATATTTACAAAATTAGATTCTGCACAGCTTAGTCCTTTGGAAGGTTATTCATGTATCAATATTGTGCACTGTACTTCACAAATCTTTTAAAAGGTTAGCTAATATAAAAAATAAATGCAAGCTTCCAATGGCCTGGCAGACAGACAACTGAATCAATTAACAAGGGTGTACAAAAAATGGAAAAAAGCAGAAATACATTAAAGTCAACATATGACAGGATTAATATTTCAGGTGTAGACTGCCAGATCTGTTGTATATTTTCAGTTTTTGTCACTACAGATTTCCAATATATGCATGCACTTCTGGCAACGCAGTCACTTGTTGCTGTAGAAAACTTAAACTAATAAAACATTACCAATTTCCAGGTGGTGCACACAATTCTGAATAATATTTAATTTTAGGCTCTGTCCCACTAGTTCTCAGGGTAGCTACACATCCATTCTTGAATGTGAAGGTAATCATTTGGCTGCTTTTACTGGTTGGAAGCACCTAAAATATAGAGAGGGAGAGAGTAACTTTTTGAGTTATTATCAGAAACTACAGACCACAAAAACTTTTATTCTTCATCCTTAAAATATACATGTTTAAATTGTTGGCTTTTGGGCTACTTTGGGTCATGTGATTTTTCTATTAACAATATTCAGTTTTTCATTATCTGTTTGAATATTATTTCTATGGATCTGTATTAATAAAAAATATGTCCATAGTAAGTTTCCTTTATGAGGTGGCATGGACTTTGGGAAGTTAAAACAGGTTGGTCTGGAGGGCATTAATATTTACATTATAGGGGTTTGAAAATGTCTTGCTATTCATTTTAATAAATTAACCACAAGCAACTCTAGTAAACAAATTGCCATTTGCTCAAGGGCATCAGAACTAGTACCCAATCAAAAATGTAAGTTTTGCTAGTTATAATTCATAAATTGAATGTGGTAATCATGTGAAATTTAACACTGATACAAATACTTTCTAAAATAGAGGTTTTTACCAATGGAGCACCTTAAAACAATTGGAGATAAATTTAAATCATTTCACTTACAGCCTTTTTGTCTGGCTGGCTGCTGTCATAGCCAGTGGTTAAATCCCGAATGTCAGAAATTTCAAATTTCCCACACGTCTTGGGGTACTCGTTTTTTCTATTATAATTTCGTAAATTTTCGAACATCCCTTGAATACTCTTAGAGTCATGGCAGATGAAGTATGAAGCCTTTGAAATATGATAACCATATCTAAATTGATGAAAGTAATTAAAAAAGTGAAACACAAATTAAAAATATTGTTTCACATAAAGTATATACTAATGCAAGACTATTCCCACAGTAACTTGAAACATAGCACTACATAATCTTTAAATTCCATATTTGTTTCATAGAGACAGTACTTGTTCCTGGACCAGGAATATTCATGTTTCTATGGTACTCATACCTTTTTGTCATTTAGCACCATGCAATTGCAAATGTCACCACTAATAACAGCTCAATGTTACACAAGTATTTAGTATACCTTGAGTAACTGTCATTTTCAACCACAGATGCAGTGTTAAACTCCAAATCTGCATTTAACTCAAAGCCAATTAAAAACATCCCACAAGTCTATATACACCCTATTTGATAATCTAATAACAATTGTTTCCTTATCTCTATTGACTAACCTGCTAGACTACTATTCCAGAGACACTGCATCACATCCTACCACTGTGGATAGTGTATCAATATGGTGACCATTAAAAACAACTTTATAACTGTATCGCTGTATTGAACTAGTCAACATTTTGTCTGGTGTAAAGATAATGTATTTACCCTATTTAAAACAAAAATGCACACACTTTTCTATAATCTCAGATCATTATACTACAAAGGGAATCCTCAGTGCCTGGAGATCCCTAAACCTTGCTTACTTTAGGAATAACATATGGGTGACCTTCTAAATCTATGCTCAAGCCTCCACAATCATGGCCAAACTGAATGATGAACTGAAATGTTTTCCCAAAAGTCACAATGTAAATTTTAACACTTAAAAATCCAGATTAAGAAATATTCATTCAAATAATCAAGCAATCTTTATCCAGAATTTACTACAATCTTTAAAGGACTCTTCTCCACTGCCACCTGTACACCCACACTCTTAAGTGTTGAAAAAGTTCATTTAGATAATTAAGCAATCTCCATTTAGGTACTGGTTACATTCTGCCAAGAGCATGCTGGCAGAAATGCACTGCAATTCTCAAGTAACAATATATGGAAAAATGTTAGGTCAGAGACCTGTGATAGCCTCAAGGAAGTGCTGGCATTAGGCATCAATAGTAATTAGGCATCTGCTGTTAGTCTTAAATGACCATTTAAAAAGGTATTGAGCTAGCAAGCCAAACTGAAAGGCATTTGGCCTGGCAAGTTTCTCAGTAATGCATCCCATTTTGGAGAGATTAAATAAAAGGCCCCAAACACACGTTCCAGTTCGAATGGTCATTCAAGATTCAGTGACAATATTCGAAGATCAAAATTCACAGACTGTCCCTGTGAATTTTCCTCAGCCAGGATCAACTAAAATTACAGGAGCTAGTTGTTATTTAATTTTTGCATATTGGATACAATACCTCCTGAAGGGGCTCACTATCAACACTTCAAAAGAAATTAATAGAGCATGTAATATTATATTCCAATATTGTAGATACAAAAATTGCTATGGGAAATCCAAGTGAAGCCTTATTATTAGTGAGACTTGCATTTAGTTTTATACTGCATTTGTTAGTGCTAAGAAAGCACTAAATATAGTTTTCAATTCAGGTCTGGAATTTCCTGCAAATTTCCTGCACTAAGGCAATGCTTTATTGCCGACCCAAGTGCACATTTTTGGTGGAAGTAAATGATTTGGTTTCTGACTAAAACATGTGTCAGGATATCTGCAGAGCAGCCGTGTCAAAACATTTTCTGAATTTTTGACAGAGTCAGTGCTCAGGAACACCTGTTTTGGAATATATTGCAATCTGCAGCTCTTGAACCACATGTTATCTTTGTTGTGCCATTTCTGCTTTTAATTTTGCATTCAATAAACCAACATATAATGCAGATGTTATTCTTAAAGCACATCCTGCACATAGTGCCAACCTGTAATAAAAACAGAAAATGCTAAAAGCACCCAGTGAACCAGGCAGCATTTGTGAAGACAGAAACAGAATTATTGTTTGAGGCCTTTCATCAGAACTTTTCACAATTAGAGTACTGGGTGTTTGATACTCCCAAGGCAAATGAGGTAAAGTAACATGGTCACGATCTGACACATCATTTATACCAATACTACTCAGGAGCAGTGGAATATTACACTTGGTATAGTACTTAAAAGCAACCCAGCTGAGAATGACACACTTTCTTTCAATAGAAGCAAATATGGCATAAATCAATAACCATATCTGACTATCTTAAGTTCCAAATGCTTGTTTCAGGCCTTTTCATTTTTTTGGTTTACTTTTTCTTAAAGAGCAATGTGCACTTTGTCCATATCCTCACCAATAAACCTGAATTTAGCTTGTCCATGGCTTCATCTAAGATCAACATATTGTGGTTTCACTTTTCCGCATGTCCCAAAAGGAACAACATTTTATTCATTTATTTGAGTTTTGTCAGTGGACAGCAAATCTTAAATTGCCAGAAAAATTGGTGAGAACATAACAACCAGTCAAATGGAAATACACTATGCTTTAAAAGTACACAAATCATAGAATAATTAAGACCATTTCCCACTAAAATTTTTCAAAAACTTCTCTAAATTAAGCAGCAAGACAATTTTTAAACCAGGGTTTAAAAACAATGTGAATCAATCTTGCATTGAGGAGGTGCAACCAATGGGATCATTCCACATGCAGTGCTCCTTTACAGCATTTCCATGGAAATTGTCCATGATATTTCAAGGCAACACATCATTGGAAAATCTCAGATTAATCCACCTTTAAAGTTCTGATTAAACAGCATTTTCCTCAAACCTTAACCCCGTTCTCTCTCCACAAACGATCTGCTGAGTACTTCCAGCACTTTGTCTTTATTTAGATTTCTAGCATCTGCAGCATTTCCCTTTGAGCTTTCAATGGCACTGTTATTAATTCATTTAAAGGGGGCCTCCCTGAGCAAGTCCCGAATTAAATAATGGAAAATTCAATAGAACCAAGTTAAGGTGAGTGTCCCAATCATGATGAAACAGTCAAATTTGCAGTTGAGCGCAAAGAAAAATAAAGGGAATATTTTAAGATGCATCTTATTATTACTTACTCTTCATAAATTGCTTTGAGCTGATGGGACAGTGTGATATTCTTGCAAGCCAAAAAGCTGGCCATTTCTGCAACAATAGCTGCAGCACTAACACCATCTTTATCTAGGACAAATTCAGTACACATATAACCTACATGAAACAAATAAAAGTAGTTAGTAGATAAAACTATTATGTTCAGATACCTTAAGTAGCCCCATTTTAATGCAATGCCGTCTCTGCGGATGCCAATAAAAGTAACATTGACCAAAGAGTTATAACTTCAGATCCGAGGTCAGTACAGCATTGCTAGGGAAGGGTAGAGTTTGAAATGAAAACAATACATGATAAAAGGCAAATAAAATGGGGTAATGCTCATGAGTCAACAAGTAGGACATTGGAGGACAGCTTTCTTAAAAATCTGATTCCTGTTTTGATGAAGGATTATACCCAACAAGGATAGGACATGTAGCATGAGTGGTAGGGCCGTTGGGAGTATTGAGGAACCTTGGTGTACAAGTCCAAAGATCTCGGAATATGGCAGCCCACATAGATAGGGATGCTTGTCTTCATTAGCTATGGCATATAATAGAATACAAAAACAGGGAGAGTATGGTAACATTATAAAACACTGGTTAGACCACAGCTAAATTATTATCTAGCTGTCACACTACGGGAAGGATGTGATGGCACTGGATTCAGTGCAGAGGAGATTAACCAGGAAGTTGCTCAGTATGAAATGTTTTGCTTATGGAGGAACACTGGATAGGCTGGGTTTGTCCTCCTTGGAGTAAGGGAGGCTGAGGGGGAACCTAATAGAGATGTACCCAATTATGTGAGGCATAGATAGGGTAGATAGTAATACAATACTCCCCATGGCAGAGGTGTTTAAGACAAGGCGGGTCCAAAAAGTGAGGACTGAGAGGTTTAGTGGAGATCTGATGTAGAATGTTTTCCCCCAATCTGAAACAATCTGTCACAATCTGAAACACACAGCCTGAGGCAGTGATGGAGGTAGGTACTCTCATAACACTTAAGTATTTGCATGAGCACTTGAATCCCCAAGGTTTAGTAGGCTATGACCCAAATGCTGGTAGACAGGATTAATACAGATAGGTACATGATAGTCAGTATGGGTGTGGCCTAAGGGTCAGTACCTGTGCCGTATGATTCAATACAAGGGTGGGGGGGCTGGAGGAGAAGTAATGAACATAAATGCAATGGAGTTCAAAATTAACATTTGTTAGAACATAAATAACAGGGAGTTTTGGTTAAAGTCTTGAATATTACAAAATATTCATACCACTCCATCGAAGACAGACCAATTTTTTTGCAGACAGCCAAATGTACAGTTATATATAAAACAACTTAATTCATTGGAAAACATTGACAATTCTGTACCCTGCCCCCAAGTTGAACACAGCAGTTGAACTCTGATTGCACATTGTTAATAGAATATGCTGCCTTCCTGTACTGAATGTGCTGATGCAGGAGTGTTCACTTTTAGAAGAATACAAGAATGAGCTGCAAATAAGAGACAGGTGATTAATAACAGGCTTACCAATTGCTTCTTCAAATGCAAAAAGCACCTCATTGCCCTTGTCTACAAGTTCTTTAGCTTTGTTTCCCATCCATTTAAAGCCAGTTAAGGTTTCCTAAAAGAATACAAAACATGATCTGAACTGCTGTCATTGCAAGTAAAAAAATGTTTTCACCTTTTCATAATTATACAGTTTTGGGGGTGTTGGATTGAAATAGAAGAAAAAATTAAAATTCTTAGCCATTCTATTCAATTTCAGTATCTTATTCAATCAATGAAAGTATCGTCCAGGCAGGAAACACTGACATCAGCTTTAGGCAAGTACTGTGTCCATTATCTTAATGGCAGGGATTCATCCAGAAATGTGCGCAAACACTACAAAACATGCCCAAAACTATGTTGTTTAAGCTGCTGATGCTTAAAAATAAACACAAGTGAATTTTCCTCATCCAATTCCTAGACACTCAACCTGTCTGATAGGAGCTACACAACAGACAGAACTCAGTTTCTCAGTACTAAGCCTTAAAGATAATATGTTTATTAACAGATAGTTGTCAAGTTATTCTTATCCAAGAAATATTCTCTAGCACATTGGTGAGGCCCAGCACAACAGCAGGCTACACCTCCTGGATAAGCCAACAGGTGGCAAGGCCAGTTTTCAGAGTCACCACCAGTCAAAGTTGTTGAGATTGAATATTTGTGAATGCCTTTGACATTCAAAAACACCAGGAAACTATTAAAAAGTAAAATAGCTGTATAAAATTTGAAATCAAAGATATTAAAATGCAATTACAGATGCTAGAATACAATTATTAAAAAGTCAATCACACTTAAATCAACCCAGATCAAACAACAAGAAACCACCTTTTCACCTAGTAACTCCAGTAAAACTCTGATAATCTGCTATCCATCATTCAGAAATCCTGATGGTTCACTGGGACATATTCCCATACTCACTTTAAACATGTCTGACTCCCTGGAAAAAATATATATTACCGTGCAATATCTTAACTAAAGGCAAATTGAAACTGTACAGTTCTATAAATAGGATTAATATCCAATGCACCAGAATATCTACAGTCTGCAATCACCATAATCCCAGGGATGCCAGATTACCAGAGTTTTATTGCATTTCTTCCCATTAAGATCAGTGGAGCTATTAAACAAGGCTCAGCCTGTGCTGATAGAGAATTTCCCTGTTGTATTCCAATGACACAGCATGGGCATCATAAAAAAAAACACTTGAGTGGAAGCTGTGTTTATTAGCTGCATTTGTTAGTACCAAACTCATATCAAGATATATCAATAGGTAAAAGCTATCAATTTCAAAAAGATCTGTAGTCTTTTAAAAAAAAACAGAAGATCTGAATCATTGAATTGTATATCTCAATTTAATGCAACTTAAATGATAGGAAAAAGCTGGTTTGGATAATAACAGAGGTAGTTCTGTATCTGTTTAGTAGTCTCTGGAACAAGCACAACGTTCAAACATTTGATAATATCAAACAAATTATGAAGCCAGATGACAAATAAAATAACTATTAATTTGGTTCAACAAGTTCTGAATGTAGAAAGCAGAATGGATTAAACAAAAGAGTTGGGCTTGCAAAGAATATGAATACAAACTATTTCTTTTTTGTGTAACTCGGGAGAGGCTAGATTGTGCAAGGACAATGGACGAAAGCCCAATGACCATATGGTTTTGCGCTTTTTCTTTTTTTTAAAAAAAGTCAAACAAACGTAATTAAATTAAAATTTACATAACTAATAGACAATTACTAAAAGCAAACATTTACCTCAAAATGAAATCCTTCTTTTAGTGCAATTGCCTGGAGAATTTTTGAAGAGACTGTACTTGATAACATATATACATTTTTCAGACCAGAGGATTCTGGATTTTGCTTCTTCCAGCAAGTAAAAATCCACCAACCCAACAAGGCACCCAATTCGTTCCCTGAAAATACTTTCCATTCTCCACTAAGAGGAAAAGGAAGATAGTTTGTTCTCAAAATTGGTTCTTTTTAACTAAAAGCATAGATAGTATTAACTACGATAACAGAAGTCTAAAACCTATCCACAAGTAGTGTTTAACATACTTCCTCCAAACCCTTGATCAATATGGTGCATGCTTCCTATTTGCTAAATCTCACATTGTCAACAGAGAAGAAAAATAATAAAATAATTATTTACACCTATGCAATGATCAGAAGTCATTTTAAATGAGTACAGCATTTGAAAATCTGAAATCTTACCTGAAACTCTTAGAATGTGGTCATCTGGTAGTAGTACGCAAACAAAAAGAGCTATGTAGCACATTATGAAATCCTTACATAATTTGATGACAGTTTACATATTCAGGAGCTACTTACCCTTCTTGCTTCTCAGCCACAGCAAGGCGATCAGCATCAGGGTCATTTGCCAAAATGATTGTGGCTCCTTCTTTGTCAGCAAGGGCAAACGATAATGTCTGGAAACAACGAAATGTATCACTTGAGGTTCTGTGGTAAAATAGCTTTCCACACTATTCAGTTGGCGTGCTTTCACAAGTTACTTGGACAATAGATTTGACAGCAAGTTTATCTGTGATCCTGTGGTAAAATGGAAACAAGCTGCACTTCACACGTTCAAAGTTCTAGCAGGAAGAGAATCATAAACCACTCAATTATAAAGTTAAGTAAATTTGTTAGAAGTGGCTTTTTAATGTCAGAGTGTCGTTGGTAATAAAACTTATGTACAATTACAACCAAAAGTGAATGTACGTACAGCGATTTTCATTTTGTAAGTTTAGAATCTTGAATTCTTAATACTAGTCCTGGTGCAGATTTGTTTCATCCAAAAAAAAACTCAAAACTGATCCATCAAAACTTTACTATTCAAATGGCTACATTGGAAGGAACTGTTTATTATGGCAAGTTTTGTACTATATTCACCTTGAAAAGTGGGAATCATTTAAAATTACAGATATCAAACAATTTTATTTCTTTAATTCACCCATTGTTTTCCAACTACCCCTAGAAAATGAGTACTGAAGCTTATTTTTCAAGTAATGATAACACTGTATAATCAGGGAAGAAAAAAAATCAAACAAAAACAGAAAGTGCTGTAGACACTTATCAAGTCAGGCAGCATTGTTAGAGGAGTTTTAGACCCAAAACATTTACTGTTTCTCCTTCCATGTATGTTGCCTGACCCACTTCGTGTATCCAGCATTTACTGCATAATCAGAGTATTGTTTGAGACTCCTGACAAAGCTTCTCACTTGCATCAGAGGCAATTTTACCTAGTGAACCTCTGGATACTGGTCTGAGTTTAAGATGGAGAAAGATGAAAAACGTTATTAAAACAATACGTATACAAGGTATGATAAGGTACCACTAGTTCTCAATACATGCAAATGACTATAATTCTAGATTAAACATCATGTTAAAGCTGGCCACCAGTAAGTCACATATTTAAAAATGAAATCTTATTTTCTTCAGTGGCCAGAATTACTAAATCCAATTTGGGGGTTACATTCAACCATATATGCATCTATAAATGAAACACAAAAGCAGTTTTGACTACATGTGAATTTACCAATACATCTTTGCCTTCTTCTGGATTTGGATACTTGACAGTTGGAAACTCTGGATCAGGATCTTTCTGCTCTGGAACTGCAAGAGGAGGAGCCAAGTCGAAAGCTGTGAAAGCTGCTTGTACAAATTCATGTCCAACTCCATGCACAGACGTGTGCACAAATTTAAGTTTGGTGCTTTTATTTATATCCCTAGATATTAAACGGAAATTGAAGTCAGATAAAAAAGTGCCGCATCAGGCAACTGAAAGCAGTGATCAGTTTTTTTAAAAAAAAGAAACTGACGAACAAACATGTTAAAATGAATTGAATAATCAACATTAAAATATTTATTTGCAAATAAAATTGGTAATACTCGAAACCCATGTTAATTTGAGTGGTCAACTACAACATGATTGTTGTTGCAGATATTGAAATTTCAGTCACAGTTTAGCACATAGTAAATTTTAGGTGCCAACCTCATACTTTTCAAGCAAGGCACATTGATTAAGGACTAATACACCTAGAAAAACCACAGGGAATGTAGATGAGCCAGGCTGATGGAAAGAGGGCTCTGTAGAAGGAGTGAAGAGGTTTCAGGCACATCAATTACAAAGATAGGGAGTGGCAAATTCATGATAAGGGTGTAGTGAAGGACAAAGTAGGTGCTGCGGAAGGAGAGAGGGAAACAGTTATTTCAAATGGCATGAGCACACTGATTACTTAGCGAATTAACAAATAATTTTAAATTTTGAATTAACAGGGATGCCAGAAATACTCAAACAAGCCTGTCAGTATCTATTGGGATAGAAACAAATGTAACATTTATGGTTAATGATTTTACAACAGAGTTAGAATAAAAAAAAGAGATTTAACACATTTTAAGCAAATGGAGGGGCAGGGAAGGGAAAAAGATAAAAGGTAAAAGGTAAGAGTACAGGCAAGATATATAATGTATGAAATGCAGCTTGCTCTGATGAATAATGTTCATGTTTTGTGTTTATATTTCAGATGCTCAACATCTATAATATTTTGCTTTCATACAGCAGGATTTCAGACAAAACTGAATTTGATTTAGCAATATTACTCTGATATCTTATCATTCAAGTCTGAGGATCAAATGATTAAATAAATTAAACAATAAATCTGGTTAACCAATTTTTTTATTTTGAGGTAACAAATAAAAAAAATTGATCTGATCTGGACACTCACCTGTAAAAGCAATGTTTCCGTAAACATTCAAGATATTTATTTTTCATATTTTCATAAGGATCTTTAAGGAGGGAACTACTGTCAATAAGCGTGTCATTCCATGACTCTGGCCAAGGCTCTAAATTTTCCTCAATGGCCTTTGCGATTTCTTCATCATAAGGTGCAACAATCTGAGCTCCATTTTCCCGGTAAACCTGACAATTACCAACAAACCAGATTTGTTGCAAGATTTACAAACTTGCCTCAGTGCTTGAGCAATTGTAAATAAAACTCATCTGTGTGATGGCTTCTAAAAATAGGTATATATTAATTTAGTGCCAAAGAATAAGCAAGATCATTCCAACAGATATGAACCAATGGGAGAGGTAAGGGATAAAGCCAAATATGTTTGATTTGCAAGAAAATGCCAGGCTTTTCAAGTTAAAGCATTGCAAGTTACACAATTCATAGAAGAATCAGAATTGTTATTGCAAAGAAGGCATTTAGCCTATTGAGTCCATGCTAGCTTGTTTCCAAACTACCTTTTAAGTCCTATTCCTCCAATTCAATGGCTTATGAAAATTAAGTGCGATTCAGTGGGGAAAAAAAAAAGCATTGTTCCCAATTTTTGCCTATAATTTAGGGAAAAAAAATTCATTTACTGGATGAACTGTGGAATTCCTTTGCAATTTAGGGTATCTCAGCATGCACACAAATCAAATTCCACGGAAAATGGAATTTTTGCATTAAAAATGCAACAACATTTTTGCATTGCAATGAAGTGCAAGGCCACAAAAATCAGGCCAATTTTATGAAGACATAACCAGCAAGGAATGCAACTCATCACTTATACAGATCAATAGATCATGAGCAGTGCTGTTATATTCTTAATAGTAATGACGGAGGAGTTCTCTGGATAGGCATTAGGTTTGTTACACACTTGAGATATTGTAAATAAAACATAAGAACCATATTATCTTTAGTCCAATTAATGGTCACTTTACTGTAAAAGTCCAAGCACTAACTTCTGAATTTTATGTACCAGAGTGCTAAAACTCTGATAGCATGTCCTTCATCCTCTCAGCTGAACTGACAAAGAAAACAGGACAAATACAAGTTACTCAAAATACCATTGAGCACCACAAATTAAATTTGGCTTGAGAAACAAAAACAGATGCAGTCTTGAGACTTATTGTATTATCTTAAATAATTATACAAACTCAAGATAAAATAGATCCTGTAATATTTTTACAAGTATGGTTGAAGGCATTACACTCTTTAGTCAATTTTATATTGAAAAAGACTCAGTGCACAGTTGATTTCCAAAGCATATTTTGCATATCTGTTACCGGCTAACCCTAGAGCAATTAGGACTTTCCAACAATAGTTTGGAAGACCTGTGGCAAGTATCAAAGGTTTTTGAAGTAGCCGTCATGATACTGCCCAAGTCACACAGATCATGCAAAACAAAAGTGGAATAAAAAAAACCACACTGAATAAAATTAAATTGTTTGAACAAGAGAATATGAACCCAACAGAATCCTGTACAAAGCTTAATAATCAGTAAAAAGGTTTTCAATTTTGTTGATGCTATTGGTTAATTGCCCAAAGATTTTCCTGCTTCAGATATCAGAAGGAATGCAGAAATCCCATTCCTACTACTATTGGCTCATTGTGAAGTACTAAAGCCTAAATGAAACTAAAGTCATTATATGTGGGATTATCTTATTTCGCTGTCAGTGCGCAGATGGCTGAGGAATGGGGGGGGAGAAAAAAAATTGCATCACACTTAAGTATTGACACAGACAAATTCTTGGTCTGCCATTCATTTTTGTCAATCTGCCACTGCAATTCAAAGTGCTTTTGCACTCTACTTACAATAGAATTGCTGTACAATAACCATTTACACAAATCATTGTACAGACTCAGTACTTCATCACAATACATTCAAACTAGGAGAAAAACTGAACTGATTTATCAACTAATGGATTTGGGTAAAGTGACAGTATTGCACAAAGAACTGCATATTTACCTTATAACCATTATCCTGCTTGGGGTTGTGAGATGCTGTTACCATTATTCCAGCACACAGCTTCAACTGGGATACAGTAAAAGGCTAGAAAAAAAGTTGGACAGAAACAGTTATATTTAAAGGAGGAACTGTCAGTTATAAACCAATAGTAGAAATTTATGTATAACAAGTGCAAATATAATTTACAAAAGTTGAATTTTGATACACTAGATATTACATTGTTCTGATAATCATTTAGAAGTTTCTGATAACAATGAATTAAATTTCAAGAGGTTCACTCTCATTGATTTGATATCTTCTGAAGTTGGAGAGATTCATAAAAATTTGGATGGTTCTAAATGTTTTTTCATTGGGCTCAGAAGCACCACTCTCACCTCTGAATCTTAATTCTCCATTCTGGAAATCTGAACACATTTATTTCATTGTTTATATATGTTGTTGTATGATTGCTGCATAATCAGTGTCATCTTTGATAAGACGACAATTATCCCTCAACAAACACCTAAAACACAATTTAATCATTTATTTCGACACCACTTATGGAAAGTTGTTTCACACATTACACCGATGAGTGCAAGGTCAAGAGTACTTTGGCCATATCTGTCTAGACATCCCAAGGTCACGAAGAGAGTCAAATATAACTCTCACTTATACAATGCCTTTAATATAGCTTTGCAAATCCAAAAAAGGTATTTCACAGGAACACTACGGAAAGGAAAACAAACTGAGCTAAGAAGACAGGACTAAAAGCAGGTTTCAAATACTATCCCAAGGAAGAATGAGAGATTTAGATGCACAGACCATGAACAAAAGAATGAGAGTTTCAAATTAAAGGCATTGATTGACCGAAGCCAATTTATGCCATCAAGAGGAGTGATGGACGACTGGGATAAGGTGCAAGTTACGATAGAAAAAGAACTCAGAATGGGCTGAAGTTTACAATGGGTGGAAAGTGGGAAACAAGCCAAGAGTTACTGGAATAGCTGAGTCTGAGATAATAAAAGTATAAAGGTTTCAGCAGGAGATGGTTGAAGCAGGACTGAAAATAGGTCTTGGTGACAGACAAACCACCAGTCAAATGAGCCTCCAGTGTCAGAAGCAAATAGAAAGGAACGCAGAGCAAATTAGTGGAAAATTGGCAGAGGTCATAAGATGTTAAACTAATCAAGTGATTTTATAATGATATAGAAAGCTCAATAGTTGTTATTTGAATCTATGAATGTAACTAAATCCTTAATTCTTGCAGGATTCTCGTGTTGTTGTACCAGAGATACTGAAGCACAAATATGTATGCAATTACTTTTAAGATCCTTGTTATAATAAGACATTACTAATGATCAATTTTTGCATAATTGATGAATAATGAATGCAATCATTGAGCTTTACAGTGAGAATGTAGATTACACTATTCATACAGTACTTTAGTTCATCTGTATGTACAGTCTCAGGTACAAAGAATTGCAGCAACTATGCTTTATATTTGAGTCCAAGTTAAGCTTTATGACCCGTTACTCATTATGACTTTTTTTCCCAATCTTTTTATTAGTTTTCAAATTAATACAGATTGATATATAGCATCAATATTTATACATGTAATACAAAGAGATCAGGATAACAATCATAGTATAGACAATCATAAAGAACAATAAAATATTAAAAAAATCTGTAGATCCAATGATCTTTTAAGAAATGAATATAATATAAAAGAAAGGAAAGAAGAAGATTTATTATATAAATTTAAAAAAACCCAAATCAATAAGAAAAGTTATAAACAATATAAACTAAACAAAAAAAACTTTAAAAAAAACAAACGACAAAAAAATGAAAAAAAAACTGGGCTAAAATTTCTCAGTAGAAACAGAGCAATATTATGTCATCAAGTCCATTCCTCCAAGTTGGAAAGTTATTGAAAGGGGATCTACATCATGTGAAAATATTGAATAAATGGACTCCAAATTTAAGCAAAGGATCAACAGTACCACTCCTAATTTTTTCCAAGTTTAAACATGATATAGTTTGAGAAAACCATTGAAAAGTAGTAGGGGGTATTGGATCCTTCCATTTAAGCAAAATGGATCTTTTGGCCATTAATGTAATAAAGGCAATCATACGATTAGCGGAAGCAGATAAATGGCCAGACTCTATCCCTGGTAATCCAAAAATTGCAGTGATAGGGTGTGGTTGTAAATCAATCTTCAATACATTTGAAATAATGTTAAAAATGTCTTTCCAATATTTTTCCAGAAGAGGACAGGACCAAAACATATGTGTCAAAGAAGCCACATTCGATTTACATCTGTCACATATAGGATTTATAATGGTTATAAAAACGAGCTAACTTATCTTTGGACATATGGGTCCTGTGGGCTACCTTAAACTGTATCAAAGAGTGTCTGGCACACATTGAAGATGTATTAACTAAATGAAGAATTTTCTTCCAAGCCTCTATAGGTATAGATGTCTGGAGTTCACTTTCCCATTCATTCTTAGTTTTGTCTAATGATTCTAGACGTATTTTCATAATTAAATTGTAAATTATTGCTATCAAGCCCTTCTGATAAGGATTAAGACCTAAAATTTTTTCCGTAGTTTCAATTTTGTAAGGTGTTGGAAAAGAGGGTATAGTAGTTTTTAAAGAAATTTCTAATCTGCAAATATCAAAAAAGTGTGATCTCGGCAAATTATATTTATTAGACAATTGTTCAAAAGATGAAAAACAGTTATCAATCAATAGATCACGAAAACATACTATATTCCCTTCCTTTTCCATATGGAAAAAGCTGAGTCAGCTCTGAATGGATGAAAGAAAAAATTAGATTGAATGGGACTTGACAAATTAAATTTATTCAATCCAAAAAATTTACGAAATTGAAACCATATTCGTATTATATGTTTAACAATTGGGTTAGTCATACGTTTACTTAATTTGGTAAGTGCTCATTATGACCTTGATCTGAAATTTTACAACCTTCAGAGTCAGAAAAATCAGTAGTGGTAAGCAGCGACTGCTTCAGAAGTCTCAAGGACTCTGCAAAGAAAGTTCCTTTCAGTCAGCACCTCATTGACAACTTGATAACTCCCAACCAACAAGGGCAGTAGAATACCCACACATTGCCCCAAAGGCTTTGAATTCCACCATGATTAGCAGTTAAGAAGCTTTTGACTCTGCCAGAAAACAGGTTTGATGAGGACGATTAGGAGATCAATGAGCTAATTAACCATAAACTCAAGACATTCTTGGATTACAAATTCCATCATGCCTCATGGGAAAGAGCATCTCAGGCACCTGAAGGCTGAAGTCCAACAAAAAATCCCAAAACCTGAAGAGCAGTTGTGGATGGAAAGGGGTCGGAAGATTCAGGAAATTGTTGATAATTTTGATGTAATAGGTAATAATGTGTAGGCAATTACGGATTGTGTAAGTTAGAGACACAGTATGATCAATACCTAAAACCAGTGTAGTAAAATTGTAAAAGTAGGGATAGGGAACAGAAGTCAAATGCAAAATAAACACTACCCGAATAGATAAAAACTGTGACATGAAGGGAAATCAAAGGAGTTTGTTTGAACTTTCTGAAGACATCATACACACAGGAAGAATTTAATGGGACTTCCAGGAATTTTACAAGAGGAGTTAAAATATAAAGTCCTCAGATGCCAAAAGCAAATTTACAGAGGAACAAGTTAATTTATCCAGGACACACTTATGTAGATTACATAGAGTTATATTGAAGACCATAGGTTATAGGGAAGACCAGAGTCTCAGATATTGTTGTAACAAAATGAACTATAAACTACATCTGGCTATGATTAAAAGGATAAATATCCAGCCTGCATCCCAATCAGAAGGAGGAATAAACACCTCTCCAGAGCAGAAGCAACGGTAGCTTTGGCTTAGCCTTCTGAAGAAGGAAGAGAAAGGTCAATAAAGTTAGCTAGCCAAGTATCCAATCTGGTCCAGGAAACTTACGCACATTTTGGTCATGCCGTTACTTTCAATCAGAGCACTGAAAGAGTTCATTTTGCCATCAAACTGCCTTTGGGGAAACTCCCTCACCAACATTGTTTGCTGTCAAATCTTTGGAAAGTTCCAGTAATTAGAATTGTACCAGTTCCTTTATTCTAATCAGAGGCTGATTCTCTATCACATTAATTATTTTCTTGTATGCTTTCTCATATCAATTTACAGATCCATTACTATCTGCAAATTGATGAGGATTAAAAGTCACTTAAAAAATCTATAATTTTAGTACCGTCTCTACTTTTTAACCTTTTAAACAAGTGACTTCATATGATATAGAAACGCACAATAGTCATTATTTGAACTTCATAATATTATGTTATTTTTAAAAAGATTTTCAGTGTGTGAATATTTATCTATCAATTGAATCTGGTTTGAATACCTGCCCCCTTGTGGCTACCAGGACATCTTGCTGCAGAATACTGGAGGTCTCCCCCAGTTAATGAATTTGCTTACTGAATCTTAGCAAGAAAAAAAAAGCTTCTATTTTATTTACTTTATCATGAAAGCAAAGAGAAAGAACACATTTGGTGTCCATGAAAACCATTAACACTCTATTTGATTAGATTAATGGGAAGGAGTCTGTGAAATAATCAAATTAAAATGGGGATAAGCATCCCATCTTGAGCACTTGCATTCTTCTATTTGGCAACAATGGCCATTGGATGAATGACTTGCAAGTTTCAGCTTGTCAAAACAACCTTGCTTTTGACTTACTGCATCTTTACTGGAAGGACATTGACTTTTCTTACCATCCATGGCAACTGGTATCCTCTGCGAAAGTTAAGGATTGACAGTACTGCCCACGAATCAAATTTTTGCATAATGAAAGATTCTTTAGGAACCCAACTCCTATGTTAACCTGGGAAAAATTGTATCCCAAAATTTGACATTCTGACGTGAATTGGTCTGCTTATTCTAATTTATGTTAAAGTTCCCATTAAGGCTCCTCAGGCCAATTATATTCTTATCTGATCTCTTCACTTATCCATTCTATTGTTCACATTCTATGCCAATAACTGACAGCTCACCCCTACTCTTAAATTTTTCACATTTGTTAATTCAGTACTCAACTCTACACTGCCTGCTTACCTCTCATTATGTCCTCTCCATTCACTGAAACCTTCAAGCAATTCACCTTTGTACGAGAGGATGAACAATTGAGGGGAAAAAAATCATGTTACCAAGAAAATAATGATCATTATAATTTAAACCCAGACAGTTTCAAACTGCTGTTTTCTATCAAACTTTACTCAAGTCCAGAAACCAGTAAGGAGTACACAAGACACATACACATTAGTGAATACATACCACAAGTGGTGTTGGAGTAATCTGAGAGAAAAGATACACAGGAATACCTTGGCTAATCAGAACAGTGGCAGCAAATCGGGCAAATCTGAAAAATCAAAGAAAAAAAGTTAGCTTTAAAATTTAAAAGTTAAGGGGAAAAAAAAGACATTTTTGATTAATGCTAATCTTTAAATAGAAAAATTTTAAACCTGTTTCAAATGCATTCCAGCACTTCATATCAACACAGAAAATACTTACAAAAAGAAGTCATTTTATTCATTATGGAAGTTTCATTAGCAAACAATTTAGATAATTGGACTGGGCAACACTTTACTGAACTGGTTCAATGAAAAATGGTAGTTAACCATATTATTTTCTCAATCAAATGTGTGATGAAAACTAAAATGTGAACTAGATAATAAGGGAAGTTCACATAAAAAATACTAAAAGATATACTGATAAATCCACGTAAAAAGGCCTTAAAATTTGTGCTCAAAATCAGTACCCAAGTCTAGTTTGAACCGATTTTCCAAAAACAAAGGTTTCTGTTCAGGTTTCTGTGCAAAACTAATGGCAGATGTACAGTCTTTCACCAACCAGCAGAGCCAATATTTCAAAACATAATAGTCTATTCCCTGACCAGTGTTAAAAGACCATGATATATACAAGACTAATAGAGCTGGAAGTAGCTTCATCAAAAATAATACACCAGATTTTGGCAGCAGTTCTGCACCAAACTGATGACAATTCTCAATATGCCAGCAAGTTTAAAGATTCCCATCCAGACACAAAGTCCCAAAGATACTGGCCATGCCCTGCCAACCACTTCCCAGCTGCAGAATCAAAACCACTGCAGATGCTGAAAATCTGAAATAAAAACAGAAACACTCAGCAGGTCACACATCTGTGGAAAGAGAGAAAGTTAGGCCAAAGACCTTCCAACAGAAGTGAGAAAGGGAGAAAACATGCTAGCTTTGAGTTGCACTGAAGGGGTGGGGAAGAAGAGAAAGAGAATGGAGAGGACAAAAGAAATCTCTCTAATAGAGTGAAGTTGGGGTTGCCCATAGGAAACAGTAATTAAAAAAAAAGGTACAAAATGCAGGGCTATAAGACAGGCCAAGCAGAAAAACAAGTTACCTGAATATAGAGTCTGGAAGGTTGTAATGTGCCTAGACAGAAGACAACGTGCTGTTTTCTTAAGGTTACAGTGGGCCTCATTTAACATTTTTACCTCCTGCCCAAGATCCACAAGCAAAATTGTCCCAGCAGACCCATTGTTTCAGCTTGAACTTGCACCTCAAAACTTCTTGCTTGCTATCTTGACACCATCCTTTCTCCCCTGGTTCAGTCCCCTCCTACATACCTATAACACCTGTAATTACCCCCTGCCACTTTGACAGCTTCCTACTACCTGGTCCCAATCACTAATGATTAAAATGGATGTACAGTCCTTCCACATTTCCATCCCACACCTGGACAGTCTGTGGACCCTCTGCTTCTTCCTTGAACAGTTCCCCTCCACCAACACAATCATTTGCCTTGCTGAACACATGAAACTGTTTCTATTTCAATTCCATTCACTTTCTCCCCATTAAAAGATATAGCAATGGAAACTCACATGAGCACAAGTGGTTTGCCTTTTTGTGGGATATATGGAGAGTTTTGTTTTTGCTTCACTCCTACTTGGGGGGCCCCTCCCTGAACTCCTTTCCAATCCATCCTGTAGACGAGGCTTCCTGTCCTCATCAAATTCTAAACTTGCATTATTTCCACACTGCTCTCACATGTTCCATCTCCTCACTTCCCCACTTGGATCTCTCCATCTCACGGAATAAGCTGGTGACAAATATCCATTATAAGCCTACAGACTCCCATAGCAATCTTGACTATACTTGCTCCCACCCCTGTCTCCTGCAAGGACTTTATTCTTTCTCCCAGCTCCTCCATCTCCATTGCATTTGCACCAATAATGGTATTTTCCACATAGGTGCCTGAGATGCCTTCCTTCTTCCTGAACTGTGGTTTCCCTTCCAACAAAATTAACAGATCTCATGATTATTCTATTTCCTGTACTTCCTCACTCACCTCCTTGACAGAGTTTCTACACTGCAAACCTTATAACCCCACCAGTCTGTTTTCCACAGATCAGCCTGTGTGACTTCCACCAGTGCCAACAAGATTCCACAACCAGACACACACACATTCTCTCCCCTCCACACACATTTTGACTTCTTGACCTGCTCTTCCATCTTCACCAATCAGTCCCCTTCTTATGTCACTTTCCCCATACAAGCACAGCAGACAATACCTGTTCTTTCACAAATAGCCCTATGAAGTGAAGTTACAGCTCGTTCTTCCAATCTAGTGTACTGCATTTGGTCCTTACAACGTGATCTCCTCTACATTGCAAGAAACAAACACAGACTGGGCAATTTCTTTGCAGAGCACCAGCATTCAGTCTGTAGTGATGACTTGAGGTTCCTGTTGCCTGTCATTTTAATTCTCTCTCTCACTGGCATTCTGACCAGTCTGTGGCTTCCCGTACTGTTATAAAGAGGCTGAACGCAAGCTTGAGGAACTGAGCTCATTGCAACCTTCCAAACCCAATACCAAGTTCTACAACATTGAGCAACTTGCTTTCTTTGTCTGCATCGAAACAGACCAGATCATCAGTCTGTGATATTGACACAGATTTTCATTTACAGAGATTCAGTGGCCAAGTTAACTTCTCCCTTCAATCTGGTACAATTATACACTTCAATACATAACATTGAGGAGGCTCTTTGAAAATAAACTATTTTCTTACACACATTGGTATTGAAAAAAATTACAAAATACACAGAAAATTAATTCATTCCTTGACAAAATAAACTTCACCTTTGACTACTGCTTCCACTGGGAGGATGAGCACGTGCATCAAACCCAATCACTACACCTCTGTCTTTACATCTGGAAATGATTTTCCAGATATCGACACAAACCCTGGAATAAGATAGAAATAATTATTGGGTATGTAAATTTGTTCCAACAGGCCTTCTACATTCAGTGCTGAGGCTTCTTTTTGTAAATAATGCACTCTAGCATACGGCTGTTAAAAATTAATTCTACTCATAACTGATTAAAAATTAATTAATTCTGCATAGAATCAATCCCACTTGAAAATACAGATGTTACTAAACATATCTGGCAACAGTTCAGAATTTTTTAATGAAAAACTGCAGCCATTATTACAGCCAAATTCATTGCAGCAGCATACAAATCTCTTGCTGACTTCTGAGTGCATTTACCATATTTTCTAATATCACACCTCAGTTCACACATTTTATCTGATGGATTAATAAAAGCACTGCATTCACTGGTTTCAAAATAATAATAAAAAATACATAGTTTATCAGTGCAGTGTGTTTTTTTTTGTCATGTAGCTTTGATAGAAGCTTTGATAGAAAGTCAAATCATCTGATTGTTAACTAGATCACATTTTAGGGAATATGTATTTCCTAGACAAAGCTCTTCCTGCCCTACAAACTGACCAAATGCCTGTAGAACTTAAGTCACCTCTGAACTATATGGAATGAAATTATAGTTCAATACCATATCTGAATCATGCTCAAACAATTTACCTGGGTAGTCTGAATAATGGTCAGGTCATTCATGCAAGAAAATCCTGGTCCCATGACTGATCGTAACCCTGCTGTTCCAAAGAGCATCCTGGACCCAAAATATTTTTTAAGCTGTTCAATGTTCCCATCACAGTTCTGCTGTCTAACTTCTGCTAATGTTTTAGGATTCTAGAAAAGCAAAAGAAAAATCATGAGTTCAAACATTTGCTAGGTAAGCAGCATTACGCAATACTTTGACTAGTTACAGAACAACAGCAATGATTCTTTTGTAAATGTTTGAAAAACATAATTTTAATTGATAATTGCTGTTGTTATGTTCTTTACAATCAAGTTTCTGGGTCCAGAATTGAAACTAACATCGGTTATATCTGGTCAAATCACACTGGATTTATTTACCTCTGATGAAGGAGACTTGCATTATAGCCAATGATGACGTGTAAATCAGAATACAAGGTAGAAAAACAGAAACTTATCATTTCAAATGATGCAGTGAAACACTTTTACTGGCATTCAATTTTACTGGAAAACTTTTGCTATTAGTTCAAATGTGCACCCAGGTTTCATTTGTCCTTTAGAAAAGTAGTTGATAGCAAAATTTGTCACAAACACACTAGTTTTCCATAACTAATCCAAAACAGCATTCAACCTATTATCTGAATTCCTAAATTCAATCCACATTTCTTTATAAATGAATGCAAGCATTGTTCATTTAATTCACTAAAGCAAATAGTGACAGAAATGATAAGCAGCATTAGTAGGGGAAGAGTACTGTGGAATAATTAGTGACCAACCCTTTTTCTGCATTCATATTCATTCCTGTTAATAACAGTCCTCTGCTTGTGAGATTTCAACCAGCATTATTTCTGGTCTTAGAAAGAATGTTTATACAATACATAAACAGAAAACACTGGTAACATTCACATTGGAGAGCAGATGCTATAACATCTGATTGAACACTTTTTAAGAATACAGGCATACACCACGAACAGAAATATCATACCTAGTTACCTTCTCAATAAACTCAATTAGTTTAATATCAGAAATCTATGAAACCTTTTGAAGTCAACCTGAAAATCTCCAGTACTTCCCAATGATTGCAAAAATCACACTGATCAACTATTTCTATCAAGTTTCCTGTAACTGGCGTAAAACTCAGACCTTCAATGCAGGGTTAAATGATTGTCCACTTCATGGAAAATTGGTGGACAAACATGGAAGAAAGTTCCGATTAATAAGTGGACGGTTGCCGGAACGGAGAAAAGTTCCCACCATTTATCCAGATATTTGAGTGGAGGGGACTCAAAACAAAAACATCAACGCTTGCTGTTGACAATAAAAATAAACCGAAGAGATTACATTTCGGGGAGACGAAAATGAACGGTCAGAACAAGCAAACAGATGGCAGGTGTAATTAAAACAGTGGCTAAGTGTGCGGTGGAACATTTTGAGAGGAAAGAGTTATTGGTCGGACGCACTTTCAAAGGAACAGAGACGAATGCAAAATGTACCCGAGAAGTGACAGCGTCCAGCAGCAGCTGCCCTGCCCTCCCCTGTCACAACGCGGAGGCTGAGTCGGATCCCAGCAGTTGCCCCCTAACCAGCCTCCCCCTCTCCGACTCAACCCCGCTCCTCGGCCTCCTCTCACCTTGTCCCACTGCAGCCACTGCACGATCGCCCGATCAAGCTCATCATTCGAGGCCATTCCGACACGTTCTGCTCCCCGCAACACACCACCACCACCGCCGCGCTGGACCTGTACTCCCTGACCAATTAACGCCCAATGCCTCGCTCGCTGACCAATCAGCACACCCTTACCAGCCAGACCTCGTGTTACTCACCAATCAGCGCCAGGGAGCCACACACTGACCAATCACCGCCGGATTCCGATTCCAACCAGTCAGCGCCAGATGGTCGCACACTGACCAATCGCCGCCGGATTCCGATTCTAACCATCAGCGCCCGAACCGCTTCGCTGAACCCGTAGTGAATGAGAGAGAGAGAGAAAAAATACGATCCAAGGAAGTTAAAACCTGTGAGATGAGGGGAGTTAGAGAGAAAACACAAGCGAAGGGACGTGAAAGGTGAGAAGTCAGGCCATGCAGGTGGAGAGAGAAAAATGGAGCCGGTATTGCTGGCAGATGACCAGTTCTGATACAAAGAGCTAGTTCCCCAAAGTTGCTAAATTCCGTATTGAGCCCGGAAGACAACAGGGGTGCCCGATGGAAGATGAAATGTTATTCCTCATCTTACATTGGCCTAGTTTATAACAGTGCAGGGGACCACAGGCAGATATGTCGGTGTGGGAGTAGAATGGAGAATTAAAGTGAATTAACCCGAAGCTCAGGGTCCGACCTTGTCACTAAACAAGGTGCTCCACAAAGTGGTTATCGAATCTGTGTTTGATTTTTCCAGTGCATTGTAAGCATCAAGTGCAGTGCACTAGGCTGAAAGAAGTGACAATGAATCACTGCATCATTTGGAAGGACGGTTTGGTGAGCAGAGTAAAAGGACAGATGTTGCATCTCTTGTGGTCAGTATTGAATTGGCCCTTCCTATTTCTCAATCTACACGTTGTCCTTCAAAATGTCATCTGAAAAAACTGTCAGCTTGTCCTTGTATGTTGTGACATCAGCTCTACCTTAACGGCTTTCTCTCTCTCAACTTCTCTGTTCTCGTCCAAGGTTGTTAGGCTTCTTGCCCAAACACCCAGTACTTCCTCTAATCAAATATTGGGGAAAATCAGAGACATGATCATTGTCTCTGCTATAAACATAATTCCCCCTGCCACTGATTCCATCTTTTGGTCTCTAACTACTGTCAGAGATTGAATTGGATTATTTATATTTGTATAATACTTGACCTGAAATGAGCTTCCAAACACAAATGACTGAAATGGCTTATTTCCACCTCCATCATGTAAACAAACTGCACTGATGCCGCAAGCATTTATGGTTGAGTAATTCATTATGCACTTCTGACGTTTAGACTTCACTGCTCCATTGCACTCCTTGGCTGCCTCCCGTGTCTAATGCTCAACCTTCATGCCTAGCAAAAGTCCACCGTTCATGTCCCAACTTCCTGCCAGTCAATGTCACCCATCAACCCTATGCAAGGTGGCCTGCATAGGTTGTCAGTTCAGCAACATCTTGAGGTTAAAATTATTATCCTTGTTCTCAAATCACTTCATGAGCACCATCTGGGCCATCCCATCTTCTCACAGCTACCATTGGGCAGGAGGTACAGAAGCATGAAGTCCCACAGCACCAGGTTCAAAAACAGCTACTTTCCTTCAACCATTCGGTTCTTGAACAAACCTGCAGAATGCTAATCACTACCTCAGCATAACAACACTATGATGACTTTGTACTAGTGATGGGGACTTTGGACTTTGTTTTTTTTTGTTCTAATTGTGTTCCTTCTTGTATAAATTGTGTATAATTTATGTTTTTCTTGTGAATGCTGCTTATCTGATGTCATGTGCCTGTCATGCTGCTGCAAGTAAGTTTTCATTGCACCTGTGCATACATGTAACATTTTATAAGCTATCAACACTCATACAACTCTGACCCCTTGAGCTTATTTGATTTTAATCAGTCCACCATTGGCAGACATACAGTCAGCTGCTAAGTTACCCCCAATAAACTTCCCCAGCATCCTACTTTTCTTTATTCATTTGGGACACTCCTTTAAACCTTGTTCATTTGTTCCTTTGTCTCATACAGTACTTCCTTATGTGACTTGTTATCAAATTTTGTTTGGGTGAATATCCAGTGAAGCACCTTGGGATATTCTACTGTTAAAAATTGCTAAATAAATACAAGTTGTTGGTGATAAAATGTTCTTAATGTTTGCACCAAATAATCGGAACTCTGGCCTTTTCTCAACAAGGTTAGGATACAAACGGGAGGAAGTTATGGTCCAGTAGCAGAGAACTGGTTCCAGTTTGCTCATATCTCATTGGAGTATTGCATTCAGTAGTCATTCCCACATCTTATTCTCATATTGTCATATTTCCTTATGAGAGCTATTTGCCCTCAGAGCAACCCCCATTCTCCCATCTAATTCTGTGCAACCTGCTCTCTCTCGCAATGTCCCATTAACAACCCCTCCCCCCCACTTCTGATTCTCCTACCACCCACCTACAGTCAGATTAATTTACAGTAGTCAATAAGCCGAACACCAGCACGTCTTTGGGATTTGGGAGGAAACTGGAGCACCTGAGGGAAACCCACAATACAAAGGGGAGAGTGTGCAAACTCCACAAAGACAGCACAGGAGTTCAGGATCGAACCTGGGTCACTCTAGCTGTGTGACCGTTGCTCTACTTGCAGCTCCATTGTACCACTCTAGAAAGCCTTGGTGAAGTTTGAAAGAAATTGGGAGCAACACACCCTTACTTTCAAATTTTCTGATCCCCTTCTCCCCATTTTGTGCCTTCTACCAGTTAATTCCATTTACAGGGATTCTATTTAGATGCCTGTCTGACATCTCCAGGGAGAAGTTTGCAACTACTCAAACAACACATTGTAACCAGCTTTGTGCCTTTAATGAAATTTAAGTTCTAAAATTGAGTTATAAAAGCACATGAACATTATAAATAGAGTATGAAAAAGCTAATTATTTAGATTTTTATTCCAATTTGCCAGTACACATGATTTAGATACAAGTGAAATAACCAACATGCTTCAGCAATAGAAAAATTAGATCAGACCTCACAGACATTTTTTAAAATTTGTGTCCAATAGGCAGATCATTTTCAGACAGGGCAGATATATTACTATCTGCTAATATCCAGAAGATGCTGTAGAAGACCATCATTGCTACCATAAGTGAAAAACAATTATGACCTTTAGATTGGCTTCCTCACAAAAATGGTGTGCTTATCCCAAGGAAGAAGTAGTACACTAAGGGGAGGACGAGGCAGCCATGGCTGACAAAGGAAGTCAGGGACAGCATAAAAGAAAAGAGAAGGCATACAATATGGCAGAGTTTAGTAGGAAGCCAGAGGATTGGGAAGCCTTTAAAGCCACAGAGGACAACTAATAAAGCTGTAAGGGAGGAGGGGATAACTAGATATACGAGGGTAAACTAGTCAATAAGATAAAAGAAAATTCCAGAAGTTCTTTTTAAATACATAAAAGGTAAAAGAGAGGCAAGAGTGCACATTGAACCACTTGAAAATGATGCTGGAGAAGTAGTAATGTGGAACAGGAAAAAGGCGGAGGAGCTAAACTTTGCGTCAGTCTTCACAGTGGAAGACACCAGTAACATGCCAGAAATTCAAGAGAGTCAAGGGGCAGAGGTGGGTGCAGCAGCCATGACTAAGGAGAAGGTGCTGAGGAAGCTGAAAGGCCTGAAGATGGATAAATCACCTGGACCAGTTGGACCACACATCAGAGTTCTGAAAGAGGTAGCTGAAGAGATCGTGGAGGCATTAGTAGCGATCTTTCAAGAATCAATGGAGTCAGGGAGGGTCCCAGAGGACTGGAAAATCGCAAATGTGACACCACTGTTTAAGAAAGGATGAGGGCAAAAGACAGGAGATTATAGCCCAGTTAGCTTGACCTCAGTGGTTGGTAAGATTTTAAGTCCATTATTAAGGAAGAAATTTCAGAGTACTTGAAATTATATGATAAAATAGGATGAAGTCAGCATGGTTTCATTAAGGGGAGATCTTGCCTGACAAATCTGTTGGAATTCTTTGAGGAGGTAACAAGATTAAGATTAAGATCTCTTCATTAGTCACGTGTACATCGAAACACACAGTGAAATGCATCTTCTGCGTAGAATATGCTGGGGACAGCCCACAAGTGTTGCCATGCTTCCGGTGCCAACAATAGCATGCCAACTTCCCAACCCGTATGTCTTTGGAATGTGGGAAGAAACCGGAGCACCCGGAGGAAACCCACATAGTCATGGGGAGAACGTACAAACTCCTTACAGAAGCAGGTTAGACAAAGGAGAATCAGTGGATGTTGTTTACTTGGATTTTCAGAAGACCTTTGACAAGGTGCTGCACATGAGGCTGTTAAACAAGATAAGAGCCCATGGTGTTAGAGGCAAGATACGAGCATGGATGGAAGAGTGGCTGACTGGCAGAAGTCGGAGAGTGGGCACAAAGGGGTCCTTTTCAGGATGGCTGTTGGTAACTAATGGAGTTTCACAGGGGTCAGTGTTGGGACCACTACTTTTCACTTTACACATTAATGATCTGGATGAAGGAATTAATGGCATTGTGGCCAAGTTTACAGACGATACAAAGACAGGTGGAGGGACAGATAGTGTTGCGGAGGCAGGAAGTCTGCAGAAGGACAGGTTGGGAGAGTGGGCAAAGAAGTGGCAGATGGAATACAGTGTAGGGAAGTGTGGGGTTGTGCACTTGGTAAGAAGAATAAAGGTGCAGACTGTTTTCTAATGGGAGTTCTGGTTCAGGATTCCCTTAAGGTTAACTTGCAGGTTGAATTGGTAATAAAGTAGGCAAATGCAGTGTTAGCATTCATTTAGAGAGGACCAGAATATGAAAACAAGGATGTACTGCTGAGGTTTTATAAGGTATTGGTCAGACTGCATTTGGAATATTGTGAGTAATTTTGGGCCCCATATCTAAGCAAGGATGTACTGGCCCTGGAGAGGGACCATAGGTTCACAAGAATGTTGCCTGGAATGAAAGGCTTAACATATGAGGAGTGTTCTATGTCTCTGGCCTGTACTCAATGGAGTTCAGAAGCATGAGGGGGAATCTCATCGAAACCTACAGGATACTGAAAGGCCTGGATAGAGTGGGCATGGAGAGGATGTTTCCATTAGGAGAGTCTAGGATCTGAGGGCACAGCCTCAGAATAAAGGTTTGTCCCCTTAAAACTAAGATGAGGAGGAATTTCTTCAGCTAGAGGGTGGTAAATCTGTGGAATTTGTTGCCACAGAGGGCTCTGGAGACTGAGTCATTGGGTATGTTTAAGGCAGAGATTAATAGGTTCTTGATTGTTAAGAGGGTTAAGGTTTCTGGGGAGAAGGCAGGAGAATGGGGTTCAAAAAAAGATCAGTCATGGTTGAATAGTGGAGCAGACTTGATGGGCCGAATGCCTTTATTCTACTCTTATATCTTATGGTTTTGAGGGTGTGAATAAGGACATAAGAAAGAAGCATACATAGGCCATTTGGCACCTTTTAGTCTGGAGCTAAGAATTATTTCCTTGCTAGCAGCTGATGAAATTGGTTAAGGGTTCACAGGCACTAATAGAAGCCATTCAAGAGTCATTAGGCCTCTGTGGAAACTCAGACTGAAGCTATAAGAGCTCTACTAATTGTCACCCAGGAGCAGATTGCTGCCACGTGAGAACAGAACAATCCCATCCACAATAAGATCACTCTTGTCCATAAATAGAGAAAGATCTCTGCAAAACATAGAGCTGTCTCCAGTGAGAATATTGCAACTCGCACAGAAACTGGCAGCTGGGATTCGGTAATCCTCATTGGCATGGTTCTGGAAATTGCAGTTGTAGCATCTGCTTTCATGTTAAGTTCTGCAGGGTTCTACAGAGGGTGAACAAGTATGAAATCCTTTCTGACAGGAAGAGGAAAGTACTCCCAGAGTGGTGCATGCAGAAGAATCTTATTTTGAGGAGGCCAGCTGGAGATTGAGCAGCTTTATGCAAACTTAGACTGAGCATGGGAAAATGTGATATAATTTGGTATTTAGTTTATTATTGTCACGTACCGAGATACAGTGAAAAACTTTTGTTTGAATGCCATCCAGAAGCATCATTACATATGCATGTACATTGAGGTAGTGCAACAGGGAAAAAAAAAACAATGCAGAATATAGTGTTATATTTTCCAGAGAAATGCATGCAGGCAGACAAATAGAGTGCAAGGGCCTTGATGAGGTAGACTGAGAGATCAAGAGCTCATCTTTATTGCGTAAGAGGTTAGTTCAAGAGTTTTATAATGGCAGTATAGAAGCTGTCCTTGAGCCCGGTGGTATGTGTTCTCAAGCTTTTGTATCTTCTGCCCGATGGGAGGGGGGAGAAGAGAAAATGACCATTGTAGAAGGGGTGTTGGTTATGTTTGGCTGCTTTCTCGAGGCAGCAGGAAGTGTAGGCGGAGGCAATGGTGGGGAGGCTGGTTTTTGTGATAGACTGGGCTGGTTTCACAATGCTCTGCAATTTCTTGCGGTCTTGAGCTCAGCAGTTGCATACTGAGCTGAAATGTATCCGGATAGGATGCTTTCTATGGTGCATCTGTAAAATTTGGTGAAGGTCATCAGGAACATGCCGAATTTCCTTAGCCTTCTGAGGAAGTAGAGGTGCTGGTGAGCTTTCTTGGCCATAGCATCCGGTTGGCTGGATCAGGACAAATTGTTGGTGATATTTACACTTAGGAACTTGAAGCTCTCAACCAGCTCCACCTCAGCACCATTGATACATACAAGAGCATGTGCTCCGCCCCACTTTCTGAAGTCAATGACCAGTTGTTTTGGTTTAGTAACATTGAGGGAGAGGTGTTGTCTTGACACCATGCCTTTAGGCTCTTTATCTCCTTCCTGTACTCCATCTTGTCATTGTTTGAGATCTGGCCCACTACAGTGCTGTCATCTGCAAACTTGTAAATGGAGTTGGAGCAGAATCTGGCTACACAGTCGTGAGTGTATAGGAAGTAGAGTAGGGGACTGAGGATGCAGCCTTGCTGGGCACCGGTGATGAGGATAATCGTGGCAAAGGTGTTGCTGCCTATCCTTACTGATTGCAGTCTGTTGGTCAGGTTAAGGAACCAGTTGCAGAGGAAGGTGCCGAGTGTTAGGTCCGGGAGTTTAGAGATGAGATTATTTGGAATATTCTTAAAACAACATTGTAAGAGGAAACACAAGAGACTGCAGATGTTGGAATCTGGAGCAACAAACAATCTGCTGGGGGAAATCAGCAGGTCGAGCAGCATCTGTGGCAGGAAAGGAGTTGTTGACATTTCAGGTTGAAACCCTGCATCAGAACTCCAGTGTTTAACTCCAACATTGTAAGAGGAATGTCCACTTGTTTACATGAGCTTTACTGTTACAGGAAATCCCCAGATAACAAAAGAGTTCCTTCCCTGAGAACTGCTCGCAAGTCCATAAGGCAATCAGACCATAAGATATAGGAGCAGAATTAGGCCATTCAGCCCATCAAGTCTGCTCTGCAATCATGGCTGATCTTTTTCAACCCCATTGTCCCACCTTCTCCCCGTAACTCTCAACCCCCTTACCAACCAAGAACCTATCAATCTCTGCCTTAAATACATCCAATGACTTGGCCTCCACAGCCCTCTGTAGCAACGAATTGCACAGGTTCACCACCCTCTGGCTGAAGAAATTGCTCCTCATCTCAGTTTTAAAGGGACATCCCTTTATTCTGAGCCTGTGCCCTTGGATCCTAGACTCTCCTACTAATGGAAACAACATCTCCACACCTACTCTATCCAGGCCTTTCAGTATCCGGTAGGTTTCAATGAGATTCCCTCTCATCATTCTGAACTCCATCAAATACAGGCCCAGAGTCATAAAATATTCCTCACATGTAAAGCCTTTCATTCCTGGGATCATTCTTGTGAACCTCCTCTGGACCCTGTCCAGGGCCAGCACATCTTTCGTTTGATATGGGGCCCAAAATTGCTTGCAATATTCCAATGTGGTCTGACCAACACCTTATAACGCCTCAGCAGTACATCCTTGCTTCTTTATTCTAGTTCTCTTGAAATGAATGCCAACATCACATTTGCCTTCTTTTCCTCCTGACTCAACCTGCAAGTTAATCTTGAGGAAATCCTGAACTAGGACTCCCAAGTCCTTTTGCACCTCTGATTTCTGAATTATCTCCCCATTTAGAAAATAGTCTACACCTTTATTCTACCTACCATAGTGCATATCCCTACACTTCCCGACACTGTATTCCATCTGCTGTTGTCAACTCAAACACACCGACTGTTAACAGCAAAATCCTTCTTTTATTATCTTGCTAACAAGGGAGCAGTTAAGGGAAAGCACCATGCTCTCAACCAAAAACTGACTCAATCCCCTTTCTTACAATTCCTTCTTATATAGTTTTTTTCTTGTTCAGTAACTTTTCACGACCTGTGCTAGGTCACATAGAGGTCAGATGCAGATAGGCAAAGACCATGACAAAAAACAGACTCAACCCTGACTGCACAAGGCTCAATTCATTCAAGCAGTTAGGGGTTCTTGGTAGATGTAGTGGTGCTGTAGCAAGGACATGCAGCTAATCATTAACCTTTTTGCAACTATGTTATTCATATTCTTCCACACAAACTCCACACTGCTCCCTTTTGTCCTCTAAGGACAACCAATATAGCTCTTAATCATCGTCATACTGTATATTCATCAAGGGATAGAGGGCTTCTTGCTCAGTTTCTATTGAAAGATTAGTTATGGGGAACATGGTGATCGCCATCGGTTCAGGGGGCCTTCACTGTCTTATAGTCCCGTGTAAGGCACGGCCTAGGCACAATGCTCTCTGGATAGACACGCAGGTCACCGCGATTACAGCCAACGCGATGAGGACATATTTTATCAGACACTTAACAATGCTTCCCAACCACCCCCCCAACATTTGGTATCCGTCCCCACCATTCAAAGAGCTTTTCCCCTGCCACTTTTGCAAAATCTTGCATCCACATCTGTTGTTATACGGCCACTCTGATCAACAAGGTAGCCTCAGGACTTGTTGAGAACAGCATAGACCCCTCCGCTAGCTGTCATCAGGAAGTCTAGCAACATACGGTTCTGAAGCACCACTTTAGATAAACATTTTATTTCTTTTTGCAGGGCCTGTATCGCGTCCATGATGTTTTCTATCTTTTCTATGGTGGCTGAAATATTAATCACAGCATTCTCCAACTCTGCCACCCTCAAACCAGGTAACAGGGCTCGGATAAACTGGTGAAACCCAGTGTTCTGTATGGCAAGGCGATTCTCGACCTTTCGCTTATAGTGACCCTTTGCTTATAGCGACCCTTCCTGGGGAAATGGTTGAGAAGAGCATGTGCATAAACCTGTTTTACCCCGTAAGCCTCAGGGGCAATTATTCCTATAGTACCATCCCTGCCTAATCCAGGGTTAGGGTTTTGTAGGCGTTGTTACCACAAATCCAGAATAATCCAGGGCTAATAAGCATGGGGTACCAGTCAGTGTAGTTCTGGCAGAACCTCATCCAGATAGGGGCACAGGTAGAGGAGTCCTGTAGTTAGTACCTCCTGATCCTAAGGTGTGTGCCAGTCACAGGGCTATGAAGTTGCAGCATGATTCAGTGTGGTTTTGATCCCCCCAGGTACAGGAGGTGGAATTCTTCTCGCTAAAATATCACTTGATGACCACAGCTGCCAACCTCCCTCATAACTGAGATAGTAGACCCACTGACAGTTACACCCCCTACCTTTATCTTCGTAGTGGAGAACAGACTCACTTGAGTCATCCCTTGATAGATGTGGTTCCCTTCTTTACATTTCCAAGTGCTGGAAGGGCCTGTAGGTTCTAAGCTAAGCAACTTAAAGCGGGCCTCACTGGTATTATAGTCAGCAAGGTATTGACACTGGTCCATTCGTAAATCCCTCACCCTAGTGCTTCCTTGAGTATGGTTCCTTTGCACGCATAAGTGGGCTTCCCCCTTCATTTCCACTTCGGATGGCTCATGCCTCCACAGTGGAGCATTCCTTATCAAAGCTGCCCGCTGCCCTTTATACCAGGTCTCATTCAAGGGAAATGCAAGTGAGTGCATCTCTGAGGCAGCAGTGGTGGGAAAATAGGTGCATATCCAATATTCTGTGTTATTGGTTTGGGAGGTTACAGCATGCACTTGCGAGACAGCGGAGTTATCCTTGTGATGCATGTATCCATGTTGGTTGTCCTTCAAGCTGCACTGCAGTATGGGTAGTCAGCAGCACTAGGTACGGCCCGTCCCTCTGTGGGTCTAAGCAATTCCTTCTTTGGTATGTTCTAACAAAAACATAATCCCCCAGCTCGTAGACGTGGTTGCCTCCTTCTGTGCTTCAGATACCTGCGAATGAAAACTTCTCAAGGACTTAGTCAATGCTATGCAATAGGTCATCATGTCCTTGCTCATGCTATGTATATCCATTTTCTTAGCAGTCAAAGGAGCACTGACAGGCAACTTCATGGGGCCAGCCCATTACTATCTCATGGGAGACAGTCCAGTCACCCTATTGGGGCTGGACCTTATTAGCATAAGCACGATAGGCAGGGCCTCTGGCCATGTTAAACCTGTTTCCCTACACAGCTTAGCAAGTTTTATCTTCAGAATTCCATTCTGCCTCTCTACTGTATGTATTGGTATATTATTGTCACTTGTACCGAGGTACAATGAAAAACCTGTCTTGCATACTGTTCGTACAAATCAACTCATTACACAGTGCAGTGAGGTAGTACAGGTAAAAACAATAACAGAGTATAGAGAAAAGCGTCACAGCTACAGAGGAAGTGCAGTGCAGGTAGACAATAAGAGGCAAGATCATAACAAGGTAGATTGTGAGATCAAGAGTCCATCTCATCGTATAAGGGAACCCTTCAGTAGCCTTATAACACTGGGATAGAAGCTGTCCTTGAGCCTGGTGGTATGTGCCCTCAGGCTACTGTATCTTCTGCCTGATGGGAGAGGAGAGAAAGAGAATGACCTGGGTGGGTGGGGTCTTTGATTATGCTGGCTGCTTTACCGAGGCAGCGAGAGGTATAGACATAGTCCGTGGAGGGGAGGCTGGTTTCCGTGATGTGCTGTGCTGTGTCCACAACTCTTTGCAGTTTCTTGCGGTCCCGGACAGAGTAGTTGTCATACCAAGCTGTAGTGCATCCAGATAGGATGCTTTCTATGGTGCATCAATAAAAGTTGGTGAATGTCAAAGGGGACATGCCAAACTTCTTTAGCCTCCTAAGGAAGTAGAGGCGCTGGTGAGCTTTCTTGCCATGGCGTCTACGTGATTGGACCAGGATAGGCTACTGGTTACACTGTAAACTGTTCACCATTTCTTCTACCACTTGCCCAGTGAAGTGTGGACCGTTATCTCTTGGCATCATCTCTGGTATTCCAAATCTAGGAACAATCCCTTTTAGTAATGCCTTAGCCGCAGTTATGGCATCATTTATCCTTGTGGGGTATGCTTCTAACCCATCTGGAAAAACATATCCATTATCACCAATACATACTGCATCCCCATGCATTTAGGCATCTGTATAAAATCCATTTGCATATGCATAAAGGGTCCCGATGTTTGGGGCTGCGAAGCAGGCGTAATACTAGGTGTTTTTTCCCACATTATATTTTTGACGAATCATACATTTCATACTAACTTTATAGGCTCAAAGCAGCAAAGGCCTGGTGCATACCAGGTTTGTTGAATAATCTGATTCATCACCCCTTTTGCCACATGCATAAAAGAATGACGTGCATGGGCAAGCCAAGGAAGAAGGTTCCTTGGGGTAACCACACGCCTGTCCTGGGTGAGCCAAAGGCCCTTGGTTGCTTGATAACAGCCAGCCTTCTGCCAATTTGATTTTTTTCCTATCATCAGCAGCATTTTGCAAACTTGACACTTCTTTAGTAGATCAAACTGGCCCCTTTGCTTCTGCTGCTGATGGTGGATTTAGCACTGGTGATGCAAAAAAACACTCATAACCTCAGCCAACGCTTGGCCTCCAATCCAGTAGCACAGAACGTTTGCTTAATATGCGGTTGCCACCCACTTATAACAGCATAAATCAACGTGGGCTCACCCTGATTAGGGCCAAGGCCCGAATGACTGTCAAATACTTATTGCAAGCGCTAAACATAATCACCAACATCTTCATCCGATTCTTACAAAGTGCTATTGATTTTGTGCCAATCAATAATGGACGGGAAACATTCCTTCACCACGGTCAGGACATTACCCTGTATGGTATTAGTTTCTGCCTCCACCACAGGGCCCTGTGGGCAGTTGCACTTATCGTGTACCTGCCTCCATTTCATAGTCTCCAAGCAGGTGTCCATCGCCACCTCAATACCCTCCTTGGTGGGATTGTGGCACTTTTGAAAATCTCCATTTTATGCTGGAACTCTGTCATGTCTTCCTTGGGATTAGGCATGGACTCTACTATGGATCTTAATTCAGGGTCTCTAAACGTGGATGGCATTTCCATCAAGGCCTGGAAAGGCTCTCATTAGCATTTGGAGGTCTGGAGGGTTTGTGCAGGCTTTCGGCCCGGCTTCAACGAACTCCTAAGGACCCTCGACAGGAAGCTTTCAGAGCACTCATAATGGGGAGGGTGAGAGCTGGTGGAGGAGTTCTGTTCTGGGTGGGCTGGAGGAGCATACTGGGGAGGGGACAGCGCTGAAGGTGAAGGAGGTAATACCCGAGAGCCTGCAGCACCCTCAGGATTGTTATTTCCGCTGGGAAAGGTGGATAAGGAGGGTACCATCTGTCCCCCTGTTCCTTGACATCGTCAACTTGGTCCCGTTCATTGTCTGGTCGACGTATAGACAACATTACCCTCCCAGCCGGCCTCTTTCCGGACTGTAATTCCAGCTCTACTTTCCTTATCCTTTGTTTCTCTTTCTTCTCTCTCCCGGCTTTTATGTTCCTCATTCTCCTTCCCCGTGATTCCTCCTTTCGTTTCTCTGCTTCCTGCCTCCAGCTCCAATAGACCGACCACCCTGCAGTTTTTACTCTGTTCCTCTCTATCCTTCAGGGTTTCAACTAATATGCCTCTACCCTATCCCAATTAAAGGTTCCCTCTGGAGGAAAGGGCTTTCCATTATCTTTTGTACACTTAACCCATTTTCTGACATACGGTATACTTTCCGAACGATAATGTAAGTACATATAGCCTACCGGTGTTCCCTTAGTGGGTCCACTATCCCTGGACTCCTATCCTTTGGCCTCTGTGCCTCTAACCCCAGTACTCGAGTAACTCTAACCCTACATATGAATTCTTTCGCCTTGGGGCCTCAAACCCCAGTACGCTAGGGACTCTAATCCTACATATGAATTCTTATGTTTCCTTAACAGGGACTCGAACCCTGTACTTTACACATGGCTTAGGTGGATCCTCAAGTGTCTAAAGCTAGTCGACCCATTCAGTCTTAACAGTCAGGCAATAGCAGAGACCTGCTGCTCACAGGAAGGACCCGTATGTGTACCGAGGGTAGAAAGACTCCGTGTAAGGCAAATCCTTACCTTTATTTACATGGCGCTGAGTCCTCTGCTGTCAGGGCACAACGATGCGATCTTGCTCAGGGAGCAAGGCATGGCCTCTTGGTGGAACCTCCAAATAAACTGTTGTAAATAACTCAAGCACACCGACTGTTAACAGCAAAATCCTTCTTTTATTATCTTGCTAGCAATGGAGCAGTTCAGTGAAAGCACCATGCTCTCAACCAAAAACTGACTCAATCCCCTTTCTTACAATTCCTTCTTATTATAGTTTTTTTCTTGTTTTAATAACTTTCCATGATCTGTGCTAGGTCATGTAGAGGTGAGATACAGACAGGCAAACACGATGACAAAAAACAGACTAAACCCTAACCCACACAAGGCTCAATTTATTCAAGCATGGTTAGAGATTCTTGATAGATGTAGTGGTGCTGTAGCAAGGATATGCAGCTAATCATTAACCCCTTTGCAACTACGTTTGTTCATATTCTTTCACACAAACTCCACATTGCCACTTCCTTGCCCACTCTCCCACCTGTCCAAGTCCTTCTGCAGACTCCTTGCCTCCGCGACATTACCTGGTTCTTCCACCTATCTTGGTATTGTCTGCAAACCTGGCCATAATGCCATCAGTTCCTTCATCCAGATCATTATGTATAAAGTGAAAAGTTGCCATCCCAACACTGACCCCTGTAGAACTCCACTGTTCACCGTCGGCCATCCTGAAAAGGATTTCTGCCCACTCTCTAACCTCTACTGGATACTGAAAGGTCTGGATAGAAGTGGACATGGAGAAGATGTTTCCATTAGTAGGAGAGTCTGGGATCCGAGGGCACAGCCTCAGAGTTTGTCCCTTTAAACCGAGATGAGGAGGAATTTTTTCAGCCAGAGGGTGGTGAACCTGTGGAATTCATTGCCACAGAGGGCTGTGGAGGCCAAGTCATTGGACGTAGTTAAGGCAGAGATTGATAGGTTCTTGATTGGTAAGGGGGTTAAGAGTTACAGGGAAAAGGTGGAACAATGGGGTTGAAAAAATCAGGCATGATTGAATGGCGGAGCAGACTTAATGGACTGAATGGCCTAATTCTGCTCCTATATCTTCTCTACATGCTAGTAACTTGCTTCTAACACCACAGGCTCTTGTTTAGTACCCACGTGTACAGCACCTTGTCAAAAGCCGATTGAAAATCCAAGTAAATAACATCCATCGACTATCCTTTGTCTAACCTGCTTGTTACCTCCTCAAAGAATTCAATCAGATTTGTCAGGCAAGATCTCCCCTTAATGAAAGTGTGCTGACTTCATCCTATTTTATCATACAAGTTGGAAATGAACATAGACTTCTGTGATGGGAGAGCGGGAAGGGCAGCTGTCAGACAGCCTCACTGACTCAGTGGACTGAGCGAGTGAGTCTGCTCAATGCTCCCAGCTCTGCTTGGCTCGGCCCAGCGCCTGATTGTTGCGGCTCAGGCACGGGGTGAGGGGGTCTGGGGGGGCGTGCTGGTGGGGGAGAGAGAAGGCACGCAGAAATGACCCGTTCTCATGCAGCAGAAGCTGTGTACGGGCTGTCCATGTGTTGGGCCTCCATAATCCAGGGAGGGGCTGTAATTCATTGACTACATCTGAGGTTGGAATTCTCACAGGGTCCAGCGCTGGAGTGCAGATTTCTTGCAGTTCCCCAGCATTGACACTGGGGATCTGACCTCTGAACTTTGTGGCACCTGAGAACAACGAGTGCATTCATTTGAATGGGGTGGAACAGCTAAGGGAGGAGGGCAAGTCCAGGAATTTATATTTTTTTGAATTGATGTTTGCTTTAATTCTTTTCGTTGTGTAAGTGTCTTTGTAAGAGATTTCATTATTTTAACATTTTTATCTATTTTTGAAATTTTAATTCTTTTTTGGGGGGAGGTAAAAAGTCTTGAATGTTTCTGAATCTTCCAGAAATATTCAATGTTCTTGACATCTTTGACATTCTGGGGACATGGCGTTGCTAGTTGTTAAAGTTTTCTCAGTGTTTTGTAGACACCGTTTGTTCTAGAGGACCTAACTACACCCTGGCCCTAATCCCCATAATGTTATCATGTAGCTCTAGGGCCTTCCACCATGCCAAGCATTGCTGTGGTTTGCTACAGTTTTGGATGACAAGTCAAATCTTGACACATCTGGAAAAGATAAGTCCAAAGATGATGTACGTGTCAGTGGCAGACCAGGTTGCTTGCCACTGGTAGCAGGTTCTGATCATTAAAAACAAGCATTTTAAAACATATTAAACAATTTTCTCCATGCAGATCAATGGGGAATCCACCCGTGACTTCTCCAACCCAGCAAAGGAACTTTGGATGGATTCTCCATTATTAGCAGGGAGGAACCACTGCAACACCCCATTCTCATACTGGACCCCTGTCTTCATGCCCTTTCTGCTGCTCGGTGGTCAGTTGCTGACACCAACTTCTAGGTTTCTGTTTCCACATTTGCATTTGCAGATATTGCTATTTGTTACAGATGGAAACGTTGGCAAAATCTGACAGTCTCACTTACATTTCTCTTGCAACATCCATCCCATTCGGCTTAATTATATCTTTTGCAATTCATTTATAAATTTAAACATTAAGAAAGGCAAACTACTGGTTACGGTCTGTTATAGCAGCAGTTATCAACTTCTTCCTGGAGATGACAGACAGGCAGGCAGCTAAATCTCCATTTGAACAGAAATGATCTTGTGATAGATATTTTGAACTACTGGAAAATGCATTACATTATAATGTAATGCATTTTCTGATTTCTTTCTTCTTTCTCTTTTGTGCTTTTCCAGTAGTTCAAAATATCTATACAGCACCTATATCTATACAGCCGCTTATCAACATCTGTGAACACAAATTCTTCAGTGTGTGATGTTTTTCTATTGTGTCAGCATCTAACCACTAGAGGGAGTTGAACAATTAAACCACAACAAACCGGAATGCTGGGAGAACTCAGTGGGTCAGGCAACATCTATGGAGGCAAAAAGGTGAAAGTCAATGTTTTGGGTTGAGACCCTGCATCAGGACTAAGAGGGATCAGGAAAGGTTGCTAGTATATTAGCAGTCTGAGGGAGGGGTGGGAAAGAGGTCAATAGGTGATAGATAGAACCAAATGGGGGACGGGAAGGGCTTGGGAGGGTGAACAAAGGGACAAGAAACCTGGGTAGACAGGCAAGTGTGTATAGGAGGGAAAACACTTGGGGCACATGTTACCTGAAATTGGAAAGTTCAATGTTCATACCACTGGGTTGTAAGCTACCCAAGTGGAATATGAGATATTGTTCTTTCACTTTGCTTTTGGCCTCTCAGTAGCAATGGAGAAAGCTGAGGAGAGGTCAGTTTGGGAGTGGGAAGGAGAGTTAAAATGACATGCAACCAGAGGCTCGAGATGGCTGTTGCAGACAGAGCACAGGTGCTCTGCAAAATGGTCGGCTAATTTCTCCAATGTAGAGGAGGCAATATTGTGATCTCCAAATGCAGTAGGCCAGGGTGGAAGAGGACCACAACAATACTTGAAGTTATCCTCAAGATATAACATGTCTCCCCACCCCTTAATTTGAAAACTCACATAGAATACAGCTAAAAAAGTACAATGTTACAGCAATACTATTTAACATTTCCGCATTTACAAGTTCAGTCTATCTGATGGTTTCCTTGCGAACAGTGCAGCTCAGTCTGGGTTGGAATTTCACTGTGCCCCTCCCTTATTACATCAGTTCCAGTAGAAGGTGAGGAAAGTTCCAGCAAATACTCGTCCACTTCAAAATGACAATCATGAGCTCTAAGGTCATGTTTTTTTTTCTGCTTCATTCGTTTGGAACACACAGTAACGCTAAGCTCTGGTTTCAGCAAACTCAAATGAATTCTGACACATTTGGGCTTCAGGAACTCAGCAGATATTTGACCTGTAGATAAACATAGTATATTTCCAGTAGCAAAATAAGAAATGTGCAGTTTTTGTTTTGACTTCACTTTTTATCTTTTCTCATTCTGTCTTTCACAGTCTGAAGTGCACCAAACCATTTGAGTCTGGATGGATGGGTAGATCAGCAAAATCGGAAATAGTGAAGTTGTGTTCATTGTCTTCACAAGGAATCTGGAAGACCATGTGTCGCGAAAGTTATTCTCAACTTCAAAATCCTTGCTGGAGATATAGAAGCATCTATGGGAATTGCCTCTACTGACTTTGTTTATCTAAAACTTTTATAATAATTTTTCGCACAAATGCACCAGCAAAGTTCACATAGTTCCTTTATCATGGTTTAGCCGTCCAGGCCACTAACTGAGAGACCTGCTGGTGGACCTTTGCAACGCTCTTGATGTTCCTGACATTCTTTCATTTTCCTCCACTTCTCACCTATTTCGGGGCACAAGACAAACCTTGTCACAATTCGCTTGATAGGAGTTATATCTAGACGTTTTTAGTGCTTCATAACAGTTGCTCCTACTTGTGGAACAACAACTCTGGATTACCCAAAGAGCCATATTATTCTGGTTGGTTAATTTGTATGTGATAACAATGTGTCATCTATTTTCCTCCCCATCCATGCTGAATTTGTTAAGACACTCATTAGTCATGTTTTGTCATGGCAGCATTACTGTCCATGTATTCCAGTAATGACACAATCTCACCCGGTATTAGTGTCCTACATGGAGGTTCACCAATTAGCAGTCAGCACAGGGCATTTGATTTCTGATTGTACAGTCCATTCTTGCATTTCAGAATATAATCATTTGCAGCCAGGGCAACGTCACAATTTAATGAACAAAATCACAAGAACCTGTGAAATCAGCAGCAAGTGCTGTGACTCTTGGAAGTCAGCTTCTTGTTTTTTGTCCACTTCTATATTGCCTTGTGATTCAGTACTAGTTTAGAAATCCTAAAGGTGGAGGAAGTGTCCATAGTGGCTGAGAAGTCTGCGGTTTCAGATCTGTCAAGTTAGGCGTGGTGCATCCACAATTACTTTAATATTGTCAGCTACTTGGAGAGTCTTTCAGAATCTCCCCTATAATTGATTTAGACTATTTGTGAAACAGTCATGAAATACTTGTCTTTCTTCAACCACACTCCTGTATCTCAGAATCAAAATATCTTGTAGATTATCCTTGTGTTCCTGCTTTAACTTTCTGGACACCAAAATAGCATCTAGGTAGCCTACAACACCTGACAAAATTTAAATCAAGCTATAATGTTCAAGCTATAAGTCATGCTTTACCCAAATTTGAACATCGTGAGGTTTCAACTGATATGAACATAGTTTACTTTGAAATTTAAAACACCATTTGGTGTATTTAATTGATATATCGGGTCAGCTCATTTTCAAGGCTGAATAAAGCATTCCAAAACACAGCATACTTATTTACTAATTGGTCAGCCTGTACCTTATCTGTCCAAATATTGATTCCATTTCCAAATCTGTGGAATCCATTTAATAAACATTTGTCCAGCATTAAATCCACTGAATATTTTCTTTTGATGCTTAATGCCATTTAGGTTCTTGAGCAGTGGAGAAGGCATCAACTGCCATTGGAGATCACAGATGCTTATCTGAATATGTAGATAATGTCTAATGACAGATTACTGGCCATCCACTGGATTCTTGAGCTAAGCAGCACTACTTCTACTCTGCTGACAAATAGGCCAAAGTGAAAATCTACTTCAACATATCTTGTTGAATCGGGAGTTATTAGCATTTGTTTTGTTGACTTAATTGATTTCATCTTCACTTTGTGGGTTGCAGCTTAATTCTGACTCCCACTATATCTGGAGAAAATCAATCAAATGGCAGCCACTGACAATGATAAGAGTCCATTGATCTGGCCCATTATACTGATTTATTTCACATGGTTAAAGATACATATAACAAATTACGTGAAATTATAAAGTGTTGAAAATAAACTTGACTCCATCAATATTTCATCTTGTGGCGACTCACCGTTTAGTTGGGCGAACCAGCTCGGCAGTCGGGTCGCGCAGCGTCGGAGCGACGAGGCCCAAGATGGCGGCAGGCCTCGTCTTTCCCGAGCGACGGGGAGAACCCGCGCGCGGGAAAGTCTTGATGACGTAGTACTTACGTCATTGCTGGTTGCTTTGGGCGGGAACAGTCTCCCTTAAAGGGCCCGCGCAAGGCGGGAAAATAAACCACTTCTTGTTCGACCATCCTCCAACTAGCGTTTTGTTTTATTTCGCAGTAGCAACCGCTACAATCTGAATAAAACATAAATATTTACTCTTTTGTTTCCCTTTACAGTACTTTCATCTTTGATTCCTCCATCCCTTATGGCCATGAAACAATTTCTTTGTTAATATTTCCCAATGCGGCTGGTAAAAACTGAAACTTTGTTTATCATTCTAGTACACAGTAGCTTTTGCCCAAGCATTTCAGTAGCTGGAACTTGTTCACTTGATTGGGATAAGGGCAAGGATGCCAATAATATTATTAATTTTAATTATTAAATATACAATACATTTCTTAATAAAGGTGACTTTATTAACCTTGGATTTATATCCCAGTTTTTGTATTTTACACACTAATAAAGGTCATTTTCAGAGATAATTTTGCATACTTTTTATCTCAACACAGGATGGCTTACTGTCATTGTTAAATTATAATGCAGGGATGTGGAAATACTATTGTCATCACATACATTGTAAATGTACACATCATTTATACCATTGCCAAGCAGATCTTATCCTGCAATAATTAAACTTACCCCTCTTAATATTTAACAGAAAATACCACATAAATGTACTGCTTCAAACCCATCTTTACAATATTTACTGTGGCATCAAGGCCTGCAGCCCATGTTCTCAGAGGTAGCAGTGAGGAAGTCCTGTCCTAAAAATACCCTGAAAGCATTGGCAGCCAGCAAGCCCCACCTTCAGCTTTGCCAGTTGTAAAAGTAGTGGAATTTTTTTTACAATAGCTGTGAAGTGTCTCTGGAGCTAGGTTTGCCCATTGTGTCATGATGTTTGAGCCTGCCAAAAACAATATGGTTCTGGTGTTACAGTGTTTAAAAGTAAGATTTGTGTCAAATCTCTTGGTAATGTGACCAAGAGGAAGAGAGAGAAGGAAAAACCAGCCTCTTACTAGAATAGAAAAGCTAATGGAATTTCACCATTTAAAGCAGGTGATGAGGCATGAATTAAGTCAATGGTATCAACAATGAAAATAGGTGGAAAGCTACACTCATCAGACAGAACAAAGGAGAAAAGAAGCACAGAGAGAGCGAGAGAATGCAATCAGGAGAAAAAAAAGTTAACAAAACATAGCAAGAGGAAAAAGACGTAATTTGCTGGGCTATCACCCAAGTTTCAATACAATACCAACAACTTTGTTAAATATTATGTTTTCCCAAATGTAGATTACTAAGTAACATTGTTGTGTATATAAACAATATTCTACCCAAAGTGGTTTGCTGTCGTCACAGACATTCCTTGAGTTGTATTAAACTGAATCTTGAAAATAGGTAAAAACAGCAATTGGCAAAGTGTTACACTTAAACTATGTGTATAAGTGACATAAGATGTTCTGCTGTGCTATACTACATTTGTCCCAAGTACAGACCTGCACTACTGTGTTATGACAGTGGAAGGAGCATTCATGAGTCCATTATTCAGCTTTACAATTTATCATTGTGTTTTGAGAGTGGTGAATATGTAATGTGGTTATTTTCCAAGTACAAATATGTGTCAGCTATTGCACAAATCAGGAGAAAGAGACATGAACTTGGAACAGAGTGGATGATGCATTCTTCCTTGAAGTCAAATGCTTTCCGATCCAGGCCAGCATTCTTTGTTGATTCATTGTTTTGCCTCCCGCACTCATACTGCTGCAGAATCTTTGAAAGTGGTGTGGGTAGAGAACATTGGCAGAATTCTGTTCAACTTGACCAATATAAAAGTAGGAATGTGAACAAAAATTGTCAAGAGTTTGCTAAAACACATGGTTTCTTTTGGAACTAGACTATGGCAGGCTGATTTGGAAGGTCTCAGAGACCCTATTTCTAATAGTATGTATGATATGGGCAAGCACGGTTGTGTAGCGGTTAGCATAACGCTATTACAGCTCCAGCGACCTGGGTTCAATTCCGGCTGCTGTCTGTAAGGAGTTTGTACGTTTTCCCCGTGTCTGTGTGGGTTTCCTCTGGGTGCTCCGGTTTCCTCCCGCATTCCAAAGATGTACGGCTCAGGAAGTTGTGGGCATGCTATGTTGACGGCGGAAGCGTGGCAACACTTGCGGGCTGCCCCCAGGACATTCTACGCAAAAGATGTATTTCACTGTGTGTTTCGACGTACATGTGACTAAAAAAGATATCTTATATTTATAATGACATGGGAAGCCATTTGGCCCATCTGGACCATGCTGCTTATCAAGGGAACAACCCCATAATTCCCATTACCCCCCCTTATTCTCTTGTATTGCTGCAATGTATTCTATCTCACATCAGCCCTTCAACTCCCCTTTGACTCTTTTTGCCATCAAGTACACAAAGAAGACATTTTATAGGACCCAATTACCAGTATTTCTTTAGGATATGGGTGGAAACCAGAACACCCATGAGGCAACCCAATGGACATAATACACATACTCCATATAGTCAGTGCCTGAAGTCAGGACGGAACTGGAGTGGTGAGGCAGCCGCACCAACAGCTACACCAATGTGCCGCACTCAGTTGGATAATTAGCAGTTACCGAGATGGCATTTCATGTGGCTTAAGGGAATTTAATCATTGGAAAGGGTGAGTTGGGGCATTAAGTTTCTTGATTTTTAAACTGGTAACACAACCCATCTCACATTTGCACATTCTGAATTTAAAAGAGGCTGTTTGGATGTCAAATGAAAGAATATTTGCTAAAGTCAGGGCAGGTTGTTATTGGTCTAATTAATATTCTTAGGAAATGTGAGCTCTGCAAGTTTTTTTAAAATTTTGCTCCAAACTTAACTTTTACAGCAGGGTTTTCCCAGTGACTGACAAGCCAATTAGGGAAATATTGACGAGTCTGAGCAGCAGATCAAGTGGGTATTTAAACTTATGATTGTTCCATCTGAATAAAAGCTCACTTATTACAGCTGGTGTCTCAGCTCCCTCTGGGAAATATTTGGCAGAGGGTGCTTGTGTGAATGCAGCTTAGGTGGTTGGTGGGTGGCACACTGGATGCCTTTGACAGCACATTAGGTATGTAAGATTATCACCAGTCATAGCAGTGTTGTCACTCTTTTATGGTTTAAGTTCTTACCCAGCAGGGAGGTACACAGGAGGGAATGCATAGGAGAAAATTGCAAAAGCTTCTAGGCGCACTACTCACGTCAAGGGGCTGTGCCTCCATTGCCTGAAGTTGTCACTCCAGGTAGCAGACACTTGCAGTTTTCTAACAGAAGAACACTTGTTGAATCATGTTACCTGTGACCAAGAAAGGAATGACTGCTCTCAACATTTTTGCCCGTTTTTCTTCTAAATGATACCAGAAACATGGCCAAAATCTCAAAACCATCTGCAGATAAAGTCACAGCAGGCTACCGCAACACCAACATCTGTGCAGGGGCAGAGTCAGTCATCAGCAGTGAAGGCAACACATCAACAACAGGTAGATATGGAGGAATAATGGGTAAATACTGGGTAAGTAAATCCTTTATCTTGGACTAAAGGAAGTAGTCAAGTTATTTTACCTGGACCTTATAAAGATCCATCAGCAAACCATCTTGGTTATAAAATTTATAAAACTTATAAAGATGCTTTATTTAACAGAGTTATAACACACTAAGGTGACAGCATGATTGAGCTAGTATGAGTTTATAAAAATCAGAGTGGACGGGTCGCTAGTAGGATCATTGATCTTCTCGAGTCTTGGAACAAAACCAAAGTATTAAGAAAAGAATGAAATAGGTTCAGTTAAATCCTTTGTTCCATTTGCACTTTGCTGCATTTCCCTTGTCACTTTTAGTCATTTTTAACCATACCTCCTATTTTTTTTATTAAACAGTGTCCTCCAAGCAGTTTATTTTGTCATGACCATCTTGACAAAGGTCTCCTACACTTCACAACCTGTTTAAAAATCCACAGGCGCTTTGAATGTCTGAAATCCTGGACCATCACTCTCTCCCCAGAATAGAGATCTGGACAGGCCTGGTCATCTTATCACGAGCACTCATTTGCTGCAGATGAGGTTTGGAAACAGCGGAATTAAATCATGCTTGATCAAAGGCAACTGAGTGTAAGATCACCACTTTAAAAACAGCTCAACAACTGTCCTTTCAGTTATCATGGGGGTGTGCTCTGTGACCCAAATAACTGAGATAACTTTTGGGAAGAAGGAACTGTGTTTTGTTCAGGCCTTTTTAAAGGTTTATAAAGTCTACTCAGCTGCACCATTAGTTGCAGGATGACATAGTGGGGTCAAAATATGGAGGACTCAATTTCATTTCAGGAAGAACTCAAGTTCATGTGACCATTGTCTGACACCAGATCTCTCAGTAATCCAAAAGATGCAAAGAGATGCCTTGGAAGATTTACAGTCCTATTAATGGTCAGTTGTGTGGGAAACATTTCCAGGCATTTCATATGTATGCCAATCACAGAAAGAAAAGGCTGTTTGTTCACTTCTTGCTGAAGTTTTAACTATAGAAATAGTTGTGAAATTTCTTGACCTCAGTTCTTCTTTATCAAATAACATAGATGCCCTGGTGTCCATCTGCATGCTCACTGATTTTCAGGTCCACCTGGAGGTAAAATCCATGTCTGCTCCCTTGAATTGGGTACCTAGCTAATAAAGTAAATGCCCTTCTTCTGGATGAGAGTTCATCTTGATGTCATCCAAAAACTGCATGTGCAGTGCATTTTGCACTTCTGCATACTCTCTATAATTGACCTCCTTTTCTACAATTGTGGCACCTTTCCTGACAATACCTAGAGTGGTCTCCTTTTGATCCCCCAATTGTGGTACCTGCCCAATTGTTGCCATTTTATTGGTCAGCAACTCTTTTTCCTTTTTGTGATGATGAAACATTGCCAGTTATTCATGCATTCCAAAACAATATACAGGATATTTGCTCACCTGTCGACAAAGTTCTGGAAGTAAAAGTGATTGGGTGTTCTACATCCGTTTTCTGATTCAAGTCAATTTTACCTCATCACCTCAATAATGATTTCTGTTCTGGTAATACAGAGAGCATGACAGAGGCACGTAATAGTTTATCTGCAGGAAGCCATCTTTAATATTTTTCTCCTAGAGTCACACAGCCTGGAAACAGGCCCTTCAGCCATTTATTCTGTGCCGGACTTCAAGTAGCTATCGATACTGATCCTACGCTAATCACATATTTGTTTTCCATTCATTGTTATTAACTCCTCCCAGATTCCACCAGTCATTGACATATTAGGTGTAATTTACAGTGACCAATTAACCTACCAACCCACACATCTCAAAAACCGGGGCAAAGCCACACGGGCACAGGAAGAACATGCAAACTATACACTCGACACAGATAACAGAGGTTAGAACTGAACTTGATTTGCTGGAGCTACGAGGCAACAGTTCTATTTGCTGCACGACTGCATTTGATCCTGCAAAGGTCTTCATAAGAACCATAACATCCACTCCTTCCTGCATCATCATTTGCAAATCATTCCTGCTCAACTTTAGGATGTGGGAGGAAACCCACACCATCACAAGGAGAAATGCAAACTCCATGTATATAGCACCTGAGGTCAGGATTGAACCTGTGTCTCTGGTGCTGTGAGGCAGTGGCTCTACTAACTGTGCCATTGGGTTATTCTGACTATAGTTTTTCAATAATGGCCACTGTTTCAGAAACAGCTTGGTATGAAACAAGGAATTCTGACAAGATTATTTTTGAAATGGTACTGTTGAATTTTGCAGTCTTTTTAGAGCTTTTCAAAATATGGAGTCATACAGCAATATTTGAATGCCCAAAAAACTTTGTGGACAAATTTCTAGGTCATTCTACCCAACATCCCAGCATAAGCAAAACCACTGAAAAGGTTTATTCTCAGCTTCCCTTCTTTGAAGAAAGACAATCATGAACAAGGGGACATAGATTCAAAATCAGGTGCTGGTCATTTAAAACTGAGGTGCCTAGAAATTTCTTCTCTCAGAGGCTAGTCAATTTGACATATTTAAGGTGGTGATGGATAAATATTTGAAAGATCGAGGAACTGAGGCTTATGGGGAACTAAGACAGAAGAGTGGAGGCTAACATGGATCAGCCACAATCATATCGAAAGGCAGTGCAGGCTCGAGGGGCTTAGTGTCCTTCTCCTGCTCCTTTCTTCTTGTGTGAAATATTTTTGTTGACCTCTCACAACTAATCTTAATTACTTCGCAACAACTCTTATTGGACAAAATTAATGCACTCAGAATATTTGGGGGCGGGCACCCAACCTCATTTTAACTATTAAACTACCTTTAGGGTTCTTAAAATAGTGTATACAGTTGCTTTTATTAATATTTTCCATTGTGCGATGAACAATGAATAATAAAAACTGTCAGTGGAGGGGGTTTATTCCAGTGCATGCTCCCAAAATGTTGTATTGCATTGAGATACTTGTAATACTGTGCAGACTTGTTGGATTACCATTGTACACTGTAGGGTCACATTAAATTGTTATGTATAAGAGAGCAAACAAAACCTTTAAGCATAGTTTTAAAAATTATCCAATTTCACAATACCTGATGAAGAAGGGTGATGAGAAATAATGAAACTTATCTGAAATTCCCCATTGAATGAGATCCCAATCAGTCTGAATAAGCAGAAACTCTTGGGATCCAAGCCTATAAGATAAGATCGGAAAGTCCATTCACAACATTCTGCAGCAGGACACGTTCCAATTTAAGTCTTAGTTCTTCCAATGCTGGTTTTCTTTGGCAGCAATAAGGCCTGGGTATAAGGCAACATACCATCAAGATAACCTTCTAGTTCCACTTTTGCATCATCTCTCCAAATGTGCTCAAATTGTGCAACCGTGCATTCTCTAGGCATCTTGGAGTGGTCAAATGTGAAGTCAAAACTAACCAATACAATTGAAATTAAGACAAAAATTGACATAAGCGTTTTGATGTACAATTCTACCTCCCAGCTTGAAAGTTATTTTCATGTTAGTATCACCCTTCTTCTTTATGGATATCTTTCTTACATGTCTTGGTGCATTATCATTTAATTTTGCACATGTTCTAATTGTTGTATTTTCCCTGCTTATGTCACACGTAACAACTGCAGGGAGCTTAAATCGGTGGCCTTCTGGTACATTTCCAGCTTAGCTCCAGTAAAAATGTAGTGGAAGGGATGGGCTATAGGCTAGCCACATTGCACCATCCTTCCCTGGCATTTTTCACAGGCTTCCGCCCTCCCCTACCTTGTCTTCTGCATCAAAAGCTGGGAAAGGGCTTTATCCACTGGTGTTTCCTTGCATCCAGCTTGGCTAAATGGCACATATCCGGTATTTTGAGGGCAGTTAGGGATTCCTGCCAGCTATCCAGCAGATCTAAAAACTTAATGGTCTTCAGATCTTCAAAATTCTTAAATTCAAGATTCTTAAGTTGATGGATGGACAGTCCTGTGCGGATATTTTCTGCCCACAAGGAATCAAAGGATCAAAAATACAGAAGCATATCTGTCTGAATCTGAAATGGGAAGCATCAATCTGTAGTTGTGCAGGCAGTGTGACAAAGTAGCTACTCCACTGATACATACTGTATTCCTGGAGGCTTGATTAAGTGACATTATCTAATATCTGATCATTTGAATTCTGATTATGTCACATTTCATCATAATGCTATTGGGAGTTTTAAAATATGGGCCTGGATCATATTGGCATGGGACTGATGCCCTTGCCTACATTTGCCAATTCCCCAAATTTACCTTGTTCAGGTCTGGAAGGCTTACCTTGATGGCTCAAGGCATCTTGCAACAATGCCCTGAACAGTGACAGAGCTCTAACAATGTAATGGAGAAGCGCCACCCCTAGCTCTTTCTGAAAGTTTTTAATAACTGGCAGAACATACCACCCCACCCTATCTGGCTGGCTGTCAAAGTGATCAGCACTTCTGAACATCTCTGACAATTGATTTGAAATATTTAAAACACATGATTAATTAAAATTATTGAAACTTTCTTTCCTGCACCCTTATAACCCATGGAAATCAATTGTACCACAGATCTTGTGCCAGGTCGAACCAGATTCTTAGCATGAATGTTGGAGTATCTCAGTAAGGTTGAACCCTGTTACTGGACTCCATGACAGCTCAGCCAACAAGAATGGAATGTTTTTGCATGCGACTCCCAAAACTTATTTAGAAATGCTAACAGTTCAGTGTGGAATACTGCATTTCCCCAGCAAAGTCAAAGACAATATCACATTCACCTTATGTAATTCCTGTGTTGTACATCTTCACTCACAATTTTGTGCCAGCTTCCCTTAGGCAAATAGTTCTGAGAACAGGAAACCTACCAGTAAACTGAACAAGAAATTTCAAGGGACAAACCTTGGTGTAAAGTTCTGCTCTTCTACTAAGTTACTAACTTGGATGATTCATCTTTCATTCCTGTGAGTTCCAGCGAATCCAGGAGGGCTATGAACTTTATTCATAGATTTAATTTTGAGAATCTGCAGTCAGGTCTGTCAAGACCACAGAAGTGTTTATTTGTTTATTTTAGAACATTTATTTGTTTAACGGATTACTGTGCATTATCCTCTTAGCACAACCCAGCATTTAGCTCTAAATAGGTAACAGTTTAGCAGTGTAGACTCCTATTTGATTAAAACATCTCTCACTTTGAGCAGGGTATGAATTCTATTTTGTATTTTCCATGATCATGGTTTAGGGAAACCACAGGAAAAGGGAAGAGAAAATGCTGTATATTTCCAAACTGAAATTTCTCAGTGCTAGAATTAAAGCAGATTTAGAGAATTAATATACAGACAATGTAATATTTAAAATTACATGAGCAATTTTCAGGTGAGCAATGAGTTTCCAAGAAAATAAGCTGATTCCTGGGATGCACAGGCACATTCGTCACACCTCAAATATGCAGATAACTGGAGAGACCATCATTCATCCTTACCAGAATTGTCAAATCTTCCAAGATAACCAAAGGTCTCATTCAGTTGAGAATCGATGTACTGGGAGGAAAATCAGTAATATCACCTGGCTATGGCCACTGCTGTATCAGCAACTTTCACTGGTTCCTGATTTTAACTCCTCCATTGTTACCAGCTTCCTTCCTATACCTGTAGTGATCATTTAGTAAGGTCAAGCTGATGGTAACCATCATGTTATTCCCAATATGGTGGGCATCAAATGCCATGTATTTCAAGCCTGTGGTGTATCACCTGTTTTAGAGCAGAAGCTGTAAGTGAACACACTTATATCAAGAAAATTTAAAGCATTCTCAGTCCATATAGAACCCATTTCTGATTTTCAAATGTCCCAGTAACTCACTTGCCATGTGCTGAAAAAGCACAATGTGCTGCTAACCAGCAATGAAAACTCCATATTTACCAGATATGGAGCGAACAGGAGGAATGCTACTCCTGATTTCACATTAAAAGAATGCCCTCTCACTCTCCCACATCCCATCCAACTCTTACTCTGTCCCTTACCATGATTACCAAATCTCCCAACCTAACCCTTGGTCACTTCCTGAGCTGGGGCCTGATGAAATTCATTCCCAGGTGCTATGGCAGGCAAGGGATGTGATTGCTGGGGCTCTGACGGAAATTTTCAAATATTCTCTGGCTACTGAAGAGGTGCCAGATGACTGAAGGGCAGATAATGTGCTAACATTATTCAAGAAGGATAGCAGGGATAAGGCATGCCAGTGAGTCTAACATCAATGAAAGAGAAATTTTTGGAGAAAAATTCTGAGGGACAGGATTAATTGTACTTAGAGAAGCAGGGATTGATTAGGGATAGTCAGCATGGATTTATTAAGGGGAGATCATGTCTTACTAATTTGAATAAATTTTTCAAGAGATGACTGAGTGTGCCAATGTGGATAGTGCAGTCAATGTAATCTATGTAGATCACAGTAGGACATTTGACAAAGTCCCTGGTCCAAAAGGTAAGATCCCACGGGATTCAGTGCAAATTGTATTCAAAACTGACTTGGTGATAAAACGGCAGAGAATAATAGTGAGGAAAGTAGTCTTTGGTTACAGGATGATATTGATTGAGTTGGTAAAATGGGCAGTGAAATAGAATATAATCCAGAAAAATGTGAGGTGTTACATTTGGGAAGAATTGTTAAGGCTAGGAAATACACAATGAATGATAGGACCCTAAGACCTCTAATAATCTGCTATCCAACCATTCAGAAATCCTGATGGTTCAGCATCTGGCTCACCAGGTGACATCTACACTCTGCGCTCCCTTGGACTCCAGGCTTCCTTCCATGTGCCAGAGCCTCCATTCCAGCTGTCCCCGACCATTCGCTGGGTCCCCAGTTCCAGCATTCTCTAACCATTTGGCGTATCCTCAGTTTCCGTGTTCCTTCACCACTCAGCAGGGATCTGCTTCCAGCGTTTGCTTTAAACTTACTTAGTGCTGTTGGCTGCCATCTCTTGAAACTTGCCTGGTGCAGTTTCCCATGCTCTTTTGAAACTTACCTGAAGTAGTCACTGTGTAACTACTACTTAAAAAAAATGGAAAAGTATATTGGAGTATTAATAAAATAACATCCAACAGTCCAGAAAATCTGCTGCTCTGGCATCACCAAATCCCACGTGTATGAGATTAATGGAGTTTTTTTTTACTGTACTGAGGAACAGGAACCAGGAAGTAAAGTAAACCTCTTCATGGATTTAAAATAAGTGCTCTGTAATTAGGCAAGCACTAGCTTGTTAGGTGCTAGTTAAACAAAAATGCTGGCTATTGGGGAGTTTCTTCAGAACTAATTCAACATCATTTGGGGCATTTCCCTACTCTGAGATTAGCCTGGACATTCCTTCAGCCTTGTCCTAATGTTGTCCTGGGCACTCCCTCATCCCTGACCTAATGTCAGCCTGGACAGACCTTCAGTGCTCTTCGGATGTTGGCTTGGGCACTCCCACTGACGTGCTGGTTATTGAAGCATGCTGGTTTGTGAAGTGCCAATAACCAAGCTTTCAATATATATGGGTTTATTTGAATGTAGATGGTGCCATCAAGAGGGAGGGATTCACATCAATCAATAATTATGCATTAAGTTTTTATATTGTAAAAAAAAGTGTTTGTGGGAGCACACAAACAGCAATTTGAAAGGGAACTGCAGATGAGGATGATCTCCTGTACAATGAATAAACTCCATCAAGAGACTGCCAGAGTAGGCCATGCACAGAAAATTAGAAGTACTTGAAGTTACAGTAAGAATTAAAGTTGTGCCAGGTCATTTAAGAGTGATGTTTGTGCATGTTATTTTGTAATGTGATATATAATCTTTTGTAGTTTCTTGTAATATGTATAGATATCTTTATTAGTCACATGTACATCAAAACAAAAAGTGAAATGCATCTTTTTGCAGAGAGTGTTCTGGGGGCAGCCCGCAAGTGTCGCTACACTTCTGGCACCAACATAGCATGCCCAGAACTTCTAACCCGTATGTCTTTGGAATGTGGGAGGAAACCAGAGCACCCGGAGGAAAACCCACGCAGACACATGGGGAGAACGTACAAAACTCCTTACAGACAGTGGCGGGAATTGAACCTGCGTTGCTGGCACTGTAATAGTGTTACACTGAATGTGACACTATTGTTTGTAGTATTTGTCTCTCCATAACCTTAGTTACAAAACATTACAGCACAGTACAGACCCTTCGGCTCACAATGTTGTGCCAACATTTTATCCTGCTCTAAGATCTATCTTATCCTTTCCTCCCACATAGCCTTCCATTTTTCTATCATTCATGTGGCTATCTAAGAGTCTCTTAAATGTCCCTAATGTATCTGCCCCCACAACCTCTGCTGGCAGTGCATTTCCACACACCCACTACTCCCTGTGTAGAAAAAAAACTTACCTCTGACATCCCCCCCCCCCCCCACACCTTCCTCCAATCACCTTAAAATTATGCTTCTTCGTGTTAGCTATTTTTTACCCTGGGAAAAAAAATCTGACTGTCCACTCGATCTATGCCTCTTATCATCTTGTACACCTCTATCAAGTCACCTCTCATCCTCCTTTGCTCCAAAGACAAAAGCCCTAGCTCACTCAACCTATCCTTATAAGATATGCTCTCTCATCCAGGCAACATCCTGGTAAATTGCCTCTGCACCCTCTCTAAAGCTTCCACATCCTTCCTATAATGAGGTGATCAGAACTGAACACAATACTCCAAGTGTGGTCTAACCAGCTGCAACATTACCTCGTGCTCTTGAACTCAATACCCCAACTCATGAAGGCCAACACACCATACGCCTTAACAACCCCCATCAACCTGCGTGGCACCTTGAGGGGTCTATGGACATGGACCCCAAGAACCCTCTGTTTTTCCACACTGCTAAGAGTCCTGCCATTAACCTTATCTGCCTTCAAATTCGATCTTCCAAAGTGTATGACTTCACACTTATCCGGGTTGAACTCCATCTGCCACTTCTCAGCCCAGCTCTGCATCCTATCAATGTCCTGCTGTAACCTACAGCAACCTTCTACACTGTCCACAACACCACTAACCTTCGTGTCATCTGCAAACTTACCAGCCCACCCTTCCACATCCTCATCCTAGTCATTAATAATAAAAAAAAATCACATAAGAGCAGGGCTTCCAGAACCAATCCTTGCAGAACACCACTGGTCACCGACTATTTTCTATGGCTGAGCCAATTCAGAATCCACACAGCCAAGTTCCCCTAGATCCCATGCCTCCTGATTTTCTGAATGAGCCTTCCATGAGCAACCTTATCAAATGCCTTACTAAAACCCATGTACACCACATCCACTGCTCCACCTTCATCAATGTGCTTTGTCACATCCTCAAAGAATTTAATCAGGCTCGTGAGGCATGATCTGCCCCTCACAAAGCCATGCTGACTGTCCCTAATCAGCTTATGCTTCTCTAAATGCCCATAAATCCTGTCTCTAAGAATCTTCTCCGTAATTTGCCCACCACTGAAGTAAGACTCACTGGCCTGTAATTCCCAGGGTTATCCCTACTCCCTTTCTTGAACAAAAGAACAACATTTGCCAGCCTCCAATCACCTGGCACTACTCCTGTGGCCAGTGAGGACGCAAAGATCATCGCCAAAGGCACAGCAATCTATTCCCTCGCTTCCCTTGGATATATCCTGTCTGGCCCTGGTGACTTATCTATCCTGTTTTTCCCAAGGGTTCCAGCACATCCTCTTTCCTCACGTCGACATGCCCTAGCGTATCAGCCTGTTATACGCCATCCTCACAAACGTCATGGTCCTCTCTCACTGGTGAATACTGAAGCAAAATATTCATTAAGGACCTCCCCTACCTCTTCTGTCTCCAGGCACGTTTCCTGTTTTATCCCTGATCGGCCCTACCCTCACTCTAGTCATTCTCCTATTCTTCACATACGTGTAGAATGCCTTGGGGTTTTCCTTAATCCTACTCGCCAAGGACTTCTCATGCCCCCTTCTAGCTCTCCTAAGTCCATTCATAAGCTCCCTTCTGGATACCTTGTAAATCCAGAGTCCTGTCTGATCCTTGCTTTCTAAACCTCAGGTATGCTTTTTTCTTCCTCTTGACAAGAATATTCTACATCTCTTGTCAACCATGGTTCCTTCACTCTACCATCCTTACCCTGCCTCAATGGGACAAACCTATCAGAACCCCATGCAAGTACTCTCCAAACAACCTCCACATTTCCGTTGTGTGCTTCCTGAAGAACATCCGTTCCCAATTTACGCTCCAAGTTCCTGCCTAATAGCATCAGAATTAAACAGTCAGCCTGTCCACCTACTATGTCAGGAATCCTTCCTGGACGCACCTAGCAAACTCCGCCCCATCTATCCACTTTACACCGAGGAGGTGCCAATCAATATCAGGGAAGTTGAAATCACGCATGACAACAACCCTGTTATTTTTTGCAACTTTCCAAAATCTGCCTCCCAATCTGCTCCTCAGTGTCTCTGCTGCTATTTTGGGGGGTGGGGGGGGGTTGGGTTCTGTAGAATACTCCCAATAGAGTGATCGCTCCCTTTCTGTTTCTGACTTCCACCCCCACTGACTCAGTAGACAATCCCTCCAGGACGTCCACCCTTTCTATAGCTGTGATATTGTCCCTGATCAGCAAAGCCACTCCCCCACCTCTTTTACCTCCGTCCCTGTCCCTTCTAAAACATCTAAACCCCAGAATATCCAGCAGCCATTCCTGCGCTTATGACAGCCAAGTCTCTGTAATGGCCACAATGTTGTAGTTCCAAGCTCTAAGTTCATCAACCTTGTACCTGATACTTCTTGCATTAAAGTAGACACACTTCAGCCCATCCAACTGACTGCAATTTTGCCCTTTCAACTGCCTATCCTTCCTCAGTCTTTCTGCATGCTGCATCTACTTGTACACTAAATACATCAACCTCTGACCTATCACTTGGGTTCCCATCCCCCTGCCAAACTAGTTTAAACCCTCCCCAACAGGTCTAGCAAACCTTCCCGCAAGAATATTGGGCCCCCTCCAGTTCAGGTGCAAACGGTCCCTTTTGTACAGGTTGTACCTTCCCCAGAAGAGATCCCAATGATCAACAAATCTGAAACCCTGCCCCCTGCACCAACTCCTCAGCCATGCATTCATCTGCCAAATCAACCTTTTCTTACCCTCACTGGCACATGGCACAGGCAGCAATCCAACGATTACTTCCCTTGAGGTCCTGCTTTTCAGCTTCCTACCTAACTCCTTTTATTCCCTCTTCAGGACTTCATCTCTTTTCCTACCTATGTCATTGGTACCAATATATACCACAATTTCTGGCTGTTCACCCTCCCCCTTCAGAATGCTGTGGACCCGATTCAAGACATCCCTGACGCTGGCACCCGGGAGTCTCTTTCACGTCCACAGAATCTCCTGTCTGCCCCCCTTACTATTCAATCCCCTATCACGAGTGCACTCCTTTTCTTCCCCTCTTCCCTTCTGTGCCACACAACCAGGTTCAGTGCCAGAGACCTCGTCACCGTGAGTTTCACCTGGTAGGTCCTCCTCCCCCCCACCCCCCCCAAAACAGTATCCAAAGTGGTATACCTGTCATTGAGGGGAACGGCCATGGGGGTACTCTGCACTACCTGCCTATTCTCCTTCTTTCTCCTGATAGTCACCCAGTTACCTGCCTCCTTCAATTTAGGATTGACTGCCTCTCTGTAGCTCTTATCTATGAACTCCTTGTTCTCCTATAGGAGCCAAAGGTTATCCAGCTGCATCTCCAGTTCCCCAACACAGTCTGGTAAGGAGCTGCAACTGGATGCACCTCGTGCAGATGTAACTATCAGGGAGACTAGAGGTCTCCCAGAACTCCCACATCTCACAAGATGAATACACCACTGACCCTGGAGCCATTCTAACTACTCAAGCCTGACACATTCTCAAAGAAATAAAGGAAGAAAGAAACTTACCAGAGACTAACTTTAGCTTCCGCCTCCTCTCGCTGAAGCCTCTTGAGCCAAAGCCTCAGGTGCTCCACTCTAACTCTTGCCCACTCCAACAATGTCCGCTCTGCTTACACCTACCTTCCTTTTATTCACTGCTGTTAATTAGCCAATCAACTATTAACAATTTGCAAATATGCCTCTTTTAGACTCTTGCAAGGTGAAACTCACAAACACATGCACAGAGACTCACCTCTTTTCAAAGCTTCTGCTCCAAATCTCATTTATTTGTAGTGTTTACTTGGTTTTAATAACTTTTAAAATAATTATTGGTTCTGCTACTCTGTGACTTCTTTTATTGCACCTGGACAGGTTTAACTGGAACCTGAGTATGAAAGCCAACCATCTACACACTACGTTAAGAAAATCCTCATTACTGCAGTTAAGATATCAAAGTTAGATCTCATCTGCTTCCATTAGTAGTTGAGGTGATTCTGAAATAATCCTTGGCACAACTCAAATTTAATAAGCCAGTTCTCCTGTGCAAGCCAAAATTCTTCAGTTTATGGCTATTTGTGGGGATGTTGAGAATGGAGCACAGTGTTTTTTTTTGCAGTTGCATGGTAGACAGCAACAGCCTCTACACCTCAAACGAAATTAGAAGTAAACTGTGGAGAGAAGTTCCTTAATGAGTGTCACAATATAATTGCAATAATATGATTTATCCACTTAAGAATTGATATGCCTAACAAAGAAACGTATTTCCTTATCCTTTCCTGTAAGTGGGCTTGAGAGCTGTCAGTTTGTTTGATGGTGTCAGTAGCTTACCGACAAGAATGTAGAAGAGGCTTTTGTGCATCTCTTTATAGGCCTTTTTAGTTTGTGTTGCTATTTTGAGGTTCCTATGGAACTAATCACAGAGGTGAGCTGTGTTTATTATTCTTTACTGCTCATCTTCCAGTTTCTAGTCTTTTTCAAAATATTAATCTCTGAATATAAAACTTCCTGGGCCAGGAATTTACTTCCCTGATTTATCGTTCCTACCTCATATTCTATTGCTTTATGTTTAGTTTATTCTGCCCCAGGTAAGGGTTTACCTTAACTCCCAGATTCCAGTTTTCACAGGGTCTACATTTTAAGTATTACTCTCTTTTATTTTGTTAAATTATTACAGACATTTTTTTTTAAAAAGAGATATTTTTCTTTTCATTTTACCCTGCAGTGGTATCATGACCATTCTAGTTTTTTAAAATACAATAAATAGTCCAGCAGCACTTTGCACGATAATAATGAATTCATATCCAGTGGGATATGAAAGGTCATCAATCTGAAATGTTTCTTCTGCTTCTTCATTCACAAGTCCTGCTTGACCTGCTGAATATTTCCAGATTTTTTTGTTAGTTTTTCTTGCACATGGAGTTCTTTTCAGGCATTGCAAGGTGTTCTTGCACCTGCAGAGGTAGAATTGTGATTTTTGTTTTGTCAAGGCAGTTTCTCACGGCAACTGAGTTTTGCTTGACTTTGAAAAGATTACAGGTCTACAAATAGGTTATGAAATTACATCTTTATCTAATAATCTGTACCTTCCCAGCTCTAGTCAATTCATTATGATTTGCCTGCACTTGGTCCACTGACTGACATATTGTGGATGTTCCAGTGCAGATAACTCCCTTTTCCTTCCATGTTATCATGTTCCTTTTGCCTCCACCTCTGCAGGTGAACTCTTACCCTCTAATTTGTGGGGTAGGAGATGCCTGTGCATGATGTTTGTTAATGTAGCGTAGACATTATACACCAGCTACAACATGGATTTGACAGAGTGAGGTATAGATCCAATTGCAACAAAATGCAAAAATAATTGGAAACCCCCAAGCTCCACTATAATGGAATGACATGGACACATACCTCGACACATACAGAGATCCCTAAAGACACATACTGGCAGAATAGGTAACATAAAGTAGTAGAACCATATTGTTAGCAAAAGAGTGTTGAATGTTTAAAGCAACACAAAATACACTCGGGAAAGGAGCCTTTGACGTTGATGGAAGCTTGCCTCTCAAATACCAGAGTTAATATATAGAAACATTTGGTCAACCAATCTGTGTCACAATGTGAATCATCCATTCCTTTTTAAACAATTGAATAATACTTCCTTAGTAATTCCCACCCACCCCTACAGTTTCTTTCCATCCATTATTATAACAGACACCAGCTCAGTATTAATTTGGTATGGTTTATTACTTAAAATTAGAAATCTAAAATTTCTTCATGTGGACAGAAGTACATTTCCTTCATGGTAAACTAATACAGAAAAGTGCAATGAAGTGTTTCTTGTTAAATTGTTTACTACTTTGTAAATCCCTCAACAGAAAAGCATTTGAAAATGGACAATATTCTTGACTAGACAGAACTGCATTTGACAGTACAGTTAAGTTGTCCAGTAGATACCACAGCATGTAATGGTAAGTATTGGTTCCTGGTCAGCTTAATTTTAAAACTTTGTTCATTTCCAAATCCCTCCTTGGCCTCGCCCTTCCCTCCCTTTTAACCTTTATCTCCTATAACACATAGAATTTTTTCACTCCTGAATATCTGCCCTCTTGTGCATTTTCAGTTTTAATCCAAAGTCAAAGTTAAACTTGAGTTTATTGTTTTATGCATAAGTACATGTATGCACAGGTGCAATAAAAAACTTACTTGCCAGCAGTATCACAGACACATAGCATAATATTAGCAGCATTCACAAAAAAAAACAAATTAAACACAATTCTTACAAGAAAGAAAGCAATTAGAACAAAAAAAATTGCACCACATTTTCCACTGCACCGTCAGCTACCTAATTTTAAGCTTGGAAATTCTCTTCCTGAAACTCTCTGTCTCTATATTTCTCACTACCTTCTTGAACATGTTCCATAAAACCTAATCTTTAATTTTTTTTTGGCTTGAACTGAGGAGAACTTAATCTCTTTATATGGAGGAATAGGTTAAGCAAGACGCCCTGACCAAGTGCATCCTCGGACTTTGTGGGAGGCTACAGAAGAATGCGGAGGCTCTCGCAGAGATATTTGCTTCATCGTTAGCCACTGGTGAAGTTACTGAAGACTGGAAGGAGGTTAATGTCATTCCATTGTTTAAGAAGGGTAGCAAGGAGAAGCCAGGCCAGTCAGCCTGACATCAGTGATGGGGAAGTTACTGGAGGGTATTCTTAGGGACAGGGTCTACCAGCATTTGGATCCACAGAGTCTGATCAGGGGGAATCAGCATGGCTTTGTATGTGGGAAGTTATGTATGATGAATCTTTGAAGAAGTAACCAAAAGTGTAGGGCAGTGGATGTTGTCTATTTGGACTTTAGCAAGGTCTTCAACAAGGTCCCACATGGCAGGCTGGTCTGGAAGGCTAGGTCCCATAGAATCCAGAGGGAACTAGTTAGGTGGATTCAAAACTGGCTTGGAGGTAGGAGGCAGAGGATGGTGGTTGAAGGTTCTTTCTCGGAATGGAGGCCGGTGACTAGTGGTGTGCCGCAGGGGTCGGTGTTGCGACCTTTGTTATTCGTTATTTATTTAAGTGAATTGGATGTGAATGCCTAAGGCTTGATCAGCAAATTTGCAGATGACACAAAATTAGGAGGTGTTGTTTATAGTGAAGAAGATTATTGTATTGATCAGTTAGGGAAGTGGGCCAAGGAATGGCAAATGGATTTCAATACAGATACGTGTGAGGTGATGCATTTTGGAAAGTCAAACCAGAGTAGGACTTATACTACGACTGGTAGGGCACTAGGGAGTGTAATGGAACAGAGGGACCTAGGAGTACAAGTGCAGAGTTCTTGAAAGCAGCATCATAGGTAGACAGGGTGGTGAAAAAGGTGTTTAGCATGCTGGCCTTCATCAGTCAGGCTACTGAGAATAGGAGTTGGGACATTATGTTGCAGTTGTACAAGTTGTCGGTGAGGCTGCACTTGGAGTACTGTTACAGTTTTTGTCACCCTGTTATAAGAAAGACGTAGTTAAACTGGAAAGAGTGCAGAAAAGATTTATGAGGATATTGCCAGGACTAGAGGGCCTGAGTCATAGGGAGAGGTTGGCCAGGCTAGGTCTTTATTCTTAGAACATAGGAGAATGAGGGGCGACCTTATAGAAGTGTTTAAAATTATGAAAGGCACAGATAAAGTAGACGGTAACAGTCTTTTCCTCAGGGTAGGGGAGTCCAAAACTAGGGGGCATAGATTTAGGGTGAGAGGGGAAAGATTTAAAAGGGACTTGAGGGGCAACTCTTTCACGCATAGGGTGGTGAGTATGTGGAATGAGTATGTTTGAGGAAGTGGTTGAAGCAGGTATAATAGTATCATTTAAGAAGCACTTGGATAGGTACATGGAGGGGAGGGGCTTGGAGGGATATGGGCCGAATGCAATGGGACTAGCTCGGTGGATAATGTGGTCGTCATGGACGCATTGGGCCGAAAGGCCTGTATCCGTACTGTATTGCTCTATGACTCTATGTCATAAAAATGTTAAACGCTAGAAAAACTCAGCAGGTCAGGCAGTACTTGTAGAAAACAAGTTAACGTTTCAGGTTGAAGTTCCTTCATTAGATCTTGGGGAAAAAAAGAGGAAACAAGTTGGTTTTAAGTTGCACAAAATATGGGGAATGGGAAACAAAGGAAAAAGGGAATATCTCTGATAATGTGAGGCCAGATTTCCTTGGAAATAAACTCCAAAAGAGGTTGTCTAGTCGATGGGTTAAAGGAAATAGAGTGAGAACCTGAACAAAGAACATGTAAACCATGAAATGAGGGCAATTAGAGAGTGAGAACACAAACAAACCAGCATAAAAGTTATGAAAGCTGAGCTGTAGGTCATGTCTAACAGGTCAGATGGGCTAATGGAGAGAGATAAACTGAGCCAATATCTGAATCATACAGAGAAAGTGAGTTACCTGAAATTTTAGAATTTGATACCAAGTTTGAAAGGCTACAATCTGCCCAGAGGGAAAACAAGGTGCTGTTCCGCATGCTTATGTTGGGCCTTGTTAAAACGAGGCAGGAGGCCACAGACAAATAGGCAAGAGTGGCAGTGGATGGAGAATTAAAGTGACAGGCAACAGAATGCCCAGGGTTGCCCCTGCAGACTGAAGATACATGCTCTGCAAGTCAGTCCCCAATCACATTTGTTTTCCGCAAAGTAGAGGAGACCATTACATGAGAGCACCACCTGTAGTTTACTAGATTTCCCTGACTACACCTTGCCTTAACTTTACATCTTTATGTCAGAATTGATAAGTCCATCTGTGGTACTGGCTCAGTTTTCTCTCTCCATTGGAACAGCCTGATTTTTTACATTCTTTTGATTATATCTCATTCTCTGCCCTAATTGCATAATACTTATGTTCCTTTATTCAGATTCTCTCTCTCGCTCTTGCTCTCTCCAACTGCCCCCATTAATTTGTCAAACAGACGACTTCATTTACAATTTATCCCTCCAGCCACCCTGGCCTTATCTTTTCAGAAATATTCCCTTTGTCCTATCCATCCCTCCCCATCTTTGACCTGAAGCATTAACCTTTTCAGATTTCCAGCACCTGCAGTTTCTTTTTTGATTTTCATTTCAGCAAGATGTCTGCCAGCCAAAAAATGTCACTCCAGTCATTTTTATCTGTGTATTTTCTTTGCTGTATAATTTGCAAAACAAGACAAAAGTGTGGCAAGCTCCTGTTCTAAAATCACATACAGTAATTCACCTTGTTGAACATAGCTGTGTACTGTAAAAAGTGTACATCTTAAAAGTATGCAGCTTTGTCAGAAGTCTCACAGGTTCATCAAAAATCTATTAGGAAACTACAAGTTAGGCTGTGGCACCAAGGTTCTGGCTTTGCCCTGTGTTCCATGGTTAACGTAGTCTAAACAAAATCAACAGCACAACAGAACACAGGAATTGGGGTGAAGATTGCCTATGTTTGATGTTCACAACCCTCAGCACCTGCCATTTAGGCCATAATATCACGTGATGGATTTGCTCAGGTTGCTTGGGAAATTCATTTATTTCTCCATTTCTTCAATTTAACCATAACTAAAAAAAAATCAATCTTTATTCAAATTTGGCTCTGTCATAGTTGAATGAAGATTTGGTTTCAAGAGATTAGTTAGGCTTAGAGATAGAATGCATTGAAAACTAGTGAGCATATTGGTTGGGGTCTTGGCCTTCGTAGTTAGTGGGTGATTAGTGTGCTGGGGTGAAGATGGCTTAGTTGAGTAAACCTGCAAGAGTAGGTTTTATACTGTTTGCCATACTTGAAACTCTCTTAAACCTAAATCCCAAATATCTGTAAATGAGTATTGTAGTCAGAGACAAGATGTCAAAGATCCCGACAGGCTCTAGGAGGACACTCTGCGAGAGAGAGAACCACAGAACAAAGAAGCACAGTGAAGGAAGGTCTGTCACATGATCGACACCTGGTGAGAGCATTGCTGAGGCAGCTTTATAACTATGTGATTTGACCATGAGAAACAGTACAAACAAGATAAGGGAGTCTGGGGACTGCATAATGAACAGAAAAGTACAAACAGGCATCCTTATAATTAAGAAATCTCTAGCCTGATAAGGAAAGAAGATGCGTTTCGTTTACCCAGTCCTTGGATGAGTGGCAACTTGAAATAATTGACTTCAGAGTTGAGAGAGTTCTGGGCTCCCGTACGAATAAAGACAGCTTTCAGAAGGTTGGAGGAAAAAAAAATCACATAAAAGAAGGATGGTCCAAGACATTGGGAGTGACATCTCGGGAACAACAATCTCAAAAAAAGAGCACCCTGAGTTCGGAACTCAGAGAAGACTATAACTTTGTTGCAGTGGATCTGGCCAATTCATTTCACTTGGGCAGTACTTAATTACGAACTGTGTGTCTTATGATTTAATATAAGTAGTGATAAGTTGGAATGGTTAATCTAATGTGGTTAGAAGTCAGTGGTACATAACATGCTTAAGTAACTCGAGTGCTAATAAAGATTAAGTTATACTAATCATTGGTTGAGAGTTTCTTTGTTCAATATGTCAGTTGATATCCTATAGAGGTAATCAGGTCAACATTTTGGTGTCCCTGGATGGGCATGATTGAGTAGTCAATTTTTGCAGCCCCACTGCATCCAAATCACAGATGTGCCAAACAAAACAGCAGTTAGGAAGTAAATTCATTTGAGGCAAGAGTAAATTCTGCAAGTCAGCCTCGAGGATATTCAGCACACATCCTGTGATTGATTCAGTGTGACTGGGCGGGCATTTAGCAAGGGAATACAGTCACTACGGATTTAAGAGGTTGCATACATGCCCCTCTGACTGGAAATCAGAACCGCCAGACACCTACCCTGGCCGCCTCCCACGTCCTTGGATGGGATCCAGAAACAGTACAGTAATGGGCAAGTGCCCAGTGTGGGAAAGAGTGCTCCAGGAGTACTTAGATCATAGATGACCCATATGGGTTAAATATGCTTGATAAAGCATTAGAGGGTCCAGGACCATCAGGCAGAAGTATTGGGAGGAGACTAGGAAAGATCAAGCAAAACTTGCTTCTTAAGGCTCCAGCAACAGCCAATGGTATGAGAAAGTTATAGGACAAGGAAACTGAGAATTCAAAGTTGAAGCAGGAATTAGAAGCTATAAAACAAGAAGCACAAAAGAATCAGCTACTGTGCAAACAGGAGTTAGAAGCTGTAAAACAAACTAAAATTAGAGAGTGGGTTATATGAGAAAATAGTAGAGAAGGAACAAAGGAATCAGTTGCATATGCTGCACCTGAATCAATTTCAAATGCAGACAGACTTATCAGGAAAAGGCAATCAGAGAGAGCGAGGCTGCCAAGCAGGAGACTGCAGTAGGAGCAGAGAAATACGCAAAGCTACAGGCAGCAGTAAAAGGCCCTCCCACCAGGTGGGAAGGGAAGGTAAGTATAAGCCAGCTGATTGTGCAAAGAGGAAACATGAAATTGACAAGTTAAAGGCGCAGCTCTAAGTTTATAGGTGTATGATGTGCACCTTTAGAAATGCAGAACTGGAAGGTGGGCGGAGCAGTGGAATAGATTGGAGAGAATTGTATGAGATAGCCCGGAGGTACGGAAAGAGAGAAAGAGGGAGCCAGAATGGGACTTGGGACCTTCACCCCCCTTCAGGCTTAATGCCATTCGCACCCATTGAACTCGATGAACCCATTTACCACTCACTGAACAGACCCTAGGACGCAGGTGGGTCGGAGGAAATAATGTATAGCACACCGTATACAGTGACACAATTGTGTGTATTGAATGTTATGATATCTTAAAAAAAAAGGCAAGCTTTAGCCACTTTAAGGGCCACTTTGAATAGTTGCATATCAGGGTATTAACAGACGAGATAGAGAAGAATATTTCTGGCATCAAAAAATGAATAAGATATCAAAAATAATCAGAGGAGATTTAAACCATCAGATAAGCTGGCAATGAGTTCCAGATTTCAACCACCCTCTGGGTGAAAAAAATTCTTCCTCAGATCGCCTTTAAATTTCCTATCCCTTTCCTTAAACTTATGCCCTCTAGTCATAGGCATCTTTGCAAAGAGTAAACATTCCTCACAATTTTTCCTATCTATGCCCCTTCATGGTTTTATATGGGTCAATCAGGCCATCCATCAGCCTTCTGTGTTCTAGAGAAAACAATGCAAGCCTATGCCATCTCTCCTCATGGCCGAAACATTCTATCCAAGGCATCGTCCTGGTGGATTTCCTCTGCACTTTCTCCAGTGAAATCACGTCCTTCCAATAGTACAGCAACCAGAACTGGACAGGCTTCCAGCTGTGGCCTCGGTAATATTTTCTATAGTTATAGCAAAACTTCCCTGCTCTTATATTTTATGACTCAACTGATGAAAGCAAGTGCCAGTGTGCCTTCTTCATCACATTATCCACCTGTGCTTCTGCCTTCAGGGCTCTTCATATATGTACACCAGATCCGGAAGAATGGAAAGTGCAGAGATCACCTGGTGAGCCAGATGCTGCACCATCAGGATTTCCACTTTGCATCTCCTCCATCAAAACCTTCAGTGAGCATCTGAAAATCATGTAGCTTGTTTTCACTGTTATTGTTCCACTCAATATTTCCCATGTTGGATACACTTCTAGTACAATTGACTGTACCTGCTGCAGTCTTTTTAAGAGATTGAGGCTAGCTTTACCTATGCTAGACACTCATGCTGTTGGCACCCTGGTCATGAATCTTGTCAATCAATAAGGCACAATGATCACATTCACAATTCTGAGTTGATTGACACATCAATAGTAATATCAACAAAATTCTCAGTTTAGCAAATAAGGTAGACAGAGCGATGTTTCCTCTTCTAAAATGTTCAAAACTAGGGGACATAAACACAAGCTAATCACTAATCATGGCCTGGTATGGAGACTCCAATGCACAGGAAAGCAAGAGGGTACAGAGTGGTGGACTCAGCCAGTTCCATCATGGTTACAACTCTTCCCCACTTATCTACAAGAGGCAATGTCTTAGGAAAGCGATATCTCAGGAAAGTGACATCCATCACTAAGGACCCCCACCATCTGGGCCATGCTGCTATTAGGTAGGAGGTACAGAAGCTTGAAGTCCCAACACTTCAGGGTTCAACAACAGCTTCTTCCCCACTGCCATCAGGTTCTCGAACCGACCTGAAAAACCCTAATGCTACCCTAGACTACATTTCTTTTTTCTCTCTCTCAACTTGCACTAATGTTATGTTTATTGTCATGTAAGTTATGTATAATTTATGTTAACTTAAGTTTGTGTTAACTTATGTTTGTCGTGTTTGTAATATGCTGTGCTGCAGCTGCAAAAAGCCAATTTTCATGGTATTTATACCCCAGGGATAAAATAGGTATATGCCTACGACAATGAACTTGAATTATAGTCATAGAATTGTACAGCATCAAAGCTGGTCCTTCAGCCCACCACATTTATGCCGACCATCATGCCCATCTATACTAATCCCATTTGCCTGCATTAATTCCATATCCCTCTATGTCTTGCTCATTCAAGTACCTATCCAGATGCTTCTTTAATGTTTTTACTATTCCTGCCTCCACCACCTCAAATGGCAACTCATTCCAGATGCCAACTACCATTATTACCCTCAGATCCCCTTTAAACCTCCTTCCTCTTGCCTTAAACCTATGCCCTCTGCTTTTAGACACCCCTACTATGGGAAACGAACATTGGCTACCTGCCTATTTATGCCTCTCATAATTTTATATACCTCCATCATGTCGCCTCTCAGCCTCCTTCACTTCAGAGAAAACAGACCCAGCCTATCCAATCTCTCCTTACAACTCAAACATTCCAATCCAGGCAACATCCTTGTGAATCCTTTCTGCACCCCCTCTAGCTTATTCACGTCCTTCCTAAAAATGTGGCAGCCACAACTGCACTAAACACTCCAAGTGCGGCCTAATCAACATTTTGTACAACTGTAACATGACATCCCAACTCTTTTATACTTAATGCATCGACTGATGAAGGCAAGCACACCATATGCCTTCCTTACCATCCTGCTGCCTGTGTTGCCACTTTCAGGGAACTATATACTTGTACCCTAAGGTTTCTCTGCTCCACACCAGTGTCCTGCCATTCATTGTGTATGTCCTGCACTGGTTTAACTTCACAAATCACTTTGTTCTTGTCTGAGTTGAATTCCATCTGCCATCCCTTTGCTCACTTTCCCACTGATCTATATCCTTTTGTAACTGTAGACAACCTTCTTCACTGTCCACTATACCACCAGTTTTGGTGTCATCTGTAAACTTACTAATCATGACACCACATTCTCTTCCAAATCATTAATATACATGACAAACAACAAGGGATCCAGCACCAATTCCTGCAGCGCAGCACTGGTCACAGGCCTCCAACCTGAAAAAACAATCTTCCACTACCACGCTCTGCCTCCTACCACCAAGCCAATTTTTTATCCAATTTGCTAGCTCACCTTGGATTCCATGTGTTCTAACTTTCCAAATCAGCCTACCATGCCGGATCTTGTCAAGAGCCTTGCAAATGAACTGATTTTTTTGTTCTAATTGTGTTCTTTCATGTAAAAGTTGTATGTTTAATTTATGTTTTTCTTGTGAATGCTGCTTATCTGATGCTATGTGCCTGTGATGCTGCTGCAAGTAAGTTTTTCATTGCACCTGTGCATAGCTGTACTTGTGCACATGACAATAAACTGGACTTTGACTTAAAACTCCAAGTAGACAATACCTACTGTCCTGCCCTCATCAATCCTTTTGGTCATCTCAGAATCAGAATAAGGTTTATTATCACTGACTTCTTCAATAAACTCAAACCAAATTCTTGAGATATGGTTTCCATGCACAAAGTCATTCTGGCTATCCCTAATCAGTCCTTGCCCTTCCAAATGCCAATAAATCCTGTCCTTCAGAATCCCTTCCAATAACTTTCCCACCACTGATGTAAGACTCACTGGCCTATAGTTCCCTGGCTTATTCCTGGCAGCCCTTCTCAAATAAAGGAGGGGCCAACATTAGTTATCTTCCAGTATCTCACCTGTGGCTAATGAAGGTACAAAATTCTCTGCCAAAGCCCAGCAATCTCCCTGCTTGCTTCCCGTAACATTCTCAGATACACCTGGTCAGGCCACAGGGATTAATCCATCTTTATGGTTTCAAAACCTTCAACACCTCCATCTTTGTAAACTGCATATGCTTCAGGATGTCACAGTTCCCTCCCTTGAACTTACTGGCTTCCATGTCCTTCTCCATGGCAAATACAAACGAGAAATATTAATTTAAGATCTCGCCCATTTCCCATGGCTCCATGCATAGATTACCACACTGATCCTTAAGGGGATCCACTCTCCCTAGCTACCTTTGTGTTCTTAATATACTAAGAGAATCTTGTAGGATCGATTCAACAAGGAATTCAAGAGAAACATTTTTGCCTGAAGAATGATGAGATCAAGGAACTAATTTCCACATGAATGGTTGTGGCAAACACCACAACTATATTTAAGCACAATCAAATGAATACATGAGAAAGAGATATGATACTCTGTCAGGATTAGATAAAGTGAAAGAAGGTGTAGCTGCAGCATAAATTTCATTTCGGGTCATTTCGGCGAACTTGGGACTAATCGAATTGGGAATAGTGGGGTTCGACTGTGCAGGCGCATGACGTAAGCGGGTAGTGCGCGAGCAGTTTAAAAAGAACACCGTCATATCCAGCGGGCAGCGATCAGAGTGGGCAGTGGAGTGAGAGGGAGCAGAGTGATTGGGCTTTGGCTCAACAGGAGAGGGAGCAGAGTGATAGGGCTTTGGCTCAACGGACTTAGGTGAGAACGGGTAAGAGGCGAGATTTATAGAGCAGGGGTAAGTTACTAGCTTATTTATTACTAGTTTATTTATTTCAGTAGCATTAGACAGTGCCATAGCAGTATGCATCTGGGATTAGTTTTATGTTTGGAGTGCCAGATGTGGGGACCCTGCGAGACTACCAGCCTCCCCGAGGACTACATCTGTGCAAAGTGCATTGAGATGCAGCTCCTCAGGGTTCATGTTAGGGATCTGGAGCTGCAGCTTGATGACCTTCGGCTGATTAGGGAGAGTGAGGAGACAGACAGAAGCTATAAAGAATTCGTAGAGAGTACCTCTGTGGCAGTCCCCCTCAAAAATCAGTTATCATTTTAGATTCTGTTGGAGAGGATGACCTGACAGAGGAAGACCATGGCAAGCGGGACTTTGGCACTGCGCCTGGTTCTGTCGTCCAGTGGGCAAGAAGAAATGCAGTGGTTATTGGGGATTCTATAGTGAGGGGAACAGATAAGAAATTCTGTGAACCCGGGATGTGGACTATAAGTTACAGTTAGAAATAGAAAAAGCGTGTCAGAGAGACATCAAGATAATTACGGGGGATTTTAACACGAAGGTGGATTGGGAAAGCCAGGAAGGCAGTGGATCTCAGGAGAGCGAGTTTGTGGAATGTCTACGGGATGGCTTTTTGTGGCAACTTGTTGATGAGCCCACCAGGGGATCGGCTATTTTGGATTGGGTGCTGTGTAACGAACCGGAGGTGATTAGGGAACTAAAGGTAAAGGAACTATTAGGAATTAGTGATCACAATATGATTGAGTTCAGTTTCAAATTTGAAAAGGAGAAGCTGATAGCAGGTGTATCAATATTTCAGAGGAACAAAGGAAATCACAGTGGCATGAGAGAGGAACTGGCCCAAATTGATTGGAAAAGTAAGCTAGTTGGAGGGATGGCAGAGCAGAAATGGACGGAATTTCTACAAGAAATAAGGAAAATGCAGGATAGATATATTCCAAGAAAAAAGGTTATGAATGGAAAAATGGTACAAATGTGGATAACGAGAGAGGTGAAGGCTAAAATAAAAGCAAAAGGCAGGGCATACAAGGTAGCAAAAATTTCTGTGGGAAAACAGAAGACTGGGAAATTTTAAAAACTTACAGAAAGAAACTAAGAAGGTCATTAGGAAAGAAAAGATGAATCATGAGAAGAAGTTGGCAAATAACATTCAAAAAGATACTGAGAGTTTTTTTAAATATATGAAGAGTAAAAGAGAGAAACGGGTTGATATAGGACCAATTGAAAAAGGTGCAGGAGAGATTATAATGAATAACAAAGAGATGGTGGAGGAACTAAATGAATATTCTGCATCGGTCTTCACTGTGGAGGACATCAGCACCTGATAGACAGGGGTCACAGGGGATAGAACTGAGTTCAGTCAAGATTACTCGAGAGAAGGTGCGAGGGAAGCTAAATGGACTAAAGACAGATAAGTTTCCCGGACCGGATGAAGTGCACTCTAGGGTTCTGAAGGAGGTGGCTTTAGAGATTGCAGAGGCATTGGTGATAATTTTCCAAGAATCAATAGACTCCGGCATGGTTCCGGAGGACTGGAGGGTTGCAAATGTAGTTCCGCTGTATAAGAAAGGTGGGAGGTAGCATAAAGGAAATTACAGACCTATTAGTCTGACATCGGTGGTGGGCAAGTTATTGGAATCGTTCCTCAAGGATGAGGTTATGGAATACCTAGAGGGGTAAGGCAAGATAGGTCCAAGCCAGCATAGTTTTGTGAAGGGAAGATCCTGCCTGACCAACCTATTGGAGTTTTTTGAGGAAATCTCAGGTAGGGTGGATAAGGGAGAGGCTGTGGATGTTGTATATTTAGACTTTCAAAAGGCCTTTGACAAGGTGCCGCACAATAGGCTGATTAATAAGATGAGAGCTCATGGAATTACAGGTAGGATATTAGAATGGGTGGAGCATCGTCTGGTAGGTAGAAAGCAAAGGGTGGGAATAAAGGGATCCTGTTCTGGTTGGTTACTGGTTACCAGTGGTGTTCTGCAGGGATCGGTGTTGGGGCTGCTTCTTTTTACATTGTACATCAATGATTTGGATTATGGAGTAAATGGTTTCGTGGCTAAGCTTGCAGACGACACCAAGATAGGTGGAGGAGTAGGGAGTATTGAAGAAACAGGAAGGTTGCAAAGAGACTTAGATAGTTTAGGAGTATGGGCAAAGAAATGGCAGATGAGATTCAATGTTGAGAAATGTGCTGTCGTACACTTTGGAAAAAGAAATAAACGGGCAGATTATTATCTAGATGGGGAGAAAATTCAAAGTACAGAAGTGCAAAGGGACTTGAGGGTACACGTGCAGGATACCCTAAAGATTAACCACCAGGTTGGATCGGTGGTAAAGAAAGCGAATGCTATGTTGGCATTCATTTCGAGAGGTATAACGTATAAATGTAAGGAAGTGTTGATGAGGTTCTATGGGGCACTGGTGAGACCTCATTTGGAATACTGTGTGCAGTTTTGGGCCCCTTATCATAGGAAGGATGTACTGATGTTGGAGAGGGTTCAGAAAAGATTTACGAGAATGATTCCTGGAATGAAAGGGCTTACTTATGACGAGCGTTTGTCGGCTCTTGGACTGTACTTACTGGAGTACAGAAGAATGAGAGGGGACCTCATAGAAACATTTAGAATGTTGAAAGGACTGGACAGGGTAGATGCGGCTAAGCTGTTTCCCTTGGTGGGTGAGTCCAGGACTAGAGGGCACAATCTTAGAATTAGAGGGTACCGGTTTCAAACAGAAATGAGGAGAAATTTCTTTAGCCAGAGGGTAGTGAAATTATGGAATTCTTTGCCACATACAGCTGTGGAGGCCCGATCATTGGGGGCATTTGAGGAGGAGATTGATAGGTATCTAATTAGTCAAGGTATCAAGGGATATGGGGATAAGGCTGGAAATTGGGGCTAGATGGGAATAGTTTTAGTTTAGCTCATGGAGCAGACTCAATGGGCTGAATGGCCTACTTCTGTTCCTTTGTCTTGTGATCTTGTGAAATACCAAGTCCTATAAATACTTACACAACTTGGCAGTTTTAAACATAGACACACAAAAAAACCCTACTTAGTGCACAATTCAAGATATTTACCAAGTCACCTTTACAGAGGCAAAGGTATAAGGACTTACAGAAAGTGTTTGGCGAGTACCGTATAATAGTCATATTGGCAAAAATTAAACCCATAGGATTAAATGGGCAGTGGCAGCAAGGATACAAAATAGGCTGTTGCGCAGAAGACAGAGTATTCATGCACAGTACACTTCATATTGGATGGATGAACATAATGGAATTCCCCAGGGCTTGGTATATGGACCACTCTTCTTTTAGATATATATTGCAGGCATAGACTTGGGTATAGAGGACATAAATTAATTGTCTGCTGATTTATGAAATTTAGTAAATTAAGCTGAAGCAGTCAAGCATAGTGACATAGCCTGAAGGGTTAACTTGCATATTGCATTAAGAATAATATAAGACAAACAATGCATTTCTATCCCACCAAGTCAGTCAGACCTGGTCTGTGCAAAAGATTGGGAAATACAAGAAACCAGAAGATCTCTGTAAGGAATGTGGAAATTGGAACTAATGGCTCATAATAGCATTACCATGTTAACCAATGCCTTAACTGAACAAAGATATACTTCAGGCATGGAACCATCAGATCAGGGATCTGTAAGCACAAAATGATCATGCAGGTTAGGTGATGTCAGAAGCATCATCTTGGGTTGGTCAAGAAGTGATAATTGAAAGCCTGTTATGGATGAACAGGTTTTACCTGATCTCTAAAGATGTATACACGTGCCATACTTGATACAATCAGAGAGGGTGTATGGGCCTCGCTCTCCCTTCTTGAGGTGAAAGATCGATCACATAAGTACATATCTGTTTGACCTAAGAATGGACGGTGAGAGCAATCCTCTTGCTCCACAACAAAGCATGCCATAAACAAAAGAGAGCACAGGCTGATAAACTAGTTGGACATATGGCAAATGAAATATAAAGGACAGAAGTGTGGAAATGATACATTTCATTATGTATTGTAATTGGGGGCATATAATGAATTGCTTCAAGTGTGCACAGGAGCAAGGAGATCTGGGGAAATATGTACATGATGACTGGACATATTTAAAAATCTATCAAAGGTGCAGCATGGAATCTCAGCAAATATGGAGTGGAAAACTTTCAAAAACTCATTCTGAAAATTCTGGATACTACAGTTAAAGAAGAATATTGACTTTAAAAATGTATAAAACAGGATGTTTTCAGAAACGAGAGGCTTCAATTTAGTGGAGACATTGGAGAAGCTGGCTGAAGAGATTTGGTCGAGTTGTTCAGATTTATGAATGGTTTCAACGAGCAAATAATGAAAAACTTTCCAGCGACAGATTCAATGCCATTTTCAAAAACAGAGACGACAGAAAAGAATTAATCACGCCAAGTTTTTGTAACCTAAAATGCATTACCTGTAAGCGTGATCAAAACAGATTCAACAGTAAGATTCAAAAGAGAATTGGCAACAAAAAAAGCCTGGAGTGGAATTAATTATAAGGCTACGGGGATGGGGTGGGAGATGAGCTGGATTCAAAGTCCCCACCAAAGAGCCACCACGGGAACGGTGAGTGGAATGGCATACATCTGCGATTCGTTTTAGGTGTGGGCACGTTTCACACCCCCAAACTCCCACTCCTTTCCCTTTTCGTTATTAATGGGAAACTTTCTCCCACTTTCTACCCTGGTTAAAACATTCCAGAGAACTTGCCAAGGTTCCTACTCCCGCGGTACTGCCTAACTTCACTGGGAGAAGCCCTGCAGCTTTCCTTCACCTTCCCGGGGACAGCTCTGTGTTCGGCACAAGGCGAACATCAAGCCCGAACGGACGGACACCCACCGCTTCCTCCTCACTGACGCCGCCAGCTCCGTCGTGCATTTCCGCCTCCTCATTCCAGCCGCCTCTCGCCCAGTCCGGTAGAGCACGGCGCTGACGTCACGGGGGAGGGGTTTGAATGACGGCGGGCGCGAGCCGGGCGGTTGGTGAAGTCCAGCGGTTCGTGCGGGGGATGGAGGCGAACGTCGTGCGCGGTGAGTCGGGTGGGGAGGGGGCGCGAACCGCACCTGTGGGGCGGCCGCAGGGACGCGGGCTGGCGGTCCGAAGTGCCGCCACCACCACCCCCCGTTTCCGGGCACCCGAAGTGTTTCGCTTCAGTGTCACTCAGTTGCTGTTTAGCGATAGACCGCCCGTCTTTTTTTTGTTAGGGAAACTCCTCGGCGACCCCGCCGCCTTGTAACGTGGAAGTGTTCCTGACCGGGCGTCTGCCGGGCTGGCGGCAGGGGAGGAGGGCGGCTGTGGCAGCAGATACCGCAATGGGGATGCAGGCTTGCAGACTTTCCTGTCAGCGTATGTCCCTGGTTTAATGAAAGTTGCACTGTTCGTAGTCCACCTTCTCAAACTGTGGGATCTTGATGGGTTAGCATGGTGGCAATGATTAGTTAGGAGTAGTTAGGCTGTTATCTTGCGCCCCATCAATAAGAGGTGACTTCCTAGGGCGCCCTTTAACTTTGAAAGCATGGAAACGCCCATCAATCGGATTATCATTTCTCTTGCGGATAATTGAATCTTTTATTACTCTAGGCTTGCATAAAAGACTAAACGATCATAACACTTATGCGATGGTATAACCATAACATTTGTGAATGGAAATATGATTTGGTGCACGATAATAAAACTGAGCTAGAGATTTAAGAATACATCCACTGGAACTGCTCTGACGATTAGATTAAGCCATCAGAACTCGAATCACACCATGATGAATTGAGGAATTTATACGCAGTTAAGTAAACCTCAATACAGTTAATTAATAGTGACAGTGGAATGGATTGTGTTTTTAAAAAAATCTTTTCGGCCTTTAAAGAAAGAAATCTGTGTCATTAACAAAACGAAGTCTTGGAAACGCTCAGTATATCATGCAGCATTTGTAGAAAGAAGCAGAGCCAATGCTTCAGTTAAAGATTCTTTGTCAGAACTGGGAAAGTGAGAAGACAAGTTTTAAGTTGTCGAGAAGGGAAAGGGATGGGTAGGGCAAAGGGAATATTGAGGCCAGTGTTGCTATAAAATTGTGAAAGGATTACAAGCAAATAAGTGTTGCAATGGAGGGTTATGTTAATGGAGGGTGTGTTAATGGAGGTGAAAGGCTGAGCCACTGTCACAGATTTGGGGCAGAAATGACCTTTTGGAATGGACAGAGAAAGCAAGTTATTGGAAGTTGGAGAATTCATTATTGGATCCAGAAGGTGCAAAACGTGCCCAGACATATGATAAGGTACTGTTCACTCAATCTTGTGTTGGTTCTTGTTTATGAAAGGGCAGGAGGCCTTGCACAGAGTGGAATTGAGAATTAAACTGGTTGGTAACAGGATGTTTGGGGTTGCCCATGCATATTGAATGCAGGTGCTTGGCAAAGCAATCACCCAATCTGTATTTGTTTACTCCACTGTAGAGGAGACCATATTCTGAAAATCAAATGCAGTATACTGGAGCATGGCAGAAGTGCAAGTGAAAAACTGCTTCACTTGGAAAGACTATTTGGGTCTCTGGATGGTGGGAAGGGAAGAGGTGAAATGACAGATGTTGCATCTGCTGTGGTTGCTGTAGTATAGGGAGTGGTTAGTGGAGATGGAAGAGAGGACCAGGGTGTCCCAAGTGTTAATGGAGCAGGTTTGAGGCTGACTGTCAGACCTGGAATGGGTGATAAATTAATATCGTTGTCTCTAAAATTATAATTTAGCATATGTGCTTTCCAGAGAGAATTTGAGGCAAGGATGGGACAGAGGAGTTAGTTGGAAGAGAAATGTTTGACAGAAATATCACAATGTTTTTTCGTTGTGAAATGTACTGTCTGTTGTCTGTTTGGTAATTTTTATCCAGGCACATGATGTAACGGATATTTCTGTTTATGATACAAAACCAAAATACTGAGAAACTGAAGTAAAACATGCTAGGAATACTTGAGTCAGGCTTCATTTGTGGGGTAAAATGTTTAATCTATTTAGATTGATTTAACTTTAAGAACTAACAAGAGTTTATCTTGTTCATAAACATAAATTTTGTTTCTGCTTAAAGTCATTGTTGCTCTGTTTCCGATTTTGAACTTTTATTTTTGTAACATTACCTTGTCAGGATGTTGTTGACATAATCAACCAAACTCATGTAATTGCAAGCTGAAATGGTGCCAGTCTAGAGGATTTTAAAAGACTAGACCAAATTTTGAACATTAATGAACATTCCATTTTGTCGTCTTGATACTTGTTGATGCATATTACAATTTTCTGCTTTAAAATAAAATTGTTAACTGTTTGACTTGAAATTTGAGTTGTAGTGTCATTCATTGTTAATTGGAGGGCAATTGACTTTTTAATCATAGAATACCACCAAATAGTAGTTGATTTCACAAATTGAGAAGGAGGGACAGGGATTGGTGGAGGTGGAAGCATACTGTGCATTAAATTACTAACCTTGATAACTGATTGTAGAAATAATTAAAAAGAATTGTACATTTGAAATAAGTTTTGCAGCTACACTGGCTATTCTGCCATTATAAAGAAAAAGTGTATAATGAGGTTTTGAGGCATACTTTTCAATGCTAAATGCACTTTTAGGTATATTCATGGCTACATACTCAAAAACAATGCAGGTCTACCTGCTTGTCTATTTCAGAGCACGAATTATCATCTTTCAGGCAAAAGGTATTAGAGCAGCAGTAATGTTGCTAATTAGATTAATTCCATTTTGATTTGCACCTTTATTTCTCTCTGATTTCACTCAACAGCAGTGCATTGAGTTTCAGCTAACTTGATGTCAGAAAAAATTCAGAGTATAATCCAATTGATCACTTAATATTTGACCTCTACTTCAGGTGTTGAACGTATTTACATTTACCATATCCAGCAGTAGGTAACCCTGCAAAGTTTGTACAAAGCTGGGTAAAGGGTTCACTTGAAATGTATCTTCAGTAAAATTTACAAATAATCTTATTGGGGATTTAAAATGCTCAATGCTATTCTTTCTGAAATCAGAATTAGATTTGTTTTTTGTTTACTCTATCATTTAAGACTTTACCCCAAATTTAAACAGTCTTTGAGGCATGAAATGCCTCATCTGCATTGCTCATTGACCCTGTTACTTTTAAGTTTCTTGGATGGTTTATCACAAAGTATTCAAAATATATATGTTGAAGATGGTGAACAACAGGAAAATTTTTAGCTGGTGGAATAAATGGGATAATTTGTCTTTTACTTTTTAGTTAAAAATTTGGGAGAGCCTTTTAAAATATGCGTCAATTTGTTCCATTGGAACTCATACTTGTGTTTTGTGCAATGACATATATCTTCTGGTAGGTATTTAGATAGGACTGATCTAGAAGAAATGTAATTCTTTATTTTAATGCATAAAGTATGACTTGTGCATACTGGAGACTTTTATTATTCTCAGTGTACAGTGATACCTAGTCTGCTCATTTAATCTTCAGGCAGTGTGGTTTTATTGCCCCTCTTCCTTTATTGGGAAAGCAGTGGACTCAACTGATATGGTGGACAAAGAAAATACTCAAAGTAAATTTTAGTACAACTCAATCTATTATTAATGTGCAGATCATTTGAAGTGTGCAGGCATTCAATTAACTTTAAAACTCGATCTCGAACAGGTAACACGTATCCAAATCATGACTTCTGTGATTTAATGTAATGAGTAGCGGTTATGACAACAAGTTAAATGAGAGGTCATTAAGAGTTTTAAAGTTAATTGAATGCCTGCACACTTCAAATGATGATAGTCTTCTCCAAATTTTGAACTCTGGGTCTGCCTTCTGTGACAGTTGTTACTTTCAACATCGTATTCAACGTATTTGATGTTTCTTCTTTTATGTTCTTACACCAATATTTCAGAATGTTGGGGAATCTTCAAACCCTGACTGAGCCAATCAGCCACTGAGCAGCATGGAATTGATTGCTCTTGACAGTTTTTTGACCTGAGTCTCATAATAAAGTCTTCCTATATAGGTATTTCACTGTCTTAATCTAGGACTCTAGTAGTCCCTTATTACCATAGTGACACCAGCTACTCTGCCCACTGTTGAGGTCTTGGATGCCATGGGAAATGTTTAAGAATGGACCTGTTGGTTCTTGTCTCCTGGCAATAAGATGGCCGCTAGTTTGTTGTTTTCAATTTATTAAGTTGAGACTTTGTGTCTAGCAGCTCCCCAATGGGGAAAAAAAGAGACCAAGAGAATGTTACTTTGCAATTTTATTTATTTATCTCATGAAGGTCTAGCTTAAGTCCATATTTGTTTAATTGCCAGAACTGCCTTCTCAGAACTGTTCCTGATCCATAATTCTGTGATCAATCAATAAATACCAGAGAACAAACTCTTCCCATAAAATTGTTATCAATATTATCTAAATCCACTGTCCCCCCCCACCGCCCTCTATCCATCGAGTGTTGGATCAAGAAATTTTTGGCCTCCTTTCATCTCCTGTGCATAAGTATCAAGGTCCACATCATGTTAACTGTATGGTAACATATTCCCCATGCTGGTATGTATCTGGTAATGTAACAAATTTCTAATGTCAATTAATTGATTACTTTCCCTGTGAGATAAAATAAACAATGATGTTGAAAGAACAATGTTTATCTGCTATCCCTTTATTAGCCTCGTTCATTTACATTTTAAAATATTCAAATGTCTAATTTTCTATTTCATCTTTACAGTGTTTAGACATAAAGTATACATTTGTCAAGAATCACTACAATGACGATATGGGAAGTAGTTTTTGCCCATACATTTGTACCCCAGTCACAACTATCACCCTGCTAGTTGGTTTCTTTAATCGTTACAATATCCTGCCCAATTTTTCCACCTTGACTTTGGGTCCTTGTTAATTGTTTTTTAATCCACCATATGTTCTAGGGTAGGAGCTTAATTTTGGTGATGCATTTGATGAGATGTTTTTTAATTTCTTCATAATGTCTTTTTAACAACAATCTCTTCCCATTTATGAATATTGACCAACTCTATCTTTTACATTCTTGCTGGTATTTATGGGTTAATACAGAAGGTAGTACTGGCAATAAGGCATACCTAAACACCATATTGCTGTACTTTTAAGGAAGTAATGATACAATATTCCCCTTTCCTTTTATAGGCTACTCTTGTAATCACAACATTGAAGGTTCTAACTTCTAGTGTACATGTCAGATCTGTATTTGTTCTGAACCATACAAGGCTTATTCATTGGGTATATAGGATATGGACAGATCATTATGCTGTCTGTACAAATCTACCAGTTTTCTTTTCGGCACAGAAAAGAACATTTTCATGCTCCATCCCTATTCCCTCTAATAAAACCTATGTTATTCACCTGAGAGACACCTAACCTAATTTTGTCCTTGGAAACTATTGGGAGTCCTAATATCATTCTCAAAGCTTTACTAGTAGTTCCCTCATAATCTCCCATGAACCAAACCCTGTTTTTGAAGTTGGCATTCCAACGCACCTAGGCGTAGGTTAGTTAGGGTTTCTAGTTACTTATTACTAATCCATGATGGGACTCTTCCTTGGCTAACCTGCTCAAGATGCTCTCACAACTAATTCTTTCTCAGCTGTTCTGGTATCCAATTTTCATAGTGCATAGCATTTCACTTTGTTGGAGTCTATCATATTTGGCTTAACGCTTTATAATTTGGTAAATGGCCCTACCATGGCTTTCCAAGACCCTGACTATTTGCTGCTATGCCTGCTTCCCATCTAAATCGCCTTCTGCATCCAATCTATTATTATTGAATTCCTCCAACAATTGCTTAACTTGCTCATTTAAGGTCCTAAGTTTGCTGTCCAGGTTCATCAGATCGAGGGCATTGGCAGTGTACATGATTGTTCTGTAGGCTGTTCCCAAATCATTAATTATCCCTGTAATTTTACAAGTGTTAATCCCAGATTTTTCCACTTTATTGCTTCCCATCTCCTGCTCAAGCAATATTTAAGTGAATGTGCAGTTTCCAAATTTGCAGTGGACACTATCTTGATAGCTATATGTGTGTTATGTTTAAAATCACAGGCGGTACCTCATGGCGGACATTATCATACAGGACTATATCAGTTTCTTTAGAGATTAATCCATTCTATTGTCCTTTTAGATTAGCACAAGGTTTGGGAGGGACATGGATCGCCATAATAGCTGCAGGCAGAGAGGGTTGGTGATATATCTCAATCCTCCTTTTGCTTAAATTATTATACCCAATTCGGGTCTGTATAGCAGTTGAAATAAAGGCCAACAGGATATTTGCCTTTCTAATTTCTTGTTGACCCTAATTGTTCCCTGGCACCCATCCTTGTGGCACCCCACTGGTTACAGCTTTCTCCTATTTTCTGTCCATTAACTAGTCCTCAATATAGGTCAACATATTCCCCGCAATCCCATGTGTTCTAAGTTTGTTTAACAAACATTTGTTTGGCACCTTATTGAAGGCCTTCTGAAATGCACCATGTCAATTTTACCTTTACTGACATTGCTATTTACAATTTATGCTTATTGAGTGACGACATCTGCACAGGGTGTTATCTTCAAAGGCTAACTTGGACAACACAGGCTTCAAAATCCGTGGCCAGATCTTGCTGCGAGGCAGGGCCTTCTAAGTGTAAATCCCATCAAGTGAGAGCAGAATTTGCCCTATATGCAAAAATTATTTTGGAATCATTGGGGGGAAAATAATCTTTTCTTTGTAAGAATTTGACAATTTAAAAGTAACACATCATGCACTTATAATGTAAGAAAACCAAGACAATAAAAAATGTAGATTTCCCAAAAATTAATTGCTTACAGCTGTTGTGCTCCATTCAAATAGTGACTCTATTCGAGATGATTTTCCTCACTATAAGTGCTGGGGATTTGCCACCGCATTGTACAGTGCTGCTGGACACCATGAGGAGTTCGGAACTGTGTGCAGTTGAAATAACACTGAATAGCTGCCAGGAAGTTTGCATATGCATGCATGCACAGGAACTTGTTGGCACTTGGATGGGGGAATGTCACAAAGCCTAGATAATTATAGTCTGAAAGTCAGGACTGAATTTTCAGGGTGTTTTCAGTCATACAGATTTGATCCTTAAAATTTTAACTTGCGTGTGGATGTGCAGCTTTCAGCACTTTCTGGTAAATCACTTAAGTACTGCAACTCATTCCAATGCAGAGATTAGTTTGTTGAGGAGCAGAACAAATTGGACTTCAGGGTTTCTGCAGTTAACTGTGCACATATATATTTTGGAAGTTGCTGTCAGATTTGCTCTCTGAAAGCATAAGCTGCTGCTAGCTGCTGAAGTGCAGAACTTCACTTGTACTATATCTTGCATGTTCGGGTGTGTCATGAGTAGATTTAGGTGAGGGACATTTTTACAATAACACAGTTGATCAACATAACAGCAGTGATTTCCTGAGGAAGTAAAGGTTGCAATCTTAATTTGAGGTCCACATTGCTATCTGCAGAACTTTTGAGCTTCCAGTAAAATTTCAAAATTGAAAAAGCTGGGTGAAATGCATTATGGGCAGTTCTATACAGTGTATTTGTACATGCAGAGAGTGGCACACTATTAATTGTGAGAGAGATTTTGTCTTCAATTTATGAAGCTAATCGTTAATGGTGTTATGATGAGGACTTGCTGTATTTGATTTGGAGTTGGAGTCACCCATTGTCATTTCCCACTACACTAGTAATGGTGGTTGTTGCTTTACAAAATAGCACATAATTAGCAAAGAAAATGTTTTGTGCTTTATGCTATTAGGCTTTGTCATATATGTTCAAATTATTTAACTGATATTGATATAACGAGTGATGGAAATTCTCAGCAGGTCGGATAGCATCTGTGGAGTGAGAAACAGTTTCAGATCAATGACCCTTCATCACGGCTATATGAGAAAGAAGGATTAGAAAAGATAGGGAATTGTAGACCAGTTAAACTGGCATCTGTTGGGAAACTGCTTGAATCCATCATTATTGACATAGTGCAAAAACGGAAAGTGCTAGGAATACTTGAGATCAGCTAGCTTTTATGAAGAGGCAAACAGTAAAAGTTTTGGCTCAGTGACCCTTTGTCATGCTTTTTTATGGTGTACTGAACCACAATTACTGCTTAATGTCCTATCTGGTCCTTTTTTAGTGTACTTTTATGTGTGGATTGTCATTCCCTCATAATTCAAAATGCTGCATTTTGTTTTTTTTTAAAGTGTTTTCTTGTTTGGTGTCTGAGAATTATTAACTGTGAATGGCTACTTAGCTAAATGACATTTCCTGGGCACCAGAAATTCTCTACATTGGACACCCAATAGCAATTGACATCAGAAAAAAGTACAACATTCGACAGTTCTCTTCAGTATATTTATGCCAATGCTAAACTAGGCCTTGTGGGGCACACACTTTTCTTTTGATAAATTGTGGAATGATGAAGAATGCAAATGCCGAAGAATTAAGGACCAGTTGAGATTCTTTTCCCATCTAAAGTCTAAGCAAGCAAAATCTACCTCTAGTCTGTCAAAATAGATTTCTAAAATACTATCTTTTCACAATCCTAACATTGTGGCGTGCACACCTCTGCACTTCAAGAATTGCCTGTAGGGTCACTTTTAAGGCCCAAATGTAAATAATAATGTATTAAACAAACACTGTTTGCTTAATTGAAAACATGGTTTGTTTAAGACATTTATTATGACACTGTTAGGGTGGGTTTAAACTAGTTTGGCAGAGGGTGGGATCCTAAGCACCAAGGAGGCAATTGAGAGGCTGGAACGTGATGCAGAAATCAGTGACAGCAAGTTGAATAGACAGGACAGGCAGAAGAACAGCAGAGAGTGAGGAAAGCCTATTGAATTAAATTGCATTTATTTCAATGCAAGAGGGTAAGGCAGATGAACTCAAGGCATAGATAGCTACATGGGACTGGGATGTTATAGCCATTAAAGAAGTATGACTAAGGGAGGGATAGAACTTGCAGCTTAATGTTCTGGGGTAGAGGAGCTTTAGGTGGGATAGAGGCAGAAGAAGGAAAGGAGGGGGAGTTGCATTCTTGATTAAAGGGAACATCGCATCAGTAGTCAGAGATGAAATTACTGAAGGATCATTCAGTGAGGCTTCATGGGTGGAGCTCAGAAATAAGAGGGGCATGCTCACCTTGTTGGGGTTGTACTACAGGCCTCCAAATAGTCAAAAGGAATTAGGAGAACATGTATGCAGGGAGATTGTGGAGTGTTGCAAGAATAATAGGGTTGTTGTGGCGGGGGATTTTAACTTTCTTAACATAGACTGGGACTGCCATACTATTAAGGGCTTAGATGGGGTGGAATTTGTTGAGTGCGTTGAGGAAAGTTTCCTCAGGCAATTATATAAAGGGCCTACCACGGAGAAGGCAAAGATCGACCTGCTCTTGGGTAATAGGGCTGGGCAGGTGACTGAGGTGATTTTATATTAAGGGAAAAAGAGTAACTAGAGAGAATAGGCCCTCTCAAAGACCAAAAGGGACATCTTTGTCTGGAGCTGCAGGAGATGGGGCAGTTTCCTTAATGAATATTTCTCTTCTGTTTTTACTCTAGAGAAAGACCTGAAGACTTTGGGACTAGGAGAAGTAAATGGGGAGGTCTTGGGGATAGTCTACATTACAGGGGAAGTGCTGGGTGTCTTAAAATGTATGAAGGTAGACAAATCTCTAAGGCCTGACCAGGTATATCCAAGAACTGGGAAGCCAGAGAAGAAATTACAGGACCCCTGGCTGAGATATTTGCATCATAGTTAGCCATGGGTAAGGTGCCGGTAGACTGGAGGGTAGCAAGTATTGTGCCTTTTTAAAAAGGGTGGCAAAGAAAAGTCAATCATCTGTGGTGGGTAAGTTACTGGAGAGGATACTGAGGGATAAGATATATGTGCATCTGAAAAGACAGGTTGATTAGGGGTGGTCCGCATGGCTTTGTGTGTGGAAAATCGTGTCTTATGAACTCGATTGAATGTTTTGATGATGTGACCAAGAAATGAGGGTAGGGCTGTTGATGTGGACTTCAGTAAGGCTTTTGATAAGGTTCTGCATTTGTACGCAACTCTGAATTACAAGTAACACTTTTTCTGCATTCTATAATCCTTTGTAGATCTTGAGGTCTCACCTTAGAACACCCTGATGACCTAATGAGAGTTCGCTAGTTCTAAGTGTTGCAGATTTAAGACCTTTAAAAAGAAGTTCAGGTAGATTTAATAATTTACTTACACTTTTTCCTATTTTTAATTTCTAATAGGTTAAATAAAGAAAAATAAACAGACTACTTACCTTTGGAGTCGAGGTTGGTGACCCCATTTCAAACAAGAGGGGTCCTGCTGCTTAAGTTAGCTAAGTGTGTCTGATCCTGCATTCAATACATCAGTGCTCTGCTGCAGGACTTGGTGGAGAATCCACTGGCAGAGCTGGAAGTCCAATATACCGACATCTGACCTCCAGATCACCTGACTTCTGGATTTCATTGGAACTGCCATCCACATGCAATATGATTTGGCCCAGTACTTCAGCTGTGGCTTAGTGTTAGAGAGTCATACAATGTGGAAACAGGCCACTCGGCCCACCATGTCCATGCCAACCAGTGGGCACCCATCTGTATTAATCCTGTTTTCCAGGACTTGTAGCCTTCAATACTTGGGCAATTCAAGTGTTCATCTAGATGCTCTTTAAGTGCTGTTTGCAGCTCTGCTTCTACCACTCTCCCTGGCAGTGTATTCCAAGCACTCACTACTCTCTGGGTGAAAAAGATCCCCCTCAGATCCCCGCTAAATCTCTTACCCCTTATCCTAATTCTATGTCCTCTAGCTTTATTAATATTTGACAGGAAAGGATTCCTGCAGTCTACTTTATCTATGCCCCTCATGATGTTTTATAAAATTGGAGCATAACCTTCCTGCTCTTGTCTTGAATGCGCTGACTAATGAAGGCCAGCGTCACATTTACCACCTTAAACAGGTTATCAGCCTGCATTGCCACCTTCAGGGATCTTCAGACTTGTAGACTAAGACCCCTCTTCCTCAAAACTACTTAGCACCATTCCATTCACGCTATATGTTCTAGCCTCATTAGCTCTCTCAAAATGCATCTCCTCACTTTTATCTTCATTGATCTCAATCTGCCATTTCTCAGCTTAACCTGTGTTTTATAAAGATTTCTTGCTCTTGTCTTTAATGCCTCTTCATGAAACCCAGGATCCTATGTGTTTTACTAGCCGCACTTAAGTACCCTGCTGCTTTCAAAGATTTTGGTACATATATACTTGGGTACCTCCTGTTCCTACATATTGTATTTGGAAGTGCAGCTTACTCCATACTTCTGATCATTAAGCCAAAATAGATCACTTCATGCTTCTGTATTGGATTTCATCTGCCACTTGTCTTCTCATTTTTCCAACCTGTTAATCTCCTGCAGTCTATCACCCTGTACATTAGTATCTAAGTTATTAACTCAAACTTTTAAAATGAAACAGAAAATGCTAGAAGCGGAGTCCTTGAGTTGTACAGCACAGAATCTGACCCTTTGCCCCTGTCACCCATTGTACCAACCTACACTAATCCCAATTACCCGTGTTAGGTCTGTAGGCTTCTATGCCTTTGGGTGATTTAAATACTTGTCTAGATGCTGCTTAAATGTTGTATGGATATTTGCCTCCATCAGATCAACACACTATATGGGGAGTGGGAGTAAATCCCCCTCAAATCCCCTCTGAACCTTGTACTCTCATCTTAAACCTATGCTGTCTTGTCCTTGACATCACCACCAGGGGAAAAACATTTTTACTATTTACCCTATCGATCCCCGTCATGATTTTATATACCTCTAGCAGGTCACTCTGCTCCAGATAACAGGGATGCTCCACTCCAGGCAACGTCCTGCTGAATCTCCTCTGCATCCTCTCCAGCGCAATCTTATCCTGTCTCTAGTGTGGCGACCAGAACTGCACACAATATTCTAGGTATGGTGTGACAATGTTTTAAAGCTGTAACATACCAGCTCTTAGCTTCACTGACCATGACATAGAATAAAAGCATGCCAAATGCCTTGTTTGCATATCACAAACATCAAGGGTCTCAGCACTGATCCTTGTGATACACCACTGGCTACAGACTTCCAATCAGAAAAGCAACCCTCCATCATTACCCTCTGCCTCCCATTGCCAAGTCAATTTTGAACATAGAACATGAACATAGAACAGTACAGCACAGAACAGGCCCTTTGGCCCACAATGTTATGCCAACATAGCTAATCCCTCCAACCTACAGAATGCCCATATTCCTCCATTTTCCTCTCATTCATGTGCCCATCCAAGCCCCTCTTAAGAGCCCCCAATGAATTTACCTCCAACACCCTATCAGGCAATGCACTCCAAACATCCACCACTCTCTGAGTAAAAAAAAAAAGTACCCCTCATGTCTGTTCTGAACCTACCCCCTCTCACCTTAAATGCATGCCAATTTTGGATCCAGCTTTAAAGCTGCCTTGGATCCCGGGCTCTAATGTACCACGTGGGACCTTGTCAATGGCTTAACTAAAGTCCTTATAGACAAGATATCTTAAAAAAAAACACCTACCATAACCTCCTCATCAATGTGCTTAGTTACCACATCAAAAAAAAATTCAATCAAATTTTTGATGCCAGATTTCCTACAACAAAGTCAAGCTGACAATCTCTAATCAATCCCTGCCTTTTCAAGTAAATTCTATCCCTTAGAATTTTTTTCCAATAGTTTTCTTACCACTGATGTAAAACTTGTTGGTTTGTAGTTATCAGGCTTCTCAGAATAAAGGAACAACATTTGCTATCCGCCACTCATCAGGTACTTCACTGATGTCTAATGAAAATGCAAAAATGTCTATTAGGACCCCAGTAATCTCCTCCCTTGCCTCCCATAGCCTGGGATACATCTCATCAGGCTGTGAGATTTGTCCATCTTTACGTATCCTGAGACATCTCACACCTTCCTAATGCCAAGATGCTCCAGAATGTCACTGTTCCTTGCTCTGAACACTTCCTCCATTGTGTTCTCCTCGGTGTATACAAATGAAAATTATTCTTCCAGGACATTGCCCACATCCCCCAACTCCATGCACATATCTGGAATGTGCTGTCAGAGGAGGTCTGAAATTGAACACAGTTACAACATTTAAGAGGCATTTAGACTGACACTTAAATAAGCAAGCAATATACTTGTAGAATGTCAGGCTTCACCTTAATCTTGTCTGCCAATGGTACTTCATGGATAAGTCAGACAGTATTTACAGAAAGAGACTTGGCAATGGGAGGCAAAGGATAATGATGGAGGGTTGCTTTTCTGGTTGGAAGTCTGTAGCCAGTGGTGTATCACAAGCATCAGGACTGAGGGTAGATGGAAGATATCTGGTATAAGATAGGAGCCAGTAGGTGATACGAGGACCCAGGATGGGTGAGGGACGATGGGCAGAAGGAGCTTGGAGGGGGAGGGGTGGAGAGTCGGTGGGGTGGAGTTGAGAGTCAGAGGCAGGTGGGTGACAGGTGGAAGCAGACAAGGGGGAACAAAGGGGCAGATAAATTTGGGTGGGGGAGGGTGAAGATCAAGACAGAGGCTGGAGGGTGAGAAGTGGGGACACAAGGTTATAAGTGCAGCAATCTGGTACATAAGGAAGATAATAATGGTCACTAATTAAAGGAGAGACTGGCATATGGAACCAGAGAGGGGAGGGGATCTGGTGGGTGAATGTGAGGCTAGTAGGTGGATGGAACCAGGGCAGGGAGCAGGATGAAAATGGATGATTTTTGGGGGGGCGGGGGGTTGCTAGAGAAGGTATTGGAGAGGGAATAAAAGTGGGAAGAATATGAGGTTTTCTTCTAGTTTGCTTTGGGCTTCACCCTGGCAGTGGAGAAGACCAAGAATGGGCAGGTTGGTATGGGATTTTGAAGGGGAGTTGAAATGGCATGCAACTGGGAGCTTGGGATGGCCGTTGTGAACAGAACGCAGGTGCTCTGCTAACCTGTTGCTTATTCTGCACTTTGTCTCGCAGATGTAGAGGGGGCCACATCAGGAGTACTGAATATAGTAGACCAGGTTGGAGGAAGTGCACATTTTTTCTTCCTGGTCTGCTTCCACCTATCACCTATCTGCCTCTGTCTCCCAACTATTTTTTTTGGCCTCCAACATGGCTCCTTCTGCCCATCATCCCTCGCCTCTCCTCAGTCTACATATCAATTATAGGCCCCTGTCTCACCCTCTTCCACCACCCCCCCCCCCCCCCATCCCTGATGCAGTATCTCGAAATGAAATGTTGATAATTCCTTTTACCCCACAGATGCTGATTGATCTGCTGAGTTTCTTCAGTTTATTTTTTGTATAAAATAGAAACTATCCGATCATTTGATTGTTCTGTTAATTGGCACCACTTTTTACAAGGCTAGATGTCTTTGTGATTCCCCCATATATTAACTTTAACTGCCCCTGTATTGTCATTCTCTGTATAATTTTCCACCTTACCCCTCCACCCCCCCCCCCCCCAACCCCATTTTATTCTTTTCAGTCTGGTTTTTGCTGGATTTTTTAAAAACTTGATATGTCATGCATCCTTTGTTTCATCAAATTCTTTCTCCTTTGTTATGCAGGGAGCTTTAGCTTTGGTATCTTTGGACCCGTTGGACAATATGCCTAGCCTGTACCTGAAACTTGTTCTGTTGCTGTTCCATCTGCCAATGTGCTGCTACTTAATTCAGATAAACATAGGAGCTGCACACTCTAGTAATGCTCCACAATTAGTAGGAAGAATATTTTTGTTACACAAGTTAATGGAGGATGTTGGGAAGAGCATTAGATAATCCTACTCATCTTTTGAGTAGTGTAATGGAATCTTTAATATTCATCTTAACATAAAGATGAGGACTTGTCTGTCAACAAGATTTCAAACCAAGACCTGCTATATTGTAACAGTACCAGTGTAATGTACAACAGTCTTAGCTTTAGCTCAATTGTCAGCTCACTTCCATGTTCTGCAAATCAGATAGGCTGACTTTATAATTAGTTTTCTTGTTGCTCTATGACCTTTGCTCTTATTCTCTGTTCCTTTAAATAGTTTAGTGTTAAGTGATTTGCTGGTAAATGTGACATTTTAAACTCCGGCATTCAATAAATTTTGCTCAACCGGAATGCTATTAGAATAAATATTAGCATAAAAAAATCTTGCACAAGGATGTAATGGCTGACATGAAGTGGAAAGTATTCTTCAATCGTAGAACTCTATTTCTATCCAGTTGTTTGTGTTGCACATCTTCCATCCAGGATTATTTTACAGTTGTTCTTAATGCTCTCAATCATGGGGAGTGAGTGTTGCTGGTAAGACCAGCATTTATTGCTCTGCATCGAGATCTGGCTTGAGCGTCTGCCAGAACAATCCATCCATGAGGATATTCCTACATTGGTGTTTGCTGTGATTGGATTTTTGCACAGTTATTAAGGAATAATGCTATATTTTCATGTCAGGGTGATGTGTGATAGAGGTAGACTAAGTTTTGGCACTGTTTCCTGCTGCGATTGTGTTTCCAGGCAATAGAAGGCCCAGGTTTGGAGGTTAATGTTGCTGAAGCACATCATGTGATTGTACACACTATGCTGGTTAAGGTGTTAGATAGTGAGCCAATACAGAAGGCTGCTTTGTTCTGGATTGTGTTGAAATTCATTGTTGGAACTCTGCTCCATCAGGCAAGTGCATTTTCAACTCATTTGAAAACACTTGTGGTGCTACCTGTCACATCTAGCTCATTTTTATTCTGTCACACCCCTGACTTGTTCCTGTAGATGGTGGAAAACATTTGGGGAAGTGGGATGTGAGTCGCTCTCTGCAGAATGCACAGCAATTTGTGTCTTCCCTGTTTCCCATTATCAGGCTGGATGTTGTACAAATCTTTGTGTATGTGGCCATGGATTGCAAGTGCTTTTGTCAGTGAACCTTCTCCTGATCTTATGAGGCCATCACTGAAATAGTTAAAGATCGCTGGTTCAGGAGATACCACCAAAAAACTCCTGCAGGAATGTTCTGGGAGAGTTGATAGCCCTCTGGCTATCATAACCATCCTCTTTCGTGCTAGGTATGACTAGCAGACATGATGTTTTCCTCTTGATTTCCATTGGCTTCAATTTTATTAGGACTACTTGATGTCCTATTTGGACAAGTGGGTCCTTGATGTCAGAGGCAGTAACTTTCATGTTATCTCTGGATTTCAACCCTGTTCATCTTATAGTGTCCTATGTTAAGTGGACCTAATAGAACCCAAACTGGGCATTGGTGAATAAGATGTTGGAAAGGACCATTGGCTAGCACTTGTGAACAAAACTGCATATCATTTTTGATGATTGAAAATTGGTGTGTGCTAATTGGCTGGATTGGATTTATCTTGCTTTTTTTTGCGGACAGTGTAACCTGGGCAATTCTCCTCATTGTTTTATTGATGCCAGTGCTATAGTGAAACAGTTTGGTTGGAAGAGAGGCTAGCTCAGGAGTCAATATAGTGGACTTTTGGAATCATGTTCCTGTACAGGAACCACAATATCACTTATGAGACAGGATATACCCATGAATCATGGTGGAAGAGTCTGGAATGTTCATGTTCACAAGCTGGATATTGTAGGCTTCAACTGAGTTGGATATGAATTTGTCCTGCATGAAATTAGTTTTTAGGTCAATGTAGCATTTTCTATCCAATTTAAAAAAAATCATAGTGGTGTTGATGCATCTGTCTGACCATTTCAGTTACCTGCACTGTTGTTTGACCAAACAGGGCAAGGATAGCAAATTTCTTTTTTCCAAATAGATCATTGGATTGGAAGATTGTTTTTGGTAACAATCATGTAGTTTTACGAACAACGTGATTTCTTACAGTAGTATTGTACCAAACCATTCTTTCTGCAGTAAAACTCTGTAAATCCAGTATACCTCTGACTTTGGCAGTGTTGGACTAGCAGGTTTTCCATGCTATTGAATGCTATTTGTATTAATACTCCACATTCTTACAGTGAACAGGGTATGTTCAAAGGGAATGCAAGAAATAGGGCCCTGGTAAACTTAAGGGATCATGAGAAACAGAACTAAGTGAGTGGAAGGGAGTCCGTGAACAGAGGCTCTGGTGAGTGGGAAGGGAGTGCAGAAATGAAGCCTTAGTGAGTGGGAAGGGAGCGCAGCAAGGATTATTGGTGTTTTGCTGTATCTTCAATCAGTAATTATGTTCTCTTCATGCAAATCCAAATTATCTGTAAATACTGAATGAAAAATTATGCTGTTTACCCTCTGGTAAAGAACTTGCAACTTATCTCCAATCCAAGCAACATCTAATTTCATCCCACTACATTTTCTTCTATTTCAAATGTTTAATTGACTACCTTTTGGTTCCTCCTTGCAATGTGTGTCTCCCCCTGAAGTCTATTACCATCTTTTTTGCTGGTCTGTAAACCTACTTGTCTTCATAAATCATTTTCAAGATTTTGCTTCCTAAACCTTTTGGTTTCTTTTCCATCTGTCAAACTTCAATCCCTGCAGCTTCAAGTCTCTTTGGGATGTATTAAACACCTTCTGAAGCTGCGTTAACATAACATTTAATGTTCCATTATAGACTCTACTAATAATTTTGTCAGAAAACCCTATTAAATTAGCTTAATACTACTTCCCTTTAACAAATGCTGCAAGGATTAATGACATCCATTATATCAAACGGGTATCATCTTGCCTGCTCTACTGATTAATACTGTCTTGTAGTTACACCATGAAAACGGATTTCAACCTGTTGCTGTTAGTTGATACCTAGAGGGGGTAGCATGGCGTTTTGGTGAATCATGTGCCTCCACAAAATCTGTTATTAGGATGGTTCTTCAGTACTTGGCCAACTCAGTCATTAGTTAAGAGTAAATTCTGTTCTTTTATTCCCATCCTTTGAAATATATTCTCGCATGTTAAACACTGATTCATAAGCTGAGGGTGGTAAATGGCAAACTCTAGAAAAATTCCTTGCTTTCCTTTGATCTAATGGCATGAGAATACATTGGATCTAGAGTCAATATTTGAGAGTTGCCATCTAATCCTAAATGTATTTTGCTGTGCAGCCATTTTCAGTTGGTCTGTGTTGCAAGTGGTATAAGAGGAGTCTGGGATATTTGCTGAATTGCATGATTCTTTGGAGAAGGAAACGGATTTTCTACTCCAATAGGACAATGGTGGCCAAACTTGCAGGATCTCAGAGACACTGTGATTACATACAAATTTGAAAAGATTGTTTGAGTAATGCACTGAAGAGCACCTAACAATTGTGGCATGATACTGAGTCCAGTTTCAGTCAAAGAGTAGCAGAAGAGGAGGAATTAGAACAAAAGAGGAAGAGTACCACTCAAATTTAATTTGGTGTTTTACTGGGGAACATGATTTTTTCCTTTGTTTTCACAGAGTCCTGGTCATTTCCTGATCCTTTAGCAAGTCAAACCTTCAAGGAAGAGCAGAACCAAACCAAGACAAATACTGGACATCCAGAGAACATTGCATTTGTATTGGTACCTGTTTTCTTTCTTACGGGTCTTTTAGGGCTACTAATTTGCCAAGTTCTAGCTAAAAAAGGCTACAGATGCACAACGGATAGAGAATCGGTGTGTGAGGAGAATGTTCCTGAGGCAGAAATTGGTAAGCGCAATAATAATCAATGTGTGACAACTGCTACTGTTTGGGCTTTCAAAGAATAATTCATATGAAATATCTCATTTAATGGACAACCATTTTAAGATGAATTTTCTGTATCAAGCTTCATTTAAAAAAAGTGTTCATGCAGACATCTTGTGTTTTGGAGACTGGAACTCTGGATTTGAAGCTAGATCTGATGTGGAACTGTTCCTTTCTGCAGAATCTTCAGTTCTGGAGCAACAGACATTGTGTGGAAATGTATCAAGTTGAGTGTAATTTTATGAAAGGCCTCTGGAATTTCTCAAGTGGTTATGGAAGTGTTATGTAAATCCAATGTCAAAGTAATGGAATTGATTTTGTATTTAGAAATGTGCATCAAGGCCTAAGTAACAAGTAGATGAGAAAATCTGCAGCTAGATTAGGAAAGCTAGTAGGAATAACATTTTATTCTGGATGTTTTTAAATTATTGGTATATCTATTTAAGTAAATAGAGGAAAGAGATGGAATTTCTAAAATGAGGTATTTGTTCCTCTTGCATTATGTTAGTAGCTTTAGATGGGTGGTGAGTAATTAAATGAATTCATTAGGTAAGCTAATGAGTGATATCTTGGTAATTGTGTCCACAATATCATATTTAGTGTCCACCCAGAAAGAAAAATACCACATTGGATTATGATAGCTTTTAGGAGTATGTGAGCTTCTCAGATGAAATGGGCAGAGAAAGTGGCATTCAGGAGTGTGGAATAAGTAGGATGCATTTGGAAAAGTGAAATCAAAAATATAGAACCCACCACTCTTTGTCAGACATCATGCTAGCTTGTGGGCTAGAATCATAGGAGCAGATTCTTAGCTGAGATCCATCTGCATCTGCTGGCAGATGAGTCTGTAACCAGTCTACTCCCAGATACAGGCTGCAATGCAGCCTTCAGCTCAGCAGAGTCCTAGCCCAGGCATATTTTTGCAGCATAAATGGACTCCTCATCGAATCTACCTGGCGCATGTTCAGCAGCCCCATTAAAATGAATGGGAGAAAGTTAAACAGAGCTCTTTGTTTGGTTTAATTGTTCTTAATTGTGTGTGTGGGTTTTTTCTTTTAATTTTAAACATTTTTTTAACCTGCTGAGTGATTTTTAGAACATTCACAGATATTCGATAACGGACAACTTTGACAGCTGGTAAACTTGGAGGTGGAGCCTTACTGGCTGTCAAAGCCCCTTTCTGTCTGTCTAGTTGACTGCTTAATGCTAGGAGAAGCGTGTGCTGCATTATTCTTCAATGATGTGCTGGGTGCTGAGCTTCCAGCAGAAGACGGTGCCTGGGGCCAGACTGAAAGGAACAGCATAGTTCAGAGGCAGGCAACCAGCTGGCAATGTTGGGACAGTGGAAGATCTGCTCCATGATGAAGTGAACTCGTATGTTACATTTGCTATAATGTTTTCTAGACTGATCAAATAGGTTTGATTTTTGTATTTTGTTTTAGATTTGCATGATGCTAGTGAGTGCAATGCTGACACCGTTGGACAAATGGTGCATTATATTATGAAAAATCCAGGTAAGTCATCAGTATAAAGGAGCAACTAATTAGTAACTTGAGGAAAGAAGTGGGCCACGTGGCTCTTTGAGCCTGTTTCACTATTCATTGAGACTATTTCTGATTTGTGACCAAGCTGCCTTTTCCACATATCTCTTAATAGCTTTGGTAAACAAAAAACTATCAAACCTGTGTTTGAAATTAACCATCGACCTGAAATTTCTTTTTGCAGATTTCTAAACTCCTGCCACTCTTGCATGTCAAAGTGCTTTCTAATTTCAAGGAAATTGCATATCAATCTTCTGTATTCCAAAGAATGCAACACGCTTCTATAATTTCCCCTTTTTTTTAAACCTGTGGAGTTTAAGTGTTAATCCACGCAGTACTCCCAGAAGGATATTCTGGTCTTTCTAAGATGTGGCATCAAGAGCCTGAAATTGATGTCTTTTTGTGGCCCTGCTTTTTAACCTCTTCCCAGCTCCCTGCAGGAACTCAACGCTTTTCCTGCCTATGCTGTGTTGACATTTGGTAAGATCCTTGACATTGTTACCCAGGAGGAAATATGTGATCATGTTTACAGTCACAGAAACCACTGTCTGTCTGAAGTATCAAATCCCCTATCACCTCTTTTAGTCTTCTTTTGCCTCTCCTTCCAGTGGAGCCACGGCAGTGCCACGCTTCAGGCTCTGACTGCATGCTTTGAGGAACTATCATGCCCAAAAATATCCAAAAGAAAATCTGCTTGACAGTAAAATTGACTCAGACAACTTCTGCACTACCTGCCTGTTCCTCTTGAGTATGTCTGGTGATCACACATGCCTTCTCCACGTACTCTCTCACATGCTGCAGTGTGACCACCTCTAAGTATGATATCCTTGATGTTGTCTGCCTTGGTTTTGAGCTTAATTTTCTTGTTGTCTTTAATTTTGGAGATTGTCATCATAAAATGTGCCATGGTGCTGTGTTCTCTCACAAGTGATTACTGCTGATGTGTATCTATTGTAGGCAGAGGTAGTGCTTTCTTCCTCCATTATAATTTATAATGTTTCTGACTCTACCTCGTGCTTTGCATTTGTGTATTAACATTCAATATCAGCTTTTAAATATATAGCCTTATAAAGAAATATTCCAAGGCACTTCACAGAAATATGGACAGTGAAATAATAGTTGCTGGGAGGCATGATCTGAATGTTTGTTTGTTTAGGCAGAGGTGGGGATGCTTGTTGGGTTTCTGACTGTAGCTATGCAAACTGTCTTAATATAGTTGTTTCCTTCACTTGAGTGAATGTAAATATTATTTCAAGTTTTGAAATTATTTGAACCATAATGAATAGTCTTCATTATTGCTTGGCAAATTCATTGAATTCCAGGCTCTTATTCACCTTGAGACTTGTTGGAAAACCTCATCAGGATCTCATTAAAACTATCCATAAGAGTTTAAATAATTTGAAAACTTGAAAAATTTTAAATTCACTCAAATGAAGAAAACAATCCATTTCATTTTGGGTAACAAATCTTTGTTTTGCTGCCTGACCAATCAATCATAATTAGAACGTTTTTGCTGGACAAGCTTGTTTGGACGGTGACATTTTACTTAATGAACAGAGCACTCAGTTTTTTCAATCATTGTAAAATGTGTGAGTCAGTGAGGGAAGGATCTTGTGTTTTTTTTTGAAGAGTTCTGAGGGGGGTTGGAGAGTACGATTAAATGAATTGCTGCGAAGGCTGATATTGATGCAGTGGACTGAATAACCTCCATTTTTGCTGGAACATTCTGTAATTCTAATCAGTAGATAGATGTGGTTATTGAACAGCATGTAGGGTAATAGAAGGGAGAACACTATCAGGGAACATTATGTATTTCAGATTTCCAACCACCCTCTGGGTGAAAAGGTTCTTCAGCAGATTCCACCTAAAGTTTTTACCCTTCACCCTTCACCTATACCCTCTAATTTTAGATACTTCTGTTATGGGGAGAAGTTTCCTACTGTCTACCATGTTTATCCCTCCTCATAATATTCTCCACCTCCAACAGTACCCCCCATCCCCAGCTACTATTTTAAGGAAAAGATACCTCGTCCACTTAGTTTCTCCTCATAACTGAAACACTCCATTCCAGACAATAACCTGGTAAATCTGCTCTGCACCCTTTCCAGTACAATCGCATCTTTCCTGTAGTGCAGTGACCAGAACTGTACACACTATTCCAGTTGTGGCTTCTCCAATATTTATGAAACTACCATAACTCCCTGCTCTTATATTCTATGCTCTGGCTAATGAAGGCTAGTATCTTGAATATCTTTACCACCTTATCTACCTGTGCTGATTCCTTCAGGTATTGAACGTGCATGGACGTCTCTCTGTTCCTCAGTATTCATCTGTCTTTACAAATTGCATGAACTTGCATACGTCAGGATTGAATTCTAGCCAAAATGCATGTAGTCCTGCATGTCGTTCTAAAATGATCAGTTGCAATTGTTTGCCCTGTTTTGAGTTTTTAGAGATATCCAATGCTTATATTGCATTTTTCTTTCTGTTTCACTTTGGAATATATTCCCATAACTAGTTTTTTAGTTGTGCGAATACACATCAGCAGCTCAAGACCTGTACTATAGAAATCCAGCTACTATTTATTTTAACTATTGTTCATTTATTTTGTTTTCACTATTCAGTTTCTTTTTATAGTGCTGCCTTGCCTATCTGTTAATTATTTTTAATCTTTAGCATTGGTTATGATTTTCATTTAGGAATCTTTTCAATTTGTAAGTTAACTATATAACTTTCACCATGAATTGGATTGAGATGCAATCTAGATTAAGTGGAACAAACACTAATTGTGATTAGGGGTTTGATTTGTAATGGATTTTGAAATTTCAGATATTATTCAATTTGGGCCTAAATGTAATTTCTTTTTATTCCTTTGCAGCCAATGCTGAAGCTTTGCATGCTATGTTGGACAATAAGTTAGAAAGGTAAGATTGCTTTTGAACCTTTATTAAAAGTGTTTGTCCAAATGTGTCAAAAATATGAAATATCAGGTACTTCTAAAATGAGAGGTTACTTGACTATATTACAGATTTGTTGGGAAAATGGTAATCAAATGCTTGGTGTGGTAAGCTCAAGTATTTAACCAGATTGAGAATGTCTGGAAAAGCAACTGTATTTCCTTAAAATGAGAAGTTGACCAGTAGCAATTGTCTCTGGGTTGCAAGGATAATAGGGGAAGCTAATATTGGATATGTTTTGTCCCGTTTCAAGGATCTATAGTATATTAGTGGTTGACCTATATTTCACAACTAGATGTGGCATCCCTGCTGAAGAAACAGCCCATTAATGACAGCAAATTCTCTAGTTAGTTTTGGAAAACTTTCCCCAATCCTGAATAATAATGATTCTATCTGTATAATTATGTCACTGAACAATTAATGCTATTTTAAGTCCTCTTTATATTGGGATTTGGCTTGAGGTTGCTGCATTAAAACCCTGAGTTGCATCCCAGTGGGAAACGCAACACTTGCATGGTATTTTGCAGTAAATGCATAAAAAAATTACCTGGAAATCGAGTTTTGTTATTGGTAATCTCTAAACCAGTGACCCTTCAGAATTAGATCTGTCCTTGAGAATGCTGTTGACCAATTCTATCCAGCCCCTCTGCCAAAGTAGTGCCAAACAAGATTGCATAAAGGAGATCTAATTCCTGTGTCAATATCCAGGTAATTAGTTGGAAAGCTATTAGAATTCTAGAGCCATAGATGAAACAGGCATTTTATTCATTGAGTTTCAGTATAAGCATACATGTGGAGAAGATCAAGTGCCAGGGTCTCTTTAAGAATTAAAATTCCAATGTGTCTTAAAAAGTGTAATATGTGACAGGTGTTTTTTTTGTTCAGCCCATCAGATGTGACCATGATTATTTTTAGTGAAACTTGGTGGCTGGGCAGCTGTTCTGTGATCTTTCATAGCACTGTGCATAATTTTGCGACAGAAGACCCCTCTTGCTGTCTGTTTCAACCGTACCAGATTTCTTAATTCTAAAATGTATAGTGGCCCCAATGCTTGGTCCATCCTTGCCTATCTTGCTTCCTACCAATGGCTGTTCTCACCCATTTAGTACATTCCACAGTACATATTCCATTTAATACACCCATTTAGTACATGATCCATTATTTTTCCTTATCCTGATCTCATCAGTGTGTTGAAGCTTGGAGTTACCATGGGCCTCTCTATTCTAGGTTCCTGATAATACAGCCTTCTTGTCTCCTCTATCCCTGCACATTTGGCCCAATGTCCCAGAATGCCTTCTGATCATGTGTCATTTGCTCTGTCCCATATCTATACACCATATTGAGGAGCCAGTCAGTGTCTACACGAATATAGTGGCTAGTTTCCATAACATCTGTCAAAGGGCTGCCTGCTATGTGAGAATTTTTCTTTTAGTTTCTAGAGTCAATTGTTTCACATGACTGAGCTCTATCAACAGTGCTCAGTTGCTTTTCTTAATGCCAGGTGATTTTAATGCCAGTCTCTGCTTGTAAGTATCAATAAATGAATGATTTCAATCATTCTTCAATAAATGATTGAATTTCTATATTGTATCATTGTACTAACAGAAGTAGATTGAAGGCTGGTTTTTGCTTATTATATAGTCTATGAAGCACATTAAGATATTTTCCTGTTGAGGTTGAAAGACATTGGATTTAATTTCTTGATGAAATGAATGCATGAAATCAAGAGATGATAAATTAGTAAAATTATCCAACTTGTTGAAAATATCTCTTCCTATCTCTATAATCTAAATCTACAGCAGTGCAAGTACTCCATTCCTCCAAGTTTTTTTTTCCACCCCACTCGCCTCTGCCACATCATTAGTGGCCGTGCATTCAGCTGCTTTAAGCTCTCACGGCGATCATTAGTCTGTCTGAGTTTGTTATATTTAGAGCATTTAGTCGCAATGCATTCAGCTGTGTTTAAGTTCTGGAATTCCCTTCCTTATTTCTCCTGTCTATCTTAATTTCCCCTTCCTTTTAAGATTCTGTCTAAAATATATTTCTCTGTTTGATCTGGGATGTGGGAGGAAGGGAAATGGAGTACCTGGGCGAAACCCATAGACACAGAACGTGCAAGCTCAACACTTACCCCTGAGGTCAGGATCAAACCTGGGTCGCCTGGAGAAATAAAGCAGCAACACTACCTGTTACACCACTGTGCCACCCAAGGATCATGGTGATCCAGTCAGAAGTAAAGAAGTAACAGTCAAAAGTACAACCTTTTCTGAATAGAGTATGTTGTATGGTGTTCAGCATCCCCAAATATGCAGACTCGAATGTCTAAATTTTATTTCAGACTGAGATGAACCAAGTTTGTTTGTAAATTAAATGCTGTGATGCCCTCCAGTGGCAGTTTAGTTAAATTGCAAAAGGACAATTTGAAGTTCTTGCTAGTCATAGCGTTTCAGAATATACAGTTTAATAATGGTATAACTTATTAACTATGTGCTAATATTAATGCTACCAGCTTCCAGTAACTGAATAAGTTAACTAATTATTAAATGATATTCTGCAACTTGTATTTTTGGTATTTGAATTTCACAGCTTCACGTTTGTGAAATGTGTATGATGTCTGGGATTAATAAAGTAATCCTTTTGTCATATTGTAGAGGGGAATCCTGATTTCTGTTAGACCTGTGAATTAGAAGTTTGGCAGCAGGTCAGATGAAAAGATCACTGGTGAATTTCTGCTGTTGTTCAACAGTGAGTGGAGGGGGAGAAGCATTAGCTTGACATCACTATGTAAGAGTATCTTTGAGTCTGGCAGCACTGGTTTGTAACCATCCAAGAGATCTCAAAGTATTGGCCCAACAGGTATTACCTTCTGACTGCCAATTCTGACCAACATCCCCCTTCACAATTTGGCTTGTTTCTGACTTTTGTGCTCCCACATTGCAAGGTTGAAGTCAGATCCTAAATCCAAGAGCACGGACGTACAAGAGGCTCAGGATACACTTTTTATCAGGGTGATCAGCTTTACTCTAGGAATTGCTTGTGTAAGAAGTGCAATCCTATTCATTTTGATTAGATTGGACATAAGGATTTAAGAAAGCAAGAAGGGGAATTGTATTTTTATTTCATCTTTTATTTTCAATGTTCTAGTTGTTTAACCTTTAAGTAAATCTTTTTGTAGTAATTTAGAATGAGGATTTTGACAGCACTATCAAGGTGTTGGGGGCAGGAGCTCAGGATCTGCCATCTGAGGCATAGTTGTTATTTGTGTCCGCTTCCCTTCTTGGGACAGCTGCAGCAGCCAGGACTTGAGCTTAATTGGAACTGTAGAGCCAAAAGTGGTAAATCTACAAAGCAGGCCAGATTGAGCATAACCCCAACAAAATAAATCATGTATTGTAAGTATTTCTCTTTTTTTCCTTTTTGCTGTTGCTCTCTCCAGTTTTCTTTCATACACACAAAAACTCCAGATCGCTGACCTTTGAAACAGCTTAAATTGTAGAATCTGGATTAAGTAATCATTTTTTTTTTCCCCGTGAGTCCAGTCCTTTGGGCAAAGTTGAGGTCTTCAAATGACATCTTTCTTGAAAATCTTATAAAACATAATTTGGCAGTCATACCTATTCCTGGTAATATTGGAATACAGACTTTCCATTGGTAGTACAATCACAGTAACAAAATTCAAATAGATTCACTGCATTAGAACTCCTTTGTACATTTTTATAATTGGAAAAACTTGACTGAATGCAAACAGGACATGTAGATAAATGTAGACATTAGTTGTGATACAGAATTAGGATAAGTGTAAGTGGTGGGTCATGGAACAGAAAAGTATTCTTGGGCAAATAAGGAGCTTGCAGGTTTTTTTAAATATCAAGCTTTAAAGTACGTTAAATTGTTAACATTACTGGCCCCAGTGGAGTCTTCAGTAGGTAAATTTTACTCCTTTATGGAGTAAAACTCTAATAATCTGGCATATTTAGGACTGGTGCTGGACTAGCAGATTTTCTGGATGTTATTCCTTATTAATACCCAACACATTTTTCATTTGTCTGTTTTGGACGTGATGCAGTATTATATTAAATTTCTTGGTAAGTTTAAAGGGAGTATGGGAAGTGGGACCCTGGTCAGTTTCAGGAGAGCTTGGGTACATACTCCAGCAAGTCAGAAGGGAGTGCAGGAACCTGGTCACAGTGGGTAGCATTTGCTATGCTCCCTTCTAATTCAATGATCCAGATGCCAAACAGGATATTTGAATGGACGGATAGCAGATCACTGTGTTCCTTTTACTGACTTAGAAATAGAAATGTACTGAAGTATATGGGAAGCACTGGGACAACTAGTAGAGCTATAGCATCGTAGCTCCAGTGACCTTGGTGCAATCCTGACCTCTGGTGTCTATGTGGCGTTTGCACTTTCTCCTTGTGAACGTTTAGGCTTTCCCCTGGATGCTCTGGTTTCCTCCCATGTAACAAAAGTGTGTGGGAATTGCTCCTAATGTGTAGTTGAGTAGTAGAATCTTGTGGGAGGAATGGACCAGTTGATAGGAATGTGGAGTGATAAAATGAGTAATGGTAAATTTTTGTATGTATGTGTAAGTGTGTGTATATGTGTGTGTGTGTGTGTATATATATATATATATATAAAAAAAATACACACACACATATATCTTGGATATTGTGTGCAATGGAATATCAGAACTATTTGTCACATGCAAAGCTTTATTCTGCTTTTTTTCCCATGCAATACAACTTGTAGCCCATGATGTTTAACTGCATTAAAAAAAACTGACAAATTGGAATTGTGATGGAGAAAACCAGATGAAAAAATGTTACACTCCATGGCTACTTGTTTAGCGATGTTAGTATTAGAAACAATTGTATTACAACTTGAAAGTTAATTTCCATCCATTATTTTTACTCTCTGTTAAGTCCTTCGAGTCCCAATGGTCCTCCCAGTCCTGTTACTCCTGAAAGTCCTGTCACACCTTTATCACCAACTGGAAGCCCTACAAAGAACAATTTTCAAGGACATCATCTACATACTGTTGGTGGAGCAGCAGGGAAAAGCTCTTGTTCACGTTGCACCCATCGGAAGTCAAGGAATACAAGAGAATTTAGGAAGAGTCGACCTGGGGAGGTCACAGTATTATCCGTGGGAAGGTAAAGAAAAATCAAGTATATGAACTTGTTTATGTTTTCACTTCATTATTCCGAAAGTACAATTAAAATCCTATGAAAACAATTATCAGTATGGTTTTTGAAAGGTTATTCTTCAACTCTCCTTTTGGCTTAACATTTCAAGCAGTTGATTAAACCTCAAATCTTTAAACTAGGACTCAGATGAAAAAGAATGCCACTTTGGAAAAAGCTCTCCATACCTGTATATGGAGAACTGAATGCACTAAAATGAGGTGGATGAATCTCCCAAACAGTGACCAGAAATTTGATCAAATTGGGAACTTGACAAGTAGGAGTAGGTGCTAAGTAATTCAGAGGGGCAATGATAAATGTGCAATCAAAATAGCTAATTATTGAAATGAGTATGAATTTAATCCAACATTAAAAGGAATAATGGCATGAAGTTTTGGTGTAAAATCTGGCACACCCAAATGGGTCTTATAAGATGAGTATTAAGTCAATACTTGTTTTATGTTGATAAACAATTGAAAAACTAGATTTGATGCATCCGGTGAAACCAGAATACCATGCTGACTTGTTTCTGATACTTCCAGGCAGATGAGGTACAACCATACTGAGGTTGCTAGTATATCTAGTACCATCTAATGACATATACAGTTACAATAGGTGCTAATAAACATACCTTTTCCACAGTGGAAAACATGCCTTGGGACTGAGGCCATGTTTGGGTTGTAATGGGAGGAGGGGCTGGAAGTGGTGCAGGGATGAGAGCCTGCAGTGGGTGAGGAGAGGGGGATGGATGCTGAGAAAGGTGTGACTGAGAGTGGGGGTAGAGTGGAAGTCTATATTGAGGATTGGGTAAGTAGCTTGGGGATAAGGGTGGATTCTGGACCTCCACCAGGCACCTTGGACAATTATCGGGTCAGGATCCAGGCTTTTTGGTACTTGGAGGCATTGGAGTGACCTTGGAGCTGAGAGGGATATTGAGACAATGAGATCTGTGGGTTGGAGTTTTGGAATATTTGAAGATTGACGGGGAGGAGCTGGGAATCAAGGCATCAGAGGGTCCTTGGTGGGAGGATGGTCTGGGGATCACAGGGCTATGCCTCAGGTGCAAAATCAGTGGGCCTTTGGTGCTGGTGTTGTGGCAGTGTGGACAGTTTTCAAAATATCCAAAGTCAGGGTTCCAGTGCTGTCGTATTAAAAATGGTATCCCGGAAGTAATGAATGGTGTTCACATACAGTGCACTTCTGATGTGAAACTTGTATCAATTGCACAAGATTGATCTCCACTAAATGGTCTTTGGTTAAATCTCAGGAGTGAAGCAAGTAACATGGAAACTGCTATTACGCAAGTTTCAATTACATAACACAGTTATGTAAGTGTTATGCAAATGAGTTGTTTGACCATGGACTTCTCTGCAAAATAATGAGACAGCAGAAACCCATTGCCTGCAAATTCTGTTGTGTCCTGGATAACCATATGAGCGGGAAGTGTTTTCAGTTGTTTCAACTCTGGTTTGGAATTTTCAAGCTTGAGCAGCCCAAGACATCTTGCAAGAAGGAATATTTCTTAGTAAGCAGAATTAAGGATGTGGTTACAGAGTTTAGGATGATACTAAGTGAACAGCCATAGGAAGCTTGGGAAGAGAGAGGCAGTGTAGGAATCCTCAGAATTTAGGACTATCAAACTTCTTTTTGGAATTGAATAACAGGGAGGTTTACTCTGGGGAAGTAGAATTTAGTGTGCGAGGGTGTGAGGGTGGGATGGTGAGAAGGGGATCAGCTAGAAGACATGATCCATATGAGAGTCAATAACTTGGGAAGGAAGACGCTTGAGGTCCTGTGGTCAATGCTTTAGGAGCTGAAGAAGGCAATGGTCTGTATTAGGACTATTATTGACATGGAATTGAGTATGTGAAGTATAATTTACTAGAATTGTAATGCAGTGAGAGATTTCTTATAAGAGGAAGGAGGTGTTGTGGTTCTCCTTGGAGAAGGGAAGATAGTTATACTTGATAGAGCTACTCGGAATTGTAAAGGGTTTTGATAGAGTAATTAAGGAGAAATAGCTGCTGGTAACAAACCAGATAACAGTTGTAAGATTGGTGACAGATTTGTGACCTGAGGGAAGACCTGATTTTAATTTGTTGAGAAAGACAGGCTAAGCCAAAGGCTAGCCCTTGTGGTTCAATACTCTATGATTCCTGTAACTTCTTAGAATTTGAGAAAATATTTAAAATGAATGTGAATTCTGGTGATTTGACTCTTGGGGAAAATACTTGAGTAACCTGTTTCCGAGGTATTGTACGTTATTGTGTGGAAGAAGGATAAGCTCAGAAGCAAATGACAGTGCAGTATTTGTGTATAATTCACTCCCGTTTTTAATTCTTTTTACTATTTCTTCCTAGATTTCGAGTTACACACGTTGATCCAAAAACACGTTCCAGTAATCAAAAAGGGTTGGTTCCTGTGCCTCCAGAAGGTGCCAGTGGTGAGGTCAACACCACCCACTTAGGTGTCCAAGAGGTGCTAATCTCACCAGGGAAACTAGATGCAAAAGAGGTGTGTACAATATTGGAGAGAAATTAACAAAACTGTAGGACATGATTGATGTCTGTCGAATCTTCTGCATATTATACATTTCAATAACCAGTGAGTTCATTCTGCAATTTTCCAAGTTATTAGAGGTATGGTATTTGAAGTGATGTGCAATTTTGATTATAGAGATCCTAAATTTATAAGTATTTTATGAAACAGTTTATACCAATAGCTTCAAATTTCTTAATGAAGGGAAAAAATTAAAGATGGCAAATCCTTTTAAGCTCTGTAAAACTGCACCATTGTACTCAGCTCATCAAAATGATTTGGTGTCTGTTTCTGTATTTTATATTTATGCAAAGTCAAAACAAAATTTGGATCTTGCATGTATTGTAGTCTGGCTTGTTTTGTTATGCAAGCCTCCTCCCACTTTCTGTTGGTTAGTTGTAGTGGGGAGAGCCTATAATTACAAATTAGTCCATATCACAGTGTTATTCAATCATGCAATTCCTCTGTAATATTTTCTTTTTTGTTATTTTTGTAGGAAACTGAAGCTCTGCAGTAAGTTGTATAATCAGGTAAGACTTTTTTAAAAATCTTGGCAGGGTCAGAGTCATACAGCAAAGAAAGAGGCATTTTGGCCCACAGAGTACACCCTGGCCACTGAGAATGTGCTTGTATTAATCTTACTGCAATCCCACATTTTATTTTCCTCATTTCAATCAATTCCCCCTAGGTTCTACCAATAATCTACACACTAGGTGTAATTTACAGTAGTCAGTCCCTATGATCCTACTATTCATGGTGTATGCCCTAGCGTCATGGGTACTCCCAAAATGCATCACTTCACTTTTATTTGGATTAAATTCCATCAGTCATTTCTCAGCCCATCTCACCACATCAACATCACCCCATAGTCTAGGACTGCCACTCACACTATCAAAAATTCTACCAGTCTTTGTGTCATCTGTGAATTACTGATCATGCCTTCACATACACTGCAAACAGCAAAATCCCAGCACCGATCCATGTGTGAACACCACTAATCACAGGCATTCAATCACAAAACAACCCTCTGACTCCAATTGCCAAGCCAATTTTGGATCTGATTTATCAACATGCCCTGGATCCCATGGGCCCTAACCTTCTGGACCAGTCTCCCGTGTGGGACCTTGTCAAAGGTCTTCTGAAGTCCATGTAAACCACATCTACTGCATTGCTGTCATTGATACTCTTTGTTATCTCCTTTTTAAAAAAAATATAGTCAGATTGATCAGACAAGATCTTCCCTTGACAAAGCCTTGCTGGCTATTTCTGGTCCCTGCCTTTCCAATTGATCATTAACCCTGGCTCTCAGAATTTTTTTCCAATAACTTTCCAACTAATGTTAAGCTCACAAGCCTGTAATCATCGGGCATTTCCCTGCCACCCTTCTTGAAAAGTGAGACCACATTTACTGTCCTCCAGTCATCTGTTACCTCATTTGTGGCTAGTGAAGAATTAAAAATCTCAGCTAGGAATGTTGGCTCTGAACTCTTGCTATTTCTTCTTTGAATGCAGGTAAGTTTACATCTGCACAGTAGGAAGTAACGGTCCCAATGATCCGGGAACCTAAAGCACCACCCTCCTGCACCATCTCTTCAGTTATGTATTTGTCTGACCTGACCTATCACATTCCTAAACTCACTAGATCGTGGCACTGGAAGCAGTCCAAAGATTACAATCTTTGAGGTCCTGCTCTTCAAACCTAGCTCTCTGAACCCTTGTTGCAGGACCTCATCTCTTCTCCTACTGATGTTCTTGGTGTCAATATGTACCACTGCCACTGGCTGTTCACCCTCCACCTTCAGAATGTTCTGCAGCTGAGACATTCTTGACCCTATATCAGGGAGGCAACAAACCATTCTGGAGGCTGATTTGCAGCCACATTAGTGCCTGTCTACCTCCCCTTATGATAGAATCCCCTAACACTATCACTCTTCCAGTCTTACTCCTTTTCTGTACATCAAAGCCCTCTGCTGCTGTTTTCCCCTGGGTGGCCATACCCTCTAAGAGTATCCAATATGTTATACCTGTTTGACAGGAGTATGACCACAGGGCACTTCTGTACTCGTCACCCATCTCCTCTCTATAGCTGCATTCACCTTCAATGCTCCCACGTGGCTTTTGCCCCTCTTTTTTAAAAATTGAGACCTGGGAATGTGATGTCTGATTTTTAAATTGTAATTTCTTTAACTGATACAGAAATTGAACTGTTTAAATGCAATTTAAAAAAAACTTAGTTCTGAATAGAATCCTGTTTAGTTGCCAATAATTAATGAAGTTAAACTTTTTCCTGTTCTGTTTCTTTAATTTACATCTCAGCAGTCGAAATCACTTCAACCAAGAGCAGACAAGAGAAGTGTTGCATGTTTCTGAATGAAAACCAAAATATGGAATTGACTTTTGCATCAAGCTGTGTACATATGGTCTTTTTAAATGTTTCCAATGTTTTTACAATGCTATTGTATGGTTATCCATATGACAAACTAGCAATGGCCAAAGCACATAATTTGATTTTGTTCTTTTAGAATCATAAATCCTATGTATTTGCATAGAATGGTCAGTGTAATTGCTACAAATCTTTTGCCATAATTTTGAAATCCTTTATGTTGAACTCACTGATACTTAATATATTTCTTTTCCTAAAACCTTGTGCTAATTCTCTAAATGTGTTTCAAAAGTTTAAAAAAATCTAATTAACACTAATTGAACTCTGTACAGTTAGATGAGTTTTTATGCCTTTAATTCAAGTGAGCGAGTATGTTTGTACATCTGATGGATGACATAATTACCATCTTTTTCCAACATTAACAACATAAAACAAAACCTGTATATGTGTAGTGGTAGAATGACCATAAATGAATGACCAATTCTAGGAAATTTAATTTCAAAGTGTCTCAAACTGATTTAAAAAAAAACTGACTAAAGTTTTAGTCAACCTAATATTGAGGTTTAATGTACAAGTGGTGCCCAAAATCAACCCTGTTATTTTCTTTTTCTTTTGCAATGTAAAACACAGCTGATATAACTATATAAGAAAAGTGTATATTTAATCTTTTTAAATTGAGAAAGGGGAACAATTACATAAAATTTGTGGCTTATCCAATGAAAAAACTTTGTGCCTTAAAAAAAATCTCTATGCTTGCTTCATATCTGGATGGTCTGAGAATAGGAATAACAATAATAAGTTTTATATTATAATTAAGAAATAGCATTTATTTCTATTTGCAGTAGAAGCAATTCCAATACAAAGTTTGTGTATCCCTGAAATCTTTGTTTGTTTCTGCTCCCTAAGTTGGATAATTTCAACCTGAGGTGCTGCAGTTGACTATGGTGCTACAGAAAGGGAAAAAAAATCAGCAAGATAACCATTTGTTGTTTGCTTCAAATCTTTCTGCATTTACAGCCATTTGACTTAAGCTCTGAGGAATGAAAACATTGGAATTGGCTCTATTGCCCTCACAGAAGCCTGAAATGAGTTCCCAATATTGCAAAAAATCACTTAATTGAGGTACCAAAGGGCATAACAATCTCATGAACTCTCGGCAAGGATTTGAGCAAATTGCAGTAGTTTGGGTGGGATGGTGGTGGGAAGGGAAATTAAATGTAATGTATTCTAATATGTCTGATGGACTTGCAAAGATGTGAACCTAAAGGTATCTATACATTTCCGCTTGAATATATTAATTTTGGCTTGCTCCTTAAATAAGTGTAGATGCTTAATTTTTAATTTTAATATTTCTATGCAGAGATTTCTTTCATACCTTTTCAAATGTTATAGAACAATAAGTGGGTCAGTAGAGCTCCACAAGTTTACTTTTTAGAATTCAGTAGTGTTTTGATGCAGTTAAGAGGAAAAAATATATTCTTGTACTGCACATATAAATGTGATTTGTTTCACAAGTATTCCTGAGTGAAGAAGACTTTGCAAATTGACATGTGGGTGGTAAATATCAAGCAACAAAATGGATAAGAAATCAACCTGAATAGATGAAAACATTGTTTTCTTTGCTCAACAAAGTAAAGCTGACTTGTTAGTTTATGAATTATATAACTAACCACTGCAAAATGCTAATGGAGCTCAATATTTGTAAATGTAGTGCTTCCTTTGTAAAACAAAACACAGCTGCTTTTGTTAAAACTCTTATACAATACAGTAAAAACCAAAAAATAATGTACAGCTATGCAATTCAAATCAGAAAATCAGAGGTACAAGACCTGATCTTTTTTTTTTTAGCATGTTTGATACTTAGACACTAAAATTGCCATGATTTCCCCTGAAATAGTAACTAAGGTTCCCACAGTTAATTTGCTGACCAATAGTCACTGCTGGAAGGAATGGACATATCTGGACATGAAATGAAAACGTCATCAAGCATGGTTGTGTTGCTCTGCATGGAAAATAACCTGCTGGTTGTTACTGTGCAGAATTGCGTATGGAAAAACTGTCAACTGGTCACATTGCTTGAGGGGAAAAAAGGATGGTTAAGGTGCAAGGAGTGTCAACAATTAAAATCTTGGCATCTTTTAAGGAATGGAATTTTCACCAGTAGCTAAACTTGGAAAAATGTGGCCCTGTAAAGCTGGTCAGTACCAGCACCACTGCCAACACAATAATTGTTTACTGCACAATATCCAGACATGATAAAATAGTACCAAGATATGCTTGTATAGTGTTTACATTGAATTTATGTGCAATAAAGTTCATTTAACGTATAGCTTGCATCTGCTGGCACTGTGCACACATATATGGTAAAAAGGCAGCTTTTATTGGATTGCCACATTATATGTTGCAATACTTGGTATTCTGACTGCTTCTCATGCTTTGCAGAAATTTTATTCGAAGTTGCAAAATCATACAGTTTTGAGTTGTTGAAATGGCATCTTGGAAAATTAAGCCATTAAGGCTTCAAATGTGTGATTGTAGTTCATGGGTTCAGGAAATCTTTGCACATGGGTAATTGAACTGAATGAAGGAACCTTTTGAGTTGACAATCACTTACTAGTTCACTTTGTGATAACTTTTCATCTAGCAATAATAGTTTAAGACACATTCTTTGGAAGTAAATGAAAATGTGTGGTGTCATGCAACTATTAAAGTTGGATTAAAAAAAAATAACCTGGTTGTTACTGTGCAGAATTGTGTATGGAAAAACTGCCAACTGTAACATGAAACATTTAACAATAATTGAGCTATTTTGCCCTTTGGTGGTACACTTGAGGATTTAATGTCAATGATGTGGACTCTAAGGTTGTTCTTTTGTGCAATATTTTGTTTAAAACATCATGTGATGTATTAATTTTATGACTTTGTATCCATTATTTTGAGGGCTTATTTTGTATACAGTATTTTTCCTTTGCAGTTTTGTGTTCTGTGTACATATCTTTGGCATATTTTCTGACTTTGCAAGTATCACATTTTTAAGTATTCCACCATACTTTTTGAATAATACCACAAATGATTTGTGGGGGGGGGGGGGGGGAATACGTTAGGTGCAGAGGTGATGCAGGTAGAGGTCAATAGAGAGCAATATTGTAAATCTATATTTAAGACTACAATTTAATACTGAAATGTCTATAGTATATACATGATAAAATATCTTGTTGCTGTAGTCTAAATGGATATTGGCCTTAAGATTTTTCAAATAAATTTACTAATCATTTTACAAAATTTAGTTAACTCTTTTTGAATAAAATCTTGGAAACTAATTTTGCAGTGGCTTGCTCTCAATGGAATGCTACTGTAATCAGAAATGAGTGATTGAACTAATTGACTGTTACTTTGCTACAACGGAATTAAATTATAGAAAGATGTGCATGTCTGGGATGAGACAAAGTCAGCATGGATTTATGAAAGGGAAACTTTTTTGAGTGGTTCTCTCATCTTACTAGATCCAATGTACAAGGTGTATTTAGATCTTCAGAACGCCTTTAAAGTTTCACATAAGAGGTTAGTTTCAAAATTAAAGCAACTCAAAGATTGATATAGATTGAAAATAGGTTGACAGACTAAAAATTGAAGGAATAAAATGGTCATTTTTGGGGTAGCAGATGGTAATTAGGTACTATAGGGAACAGTCCTTTGGACTCGGATGTTCATACTATAGATGAATGATTTGGAAGAGGGGACCATAAAGTCATAGAGCAATACAGCATGGACACAGGCCCTTTGGCCCAACCAGTCCATCTTGACCACAGTGCCCACCTAGCTAGTCCCAATTTGCTGCATTCTGCCCATATCCCTCTAAGCCCTGCCTCTCTATGTACCTATCCAATTGCTTCTTAAATACTATTGTACCCACCTCAACCACTTCCTCTGGCAGCTCATCCCACATACTCACCAATCTGGGTCCTCGGGTCCCTTTTAAATCTTTCCCCTCGCACCCTAAACCTATGCCCCTTAGTTTTGGACCCCTATCCTGGGGAAAAGACTGTTACCATCCACCTTATTTATGCCTCTCATAAACTTATGAGGGTGACTTTTCATAAACTTAATAGAAAAGTCACCCTCATTCTCCTACATTCCAAGGAATAAAGAGCTAGCCTGGCCAACCCTCCCTATAACTCAGGCCCTCTAGTCCTGGCAACATCCTCGTAAATCTTTTCTGTGCTCTTCCCAGTTAAACTTCCCAGTTTAACCACATCTTCCCTATGTGGGTGACCAAGACTGTACACCGTACTCCCAAGTACAATTACAACATCATGTCCCAGCTCCTGTACTCAATGCCCTGACTGATGAAGGCCAGCATGCTAAACGCCTTTTTCACCACCCCGTCTACCTGTGATGCTGCTTTCAATTAACTCTGCACTTCTGCTCCTAGGTCCCTCTATTGCATTACAGTTCCAAGTGCCCTACCATTCACAGTATAAGTCCTACTCTGGTTTGACTTTCCAAAATGTGTCACCTCACATTTAGCTGTATTGAAATCCATTTGCCACTCCTCGGCCCACTTCCCTAACTGATCAAGATCTCCCTGCAATCTACAATAACCTTCTTAACTATCAGCAACGCCACCTATTCTCATGTCATCTGCAAACTGACTGATCAAGCCTTCCCATCCAAGTCATATAAATAACGGATAACAAGTGTCCCAACATCGACCCCTGTAGCACACCACCAGTCACTGGTCTCCATTCTGAGAAACAACCTTGAACAACCACACTTTGCTTACTACCTCTGACCCAATTTTGAATCCACCTAACTAGCTCTCCCTGGATTCTATGGGACCTAACCTTCCAGACCAGCCTACCATGTGGGACATTGTTGAAGGCCTCATTAAAGTCCAAACAGACAACATCCACAACCCTACCCTTATCTACTCTTTTGGTTACCTCTTCAAAAAAACTTTCCATTCCCAAAGCCATGTTGACTCCTCCTAATCAGACTCTGTCTATCCAAATACTGGCAGATCCTGTCCCTCAGAATTCCCTCCAGTAACTTCCCCACTACTGATATCCGGCTGCCTGGCCTGTCGTTCCCTGGCTTGCCCTTGGTACCCTTAAACAATGGCATGACATTAGCTACTTTCTGGTCTTTGGGAACTTCACCAGCGGCTAATGACAAAGCAAATATATCCACAATTTCTCCTCGAGCCTCCCATAAATCCTTGGGATTTATCCACCTTAATGAACTGTAAGGCTGCAAATATCTCCTCCCTGGTAATATGAATTTCCTCCAAAACATCTTCACTTGTTTCCTTTATCTCTTGAGCAACCATGATTTTCTCCTCAATAAGCCAAGGAGAAATATTCATTAAAAATCCCTCCCATCTCCTGTGGCTTGAGACATGGGCAGCCCTGCTGATCTGTAAGGGGATATAGTCTCTCCCCAACCACCCTTTTACCCTTAATATACAGTAGCTACAGAATCTCTTGGGATTTTCCTTGACGTTGCCTGCCAGATCTATCTCATACCCTCTCTTTGCCCTCCTGATTTCCCTCTTAAGACCAAATGTAACATTTCTAAGTTTACTGATGAGATAAAGTCGGGTGGGATTGAGAGTCTGTAGGATGATGCAACAAGACATCAAGACTAGAAAAATTGAGTGACTAGGCAAATATGAAGTTACCCAGTCTGGTAGAAAACAAAACTACGATATAAACAGTGAAGGATTTGGGGAATGTTAATTTATAAAGGCACTTGGGTGTCCTTGTACACCAGTCTACTGTAAGCAGATGTAACAAGCAGTAAAGAAGGCAAATGGTACATTGGTCTTCATTGCAAGAGGTTTTCAAACAGGAGCAATTTCTTTCTACAATTATACAGGCCCTTTGTGAGATCTTACCTGGATTATTGTGTGTAGATTTGATCTCCTTCCCCATATTTGCTAGAGGGAATGCAGCAAAGAATCAAAGGTGCCTGAAATGGCAGGTCAGTCAAATGAGGGGAGATTGAGTTACTTATATCTGTGTTCAGCAATACTTAGTAGAATGAAAGTGGATCTCCTGAAACATACAAAATTCTGATAGGAGTATGTTTTCCCTGGTTGGGTATTCTAGAACCAGGCATTGCAGTCTCAGGATATATGGTAGGAAATTTTGTACTTTGAGGAGGGTGGTGAACAGAATATATGAAGGGAATAGATTTAGAGACATGCATGGGATCAAGGGATGCAGGGAAATGAATGGAAATATGATTTTCAGAGGGAGGATAAGCCATAATGGTGTTAAATGGTGGAACAGGCTTGAAAGGATGAATAGCCATCAACTCCTGCTCCTGGTTTCTGTTGCTATGAAAGAGGTCATTCTACTCTACATATTGGGGGAAAAAAATCCCAGGAAATCCAAGGTGGATAGAATGCCTTTCAACATAGGGATTAGTTCTGTACATTAATACTAATTGCAACATCTAGAAATGGGAAAATCTACTGTTATTTATATGAAGCTTACTTTAGCCTGGTACTCTCATATCCACAAACGGTACCTTTTCCTTCATGACTTGCATCGTGCAACAAAACACTCAATTTTCTTGTCATTCTTTTCCCATGAAAATCTCTCCTGCATTTTATTTTTGTCAGGTTTGACTTTTTTTCATTCCAAGTTGTTGATAATTTACCAGAGGATGTTTTGTGACAACAGGAACCTTTTATGTGTTCAGGTTGCTGCATGCATGTATCCCATAGTGGGAATGAAAGTTGTTTTCAATAAGGTGGGATAAAGTCACCCACTCAATGAGGAATATCAAGGCTAATCTAGCTGATTCACTATGGGATGAAAATTAAAATTTGTCTATAGTTTTAGTGTTTTTACCCTTTAAGTTCCTAAATCAATTTTAAATTGTTGCCTGGTTTTCATTATTTTCATAAATACTGGAATGGCATCCAGTCTTCCATTTCAAGGTCATGGTTGTTAAACTGATACGAACATTATAGCTAATGCATCTCAAAATTAATCACAAATCCTCGAGTGGCAATCATTGGGTGCTGTGGACAAAATCTCATGTCCTATTTTATCCATCTGCTTACCACCTTGATTATTCTAATCTGTCATTCAGGCAAGTGCCTTGTTGAATTTCCCAATGAAGTATGCTCCCTCCTTTTATTTCCCTGGTACCCCTTTGACTTCAGTAATTTTAATGTTTCCCTTTCCCTTTTGCTTTTGAACTTTGCTAGGTATTGTATTTTTGGCTGGAGCTCCATATTTTTATTCTTTTTGGGATCTGGATGTCACTGTAAGGCCAGAATTTACTACTAATCCCTGATTGCCCTTGAGAAGAAGGCCATGAGTCACCTCAGCTGCTATCCTCCTGGTGAAGGTACTCCACATACTGTTTAACATCATCGTCAACTTGTCCTGCCACCCTCAAAGATGGCTGTTTGTAAATTTGGGTCTCTATTCCTGTACTCGTTTTAAAGTTGGAACAGCAAACAATCAGCTGGAGGAACTCAGCAGGTTTTGCAGCATCTGTGGGAGGAAAGTAATAGTCAATATTTTAGGTTGAAATCCTGCATCAGGACTGGGAGTGCAATGGCCATCCCGAGCACACAGTTGCATGCCACTTCAATTCCCCTACCCATTCACACACTGACCTGTCCATCCTTGGCCTTCTCTCCTGTAAGGGTGAAGCTCAATGCAAACTGGAGGAGCAGCACCTTGTATTCCGCCTGGGTAGTCTACAAGCCAATGGCATCAACATTGAATTTTCCAGTTTTAGGTAACCCTCCCCTCCTGTGTGTTGTTTTCCCCTGCCCCTTCTGATCCTCCTCCAGTCCTCCCATTTTTGTCCCCTTTTCCTAAAATCCCCTTCCTCTCCTGGTTCCATCCACCCACTAAGTACACACAGTTCACCCACAGGTTTCCCCCTTGCCCCCACTTATCTGGTTCTGGTTCCATCTGCCACTCACCTCTCCTCTAAAGGTTCTCATTCTCATCACCTTTACCTATCAGAGTTCAGCACTGGTAGCCCTTTGAGTTCCTGGTCCTGCTTGTCTCCCTCCAGCAGCGGTCTCCAATCTTCATACTCCCTTGCCCCCACCTTCTTCCATCTGCTTCTCCATATAATCCCGCCCCCGCCTCCATCTATCATTCACCTGCCACAGTCTCCTCACTCCACCCCTGCTACCCTCACCTAGCTGGCACAACCTGCATGTCATCTTACACCCCTCCTCAGTCCACCAATCACGTAAGACTCCTGTCTTACCATTTCCCTTCCTCTCTTTTTACTGGCCATCTCATCTCTCCACTCTTTGTCCTGATGCAGGGTTTCGACCTGAAACACGATTCCTTTACTCCTACTGATGCTGCTCAACCTGCTGAGTTCCTCGGCAGATTGTTTGTTGCTTCAGATTCCAGCATCTGCAGTCTCTAGTGTCTCCCTCATTTTAAAATTGTACCATTTTTGCTTCACCTTGTCTTCCTTTTAAAGCTGAAAATTGTCAAGTAATTCACTTTTAATTTCACTTTCAATATACCTATTTCACTTGTCTCTGGCCTGGAATATATTGCCACCCTTAAAACTATTTACTACACTTCTGAACGTGTACCTACTTCAAAATTATGCTTTGTTTATCCAAGGGCAGGTTGATAATAATACATAAAATTGTAGATATAAAAATACATTTTGTGGAACATTGGAGGGAATATTTTAGTTGTGGTGGTTACGGAAAGGAAAAATGGATAAAATACAAAAGGTATCCAGTCAATTATAATATTCCCTCATTTATTATTGCAAATGAGTTAGAAACTGGAGAGAGCAATAAAGAAATGTTGAAAATTGAAGAACAGTGGATGCTGCAACTTCAAAATAAGGAAAGAGAATGCTGGAAACATTTAGCAGGTCAGGAAGCATTTGCAGAAGGAGAACTTGGTCTTAGACCTGAAAGGTTGACTCATCAGAACTGGGAAAATGAATTAACCAAGTTTTAAGTTGTAGAGAGGGTGGGGGGAGGAATGGCTAGGGAAAAGGGAATATCGCTAATGGGGTGAGGCTAGAGTTATCTTGGGGATTTCAACATTTATGGAATTGGCTGATTAATAAGGGCAGCTTTAAAAAAAACAAAGGGGCATGTTAAAGCTGTGAAATGCAGGTCAGAGCTGTTGCTGAAATCTGAAACCAACAGAATGCTGGAAATGCCCAGCAGATCAAACTGGGAGTGTAGAGAGAGAAAAGTTAATATGAATATAAATGAATAATCTTGCAACAGAACTGGCTAGTTCTTATACAAGTAAGAAAAGTGAGTTATTTGAAATTATTGAATTCAATAATGAGTACCAAAGGCTTCAACATGGCTACATGGAAAATAAGGTGCTTTTCTTCAAACTTAAACTTGGAATAGTATAGGACGCCACAGACAAATGAGTCAGAGTGGAAATGTGATGGAAAATCAAAGAGATAGGCAAGCAGAAGCTCTGTGTGAACACATGTTGTGCAAAGTGGTCACCAAATCTGCATTTGGTTTCTTCATTGTAGAGGAGGTCACCATACTGGAAGAAGAACAAATTATTCACTGCTTCACCTGGAAGAAGTGTTTGGGCTCCTGGATGATGGAAGGGACAAAGTAAAATTGCAGATTTTGTTTCTTGCAGTTGCATGGAAAAGTGCCATGAGAAGGTAGATGAAGCTGCAAGATTAAGAGTCACAAAAGGAATGATTTCTTTGGAATGCTGAAAAAGAAGGGAAGGGGGTATGTGTCTGGTGGGGGAATTTTGTTGAAGGTGGCAGAAATTGTCAACTGCAGTAAAGAGAAAGCCACAGTTTAAAAAAAAAGACATCTCCAAGGCACTAAGATGGAAATTTCATCATCAAAGCAAATGTGATGGAGATGGAGGGACTGAAAGAATGGAATGGAATCCAGGTGGGGGGGAAGTATATTTGAAATAAGATGTTTTTATTATTCACACGTACATCGAAACACAGTGAAATGCACCTTTTGTGTAGAGTGTTCTGGGACAGCCCGCAAGTGTCACCACGCTTCTGGCGCTAACATAGCATACCCACAACTTCCTAACCCGTATGTATTTTGGAAAGGACTGGAGACCAAAAGGTTGGTCAAAGAAGTAGGTACAAAAAACAGAAGTCTTGCATTTCTGCTTTTCTGTCCGTGAAGCTGTTGGATTGTATCTCTTTAATCTATTAACAATAAACGTTGGAATCACTTGGGTAACCCTGGCCTTGCCCTATCAGAGATATTCCTTTTATCATTTCCATTCCATCTCCCACACCTCTGCAACCTAAAACTAACTTGTTTTCTCACTTTACCAGTTTGGAGGAAGAATCTTTGACTCGAAACATTAACTCTGTTTCTCTTAATTGCTGACTGACCTGCTGGAGTTTTGCATGACTGGCTGAGTCCACCAACATTTTCAGTTTTAGTGTCTGTGAGTTCTTGTTGGAGATGCACACAGTTAAAGGGATTAAGGGATTTTATAAAATCTCTGCCAGCACTGGTCACTAAAGCATGACACACATTCAGCCATCAGCTACTGAACTGGTGACCATAAACACCTCGCACTGTTGGATTCTGGAAGCGCTACTGTAATTGTATTTTGTGAGGCTCATGGATATATTAAAACAAAACTCTCGCATATCATCTTTCTTAGGATCCATCTTTAGTCCTTGATGTTGGCATGACAAACTGCCCACAATTTTCATCCTCTTTAAGAAGAAACAGAAATTTAAATTGAAAATGGGAGAACAAATAAAGATGTTAATCTAGCATGCTTATGTTTGTACTAAAAATATTCTCCACAAGCCATGCATTGCTCAATTTTATAATGTTCATTTTGCCCTATAACCATGTGTATATTTTAACATATTTAGAATTACTTCACCAGTTGTTGAGTTACATAATTTCTCCAGGAAAAGGAATGTGACAGACAAAGCTAAGAAAAACACTCCTGTTATCATAAGACTAAAAATACCATATAAAAATTTTAACTGTTGTATTGTTGATTGTATTCTATGAGGTAATGTAGATTTAGGAGTTTAACTTTCGTCATAGCATAAAGGCAGCATGTTTTCCATATTACATTGAAATAGTAAAGAAAAAATACAGGACTTGAAGGGATCTGCCAATTCATAATTATTACAGCAAAAACAGACAGCTGGGAGAACTCAGTGGGTTGAGCAGCATTTATGGAGGCAAAGGGATTATCAACATTTCAGGTTAAGACCCTGCATCAGGACTGAGTGCAGAGGGGAGATAACCAGTATGAAGAGGTGAGAAGGAGGGGTGAGGTGAGAGCTGGCTGGTGATAGGCAGATGGAACCGGGTGGGGGAGGATGGACCCTTCTCTACCTTACAGAGACTAGATAGCAGCTCTCGGACATCTCATACCTAGCCTTGGACCATGACCCGGGCAATGAACACCAGGCCATTGTCTCCCAGATTAGCACAAGTCTCATTACATCAGGAGATCGCTCCTCCACTGCCTCCAACCTAAAAGTGTCCCAACCCTGCACTGCCTGGTAGCATAGATTAAGTGACCATTTTTCAGAACACCTGCACCCTGTCCGCAATGACCATCCAGAGCCCCCAAATGCATGCCATTTCAACTCCCCTTCCCATTCCCACACTGTCCTCAACCTTCTCCTGTACCAACATGAGACCAAATCCAAACTAGAAGAACATTACCTCGTATTCTGCCTGGGTAGTCCACAACCCAATTGATGGTATGAACACTGAATTTTCCATTTTCAGGCACCGGCACTTCCTGTGCTCCTTTCCCTCTCCGGGCTAACTCTGTAAATAGCTTGTGTGTTTTTGCGGGCTTTTTCTTTGCAGAATCGGCCCGGAGAGACGGAGCAGCAGTGGGTCCCTCACAGGTACAGGCTAACAGATTAAAGAGCTTGTGTGTTTCGTGTGTTTTAGCGGGCTTTTTTTTCTTGCAGAATTAAGGAGGGCCAATAAAGAGGAGGTTGTGTAAAGCAGAGTGGCCATTGTGGAGCAGCCATTGTCGGAGTTGTCTGAGTCAGAGTGGTAAGGCTTTGGCTCAATGGGCTTCGGCAAGAACAGGCAAGAGGCGAGGTAAATTGATTTCTGTTTCCTTGTTACATTCTTTGTAGAATTAGGTGGCATGTCTGCAGGGTTAGTGCTTTGTTCAGGGTGTCAGATGTGGGAATCCTGGGAGACTTCCAGCCTCCCCGATGGCCACATCTGCACCAGGTGTGCTGAGATGCAGCTCCTTAGAGACCATGTCAGGGAACTGGAGCTGCAGCTTGATGACCTACGTCTTGTTAGGGAAAGTGAGGAGTTGATAGACAGGAGCTATAGGAGTCAGGTAACTGGGTGACTGTCAGGAGAGGGAAGGGAAATGCCCAGATAGTGGAGAGCACCCCTGTGGCCGTCCCCCTCAGCAATCAGTATATTGTTTTGGATGCTGTTGAGGGAGATGACCTGACAGAGGACGGCCATGGTGACTGGGTCTCTGGCGCTGAGCCTGGCTCTGTTGCGCAGAAGGGAAGGAGGGAGAAGAGGAATGGAGTAGTCATAGGGGATTCCATAGTGAGGGGAACGAACAGCAGATTCTGTGGGCCTGATAGAGATACCCGCATGGTGTGTTGCCTCCCAGGTGCCAGGGTACGGGATGTCTCGAATCGGGTCCAGAGTATTCTGAAGGGAGAGGGTGAGCAGCCAGGACTCTTGGTACATGTTGGTACCAATGACATAGGTAGAAATAAGGAGGAGGTCCTGAAGAGAGAATACAGGGAGTTAGGAAGGAAGCTGAGAAGCAGGACCTCCAGGGTAGTAATCTCAGGATTGCTGCCTGTGCCACATGCTAGCAAGGGCAAGAATAACAGGATCAGGCAGATGAATGCGTGGCTGAGAGACTGGTGTAGGGGGCAGGGCTTCAGATCCTTGGATCATTGGGATCTCTTCCGGAGGAAGTATGACCTGTACAAAAAGGACGGGTTACACCTGAACCCGAAGGGGACCAATATCCTAGCGGGCAGGTTTAATAGAGCTGTCAGGGAGGGTTTAAACTAATTTGGCAGGGGGATGGGAACCGGAGTGATAGGGCTGAGGAAGGGGAAAACAGTAATAAATCAAAGATAGCACGCAGTAAAGAGGACAGGAAGGACATGCAGGTGATGGGGCAAATTTGCAACCAGTGGGATGAGTTGCAGTGCAATAGAGTTGCAGTGCAATCAAAGCAAACAGTACCAAATACTGGACTTAAAGTATTATACTTAAATGCACGCAGCATAAGAAATAATGTGGATGATCTTGAAATACAACTACAGATTGGCAGGTATGATGTTGTGGCCATCACTGAGACGTGGCTAAAGGATGGATGTCTTTGGGAGCTGAACGTCCAAGGATACGCAGTGTATTGGAAGGATAGGCAGGTAGGCAGAGGGGGTGGCGTGGCTTTGCTGGTAAGAAGTAATATTAAATCATTAGAAAGAGGTGACATAGGACTGGGAGGTGTAGAATCTTTATGGGTTGAGTTAAGAAATCACAAGGGTAAAAGGACCCTGATGGTGGTTATATACAGGCCTCCAAACAGCTTCCATGATGTGGACTACAAATTACAACAGGAAATAGAAAAGGCTTGTCAGAAGGGCAATGTTATGATAATCGTGGGGGATTTTAACATGCGAGTGGATTGGGAAAATTAGGTTGGTACTGAATTTCAAAAGAGAGAATTTGTAGAATGTCTATGAGATGGCTTTTTAGAACAGCTTGTTGTTGAGCCCACTAGGGGATCAGCTGTACTGGATTGGGTATTGTGTAATGAACCAGAGGTGATTAGAGAGCTTAAGGCGAAGGAACCCTTAGGAGGCAGTGATCACAACATGATTGAGTTCACTTTGAAATTTGAGAAGGAGAAGCCGAAATCTGATGTGTCGGTATTTCAGCAGAGTAAAGGAAATTGCAGTGTCATGAGAGAGGAACCGGCCAAAGTTGACTGGAAAGGGTCAGTGGTGGGAAGGACGGCAGAGCAGAAATGGCTGGAGTTTCTGCAAGAAGTGAGGGAAGTGCAAGACAGATATATTCCAAAAAAGAAGAAATTTTCAAATGGAAAAAGGACACAACCGTAGCTGACAAGAGAAGTCAAAGCCAAAGTAAAAGCAAAGGAGAGGGCATACAAGGAAGCAAAAATTAGTGGGAAGATAGAGGGTTGGGAAGCTTTTAAAAACTTACAAAAGGCAACTAAGAAGGTCATTAGGAAGGAAAAGATGAGCAATGAAAGGAAGCTGGCAAATAATATCAAAGAGAATATTAAAAGCTTTTTCAAGTATATAAAGAGTAAAAGACAGGCGAGAGTAGATATGGGACTGATAGAAAACGATGCTGGAGAAATTGTAATGGGAGACAAGGAGATGGCAGTGGAACTGAATGAGTATTTTGCATCAGTCTTCACTGAGGAAGACATCAGCAGTATACCGGACACTCAAGGGTGTCAGGGAAGAGAAGTGTGTGCAGTCACAATTACAACAGAGAAGGTACTCAGGAAGCTGAATAGTCTAAGGGTAGATAAATCTCCCGGACCAGATGGGATGCACCCTCGTGTTCTGAAAGAAGTAGCTGTAGAGATTGTGGAGGCTTTAGTAATGATCTTTCAAGAATCAATAGATTCTGGCGTGGTTCCGGAGGACTGGAAAATTGCAAATGTCACTCTGCTATTTAAGAAGGGTGCGAGGCAGCAAAAAGGAAATTATAGACCTGTTAGCCTGACATCGGTGGTTGGGAAGTTGTTGGAGTCGAATGGCAAGGATGACGTTACAGATTACCTGGAGGCACGTGACAAGATAGGCCGAACTCAGCATGGTTTCCTTAAAGGAAAATCCTGCCTGACAAACCTATTGCAATTTTTTGAGGAAATTACAAGCAGGCTAGACAAAGGAGATGTAGTGGATGTTGTGTATTTGGATTTTCAGAAGGCCTTTGACAAGGTGCCGCACATGAGGCTGCTAAACAAGACAAGAGCCCATGGAATTATAGGAAAGTTACGAACATGGATAGAGCATCGGCTGATTGGCAGGAAACAGAGAATAGGAATAAAGGGATCCCATTCTGGTTGGCTGCCGGTTACCAGTGGTATTCCGCAGGGGTCCGTGTTGGGGCCACTTCTTTTTATGTTGTATATCAATGATTTGGATTATGGAATAAATGGCTTTGTGGCTAAGTTTGCCAATGATACAAAGATAGGTGAAGGGGCGGGTAGTGTTGAGGAAATGGAGAGTCTGCAGAGAGACTTGGATAGACTAGGAGAATGGGCAAAGAAGAGGCAACTGAAATACAATGTTGGAAAGTGTATGGTCATGCACGTTGGTAGAAGAAATAAATGGGCAGACTGTTATTTCAATGGGGAGAAAATTCAAAATTCAGAGATGCAAAGGGACTTGGGAGTCCTCGTGCAGGATACCCTAAAAGTTAACCTCCAGGTTGAGTCGGTGGTAAAGAAGGCGAATGCAATGTTGGCATTCATTTCTAGAGGAATAGGATATAAGAGCAGGGATGTGATGTTGAGGCTCTATAAAGCATTGGCAAGACCACACTTGGAGTACTGTGTGCAGTTTTGGGCTTCTTATTTAAGAAAGGATGTGCTGACGTTGGAGAGGGTTCAGAGAAGATTCACTAGAATGATTCCAGGAATGAGAGGGTTAACTTATGAGGAACGTTTGATGGCTCTTGGGCTGTACTGATGAAATGAGGGGTGACCTCATAGAAACATTTCGAATGTTAAAAGGTCTGGACAGAGTAGATGTTGCAAAGTTGTTTCCCATGGTAGGGGAGTCTAGTACAAGAGGGCACGACTTCAGGATTGAAGGGTGCCCATTCAGAACAGAGATGCAGAGAAATTTCTTTAGCCAGAGAGTGGTTGAATCTGTGGAATTGTTGCCACGGGCAGCTGTGGAGGCAAAGTCATTGGGTGTATTTAAGGCAGAGATTGATAGGTATCTGAGTAGCCAGGGCATCAAAGGTTATGGTGAGAAGGCGGGGCTAAATGGGAGAATGGATCAGCTCATGATAGAATGCAGAGCAGACTCGATGGACCGAATGGCTGACTTCTGCTCCTTTGTCTTAAGGTCCTGATCCACCAGATTCCCTTTTCCCCCATCCAAATTTAGTTCTATTTGTTTATCACCCATACACTATACCTACTGGGTCTCCTATTCCCTCACCCAACTGTTTCCGTCCGTCCATCATCCCTGCCTTATCTGGTTCCACTTATCACTTTCCTTATCAGATTCCAGCATCTGCATCCTCTTGTTTCCACTTGTCACCTTCCAGCCTCTGTCTCTACCTCCTCTCTCCCCCTCCCCCAATCTGGCTCCATCTGCGCATCATCTCCCTCCCCACCTAGTTCCACCTGTCACCTGCCAGCCCCTGCCTCACCCCTCCTTCTCACTTCTTTATACTGGCTATCTCCCCTCTGCACTCTCAGTCCTGATGCAGGGTTTTGACCTGAAACATTGACCATCCTTTTGCCTCCAAGATGCTGCCTGACCCACTGAGTTCCACCAGCAGCTTGTTTTTTTTGTTTCAGATGGACAGCATTTGCAGTCTCTTGCATCTCCATAATTGTTACCAGCCTGATTTCACCCCTGGTAAGCCAACATTGTAACATCTTAATACTTTATTGTCAACTAACTTTCTTTATTGTCAACTATTTCAGTATAAATAAGGATGCAATCCACCAATATGAATATATCTGGGTATATTTATGGAAAAGAAGGAAATAGTTTGGAATCAAAATTAAGCAGTGGAGTTGGGCTCCCACATTTTGTGTGAATTCTTTATCATATCTCTTCACTTGATTTTGTGCTCAGAACTTGGCAGTATTTGATGTTTACAGTAAATATCTCAACATTAAATCTTTGGAAAATATTACTGAGAAATACCAAGCATGATGAAGAGATTATAATGTTCCTATTGGGAATCTTTCCAAAAGTGTCTTTCCAAAGTATGATGTGTTGATAGATTTGGACTTATAGAAATATTTATTATATACTAGGTTGTTTCATTTCTTAACACTTGATAGTTCTTTTCATGATTGTTGTGGCAGATGAACATTTTTCACATTAACAGAGTTTTAAGTGGAAAAGTGATTAATTCACTTTCTTTGTTGCCTACTTGTTAACTAACCCAAGCATGCTGCATAATGAACTTCACATAAAATGTTGGCAGTTGTAGAAAACAAAAAACTACAAATATTTCAAAATGCTATTTAAAATATATTGATATCTTATATATATTCTTTACAAAATCTCAGTTAAACTATTCTGAACTTTTACTTCAGAATGTTGATTCCCATTTCCTGTGAGAATGGTCAGTTTTCATTCACAACTGATACATATATAACACACATATTGCAGTATATACAAAACTTCTCATTGGTTCTGGTTCATTAAACAATCATTGTGTGCAGTTTTAGTACTACAGTCCTCATCACTTGCATTTTAGAATGTGCAGTTGCTTGTAAAAGCTAAAAATATGAAGACCATTAGTTGTCTTGCATTAATGTCATTTTTAAAGTTGCTGCTTAAATGCTCCATCTATTTCAGGCCAAAATATCTGGACCTAGACATTGGTTTGCTTCTTATCAAACTGTGAAATTACTTTGTTACATTCCTCTCTTGCTTTTATTAATATTCTAGCCACATGTATCTTTAATACATGATGCAGTGCAAATTTTAACTCTCCTTTCTATGCAGGGTTATGATTGCAGTTGTTGCGCAGTTCATATGGACCAACCTATCATTTGTGTTCTTGGATTACAGACCTTTCTCTCCCTAGCTCAGTGAATTAAGGTACAAAATCTATTGTGTTACAAGGAAAAATGTATGAAAATTTGACAAGTGATTTTACATTTTAATATTGGTACAAAGTTCATTGCACATACCAAGCAAATGCATGCCTGCTATAAGTGGTGAGGACCATATTTACTATAGGTTCTAATTTCTACTGCATTAAAACACGCATCTTCTTTTCATGTAGTCAATAGCCTTGTGGAAAAGCAATCAAGGGATTGAATAGTATATCATGGCTAATCCAATCAAAGAAGAAAAGACAATTTAATGGGTGATGTTCTGCAAGAAACTCCCTATACAACACCACTGTGGAAGTATCATCACTACTTGGACTGCAGCAGTTCAAGAAAGCAACTCACCAATACCTTCGCAAAAAAGTTTTTAAAAATGCCTTTGCCAGCAATGCCCATGTCCTGTGAATAAATAAAAGGGCCAATCATTCTTTCCTACACCTTCTAGGAGGTTACTGCCAGCGTCCCCCCGTGCAACTATTGTTGCGTCATCTTTTGAATGCTCTGCTCCCTAATGGGAACCTAAATTGTAACTGAATTAGTGAAGTTACCCAGTATAAGTGTCCAAGACCCCATTCACAGATACTCCAATAAAACCAGTCATGTTGAAAGATCCTTGTTCTCCCACATTTATTCTACAAGGCAGATCCAAGGATTTTCTGCCTCTATCTTTTAGAATATTTTCAGTATATTAAAAAAAAACTTTTTAGCATATTAATCAGACTCTTCAGGGTCTTGGTGACTTGAAATGTCATTTGAAACCCAAATTGATGTTACACTCTTCATGTCCACTCTGATTCAATAACACACATTGCCTAGTCCTCCAGCTCATCATCTTCTCCAGCAGTTTGCAGCCTCCAAGGCTGCAAGGGCAGCTGCCACCTCTGCATCCCCAACTCTAGCCTGAATTTCTCTTCAAGCAAGTTCCTGATGAATTCTCCATCAATAGCAGAAGGAGTGCTTTCTAGATCTTTGTGCCCATTTAAAGAATTCATTTTTTCATTAGTAAATGGGTTGGATAAACCTTTGATTTCATCAGGGTCAGTTTCCAAATTGTTTTGAGTTGCTTTATCATTTTCTGCGGATGACAATTTGTCATTGTTTGTGTTGGCAATTTTATGATTGTCTGCTGCTTTCTCTCCTACTGGAACAACAATACTAACTTCTGCAGGACAATGTGTGGAGAGTCCATTGACTGTATGACAATCATCTTCAGATCCTGAGTCATGATGATGTACCAGTTCATTTTTATTTGTAGCTTTTATGATATTGTATGAGGAACAGTTATTTGTATTGGTGGGGTGTGCAGTAACTCCACTTGATGCTTGATGAACTTGGTTGTTATTCAGCATTCTTGTTGCATCAGTGTTCGTGCCGTCTTTGACATCTTCAACCACCTTATTTTGTACGCATGCTATGTTCTTCTTCGATGCATTACTTTCCCGTATTTCTATTTCTGCATCTTGTTCTTCTAAGTTTATTACTTTGTCCAAAGTTGAAGCAACAATATTGTTGGTTTTGTCCATTTTGTTGTGGAATGTGGTCTCATGTTTAATGTCATTGTTTTTACAATTGATTTCATTTCTCACAGTGGATGGTAGTTCTACAATAGCTGGTCCAAAAATGTACCTGAAACAAATATAAAAAACTGTTTCCATTTGTGTGTACTTTTGAAAGGATGAATTGTTTGTTAAGTAAATGTTAACAATGATTATGTGATGGAGTCTATCATTGTATTGTCCTTCAGCTTGAAATCAAAATCTCTCCTGGCTTCACTTCTAAATTAGTGGAATAATTCATGATAGACTGTGAGTAATGTAGACAAGGCAGATCCCAAGTTTAGTGCCTGGTTGATGTTGCATTAACCAGTGAATGGTGAGCCATATTTGTTCTGCACCATTGTGATAGAATGGATGGAGAACTTTTGAAGGACTATTGAAGAGGTGGGTTTTATAGAAGCTTTTAAACAGACAAGAGTTTTGTGAGATAATGTTCTAAAGACGTACAGATAGGTTAATTTGGGGTCTAAAATGGGCGGCGCAGACTCACTGGGCTGGAAGGGCCTGTTACCATGCTGAAAATAAAAAAAAATGGATTTGAAAGTTTGACTGATAGTTTTTTGCATTGTGTTGATATGAATTAAACGAAACGGAGAGAAGGGAATGTGGTTTAAGGAATAGTAGAGATTAACCAGAAAGATTGGACTAAAATGATTGACTTGTTTGGCCTGGATAGTGAGGTTAGGTGTCTCTGTCACATTTGTGGGGAATGAGTTTAAAGCAAACTTTATCTAACCTGCTGTACTACAGATGGAGAAGCAGAGACTCTGGAGCTTTGGATTCACAGACTTACAATGATAGAACACCGAGGGTTTCAGTAGGTGTGATGGTGACTACTTCTGGGTGTGGCCCAATGCTCAGACCCATTGCCTATGATGCCCGCCCACCTGGACTAACTCGTTCTGGGTATGGAAAGCTGGCTGAGCAGATTCGCCACACCTGAGGGGTAGCCAGCAGGGCAAAGGGAGCTATGTACTTCGAACAGACCTTGCGTGCCAAATCTTGAAGCTTTACCCCAGAACACCCTGATTGCCTTTGAAAACTCACCACTCAGAGGCCTTTGAAATTGCTTTTAAATGTCTTTGATTGCAGAGAGATTAAAAAGTTGTTCTAGTAGATTTAAATAATTTTAAAAAATCAATAAAAACAAAACTATAAAATTTAATTTAAAAAAACACCTTAACATGATAACAAATAATTAAAAACATTAACATTCACATACCATTCAGACAAATAAATGGGGTCGCATTTCTCAGTCCAGGGTGTAACGCTGAGTGCCTGGATGCTGAGTACGTCGGCCCCTCTGCTCAACACGTAAATGCTCCATCACTGGACTCAATGGTGAGTCCGTGGCACAGTAGAAGATCAGATACACAGCATGACACAAGAGTCAATCTCAGTTAAGACTTTCTCACTGCAATGTTGCACATCACCTCCAGCAAACTTCCCGCGGAACCTGACCTAAATTTCAGAATTAAAGGGGATCTCTTAGACCTATGGTAACTACAAGCCATTCTGACTTGTTCTCTGAAGCATACGAGAGGATAGGCCTTATACTCAACATCCCCTGCCCTCTGACAATAAGGGTTCCCTGGAAAATGTGAACCATTTGTTATATCTTGGGAGCCATCTCTCAGTGAAGACAGGTACTGAAGATAAAATTCAGCTTTGCCAGTGTAATCTTTGGCCAATTGTGGAAAAAGGTATTTGAAGATCAAAACCTCAGACTTGGCACAAAACTCATGGTCTAATGGGCAGCAGTGATTCTTGTCCTTCTGTTTACTTTGGGATCCTGGATTATCCACAGAAGGTACCAATGCTGTCTCTGCAAAGTCCTCAAAATTCACTGGAAGGATAAGGAAACCCATGTCAACATCCTCACCCAAGTCAACATCTCCATCACTGAGACCCTAGTTATATTCAACTTGTTAAGCGGATCACATTGTTTGTATCCACAACACCAGACTCCGGATATAATTGTTCTATTATGAGCTCTGTCATAGGAAGAGATTACTAGGCAGATAAAGGAAATGGTTCAAACATGTGCTCAAAGCCTCATGAAAAAGAAATACAACATCTCCACTGAATTTTCAAAACCTCTGGCTCACGACTGTTCTCGGGACGGTATTGAGAGCTTTGAGGTCATGCGACAGGAGCACACAGAGGCCTTGCATAACTGGCAGGAGGAGGGTGACGTCTCACAAACTACCCACTCACCTGCCTTGTCAGGCCCCTCCTGCCTCATTTGTGGAAGAGTATATGGTTCCCACAATGGCCTCAACAGTAAGCTCAGAACCCACAGAACTGTACTGGAAACAAGTCATCCCTGATCTCAAGGGACCACCTAGAAGAAGAAAACTTGACCTCCAGTTCATCTCAAACTTACACATTTGACCGCATACATGTTGAAGTCCAAGACCAGCCAAACTATGGATTACTTGGTGCCATGTAGGCCACAGTTAGCTTGGTTTGGCCCATCGGAGTTGGATGAAGTAGCAAAAAAATTGAACAGTCATTAAGGGCTCAAGCTCAAACATGGCACAAAAATAGATGCTGAGATTTGCAAACATTATGAGCAAGCAAATGCATCTTCCCAAGTATGTTGACTCCAAAACTCTATTTTTCTCACCTTTTTATCATTCTACAGCACCTGCACCCCATCTGAGCAGCAGTAGTCAAATCCTGGGAGGCATATGCTGTTTAAAATAAAAAAACATGATATGACAACATGAAATTGAAATGATTAAGCTCAACTACAATTATGGCGTGTTCTGTTAACAGTGTTCTGTTAACAGTGTTAAGGTGTGTAATATGTGTCCTGCTTCAATCCTGTTAGACATAGAGTCATAGAGCACAGACACTGGACCTTTGGCCTAACTGGTCCATGGTGACCAAGATTCCCATCTAAGCTCGTCCTATTTGCTCTGAACCTTTCCTATCCACGTAACTGTTCAAGTGCCTTTTAAATGTTGTCAATGTCCCTGCCTCAACCACTTCATCTGGCAGCTTATTCCATATATGGACCATCCTCTGGGTTAAAAAAATGTTGCTCCTTGGGTTCCTCTTAAATTTCTCCCCTCTCACCCTAAAGCTATGTCCTATAGTTCTTGATTCCCCAACCCTGGGAAAAAAACTGTGCACATTCACCTTAACTATGCCCCTCATGATTCTGTACACCTCTATAATATCACCCCTCATTCTCCGACGCTCAAATGAATAAACTCCCAACCTACTCAACCTCTCTCCATAGACTCAGTCCCTTGAGTCCTGGCAACGTTCCCGTAAATCTCCTCTGCACTCTTTCCAGCTTAATGGCATCTTTCCTATAGCAGGGTGACCTCACTAAAGTCTTGCACAACTGCAACATAACGTCCCGACTTCTATCCTCAATGCCTTGACTGATGAAGGCTAGTGCACCAAAAGTCTTCTTCACCACCCTGTCTACCTGTGATGCCACTTTCAGGGAAAGGAGAAGACAAATTATGAATGACAAACCTGTGTGATTCATTGTAGAAGGCAAATAGAAATGGAAATAGAAACTAAGTCCTTGCCATTTCCATTTCTCTGTTGAATGTGTGTTACCGCCAGGAATGTGGCATATGCTATTTAGGCAGATGTGGTAACTTAAATACTAAGCATGGAGAAGAAGAAATGATTGCATGATGTGAAAAGAGGGAAATATTAAGTGATTAAAAATCAGCAGGAAGTGAATTAAATCTTATTTTAATGTCTATTATGTTTTCTGTCATATAGTTCTGACAGGGGGTTTCTGACAATAATACTAACCTGTCTTTCTAAGCGCTGTTACTCATGTTTAGCACTTGCAATTTGTAAATTATTGGATAATAACTAGGAGCGGGAACTCTGGCTGACAGTTTTACATTCATTTTTATGGGATCTCAAACTGCTGCACTGACTGAGACCGGAAAATTTGATGTAACCTGGGAATCAAAGCTGGGTCTGTTATCCTGTATGTCTTACTGTTATATCAAGTAGCACCTTTACTCACTAGACCTTGGAATAGCGGATAGGTGGGACAAGCAATTAAACTTACTAAAGAGAGCACACCACTATGTGACCAAAGAAGAATAACAAAACTGCATTTTCCTCCATATCTGTTAGCTTGGAACTCCAATGAAAGCCTGACCGAAATGGAAGACCTAAAATTCCAGAAAGGTGCTTGTCCCTGTCATTTTGACTGTGCTCCAATGATGGACTCATGGACCCCCATGGAGGGGTGCCAATTTCCAGCGATTATGCTGGGATATCTGTCCAATGAATATGGAAGAGAATGACTGTGAGGGAGAAAGGTAGGTTGTAAATAATACCCAACGTAATTAATTGAGTTAACCAATATATTTAATTGTTCTTGTTTTCCAGTGTTTTTAACTTTTGCTTTTTAAAAGATTTTTTAATACATTGGAATAGTAAAATTACTTTATTTTAGTTTCCCAATGTTTGTGAATGTTAGAAATGTTGATTATTTGATAGCTTTGATAGCCAGTTAAACCTGGAGCCAGGGATTAACGAGCAGTCAAAGCATCTCCATGGGAGAGGTCTGTCGAGGTCCTGCCGGGTAACAATTGATAGGCTTCATTGGGCCTAACTGATCACTGGCTTCACTCAGGAAGTTCTTGCCAGAGAATCTGTCCACATAAATGCTAACTCAGTGAGTAAGGAAATAATAAATGCCAGTGGCTTGTCACTGCCAGGAGAGTTTGTGCCGATAAATACATAAAGTTATCCAAGTCAAAATTGTTGAACATTTGAATAATCGCTGGTATGTGCTGAGATTACTTATAGCAACCTTAAAATCCATGGGTTTAAAGCAGATAGGGAAAATCATTTGATATTGCTACTCATAACTCTCCAGGGAAAATATTAATAATAACTTTGTGGAGAAACATTTTTATATCAAGCAGCTGTTATATTACTGATATATCAAGACGAGTCCAATTATTTTTAAACGGTCTTAAATATTGCCATTTTTGGATGTAAGAGATGATAATTTTATGATGATTGGACATGTCACTTAAACAGAAGCCTTTTAATCATTCAAGGAATCGGGAAGTGTGTGGTATCAAGTCTATTTTATGCTGCAGTGCTTTATGACAAATTCCTGGCATTTACTGGACTAAGACAGCACAGCAGGGCCCAACAGGGTAGGAGAATAGAACATATGGGGAGGAGGAAGCCTAATGGATGTACAAAATGAACAACAGTGAATTGAAGTAAATGACAAAGAAAGTTAGGAGTCGGAAGGGAGTCCAAATCGGCCTGTGAATTTATCGCTTGTTTTTTGGCACCACAACAAATGCTTTCTCTCCTATAACCCTACAGTGTGTTATACTGGAGGTTCATTGTCTGTGTTTTAAAAGTGTTATACTGTAACTCTTAAATCTATGTATAGATCTGCCTTATGAAAGCATACCCTATAAGAACATAAGAATGTAATACAGACAGGCAGTAAGGTTTATTGAGCCTGTTCCACCATTCACGAAGATCAAGACTGTCATAAAGGAAGAAGGACTTTACACTTTACATAGCATTTTTCACCTCCCTTTCAGAACATCCCCATATGTTCTATCGCTGCTATTCTGGTGGACCCTGCTGTGCTGTCATAATACAGTACATGCCAGAAATCTGTTATAAAGCACCACAGCACAAAATAGACTTGATATTGCACCCTCCCCAGATCCTTGAATGATTAAAAGACTTCTGTGCTTTACAGTCAGTGTTTCATGGGTGAGGTACAAAACAATTTAAAAGGGGAATATAACAGTCGTCCTTACTCCTAGAACAGATGAGGTATTAACTCAAAAGCTGTTTTCAAGTACTTGCAAGTTGCTACGATCCTACATTTCTTTTGATAATCAAATAGATTGTGTACTTCAGTGTGATATTTTTCTGTGCATCTTTTCAGTTAGATTTTACTTGAGGATTTTTTGTGCCATGTGTCTTAATTTTACTGTGCCATTGACTACGATTAATTTTTCTGTTACTTGACTTCATTTCCTTATCAGGCAGCAGTCAAAAGACCTTTTGATAATATAACATACTTTTGACCCACACTTGCTGATGCAGGGAATAAGTATAAAATCTTGCCAATTCTTCTAAACTACCTGTATAATTAGGCCTGAAGCTGTTATTGAACAAAATTCTTTTTGAAACTTCTATTTTACAGCATAAAATTAGACCACAAATTTGTGACTGCAGCTTTAAAAAAATCAGTTGAAGTACTTCCTTATTTGCAATGAAATACAAGGTCAATCACTCTGGAAACAGGAAGGAGAAAGTGAAACATTTCCTTTACAGCAAGAGACCAGGAACTTTTCAGCTGGAATGGAATTTGAATGTCTGCCTTCATAACTCACCCGACAATGGTGCAAAGGTTAAAAAATGCTATCTAAAAATCTAATTGAATCTTGGTCTTTATCTCAAAAAGGATGGAATATAAAAGTGATGCATCAATCATACAAAGCTTTGACCAGAACCCATCAGGAGCAATGCATTTAGTTCTGGCACCAGCCCTCAGGAGTCATATATTAACAACAGATGTGGTGCAAGGCAGATTGACTGTAATAATATTGGAACTTAAGGGGTTAAATTACAAGAACTGATTCAATAAACCTATTTGTCTTCCCATCATTTATAAAAATGAATAATGATCCAATGGAATTGCCTAAATGGATATCAAGTTCCAAATGGTAGAAACAATGAACCTATATTATTTGTTGAGGGGAATTAGAATAAATGGCCACAATATTTTAAATAGAGCCTTGCAAGTTGGGAGTAAATTCAGAAAGCACTTCTTTTATATAAATGGTGGTGGAAATCTGAAACTCATTCTGAAAGTGGTGTGGATGCTGGGTTGATTAAAATTTTCAAAACTGAGTTTGATGGATGTTTGTTAGGGAGGCAGGGTGACCAAGGCTAATGGATGGAAAGTGAGTAAATAGAGTTGGGATACATATTAGTAATGAACCAATTGAATGATGGTACAGATTTACAGAGATGGATAACCTTTTCTCTTTCCTATGTTCTGTATTGTTAGGTTGGGTACTTTTAGTCAACTTTTAAAATTCCCTATTGAACAAGATTTTTTAAAATTGCAGCCAGCATTTCCTAGAGAGGATCAACTGTGGATTTATCTCACGGTTTTGATCCAAGTAATATTATCGTTCAAATCTAATTAGCCCTTGAGAAGGAATTGGGTACATTTTGGGCTTGCTACGGGAGATTGGCCACCCAACCTGTGGCAGATGTGGCCTGACTGACAGTGAAAAGAGAAATAGAGTTAACGTTTTAGGTCAAAGATCCTTCTAATCTGCTGAATGTTTCCTACATATTCTGTTTTTGTTTCAGAGTTCCAGCCTCCACAGTTTTTGATTCCCAACTGATTGTGTTGGGTTCAGCTCAGGTCTGATGTGAAAGAAATATTGTATTTCATGTCAGATTGGGTGGCTCTTTATAGATAAATGCACACCATTATAAATACACTGTTGCATGAGGTTTGGCCCATTTGGGGCTCTAGAATGCTTGGTGCTGTGTGCCCTGACTGGGCCAAGATACTGATGGCAAAAATAGTGTATCAAAAGATTTCCAAGTCCTTGGACTTGGGTCTGGTTTCAGTCTCCTACCACACCAGACCTCCGTGTCCTTTATCTATCTTCCAGTTCTACCTTGATTTCAGTCATATCGGTGAACATGCTTTTATACTGAATTCTGATTTGTGCCATTTGTGTTGTTTTACTCCCAATAAAGTGACCTGGACCCTTTGCTTTACTTAAAACCTTTTCTTCTCCAGCCTTTTCTATCTGACTCAGTTTGCTTTGAAGGTCGATGATTATTAATTCCATTGCCTAAAATTCTTTGTGATATTTACTTCCAGCCTTTACATTTATTTTGTGGCATCTTGAAACTTCAGTGCCATCTTTTAGGTTGCAAGTACCTGGTTTGTTGAGTGTGATCCTTCCTTGCATCTGCCTGCTTATTTGAGTTGCTTGTTTTTTTGGTCACTCTGGCAGTTCTGCCAAAAGTTAACTGACCAACTGTTAACTTGTATAGAACCAGTGCTAGTTAGGATAGGGGTTGGCAGTAATTGCTCACACCAATTCTTGCCCCAGTAAACTGGCTTGATGATATATTCGTCCAGAGTTTATAGTGAGAAGTAATGTTGAAACCCTCTGTTTAAATGGAAGAATTATGACAACTTTGGCAGCAAATGCAGGAGTGCACCCTTGCACGGCAAACTGTGGAAGTCCAGTAGGTGCTGCATGTGATTCTCTGCTCCACCACAAGGTGCAGTGCTACAGTGATACAAGAGATTCTGCAGATGCTGGAAACCTGGAGCAACGCATACAAAACACTGGAGGAACAGCAGGTCTGGCAACATCCATGGAGGGAAATGAACAGTCGGCTGATGAAGGGTCTCGGCCCGAAGCGTCGACTGTTCATTTCCCTCCATAGATGCTGCCTGACCTGCAGAGTTCCTCCAGCATTTTGTGTGTGTGGCACTACAGTAATCTGCAGAACTAAATTAACCAATAAAGTTTCAAGTATGGGTAAACTGTTATATAAAAAAAAGCCCTGAAAATGTTATGCCTTTTTGGATGATGTATTACTGAAATTTTAATGATGTACTCATCCATGGTCACTGCTTTATAATCTCTGCAGCTCCACCAAAACTAATCTGTGTTGGCGTAGAATCAGACAGCAGAGAAACAGACACTTTGGTTCACGGAGTCTGCACAGACCATTAAGCACCCATTTATATTAATCCCATTTTTTAATTCTTTCCACATTCCCTTCAACTCCCTGCAGGTTCCGCCACTCACCTCTACACCAGCGGCAATTTACAATGGCCAATTAACCTACCAACCCACAGATCTTTGGGATGTGAGAGGAAACCAGAACACCCGGGGGAAACACACAAGGTAAACATGTAAACTCTACACAAATGACACCAGAGGTCAGGATTGAACCCAAGTCGCTGGAGCCGTGAGACAGCAGCTCCACTTAACTGCTCCACTGTGTTGCTAATATTTTGTCAGAGTATTATTTCAAAATTCCATGCAATTGAAAGTAATATCTTTTTTTTAATGTTAAAATTCTGTTTGCTACAGAAGCTTCTACACTTTCAGCTGCATGTATGAGTTTAGAGAGTTGTTTTTCAAATTCCCGTTTTAATGCAATTGGCTGCTCAGTCAGTTTAATGATGTCACAGTTTCTAGAAACCAGAGGTCCCCTACAGCTGATGCTGGGCAGCAACTGAGATTGGGATTGGAGAAATCCACGCCAGTGAGATCATTAAATTGCTGTGGGCAGCAGCAAACACTGTCCACAAAACCTGCTTCTTACTCATTCTCTTGCTCTGTAATTGTACGGATTTGATCTTTTTCTGATATTGTGCATAATGTTGAGAGACTAATCCGACAGTTGCTGCAACTACTAAGAGGCAAAATAAATGTGGTATTCATTTTGTTTTCCTTTTCCTCCTCATAACACTTCTGCAAGTTTCCTTGCTGGTCTGTGATTACACATTGATGGTGTGCACTGTACTGACTTACCTATCTAATGCACCCTTCCTACCCTTCCTACTTCTCATATTTTCACTTAACTGATGTACGCCCCTTGTTCTAATCCACGGTTATAATTTGCTCTCAAAAAAATTCAATTCTTTTCAAGGTCTAGGTGCTCTCAATGAATGCTAGCACCATCTCTGCAAAGGTAGTTAAAGAAAACTGGATACTTTGGTGACCCAAATATCTTCTAAACACAGAAATATTTAAACTTTCATAAGAGCATAAGAAATTGGAGGGGAAACAGATCAATTGATCCCTCGAGGCTGCTCCACTATTCAACAACATCATGGCTCTACACCACTACCCTACTCTCTCCCCATATTCTTTGAGTCTCTTGCAGTTCATATATTTGCCAGTCTCTGCCTTGAATGTATTAAGTGACTCTGCCTCCCAGCTGTCTGGGATAGAGAATTCTAAAGATTCAAGATATTTGTGAGGATGTTGCCAGGACTCAAAGGATTGAGTTATGGAGAGAGTTTGAGCAGGTTGGGACTTCTTTCATTGAAGAGTAGGAGAATGAGGAGTGACCTTATAGAGGTGTATAAAATTATGAGGGACATAGATTGGGTGAATGTGCACAGTCTTTTTCAGAATTCAAGAACTAGAGGGCATAGGTTTAAGGAGAGAGGGGAGAGATTTAAGAGGAATCTGTGAGCGGTCAGTGTATGGAATGAGCTGCCAGAGGAAGTGGTTGAGGCAGCTACGTTAACAACATTTAAAAGGTACTTGGACAGGTACATGGATAGGAAAGGTTTCAAGGGATATGGGCCACATGCAGGCAAACACGACTAGCTTGGGTGAGAATCTTGGTCGGCATGGACCAGCTGGGCCAAAGGGCTTGTTTCCGTGCTGTGTGACTCTATGACCCTCTGAGAGAAGGAATACTTTCTCATCTCCATCTGAAACAAATGACTAGGTTCCCTAGTTCCAGACTTGGGGAAACATCCTCTCAGGATCTACCCTGTTAATTCCTCTCAGAATCTTACATATTCAATTAGATCACCCCTCTCTTCTACATTCCAATGTGGTAAAGGCCTAACCTGCTCAGCTCTCTTAATATGTCAACCCCTTCATCAACCTACTGAATGTTCTCTGCACAGTTTCCAATGCAAGTTTACTCTTCCTGAAATATGGACACCAAAACTATACAGTGTACTCCAGGTGTGGTCTCATTAGTGCATCAAAACTTCCTTATTTTTATACTCCACACCCATTGCAACATTCCATTGGCCTCCCTATTTATAGGCTTTGTGTGTCATGATCTAGGTCCACAGTTTCCTTTGTGCCATAACATTTTGTAGACTCACTCCATTAATACAACAAATTTGCTTTTTCATTCTTTCCAATGTGAATAATCTGACATTTTCCTACGTTATGCTCCATTTGACAAATTATTGCCCACTCACCTATCTGTATCCTTTTGCAGGCTCTTTGTTTCTTCGTGACAACTTATGAACCCACCTGTCTATGTATTATCAGTGAATGTGGCTTCTCAATGTCTCCATCCAAGTTATTAATGCAGATTTTAAACAGTTGAAGCCCTGGCATTGATTCCTGTGGCGTCCCACTAGTTCAAATGCCAGTTTGAAAGCTGCCCATTTATCCTGACTCTCTTTTCTGTTAGTTAGCTGATCCCTTATCTATGCCAATATATTACCCCCAATCCCATGTGCTCTTGTGCAGTAATCTTATGTGGCACCTTAACGGATGTCTTAAGATAGGTGAGTGGGCAATAATTTGTCAAATGGAGCATAATGTAGGAACATGTCAGATAATTCACATTGGAAAGAATGAAAAAGCAAATTTATTGTATTAATGGAGTGAGTCTACAAAATGTTATGGCACAAAGGAAACTGTGGTCCTAGATCATGACACACAAAGCCTTTATCCACTTTGTTTGCTATATCCTCAAAGAACTTGAGCAAATTTGTCAAATATGATTTCCCTTTCTTTACACTGAATTATCTGTGCTTGATTGTCTTATGACGTTCTAAATTGTGAGGCTATTACCACCTTAATATTGGATTCCAGCATCTTCCCAAATGATGGATGCTAGAACAACTAACCTATAGTATCCTGCTTTCTGCCTCCCTCCTTATTGAATAGTGATGTTACATTTTCATTTATCAGCACCAGATCACATGTGATAGCATTTCAGACTTCTGTGGTGTCCATGGTTTCTAATTCTAACCATTGTGCTGCAATTTTTTTTGTAATTGGGTTTATATTCAAGCATGCCCTGTCACTTTTTAAACGATTGTCACAAAATTTTGTTACATTAAAGCTGAATCACATCTTTAGCTGAATCACAGCCAATATAAAAGAGAAATTAAATGAAAAACACATAATTAGGCAGACTCGGCCTAATTATTGCATTTGCCTCTGAGGTACATCCAGATTATACACAGTAAGATAGTGAGCTTCTGGCACAATGAGCCTATTGGGTGTGTCTGTGCATCATATGTGGGGGTCCCTGGTTACGAATGACCTGACTTAATGGAAATCAGACTTTGTGCAAGTTCTCCCATATATTTTTAAAACATTTTTCAAGATAGTAATAATAATATGTTTTGTGGTATTCATTAATGACTGGATACAGTATTTTTCCCATTAGTTTAATTGTGGGTGGTGTCAGGGTGAATATTCAATGAAATGAACAAATTGTAGCAGGTGTATGTAGAACGATACGATATGGATAGCTATAGAAAAGGGACATTTCTGACTTGCAGCAAAATCGGGTTACGGACATTTCTCAGGAACGTAACCCAGGGACTGCCCATACTGCCTACAGGAAAACCAGAACGCAGAGGGCTGAGACAGGGCCGTGTTCCCTCAATTAACCCACAGTCCTGATAGAAAGAGAGGGTGCACCTGTGTTTTTGTTTGGTGCACTTTGGGCTAATGAACTAGAATGTGAGCAACGTACTGCATACAGTTTGTTGACCTATACACCTGATGTTTCATATCAACATTAATGTGACTTAATTTTCTTGTTTAAGGCAGACCAGGAAAACCTGCCATGCTGATAATTTGATTCCATGCTGTGCCTTAAAGCAAACAGCATGGTAAACAATATACCTCATGGATTCTCTGGTGAGTGGAGATAGGATTTCAAATAAATAAAAGACAAATAATTGCATGTTATGAAAAGTCATTAAATAAGTATTAGATTAATTGGGTGCTTGGACATACTCTCATTGATGCTCTGTGGTGAACAGGGTTCAGCTGCAGATTACAATGTCAAGCAACTGTTCTACTGGAGATTGGTTTTATTTTTGCCCTGTAATTAAGTGTAAACTATTGCTAGGCAAACCTGAATAACAACATCCTTTAATCCTTCAGTTGTGGTGATTGTATGTATTAACAGCATGACATAGGAATGGCAGGTGGTGGTCACGTGAAGTACTTCCAGAAAAAAAAACAAACCAATTCCCTTAATTTTCAGAATTAAAAAAAAATCATTGCTTCTTGTGCACTTGTTTGAAAAGGTATAAGTAAGGTCTGGAAAGACTTTTCATGTATTCATATATATGGAAAAACTGCTTGCTTTCCCCAAGCTCCCCAAAGAAGTGGTTAAAAGGAAACCTTAGAGAGAGAAATTGGCCTTCCTTCTGTGAAAAGCAATGTGAAAACTAAGAAAAAAAATACAACTGACTGCAGATTGGACACTATCTAAAACAGGCATCATCATCTTTGAATTGATGAATAAAAAGCCTAAGTAGAGTCATCTAGGAACATTTCAATAATTCTCATAAAAGCATGTGACTTATTCTGCTCCATTTTCAGGAGATGTGGGGTTTAAACAAGAAATCCAAACAGATTATTGCAGGCACATACCAAATAGTAGCTTAATTTTTTTCTTAAACTTACCATTATGTGGAGCTGGAGAGTAGAAATTTAGTTCAGTAACAATTGATGCCCCATTTTCAACCTATTGTTCCCTTTCTGTTTCCCTCCCCTAATACCTACCACTCTCAATCAGACTACCAGCCTTTGCTAGAAAAAAAGCAAATCCACCTTCACTCTTATCAAAGCAATGGTTTTTACCTGAACTACATCAATGCACTCTGTACTAACTCAATGTAACTGCACTGTGTAATGAATTGACCTGTACGATTGGTATGCAAGACAAGTTTTTCACTGTACCTTGGTACAAGTGACAATGATAAACCAATACCAATACCTCAGAATGCCTGATAGGGATCCACATCTCCCTGGCAATATGCTCAAGGCCGAATTGTTTGCACCCTTCTGCAGCCTACTTCTGGGGTGAAAGCTGACCTGTGCCAATTTCTAGCATTTAAATCCCACTGTTACGTACATTATTTTCTCACAATTTTTTCCCAAGTCCTGTCATGTTGCCTTTTTACCCCTGCCACATCTAGCCATAAAAATAAAATTTGATTTAATAAAAATTTTAAAACATAATGAATAATAAAAGCCATACATCTTCCTCATCAAATGATCTAATATCTAAAATACCTTTCATTTGCACTGATATCCTTTCTCTCGGGCACCTTGGATTTGACTTTTGTTCCCCTTCTGTTGTTTGTTTTGGATTTCCAACCAGTGTGACCTTCCTGTTTCACATTCATTATTAACTCTTAAGAAATACGGCAAAACATTTACAGTATGTATCAGTCCTTCCAATTCCACTATGGTGCAGAGGAACTGGGCACCCTTGACCATAGAGCAGGTGTTTCACATAAATTCTGCTCAGCAAAAATCCCACTGAACAGAAAATGTCAGCTACTCATTGGAAACATTTCCATTAGAAATATACATCCCTTAATCATACAGTACTTATTTCTACTCTATTGCGCTCAAACATAGCCAGCATTTGGAACACTTTCCATATCTCCTAATGACATAGATGGAGGCCATTTGGCCCACTGAGTCTATGCTGGCTCTCAGAGCAATCCCATCACTCCCCCCATTCCTACACTTACTTCCCTATAACCTATTTCTTCAGTCATGCCCATTAATACTCCTCCCCCCGCTCCATTATCATTCTTCCACCACTTACCTACACAAGGGCTAATTTACAGTAGCCAATTAACCCAACAACTGGCACATCTTTGAGATGTGGGAGGAAAGCAGTAACCTGGAAATCCATGCGGTCACTTAGGGAGCTCCAAACGGAGAGCATAAAAGGTTGGGATTGAACCTGGGTCATTGGAGCTGCGAGGAGGTAGCACTACCTCCACTGCCACAGTGCTGCCCTAAATTTGCAAATTATAATTAAATATATTGCTCAATATTACAGTAATGCAACTTAATATTGCAGCTGTAACAGTGTTAAGTCATCTAGATTCCAGCATCTGCAGTCTTCTGTTTCTCTAGTTTTAAAATATATTCTACTCATGATAGAAATATTTTTATTTTTGGCACATTGTAATATTTTTCATTCATGGGAGGAGATCTGATAGAGCGAATCGGATATCTGTCCATGGAGAAAAATACCCACGTCATCGCTTTGATTTCAATATGATGAGAATTGGGGGTATTTTACAATGATTTGCTCATAGAGTCATTTGGAAACAGACCTTTTGGACCACTGCATCTACACTGATCATCAAGCATCCGTCGACAATAATTCTATTTTCCTTCTCGCATCCCCATCAACTTCATTTCCCCTCTTCCCCTTCTTCTCCCCCCCCCCCCCCCAGCTACCATACATCTACATCAGGGGTAATTTACAGTAGTCAATTCACCTACCCATTCGGCACCTTTGGGGAGTGGGAGGAAGCTGGACCACCCAGGGGTAAACGTATAGACTTTACAGACGCAGCACCAGAGGTCAGGATCGAACCAAGGTCCCTGGACCTATGAGGCACTATCTGCCGCACCATTGTGGTCTCTGTGCACCTTCCACAAGATAATGCACCCACTCACTTTTTCTCTGAACTTTGATCCTGTATGAGGAAAAGAAAACTTTAACTGTATTAACACTACAAATTATATAATGTTTCTGCCCCAGCTCCTTACAATTAATGTAAAACTGCATCCTCTGAGCCAAGTTCTGTTAGTACGTTATTAATCTGAAGATAGATCTGTGGAGTTATTTCAGGCCTATAACTGCATCTCAGGATTGAGAAAGTCATAGTTAAAAAGCGGGTAGTTTTCATCTCATCTTTTATAATACCATTCTGATCCCCTGTTATAAAAATATTCTCTTCCTCTAATCTGGATACGATCATACCAACTCATTGTAAACAGCAGAATTTCACTAACTAGCACTCTACAAAATCTACTTCTACTTTTGAAAGCAGATGTTAAGTTCAAAGTCTGAGCCGCAAATGTGAACAATAATCCTCATATTCGCCAGAGTGCACTTTTGAAGCAAACCTGCTCGTTAACTCATTAGGGTGTGGCCTCACTACAAGCCATATGTTTATGATAAACCCTATTCCTTACCTGTACCAGGATATGCAGTAAAAGCACTCAATAAAAGTAAGGGGAATGCCTCGAATGAATTGTGCAATGTTGGAATCAATTTTTTCTTATTTTTGACTTAACATCCGTAGCTTTGTGTCTGCTGCAGGAACTTCTTTAAAGACCGAACAATGAGATGTACAGCAAAACTAAAACAGTGTAAGATACATTAATACATACACCTCTCACATTCACGTAAGGTTTCTAACAAAAGTGGATGCTTGGCTAAAGTCCACAACGCAACAGTTAGCTTGTGACTGTCAGTCACTATCCTACCTGTCGTTAATAACCTTGCACGTTAAGGCTAAGGTGCTACTCACAGGCACTGGAAGCTCAAGATGTGTACTAACAGAACAGGTCAGTGTTCCGATCCAGTACAAGGGACGAATTTTCCAAAAGAAATGTCAAACACGAGCTGATCATTCTCTCAGTATTTCAGAAAGTAATGACAACACCATTCATCCGACAACTCGTAGTAATAGGTGTGTCACCTTGGTCGCTTCATCTGTTTGTTTAAATGTAATGAAACAAGGAACCAGAAAAGCTGCTGCATCATGTATTAATTATTAAACCACTGAAAGTTCTCACTCAATGACCCAAGATAAAAGATTAGTTTCTGTACCTGAGGCTTAGTCTTGTTGAGTCAAGGAAAGGTAGTTCTGATTATATGTTCTCATGGTTTGGTTTCCTGCACACCTTCTGCATTTGAATTTAAGATAAATGTTTGAGGCTGCTTAGTTCTAGATTTGCATGACCTCTCATATTGCTACATTTGGCTAAAGTCATTGGTTATTAAAATACCATGTGACTGGAATCAAAATAAATACCTGTCTTTTCTCACTCACCAATCAGCAAATTCTTTAACCCTTTCCTTGTCTCATCCTCTGGGAAACATTTGGTTGAACACAAAACACCAGATCAGCAGATGATCTGTAATTATACTTAAGTGGTCTAGCTCAGATTTTTCTCACAATACTGTAAGCTTGAATTAAGTCTTATCCCCAAATAGATCTGCCCAGTCTATTGATTGAAACTTGTAGATTAACGTGTGTCATTCATGGTGATAATGTATGACAGCACTGCTCTTACACTTTTCTTGATTTGTTTTCTCATTTATTTCATAAGGCAACACATGACATAATGTCAGACCATAATGATCAGACTAAAACGAATATTGGAATTTATTTCCTAATGGGAGAACTATGTGGAAGCCGAAGGCACATAACAAATGATGAACTGGTTCAATTTACGCAGCACTCTGTCCTCTGGGGAAAAAAAGAAGTTCCCAGATTTTTAATCCTAACCATCTTTGTTCAAATGGTTTATGATCCCCCACAGAATTCCTCTCCCTTCGCACCTCTGATATTAAAATAGATAGTGGAGATAGATTTTCTTCAAGGAAAATCAAAGCTCTCAGATAACTTTCTGAGACTCCCATAGATGAGTTTCTTTACTCTGGAGACATAGTATAAAGTGCCTGTTAATAAGCAGTACGGTACATCATGAGTCTGACACCTTCTAAAGTCTAAAATCATGCCAGTTTGAATAGAGTAAGATATCTGTTCCCACTACTTATAAAATATACAATCATGTGGCAGGACTTCAGGAACATCAGAGATTCACATGTCTCAGGTGTTGCGCAGTTTCTTTATATCACCATGTATAAACAACAAAGTGTCATCCACATCTACCATTGCGAATGTTTGTCTTTTCCATACACAGTGCATGTAGAGGGCACCGTGCCAGCGAGTGATATCATCCAGTCCACTCTGGGCCATAAGCTCCATGGGACTGATGCCTAAATCAACCAACCATATGCAAAATCCCTGTCAAATGGAAAATGGATGGGGACCGAGAGTTACTGGATCCTACCTACAGTTTCCACCTTCACTCATCCCTGCCAGCTCTATTACAAAAACTGCTTTGCTAAGAAAATGTTGAGCTGATTGAATATTGGCTTGGGTGTGGGGGGTTGCTTAAATTGGTTTATTATTGTCACATGTACTGAGGTATAGTGAAAAACTTTGTCTTTCATGTCATCCATACAGATCATTTTATCACATCAGTGCATTGAGGTAGTACAAGGGAAACCAATAACAGAATGCAGAATAAAGCATTACAGTTACAGATAAAGTGCAGTGCAGGCAGACAATCAGGTGCAAGGCCATAATGAGGTAGATTGTGAGGTCAAGAGTCCACCTTCTCATACTAGAGGACCATTCAATAGTCTTATAACAGTGGGATAGAATCTGTCCTTGAGCCTGGTGGTACGTGCTTTCAGGCTTTTGCATCATCTGCCCAATGGGAGGAGGCAAAGAGCAAATGTCTGGGGTGGGTGAGTCTTTGATTACGTAGACCGCTTTACTGAGGCAGCGAGAAGTGTAGACAGAGTCCATCGAGGGGAGGCTGGTTTCTGTGATGTGATGAGCTGTGTCCACAACTCTCTGCAGTTTCTTGCTGTCTTGGGGAAATAGCTAAGCTTTGTTTTGTTCAAAAATGGTTATATCCTGAGATTCTTGCTTTTGGTTCAAGAATTACCTGACAGTCCAGGTCCAGATGTTGTCCAAGTCTCCCTGTGATCGACAATTTTCATGATCAGAGGAGATGTGATCAGAACTGAAGAATGTTAGATGGTCAGAAATGTCTGCTTTATATTCTAGTTCTTTCAGGTATCTGCCAGCATACATACAAAATTCTAAAACACAAAAATATGCTGGAAATCTGATGTACAAACAACAAATGCTGAGAATACTCAGTGGGCCAGGCAACATTCATGCCAACAGGTGCAAGAGGCTGAAGTAGTTGTCAGGAAAAGCAACACAATTCTGTGCTTGCTTGTTTCCTTGGACCATCCCCCTCCTTGGACCTTTTTGCTCTCTTTCTGCAGATGCTGCCTGGCTTGCTGAGTGTTTCCAGCATTTTCTGTTTTTATTTCGGATTTGCAGCATCTGTAATTTTTAATTTTTATATTCTAAACCAATGTTTGTTAACTTTGTTATTGGTTAATTGAGACAAGAGAAATGCTGACCATTCAATTGTTGTGACTGTGAACTGAGTCACTCAGAGACTGTAGCTGAGAGATATAAAAGGCCTTCATTCAATACAGCAGATCTTCTGGAGAATATACTTCTCCTCCCCCCACACTGACAGGAAACTACCTCCATACCAGTGAGATAACTCTACATGATGTGTAGGAACATCCTGGTGAAGACTTCCTGTTTACTTTCCCTCCTATGACCTCTGTATGGCATTCCCTTGCATTGCAAAGGAAAACAAGAATTAAGTGCAATGGATGATCAAACCTGTATCCTGCCATGGTCTTAATGCTACAACTTACTCCATACCTTACCTTACCAACTGTAGATCAGTAATCAATTTATTCTACAATTCAGCAGAATAGTTTTAATGCTCATCAAGTTAAAGAATGTCTTTGCTGCATATAGCAAAACTTTCCATTTCGGCCCTGCAGTGCCTGCCCAAATACTGTATTAATATAGACTGTATTGGTATTGGTTTATTATTGTCACTTGTACCGAGGTACAGTGAAAAGCTTGTCTTACAAACCGATTGTACAGGTCAATTCATTACACAGTGCAGTTACATTGAGTCAGTACAGAGTGCATTGAGGTAGTACAGGTAAAAACAATAACAGTACAGAGTAAAGTGTCACAGCTGCAGAGAAAGTGCAGTGCAATAAGGTGTGAGGTCACAACAAGTTAGATCGTGAGGTCATAGTCCATCTCATTGTATAAGGGAACCGTTCAATAGTCTTATCACAGTGGGGTAGAAGCTGTCCTTAAGTCTGGTGGTACGTGCCCTCAGGCTCCTGTATCTTCTACCCGATGGAAGAGGAGAGAAGAGAAAATGTCCCGGGTGGGTGAGGTCGTTTGATTATGCTGGCTGCTTCACCAAGACAGCGGAGAGGGAAAGACAAGAGTCCCAAGAGGGGAGGCTGGTGTCTGTGATGCGCTGGGCTGTGTCCACAACTCTCTGCAGCTTCTTGCGGTCCTGGGCAGAGCAGTTGCGTACTAAGCCATGATACATCCAGATAGGATGCTTTCTATGGTGCATCAGTAAAGTTGGTGAGAGTCAAGAGGGACAAACCAGATTTCTTTAGCCTCCTGAGGAAGTAGAGGCCCCTGGTGATCTTTCTTGGCCGTGGCTTCTACGTGATTTGACCAGGACAGGCTGGTTGGTGATGTTCACTCCCAGGAACAAATTGACTGAATAAATTGATTGGAATAATTTATTCCTGTAATGTGCAAGCCATTCTAAATATTTTTATTTTTTCTGTGCTGTGATATGTTTGATAGAGGATGTGAGTGTTAATATGTGATTTATTTTAGAGTACATTAAGCAGTACCTCTGGTCCTTCTCTTGCAAAGGTTTACTTGTTATCACAGGAACTTAATGCATCAGATTTTCATTGAAGCCCCTGGAGTGCCCTCTTTTTAACAAACAATAATGTCCTTTTCAAGCCTGAGATGCTGAAAACCCGTCTTTTGGCCCATTTGTCTGTCTGCGAGAAGTCAAGCGTCACATTAATAACCTAAAACCACATGGCAAGGTCTTAACCAAAGTGTATGAGGCATTTTCTCAATAGTAACTGCATTCCTTTCAGAGGTAGGTAAGCTTAGAAATGTTCACATAACTGGTGCCAAGCTTGCTAAAGCTCTCTGCAACTGGTGGGCACTGAAGGGATGAGACAAAGGCAGATTTTAAGTTAAATGTAATTATGTAATTACTCTGTTTATTTTGTTCAATATAGTTATTTTGGAAAAAAAAACACAGCTATTCAAGAAGCCACACATTGACTATTCTCACCAAGCTTTCAAAGTCAGTTAACTTTCATCTTCCCATTGGTCTTATCCCAATCCCAATAACACATAGTGTGGGTTGAATTATCTACCTGTAGATTTTCTTCACTTTACTCAGAAGATGGATTTGGCCAAACTTGACAAGGAGCTTCCATATTCTGAGTCTCGCTACCTTATGACAATACATCTGTCAATTTTTAGGGCACAGGTTAGATTGAATGGGTGACAACGGTTTTTAGCAAGTATATTTTAAACAAAATACAAACAGAAAATGCTGGGATCACTCAGCAGGTCTGGCAGCATTGCTGGAAAGAGAAACAGTTAATGTTTCAGGTTGAAGACCTTTTTGATCTCTTTCTACAGATGCTGCATGGCCTGCTGAGTGTTTCCAGCATTTTCTGTTTTTATTTCATATTTCCAGCATCTGTAATTTTTAATTTTTATATTTTAAACCAATGTTTGTTAACTTTGTTATTGGTTAATTGAGACATGAGAAATGCTGACCATTCAATTGTTGTGACTGTGAACTGAGTCACTCAGAGACTGTAGCTGACAGATATAAAAGATCTTTATTCAATATAGCAGATCTTCTGGAGAATATATTTCTCCTCTCCCCACACTCAACAGTGCAGTGATGTTTTATACTTACACAAAGATTAACAGTTTCAATGGCTATAATTACCCACTTAACTTTAATGTTTTGAATGTACACAGGTAACTTTTACAGAATAGTATATTTACAATGGGAGCACATCCCAACTAGCAGAACCCCTTTGAAAATTCAAATACTGGTGGCTGGTCCAAAAGCTTCTGAGAACATACTCCAGACATCAAAATATACCTCTTTTGTTACAGCATTGAGGGAGGCTCCCTGAATATACAAACAGCCAGAATGCTAAGTAACAAAACAGACGTCCTGAATTGTGCATTAACTGTTAAGGATGTGCTTTTGACAGTGGGTTAATACAGGAGATGGCCACTAAATGGCTTTCCTGATCTCATCATGAAAGTTTCAATAAGCACCAATTACATGAACATTCATCTACTGTCTTCCCCTGTGTAGTTTCAATGGTGCAGAATCAGAATGTCCCACATCCAATAATTGGTTTTTATGGTTTTAAAGTATCAGCGGAAATTGAAATGTAAACAGGTATTTCTTGAGGATTTATTCTCGTTTGAATTAATCCCTGCTATATCTACGTAATTACATAACTCCGGAATAATCCCTACACAATCATCTGCAAATTAAAACTCATTCTGATAAATGGGAAATGAACATTTGAACTTTGTTCATTGGAGTCTTCCAATTTGCCTGCCTTTTTGAAGTTATTACCAAGTATGAGTGAATCTCTGTCAATCCCCTACAGGCCGTATTTAAGGGAAGAAGTGTTGCATCCCCTTTTCTAGTTATAAAAGAGAGACATCATCCTTTTCTCTGAAACAAATGCCCAAGTGTACAGGAGGCTGCCTTTTGAGCAGAAGTTACCTCAAAAGTGAGTGCTCTCTGAAATATAAAGAGGGTGCTGAAAGTTTCCATCAGCCTCCCAGGATGTGTTGCATTGAAGATAGTTTCAAAAAGAAACAGAAAGGTCACAGAGCTTTAAATATGAAGAGGACAACAAAAATGAAAGTGTGGTCCTGGAACTAATTTACAATAAACAATGTTGCTTCTGTGAAATGGAGTAACATTTCTAGTTTGGTTACTCAGTATCAGTGATTATTATTTCCCTCAGGTGTAGTGGAAAAAGGGCAGAATTAGAGTTTCCTCTGCACAATGCCAGAAGAACTTTCGTGCCAGGAGTACAATGTTTTGCATTTTTATAGTGCCCTTTTACATAGGAAAATATCTCAAAGTATTTCTTGTGAGTGCCAGCAAACAAAAAATGCACACCAACCTATATACAGAAATACTAGGAAAGGTGAACAAAACACTTGGCTGAAGAGGTAGATTTCAAAGGGGCATCTTGAAGGAGGAAAGGGAATTAAAGAGGTTTGGAGAGGGAATTTCAGAGTTTAGGGCATTGGCAGATGTCACAAGGTCATCAATGGAAGTGCAAAGGAAATAAGATTACACAAGGGAAAAGAAATGGTTGAATGCAGTGTTGAAGGGCTGTAGGAGGTTGCAGAAAATGAGAGTAGTGAGAAAGATTTTGGGACGAAAGTTGGAATCGCTTGAAATAAATATAAAAATTTTGGTAGAATATTCATCTTAACGACATTAATTCGGCCTACCAATGATAAAGACAGAGGGGACCATTTAGTAAATAATTGTTTAACATGGTCAATTAAAGGCAATAGATTAGCTTTAAATAAGTCCTTATGTTTCTTGGTAATTTTAACACCTAAATACATAAAATAGTCAGTTAACAATCTAAAAGGTTGTTAGGGTTTGCATATTTAATGGAAAAAGTTTGCTCTTATTAAGATTTAATCTATAGCCAGAAAAAGCACTAAACTGATCTAGTAGTGATAGTACTGCAGGGATAGATTCCTCTGGATTAGAAATATAAAGTAACAGGTCATCTGTGTAAAGAGATATCTTATGACTCTTCTGTCCGCGAGTAATTCCACACATATTTGAAAAGTCCCAGAATGCAATAGCCAAGGGTTCTAAAGCAATATCAAATAATAAAGGGCTTACCGGGCAACCTTGTCTATTACCTCGAAAAAGCCTAAACAAAGGAGATCTTTGATTATTAGTAAGTATTGAAGCCATAGGTGCATAATAAATCATTTTAATCACAGATATAAATTTAGGGCTAAAATTAAATTTTTGAAGTGTAATGAATAGATATTCCCATTCGACTCTGTCAAACGCCTTTTCAGCATCTAATGAAACAACACATTCTGGAATTTGGGATGAAGGGGTGTATATAATATTCATTAATCTCCTAATATTAAAATGTAAATAATGATTCTGAATAAATCCTGTCTGGTCTTCAGAGATAATTTGTGGAATAACCTTTTCCAATCTAAAGGCCAATATTTTGGAAAATATTTTTGAATCTACATTTAATAAAGAAATAGGTCTATTAGATGCAGAATCAGTGGGATCTTTATCCTTTTTAAGAATTAAAGAAATAGTTGCTTCATAGAAAGATTGTGGTAGTTTACCTACTGATAGAGCATCTTTTAAAAATTTTGGCTAACCAGAGAAAAAGAATATCAGAAAAGGATTTAAAAAATTCAGCTGTATATCCGTCAGGACCGGGTGCTTTACCTGAGTTCATTGAAAATATTACTTTCTTTATTTCTTCCTCCGAAATGGGAGCATCTAATGTAGAACGTTCATTTAAAGATAATTGGGGATTCTTCAAATCTCTTAAAAAATCATGCATTAATGTAGGATCCTCAGGGGATTCTGATTGGTATAAAGAAGAATAAAATTCTTGAAAGGATTTGTTAATTTGAATTTGATCTATCGTGTAGGTACCATCTGGTTTACGAATTTTATTAATCTGGCGTTTAGATAAAGTAGCTTTCAATTGGTTGGCCAATAATTTACCTGATTTGTCACCATGTTTATAAAATTGACTTTTGTTTTTAAGTAGTAGATTTTCAATTGAAGATGTTAATAATAAACTATGTTGTAATTGGAGTTCTGTTCTCTTTTTAAAAAGCTCCAGATTAGGAGTATCAGAATATTTTTTATCGATTTCTTTAATCTTGTCAGCGAATATACGTATTTTGTTATTAGTTTGTTTTTTCAATCCAGCAGAATATGAAATAATTTGACCACGGATATATGCTTTAGAAGTATCCCATACTATCCCACTGGAGATTTCTTCAGTAAAATTAGTTAAAAAGAAAAATGAAATCTGTTCTTTAATAAATTGGACGAAATCTAAGTTTTGTAATAGCGAATTGTCTGACATCAAAGGATACTTCTGGTAATTTAATTGATAAACTCAATGGTGCATGATCAGAAATGGCAACTGCATCGTATTTACAGTCCATAGTAGGTGGAGCTAATCTAGCATCAATAAAAAAATAATCAATCCTCGAGTAATTATGGTGGACATGAGAAAAGAATGAAAATTCTTTATCATATGGGTGTAGAAATCTCCAAACATATAAAATTCCAGAGTCAACTAAGAAGGAATTAATAAAGACAGTGGATTTGTTTAGAAGTGCAGGATTTGACACAGATCTATCCATCAAAGGGTTTAGACAGCAGTTAAAATCTCCACCCATAATCACAGTGTATTCATTTAAATTAGGAAAAAATGCAAACAAATATTTAAAAAGTTCAGGGTGATCTACATTGGGTGCATAAACATTAACTATAACAACTTTTTTATTATGAAGTAGACCAGTAATTAATAAAAATCTACCATTTGGGTCTGATACTGTCTCGTGATGGACAAACAAAATTGAGGAGTCTATAAAACTAGAAACTCCTTTCACCTTTGCTTGTGAATTTGAATGGAACTGTTGACCCCTCCAAAATCTAAAAAAACTTTGATTATCTTTCTTCCTGATGTGAGTCTCCTGAACGAAAATAACCTGAGCATTTAATCTATGAAAAACTTTAAAAATCTTCTTGCGCTTAACCGGATTGTTCAAGCCGTTAACATTCCATTAAATAAAATTAATAGTCTTATCCATTTTAACAGATTAAAAAACATATGGTATGTAAAGGGTTAATCTTGGTATATACGAGTCTTACCAGCAGGAAGAAGTAAAAATAATGTTCAAAGAGGAAATGGATATGGCGACAATTTAGAAAAATTTGTAGTTTAACCCAGAAGAAAAAAAAACTAAAAACAGCCCCAGCCCCTCCCTCAACAGCCCGAAAACTGGCCAATAGGCAGCCAGAAAGCTGCCTTCTAATTGAAATAACCCCAGTTCTATTGGTGGCAGTAGTCCAAATTGAAAAATGTACAAACCACCCAAGTTTTGTCTAAAGGTGAACAACATAATCCAAACAAAGATATTGAACTAACAACATGGTTGTGAGATTGAAACAGAGCCAAAGGGTGTTAACAGTCGACATTTAAAAAATGCAGTTTAATAATTATTTTGAAAAGAAAGCAAACGATCAGTCATTTTGTTAAGTTCTTAATTATTATTAAAACAAAACATTAAAAACATTAAAAGAAGGAAAAAAAAATTTAAATCTAAAAAATAATTGGATAATAAAACGAGTAGGTAGTAAGTCAAAGGAAAAACACTGTGTCTCTTCCGCATTTCTTAGCTTCTAAAATTAAGACCTAGTTCAAAAGAAATTCCTCGGCCTCTTGGACGGATTTAAACCATTTGCGAGATTTATCAGGTAGTGTAACTCTCAACCTTGCTGGGAATAATAATGCAGGATGATAATTGCTTTGATAGAGATGAGCCATAATTGGTTTGTAGGTCAGCCTTTCTTTCATAACTTCTGGTGTGTAATCTTCAACTATTCGGAACTTCCATTGTTTAAATTGAATCATTCCACGTCCACGAGCGGTACAAATCAAGAGTTCCTTGACATTGACATAATGGAATCTCAGTATTACTGGCCGAGGTTTTTGATCCGGAGCAGGTTTGAATCTTAATGCTCTGTGAGCCCTATCCAGAATGGGCTGAACAGGGAACATTGCAGAACCAAACACATTGACCAAAAGTTTAGAAAAGAATTCCGTAGGGTTACCAGTCTTGGTGTTCTCTGGAAATTGATGATTCTTAAATTTTTCCTCCTGCTGCGTCCTTCCAGGTCGATGATCCTCTGTTGTTGCTTTTCCAGGTTTTGCTTGGTCGTAATTAAGGCTTTTTCAAGTGAATGGAGTTTGGCATCTCTCTCTTTACCAGCTTGGTCGAGTTCAGCAATTAGTTGCATTTGTTTGGTATTTTCCTGGATAAGAGTATTTTGTTTGTCTTCAAAGTCCTTTAAAATGGACTTCAATTTGGCAAAGCTCCGGTCAAATTTTCTATCCAGATTAGAAATAGCTTCCAAAGTAGGTTGGTCTCCAATACCTTTACCATTAGCTGATGCTTTAGATCTGGTGCTCATTTTAACAGTTAAAGATCAAGATTAAACTAGTGCCAGTATTGTAAAAGACTTATTAGAGAGTGGTAAATAGTAGATTGAAAAGTGCCTGGACCAAAATCAAGTTATGACTTAGTCCATTGAGCACCACCAACAGACTCCTGATCTCATTTTTTATGATAAGCTTTATGATTAACTTAGCCTGGTTGGCCAGAATCTACACTTCAAAATGCCAAGCATAATTCTAAGCATAATTAAGTCCACAGGAAGAAGTCTCCAAAGATTTATTCAATGCCAGAAATAGCTAGTCAATAACCAGCTTATATCTCACGGGCATTTAGTGGCCTTTTTTGCAAGTTAATCTTTCTGACATATTCATGTAAATATAAAGTGTTTAAAGAATTCTTCAAAAGGAATATAATTAAAAACTTAAAATGAATATGTACCACTGCGCCTGGACTCAGGTGTATTATGCAAATGAGTTTACTGTGACTCACTAATCAACACAACAAGAAAAATATATAAAACAGATTGTTAAAATATCCTTTTAAATCGACTATGTAAAGGAACTGGAATTCAGATTTAGTAGAAATCTGGTTCACTTCAAAGTAATATGATTGACTCTTGTATTTGGAGTGCAGTACTTCAACATCCAGAAATAAACCTCAGATATCAATTATATGTTCTGAATTTAATCAGCAAGAACCCCGGTGATAAAAATGTTTGGTGAGAATTTCATAGGATTTGTTTGATTTTCTAGTGCATAGTAATCACAGTTTAATATTAATTCATCTGTTCATAATGCAAAAATGTGTGCTTAACTAGAGGAGCAGGTTTAGCAGTACTTGTGAAAGATGGATCATTAGCATCTGTTCACAACACACAGGAACCTAAGAACATGAGAAATTGGAGCAGGAGAAGGCTACTTGGCCCTTCAGGACTGCTTTGTCATTCATCAAGGTTATGGATGATGTTTTACCTCAGCACTATTTTCTCACACTCTCCCCACATTGCTGATTCCTTTGATATCTAGAGATCTATTGATCTCTATTTTGAGTGAACTGAACCACTGAGCCTCTACTGCCTTCTGGGATTGAGAATTCCAAAGATTCAGCTCTTTGAGTGAAGAACGTCCTCCTCACCTCAGTCCTATATGGCCTATTCTTTATTTTGAGACAATGACTTCCTGGGTCTGGACTCCTTAGCCAGGGGAAACATCCTCCCTGCACTGAGCTTTTCAAGACCTGTAAGATCTTGTCTCATTCTCCTAATCTCAAGAGAACATAAGGCTATCTACTCCACCTCTCCTCATTCGGCAAACCTACCATCCCTGGAACTGGTTTAATTAATCTTTACTGCACAAATTTTATGGCAAGCATGTCTCTTTTTACGGAAGGAGAAAAAAATGTGTACATAGTACTCCAAGTGCGATTTCACCAATAACCCTTTTTATTCCTTTACCGAAATTCTATCATTAAAAAAAAGGAAAATATAAAATTTGATTTCCTAATTGCTGGCTGCACTTGCATGTTGGCTTTCAGTGACCTGTGGAGAAGGACATCTGGGTCCCTTTGATGGCAACATTGCCCAATTTCTCTGATTTTGTGCATCAAAGTGGATAACTTCACATTTTTTACACATTACTTGCACCTGCACCGATCCCTGTGGAACCTCACCAGTCAGAACCTATCAACGTGATGTAAATTTGATAATTCCCACTCTTTGCTTTCTGTCTGATAACCAATTCTCAATCAAGAGGAAGAAGATGGCATCCACCAACCTCAGTCTGGCACTTTGTGTACAGTAAACAATAGTTTAGAGGTGGGTCCTGGACGTGGTGAGTCATCAGGCACAAATGTGCTACATCCAGGCAGAGGGAAAGGACAGGTAGTGGTCCAACTCCATGGGCAGCAAGCTCGCACATCTATTCTGCTCTGGGGGACTCAATAACAACATAAGAAATTGGAGCAGGAGTAGGCCATCTGGCCCATTGAGCCTGCTCTGTCATTCAATAAGATCATGGCTGATCAAATGAGGACTTTGATGAGAAGCCAAAAGAGGGTTAGAGCAGGCATGTTGAGATCCTTGCGACAATGTCTAGCCTGACTGAAAACTTACGTGAGAGATCAAGGAGCATGGAAGAGTCCAGCTCCAACCTCTGTATGGAGCCTGGTGTACGAACTTTCCAGTCAGAAGGTGGTGGCCAGCTATATGTTACCACTAGGTGATCCAGCCATGACCACAACACCCACTGCAGCATTGGTGATTGGTTTATTATAGTCACATGTACAGAGATAAGGTGAAAAGCTTTTGTTTGCATGTCATCCAGACAGATCATGCCATACATAAGTACATCGAGGTAGTAAAAATGCAGAATATGATGCAGCAACACACAAAGGTACTGAAGGAACTCAATACGTCAGGCAGCATCTATGGAGGGAAACAACAGTCGATGTTTCAGGTCATGACCCTTCATCAGGACTGGACAGGAAGAGGCGAGAGGAGACCACCAAGTCAGAATATCAAGGATGTTCCTCTGAACTGCATCCAGCCTCAACTTGGCAGTAGAGCAGGCTGTGGACAGACATGTTGGTGTAGGAATGGGTAGTGGATTTAAAATGGCTGGCCACTGGGAAATCCTGGCTGGTACAGCAGACGGAGTGAAGGTGCTCGATGAAATGATCCCCCAATCTGCATTGGGTCTCACCGATGTAGAGGAGGCTGCACAGGGAACACTGGATGCAATAAGTGACACTGATGGATTAACAAACAATCTGCTGGTGGACCTCAGCGGGTCGAGCAGCATCTGTGGGAGGAAAGAAAATTGTCGATGTTTTGGGTCGAAACCCTGCATCGGGACTCCACAGATTCTTTCCTCCCACAGATGCTGCTCGACCCGCTGAGTTCCTCCAGCACATTCTTTGTTGCTCCAGATTCCAGCATCTGCAGTCCCCTGTGACACCGATGGATTCACATGTGAAGCACTGCCTCACCCAGAAGGAATGTTTAGGGCCCTGAATACTGGTGAGGAAGAAGGTGTAGGGACAGGTGTAACACTTGATGCAGTTGCAGGGATAAATTGACATGTTTTCCACAGCCTCCTCTACTGCCAAGTTGAGGCTAGATGCAGATTAGAGGAACAGCACCTCATAATCCACCTTGGTAGTCTCCAACCTGACAGCATGAACATAGGTTTCTCTAACTTCCAGTAACCACTCCCCTCTGCCCCCTTTTTATCCCCCTTATGCCACCGGCTCCCATCACTCCATGTCTTTCCCCTCCCTCGCCCTCTTGATCTGCCCATCAGCCACACCTTCCACCCATTGGTTCCTCTCCTCACCTCCTTCCCTTTATTCCACAGTCCACCGTCCTCTCCCATCAGAGTCCGTCTTCTTCAGCCCTTTCTCATCTATCACCTCCCAGCTTCTTACATCAATCTCGCTCTCCCCCCTCCCTCACCTGCCTATCATCCCCTCACTCCTGGATCCACCTACCACCTGACAGCTCTTGCTCCACCCCTTCCCCCCACCTTTTTATACTGGCCATCTCCCCTCTTCCTTTGCAGTCCTGATGAAGGATCTCAACCTGAAATGTCGACTGTCCGTTTCCCTCCATCGATGCTGCCTGACTCGCTGAGTTCCTCCAACATCAGGTATTTCCAACATCTGCAGTCTCTTATATTCTGCAGAATGTAATGTTACAGTTACAGAGAAAGTGCAGTGCAGGTAGACAAAGTATAGAAACCAACCAGGGTGTGGGTACTACAATGGAAGCACCGACTGCCATGATCATGGCTCTGGGTTCCACTGTGGGCAGGGGTTTTGAGGCTGGGAAGGCATTACCTAAATCTGTCCCCTTCAGATTGTCAGGCCAGCTGATGACTACACCAGGGCTCGTCTCTATTTTTCCCTGAGGCTAATAAACAGCCTCCTTCCCAACCCATAGCACTGCTTGTGCTCAGGGAACTCCAACACTGCTGTTTTGGAGGAGGTTCCGACGTTGCTAATGAGTGAGAACCAGGAGATGGAGGATATATTTCCAACTGAGGATGTCGTGTGGATGGATTCTACCTAGCCACGTTACCGGCACAATAGTGCAGCAGTTAGTGTGACACTATTACAGCACCAGCGTCTCGGGTTTGTAAGGAGTTTGTGCGTTCTCCCCATGTCTGCATGGGTTTCCTCCGGGTGCTCCGGTTTCCTCCCATGTTCCAAAGACGTATGGGTTAGGAAGTTGTGGGCATGCTATGTTGGCGCCGGAAGTGTGGCGACACTTGCTGGCTGCTGCAGGAACACTTTACGCAAAAGAAGATGCATTTCACTGTGTGTTTTGATGTACATCTATCTTATCTTATCTTAGTCTGTGTTTAAGTACTGCAGCAATGTCCACCCTTGCTTTTCCTGGTGATACAGATTGAGGCATCCTTTTGGGATGGGAGGAAGCTTTCATGAGTTGCCGTCACTGTGTTGGAAAATGGCACATGTTGCAGGCACTGGGCCAGTGATTCATAGTCCGGCATGGTCAGGCGCCCTTGTGCTGAATTAGGTGGAGCATTCTTCAGTCTGTCGAAGTCTTCCCTCAGAGAGGAAAGTAGAAGGCATTGCACACTGCCTTCTGGCCAGTAGAAAACTATTCCATTTCACTCAGTCAGGGCCCGAGCACCGTACAACGGCAGACAAGGCCTTCTACATGTTCCCATGGCCCCTGATTAAACAGCCAGTTTGGGTAGTTTCCTGAGCAACTGTAATTTGCAGTTTTTTGTAGCTGTAATTTGGAGTCTCCAACCTGATGGCTTTAACATCGATTTCTCTAACTTTCAGTAACCCCACCCCTTCCTTTTCTTACCCCCCAACTCCTTCATCTTCCCTTATTCCTATGGCTCCCTTCCCCCATCTTGATGACCTGCCCATCTCATCTCGTCCCCTCCTCCATTCTTTATTCTATTGTCCACTGCCCTCTCCTATGGGATTCCTTCTTCTTCAGCCCTTGGCCTCTTCTACATATCACGTCTCAGTTTATTACATCACCCCTCCCCCCCCCCCATCCACTACCTTCCCCCTCTCACCTGGGCTCGCCTATCACCTGAACTCACCCATCACCTGCCTGTGTGTGCTCCTCCCCCTCCCCCAACCTTCTTATTCTGGCTTCTGCCCTCTTCCTTTCCAGTCCTGATGAAGGGTCTCGACCTGAAATGTCGACTGTTTATTTCCCTCCATGAATGCTGCCTGACCTGCTGAGTTCCTCCAGCACTTTTTGTGTATTGCTCCAGATTTCAGCATCTGCAGAATTTCTTGTGTCTCTGTAATTTGCAAGAATTTGCTGTTGGGCAAATGAGCAATGGTTATGTCATTGAAGGTTCAGAAGAAAGGGTGAAACTTCCACCTGATGCAGATGAAGCTTGACAGGCACTGGAGTGGAGCCACGTTAACCTCTTAAATTCCAAGTCCATGCAGTGGCAGGACCTTACGACATCTGGGCACAGATTGCCCCTCTGGTTGTGCCCAAGTTGAAAGGGATCCTCAAGTGAACTACAGAACAATGTGGCATGCCCTGACAGCACATCCTGTCTGCCACCTTCCTCCTCCTCTTCCTCCTGCACAGTCTAGGCTCGTGCCCTCAGAATGGTCAGATTATGCAGTAAACAAGTAGATGACGAGAAAGTGTGAGACATCTGGTGCGTACCTGAGCAGTCCAGTCAGTGGAAGCTCACTTGAGGACCTTAATGGCACTCCCCACTAATCCGATCTGGAGGATGAGTGGTTCAGGGAGGATAGTGACCTTCACCTCTACAGGCAGAAGGGTCTGGGCATGGGCATGCTGCCAGAGCTCTGCTCACAAGGCGCTTGATCTGTCATTAAAACACAAGAGATTCTGCAGATGCTGGAATGTGGAGCAACACACACATAATGCTGGAGAAACTCAGCAGGTCTGGCAGCATCAATGGAGAGAAATAAACAGACAACGTTTTGGGTCGAGACCCTGACCCTGATGAAGGGCCTCGACCCGAAACGTCGACTGTTTATTTCTCTCCATAAATGCTGCCTGACCTGCTCAGTTCCTCCAGCACTTTTAGTGTGTGTTGATCTGTCACTAATCCCTGACAAAATCTAAACCTCTGTCTGCAGGGCTTCTCTGAGAGCTGGAGATAGCAGATGGCTCCTGAAGACACACGGTGCGAAGGCTCTCCTTGCCAGCGCCCTTCTGTTCATCTTCCTTGGCCCCCTCTCACATCATTCCTTCCCTCCAGCCCTCTCCACTTGTTTCCCATTGTGTTGAGCGTCCAATGTAGCCAGTACGGAAGTATTGTTAACAAGAAATGACTACCGTGACTTTACCCAGTGGGTTCAGTCCTGTGGAATGAAGGGAGCTCTCCTGAAACTGACTCCTAACAAATCTAGAAGAATGAGGTGATCCATTTAAACAGCACAGGTGTGAAGAATGTGCGTGCTTCTCTGTGTGTGGTCTAAACTGAGTGTTAATTACATAACTGTGATTCAGTCTCTTAGGGGAGTCACCTATTGGCTGTTACACTTGGATTGATGTCAGCATTGTGAGTCAAATGCACAGAAGAGCTCAGTTGGAAGTCTCAGTATGCGCATAGTGCACTGTGCATCGCTCTCGTATTTTGTGACCAATTTTATGCTAGAAGTCATTTGCATTACCCTTAAAAAACACATGTGATTGAATTTTTAAGCCAGTTGTTAAAACTGGACAGAATCTTGATCAGACCATACCCGGAGGACGATGAACAATTGTGTGCAATTCTGGTCGCCCCATTACAGGAAGGATGGGGAGGCTTTGGAGAGAGTACAGAAGAGGTTTACCCGGATGCTGCCTGGATTAGAGCATGTGAGCTACAAGGAAAGGTTGGACAGACTTGGGTTGTTTTGTCTGGAGTGTCGGAGGCTGAGGGGAGACCTGATACAAGTTTATAAAAATATGAGAGGCCTAGATAGGGTAGGCGGTTAGAATCTTTTTCCCAGGGTTGAAATGCCAAATACCAGAGGGCAGGCATTTAAGATGAAGGGGGGAAAGTTTAAAGGTGACGTGCGGGGAATGGGCTGCCAGGGATAGTGGTGGAAGCAGATACGATTGTGGCGTTTTAGATAGACACATGAACATGCAGAGAATGGAGGCATATGGATGTTGTGCAGGCAGAAAAGGTTTATTTTAATTTGGCGTCATGTTTGGTACAGACATTGTGGGCTGAAGGGTCTGTTCCTGGGCTGTGTTCTTCTATGTTCTATATTCTCCGTTCTAATTCTGAAGAAGATATAAAAGAGATCCACAAAGTAGACAGCAGAGCTGAGAGGATATATATACCTCAACAGTCTGGGATTACTTCTGTGGAAAAGAGTGGGGTGGGGTGGAGGTATCCTGATAGATCTCTAAGGTACTGGAAAAACTGAGAAAGGAGATTAGCATTTCTTTGCTGCGGTACAGAACTATGGGCTATACATACAAGATCATCACTAATGAAATACAATGGGGAAATCAGGAGAAATTTCCTCACCCAATGGATAATTAAATAACTTTAAAAAATGTATTTTCAAGATGTGGGCGATGCACGTGTTGCCCATTCCCAGTCGTCTCTGAGCTCATTGACTTACTAGGCCATTTCAGTCAACATATTGCTATGGGTCTGGAGTAATGGAGATGGACTTCCTTCCCTCAGGGACTTTGGTGAAGCAGATGGTTCTTTTATAACAGTCTGGTAGTTTCATGATTGCCATTAATGATATCTACTTTTTTATTTTCAGATTTCATTTAATTTGTCACATTTAAATTCCCATCTGCTGTAGTGGGAATTTGAACCCACTTCCCCAGTTCTCAAGGTACTTGTCCAGCAACTTAATCACAATGCTGGCAGTGCGTTGAAGGAAACTGATGAAGTGTTTCTGGCTGCTGGTCCCTAACATTCTGACCCTTGAGACTGCAGTGTTCCCAGCAGGTCAAATACTCCACTCCAGGAGCTCCTTAGGAATACTTAACTGAGGAGATACTATTTTACAGTCTGTCAACTCACTGAGGCAAGAGCTGACAGCATCCCATGAGCCACAGTTCTGTATTTTTGTCACTATATTCAGCATTTTGTGTCAGTATCTGTGCCACGTTGAGCTAATTCTGATTCAGTGATCCCACCACCGGTCAACACAGTTGTTTGAAGTTGCCCACAGTTATTACATCTAAAAGGTAATTTTAGGTGTCCATGGGATTGATCTTCAGTGGCCACACTAACTAGAAATACATACTGCAGCAAACTGACAGAGCAAGAGGCTTCAGAAGCACAGATGCATAAAAGAAACCTATATGTAGGTTGTTTAATTAGCTTCAACTACCCTTGACTCTCCTGACATTTTCTAGCAGACCCTTATTTTTAGATCCAACAGCTTCCTACCTTCAGTCTCAATTTAAATGTTCTTATCCATCTCCTGAATTACCAAAACAATCTTCTTAAAGCCCACTTTTTTTTTGTGTGTACAAAACCATTACCCCATTTCCTTTATTATGTACTTTTCTCTTGCTGTACTCACTAATTTTTGGATTCCATGATAACTAAGGTTGTGCCACATCAGAAGTTCCTTTCTGTCACTGACTTTAATCATTGTCACAGTTAGAAAGTCTCAGGACTGTGAACCATTAATATCTGAACCTGGAAGATTTAACAGTATCTCGGTTTTAGCACAATGTCTTTGAGGTTTCAGCAGGCTGCCTCAAGAAATGCACTATTTTGTTTATTCCACATTGGTATTCCTGTAATTTGTGCCATGTCTCGCTAAATGGGATGTGACCTTCAGTGAGGCAAATGTGTGAATTCACCAAGCTGAGCTGGGAATGGTATAGACTGAGCTGAGTCAACACCTGACATCCCCACCCCTACCCTCCACGTAGAAAATACTTATAGCTAGAGCACAGACACTAACTGCAAGAAGCATTACTTTATTCAATGGCTGAACTTCTGCACTGAGAAACACTGCAAGAATTTAGAGGTACTGTTTCCCAGAAAATGTGTTTGGTAAGCTTTTCCTATTTGCTTGTAAACAAGGGTTATAGTGGCACATGATTACAGTGCTTGTGTGCACGATCACCTCATTGGAAATGACTCCGGGCTCTTCCTTGATCAAGAAAGATTTGCCAAGCTCTTATGGCTCCAGCTATGAAATAGTGATGAGACATAAATGACATTCTAAGGGTTTGTGAATACAAGCGGAACTTCCAGTTTTAACTGACTCTGACATACATGCATATCTGAGATTATGGTTGGTAGATAATAAAGGAATCCATTTTATACATAAAGGATCATTTATACTAAATTTCACTTTATATTAGTTCAATAGCCAAGACAAGTAGACCTAGAAGTTGATTTGCATCATTAAGTGTTCATTGCACTTGGGCAAACTGTAAAACTCACCAGTGGGGAAGGGGGTTGGGGACATGGATGTTGAGACATCAAACTTTGAGGTGGAGAAGTGCTCAGAGACTGAACCATGGGGGTGGGCGGTGGGAGGAAGAGAGTAAGGGAAATGGGGATTGGAGGTAGGTGCCTGGAGCTTGGAACCGAGGGGGGGGGGGTGCTCAGACTTTGGCGTATAGGAAGTAAGAGTTTGGTCTTGAACTCATAAGAGAAATGTAATGCTCTGCGGAGATCAAATAGGTCACAGAGTCAAAGATGACTTTTTCTGGGCATGATCTTAATATTGTATAAGGTTTCTGCTAAGGGAGGAGCACTGTGGAAGCAATGATAGGCACTCCTCGGAACAATGTAGGCTGAGTTTCAGGCCAATATAACAAAGGAGCACTGCCTGGTGATTGATCACATTCCCTGGTCATGTGTACTTGGTGTTTCACATGCACAAGGGTGAATCGTGGTCTGAAGTGTTCGCGGGATTGGTGAGGTTCGACTTACACGTGGTTGCAATTGCGTTCTACCCTGGAAGTCAGTGATTTTCAGACATACGGTGTTGAAAATAAAACAGCAATATGTATTCAAATTTCTAGGGCGTAAGACTTCTAAGTTCCATAGAAATGTGGGCAACACAGCAAGTTTCTTTTGTGCTGTATCTCTATGGTAGCACAGCTTGTGTTAAAACACCACCTGAGAACTGACCCAGAGGCCGCTGAGGCTGCCAGATCCAGTTGGGTGAATGTGCAGCCCCGATGGTGGGTGTGCGGTCAGACCAAGTGGGTGTTCAAAGCATCAACATCAGGTGCATTTGTATGGCTCTGGGGAAGTATGGGCCTTTCCTTCTGCTGTGACATGGAACTTGCTATGAAACCTTTGGATCCTTTGTAACTTTCACAAAATATTAGAGACTTGAGATCAAATCTGGAGAGATTTGACCTAGAGTTTCTTAAATGTGGGTGTTGTTGGCCAGAGAGAAGGTGAGGAAAGGGCTATTTCTCCAGTTCGAGGCTCCACCAGTTTGGCATCTTTCATTAGACTTCATTGAGGTCATTGCTTGCCCTTGACGGTCCCTCCCCTTACCTGTCTGCCCACCTCAAGGCCCCTTCCCAACCTTGGCTCCTTTGTGCTCCTTCCAGCTTGCAGTAAATAAAACCCCCTGTACAGTAACATTACACATCCAGATTCTGGGGTGCCCAGTGCATTGCATGACACCACTGTTAGAGCCCAAGACACTGAATACACAAGATCAATACCCACTTCCAAGCCCCAGTCAGTGCCATAATTTGGCTCAGAGGCCCCAACCATTCACCAGCTATTCCCCTATCCTCATTGCTCTGTGATGGGCACTGCCTTGACTGTTCAGCAAAGCTTCTCGACCCAGTGGACTAATAGACGATGCAGAATATAGAATTATGGAATCATACAGCACAGGAACAGGCCTTTAAGCCCATCAAGTGTCCACTTACACTAATTCCACTTTTCCTCTCAAGTCTGTCCCCACACACCCCAAAACCCTCCACTGATTCTCCTGCCACCCACCAGCATTAGAGGCCAAGTAAATGGCCCACCATCATGCCTTTGGGATGTGAGAGGAAACCAAATCACCCTGGAAAACCCATGTGGCCGCAGGGAGAACATGCAAGCTCCACACAGACAGCACCAGAGGTCAGGATCAAACACAAATCCCTGGAGCTGTGAGGCAGTGGCACTAACTGCTGTGCTGCTGCACTGATACCCTTGACTCCAGCAGGAGAGAGCTCAGGGGCAGCAGGCCTGTAGGAGTCCCAGTTCAATTTGAGTTTACTTTACTCTTTGTATTTTGTTAACAAGGGATTAACAAAGGAAGTCAAACAATGCTGATTAGTGCATTTTTGAATAAGGAGCCAGCACGGCCTGATTTGAGAATTTATAATTGTTTTCAAAGTTAACCCAATCCAAACCTAATACATGGCTCTTGTTGGGTAGCCAAGCTCTACATTGCTGACAGCAACATGAAGATACATCCAGGGAAGGGGATTGGAGAACCAGTGAGGGGGAGAAACCAATAACAAGGACTGAGACATGGGAAGCACATCTTCTTCCTCCTGCTTTGCAGTCATTTACTTTTCTTTAAGACAAAACTTTTATGACTTCTGGTGTTCTGCGAGGATGTGTACTGGGGTCACATGTAAAACATTTAAAGTTTCAGTAATGGGAGGGAAGGTCTACTTGGACATAGCTAAGCATTGTAAGCAGTGCAGATCAAAGCATTAAAGTACAAACTAGTCTTAATGGATTAGGTGAATAGAAAGAGATGTGGCAAATAGATTTTGATACAGAGAATGTGAAGTCATCCACTTTGGACCGAAAAGAGGTAGAATGGAATATATCAGATGTGATGGATAGCTCAAAGTACTGGATGTCCTGAGACTTGAAAGACGATGCACATAGATAAATAAAATGTCATGGACAGGTACAGAAAGTAATCATAAAGGTTCTGATATATGTGTCAAACAGATACGCAAGAGGGTAGAATTTATGCAAAACCCTGGTTAGACCACATGTCTGGAACCATTTATAGACACCACACCTTGGGGAGGACACATAGGCCTTGAAGGAAGTGCAATATAGATTTACCAGAATAATACCTGGACTCCAAAGGTTAAATTCCAAGGAGCAACCACCCAAACTGGAATCATATTTCCTGGAATTCAGAAGAGTAAGGGTTGATTTGATTGAAGTTTTCAAGTTTCAAGGGGAACTAATAGGTTAGACAGAGAAAAACATTGCATTCATGTTTAATCCTTCTAATCCCTAAAGACATTTTAAGATTTCAAACTATAAGCATCTTTCCTTTCCCACAACACCTAAAAAGACTTTCTGTAAAAAAACTAACAGCAGTTTTTAGTTTACAGCATTTCTGGAATAAAGCATCAATGTGGTATCCTCGAGCTTTTTCTCAATGTGATGCCTCAGGTCTTCAAAAGGGGTTAAATGCAAGGACACCGCTCTGCTTTCAATGACAGAGCCACTTGTCAATGGGTGAGTTCACTGTAACTGGAGACATCCAGCACAAGGGTTAGGAGCAAACCGGAATGAAGTGGTTTTCACAACTGACGCTCGACAAGGAGTGCACTTCAATGCTTTGCACCTTCCTGGTGTTTTATTTCTGTAGCTGTTGTCTCTGTAGCTGTGACACTTTACTCTGTATTCTGTTATTGTTTTTAGCCTGTACTACCTCAGTGCACTGTGTAATGAATTGATCTCTATGAAAGGTATGCAAAACAAGTTTTTCACTGCACCTCAGTACAAGTGACAATAGTAAACCAATACCAATACCAATTTTAAAGTTTTGAGTTTTGACTTTGGATTGAAGTGCACACCTCAAGCTAATCCATGTTTTGATTAATTCTCCACAAAGGCAACTTGCAAATGCTTCCCAGTGTGAAAGATGATATTCAACTGGAAGTTGTTGTCTGTTGAACTATAACAATCTATTTTATTCAAATTACACAACTAATAACCCCAGAACTTTGTGGTGCCATGAAGCTTCATAAGACTATTGTCTGTATGCCGCTTCCATAGCCTTTTTCTGTGAAAGCTAACAGTGAAGAATTGTTTTACATTTTGCCTATTCTTTGCTCTTATTCAAATATTTAGCCTCACCGTGTCACAGTGCAAAACATGTGATTAACTGAAGAGCTTAGTCTGCAAATGCAGTCAATATTTATATTGCATCATTTTACAAGCCATCCTTTCAAATTGCTGCTAAAAGCTGTTTACTTATTTCCAGTGTGGTGTGACTCTCTTTACCAGAAAAGGCTGATTCAAAGCAGTTAAAAATTAAACCAGCTGCAAGAGGTTGCCTGCTTATCAGACATTTATTCAGGTTGGGCAGGTGTTATCTAACTCATTTGCAGACACTGCTTTTTCCTGTTGTAAGCAAAGGTGCACCATGAGGAAAAGTCAATTATTCCCTTTTGCATCTTGTAAATTAAATTCTGAATCAAGATAAGTCTTCAAAACAAATACATATTTTCTTATCAACACTATATCCCTTTCAAATCTCATGCAAAAGGTGCTCAGTGATTTTGGTTCCTTCTTTAACATACAGGTCAAAAGATGGTAAAGTTATCGATTTTGTTCAAATTTGAACAACAATTAGATTTCATAAAATGAACACAGTTTGCTTGCACCATTTTGCTGGCTGGCATCCTTTATACTCCAGTAAATGCGTCTTATTATTGATTCAGATTATGCCATCAGGATTTGACCTTCCCAAGGAGGAAGTCGATCTCAGGATTAAATATTGCTGACCTAGAGATGGAGCTGTCTATGAAACTACAGCCTAGAATTTCTCGGATCCGTGAGCCACCTCTGCTCGCTTTTCAGCTCTCCACTAAATCCGTACTTACCCTTGTGTGGAATCTTGTGCAAGAGCTTCCTGAACAATGCCAGCGTGGAGCCGATCAACAAGGCTTTGAACAACACATAAAAAGTTGAAGAAAATGATGGACAAAAGAGACTGTGGATGCTGGAATCTGGAGAAACACACAAAGCGCTGGAGGAACTCAGGCAGGGAGCATCTATGGAGGGAAATGGACTGTCAATGTTTTGGGTCAAGACCCTTCACCTGGACTGAAAATGATAATCTGGTCATAGGGAAAGACAACACAGAAACAGGTCCTTTAGCCCACTGAGTCCTTGCCAACCATCAACCCCTCCATTCACACTCAGCCTATGTTAAAGCCCATTTTCTATTCTCCCCACTTTCTCATCAATATCCCCAAAATTGTACCACTCATCTACACACGAGTGGCATTTTACTGGGGCCAATTAACCTACCAGTCCACTCATCTTTGGGATGTGGGAGGAAGCTGGAGTACCTGGAGGAAACCCTCATGGACACAGGGAGGATATACAAACTCCACACAGACAGCACTCGAGGTCAGGATTGTACCTGGATTGCTGGAGTGTGAGGCGGTGGCTATACAAACTGCGCCACTGTGCTGCTGTTTACTAACATAGGGAGTGATGTGCATTATTGGATTTATATGTGCCTGTGAAACAATCGATTGAACTCTGGGCATTGATTGCTTGTGTCTGTTGTCACAATGAATATTGGAATAAATTGATAATTCGACCTACTTTCATATGCAAATAACTGCTCAGCCTAGCACTGTGTCGCACTTGACACGGGCCATTACTCATTGGCAAATGATCCCAGCTACTCCTAAGAATGTTCATTTGTTTTAAGTCGTCCTTGACTCCAAGGGAGGGGAGGAGGGGTAGAGGTAGAGGTAGAGAGAGCGAGAGAGCGAGAGAGAGAGAGGGAGAGAAAGAGAGAGGTGGAGAGGGAGCGGGAGAGGGAGAGGGATAGGGAGGGGGGAGGGGGGGGAGGGGGGGAGGGGGAGAGAGGGAGAGAGGGAGAGAGGGAGAGAGAGAGAGAGTATTTATATTGGTAAATGCCCCGCCCAACTTTTTAAATGTCAGCTGGGACATTATAGTCTTAATTGGCAGCTAGAAGGTTAGCAATTTCAGATATTCCTGCATCTACTGACTCCTTCCCAGCTGAAAATCATCTCCAGTGAAATACAAAACGAGCATTCCAGATACTTCATCATAACAGAGGAGATGTTTACACTCAACAGAAATAGCTGCTGTGCATTGTGTGGGTGAAGGTTATTGTCTCCTCAATAAAATTACTATCGGAACTTTTCAATGTATGGCAAGTTTTGCTGTGTTTTCTTGCCTTTTTTCATGAATCCTGTTTTCAAGAAACGGGGATGAACTCATTCAGGGCACTCGCTGTCAACATTAAGATCCTTCAGATCAGCCATTTTATGGTGAAGCTCCTTTTAATCTACATACTTCAGCACAGCTTGAAAAGAGCTTTTTCTGGGCGCATCAGTGTGAAATGTTTTCATTTGCTTCAGCTGGCATTCCAACGGTTCTGAGTGAACTTGCCAAATTGTACTGAGTTTGAGCTATTTTTCTGTTTTTGGCCAGTGGCCATCTAGAAATGGAATGGATTACATGTACTGATTTCATGCAGGACCATCACTTCCAGATTATGGCATTCCTGCCCATTATCTGGAAACAGGGAGGAAGAATTAGGACAATGTTTCTTTCATCTAGTTTCGGCAGTGGAAGTATTCTGCCACACAAATCTCCTTTCCCTACAAAGCAATTCATAGGGAGAGCCGTTGGACATGATGATGTATTATAAATATGCAAGATAAATGAAAAATATTCAAACTTTTACTTTTGTTACAACATTCAAGGGCCCGAGAGGTTTTGTTCTGTACTGATTTTTATTAATATAAACAATGCATTCACAAGGCATTTTATTGCTCATCACATTTTTAGTATCCTTTCTAATAAATGCAACTTTGTAACAAAACCTTAAATAAATAGAACATTTATGAAAAATATAAATCTCTGCAAAGCGTATAGGGTGATTACTCTCAACAGTACAAATTATTACATTAAAAAACATTCTGTATGTCTAGGGCCACAATCAAAAAAGCTGTTCAATACCTGACATATCAACAACTACACTGATATTTGAAATGCAAACACTTCTATAACAATTTGTAATCTTAAATTAATTAGCTTTTTGTAATATTAACTATTAACTAATATGCACAACAAAGCCAATTTATAAAACATTTGATGAAGAGTGTATTAAAGATATCTGCAGTGTCCTTACACTTTGATTGGTTTGTTACAGCATTGTTTTACGACAGCACACTTTGGATTAGTCATTGGACCTCCTCCACCCACTTTTTGGGTGAAAAAGATCAACTTCAAGATGCAACGTCCTTGCCTGATCTGCACCTAAAATCCCGAGGGCTGCCTAAAGTAAGGATTATGAACTCTAACATTAGATTTAGGTCCCCCCTGGTGAAATATATTTGCTGATCAGCGGAGCAGAGACTGCTTAGTTTGCGATTCTTCAGTTCTGTGGCCATAAATGTAATGTATTTAAACTTTTCAAATTATTTCTGAGGAGCTGGGAAGAATTGGAACTCTCCTGAGTCTACTGCACTCACAATAGCTCCCCACGTCCTGTCAAATCACCACCCAAATGGGTGCAAAAAGCTTATCTTTGGAGAAGGGATCAAGTTAGGTGTGAAGAAGCAGCTTGCCAGCAGTTCATCTACATTATATTTGAGACCTATAGTGAGACCTAAGGTCCAATTTTGGCTTGGTCTTGGGTATCCAGATTGGCAATATGCTGCGAGGATGGTACCAATTCCAAATACGAGTCGCCATGAAATTTTAACCCATTAAAATTCCCCTTCATGGACTCGATTCAGAATTCTGTCCCAAGGTACTCTTAAGTACTTTACTCCCTCAGATTACTGTATATTGGCTGAAAATCTGTTCCATACCAAGAAAGACACATTAGATCAATGCCACATGGTGTGATAATGCATGTTTTGTGCATGGGCCACTTGCTGCAAAATTCCATTGTGCACAAAGTTCAAGGCATTGTGCACAATAGAACAGTTCTTGCATAATTTGTGTACACAAAGGCCTTTCCTGTGTTAAGGCAGAGCAAGCAGAGGAATTCAGTTAGGTTTGGGCAGTGGGAGTTCCCATGCTTTGGTCAGTGGTGGTGGAGAGTTGGAGCCTTGGGGGTTAATTGTACTGAGGGTGACTTGATTAGTTGGGGGTGGGGGCAGCACTGGGATCCTAATGAGTAGGATTGGGATTGCAATTGGGCTGTTGACTGGTGTTGGAGGTCTGAAGAAGATCAACAGTGAAGAGTTAAGTGTGAACATGATGGGGACTGCCAGACTCCCGGACAATAGATTCTGGTTGAGCAAGTCCCCTTTAAGTTGTATTGTACAGGTTTCACACACTTCCACATGTTGGGAAGGTCCACTTCTATGTGAAGGTCCTGAACTGTTTGAGAACCATGCATGCACAATTGAATTTTGCTGAAATGGATTCAACCCTGTGCTATTTGGCATTGTACAGTTCTGAGCATCTCTGCACATGGAATGCCATATGGACAGAGGAGCTAAAAGGAATTTGGGATTGTTCTGGGGCTGAGATTTTAATGATAGAATTTTATCAGAAACCCATTTAGATAATGCATGCAATGTTTCTAGGCCCTTGATTTTCCTTTACCATAACACATTTGGTTACAGCATATGTTGCTATTTCCTTAGATCAATAGATAAAAGGTTCTGACACATCAGACCTGTTTTCAGTTCTTTCATTGAAACAGCTTTCACAAACTAGTGGGCCAGAACGCTGTGAAATGCAGGTAGTTTCATGCTGAACTGCTGGCATTTTTCCATGTAAATGCCACCAAGGTCAAATTTCCCGGATGAGTAAATAAGTCCTGAACTTGCTGGCTACTCTATACTGGGGTTTTCCCAACTGTGTGCCAAAGTGGAGTCCAATCCTTGTGGAGTCCAATCTCAGAGCACAATCTTACTGCATGAGCACTGGGAAATCCACCCAATGAACCTGGCTGGGTTAGTCTTGGCACATTACAGCTGCCTCAGCCACACAGGGCTTCACTATTTAGGATCAGGGTGGCACTTTACTCGTAAGTCGACATCAATGGATCAACAAAAGGTACAGATGTATCAACCACGTAGGACAGAGGCGAGTGCGAGCGGCTTGCAACTGGCAGCAACTTCTGGACTATTGTTCTGTCTTGTTTATTTACAAAGTAATTAACAGATCTAGTTTAAATAGTTTGCTCAGTAACTTCTAGCAATTGAAACAAATATTCTCTGGAAAGCTCGCTTGCTGCATTCCAGAGGAAAGAAATGCTCTGTCACATTAGAAGAATGCACATTTCTAAAATTATATATATAAGGCTTTTGTAATCGGAATAGGAGATTTGCTGTTTTGCAATCTGGATTGTTAAGGCTGACAGCAAAGTAAATTACAGATTGAACTCTACATTGAACTCAAGGAGTAAATTATGCAGATGTTGTAGAACAGTGAGTAACAGAAAAACATGCAGTGACTACTCATAACCTGCAATGGATGGCTTTGGTGTTCCATATGTGAAGCATTCTGCATTTCTACTGACACAGAGAAGAGGTAACACCAATATACTGTCAATACTGATCTAGAAGGATAAGTGTTTTCATGGCATAATTGTTTCTCAGAACCTGCTGACATTATAGTACTGAAGCTGTATCAAGTAGCACAGCTGTGAAACACTACCAATCAACCGCAGCTGGGAGAACAGTCCTTGTCCTTGTTTGTGCAATGATGGTATTCTCTATATTCTGATGTCGATTTTATAGTTTGGCAGACAAAATCCAGCAGAGTGAGAAACAAATGTCTAATTTTTCTTTGGAATGAAAGAGACCTTTTGTTTCCAAATTAAACTTAGTGCCATAAAAATATTTCAAGGACACTTACAGTAGTGGAATGCACTGCATGGCCTAGTGCAACATCGTAGTGGACTTGAAAAGTCCAGATTAAAAATGAATTAGGTCATTTCAGCCCTCCCAGTAAAAGTAGCCCGGGTTCCTGTGGTTGACCTTGGTGACCTCGGCTTTGTTGGATATCAAATGAGGTCAAACTCTATCAGCTTTTTTATGACCTTTCCTGTGAACAGCCTGCTGGAATTCATTCTTTACCAAGCTCTGTCATGGGAGGAGATTACCAGGCAATTGGAGAAAAAGACTCAAGGAGGTGTTCAGAGCTTCCTTGAAGAAATGTTACATCTCCATTGTCTCCTGGGAACCTCTGTCCCACGGCCACACATAGTGCAGAAGCATCATTCGGGATGATATTGAGAACCTTGAAGGTATGCATTGGGAGCACACGGAAACCCTATGTAAGTGGCAGAAGGAGCACACCACCTCACAAACTACCCAGCCCCCATCCCGTCTATGGAAGAATCTGCAGTTCCCATATTGGCCTCATCATTCAACTCAGAATTCACAAAACTGGATTGAAAGGGTCATTCTCGATCTCAAGGTACTGCCTAAGAAGGGGAAGATTCATTCTAGAGCTTGTGAATGAATAATACCTACTTAATGATGGCTTACAGTTATAGCCCTGGTTTGAGTCAGTGACTTCAAAACAATTGGACAGACAATTTTCTGATGAGTTTAGGTATGGGAAAGAAACAGAAAGTAAAGATACTTATCAAAAATTATAGTTTCAGATGCGATAATCCAAACATTTCTACCTAATTTCAACAAGATTCTGTGGAATGTGATTCTCTGAGCTGAACTTTAATTTTAAGGTGCAGTGGAATTTTGAAGTTATTCGCATTTTTAGACAATCCTGCTTAATGTGGTGTGGATATGTAAAACTGTTCTTATTCTGGCTGAGCTAGATAAACAGATTGGAAGATATAAAGAGACAAGAAAATAGGCCTTGCAGGAAATGGTTAAACATTATGGGTCTGAAGAGTGCTAGCAATCCAAAATATTTTAGCCAACCATGTGTCCAAGAGTCTAATTGCAATATCTAACATGAAATATAACAATAAGTTATGGCATTTTAGTATGAACAGAATGGTGACATTCTTCAAGAAAACATTACTTTTGTGCACGTGAGACTTCAGATATTTCACTTTCTCATAAATATCTACAATCCTAACAGAATAAAATCTTCTCTTCTAATCACGATACAAACTTACATTAAACACTATTGATAATTCTATCAAAGACAAATGGTAGCATTGGAAATTGTCAATTGTCAATCCCTGCATATTAACGGAAACCATTGTCAGAGGAGCTTTTCATCAAAAAGGGAAGAGATACTATTTTTGGGGTGGTAATATTTCTCTTGGTTCTGTATAATATTTAAAAATGGCTAAATAATAATAATACCCAGGGTATCTTATCTCTTGAAGTTTTGAAAATGTTATCATGGAGCATAGTAATACTTGGAGGAGAAATATAAAGTTTCGAAAGAGTCCTCACAAGTCTGCAGTCTCCATATGTTAGAATGCAATTGCATTCATCTGAGTCAGAAATAATGGATTCTATTTCCAATGTGGAGATGTTTACATTGCCAGTGTGTACCGGGTCACTGAAGCTGTGAGGTAGCCAGAGCCACTGTCTCACAGCTTCAATGGGGACCTGGCAAGAATGGACATGAGATTCCCAGCAACATTTGCAATCACCAGGGCACCGAGTCAAATGAAACTGGTTTGCTTTCTGAATTTTTTTTTGTTGTTCTTTTAAAATTTTTTTGTTCATTTTCAAGTAAACATATTGTGTAAACACAAAAAAAATGTCTGTGTTCTATCTTAAGCTCAGATGCTCTCTGTGTGGAGTTTTCACATTCTCCCTGTGATGTCCTGAGTTTCCTCTGGGTGCTTTGGTTTTCTCCCAGATCCCAAAGATAGTGGGCTGGTATGTTAATTAGCCACAATAAATTGCCCCCATTGAGTAGGTGAGTTGTTGAACCTGAGGGGGGGGGGGGTGGTGTGGGGTGGGGGAGGCAGAAATTGATGGGCATAGTTTGCAGGAAAAATTAGTGGGGGAATGAGATTGCTCTATGAGTTGGCATAGACTCGATGGACCAAATGACCTTCTTCAATTGTAAGAAAATATGGAAACAGAATAGAGTGTATAATGTAACAAAAAATTCTAATCTCCACTCAGGTCTTATGAGGATCCTTGTTGGCAATGGACTCTCACATTGCTGCTCTGCTTTATAATATACACACGGGTAAATATATAGAAGATAAGCACTTTTCCTCTAGCTTTCAAACTTGGAATGATATGGGTCCCCAAGGCTACCTGACAATGAGGTTCCCAGTAATAAAAAGCTCTGATAAATTTCCATGTGCTTATAACATAATGTGCTGATTTCCAGTAAATTAACCATGCTTACCATTTGAGATTAGGTTTTGCTTTTTCCTATGTTTGGTTTTTCAGACTGGAATCTGTGTAATCCCTCATGTTGATTAAATTGCTGGCAATTTCATGATTTTAGAGCCAGTAACTAGAAATAAGCTGAAAAGCTAGCCTGAAAAGTTACCACACAACCCAAAAAACATGAGAACATAGATTAGGTGAACCCTGGGGCCAAATTGACATTGGTGTTGTTCATGCAAAGTTTAAACCACACTAATGTGTGCAATATATCAAAGAAACAAGTTTTCTTCTTTTGCACATTGATCTTTAACTATTGCCCAGGTGGAGTGTATAGAGGAAATGTGGGTGATGAGGAGCTTGAAACAATTGCACTTCATTAATTCAAATGGATGGAAAATTAGTGTGGGCTTCATTCTGTGCATGTGTTCTTCCTCACCTACTACTCGCCAATGCACTGGATCAAAGCAATAATTTAATGACCAACTCCAGAAGGGAAAACCTGGCCCATTATCAGCCATCTTTTTTATCTCCAGATGGTGGGTACTTTATCTTAGTAATTTTCATTCATACCACAGCCTGGATAATGAATACTGACATGGTGGGAGGACATAGTGAAACCCAGTGACATCCTTCACCTGGTGTGAACAAGCATAGCCTTTGTTTTTATTCATTGATTAATGGGATATGGACTTTGCTGGCAATGCCAACACTTTCTGTCTATCCCTAATTGCCCCTAAACTGAGGACACAGTTACAAGTCAACCACATTGGAGGGTTTAGGGTTACATAAAGGGCAGACCAAGTTAAGATGGCAGATTTCTTTCCCAGAAATACATCAGTGAATTGGATGGGGTATAACCACAATCTGGCAGTTTCATAGTTTTGTTGCTGCGACCATGTTTGTTCCCCCAGATGTAGTTAATTACTTAAATTTAAATTCCTCAGCTACCATGGTGGGATTCAAACTCATGTTTCTGGATCAATGGTCCAGAATTCTGGCTGCTTGTCTCGTGATTCATTCATGACACAGATGTGTGCATTTGGGGAAGCAAACAGGAAATGGAGCCCTGACTTTGTTAACTTGTTGACAGTTGTTGGAGAAATTGGGAGAATCAAGGGTTTAAACATGGCCTGTGTGAATGAAAAACAGAAGAAACTTAACAAGTGGAAACAGGAGAAGGTCATTCAGTGCTTTGCCCTTTCTCTGCCAATTGACAAGGCTGATCTTTTACCTCAGTGACAATTATCTGTGTTAACCCCATATCCTTTGATTCCCTTAAAATCTAAATATCTATTGATCCCTGCCTTGAATGTACTTATTAACTGAGTTTCCACAGTCCTTTTTGGTAGTAAGTTCCATGGATTCACTCAGGGTGAATACATTTCTGCTCAACGCAGTCCTGTGTGGCCGACTCTTTATTTTGAGATGGTGACCTCTGGTTTTAGATACCTGAGCCAGGGGAAACACAATTCTCACCTTGTCAGAACCTCTTAAAATTTTGTAATTTTCAATGAGACTGGCCTTGGCTGCTCGTGCTAAATATGCAAATACAGCAGCAGCTGTGCACTGTGTTCCAATTTTGCAATTCAATTCCACTGAATACAATAGAACCTTATCTCCAAAGCAGAACACAACACAAAACCATTACAATATGTGCGTAGTTAACGGAAGTGATGGAGGAGTGCCGATGTAATGTGAGCTACCTGGCCTCAAAGCACAATCCAGCAAATTTTGATTCTGTTTAATAGTAATGGTTGTAAAGGATGATTGCTGGCCAGCAGACCGTGTTACGCACCTCCCAGATTTTAGTTGCTTTAACGTCAATGTTGTCCTGCCAAAATCAAAATCTGCCCTAATGAATGCAACATTACAATGTTCTATAAAATATCCTGTCTTCATTGAGTAAAATGTTGTTTGAAGCATTTTTCTTGCATTGGGTAAGTCATAAAAATAATAGTTTTTAATGCTGGTGTGACATTGTTCTGTGTCTTAACTGTATTTGTGAGAACAATAATGGTGGAAATACTCTTCTTCACAGAATATTCCCGTTTTACTATATATCTACTTGCACGATAGGAAGTATCCTGAACATATTGTAATAAAACTTTACCAAAATACGACTGCCGGAAAGCTTCAGCTACGCAAAATAAAATCTCTCTCTCACTTTTGGAATAGTCCTCCATCTAAAAGTGTCAGTTGTTTTAACAAATGCCTTTTTCCAAAACATGCTTTTGCTATTAAACGATCAACAATCTTCACAAATTTAGTGAAACGCAATCCTCCAACAAAGGTTTGGAACCATGTGCAGCTTAGCTGTTGATGATTTACGGTTCACCTCACCAGGTGAAGTTTACACAATTATCCTGGGTAGAACCACGTCACTTAAGGTTTTATACCTGTTCCTCTCTAGGATGTACTGAAATAACCAAATGGGAAAGCCTACTATCTGTTGCTAACCGACACCATGTGTGGAAATATAGTAATGTAGGGGTAGGTCACACCAAGATCATGTTTCCAAAATAAATAGTTTTATGACTAAGATATCTGCCTAAGTGTAAATGCAGTTTCAGCTCTTGCTATTTACTGTATAGCAGGTGAGCTACCTGCCTAAATTCACACCAAAAGAATTTGTATTGCTTATGGAACAACATACAGCACAAACTATCCAGAATGCTACTTTCTCCATAGAGTCATGGAGTGATAGAGTCATACAGCAGGAAACAGGCCCTTCAGCCCAACTCATCCATGCCGACCATGGCGCCCACCAAGCTAGCCTCATTTGCCTGCATTTGGCCCGTATCCCTCTAAACCTTTCCCATCCATGTACTTATCCAAATGTCCTTTAAGTGTTCTTATTGGACCTGCCTCAACCACTTTCTCCAGCAGCTCATTGCATGTACACACCACTCTCAGTGTGAAGAAGTTGCCCCTCAGGTCCCTTGTAAATCTTTCACCTCTCACCTTAAATCAATGCCCTCTTTTTTGTTACCCTTCCCTGGGTAAAAGACCATGTGCATTCAGTTTATCTATGCCCCTTATGATTTTATACACCTCTGTGAGGTCACCCCTCAATCTCTTATGCTCCAAGGAATAAAGTCCTAGCCTGCCCAACCTCTCCCTATAACTCAGGACCTCGAGTCTGGGCAGCATTCTCATAAATCTTCTCTGCACTCTTTCCAGTTTAATGATGCCTTTCCTATAACAGGGTGACCAAAACTGCACACAATACTCCAAATGTGGTCTCACCAATGTCTTATAATAACTACAATTTAACTTCCCAACTCCTACACTCAGTGCCCTGACTGATGAAGGCCAGCATGCCAAACACCTTCTTCACCAACTTGTCTACCTGTGGCACCACTTTTAGTGAATTATGTACTTGTACTCCTAGGTCCCTCTGTTCCACAATACTCCCGGGACCTGACCATTCACTGTATAATCCATTTTGGAAACACTCAGTTCTGATTAAAACTCACTGACCTAAATCATTCATTCTTTTCCTCCCTGCAGGTGTTACCTCACTGGCTGAATATTTTAAGCATTCTCTTTATTTATACATGGGGGTGATGCTTTGTGCTGCAAGGAAGAATTTACATTGTGATCTATTTCCGTGTGATTACATCCAGAGAGATTTGCATTTTAGAATCATGGAATCAGTACAGCAGAGAATGAGGCTATTCAGCTCACTGACTCCATGCTGGCTCTTTGGAGATTCATTCGATGGGTCTCAGTCCTCCCTTCTTTCCTGTAATCCTGTAAATCATTTTCTCTCCAAGGCCCATCCAACCTCTGAAAGTCCCACAAGTGGCTGTTTCCAACACCCTTACATATCAAAGTCATCTTCTGTGAAAAAAATTTCCCCTAACAACCATCCACCTCTTTTATCCTTTACTCTAAATTTCTCATCTTGACCCTTGAGCTACCTCCTTAGGGGAATAATTTCCTTCAATCTACCCTGTCATGGTCTCCTACTGTAGACACAATTGACTGCAGTATCTGATGAACTCTTGGTTTCTCAATCTACCTCATTGTGGCCTTTGTACCTTATTTGTCTACCTACATTCCACTTTCTCTGTAACTGTAACTCCACCACTATATTCTGCATTCTGTTATGGCCTTTCCCATTGTAATTGCGTTTTGGAATGATCTATATGGATGGCATGCAAAACAAAGTTTTTCACTGTATCTCGGTACATGAGACAATAATAAACCAATTACCGATTACCAAGAAAGACTGCTGAAGGAACTCAGTGGGTCAAGCAGCATCTATGGAGGGAAAGGAATTATCAACGTTTTGGGTTGAAACCCTGCATCAGAACCTTTATCTCCTCTGCCAAATCTGCTCTCAATCTTCTATACTAATCTTCACTTTTTTTACATTTAGAAAGTTCAACTTCTTAACAGCCTTGATGTATCACAATGTGCACAACATGAATTAACATTATATAGTTCCTCTTTAAAAGGTAAGATGACCAAAGTTGACAAAAATGGGATGAATCATACCAGACTCCAACTAGATTATTGAATCATCTCCAGATGTATGATTTTCCTAGAATGCTTTGCCTAACAAATTTTTTTATTCATGAATTAAACATTGTGAGAGCTCAAACTGTTCACAATATCATCTTAACCAGAGTGTGCATAAGAATGAGAACAACATCTCAAAGCTGTCAAAATTGATGTTCTAGTGTTGGATTTTCCCAGAGAATGGCTGGAAACTGCTCACTCCACTGTGCTTGTATTTTAAAAAGTGTAATTTCTTTATAAAAAGAGGATGAAACCCAAGAAATAAAGTAATCAATGAAATTATTCATAGATCTTTCCTCTGATTCACAAATCAGATTATCAGTTTACTTTTTCATTTATGCTCTCCAGGTCCAGACACTCTTCCCTGCTAAGAATTAATGGTTGACTTGGTAAAGCCCACTTAAAAACTACCTGAAAACAAGCTATATCATTTAGTTGAGTCAGGATTGTACTATGGGGTAAAGTTAACAGAGAAAATATCAGGTCAGAGTAAACCATTTACTCAGAATTCCCAAGAGGTGAAACATTATGCTAATTCAGTTAATGTAAATACATGAGCATACCAAATGTCAACCAGAGGAACAATATTAGGAAAAGTTATAGCAACCAAATAGAGAGAAAAGTTTGGAATGGAAAAAATTTACTTTACTCCTGAGATATTTGTCTGCTTGAAATAGTGAATAACTCTCCTCTAAAGTAACAAAACCAAAGTATCTTTGAGTGACTTTTAAAATCACACTCAGCATATTAAAATATTTTTTCTGTATACACTTCTCTTTTTGCACACACAAAAACATGGCTTAGCTTTCGGCTGTGAAGTTCTGACATTTGTAGTCTATTTGTAATGTTGAACCTGCTTTATCGGAACTGTAAGGTTGCTTTTTGGTAGGTGCTGTCTCCTGTGTCTCACTTGAATCAGAGACTGTAATTGGGCTATCCCTGGCAAAAACCTCAGTAGACTCTCTCCATATACAGTCTGCTGTGTACTTGCACATAAAATTTGCGCGCTTAGGTCTGATTTGCTGAGACGAGTTACTAAAAATCTGTCGACTGTTTGAAGTGGCTATTTTAATTTTTAAGGCAGCGTCAACTCGGTCTACGACAGTGTAGGTCCCAATGCTGCCGTCGTCAAAACCCACAATGATGTTCAGATGCCGTTGTGACAGACTCAGAAAAGCCGGAGTCTTGTAAAGTGAACATGCTCCAATATTTTTCCCATCAGCTAACCTGATGACTATTAAGCTGGACACAGCCCCATTATCAATATCATCACTGCAGTTTCTAAAACAAATGTACACCAGGTAACGGCCATCACGTGATAGTTTCTGACGCCAAATAATTCCAGTGGCAGGAACAAGACGCAGCTTTCCATTGTGCAGGTCCATAATGTTAATGTTGTCGTCGCCTCGCGACAAAATTCCCAGTTTCCCATTGGGAGATATCTGAAAATCCTGCAGGTTTTTTAGGAAATTATTAGGAAGCTGCACACGTCTGCACACTGCTTCCTCTGTCACGCTCCAAACGAACAGTGTTTCAGCTGATGTGATGAATACTACATAGTCTGGTGAATCAGGGATCAGCTTGAAATTTACAATGGTTGTACCATCATCACAGCAGAACTTCTTCGTAACACTTCCTGTCCACAAACTGACAGCCAACAATTTGTTTTTTGAAACACCAATTACAAAGGTGTTAGGGTATGTGATAAATGCGTTCTGCATGGGAACCAGAATATTGCAGACTTTATGACCAGTAGACAGCCTCCAGACTCGAGAGATACCTTGGTTACAAAGAGAGACGACAAACTGATCATTGTGTGTAATCAGCAGCTGGGATATCCTCTGCCCATTGATGCGAAAGATGTTGTCCCCAGTAACAGTGTGCCAGATGTACTGGCTGCCTTTGTCATCTGAAGTGACCATGAGCTCCCCTGATGATGTGAGAACACAGTTTTCCACAATGCTCTCATGTTTAAATACAGCTTCGATATATCCTGTGCTAAAACTCCATTTATGAACAGATTCTGAGCCATCCAGTGTGTAAATCAGTTCACCTTTGCTCGGCAGGAGAAGGCTTTGAATTGCTTTCCCAGTTTTGTCAATGTTTGAGATCGCTGTTATGATGTCTATATCCCACACTGAAAGAATACCATTGCTTGTCAAAGACAGCAGCAGATTGTGTTGGTTTGATTTAACTAGCTTTACAATGGCTCCTGAAATTTCCTGCAAACTTGCCATGCACTGTCCAGTATCTCTCCGCCACACAAATATCGATGACATGTGTTCCATTGAAGCAATAATCGAGTCACCATTTTTAGAGAGGACTGCTGATATGAAGCGTTCATTGCGTTTTGCTTTGAACTTTTCAGCCACTTTCCAAATGCTGGTGTCCAACACCTCAATGCTGAATGTCTTACAGATGAGGATTGCACTTTGGTCTTCCGACAGCTCTAAGCTCACCACTTCATTGTCTTTTCCTCTGCAGTCAAAGTCCTCAATCAGTTGGGGATTGGTAATTTCATCTATATTCCAGACAGACAGGCTGCCTTCGTTATCGATCATCACCATTTCTTGAACTGCAGCCAGAATGAGAAGAGATTTTACGTATCCCCCAGAAAATTCTGATGTCACTGTGGAGAGCTTTTCACCACTTCCCAAGAGGAAAATGGTGGTTGTGTTCAAGTACTGTCCACAGAATGCATACACTCCATCGGGAGAACATTGGACACAAGTAACTTCATACCAGCAATGGAACTGGTAGAGAGGCCATCCATAAATTAAGTCGATCACATGCACATCTTTACTACCCTGCAACCATGCAAGGGCATGGTTAATTGATAAAGTGAAGCCATAAATGAAACAGTTGCCTCCACCCACAATGCAGTGCTTGGAACCCTTGACCTCCACCTCCGACAACTGGCATGAATTGTGATTGTCGTATATCAACAATGTATTTTTTGTCGTTGATACCACCAGGTATTTCTCATCGTGTGTAAGCTTCATCCCCAAGACGGCTGAGTTCGCAGTTGTAATCTGCCGCAGAATCTGCTGCGACTCCACGTCCCAGGTAGTAATGGAACCATTTTCCAACGCAGCGATGACCACATTAGGGCTTGATGTTGGCAGTACCTCGATCACGTGGGCATGGCTGCTGGTCAGCGGGAGTCGTTCAGGGCTGTACATCACATCCAAGGAGGAATGCAAAGGCACAATTGAGCAATACTTTGGGCCATCTTTGTCACACTCTAATAAAAGGTGTCTCAGCTTTGGTAAAGAGCTAATGACAGGCAAAAGCCTTTGCTGCAGCTCAGCAGACAGTGAGCTTGGGTTCTTTGAAACTTTCAACTTGATGCTTCGCAGAGTCCTTGCCAGAAACTTCAGTTCTTTCTCTTGTGAGTAATTGTAAGCAAGATCTATGTCAGAAAGGACTTTGTCAAGGTGACCAATTTTGATCATGGTGTACAGCCAACTGAAATTCATTATGACACTGTACATGAGGTCGTCTGTCCTCTCACTTCTTGTCAGGTGATGTAGCAGCTCAGTGCTTTTCCTGTGATTCACAAAAAAGATGTCTGGTTCCAATGGATTGCACTGGAAGACCCATGGTTGCTCAGGGGCTTGCCGATCAAAGGTTTTCTCGCCAGTCTGCTTTTCCTCATTCATGCTCTTGTTGTTGTCTAGAGGTCGGATTTGGCCTTGCTCAGGATGAAACAACCGTGGTCTCCCCCCTGACCATACTCCCAGAAAGTAATCTGCCAAGATGCTGTGCATTTCGTGTACGTCTTCCTCACTCTGCAGGTACAGTTTCTGAGCGATCAGATGTAGATGGCGATTTGCCCAAACCAGAAGTGTGACGCTTCTCACCTGCCTCTCCACTAAGTATCCACATAGCTCCTCCTTCAATCTTGCGATGAAATAATATGGTATCCGCAGTGGATTCTGAAGCTCAGACTTTGCTTTGATTTCGTTAAGGACATAGTTATCAAGTGAAAGAACATCTTCCAGTTCCATTTCACTCAGTCCAGTTTTGGCTATGGTGATGAAACCAAGAGCTCTTGAGACCAATCTTGATCCACACTTATTTTCAAGAGACCCAAAAAGGTGCTCAATGTTTTCATGTACTGTTCCACAGAGTGAAGTGTCGTCAACGTCCTTATGTGATCTCCACTGCTTGACCTCGTGGTAAATCAGATTAACAAACATGGGTAGCGTACACTTTGATAGGGCTTCATTGACATAGATCTGCTGACCTGAGGTGACCTTTCTTTTCACTTGCAGAAGCTGGTATTTCAAAATTTGGCTGCACACCTTCCTGTCACGCTGTGGCAGTTCAATGTAGTTATCGTCATCCTGTATCAAGCACCTCAGCTTTTGCAAAATACCGTGCTTGTTGGGTAGCGTTGACAATATCACACGCACTGACCGAGGAAGATGAATGGGAAGCCACCACAATTTGCGTGCTTCCTCACCATCTGACAATTGCTCCAGTGCATCAAAAATTAACACCAGTGGCCGATGAAAGGAAGACTCATTCAGTAGGTTTATGAATAGTTCCCTCAGGTCATGTATTTTTTGAGGATAACTGTGTATGAGACATCGATAGTTAATGGCTAATTGTTCACAGAGACTTTGCAGTAAGGTTTTAAGCTCTGTACTTAATTCAGTTGTTCCCAAAAATCTCACAGTTATAACTGGATCAGAATCGGGGCCCATTTCGTCCTGAAGCCATGAATAGGCCTGAAATTTAAAAGAGTGTCATAAGATTTGAACGGATAGTTCAGATCACATAAAATGATTTAATGTTCATTTCTATTACTTAATATAAGAACATTTGGAAAACATATATTAGATATAATAGATTAAATAATAATAATAATATATTTAATATAATAAAATTTGCTGAATGCAGGCAATTGAAGGTACCTGAAGATTGAAAACCACAATGCAACAATTTATAGTTTCATCTGCAATGATTACCTGGACATAAACTTAAGAAAAAGTTTGGGTGGTTGGAATCCCACTTCAATGGAGCCCAACCAAATATCCATCCATTTAAATTTAGCTAAAATGACTGAAAATTTGAGTATGCTCCTTGTATGGGGTGTGATCCTACCAGCTGACTTTCCTTGAGAAGAAATCCTGTGGAAGAAATCTCAAATTCTGGTATAAAATTTGTTGTGCTATTTCTGTTTACCAGGCAGCATGTGAACAGATACAGGATGTATCTGTTGTGACAGTAGGAGCTGACCATTGAGTCTTTTGCATTAATTCTGCCATGGCCGATCCTCTGCTTCAAATCTACTTTCCCGTCCTTTCCCCATCTACCTTGATTAAACTAGTATCCGAAAATCTACCCATCTCTGCCTTTAATATAGTCAACAGTCAAGCATCCAGAGGTCTCTGGTATAGTGAATTCCAAAGACTCACTATCTCTTGAAAAATATTTCTTCTCAAATTAGTCCTAAGTAGCTGATTGCTTATTCTGAATCTGAGCTGCCTGGTTCTAGACTCTCCTGCCAGGGTGATCATCCTCCTAGCATCTATCAGCCTCCAAAGAAAATTATATTTAAATATGTCTCTTTTTCAAAACTCCAGGGAGCCTCAATATCTCAGCAATCAACCCAGTGACCATCCATTGCACTCCCTCTAAGGCAAGTAAATAGTTCCTTCTCCAGGACCAGTATCATATATAATACTCCAGATGTGGTCTCAACAATGATGTAATCACATTCCATCTTACATTTATGCTCTAACCCCTTTGTAATAAAAGTTACCATGCCACTTGCTTTATTAATTGCTTGCTATGTTGGCATACAATTCTGTTCTTTCTGTAAAAGACCCCCAAATTCCACTGAATGAGATCATTTCCCAGCCTTTCTTATTTCATAAAATATTCTGTGTTTCTATTTTTCTCCATCAAAATGGAGAACTTCATGTTTCTCCACCCTACAATCCATTTACCATGCTCTTGCATGTTTATTAACACATTCATATACCTTTGCTGCCTCTTTCATCTTCCACACAGATTTTCTCAAGTAATTCTCCCTGGTCAGCAAATTGAACAAATTACTCTCAGTCCCCTCACCAAAGTCATTTATATTGTTTGTAAATAGCTAAGGCCCAAGCACTGATCTTTGCGCTATCTCACCAGTAAGAGCCTGCTGATCTGAAAATGATCTATTCTCCATTTCCCATCTGTTAACTAATTCTCAATTCATGCTAATATTTAACCTCCAATTTCACGAGCCCTTTTGTGTGCCACTTTATTGAATGTTTCTTGAAAATCTTTTAAGCATAATATATCCATGGTTACTCTAATTTACTCTGTTAATTACAACGTCAAAAAATCCTAGCAGATTTATGAAACATGATTTCCCTTTCATTAATAAATTTTAAACCTATTGAATCTTATTAAGACATTCTAAGTGAAGTGCAATCATGTTTCTAATAATGATTCCAGTGTTCTCACCACCACAAATAACAGGCTAACTGGCCTATGGTTCCTGTTTTTTGAATGGCGGGATCTTCTTTACTTTTTCAATCTTTTTATTAGTTTTCAAATTAATACAGATTGATATATAGCATCAATATTTACACATGTAATACAAAGAGATCAGGATAACAATCATGGCATAGATAATCATAAAGAACAATAAAATATAAAAAAATCTGTAGATCCAACAATCTCTTAGTAAGTGAATATAATATAAAAGAAAGGGAAGAAAAAGATTTATCATATAAATTAAGAAAAGAAAAAAAACCCAAATCAATAAGAAAAAATTATAAACAATATAAACTAAACTAAACAGAAAAATTGCAAAAAAAACAAACAAAAAAAAATTGGGCTAAAATTTCTCAGTAGAAACAGAGCAATATTATGTCGTCAACTCCGTTCCTCTAAGTTGGAAAGTTATTGAAAGGGGATCTACATCATGTGAAAATATTGAATAAATGGACTCCAAATATCTTCAAATTTAAGCGAAGGATCAACAGTACCACTCCTAATTTTTTCCAAGTTTGATAAAGTTTGAGTAAATGGCGGGATCTTGTTTCCTCCTTCACATACATGGGGCCCATTACAAAATCTGTGAAATTCTGGGAGAAGAAATTCAATGCATCCACTGCCTCTGTCACTACTGAAAATCAAAGAAAAAACTGCAGATGCTGCAAAGCTAAAACAAAAAAAAGTGGTTAACTTATTTTATTATAATTAACATATTGTTTTCATTTAACTCACATAAGTGTGCTTTTAAGTACATTTATTTTTCTTTTTTTATAATTCAGAATTTTTTCAAATGAAAATTATTTCAACTGTTTCTTAGCATCCCTGATTATGAGAGACATCTAGAAGCAGTGAAAAAGGCTTTAACAGAACAAGCATTCAAAAGACCAGCATTGCAGCCCCTGGGCAGCTTGTACTGCTTGAGGCCAGGACATTGGTGACAGGTGCTCTGCCTTGCAAGCGCCTGGAGTGGCATGTCCTCCAGGACATTAGGAGCTGCGTGGCTGCAAAAGTTAAGAGTGACTGCTGACATCCCACAGGGGGCGAACAGGGCGTATTGAACACAATCTGGTGCCATATTATGGTATGTACTAAAACGTGGTTGGCAGTATATTTTGCCTCAGATAGGGACACCAGACCTGTGCACAATATTACAGATGCAGTCTCACCCTGTATAATTGGAGCAAGATATTTCTATTCTTGTGCTCATAAACTCTTGCAATGATGGTCAATATGCCATTTGTCTTCCTAATTACTTGCTGTACCTGCATGTTAGCTTTCAGTGACTTGTAAACAAAAGCACCTCGGTTCCTCTGAACATGAACACCTTTCTACCTCTCATCATTTAAAAAATACTGCACACTTCTATCTTTTCTGCAAAGTGGATGACATCACCTTTTACCATGTTATGTTCCATTTGACAAGTCCTACCCCATTCACATAACCTATTTATATTCCCCTCAGTGCCTACACTGCCATCCAGCTTTGTATTATTGGCAAACTTGGATATATTTCTCTTGATCTCATCCCAAACATTGGAATAGATTTTGAATAGCTGGGGCCCCAGCATTGATTCCCTTGGCACCATGAGTTACTGCTTCCCAATGTGAAAAATAAACCATTTGTCTCTACTATTTCTTTTCTACCCATTAACCAAATCTTCAATACTACATCCAATCCTTTGCTGAACTTTATCAAAGGTTGTCTGAAAGTATAAATCTATCACACCAACTGTTACACCCTTCTCTATTCTAACTCAAAACAACTTAGATAGCTTTGTCAAAAATGATATCCCTTTCATAAATCCATAATTACTCTACCCAATCCAATTATTATGTTCTATATGTCCTTTTACTATCTTCTTTACAATAGATTCCAGCATTTCCTTTCCACCGATGTCAGTCTAAATGGTTTATAGTTCTGTTTTCTCTCTCCTTCAACCAGTGCGTCTTCTATCAAAATAGTCATCTCTTTCAAACTCTAGGATATGGGTCATCAGGTGTTTTAATTTAGAAAACTGAGGGGGGATCTCACTGAAATGTACAAAATTCCTGACAGAGGGCTTGACAGGCTCGATGCAGGGATCATGCTTTCCCTGGCTGGGATGTCTGGAACCAGGGGGTCACAATCTCAAATTAAGGGTCAGCCACTCAGGACAGAGAGGAAAAGAAATTTCTTCACCTGGATAGTGGTGAATCTTTGGAATTCTTGCACAGATAAGATTTTAGATATTAGGAGAATCGAGGGATATGGATTTAGTGCAGGTAAGTAGAGCAGAATTAAAAGATCAGCTATGATCTTACTGAAGATCTGAAGGGTCTGTGAAAGGGTCTGAATGGGCAACTCTGGTTTCTTACATTCTTATATCCTGGTATGACGATGAATGGTAAGGAAGAATCTATCTAGTCTGATATGAACTGATTATAAAATAACATCTGCTCTCTGAGGGAGGGAGATTTTTAATACTGACTTTCTAATTTACTTAACTGTTTATTTTAATTTGACACAACGTGGATTTACAAGGATAATACAATTAGACATTGGTGAGTCCAATAAAGCCATCAGACATAAAAGCACAAAATGAGATAAGCTGTTTTTACCTGTTGTGCCACCTTTGCCAGTAGAAGTGTTTTGCCTGTACATGGCCCACCATATACCACAAGTGGGTTCACCTGTCCTGGTTTACAAGGCAGTATGTACTTGTGTATGAGGTTCAAGGCCTCACATTGGTATTGGTAGAAAGAGGCGTACATTTTACAAAGAGACAAGTGCTGCAGAACTTCATCGTAAAGTGCATCTGTTTCAATATCAAAGTTCTGTTGAACTGTCGATTGAATAATGTCGATCATATCATCATAGAACTGTTTACAAAGGCCTTCAACATAGTGGTTCTCTACATTCTCTGAATATCCAAGTTTCATATCGCAGTGGGTGATGGATGTGTATACTCGCAGATTGGAAGAGGCAACAATTGTAGGAATAAACTCATCCCTGAGTTTCACAAGTTTCTCATTCGCAACTGGGTCTCGTATAAATTTTCCATTGACCTCGATGATGTCCATGTATCGGCCCATTTCTGGATTCTTCACATGACGGTCAATGTTAGCAATTTTCCTGATATAACACACACACTTCCTTAGAAATGCTGGTGTTTGGTTTCCCAGGGCAAACTCAAACTCATCTTCAATTGCTTCATGTAAAGAGAACCAATATCTCATTATCTTTTGCGTATGAGGTCAGAGCAAGTCAAGATATTTGTCAAGATGAACTTTACCAACTCATTTAAAAGACTCTTGTCCATAGAGATCTTTAGAAGTTCAGAAAACCTAGTGCTGTTGGCTCTGTATTTGACTTAAAAGGAAGACCCTCTATTAAAATAAAAGGACATTATTATTCATTGGACTTTCTGTACTAACTTGAAAACAAGGCAAATTAAAGAACTCCAGAAAGGAAAATAACTGAGTTTACACAGGGGAACCTCTGAGAATTAAAAGCAAAATACTCAGGTCAAAAGGCCAGAGTGCATCATAGGTCATGACTAAACGACATGCTAATATATATGATGTTAATTCAACCTTGCTAAGCTTAATAGTCATGTCATACAGCACAGAAACAGGCCTTTTGGCGCACTGCATCTGTGCTAACCATAAAGAACACATTTACACTAGTCCTGTTTTAATCCCATTTTATTCTCCCCTCATTCCCAGCTATTTAAAGTAACAGCATGGTGTTATTCTGCACCTGGTGATGGTGATCTCCTGTGGTATTTACAGTCAAAGGGTATTGTGGGATTCTTTTTGTAATAGTTTTCACAGCCCTGGATCAGAATTCAGTTAAGTGCTTCTCTTCCCTGTAGGATTGTCAACCACCATCTTAGTGAGTCCGGAAACAGTAATGATTCGGCAAAGATAAGGTCAAATTGAAGGTGAAATGGCTAAAGGATTTTCTCCAATATACTCTAATAAAATCGACAAAGTTTTGTTCCCTTCTTCTCTGAACGGTTAGTAAATATTTTCCCCAATATTTAAAAAGACACAAGATTTGAAATTATTATTAGCAATGTCATATAAAAAAGATCAACGTGGCAGTAGTCATTGTAAAGTTGCCTTTTCAATGGTCTCGCTGAGTGCAAATTCTTGGAGGGGAATAATTTGTTGACAAGGGGAAAAACAGGAATAGGATCGATTAGGCAGCTCTTTTAAAGAGCTAGCATAGATACGAAAGGTCAAATGGTCCCCTTTTGTACTGTAAGAGTCTCTGATTGTGTGAGAATGAGAGAAGCAGAGGGAAAAACTTTTGAACCTTTGCACACCCAAAATGCTTCACTAACTTAAACCTATGACGTGGTTTTAGTCATCAGATTAGGTTTCATGAGTTACTTACAACACAAGCTAACTTTACCTGAATCCTCACATGTATCTTCAGCTTAATCTTCAAGAAATATTACCATAATTGTTTTTTGGAACTGAATGCCTTTTAAAAATTGGTTTGTTGCTCCTAATAACTTTCCTGATGCTTTTGATTTACATTTGGCTGATTGGCAAATGTGCCACTGCATTTATTTCTGAGTAGGCTAGTTTCTAAGTGTCCAAGAACTTCTGTTAAATTTCACTTACATTACTGATTAACAGCTTTACAAAACTCTAGTTGCAGCTTTACAAAACTCTAGTTAGACCACACTTAGAGTACTGTGTTCACTTTTGGTTGCCACATTATAGGAAGGATGTGGAGGCGTTGGAGAGGTTGCAGAGGAGATTTACCAGGATGCTGCCTGGATTAGAGCGTATGGAATATGAGGAGAGGCTTAAGGTGCTAGGGCTTTATTCACTGGAAAGGAGGAGGATGAGAGGAGACATGATAGAGGTATATAAAGTATTGAGAGGGATAGATAGAGTAGACAGCCAGCGCCTCCTTCCCAGGGCACCAATGCTCAAGATGAGGGGGCATGGCTTTAAGGTTATGGGTGGGAGGTTCAGGGGAGATGTCGGGGGAGGTTTTTCACCCAGAGAGTGGTTGGTGCATGGAATGCACTGCCTGGGGTGGTGGCGGAGGCAGATACATTGGACAGGTTCAAGAGTTTGTTGGATAGGCACATGGAGGAATGTGAGATAGAGGGATATGCGTGAGGAAAGGGTTGGATAGTGTGAGGGTGGTTTGATGGACGGCACAACATGGTGGGCCGAAGGGCCTGTTTTGTGCTGTATGGTTCTATGGTTCTATGGTTTAGTAATAGTATTCTTTAAAACACAATTCTAGCCACAATGCAGCTGAGTTCATTTTCTTCGTTGAACTATTTGTTTTGTAGTAAATAAATGCAAATTCTTACCTGAACAAAGATACTTCTTGGCTTTGGAACTATGCATTGTTCCTCGTTGTTGCAGTAAGTTTATAGCAGTTTTAAAAACTTTCTTGATCTCCTCTGATATTTCCTTCCATTTCTTGGGGTTGGGAGAATTTACAGTTCCATCTGTCTATATAACACAAAGTAGAGATACCATACCAATTTCATTCAAACCCATCATTAATTTCTAAGAATTGGTTGGGCTACAGTGTAAAGTGTGGATACACTTGTTTTGAAATTCTGAGCCATTAAATTGGACTGTGTAGCACATTTTTTTTAGGAACTATGCCCTTAAAGATCAATTTTACTTGGAATAGATCACACTTTTGATTATTTCCATGTGAAATTTTACCTATTGCAGAATTGGATCAGGTACTTCTGTGCGTGATTGTGGTTAGTATGCCTGACTTTTCTCCAGCATCAGGTTCATACCTACTAATGTCATACTAATGAATGAGTTTGCCCACACCAGCATGAATTTTAGTTCAAAGATCCACACAAAAACTGATGTGAACAGTCTCACTAGAAATAGGAGCACATTATTTCCTTTCTTGTTATTCCCAGAGGCATTCTGCTAACATCAGGAGACTTGGCTGATGGTCTCATGACTGATTGCAGTCTGCACAGAGTCCTACCAAAAATTCACAGGGTGTGCTACAACTTACTGTGAGTCATTTTTTTCAGTACTTAGCTGGTAAGATGCTCATTACTGGAGGCTTCGGGAAACCTTGACACATCCTGTGAGCTAATGAAATGTTTTCCAACTTCGTTCATTTGTTCAGAGATTCTCTGCTCCTGGAGGTGATCCTTTCAGCCACCTCCTGTCCTGTCCTTCTTATGCCAGTCCCAGTGGGTCTCTTGTCTTCCCTGACACCCTGCACCTCCCTCCTAACATTCTTCTCACTTATTACAACTTTGGTGTCCTTTCTGGAGTAGTCCGCCTCTTCCCTGTAGCATCTGTCTTTCCTTCATGGCAGTCATACTGTGAGCTGCTACTATCTGTCTGCTGTGGAGGGTGTGCCTTAAAGAACATGAATAGCAGCAGGAGTGGGTCATCAGGCCCCTCACGCCTGCCCCACCATCCAATATGACCATTGCTGATCTATGCTGGCCTCAATTACTCTTCTTTGCCAGTTCCCCATAACCCTTATTTACCTATCTCAACCTTAAATATATCTAATGACCTGGCCTCCACCACCCCTGGGGGCAGAGAATTCCAGAGATTCACTGCCTTCTGAGTGAAGAAATTTCTATGCTCCTTAGTTTTAAATGACCAGCCCCTTATTTTCCTGCTGTGTCTCTTGTTTGTGACTCTCCCACTAGTGAAAACATCTCAACGTCTACTCTGTCAAGCCCCCTTAGGATGTTATACATTTGAATAAGGTCATCCCTCATTCTTCTAAACTCCAAGCAATATAGACCCGAACTGTCTAGCCTCTCTTGATAAAACAACCTAGTGAATCTTCTTTGGTTTGATTTCAATTTAGATAAGGGGACCGAAACTGTGTACGATATTCCAGGCGAGGCCTCACCAACACCCTTTACAACTGTAGCAAAACCTCCCTATTCTCAAACTCCAATCGCTTTTCAATAAAGACCAACAGCTGATGCCCTTCCATGAATTGAGCAGCAGTGTTGGCTGCTGTACTGAACTGAGTGCGGTCCCATCTGGAACTACACAAGTGATGTGTTAATGCTTCTTTTTAGGTGTAAGCCACCATAACATGATTTCAAAAGTGTTTTCAATAGATTTTTAAATTTGGCCTTGAGAACCAATGTGGCACTACTGGTAAACATAATGCTGTTTTAGAGCAAAAATGGGAGTAATCCAACACCTAGACTATTTACTAGATTGCAGTAAAACCTTATCTTATTCACTAATGTCCCTTGGAGAGGAAATCTGCTGTCCTTACCTGGTCTGGCCAACATATGACTTCCAACCTAGACCAACGTGGTGGACTCTGAGCTGATTTCTATCAAGACAGTCAGTTTTACTAAGCCACTACAACAAGCATGCATGCCTAGATGGTCTGTCTAATGAAACAATGGCAACAACCAGGCCAGTTTACAATGCAACGTCCCCCTCACAAACATTTGGGGACTTATTCCTCAACTGGGAAAGCTGTCTCACAGACTAGTTGATAAGCCTGACATAAATGTACTCACAGAATCAAGCTACTCAACAAACAACCCAGGCCCCTGCATGACAATCCCAGAGTACATCCTGTCCTACACACAGGATAGGTTTATCAGAGGTAAAGGCGTATTGAAGGGAGTGGCCCTGGAAGTCCTCAACATTGCTTCCAGACCCCATGAAGACTTACTGAATCAGGTTAAACACAGGCAAGGAAACCTGCTGATTACCAGCTACTGTTCTTTCTTAGTTGATGAGTGGGTAATCTTCCACTTGTAATGCAGAAAAACATTGAATGCAGCAAGGCACAGGATGTACCCTGGGTAGGGGACTTCCAATGCCATCAATGTGAATGCCTTGAGTTGTACCACTAGCTGAACTGCCCAAATCTGAGGAGATAATTGCCAGACTGCTTCTGCACAGATGATGAGAGAATGAACACAAGGAAAAAGTTGACTTTGTATCATCTTCACCAGTCCATCTGCTGCGGAAGCACCCAACCATGATGGAATTGATAGGTATAACCAGCAGAGGTAAAATCCTGACTTTACAACAAGGGCGCCATCCAGCTTATGGGGTACCACCGTCATGGCAAAAAGAATAGATTCAGATACATTAGCAGCTTAAATCTGGGCATCCACAAAGCTAAATGGCCCAGTCCTATTCCAATAAATGTGGCCATGTGCATAAGGTGTGCACAACTTGGGCTCTTAGGTGACATAACATCTGCGATGCACAAATGATAATCAATGACCATCTTCACAAGAGTATAACAACTTTGACCTGATTGAAATGACATAGTTGAATGTTACCTTGTGGAGTGGGTTACAAATGATAGAACTGAATTGAATCAGCCACATAAATAGTGTGGCAGCAGGAACTACTCAGAGGTTGTCTATTCTGCAACAGGTTACCCACTTAATTACAGAAAGTCTCAGCACCCTGAAGGCACAATTCTGAAGCAACTGATGAAATGTTCTCCATTTGCTTGGAAATATACCTCCAACAATATTCAATAAGATTGATACTGCTTAGGATAAATAGGCCTGCTTGATCATCATCTCACCTACCACCTCATTCATTTCAATACTCATGCTACATAACCACTCTGAGTACCATCTGCTAAACAAATGACAACTCACCAAGGCTTCTACAGTAATATCTCCAAAACTTGTAATGTATACCATACAGGACAGGGCTGTAAGTGCATAGGAATACTTTCTCCTCCTTCCCTTCAAGTCACACGTCATCCTGACTTGCCTTCATCTTCTTGGGCCAAAGTTCTGGAACTTCCTACCATATAGCATTTTGGGAATTTCTTCACAACATGGGCTGCAGCTACTGGAAATGTCAATTCAACCCCATCATCTCAGGAGCAATTAGGTATGGGTAATAAATGCTTGCCTTGATATAGATGCCAGTATACTGAGAATAAATAAATGAAAACTCTTTCATTGTTCCAAAGCATTATTAGACTTAAACACAATGGCACAATGAGTTGGCCAGTAAAAGTGGCACTATTTTCTTTTCAAAGAATATCTAACTGAATTACAAAAATAAAACACAAATAAACCTGCAAATTACTTTGTCTGTGTTTAATACAACAGTTAGAGTTAGAAATAATCTGGAAAAGTAACAGCAGTAGAACCAGAAGGACCTCTTCCTCATATCTGTGAATACAGTGGCCCACTTTCAAGTTGTAAAACATAGCAGAAGATCAAGAGGAAACAATAGGTATATTAACGGTTCAAAAGTGACTTAAAAATTGGATCCATGAATTGATGAATGCCCTATGTTAAAATATGATCTTGTGACTAGTAGAAGCATAACAAAGTTTTTGTTATCACAACCTTACAAAATAAGGGAGCAGAAGCAGGCCATTCGGCCCATCGAGTCTGCTCCAAGGAAAAGGGAAAAAAGAAATGAGAAATGGGGAATGGAGGGGGGAAACAGAAACAAAACAACCCTATTCTAATCCCAATTTCCGGCCATACAGATAATATTTCTTCTACTTTCCACAGATTTTTTTATGGTCACATTGGCTGATTTTTCAAATATGTATAAATGTAGCAAATTTGAAAATGGAAGTTTATTACATACTAAATGTGGTTGATTTAGGCATGAACCTAAAGTAATTGGAAAGGCAAATGCTATGTTGGCCTTTATTATGGGAGGACATGGTATGGCATGAACTGCATATCCCTCTTAAAGTACCATGACTCTATACCTACTTAGAATAGAGTATTAGAAACTCCAAGCTTGCAACTTCCTCTTTTAGAATCGAGTTATACTCAAATGGTTACTGGTGGGTGTAGTACCTGTTCCACCCAAATTTGCATTGATACATCATCAGCAGAGGTTCAGATGCTGTACATGTGTTGGAAGTGTGCCACTGCTGAACTTCCAGATCTAGCTGACCTTGTTCCGTGGCCCGGAATAATGTTCGGATTGTCTTACCTCTTTTAGTCCTGGATAAAGGTACCCATCCTGATTTATTAAAATTTAGGTAAGTAATTAAAAAAAATGTTAAAAAGTATATAAAACCTTAAAGATTTTTAAATCAAAAAGATTAACTAAGAACATATTCAATAATTGAAAATACTGAACTATATTTAGCCCTGTCTAAATCCAAGCCCTGACACTGAGGTAGATGCAGCTTTTCATTCCCAAGGTGGTGAAATTTCAGCTCCAATAACCACAGCTTCTGTATAGAGTAAATAATAGGTCAAAGAACCATTCAGGAAATGGTTTGGGGCAATTAATGGCCCTATGGGTACATCACTGCACCCTGTTATTAGGCAATGCCGACTAGGAATTGGCGAGGGAGTCTTGGATTTCTGGATTGCCATCCAGTTAACTCAGTTAGGATATATATGTCAAAAGATAGGATCAGGCTAGGCCTGAGTGCCTATTGCTGGCACCCTATGGTTGCATTGTATGCCGCTGTGACACTGAGTCACTGCTGAGGTGCAGAGGCAGATTTGACATGGAGGTGGTTTTCCTATAACAGTCCATTTGATCGCGTATTATTTAAATTGGAGTTGCAGTTTAAATGAAATCCATTTAGTTTGGAAATATTAGCGCAGTGGCACAGCAGGTAGTGCTGCTGCCTCACACCTCTAGTAACCCAGGTCTTATCCTGACCTCTGGTGCTGTTACTGAGGAGTTTGCCCATTCTCGTTGTGAGCGTGGGTTTCAATTGGGTGCTCTGGTTTTCTCCCACAGACATTCTGGTTGGTAGGTAATTGGTTTCAGTAAATTACCCCTGGCGTACAGAGAAATAGATTACAGGGAAATGAGTGAGGAAATGGGTATAGTATGAGAGCCAACGTAGACTTGATGGGCTGCATGGCCTCCTTCCATGTTGTATGGAAGTATGAGATCTATGTGTAGATTAAAGGGGAAATACACTGTCATTGGAGCCTGCACAGATTGTACTTGGACTGATAGTTCTTAAGATCAATCCAATGTGGTTTTATTATTTCCAAAAAGATACTTACTACAAAAATTCAAATCATTTGATTCAAAATTAAATCCAAGTCAAGGTGAAACACAAAGGTCACCTGAATGCAAACAAGCTGCTGCAGGTGTTATAAGGCTAAAAATTAGTATTGTGCATGAGTGTTTACTTAAGAGCAATAGAATTAGAAACCAGAACACAATAGCATTGAGCAAGAACATCAGCTGAATGACCCTGCTCTGTCATTCAGCAAGATCATGGCTGATCTACGACCTCAATACTATTTTATCGAGGTCAAAACCCTTAATATCCAGAAAACCATGAATCTCTGTCTTGAACTAAGCCAGTGACCGAGGCTCGACAACTTTCCAGGTAGAGAATTCCAAAGAGTCATCACCTTCTGCATCAAGAAATTTTCCCTCATTTCTGTTGTAAATGGCCTACATCTTATTCTGAGACTGCGACCCTGATTCTAGACTCCTTAGCTTGGGTTAACATTCTCCTTGTATCCAGCCTGTTGAGCCCTGGAAGAATTTGGTAAGTTTCACTGAAATCTCCCCTCAAGTTTTTTTTTAAATTCTGGAGAATAGATGCCTAGTCTACTCCACCTATCCTCTTATGGCAAACATTAGAAACGGTCTTGTGAATCTTCACTGCGCTTCCTCTATGGCAAGCATATTCTCTGTTAGATATAGAGACCAAAACTGTACACAATAATTGCAGTTACATATCTTTAGTCCTGTACTCAAATCCTCTCATAATAAAAGCCAAAATACCATTTGCCTCTCCAATTGCTTGCTCCACCTGTTTGTTTGCTTTGTGATTTGTGTCTAAGGGCACCTATGTCCCTTTGAACATCAACATATTCAGTCTTTCAAAATATAAAAAATTACTCTGCTTTTCTATTTTCTGCACCAAAGTCCATGACATCATATTCTTCGCAACATCTGTTGCTGGTGATGCATTCTTGACCATTCACCACCCCCTCCCCACCCCCCCAAGTCCCTTTACATTCTCCTCCTAGTTTTGTATCATCAGCAAACTTGGAAAAGTGATATATGATCCCTTCAGCCAAATATGCAATTTGTATGATGTTTTTCAATCTGTTACTTTAAAGGAGGCACTACCTGCGTTACCTACCCAGGCATTTCTGGCAGATGAGCTAACATGGCAGCAGCAAAATTGAAAGCAACAAACAATCTGCTGGAGAAACTCTGCAGGTCGAACAGCATCTGTGGGGGGGGAAAGAATTTGTCGATGTTTGCAGGGTTTCGTGATGGGGAGGATTTGTTGATATGTGCAGGGTTTTAACCCGATACATCGACAATTCCTTCCTCTCACCCACCCCGACAGATGCTACTCGACCCACTGATTTCCTCCAGCAGATTATTTGTGGCTCCAGATTACTGCATCTGCAGTTTCTTGTGTCTCTGGCAAAATTGAAAGGTTGCATATAAATTAATTGATTTGATGCAGCCTCTGCCCCTACTTGTAGTGAGGTATATCACCCACCGTGGTCATTGATTAGCAAATTATGGGCATTTTTTAAATTCAGTTGCAGGATATGGGCAATACCTGCCAAACCAGCATTTACTTGCCCAAATCTAATTTTCTACCAACTGAGTGTTTATCGAGGTCATTTCAGAGGACAGTTAAAAATCAATTGTATTACACTGCAGCTTGCAGGACAGCAGTGAAGTCTCCAGCTTTAGATAACTTGTTCTTTTTGTCTGTACCAGGACTGGCCATATTTGATTACCCACTCCTCTCCTTTTATTTTTCTTTCATTTGTATTTTCTGCCCTGCTGGGCATGTCCCAGTAGGCCAGACTACACAACATTACCTAGACTTCACAACATTAGCCAAAGCTCACACAGACAAAGGAGTTTAACTGCCATTTAATAGCTGGGTTATTTCAGCCTATCACCGAAATTCCCTTTGTTCTGCCTTGTACTCTCCCCTACCTTCTCTGCTACCTAGACCAACTTGTTTTTTTCCTCTCTTTCCACAGATGCTGCCTGACATGCTGAGTTTTACTAGACTCCTGAAACAGGCACTCTACTCTGAGCTCTGTCATGCAAGAGATTACCAGATGGGCAAAATATTCAAGGACTTTTTCCTAACCTTCTTGAAAGCTGTAACATTTTACCAATTTATGGAAATGCTTGGCTCATGACTGCTAAAGAAGCACTGAGAACCTCAATCCATTTCTCATGAGCACCCAGAAGCCGAGCCTAAATAGTGGAAGGAGCGCCCTATCTTCAAACTACCCATCCACCCACCTATCAACCACCTCCTGGAGGCCACCTCAGGGCCCACAGAACCACAATGGAACCAAGTCATCCTCAATCCCAAGGGACTGTCCAAAAGAGAAGATTACTGACACAAGTTTATATTCCAGGTTTATTTAAATGAATTTAAAATTGCCAGCTGGTTATGTGGGATTTGAATTCAAATCTCCATCTCAGATTTCTGAGTTACTTGTTGAGTTACATTACCATTGTACTATCACACTCATATCTACATGCTATTATACCTGTAACCCTTTGATCTCTCTGTCAACATGGATCAAGTTTATCACCAGATGCATGGCGCCTGATACTGTACGTAGTACCTCAGTCAAGTGTCTTGGATTAGGTTGGTGTGGAACTCTAAGAAACTATAACATTATTTATAAGCAGAATATTTTAATAGAGGTTTCCATTGCCGTACCTCCTACATAATAAATTGCATTGAACTCATACATTATAGGAACCTAAGGAAACCACATGAAGAATTTTAGAAGACATCCAAAATTATTCACAGCCTAAGGAAAAAAAAGCACAATGAAAGCACTTGGAATGTTTGAGAACTTTACCACATTCTGGTAATTTTTCAGCATTTCAGACTTTGGTTTGAGGTAGTATGTTGGTGGGACAGAGTTCTCATCTCGGCAATACCACTCCTCCAAAATTCTCGTATCCAGCTGCGCCTCCACAGCAGCGTCCAGAATCATCTCAAATTCAGAAGTCTCAACCTCTCCGGGTATGCGAGTGCTGCCATACTTTTCTCCAAACAGTCCCTATGAGACCACAAAGAGGACAGCGCATTATTGAAGTTGCAGCCAGACTACCCCAGCTGAACAAGTGCCAAGATCTGATCTCACTTTATACTCATTACAAGATGGGTGGATTCATTATCTTGTACAGTCAGCTGGTTGCTGCAATCATCTATCTGGAAGGTAGTGAGGTCAGGGGTGAAATACCTACTGTCAGTAATTCTAAAGGTCCTTCAAATGATGGCTAAGGTTTACTGGAGGCTTATACGTGGGGACCAGGGGTGGGTGACCAATGAGAAAGATTCCACCAGCTCCAAAAGAAGCTATTCTCCTAGATGCGGTAAAATGTAATGATTCCACGTAAGATCAGCACTTAGTGAGTTTTTCTTCATTGATTGCACAGGATACTTTTGTATGATTGCTCAGAATGAGTCAGCACTGAACTAGATTTAGATTATGACAGAACATTTAGTAGCATGCGTACTTGCGATAGGAACTTGGGATAGTAAGTTGTTCTGGTGGCTTATCTTGAGAGATTCCTTGAGGTCAACCAAAATCGTTCTGACCTGTAAGCATGCCTGCCCAGTTTTTGCATTGAATCTACTACCATTGTTACTAAATCAGTGCTATTCCGATTGGGCCTTTCATGACAGCCCTCCTTATCTGCACTACTGGTAGGTTTAGACAGCACAGCACTAACAAAACAAACTGTTAGTGTCATAGTGTAATACAGCACGCAAACAGGCCCTTTGGCCCAACTCATCCATGCCGACCAAGATGCTCATCTAAGCATTTGCCCGCGTTTGGCTCATATCCCTCTAAACCTTTCCTATCCATGTACCTTTCCAAATATCTCCTAAATGTTATTGTACCTGCCTCAACCACTTCCTCTGGCAGCCCGTTCCATATACGCACCACCCTCTGCATAAAGAAGTTGCCCCTCAGGTCCCTTTAAAATCTTTCACCTCTTGCCTTAAACCTATGCCCTCTGTTTTTGATTCCCTTTCCCTGGGAAAAAGACTGTGTGCATTCACCCTATCTATGCTCCTCATAATTTTATACACCTCTATAAGGTCACGTCTCAATCTCCTACACTCCAATGAGTAAAGTCACATCCTGCCCAACCTCTCCCTGTAACTAAGGCCCTCGAGTCCTGGCAACATTCTCATAAATCTTCTTCGCACTCTTTCCAGCTTAATGACATCTTTCCTATAACAGAGTAACCAAAATAGGAGAACCTTATTTAAGCTGCTTCCATTTTACAGCAAAATGATTTAAATGGCAGAGGAAGCTATTTACCTTTGCTTCAGCTGCTTAATTGAAACTTATTGTCCACTGGGGACATTGGAGTCAAATAATTAAAATTGGAATTGACAGCAACACAAGTGACTGCCAGGAAAATTTGTTAAGGAAATGAATCTGACTCAACACTCCTCCCAACCACCACGTTATCCCACAAGTGGAAGAGGGAGCGAGGAAAGGGAATCTGATTCCCAGTGTAGCGGTTAGCATAATGCTTTACAGCGCCAGCGACCCAGGTTCAATTCCGGCTGCCGTCTGTAAGGAGTCTGTACTTTCTCCCCGTGTCTGCTTGGGTTTTCCCGGGTGCTCTGGTTTCCTCCCACATTTCAAAGACGTACGGGTTAGGAAGTTGTGGGCATGCTATGTTGGCACCAGATGTGTGGCGACGCTTGCGGGTTGCCCCCAGAACATTCTACGCAAAAGATGCATTTCACTGCATGTTTCGATGTACATGTGACTAATAAAGATATCTTACCTTATCTTTATGGAGTAGAAATTCTCCCTGTCATATGCGCTAAATGTGCGTAGTACTCCAAATTTTAAGAAGTGTACTACACCACGCTATGTTGCGTTTTGTGTGTTGTTGTCTGAATCTACGTGCCTATGATGCTGCTGCAAGCAAGCTTTTCATTAGACCTGTACCTCACCATACTTGTGCATATGACAATAGACATGACTTGACTTAATTACTGCATACACCAGTGTATACACCAGAGGATGAATTTTGACATCTGTATTCTAGTCTAGATCTATTGTCGGAAAGGATTCACTCAAACACCATAATCCTGAATCTTCTCTTGTGGGTTGGGAAGTGTTGCAGGTGGTGGGTGGGGGAGGAATTCTGCTGCGACAGCACTCTGCCAGCCCTGCCACCAGATGTCACTGCCGACAAGTTCTGGCAGGTGGAATGTGTGTGCAGCCTGTCTGCCAATTGTACTGGACGGGGGTGTAAAAACATAATTTAATCCTAAAACATATTTCAGATGACTTCAGCCAAGCAATGCTATATACAAGAAACACTGATAAGATTCTGGTACGTAGCTAGGGTTATGATTTCAAGTGATCGCTTCAAAGCTTAAATCTTTAAAAGTAAGTTGGCCACACAATGCTGTTTCAGACAGGCAAAAGAACCAACACCTTGAACTTATATAGCACCTGTAACTCAGGAAAACATCCCAAGACTCATCTTGCTTCCCTCTCACTGGGGAAGAACACAAAGTCTCTTCCACCCAGCTACGTTGTGGTAGTGGTCCTGAGGCTGACCCCAATGACTGGACCTAGATTAGCAGTGCTTCCAACTAGGAGCCGAGCAGAACACCCAGAAATCTGTGCTCATTAGTTAGCCCAATACACTGCTGTACAATTATTTTGTTGTCCTAAATACCACCCTGAATTTATCTAATAATTAATGCAACTCAACTTGTGACGATATGAGAATAGTAGTTATCTGCCTTGTGGATACTTTACAGACTGTTCAAGGATAGCATCTTTTTTTTCATTTTGGGCAAGGTATCTTGAGCCAATACTCTTAAAAAAAATTAATAAATGGTTATTCAATAATTCATTCCACTAACAGTACGTTGGGTTTGTGGGTTTGCTTCTCTGCTCATCAAAGGGCATGATTCAGGCTGAATATGCAAGATTATGAAATATTCTGGGAATTTTATTTCTGCACATCAATAAATGTTTATGTAAAGCCACCCTCAGTGACTGACCTGGCCTCTGATAAAAAAAAGCAGCCTACAAACATTCCACTAGGTGACAGTCTAAGCAGACCTTTAAATTGGTACACTGAATTTAATCAATACCATTCTTCTGCTGGACCACAAGGAATATAGATTTAATTGCATGGTAAGAGATTTTATGAAATGCATGTATTAATGTTCAGTCTAATGTGAGTCTCCAGGAGTGGGGGCAATCATCCATCAAACCAGAAGCACATAGAATGGATCAGGAAAGGTCGATTGCTCTGTCAGGTTAAATCCAATATGATTATCCATGACCTTTGTTAGGACATTCTGTTTGATGAAATTCCAGTAAAGATTAAATAGTTTAATATATAAAACACAAAGTCTGACAAATCAAAACATGGTAAATTTAAACATTTTGTGGTGCTTGTCCAATGTGCTACATTGGCTTGGGAGAAATTCAGACTGTGACACTGTTTTCCTCTAGTCAAGCATTAAATGAAATCTTGGATACAAGCTGAAACTTGGCTTGAAGTAACAATCAGAATCTCAGCATCAAATGCAGGATCAAAACCATCATAACAATTAATAAATTTTCCCAATTGGTTTCAGAGTACTTTTGTTTAATTTGGTGGCTGACATCTCCTTCAGCTGGTGCAGAACTTCATGCTCTAGGAGCTTGGGGCAAACATTATCCATTATGTGCTAATGAACTAATTCAGCTGATCAGTTAATGAGGAGTCCACTGGTGCAAGGCTTAATTAACAGATAGGAAATACTTATGGCAAGACTGTTTCTTTGACAGGAAAGAGGGAAGCGAGAAGAGGTCAATTTGAAGGGTGCCTCAGATTATTTACCCTTTCCTAGACTGACGGACCTTTTGAGAAATGAGTACACATATTAGCTAACACTGAGTTTTACACTTCCCATCTCCCACTGATAGTGCAGAATAATTGCTGCATTGTAGTTAGCAGATGTCTTGATTGGTTGTGTGCCCCAAGAAGGCATTGAGAACTTTGGGTCTTTATAATGGCACCATGTGGAGGCCAAGTATAAACAGTGGAAGAATTTCACAATATCCCAAATAACTCAATCTGTCAAGCATTACATGCCCCATCTGTAACAGAGTCTGTGGTACCTGCAAAGGATTCTCCAGTCTCCTGAGGACTCACAGAACTGGAGTGGAAACATGTCACCTTGAATCCCAAGGGACCGCCTAAGAGGGAGAAGGACTAGTTTTAAGTAGCAGGTGAGTAATGTTAATGACAGTCAGCTTCCAGATAAACATTGCCATGCACAAACTTCTGAGATACTATTCTGTTTAGAGCTGTACAGAATTGGTGGCATCTTGGATTAGGCTGTGGAGAATGTATTCTTTTATCAATTGCAAATTTGTCAATTGAAGCAATAGCATCCTTGCTGGTCAAGAGGGACTGTCAGCTCCCAGTGTTGAAGTTAATCAGCGGGCTATCCTTGGTGATGTGCACCAATGTTTGGACTACACAGCAACTGGGGTTATCTTGAAGACTGCACTGGTCTTGGTTGGCTGCAGAGACGCTATGCCCACTCCTGGTGATAACGGCCTCTGATGATGTAAGAGGTTGAAACCTCGTAAAGCTGAGAGCACAGCGGGTGTGGAATGCCACTCATTTATTGTAGTACGACCAGTGTGACTGTCTTGACCACAGTGGATGTCGTGATGAATGCTGATAGATTGAAAAGGTAATTGAAAAAAAGTAAATTTGGGTTGGCATATACATTCTCAAGCAGCCTGTCTGTTGTAATGCCCTTCTAAATGCAAGGCATGGTGGGAGTGGGGGGGGGGGGGGTCACTGAAATGCCTCAAAACTGGAGCCAAGGAGAAGGAGTCAGTCACACAGTTCATGTCCACAGGTTTGGTATGCACTGACTGGCTCCATACTCTGTTGTTGATATGAGGAGGTAAGGGCTTGGGTCTTTTGGGTTGAGAAACTTGCACTTCATAGCTACTGCTTGCTTGATGATAAGTTTATTGCATGCCTTGACATTCACTGCTGTCTTCTTTGGATAACATTCATATGTTAATATACAGTCCAGGGTCCAGCCTAGGTAACTTGGGATTGTTTCATGATCAGCCTTTAACCATTTAATACTTTGTTTGTTCCTGCATTGACACAGTGAAGGTAAAATATCCTACAGAGGTATTGGCGTGGATTGAAGGTGGTCCAGTACTTGGCTATGTTTATAAGGTTTCCTAGACTGAGCTGAGAAGAAATTTCTTCACCCGATGGGTAGTGAACCTTTGGAATTCTCCACTCCATGTTGAAAGCAGAGATTTGTGGATATTAAAGAGTTTGGAGTTATGGGATTACTTTTACTTTTTATGATATTTGATATTTCTGCATAAAAGCAGGATTATAATATTTGGCTCAAAATAATCATTTCACAAACAAAATGATGTTTTGTATCTTATTATTATACACTGTTGATCATGTCAATTAGCTCCCTCTCTCCTTGGTGCACCATTTGGTATGATTCCTGCTAAGATTCTGGAGCAGTGCTACAGTTGTATAAAAAGACTCATACAGAGTGATTTTAATATCAAATCCTGTGCAAACATCCGTCAGTACTATCTGTGTTACTCGAAACAATAAGCAATTACTGCACAGTAAGAAGTTGTTTGATGAAGTTTATCATATAAATGCAAATACAGTACTGCATTGATTGAATTTAAATTGTTCCTCAGCTTGAAAAAGCCAAACTGTTTGCTGAAATGTACCAGGAACTCAACTGTAACGCAAGTCAAAGTTGAGTTTATTGTCATATGCACAAGTACATGTCTTTAGAGTACCAGTTTAGAAATTGATCAATGTGACACTACTCTTTTAAGACCTGCGTCACTATACTGTACGAAATTCAGTCCAGTAGTTCCATGTATGGTACACTGTAATGTGTGGAATTTCATCATTTTCTGTGCAATTCTCGTCTTGAGTGCTAGTAACTGAAGTTGAGTCATATTTTTCACTGCACACTATTCACTACAGATACACCATTTAAGGGGCTATTCTTCACTTTTCATTTTCTTATTCACCAAAGGAGACTTTCAAATTACTTATGCAGTGAGCTGCATTGAAATTGGAAGGCTGCTTGATGACTTGGGAGGTTACTACATGTTGTCTCTGGACATGTCTCTGGTGCATTGCCAGTTATCCATTTAGCAGCTCTTTGTCATAGATGCTTCGGTGATGGTTCTACCTCTATGCTGCATGAGCTGGAGTTACAGAACAAGTGTTGGAAGAAAGGCAGACAATCCTTGTTAGCCCAGAGGTGGGATGGAGGGGGCAGGGAATGGGCTCTTGTTCAAAGACCTTATCCCCTAAGAGTAAACAGGAAGCAGCTCTTCTGTCTCTAGCTCTGTATCCAGAAGGTAAATTTGACTCTGTGCAGACAGAGCTACACCAAGCACTGATACTTGGACTGCCCTCCACAAAGTGATCAGTGTCACTGTTACCCCAAACTTTATGGTCTCTGGATCATTACAGATTGCATGTCCCAGTTTGCTGAGACAACAGCATTACAGAGGCCATTGATTATTCCTGATTAAGCAAAAAAAGTTTACTGAGCATAAATTTTCAGATTATTATAGTGCAAAGAAACTACATTTAGATGAGGTTTATGCTTGTCCTTCCTTTGAAGCACCTTTCCAATGTAACTTGCTGGTCTCTGTAGTGCCCCTGCTCTGGCTATAGCCAGGCTGTTCCATTATCAGTGGTTGGATTGCAGATGGCCCTGACAGGTGCCAACAAGCAGCTCCAAATCCCAGTGGTTGAATAGCATCAGTCTGAGTTAAGTGTCTGTGTACATCTGTGAGGATACTGCAAAGAATCAGCAGTTTGTGGAAAGATGCTGGCATCCTGAGAGAGCTGCATGATGCCATGGGCATTCTTTGGGATTTGGGTATCTAATGGCATTTTCATTTGATATAATGAAGATCACGTCACTTCTATCCTTGCCCCTGGATCTGTAATTGACTCAAAGATGGCACTGTCTGTGCCTTGACGGCAGGTAAGTACTTCAGGCTGGCAGCTCCCTCACCCTGACAAAGGTGGTCTGCTTCAGGGTGACCACAAGCAGATGTCTGTTGGTGCAGACTGAAATTCTGTTGTGGCTCACACACACATTGACCGCTCTCCACCTATGCCTCAGTGGAAGCAGAAATCTTCTCCATCAGTTCAGGTAAAATAACAACTTTTACTAGACAGTTGGGCAGGTCCATGGATCGGAAAGGTTTAGAAGGTTATGAGCCAGATGCTGGCAAATCGGACTAGCACGGATGGGACATCTTGGTTGGCATGGAACTAATTGGGCTGAAGGGCCTGTTTCTGTGCCGTAAAACTCTGAGCCACTCAGCAGTGAGAGTGTAAATGTCATTGAGGTGCTAACGACTTCCCAATGAAAAAGGACATGACCCTGATTCCATAAAGTCCGGCAATAGGTTAGAAATGAATTCCTCTAATACTTGTTATCCTCTCTCGCAAGCTCAAAGGTAGGCTGGACAACAGATCAAGCATTTCTACATGCAGTCTTCCCAGACCTTCCGCTAACATGGTTGTCATCCGAGCTGTTTGGAGCAAAACTGGTGTGTGAACTTGCTGTCCAGAGATCCGACATGTTAGCATCTCTAGCCCTCTGACCTATCTGCAGCCTATTGGTGCCAGTGTTTCCCCATGTGAAAAGTGAACCTTTGCCTAGTCCTTGCCATGCCAACATCTGAACTGGTACTTGGGATAGTCAGGCAATACCTCATAACTGCTGTTGATATCAGGGCTGTAGTCCTTAAAGAAACCTGCTCACTAAACCACAGTACTGCAGGTAGTGCCCTGGGATGTGATATCTTCCTCCTCTGCAGACTGGGGCTCCTGTATGGGGTGGGGGCTGAGCATCTTGTATTACCTGTGACTCTGCAATGAGAAAACCTCGAGGGGCTTGGTAATGATGAGTGTGTAGCTCAGCACACATGCATGCATATAAAAACTGAACATTCATTATGCCGTGGTAAGTGAGTTATGAGGGCAGGAAGCATTTAAGAGGGTTGCTTAAGAACTTGAATTCCTCTCCAGCTGTGACATCCTTAGCTTCAGCAGGGATCAGGCCCTTATCCCCTCCATTTTTGTGACAGAGCTGGCTGTTGCAGCAGTCTGTTTCCTGCAATACAAGGGGAAAACGTAGCAAGGTGTTTGCAATGATTGCTGTAGTTCAGTTGTTGTGCCCGAGTGTGCAATGTGAGCTGTCATAAGTGTTGAGGTTATGAGGAGCAGGTAATGACAGTAAATGACTTGGCTTGGTGGGCTTGCTGCTGGTACATGTTTTTGCATTGTGAGCTGTGAGTTGCATAAGTGTTGCTGCTCGGTGTTATAGTTTATCAGCTACTGTTAGGAAAGTCAGAACACTCACATTGATGAAGAAAGGGAGACCATGGAGTTACTTTCAACATTAAACTCAGATCTGGGAAATGTCACTCCATCAGATTGGCCACTTCCTCCAATGTACATTCCATGTCTGCTCTGACATAGCTCAGGGCACCCTGGTTCACGTCATGTATCTCCTCTTCTCTGCCTTTGCCACAAGAACTGCAGGGCCTGTGTCCAAGAAACAACAGGCACAGTCTCTCCTCTCCACTGCCTCCTCCTGAACTACTTCATTGCATTGTCTCTCAGACACTACATTGAAGTGGTTTAGTGGGTAGGTGCTCTTTAAGGACTGGAAACCTGATACCAATTGGTGCATGAATCAGTGGCAGCTGCGAGGTACTGCAGGACTAATGACAGCTAAATGCACAGTAACAACTTAAATGAAATGTAGCATGCACATACACATCTGAACTAGGATCACAAATGGACAGTACATCCCAGCTGCACCAATATGAACTGGTGCAGGTGGACTGTACAGTGCAAGTTCAGTGCACCTACTTAAGTGGGAAAGAACCTCTCAACCATAATGCTTTTGATATGGTAGGTAGATTATATCACAATTCATCTTTGGATTCTGGAGATCATGAATTCAAGGGAAAGGTAATCTTGTAACCTAACAAACGTAAAAGAAACAGGTTTCAGTTTGAAGACTCTGTCAGAACTGGGAAAGAAAGAAAGAGAACAAGTTGGTTTTAAGTTGCAGAGAGGACGGAATAGGGATGGATAAAACAGAGGGAATATCTCTGATAGATGAAACCAGGGTTGCCGTGGGTATGAACTTTAAGCAAGGCCATCCAATTGATGGGTTAATGAGGGCGATTTAGGATTGAGGAATAGCACCTGCTGTCTGGGCATGTGGTAGCTTCCGCATCCAATATTGCATTTTATGGTTTCAGGTAACTCACCTGCTCTGTCTGTACAAGAATTGGCCAGTACATCTGTGATATTGGCTTAGCTTTTTTTCCTCCTAATTAGCACTGCCAGATCCTCTGGGCATGTCCTACAGCTCTGCAACTTCCAGCTTTTATGTTCTTTACTTTGTGTCCTCATTTTACAGTTTTTATGTTTGTTCAGATTCTCTCTCTACCTGCCCCCAGTAACCCATTGACTATATGGCCCCATACACAGCAACCCTAATCTCACTTTATCAGAACTATTCCCTTTGTCCTGCCCATCCTTCTCTGCAGCTTAAAACCAACTTGTTTTCTCTCTATCCAAGTTCACCCCATGGCAACCCTGGTTTCTTCAACCTGAAACATTAGCCCTGTTTCTCTTTCCATGGATGTTGCCTGACCTGCTGAGTGTCCCTGCATTTCCTGCTTTTATTTCAAGTTTCAAGCAGCTGCAGTTTTTGATTTTCATATAGATATCATGTGCTCTAGTCTACACTCTAACTAAGTACCGCCATGAATAAAGATTATATTCATGTGTTTGTCATCACAGTACTTGATTGGAGCAAGGTTACAGACCCTGCCTTACAAGCAGGACCTTGCATTCAGTTAGGATTCACAACTTTCTTAGATTGCCAGACTTATCCATGTATTGGCTGCATTTGCAATCTGTCAATTGGTAAGGTATTTCCTGTTCCCTATTGGAGGAAGTTATAGTGGTGGTGAAGGAGCTGTGCCATATGCAAAGAATTGTGATTTTGTTGAAAGGGAGAGAACTGCAAGAATTGTAAGGACCTGATCCAGATCTGCCTGGAAAATAGAGGTGAAATATCTTTATGCTTTTCTTGTAGTCCGCTAAGTCTGCGAGTATTGCGGCTTTTGCAATTTCATTCTAATGTGATGAAGAAATTAATTTTGGCAGAGATATTTAAAGGAATTAATGAATATAAAGAGCCTTCATACGTATTTGTCCTTTTAGTAATTTAGCATTGTCAGACCTTGTCAGTTGTCTGGAATCTCCTGGAATGGGTGACTGATCTCCAAGTGAAGCAGGAAGATTAGTTTGCATGTCTGTGTTTCTGTATCCCCAAGGCCCAGATTCTCAATGCCCACCCTGTATCATTCTGGTCATCTCCCAGTCAGTGTCCATCTTTACTGTTGGCCTATCAGACTGTCTATTCCATGTAAGGTCTTCCTGCCCATTTGAATATTAACTTAAGAAGAAATTATGAGCAAAGACAAACTCTAGGGGGTTCTGGCTAATAGAGTGCAAGTGTAATAACATTTGTTAAATGAAGTGAATTGGTGTCTCAAGCCCAATTATTAAACCAAATATGGGCAAGACATGCAGCAGTTGGCTTACTAAAAATTCACACATGAACTGCTAACAATTTTTCAACTACTGTTAATTCACTTGCAGATTTCCAATTAACCTTCTGCAGGTGAGGTCCTACTGGTACCAACTTTTATGACCTTGGTTTGTGCTCCTGCTGTCAAATTGGTGATCAAAATTTAACTTCAATAAAGTCAAGTTCAACAGAGGGAAAAAAGAATGTTAATAATATCAGGTGCATCACATCTGTATCTCCTACTGAGCTTTTGGAATTCATCCAAACATTTTCTTTCTTTTCCTCATTAATCTGAACTACCACATACTTTAAACTCAGGAATGTTGCATAATAGTCTGGGGAGAGAAGATTAAATGCAATCACTGGAAAACTTATAAGTTATGAAACAAAACTTAAGAGTTTTTAGCATTAAATGTAAATAGTTATATACCCACAACAAAACATGGACCAGCAGATGTTTTCAGGCAATCTTCTAAAAGCCTCATCCGAATTCTATGGAGATCTGGGTTATCCCATTCTTCTGGATCCAGTCCCCAGTAAACATCTATTACCTGCAATTTTGAAGTATGAATAGTAATCATCTAAGACATATAGACTATTTGCCATAAGTGTCAGAACAATAGAGAAAACAATTGCAACAAGAAAAGATTGTTGGAAAGATAGAGCTTGGGAACTAGAGGCACAAAAATTGCCATTTGACAAACCAAAAGTCTATGGCCTTCTGATTATGCAAATAATCAAAGTCCAACTTCTAAATGCAAAAGGGCAAAATAATGGAGATTGACAGAGAGAACAGGTGATGTAACGTCTGACTTAAACTGTGACATAATTTGGTTACAAGTGTGCAAACAAATCATTTCCCTTGGAGCATAGAGAATGTCACGGTGAGAGTGTTGCAGAAGCCAAAATGTGAGATTAACAAGATGAACAGAGGAAACAAATTTTGAGGAATAAAAAAAAACAAACTCTCCTGTGCAGTTATATTCTTTCAATAAAATTTCCATCTTCCTCAGATTGCCCTCTGCAATATAAAAGCTTCTTGTCAATATTTGCACTTCTTGTCACAGCTCAAAATGCTAGGTACCAAGCAGAAAGTTATAATGCTGATAATTGATAGGCTGGTGGAGAAGAGCTTCAATTGCTGATGATCGCATCCATTAATACAATCTCAATACTTCAGACAATTAGCTTAGTGGGTAATTGTTGCTAGGTGAGAATTACCGATGGAGGAGAATAACACAAAAAAGTGTTACACTTGTGCAAAAGCTCAGAAATGCAAGTACTCTGACTAAAATTCAGACTCAGTAGGGTTAAAGATGAAACCAGGTGAAACTGGTAAACCAGAAAAAAGTATTAATATCTCATGTTCTTGTATTTGGTTTAAATATCGGGTGTTGTGCCAACTGACAAGGAGCTAAGGAAGGTTGTGAATGCTGTAAAGGTTAAATGAAGTGGATAGGGAGCTTCCAATGGCAGTAGGAAATGTGATTGCACACTGCAATTCACAAACACCCATTGGTTCTTCCTTCTACCTTTCTAATGCCAATACTGATCCTCCAAGATGCAGTATTAAAGATCCTGAAGCCATCTAGAGAATTGTATATAACACTTGGAATCAGCAGTATTAAAAAGCTGTGGTGCAATTGTTTAGTGAACTGAATGGAATAGCAACACAGTACGTGGTGCTCCAGTTCAATGTGCCCAAGCTACTGTGAAATTTAAACCCTACTTCACACATCATTATAGAAGTGCGCATTTAATGACAGTATGAGTTTAATAAGTGAACATACTGCGATGAAGATTGTTTTCCACACTGATGCCCAATTTCCTTTTCCATGCCGATGCACATTAACAGATAAAATGAAAAGAAGCTGTTTAGTTCAGGCTCCCTATATAGGCAGCAGCTCCAAGCTTTCTTGTGAGGATGCTACCGACTGCAGGGGCTTAAGGATATACTTGAAGCTAATAGGAGCCCAGGAACCAACTACTTTCAGCTTGGATTAATTTGGTGCCAGAACAAGGAGACTTTCATTTTGCCTCAGGCTCAGTTTACAATTGGGCAGAGCACAAATATAAAAAGTGACGGAGAGGGAGGACAGAATTGAATATTTAGATAATGCCTCAAAAATTTAGTAATTGAAAGAAAACTTTCACCATAAGCACTATTAAACAAATTTTCATGCACTGATTTCAGTCAAATGGAATCAGTGGGCAATCTGCTTTGCCACGTCATTACCCAGCCCCTGAAGACAAACACTTACACAATGAGATATTATTGAGGAGGCAAAATAATATACCTGGTTTCATACATCTCAAAACAAACATGAATCTATTTACTTTATCAACTGCTTGATAAAAAGTATTGTTCAGTTGTCATCAGAATGATAAGGTTTGAAAATTTATGCTGCACTCTTCCTTCCAAGCACTTTGTAATTGATGGAAGAGTTGACTGTCTTCTGTCTCATTCATGATTGCAATATGTACATAAGCAGTGAAACAAAAACCAAGCTCTATATGAGGATGTGTTCTTTCATCCCTTTAGGAAAAAAATCTGGGCTTCACAGCCACTTACCAGACACCTGTATGCAGGTAGCCACAAAGAGAAAGATCAAAATAATATGGCATTAACGATCTCAGGATGTGCCACAACACTTCACAGCCAATGAAGTGTTGCTGCTGTTGTAACACAGGGAACTGCAGTACAAATGGACAGGACAACTGTCAGCTTCAGTTAACACTCCAACAATTTCTGATCATTTTCTCATCATGCATCCTGCCCAAGTGTGAATGCTCTGTCCATTACCTGGAATTCAAGCCCATAGTTTTCCCTGCAGAATTCCCTCAGCTTAGGGTACACATGCTCCTTCAGCGACTTCCTTTCTGCTTCTGTGTCTGTGAGGAGAAATACATCAAAATACCACAACTTATTTCCAAACATCACCATCGAAAGAGGTGTTTCTTCTCACAGGAAAAAAAAACTGTGACCAGGACAATGTGCAGCTTTTTGTGGAAAACAGGAAGAACCACTCATATTTAACAATTAGTAAAAATCATCTACTGAAAAAGTGTGTGACTTGTGCTTTCAAATATAAAGATATGAAAAGACACCTCAAAAAAATTCATAAGAGAATTTTGTTTCAGTATGTAAAAGAATGCAGGTAGAATTTATAAATTCTGCATTGATTTTATTACTTTTGAAATTATACCACCAACCTTTGCAGCAATGCAAACTTATTTTGAACTCAGAGCAGTCATAAATTTCAAATATACTCACTTTTGCAGGTGCTACACACCAAGCCTGTAAAAATTTATTCATGGACTTTATTTGTCACAGCTTCCAAAGTTACTTTGCATAAAACAAACACAGCATACAATCTCCATAAAGTTTCTGTAACATCTTCCCATTAATCAAAAGTTGTTGCTTGTTTTGATGCCAGAACATGATCTAAGAAGTTTTCACTATTTTTGCACCTACAACACAACCCATCAATAGTCCAGACTATAACATTCTGTACCCTTTATCATTCTTTGACTAGAATCTTGTCTCCCTGCTAAAGACAAGTTATACTTTTATTAGCAAGTAAGAGTATCTAAGGAAATGCATTTTATTCCAGTCAGCAGTGAAGGGACAATACTTATAGCTGACCATGAGACCCACATGCTCTGGCATGATTTCCCTTTCCCTGACGTGGTTCATTGCCATGCACACCCTATTGGGATTCTGACACCCCAGCAACAGAGATATCATCAAGTAGGATGAGCAACCAATCAGGTTGAAGATTTCTCACTAAACACCTACCAGGAAGTAACATGCCCTGCTTTTTAATTGGCCAGATCGACCTGAAGTTAGCCCACTGCTCAAATGTCCCTGCATTCACCTAATCTGAATATGGAGGTCTGATGACGATGGCCCTCTGCAGCAAGTCTGAGCAATGACTTGTCCTGGGGAGGCACATGGTCGAGGTCTCATCCCTGGAATGTTCCTGACAGGGTTTGACAGGAGGGAAAGATGAGAGTGGAGCCTTGGCTGCTGTCAGAGGTTTAACAAATTTTTGACACAGTTAGAAACAATTAAAATTTTAGACAAATTATTTAAAAATATATCTATTTTACCTCTTGCTTCTTGATTCACAGACTGTGTATCCCTAGTGAAATCAATGGGGTCTCTGACCCTGCTTCAGGTCTGACTGGGTGTGACAATAGAAAGGTAGGTCCCCAGTGTAATGACTGGTTCTGTTAAGACAACGTTTTTGAAGACTGCAACAGCACACTCGGCAGAGGAGTAGGGTATCTCTTAGCAGCACCTGCTTCAATTTTGTGTTTGACTACGAATGGGCTGATATCAGAAGTTGGCAGCAGTTTTGCAGACAAACCACAGTGAGTACTGACAGTTTAATTGTCATTACAACAGCAAATTCTGGGCTGTTATTTATTCACCTGTTCCAGACTTTATTTATACACTTTTATAACTCAGTATAGTTAGTTCAGTGAATTTGAGGTACTTTTTAAAATCATTATAACATCATGCAAGCTGTGTAACCAGACATGTGCTTCTGGTGGTCAAATAACTAAATAAATATTTAAATTCATAAAATTTTCACTGAATGTGTTCTAAGTATTTCAGTTAACACTAATCCATTGTGGTATAGCCAAAAAAGCTGAGAAATCAGCATTTATTTAGCATTATGGTTACAAGTTTAGAGGAATCCACAGACTGCATACTCACCCAATGTGAACAAATGATTCATTCTCCCTGATTTTTTTTCCTGGCTTGTCCAGTTTCAATTATATTACTTTTTTTAAATTAATAAATTGAAAGTTAATTGAAAACTTAGTTTTCAAAACAGAGACAATGAAAAATCACGAAGGAAGAAGAGAAAAATATAGATTGGAAAACTTAATTATGTAAGACTTTTTTATATATTCATTCCGCAAAAACTGAGCATCACTAGAAGGGCCAGCATTTATTACCCATCCGAGATTGTCATGTTCTTGAACCGCTGAAGTTTTTTTTGGTGAAGATACACCTGCAGTGTTAATGGCTTCAGCAGTGACAGTGAAGGAATGGCAACATAGTTCCAAGTCAGATGTAGTGTGACTTGTAGGGGAAATTGATGCTGGTGTTCCCATGTGCCTCATGCACTTTGTCCTCCCTGCCGGGAAAAGTTGTGGGTTTAGGAGGTGCTGTCAGAATAACTTGGGTAAATAACTTTTGAGATAGTATACACAACAGTCACATCAGGAGATAAAAAAACAGGAGCAGGGGTAGGCCACTCAGCCCCTCAAGCCTGCCCTGCCATTTAATACGATCATGACTGATCTGCCATAAAGTTCATAAATTCATAAAATTATCCCTGAATCTGTTCTGAGTATTTCAGTTACCACTAATCCATTGTGATAGAACCAAAAAAACAAGAGAAATCAGCATTTATTTCTTCTCCTCTGTGCCAGTTTCCCATAGCCCTCAATTCCCTAATTTTTCAAAAATTCATCTCCTTTCTCTTTTAATACTCCCAATGACCTAGCCTCCACAGCCCTTCAGGACAGAGGATTCAAAAGATTTATCTGCCTCTGTGAGAAGTTCCTATGCACCTCAGTTTTAAATATTGTAACTATGTCCTTTTGTTTGGGATTCTCCCACTAGTGGAAAGATCCGACCTTGCCAAGCCCCCTAATCATGGTGCTGAGTTTCCTGTTGGAGCTGCATTCATACAGAGAAGCGGAGAGTATTCTATTACACTCCTGACTTGTTCTTGTCAGATGCTGAAAAGACTTTAGGGTGTCAAGGGGTGAGTAACTCATCACAGGATACGGAGACTCTCACCTGCTCTTTGAGCCATGGTATTTATGTGAATGGTCCAGTTGAGTTTCTGGTCATTAATGACCCCAGAATTTGATAGCAGGAAACTCATTGAATGGAATGCCATTGAAAGTCATGTGTAGGTGAATAGACTCTCTTATTGGAGATGGCCAATATTTGGCACTTGGGTGGCACAAACATTACTTGCCACTTATCAGCTGATGTGTGAATGTTGAGTCAGTCTTGCTGTATGCATGCCTGGGCTACTTCCTTTGCTGAGGAATTGTGAATGGATTTGAACAGTAATTGATACACAATCTTAATTCTAACCTTTCATTGGAAGGTCTTTGATGAAGCAGCTGAAGCCGGTTGGGTCTGACACTACCCTGTGTTACTCCTGTAGTTATTGACCTCTGACAATCACAACATTCTTTCTTTGTGTGAGGTTTTCCCCTTGATACACACTAACTTTAGTTTTCTTTAATTAGTGTCTGACACATTCAATCAATGTATATCTTAGCCTACTTTTGCACAATGGTACGAAAAAATATTAAATCCATGTCACACAAAATGGCAATGGCAGTGAGTTGAAGGAACTAATTGGATCTAAAATCAGAAAATACTGAAAGTATTCAGAGTCAACAATCTTTCACCTGAATTTTGATGAAGGGTCTTTGACCTATAACATTAACTTTGTTTCACTCTCTGCAGATGCTATCTGATCTGCAGAGTATTTTCAGAATTTTGTTTATATTTCAGATTTCTAACATCTGCAGTTTTTTTGCTTTTGGATTAGAGTTTTGCTGATAATCGTAAATCGGTATTATTTTGTATTTGTGATCACAACATTGTTCATACTGATTAAATATAGTCTTCCCTCTCATTGCCAGTTTCTTATCATCCAATATTTATGACAGGACAGGATGCATTTACCTGCTGAATAGCATTCCTTCAGTAAAAGTGGGTGTGGAACTTAACCTTTTTCTATGTATATTAGGCAATTTGCAAATTATGATAAATACCCATTATTAAGTGTATTCTGTTGGTTACTCATAACATGAGAAATACCTAAGAATTGTAGATAAAAGCAAGCATTAACAATTTATATGAGTACGTCTGTTCTTCTGCAATCCTACCACAGAAATTATGATTATAAGTTTGATTTTAAACATATGCACAAATACTTTTGAATACATGAATGCAATGACCCAAATTTCAAGTCAAATTTGGGAATAGTTTCCTCGTTCAAGTACTGCCTTAAGATTTGCTGCAGGTGTTCCATATGATAAGGATGTTGAGGAGCAGCTGTGTTCTTGTCAGGTTTGCTCAATCTCTCCTAAAGTTTCTCCATTTAGGATCTTTCAGTGTCTATCCAAATATTTGTCCTCCCATATTAGAACATAGAACAGTACAGCACAGGAACAGGCCCTTCAGCCCACAATGTTGTGCCAAACTAATTAAACTAGTAATCAAATGCCCAACAAGACTAACCCCTTCTGCCTACACAATGTCCATATCCCTCCATTTCCTGCACATTCATGTGCCTCTTGAACATTCATGAGCCTCTTGAACGCACCTATTGTATTTGCTTCCACTATCACCGCTGGTAGTGCATTCCAGGCACCTACCACTCTCTGTGTATATATAAAAAAACACTTGCCCCAGACATCTTCTTTGAACTTATCCCCTCTCACCTTAAATGTATACCCTCTGGTATTAGACATTTCAACTCTGGGGAAAAAAAATACCAGCTTCTACTCTATCTATGCCCCTCATAATCTTATAAACCTATGAGATCTCCCCTCAGCCTCCGCCGCTCCAGAGAAAACAACCCAAGTTTGTCCAACCTCTCCTTATAGCACATGCCCTCTAATCCAGGCAGCATCCTGGTAAACCTCTTCTGTACCCTCTCCAAAGCCTCCAAATCCTTTGACATTTTATTAGTCAAAAGATGCAGCAAAAAAACTTTATGTACTTCTCTCTGGCAAAAGGTGAAACTATTGACTACTCAGAAAGCTCAGGTGGCAGTACTTTTTCCATGGTGTTTCAAATGAGAGAAGTTTGTGAAGAACGAGTAGAGTTGTCATCAACTCATGGGTGAACAACAGGCATGGACATAAAATTCTTAATGATTATACAGAGATTTTGAATTTCAAAAGGAAATTCTTATTTGAATTTACACAAATGGTGCAACATCAATTATGGCAGTACGTAGGCAGTTGAAAGGAGCCATTCATCAGTACCGCTATTTAAACACCAGCAACGTGTATGGCAAAGATCTTGGCATTTTATTAAAATCTATTAATGCCATGCAATTCTTTGCTAACACCTAAAATATTTACTGTCATTATAGAACTTGAAAGAGTTTTCTATTTCTTCATCTAAGGTTAAAAAGTGAAAATCTCGTACAAGAACAATTGTTAGTAAGAGCAATAAAAGTCATTCATGGCATCTGTCCTGCACAACTGTTCAGATACATGATCAAGACTTGCTCAGACTATTTTCCTCTCCTACCTTGGCACAAAGCCCATACACATTTACTCCCCACAGCTTCAAGAAGCCGTTCTCAATTCAATTAAATTCATTTCAGTATTCCATGCAATGATGATCTGTTTCTCTTATGATGCCTCTCATTGCTCTTTGCAGTCTTGATATCTCCGTAACCTACTTCCCAACATTCTATTCTCAAACTGAGCATTTCATCCTCACTTTTTTCACTCCATCTGTTTCTTTCATCTTTCTTTTTCCAGCACTTTGACGTGCTTTCACGAACAGTTCTTGTTATGGTGCTCCTTACCTGTCTTTGGAAAACATCATTTCTCTCATTCACTGCTGCTGAAATATTCCTCTTAGCAAGTCTTCCCCTTTAGGAGCTCTTTCTTTTTCTACCCTCCTGCCAACACAGCACATCATCTCTCTAAATCAGACAGTTTTACTGCCGAGTGTAAATTGAAGTCTCATTTTGAAAATGGTCAGCATTCCAGACAAGCCTGTCAGGGTCATACAAAGTCAGGTGTTTTGCTGAACAAATTCATCATTTAAAATGTCACAAGAAAATAAACATTAATGGCAAAAATTTAAAAAGTAACTACACAAAGTGTCTATTGAAGAGTAACACAGATTTTGGATTTGTATTACTTAAAGATTTTTGCTTGATATTCCATTCTCATTACTCCCTGTAATCTTTATCAGTATAATATTGCAGGCTAAATCTCAGTTGGCTGAGATTCCTACACAACACAATGTCAGAACTAAGAGTACAGGGTAACGCGTTGATACGATAGGATGGTGTGACATCGTGTTTTACATCTATCTTGGGCTGCTATTCCTTTCAGACACCAGGAATTGAAGCTGGCCTAGGCTGTACTGCACCTTAAATTTCCTCCTCCATAAATAAGATCATAGCTAATCCTGTATCTCAGCTTCAAATGTATTCAGATTGAGCATTCACAGTCCTTATAAGTAGAAATGTTCCCTCTTCTTAGTCTTAAATAGCTGACTCTTTCTATTATCCTTATTTTAAATCAAGACCTATCACCAGAAAGGAAATATTTAGAATTATGATCAAAAGCAGCAAGACTGAGTGCAATGATTTAATTGTACGGCGGTCTTTTACAACCTTGATTACTGTAATTACTGGTCAGAGCACAGAGAGGAAAGACAAGAGTATGCACTCACAACAAAATGACCTAAATTTCTCCTCTGGGTTGAGCTGATGGGAAAATCAAGTTGGTTCATTCCAGGCAATAAAACAAAGTCAGATTTAACCTCCTGTTGAAATCTTGGTGCTATCCTTATAATCTTGGTAATCATTTATAACTGAGTTACACCTTGGGCAGAAGACTCTTATTTGAAGCTTTTAACTTACTGACTATAAATTAAAAATATAAAACTAAATTAATTCATCATGACAGATTAAAATAAATATTTGCTTATTACCTACTGTGGGGCAGATGGTCAATAAAATTAACATTCAACCTTAGCCATGTCTCAAATATTTTAAATTTAAAAATAAATTTTATTTACCGCATGGTAGCTGGCCCTTCCAGCCCAACGAGTCCACGCCGCCCATTTTAAACCTAAATTAACCTACCCGTACGTCTTTGCAATGTGGGAGGAAACCGGAGGAAACCCACGCAGACACGGGAGAATGTACAAACTCTTTACAGACAGCGGCTGGAATCGAAACCTGATCGCTGGCTCTGTAATAGCCTCACGCTAACCGCTACGCTACCGTGGTTCAACCTTTTGACTTCTTCTTACTCAGATGCATATAGAATTGACAGCTGGAGAACCTGCCAATCACTGCATCATCTCAGACTTAAAAGTGAAGTACTTCCAGCATTTTCTGTTTTTATCTTGTACTTTCTTTTTGTAATATCACTAAGCGTCATTTCTCCACTACCAACACGGCAGGTAAAGGAGCATCTGTGGAGGCAAAGAGATGGTTGACGTTGCAGGTCATGACCCTGCATCAGGACCGAGAGCGTAGAGGGAAGATGGACAGTACATAGAAGTGAGAGGGAAGGGTGACACCGAGGCTGGTAGGTGATAGGTGGATCCAGATAAGGGAGGGACGGTGGGCAGGTGGAGGAGGGGACAGGAAAAGTGAACCAAGAGAGAAAAAACCCAGGTGGGTAGGTGTGTGGACGAAGGGCAGCTGGAACCAGGTGGGGAAGGGTAATGAATAACTCTTTAAATACTTTGAAAATTTTTTGAATACAAATCATTTGGTATTTTTCCATTTTAAGTTTACATGTTACCCACTGCTGCACAGTTGAGTTGTTAGCAATACCAATCTGCACTCTGTCACTCAGAGATGCCACTTAGGCACCATCTGTGGAGAAAGCACCTGTGTGTTGTTTGATAACCTAAAACAACAGAAATAAATCAGAATGGAATGGAGAAATGGAGGACATACCTTGTATCTCAGATTCTATAACACCATCATATGCAGGCCAAATCCATGTACTCTCTCTGCCCCCTGCTCCTTTTGTCTTGTGATCTTGTGATCTCACCCCTCTCTCTCTGCCCCCCCCCCGCCCCCCCCTCCGTCTCTGCCCCCTCTCTCGCTCTCATCGGAAGCATTTAAAAGCTATTTAAATCACTCCACATTTACAACTGGTAAGCTGGAAGCTAGGGTAGGATCTTTGCCATTTGTCAAGGCGTGGCAGAATGATTTTGGGTGGGGCCTCCCCACTATTGGTGGTTCTTCCACCACTTAAGGCCACACATCTGGAATCTGTTTCATCTCTGCAAGGTCAGCCCACCACATCAAGATCATGTTAGTAGGGGCTGGGAGTAATCATACGTAGCTGTTTTGGGGAGGAGGACAGGTCAGTAAGGTTTGGTCCAATGTATTGCGATAACATTGTACCACTGAAAGATGAATCGATCACGAGGTGGACAGATCTATTGCTTTCTGTCTGAGTAAAATTGGGCCAAGAAAGAACTCACCCACTTGAGAGACTGGCCAAGTATAACTTCCAGTAAAGTGGAAAGGAAAATAAGGTAGTTTCCACAATTGGTCATCAAATGTTACGTTTTCAGATTTTATCTTAATTTCTCTGGACTGTCCCTCCTGGTGCAAACAAATTACTTATATATGGGCAGGCACGGTAGTGTAGTGGTTAGCATGATACTATTATAGCTCCAGTGACCTGGGTTCAATTCTGGCCACTGTTTGTAAGGAGTTTGTATGTTCTCCCCGTGTCTGCGTAGGTTTCCTCTGGGTGCTTCGGTTTCCTCCCACATTCCAAAGACATACGGACTAGGAAGGTGCAGGCATACTATGTTGGCGCCAGAAGCGGGCTGCCCCCAGAACACTCTACACAAAAGATGCATTTCACTGTGTGTTTTAATGTACATGTGACTAATAAAGATATCTTGTCTTATTTAGTTCAAAATGGTGAATTTTCTGCACCTTCATTGAAGTGTACAAAATTCCTGTGGGACATGACAGGGTAGATACAGTCTGGAACCAGCAGTCACGGTCTCAAGATAAAAGGTCAACCATCCAGGCTAGGATGAAAAGATATTTCTTCACTCAGCAGGTAGGAAATCTTTGAAATTCTCTTCCCAAGAGGGCCAAGGAGGCTCAATCACTGAGTATATTCCAGAGAGCAGAAATAAAGAGACTACAGATGCTGGAATCTGGAACAAAAAACCCAGAACATTGGAGGAACTCAGCAGGTCAATCAGCATCTGTGGAGGCAACAGGTGAAAATCAGTTTTATGTCGAGATGATACATCAGGGCCCAGAGGGAAAAGGAAAGATTGTAGGTATATAGCAGTACGGGGGGGGGGGGATTGGGAGTAAAGCTGTTGTGTGATAGATAGAACCAGATGGGGAGGGGGTGATGGACAGATGGAACCAGGTGAGGGGAGGGATGGGAAAGGTGAACAAAGGGAGAAAAAAAACTAGGTGGACTGGTGACTGTGTGTGGGAGAACACCAATGGTGTGGGTATCTGAAATTGGAAAATTCAATGCTCATACCATTGGGTAGTAAGCTACCCAAGAGGAATCTGAGATGCTCTTCTTCCAATTGGTGTTTGGCCTCTCCATAGCAATGGATAAGACCGAGGACAGACAGGGTGGTGAGGGAGTGGGAAGAAGAGTTAAAATGACACGCGAACTGAAGCTTGAACTGGCCATTGTGGACAGAGCACAGCTACTCCACAAAACAGTCACTTAGTCTATGCTTGGCATCACCAGTGTAGAGGAGGCCACATCACGGACAGTGAGTGCAGTAGACCAGGTTGGAAGAGGTGCAGGTGAACCTCTGCCTCACTTTGAAGGGCTGCTTAGGTCCCTGGATGGTGCTGAGGGAGGAAGTGAAGGGACAGGTGATACACCTCATATTGTTGTAGGAGGAAGTTCCAAGGGAGGTGTGGGTGGAGAGGGGTCAGTCATGGAGAGAGTGGTCCCTGCAGAAAGCAGGGGGAGAGAGCAAGATGTGACATAGTGCGATCATGTTGGATGGTGGGATCACATATTCAAGAGAGATTGATTGACCTTTTGATGTAGAGGGACATGGGGTTGGTGCATGCAAGTGGTGCTCAGGTAAAAGGTGATCTGATTGAATGGTGGATTAGGTCTGAGGAGCTGAATAACTTTTTCTTTTAATTCATATATTCTTATGTACATAAGAACATAAGAAACAGAAGCAGAATTAGATCAATCAGCCACTCAAGCCTGTTCTACCATTCAATAAGATTGTGGCTGATTCAATATTGGCCTCAACACCAACGTCCCATTCTCAACACATTTTTGTGGTTTAAATGTCTGTCAATCACTACCTGGAATATATTCAATGACTCAACCTTCACAGCTCTGAGGTAGAGCATTCCAAAGAGTGATGAAGAAATTCTTCCTCATATCTGTCTTAAATAGGTGACCCTTTAATCTGAATTTACACCCAGTCTCATGCCCATGGTAGGATAAACATCCCCTTGGTATCAACCTTATCAGTCATCCTCAAGATTCAATAAAATCACCTCTCATTCTTCTAAATTCCAATGCATAAGGTCTAAATTGTTCTACCTTTCTTCCTATGTCAGTCCTGTTATTCCAGGAATCAACCTTGTGAACCTTCTCTGCATGGGTTCCAATGCAACCATACCCGTCCTTAAGTATGAAGACTAAAACCCAACAAAACACCCCAGGTGCGATCTCAGCAGTGGATCAAAATGTCCCTGCTCCATATCCCTTTCATTATCCTTCCTAATTACTTCCTTAGTGTCTGCATGCTATCTTTTGTGTTTCATGTACTTAGAGCCTCAGCTTCCTGTGTATCACAATATTTTGCCATCTCACTCCATTTAAATAATAAATTACTTCTCTATCCCTTCCTTCCAAAGTGGATTACTCACATTATACTCCATCTACCAACTTATTGCTCACTAATTTAACGTATCTGTAACCCTTTGCAGGGTCATTATGTCCTCATAACTTGCTAACAGGCCTTTGCATCATCAGCAAATTTGGCTGCAGGACATTTCATCCCTTCATCCAACTCATTGAGCAGTTGAGATCCCAGCACTGATCCCTGTGGGTTATTAAATGTCAATCCAACAGTGACCTATTTATCCTGACTCTCTGTTTTCAATTAGTTTACCACTTCTCTATCCATGCTAACATACCATCCCTAACCCCAGATGCATTTATTTTGTGCAGTAACCCTGTGTATGGCAGATAATTAAATGCCTGCCATACACAGGGTTACTGCACAAAATAAAAGCATGTGGAGTTAAATAAATAAATGACATCTGTTGGTTTGCCCTTATTCACTCCATTTGTTACATATTCAAAGAACTTTTGCAAATTTGTCAAACATGTTTTCTTTATCACAAAACCATGGTGACTGTGCTTGTGTCTTAAGATCTTCAAAATATCCTGCTATACCTCCTTTATAAAGACTCCAGCTTTTCCCAATGACAGATGACAGGCTAATTGGATTATAGTTTCCTGCTTATAGTCTCTCTCCTTTCCTGAATAGTGACATTACACTTGTGGTTTTCCAATCCTCTGGCACCTCTCCAGAATCCACGGAATTTTGTTAGATTACATCCACTATCTCTGCAGCCACTTCCTTTAAGGCACTAGGATGCAGCCCACCAGGTCCAGGGGACTAGTTGAACTTTGGTCCCATTAGTTTGCCTAGTACATTTTTTTTTCTATTAATAAAGATCATTTTACATTCCTCCCTCCCTATACCCTCTTGATTATCTTTTATTATCAAGACGATCTTGGTATCTTCTACATGAAATCTGAGCCAAAATAATTATTTAGGATCTCTACCATTTCTCTATTCTCCATTATTAATTCCCCCAGTCTCATCCATTGAAGGACTAAGGTTTACTCTAGCTATTCTTTTCCTTTTTATACACCAGTAGAAGTTCTTTCTGTATGTCTGTAGTTATTATTTGTCATTTATTGACATTTCTACATTGCAACAATGATCACAGTTCAAAAGGCTGTAAAGGCCATAAAGTACTTTGGGATAACATAAAGGTATTGTTTTTTATAACATGCCTTATTTTCTATGCTCTTTTAAATACTTTTCACTTCTTAAACATGAAAAACAAAACAAAACCATTAAATGAAATAGCAAGTATACAGAATGAATAGGAGGATGGTCCAACATTGAGCAGGTCTAAAAACAACAAAGCTATCTTACTACAAAGCAAGCAGTAATCTTACTTATTGGTATCTATATTCATCTTAATATTTGAAATGTTATACCAGGTACAATACAGACAGCAAAATGTCAGTGAGCTATTACCTAAAATGCACTCATAAAGCAGATATAGCATCTCTCAGGTGCATTATTCTTAGCTGGATTATGCACAGTACTACACACATTGTTCACACTTAAAATATCAAATTTTATACATGAATAGGAGCTTAAACTAATAAATTCCCAGGGTTGATCAGAACTGAATTTGCTGATCTTAGCTCAGGCATTAATGAAGCCATTAAAAATTCTCTGCACCTGATCTCTCTCCTATGAGCTATGCCATGATGCCTGTACAGATATCTGAACTTTATAAATGATTTCATTACTCATGGTACACAGAAGAAAATGTCTCCTTGTGCAATGATACAGCCAAGGGTTGACAGTGATCCTCACAAATTTGAGTACCTTCATTCTGCCACCATCCATGAAATAAAACTCCAGTATGAACCACCGGTATGAACCATCAATAACAGATGAAGGAAAAAAAATACAGACAGAAAAAAATTGTTTAAGATAGTAACAAACTTTGGTGAAAGAAATTGCAAGGTATGTTGAGATGAAGTAAATAGAGTAGGAACTGTGTGTGGAACGTAAGCACTGGCAAACACTAGTTGGGTTTAATGGCTTGTTTCTGCACTATAAATTCGATATACATATATATTTGGTGAGGAGTTTAAAGGCCAATTCTGTGACTGTACTTTCGGTGAAAAGCTATGCTCAGAGCAGGCACAATGCAAAAAATCATGTGTGTGGAGCCTATGATTTCCTATGCATTGAAATCAGGGACTGCACTGTTTCAGCTCCTCACAAAGGCCTCCCAGCATGTATCTCTCCCTGCTGGGAAAACAGGATCAGACCATTAGCTCAGCTCCGTGGTTCCATTACTACCATGAATGATTAACGATCACTTAGTAACAGCTTTATCTCTGCCTTTTTCTATTTTGCTTGTTTATGCAAGCTCTATAATGAGACTAAAATTATTTGGACGTGATTGGAGGTAAATTACCAATCTGGATGCAACTCTCCCAATGATATATTGCAGATACCAGAATGGTGAGCAATAATATATCCAAGAAAGCTTTAGTAATCAGTAGTCACTATGACAACAAACATCCTTGTCCTTTAAGAGCCATGAGGTGTGAAGTCACTTTCACCCTGTGTTGTGAAGTTGGCAATTCATAGTTGTTGCTTCCAATTTCATGTCAGGAAAATGAAATTCAGAAACCAATTTCAAATATTTCCATATTTCCAGAGCAGTAACATAACTTTAAGAATTATATATTTTAAATCATTATCCAGATTATTCCTGTTCTTTACTGTTAAATTAACCTTAAAACAATGTAATATTAATTGATTAAATGATAAATTGTGGAACCTTATTTTCTAAATTCCATTGGACTATAATATATCACAAACTTTGAAAATCAATTCATTGGTAACAAAAATCAGCGTGGGTTTAGTATAACACCTCAGCGAAGGTGATATACCAAACCCACAACTTCCTCTCAACTGGCCTGCTACTAACATAGTGCTTTTAGTGTGAAAACCCCAGCACAATGTGGTAGCATCCAAAAGAGTCTTGAGGCTGTCAGATTGTTGGTATGAAATTGCAGAAACAACACTCGTCAGTAAATGAAAACTGGTTACCCAGATCAATCTGCCATGGTGTCAATGCAACAGGGAATACTCCATGCAGTTTGTGTGCTCTGTACCACAATTGCTAACTTCATTGAAATGCAGTGAAGCCATAAACCATCTGCTTTGAGTGTAATTCACACAAGCTAGTAGATTTTCACAAATTAATTTCACCTTAAGTGGTAAACAGCTGTTTATACATTATTCAAGGACACCTTAACTTGTTACCGAGGATTGGCTTCAAATTTTGTTTGACAATTCTCCTGTGAAATGCCATGGGACTTCTTTTGTGAAATGAAGCTACTAAATACATTCAAGTTGTAGCTTTTGAGATGCAATCCTCGTATATCACATTTGAACAGTTTTATGGGAGCAAAGGGGTTGATGAAATATCATCCTATTTGAATAATATTAAAGGTTACTGTTTCAATTTATATACCAACCATACCACTTTATAACAAATTTCTTTATTTTGGGAGGATATTAAAAAAAATCTTCAATTGCATTTTATTGGAATGCTGAAAATTTGGCAATATTTGGAAGCTCTCTAATTTGGACTTTTATAGGAACAGACTACTGTAGAAAGGCACATTGCATTCAACACTACTAACAAGCTAAGCAGCCAGGACTTTGATAACAGCCTGGGTTAGCAGTTTAGTCAAGGTTGGAAGGGGGTTAATAATTCTCTGGTAAAAAAGAAGCACAATACAACGCTCCCACAAAAGCAACCTTGGATGTATAATACCCACTGATGTAAAAACATTCAAAGGTTCTCTCTGCGACATGGACATTATCTGACATTGTCCTGTATAAAAGTGTCACCAAAGTCTTTATTGCTAATGAAAAATCAATTGAAATCATGTAGAAAATGCCATGCAATGACTCACCCAAGCTCCTCTGAAAGCACCTCCGGAACTTTTTCCACCAAGAAGGGCAGGTGCCGATAGTGCTTTGGAACACCACCAGGTTCCCCTCTGCGTCACACAACATCATGACTTGGAATTTGTCACCTGCCCATCATCATGCCTCTTCACTAAGTTCTTAACTGAAATTTTCTAAAAGAGTTTACATTTGACAGTGTAGTTCAAAAGTGTCACAGTTATGAATGCAAACTTTACCCATTTAAATGATGTGTTTTTGTTTATTTGCAATCTACTCTGATGCTATTTGCCAATCCAAAAATAATTAAACCTCGCATATTTGAAATATCCAAAAATGAAGTAGATGCAAAGACTCCAGTGCAACTTCATAATAAATGGGACGATGTCACTATTAAAACATTGGGTAGAGGAATGTGTTAAGCATTCTTCCTCTAACCCCACCTCTTATTCATGTTGCATTTTTGGCTGCTTTATTTGCACTGAAGATGACTACACTACAATCACTCAAAAGGAAATGCACAAAAATAATTTTGCAGGGATATGTATCGGAAACATAATTGGTGCCTTCACTGTTTTGATTCCATCATAGTCTTACCAACACTTCTCACATTTCCCTATTGATATCCACCTCTCCAATACTGATAGTGCAGGTCCCAATTACTGGATGTAAATATGGAGCTGTCCAATATATATCTGAAAATAAGCTGAATACCAACTCCAACTCGGAAGTATTGATGTACTACAGCTGATCCATGACAGTTCAATTGTTACTATTTAAAAATTATTCTGTATTAAAATCATAAATCTGGGAACCTCAGTGCCTCAGTACAAGTTTATGGACTGATATTTTCAAATTATGAGTTCATCTCAAAATGTAATTGCAACTAGTTTTGAAGGAAAAAAAATACACAACACCTGAACATGCCTGAAAAAGTAAGTTTTTTAAGCTGAGTTTTATCTTTGTGAGCTGGAGAATTCATTAAGTGTTGGCACTGTCGAGGGACTTTGGGATAATGGAGGTTCTACACATAGCTGCATTCTTCCAGAAGGGTGTTGTGATAGCTTTTCCTTCTGACTGCAGGAGTTGCACTCATCAGCTTTTTAATTTCACAGAACCACAGCAAATAAGGAGGTCAACTGGGATCTCTGAAGGAACTATCCAATTAGTCTCACCCTGTAACCTTTTTAAGATCAAATTCTGAAAAGTGAGAAGCTTGTCCATTAACCAACTAGTTTGGTCTCATTTTCAGGGCTCACCCAGCCCTTAGATACTTGCAACATTGTCCAGCATCTGGACAGTAAAGACAGATACATTAGACTATTGTTTATTGACTACAGCTCTGCCTTCAATACAATAATTCCAAGCAAGCTTGTCACCATACTCCGAGACCTAGGACTCAACACCTCCCTCTGTAACTGGATCCTTGTCTTTCTAACAAACAGACCGCAATCAGTGAGGATAGGCAGCAATACCTCCGGCATGATTATTTCTCAACACTGGTGCCCCACGAGGCCTGCATCCTCAGCCCTCTACTCCCTAGACACTCATGACTATGTGGCCAGATTCTGCTCTAACTCCATCTACAAGTTTGCGGATGATACCACCGTAGTAGGCCGTATCTCAAACAGCGAGGAGTCGGAGTACAGGAAGGAGATAGAAAGCTTGGTGGAATGGTGTCATGACAACAACCTTTCCCTTAATGTCAGTAAGACAAAAGAGCTGGTCATTGACTTCAGGAAAGGCGGCGGTGTACATGCACCTGTCTACATCAATGGTGCTGAGGTCGAGAGGGTTGAGAGCTTCAAGTTCCTGGGAGTGAACATCACCAATAGCCTGTCCTGGTCAAATCACGTAGATGCCATGGCCAAGGAAGCTCACCAGCACCTCTCCTTCCTCAGGAGGCTAAAGAAATTTGGTTTGTCCCCTTTGACTCTCACCAACTTTTACTGATGCACCATAGAAGGTTCAAGTTCCTGGGACTGAACATCACCAACAGCCTGTCCTGGTCAAATCACATAGATGCCATGGCCAAGGAAGCTCACCAGCACCTCTACTTCCTCAGGAGGCTAAAGAAATTTGGTTTGTCCCCTTTGACTCTCACCAACTTTTACTGATGCACCATAGAAGGCATCCTATCTGGATGTATCGCCATTGGTACGGCAACTGCTCTGCCCAGGACCGCAAGAAGCTGCAGAGAGTTGTGGACCACAGCCCAGTGCATCACGGACACCAGCCCTCCCCTCAGAGACCTCTCGTTGTCTTGGTGAAGCAGCCAGGCATTATCAAAGACCCCACCCACCCAGGACATTCCCTCTTCTCTCCTCTTCCATCGGGTAGAAGATACAGGAGCCTGAGGGCACGTACCACCAGACTTAAGGACAGCTTCTACCCCACTGTGATAAGGACTATTGAACGGTTCCCTTATATAATGAGATGGACTATGACCTCACAATCTACCTTGTTGTGACCTTGCACCCTTATTGCACCACACTTTCTTTGTAGCTGTGACACTTTACTCTGTACTGTTATTGTTTTTACCTGTACTATATCAATGCACTCTGTACTAACTCAATGTAACTGCAATGTGTAATGAATTGACCTGTACAATCGGTTTGTAAGACAAGCTTTCACTGTACCTCGGTACAAGTGACAATAATAAACCAATACCAATACCACCCATGAATTAAATTATCCCAATGTTTTTGGGTTCTAACCACATTGTCTCAACAGTTTTTATTCAAAAGGTTTATGCTGGAACTGCATGTAGTGTCAGCTTCATGTGATCTCAGCCACAGAGTTATAGAGTCATACAGCTCAGAACCAGGCCCACTGGCCCATAATGTCCATGGCAATATCAAGTACTCACCCATACGAATCTTATTTACCAGCAGTTGATTCATTGCCTTCCATGCAGTGATGGTTCAAATGCTTGTCTGGATACTTCTTAAATGTTGTGAGAGTATCTGGCAGTATGTGTTCAAGATTCCAGCCATTTTCTGAAATGATTCTCTATAAACCCCTTTCTCCTTTACCATAAACTAGTGCCCGTAAACCTTGAACAGTATTTTTATATACTTCTACTTCGGGGAAAAGTTTCATTCTATCTACCTTATCCATGCTCTGTATATTTTGTATACCTTTATCTGGTCTTTCCTCAACCTTCCCTGCTCCAAGGAAAATAAATCCAGTCTTTCCAATCTCTCCTCATAACTGAAATGCTCCATTCCTGGCAACATCCTGGTGAATCTCTTCTGCAAACTCTTCAATGCAATTGTATCCTCACAACTCAACAGACATAAGTGTGTCAGAGCATGCCGGCAAAAATATCCAGCACCATCTCTTCATGAGTTGCTCTTTCCAAAGAGATATTCAAATCCTAACCACCTAAACAATTCCCTTCGGACATTATTCATACCTTGAGAGGTGGTGGTGAGCCAGCTTCTAGAGACACTGTTCTATATATATTAGTAAAAATTCCAGGCATATGGATTTCAGATAGACAACACAGACTGAGAGAACTCTGGTTGTGATTTGTCCATTGTTCCCTCTGGTACATGACAACCATCTACATTTTAATGAATTAGTCGACATTTGGAAACTTGTCTACATGAGAGAATGTAGATTAGCCAATTTGAACACCTCACTAAAGATCTGTTAAATCTGAAATGTGGGTATGAGTCCTGAATTCAAGCTCCACTTCCAGAGATAGGTTTAACCCCCTTGAGCACTGATTTGGCAACTTAGAATTAATTTGAAAGATTTTTCTCAAAATTAGTGGTTTTACATTTACCCTTGAAAAAATGTTCCTTCAAACTGATAATGCCCAATTCCCAAAGGTTTGTACTTCTGTATGTGTCTTTGTGCTAATGATGATAAAACTGAATATTTACCTTGCCACATGAATGGACATTTGTTTCAATAAATATTAAAATAAAATTTATGGCAAGAATTTAATTTGGGGATTTAATATCATTGGAATGCAAATCATGCAATGACATTTTATTGGACTTCAATGGCCAACCCTCTGATCAAATAGGGACTTGCTTTCTGCATTTTTAACACAGAAGACAAATACAGAAGGATATAGTTGGCTTCTTTATTCTTTTAATACATTTGATAATTCCACCAACTGGCCCACTTGTCTGTGATTGCATTTTCCTCAACATATTTTATTCATTTTTAAATTGATTATCACTCTATGCACTTTAACCCAAAAGTTCTTATTAATTGCCAGTCTTTGCATGGTATTTGCTATCAGCCAGTATGGGGATTAATATAGTCAGAATCAATTGTGGACTTCAACCCAGCCCCTAATGAAATGTTACACCTGTGACAATTATAATCAAAGGTTTTCAAGTTTCACCATCAATACTCCTGTTAAATGTCAGTTACATAAAGTCCTCATTAATTTTTTATGCATCTAATGCTTCTGAATAAGAGATGAAAGCACTGGGAAACTCATGAGATTCCCACTGTTAGAATTCTCAGGTTAGGAATAGAATCATAAAATGACAGAGCACAGAAAGCAGCCAGTCAGACCATCATGACTGTACAGAAGGTTCTTTGAAGAAATGTTTGCCCATTCCCTGTCCTCTCCCTACAAACTTGCAAAATTTCTAAAAATTGTTTGGAAACTGTCATGATATACAGTACAAAATGAGAATACAAGAAGACAGAAAAGCCTTGTGTTATTTAATAGACTGTAGCACAATGCAATTAGTTTAATATAACAGCATAATACTTATTGTTGACAATTTTATTGTATCGAGTTTAGTAGAACTGTACCAAATTACTATTTCAGTTTGATAATCATATCAAGCTTTTGCTATGTTATTTTGCTGAAAATAATTCCCTCCTTTTTCATTTATTCTATGGGATTGGGAGTGGGTCTTTGTAGGTTGGGTCTGTCCCAAATTTGGAAGGTTTGGTCATTCTGCACCAAGCATCCCAAATTACATTCCCTAAGGTGTGCGTGAGCAGCACTTTGAAAAAACTGAGTGACATCCAAACTGCACTGTCTTTGAAGAGAATAGAAATGTAAAAATTGTAACCCTAATCCTAACCCTACATCTCACTTTGACTGCCACAGGTTTCAATAGATTTTTTATAGGAAACTTTATTTCAACCCAACCCCTACATTTGAAAGAGACTGAATTTTTGCCCAAAATCGTGGTAGTCATCATTCTTGGAATGTCCAATATTCCTAGTAACCAGATACAGTAAACTTGTCTGCAGTAATTGCAATCTTGCTACAGATTTGAAATCAGGACTGACAGTATATACAAGCTGGACCAGTACAAAGAGGCAAGGGAATCATTAATGGTCTCTTTAAAATATTATAATACTAGGCCAGTGCTAATTTTTTTCTACTTTTGTCATTTTGCTGCTAGCCCAAGAGGCCTGGGGTGGTAAGAGCAAGGAGCCCATAAGATAACAGGGAATCCTTTGTGGCTTTTACATTGCTGAGCAAATTGGAGAGAATTACTGTTTTGTACAAACTGCATAAGGTCTAGAAAATGTTTTGTTAAATGAAATTTTGTTAAGTCGAAAAGGCTGGGTGAAATGCATTTTGTATGTTTAGTATAGTGCATTCCTATGAGTGGAGCAAGGCACAACATTTATTAAAACAAAAGGTAGATTTGTACATCAAAACATGTAGATCAAATAATCTATGGAGTTATTGCAAGAATTCTTTAATAGAATGTTTGTAAATTGAGGAATACCTGTAGGAAGTTAATATTGACCCTGTGTTCTTTAAAAGATTATTTAAATACAATTGCCCAAAAGATAACATTATTTCATATACAAAAACAATATGTGCTCTCACAAAGAATCTCAGTATATTGTAGGTTAACAGTCATCTTTGTACAGTAAGGAAACTATCTTATTTTTCGATAGACATTTAAATGGAAAATAACCTGAACAGCACAGCCAGCAAAAGTAACAAAGTTTTCTGTAAAGTGTTAGAATAGCAAGGGACTGTTGCATGACATCTGTTCATTCCAAGTAGATCAATTACATTTTTCCCAATGCAAATCATGCTGCAAACACAATCTTTATTGCAGCATTTTCAGCTACACTTGGAAATACTTCAGAAGCTGAAAACCCTATACATAAAAGGAGCTTTTCCTCTCAGTTACTAAAGATAAGAGATGTATGCTGCTGCTTCTGGGATCCTTCTCCCATTTCCACCTCCTCACAATGCTCTCCCCCGACACTGCTGAGATTCTGTTACCCATGTTCTTACTGCTGTCACCTCCTGTGGGAAGCCACTGGAGAGTGCTTGTCAGTGCTGGGGGGACCATACAAACTTACATCCATGCAGTGTGGGTCCTGGTCTGGAGTTTTATAGATCAAGAGTGTTCGGATCAATAGAGTTGGGTGGCCAAACAAACAATGTTAATGCATGAGTGGCACCTAAGTGCTTGTGACAGAGTGTTGTGGCTCCATGACCTCACTTGATGGCTGACAAAGTTACAACATAAGAGCTTAACAGAAGCAGAAGTAGGCCAAATGGTTCTCACACTGACTCTGTCATTCAGTAAAATGATGGAAAGATTTATTGACTCTGGAGGCAGCGCAAAGGAGGTTCACCAGGTTGATTTTGGAGATGAGGGGGTTAGCCTATGAGGAGAGATTGAGTCACCTGGGACTATACTCGCTGGAATTCAGAAGAATGAGAGTGGAGCTTATAGAAACATATAAAGTTATCAAAGGGATAGATAAGATAGAGGCAGGAAGGTTGTTTCCACTGGTAGGTGAGACTAGAACCAGGGGACATAGCCTCAAGATTTGGGGAAATAGATTTAGGACAGAGATGAGGAGGAACTGCTTTTCCCAGAGAGTAGTGAATCTGTGGAATTCTCTGCCCAGGGAAGCAGTAGAGGCTACCATATTAAACATATTTAAGACACAGTTAGGTAGATTTTTGCACAGTAGGGGAATTAAAGGTTATGGGGAAAAGGAAGGTAGGTGGAGCTGAGTCCACACCCAGATCAGCCATGATCTTATTGAATGGCAGAGCAGGCTCGATGGGCCAGATGGCCGACTCCTGCTCCTCTTTCTTATGTTCTCATGGCTAATCCTATGCCTTGGGCAAACTTTCCTGCTCCTTGACACATCCTCAGCCTCCCTTTGTGTCCAAAAATCTAAAGATTTCATCCTTGAATATACTCAGTGGCTGAACATCGGGGCTGTATGAGGTCAATTGCAAATATCTGCAATCCTCTCTTTAAAGAAACTGTTTTTCACCTCAGTCCCAATTGATCGACCCTTTGCCTGAAATGATGCTCCCTAGTCATAGACTTTCTAACTGGAGGCAAACACCTCTCCACTCTGTCAATCCCTCTTATTGTATAGCTCAATATGATCAGCTCACATATTTTCACCAAGGAATTGTTTGCAAGAAAGAAGCAGGGAAAATCACCAAAAATGTTTCTGTGGCTTGTGCTTTGGCTTTTAGCAACTATGGAAAATGCCTTTTGCCAATGAAAATTAGAGTGGGAAAACTAACATCCTGTATTTCTTATTTCTTTGGAAGAATAAATTATCCATTATTTCCTATTATAATCCTGGCCTCAGTGAAAAATGTAATAGCATACAGTTTTTATTTCAAGACAAGCTGATAGTTCTGTTTTATTTTCCTTATGTGATATAACGTGAATAATTGCTGTGAAGTGTCCTTGTGAAGAAGGTGATTGCAATGTATGGGGCATTGTAACTGCGTGTCATTTACATTTCTGCTTAAAATCTATAGACAGATTTTGATATTGTTTGTTCAACGACAGATTTGTTCTTTAGCAGCCTTATCTACTGTGAGATTTCTTTGTGCAAGTCTGTTATTCACAACGTTAATAATATAAATATGTAGAATTCATAAGTTTGGGGATATTTTCTGTGCTCTTAGGTATTTTCTCTTCAAATGGCTAATATGTGGTTTCATTATTGAATTCCCATATGCAGAACAGATGAATATTCTTTAGATATCATTCCCACAACAGAAATGCATTTTCTTTTACATACATCATATACACCTTATGGTTACTGGTTTTGTAGTCAAATTGTGGACCATATCATTCATAGCAGTTGTATGATAAAGGAGTGAAAGGTATCAACGTAAGTGACCACGACATGTTAGGTAGACAATGCCTGAGTAGATTCAAAATCCTTCACTAGCCACCACCATGATACTTGTTTCCTAATGAAATTAAGGCTCCAATTTGTCTGAAATTAACAAAAGGATATAATTTATTCAAATTTATACACTTGATCTACTTCTGTTAAATAGAATTGATTATATTAGCATCTCACCTTGAAGCTTTGCTTTAGAAATTTAAATATGTTGGATTGCAGAACTGTAAATTGTATTTTTTTTAAAGTTAACTTATATTCCATGATTTGTAGCCTGGTGGACGAGAAAGTCTGGGACAACTGGAGATTTCAACTTGCTGCAGTCGTCACCGACTTTGACGGTGCTGAGACCCTAAGATCCTTTTGCCTGATTCATTATTGAGGGCTTTGGTCCTGTAACAGATGGGGTGGCATCTCACCATTTTCACCTTGACAAATAGTTCCCTATTTGGTTTTTGCTTGCCCTCCATGACAAACACATGAGATTGGACTTGTGGAGACAGAATTTTAACTGCAAGTTTCAAAATGGACTTGGGGAAGTAATACAAGTTGATGTGTTTGGAGCAATTGATGAGACACTCACGTTTTCATGAGGCACTCACTGGCATCTTTTGAGCACAATTTTGAAACTAAAACTATGTCTGGCAGCTTGGGTGGACATAGCAGATCTCATAGGACTGAAGAGGAGCAGGAAGTTCCTTGGTACTTTGTTGAACATCTTACCATTCACTGAGACACACCGAAAAGCAGTTAACCTATTGTTCGCTCATTTCTTGGCAATCAAACTTTCCTCCGTGCAAAAGAACCACTACCTTTACCTGTGCAACAATCATGACAGTACTTTTATAATAACCTATTGTCTTTAAAACCCTTTAAAATTCCTTAAGATATAACAAGCCACTAAATAAATTACTTTTTGAATTATATCTTTCAAACACTTTTCTCTCCAGCAATGAATTTGTTGTATCCCATACAGATAACTGGAGTTGTGCAACTAATTGCGATAAGTAACACCAGTCTTCTAATTCCATCACTTTTCAATGGTATCTGAAGTGAGCACATTGTGAAGTGTTTGGGCATTTTGTAGCCCACTGATCACTGTTCCTGAACCAGATGAATGAAAAAAAATCTGAATCCAACTCAGTAGGTTACTCAGTGAAGTAAATGGAGAGTCATCAATTAATGGGGATTCAGGGCAATTGACAATATTTGATGATTCACTACTAGATACTCATTAGTTCTTTCCTCCTTGAAACCAGCAATTGTTACCATGAACGGTTAATCAGTAAATTGTGTGTCTAAATGTAACTACATTACACAGTGTTTAAAAGATTAAATTTCATACTGTATCTGAGTGAAAAGCAACAGTTACCATTGCTTTAAAAAAGTTGCATAAAATAAATAAAATATTGTATTTTTACATTTTTTACAACTTCAGGGAGTCCTAAAGCACTTCATTGTTGAACTGTCAGGGGAGGTGATAGGAGCATGAACAGTAACAACATTTAAGAGTCATCTGGACAGGTACTTGACTGAACAAGGCATAGAGCAATATGCAATTAATGCAGGCAAGTGGGATTAGTATAGGGAAGCATGATGGTCGGCATAGATGTGGTGGGCAGAAGGGCCCGTTTCTAGGCTGTACAACTCTATGACTCAATAAAATACTTCTGAAATGTGGTCATCTTTATAATCTAGAGAAATAAGTGGACAAATTACAACCAACCATAAAATACATGACCAGATATTGCTATAGCATTTTGAGCACATGCACATTTGGGTATGCACGGGATACAGGATACAATTCACTTGATTGAATTTGTCGCTTAATAATTAAAGAGGATTATTGAAAATCCTCCAATATTAGGCTTCAGGCTTCATACCCATGAGACTACCCTTAAAAGTTGCGGTAGTGAGACTAAAATAGCAGTAGCTCCCATATTTTCAAATGAGAAAGACCAAATAACCATTTCTAGCACTAAATTTTATTATGCTTTTCCAAAATATTGTATACTTCCAGCTGGAAATGTGCACTTCTGCCCCTGTTCTTGGGGGCTTAGTAGTTTAATTGATGCCATTAATGGTTGAGTTTCAAAGGTCATGTGTTTTAGTTGTCCAGAAAAGCATAGACATTGGCACCTGCAAATACAGAGGGATTTGTAGCAAAATCTACAGTTCTATGCTGAAGAATTTCTCCTCAAGCTCTTGACCCTTCTTCCAATGTTTGATTGCGTCTAGCCTAACATAAACCATCGACTACATTATTTCTTTCAGTCAAATATACGACTACAGCAAGCCACGTCATTTTTTATTTATCCCTTCATGGGATGAGGATAATCCTTGCAAGACAAGCACATCCCTTGAAGAGGTTCACTGGCTAGACTATCTCAGGGGGCTGTTCAGAGCAAAGTTACATTGATTATATCTTATATAGGCCAGGCCATGTAAGGATGGCACATTTCCTTCCTGGAAGGATGTTAGTGAATCAGGTGGGTTTTTATGACAATCTAGGAGTTTCATGATCAGTGTTACTGCTGCTAAGTTTTCAGTACCATGTATTTGTATGATTACTCCTAAATATGCTAAACATTAGCTCAAAACTTGCATCAAAAGCAAACATTAGACCATTGAACTGCCCTAAAATCAAGCTGCAAAATGACACAACTTGCTGTGAAATAAGTAGACTAGCAAGCACAGTGGCTGATCAAGAGAAGTGTAACCAATATCTGAAGGTCATCCAAGATACTGGAGGCTCCAAAACAAAATCACAACTTTGTTAATGTGTTTCCATAACAGGAAAAAAGTGAAGCAATTTGTGCAAATGTCCCATTTTCAGATATCAACAATTGATTATCTTAAATGGATTTATTTTTATTTCTTGCTCATAATGGGACAGAAGAGCAAATAGGAACAATCATTTTGTCTGGTTCATGTTACATCTGATACTCTGCTTTAACAGTGGGTTGGTTGTTATATTTTCAAAGTTAATATTATCGATTGGTCCATGTAAGTGGCCATTGTAAAGAATGGTTACTTACCTGTGGTAAGAGGAACCAATGGACACAGAAGGACTTGTGCATCAAACTTTTGAAAGTGAATGGACAAGACAGATAAGAAAAGAAAGAAATTCTCATTGGGGGCTGAAACCTTTTTTAAGAATGTCTGTTTGAAACCTAAAAAAAACTCATCCTTTTTCTGAAGCTTCAGTAATTACGCACAGCATTGGCCAGCAATTCCCTCAGAATTGTTCCTGATAAATTCTGCATTATCTGTGGCATCACTCAGCTTCAGCTTTCTTACCCGAAAGCACTTGTGATTGATACAATCATTTTTGAAGAATTCTGTGGCTTTGATACTGGCTCTGAAGATTGACAAATCTTTGAACTGCTGCCTGTGCAGCCAAATAAGTGCAATTTTATTTTCTTAGAACAGCAGAGTTAAAAGGATTTGTATATAATTTATGAAGTTAAAAAGTTGCTGATATCCAGATCTTTTAAAGATCTTGCTGTAATACACTAAGAGCTGTTCAAGGCAAATATAACATAGAGTCTCTGTAATCTGGTGTGATCCCTCCTGCAGTTATCAGGATTCTAATGGCAGGTATTATTTTGATTTGTTGCACAATATCTTACCATTGAAAGTCGGGTTTAAATACACATGAAATGCTACCAAGAATCACCATCACATGCTTCATTTTCACAGCCTACCCTGTGACAGACTAAGATGAGAATGTTCCAACTATTGCCTGCTATTTCTACCTTTGTTCAACTGAAAGACAAATTGGTTTACAAACTGGCAGTCAATCTCAAAAGAGCTCACAAAGCACAATATTAAACCTCCAAGCTGATAAAGCTCCATTAATAAATTCTCCTTGATGTAAAGTTAATCTCCAGAATATCAAGGGTACCTGCTAAAAGCAGGAACTGCAGGTTGAGGTCAGGCTTCTGATTTGAGAAATGATGACTCTCCCTTCCTCCTGCTTCAGCATCCTGAGGGAGGGTGAGGATGTTTATAATTCCCTCAGTACGACTGGTAATTCCGGCTGGCACCAGGGGAACTGAAAATTAACAATTATTTAATGTTGATTTGGTTGATTGCTATATGAAAGCAACTGGCTCATTAAAGTCCTGATGAAGGGTCTTGCCCTGAAATGTCAACTGTTCATTTCCCTCCATAGATGCTGTCTGACTCACTGAGTTCCTCCAGCATTTTTTGTGCATTGCTCTGGCTCATTAACATTCACCCTCACCTGATCTGGCTCCACATGACTCCAATCTCACATTAAGTAGTTGATCCTTAATGTTATCGATTGTGGTCTACAAAACAGTTCTTCAAGAAGGATGTCTACCACCAGGAATAATAAAATGGCCAATAATTGCATTGTATGTAATATACCCTGGAATGTGTGAGTCAGGGGACAGGTAGCAGAATGGTGACAAATCAAAAGCAGAGGTGACCTGATAGAAGGCTTTACAAACAGGAAAGAGTTTGATTGGCTAGATGTAAAGGGGAGACCAGAACTAGGGTGCATAAATTTGAAGTAGTTGCTAATATTTCAAAAGGCAATTTAGCAGAAACCTTTTTCCAAAGGAGGGTTAATGACAAAACTAAAAACGTTTTTTCCAGTGTAAAACTCACCAAACTGATGTTAGCTGCAATGCCTGAAATTCACCTCCACTTTGATGGTTACCTCACTGATTAAACTCCAGGGAGAGATTGGACAGGCTTGGGTTGTTTTTCCTGGAGAGGCGGAGGCTGAGGGGAGACCTGATAGAAGTTTATAAGATTATGCGAGGCACAGATGGAGTAGACAGCCCCAGGGTCGAAACGTCTAATACTAGAGGGCATTCATTTAAGGTGCGAGGGGGTAAGTTCAAAGGAGATGTGCGGGGCAAGTTTTTTACACAAAGAGTGGTGGGTGCCTGGAATGTGCTGCCAGGGGTGGTAGTAGAAGTAAATATGAGAGAGACATTTAAGGGGCTCCTAGATACACACATGAATGTGCAGAAAATGGAGGGATATGGACATCATGTAGGCAGAAGGGATTAGTTTATTTAGTTGCTTCATTACTAGTCCTGTCCTGGGACACTTGCAATTAATGTTTCCAATATTTATGGGACTTTTAAAAATAGCATTAGGCTGACACACAATACTATTTTAACACTAAAAAAAAAGTAAAGCAACTTCTGGCACATATGGCCATTATTCGGTCATTATAAGTCATTATAGATTCTACCAGGTGCTATTCTGAAATATTGATTAGGGAAAGATCCTGTTATATTGGTGGAAAAGTATATTTTTAAGGTTATGGAAATTGGGCTAGCATTTTGACTTTTCTGCCCGCTGTTGAACTGTTTCTCAGTGAGTATTTTCATAATTCTAATTCACCATATGAAAGAGTGTAGAGTGGTGAAAATTATTTTACTCAGACTTTCCTGATAAGAAAATGATTTGGGCCCATTTTGTAACAGCTTAGTAACTCTGAAACAATGAAGGTAATTTGTGCAATATCCTGTAACCAATTGTGTAAACTGCAGCTCCACTGTAGGGACGAAACAAAATACACCCTAATAAGAAAGAATTGCATTTGTATAGAACCATTCATGTGCTAAATGCTTTTCTAAAATATAATCATCATTTTAACAGAGGAAACCCAGGAGCCAATTTGCACACTACAAACTGTCACAAGTAGCAACGTAAAAATGACCAGTCTGTTTATTTGAAATTTAATAAAGGGTTAAAGTTTGGCCAGCCCATCAGGGGTAATACCATAGAACCACAGAACCATAGAACCATACAGCACAAAATAGGCCCTTCGGCCCACCATGTTGTGCAGTCCATCAAACCACCCTCACACTATCTAACCCTTTCCTTCTGCATATCCCTCTATCTCACATTCCTTCATATGCCTATCCAACAAACTCTTGAACCTGTCCAATGTATCTGCCTCCACCACCACCCCAGGCAGTGCATTCCATGCACCAACCACTCTCTGGGTGAAAAACCTCCCCCTGACATCTCCCCTGAACCTCCCACTCATAACCTTAAAGCCATGCCTCTCGTCTTGAGCATTGGTGCCCTGGGAAGGAGGCGCTGGCGGTCTACTCTATCTATTCCTCTCAATATTTTATATACCTCTATCATGTCTCCTCTCATCCTCCTCCTTTCCAGTGAATAAAGCCCTAGCACCTTAAGACTTTCCTCATATTCCATACACTCTAATCCAGGCAGCATCCTGGTAAATCTCCTCTGCACCCTCTCCAATGCCTCCATATCCTTCCTATAATGCGGCGACCAGAACTGAACACAGTACTCTAAATGTGGTCTAACTAGAGTTTTGTAAAGCTGCATCATCATTTCGCGGCTCTTAAACTCAATCCCACGATTTACGAAAGCTAGCATCCCATAGGCCTTCTTAACTGCTCTATTCACCTGTGAGGCAACTTTCAGTGAACTGTGAATATGAACCCCCAGATCCCTCTGCTCCTCTACACTGCCAAGTACCTTGCCATTTACCCTGTACTCTGCCCTGGAGTTTGTCCTTTCAAAGTGTACCACCTCACACTTCTCCGGATTGAACTCCATCTGCTACTTGTCAGCCCAGCTCTGCATCCTATGAATATCCCTCTGTAAGCTCCGACAGCCCTCCACACTATCCACAACACCGCCTATCTTAGTGTCGTCCGCAAACTTACTAACCCAGCCTTCCACCCCCTCATCTAAGTCATCTATAAATATCACAAAAAGTAGAGGTCCCAGAACCGATCCCTGCGGGACACCACTAGTCACTGCCCTCCAATCCGAGGGCCCTCCTTCCACCACAACCCTCTGCTTTCTACAGGCAAGCCAATTCCTAATCCACACAGCCAAGCTTCCCTGGATCCCTTGGCGTCTGACCTTCTGAAGAAGCCTACCATGAGGAACCTTATCAAACACCTTACTAAAATCCATATAGACCACATCCACCACACTACCCTCATCAATCTTCCTCGTCACCTCCTCAAAGAACTCTATCAGGCTTGTGAGGCAAGATCTTCCCTTCACAAAGCCATGCTGGCTGTCCCTAATCACTCCATGATTCTCCAGGTGTTCATAAATCCTATCCCTTAGAATCCTTTCTAACAGCTTACCCACCACAGACGTAAGGCTCACCAGTCTGTAATTCCCTGAACTATCCCTACTACCTTTTTTGAACAAGGGGACAACATTCGCCACCCTTCAATCCTCCGGCACCATCCCCGTGGACAACGAGGACTCAAAGATCCTTAACAGCGGTTCAACAATCTCCTCCCTCGCCTCTCGAAGCAGCCTGGGGAAAATCCCGTCAGGCCCCGGAGATTTATCTGTCTTGATATTATTTAACAACTTCAACACATCCTCTCTCTTGATATCTACAACCTTGAGAACATTACCCTTACCAGCACTCCCTTCTGCGTCATCAAGACCCCTGTCCTTGGTGAATACCAAAGAGAAGTACTCATTGAGAACTTCTCCCACTTCCGCCGCCTCCAGGCACATTCTCCCACCTTTGTCTTTAATCGGACCTACCTTTACCCTAGCCATCCTCCTACCCTTCACGTATGTGAAAAAGGCCTTGGGATTTTCCTTAACCCTACTAGCCAACGCCTTTTCATGTCCCCTTCTAGCTCTCCTCAGCCCTTTCTTAAGTTCCTTCCTCGCTACTCTATATTCCTCATGGGCCCTGTCTGAACCTTGCTGCTTATACCTTATGTATGCTGCCTTCTTCTTCCTAACTAGATGTTCCACCTCTCTCGTCACCCACGGTTCCTTCACCCTGCCATTCCTTCTCTGCCTCACTGGGACATATTTATCCCTAACATCCTGCATAAGATCCCTGAACATCAATCACATCTCCATGGTACATTTCCCTTCAAAAAGGACATCCCACTTTACACTCCCAAGTTCTCTCCTTATAGCCTCATTGTTCGCCCTTCCCCAATTAAATATCTTCTTGTCCTCTCCGCACCTGTCCCTGTCCATGACAATTTTAAAGGTTATGGAGCAATGGTCACTGTCCCGCAAATGCTCACCCACCAATAGATCCTTCACCTGTCCCGGTTCATTTCCTAAAACTAGATCTAGCATGGCATTGCCTCTAGTCGGCCTGTCGACATACTGCGTCAGGAATCCCTCCTGGACACATCTAACAAATTCCGTCCCACCTAAACCATTGGCACTAAGCAGGTTCCAGTCTATATTTGGGAAGTTAAAGTCTCCCATTATAACAACCCTATTATTTTTGCTTCTCTCCAAACACTGCCTACCAATCTGCTCCTCTATATCTCTACTGCTACCAGGGGGCCTATAGAATACTCCTAGTAGAGTAACTGCTCCTTTCTTGTTCCTTACTTCCATCCATACGGACTCTAGAGATGATCCTTCTACAACATCCATCCTTTCCACAGCCATAACAGTGTCCCTGACCAGTATCGCCACCCCTCCTCCTCTTCTCCCCCCATACCCATGCTTTGCTTCAAAATAGTGCAAAGGGACCTTTTCTGTGGACTTGAGAGATGACTGGAAGGTCAAGTGAGAGTCTTGTGTTCAAGTTGCTGAAGTAGGAATGGAACAAATCTCCTTCAGAACATATCTGACACTGACTCAATTGTGACCCAGACACTGCTCGGTTTCTGTGTTCTGGGTGTAGGTGACAAAAAAATCAAATTTGCAAGCAAATTATAAAAAGGTACAAGAGATTGCAGATGCTGGAATCTGGAGCAAAAATCAAACTGCTGGAAAAACTCAGCAGGTCAAGCAGCATCTGTGGAGGCAAAGGGATGGTCGACATTTCGGGTCAAGACCCTGCATCAGGACAGGATCTCACATTAGTGATCATGGAGTACTTCAATTATATGAATGTAGACTGGAATAGCAACAGTGGAAGCAGCAATATAAGCTCACATTTATAAAGCAAAACATTCCCGGTACTTCACAGGACCATTGTCAAACAAAATTGACACTGAGGCACTTAAAGGAGATATTAGGGCAGATTATTGAGGCTGAGTGGTTGAGTAGTTTGGTAGCTGCAGATAGTCCATGAGATTTTGAAAAATATGGATGTAAATAATAGTGAAAAAAGCTTTCTATGTTGGCTGCAGAAAGGAAGTAGGATTAAGATAAAGCATTATCTATGATTAAGATAATGAAAAAGAGAGAGTAAGTGAGAGGCAAAGTCTAGGAAATGGTCCTGAATGTGGGTTATGAGATGAGGGAAGAGATTAAGGGAGGATTGGAAGTCAGTGAAATCAAAGGAGAGAGAATATTACAAACTGAAATGGAAGTTGTACTCAACCTAGACGATTAATTGCTCAGTACACAGACACTGAGAGATGAAAGCAGTGAGGATATCTCAATGAGAGTGATACTTGGATGGATGGTACCAAATGATAATTTTAATAAGAGCCAAGCAGGGTGGAAAGAGAGCAGAACGTGTCAGAGGAGAAGGGAGAATGAGGTGTGGGCAGACCAAGATAGTATGTGGTAATAATAGATTTGCTACCATTAAAATGGTCTAGGTAGCAAATAGAGAAAGATGTAGCCACAGTTAAGGAGGCCACTATTAAGAGAAATGCATCATCCCAGAACAGTCTAATTTTATCAAAGATGTGATACTTATCCAATCATTCATCACATCATGGCAAAAGGAAAGGAAAGAGAGCAGCAGAAATTGCTGAACCATGTCCAGGACAAACTTCCTTGGTGGTCAGTTATGAAGGGCAGGCACGGTAGTGTAGCGGTTAGCGTAGTGCTATTACAGCACCAGCCAGGTTCAATTCCGGCTGCTGTCTGTAAGGAGTTTGTACATTCTCCCCGTTTCTACATGGGTTTCCTCTGGGTGCTCTGGTTTCCTCCCACATTCCAAAGATGTAGGTTAGGAAGTTGTGGGCATGCTATGTTGGCGCCGGAAGCATGGCGACACTTGCGGGCTGCCCCAGAATGCTCTATGCAAAAGGATGCATTTCACTGTGTGTTTCGATGTACATGTGACTAATAAAGATATCTTAAGTAATTAGAAGCTCTAGCTGGGGATCTTGGGAGAGGACACCAATATTGGTTCACCCATCCTTCCAGTGGACTTGGGGATTCTGTGGAGCCTGGCGAAACATCAATTCTACATGTACCCATCAAGCCTATTAAGAATTTTGTATCTTTCCACACGGTCACCTTTCATTATTTAAAGCTTACTCATGGCTTGCTTAATTTCTCCTCATACATATCTAGGATTCCAGGAATCAATCTGGTGAACTTTTGCTGCACTCCCTCTATTGCAAATATATTCCTTCTTCAGTAGGGAGACCCGGCCTGTATACAACATTGCAATTGCAGTCTCACCAGAGCTATATATAATTGAAGTAAGATGTCTCTAATCATGTACTCAAATCCCCTTGAATGAAGGCCAACATACCATTGGCCTTTCTCACTGCTTGCTGAACCTGCATTTTAACTTTCAATGGTTTGTGTACAGGTCCTCCCCAGCTTACGAATGGCTCGACTTATGTACAGCCCATATGTACGAGCGAGCATTTGGGAGACCAGTTGAATGGATTTGCTGGCTGCTGCAGGGCTGTGGGCATCTTCTGCTGTGTGGGATATCCATTCGTGGGCGCATTTCCGATTTGCAAAATGTAAGAGTTATCAACAGTTCACAAGAATGGAACCCTGCCGTAACCTGGGCAACCAGGTCCCTCTGAATTCCAAAGCTTTTCAGACTTTCACATTTAAAAAATACCGTCTATTTTTTTCTATCAAATGAATGACCACACATTCTTACACATTATATTCCAACTGCCGTGTCCCTGCCCATTCACTTAGCTTGTCTATCTCCTCCAGAACCCTTTCTGCATTCTCCTCATGGCCCTCACTGCCACCTAGCTAAGTATCATCAGCAAACTTGGATATATTACCAAGTGACCCCCTCAACATTGGGATACAGGACAGCTGGAGCTCCAGCAATGACCACGCCCTCCCTGCCCAAACCCTGGCCACAGCCTGTGACTTAAGAATGACCCATTTATTCCTACTCCCTATCTTCTTCTGCCTTTCGGGTAGGCACGGTAGTGTAGCGGTTAGCGTAATGCTTTACAGCGCCAGCGACCCGGGTTCAGTTCCGGCTGCTGTCTGTAAGGAGTTTGTATGTTCTCCCTGTGTCTGCATGGGTTTCCTCTGGATGCTCCGGTTTCCTCCCACATTCCAAAAGATGTACGGGTTAGGAAGTTGTGGGCATGCTATGTTGGCGCTGGAAGCGTGTCGACACTTGCAGTCTGCCCCCAGAACACTCTACGCAAAAGATGCTTTTCACTGTGTGTTTTGATGTACATGTGACTAATAAAGATATCTTATCTTTGCCAATCCACAATCCATGCCAGTTTATTACTTCTAATATTGTGAGCCCTAATTTTGTTTAATAATCTCTTGTACAGTATGTTATTGAGCGCCTTCTGAAAGAGCAAGTATGCTGCATCAGTTGGTTTGCCCCTATCTATTCTGTTGGTTACAACCTCAAAAAATTCCAACATATTTGTCAAACTTTTATAAATCCCTGTCGATTCTGCCCAATCCAATTATTATTATCCAAGTGCACTGTTACCGCTTCTTTAGTTTCTCTCCCATGTTTTGAGGTGTCTGCTGTGGGTAGTCCACGTCTCTGAAGTATACAGAGGATGGGGATCACTAGACCATGAGCTTTGTGCCAGGTCTGAGACCTTGGTCTTAGAACATTCTTTTCCTCAGACAGCCAGTAGTGAATTTCACTGCCGATGCCTGTCTTCGCTGAGAAACGACTCCCAAGAAGTTTGTGATAATGTAGCAGTATTTAGCATGTCCTACACATATATATGGCTTAGTGTGTTAGTATTACTTTTTAAAAACCTAGTTACTGGGAGAAGTGCAGTATATTGTTGAATCAAGGAATGGTCACTGTAATGACTACATGAGAGATTATGATGAGATGGACTATGACCTCACGATCTACCTTGTTGTGACCTTGCACCTTATTGCACTGCACTTTCTCTGTAGCTGTGACACTTTACTCTGTACTGTTATTGCTCTTACCTGTACTACATCAATGGACTCTGTACTAACCTAATGTAACTGCACTGTGTAATGAATTGACCTGTACGATCAGTATGTAAGACAAGATTTTCACTGTACCTCGGTACAAGTGACAATAATAAACCAATGAACTGTGCAGTCGGTGGAGATGAACTGAACGATAGCACTGAGATAAGATAATGATGACATGATTTACTGACCAAATGTCTAGGATGATTAGATTTGTCAGGCAGTGGCCAGACAGTTGGACCTTGATTAAAGGAATAAACAAAAATACATTAAGTACATTTGTGAAATGTGAAGTGTAATGGGATGTCTGAAACTTGGGCTTGCTAGAGAGGTCGAGAGAGAGAGAGAGAGTTCACACCAGCCTGTTGCTTGACTGTGAATGGAGTGACCATAAACTCTCAACGTCAGAAGACCAGAGCTTCAAATAACATCAATGCGTGCATTCCATAAGAAAACTGTGAGGACTGGCTATCTGAGAACAGGTAATACCTGTAATCTCAAAGTAACTGGGGATTGTAACAATACAGTCAATTAGGTGATAGAAGGTTAAGCGGAGCAAGGAGAATTGAGACGGGTGGCATCTAGAAATTCACTGATACGCTCGGTGCAGGAACCAGATGGGTCTTGGAGATTAACTTATGTCCTTGTGGAGGCAAAACCCAGATAGTAAAACTGTTACAGTTCTGGATATTAGTAATGGACTTTGGTCAATACCTTTAGCAAAGGGGTGCCAGTATGTTTGTTTTCAACTTTCAGGGGCAACAGTACCTGTGGACATGTTTACCCCAGAGATTCCACAATAGTCCTTCCATTTTCCGTCAGAGGCAAGCAGAAAAACTAAAGGATTTCTTAAAACCCAACTGTTTAATCCAATATGTAGACAACATTCTACTACAAAGCAGTACTTTAAAGGAACACATGGATCAACTGAGGGAATTGCTTGAACTCAAGGGCTGGAGTAAGTCTTAACCCAAAGAACACCCAGGTAGGGAGAGCAGTGGTTAAGTTCCTAGGAGTTATTATTGGTCAGGGGCAAAGCAAAGTTCCTTTACCAGTAGGTGTAACAGCTCTAAGATCCTTTCTGGGATTAGTGGGATATTGATCGCAGAGAGGGATTTGCTCTTTATATGAAATGATGAAGAAGGGAAAATCCTGGGAATGGACAGAAGTAAATACCCGGGCAGTGAATGAGTTAAGTTAGCACTCCAACAGGAGCCTGTAATGCAAGCTGTGTGGCCAGGAAAATCTGCCACTTTAAAAGTTATGTTTAAAGTTAAACAGCTGTGCTGTTGCAAGAAAAACATGGGAAGCTGAGATCAGCAGCATATGCCTCAAGGGTACTGACACGAGTGGAGAAGTTATACATGGCGTGTGAAACACATTTACTAGCAGTCTTTTGGGCAGTTCAACATTTCACCTACATTGTAGGACTGAACCCAATCCAGATTCTGACTGCACACACACCTTCAGCTTTGCTGTTGGATGGCAGACTTAAAGATGGGAAGGACAGTCAAAACAGGATTGCTTGGTGGACCTTGTTATTACAAGGAAAGATATAACTGTGAGAAGGAAAAAGATTCCTACTTTCTTAGCAGAAAATTTGTTGTATGAAGGGGAGCCACTTCACTGTGATGTCCCATGGCAAGGAAACAGTCCATTTTCAAACAAGGAGCAAGAGGGCACATTGTGGATAAAGCTAGTGCCTCCATGTACAAATTGTTATTGGGGAACAATTAAGTTAAATGGTATCACATTAGATAAGATAGATTATATATTTATTTATTAGTCACATGTACATCGAACACCCAGTGAAATGCATCTTTTTGCATTACTGAGAACGTGCTGGGGGCAGCCCGCAAGTGTCGCCACTCTTCCGGCGCCAACATAGCATGCCCACAACTCCTAACCTGTGCGTCTTTGGAATGTGGGAGGAAACGAGCACCCGGAGGAAACTCATGCAGTCACGGGGAGAATGTACAAACTCCTTATAGACAGCGGCGGGAATTGAACCCCAGTCGCTGGTGCTGTAATAGCATTACGCTAACCGCTGCCTTTGGAAAGGTCAATAGGCATGAGTTCCAAGTGATGCTACATGCAGGGCGGGACAGTTGTAGAGCAGGACAGAGAGAGCAGTGAGGAAATGGTAGATTTTTATTCCTTTTGATTTCTGGGACATTTGAAAAGGTGAGCCATAAAAATCAAATTTCTTGGGATTCACCACCTTGCCAAAGAGGAAGGTGGAGAGGGAATGCTCAACTTAACTTCTGCAGAAATGGTGATTCAGAGTTGCAGAAGATGAATAAAAACTGAACGTCTGTAAATACATACATATTCAGATATCATCAAAGAGCATGTATTACTATTTGTTTTCTTTTTTTAAGTAACCTGAAGCCATCATGATTGGAAATGTGTATTAATTTTGGGATCAACTGTCTTGGTACAAGGACATGGGAAATCAGAAGATCCAGTGACTGAAGTAAAATGTAAATTTTATGATAAGCCAGGTTGTACCATGGGAGAAATATTGTTTAGTATAACACTAAAGGACAGAGAGAAGTAAGCAACAGAACTGGCAGAGCAACTAGTTGTTAAACTTCATACTTGTAGACCTGGGAATAATAATACAAGTGATGTGACTGAATTAACAAACCAAGAAGATAATTTTATTGCATGTTAAATCCACAGAGCTGGTAGATATCAGGATATGATGGATGTGGTTAATAGCAGAAAGAAGTGATTGTTTTAACATCTCCAGCAATGGGACATATAGTTTAAGCCAACTACGTCCAAATACGGAGTTAGGAGCCATGTTTGTGCTACGAAAACCCTACAGTAGAAGGGGAAGTAAGACTACTGCCAGGGGGTTGGGATTTATAGTGAAATCTGCCAGTACACCATCTGACCACCCAATACCTAAACTAATACAAAACATTGATACAATAGAACCAATGATTGAAGGACCCACCTGGTATACACACAATGTTAAAATAAATGTCCCTCTTGTAGATTTGCTAAATATAATAGGAGTTGTGCACTATTTGCTCATCAGCTGTGGCAAAAGTGGAGACAATATTCTCTATTTAAGAAGGAAACTTGAAGGGGCAAGAGAGATTTAGTGAAGACTATGCTAGGAAGTATTGGAACAGGATTGTATGCAGTTAACTAGTGGGATAATCAAACACTTACAAACAAATTAAGTAAGTTAGAGGAAATTAATTCAGGGGGTAATTAAATTAAGCATAAATTGATTGGGGACCTTATTGTGTACTACACACCAAAATTGGAAAGGGATTTCAAATATGTGGAAACAAATGAATGCAACTATATGTCACCAGTACATTGCTGCATGGAATCTAGAACATAATGCTCGCGTGGCTGTGCAATACCTAGTAATTCAAAAGTCAGCCATTAGATATTTAGAAAAATTAATAATGGCATTGGAAAGTTACTTGGAACCTACTATTGTCAGGATGATGTCAAAACTATAAAATAGGCAAACTAATTGGCTTGGAGTTACTGGAAAACCTTAATGGGGAAAGTATATTCTAACATTCCAGACTGAAGTATTAGCTAGGTGAAAAGGAGAATGGTTTTGTGATTATTGGGTACTACCTAAGATTATGTAAGGATCCATTTGGGCACCTACTAATATTTTTTGAATGGATCACTTGAGGTAACTAGAATTGAGTGATATTACCAAGAATCTGTGAAGAAAGGAGGTTAAAATTGTTTATGATCGGGGAGAATTATACTGAATCACTAAGGTAGTGACAGACCTTACAATCCACCTCAGTTGGGTTATTTAAAAGGGGTTGTTCCCAAAGGCCAACGTATGTTTGAAATTGGTTATTCATTCTGTTCTAGTATTAGGAAGCAAAAATCAGACAGGGCTCTTGAGAGTTATAAGGTAGCCAGAAAGGAGCTTAAGAAGGGACTTAGGAGAGCTAAAAGGGGACATGAGGAGGCCTTGGCAAGTAGGGTTAAAGAAAACCCTAAGAAGTTCTACACATATGAGGAACAAGAGGATGACGAGGGTGAAGGTAGGACCACCGAGGGATAAGGGGGGAAAATGTGCCTGGAGGCGGAGAAGGTAGGGGAGGTCCTGAATGAATACTTTGCTTCAGTGTTGACCAGGCAGAGGGACTTAGACGAATATGAGGTCAACGTAGAACAGGCAAGTGTGTTGGAGCACGTCGAGGTTAAGGAAGAAGCAGTGTTGGAGTTTCTAAAAAGCATTAGGATGGGTAAGTCCCCATGGTCGGATAGGATATACACCAGGTTACTATGGGGAGCGAGGGAAGAGATTACTGGGAATTAACAATGATCTTTGCGTCTTCCCTGGTCACAGGAATGGTACCGGAGGATTGGAGGATGGCAAATATTGTTCCATTGTTCAAGAAAGGTAAAAGGGATAATCCTGGCAATTATAGACCAGTGAGTCTTACATCAGTGGTGGGCAGGATTCTTGGGGACAAGATTTATTAGCATTTGGAGAAGCATAGTCTTATTAGGGATAGTCAACATGGTTTTGTGAAGGGCAGGTGATGCCTCACGAGCCTAAGAGTTTTTTGAGGAAGTGACAAAACAAATTGATGAAGGCAGTGTGATGGATGTGAAAAGTATGGATTTTAGCAAGGCATTTGACAAGGTTCCCCATGATAGGCTCATCCAGGAAGTCATGAGGTATGGGATCAATGGAGAATGGGCTGTGTGGATTCAGAATTGGCTTGCCCACAGAAGGCAGAGGATGGTTGTAGAAGGAGAGTGTTTGACCCGGAGGTCAGTGACCAGTGGTGTTCTGCAATGATCTGTTCTGGGATCCCTGCTCTTTGTGATTTTTATAAATGACTTAGATGAAGAAATGGAAGGGTGGGTTGGTAAGTTTGCAGAGGACATGAAGGTTGGGGGTGTAGTAGATTGTGAAGAAGGTTGTCATAGGCTACAATGGGATATTGACAGGATGTAGAGCTGGGCGGAGAAGTGGCAGATGGAGTTCAATCTGGAGAAGTGTGAAGTGATACACTTTGGAAAAATGAACTTGAAGGCGGAGTACAAGGTTAATGGCAGGATTCTTAGCAGTGTGGAGGAACAGAGATATCTTGGAGTCCAAGTCCATAGATCCCTCAAAATTGCCATGCAAGTTGATAGGGTGGTTAAGAAGGCGTGTGGTGTGCTGGCCTTCATTAGCTGGGGGATTGAGTTCAAGAGCCGAGAGGTAATGTTGCAGCTCTATAAGATTCTGGTTAGACCACACTTGGAATATTGAGTTCAGTTCTGGTTGCCACATTATAGGAAGGATGTTGAAGCTTTGGAGAGGATGCAGAGGAGATTTACAAGGATGCTGCCTGGATTGGAGAACATGTCGTATGAGGAGAGTTGAGCAAGTTAGGGCTTTTCTCTTTGGATTGACGGAGGATGAGAGGCGACTTGATAGAGGTATATAAGATTATGAGAGGCATAGACAGAGTGGACAATCAGCACCTTTTCCCCAGGGTGGTAGTGGTCAATACTAGAGGTCATCCATTTCAGGTGCATGGAAGAAAGTTCAGAGGAGATGTCAGAGGTAGTTCTTTTACACAGGAACTGGAATGCACTGCTCAGGGTGGTGGTAGGGGCTGATACAATAAGGTCATTTAAGAGACTCTTAGCTAGGCACATGGATGAAAGAAAAATAGTGGATTATGGGAGGTGAAGGAGAAAGGGGGATAGATTGATATTATATAGGTCGGCACAACATCGTGGGCTGAAGGGCAAGGACTGTGCTGTACTTTTCTATGTTCTATGTAGTATTGTTTATTTTAATGTAGGTTGTGGTGATATTTTCATGTTTTATATATATATATATATATATCTCTCTCAAAGGTTGCATGTTATGTAATGGGAAGTTCAGATTCTGTATGCAGATCCTGACAATATTAAATATTTTGGGATCAAAGGGGGGAACTGTGATAACATAGCAGTATTTAGCATGCCCATTTACATGTACATGATGTAGTACTGTTTAACACAGTATTCACATTAATTTTTAAAATTCTAGTTACTGAGACAAGTGCAGTATATTGCCTAATCAAGGAATGGTCACTATAATGACTATGTGAGAGACAAACTGTGGAGTCAGTGCAGCTGAACTGAGCAATGGTACTGAGAGAAAGTTGACATGATTTACTGACTAAATCTATAGGATGATTGCACTTGACAGGTGGTGGCCAGACAGAATCCAACATTGATTAAAGGAATAAACAAATATACATTAAGCAAAATATAAACCATTGGAAGAACTCAATGGGTTGAGCAGCATCTGTGGAGGCAAAGGGATGGTCGACGTTTCAAGTTGAGATCCTGCATCAGGACGGAGAGTGAGAGGGAGGGGTGAGACAGAGGCTGGTAGGTGACAGGTGGTGAGCACATGTACTGAGGAAGGACATGTAGCTGTGGTACCAAGTAAATACATTAAGAACACTTGTGGAATGCGAAGTGTAATGAGATGTGTGAGGTTGCTGGAGAGATCAAAAGAAAAAGATAGAGAGGGAGGGAGCTTGGGCCCACCTGCTTGTTCACACCAGCCTCTGTTTCACTGTATAAGAATAGGCTGAAAATGCTGAAGTCAGAGAACTGGAGTTCAAGTTCAAGTTTATTGTCATGGGCATACATACCCAGGGTATAAGTGCCATGAAAGTTGGCTGTTTTGCAGTAACAGCATGCTACGTTACAACCATGACAAACATAAATTCCATAAACTTAAGTTAACAAATTATACATAACTTACATGACAAAATAAACAAAAATAACATAGCAACATTAGTGCAAGTTGAGGGAAATATAGTCCGAGGTAGAATTAGGGTTTTTCAGGTTGGTTCAAGAACCTGCTGCCATAGGGAAGAAGCTGTTGTGGAACTTTGAGATGTGGGTCTTCAGGCTCCTGTACCTCCTGCCTGATGGCAGCATTATGAAGAGGGCATGGGCTGGATGGGGGAGGCCCTTAATAAAAGATGTCGCCTTCCGCAGACATCGTCTCTTGCAGATATTGTCGATGGTGGGAAGAACTGTATCCATGATGGAACTGGCTGAGTCCGCCACTCTCTGTCGCCTCTTGCATTCCTGTGCATTGGAGTTCTCATACCAAGCTGTGATGCAACCAGTCAGAATGCTTTCCACTGTAGAAATTTGTCAGTCATTGATGACATGCCAAATCTCTTTAAACTTCTAAGAACGTAGAGACACTGGCACACTTTCTTCATGGTTGTATCTATGTGCTGGGCCCAGGAGAGATCCTCTGAGATGTTGACACCCAGGAACTTGAAGCTGCTCACCCTTTCCACTGCAGACCCTTCCGTGAGGATTTGTATTAGTTCACCTGACTTCCCCTTCCTAAAGTCCACAATCATTTCCTTGGTTTTGCTGACATTGAATACAAGGTTGTTGCAACACCAATCAACCAGCTGACCTATCTCACTCCTATATGCCTCCTCATCACTATATGTGCTTCTGCCAATAACAGTGGTTTTCATCAATGAATTTGTCGTTGGCGTTGGAGCTATGGTTAGCCACTCAGTTGTAGGTAGAGTAGGGGGCTAAGCATGCAGCCCTGAGATGCATCTCTGTTGATGGTCAGAGAGGAGGAGATGAGGTTTCCAATCTGTACTGATTGTGGTCTCCCATTTAGAAAATTGAAGATCCAATTGCACCAAGGCCCAGATCTTGGAGCTTGACGATAAGTTTTGAGGGGATGATGGTGCTGAATGCCAAAGTACAGTTAATGAACACAGTATGACATACATGTTCGGTTGTCCAGGTGGTCCAGAGCAGAGTGGAGAGCCAGTAAGATGGAGTCTGCTATAGAACTATTGTGGTGATAGGCAAATTGAAGCAGGTCTAGGTCCTTGCTTAGGCAGGCGTTGATTTGAGCCATAACCAACCTCTCGAAGCATTTCATTATAAAGGATGTAGGTGCTACCAGATGGTAATCATTGAGGTGGGTCACCCAGATCTTCTTGGGCACTGGTACAATTGATCCCATCTTGAAGCAGGTGGGAAACTCACACTGCAGAAGCGAGAGGTTGAAGATGTCCCCGAACACTCCAGCCAGTTGGTCAGCGCAGGTTTTTAGCACTCGATCAGGTAGACTGTCAGGGCCTGATGCCTTGCGAGGGTTCACCCACCTGAAGGATGGTCTGACGTCAGCCTCCGAGACTGAGGTCACAGGGTCATCAGGTGTTGTGGGGACTCGCACAGTTGTGTCATTATTCTCCCTCTCAAAGCGTGCATAAAAGGCATTCTCTTCAGGGAGTAATGTGTCATTACTGTTTTATGCTGTTTGTTCTCGCCGCGTGGGAGGTGGTGATGTGCAAGCCCATTCTTGCAGGTCTCTGGATTGCTGGTCCTGAACACCACAGATCTAGCCCTCAGTGGACTACGAATGGCCTGGTTCATCCAGGGCTTCAGATTTGGGCAGACCCAATATGTTATTGTGGGCATACACTCGCCCATGCAGGCCTTGGTGAAGTCAGTGATGACTGTGGCATATTCGTTCAGTTCTGTGGGTGAATCCCTGAACATGGTCTTGCTCTGAGGTCCTCTGTCTTGTTTTCTAATGACTGCACATCAGCCAGGAGGATGCTGAGGGTGGGGGGGGGGAGGGGGTCTCAAGCTGCGACACTTCAGTCTTACCTGAAGCCCTCCCCAGCATCCACGTTTTCTGGCACTATGGAGGCCTCCCCAACGTTTCCAGGTGCTGAACTTGCCATCTGGGTGGTCCGTTCTGCTGTGTCTGTTGGGTCTGTCCAGCGTTCCTAAGGTCGCTAGTGTATTTAAATGGCCTAAAACATTGTTCGTTACGGCAGTCATTGTGGCTGCAGGTTTCAGCTTTAAAAGGTAAGAATGGGAATATTTTATTGTTCCCTTGGAGCTGGCTGCAAAATGTCACCACTCTCCAGCACATGACAAATCAACATCAATATATATCAACATCAATGTGCGGAGTCCATAGGAAACATCCGAGATCAGGTAATATCTGTAACTTCAAAGTAACTGGGGGCTTGTAGCAATAATGTCAATTAGTTTGACATGAGTCTTGATTATTTAAAAGCAATATTCTTTGGGGAATTTGATACAAATGGAAAGTGGTTCAGGTTGAGGGTCTTGTCATAGACAATTTTGGTCAGAAGGAAAGGTTGCCTGGGGTGGAGCGATGGGAGGTGGAGGTTGCATTGACTCCCAAGCTACATTCAGTTGGTTCTGATAGACAGCCACATCACTTGTCTATCTGACACCAGGTTCCTGAAATAGACACTCTATGCCAAGCTTCAAAGCAGTAAGAGATCAACAGGAGGACAGCAGAAATGCTTCAAAAATGCTCTGGCCCATTGCAACAGAATCTGCAGATCCCACATCGGCCTCCTCATCCATCTCAGTTCTCACAGAACTGGAGTGGAAGCAAATCATGTTCACCTCCAAGGAACTGTCTATGAAAAAGAACAAGATAATCCTGGATCTGGTTCTGGAGCAGAAAGTGTTACATGTTTCATTGGGTGAGGCTTTGGGTGCAAGGATCACAATATTATTAGATTTAGAATAATTATAGAAAAAGGCAAAGGATTATCAAATGTTAAAATACTTAGCTGAAGGAGAGCTAATTTCAGTGACTGATATGCAAAAGAATAATAAATACCATGAAAGAGGCAGATTCCCATGATGGAGAAAAGGAAGGTCATCAAAATCTAGGGTTCTCTAGATAAATTAAGATGGAGGTTAAAATGAGATAGAAAAAAATAGTTTACAAAAATAAGGAGACACAAGAGATTCTGCAGATGCTGGAACCTGGAGCAATACACAAAACGTGCTGGAGGGACTCAGCAGGTCAGGCAGCATCTATGGAGGCTGATGAAGGTACTCTTCCTGAAACGTCTACTGTTTATTTCCCTCCATAGATGCTGCCTGACCCGCTGAGTTCCTCCAGCACTTTTTTGTGTATTGTTTACAAAAGTAAGATTTTTCATAGATACGTTTTTTGTTTTTTGGTACATGGGTATTCCTGCCAAGGCCAGCAGTGATTACCCATCCCTATTTGCCCTTGAGAAGGTGCTGGTGAGCCACCTTTATGAGTTGCTGCAGTGCTTTTAGTGCTATTGATGGGGGAAGTTCAAAGATTTAGTCCCAGTTGAATAAAGAACCAAGCAGAAGAGAGAAATGGAAATAAAAATAAAGTAAGAGAGGCAAAGACAGAGAGTGAGAATTGATAAGCAGCTAACAGACAAAGGAAACAAGTTTCTTTTTATAAATGTATAATTAGTTAAAGCTAAAGGAAGAGTAGGTTGGAAAGAACTAAAAGGAGACATATGGCATGGCATTAGCTACTAAATGAATATTTTGCTTCTGTTTTCACGAAAGAGGATGCTGCCAACTTCACTGTAAAGGAATAGACTGTAGCAATACTGAATAAGATAAGAAGGATAAAGGGATAGTTACTTAAAAGGTTGCAGGCCTCAAAGTAGAAAAAAACATCAGTTCGATGTAGGATGTATGCTGATGTAATGTGGAAAGGATACAAACTGCAGAGGCTCTGGTCACAATATTCCAAATCTCCTTGGGTTAGGGGGAGGGTAATGAAGGACTGGAAGATTGCAAATGTGGCATCCCTATTTTAAAAAAAATGCAAGGCAAACCCAACATCAGCAAATCAGTCAGCTGGTTCGTAATGGGAGAACTTTACAGATAATAATCTAATATGTTTTCAAATGCTAATTAATTTTGTTTCAACTAATAAATGAAAGTCAGTGTAGATTTCATAAGAACATATCGTGATTGATTAACTTAATCAAGTTATTTATTAAGGTAACAAAATGATTGATGAGAATATCTGATTGATGTTATGGTCTTTCAAAACACATTTGACGGAGTACTGCATAATAGACTTTTTAGTAACAATAATATCTTTGGAATGAAATGGGCAGTGTCAGCATGGACATAAAATTGGCTGAGGGACAAAGGCTGAGAGTAGAGGTGATTTCAAAGGCTCAGAATAGTTGTTTCCTACATTGGAGGGAGGCACACAGTGTGTGTGTGGTATTTGGATCACTGTTCTTCTTGGCATACATTGGGACATGATCTCCCAAAATGCTAATTACTGTCTATTTTTGAAGCAGATATGGCCATCACACCTGCCATTTCTTCACCTCTCATTGTCCTTGCTGAACTCCTGATGGAATTCAGCAGTCGGCTTATCTGGTGGATCCAGCATCTCACACATTATAGGTGCACATTAAAGACCACATGACAATGCCTGCTAGCAGTAGATTGGACTGTCTGGCTTGTTAGTGAGTTTGAATCAAGCATAATTTCAAAGTTTGCATCTGGCATGAAGAAAGCTCTTTAAACAATGAGGAAGATAGCAATAGACTTTAGGAGTATATAGGCTGCTGACATGATCAGACATGTAATGGATGAAATTTAATGCAAAGAAATCATAGTGGGAGAAGGAATGAGAATAGGCAATAAGAACAAAATGCTGTCATTTTAGCATGGCTGCATGAAGTGAGAGGGCTAGGGGTGCTTGCTCATAAATCTGTGATGGAGACACAATAAGCTGAGAAGGCAGCTTTGTGAAGGCAGATTTGTGAAGTGATGCTATTTCAAACAAATAAGCTTCTGAGGGGGCTTGAACTATAACTGCTTAAAGGATACTTTCCCTTGTGGGGGAATATAGAACCAGGGGGCAGTTTTGGAGTAGGGGTCCCCCATTTAAGATATAGATGAGGAAGAATTTTGTCTCTTAGAGGGCCGTGAATCTTTGGAATTCTCTACCTCAGAGTGGCTTAATTATTGAACATATTAAAGGTTGGGATAAATTTTTTGACCATAAGGGGGTCAAGAAATATGAAAAAACATGAAGGAAAGTGGAGTTGAGGCCAAGATCAGATTAACCATTATCACACTGAATGGCAGAACATGCCCAAGGGGATGTGTGGCCTACTCCTGCTCCTATTTCTTATGCTCTTGCATTCTTTTTATTGGACAATTGAAAAACAAAATTAAGGAGTTAAAGCTAAACATTTATAAAATATTGGTTAATACATAAGTTTGGAGTATTGTGTTCTATTCTGCTCAACAAACTTTATGAAGGAAATCAAGGTATGAAAGGAAGTGCAGAAAAATTTACCTGACTGGTGACTGAAAAGAAGAACTTCAATAGTTGGAGTGACTATGTTACTCCTCAGAACAGAGAAAATTTCACAGAGGTGTTTTTTTTTTAAAGAGTAAATAAGGAGAACCTCTTTCTTGAGTCAGAATGGTTGATATCCTGACGACACAGAGTTAAAGTGAGAGGCAAAAATAAAAGAGGTGACACCTGGAAACATTTCTTTTTCACACACTGAGTTGCTGTGATCTTCAATGCGTTCCAGGAAGGAAGGTGAGAGCAAATTCAGTAGTAATGTTCAAAGGAGAACTGGATTACTACTTTAAGGGGAAAAATAATACAGAATTATGAGGGAAGCAACAAAAAATGAGCTATTGGGATAGCCCTACCATAGGCCTTGCACAGGCATGATCAATGAATAACCTGTTTCTGTACTGCATTGTTTTATGTCATAAAGATATTTACATTCATGCCATATTGTTAATCAAATATGAATCATTCCATTTACTCACACCATTCTCTATGGAAGAGAGTATGAATACAAATTAATACCTCCACTACGGTAGTGTAGCGGTTAGCGTGACGCTATAACAGCGCCAGCGATTGGGGTTCGATTCCCGTCGCTGTCTGTTTGTACGTTCTCCCGTGTCTGTGTGGGTTTCCTCCGGGAGCTCCGGTTTCCTCCCACATTCCAAAGACGTACCGGTAGGTTAATTCGGGTTTAAAAAATGGGTGGCATGGACTCGTTGGGCCGGAAGGGCCTGTTACCACGCTGTAAATAAAATTTAAAAAAATTTAAAATTAAAAAAAAATTAAAAAACAATTCTTCTAAATTGTCAAGATGAAAACAAATCTCTTTCCATTATCTTCTTGTGAGAAATAACAGCAGGAAAAGGCCTGAAGATCAGTTAAGTCGTCCTAAAATGTGAACTAAAGTTAAAATACAATGATCCGCAATGACATGCAAAGCCATAAAAAAAACTGGAAAATTAGCAGAAGGTATTGATAACATTAAAAGCGATATTGTTTTGTGCTATTTGATGGTTTGAAATCAAAAACTGATCTGATAGAACTCTGTACACATTGGGCAGCTGTGGGATAGGCCTCTGTATAGGCAGCACAGTCAAGACAAGGTTGCTGCGGGTGCAGCAGTAACTACAACCAGTGTTGTAATATACAGTTTATACCTCTGCTGTCATATTGGAGCACTGGCATGCAGATCATGAAGGGTGTGGGCCTTAAATCCTGGATCAGGCCTTATTATAAAGTGGAGGCCTGTTGCAAATAAAGTTAAAGGAGCTCTTCCACCTTTAGCCATTGTTAGGAAGTCCAGACACACCTAGGTTCTTCATTGATAGTCCAAATGTAGACCATCTCCCAAATAAGTTTTTCTTGGTTGGTGGAGGAGGGTTCCTGATGACAATGATCCATGCTCCTGGCTATCAAATTCAATAGCAGCTTGAACCATTGGATAAGAGTGGTGTCCATCCCCATAACCTACTGGCCCCAAAATGAACCCACCATTTGAAGTGACATTTTAGGAGCTTCTGCCATGCCAGATCTCATAGCAAGACATTGCTCACAATGCATTGCACATGCTAGACTCCCTCCCAAATGTCCTCAGGTGACATTGTCACAGGCCTGGCATTACTCTCAATCTGGTTCCACACTTAAATAGTTAATTGTGACAATATGAAGTGCACCAAGAAATAAATGAGTCAATCACAAAACCACCAATTAGCATACTACTTTCAGGATCCAATGAATCAAAAAAGACAAAATCTAAGTAATCATAGGCTTTGAGAGTATAAATCATCCATGTCACAAAGATAGTTTCATCATCTGAAATATATATTTTAGAAATGGCAGCTAATCTTTAGTATGAGGAATAAGACGCATATGGATATGGAAAAATCGTTCAAACTCATTACTCCTGATGTGAAAGTCATACCATAAGGCAAATATCAATAAATATAGTAATCTGGTTGATCTTTGCTCACTAATCTGGAATCAGAAATGTTATTGGAGACATTTTTCTAGAGGTTTCCAAAAAGCCTCCCAACTGGCCAGAGCACCTGGAGCATTACTTCAGCATGAGAATACATCTTTGCTCATTGTTACACTTTATCAATCCCCCCATTGGGGGAATATTTGTCTATGAAAGTGCAAAGTTTCTTACTGAAGATTTTGAAAACTGACTCTCAAATGAACTATTCTGAGGGCCCTAAATCACTGCAGGGCATAGGCTTTGTGTGGAGGTGTCATATGCCATGTTCATTGCACAGCTCATACACCTTATGCATTCAATGGCATATCTGTGTTATATCTAAACTCCTTTAACTAAAAGGCATACCTATTCCTTCAGAAAGAATACATTGATGTACAACATTTCCTGGCAGGTGCTGTTCAAAATTTCATGGGGACTGGCCACCCCTGGTTGTGCAAAGTTCCACATGGGAAATCAACATTTATATTATGTTATATTATCATGCCTACTGTTTAATGCATCGTCGTATTAATGCTCCATTAGCACAATTTATAATGGGGATATATTAAACCTTGTGAGTTACACTTTCCTCTTTGTTAATCTTAGTGAAAAGGTAAATCTGCACAAACACTGACACAATGCTAGTGCAATGCCAATGGCATAACGTTGATGATTGGAAATCCAGAGAGCGGACAGAAAGAATTTTTGGTATGGTATTTTTGAACATCCCTTGGATCTACCCGCCTTTCTTCCAAAATATTTGTGGACTTCGAGGACCATCTCCTCTTTGCAAGCTTTTTCATGCTTCTCTCTTGTTGTGCTATTTTTCTGTAACCACATACATCTCTTCAGACCTCATCTTGTTCCCTTAGTTATTGTAATATCACCTTTGTCATTTTTGCCATTTAAACATTCCCATCCTCTTCCCTAACAAAGATCTCACCCTTTTGATCTTTTACTTCCTCACCTCAATTATTGGCTAAAGATCTAACACCTTTAATGTCTGTCTGATGGAAAGCCATTGGCTTAAAACTTTCAAAGTTTTCCACTGAGGCTGCTTGGCTTGCTGATTTTCTGATTGTATTTCATATTTTTAATTTCCACAGTTTCTTAGTTCAGTTTCCTCAGTATATTAATTCTGAGTCTACTTAACATTGCGATGCTTTTCTATGTACTTTACATTCTAGTTAAACAAAAATGATCAGTAATGCAGCTACCATTCTCTCTTTCCCTCTCTGTAAGGAAAAAGACAATGCCTCAACCGAGCATGCAAATTATACTTTGCAATTTTACTTTGGAAGTTAGCATGATCTAAAAAAGGAGCCACCTCAGAGAAAGCAGGCAACAGTCAGTTAAACCATAATTGACACTTAGGCTATAACTGGGCCTTTCAAGTGCCCATTGACTGTACTTTTGCACATTTGATGAGTGCCTTATAAATTACGGGGACTGTTCCTGGCTGAAATCTAGATGGGTCAGCTCTCAGCCCAACACTACAAGTTCCTCAGTTAGTTGGGAGCACGCTTCTAACTTCTCCAAGCATGGCCATCAGTGCAAGAAGGTATGGGGTGGGTGGAGACTTGGGAAGCAATTAGGATGCAAAGCTAGACAGTCAGTATGTCAGAAGTTCTTATGATCTAGGATTTCGAGAGGGGACCATACTCTCAAGTTTTGTTAGGAATATAATTGGTTAATTAGAACTGAATAAAACAGATCCACACAAATGTTTATTGATGATCTAAGTTGCAATGATTCTAGTGAGAAGTTTACCAATTCTATGGTCCCTGCAGGAAACTTTTCTGAAAAGCATTAACAGGTCAGAGAATTGACACTAGTGTTGTAGTCCTACCTTTAATCAGTCCTTTGGAGTACAGAATTGGTGAAGATATTCTCACAGTTCCTAATACAACGTGGTCAATTTTTCTAGTTTTTCACAAAGGCCCAATCAATTTTATGGTCTTTATAGAATTTCCTGGGTTACAAAATAAACTGTAGAAGACTCTATCTGATACAGTATTTTATTAATGCGAACTTGTGCAATGCACCAAGACGATTAATGTAATTATTAAAAATTAAAATTCCCAGCTATGCAAATTTCAATGAAAGAATCAAGGTTATTCCATACTTTGCCTGGGATTTGCAAAGACTAAAACTTCTTAAGGATTCATTCTGTACTGTGATATTGGTACAATCATTTCCGAAATTCTGACACTTATTAGGGATTGTGGGCTTTTCAAACTTGTTGCTCAACCACTCAGGCTCTATTACTGCCCTTGCAATTTATTCTCTGTAGGTGATTCATTACCTGCTTGAGAAGTGTTCAAAAACCATTATTATGAATGCATTGCTTTGTGTCAAGCATAATATTGAATATAATCATCTGCTTAAAATCACTATTTTGATAGTAAACTGTAAAGCTGCAAGAAAAAAAAGGATCATTTCAGTTATATAGATAGACTGAAAAAGGTGGGAAGGATCACCTTAACCAGAGCAAGCTGGAAGGTATTTAATGAAAGAGTTCAATATCATAAGGAATCCAGAAAAAAAGAAAAATTGTTTCCATTGGCAGAAGGCTTGAGAAGCAGAGGATACAGATATGCTGAACTGCCAGAGTTTTTTGGCAAAAGTGCCAGCAAGTTCAGCATTTCTGCAAATGCATGCCTGAGTACAGAAGTCAGGAATTTGATGGCAGCTGGGTGCTACAATTTCTTAACTGTGGTCTGATACCAGACTCTTCATCGTGTCCAGTGGCTGAGCAGAACCTTGTGACAGTTACCCTGGGCAATTTGACTGAACAACCTGTGCCAGGTTAGACCTGCACTGTGAGTACTCTTCCATTGGTTTCAATGGAAAAGAGGGACTGCCAGGACTTAATACATGTTAGTACTTTTAGATTTTTCAAAATCTGTTTGAGTATATTTATATATTTTCAGGTGTATTACTTTATATCACTACACCTAATAAGCAATCTAAGAATCCCTAACATATTGGGAATAATTTTGACTCTACATTACTATATTGTTAACCCATTTTAAATATCTCCTGATATTTCTGTCTACTATTTATGCACTCGCACTATTTCAAAATTACCTGGCAATGTGCACGATTTTTGTTGATGTTTGTTGTTTAGCCAGTTAACGTATAAACCATCTATCATAATTTTATTAATCTTTTAAAACTTGTAAGAAGATGCATTACTTCAAAATAGTATAAGCAACATTTTTTTCCAACTCCTTTGTGTATAATGCAATAATGTCTTGAACTGGATTCATATCTATGGCACGGAAAGTGTTCTTGGAAATTTCAGACAATATTTATCAACCACAATTGTGTTTGGATATTCTTCTTTACCAACAAAGTAACTTTTAGTAACTTACCAGCACCAAACTGCACTTAACATTTACTTCCCTTGGCATAACTCTTTAGGCTTTCTTAACCACCATGAAAAAAGACTTATCTCAAGCATAATAAATGCTCAAAGGCTCTAAGTAATTGTTAATTAATTTATCAGTGCTAAATCTGCATTACATCATGTTATCTTGTAGTTGCTAATTCTTCAATGAAATTAATTTTCTAAAAATAAACACAAGTTCAATCTAAAAAAATATAACAGTATTTGTGCTCTGAATCAGCAAGATTGCACTCAATTCCATAAACATGTACGCTGCACAATCTACTTCATTATCACATCATCTGCAGACCACTATGTGTTTGCAAGCACAAGATGCTCAATGAAACTTCAAACTTAGAAAAAAAACCCAATATAACACTTAGAAAAAAAGTACAGATTATGAAACGGAACACTATTTATAATACCGTGAAATAAACCTATATATTTTACTCGTGATTTCACCACTTTCAGATTGGAAGACCAACTTCTCTCATCTTCATTTAATAAGCAGTTTCAAAGCTGTTCCCATTAAATATCTTTCAAAGTTAGACATCATGGAATATTTTGTTGATATGAATTTTATGTATTAAAATCCCAAGGGCATATAACTACATTGTTTCATTTTCCAATATATATTAACCATATAGGTAAGTTTCAAAATCCTCCACTGAATAACCTTAGAAATTATTACTGCTGGTGCTAGGAATGTAGTAATCTCTTAAATGTAAATAACACATTAGGAAAAAAATATTCATGCCAGGGCCACAACTATGCTGATGGGCAGCAACAGCCGAGCACAGCTTGGTGTCCAAACACCCTGAAGCTTGACCCTGATACCTGCAAAAGACAGGGGCATATGATGTTGTGCCGTAACCAATTAAATCATAACATTCACCAGTGCCAACTTGCCTGTTAACCTATCTCTCGACAAGCTCAGTCACCAATCAAAGCCACAAAACTGCCCTCAGTTTTAAGGCCAAATAGAAGCCTGGGTAATAATTATAAATGTGACATAATGGCAGAAGACACTGTCCTCCAGGAAGTGTGACTTTAATTTGTGGGGATGATCTCCTGCCATGTAAGGTGCTACAATGCATAACCTTTCACTCAGCAGCAATCACAATTCCTGTATTTATAAATAGAAAAGGGTTCACTCAGAAAATTGTCAAGTTTTGTTGATAGTGGCTGATTGGTGTGGGTCAAATGCAAAAACTGTGCACTTATTTCAACACAGCCTTTTGGTGACTAAGGAAAACAGTGTTTGAGGATCAAGACCTCAAATCTGACACAAAGTGTCACGGTTACCAGGCAGCAGAGATCTCCGGCCTCCGAAGAGCTTCCAAGTCTTGGACTGCCTCTTGTCGGCACCTCAAGGCACTGTAAAGGTACCACCAAAACTTTCTCCACAATAGCAAGCCAATTACATTGTCCTCTCCCAAGCCAACATACCCAGCATTGAGACCCTTGTTAAAATCATTTGGCTCCATTGGGAAGGCCATGTCATTTGCATGCCTGACACCACACGCTAAAAACACTCTGTGCTCTCTGAGGAGGAAGAAATTGCTGGGTGGACAGAGGAAACAATTCATGGATGCTTTCAAAGCCCTCTTGAAAAATACAACATCCTCACTGATTCTGTGGAATCCTTGGCCCGTGACTGCTGAGTAGAGAAGGATATTTAGGATGATAGTGAGAACCTTAAGTCTGTGCAATAGGAGTGCACACTGTAAATGGTGAATGGAGTGCACAACTTCACTAACTACTCAACACTGATAGTGGGAACACCTTACAGAATAACTGACTTGCTCTTTTAGCCACGGTATTGATAGAGTTATAGGGTCATAGAGAGATACAACACAGAAACAGCCTCTTCAGACCACCAGGTCCAGGGCAACCATCAACCACCCGTTTACACCAATCCTACATTGATCCTATTTTTTATTCTCCCCACATTCTCGTCAACTCCCCCAGATTCTACCACACATCTACACCCTGGGGGCAAGTTACAGTCACTAATTAACCTACTAATCCACAGGTCTTTGGGATGTGGGAGGAAACTGAAGCAGCTGGAGGGAACCCATGCAATCACAGGGAGACTGTGCAAAGTCCACACAGACAGTACCCGAAGTCAGGACTTAACCCATGTCTCTGATGTTGTGCGACAGCAGCTCTTCCAGCTGTACCATTGTGCCGCCACAGTGATGCCGCTGGTCCAGTTACATTTCTGGTCAATGGATATCCAAAGATTGTGATTGTGGTGGATTTGACACAGTGGCTGGTTTGACTCTATACTGGAGATGATGACTGTATGACATGTGTGGCATGAAGTTTACACATCAGCCTATTCCTGAAGTAGTTTAGGTCTTGGTATGTGTAGGGAGGAACTGCTTCATTATCTGCGATTTGGGAATAGATCATTACATGCACAATCATGATGAACATCATCACTCTGACCTTATGCTGGAGGGAAGATCACTGATGAAGGAGCTAGTCCAAGGGTACAATTCTGAGGAACTCTTGCAGTGATGGTTTGGGATTATGGTATACACCAACAATCTTAACCACCTTTTTAAGCTAAATACAACTTAAACTGGAGCAAGGTTTTCCCCTTGATTTCCACAGAGTTCAATTTCACTAGGCCTTCTCAATACTGTGCCCTGATGTGAAGTTACTTTCACTCCACCTCTGGAACTTAGCTCTTTGTCTTTGTTTGGACCAAGGTTGTAATGAATTTCTCCAGCAAACTGAGCAGTAATATGCAAATTGTTGGTGTGTAAATGCCACTTGACAGTACTATTAAAAACACCTTTGATTTCTTTACAAATAATTGGGAATTGCTTGATGGAGTGGTAACTGACCGGATTGAACATATCCTGCTGTATGTGGGCAGGACATTTGTAGCAATTTTCCTTCTTGTTGGGCAGAATCCGGCTTTGTTGCTATTCTGGAACAGCTTGGTTGGAGTCATGGCTAGTTCTGAAGCAAAAGACTTAAGCATAATAACCAGAATGTTAGTAAGACTCATTGCTTTCTTTTATGCAACGTATTCAGCTGCTCCTTGATATTACACCAAGTAGATCAAGGTAGCTGAACACTGGATTCTGTGCTGATTAGATCTTTTCAGGAAGAGACTGAATGGATCATTCACATAGCACTTGTAGCTGAAGAGAGTTGCAAGTACATCTACCTTGTCTTTTGCAGCATATGCTGGCTCCATATATGCAGAGGACCAGCATTCATGGAACATGCTCCTCCCATTATTTAATTTCCACACCTTTCACAACTGACTGTGGCAGAATTGATCTGATCTGCTGGTTTTGTTCTTTTTCTTAGCCCTGTCCATGGCATCCTGCTTAATCCTTACCATGAATGTTGCTCAATCTTCACTGGACTGTAATGTCATTTTTAGATGTGCCTGATGCTGCTCATAGCCTGACATACTACAGTCATCATATAACCAGGGTTTGTCACCTGACCTGATGGTACCGGTTTAGCAGCAGCAAAATTAGATGCCCAGTTTTGAGCTGTTAGATCTGTTCTGAATCTATCCCATTTCAGCACCATGAAAGTGTTACACCACACAATGGACAGTACTGTCACTGCATTGCTCCATCACCACATTAAGGCTGTGCAATGATCATCCCATTTCTCCGTTGCCTATACCCTGATACATCCGGAACAGACAGATTTCTTCGGAAGAGTTCAAATATATTTTATCTTCAGGTTTTTTCTCATTACATACCGCAAGCCCAAACTGTCAAAACAACTGTCAACAACAATTTCACCCCATTGCTTGACGAGTCTATGGAATAGCTCTATCAATTTTGGTGCAAGTACTGAGAGGTTAGTAAAGGGATTTTGCAGGGTTTACATAGCTGGGTGTGCCGTTGTCATACTCGAGTTGGATTTTTTTTTCCTCAGACAGATTTTCATAGCAGTTTTGACAAAACTAAATGACCATTTGAAGGCAGATGAGGGTAAACCTCATTATGTCTGGAGACTCATACAGGGCAGACCGGGTAAAAACTACACACTTATTTCCTTCCCTGGAGAACATAAGTGAACAAGATGTATTTTTTCGTCTTGCGGGACAATAACGTTAGCAGCGAAATGCTGCCACTAACCCCCACCCCAAGCTTCACTACCCAAAGTAATCATATAGTCACAATTAAAACAATTGATAATGCAGTTGCTTTTTCCTTAAAACGAAACTTAAGACAAGTTTTTTTTGAAAGAGAGCTCGAAAGAGTGAAACTAGTTGATGCTGAATGTCTTACCTTCGGGATTGGAGCTGATGAAGACCTTGATGCTCCTGCTGCCCGGGAGGTGCTGAGGGAGAGCGGTCACAGCTCCAGCCAGTGCCGCCCTGCGGAGCGCCGAGTCCCGGGGAGAGGGCAGCCTGGAGCCCGGCACCGACCACATCAGCATGTTCGCCGGAATGATAAAAAAAGGGGGCAAACGCGCCCAAATGTTAAATACGGTTTTGGTGGTGGGCGGGTGTTGAGGGTAAAGGAACCGCGGCAGCGAGAGGCTCGCTGAGAGCGGTGGCAGCAGGCGATTAAAAGCGGGACAGCAGGCGGCCGCCAGACGCCATCCGAGAGGCGCAGGAGCTTCGCCAGCCGAGACACAACAGGTCAGTGCGACTGACTCCCAGCCTCACATCACCGCCGACTGCAAAAAAAACATAAATAAAAATAATAATAATAATCAGCGGGCGCCCGATTCAGAGCAAATGAGCAAATATCTGAGGTTCAAAATATTTCAAGCCAAATCACGTGGGCGCAACCACCGTAAAAAAAACTATTCTTGTCTTCGGGAATAACTTGGTTTATTTTTGAGTACTTTTTTGAGGGAAAGGAAGTAAGTGAAAGGCGATGGGGACGTGAGCTGGGGTCGGGTCAGCTCATGGTTTCCGTGTGGAAGCTGCCCGGTAACTTGTGGGCGAGGGGAGCTGGGGCGGCGGGAGGGAGGCCCGGGCACCTCTGGTCTAATCGCCGGCAGAAGGGCGGCTCTTCATCTCCGCTGCAGGGCGGAGGAGAGGACACGGGGGGCGGGGGTTTCCAGCACAGGCTTTCCCTTCAGGGTGTCAGTGCAGCCGAGCGTGGAGTGAGGTGAAGTGAGCCCCTCCTTGGTGGAGCGGGGAGGGAAGGGAAGGGAAGGGGGAGTGGTGAGGTTGGTGGGGAGCAGAGCTCCCGGTTCCCCTTGCTCCTCTCTCACTCGGCGAGGACGGGGTCCGCAGCCTCTGATCGGTCGCTGCTCAGCCTTTTCCCTCTCGCCGACGGCGTCTCCACCGCCACGGTCTCTTCTCTCTGGGAGATTTAGCCCAGAGAGTGAGACCAACGTTGTTCGGGTGATTTCTAAGTCGGGATAGTTCCGGAGCGATGAGCGCTGCCTTCCCGATCTCTGCCTAGTTGGTTGGCCGGGGGAATTGGGAAGGGGTAGGGGGCGTGGGGCGGTAATGGGAGCTTGTGATCGAGGTCTCTCTGGAAGCAAACTGTCAAAGCAGTCGAGAGCTCCGGCGACGTCGCTGTCTCCTGAGATAACCGAGGGACGCACCGATGCGTGGCCAGAAGGTCACCTGTACGGCTTGCCAGAGAGCAGTTTAATTTCCAGATGTCGCTGAGCTGAGCCGCGGAGCTCTCAGAGTGAGCGGACGCTGCCTCTCAGAGCAGACTGAGGTTTGACTGAGCAGCAGCGCGGTATAAATGCGATGGGCTACAGCAGAGCCACATGTGAATCCAGCAGGTGCACAGCCACATCTATCATCCCGACCACTCACAGTCACATCCAGGTCGCTTTGAAGTGGCTTCATCGCCGGCTCGCATTCCAGTGAAATTTAATTTTTAATAAATGCAATCAATATGTGAACCGTAGGACACGATTGCACCTTTGAATTAAATGTCATGGGGAAAAAATGAATAACAGTCCCAACATCTGTCAGTGTATTTCCACAATAAAGCAAATATTAAACCGGTCAATAGAGGGAAGCAATATTTCACAAGCGCTAAAGAAATTGATAGGATCTAAAATCCAATGGGAGCGTAGCATTTACCGTGACCCAAGGTTAGAACTTCAGCTCTGAATATATCATAAAATCCGAGGAAAATAGAGGATGCTATTTATTGATGTTTGCAATTACAGGAGACTCCTTACGTTCGTATGTAGTAATATCAGGCAGTAAACTGACCGTTGAAACTTGAATGAACCCACATTTTTTCTTTGGACTTTTTTTTCACCTACAGTTTGTCACTAAATTTAAGAGGTAAAACAAACAAAATTCCTTTCTACCTGCAGGCGTGTCCCGATGAGCACCACACACAACCATTTATTTGATGATAATTAAATGAGTCAGGATAATTCTGTTGAAAGGATGTACGGTATCCTACTTTAGTTCTCCTTTTCCTTTTGGTCGAAGTACTTGTAATTTAAGACGGTTTTTGCAAGTAGCGTGTACGGAACTCGCGAAGGTCGCCGCAGCAGAATTGTGGAGTATGCCTCCCCTGAACTGAACTGTCCTACGCTTCAATGTGTGCGATCTACTCACGGACAGAGATCACCGCCGGTGCCGCCGACCATTCATTACTCTGACACAATTAATTATTTCTAAATACATCATTATTAAAATATCGTTCAGGAATTATTTTGTCATTTGTGCGAATTGGGAACAACTTGTTAAAATCAATTTTGTTCCGCATTGACGATGATTGGAAGACGGCATAGAGGGAAAAGAAAAAAAATCACAAATTATTAGAGACGAAATACACTAGAAAGGTTTATATTGGAGATAATTTTGTGTATTGGTTTGTCATCATAGATTTCTTTAAGATCATCATCACTGGAACGTTTCATTCTTATTGGCGCACACTGCCCTTATGTGTTTTAACCCATTTGTCTGCCCTGCTGCAGCCACCATCAAATCTGTTAAATGCAACCGTTTATCACACTGTTCATACGCCCCTGCACCTGGCGGTTTTTTTGCTTTCGCAATTCCTTGTGACACTCAAACTGGATCATCATTCTCTCCTCTCTGTTTTAAACGCGTGCCCATAACACTTTATTGAGATTTCTTTGTAATATGAATTCAGTTAACTTTTTTTTAAATGGTGCTTTCGAAGGCTTTGAAATTTTTTAACCATATTCCACATTGCACATCCAAAGTGCCTGGCACAGCTGATGAGGCAAAGAGAAGCTTCAGATTTCCCTTTGAATTGATCACCAACGCTTAAGATGCCAGCCTACTATTTACCTAATGTAACGTGGCGGCTTGCTTTGGTGGGATTTGAACTCATAACTTCACGTTGCTAATCCAGGCATTGTGTGTGGATCTTGAGTAAGAGCCGGATCTTGACAGTGCTTACCTATTGTTAAATAGCCCACTCATATACATATGTCACAATGTGGGAATTGCATTGAAAATTTCACGATCCCCGTGGAATTATAGCCGACTGTAAAATTTCGCTGAGGAAAACGGTAACGCATTGATGAAAAACACTATGATGCTGGAGGAACTCAGCAGGCCAAGCTGCATCCGTGGAGAAAAGCAGGCGGTCAACGTTTCTGGTCAGGACCCTTTTTCAGGTTCCAGCATCTGCAAGCAAGTACATTGCTTGAAGTTGGAATAAACTGTGAAAAAATTCATATTCTGACTATTAATAGACCAGATAAATCACTTCAACAGCTATTACAGTACTCCTTGATGCTATCCATAAACGTAAGTGGTTGCAATTTTTTCCATTGCTTCATGAAGTACCTTCCCCAAATCCTACAGCAAATGAGTGCTATATCATTAAAGCCACACAAGCCCTTATGTGATGGACCGGTAGCTCATCATAGATCCGATTAGATAAGATCCATGAAGTCCATACTTAACTTTTTCTTGATTGTTGCATAGTTGACCCTGGTTATTCATCCAATGGGCTTTCTAGCCTTGTGTTATTCCTTCTTGCAAGTGATCTGGTCAAATAGATCTTTGTGATTAAAAGCCATCAACCTGAAATGTTAACTCTATTTGTCTTTCAACAGATGTTACCTGCTTGCTGGTTAACTCCAGCATTTTCTGCTTTATTTTTATTTTACAGCATCTTACTGCTTTTACAGCAGTTACTGCTTTTATTTTACAGCATTTTACTGATTTTTGTTTGAGATCTTACTGGTTTTGGGTGAGTCCCAGGTGACAAGTGTGGGGATCATTGCCCAGAACTAAGTCAATTCTCTGTGAAAAAAATGACATGGGAGTTGATCCCTAGGGTGCTGTTGATGGCCAGCCGTAAACATGGGTCATTTTTGTATGGATGTGTAAATATGTCAATTCCTTCTTGCTTATGATTAATTCTGTCAACCAGTGCCTTCGTGGTCACAGAGAAAAAACTGAAATCTTTTTGGCTAGAATATCAATGTGTTACTGGTTCTAAGTTTTCAAAGTTAAAGTAAATGGAAACCCATTAACTAGATTTCTTGGTAGCATAGCGGTTAGCATAATGCTATTACAGCACCAGCGACCTGGGTTCAATTCCCGCTGCTGCCTGTAAGGAGCTTGTATGCTCTCCCCGTGTCTGTGTGGGTTTCCTCCGGGTGCTCCGGTTTCCTCCCACGTTCCAAAGATGTACGGGTTAGGAGTTGTGGGCATGCTATGTTGGCACCGGAAGAGTGGTGACACTTGTGGGCTGCCCCCAGCACATTCTCAGTAATGCAAAAAAACATATTTCACTGTGTGTTTCGATGTACATGTGACTAATAAATAAATACCTTATCTCAATATGGAGAACTTTAAAACACTGAATTCATAAATTTCAGTTAGTCCAGAGCAGCATTCATGTTTGGATAAAATTGTTTACGGAGACTCTGGAGCTAAAATAATCAGTGCATGTGTGTGCGTGCGACACACACACACACACACACACACACGAAAGCTTAGATATAGCTTGTGAAACTTAATCTGGATATTTGTTTGATGCTACTTGAAAAGTAACCATGAAAACTGAAAGTTTATTATAATTACACAACAAATGATTTGAATCCCCCATTATGTGATTGCCTCTTCATACTCTGTGAGTATCCTATTAGTGCCTTTTCTTTGATTGATAATACCCCAGTGAAGCACATTGGGACATTCTTGCTGTGGTAAAAGTGCTATGCAAATTAAAGTTATGTTGATGTTCTATGATTAGGCAATAACTTCGATCCCCAGCTGCACATAACCTTCCCCTTATCCCTGGTTTGGAGATTCCTGCAAATTATCATGCACACAATAAAGAAAAGGAATGCCTCACAGTTGTCATTTTAGGAAGCACAGTTCATCATAATGCATATGAATAGATTACCACTATCCTGCTGTTAATAGCATGAACACATATCATATACCTCATTGAACCACCAGCTGTTGGCGCAGAGATTCAGCAGCAACTATTTGTAACATTGTAACCCAGGTTCAATTGTGCACAGACTGGTTCTGAGGCAATGTAACAAATAAAGTAATGGACAACATTTGGGTTGTTCGAACCAAAGGACCAACAGAATTCCACTTCCAAATGAAGTGATGTAAAGGAGTAAGTAACAGCTTTTAAGTGGCACAATTTATCTTGCTGCACTTTAAAAAAAAAGCACTCACAAATATTTTCCCTGCACTCCTGAAAATTAATTTCCCATCTGAAAAATATGTCCTACATGACAAAATATATAGAGGAATTGTCACCCTGTTTAAAAAGAAAGCCATCCCAAATCAATTTCAACATTATAGTCAATGGGGTACTTTTGAAGTTTAATCATTGTTGTAATATAGGAAACATAGCAGCAAATTTGTGCATAAGAAGTTTCTTACAAATAGAAATGTGGAAATTGTAATGTTGATTGAGAAATAAATACTGATCTTAGCACGAAAATAACTCCCTGGTCTTCTTCAAACTAGTACCATAAGATCTTTTTGCTGAGAGCAGATGAAGCCTCAGTTTATATCTCATTAGAAAAATGACATTATTGCAGGTACAGAAGCCCTTCAGCTGGGGAATGTTTAGTTATGTTGCTGCTTACATAAGGCAGTCATTTATGTCCTCTGCATCTTCAGGTCATGGGAAAATACACAATGTATAGGTTTGTAAATTCAGCTTCATTGTCAATAAGCTAATTGATTACAGCGAGGATTGCAGGTGAGCCAATTACTATTCACACTTAGTGTATCACTGGATCACATTTTCGAACAGCAGTCACTTGATCCAGTAGGAATCCTGGATGATGTCCACTACAAGTGGAAGGACATCATGATTCATGTGAATATAGGCTGAAACTCTCTCGTGTGACATTCTGTGGTCCGGCAATTCCTGTGGTCCAATATGTTTTGAATCTGTAGTACAGATCTATACAGATTAACTAATTCTAACTCAGATCTAACATAGATTTAAAATTAACTAAGATCTATACTAACCTGCAGCTAATTAACTTATCAGTGCTATCTCAGCTGGCAGCATTTCCGTCTTAGTGAAACTTTGGGTTAAGGACAGTTCTCGGAACCTTTATGTGACCCAGGGATCAAGGGCAATTTCTGTGGTCTTGATTTTCTGTGGTCTGGCACCAGTTGGGTCCCAAGGGTGCCAGACTAGAGAGTTTCAACCTGTATTATATTCAGTTCTGAGAAACACAGTTTTGGGAAGACATGAAGCTCTACAAAGAGATTTACTCCACTGATTCCAGGGCCAGGGGATTTTAGTCACATGGATAGATTGAAGAAGTTGTGGTAGTTCTGCTTATAACAGAAGAGATAAAGAAGTTTAAAATCATGAAGGATCTAGATGGAGTGGGTTGAGTGAAATCTTTTCCATTTCAGAATGGTCAAGAACCAGAAGACATAGAATGAAGATGACTGGTGGAAAAAGAAGTAACGTAAGGAAAACAATTTTATAATGCAATAGGTGCTTAGGATTTGGAATGGTGGGCAGGAGGTGGATAGGGTATAGGGAGAGATGTGTAGTGTGGGCAGATTTAATCAGTTTGTTCAAAGAGAACTGGATAAGTTCTTAAAAGAAGAAGATACTTGCAATCCTATGGGGAGAGAGCAGGATAGTGGGAAATAACTGGATTGAATTGGCATGGACTTGATGGACTGAATTACTTATTTTATCCCATGTAACTTTACTGAGATTCTGTGATTGACTGTATGTCATATCAGTGTTCCTTTCAAATGCCTAATAGGTATCTATTGAAACAGTTGTGGTGCTTATATAACTATTTATTTAAATCTATTTTGGGAAAAATATAATCAGGACTTTGCATTATGTTTTCAGAATAAAGAGTATTTTTCTTTATTCTTTATTCAGAGGTTAAAATGATTGACTGTTGATCAACTCATTCTCCCAAATTAGTATTTAAACTCCAGTTTATACAACTTGAACCCAGAGTAACCAGTGTATAAATCTGTAAAAAAAATTGGAATCATATCATTACCTTGTGACGTTTATATATTCTTTGGTCAATTGTAAGATTTTATTTGGACTACAGACCTGTCATGTTTGCAACAATTTGTTTCATAACTAAGATATATGCATAAAATTATTACCATTAATGAGTTTTTAAGTGGAAATGATGTACTAAGGGGGCTAGGTTAGAAAGCACCCAAAATGGGCTCAGAGATTGTGATGCCAGATTAAACCACTTTTGTTGTTTCTGATACAAGCAAAATGCTGATTGCCAATTTGCAAGATTGCAGGGTGCAGCCAGCATCAGCTGGACTGTTGAGTGGCTGCATGCCTTAACAAGGAGTGAATATAGCAAATAGCACTACTTAATGCTAGCCTGTGTTCAGCACTTACAGACAATCGAAATCTCTTAAAGCCTATGTGTACTGTGCTTTAGCAGGTGTTCCAATTTTGACTCAGGAGCTATTGAAGAATACGGAAGAGAGTGGGATCCAAGATATTCCAAGAAGTATTGGAATATTATGCAGAGGGTGGAGAGAAGAGATATGCTTGATCCAAAAGGGCTAGATAGCCCTCCTGACAAACTGTTTGAAGATATTGGGAGTAGACAGCAATTGTAATCAATGGCAGGAATCAAGCCACATGAACCATTGCAAAACAGAGAGAACTGGGGGTACGAGTACATAATTCCCTGAAATTGGCGACACAGGTAGATAGGGTGGTGAAGAAGGCATATGGCATGATTGCCTTCATCGGTCAGGGCAATGATTACAAGAGTTGTGATGTCATGTTTCAACTGTACAAGACGTTGATGAGACCACACTTGAAGTATTGTGTGCTGGTCGCCCAGCTATAGGAAGCTGGAAAGGGTACAAAAAAGATTCACGAGGATGTTACCAGGACTGAGGGCTTGAGTTACAAGGAGAGACTGGATAGACTTTTTTTTTCTCTGCAGTGTAGGAGAATGGAAGGTAAACTCATCAAGGTAAATAAAATCATGATGGGCATAGATAAGATGAATGGTCACAGTCTTTTTTCTAGGGTAGGGGAATCTATCACTAAAGGGCATAAATTTAAGGTGAATGGGGAAGATTTAAAAGGAACCCGATGGGCAACTTTTTCCAGAGAAGGTGGTGGGTATGTGAAATGAGCTGCCAGGGAAAGTGGTAGAGGCAGGTACAATGACAACATTTAAAAGACATTTGAACAGGTACATGGATAGGGAAGATTTGGAGAGATATGGGTCAAATGCAGACAAATGGGAATAGCTCAGGTAGGGATATTGGTCAGGATGGATGGGTTGGGCCGAAGGGCCTGCTTCTTGCTCTATGACCTGAATGCACTATTGCAAGTTGAATAATCTCATCTTCAGAGTCAGTACATGTATTTTCAAATGCCACTCCACACTTCAATTAGCCTCAGATGCTACTCAAAGGTACCACACCTCCATCTTTCACCTGTCAACACTCATTTCCAGCATGGGATCTAACATTCAGATTTACCTCATACCCTTAAACATACCAATCCTAAAAACTTCACACCTATATCTCATGATTTGAATGCACAGTAGCAGGCACATTACCCAAACTTTGCATAACATTCACTAACACTCTTCACTCGTTTTTGCAGAACAAGGTGACATATAATCAGACACCACAGTAGCAGCAAAAATTCAGGGGAAGGGTGTGAGTTCATCACCTTACTCCCCCTTGGTGGAGACAGCACAACAGTGGATAGTCAGCATCAGAAGCTCCAGGTCTGTCAAAGCTCTGCTCTAGTAGACACACATGCTGTACCATAAAAGCAAAAAATGGACAATGTACAGGCAACTTTCCCAGCCACACTATGCTTCTTACAGAGTTTTTGGAGGAGCTTGTCTCAAGAATGAGTAAAGTAATGCCACGGGCTTTGCTGATGATATCTTTTCCCATGGAAGAACTGGTCACTTGCATTAGGCATCAACATGGCATTGGTATGTTTAAGGGTATGATGTAGGCATAAATGTTAGATCCCTAGCTGGAAAGGATTGCTGATAGGTGAACACACTAAATGCATGCAGACTTTCACCAAGAGCTTGGACACTATAACTGGCATTTCAAAGAGGATTTGATACCCTGGTTTCAGCCATTCATTGACCTATAGCAAAGTGTATACCAACTACTTGTTGGCAAGAAAGTGAATGGTTGCTATGAGGAGGATGATAGTGAAAAAAGGCATGGAAATGGGTACTTGGCCCTTAACATTTCCATTTCTTACCTTTTGCCCCCAACTTCAGCCAGTACCCCAATACACTACCTCATGTTACAATGTATATTTTGCAATTGATTATGCACCAGTCCTGAGAGTTTGAGTTAAACATAGAAGTCATAACTTTCTAATGCACTGCCACTTTCATGACATTTAACTTCTACCCCTCCACACTAAAATACAGCATAAAGCATAAAAGTGACATTTATTAGCTATATCATGGACAGTCCAATATTTTGCCTTTATTATCCATTCCATCATGAATCCTATGACCACTGCATCTTCTGCTCAAGATGCAGGAAATAAAGTAAATACAGAAACATTTTCGCTCTACTCAACCACCTTTGAAGCTTTTAACATGAAAAGGAGACACTCTGGTTTCCTCTGTGAAACTTAAGTGTTGAACTTCGTTATTAATAGGTTGTCACTTTTAATTGACTTAGTAAGTATAATGTTACCTCGGTGACCATGTGATAATCACTATGTACCTTGGACTCGAGTAAAGCTTAAACACAGCTAGGACTGCCACGGGGTTATCAGGAAGTAGACAAGTAGTAAAACACTTGAGCACACTCTCAACAGGGAGGGTTCATTATGGATTGTATGGCCACTATAACTGCTGCTGGGGATACATGAAGCAAATTAGATTTGGAAAATTAGATTAGTAATATGATCAAAGCAAATGAACTGAACAGTTGAAAGAGTTACCAAGAAGTTTTAAACTCTATTACAAAATATTAAGCATAGTGGGATGGTTTATATACAGAAAGTGATTTCCGCCACGATGAGATTGTAAAATACCCTGTTTGTGCATACAAATGATGTACAATTAGGATTTGCTTTTAACTCATACAGGTATAAAGCTTCTGGTTTCTGTCTACCTCATGAAAGTGTTAAAAGTTACTCATTCGTAGGACCCACTATTTGATTTGGCAGGGTACAATTAGCTAACATTGTAGTTTTGGTATTTACTGACATGATGGTCTATCTCTCAACTTGTTTTAAGGCCACATTGGGGAATGGTTAGTGAGGAATTATTGCAATAGGAATTGGACAATGGAGAATGGGATGAAAATGATTGACATTTGTTGTTTTTAAGGAAACATGTCCAAATAATGCCAGCTAATGCATCTGTACCAAGGAGCAACTAGTTTGTGCAGATATCTTGATATCAAGATCCAATTTGTCAATACTTGGTACATCACCCTCTCCACATTTTAGCAAGTTTCAGTAACTTTTAACAGGCAAACAATACTGGTATATTTGCTTTAATTGTAGAAGTAACCAGCAGAAATCAATCAACAGTTAACCTGAAAGTAGTTGATAATTTACTTAAATAACATTTGTGCAGAGTCCTTTCTGCTGTTGACCATGTGTTCAGCTGTGCTCACTTAAGAGAGATGTTAATTGGAATGTTAGACTCCCAAATCAAGCAATGTGACATTGGAATAAGTCTGCTTACTGCATTTCTAGTGGTGTTAGCAGCTCTGTGGCTGACAGGCTTATAACTACATTGAACCCCATCTTGGAACAGATCCAGCCTTGATAAGACCCAATGGAAAGTTGTTATTGGAGCTGGATTTTGTAGGCCATGGCTTCCAGGGTCAAAATGATAGACTGGAAGTTTTGACCAATCAGTGTAAATGCATTTTACATTATATTTAGAAATGTCAGAAACATTGTTTCATAATTTTTACAGTGGCTTAACTGATTAAAGTAAATGTGACTTTAGCAAGGAAGTATGATTTAAAATTCCTTTTAAGGATATTTACTGCTTTTTCTTCAGAGACACTGGAGCTGCCTTTTTAGCTAGTCTATTGTCCAACTTACAATTTTTGAATCGGTTTGTCCCAATAACACATAGGACATTAAAACTGTGGGGTAGTGATATACACAATTGTACATAATGCAATAATGAAAAAGAAGAATGAATCAATTTAAAATGGTGACTACTAATCAAAATTGTTATAAATTAGTAATTAATTTGCCCAGTTACAAAACAATTTATAGCTTGGTATCATATCTGACAGTTGGAGCAGCCACCTGGTAGGGTTAACATTAATTTAGTTGTTTACATGCTTCCTCTTCCTTCAATTTAAACATATCATGCAAGGGAATGAAAGAAAGTAATAGGCTAGTTAATCTATTATCAGAATAATACTTCCAGTAACTAGATCAATTGTTGTTTGCTTTCTTTGTCAACAGATTAAACTGCTCTTCCAATTGACAATAATGTAGCAGGGGTGTTTCTTGGACCACATCCAATATGTCCTGGATTTCTTCATGGATCACAAGGTCAGTGTGATGACTGACCTGATATGGATCGGTATAGATCTCAGAAGTTTCATATTCTGACTTACAATTTGCTGCTGAGTTAAATGAAATTTGGTAATTGGATAATAGGCAACTGCAATACTCTTAAAATATTTAGGGAATATTTACTGCTATCTGTTTTCACTTGTGAGACATCAAGCCTTATAATTGAATTCACACATAAATTTTTGACAATTTAACAAAATACTGTATGGGCATTAGCCTATCTAATAATTTTTTGAGACACATCAGGAGAGGAGAGAAAAGGGTAAAAGTTAGAAAGAAAAATCTGAGGTGATATTTCCTTAGGCCTGCTTCCAGTCCACAAATAAGCAATAAAAAAAAGTCTATTTCTATGTACTGAGAGGATTCCATCACATTTTTCATGAAGTTATGATGACGGAGCAGGGGCAGTTCAGAGGAAGTTCCCAGCCTAGGTCCTGTTTTTTTTAAAAAAAATTGCTTTGACCCTTTCTGTTAGGTCTCTCTGAAAATGCACGGAGCCAATGCTCTCATTCAACAAGACAGAAAATTGAGTTACCACACTTTGCAGCTTTTATCACTCATTAAAGCTAACTTTGGCAAGTTAACATTAATTCTAATCAATAATATAACAAGCTCCAGATTCTAGCATCTGCAGAATTTCTTGTGTCTTAAATATTGAACAGTTTTTTCCATTGAAAATATAATCACTTTAAATGATTACTCAATGATAATCAACAAAAAATTGCAGATGCTTGAAATCTGAAATAAAAACAGAAAATGCTGGAGACACTCAGCAGGTCAGGCCATATCTGTGGGAGGAGAAACAGAGTTAATGTTCCAGGGTAACGGTCCTTTGCCAAATCTGGGAAGGAGAGAAATAGATCTCAAGCTGCAGGGAGGGTGGTGTCTATGATCTGGTAAAACTGGGGGGACCATGGGGATAAGCTGCAGAAAAGGATATCTGGTCAGTGAGTGAATGGGAACAGTTAGACAGTGAGAACATAAGCTAAAGAACATTGACAAAAGGATGTAGGAATTGCAAAATGCAGAGCAGGGAGATGTGCCCAGGTCAGGCTGGGCATGTTCTCCATTTCCAGAGAGAAAAAATGGGGAGAACCGCAAAGTGAGCCAATACTGCAGATGGACAATTGATAGAGACAGAGAAATCAATTTACTTGAAATTGTAGAATTCAATAAGACAGGATAAGATATCTTTATTTGTCACATGTACATCGAAACACACAGTGAAATGCATCTTTTTGTGTAGTGTTTGGGGAGGGGGCAGCCGCAAGTGTTGCCACGCTTCCAGCGCAAACATAGCATGCCCACAACTTCCTAACCTGTACACCTTTGGAACGTGGGAGGAAACCAGAGCACCCGGAGGAAACCCACACAGACACGGGGAGAACATACAAACTCCTTGCAGACAGTGGCCAGATTTGAACCATGGTCGCTAGCGCTGTAAAACGTTACACTGCTGAAAGCTGCAAAGTGCTCAGATGGAAGTTGAGGTGCTGTTCTTATAGTCTGTGTTGGGTGTCATTGTAACAGTACAGGAGACCACAAACTGATAGATCAGGGTGGGAATGGCCCATTTGCTCAACTCATTCTCTGGTATATTGATGACTGCATTGGTGCTGCTTCCTGTACTCCTGCAGAACTTGACCATTTCGTTATTCATGCTCCCAATTTCCCCTCGCTCCTCATCTTTCACCTCACCAGCTTCCACATTCAACGGATCATTCTCTCCAATTTCCACCACCTTAAAAGAGATTCTATCAGCAGACACATCCTCCCCTCTCCTTCCCTTTCAGCATTTCATAGGGACTGTTTGTTTGGCGACTCTTTAGTCTGCTCTTCCGTTCCCGCCAACCACCCCACTCCTTAGGGCACTTCCCCTTGCATCCACAGGTGATATAACATTTGTTCTTTTGCCTCTTCCCTTCCCACATCCAGGGACCCAAATGGTCTTTTGAGGTGAAGCAGTGATTCACTTACACTTCTTCTGATTTAGTGTACTGCATTCGGTGTTCACGATGTGGTCTCCTCTACAATGCAGAAACCAAACGCAGATTGGGTGACTGCTTTGTAGAACACTGGCATTCTGTCCAAAGGGGCGATTCTGACCTTCCCGTTGCCTGCCATTTTTATTCTCCATCCCTCTGCCACTCTGACCTATTGGTCTATGGCTTCCTGTACTGTTACAATGAGGCTTAACACAAGCTTGAGGAACAGCAACTCATTTTCCATCTGGGGACATGGCAGACTTCTGGACTCAAGATTGAATTCCACAATTTCAATTCACTTGATTTCTCTGTCTCTATCAGTCATCCATCTGTCATATTGGCTCAGTGCAATATGACCCCCTTTTTTTCTTTTTTTTCTCTCTCTTTGGAAATGGAGAACATGCTCTACAATTCAACAACTTCAGGTAACTTGATTTCTCAGTCTGTATCAGTCATCCATGTTATTGTCTCAGCTTGTTTCTTTTTAACCTTTTTCTCTTTATTTTTCTCTGGAAGTGGAGAACTTGCCCAGCCTTACCTGCCCGTTGTGTCTTCCTGCAACTCCTTCATTCTTTTGTTCATATTCTCACTCTCCAACTGCTCCCGTTCATTCAATGAGTAGAAAATCTTGTTTATAGTCATTCACCATAGTTTAATCCCATCACAGAGATTCCCCCCTCTCTCACCCTCCCTGCAGTTTAACAAAGCTTTGTTTGTCTACTTCCCAGTTCTGATGAAGGGTCTCCGACCTGAAAAGTTGACTCTGTTTCTATTCCCACAGCTGCAACCTGACCTGCTGAGTATTTAAGATTAAGATATCTTTATTAGTCACATGTACATCAAAACACACAGTGAAATGCATCTTTTGCGTAGAGTGTTCTAGGGGGAGCCCACAAGTGTTGCCACGCTTCTGGCGCCAACGTAGCATGCCCAAAACTTCCTAACCTGTACGTCTTTGAAATGTGGGAGGAAACCCACGCAGACACGGGGAGAACGTACAAACTCTTTACAGACAGCCGCTGGAATTGAACCCGGGTCGCTGGCGCAGTAATAGTGTTACGCTAACCACTACACTACCATGCCTGCCTTTTCTGCAATTACTCGGTGATCATGAGGAACTCCCTCACCCCCTGCTCCCCACAGAGAGAAACATAGTTAACACTTCAGGTCAAGAACCAGATATCCCTCTTGATGTCGGTGTGAAGCTGGAGATGGATCATTTTGGAGACTCAGCACAGGGCAGCCAGCATCTGGGAAAGCCAGGTCCTTCTCTCACTCTGCAACTTCAGAAGGCTTCCATGGTTTGGAGGACACAGATTATTACAGAAACAGCAGCAGCGGCTATTGAAAAATATTACCGAAAAGGGGATATTGGCTTTGGAGATTGAAGTGTAGATTTACTAGGATAATATCTGGAATTCAAAGGTTAACTAATGAGAGTGATTATGCAATATAGTTCTTTTCAGGAGACACAAAAGAATGCAGGTGCTGGAATCTGGAACAAAAAACAAACTGCTGGAAGAACTCAATAAATCAGGCAGCATCTGTGGAGGCAAAGGGAATGGTTGACATTCCAGGTTGAGACCCTGCATCAGGACTCATCTGGACCCGGGGCCTGTATCCTGATGCTGGGTTTTAACCTGAAATGTTAGCTGTCCCTTTGCCTCCACAGATGCTGCCTGGTTTATTGAGTTCTTCCAGCAGTTTTTTTTTTGAATTTTCAAGAATTTGAATGGTAAAAGGTGATTTGATCAGTTTTCACGATTTAAAGAGGAACTGAGGGAGAATAGGGAGAAACTATTTCTGTCTGTTGGAGAATCTAGTCCTAGGGGTGAGAGTATAAAAATTAGAACCAGGGTTTTCACAAGAGTAAAGCTAGGAAAGGAAAATCAGGATTGAGGTACAATGCCCAGAAGCAAAGAGTTGGGAAAAATTGGTATATTATTTTTAATTATGCACAAGATAGGAATGTTATCAGCAAAGCTGGTTGCCATTGCCCAAATCTGATTGCAGTATACATGGCGCAGGTACTCACACAGTGTTCAGTTATTTTAATCACATTTCAGCGAAGATTCAACACATCACTATGGGCCTGGAGGTACATGTAGGCCAGAGCAGGTATGAATGGCAGATTAGTTTAAGGATGAGTGAGGAGATCGCTGCAATTTAGATTACTTTTGTGGACTCCACCTCTTGCTGACTTCTGAAGGCTTCACTGCATTCTCCTCTCCAGGCAGAGAAACAATTAATTGGGAAACGTTGGAAGTCTGTTGGAAATCTGAATAAAAATGAGGAAATGCTAGAAATATGTACAAGAACACACAGGAAAGTAGAGGCAGGGGTAGGACATGTGGCCCTTCAAGCTTGCCCCCCCATCCTATATGATCATGGCTGATCTATCCCAGGCCTCAACTCCTCTGTGCCAGATCCCCAGAATCCTCAATCCCTCATTTTTTCAAAAATTCATCTGGCTCCACTTTAAATATTTCTAATCATCTTGCCTCCACAGCTCTCTGGGGTAGAGAATTTCAGAGATTCGCCGCCCTCTGTGAGAAGAAATTTATACTCGCCTGTTTAAAACGACCAGCCCCAACCTACATAGGGTGACATTAGGACAACTGACAAAGGCTTGATCAAATATAGGTTTTAATGAGTGTCGTACTGGAAGAAAGAGTAGTGAAGGCGTAGAGCGGTTTAAGGAGGGAATTGCAGAGTTTAGAACTTAGGCACCTGAAAGCACAGACACAAATGAGGGAGATGCAAGAGACAAAAATTCAGAAGACCACCAAGATTTCAAACAGATCCAGAGCTTAGAGGGAGTTACAGAATCAAGGAAGGGTAAGGCCACAAAGGAAATACAAGAATGGAACTTTAAAGATTGGCTGAGCTCCTTAAAGCCTCATTGAAGGTCATTGGGATAATGGTAAACAGAACATTGTACGAGGATATGAGCGACTGAGTTTTTAATGTATGCAGGTTTACGAAGGGCACAAGGTAAATGTTGGGTATGAGAGCACTGAAATGATCAAAATAGGCATGACAAAAAGCATGATTAATTGAAAATTTTAGCAGGAAATTGATATCTTCTTCGATGATGAGCTTTTTGGGAAGACCCAGCAGGCATCCTCCGCTCTACAGTCTCATATAAATGAAACATCAGTTCAGCCTCAAACCAATCCATTCCAACTCTACATGCACTGGCGAAAACCAAAACTGCCTGATTAGCAAAAAAAAGTACTATTCTGGTTAGTAAAGAGCTTTGTATATCTTATAAACATCTATCTGAAATAGTGTACACTTGATTCCTTTTATAATTTTAACATTACTGTTGGTATAATGTATGCAAATTTTTGTGGATCTGTCCAATTCCTGACCTTGCTATATTTATCAGTAACTTGAAGAAATGTAACCATTAGGCTATTTGTATCTTTAAATTGTTGTGAATTAAAATAGAAATAATATGTACTCTGAAAACCTTTTGATGCTCTGAAATTCTAAGTAAAATGCGTAACACAACCTAATTATTCCTGTTCTCCCAAAAGGTGCAGATGCCTGTGTCATAGATTAAGCTACTTTTCTGAGAAAAAAATTGACCCACTTGCAACTGCAATTTAGTCACAATCATCTAAAATAGCTCATACCAAGTATAGTTATAATGAGACTCAAATAGTTTCCTCCCTGTGGAGAACCACAGTTTGATTGCAGAAGTCAATCAAACACCAGTTTTGTACAAAGTTTTATGTGGATTTAGCATGCACTAGGCTAGAAACCATGAATTGGATTCCATAACAAATTAAGAATGTCCTAGCCTCGTCCTCTGTTGCTTGATTTCCCTTTCTTTCCAGGAACTTGGAGAGCAGGAAACTACTCATCGACTTTGAACTGCTGGTGTAGTTTCAATTGTGTGGTTAGCTTATAGCCTCAGAAGCACACTGCTCTACTCTTATTCTATTGAGAGGAAACCATTGCTATTAATGGTTAGCCCAATCAGTGAACGTGGATCCTGCTGAGAAGGTTTTGGATTCATTTTTTATCCCCACTTATAGTGACATTTAGAATCAAAGGAAAAACATAAATGTAAACTACAATCAATATAAAGTATATTGACAGGAGTAATATTTGATGGTCTCTTTTAATCCTGTGCACTTATGCTGTCATCTTTGGTGAGAAAGGTGAGTCTCAGTGGCAGAAAATGATATCCCGAATTAATCAGAACAAATCTTAATCGAACTATGGAGGTCTGTCAATATTTTTTATTTATATTTCTGAATGTTAGCTCTTTCAATTTGTTCCTTCTGTAGAAATGCACCAACCCCGATTTCAATTGTAATCAGAATTGATCATCGTATTCTGCAGGTTGCTCCTTAGTTACGATTAGAAATTAAGTTGGATTTTGTTTGTTTGATGGGCCTTTGAGACTCAAAAACTTTGGGGAAACCCCAAATCTATAGGTAAGGATTCCATGAAGAAGGGTCAAAAAGTACAGAAGAGAAAAAATAGGAAGCTAGGGTAGTGATGGAGATGTTAAAATATAAACATAAGCGTAACAGGAGAGAATATACCTTAAAAATTCATCTAAATTCCTTTTCTCTGGTGGTTTGTGAACATACTAACACTTAAACTTTGATAAAATTAGAACACTTATCTAAGCACTTTTGGTGGTGTACCCTCTGCACAAAATGATGTTGCAGAGGATTTACAGGGTACAAAATTAAGTTAGGTTGATGGGAAACATATTCAAAGAGAAGAGTTTTTCAAATTAGGAGAGAGGTGGAAAGATGGATGGGTTTAATGTAAGTACCCCAGAGATAAGTTGGGTGAACAAAACAGCCAGTGAAAGGGAGGGCAAGGGAATTGAAATGCAAGCTATGGTTATGCTACATAGCTGGAGAAGAATTCCCAAACAGGATGTAGCAAAACCTTAAAGGGATTTGAAACTGAAATGAAAAACCTTGAAGATGATTTACCAGGTATTGGGAACCAGTAAGGCTAATGTCTGCAAAATTTGGACACATAGCACATATGTGCTGTTAGTCCCGAATTGCTTCCAATAAAGCATTTGATACATGTGTACACATTTGAGGCATAAGCCATGCTGGTCATTATATTGTCATGTCACAGCTAAAAGTTTCCCTACGTACCTATAGTGGGCAGGTTGAATGTTGATCAGTGTGCTATGCTGATTTGAAACAAAATTGCCATCCTTGGGTATGCCTCTACGTTTGAGAGGGAATAGGACAGTAGGCTCATAGGACTGCTGCCACCTGCCAGTTCCCCTCGAAGTAGCATACCATCTATACTTGGATATAAATCACCATTCCTTCTTCATTGCAGTGTCAAAATTCTGAAACCACAACTGACAGCACTGTGGGAGTTCCTTCACAAGAACAACAGTGGCTCAAGGAGGTGGTTTGCCACCAAAATGTCAATTGCAATTATAGATGGGCATTAAATGTTAGCCTTACTAGCGATGCCCACATATCATAAGCAATTAAAAAGAAAGTGACCTTGACAGCCACTGGTAATGTGATTCTGTCTCTGCTCTAAAGTAACGGATGTGGTTGAGGGGAACTGGCAGGTGGCAGCCATCCCAGGTGCCTACTGTCCTTGTTTCTCTAGGTGATAGAGACATACAAAGGTTTTGGGTCAGTCTGAGACATTGGCTGAAATGTATTGTTCTGTGAGTATGTAAGGCTATTGCTTGACTGGTTTGTGGTAGTATTTCCAATGTGATGGACTTTGCTATGTCAACTGAACTGCTTGTGCCTTTGTCTCGTGCTTGAATTAATTAGTTTTCACCTTTCTGCAGTTTGTCACGTGGTTTGGTACAAATTGAGTGGCTTGCTCAACCATTCAGAAAGCAGTTAATTGCCAACCAGATTGTTGAGTCCAGAGCAACAGATAGGCCAGATCTGTAAGAACAGTGTATTTTCTTTCCCAAAAGACAATGGTGAACCAAGTGCAGTTTTACAACAATCTGATTTCATACTCATGTTTACCAATACTAGAATCTTGATTTCAATTTATTGAGTAAAGTGGAATTTAATTTCCAGCTGCCCTGTTTGGTTTTGATCTCAGATTTCTGGATATCATTCCAGCCCTCTGGATGGTGAAGGCTGCTGAATTTCAGAGGAGCAACTCACAGATGACTTTGGAGGATGACCTTGAGGTTCTCTGGAACTAAAGGGGTAATGCTGACTGCAGCAGTCTGGGGTGACCAGGGCACTAGTGCAGTGACTGTGGTAAGATCACTAAAGTTTCATTCCCAGAGAAGACAGTCGATTCATGCTCTTTGAAGGCAGTGCCATTCCAAGTAGGACGGTGCTTCTGCATTCCTAATAATCTATTGGAGAAGAGATTGTTGGAATGCTTATCCACAACAATGATAGTAGCAGTTCTGAGATTTCATTGCAGTACACACATGCTGGGTGACTACTGCCCTGACCGCAATGGAAGCTGGGATATTAGCCATTGGCTACTGGCTCCTGGTGACCCCATAAGAGTGTGAATGGAGTTTGTTTCCAGATACATGCTGGAAATGTTGATTTCTGAATTCTCCACAGAGCCATGTGTTGTTGCTGTCTCAAAGGCCTGCTGAAGCATCAAACAATTAATTCTACATACAATTCATCCTACATACCCGTCATTCTTCGTCTGTGCTAATCTGAAGCCTTTGTACTCAAAATTGCCTGGTACATTGCTCCCTAGGGTGCTAGCAACCGCACTGTCTTTGGTGCCTGCCCTGAATGGAACCTGATATCTTATCATGTGCAGATCTTGCCTCTTGGACAACCTGTAAATGTTGTGCTATATGAGCTAATGAGCTAATGGCTGAGAGTGTTCACTTGAGAGGCACTATGTTTTCCCCTTTCTTTTCCTCACTCTTTTACTACCACCTGGTTAGGCTGGATTTCTTGGCAAATGAGTGGCTGGCACAACATCAGTCTGCTGCCTGGATTAGAAACAAAAGCGGTGGGTGATTCATGAATTGCCATTGGCACAGCAATATCCCCAGAATGCTGAATTTAGAGCTTAGTGTGTTTTTGTAAACAATAAGAATGGAATTAAAGATCAGAAATACAGTGAAAAGCCTGGACTTTGCAGAGAATATCAGTACTGGATTTTTTACTCTGCTATTTTAACAGATGCATTTCCATTTAAAGTAAACAGATGGTGCCTCTAACTTCCTTATCTCCTAAAACAGAGAGGAGAAACTTGATATGACTGTATTAATTTGTCGCTTGGTTATTTCCAGGCTTTATTTATTGAATGAATACATTTGTCAAAGATTGTGACTTTTGCTGAGACTATCAGAGTTTAATATATTGATTCCTTCTGTATGCTGTTTTTAATGCATTAACTTTAAGGGGACTAGTAATACTTAAAAAATATTATAAAGCAGTATCTTGAGTTCAGCATCCTATAATTAGAAGACAGAGAAATATATTGGTGGGGAATATTTTGTAGGCATGTGAATTCAAAGTTTTCTATTTCATAGCTGATCATATATTAATGGTATAGGAACAGAAGGGACCAAGTATTAGTCAAAAAATAGTACTAGAGAAGTTGAGAATTATTACATCCCAAAGATCTGATGATGTACATCCCAGAGTTTTGACAAAGGCAGTTTTATAGATAACAGATGCACTGATTGTCATCTTACAAAGTTCTATACATTCTGGGTCCGCTTTTGTGGACTGGAAGGTAGCAAATATGACCACACTATTTAAGAAGGGGGTGGGGGGATGGGAGAGAGAACAGGGAACTATCAACCTGTTTACCTAACATCAGTGGTAGTGAAAATGCTGGAATCTATAGAACACCTGACAATAATAATAGGATTGAGCAGAGTCAGCTTGGACTATAGAAAGAAAAAAAATATGTTTGACTAATCTGCTGGTGAGTCCTTTGAGGACGTGATTAATAGAATTTCTAATGAGGAATCACTGGATATGGCTTATTTGGATTTGCAGAAGGTATTCATTAAGGTCCCTCACAGAAGGTTGTTCATGGAACTGGAGGTAATATACTGGCATAGACTGAAAAAAAATGTTGTTAGACAGAAAGGAAAGTTGGAATAAACAACCATTTACTGGTTGGTAGGCTCTGATTACTGGGGTAACGCAGGGATTGGATATTGGGCCCCAGCTTTTCAAAATCTGTATCAACAATTTTGCTGAGGGGACCAAATGACATATTTCTGAGTTTGATTACCTTAAACTGGGTGGGATTGTGAGTATGGAGGAGGATGCAGAGAAGCTTTAAGGGGAAGTGGGCAAGCTGAATGAATGGTGACAGCATGGCAGTTGGAATATGGAAAAATGTGAGGTTACCTACTTTGGTGTACAAAGCAGAAGAGCAAAGTATTTGTTATATAGTGAGAGATTGGGTAGTTCTGATGTAGCTTTAGTGGCATGTCATCAAATACTCTAACAAACTTCTACAGATGCAATGAACACCGAACACAAAATGCTGGAGGAACTCAGCAGGTCAGGTGTTGTATAGATTCCAGCATTTTCACTACCACTGATGCGCGATGCTATTACAGCACCAGCAATTGGGTTCGATTCCCATCACTGTCTGTAAGGAGTTTGTATGTTTTCCCGTGTCTGCGTGGGTTTCCTCTGGGTGCTCCAGTTTCCTCCCACATTGCAAAGACGTATGGGTAGGTTAATTTGGGTTTAAAATGGGCGGCGCAGACTCATTGGGCTGGAAGGGCCTGTTACCATGCTGTAAATAAAACTTTAAAAATTTAGGTTAACAGGTTGATAGTTCCTTGTTCTCAGTCCCACCCCCTGACCCCCTTCTTAAATAGTATCGTCATATTTATTACCTTCTAATCCACAGAAGCAGGATTGATGAAAGGTCTCAGCCTGAGGAGACAACTGTTCATTTCCCTTCATAGATACTGCTAGACCTGCTGAGTTCCTCCAGCATCTTGAGTTCATTGCTCCAGATTTCCAGCAACTGCAGTCTCTCTTGTGTCTCTGTTCTACAGATGCATGATTGATAGTGCGCAATTGATGCACGATTGGCTGTATCATGGCCCGGTACGGCAATTCCAACACACAGGACACAAGAGCCTGCAGAGAATAGTGGATACAGCCCTGTCCATTATGGGCACAGCCTTCCTCACTATTGAAAGCATTTACATGAGCCACTGCCTCAAGGATACAGCATCTATCATCAAGGATCCTCACCTTCCGGGGTCATGCCCTCTTCATTGCCATCGTCGGGCAGGAGGTACAGAAGCCTGAAGTTCCACACCATCAGCTTCAGGAACAGCTACTTTACTGCAACATCATGTCCTTGAACTAACCTGCACAACACTCATCCTACCTCAGCAATGGAACACTATGGACCACTTCTTGCACTATCATGGACTTGTCTCTGATAGTGTTTTTACTTGCACTAATGTCTTGCTTTGCATAGTCTTTTTTTCTCTTTACTGTCTTGTATAATTTATGCATAATTTATGTATTACTGTGTGCTGTTGCCTGAATCTATGTGCCTGTAATGCTGCTGCAAGCAAGTTTTTCACTGTACCTGTACCTCAGCGTACTTGTGCATGTTGACGACTTGACTTCAAGGGGATCTGGATATGCTTGGTGCTTGCACACAGGTCACTGAAGGCCCACATGCAGCTGAAGCAAGCAATTAAGAGGGCAAATATGTTAGGTTTTAATATGAGAAGATTTGAATGCACGAATATGGAAGTCTTCTTGCAGTTGTATAAAGCTAGGGTGAAACCACACCCGGAATAATGTGTACAGTTTTGGTCTCCTTACTAAAGAGAGGATATATTTGTCATAATCGGCATGTAGCACAGATTCACTAGACTGATGTCAGGGATGGCAGGTTTGCTGTATGAGGAGAGATGGGTGTAGACTAGGTCTCTATTCCATGGAATGTAGAGGAATGGAGGAGATCTCATTGATCCTTATAAAATTCTCACAGGGCTTGACAGGTTTGATGCAGGGAGGATGTTTGTCTTGGCTGAGGAATCTATAACCAGGGGGACTGTTTGAGAATAAGGGGAGGCTGTTAAGGACTAAGATCAGGAAAGAATTCTTCACTCATCAGGTGGTGAACCTTTGAAATTCTCTACCCAGAGGTCTGTGAGGATCAGTCATTGTGTTCATTCAAAACACAGATCAATGGATTTCTGGATATTAAGGGAATTAAGGGTTTACGGATAGTGGAGGAAAATGAAAATGTCTCTGAGGGAGATCAGATATGATCTTGATCAATGGCAGAGCAGGCTTGAATGGCTATAAGGCCTTTTCCTACTTCTTATGTTCTTGTGGTTACAACACTGAAATACAAATTCAGAGATGGTGAGTTCAAACCCCTCCAAAGCAAACAGATATAATAAATCAAGTAATTTATGGTCTGGTGCCAGATAAAATGACTGTAATTTTTTCCTGATTGTTTAAGAGCCCAACTAATTCACAAAATGAAGAGACATTGCCACTCTCAGGTCTGACCAGCATTTAAGCAACATCCAATTGATCATAGGACTGAGAAATCTGAGCAAACATGGAAATTTGTGGCCGAAACCTTCAGTGACTGATCTCGTAACTGGTGCATAGCAAATTACTTGTGAATGTGAGACCACTCAACCTAATCCCAGGACATAGCAGGTGTAATAGTTCCTCATCTTTTTGCAAAGTAGCCACAAGAATCTATTGGTGCCAAGAGATTAAAATATTCAATGCACCGGGCGAAACATGGGATACAACTAATCATCTGAGACTTGCAGGAAGATTCTGGCTAGAGGCCTTCTCACATACTTCTGTAGGTGGTGAGGGCAGGTTTGTAGAAGCAAACTTGCATTTCCAAGATTCTCATGCAAGGCACCAAAAGGTACAGAAAAGGCATTGAACAGTGGAAAATTGGCTGCAATTACTTGGCAAACAAATTTAACCAATACTTTGTGCACAGTTTTCACTTTATCAAATTAACCTCTGCAAATCAATTGTGCATATAAATACAGGGTTATAGATTTAAGAATGTTCACAATCCTTTGGTATTTCAATGAGTTGTGGATTGTTTGACATTTGCTGATCATGTTATGAGTTGCTGGAGTTATTAGCGAAGTTAATAAAACTGTAACTCAGTGTTGGGAATATTCTATTATGCCAAAATTGCTTGATTTTTAATATAATACAGATAATTGTTAGTACTGTAGAGCAATAAGAAGCTTTACAAGTAATTTGAATGCTTAATTACTGTGAGAATGGTTAATTCTTTAATGCAATTTTACAGCATGGATGAAAATGGTGGAATTGATAATTTGATTATACCACTGTGAGTGTGATTCAGAATTACACCATGGTCTTAATTTCACACCAGCCAGATTTATGTTTAAGGGATTAAATACTGTGTAAGTTTATTGTACACTGCAAATTCAATCCAGAGTTAATTTTAGTAACCCCCTGTCACAAACAAATATATGTAGGAAACTATTAACTGGACTATCAGAATTCCAGCATTGTAATTAAATGGAATACACTGTAATTGATCACTTCTTACTAAAGCAGCTATTAGTGTCTTCTAGAACTTAGGTAAAAACAATGGAACATAACAGAGAGGTAAAAAGAACTGTGAAGTCTATAAATCTAGATATAAAAGCACGAATATTTGGATTGTGCAGTAGATCATTCAGGTTCTGAAAGAAAAAATGTAGAAATATACTTAAGGTGTGAGGTGTCCAACCTACAAACCAAATCCAAACCTACTTTTCTTTCCAAGATTCTATTGAACCACTGCATATTTAAAAACTTTCTGTTTTTTACATCACATAATGCTTATTTTATATACTCATAAATCAGAATCTAATTAAACTAGCTACTGTTGTAATAAAGCCTACTAGAAGTTTTACCATTCAACATGCCTTAAATACGAACTAAATAAGGGATCAGGGAATAGCTGCTGACCATCCCTAACCTCTCCACTCCCCCCACCAACTCCAAGCTGAAAAATTTACTCATTGATCTCAGTACTCTTATTTACAAGAACAATGCATGTAAAAATTAATTTCAAAATTCAGCAAAGGAGAACCAAGGCACTGATAAGGAATGAGAAAGTAAGTGCAAAAACATGTTCATGAAAAGTATGAAAAAGACAGATTGTAGGAGCTCAACAGATAGAGTATAGGGGAAAAGTTGAGCAATAGTTAACACGGGTCATTTGCAGACTAAGTCAGGAGAAATTATATTGGGGAATTAGGAACTGGCAAGGAAATTAAACAAATATTTTGTGTCTTCATGGAAGAATTCACAGAAAATCTCCAGGAAGCAGTGGCAGTCTACAGGAATATGGTAAATGAGAACCTCAAAACAGTTAGCATTAGTTTTGGAGAACTTAAAGTCAATAAATCACAAGGACCCGACAACCTGTATTCTATGATTTTGAAGGAGGTGGCTGTGGAGATAATGATTTGAATGAGGATTAAGTGTAAAATGTGATACAGTGTGGGCTTCAAGGAAGAGGCAGATGCGTTTCAAGAGAAAATAGAGATGCCAAGTGAATGGGCAAGGATATGGCAGATGGAATATAATGTAGAAGAACATATGTTAATGCACTTTGATAGAGAAAATAGAAAGACAAGGGTATTTTTTAAATGATGAGAGACTGAAAGGTGTTAGTGTTCAGAGGGACCTGGGTATCCTTGTACATAAAGGATACACTGAAAGTTAATAAGCAGGACCAGCAGGCAAAAGGGTAGGCAAACAAAATGTTTTCCTTTATTACAAGACGGTTAATGTTGAAGGGTAGAGATATCTTGCTTCAATTACACAGAGCCCTAGTGAGACCATGTCTAGAATATTATGTAGACATCTGGTCTTCCAATCTAGGAAGGTATATACTTAACGTTGAGGGAATGCAATGGAAGCTGTCACCTCTTATGCACCCTCCTCTGCACGCTCTACAAAGCCCCTGCATCCTTCCTATAATAGCTAGACCAGAATTGAATGAAATATTCCAGATGTGCAGTTTTAGAAAGCTGCATCATAACTTCCTGACTCTTGAACTCATTGCCTCGACTAATAAAGGCAAGCATGTCATATGCCATTTTTTTAACCACCCTATCAACCTGTGCAGCCACTTTCAGGGAGCTATGGACTTGGACACCAAGATTCCTCTGTACATTAACACTGGAGTAAGGGTCCTGCCATTAACTGTGTATTGCCCCTTTACATTTGATCTCCCAAAGTATAACACCTCACACTTGGCCAGATTAAACTGCATCTGCCATTTGTCCACTCATATCTGCAACTGATCTATATCCCACTGAATCCTTTGGTGATCATCTATACCATCCACAACACTACCAGTCCCATTGACCACTACCCTCTGTCTTCTATGCTTCACAGCCTGAAAATAGGGGGTCAGCCATTCAGAACAGAGATGAGAAGGAATTTCTTCACCCAGAGAATGGTGAATATTTAGAATTCACTACCCAAGAGAAGCTCAGTTGCTGAGTATATTCATTTATGAGTTGGAACATTTTTTAGATGTTACGGAAATCAAACGATACACAATTAGTGCAGGAAAGTAGCACCAAGGTAAAAGATCAGATACAATCATACTGGCAAATTCCTGCTTCCATTTCTTATGTTCTTACATGTCTTAGGAGAGGAGAAGGAAGCCACCCTTCCAAGCTCTTTCATGCTCAGTGACTGGACGACAGGTCTGACAATTAAGCAAGTTATCCTCCCCCTCTTCAAAAGTGGATTCAAATAGATAAATTTCTGTTGTGCTCGTGTGACTGAGAAGTAACTTCTTTAGTTATTGCCCCTCCACCACATTAACTTCTACAATGTGTGCCATAAGTTTCTTTAGCATGTGTAAGTTGCCTTTTTGTTGGACTTCCTACAGACAGTTCCAGTAAAGCTCCAGGCCCTGAGCGTTCTCGTTCTTCTCACTTTCTTTGTAAGCAGCTACCGAAATGGAAGTTCTCTGTCCCAATAGCTATATCACATTATCATAAGAAGAAAGTTAGAGCTTAATTTGAAATACACCACCTCAATGTCGCTCAATTTTACATAGAACATGGTCAAAAATACTACAATTGAACAGTTATTTCTTGGGGGATTCTGAACAATAGCAAATCACTTGTCCTAATCATAGATTAGTTATCCATTATTAAAGGAGCAAGTGTACACAACAAAGTTAAGCACTGTGACAATTTATTACAGCAGTTTTCTAGTTCTCAGTTTATGTGCCTTAGGCATGCTGCTATTCAGTTGGTAATCGAGTTGTCAAAAGGCATTTAATAATAGATTGTGTAACAAATGTTCTTTCTTGTAGTGTGGTGTGCATAAATATTTCTCAAAGCTAACTCTTGCTACAAATAAGCAATTCCTCTTTTAACTCCAGTCTTTTCCTCCAAATCAAAGGTGTAGCTAGGGGAACGGGCATGGGTCCAAGCCATGGCCGGTCTTGTAAGTATCTGGAACAGTCCCTTTTTTCAGTACTACTCAGGACTCTTCTCTCGCCTCTTATTCTGGTATGTTGGTGCTCCTCCTTGTTCTTGTACAGAACTCAAAAGTTTCATCACCTTTGCAGCCAACTTCCACCTGAAGCTGGTGATGTTGAAATGTGGTTGCAGAAATCATGGATCTGGGAAGCTTTGGGGATTGTTGAAGCTCTCCTTGTAGATGGTAGACACTGCAGCCACAGTGTTTGGTGGAGGTGGGAGGGAATATTGAAAGCAAGTATCAGGATGCCAGTCTGGAAACTGCTTTGTCCTGGATGTATCAAGATTCTTGAATGTTGTTGGGGCTATGTTCATCCAGGTAAATATTACACTCCTGAATTGTGCCTTGTAGATTTACAGCACTATGTGCTAGGAGGAAAAAGGGTGTTTCCTCAGGAATAGTTGATCTCTTTACAGATCCCGCAATCACTCTCATTATCCCTGCTCTTTGACTTTCACTGTGTGCCTCCCTATCTCCCCCACTCTACCGGTGTTTGAGGAGATTTGGTATGTCACCAAAGACTCTTGCAAATTTCTACAGATGTACGGTGGTGAGAATTCTGACTGGTTGCATCACTGCCTGATATGGAGGCTCAAAATGCACAGGATCGAAAGAGGCTGCAGAGGGTTGTAGATTCAGCCAGCTCCAACACGGGCACAACCCTCCCCACCATCGAGGACATCTTTAAGAGGTGGTGCCTCAAGAAGGCGGTTTCCATCACTAGGGACTCTCACCATCCAGGACATGCCCCCTTCGTGTTACTACCATCAGGGAGGAGGTACAGGAGCCTGAAGACCCACACTCAACATTTCAGGAACAGCTTCTTCCCCTCTGCCAGCAGATTTCTGAACGGTCCATGAACACTACCTTGTTATTCCTCTTTCACACTATTTATTTATTTTTGTGATATAGTAATTTTTAATGTCTTGCACTGTACTGCTGCCACAAAACATTACATTTCATGACATATGTCAACGATGATAAACCTGATTCTGATTCTGAATGGCACCCTCCTATTTCTCTGACATTTATCTGAAGAAACCAACCTTGCATTGTCCCTCACCTGCTGGTTACTCCCTTCCTCTCACCTCTCTACTTCCTGATTACTCCCAATGCCATGCACTAATGTGTGTAGTAATAGGAAGATAGCACAGATGAATGCACTGGAGCCATGGTGCAGGAGGAAGGGTTTCAGATTCCTTGGGCCTTTTAATCTATTCTTAGGGGAAGTAGGACTAGTATTGACCAGACGGGTTAAATCTCAATAAGTGTCAATGCAGAATGGTTTGTTAGTGATGTGATAGGGGCTGAACTTAATTTGGGTTACAGCAAAACAGCAGTAACAAGGAGGAAAATGATACACAAAGGACTTGGAGGGATAGATAGAAATAGAGAAGAAAATTGTATAGTTTTAGATAGGACCGGACTAAAAGAGATTATAAACATAGAACAGTACAGAACAGGAGCAGGTCCTTCAGCTCACAGTGTCTGCACTGAACACAATACTAAATTAAATTAAATCCCTTTTGCTTGTACGTGATCCATATCCCTCCATCCCCTGCATGTTCATGTGTCTATCTAACAGCCCCTTAAACGCCACTATCGTATCTGCTTCCACCACTATCCTGGCAGCCCATTCCGGGCACCTACCACTCTCTGTGCAAAAGAACTTTCCCCCTCTCACCTTAAATGCATGTCCTCTAGTATTTGACATTTCTACCCTGGGAGAAAGAATCTGACTGTACAAATACTTACACCTAGACCTCTCCAATCTGATTGAATACATTTATGCAGTTACATTCATCCACTATAAACATACCTTAGAGGATTGTGGTGGGAAGGTGTTATTCTGGCTGGAGGTCCGTGACCAGTGGTGTTCCGCATGGATCAGTGCTGGAGCCTCTGTTGTTTGTGATGTATATAAATGACTTGCATGAAAATGCAGATGGGTGGGTTAGTAAGTTTGCAGATGACACAAAGATTGGTGAAGTTGTGGACAGTGCAGAGGGCTGTCAAAGGATACAGCAGAATACAGATCAGTTACAGATATGGCCGGAGAAATGGTAGATGGAGTTTAATCCAGCTAAGTGTGAGGTGTTGCACTTTGGGAGGTCGAATGTCAGTGGAAAGTATACAGTTAATGGCAGGACCCTTAACAGCACTGATGCACAGAGGGATCTTGGGGTCCAAGTCCATAGCTCACTGAAGGTGGCCATGCAAGTGGATAGGGAGGTAAAGAAAATATGCTTGCCTTCATTGGTCGAGGTATTGAGTATAAGAGTCAGGAAGCCATGTTGGAGCTATACAAAACATTGGTTAGGCCAGACTTGGAGTATTGTGTGCAGTTTTGGTCACCCCATTACTGGAAGGATGTGGAGGCTTTGGAAAGGGTGCAGAAGAGGTTTACCAGGATGCTGCCTGGATTAGAGGGTATGAGCTATTAGGAGAGGTTGGACAAACTTGGGTTGTTTTCTCTGGAGCATCGGAGGCTGAGGGGAGACCTGACGAAAGTTTGTAAGATTGTGAGAGGCATAGATAGGGTTGAGGCATAGATAGGCCAGAGACTAGAGATTAAGTAGGATTATGATGTTGAGGCAACAATAGAGACCTACCTAAATAAGGGGCAGACACTTAATATTCCTGGATACAAAATGATCAGGAAAGATAGAAAGGGAATAAAGGAGTTAAGCCAGCATTTTGATTAAGGAGAATATTGCAATGTTGAAAAGTGAGGATGTCCTTGAACAATCAAAGATAGAGGTATTTAGCTAGAATTAAGAAATGTCGAGGTGCTGGTTAAAGAAGCACAAGGGATTCCAGGCTTTATTTATCAATCTCTATTTATAATTGAGCCCACAAGAGCAAGGAAGATATGATGAATCTTTATAAAACATTGGTTTAGCTACAACAGGAGTATTTTGTCAAGTTCTTGGCATCACACTTTAGGAAAAATTTGAAGGGCTCAGAAAAAGTGCAAATATTTACTTATGATTTTAGAAATGAGTGACTTTAGTTACATGGGTAGATAGGAGAAACTGAGGTTGGTCCCCTTGGAACAGAAGAGGTTGAGAGCGGATCTGATCAAAATATTTAAGATCATAAAGTATCCAGACAGATTCAATGGAGGGAAAGCTTAAGTACAGAAGGGTTAAGTACAGAGAACATAAAATGAAGATGATAGATTAAAGAACTACAAGTGACATGAAGGAAAAATACAGCAAGTGATTAGTATTGGTAATGTGAATTAAATTGTGAGGGGGGGGAATCGTTTTTTTGAAAAATAGTAAAACAGAGAAGAAGAATATGGAAGTTAAAGAAGAGGTTTCCTGGGGCTTTTAGGAGTTGGTTGAAATTCTTAGGGATTAAAAGTCAATCCTACAGAAAACCAAGGGAAGGGAAGATATCTTGAAGAGGAAATTTATTTTTTCTTATGAACAGCCGTGCTTAGAGTACTAAAGTACATAATAAGTCACAATTTAGGTAGAGTTACATGTTATTTTATTAGATAGTTAAACATTTACAACTTTGTTTTAATAATTGTTACTTTACTCAGGCATTGTTTTCTCTTGGTAAGATTGGCCTCCCCAATTCAGCAATGCTACAATTTACCCCATGGCTAGCCATTCCTGGACCTGAGTGTTGTATTTACAGATGAAAACATTTATTCACGAGAATATGTGACTAAGAATTGCTGTTGTCCAGTGGGAGGTTGGTGGAACCATGGTTATATCATTTCATGAGATTTTAAGTCAATCTCTTGGTGGAGTTACTGCAAATGATTGGGGGAATCCCATGCAATTCCACTACCTTTGTGTTTAAAAACAGATGCTCTGAGATGCAGTCTTGGACATAGTTCCAATTGTCAAAATGCTTGACAGCACTAGGAAAGTAGACGAAACATAAAAAAAATTGCCCTTGGTCATGCAAACTGTATGTGTGCTGCAGCAGCAATTGTGCATTGTACTTTCTAAGTTCGGTTCTGTTGAAGTCAGTGCAACTGATTACAGAAATGGAATACAAAGTGTAGTCACTTTTACATTGCATATTTAGCTTAAAATATGCACAGACTTAAGACTGCAGCAATGAATTTGTGCTTGAGAATGCGTGATGTATTTGGTTAGCCTGGTTTTTTACTTCCCGCACCAACTCTGGACGAAGGGAAGAATATCTTCTTTGCTTGTTATTAGAGCTCATGTAAAATGAACCCAGCAGTCATAATCAAGTTCCAGTTGTCTCTGGCACACTGCTCAAAATTTGCCTTACTTTGTAAAATGGTGGAAGAAAATTACATCTTTATAACAGCTTCTGCAAAGAAAATTTAACATTTTGTATAAATATCCTTGCAGATTTTTAAAATTTGTCTTTGATTGGCATAGACTTAGTATTCCAATTCAGAAGTGCTATAGAACAGTTGATATGAGAAATGTCTCACTCTTACCAAAGGGGATTAATTCTTCAGATCAAGTTGAATGTAAGATTCTTGTAGGATATAGTTTTGGTTCAATCTCATATAATTCAGATTTTTCCTTTCTTTCTAACTGAAGTACATCAGGATACAATTTTCATCTGACTACTCCGTTTAATTCCTCCTGAAAGTGCAGGTTGTATGATCGATGCCTTTAAACTTCTTTTTGTTTCTACATAATTAATTGAGATATCCAAAATAGACGAACTAATTAACTGAAACAATCTCAGGACGATCAGTTACACCCTTGATGGTCAACATGTTTAGTATTGTATTTTAAAGGAAGAAGTTAATTTTTGCTTTCTAATTGGCACTTAGTTACAAATTATTTAGAACAGTATACATGACTAGAGGCTGAAAAAGTCCTTGAGCTTTCTTTTGCAATCTGTAGAGACAAGAGTGAAAGGATTAGCAAATGTTCTGTCCCTATCCAGAGGCAAAATGGGTTAATTGCATTTATCTATGTATGTCTTCAGTTTAAAATCTTACTCAATGACTTGGTCAAACACAAAAGTTAATAGAGACACAAGAGTCAGCAAATGCTGGAATCTGGAGCAACAAACAATCTGCTGGTGGAACTCAGTGAGTCGAGTTAATAATAGTCTTACTTTGTGTTGGATTAGAATATTCTTACATGAAATATGTCATTGAGCTGAGAGATTTTGCAAAGAATCCTAATGTATGGCGATTGACATCAAGTGCTTACTTTTCATTATGGGAGTAGGGGGCTGGTGGTTCAGTTTCTTCTCACTTTTTATTATCTCATCATAAAGTATTAACTGGGCCGAATACAGAGAGGAGAATTAGGTGGGAAGAGCCTGATCCTCTTATTTATGTGGAAGGAAAATAGAATGTGCTTTGCTGTGACCATGTAACTTGCCAAATGCTTTGCTGCAAAATAAGGGGATTAGGTATTTCATTATTTCTCTGAGAGACTATGTAATTATTTTCAGATAAAAAGCTCATTCTAAGTTATAATGAATCATTCTGTGCCAATCAATTAATTCAATTAATTAAATACAGAAGGAGATTTCTGCAAACTTTTACTACAAATTCTTCTAACTTTGAAGTTTAGATGGAAAAAGTTATTTTCATCATGCTCATGAAGAAATAATGTAGAAATGTAACCTTCTGAAATTGATGGCAAAATTGCAGCCATCCAAATTTCTGTTTGGTAAAACTTACAATAAGACTATAAAATAATGGTGTAACACAAATGTAAGAGAGAAAGTAGTAACTGTGTGACATATTAATTATGTCATATAAATAACTATAGTTTTTGTCTAATCTATTATAGACTGACAAGAAGTGGCCAGCTCCCACATAGTAAAAAGTAGATATCACAAAGGGCAGATTTTTTCAGAACAATGAACAAGTAGCAGCAGTGATTCATTGTATTTGCAGTTGCCCATTGACCTTCTATTGAAATTTGAGCTGAAAATTCTTGTCAGGCAAACATCCAAATAGCATAGCACCCTCTTTCATGATCCTGTGACCCGTGTGAATAGTCAGCCACTGTGTATCTCCCTAACCAGACAGATTAAAGAACCATTAATGAGTACCACAGCCATAATGTTTGTTGGTTGGTATATTGAATTCAATGTAAAATCAGATACAGAAACCAAAATAAAGAAAGGAAAATGAAGATAAGATTATTTTAATTTATTTTACATATGTTGTTGTGGACATTGGCAGAATATCTCTTGTCCATTGGCTATTTCTTGTTTGGAGCCTTCACAAATGGACAAGCATTGAAACATTGGAAGCATGAAGAGGGTCAAAGAAAGAGAGATGGAAATTGACAATTTATATAGTGACACTGTATTCCCATATTCCAATGAGAATGTATAGGAATATGGAATAGAGACCTATACATCTGGCTGCCACCTCAGTTAATGAGACATCTCTATTCTGGGCAATAGTGTGATGTTTTTGGGAACTAACATGGAACAGAGAAGAGGAGTTATGATGAATGGAGAAGATTCTTCCACTTGACCACTGAGGTGTCAACAGAAGCACCATTTACGTAGTCTTTCCAGGACAAACCAAAAGGAAATTCCTGGTCTCTAACTATGGGATGGAACACCAGGTTCTGAACCAAATGCCATATCCAACCCTATATGCAGTTACTTGGAGTAATATATTTAATTTTTGTGAGTGAAATTTGTATAAATGTGTTGATTCTGCACAAAATTCTGATTAGTTTACAACTAGTGAATGTCTCCAATTCTGGTCACCTCCCTTTGGGAAGGATGTGAAAGTACTGGAAAGATTGCAGAAAAGGTTTGCTAGTGCAGTTCTAGGAATGATTGTTTTCAATTGCTGGGTTAGAGTGGATGTTGGAGAAAAGAAAGCTGAAATCTGATAGTACTGTATAAAACATTAACAGTTTGAGTTAGTGTAAATAGAGGGAAGATGCTCCCATGGCTCATGTTTATAGTTTTGGACATTGGATATAAATGAAATGTAATTCCTTTAAGCAGAAAATAATTACCATCAGGAATTTACTGGCTATAGGGATGGTAGAAACAGAATCAACCAATGCATTCAAGAGGAAGTGATATGGACCCCTGAGCGAGAATAATTTGCAGGTAATAATGAGCTGACATAGTGCCATAACAGTTCTACAATTCTATGTTCCTATAAACTCCAATGGCAGCCCTCTGCATAGCTACTGTTCCTCATCCCTTCTATCTTTTTTAGTAGCTATCTGAACAAAAACAAGGACACCAGTAAATTCTAGCATTTATGTCAATACATATGCAACTAAGAGTATCAAGATCTGGTAAAACTTCATTGAAGTATATTTTATGTGCGTGGTCCACATTTGTGACTTGGATTGTCCATCTGGATTTCTCAAAAACAAGGTAGTGCTCCACTGCATTAAAAGAATAAATTTGTTACTGTCACACGAAGAGCAAGATCACGGAGAACCCAAATGCGGAACACCGGAACGAGACTGGAGTCGGGATGCTTCCTCGGTACCGAACGATGAACAGAAGGAATCTTGCCTCAGGACTCTGAGATGGAACACAGAAACAGGGTTTTCTAGGAGAAACCAGGACTGCGCTAGAGTTAACAGCTCAAAGCAGCCAGGAGACAAAATATACCCAGAGATAGACCAATAATCTGGCAACCAGTGTTTGTGAAACCAGGGTTCTTATACTAGTCTCCTGATGGAACTCAGGTGTGTGTCATTAGGCAAATAGTAGTGCATGGAAACCACGTGCTGCATAACAAGGCACCATCATTGAGGATAAGGGGCAGAACCGAGCAGCAGCACTCGGAACCATGACAGTTACATGTGCAACAACAGATGCTGGAGATCGGAAATAAAACAGCTAGTCCAACAGCTTATAATACTCAGTTAGTCTGACAGTGTCTGTGGAGTCGGAAAATAGGTCAGTGTTTCAGGTTGGTGACCTATCATCAGAACAAAAAGGGATGGGATTTGAATCCGCAACGTCTAACATGAGAGACAAAATTGCCACCAATTCAACCGTAGCTGACATTAAGAAAAGTACGTGTTCATTCCTTTATGGTTCAGTATCGAATTGTAGCCTTCTGCCAAGTCCAAAACCAATGGCATTGGCAAAGTCAGAGAGCACATTTCGAAGTAGCTGCCAAGGTTTATACGTATAAAATACAGTGCACATTTAATTTCACATCTGCAGCAACCAATCACGAGCTGCATCACCATAGGATGCAGAATGATCAGAAAGAACTTCAGTATGTCCCAGATGGTAGTGTGATGCTTAATTAGATTATGAAGGAGAATGATACGATTACATTTTTATCATGCAAGTTGCACAATTTTTTTCCTGCATTCCCTAAAAGAGTTTTCTTTAACCTTATATCATGAAGCCCACTTTGGCACCTCTGGCACATAGGCACATCTCCCTTTTAATATGCGTAAATATATGTATAAAATCTTGCAGCTATTCTTGCATATTCCAAAAATATACTGTGTTTATTCTTTTTGAAATGGTAATTTACTTCCCTAAATTAAAATATGAAAAGGTATTTTTTTGAAATGCTCAGATGCATATCTGAGCAGTTATTTCTGCTCTTAGATGTGACTGAAGGGATGAAATAGGAAGAAATAAGGCACTAAAAATCTGGAATCAGTTTTCAGGGAGATTGGATGTAGAAGAGCAGCTACCCTGGTGTGAAGTAGAAGTTGAAGAGCCTCCAGTCCTTGAAGATCATGGTTGCTGTTCATACTGCAGTGTTCCCTATACTGCAGGATGTCCAGATAGCAGTGAATTGAAATATTAAGTTTGCTTGAAATCTGCAGGTTCAATGCTTTTATCTACAAAGGCAACATGTTTGGCTCCATGGCAGATTTTCTTGAATGCCACAGGCGCTTAATCATTCCCAAATTGGCAATTGATGTGGGCACCTGCATTGTGGCAGAGGCAGAACACCAGATTGGTCAAGGTGTTATTGTAGGCACAACTCGCACCTCCAGTAAGAATGGTGACTAGGCAGATGATACCTCTAAATTACATGATATGTCAGTATCTGAGCTGGACATGTTAAAAGTTTTAAATTGAGTAGCAGTCTTTCTTCATCCATGTCCTTTTATTCCTCTGCCAGGAGGCTGGTAGGGCTGTGGCAACTGGAAGGGAGAATATAGGAAATAATTTATAAACCAAAGGAGATTGTGGGATAAGGAGAGTAAGTGAAATGTAAGAATTAGGCATGAGGATACCTTTTTTTATGCAGAACACCATTATGAAAATTACCATTCTTCATGAGTCCCTGGAATAGGGGCACTGCTATTCATATTTCTCACAATGTAGAAGGGGACCATTTGGCCCATCAAGAATGTCAACTCTTAGACCATTCCCATCAGTCCTATTCCTCCACTTATTTCATTGTAACATACTCCCTCTCATATGCCCCAGATTCTCTGCCAGCCACCTCTATTAGGGGTAGTTTACTGTGGCCACATAAACAAACCAGCGTAACTTTGAGATAAGGGAGGAAACAGAGAACCCAGGGTGAACCTGCACAGTCACAGGGAGAATGCACAAACTCCACAAAGGCAGTACCGGAGATCGCGATCAAACCTGGGTCGCTGGAGCTGAGGCAATGGCACTACCTGTTGTGCCTCTGTGCTCCCCCATGAACGTTGTTTTTGAAACACAGAAAAGACTGGGAAGGACAGAGTTGTGAATCTTGTAATCAACAATGAGAAGAATAGTGACGCAGGAGATTCTGCAGATGCTGGAATCTGGAGCAACACACACAAAGTGCTGGAGGAACTCAGCAGGTCAGGCAGCATCTACGGAGGGAAATAAACAGTCAGCGTTTCGGATCAAGACCCTTCATCAGGACCAGAAAGGAAGAGAGCAGAAGCCAGAGTGAGGAGGTCGGTGGAGGGGGAGGAGCACACACAGGCAGGTGGTAGGTGAGTTCAGCTGAGAGGTGAGTTCAAGTGAGAGGGAGAAGGTAGGTGGGTGGGGGGGGGGAAGATGTAAGACACTGTGAGGTGATAGGCAGAAGAATAGTAACTGATTTCAGGAGGAGGCGAGCTAAGTGGGCAGACGTGACACATGAACTTTAACATGCAATAATGTGAAATGATACATTTTGGTTGGAAGAATGAGGTGAGGCATTATGAACTAAATGATATAATTTCAAAGGGAATACAGGAACAAATAGAACCAGGAATGCATAAACACAAATCTTTGAAAGTTGTAGGATAAGCCAAGAAGCCTGTGAAAGATCGCATTTTTAAATCCTTAGATTTACTAATAGTAAAAAAGTATGAAGATACTTTTAAACCTTCATCAGCATTGGCTAGGTCAAGCTGGGATGGTTTTTCTCATTTCTTGTACCATACTTTATGGAGTATTCAAGGCCTTGAAGAGGATACAGAAGAGATTTATTAGAATGATCCCAAAAAGGAGGGTCTTTTGTTCTATGGAGAGAGACTGGAGAAGCTGGGATTGTCCTTCTTAGAACAGCAAGGGTTAAGAGGTGATTTAATGGAATAAATAAGGAACAACTGCTTCTAATGGTAGAAGAGTCGATAACTAGTGGACCCTAATCAAAGGTACCAGTTTTTGTTGGTGAATATGAATAGCTCCACTCAGGGTTACCAGTATTTCTCAGCACAAATGCCACTAAATTTCAGAACTCCCATTCGAAAGTAAAGTCTCAGACCTATTGGCTGAGCCTCACTGTCCATTTCCTGGCTGCTCTCTTCATGGAGTCTACCAGGCCAGCTGGACCTTGCTGAGGTTCCCCAGAGCTTATGCTGTAGAATTAGTGCACGGGTTTGTCATAGGTTTCAAGTGCTACTGCTTGAAAGTGTATAGGGAGCAGTTTCAATATTGACATTGGAGCAACATACAAAACGCTGGAGGAACTCAGCGGGTCAGGCAGCATCTATGGAGGGAAATGGACAGTCGACATTTCAGTGTCCATTTCCTTCCATAGATACTGCCTGACCTGCTGAGTTCCTCCAGCGTTTTGTGCGTTGCTCCAGATTTCCAGCATCTGCAGTCTTTCTTGTGTCTCAGTATTAACATTGGATGTATGCTTGAAGGGAAATATTGCCGCTGCTCTAAAGAAATAAAAGAAAGTCCATTAAATATCTTCCAATAAAAGGGCACAACAATCAGATAATTACTTATAAGACTCTTTTTCATTATTTGTTAGTACTCACAGTAAGGGAAACCGTTGATGCAATAACTGCACAAAAGTGCACTTCTTGATTGCGCAAAGAAGGCGAGAAAGTTTCATTATCTTTTCCAGAGAGCAGACATTTCACCTTAGTAATGCTGCATCTCTTTTCTCTGTCCTGATGATATACTGTTATGCAGATGCTAGAGGTTACCGCAAACCACTTAACCTTATTGAAGCAGGAGCGAAGAAAGACTAAATTGATGGCGTTCTCAGTGAAAATAGTACATGGCTTACTTGCAGTGGCTATAAAAACCCTTCACTAAGTGCTTGCCCATACTCATGTGAAATAAATAATGAGATTACATTTATTTCTTTTAAAGATTGAACCAGGAGGGTAAGTAATGAAGAATGTTAAAGATAATCATCTCTCCATCCTTTATGCACTCTAACCTGAAAGACACTAATTAAATATACAGAAAAATATTAGGCATGGTGGTTAATTGTTCCAAGAAGTATTTTATAAACCAAATTTGCAAAAGAAAACAGATTTCAAGTTAAAATGATACCTTGGAGTTCAGCCCATAGTCTGGATTGGAAGTAAATACTGAAATAAAAGCACAAAATACTAGAAATAGTCAGCAGGTCATGCAGCATTTGTGGAGGGAGAAGCAGAGTTAACATATCAGTTAATAACTTTTCATCAGAACTGTAACTGCTGGACTGATTGATTTAAACTCTGAGCAAGTGGTAGCTTTTTTAAATCTGCAGTGTCTTTAAAAATTTTGTTTTACTGCAATCAATTGAAAAGCTGATTTACTGGTCAGCCTAGTGACAAAAGGAGTCAGTCACTGGTTAATATAGCTGTACATTGCACACCAACTGATGTGGGTGAAGACCCCTGCAATGGACTGGAAGGATCCAGTGACAAAGTATTCAAGTTCATTTGTGACAAAGGTGCAGAACACAGGCAGATCAAACCTTGTTGAGGTGATACAGATCAACTCCTTGATCTTTCACAATCTTTTTTCATTGCATTATCTCCTTCAAAGTTTTCTGTGATTATTGTGGCTGTTATTATTGTTAATTGCTTGCCAGCAGAGCAGAGGACCAGGAGAAAGCATCAAGAGCCTTGGCAACCATCACCAGCATATCAGAAGACAGCAGATGCAGGTGATTGGTTGGAAGAAGCCCATGACAGCACATGCTGTGTACAGGCTGAGAGTCTCTTCCTTGGATCCACCTAATGAACAGTGCCTCCAGAGCTAGTGCTTCCCTTGTCAGATTTACACAGATACCTGCTGCCTCTTGCAACAGGACTTGCTAACTGCTGGGCCAGTGGACTGTTGATGACTCTCAAGGTCAATGCAGCACTTAACTGCTTTGTTACTGGATCCTTCCACTACATTGCAGGGGTTTTTACCCACATCAGCTGGTGTGCAATGTATAGCTGCATTAACCAGTGACTGACTCCTTTGTCACTAGGCTGTCCAGTACATCAGCTTTTCAATTGGCCTCAATAAAAGAAGTTAAAAAAATGCAGTGGTAGAAATCTGAAACTTCTGATGAAGGGTTAGAGACCTGAAAGATCAACTATTTCTCTTTCTGCAGATGCTGCCTGACCTGCTGAGTGTTTCCATTTTTGGGTTTTTGTTCCTCATTGTCCTCAGTATGGAACAGCAGAGAGCTGAGGAGCTGTTGCAGTGGCTTATCATCATTACATCCAGGACATCACAGTCTGGACAGGCACTTGTCAGTGCAAAAGGCTGCCACAAGCATCAAAATGCAACAAATGCTACTGTATGACACAAGCAGGATTATATAAATATCTCAGCAGTTCAGGTAGCACCCATTGAAAGAGAAACAGAGTTGACATATCAAGTAGAAGACAATTCAAGAGCAAAAAAAAAGTTGGTTTTAATTTGCATATAGGCTGGGGGAGGGATGGAAAGGACAAAGGGAATATCTCTGATGGGTGAGTCCAGGATTGCAATGGGGATACGCTGTATATGAAGTCATTGAGTCAATAGATTAATGAAGACGGAGAGGGGGAGAGAGAGAGAGAGAATCTGAACAGAGGAACAGTAAAACTATAAAATGAGGACAGTTGTAGATGGAAAACACAAAGGAGCATAATTGCTGCAAAATACAGATCTGTAGGAATTGCCTGGCAGTTCAGATCATGCTAACAGAGAGAGAAAAACTCAGCTGATATTACAAATGGATGACCTACAGCAGAAATGGCCAGTTCTGATTGCAACAAAATTAAGTTAGCTGAAGTTGTAGAATTCAATATTGAGTTCAGAAGGCTGCAGTGGGCCCAGACAGAAGAGATTATGCTGTTTCTCAAGGTTATGTGGGCATTATTATAACAGTGCAGGAAGCCAGAGACAGGTAGGTCAGAGTGGGAGTGGGACAGAGAATGATGACTGATCTGCTGAGTGTTTCCAACACTTTATCTTCTTATTTCAGGCTTCCAGCATCTACAGTTTGTTTGATTTTTGATTATTATACAAGTGGCTACCAGATAGATCGTATCAGCACCTGCTTGGTTACTGGAACACCTCTACAAAATTCATCTCTCCCAGAAATCCCCAGATGATAGCTGCTGGGCTTGAGGGTTGCCTCTGACAGAATGAATTGTAAAACAGTTGTGCACCAGCTCCATGTTAATAAGTAATGCACCATTATAAATACTGCCCGACAACTGATAAATTTCATGTTCAAAAAGGTTCCTGCCTGTTTCAGGGCAGTTATTAGCACTTTAAAATCTTAGCCAAAAAGAAGGACCAATGCAAAGAGATTACATATGCTAGGGAAGGCAGGAAGCAACCCTTCCCTCCCCACCATCTCCAGCTGAGATGAAGCATTGATGGGAGAAGTAGGCAGTGGGATCAATGCCTAAAGTGATGCTACAAGGCCTTGGTCTTGATGCTACAAGAAGTTTCATGACCTCACCCTGTGTTCAGGGTCAGTGGAGACAGCCACACATTCTGCCAGCACAGGCACCACTAGTTAGAAACCTACTGCTGATCCAACATTCACACACTCATCTCACACCTTACAAATACTTCAACTATTCAACAATGTTTTGGACACACACCGAAGCACACCCATGAAGACACTTCTCCATCTCTTGCAGGAGAAGGTTGCTTGCAAACAGCAGCTGCAGGAGCAGAGGCTTGGTTGGTGCGAGGGGAGGGTGCAGTTGGTCAAGGGGTGACTGCCAGATCCTGTGACTACCAGTAGTTCAGAAATCATTACAGGTGACAGAATTACCATATCTAATCCACCCCCTCCTGTCTCACTTGTAGCTGTGATTCTTTGTAGCAGTCTGCAGTCATTCTCCTCCCCTTCTGCCTCCCTCCTCCTACTCCTGTTGTTGCTCTCCCGATGCACCCTCAAGGTGACCAGATTATGGAGCATGCAGGAGATGACGACAACAGGTGGGATTCTCTTTGGAAAGTACTGTGGGACAACCCTAGATGGCGTAATCTCATCTTCAGGACCAGTAGCCCTGTGGCTGTGATTATAATCCCGCTCCTTCATTTGCCCATGAACCAGACTTGAATGAGGAGCCAAGGAAGGAGGGGATAGACATATTACATTGAGAGCAATCTGTCTGATGGGGGCAGCATCTGGTTGACCATGGATGAACGTGCCGTGCAAACTTTCTGGATACAGGATGTTGACCATCAGTCTTTTCTGTCGATCGTCACACAGCCCCTTCGCTTGCAAGAAATAGCAGCCTCTGCAGTTCCTGAAGAGCTTCCAGTACAGATGTAGAGACTCCAGTTCCTCCTGAGTGCTATAATTCCCTGAAGCTTCAGGGAGCCCACTATCCTGGCACTATGTGTACCCACAACACCTGCTGCTTTCTAGTCAAGAGGCAGGAGATGAATTCCCATCTTCCTGAGTTGGAACATTTGTAACCTCCCATATGCAGCTATGAGCTGCAAACTGCAACATGTGACGCTTACCAGGAATTTCTGCCTAAAATATTCCTGGGCTCAGAAGTTTAAAGTGACAGGTACTTTCACCTCTACAGGTTGTGTAGTCCAGGCATGGTGCATGGTTAGCACACTGCTTGCAGAAGTAGAAGATTTCTGTTACCACAGCCTTTGAAAACCTTAACCTCGACGCACTGCTGGATATAGGGGCAGAACACTCAGGAGGCGTTTGAGATACTTGTTGTCCTGACCAGAACTCTTCTCCATTTTTCCAATGATCTCTTCCTGAAAGACATCCTTGGCTTCTGTCCTCCTGCTCCCAACCATGCTTGAGCCCCAGCTGAATTACTACTAAAACATCGATTTGTAGCAGTGAAAATACACAAACGAAATCAGTGCTCACTCAGATTCTGAAGGTGAGCCATTTACAGTTGAATGAAGTTTGTTCAGCTCCAACTGACACCCCCACAAACCTACAAATGATTAATAATCTCTTCAAATAGAGGACACACGGGGCATGTTCCCACTGCTTTCCCATGATGGGTCATACAAAGTACTAATTACATATCTATGATTCATTTTCACAGGAAAGTCTCCAAATGAATGTTACACAGAGTGTGATGTGATCCATGCAAGCACTGTCTGCTTAATGCATGGGATTGACATCACCCACACACAGTATCTGGTCTGTGCTTAGGAAGCTGCTGATCAAAGTTTGCATTACATGCTATGAGCATTATTACATTGCAGATCAAGTGACTAGTTCAAGGCTAATTTCTTTTGTTAACAGTTTCAGATGTATTAATTGGCTATAGCCATTTCTTGTGGCTTTTGGTACTTTATGTTAGTGGCAAAATGAATACTTTCCATTAAACTTATAAAACATGTTATATTGTCTATTAAATATTTGGAATAACTGAATATAAAATGTAAATTTCAGAAGTAAATGGCTGGTTGCTCTAAATAATCAATACTTGAAGGCCTATATTGAATTTTTGCATGTTATATAGAAATTATTCACTTCAATTATTTTATGTTAGAGAAATATAAGAACACAGCTATTTTAAACTTGGCCTTGGAGAGTACAAGCTAATTCTTATATAACATGATGCTCTTTCCTGCAATGGGATGTAATTTGCACCAGCAGAGAGTAAGCTAAGAAATTTGAATGATTACAATTTCTTAGCTGCTGTTTTGTCCACCATCAGCCGATTTGACTCATGAAATGTTTCTATCACTACTGCATCTGTCCTTCCTAAAATCACTCAAGTGCATCATTTTTATCCACTTAAGCATTATTTTCATTGCTATAAAAAGATTTAAAATCATCAATTTTTTGTCATAAGGGTTGAATAAAGTAATGCAAAAGTTTGTAGCATGTTCATTTTGGAGCCAGGTGAATGTAAATACAAAGACTTCTGTGATATTTGGTTCAGATCTTTATGATACTCAGTGTAGTGAATAAATTTGTGTATTATTTTGAAGAGGACAGTTAAAGATAGCAAAGTATCTTGCATGTGTAGTTACATGAGTGTACTGCAGGTGTCAGTGTGAAACTCTGCTGCCTTGTTGATAATTATCTTTCATAAGATTGATTGTTTCCTGTTTATTAATGGGATGATTGGTAAAGTGAGTTTTGTTCCTAAAAGCTTTCCATGTTTACTTTTGCTTGCAAATTAAATTTGTCCTTGAGAGTAGCATCAGGTTGGATGTCTATATAATTATCGACATTTACAGCATAGAAGGAGACTGTTTGGCCCATTATATTTTTGTATCACTTTTGCCTGAATGATTCAAAGTCAAGCAAATTTTGTTTTTGTAATATTTCTACTTTGCTGGAAGAGGAGGAACTACTGTTGCTTGGGGTCTGAATAAAGATGGGAGTATTGGAAATGTGATTAGTGGAAGTAAGAGTAAAGCTGCAGGTGATCTTTTGTGGAGGAAAATGAATAGATCTTTCACCTGAACCTGCTTCACATGCAGCTGAGTTTAAGGTGGATGATACAGATAATACCGAGGTAAATGGGCCAGTAGTGTCAGAGATACAACCTGCACAATATATATCTAGGCTATAGAATCAAAAGAACAGTACTGTGAAACAGATGACTTAATGGTTTCTTCTATGCTGCAAACATTTATGGACCTGGTGTGACATTTAATTATAATTATAACTTACAATTATAATTGTGAATAATTTACACTTATTTATGAATTGTGGCTTGAATAACATGCATTTCTTTTCTTGGATTTTGGCATCATCTAAAGTAATTTTGTTGTGTCATATCTTAATAGAATATTGGAAAATAGTTTTATAGGGAAGTAGTGGTAGCTTTGGTAATGAAACAGCTTTTATATTTTGTAATTTAGTTTATTATTGCTATCTATTTTCAAGCACATCTTCAAATGAGAAAATAAGTTGACGATTTATGCCCAGGCTTGTTCCATAGCTGAAAATCAGGAAGTAGAGGAGGGCATTTCAAGGTGATCAATCCTTCCTCTTTTTGTTTGCCATGAGAAATTGCTTGACACTTGGTGGTGATTGGTTGCATTACTGAGATTGTGATGAATTTTCATTCTGTCGCCCTGAGGAACCATGATTTCTGGTTTCATTATTACTGAACTATGCCATGCATATCAGTTCTCTCTTTAATTTGGGTTACAGGTGACAGAAATAGGCTTGAAGCTTGAATGTTTCAAAACTTAACAAGAATGGCTAAAAGGTTTGAGTTTGTGGACAAATTCTCTGGATCTATGTAATGTTTTTGTAATTATTCTCATGTCTTTTTTAGTTCCAGAGTTTGGATATCTAAATAAATTTCTCTTTGCTGCCTCAAACCTCTTCCCATATATAATGTAGTTGAAATATCGCATCACACCACATTTTTTCTTTAAGATCTGCTCATAGAAGAAGCCGTACAATTGCATAAGCTCAGAATCCAGAGGCTAAGGACTAATATACAACCCGAAGGTGCTGGAAACACACAGCAGATCAGGCAGCATCTGTGAAAGAGAAACAGTGCTAATGTTTCAGGTCAGAGACCCTTTGTCAGAACTCAGATATATAAGCCAATGTTGCCACCAACATTGTCTATTAAGTGAAGTCTGTTAATTAATGGCAGTTAAATTGTGCGCCATAACACCACACTAAGACCAACATAATCAAGGACAGGAGAGCTGAACCAAAGATCTTTCAATGGATTAATAAAATATACAATGAGTCAGTATGGTGCCAATATCTTATAAGTGTTATGAAGTGAGTGATTTGTATGTGTGTGATATAAATGAAAAAAAATTAAGGAAGCATATAAAAATTCACTTCTGTAAGTACAACATATTAATACACAGCAGTGCATGGCATGAAATTCTACAATGAAGTAAAATGCACTCATTACAGCAGATGCAGTGGATACATAAAACAAAATGCAAGGTTTAGGGTCAGACTGTATCCAGAAATATTTGCTACATTTTGTGCATTCAGTTTCTTAATAAAAAACAAATGGATGTGTATATACTGTAAATCAAAGTGCCCAAAAGACCTAATATACATTAAGTATCAAATGCTTAATTCTGCTGAAAGAACACCTAAACCCAGAGTAAAGCCTTGTAGAGAAAACAAACGTCTGACTAATCTGATGTCTGATGAAATGTTAAGAACAGAATTAAACAGATAATTGAGCTTTGCAAGATAACTGATTTCAAAGGACAGAAAAGGTGGTTTCCAATACTATTTCACCATGTGTCATCATTGAAAATAGCCAAAACATTATTTGTAACAGAAAGGTAACATACGTCTTCTGAGAAGTCTTAAGGTCTGATCATTACTTTATCTCAGCTTTTTTCATTCATCCCTAAATGCCCTCAAGAAGGTTACTGTAAGTCACCTTCCTCAATTCATATTGAAGTTACTATTATTATACAGTAAGGTAGGAGGGTGCCAGGATTTCATCCCAGGAGCAGTGAAAGAATGGCAATACATTTCCAAGCTAGCATGGTGTGCAACTTGGAAGAGATCATCAAGTAGAGGTGTTTTGATGTGTCACCTGCCTTTGACTTTCTGTTCATTAGAGGTTGAGAATTTGGGCAGTGCTACCAAAGATGGCTTGCCGAATTGTTAGAGTGCAACTTACAGATGGTGCACAATGCAGTCATGGTTGTCAGAGGTGGAGGCAGTGAATATTAGAGCTGGTAGATATGGGGCCAGTCAAACATGCTGCTTATTAATGGATGCTGCCGAGCTTTTTGAGTGTGGTTAGAGCTTCACTTATCCAGGCAAATGAAGAGTGGTCTATCACATTCCTGAAGTGCCTTGTAAATGGTGGGAACTTAGAAAGTGAATAACTCCACCATAGAATAGCAAGAGTACTTGTGTTCCAGTTACATTTGTAGTCCTTGGTGACCTGAGGGTGTTGATAATGGGAAATTGGCTATTGTCAAGGTGGTATGACTCCCTCTTGTTGGAGATGGTCAATTCCAGATATTGGTTATTTGCCACTTATTAAACCATGCCTGAATTTTCATCACATATAAGCACGCACTATTTCATTATCTGACGGGAACAGTAACTTCTTGACTTACAGATTTTTGGTATGTGGATTCAATTTATGAAGCTATTCTTCACCATAATGAATAGAGCAGCACTTTCCAGATGTAGGAATACATTGTGCCAAAATTCCCACAATACATTTTGCCCAGGCTTTACAATTTACAAAATTTTGCTTAAACAAACATGTTCCAGGAATGCATCCCATTTGTAAAATGAGGAATGGCTACAAACAATTGACACTCATCTGTCAACATTCCCACTTCTGATGTTATGATGGAGTGAGGGTTTCTGATGAAGCAGCTGAAGATATTGAGCCTCAAGTACTTCCCTAAGGAACTTTTGCAGGGATGTCAGGGGGCTGATGCAATTGCCCTTCAATGACCACAATCATCTTCCTTTGTGCCATGCATGATTACAGACAGTGTGGAGATTTCCCTTTGATTTCCATTGATATCAATTGTACAAGGGTTCCTTCATGCTGCATTCAATCAAATGTGCCGTATTGTCACTCTATTCTCTTTTCTCTAATTCAACTCTTTTTCCTCAAGTTTGCATCAAGACAGTAATGAGGGCTGGTACCAAATGGTCCTCTCAGGAACAAAACTAACAAGCTGCACTTATGATTGAGAGTGGACTGATGGGGTTCTGATTGACTGGACTGAATTGATTCTGATTTCTGTTTGCAGGATATACCTGGGCAATTTTACACAGTGTTGAACTGTAATAGGCCCACTTATCTGGAGGTGCCATTGTTTTGGAACAGCCATGTTAAGCTGAACATGCTTTTATTGTATCCAGTATAGCTTAACTGTTTATGTGCGCAAAAAAGAATAGCTGAAAACTGCATTGGAGAAAATGTGCAGTATAGTAATATTCAGTTTGAGTAATAGAAGAATGTTATTACTTTATTGTGTTTTTTATCATCAGTCCTTCTGATATTGGCTACATGAAGATATTTATTCTTCTAATTCAGCACAAGAAACTCCTCCCAGCTAGCTCCTCTGATTTTTTCCATCTTGCCCTAGTTTTTTTTTTAACCTTTGCTCAATGTTACTGCCATTTATTTCCATGGACAAGAAAATTAAGGGCTGGTGATCTCACAATCTGGAATTTTCAGTCCATGTTTCAATGAAGATACAGCATACACTTTCCTCCTCTTATTTTCTTGTTGAGGTTTGATTTATCACATCGCACCCCTCTGCAGATTATCCCTGGTACCATATTTAATGCCTTTTCTTGATGCCTTTCCTGATGCAATGTTTAAAAAATATATAAGTTGACTTAACTGTGAACTAAAATACAAATTTCAGCTGTATTTTCTATTTTTAATTATGTATATTTAATTTTTGCCTGACTGTTTTTGCCCATCTAAAGTTGATGGTAATGATTTATTTATTGAGCAATCTTCTTGTAATCAGCCACGAATGATTCAGAGTGGTCAACTATTGGTTTTAAATTTAGAAATTGATCTGATTATGCTGGGAGAAGGCCATAGTTAATGAATAAAGCTATTATGGAACTACAGTGAGCATAAGCAAAACATGATACTGGCCTGTAGGTACTACAGGGCATAATATAAAATAGTTAATGGCCTTAACAACTTCTGAACATTAAGGGTTTTGGCCTAACTGCCTAAATAAAGTGCATACTTAAAGAGAATTTTTAAATAGTTTAAAGCCAAGTGAAGGAATGCTTCCAAAAGAGAGAGGTCCCAGATAAATGCTCTCAGTTTATGTTCAAACATAGTATTCCACCAAACAACGCAAGGCCTATGTTTTTTTTAAATTATCACTTTCTTTTAGGGAGCTGGATATTGTTGTTAAGGTCAACATTTATTGCCCAGCCCTTTGAGAGATGCTGACTGGTAAGCTAGGGTGAAGGACAGCAGTCATTTTATAGATTTTACACACTACAGGCACAATAGATAGTGTAGATGAAAGTTTAGGGTAATGGATAGAGTGTGAGTCAAGGAAGGTGTCAAGCTACCTGAGTGTTACTGGAGCTGCACTCTTCCAGGTACGTGGAGAACATTTCATTACATTTCTCTCTTAAAGTGTTCTCTTGCATTTCTTATACTCCTCAAGCGCATCATTTGATCCTAACTGCCTGTACCTGATATGCACCTCCTTCTTTTTCTTTACCAGAGCCTCAATATCCCTCAATAACCAAGGTTCCCTAAACCTGCTAGCCTTGCCTTTTATTCTAACAGGAATATACAGATTCTGTACTCTCAATATTTCACTTTTGAAAGCCTCCCACTTACCAAGCACCTCATTGCTGAAAAACAGCCTATCCCAATCCACACCTGCCAGATCCCTTCTGATGCCATCAAAATTGGCCTTACTCCAATTTAGAATCTCAACCCGAGGACCAGTCCTATCCTTCTCCATAATTATCTTGAAACAAAGTGTTCCCCTACACACACTTCTGTCACCTACTCTGTCTTGTTCCCTAAGAGGAGATCCAGTATCGTGCTCTCTCTAGTTTGGACTTCTACATATTTATTAAGGAAACTTTCCTGAACACATTTGACAAACTCTATCCCATCCAATCCCTTTACAGTATGGGAGTCCCAGTCAGTACGTGGAAAGTTAAAATCACCGACTATCACAACCTTATTTTTCTTGCAACTGTCTGCTATCTCTCTACAAATTTGTTCCTCTAAATCCTGCTGACTGTTGGGAGGTTTATAATATAGTCCCATTAATGTAGTCATCCCTTTCTTATTCCTCAGTTCCACCCATATTGCCTCAGTAGACGAGCCTCCCAGTATGTCCTTTCTGAGCACTGCCTTGACATTTTCCCAAGAGTAATGTCACCCCTCCCCCTTTAATACCTCCCTCTCTATAATGTTCAAAACATCCGAACCCTGGAACATTGAGCTGCCAGTCCTGTGCTTCCTGCAACCAAGTCTCACAAATGGCTACAACATCATAATTCCATGCATTGATACATGCTCTAAGTTCATCTGCCTTACCAACAATACTCCTTGCATTGAAATAGAAGCATCTCAGAACATTAGTCTCAGCATGCTCATCAACCAGTCGATTTCTGTCTTTGCTTGTAGGCTTAACATCTACAAGTATTTTTCAACATTGATTTGTGCTGATTCATCAGTTGACAGAGGGCACCAGTTAGTAATCAGGAGAAAGAGGCTATCCTCTTCTGTATACTCCTGTACCACCACTTCTGGCAGCAAGACAGGATGTACTCAGGAATTGTGATGGAGGAGTCTGGGACAGTGTCTGTAAGGTATGATTCTGCCAGTATGACAATATCAGGCTTTTGCTTGGCTGGTTTGTGGGGCAGCTCTCTTAATTTAAACACAACACTCCAATTACTTTGAAAGGTCAACTGGGCTAGGAATAACTTTTCTGTGTCTGAATTCAGTGCCCAGGTTGACACCAAGTGGTTGTCTGGTTTGTTCTTTCTCTGTTCCAATATAGTGATATATAATTAGGTGGCTTGCTGGATCATTTTACAGGGCATTTAACGATCAACCACATTTCTCTGGGTCTGAAGTCACAAGGATCATTAGTGAAGGACAACAATGACCCGGATGAATTTTTTACACCAATCAGTAGTTTTGTGCTCATCATTATTAAGATTAATTGCTCTTCTATTTATTAATTTCAGTTGATTTGAACTCTGAATTATTAGTCCAGGCCTCTGAATTACTCACCTGGTAATTTAACCACTGCATCATCACTGTACCCAATGTGCTTGGAATCAATCACCTCTCCAGGCCTGGAACCTCTCCTCTAGTGATTTTTATCTCTAAGCACTCTGCTCAGTCAATCAAGGTTATAGGAAAACCAGCTGGAATACTTGCAAGAGGACAGAATTGAAGTAGTGGCAATTCAAATCAAATTGTTGGCTGACCTACTTTATTGAAAGGTAACAAGAGGACATTGTTATTTAAGAGATAGTGCTAAATTAGTTGGGAGAACGGTTGAATGATTTTGTTGCTTCAACATTGGTCAGGCTTTATCATTGCAGTGGATCAATCAATGTTCTAAGTAGACTGCAGAGCAATGTTGTCAAGTCAGTAAAAAATAACTACTCTAACCTGGAGGTAATGTTGAGAACAGTCAAGAGACTAGTCTTCAATGGGAGACAATTATGGAATGAGTCAAGGTTAGGTAAACTTGAACTCCAAATCTTTGAAAGAAAGGAAGATAATATTGAAAACTATCATCACTCTAAAAGACTATTGTTAATAATCCTTCTTGCCTTTAGATTCAGCAAAGATTTAGGGACTACTTCCAAAGTTTATATTTGAATGCCATGAGATATCCCAGTAAATGAGAAGAACTTCACAACATTTTATTTGGTTACCAGATTCAATTCAATTGTTTCCATGCTGTATTACTCTATGACTCCATGATTCTATGACTCTATGAATTGTTTTTATACCTAGATCTTTATGTAATAGTCCTAATTTTCTCAGTCTTTGGGCTAGTTTATCATTAGGAAATCTGAAAGATGTGACAAGATTGTGCAGTGGAGAGGACTGAGAGGTGGGCAGCCAGGAGGGCATTGTGGACTGCTGACTAACTTGTAACTTTGACATTCTTCAACAGTTTCAAAATTTGGAGATTGCCATCTGGACTAAGCACTTAATTTCTGAAATATCAAGGGATTTTTTTACCTTCACTATTTTCCAGAATTCCAACATAGAAAGGTTTTTCATGAGATATCAGAATGATTTTGTATTTATTATTTTTATTCAAGTAATTTTTTTCATTGTTTTCCAAAGTCCTAAGGCACCGCTTTATGTGTGTGCGCTGGAATATCTGAATTTTAGTATTTTTTGATGTGGAATTTATAAGAAATTACTGTCTTGCAGGTAAAGTTACTTCTACACACCTTTGAGAAAAAAAATATTTTGGTTCACTTTTACACCAAAAGGAGAGGGAGCAGGGAATGCATTTCATTACAATTCAGTACAACAGAGAACAAATTTACGATCAAAACTGCAGAAAATGTACACAAACTTCTTTATCTTTGTTGCTCATATTGTACCTTAAATACAAGAAGGCAGTAAAATCTGAATATCTTATTATTAGACTAGAGATGTATTCTAAAATGCTTTTCTAAGTATAAATAAATTGCCATTTTAAAATACTGTCTGCAATATTTAACAAGATAAATTATTGAGCTATTATGGGAGAAATGAGGAATGATTATTTTCCTTTGGTCTATGCAGCCAAACTGTAAATGCTGGCAAAATAAATCTTTCAGTCAGAAAAATAGGAAACGGATAGGTATTATCATAGACATTTACAGTTCCACAACAAATAATGAACAGAGGGAACCAGCTCTCCCGTTTTTACATTATTGTGCTGGTTAAGTACTTCAAAATAAAAATTGTCTCAACTATGACTAATATCTTGAGAATCTAATGTCTCTAGCTTGTGTTTCCTCTATAATTTAGCTGCTAATGGTGAAACATCAAGCAGCACTGTGAAAGAGTATTGAATAATAAACTACAATGACACAATGATGAGATTTTAATAATATCTTTCCACTATCTGCCTTCTGATTGGGGCATGGTTTTAATTGTAACATCTTACATTGGGTTGCAGGATGTGGAATGCAGATCAAAACCCTTTAATGAGTGACTGATTTATTATTCATTTATAGATTCATAGATTCAAAGAGTTATACAGCACAGAAGCAGGCCCTTTGGCCCAACCCGTCATGCTGACCAAGATGCTTATTTATGCTAATCCCATTTGCTGCATTTGGCCCATATCCTTCTAAGTCATGTATGTGTCCAAATGTCTTTTAAACATGTAATTGTACCTGCCTCTACCACTTCCTCTGGCAGCTTGTTCCATATACCCACCACTTCTGTGTCAAAAACTTTTGCCCCTCAAATCCCCTTTAAATCTTTCCACACACACCTTAAACCTATGCCCTTTAGTTTTAGACTCCCCTACTCTGGGGAAAAAGATTGTGACCAACCATCTTATCTGTGCTGCTCATAACTCTATAAACCTCTATAAGGTCAACCTTTGGCCTCTTTCACTTCAGGAAAACAGTCCCAGCCTATTCAATCTCTCAAGCCCTCAAGTCCAGGCAACATTCCTGTGAATCTTTTTTGCATCCTCTCCAGCTTAATCACATCCTTCCTATAGCACGGTGACCAGGACTGCACACAATATTCCAAGTGTGGCCCAACCAACAATTTATACAACAATTGACTTATTTGACTGTATCACACATTTCTTTGGAATCTCAGACGGGCAAAGTAATATCTGAAAATTGGTAAAAGGAAAAATCATAATCAGACACATGAATTTGAATGTTGAAATACACAACTTTCACAAATGAATAGAGCTTTGAGGAAATAAACATACTTTTTTTCAGGATATTAAACTATAGCCCAGAGTTACTTACAATAACAGTTTTAAGCTGAAAAAACAATAAGGTGCTGGAGGAATTCAGCAGGCTAGGCAGCATCCATGGAGAAAAACAGATGATCAACGTTTCAGGTCAGGACCCTACTTCAGGACTCAGTTTTACATCAGTTTTCTTCAGACATAGTTTTAAACTGATGATCTACGTCCCAGGCCTTTAAAAGGAGTTGGCAATAATTATGAGAGTCATCGGTTGGGTAGAAAGCCAGAGTCTGTTTTCTACAGTAGGGTTGTCTAAAACTAGAAGGTATAGATTTAAGGTTAGAGGGAGGAGATTTAAAGGGGATCTGAGAGACAACGAGGAGTAGTTGGTATCTGGGTTGAGTTGCCAGAACAGATGGTGGAGGAAGGAATAGCAACAACATCTAAGAGGCATCTGGACAAGTACTTGAATGAGCAAGGCAGAGAGGGATATGGAATTAATGCAGGCAAGTGGGATTTTTATAGATGGGTATGATGGTCAGCATAGACGCAGTGGGCTGACTGGCCTGGTTCTATGCTGTACAACTCTATAACTTTATGACCCCATGACTCTAATAGAGATAATGAATGCATTGCTTATCATCTTTCAACATTCTATAGATGCTGGAATGGTTCCTGCATATTGGAGGGTAGTAAATGCGACCCCACTATTTAAGAAAGAAAGGAAAGAGAAAACCGGGAACTGCTGGCCTGTTAACCCAATATCAGTAGTAGAGAAAATGCTGGAAACTGTAATGTGAGATGTTGTATTAGAACCTTGGGTAAAAAAAGAATAGGATTGAGCAGAGTTGTATGGATTCATGAGAGGAAAATAATATTTGACTAATCTAATGTTCTTTGAGGATGTGATTAATAGAATAGATGAAGGGGAAATAATCAATTTATATAGCAATTGGGGAGGATTTTGATAAGGCCCCACATAAAAAAGTCAATAAAGTTAGAACACATAGAATTGAAGGTAATGAACTGGCATGGAGTGAGAATTAGTTCACAGTCAGAAAGCAAAAAGTGGGAACAAACAGTTCTTACTTGGGTTGGCTGGCTTTGACCAGTGGGATACAACAAGGGTCAGTGATTGAGCCCAAGTTACTCACAATCTATATCAGCAATTTGGCTAAGGGATTTCTAAGTTTGCTGATGATACAAAATTAGATGGAATTGTGACTAGTGATGAGGATACAAAAAGGCTTCATTAGCACATAAACAAAGAATTTGGCAAATGGAATATAAAGTGAAAAAATGTGAGGTCATCTGCTTTGGTACACTCAGGAGTTTTGGTTTTCATTTCATTATATATACAGGAATTGGAATTGCATGAGGTAGATCAAACTTTTTAAAGCTTTCTACAGGATAGAGTTGTTTTACATTGGTGAAGAATCTTATCCAAAAGACTCCCAGCAATGGAAGCTGGATTCTGATTTATGTTCTCAATGCATTTTACATGGTAAAGACAGGGTAAATGACCTTTTGCAGCACTTTGCCAGTGCTGCATTTAAGTACATACTATAGTCTTGAGAAAATGACCTGCCTGATGACTCATGCACTCCTGTTCATTTTTTTGTTTATTTGATATTTAGTTTAATGAGAGTAAGTACTCTGAAGGGCATAATAATCACTGGTGCTGTCATTTAATCAACAAAAATATTTTGATTTTATTTCAATTTTAGTTCAAGTAGCCTCAATCATTGAGAGTTAATACACTGATTATAATACACATTATCCTGACTGCTCTTGTCTACATAAGTTGCTGGAATGCATTGAAACTGCACCTGTATCTGTTTAGGAACAAATCAGAATCCCCAAATCTGTTTGTTGTGAAAGAAAAAAAACGCGATAATGATGCTTTGCAATAATTTTAAACTACTGCAGAACAATTTTTGTGAATGTAAAATCTGCAGTCTGAATGAAGGAGCAAGGAGGAAAACACGGCTTTTCCAATTTATTGTTTCCTAGTAATTTAATCTATCCTCTGTATTGCTTTCCATTGTTTGTTATTGTAAATTTCCTAATGGGGTTTTGGGAAGGCACATTGATGCCCACTAACCTTCAACCCAGAACAAATAGCCTTCCCACATTATCATCCAGTTTATCCAGCAGCTGAATTCAACACGTTGCTGGTCGAATGGTCACATGTGAGAAAGTGGACTGGGGAGAATGAACTTGTGGAATAGGTTAGGATTCTCCATTTTGTTTAAGGAAACAAATGGATGCATATCCCATTTAAAACTAATGGATAGCTGAATTTTCTTTTTATTAAGGACTAATTCTTTAGTAGGGAGTTGGAGGTATATGATAAAGTCGGCTTGCAATGGAAGCTGGATGTGCCATGTGATAGCCAGTACAATAATAATGACCAGAGAGATTGTATATAGGTTGGGGTTTCATCTGGGCAGTGGAAAGAGCTGTGGAGCAGAAATAAGCTGCCTGAGCAGGATAACTGGAACCACAGGTCAAGCTGTGGGAGAATATACACTGACTTCACAGAAAAGAGAATAAAGGAAGTTGAACAGGATGAAAGAGGTTAAATAATAGAAGACAGGAAGAATTAATATGAATGAAATAAATACATGCAAAATCAGAGAAAGATACACACACGGGTGAGAAACAAAACTGAAAGATTAAAACTATTGATTAAAATAAGTAAATTATAACATTTAAGCTCTAATTAAATATGGCTACAATTTGTCCTTATCAAATTCTGAACATAAAATTTTCAAGAGAGGGATATTAGGAAAGGACAATAGGAGCATCAGTATTAATCAAATGATGGGATTTACATATAAGAATTTAAGCACAGAGGTGGTCCAAGCAAGGTCTCTTTGGTTTGAGCTGAGCAATAACAGAGGATAGATTAAATTACTAGGAACATGTTGTAACCATCAAATAACAAAAAGGAAATTGAAAATGATAGTGGTTGTTGGCAAATAAGTGCTGTGCTTATTAACAACAGAGCTAGGAATAAAGTAGATTTCATTTATCTAAAAACAAACAAGGGTAGGGAAAATGTTTATAATGAGAAAGGGAAGATCTATTTTTGCAGTTTATTCAGCATTATTTTCTCATTCAGTAGATTGTTTTTCCCAACCCAAAACAACCTGTTGCAAACCTGCACAAACCTCTTCTTGTGATTGCAGGCCAGCTTTGCATTGTGGTTTTAAAAACAAAAAAAAACAAACTTCTTGAGGAACTCAGCTGATTTTTTTTCCAGCCTTATTCTCCTGCCTTCTCCCTGTAACCCTTAACCCTGTTACCAATCAATCCTATCAATCTCTGCCTTAAATACACTCAGTGACTTGGCCTCTATAGCCGTATGTGCAATGAATTCTACAGATTCACCACCCTCTGGCTGAAGAAATTGCTCCTCATCTCAGTTTTAAAGTGATGTCCCTTTATCCTGAGGCTGTGCTCTCGGATCCTAGACTCTCCTACTAATGGAATCATTCTCTCCATGTCCACTCTATCCAGGCCTTGCAGTATTTGGTAGGCTTCAATGAGATTCTTCCTCATCCTTCGGAACTCTGAGGCCCAGAGACATCAAATGCTCTTATACCTTAAACCTCCTATTCAATGCTTTTCTGTGAATCTCTCTCCAGTTCATCCCTGTCTGCTTACCTAACTACTGAGCCCTCCATAGCACACCATCTACATTGGACCGTAGTGATGGCCTTCCACTCTGAGATATACCCACTTTGCCTTCCATCCTGATTTGCTCAGCATGAAAGTCTATATAGTTGAGAGAAAGCTGAACTGACTAAAGACAAAAACTGTCAAACACATTGCTGAGGGAATTGAGAAACCAACTATCACGATGAGGTTTTGCTGATATAGGCCAAGGGCAAATTTTACACTAGGGCCTCAGCTCAGTCTTAATCTTGTGCTTGGAGTGGAGATAGCAATCAGTTGGGGAGTTAATTGAGAATGATGAGAAAATGATTAGGGAGGTTCCAGTGAAATACTCAAGGAGGTAGGATGACTGTAGGTGATCGTAAACAATGAAAGGTTAAAGAGTAGCCTTCCTGGAGTGAGATGGATGCCCCACCACCCCAGGAACAGCCCAGAAAGACTTTAACTAACACTGATACAGGCTTCAACATCCCTGAAGGGCTTTAATGCTCAGTAGAAGTCACAGCACGGAGGGCGGCATGGTAGCGTAGTGGTTAGCGCGACGCTATTACAGCACCAGCGATCGGTTTTCGATTCCCGTCGCTGTCTGTAAGGAGTTTGTACGTTCTCCTGTGTTTGCATGGGTTTCCTCTGGGTGCTCCGGTTTCCTCCCACATTCTAAAGATGTAAGGGTAGGTTAATATGGGTTTAAAATGGGCGGTGCAGACTCATTGGGCCGGAAGGGCCTGTTACCATGCTGTAAATAAAATTTAAATTTAAAAAAGAAGAACTTGTGTCACTGATGTCAGAACAAAATGCCAAATGTTCCTGATGTTACTGGAGTTTGGCTGTGGTCAAAGCCACTGAGGACACTGACTGAAAACCCATAACAGCATTGTTGGCACATCAGATACATGAATGCCTTCAACAAATGAAAACAAAATCATTCCTCAGCCAGAGACTTTCACGCATTAATTTGAACACTAATTTCACACTAAAAATTGTATTATATGTTATATTAGACTGATCAATTCCACAAATTTGGACAAGGTCAATGATAATAATGCTTAATAATATTTCATCCAAAATTACCATGTGGTTTATAATTGTGAAGCTTTAATTCTAGTATGTTGCTTCAAAAGGCTCCATTAACTTCCTGAAAGTTGAAAATTCCATTATGAATGCAATGGAAATTTGCCTGTGGTAAAAGTCAATGAAAGTCAACAATGCTGCAACCAACTGTCTTGAAAAATTGAAATAAATTATCAAAGCAATAAACATGCCCTTTGGCTGGGCATTATTATTAACATTTAAATCATTTGGGATTCATATTAACTTTTACATTTCTGGAATGTTTCCTTAGGACTTGCAAGTCTTAAAAGATGGATAATGTACTGTTTTGCTATTTAATATTTTAGTTGCAATTAATCATGCTCAATAATATCGTGGTTTGAAATTTTCCTCTTTTTAGTCAACTTATTGGAACTTTAATTTCACCGTTTAGCAATGCTATAGTTCCATTTATGAAACAGTATGTTTTGCTTCAGAACATGCTGCATGATGAAATAAGTGTTCTATGAAGCACACAGAATATTTGCATAATTACCATTGGCTTAACATTCACATTGCTTTGACCAGTAAAGTCAAAAATATCTTTAGTTTATAAATCTAAATATCATCTTGATCAAAAAAATTGCTGATATTTGTGTTACATCTGTTTGAAACAATGCACCTCTGGCTTCTAGGATGCTATGCTTCCCTGTTTCTTTGTGGTTTCTAGCTTCAATAGTTCTAAAAGCAATGGCCTGGGTTTTGCTGAGTACAGCTCACTAACTGAACTTGCTCTTGAGATTTGAAGATGTCCCATACTTATTTGGAGACACAAGAGACTGCAGACACTAGACCGGAGCAACAAACAATCTGCTGGAGGAACTCAGTGGGTCGAGCAGCATCTGTGGGAGGAAAAGAATTGTCCATATTTTTGTGTCGAAATATTGACAATTCATTTCCTCCCACAAAACATACTTTTATGTTTCTATAAGAAAAAACTTGCAGGGTGTAAGCCCCCAGGACCTGATCAGTGGGGCTGAGTAACATGTCTTGGACTCTCATCACACATTTGGTAAAACTGGGGGCAGGGCAGCAACAAGTGTGTCATCCCTGGAAATCAGAATATTTCAAGAGCTATTAAAAATGAAATAAACAATGAAAACAATTAAAAATATAAATCACTAAAAAACATCACACAGAACACAAAAACATTACTGTAAAAATATTAATTTAGAAAAGTAATTTCCTTTATCTTCCCATTCTTCCCCATTCTGATGAAACTTTTATTGAGATGAATGAGTTTGTGGATTCTCCATGGAACATGCTAACGGTTCCACTGGCTGGAATCTGTCAGCAGGATGGTACTCATGCTTTCAGCAAGAATGCAGAGCTCATAGTGAAACAAAATTAGCCAGAAGTTAACTGAAATTCCTGTTCAAAAATACTGCAGGAAAGCCAATGTAAATGTGCAAATGCTACCAACACAGAGACACAAGAGATTCTGCAGATGCTGGAATCTGGAGCAACACACACAAAGTGCTGGAGGATCTCAGTAGTTTGGGCAGCATCTACGGGGGGGAAATAAACAGTCAACTGTCCTGATGAAGGGTCTCAACCTGAAATGTTGACTGTTTATTTCCCTCCATAGATGCTGCCTGACCTGCTGAGTTCCTCCAGCACTTTATGTGAAATGCCACCAACAGCTGGGTTAAAATTCAAGATGATGATGGTGCATGGGCTGCATAGGGACTGTACAGAATATTTATAATGATGCCTATGCACTGACCTTGTGCCAATATTTTATAAGGAATAGGAAGTTATGATGCCCTTTGCAGTTTGCATTATAGGCTACACAGTGGAATTAGCTTGTTATCTGATGGCATTTGCCATGTGTTGGTGTGTGTCAAGTTCTGGGGCAGGATTGATTTCACAAACTTTGACACAGGAAAAAGAATACAGCCAACTGAGCTGAACTGACAGTGAAAGGGGGATTTACTGAGTAGACACTGATGTCGGGAAACTTGCACACCATTCGTACATACCAAGAATTTAGAGATATGCTTGTGAAGTGTGTTGGCATTTAGCAAAGATACTATTGCTACAATCCATTAAAAAAATTATCTCTTTTTCTCAAAGAAATATGGGCTGTATCCTACAACATCTTGCACTCCTTTCAACATAATAAAATGTCTTGAGAATTTAAAAAAATAGTTCTTTCTTTTTTAGGATGTAGGTATTGCTGTCAAGGACAGCATTTATTGCCCATACCTGATTGCTCCTGAAAAGGTAGTAGTGAACCACTACAGTCCTTCTGGTGAAGGTACTCCCTAAATTCTGTTTGGTAGTGAGTTCCAGGGTTTAGACTTAGCAATGATGAAGAAACAGTGACATGTTTCCATGACAGGATGGCGTGTGACTTAATGAAGAGCCTATGGATGGTGTTCCCATGCACTGTGGCCATGCCTTCAGTAAAAATGGATGGCTCTTGATGAATTAAAATTGGCCAAAAATTGACCAAAATTCCTGTTCCAAAATGCTGTCAGTGCTGAACTTTTTAAACAGGTTGTAAGGTTGTGGGAGATGGCAGAGGAGTGGGCCAGGTAGACAGTTAGTTGGAAATAGAGGTCAAACAGTTGGAGGGAAGCAGGTTTGACTGAAGGGCTGAGAAAGCATTCATGTATCTCAGGGCTAACAGGCAGAGTTGTTTAGGTATCTGACTCTCCTTTGCACTTTTCAGCTGCTGTCTTTCCTGAGCACTGGGAGATTTAAAAATAAATAACATTCAATGCAAAGGAACCTCATCATCATCTTGTATGGAGGTTAATTGTTGCTATTATTACCCATCCGTCTGCACTGATTAAGTTCCCTACAGTGGCGAATATGTTGCTGGTAGACATCCTGTTGTGTGTGCCTTACACTTGGAAGAGGACCCCTTGAAACCATGTGATCCAAGAATTACTTATTTGAATTTATTCCCTACCCCATTACACTCAATTTGGAGTTAATGTTTAACCCTTATTCATAAGTGCTTTTCAGTATTTTGCAATCTTAAAACCTTTATATAAATTAAGATTATTTCTGCTATTTAAATTCATGATTTTGGCCTTGAGTTTCCCCTTCTTCATCTATCTTGTTCTTATATTTTTGTGAATGCTTTTAGACAGGGCATCTTATCTGTATCCATGTGGACTCAATGTGACTTCAGTTTGGTTCCAGCAGTTTTTCCATTATCAGGTATTAACCGCTGTGCAACATCAGGTAAAGAAATGCCAGTACTCAATCACACACAGGATCAGTAACAGAAAAACTGTACATTGACCTTAAGAAAATGCCCCCATCTTTTAAATTGTTGTGCTACTACAGCCAATACCAGAATAGTTCAGAAGAACAATGCTGAGTGAGTAGGTACGTTACTTGAGAGGTCATATGAAAGGCCATGCAAGAGGTGAAGTAACTAAAGAATGCACATTTAAAAGCAATAAACGGTTAAACATTTTGTATGAAAATACCATTGTGGAGAGCAAGAATGGCATGTTGGAAAGCTCCTGTTGCCAAATTATAGAGAGGATTTGGAAGCACTGGGGAAAGTGCAGAAAAGATTCAGAAAGATAGAATCAGAGCTGAGCGGACATACTTATGTGGAAAGGCTGAACAACGATAGAGGTCTTATCTCTAGAATAGGGAAGACTGCAGGGTAACCTGTTACAGACCGTCCTACCATACAGCCTGTGTTCCCAGTCCGTGCTAGCCAACTCCTCCCTCATCCTGTTGTACTCTCCCTTGTTTAGGTATCATACACTGGTTTTAAATCGAACTATTGCACCCTCCATTTGTATGAGGAATTTCAATCACACTGTGATCATTCTTTCCAAAAGGATCCCGTAATGACAGGATCGTTAATTTTACCTGCCTCATTGCACAGGACCAGATCTAAGCATTTTCCCTTGTAGGTTCACCAACACACTGTGCAAGAAAGCTATCACAGACGCATTCTATGAAGTCCTCCTTCAAGACTGCCTCGATCAACCTGATTCGTCCAATCTATGGGCAAGTTAAAGTCCCCCATGACAACTGCCAACATGCATCAGGTTCATTGCCTGTGCCACTGTAGTGTTATTATTCGGTGGCCTACAGACAACTCCCACCAGTGATTTTTTTTTTCCCTTTACAATTCCTAATCTCTACCCAGACGGACTCAACATTTCTGCTCCTCAGATCCTGTATTGTCTCTCACTCTCACTCTAATCTCCTCCTGAATTCTCTTTGGTATGTTCTCTCTGCCAAGCTGCCCTATACATCTGCACAGGCCTTTGCAAGAATTTACACACAGTCCCTCCTCTTGCAAGAGCCAAGGCCATCAACAAGATCTTGGTGAAGATCTGTATTTCCGTAGAAGGAAGAAGTACTGTGCTCAGTTCCGGTCGCCTCACTACAGGAAGATGTGGAAGCCATAGAAAGGGTGCAGAGGAGATTTACAAGGATGCAGCCTAGAATGCAGAGCATACCTTATGACAGCAGGTTGAGGGAACTTGGCCTTTTCTCCTTGGAGCGATGGAGGCTGAGGGGGGACCTGATAGAGGTGTATAAGATGATGAGAGGCATTGATTGGGTGGATAGTCAGAGGCTTTTCCCCAGGACTGAAATGATTGCCACAAGAGGACACAGGTTTAAGGTGCTGGGGCGTAGGTACAGAGGAGATGTCAGAGGTAAGTTTTTTTACTCAGAGAGTGGTGAGTGCATGGAATGGGCTGCCGGCAATGGTGGTGGAAGCGGATACAATAAGGACTTTTAAGACACTTTTGGATAGGTGCATGGAGCTGAGAAAAATAGAGGGCTTTGGGTGAGTCTAGTAATTTCTAAGGTAGGGACATGTTTGGCACAGCTTTGTGGGCCGAAGGGCCTGAATTGTGCTGTAGGTTTCCTATGTTTCTATGTTAGAAGCAAAATTCTGCAGAAGTTGTATATTGTAACAACAACATCAAATGCTGGGAATACTCAGAATCAGGCCACATCAGTGCTGAAAAAAAAGTGTTAATGTTTTGGATTAATGACCTTTTATCAGAAATGGGAAGAAATAGATGCATTTTACAACAGAGAAAAGAAGTAAAAGAAGTTAAGGAAATAACAAAAGGAAAGGTCTATTTAACTGACAAATGGAATCTTAATACAAGATAAAAGAGGGCGGTGATAGAACAAAAAAATCACTCTGGATGAGGTGTAAGTGGGAGAAGTGGAACCCTTAATTGAAATTACAGAAGGAAAATACTGTGGATGCTGGAAATCTGAGATTAAAAAAAACAGGAAAGGCTGCAAATGTTCATGTTCTAAAATTGTTAAAGTCTTTGCTGAGTTCTGAGGGTGTAATGTGCCTGGTGACCTGTGCCTATTCTCAAAGTTACTTTGAGCTTCATTGCGACAGTGTTGGAGGCCAAGATCAGAGTTGGATTGGAATGGAGAAATAAAGGTGGCAAGTGACGAGGGGTCATGCTTGTGGACTGAATGGAGGTTTTCCACAAATCAGTCAATGAACCTGCATTTAGTATCCCCCATACAGAGGAGATCACATCATTAGCAGTAAATATGTTGAAGGTAATACAAGTAAATTATTGATTTATCTGAAAACTATATTTTGTTCCAAAGACAGTGGGGAGGAGGTAAAAGAGAGGGTGTTGCATCTCTTGTAACTGCATAGAACAGCTTCATGGGATGGGTATTGGGTTTTGGTGAAGAATGAAGACTGAATCAGAGAATCTTAGAGGTCCCTTTGGACTGGTAAGAGGTAAGAGCAGATGTGGCAGAAATTTGTACAGTGGTTCTATCTGCTGGTAGTTATTTCAGGATAGTTGCTCCTTTTTGTGTCCCTAGTGGTGTCCCGCAGGGATTGGTTTTGGGACCTCTACTTTTTGTGATATTTATAGATGACTTAGACGAGGGGGTGGAAGGCTGGGTTAGTAAGTTTGTGGACGACACTAAGATCGGCGGTGTTGTGGATAGTGTGGAGGGCTGTCGGAGCTTACAGAGGGATATTGATAGGATGCAGAGCTGGGCTGACAAGTAGCAGATGGAGTTCAATCCGGAGAAATGTGAGGTGGTACACTTTGGAAGGACAAACTCCAGGGCAGAGTACAGGGTAAATGGCAAGGTACTTGGCAGTGTGGAGGAGCAGAGGGATCTGGGGGTTCATATTCACAGTTCATTGAAAGTTGCCTCACAGGTGGAAAGAGCAGTCAAGAAGGCCAATGGGATGTTGGCTTTCATAAATCGCGGGATTGAGTTTAAGAGCCGCGAGGTGATGATGCAGCTTTACAAAACTCTAGTTAGGCCACACTTAGAGTACTGTGTTCAGTTCTGGTCGCCTCATTGTAGGAAGGATGTGGAGGCGTTGGAGAGGGTGCAGAGGAGATTTACCAGGATGCTGCCTGGATTAGAGCGTATTGAATATGAGAAGAGGCTTAAGGTGCTAGGGCTTTATTCACTGGAAAGGAGGAGGATGAGAGGAGACATGATAGAGGTATATAAAATATTGAGAGGAATAGATAGAGTAGACAGTCAGTGCCTCCTTCCCAGGGCACCAATGCTCAAGGCGAGAGGGCATGGCTTTAAGGTTATGGGTGGGAGGTTCAGGGGAGATGTCAGGGAGAGGTTTTTCACCCAGAGAGTGGTTGGTGCATGGAATGTATTGCCTGGGGTGGTGGTGGAAGCAGATACATTGGACAGGTTCAAGAGCTTGTTGGATAGGCATATGGAGGAATGTGAGATAGAGGGGTATGTGGGAGGAAGGGGTTAGGTAATGTGAGGGTAGTTTGATGGACGGCATAACATGGTGGGCCGAAGGGCCTGTTTTGTGCTGTATGGTTCTATGGTTCTATGGTTTTCTTACCTGTTTGTTTAATGATATTGCTTTGTATTGATTTGTCCTGATTTATTTGCTCTATTTTATCTCATGGCACACATTTTCTCAGCAGCTGAGAGGGATGATTGTTCAAGAGACTTGCTTCTATTGTAGATCATGAAGCTCCTACATAAAAAGATCAGTAGAAAGAATGATTTCCAAAGAATGATTTCCCAAGAGGTACAAACACTTCTAACAAAGGCATAATTAAAATATATGAAGTATACCCCTTGTTTTGTACAATTGAGGCAGAGTAACAGTCCCTGACAATTTTAACTGGGTCTAATTCCATCTTGTCTTGATCCAAAGGTTCTTTATTAATTTTATTTCATTATCTTTTTTAATAATTCTAAATAGTATGGACTCCATGACGTGCCCATTTGTTTTAGCTGAAGAATATGTGAAATTTAATTTTGCTCTTACAACTGAAACCTTATTTTTCTACTTAGTTTCAAGTTTTTTTTTATTACAAATATATTCTATTTAGGTCTCTGTGCATGCTACCGGTGGAAATATTTTCTGACTGTGCAGTCAGCATATCATTGCTCCGTGAATATCAGTCAAATTCCTCTAGGGAACAGTCAGAAAAGCTTTTTCTGTTTAGTCAGATGCAGCAAATGCAAAGATTATAAAGTAGCCACAGTAAAGGGGTGAACTAAAACCTGACATTATGTGGCCATTAACAGCTAAAACTGTCCAGCATAGATGCTGACAGCCCCTGGGCTTTCAACCAAGCAAACGGAAATGTATTATTCATTGTGCTGCATGTGTATGTTTTAAAGCTCATCAGTTATCTTCCAGTAACTTGATTATAATGTGTTAACATTGACAGCTGCCCTTCCTATTTTAAAAAGACCACTTCATTTGAAGGACATCCACAAAAAGAAAGTCTCACAATAGATTCATGATGAATCCATTTGTCATAAAATGCGATTAGTATTTTAATAAGTTTGTCATACAGAGATTTGAGTGCACAGCAGACCAGTGATTAATTCCTGCTTGTATTGCCGATACAACCTGTGCACTATTATGCAGTAGTAATACAGGCAAAATAATCACACCTGTGCGGTGGGTCATCCCTTAGTCAGATCCCATTAAAATGGAAATCTTTGTGGGGTTCCTGTGACTATGTAAAAGTTACCAATATTATACAAGTTTAAATATCTTTTGGTTACATAATGATTCTTGGTGTTCAGTCTATTTGAAACATTTTCATAGAATTTCCTGTTATTTTGAACTGGAAGATAAATTCTCAGTCTTTCATTACTACACCAACAATAACAATAGGCACTTATGCTGAAACATTAACCTAGTAAAGCATTCCAAGGCACATTGCAGAAGGGTTAAGTAAAATTTAAAAGCAATTTACATAAAGGGATATTAGAGCATAATGACCAAAAGCTTGGACAAAGTAGTAGCTTTTATTTAAATTTTTCTTTGTAATTTATTTTACAGAAAGAAGTAATGCAGTCCCTTACATCTAAATTGACCAGATTTGGAGCTATTTAAGTTACTCCCATTTCTCAGTCTTGCAGTCTTGTATGTTACAGCTTTTCAAGTGTTTATCCAGATACAATTTAGATGTGATGAGGGTTTATGCCTCTATCACCCTTTCAGGCCCCCACTGTTTTGGGTGAATACATTTTTCCTCAACTTCTCTCTAAACTCTCAACCAAGTAAATTAAGTCCATGTCACCAAAAATGAGTAGGTCCTTCCTATTCCATATGCCCAGGCTTCTTATGATTTTGTACCCTTCAATTACATCTCCCCTCGGTCTTCTTCCAAAGAACACATCGCTAGCCTAACTAGTCTCTCCACATAAACTAAGATTCTCCAACTCTGACCACGTCCTTATCTCCTCTGTACCCTCTCTAATGTTGTCACATACTTCCTGTAGCATGGTGACCAGAACTGTACACAACTGTTGCAAAAAGAAAACTTGGCAGGTCGAACAGCATCAGCAGAGGCAGAGGGATAGTTGACAATTTGGGTCAAGACCCTGCCTCAGTCCTGATGTGGGGTCTCAACCTCCACCGATGCTACTTGACCCGTTGAGTTCCTCTAGCAGTTTGTTTTTTGGTCCAGATTCCAGCATCTGCAGTCTTTTGTGTACACAACTGGTGTTCTATACAATTTTTTCATGAATTGTAAGAATTGTATACAACACCAGTTGTGTACACAAAAGAATTGTACAGAATTGTTGTGTGCTTCTCTGTTCTGATATTCTCTGCTTCAGCTGGTAAAGACAAATATCCCAAAGGGCTTCTTAACTGCCCTATCTACCACTGCCCTTCTCTTCAGGGATCTGTGAACATGAAAAAGATCCTTCTTTTGTGTACCTCCACACTTCTTAGTATCCAATCATTTATTATGTATTTCCTCACCTTTTCTGAATTTAATTTCATTTGTCACTTTTTTGGTCACCAAATCTTCCTGCAGCCTGGAACTTCCTCGCAATTAACATTAATGACAATATTGGTATCATCAGCAAAGTTCCTATTCAAGACCCCTACATTTAAGCCTCTTAAAAAATACTTCACTAAAAGCAAGGGGCTTGCTAATGAAGCCTATGGAACCCCACTGCACACTGAAGCTCCCATTGACCATTACCCTTTGCTTTCTCTCAATTTCTTATCCAATTTTCAATCCAAATTACCACTTTCTCTTGTGCCTATAGTTTTCTGATCAATCTGCTGTGTGGGAGAATCTTAAAGGAAGGGTTGGTGGCTGGAGACTAAATTCTATTTAGAGACTAGAGTCGTTGTACCTTGGCACTCCTGAACATTTAGCTGAAAGCAATTCTGTTCATCCAGCACTGGATGATGGACAAGTAGCCTGACAAGGTAGAGGCAGCTGATGGTTCTTGAGCGAGGTTGATGACTTAGAGCTGGCGTTGGCAGTATACATGTCTAAATGTTGGATGATGTTACCAAGAGCAGAAGCAAAATAACAAACATGTTAAAATTCTTTATATGACTCACTATTAATTGATACTTTCCTTGAACGGTGTCCTTGTGATGCGATCCCTGGATCACCTCTACCAGTTGTTTGTGAGGGCAGCTGGTGATTTCCTCATTGCCAGTATGTTCCAGCAATGAGGAAATCCCACCACCCTGATATCTGCCTTTCAGCTGAGAAAGCCACACATGTTCCTGTTAAAAGCATTTTAAATCTAGTTTACTGCTAGTACATCTCTGCATTGTATTTGCATCTCTGCCATGTTGTTCATCTTGTGCTGTGTTCACGGCAAAACATTTCTCAGCTCTTTTATGAACCAGCTATCTCATATGATTTCAAGAACTCCAGTCTATTCACTTCAAAATGTTCCAACACAAGGGTCCAAGGATAGTTTGGGAGACATAGTCATGAAGAGAAACAGCACAGAAACAGGCCCTTTGGCCTACCTAGTCTGTGCTAACAATCAAGAACCCATTTTTACACTAATCCTACCCTGACCCGTTTTACTCTCCCCACATTCCCATCAATTCCTCCCCAGATTGTACCACTCATCTACACTGTGGGCAATTTACAATGGCGAATTGACCTACTAACCCACGGGTTTTTGGAATGTGGGAGGAAACTGGAGCACCTGAAGGAAACCTACATGGTCACGGGGAGAATGTACAAATTCTACACAGACAGCACCCAAGATCAGGACTGAACCTTCATCGTTGGAGTTGTGAGGAAGCAGCTCTTCCAGCTGCACCACCATGCTGCCCAATAACAGAGGTAACAAGAGAGGGGGAGGAAGGACAGAAGCCATTGCAAGTGATTCTCTGGTTAAGACTAAATAAATAAGATTGGAACGAGGTGAGAGATTGAAACCTAGAAGCCAGTGAAGGAAGCAACTGGAGGAAGATGATAGGATCAAAAGTTGTAGACGGGTCAAGAAGGATGAGAAGGATGAGAAAGCTTGGTGACAATCATGTAAGATGTCATTAATGACATTGATAAGATTGCCAAATTATTATTTTCAAGAAGGTGGGCATACTGTATTTTCAAAGCAGCCTAATAAATCTCTTTTAAAGAAATGGTTATTTATGAACCTAGGATATTCATTATAAATTTATACTATTTCTTTGTTTTGTGCCTTCCTGATTCTCAATGTAATCTTGCTCTGAATTAATTGGAATCTTCACTGGATAGCATGAATGTGCAATGAGTACAGCATGGGGCATATGCTTCAGGAATCTTTAATATAATTTCTTCATGGGCTCCTCTGCTGTGAACAGCTGGAGTTTAATCTGTAAATAGAATCATAGCCAGAGCAAAATATTATAAATTACTTTAGTTAACAATCAGAAACATAGCTTGCAAGTGCCATATGTACCAAATCTGACCCCTATCGTAACCTATATTATCTTATATGCTAGGTGTATATAGTCTAGAAACAATATTGCCAAGATTTGTTCTACAATACAGAAGCCTGAAAAATACACAGCCTAACATCATTTTATGAATATTGAAGATGTTTACCACAACACCCTCTGTTCATTTTATCACAGCTGTTAATCTGTTAAAAATGATTTCATCATTGTTACTAGAACAATAAGTAGTGGTATTTCATATAAACTCATTAAGATTTTAATTGAAAATGCAGCACAGTGTCAGTTCAATCTATAATGAGTAAAACACTACTTGTTTACAAATGTTCCTTTCATTTTGACAAATTTATCATTTAAGATGTAAGTACAGCAATAGTGGTCCAGTGAAATTGATTATTATCATTGGTTGTGAGAAATTGGGATCATTAATGCCCATTTTGGATGCAATGATTTTCCCCAAATCTTCAGAAAGGTGTCTGCAGTAGTGTGTTTATTTGTGGAATCAGTATCAGAATCAGATTTATTATCACTGACATATGACGTGAAATTTGTTGTTGTGCTTCACAATGGAAGTCTTATTAGTGAGGGCATTTACCCACGTTCTGTAGATGGTTGCTAGAAGTGGAAAACAATCAGGCCATGACATCAATCAGTTTGCAACACTGATTCAACACCTGTATTGCCATTTTGAAGCACAGCAATCCAGCTAATGACTTCTCTGAACCCTGTTTTGCTTGGTATCGTGGCATTCATTTTGCTATTGTTCTGTGTGCCAAATGCATTTACTCCACACTGAATACAGGTGATGCCTCACAGCGCCAGAGACCTGGGTTCAATCCTGACCTCAGGTACTGTTTGTGTGGAGTTTGCAGGTTCTCCCTGTGGCTGCCTGGGTTTTCTCTGGGTGCTCTGGTTTCTTCCCACATCCTAAAGATGTGCAGGTTGTTTGGTTAATTGTCCACTATAAGTTGCCCCTGATGTGTAGGTAAGTAGTAGAACCGAGATGGGAATGTGAAGAGAATAAAAAAAAAAGCAGAGTTTAAGTAGGAGTAGTGTAAAATGGATGTTTAATGGTTGGTGTGGACTCAGTGGGCCGAAAGGCCTGTTTCTGTGCTGTATCTCTGAATGACTCTATGACAAACCAGAGGGTGGCTACTTAGTGCCAGCAGTGCAGCTAATTCCAGTGTGTAATACACACATGTGCACAGTGTGTGCTGAAGGAAAGCTATCACAATCTCTGGTAGAACATTCTCTCACAATCTCTAGAAGAAGCATGGCAAGAAGAAGGTGGGGGGTGGGTGGGGGGAGTCTAGATATAGACCTTTTCTGTATAGGGCTGTCTGTGAAGGATAACACATTCTGAATACCTCATTCAGCTTCTGCCCCACCACCCTTGGCCACTGACCACCAAAATATCTGGTTGGTCACAATGCAAAGATAAAATCCAGCACAAATTCCAAACCAAAGTCTTAAATGAAATGATCCCATCTTGCATTCACACATAAAGTAACCACCCTTATGCATTCTCTTAATGCTTATCTTCCATGTGACTTTCTCTGTACTCCTGCACAGTAATTTTAATTACTGTTAATTAATTAATTAATTAAAGTTCCATTCATTGCAGTAGACTGATAGAAGGATTTTCCTGCCAATTGAGGAGGTTACAGATAACTTTGCAGGATGTTCTCAAGCACTCAGGGTCCAGAATGCCTGGCTATGAACTGCAATTTCTTGGCATGGGTGACAGCAGCCCAGGATGGTTGGGTGACGGGCAATGGAAGGGACATAGATAGATTGGAAGGAGTGGGAGAATGAACGTTGTCATCCATGAGAGGACAGTATGTTTGCTCTTCTTGGACACTCTGCCTTTCCCCTGCAGCAGCTCCTCAATCTCCCTGGGAAACTGTAGGACACATTGCCTGGCTGCTGTAAAACCCTGCAAGCCCCCTTGCACACGCTGACCCTGGTCATCACTGCAGCACCCTGACCTCGCCCCTCAAACCTCAGAAACCAGTTAATGTTTCAGGTTGAAGTCCCTTCATCAGAACTGAGAATGAGAGAAAACAAATTGGTCTAAGCAGCAGGGAGACACAAGAGATTCTGCAGATGCTGGAATCTGGAGCAACACACACATAATGCTGGAGGAACTCAGCCGGTCAGGCAGCATCTCTAGAGGGAAGTAAACAAGTACTGCAGTCCCGATGAAGGGTCTCAACCCAAAATGCCGACTGTTTATTTCCCTCCATAGATTGGTTTATTATTGCCACCTGTTCTGAGGTACAGTGAAAAACTTGTCTTCCAGACCGATCGTACAGGTTAATTCATCACACAGTGCAGTTACATTGAGTTAGTACAGAGTGCATTGAGGTAATACAGGTAAAAACAGTAACAGTACAGAGTAAAGTGTCACAGCTACAGAGAAAGTGCAGTGCAATAAGATGCAAGGGCACCTGCTGAGTTCCTCCAGCATTTTGTGTGTGTTGGTCGAAGTAGTGGGGAAGGTTGGGGAGGGAAGTGGGTGGTATAAAGGGAATGTCTGTAATCTGTGAAATGTAGCCATTAAATGGATAGTTGAGCTTTTTCTTTGTAATGTATTGCTGATGTTGTGATGTCTAGGTGACGTATCGTCTGGCTGATTGGGATGTGTTGAGCAGGCCAGAAAATACAAATGAAAGAAAAGGGGGAGAGTAATGGCGAGCACAAATGGCCAATTCTGATACAAATAGAAAGAAAGAGCAAGTTTTCTGAAGTGAGATAATTCAAAATTGAGTCCTGGGAGGCTGCAACATGCCCAGGCAAAAAACGAGGTTTTGTTCCCTGACCAGAGTGGGAGTGGGAGGGTGAATTAAAATGGCTGGCAGCCAGAAGCTCAGGATCATTCCTGTGGACTGAGAACTTCAGTGGGGACAAGAAGGGAAGCAGAAATCACTGCGGGTGAACAGTGTGAGACTGACATCAGAAGAAGGAGGAGAATTACTTCAAGGTAGTCGTAGCTGGAGGAGAAGTCACAGTGAATTCAACAGTAATGGAAAACAAATAAAATTGCAGATGCTGGAAATCTGAAACAAAAAACAAATTCTGGAAGAACTCAACATTTGACTGGTTTCTCTTTCCAGACATGCTGCTTGACTGGCCGGGTTCTTCTAGCATTCCTATTTTTGTTTCAGATTACAGCATCTGCAGTTTTATTTGTTTTTCCTCAAATGCTGAGTGACTGCTTCTAATGCTGTAACAGTGGTTGTACAAGTCTGTGAGTAGATTTTGCAACCAAGGAATGGGCTTCAAGGTTTGCACAAAGCCTCAAGCCAGGTGGGTCAACACACACACAAAGTGCTGGAGGAACTCAGCAGGCCAGGCAGCATCTATGGAGAGAAATAAACTGTTGATGTTTTGGACCGAGATTCTTCATCAGGACTGGAAAGGAAGAGGGCAGAAGTCAGAATAAGAAGGTGTGGGGAGAGGGAGGAGCACACGCAGGCAGGGGATAGGTGACTTCAGGTGAGAGGGGGAAGGTAGGTGGGTGGGGAAGGGGGGAGATGTAAGAAGGTGAATAGAAAGCCAGGTGGGTGTTGGATTTCTCTCTGCATCTTGAGATTGAACATTGATTTTCTGGGAGGCTTCCCTATTCACCAGGTATTTTACAGTACATCTCCATCAGCTGTCTTCACTGGCTTATTCCACTGAGTATAGTGGGGGAGAACTCTGGAGCAACCTACCCCCCAGCCCCACCCCCTTCCCTCTTGCTCCCATTGCATCCTGCCTTTCCTACACATTACCCTTGCCACAGCTTAAGCTGGTCTGTGTGATTGTGAATTCAAGTGACAACATTCCTTCTTCATTATTGTTTTCTTGCTGTTAATTTACTGGACCGAATTCTGTAAAGGAAGAATTCTACACTTACACCATCTGTAGTTTATGAATTAGATGTGATTGTGAGATGGGAGGTCATGGGCTATGAGCAGGAGGGTTTGGTGTGAGGATGCTTTCATCTTCAGTGGTTTCAGTCCCTCCATCGGCCAAGACTCTATCCCTGGCTGTACCAATATGGCAACCACCATCTCCTCCACAAGTGTTAGCCTGTTCCATCTAGCTAGCTCCTGCTGTCTTTGACTGTGTGCTACTATGTCTGGCAGGATAGAGGAAAGCTTTTCAGTGACAGAGTCTGTTTAAGTGATCTGGCTATCATTGTTGACTAATCAGTAAAATCATCAAACTGTTGTGATGGACCAGCTGGTAGAATGTGGTGCCAGTACTAATTCTGTGTGAGGGTTAAGTGAAGCATTTGACTGTGAGGTGTTAGTCTGATTGAATAAGAATTTTGGTAGATGACTGGTGGAAGAGCAGGTATATCGCTTGAGCTTAATATTGCAGTTGGTAGACTGTGTGGTACTCTTGAGTATTGACTGCCATGTTTCTGAGAATGTGCATCTGGTCAGGCCTAGCTCCTTTCCAAGTACTATTCCAAGGTCACCAGTGCAGCTGCAGAAGGTGTTGATGTGCTGCCTCTCATGATATGCCAGACTTCAATGTCTCTCAACATTTAGAACCTGCACTTCTTTTAGAAGGTTCAGACTAACTTGAAGTAGTGTAATCTACCTTTTACTGTAGCCACTCAATATCAGTGATGCTGATGATGCACCCAGCTAATGAACAATGTGACAGTTGGACATTGAAGTTCATGGACTGAGCAGGTAGTTCAAAGTTGGAATGCGTTACAATTTCTGCAATGACTAATATTTAGCATTTAAGGTCTTCTGAATATTTTTTTACATATTAAGATTGCAGCTAATTCAAGTAAATACCTACAGAAACTTTATTTCTTTCACAAACTAAAAAGGCTATAAATTTCCTTGGAACTGTCTCTTCTCTGGCATTGTAATGTTGCTGGAAATGTAGTGGAAATGCTACCTCTGAACAGAAAATTTCTGGTAAAGATGTAGTGAAAAATTGGGAGGACCATCGAGGAAATTTGTGACTATATTAGTTTATTGCTTTTTGGTTAAGATCTGGAAGTGATATGTAATCATATTTAAATTCTCTAATTGAGTTGAATATCATTATTCATTACATTTTTGACTTTATATTAACTATTATGAAAAAGGTTTTCCTAAAATTCAATGCTTTTCTGTTTTCAGTATAGAACGGACTGGATTCCAAATATTGACAAGTTATTTTTCGCATTAAATCTGAATTAAGTGCATTTTTTTTAACACAGCCATGATTTTTTCACTACTGACACACATTAAAAAATCTGTTGGATGTTCTATAGCAGAGAAGGGATGTCCACATCACATCGTTCACATTCCCAAAGCATTCTACACCACTTCACGAACACTGCCATACTTTCTTCAGTGTGGTCACACAATCAAACATTGCAGCAAGTTTGCACAGACATCATTCAAATAATGACTGGATCATATTGCTTTGTGACATTGGTTAAGCGATAAATATTGGCCAAGGCGTGGGAAGCCCTCTCCTCTAACAACCATGGGATCTTTGATATTTACCTAAGGGGACCAATGGAATTTAATGCCATGTTCATGGGAAGCAGAATTTACCATCTCATTCCTTCAGTACAGCACTGAAATGACAGTCTCGATTATGTGATCTCTGGAGTGAGGCTTCAACCCATGACCTTCTGAGTATAGACAACTAACACTTCCATGATAAGTGTCTGCCCCTCTCACTTATATTAATTGCACTTTGCTTTCCTTTACTAAGCATAACAATAAAAAATGAACATCACAATCACCTTCTGTGTATGGTAGGCTAACAATACTTCACCAGTGAGAGAGTGAAGAGAACATTTCTGATCTGTGAAAGATCTCTCAGCTTTCCCTAGTTGTACTTTAGCTATTTTCATGGGTGATTTGAACGAATTAATTCGAATACATATATCACTGTTAAAAGGAAAATGTAGGATAATTAGTTCCCTATATCTATGTTAATCAAAGCAATTTTCAGAATTATATGCCCTCCTGTCCTGAAAGTATTTACTTATGCAATGGTAAATTCTGGCTGCCCTTGAGTATGTCACCATGAAGTCACAGGGGATACTTCCAGACTTTCTATACATTGAGGAACTATGTGGCAAGGGGATGTTAAAATGGCAGGTGGGCTTCCTACCATGTTCCCAATGCATTCTCACTCTATCTTAAGCATAGCTTAAATCTGGCGTGGGAATGACAGCTACCCAGGAGATGCCGGGGCATAATTTAAATGATTGGGTCACATCCCAGTGAGAGCGCAGGTTGCACAGAACACTTTAACCATAAAGTACCCTGATCTCAGGAGGCCAGGGAACCAGATTTAATTTTATTTTCTCCATTGTCCTTCTGGGCAACAAGGATATCTCAACTTGTCTCTATCCAGATGTTCTAACTGCTCCAATCAAGAACTTTGCCTCTTACCCCCCCTCCGTTGCTGGACACTTTCTGTAAGCCTCAGTTATCAATGCAACACCCTGCATTGCCCATCTCCCAGGCCAGCTGACCATCCCTCACTTGTTCCTACTCTTGCCTGCCAACATTAATGTTATACCCACTGGCATTGGGTCGGAGTGAATGCCAGCTTATGGGAATAAGACCAAGGGGTAAAAATCTCCAGGATGGTGAATCTGATTTGACTTCAATGCCCTCAATTTTTGCCCTAAATTAAAACTGCTCAATTTTAATTTGGTCCTGAACCTCACTGATGGGTGTTGTTACCAGAATGGGCAGATATCAAAATTGTACTTATGCCCATACTCACTTCATAGGCTCACCTTCCAGCAGGAATCACTGGATAATGATCATGCACAGGGACGCTGTCTGTTTTTGTTTATTCTCTGCCAAGGGGCATAAAGGCTATTATTAGTTTTACATTTGAAGGCTGTCTTAAGATTAACTTACTCAATGCAGAGCGGGTAGTAAATCTACGACTTTGTTTCTCCATCTGATGACGCAGCACTCAGCTCATTTAACCACTGACCCAGTTAATTTATGGCCTTTTATTGTGAAACGCACATCTCATAAGTAATGAAATATTATTAGCCATTGATTCCTGATATTTGGATGTAGGGCACATCTCATATACTTTGCACAAGGTCACGAAAGCATGTAAATATCTATAATCATATACAGCAGCCATTCTGAGCCATTATTGGGATAAAATTTTTATCATCAATGAACTAAATTTAATTTCTAAAGACCAGTCTAGCAAAGGCTCTGGCAAATAGAATGTGTGTCTTCAGTACCTTTAGGAAAGAAAGCAGGACAGTGCTGCATTTATAGCCTGAAAGCCAATAAAGTGGTTTTGAAATGTAGGTACAATTGAAATGTAGGAAATGCAGCAGCTGACTTGTGCATAGCAAGGTCACAAACAATAATGTGCTGATGAGGAGATAATTTTGGTGATGAAAGAGGGAATTGGCCAGGTCATTGTTGAGAACTCCCCCAATCATTCCTGAATGGTACAATGGGATTTATTCCTTCCATGATGGATGGATGCTTGGTTTAATGGTTAATCCAATTGAGGAACTTTTGATGATACATCAGTCCCTCTGTACTGCACTGGAGTGTCAGCCGAGATAGGTCAAAACTAACAAAGGGTCCCGGACCCAAAACGTTAACTGCTTTTGCTTTTACATGGATTCTGCTTGACCTGCCGAGTGTTTCCAGCATTTTCTATTTTTGTTTCAGATTTCCTGCATCTGCAGTTTTTTGGCTTTCTTTCACGAATCTCAGTGATAGCAGCCTTGAAAAACCAGAACACAGCATCTGGACCTGGACCTGCTTTGTTCTGGTTTTTCAAGGCTGCTATCACTGAGATTCATGAAAGAAAGCCAAAAAACTGCAGATGCTGGAAATCTGAAACAAAAATAGAAAATGCTGGAAACACTCAGCAGGTCAAGCAGAATCCATGTAAGCAAAAGCAGTTAACGATTTGGGTCCAGGACCAGGCCCATGTGGTTCCTTTGAAGACTCTGTAGGAGTGGGCTCTTTGCAGATGGGGCTGTCTTTGCTTCCTGCTCCAACCTGAGTGACTAGCCATGGTCATATTGATGCCTCCAATAACAGCGTGCTGCTAGCAGTGTCACTACTGCGGCCCCCCACTGATTTGAATATCTCAGCAGTTAAATGCTGTAGAAAACACTCATGCTGGTTGTAGTCCAATCTGTGGATTTGTGGAAGGTGTTTGAACAGCCTGGAGTCACTGCTGAAGCTGTCCAGTCAGGTCACCCCATGTCAGAGTGAGACTGAGACTGTTCCTTGCTTTCTGCTCCATAGTATGTTGGTGAGGACAGAAAATAGCATTTCGCAAGTAATGATACAAGACGTGCTAATGTGAATAGTGCACTGAAATGCCCAGCCCAGTTTTATGTCAGGCACAACTTCACGTTGAAATGATCTCCAGCACAATCTACCCCAAGTAAAATTAAAATTACACAGTGTTATGCTGATAAAAATATTGAGTACTGCCCAGTCCAATATCCAGGCTTTTCTGTTTGTCTGCGTTGGTCTTCACCTTCCAATCCTCCTGGGTCTTCTAAATGAGGTACAAATAAATGTTTCCTTCATTTTCCTTCACAGAAATTGAATGAAAGAGGAACTCAAGTGGGAACAGATCACTGCTCAGGAACAGTACATATATTTTAGGATTGCCACCAACCTGCTTCTGTAAAAAACCCTTTTGATGGTTATTAGGGAAATAAATTTTCAAAGAGTCATGGAGTCATAGAGAGATACATGTGGAAGCAGGCCCTTTGGCCCACTGAGTCCATGCCAAACTATCAACCACCCATTACCACTAATCTACGTTAATCAATTAATTTTTATTCTCCCCACAGCAACTCACTGACTCCCCTCCCAGATTTTTCAGTGCAACTCAGGAACAAAGATGAGTTGATATTTTCCACATTTGAGTTTCTCCATCTTGATATCACATCAAAATAACGAAGCGTGTATCGTCCTGCAGTCTGACGGTCTCTGACTGTTACAGTAAATCTTAAGTTTTTGCGAATTGTGTGTTACACTTTTAGAGTTCCGAGGCCTTCAGCACCACCACATATTTCGAAGATGGGTCCGCATCCCAGAAGTCCATTGGACCACTATGTTACTCAGTTTATATGGCATTCTGATGATGTACTCCAGTTTCTAGACCAACAAGCAGGAAATATTACCATTTGCAGAGCTGTGTTTTCCACTGCAAAGACCTCTGTAGGCACTGCACTCAATGAGGCTGGAGCCTCGACTGAAAGTGACTCCCAAGTATGGTTTAAAGATTGTTTCACCTCCTTGGAAACTTGCTATAATGGGGCCCAGCAAGAAGGATGCTGTGGAGTGACAAAGAAGGAGGACGTCTTTTTAACTGCTCCTTGGTCATTCTATCAACCATCAAAGACAGAATTGTTATCAGGCTACTCCAAGGCTTGCTTCTAGACATGCTTATAGTTTGGGTTTCCATCCCCTTGATATTATCCTCATTGCTCATGGTCACCCTATCTAGGCAAAATCTAGGTAATGGATTCAATTGCCTTTTGAACCTTTCCAAAAGTTTTCAGAAATTGCAGTCATTGACCTCAGTCCGTCCAGGAGTACACTCCCTGCACACATCCAAATCAATGAATTTTTTTTAAAAATGTGAACGCCAAGGTTCCACAAACAGCACAGTGAAAATGAAGTAACCTAAATAAATCTGTTACCATTTTAGAGAAGTTATTGGTCTACTTTAAACAAGTGAATAATAACTCTGCATCCATTTCTGCGGCAATAAATCTGGAGTGCTCACTTCTTTGTTAAAACCCCACATAGTAGAAATTTAATATTGGGCTAAATCTGCAATTTAGTACTGCATGCCATCGCTCTTTGCTTCCAAAAATTGGTTACATTGAAGTTAATACATTACTCATTTGCATATTTAGCCAGTAACATATTGTTGCAGTCACCGTTGTAATGCAGGAAATGCCAATTTTCACAGAGCAAGCTCCCATAAACAGCAAACATGATAATGACAAAATACACAAAAAGTGCTGTAGGAACTCAGCAGGTCAGGCAGCATTCATGGAGGGAAATAAACAGTCAATGTTTCGGGCCGAGAATATGTTTCTTTGAAGTGTTAACAGAGGACCAAGCAACAAGTCCTGCTCTTCTTCAAAATAGTACCATGGCATCTTTTGTGTCCACCTGAGAGAGAAGGTGGGACATCAGCCAACAGATAGCACTTCCTCAGTAATGCGCTGGCGTGTCAGTCTGGATTTTTTTGTTCAAGTTTTTGAAGTGGGACTTGAAAACGACAACCTCCAGTTTTGAGTGGAGATTCTACCAAAACTGAGCCACAGCAGGCAAATCTCATTGAGTTTATCAAATTTACCCTTCTGTATATAAGAGAATGTTGCAATTATTCTTGTGCTTGAATCCTAACCATTCTAGGTTTACCTTGTTTTTCTTGACTAATCCACTCATATTTCTGGATGAAATTATCTGACCACATTAACTAAGACACTTCCAGCAATCAAATCTGTTTTGTAATTCTGATTGAAAAACATTATCTCTCAGATGAGGAAATGGCATTGCTCATTATAACACTTAACCTGAGCCAATCTGATACCTAGGAATCTACTGATAATAATTCCATAAAAGCATCTGGAGCGATTCATTTTCCTTCTAGTCTAAAGTTGCACTTCCCTGCTCAACAAAGCCCTTAGATCCACAGCCACTGTTGGAACTGGCCACCTGGGCTTGGTCTCTGTGTACTATTCCCATGGACGCATTTACCATCTGTGGCTCTGCAGCTCCAATTGAGCTTGAAGCCTCCTTGCTAAGGTTGCCACTCAAAGTGGAAATAGATGCAAGTGAAAACTCGAGCTCAGAAGGAGAAGGATCCTGAGACCCCACCCCAAACATAGTCGTAAAGCTGTACAGTATAGATGCAGGTCCTTCAGCTCACTGAGTCAATGCTGACCATCAAGCACCCATTTTTATACTAATCCTACTTTAATCGTATTTTATTCCTCCCACCCCCACTCCCCATCCAGAGGAAACCCGTGTGTTCACAGGGAGAACATGCAAGCTCCATACAGACAACAATGGAGGTCAGGATTGAACCTGGGTCACTGGAGCTATGAAGCAGCAGCTTCATTTGTTGCATCACTCTCCTGCCCACCCCAATGCTTTGATGGTTTGCGGCTTTCATAGGCCTTTGAACTTTTTTATTGTTTCTGATCATTAGGGAAAGTTAAAACCAGTTCAAATGATTCAAATGATTAAATAAAATCAGTAAATATGAATAAAACTAAATTTCAAGTTTATGCTACTAAACATTAATCAAAAACATAAAAATAAAGTGAAATAAAGGAACATCAACCACTTACCTATGGTTAATCAAATTTGGCAACCCTGTTCAAATTCCGTCCTTGGTGTCAAGGTGAGGACCTGAATGAAAAGGGGCATCTGGACTCTCAGCTCAGTTCATTTGTGCTCCATCCCTGGCCTCAAGTGCTGAGTCCATGTATGGACAACATCTGACCTCCAGCTTCTTTCTAACTTTGCACCGCAATGCATAGGCTTAGAAGTCAGAGATGAGCTGACCAGCAAGGAGGTCACTGCAAGAACCTGGTACATTACATTCCACTAATTTCACTGATGGGAAGCACAGTTAATGATACTGTTTAATACAGTTTAATGCTTAGCTGGTAATAGAACTGGTTTGATGTAATACTTGTAAAACATCAGAGTGTTGGTAAAAGCAACTAGACTTCTAATATACATCAAAATCTGGTCATAGAATTGACACAACTTAATCTTTTTGTATGATTTTTTAGCATTTATAACTCAGTCTAGACCCAAGTGAATAATGCTAATGATGACTTGTCACTCAGCTATAAGTGCTTAGTTTTCAATATGTTTTATTATTTTGTACACTTCATACATACAGATGGCAATTAATATTTATGTCCCTTGTAATTTAGCTTCCAACAAATTCATTCCATCAATAGTGCAATTTATTGCTCAGATGTGACAAGGCCTTCATCTTAAAACAGAGTGTCAGATATAATTTAAAACTTAGCTTTGTGTTCATAATTGACTACAAAGAAGGTACCGATAAACCACATACATAAGGTTGATCATTTAAAATTTAGGACCACTCATTTACTGGCTATCACTAGGTAACTGTTTCCATGGAGGAGATGCTGAGTTGTTTAAATGCCTTGGAGACTTATGGCACATGTTGCTGTAATAGAGGCTTAATGACCGTAACTGATTGATTTCCATCATTAACCATGCTATCAGGCTGTAGCATGTACAAGGGTGGAAAATACATTGAAGCGTTGTCATTCTAGTACAATAGCCAAATATCTCCAATTTTGTGAATGTTACCATAAAATAATTAATTTGTGACAAGAATTAACTTTATTCTGCAACGGTCCATAGTTAGTCTCCCAGAAAGATTCATGAAATATAAAACAGTATGACATCACTTTTTCATTTCAGGTTATTGCGTAGTTTGTATTTTATTGTTAAAGCAGTTTTGACTGCAATACCTCGCATAATATGATGAGCTAAATTTCTCCACTAGCAATATTATTGTTAAAAAAGCCTGTCAGCAGGTGAGGTAACTTGCATGAAATTGAAACCCCACCTATACCAACATCTTCCAATTTTATGGAACTATTAATGCAGCAAAAATGTTCCAAGCCCAGACACAACCTCCAAGACCCTGGATTCAGTAGGTGATTCAGGCAGTAGAAATCATACAATAATATTGACAAGAAAGTCTATCCCTGTGTCTCAGCCACTTACAATTAACACCTTATGCTATGTGAAGGTACTTGAGTAGCTTATTAGCCTTCACGTCTTACACTTTATGTTCGATTCTTAGTTGCTATGATCCTCCTGTCCTATCTGTGCAGTCCTATTGAATGGTTACAAATGCAAAATGAAACCATATTGGTAATTTTCTTACCTCATGTGTGGAATTCTCACCCACTGAATTGTCTGACATGTAGGCACTGAGGTGTTGTCATGATTGGGTGTGATGGGGATGAGTGAACTGCCAGACTGCAATGGATGAATTTGGACCAGAATTTGCCTAATATAGCCAGGCTAGAGATTTTTATGGCAGGTATCTAACGTGCCATATCTCAATGAGCTTTGAGGCAGACCCTGCAACTGATGCCTGTTTTGAATTATCTGAAAAGAAAACATTTTATTGGTTGATGCAGAAAATACAGCAAATGTGCTGTTGAATTTTACCCACATGACATTGAAATGGGGGCTGAGATTTGTACAGACATTTCTAATGAGAAGTGTGCAGGATGCTTACTTGATTAAAGAGTTTGTGTGTGTACCCAGCGACTGCTGGCAGTATGCAGAGCAAGGAAATTATGACACAAACCTTGTGTAATGCCGACTTGAATCCACCATTGCCATTTTGCATTCCCACACTCCCGCCCATGGCTTGAGCTAAACTTGTATGATTGATCCTGGAGAATGTGGCACAATGCTAAGCCCACCAGTGCCTCATAAAGGCTTTATGATGTGCTTAACAAGTTAGTTTCTGAATTAAAACACTCTACACAAAAAAAGATGCACTTAGGGCAAGCACAGTAGTGTAGCGGTTAGCGTAACGCCATTACAGTGCCAGCGGCCTGGATTCAATTCCGGCCACTGTCTGTAAGGAGTTTGTACATTCTCCCCGTGTCTGTGTGGGTTTCCTCCGGGTGCTCCAGTTTCGTCCCACGTTCCAAAGACGTACGGGTCAGGAAGTTGTGGGCATGCTATATTGGCGCCGGAAGCGTGGCGACACTTGCGGGCTGCCCCCAGAACACTCTAAGCAAAAGATGCATTTCACCGTGTGTTTCGATGTACTTGTGACTAATAAAAATCTTATCTAAATCTTATTTATTTTATTATACAGGTGCAATAGCACAGGTTTTCAGAGCTTTCGTGGATGTGGCCACATTGAGGGCATAGTGTCTGTATCTGAGTTAGCAGTGTAAGATCGGATGAGTGTCCTCTTCAGTGTCTTCTTCCTTCTCCTCTATTGACTATGGAGGTTTGAGTTCTCAGCTATCTTGAATTAGGGCTGGTGAAGGAGAAATTGAAGAGTGTATTCTTACTCCATCTGCACTTTGTGAGTCATCAGAGGGTGAGGGATGGGAGGAGGTGGGAAGCAGGATTACGTAGGCTGACAACTTTGGCATCAAGACCTCCAACCCAATCAGCGAGTCTCAGCAATGCTGCTTCTTCCTATGCTGCATCTCTGTCCTTGAGTTACTCTTCTGTCATTGACCTTCCCTCCTGCTTCTTCCCACTGCCTCCTGATTGAGTTTTGAGGGCTTCCTGTACCTCATTTCCGAGAACAGAATGTCTCTCTTTATTGTCTCATCTTCCACTTAGAGTTCTTGGGCATTGTCTGAAAATCCTGAGGCACATTCTGTCTTGCATGTTCAGCTTCCCAAACTTAAACTACCGCAGTGCAGATTTAGTTGTCAAATGACTCCCAGCACTTCTCCTAGCCCCAGTCAATCACCCATTGATAAGGTGCAGGTTGCCTACAGGTAGAACTAGCCACCCACAGTGGGTCACGTGAATATAACCATTGAAAAGGAATCAGCAGGTACCATAATCAGGTGTGGATTAATTAGTGCACATAAAGGCAATATCCGTTTTAAGTGCAGATAAAATTCAATGAAATTTAAAGTGTAGCATTGGCTGTTATTTCACTTAACACTTATAAATAAACTTACTGGGAGTAAAAATGGCTACCACCAAAATACATGTGAGGTATTTTTGGAGGTAGGCCATTTTTACACCCAAAAAGTTTATTCATAACTGTTTAAAAAATACAGGCTAATGTTTCAGTGCAAGTTTCATTGGAACTTCATCTGCACTTGAAGCACATACGCTTTTTGCTCTTTTTGTGTGTATTGATCAATTGCTTGTGTGTTACCAGCATTTGGGGCTTTTATTTCAGATTGCCAGTTTCCATTTTCTCCCTTTCACTTTTACAAACAAGTTATTATTAAGCTGTCTGTTCACTGTCATTACAGTCAATGAGCTCATTAGATTAATAAAACCACATCATCCATATCCACTTATTTTTCATGATAGAGTCTTAGTTATTAATAAGACCGAGGATCTAATCAGTTAACATGTCAGAAAAGGAAATGGCATTGTAATTCGTATTTAATTGATTTTTAGAAAAATTGGTTACATTATAGAATAGCTGTTAAATTAAAATCTACGAGTTTGGCTTATTGTCATTGTTTTTAACTGTAAATATCAGATTAACCTAAAGGTAGCCCACCACTTATAGCAGTCTTGTTGTTGGGTTTTATCCACATTGGTCCATGATACTTAAAACATTCAAAGTCTCAGCTATCCATTTTTATTATAATGAACAGGTTGCCATGGTCCAACAAATTAGGCAGTGCCTGTGATTGCTGATAGGTGCTTCTAGTATATGAGCTGAGTGATAGAAACACTAAATATGCAAATTTTCCCATCTGCTTCACTACCAAGCCTGTGAGATGTATCATGACGGCAGAGAGTCTGTGGTTTTAAACAATGAAAGACTTCATATTGCTTCCACTGAAGGATATCTCGTCCTGTGTCATTCATCTCATTGGAAACCAGCAGTCTTACTCTGAATCTTTGAGAGGTTCTGAACAGTTCACTCGATGCATTTCATGATTTTTAGACCTTCAGATGGAAGATAGTACGTAGAGCAAATTTCAACGTGTTTTAAAACAGATACAATCATCAGCTCTTAACTAGGAATGCTGGGTACAAGTATGGGATAGGGGCTGGGTGCACAGAAAGTGAAGCATAGAAATAAGTTTCAAAGATATGAAGAAAAAGAAATATGAGACGTTAGCAAAGGAAAATCAGATTGCCAGATCCACCCAGTACAGTGATATAGAGAAGTTCTTCTGTTTCTAATCCAATATAAATGAAAAGGTTACACAATAAGAAGTAATGCTTCAGAACATTTCCCATTCATCTACCATAACTTTGATAGGAGTCCCACAGAAGCTCTGAAAGATTATTACCTAGTTCTTTTGAAGATTCTGGTGCCTTTTAACTCAAAATTTGACAGGCAATGAGGAAGAGAAATTCTTCTCACATTTCAAAGGCATGGAAAAATTATGCTGGTCATTTGGAGAAACAGATAAACAAGAATTTTTTTGTTATTCATTTTTTGGGGTATGGGCATTGCCGGCAAAACCAGCACTTATCACCCATTCCTAATTGCCCCTAATCACAGTGGCTTGCGAGGCAGAAGGCATTTAAGAGTTAACTACATTGCCATGGTTCTGGTGTCACATATCAACCATGCCAGGTAAGGATGGTGGATTTCATCCCCTGCAGAATGGCAGTGAACCAGATGGATATTTACACCAATATGGAGGTCATCAGTGCTAGGACGAGCTTTTTATTTGTGCTCTGATGGGATATGAACTCAGATCTACCCAGAGCTTTCACTGGCATCAATACCACATCAGAAGACAACCTAACTCATTATTATGATAATAATGGTCATGTATGGGTGAAGTTACCCTTTTGCATCTCTGATTATCGTCATTCCAGCATTGGTGGCTACGTCTTCACCAGCTAAAAGTTCTGAAATGCTCAACCTCTCTGCCTCGCTCTTCCTCTTTCCTTCTTTATGACACTTTTTAAAACCCATCTCTTTGAACAAGCTTCAGTTTATCCGTCATAATATTTCCTGACATGCCCTGTGTCAAATTTTGTGTGATGTTCTTGTGAAGCACTTTGGAACATTTTTCTTCTTAAGTTATGCTGTATGTTGCTGCAGCACTACTCAACAAAGGGTTAATTAGCACTCAATATAGCTGGAGCCGCATTGGATCTAAATTCAAAATGAATAACAGTGCATCACAAAGTCTTTGTACTTTTTATCCCTTTATCAGATTGTTTTCTTATGTGTGGTATAAATAATATATACATGAAATTCAGTAACAGAATAGAAAGTGCACTTAAAATAGAAGCAGCAGACGTAAAAAGAAAAGAAACAACTAGGTTTCATACTGTGCATTGCATGTCACCCAGGACATCCTAAAACACTTCATAGTAGTACTTTTGAAGGTGGGTTGCTTTGAGGCTTCTTTAGAAGGTAAAAATCTGATAGGAAACACTGTCTTACCACTTGCAAATGCTGAGCATTTACAAAATTATTTCCATTTCCAGTGGTCACGGTTACTCATCACCTATCAAACATGGACACATAGGAAAACATTTCCTATGGCAATAACAATGACTCACAAGCTTTGTTACCTGTGAAATTTTGAGAGACGAAAGATGCCTGATGTGGTACTGTTGGCACTTCTGATCCTCAGGTGCTGTGTGAGGGTCTTGTCATTGTTGCCAGCTCTGGAGGTTTGATCATGAGAGACCTGATCATGTGACATTTGATCACATGACCCCTGATTGCCCACTACCTCATCATGGAGACACTCACCCAGACTACAGAAAATCCCTTACCCGCCTTATTTCATGAATCCCTCTCCCAATTCCTGCAATCTCTTGGCCCAAATGCTGAAAGCAGGAGTTCCTGAACCTCTCTCCCTCATTCCAATTTTCCATTACTCAGTGTCCTCCACACAGTGGGGGCTCACTGCTGTTGATCTCGTGGAGTTGGGGAGTGTTTTACCAGTGGTGTGTGTGGACACCAGCCACAGGGGGATGAGTGTGGGTGGGGAGAGGAGGCAGCATGCATGTGGAAGAGGGGGTGTGGATGCAAGGAAACAGGATGGGAAATGTGTTCAGTTTTCCAGACTGTTATCGACAACCCTCAAGGAAAGAACTCCAGATCCTGGGAAGCTCCTGGCCTTGCAGAAAGTGATAGGATATCCCAGACACTTACCCTAAGGTGGTCCCCTTAAAGAGTCTCCTGTATTTGAGATGATTTGTTTCCACTATAATCCTGTGGGATTTGAGGTAACTATTGAATCCTATGCAAGATCTACAGATTCTACTAAGGTGGGTACATTGAGCTTCTCGGGGTGGGTGGCTGTGTCATTTTATGCTCTTCTGCTTTTTGTACTTGGCCTCTAAAGTCACCCTCAATTGAGACTCAAGCTACTTGGTGAATGATTCTCACCAGTTTGAGCCATCTTAGGCCAGAAATTTCCATGAATTGTATTATGTCTTTTATATCTTTTCAGGGAGACTGAGAATCTTCTTGAAGCATTTTCTCTGACCTCCTTGGAAGTGCTTGCTATGACAGAGCTTGGATTTGAGTATCAGGTCTGCCAGTTGGAACAGGTTGAGGATGACGTGAGCCGTGATGCTGTAAATGTTAGTTTGCGAGAGGATGCTGACATTGATCTGCTTATCCTGACAACTGATTACGGAGGAAGGGTTGATACTTTGGGATACTTTCAAGTGCCTATTGTAGTTTGTCTTGGTAACTTCTGGACTAAAACAATACTCATCACCAAAGACCTCTCAAGGGGCAGGCATGGTAGTGTCATGGTTAGCGTGACATTATTACAGCGCCAGCGACCCGGGTTCAATTCCGGCCGTTGTCTGTAAGGAGTTTATATGTTCTCCCCGTGTCTGCATGGGTTTCCTCCGGGTGCTCCAGTTTCCTCCCACATTCCAAAGATGTACAGATTAGGAAGTTGTGGGCATGCTATGTTGGCGCTGGAAGTGTGGCGACACTTGCGGGCTGCCCCCAGAACTCTCTACACAAAAGATGCATTTCACTGTGTGTTTCGATGTACATGTGATGAATGAAGATATCTTATCTTATCTTTTGTGACTAATAAAGATATCTTATATCTTATCTTATAGTTTGTGGATGACTGCTACGTGATGGCTCATTCTGCACAAGACCCGAAAGCAACACTAGATCTCTTCCATGCTTCATATAAGAGACTTATCCTTCCTTGAACTTTGCCAAGTCAAAGGTTCTCCATCAACCTCCACAGGCCAGCTAAACATCCCTAACACTATCCATGTAGACAAGGACACTCTGTAGTACATGGAACACTTCCTATATCTCTGCAGTCATCTCTCCCAATGGGCTATCTTTGATGAAGAAGTCTAACAGCAGGACAACTGCACCAATGCTGCTTTCTTCAAGCTGCAACAACATGTCTTCAAAAGCAAAGGCATTTAGAAGTCGGTGAAGGTCTTAGTTTAACGGGCTGTCATTCTAACTACTTTTCTATACAGAAACAAAACCTATCAATACCACATTAAGACCCTTAAGGTCTTCCACCAACAGTGCTTATATTGAATCCTGGGGATCAAATAGGCAGACCACCAGACCAATGTGAGCATCCTTCATGTAGTTGCGTCCACCAGCATTGAAGCCTTGCTTTTCATGAATGTGCCCCAGTGGATAGCCAATTTGCCTACGTGCCTGAAACCAGTCCCCCTCAGCAGATTGCTCCCTGCCATTGTGCAAAAGGAAACAGAAATAAACAAGACATAAGGTCACCCACCATAGCATTGAGGTGCCACTTGGTCCATCAAGAAGCATATCATGCAGAGGTAGAATGGGAGGGATGGAGGAAGGAGAAGAGTGCCAACCTGGAACAGCAAAATTGGGCTCCTCAATCAACTAAAGAGTCACCAAGCCTGACAGACATCATCCTCAATTCTGAGGGAGCACCACTGTAGGTAAAGTGTAGGTTGTCCCTGTCTCCAATACATACAAGAGAGCAGGGATTATTGGTGCTTTGTAAGCCATAAGATTGGTGCAGGATTTGCGGCCTTCAACCATTCTTTTCCTCAGGGCTTGAAGACTGTGCTTATATATACCTCCCCTTCCCACTTCTTCTCTCCCATTATATTGTCTCTCTCCTACTTCCCCTCTGCTCCCACACCACTCCTCCGTCTTCTCACTCCCCACACCCACCAAAGCATCCACTTCTCCTTCCTCCACCCATTCTCCTAACACTTGCCAGCTGATGGCCTATTGCTGTCTTGGAATGACATCACACCTTGCTACAGTTGCCTGTCCAATGCCAACCTGGTGTTGACAGGCTTGGGCTGCCTGGTGCAATACAAGCAGTCAGCTGATTGATGCATTGTATCCTTTAGCATAGACCAATGGCAGTGGCCAACTGAGGCAGGCAATGCTGAAGTTTCAATCCATCCCCAAATACATGAGCCACCAAAAATGTGCTCATGAGCTGCACTATAAGTGTTGCTGCCCTACTGCATCATTTGCACTTCCCCTGTCACAACAAAGGTTCCCACTCCCTCTCACCAACACCTCCCACCAATAAATGTATTTCTCATCACTTTCCACTTCTGAATGGTGGGAGATACTAGTTTCTATGTGTTCGCTTCACTACTATGCTTAAATTTTAGCTGAAGTATCAGATAGACTTCCTCATTTCATTCTTCCCACATCATTGTCTAAGGCCTTAAGTATCCTTTCTTGAAGACTGAAACTTATGTACCTTCTGACCTGTAGTGCTTGATTTCCTGTGAGCAGTAGTATAGGAGTCAAATCCAGATCTTTCTCAATGAAGATTGGCCGATTGTTCTGTTGCAAGTTCCCATTCAGTCTGGAAGTGAATGACCCCGGGCCTCAACTCTGTCTCCCGTTCCTGCTTAAACTGCAGCATCTTTCATCACCTTTGCTCTTCAAATAAAGCCAAACTTCCAAAATAGCATTTTACCTTTCCTGAAGGTAGTACTTGAGGCATGGAGTAGAACTCTTCACCAACTTGGAGAATTATTGATAATGGAAACTTATGTTTTACTAACCTTATGTAGCTAGGAGGAGCATCTATCCTGTTCTACTTATTTCCTCCAATATGGCCATGTAATTATCTCAAAACTCAATGCAGCAGGGCACTGAACTGTTATTGTCTTCTCCTTTTCTAGAGGCTGCTGGTCCACCAGCAGGTTTGAGTTTCTGGCACTGGCATTGCAGTGGAATGAATGGGAACTGTCTGTAAAGGTGCAAAGGACATTGGAGGCTTATCCAAATGTCAATGCAAGCCTAATTTTGGACTGATCTCTGGTTTGGGAAACCCCAAAGTGGGTCACATGGGTAACACATGATACTTGGGGGAACATTATATTCTCAACATGTTCACCTTTCTACTCCCTCTTCTTTTAAAACAAAAGAAGAAGCAAGTCTTCTGTGCGAGGACAGTTTTCTGAGAGTAAGGGAAGGCAACATCACATTTCCACAAGATAAAATGCCAAAAAGCCTGCTAGTGCAGTGAGTACTCCAGTATTGTGAATTTTATAGAGTTAGTCATCAATCTTTCTCAGCTGAAACTCCATGGGAGCAACTTTACCTTTGTGTAATGATGAACCGGCAGCCATTTCTTAAAGTCTCCAATCTTTATTTCCATTGAAGGCAAGAAAAGCTACATTTAAAGCTACATGTGCCTGAAAAGGCATTTAGAGACAATGGAGAAAAATTGACTACTGTTATCACATCTTTGGTGTTAAATAGAAATAATCCTCAATGTTGCAAATATGTAAGCTTCCTTCATGCTGGTTTTTAATTAGAACTGTGACTTGCTTAACTAGTAATTTTGGAATACAACATTATGCAAACAGGATAAAACAAGGAAAGAAAGAGTGACTGACAGATATACGAGAACAAAATGGTGAATGGATTATGTTGCAAGGATTGCCTGCTTTTAAAAAAAAAGACATCAGACACAAATACATGTTACACTTATTAGATCTTTATTTCATCTTGAGAGTCCCTTCTCACAATTTGCTTCAGCTACCCTTTGGCTTAACGGATAACATAAGTCCTGAATCCAGTCACGTTGAAAGAAAATAACACAGTTAACGTTGCAAAAGAGATTTGATAGCTCATACTGAATGGGATCACCAAAAACTCTTTCATTAATATTTCCCATGAGTAGTTTGACATCTTTCACATTATCCATCAATAAATTTAAAATATACTACAATGAATTTCCCAAAACAAATATGGCAAGCAATGGAAATAAATTCAAACTAATTTCAGTGATCATGTTACAGATGCTTGTTAGTATGGCTGAAATAGCTGATCAGCTCCTCTCAGAAGGCTAAGTCAAGAAATTCTGGCCCTGCATAATTCAGACCCCAGTTTATTCTAATCAATATCTCTCATGAATACAGCACTTTGCTGGGATATCAGTCTCATTATGTTTGGTTAGTAAGTTTGCAAATGACGCTAAAATAGGTGGTGTATTGGACAATGAAGAAGGTTATCAAAAAATACTGAGGGATCTTGATCAGCTGAGTAAGTGGGCAAGGAATGGCAAATGGAGTGCGAGGTGTTGCATTTTGGAAAATCAAATCTAGGTAGGATATTCACAGTGAATGGCAAGGCCCTGGGGAGTATTGTAGAACAGAGGGACCTTGGAGTATAAGTACATGGTTCACTGAAAGTGGAGTGACAGGTAGACAGGGTGGTTAAGAAGACTTTTGACACGCTGGCCTTCATAAGTCAGGGCATTGAATATAAAGGTTGAGAGGTCATGGTGTGGTTGTACAGGATGCTGGTGAGGCTGCACTTGGAGTATTGTGTTCAGTTTTAGTTGCCCTGCTAAAGGAAAGATATTATTAGACTGGAAAGAGTGCAGAAACAATTTACAAGAGCATTGCCAGGACTTGAGGGATGGAGTTACAGGGAGAAGTTGGACAGGCGAGGACTTTATTCCTTAGACGTAGGAGACTGAGAAGTGATCTTATAGAGGTGTATAAAATCATGAGGGGCATAGACAGGGTGAATGCACTCAGTCTTTTTCCCTGGATTGGGGAATCAAGAACCAGAGGGCATAGGTTTAAGGTGAGAGGGGAAAGATTTAAGAAGAACTTGAGGGGCAACTGTTTTTACACAAAGGATGGTATCTATGTGGAACCAGTTGCCAGAGGAAGTGGTTGAGGCAGGTACAATAACAACTTCTAAAAGATAGTTGGACAGGTACATGGATTGGAAAGGTTTAGGAGGTTATGGGCCAAATGCTGGCAAATGGCACTAGCTTGGATGGGGCATCTTGGTCAGCATTGACCAGTTGGGCTGAAGGGCCTGGTTCTGTGCTGTATGACTCTATGATTCTATGACCATGAACAATTACCCCACTCAGAAACTAACATCGGCAAGAGAGATGGAGAAGTAGGAATTATGTTTGTGGCACCTTCCTCTCTCCAGTACTCCTACAGAAGCAATTTACATTTTTTTGAAATCATTGGAGAGGTGTTTGATACAAGTTGATTTAGGGTGTAGGCAAGACAAACTCCCTCTGGCTCCTGGTGCACCATTCCCTGTGGACTTTGGCAACCTTAAAATACTGGAAGCAGCAAGTGCTAGCTGGAGTGAACAAACACTCAGTAATTAACCTGAAAGTAGTTGATGATCCTTTAAAGAGACCAGAAATGAACAAAGTTGTTTAAACCAGTCTTCTAGAACAGCTCATTATTTCCTGAGATTTTTCTTCTCTTAAAATATACTCATAAATCTGATTTGTATTCTTTACACTGATAACGAGATATGTTAATATTGGGAGCAGTTCGTTTAAAAGAGATGAATGGATTTTTTTGTGTAAGGATTTTAACTTCAATAATTTCTGCAATAATTGCTCTTGAATCATTAATAGGTTTAAAAAATTCAAGAAATGAAATATTTCTATCATAGCCTAATTGTTAACTGTTAACCTGTTAATCCTGGTGGATTCTAAATGTTTCTTTTTCCAATTTCTCTTGCTGATGTTGTGATTGGGGGGACTGGTGTGACATCATATTCAGTGAAAGTAAATTTCTGATGTGCTTTATCCATTTAGCAGTTGTATGTTCAGGGGAATAGTCTTGGAATCCTTGATGAATGATCAATAATGCATCTTGTGGTGATTTTTATCATTTTAATTCAACACTAAGCTACATACAACTTCTCTTAAACCACACGATTGCTTCAAATGGTTTATTTATGTAGAGCACATTGAGCCACTTCAGCCAAATTGGTAAATCCCCAAGCAAAATAATTCACTTTTAATGTTTGATTGTTTCTTCAAAAACAGGAAATGGATTCAGATGTGACACGACATCACAAGATCACAAGACAAAGGAGCAGAAGTATGCCATTCGGCCCATCGAGTCTGCTGCTCTACCTCACCATGAGCTAAACTATTCTCATCTGACCCCAATTCCCAGCCTTTTCCCCATATCCCTTGATACCTCAACTAATTAGATACCTATCAATCTCCTCCGTAAACACCCCCAATGATCGGGCCTCCACAGGTCTATGTGGCAATGAATTCCATAAATCTACGACCCTCTGGCTAAAGAAATTTCTTCTCATTTCTGTTCTAAATGGGTACCCTCTAATTCTAAGACTGTGCCCTCTAGTCCTGGACTCAGCCACCAAGGGAAACAACTTAGCCACATCTACTCTGTCCAGTCCTTTCAACATTAGAAATGTTTCTATGAGGTGCCCTCTCATTCTTCTGTACTCCAATGAGTACAGTCCAAGACCCAACAATCATCATCATTCATCTCAAAATATATGATGCAGTTCTTTTCAGCTCTTAAATAAACAATTGTGGCATAACAAAACCCTGAAAAGAGTGATGTTCGTTGAGGAATAAATGTTGCCAAAAGCATGTAGCAAGTTATAGAGTCATAGAGTAAAACAAAGAGCGCAGAAACAGGATCTACAGTCCACCATGTCCATGCCAACCATCAAGTACCCAGCTATACCAATCTCATTTACCACCACCCAACTACACTGATTTACCCATTTACCTGCCTTCAATGCCTTGGAGATTCAAAAGCTTGTCCAGGTGTTTTTTAAATGTCCTGAAGGTACTTTCCTCCACCGCTTCTCAAGCACAGCATTCCAGAATGTAATCACCGTTTGGGTGAAAACGTGTTTCCTCAGATTCGGTCTAACTTTCTTACCACTCACTTTAAACCTGTGCAGTTCATTATCCTTCATTATCCAATCTATCTATGAACATCATAATTTTGTGTACCTCTATCAGGGCTTCCCTGAGCGACTTCTGGCCCAAGAATAACAAATCCAGCCTCTCCAGTTTCTCTTCATTACTGAATCATTCCATCCCAGGCTACAATCTGGTGAATTTCCTCTGCACCCTCTCCACATTCTTCTTATAGTGCAGTGATCAGAACTGCACACAAAACTCAATTACTGAGGCCCAACCCAATTTCTTATAAAGTTGTACCATGACTTTCATGTTTTTCTATTCTATACCCCACGTTAATGAAGGCTAGTACCCCATCATGTAAGCAAGGAATTTCATTGCACCCTGGTGTATATGACAATAATCTAATCTAATCTAATCTACTCTACTCTACTCTAATCATATGCTGTTTCACCACCTTTTCTACCTGTCATATTTAAGAATCTTTGTATTTGTAGACTAAAGTTCTTCTGTTCCTCAATATTCCCTATGGTCCTGCCATTCATGGTCTTTGTCCTACCCTAATTAGAATCCCCCAAAAATACATCACCTCACACTTAATGGGATTAAGACAACTTTTTGTCATAGAAAGCTGAAAGTGCAAGGAATATACACAAGTGCTCAGTTCAACAACTATAAGTTATCACTTCCACTAATGTATTACACCATTACAGTATTTTTGTGCGTTCATTAATCATCTAGAATGGGGGCATTATTTATAACCTACCAGCTGATACAAACTGAATACACAAAACATATCAAAACAGATTATCCTATTTAGGGAACACAGAGAGGAAAATTGGGTGGGAATGGTCACTTGCTCTTAATACATCACTTGCCTGACATATACAGTATCTTCTTGACAGTAGTACACAGTGACTGGAAATGGAGGACAGAAGCCATGACTGGGAGGTGGGAAAACTGCCTTGATCAGAAAGCAGGAGAGAGGCTGCAGTCAAGGAGAAGGGAAGCTGGGATCAGTGGTTAGAATGAGGTAGGGGGAGCAACCCTGATTAACAGAGACCGTCTCCAACTCAAGCCTTGGTCACCTGCTGTCATGTTCCATCCCTGCTGCCAGACACTCTTTCCATTTGGCCGGTTGCCAGGCGGAAGTGAATCCAACCAACTATAATGAAGTTCTGCTGCTACGATCAGGAGGCCGTCTCAGTCCATGGCCTTGCTTTGGCATTTTAATGCTCCCTGAATTGCTCTCAGAACATTACAGCACAGTACAGGCCCTTCGGCCCACAATGTTGTGCGGACATTTTATCCTGCTCTAAGATCTATCTAACCCTTCCCTCCCACATAGCCCTCCATTTCTCCATCATTCACGTGTCTATCTAAGAGTCTCTTAAATGTCCCTAATGTATCTGCCCCCACAATTTCTTATTAGTATGAAGGGCACTAAATATAATCCTTTTAAAGACTAGGCCTCCATCTTCAGATGGATAGTTTGATCACTGCATTATTTTTGATGCATGGAATTTCTCAGGGGTTCAAATTTGGGAGACAAGTTTGGGAGAGCCCTGCAGACTTATGTAAATGATTAATATTAAGCAACAATGCTATTTCTCCAGTGTTTCTGGCAAGAGATTGGAGAACCCTCACAGAAGTTCAAGGTGACTGCTCCACACCCCAATGCACAGTTCGTACGTTTTCACTCCTGTAGGTTGATAAGACTAATTTTTTTCCTGCTGAATTTGGGCAAGAAAATGCAACCTCTCTTGGAGTATATTTTATGTAAATATGTAAGTGAGTAACATGTGCCTGAGATTTAATAGTATGTATGTTGTAAGCACATGTGGTGGTTGTTATTCTTCAGTCAGGATTTAAGATGTTCTGAAGCTCCAGGTCTCTTCCAGAGATCATTTAATGCTGTAGTTCTCATTAACACAGACCACCTCCCGATGCACTACAAGATTCAGCAACCACGGCAGCAGCACATGCCAGGAATGTACAAGGTGGGAGTCACGTCGGTGGGGAAGGAAAGAGGAGGGCCACTGGGATGTGTGTTTGGCAGTGTGATCCTGGCAGATTACTGTCAATGTCAGGTGCTCTTGCCCTGTACTCTCACAGCAGCGGCACCCACCACAGACAGGTGAGTGATTAGCATTCCGTTAAATGGTGGCAACTGGATAGCATTAATTCTGGTGCCACCCCAACCCTATAGTGTCAGACATGGCAGCATAAGCTGATAGGAGATCACCTGCTCTCTCCCAACACCAGCAGCTCTCTTCTCGATCCATTCCCAGTGCTAACTTTATTCTGTGAATTGTTCCCATGTGTCCCCATTATTCTTGAGCTCCCACTTGGTCTGTTTCTGTTTGTCAACCCAACTTTTATTCCCGCTGGTTTTGCTGCTTATTGAATTGAATCCTAGGATTTTAACTGGCTTGGGAAGTACAAGTAACCTCCTTGCAAGATTGAAGTTGATCCTGTCAGTTTTGTTAAACATTCAATCAACTTATCTACTCTGCTTTTTAGCACCATTAGGTCTAATTTTCAAATGTTATTGTCCAATCACTAGATCTTTTTACATCCAGTAGAAGCTGTGCTGCTTACTGTATATAATTCTGGATTTAAGATAAGAGAGAGTAAAGATATTTCAAGAAGGATCTTGTCATTCGACTGATGATAGAAAAAATATTCTGGCTAATAAAGTCTTCCACTTTCTTACCTCAAAGGTCTTTTACTGTTTGTGAGATGGAGTGAAATATTTTAATTTTGCTCTGTACTGCAAACCTTTTGAACATTGTCAGCACGACTTTAGCAAAGTAGGTTCCAGCAGCTGCCACACTGGAAGGGAATTTGAAGTGCTACACAAACATTTGCCAAAATATCATGGCAAATCTTTGCTGAGTTTTGGCAAGAGGAGCCTCTTTTACTCAGTAAGCTGGCAGAACTGACAAATTCACATATGCGGGCATGTTAGAAATGAATCCATTAATTTTTAGCGTGATACACAAAGAAAGTTCAAAGGAGATCTGACGGGCAAGTTTTTTATACTGAGAGTGGTGGGTGCCTGGAATGCGCTGCCAGGGAGGCTAATACGATAGAGGCATTTAAGAAGCTCTTAGACAGGTATGTGAATGTGCAGAGAGTTGAGGGATATGGACATTGTGTAGGCAGAAGGGAATAGTTTGGTTAGACGTGTAATTACTAGTTTAATTAGTTCGGCACAACATTGTGGGCTGAAGGGCCTGTTCCTGTGCTATACTATCCTATGCTCTATGTCCTAAAGTTGGAATGCCTGTTTTGCAAGTGCCTTTTCCTCTGCAAAAGCCTTCAATAGTAGCAACTGGACATTCATCATGAAACAAGGTTGATGGGGAGGGGGATTAAAATAGTTTGGATGGAACGGATCTTGTGAGTAGAAACTGATGTTAGTTGTAATTTAAACAAAATAGATTGGCACATTGTTAGGAAAACCATACCCTCAAAAACAAGCTTCCTACAGATTAATTCAAGATCCTTAGTTTTGAAGATGTTTCCTCAATTGAAAAGGAGCCGGTGGCATTAGCTTTCTTTTTTCTCATTCCTTGCAAATCTAATGAGGAAAGACAGGAGCATTCTGAATAACCCACAGCCACAATCATGTTCAGAGCTACTGAAAAGAAAATAGGGTCTGAATACCAGCTGCTCTACACTTACTCATGAATTTGTACAGAACTGTCAAAGCCATACTGGCAGCTGTGAAGAATGATATATTTTTGCAATAATTTTTATAGTTTGCTTTAAGTAAATGTGATGGACATCTTTGTTTCAATCCATTTTTTTTCTTTTTTCCCCCTGTATAAGACTGCCAGAGCCACACTTGCCTCGTATTTCGGAAGTCATTAGAATCAAATTAGTTGATAGATCATAAAATGCTGTGTATCAAACATATTGCTAAGATTCTGTGAAATACCATTCTCTGTTATTTTGTCAAAGGCATTCATTCTACTAAAAATAGAGTACAACAATAAACACATTTAACCCCAATCTCCTCTGCCCCTCTTTTTCATTATTTTCTTTAAGAGGCCCTCTCTGCAGGGAACATGGGGTTGTGGCATAAGCTTCATTTTTCCACCCTCTCTTTTTCCTTATTTTTTCTTTTTACTAATCTAAAGTTCTGCCACATCAATAACATTATAAATGAAGAAATTGGATTGCTTTTAACTGCAGTTCAGATAGAAAAAGAGTGTGAAAACTACATATTTTTGACATTTACCTACTTTGCAATGAATACTAATTTGGATTGGGTGGTGAATAGACATCCTGGGTACCAGCTTTAAACAGACATTTGGCCGTTGTATATGTTGATCATGGCAGAATGCCTGTTTTAGAACTCCGATATGAACTTGAGATGAAGCTTGGACTATGCAAATTCCAACCAATTTTTCCCAGCCTGCAGTTAATGAACTAATGATACTTAAAGACTTGGTTAAAGACTACCAAGAACATGGCAAGTAAACTATTTTCCATTTATCTAAGCAAGCATATATTAAAATGAATTGCAATCTTGCTCTCAGCAAAGAGGTCCTCTTAAAGAAAATGGTGGTCAAGACCAGAGAACCTTGAGGTTAAGTGTGCACAGTTTTAAATCTATAGATTAAACTCCCATAAGTGTGCACAGAATATGTGCACAGTTTTAAATCCATAGATTAAACTCCCATAAATGTGCACAGAATATGTGCACAGTTTTAAATCCAGAGATTAAAACTCTTGGTTTATGACTTTTAAACAGCAGATGTTCACCATCAGTGGATGGAATCTCAGTGGAATCAGGGAATAATACAGAAAGGAAGGAGGTATCCAACCGATTTGTGCTTGTGCCAACTCTTTGAAGGATCCATTGGATTAATCCCACTGTCCTTCTCTATACATCCAGTTTTTCAGCTTTCAAGTGTTTATCCAATTATCTTTTCATAATAATTGATGTTTCTACTTCAATCATTCTTTCAGGCAATGCAATCCTGATTACTTTTATGAAGAGTAGTTCCCTCTGTTCCTTAAGCTATTTATCTTAAATTTCTGCCTTCTGGTTAACAAATATACTACTGAAAACAGTTTATCCTCAATAATTTATTAAAACCTTTCATGATTATGGGCACCTCTGTCAAATCTTTACTTTGCGCTCTGCTGTAGGGCAAATACCCAAGCTGTTCCATTCTCTCCACATAATCGAAACCTTGTCACCCTGGTAACCCCATAGTAAATCTCTGCACCCTCTCAAAGACACATTTCCCAAAACATAGTATCTATAGTTAAACAAAGCAGAGGGGATTTGATTGGCCAGTATTTTGGATCAGTGGGCAGCAAAGGGGTGGGAAGGTTAAATCTGGGGAAGTTAACTCCACGGCTGGGAAGCTGTTTCTAACCCACCAGCTTCAGGATGTTACTGAAGTAGGACAAGGAATGGACAGTCAAACCTTTCCCAGGAGATGGGTTGGCAATTTAAAAACATTACCGAGGCAGTAAGATTCTGAGTTGCCGGGCTTTGCAAGTTTTACTGTGGGTGGCCAGTGTTCGCAGCTCCCAGGAATCCTAACAGCAGCAGTGAAACAAAAAGGAGCTCAGGAAGTGCCTTTGCAGCACGCCCTGCATGCAAGGAGGAATGAGAAATATCCACACCAGGTCCCCAAGTTCTGCCTCATCAGATCTCATATGAAACTCCATTTTCCCCACACTTTGGATTACACCAGAAACAAACTCCCCATCCCTGCCTGGAGATGGAGAATGGACTGCCTCCAGAAATCAGACACCCCCTGATCAGATATTACTCTTCAGTATGCTGTCACCCACCATCCCCTCCCCTACCACCACTATCTGGTCCTGTGACTTCTCCAGAGACCTCCTCACCCAACTGGGAGCCCAGCCTATTAATCATGTCATGGAGCTTGACAGGACCTTAAAATCCCCCTTGGCATGTGCACCAATCTCAATTTCCAGGTTCACTATTGAAACTTCTCTCTTACATGGGAACATTCAGGCTTGTACTCCACATGAGTCCTACACCAGATTTATAAAAGTTCAGCATAACCTCCAAGCCTTTGAACTCTGTGTCTTTATTTATAAAGGCTAAAAACGTACTTACTTTTTAACAGCCCTCTCAATTAGTCCTACCACTTCCATACTGGCATTGGTATTGGTATTGGTTTATTATTGTCACTTGTACCGAGGTACAGTGAAAAACTTGTCTTGCATACTGATCGTACAGGTCAATTCATTACACAGTTCAGTTACATTGAGTTAGTACTGAGTGAATTGATGTAGTACAGGTAAAAGCAATAACAGTACAGAGTAAAGTGTCACAGCTGCAGAGAAAGTGCAGTGCAATCAGATGCAAGGTCACAACAAGGTAAATCGTGAGGTCAGACTCCATCTCATCGTATATGGGAACCGTTCAATTGCCTTATCACAGTGGGGTAGAAGCCGTCCTTAAGTCTGGTGGTACGTGCCCTCAGGCTCCTGTATCTTCTACCTGATGGAAGAGGAGAGAAGAGAGAATGTCCCGGGTGGGTGGGGTCTTTACACCCTCTCTCTTTCCCTTGCACTCTTTAATTTGTACTAAACTTATAATGCCTCTCTTTTCCTTTCCCACAAAAATGCACAATTTAATTCTTGCTGTATTGTATTTCATTTACTATTTCTGTTATTGTTCTCCTAAAATTTGTTACTGGCAACGTTTTTTATTGTCTACATTTGCTTAACCTGTAAAAAAATTGAAATTATACCCTGTGTAACTCAATATAGCTTATTAATATACATTAGAAAGAGCAATAGTCCTAATATCAATCACAGGGAACACCACTATTTACTTCAGTTTGGTGAAGCCACCTTTCTTGATCACCCTTGCTTTCTATTCCTTAACCTATTTTTCATCCATGTTACTGTAGCCTCTTTAATTGAAAAAGTTTTAAATTTACTAGCATAGCTATTATGCAGAACTTTACCAAATGTTTTTTGGATGTCCCTCAGGACAATATCAAATACACTATTGCCATCAACTCTCTCATTACTTCACTGAAGCACTCAATCTTATTGGTTAAGCACCATTTGCCTTTAAAAGGTAAGGTTATGCTGGCTGTTTTATTGAACCATATTTTTCCAAGCAGCATTTACTTTTCCTTGGAGTTATTTTGCTAAAAAATGTTCTTACCAGTGACGTTAGCATGACTGTAGTATGAGAAGTTTTTTTATGAACTGTGGATAGATCCTATTAAAATTTGGCTAATAAATCCAGTTTTACTACCCACAAAGAACAATATCAACAGTAACCATAAAAAATAATGTGGTGAGTTCCTATGACTATTGGTTAATAAAAATTGCTGTTTCTGTGACAGATCAGGCCCTTCTTGTTTCTTTCTTTTAGATATGAGTAATGGTGTAGTTTCTATTTCCAACCCAAACCCATCCAGTGAGGCAGAACATGCTTGGGAAGCTTAGGTCTTCAGTTTTCACCAGGAAAAAAATGCATTTTAAACATATTTTCATTTTTTTGCTCTATTACTATCAACATGTCCCTGGCACATATAAGACCTCTTCTGCTCAGACACCAGTGAGCATAGAGCTCAGTGCAGCACCCGTGCCTGTTTAACATTAGTTCAACAATTTATTTGCCAGGAACAGAACAAACTATTTCATTATAACTTAAACACCCTTATCAATTTGTTCAGCAACTATTGGTTTTAGGCTTCATACATATTCAACAAGCGAACAAGTTAACAGAATGCTGCTCTTTTTCATACTAAGCTTCAGTGGGTAGCTTTCAAAACAATCAGTGCTGTATCTCATTCTATTTTCTACGTAGGAATCCCAGTGACTCTGATGTAATTTTAGTGGATGGATAAGAGCTACACTTAATGTGTCTCATGAAAATGACAAGTGAAGAGCTTTGGAAAGTGATGTATTTTTAATGTTTGATTATTTAATTATATCTCCTTAGTGAATTTTTAAAAATCACTCACGCTGCATTCCAATTATTTGAGGAATGGATCATTTACATTGTTTTCTTTATGATTAAAATTCCTCTCTAACATTAAACATTCTTAAACAAAAACCTGCTTAGCCATTTAAAAACATTATAATGGTCGTAAATTACCGCAAGTGGTAATAGCAACAAACAGTTGTGAAACACAATATTCACTCAATTTTAACTCAAGAGCAATCAATTTGTACTTAGTTTGGGGATGGGTTGGGAATATTAGAACATAGAACATAGCACAGTACAGCACAGGAACAGGCCCTTTGGCCCACAATGTTGTGCCAAACTAATTACATTTGTAATAAAATGCCCATCTAAACTAATCCCTTCTGCCTACACAATGTCCATATCCTACCATTTCCTGCACATTCATGTGCCTATCTAAGAACCTCTTGAATGCCCCTATCGTATTTGCCTCCACCACTACCCCTGGCAGTGCCTTCCAGGCACCCACCACTCTCTTTGTAAAAAACTTGCCCCATACCTCTCCTTTGAATTTACCCCCTCTCACCTTAAATGCATGCCTGCTGGTACTAGACATTTCAACCCTAGGAAAAAGATACTGGCTGGCTACTCTATCTATATCTTACAGACCTCTATCAGATCTCCCCTCAGACTCCGCTGCTCCAGAGAAAACAACCCAAGTTTGTCCAACTTCTCCTTATAGCACGTACCCTCTAATCTAGGCAGCATCCTGGTAAACCTCTTCTGTACCCTCTCCAAAGCCTCCACATCCTTCCTACAATGGGGTGACCAGAACTGAATGTAATACTCCAGATGCGGCCTAACTAGAGTTTTATAAAGCTGCAACATAACCTCCCAACTCTTGAACACAATGCCTCGACTAATAAAGGCAAGCATGCCATATGCCTTCTTTACCACCTTATCAACCTGTGTAGATACTTTCAGGGAGCTAGGGACTTCGACCCCAAGATCCCGCTGCACATCAACACTGTTAAGGGTCTTGCCATTAACAGTGAACTGTCTCTTTACGTTTGATCTCCCAAAGTGCAACACTTCACATTTGGCCAGGTTGAACTCTATCTGCCATTTCTCCACCCATATTTGCAACTGACCTCTATCCTGCTGTATCCTTTGCCAGTCTTCTATGCTATCCACAACACCACCAATCTTTGTATTGTCAAAAAACTTACTAAACTACCCATCTGCATTTTCATCCAGGTCATTTATATATGTCACAAACAGCAGAGGTCCCAGTATGCATCCCTGCGGAACACCACTAGTCAATAACCTCCAGCCAGAAAAAGTCCCATCGACTACTACCCTCTGTCTTCTATAGGTAAGCCAAATCTGAATCCAAATGGCCAATTCACCATGGATCCCATGTACCTTAATCTTCTGGATGAGCCTCCCGTGAGGGACCTTGTCAAACACTTTACTAAAATCCATGTAAAACTCAAAAAGCTCAATCAAGTTAGTAAGATATGACTTGCCTTGTACAAAGCCATGCTGACTGTCCCTAATTAGGCCATTGTTTTCCAAATGTTCATAAATCCTATTCCCAAGAATTCTCTCCAGTAACTTCCCTACCACTGATGTGAGACCCACCAGGTTTATCTATAGTTTCCAGGATTATCCCTATTTCCCTTCTTGAATAATGGAACAACATTAGCTACTTGCCAGTCCTCCGGGACCTCACCTGTGGCTAAGGAGGACATGAAGGTATCGGTCAAAGCCCTAGCAATCTCATCTCTTGCCTCTCTCAATAACTCGGGGTATATCCCATCAGGCCCTGGGAACTTATCCACCTTAATGTTCTTTAAGAGACCCAACACTATCTCCTTTATCTTGAAATGCCCTAGCAAATTAGTACACTCCACACTGATCTCACTGTCCTCCACCTCCTTCTCCTTGATAAGTACTGATATTGTGGGATGTGTAAGGAGATAAATGGTGACAAACTCACAAGCCAAGATCTGGATGGCTTTTAATTTCTGGAACATGTAACCATATTGAGATTCAGATGTGAGGCCAAACAGTAGCAAATGGTGCTTGAGTAATGAGTAGGAAAAGGAACTTGAGCAACAGGACCTGCCAGCAGGGCCATAGCAGTCAAGGACAGATGTGTGCAGTCCAGTAGTAATTATGATTGGGGTTGGACAGAAGGGGGGAGGATGGGGAGTATCGTCCTGTGGTGTAAGTTTTCCCTGTGGGTCTTAATGAGCAGTCCTGGACTTCTGGATTCGAAAAGTACTATCATACTGAGCTTTAAACAAAAAACATTTAAACTGGAAACAGTCAGCAGGTCAGGCAGAATCTGTGGAAAGAGAAACAGAGTCAATGCTTTGGTCAAAGACTCTTTGTCAGGATTTTGACCTGAAACATTAATTTTTTTTTCTCTCCACAGATGTTGCCTGACTTGTTGAATGTTTCCAATATTTTCTTTTTTTATATTTTAGACTTCCAGCATCAGTGGTCTTTTGAGTTTCATCATACAGAGTCTCCTTTTTTTCTCATTACAGAATTGATCAAAATCCAGTTTGAAACAACACTAGAATGGTTTATAAGCAAAAAGAAGGGCAAAAATGGTATATGTGTGATTCCTCGTGGGACCTCATCCATTTTTGTGCATATCTCTTTGCTGTCAGGAAACTGATAATGCTTCTCAAGTTAAGATTAGGTTCCAATGAATATTCACCCCTTATTGCCATAAATCAAAATCTACACTGTGCGACTGACAGGCAACTGGGCCATTTAGTTCTAACATTGGAAGATAACTAATGCTTAGTTGGAAAAAGATAACTTTTTTTACACATTTTATATAACCTGAAAAACTGCCAGCAGGGGAGATAATTATTTCTTGTTTTGGCTTGTTTTTAGTATGGAAGCTGTTACTTAACATAAGGCTGGAAATAATGCACCAATATGAATATTGTATTCATAAGAAATTGTTATCCACCATTCTGACAGAGTTTTATACGTCATTGCAGCAAAGAACATAGTAATTTCACATGGGTGCATTAACTCTTTATAGGACAATGCTAGATAGTAAAGCTTCTGAACTACAAGACTTTTTTTATTAGATATGAGTGTCTAATGGAGATATTACTTTGACACAAATTTAATTGTAGATTGCAAACTGACCCAAGAGATCTCTGATTGCTTAATAAGCTTTCTTTATAAAAAGAAAGAATCTTAGTTTTTGGATATAGCCAAACCTAAAATGCAAGTTCTGAGCACGGGTTGCTAAGTTCAACATGAAGCTAAAAGACAATTGTATTGTTCATAGAAAAGATATTCCTGTTAATATTCAAGTCTTGATAAATGTCAGCATCTTACAGTGATTGTGTGATATTGCCTTTTGTTAAATAATATTCCAGATATAAATTGGGTTAATAGGAGAGATTGGAGATTACATTTTTGGTTTTATTTTAGTGGTCGTATTTACAGCAACAACATGCATTCTATAAGTCAACTTCTGTTTAATTATTCTTCTCATAGGTAAACTAGTAATTTTAAATTTATAATAAGTGCATTATGCAAAAAAATTTTGTTGATTATTTATAAGCTTAAAATTAAATTGACATTAAACTTTACCATACAGCATCTTCCACACACACACACACACACACACACACACACACATACACACACACACACATACACACACACACACACACACACACACACACACACGTTGCTCAGAGAGCTGACATGAATTTGATGGACTGAATGGCTTCCTATATTGTTAGAAAAATAAATAAAAATCTGAGGCAGGATATTCGATTTAATTATACCTGGTGAGTTTCTGAAAATTCACTTAGCTCAGTTTTGGGCTTAAAATGGCTGATTTCCTTTAACAGCATGAGAGTGCTACAACCTCATCCGTGCTTGGATAGTATCAATTTTTGGTGTGCTAAAATATGACTGCTATTAGCACCATTGCCCAGTCAGGTTGACCACAAAAAAATTGCAAAAGTAGCCAAATTCCTGTTTGAAAGAGTAGGTTTATATCCAGAACTGCATTCTGAAAGAAGACCTGGACAATTCCTCACCCAATATTGTGCATGGGCTGCCACTTTGCTGTACAGCATGCAGAGAAGGTCGTCACCCTTGAAGATCTACTCCCAATAGCAGTCCAACAGCAGCAGCACTGACTTAGGCTGCCTTGAAGCAAAGGCTGCAGGAAAGAAGGAGACAGTTCCTAAATGCTGCAAGGAAACTTGCAAGTCCTGATAATGAGATACATTCCAGGAAGATGGTCTTTTTGCATTTGGGGGCAGGAAACCTGCCAGAGCCCCATAAGAAGAGCCTGGCATGAGGTTGAAACAGTGTTCTTCTTCAGCAATGAGACATCCTATGCAATGGAGCAACGAGGAAAGAAATATCATGCTCTCATAACCTGCATCAAGATATTCTACACACCACTGTTTACAGCTGCAGAGTGGGAATTCTCACAGAAAATGCACGTTATGTGGAGTTCTAAGTTCCTTAATGAGGTGCCACTCAACAAGAAATTCAACAAAGTAATTGGAACTGGGAATTATATCTGCACAGCAGGATGTCAGGGAATTCTATGTACTACACTTTAAGGTTAAGATTAGTAGAGTGGAAAGGGTCACTTGGTTTGCACTGGGAAACTTGATTTTGCAGGTTACTCATGAAAATTGTGCCTCTTTTAGGAAGTCCCTTTTACCCCATGCAGCCAGTGCTTACTTCCTCAGTTCTTCTGGAAGATGGAGCTGTGTTTGGACTTCCCCCTGGTAGTTGTCTTCTCTCTCCAACTTCACATCATGGCCTGTAGGCTCTGCATCTTCTTGCTGTTCTTCCTCCAGCAGTGGCTGTTGTCATCAACTAGCAAGGTTATGCAATATGCAGCATACAACGTTTAAATCTGCACATCTGCTTGGCCTGTACTGCAAGCTGTCTCGATGTGATGAAGGCAAGGAACTCTTAACCTTTAGCAGATGTATGGTATTTTCCACTACAATCCTGGTGCTTGCGTGGCTCTCATTGTATCTGCTTTCTGCTGCTGTGTTTGGAGATTATACTGCTGTGGATAACCATGGAGATAAGAGGATAGCCCCGTCCGTGAGGATCCATCATTCCGGGCAGGACCAGCTGCTTGAAACGTCCGGCTCTGTGAACTTCCTCAGGCTGGAGGAGTCGTGTAAAATTCACAGAAAGATAACATTCTCTGTCAGGACATTAAATATTCATGAATATTTCCACGCACACTCGGAATCCGCATCTGCAGAGGAAGAGCACATGGTGAAAAGGTTGAAATGAGCTAACAACAAAATTTTAAGCGAAGAACAGCAGCAAAATCTGCAGGATGATAACATGTCAATGTCTGTTCATGAATCTTGCCATGTGTCATGAGCAGATGCAAGGGTGCTAAGCAGTACAAACTCACCTTCAGAAACTGCCAATAGATTTCACCCTTCCTTGCTTCCAACACCACAATACCCCAGAGGCATAAACAGGGGAAAATCCAACATAAATCTACCATTGTTAACATATATCAGGCAGGCAAAGAAGGGTACAAGGATACGTAATTAATTGAATCTGATTTTCTTGAGATGTTGATTTGCCAAAAGGAATCCTTACTGTATTTTTTAAATTTTATTTTTCTGTTATTATGGAGAAAAATCCAACTTTAAAGTTTCTGTTTGGATGTTGAGCTGGAACCTAACTACAGGATCATGAGATGGGATAACCAGGTGATGTAAGAGTTAAAATAACCTATAGCAAGAAGATGGGAAACTGATAAAAATATATGCCATGACAGTGAATTATAATACCATAAATTTCAAAACTGTGATATACTTTCATCAAACAAAATGATCATTTCTCCTTGGTTTTTGGTGCTTTAATGTATTGGATCAGTCCATTTTATGTCATCCAGGACTTAGTGGCAGGACTCTCAATCTCCTGATCCATAGATTCTAGTTTTGCTCCAGAAAGTCCAGCACATAATCTAAGTTGACTTGTCAATATCATGCTGAGGGTATGTTGCACAGCCAGAACTTCTCTCTTTCATCTGAGACATAAGATCAAAGTCCTAACTACCTATGTGGTTCAACTTTATTGAAGAATTTTTCTCAGCCTACCTTTGGGAAGATAATGAAGATAAATGAGGCAAGTATGCTTTCTGATGAAGTCACACACCTAGAAGTAGTAATATTTGAAAAAAAGGAAAGCTCTTCCAGTGTTCTGTTCAAACCTTTTCTTCAAACAGTAATGCTAGAAACTGATACTTTCATTATTTGTCTCAATGTGCTTTGCAAAACCTTGCTGATTGTAAATTGGTTGCTGTGCCTCTTTGCAATACAACAGTGACCACACTTCAATTGTGCTTCATTAACTATGAAGCAATTTAGGATGTTCAGAGATTGTGAAAAACTCCACATAAATGCAGATGTGTTTTTTTTCTCATTCCTATTCCCATGATAAAAATATTCTGATCGTACTGAACTTCCGAAACAAGAACAACTTCCATTCCAACCCGTTCCATTCCAGGAAAAATGAAGAATTCTCAGTGTCTTTGCCAAATTTATCCCACAAACAACAGCACAAAAACAGATTGTCTGACACATTTCCTTACATTGCAAGATAAGATATCTTTAATAAGATATCTTTATTAGTCACATGTACATCAAAACACACAGTGAAATGTATCTTTTATGTAGAGTGTTCTGGACAGTACAATAAAATAATCTTTGATTAAATGTCATTTACCTGAAATATTAGAGCTGTTCCTCTCCTCACAGATAAAAGTTGACTTGCTGAGTATTTCCAGCAAATTTTCTCTTTGCTTCAGTTTTTCAGCATGTTAATTTGTATTCTGTTCCTGAGCCACTGATTTTGCTCCTCTCCCTAGCAACTCTCAGAAGTTAAACCAGGTCATTTGAAATACTGATGTCACATTTGACACCAAAATGAGTTTCCAACCATATTAATAAGTCCAAATACCTTCAAATAGTTTTTCCAGAATCAGCCTATCTACAGCTGAATCCTAAATTAAGCCTTTATGTTTTGTTTATTTATTTTCAGGATGAGGACATGGCCAGTAAGGCTAATATTTATTGTCCAGCCCTGATTTCCCCCCTGGACTATGGCATGAAGGGGTATTTCAGAAGGCAACTCATATTGTTGTGGATCAGGAACCCCAATGATGCAAGATCACAGGTGAAGACAGCGGGATTATTTCCCTAAAGCAGATGAAACAGAAAGGTTTTTGCCTCATTCTGTTAACTTTATGATCACTGTAATTCATGATGATTATAATTACAAATTTATTTCATTACTTGAATTTAAATTCCTTATTGGCCATGCTTCAGAACAATATGGAGACACAAGAAAGACTACAGATGCTGGAAATCTGGAGCAACGCACAAAGAATGTTGGAAGAATTCAGCGGGTTAGGGTGAAAGGTTTCAGGATAAAAGGTCTTGGCCCGAAACGTTGACTGTTCATTTCCCTCCATAGATGCTACCTGACCTGCTGAGTTCCTCCAGCATATTTTGTGTGTTGCTTCAGAATCAATAGTCTAGATCTCTGGAAGACAGTCCAATAACTCACAATTATAGAACCATGGAAATTTATGACACAGAAAGAGACAACTCAGCCCATTGTGTTTATGTTGGCCATACCATGAACTTTAGGTTAATCCCACTTCCCAGCTTTTGGTCGATCATTCTGCAGGTTATGGCTTTTCAAGCGCTAGTCCAGGCCCTTTTTAAATGTGGTGAGGGTTTCTGCCACCATCACCATTTCAGGCAGTGAGTTCCAGGCCTGTGTTACCCATTGAGTGAAGCAATTCTTTCTTCAACTCCCTTCTTAACTTTTCTACCAACTGTTAAATCAATGTCCTTAGTTACTGACCTCTGTTTCAAGGCCTATTATAATTTTATACACCTTTATTAAATCTCCTCCCCACAGTTTCCCATATTCCAAAGAAATCAACCCCAGCCAAGACAGTCTTTCAATGGTGATCCACACCTATCTACATTGTTGTAAAACTCCTTCGTTCTTACTGTCATACGAACACATCCTTCCTGTAGCATGGCGACCAGAACTAAACACAGTGCTCTATCTATGGTCTAACTAGTTGCTTACAAAGTTCTAGCTTGACCTCTCTTCTATTGTATTCTGCACCTTGGTCAGTTATGGCAAGTATTCCACTTTTCTTCTTACCCTCCTTGTCTACCTGCCATGCTACCTTCAGGAATTTTGTGAATATGCATTCTAAGATTCCTTTGTTCCTTAAGACTTCTTAATATCCTATCATTTATTGTGTATTCTCCTGCCTTGTTTTCTCTCCCTAAGTAAGTAACCTCACAGTTTTCTAAACTGAATTTAATTTGCCACAAGTTGTGCATTGATATCCAACAGTAGCCCAGAATGTGCTTCCTCTCTTTTAGTTACACTCCCAAACCTTGTAGAATTAGCAATATTCTCAATTGTGGCCTCTACCTTTGAGCCCAGATAGTTCAGATCTGTCAGAAAAAGCAAGGTACCCATAACTACATGCAGCTGTCTACCACCAGCACATGTTTAGCACACCAGAAGAAGGTGAAATCCAATTTGTAGACACTTGTTGCCTCTATGAAAATTTCAATTATTAGTTAGCCCTAATCTTCCATTCACAATTCATGTTGACTGCCCTTGATTAACCATGCCTCTCTAAGTGGTTGTTTGTCGCCCTTCAGAATTTATTCCAACAATTTGTCCATTACCAATGTTAGAGTCAATATCTTTCTTTTTAAACCATATTAGCAATTTTCTATTCCTATGGAACTCTATGATTGCCAAAGAGGATTGTAAAATTACAGTTGGAGCTTTTGCCATTTCCTCCCTTGCTTCTTTTAAGAGTCTGAAATATATTTTATCTGGATTTCGTAGAGGCTAAACTCCTTAATTGTCCTCTCTCTCTTGGTTTATCATTTCCACATTTTTCCTCCTTCATGTCAATGCCTAAATTATCTTTCTTCTGTGAAGTCAGATGCAAACTGTTCATTCAGAACCTCACCTCTGAACCCAGTCTGTTGGTTTAGTCCCCTTTAGGAACCACACTTTCTTTTGTTACCTTTTTCTTTTTCACATATTTTTACATAACATCTTAGAGTTGGTTTTACTTGATCTTATTCAAAAACTTTTTTTTGCAATATCTTTCATTCCTGATTTCTTTCTAAAGTTACACCCTTGTGCCTTTTAGGTTCCCCCAAATTTTCTGCTTTGTTGAGATCTCAGTCTCCATCTTAATTTTTACATTTTTGCTTTATTCTGCCCAGTATGTTCCTTGCTATCGAGAGGGGTCTAGAACTGGGAGCTGCTGCTTTTCTTTTGATGGGTATGTACTTGTTCTGTATCCTTGGCAATTTGTCCATGAAAGCCTTTCACTGCCCCTGATACTGATTTACTCTGTTTCCTGTCCACTTTTGCTAAATCATTTCTCAGACCAGTAAAACTGGGTTTGGCCTAATTTAGAACTTTCATTCCTCACCTATCAAGGAATTAGATCTATATTATTTGGAGGTTAGAAGAATGAGAGGTGATCTTATTGAAACATATAAGATCCTTAGGGGGCATGACAAAGTAGATGTCAAAATGTTTCCACTAGTGGGAGAATCTCAAACGAGGGGAAATGGTTACAAGATAAGGGGCAGTCATTTTAAACAGAGATCATTTGGAGTAGTTAAAGAGAAAGTAGGTACATTTTTGTAAGTTCAGGTAATTGAAAGCCATGGGGAGCTGGCGCAGATGAGTCATGGGGCGGATCTGCTATTGAATGGTGGGGCAAGTTTGAGGGAACTGCTACTCCTATTAGGTACTTATGCAGTATTAAAAGGCACTTGCCTGCTTGACGTGGCCCTTCTTACCTCTTTTGGCTACAACAATTCATAATCACTGGAAAACCCATGCCAGAGATATGAGATATAAAGCTGAGAAAAATTCCACAAAAAATTGTTCATAGAATCATAGAGTCATGAAGTTGTGCAGCATAGAAACAGGCCCTTTGTCCCAACTCATCCTTGCCAACCAAGGTGTCTGCCTGAGCTAGTCTCATTTGCCTGCTTTGGCCCATATCCCTCTAAACCTTTTGTATCCATGTACGTGTACAAATGTCTTTTAAATGTTGTAATTATACCTGCCTCAACCACATCCTCTGGCAGCTTGTTCCAGATACCCACTACTCTGTGTGAAAAACTTGCACCTCAGATCCCCTTTAAATCTTTTCCCTCTCACCTTAAACCTATATCCTCTAGTTTTAGACTCCACTACCCTGGGAAAATTATTGTGACCATCTACCTTATCAATGCCAATTGTGATCTTATAAATTTCCATCAGATCACCCCTCAGCCTCCTTCACTCCAGGGAAAACCAGTCCCAGCCTATCCAGTTTTTCCTTATAAATCAAGCCCTCTGGTCCTGGCAACAACATTGTGAATCTTTTCTGCACCCTCTCCAGCTTAATCACATCCTTCCTATAGTATGGCGATCAGAACTATGCAAAAGAAATTTTAGTCCAGTTTTTTTTTCTGTATTTTTTTGAATTTTTTTTCTTTAGCTTAGTTTGGTTTGATATATTGTTTATAATTTTTCTTATTGTTTTGGGGATTTTTTTCTTTCTTTTATATTTATAATAAATCTTTTTCTTTTATATTATATTCATTCACTAACAGATCTTTGGATCTACAGTTTTTTTAATACTTTATTGTTCTTTATGATTATCCATTTCATGATTGTTCTCCTGATCTCTTTGTATTACATGTATAAACATTGATATATTAATCTGTATTAATTTGAAAACTAATAAAAAGATTGAAAAAGAAAAAGAACTATGCACAATATTCCAGACGCTGTCTTACCAATGTCTTGTACACCTGTAACATAACGTCCCAACTCTTGCTCCAGATTCCAGCATCTGCAAAATCTATTGTGTCTCTGATCCCAGCTCTTGTACTCAGTGCCCCATCTGATGAAGGCAAGCACGCCATACACCTTCTTCACCACCTTGTCTACCTGTGTTAGCACTTTCAAGGAGCTATGTACTTGTACCCCTAGGTCTCTGTTCTACAACACTCCCAGGGCCCTGTCATTCACTGTGTATATCCTGCCCTGGTTTAATTTCCCAAATTGCATCACTTTGCACTGGTCTGAGTTAAATTCCATCTGCCATTTCTTTGCCCACTTTCCCAGTTGATCTAGATCCTGTTATAACTTCAGACAAACTTCTTCACTGTCCATTATACCACCAATTTTGGTGTCATCTGCAAATTTATTAATCATGGCACCTAGAATTTGATTCACATTTTTAATATATACTGTATGACAAACAACAGGTGAGCTAGGGTCGATCCCTGCACCACACCATTGGTCACAGGCCTCCAATCTGAAAAGCAATCCTCTATTACTACCTCCTAACTCCTTCCACCAGGTCAAATTTTTATCCAGTTGACTGGCTCATCCTGAATCCTATGTGATGTAACCTTCTGGGGCGGCCTACCATGTGGTAACTTGCCAAAGTGTCATTGTTCTCTCACAGGGAATTTACAGGTGAAGATGTCATTCGCCTGCATCCAGATGTGCCTGGTAATTGTGGAAGTAGAGCAAGGCAGGATCACAACCTAAAAATGACTGCTCACTCATCCCCAACCCACCCATTCCTGAGAATTAAAATTACCTCCATAGAAAACAGAGGGCCCTTACTACAGCAGGTCCTCAAGCCCATTTTCCATTAGATGTTCGTGGTTACAATTTTGTCCAGTATTAATATACCTTAATTTAAATCCAATAGCTTGTGTGACTTTATCCTTGTCAGCCAGGATAATAAGATGTGGCACTGTTACATGTTGGAATCACAGCCAGTGGAGAGTATGAGAGAAACTGTCATTTACAATCACCCTCAACAGAACCATTTCCATTGTTCTCTATGGTGATCAGCCATTATGTGGCTCCCTTCATTAATCACTGACACTTGGCTTCAGGGTGAAACTGTGAATTATAATGAAATGCTACCCCTGCTCAATTCAGATAGGCTTGTCGTTTGGGTTCCAGTTTGTATGTAACTGTTTCCTCTCTTCTGCATTCTCTTAGCTTTGGCTAAAGGGATGAAGAAGTCAGTGAACAGCACAGAATCTCCTATAGCAACATTTAGAGACCGTAGGTTGTGGTGCATTGCAGCAACTTAACCTAGTTATCATGCAGTACACATTTATATATCTTTTAAAAACTTAATGGTGAAGGTATTTCAGGTTCTGCATTTCAAAATGATAAAACTTTTCTGCAGTTATTTTCTCACCATGAAGAGCAATTAGCCATGAGAAGAAAAATTCCTCTACTCTGTTTTTGGAGGAAAATCATGAAAATGCACTTTTTTTTAAAGAAGTGCACTTAAGGCTCTGTGTTCAATAATAGTGAATCATAAAATCTTTCCCAGCACATGATTAGAGAGAAATGTTGCAGAAATTCATAATAAAGCTTTGGATAATAGTCATTAATGCTACAGTTTGAGCAATTCCTTAGCACCAGAGTTTGACAGACCATGCCTGATGGTAAATGGCCTTTATTTATAGCTGTACTCTATGTGTCTCTCTTTAATCCATATCCTTGGCTATCCTGTCTTATCATTAAGGTGTGGATAAAAATAATGTGATACTTAATTTTTTTGGGAGAAGGAAAGTTTCAGATTTCTTATGTTGTGTAGTAATATGGCTCCTGATTTCACTCCAAATTTGTCTTAGTTTACTTTCAAGATTAAATCTGTTAGTTGCTGGAAAACTGTCTTAAGTATTCTCACCTATAATTAACCCACGTGATGGTAACTTACTGAAGATTGTATTTTGGCAGGAAGTTGAAGAGCTAAAGATTTTCCAAGGTAGCCAAGATGTGACATTGAGCTGAGACGAGATTTCAATCTGGATTTAACATAAAGAAGTATGAGTTTAGAACAAATATCTAAAATGCCTATAATCAGAAAGAAGACTGAGTGGCTAGCACTCATTCTACCAGCCACCAGCTGCTGGTTAGTAAGTAGATTGTTATTGTGAAATTCAAGTAAAGGATCTTCATTTTGTTAGAGCTGTGAAGAGGATCCCTGAAGCACATTAGGAAATTTTCTGGGGGCACTTTGCTGCTAACGTTGGTCGAATTTGTACCTTTGCACGTCCAGTTGAAGTGGAGGAATCAATGGAAGAAAGAGAACAATTCACCTGAAGGTACATTCTCCCCATGACTGTGTGGATTTCCTCTGGGTGCTTCGGTTTCCTCCCACATTCTAAAGACGTACGGGTTAGGAAGTTGTGGGCATGCTATATTGGCGCCAGATGCGTAACAACACTTGTGGGCTGCCCCCAGAACATTCTATGCAATGATGCAGGTCACTGTGTGTTTCGATGTATATGTGACTAATAAAGAAATCTTAAAAAGAAGGTGCAGATTCAGTTCACGAACTGGCACCCTGTGTAGCCTGAGGAGTCTGCACTAGAAAAATCAACTGCACAAGAGTGACCCAGGGAAGGAATATCCCAAGAACCAGCTGACTGGAGGGACAGTTCGCATCTTAATTCTTCTGCAGAGGGCGCAGATGCTGACTAACGGCACAGACCACAGAAGACTGACTGCTGTGTTCGCTCAGCCTCTTGGCGCAGAGAGACAGCTCATAAACGTCAGACAGTGATAGTGTGGAAGAGTCCACTTCCAATGTGCTAGATATTATGAAAGGGTCTCAAAACCATGGAACGCCCACTGAGATGCAAGCCCTGAAAGGGAATGCCCATTGAGGTCCAGGCCTTTTCAGTGGAGAAGCCTTTGCAATAATTCTGATGGCTTTGATGGAGACTCAAACTGCCAGCAACTTGGCCCTAAGTTTCAGCATCTCCTCATGTGCTCAGGCTATGAAGGTGAGTGTAGATAGGGGCTTCCAAAAGCTTTCTCAGTCCTCAAATTCTTGTTCTCTTTCCCAGTGCAATGAAGGTTTTTTGACCTGGAACGTTAATTCTGTTTTCTTTTCCACAGATTCTGCCTGACCTGACAAGTGTTTCTAGTGTCTTTTGTTTTTATCTCAGATTTCCAGCATTTGCAGATTTTTGATTAACAGGTTTTTTTCTTTTAGACCGGAGCTGGACAATTACAGGTCCCACCATCCAGTTGCCTCTCAACCAATGGCCAAACGGTTGTCAGGGACTTGAGTGTCCCAGCTGTCACTGATAGGCTGCAGCCATCCACATTGAGGCCAGAGCCCCTCAATGTCAGCCACCCCAGTCATCTCAAGCGGTGCCCACGGAAGGCCTCAGCAGCCTGCCATCTGCCAAGTTGTGATTACAGACACAGTGCCTCGTGGGAACATTAGCAGAGAAAATTGATCATGGAAGATAGGGTCAACAAACAAGATGCTGGAGGAACTCACCAGGCCAGGCAGCATCTGTGGAGGAAGACGAACAGACGATGTTTTGGTTCAAGACCTTTCGTCTGATCAGTCTAGATTGATATTGGCATTGGTTTATTATTGTCACTTGTACCGAGGTATAGTGAAAAACTTGTCTTGCATACCATTCGTACTGATCAATTCATTACACAGTGCATTGAGGTAAAAACAATAACAGAATACAGAGTAAAGTGTCACAGCTACAGGGAAGTGCATTGCAGGTAGACAATAAGGTGCAAGGTCATAACAAGATAGACTGTGAGGTCAAGAGTCCATCTCATCGTATAACGAACCGTTCAATAGTCTTATCACCGTGGGATAGAAGCTGTCCTTGAGCCTGGGGGTATCTGCCTTCAGGCTCCTGTATCTTCTGCCTGATGGGAGAGGAGAGAAGAGAGAATGACCTGGGTGGGTGGGGTCTTTGATAATGCTGGCTGCTTCACCAAGGCAGCGAGAGGTGTAGACAGAGTCCATGGATGGGAGGCTGGTTTCTGGGATGTGCTGGGCTGTGTCCACAACTATCTGCAGTTTCTTGCTGTCCTGGGCAGAGCTGTTGCCGTACCAAGCCGTAATACATCCAGATAGGATGCTTTCTATGGTGCATTGATAAAAGTCGGTGAGTATCAGAGGGGACATGCCAAATTTCTTTAGCTTCCTTCAGTTCTGATGAAGGATCTTGACCTGAAATGTCGACTGTTCATTTCCCTCCACAGATGCTGCCTGACCCACTGTGTTCCTCCAGCATCCTGTTTGTAGCTCCGATTCCAGTATCTGCAGTCTCTTGGGTCTCCATGAAAGACAGGGTTTCTGTTTCAGTTTTCTAACACTGGTCTCATCAATCATGAATCGTAATGAATTATGTTGTTGTGTAGCAGTTCATTTGCATTGGTAGTGTTCCAGATGATGGCATTAGTCTCTGGAGAGAATTGATGTGATAGGAGGAATGACTGTTGAATCATAACTTAGTTAGATAGTTATTTGTATATTACTTGCTGCTACAGGGATTGGTATCAACTGTTGATATTTGTATTTGATTTATCTTCTTACTCTTGCTGATCCACCTTCCACTGTGGTCACTACAATGCTTCTCCCTTGGTGGGGTATTCATACAGAGGCTCCCCAGGTAGGACCTGACTTACAGAAATCTGACTTTATGTAAATTCTTCCATATATTTTTAAAGCATTTTTCAAGATAATAATAATACAATGTTTTGTTGTATTCATTAATAAGTGGACATAGTATATATTCCATCAGTTTAATTATGGGTCGTGTAGGATGAATATTTGATGCAATAAGAGAATTATAGCAAGTGTATGTAGAGTGATATGATATGGGTAGCTGTAGAAAATGAACGTTTCTGACTTACAGAGAAATTGGCTTGCAGGCATTTCTCAGGAATGGAACCCTTATGGTCAGCTGCAGCTGACCTGAGGACTGACTGTACTTAAGATATGGTGCAATATGGGTAAAAGGTGGGTGTACAGAACCTAGCCACGTTCATGTCAATGGTGGACCAGAGGGGCTGAAAGGCCTGTATGTGCCCCTGCCAAAATGTGCAAGCTCACGGAATTGTGCTGAAAGATTCCTCTGCTTAAATAGCAGAACTTCAAGACCTCACTTGTTGCCCAATCAGAAATCTGGTTGAGGTGCTTTTTTTCCATCAACAGCACATCACCATCTGTGCACAGGTTCCTGACACGAGTCATGATCCGGTCTAAAGACATTTCTTGTCCTCAACAGATAGCTTATCATTGAAAAGCTGTGAATAAATGGAAGTGATGGGGGTGGAGGAGATTGAAATCTGGCAGAAAATAAAAGGCAACTTGTCTCCTGATAGCTGTGATCATGTTCCTCATAATATTCAATTATCCCTGTCCATATTTATTTTTGCAGCTTTCACTCTTATTTTAATAATGTATTCATGTGGCATTTCTGAAGCATTAATTGCTGTGGCTTAGAGTCTGTTCCAGATATCCATTATTCTGAGGAAAAATTGCCAACTGATCTTAAGCACTCCTGAGTCCTGTCAATTTTATCTTCTTACCCACTGGTGCAGATAAAAACTGGCTTGTCTTGGTTATGGAGATTTATATTTGAAGCAAGTAATCATTAAAGTTCTTAAGATGACAAGGCTTCATCATCTGATAGTTTAGATGGTCATTTTTTTGTCTGTGTTCCATGTACCAGTTGCCTTGTTGAAGAATGAGACCTGGTTAATTTATTTTACTTCTGGTATCAGAAAGTCTTCAAGAAAAATTTTCTGGAGTTCAAGGCCAACAGCTTTCACGTTTGAAATAAAGTCCAATTGTTTTATAAAAGGGCAAATTATCGTTGGCAATTCTGCAACAGCAGTGTTCTTGAGAGCAGAATGATGAAATGACTGATTTGATTTTTAAGGGATGATCTTCACTTGTTATATGGAGGGCACATTGCAATCAAGTTTTCCACCTAACAATTTTTTTAGACACTGGTCATGTAAACAGCTTGAACCCTTTGACCTGATTTCACAACTTCTAATACAATAATAAAAAAACATACAGAACTCACAGAACTAGAGAAATTTACAGCACAGAAGGAGGCTATTCAGCCAATCATTTCTTTGCTGGCTGAAAATGGACAGTGGCTTGCTTCCACCTCCAGCTCTTAGTCCATGGCCATGCAAGTCATGGCATTTCACATACCCATCCAGGTACTTTTTTTAATGTGGTAAAGGATTGTGCTTCTTCCGCCCTTACAAAGGTGAGTACAGGCATCTACCACTCATTGAGTGAAATAATTTTTTCATCTCCCCTCTAATCCTTCTACCAATTAATTTGTATCTAGGCTCCCTAGTTAATAAATTTAGCTTAATAAACATTAGCAACTCGCAATAGTCCACTCATTGCATTGTATTTTAGGCTATTCTGGACTGATTCACCTCTAGCTTCCCAGTTCAATGTTGCATCATTCCGACATTCCTGTGGTATCCTCTAATAGTTGTCATATAATGCAAATACTAACTCACAAGAGTAAAGTGGTTTCTTATTCAAAGCATCTAACCATTAGTGACATGTTTTAAACTCTTAAGTCTCATCTTCAGGGAGAAGACACGTTCAAAGTTAAAATCTGTTTAAATCTGGAGTTGCATTTGAATAATAAAGGCTGACATTAATATTTATGTGTCATGCATAAATTTTGACTTAGATTAAAACTTCATTTTACTATTTCAAAGCATATGTCAAAGGAATTCATGTTGAGCAATGGGAAACATGAATAATATTTGTAATTGTTCTTCATCCTTCAAAAAGCCCTACAGAAAATAAGGATGGATGTTTATTGACCAGACCTTCAGCACAATGGTGCAAGAGAGTAGAGGGAGGAATGCTTCCTCAAGCATTTCCTAGTTTTGGTTTAACTTTAGCAGCAAATGAGTAACATGCTCTTAAAGGACAACCTCATGATTATATTTTTATGAGGTTTCACATTAACAACTGCATGCCGCCTGTCAATTAAAGTGCGGTATAGAGATGGGGGGTAAGTGGGGAGTACCATCTGCATTAGGTAAGCACTTTTCCAGCACTGCTTCTGAACCAGGATGAACAGGAATGCTTTCTCCCAACATCTTCCCAACAGACCACCTGCCCCCCACCCCCACCAGTAAACCCCCACAGGAAATCATCTACTGTAATCAGCCTCTCCTGCTCCTATGTTCTGGTGATTTCACCTCTGCATGTGTAGGGTATCTTTAAGAAGTACCAAATGGGATGACCATCGAAACATTGTTGTATCCAGACTAGCTGGGAGTTATTGCCTTCAAGAAAGGAGAATGAGGGGTGATCTTATAGAGGTATACAAAATCATGAGAGGGATTGATAGGGTGAATACACCCAAACTTCTTCCATGGCTTGGGTAATCAAGAATTAGAGGGTATAAGCTTAAGGTGAGAAGGGAGAGAATCCGAGGGGCAACTTTTTCACTTAGAGGGCAGTCAGTATATGGAATGACCTGCCAGAGGGAGTGGTTGAGATAAGTACATTAACAATACTTAAATGGCACTTGGACAGGTATTGGTATTGGTTTATCATTGTCACTTGCACCAAAGTACAGTGAAAAACTTTTCTTGCATACCGTTCATACAGATCAATTCAATACACAGTGCATTGAGGTAGTACAGGGTAAAAACAATAACAGAATACAGAGTAAAGTGTCACAGCCACAGGGAAGTGCATTGCAGGTAGACAGTAAGGTCCAAGGTCATAACAAGGTAGATTGTGAGGTCAAGAGTCCATCTCATTGTATAAGGTACATGGACAGGAAAGGTTTAGAGGGGTATGGGCCAAACGTAGGCAAATAGGACCAGCTTAGATGGGCACCTTGGTTGGCATGGACCAATTGGGTGGAGGGCTTGTTTCCATGCTGTATGACTTTATGACTCTAAGGATGTTCTGCTTATAGCTCTGGCTAATTTTACTTGTTTATGCAAGCAACAATGCAAAGGAGCCTACAGTCATTGCACCCACCACTGCAAGGATCTTCTGATTCCCAACCTCGCACCTTCTGAGCCTCCATGGCTTTACTGCTGGTTTTCCAAAATGGAGCACGTCAGACAGTACACTGCCAGCACAGAAATGGAATAAATACTAACTAAGCATTGAAATTAAGTTTAGCAGAACTTCTAATGGGCGACATCTTCAACTTTTCTGGCACATGCACTGCTTGCTCCCTGCCTCCATGAAAGTTTTATAGACCAAATCTCAGCAGTTTTAAGTGGTCAGGAATGCAGAGTGTTTCCACTGCTTTATTGTAATCTCACTGGGTGGGGCAGAAACCCAGTTTATGAACAAGTCTCAGAATATAAAATTTATACACTCATTGACCGGATCTTTCATAGGACCTCACTGGTGACTAAGCGAAAGGATTAACTTTCATTGAACTTCATTTAGAAAAAGGTCTTAACTTTTGAACTCTTTCTTGCAAACTAAATTAGGCAGAAACTGTTCCAAAATAAAGATTTTTAAAAATCTTTTGTATAGCTAGATGTCAAAGGCATTCAAGTCACTCAGACCCAGTTAAAGTCAGCCTCAAGCATGGGTGTCAGAGGGAACTTCACAATAATGACTGTCATTGGTTTGAAGTAAAGTACTGTCAGGATCATTTTATTTCACATATACAATAAACATTACCCTAGGTAATCTTAAACTTGCAACTTGTGCCAAGGTATGCTATATTTTCTTCACAGATTTCTTTCATTAATATAATATCTTTGATCACATTTTAATGCTTTCAATGTGGTATTAATTCTCCCTTTATTTTGTTTCCTTAAAAGCATTTGGCCTTCCAGATTTACATCCTGTTGATAAACAAGTTTAATTTACTACTAATCAGAGATCATTTGGTTCTACCACACACAGCAAACTGTCAATTATTTCTGACAAATGTAAATATCAACTCATCATTTTCATTAAGACCAGCTTGCTTTGGGAACATTGATGCTGGGAATATCAGAGTTCAACAAAAAATGTCAGTCACTCGCGCAAAACAGGCATTACAGCATTCAGTTCTATGAAACCAGGCCACACATGGACCAGGTCTAAATCCTGGAACCTCCTACCCAACAGATTGGTAGAAGTACCTTCATCAGAAGAACTGCAGTAGTTCAAGAAGACACTTTATCAGCAATTCCTAGATTCTTAAAAAATGAAATAAACATTTAAAACTATAACATTATAACATTTTTCAATATAACATTGGTGTCACAATTTTTAAAAATGTCAGTGCTCATTTAATGAATATTACTGCTTCACACAGAAAATGCATCAATGCAATATTTTGAATCGCCAATGTAATCTGCACTTTTTCTCAATTATTGTCAATTAACCTTTTCCAGCTAGCGAGGGCTGTGACTTGGAGTGAGAAGCAGGACTCTGGGTGCAAGAACTGGGAACCATATAAAGAGGTGAGTGTCAGGACCCAGTTCTTTTCCATCTATTTCCAGACAATATAAGAGGCACAGCTGAAAATTCATAGGTGATAATTGAGGGGGAAATTAGCCAATTGGCAACAACCAATAAAGAGAAGGTAGGGTCAAGCGGAGTGGCCATTATTGGAGTGGACCAGTGTTTGAGTGGGGACTGGAGGCTTTAGCTCGAGAGTCTTCAGCGAAAAGAGACTTTCTTTCTTTCTTTCTTTCTTTCTTTCTTCTCTTTCTTCTCTTTCTTCTCTTTCTTCTCTTTCTTCTCTTTCTTCTCTTTCTTCTCTTTCTTCTCTTTCTTCTCTTTCTTCTCTTCCTTCTCTTCCTTTTCTTCCTTTCTTCTCTTTCTTCTCTTTCTTCTCTTTCTTCCTTTCTTCTCTTTCTTTCTTCCTTTCTTCTCTTTCTTCTCTTTATTCTCTTTCTTCTCTTTCTTCTCTTTCTTCCTTTCTTCTCTTTCTTTCTTCCTTTCTTCTCTTTCTTTTTTCTTCCTTTCCTCCTTTCTTCTCTTTCTTTTTTCTTCCTTTCCTCCTTTCTTATTTTTCTTCCTTTCTTCCTTTCTTATTTTTCTTCCTTTCTTCCTTTCTTCCTTTCTTTTCTTTCTTTCTTTCTTCTCTTTCTTCCTTTCTTTTCTTCTCTTCCTTTCTTCCTTTCTTCCTTTCTTCTCTTTCTTCTCTTTCTTCTCTTTCTTCTCTTTCTTCTCTTTCTTCTCTTTCTTTCTTCTCTTCCTTTTCTTCCTTTCTTCTCTTTCTTCCTTTCTTCCTTTCTTCTCTTTCTTTCTTCCTTTCTTCTCTTTCTTTTTTCTTCCTTTCCTCCTTTCTTATTTTTCTTCCTTTCTTCCTTTCTTATTTTTCTTCCTTTCTTCCTTTCCTTTCTTTCTTTCTTTCTTCTCTTTCTTCCTTTCTTTTCTTCTCTTTCTTTCTTCCTTCCTTTCTTTTCTTTCTTCCTTCCTTTCTTTTCTTTCTTCCTTCCTTATCTTTCTTCTCTTTCTTCTCTTTCTTCTCTTTCTTCTCTTTCTTCTCTTTCTTCTCTTCCTTTCTTCTCTCTCTTCTCTTTCTTCCTTTCTTCCTTGCAGACTGTGTTAAGGAAGTGGAGCTGCAGCTGGATGACCTTCAGCTCATACGGGAGAATGAGGAGATGATAGATAAAATCTCCAGGGAGGTAGTCACGCCTAAGTTGCAGGAGGCAGGTAGCTGGGTGACTGTCAGGAGAGGGGAAGGGAATAGGCAGGTAGTGCAGAGTACCCCTGTGGCCATTCCACTCAATAACAGGTATACCACTTCAGATACTGTCATGGGGGATGACCTACCAGGGGAAAGCCACAGTGGTCAGATTGCTGGCACTGAATCTGGCTCTGTGGCTTAGAAGGGAAGGGGGAAAAGAGGAGAGCAATATTGATAGGGGGCACTGTAGTTAGGGGAGCAGACAGGAGATTCTGTGGACATGAAAGAGACTCCCAGATGGTATGTTGCCTCCCAGGTGCCAGGGTCAGGGCCATCTCAGCTTGGGTCCACAGCATTCTAAAGGGGGATCGTGAGCAGCCAGAATTCTTGGTACATATTGGTACCAACGACATAGGTAGGAAAAAGGATGATGTCCTGAAAAGTGAATATGGGGAACGAGATAGGAAGCTGAAAAGCAGGATCAAAGGTATTAATCTCTGGATTGCTGCCTGTGCCACGTGTCACTGAGGGTAAGAATAGGTTGATTTCACAGACCAGATGAATGTGTGGCTGAGAAATTGGTGCAGGTGGCAGGGTTTCAGATTTGTGAATCACTGGGATCTCTTCTGGGGAAGGTATGACCTGTACAAAAGGGACGGGTTACACCTGAATTGGAGGGGGACCAATATCCTTGTGGGCAGGTTTGCTAGAGCTGTTGCAGAGGGTTTAAGCTAGATTGGCAGGGGGATGGGAACCTGAGTGATAGGTCAGAGGATGGGGCAGTTGGTGTAGATGGAGTTAGAGCAGAATCTGGCCACTCAGTCATGAGTATAAAGGCTCATGATAGGCTCATTCAGAAGGTCGGGAGACATGGGATCCAGGGAAACTTGGCTGTGTAGATTTGGAATTGGCTTGCCCATAGAAGGCAGAGGATGTTGTAGATAGAGCATATTCTGTCTGGAGGTCAATGACCAGTGGTGTTCTACAGGGATCTCTTCTGGGATCCCTGCTCTTTGTGATTTTCATAAATGACTTGGATGAGGAAGTGGAAGGGTGGGTTAGTAATTTTGCAGATGACAAAGAAGTTGGTGGTGTTGTGGATTGTATAGAAGGTTGTCGAGGGTTACAACAGAGCATTGATAGGATGCAAAGCTGGGCTGAGAAGTGGCAGATGGAGTTCAACCTGGAAAAGTGTGAAGTGATTCACTTTGAGAAGTCAAATTTGAAGGTAGAATACAGGGTTAATGGCAGGATTCCTAGCAGTGTGGAGGAACACAGGGATCTTGGGGTCCAAGTCTATAGATCCCTCAAAGTTGCCACACAAGTTGTTAGGGTTGTTAACAAGGCATATGGTGTGTTGGCCTTCATTAGTCAGGGTATTGAGTTCAAGAGCCATGAGGTAATGTTGCAGCTCTATAGAACTCTGGTTAGATCACACTTAGAATATTGTGTTCAGTTCTTTTTGCCTCACTATTGGAAGGATGTTGAAGCTTTAGAGAGGATGCAGAAGAGATTTACCAGGATATAACCTGGATTGGAGATCATGTCTTATGAAGATAGGTTGAGTGAGCTTGGGCTTTTCTCTTTGGAGCGAAGGAGGATGAGAGGTGATCTGATAGAGGTGTACGAGATGATGAAGCATAGATCGAGTGGAGTCAGAGACTTTTTCCCAGGGCAGAAATGGCTAACATGCGGGGGCATGATTTTAAGGTGATTGAAGGAAAGTACAGGGGGGATATAAGAGGTAAGTTTTTTTACACAGAGAGTGGTGGGTGTGTGGAACACACAGGGGTGCTGGTAGAGGCAGATACATTAGGAACATTTATGAGACTCTTAGATGGGCACATGGATGATAGAAAAATGGAGGGTTATGTAGGAGGGAGTGGTTAGATTGACCTTAGGGTAGGTTAAAATGTCAGCACAGCATTGTGGGCCAAAGGGCCTGTACTGTGCTGTAATGTTCTATGTTCTATTGTCAATGTTTATTGCCAAGTTCTGGTTAATGGTTTCATAAATGAACTGGAGCCATGAATCAAGTATCTTAATAGAAAACAAAAGATAGTGATTGTGCATTTCAAAAATATTTCTTATATTAATGTTAATATGTTAATCTTACTAAAGACAGATTCATGCAGGACCTGAGTATGAAAATTTACTTTGAAATATTTAAAATTTTTGGTGACAGTAGAACTGAACATAAGAATTGATCGACAAGTCAGAATCTTATTTTATTTTGAGTAAATTTATGGCATAGACTAGATAAGGAGTATAGAAAGACACTGAAGTAATGACAGGAAGATATTTTGTGAACCCACATCAAATCTGAATACTTACACAGTTGATAACAATTTACTTAGAAATGCATCTTTTTAAATGTTAAACATCCATTTCAATCTCAGATGCAGAAAATATGTGAGTTGTGATTGAATGAGAGTTGGCAGTTATGATAGATTTTGCTCAATCTGATTTTGGATTTCTTTCAAATGAAATTTAAAGTGAATTGTTGTCCTCCAATGCACAGACTCAAGGATAACTACTATGAAGGGCATCTGGGAAAGTTCTGAATGCTGAGGCCATGTTAGAGCATGGACAAACAGGACATGCCAAACCTGTATGTACACAATTGGCAAATAATAGAAGCTCAGTCGATTGTCACTGAAAACTCAAGAGGATGGTAAAGTATGATTAATCTAAGCCTGTTTCTCCCAATGCAGGAAATGTGCCAACTTTGTGTTGCCTGCGCAAGTACATGATGTCAATGTGCAGCCAATTCTGGTCACAGTGTTCATTCACAACACGCCTCAGCAAGAGGCCCAGGATCATGAATGGCTAGCACTACCCCATAAACCTACCCCTCCTAAATAAGAGATGAATAATGTCTGCAGTAGGTACTGGCATGCATTCTACTGCAGAATCTGGCCTGGAAAATGATCAGAATGGGAGGGGCAGGTGCACATTTCTCAAATAATGCACCGGAAGCCTTGATGGAAGGAATGTAAACCAGAAAAAAATGCACTGTGTGCCCAGGTGTTCTCAAGTACGGAGAAACAATGAAAAACAGCAGGAGGAGATGGTTGAAGTGGTCATTAACAAGCTCCGAACCTCTGTGATGATTGTGGGGCTAGAAAAAAATTCAAAATGATCCCAGGAATGGTCTAGATCAATGGTCATCTTTAAATATCATATCCCATCAAATGCACCGCCAGCCTCAGACACTGCCTTATACAGCACATCCCCAATACTCATCACTGACAATGCCTGTCAGTTAGGACACTTACTTCACACACACTCCCTACTGTGCCCTCAGAAACCCAGCGCTACCGAAGGTCTCATGTCCAACTTCCGCAGTGTGAATGCACTACCTGGTATTCAGCCATGAATGGCACATCAGCCAATATATTGTGCAATGTCCACCAATGCATTTTCCTCCCTCCGGCATACAATCACTGACAACAGCAGACAACTGGCAGCTGAGCACAACTCCTTTGCAGGAGACGGTGCTGGCCAGAACTGGAGCTCATTACAGAGACTCTGATGAGCAGTGCTGGGGAAACATCACATGACACCGTCCTCTGCTTAAGTAATCCACCCAACAGCCTCTTCCGACGTACAAACTGCAGATGGTGTTGACGTGCACCTCTTAATGTTTCCCCTTTCAGAATACCCTGATATTCTGCCTTTCTCCTTTCATGTTGTCAAAAAGTGAAGCTTGGCCAAACACAGGGAGAAGGGACAGAAGGCAGTGAAGATGAAGGTGTACTGTCACTCCGTGTAACATGTCCAGACAACAGCTAAGCAACTAGGACAGGGCGTAATTTAGAAGTTTGCTTAGTGGTGGGACCTGCATGTTGTTGCTCACTGGGGATGTTATCAGCCACCAGGGCCGGAGGAAAGGACAACCAAGTGCCAGCCCTCTGGGGAGCAATGTGGTAGATGAGTCTCTGTTCAAAAATAAGGGGTTGCATGTTTAAGACAGAGATGCAGGCAATTTTTTTTCTTGAGGGTCACGAGTCTTTGGAGGTCCCTTTGTCAAGGGATGTTGGAAGTCTTTGAATACTTCTAGGGCAGAAGCACATAGGTACTTGATAAGCAAGACTACCAAGGGTAGGCGGGAAAGTGAGTTGAAGTCACAATTTGATCGGCCGTAATCTCACTGAGTGGTGAATCATCATGTCATACAGCATGGAAACAGGCCCTTTGGCCCAACCCATCCATGCTGACTGTGTTGCCCAGGGAACTAGTCCCATCGGCCTGTGTTTGGCCCATAGCCCTCTAAACCCCTCCTATCCATGTACTTACCTAGATGGCTTTTAAATGATGCTAATGTGCCTGCCTCAACCACTATTTCCGGCAGCTCATTCCAAATACACACCACCCTTTGCATGAAGAAGCTGCCCCAATGTCCTTTTTAAATCTGGAGTATTGTGGACAGTTTTGGGCCCCATATCTATAGAAGGATGTGCTGGCTTTGGAGAGAGTCCAGAGGAGGTTTATGAGAATGATCCTGGGGTGAAAGGTTAATGTATGAGGAGAGTTTGATGACTCTGGGCCTGTGCTCACTGGAGTTTAGTAGGATGAGGGGTGATCTCATTGAAACCTACCAAATATTGAAAGGCCTAGATAGAGTGGATGTGGAGAGGATGTTTCCAGTGTGGGAGAGTCTAGGACCAGAGGGCACAGCCTCAGAGGAGGAGGACGACCCTTTAGAACAGAGACGAGGAGGAATTTCTTTAACCAGAGGGTGGTGAGTCTGTGGAATTCATTGCCACAGATGGGAGGCTAAGTCATTGGATATATTTAAAGCAAACGTTGACAGATTCTTGATTAGTAAGGGTGTCAAAGGTTACGGGGAGAAGGCAGGAGAATGGGGTTGAGAGGGAAAAATAAACCAGCCATGATCGAATGGCCGAGCAGATTTAATGGACCAAATGGCCTAATTCTGTTCCTATGCCTTATAGTCTAAATCTCTCTCCTCTGATCTTAAAGCTATGCCCTTTTGTTTTTAGCATCCCCTCCCTGGGAAAAAGATTATGTACTTTCACCCTGTTGGTGCCCCTAGTGATCTTATATACCTCTACCAGGTCACCCCCTCAATCTCCTACGTTCTGGGGAATAGAGTCCTATCTCTGCAACTTCTTCTTGTAACTCATGCCCAATCAGTCCTGAGTGCTAAGTGATCTACTCCAACTCTTGGTTTTTTTGTCTGTGTATTCATACAAGTCTGCTGCAACAAGTGAGGAGTTTGGTGTGTGGTAGCCTGCAGAGGAAGGCTGATGGTGTGCACAGTGAAACATTTAGTGTGTTGGTGGGCATGCTGGTAAACCTGCACACTGTTGAAAGAAGTCAACCTAGCAGCACCAACCTCACTCAAGCTTGGAGCAGTGCCTGAAACCTACCCTTTCCAGCACCCAGGTGGTGGACAGCTGCATTGATAAACTTGTGGTTCCTACGACAGTGTACTTTTTTCAGCTTTCATTACAGTTCAAATATCAGCCGTAAGTTTGGATGCTACGGTGAAAGCTCAGGTCTTATTGTGCATAGTTAATTTGCTGCAGTCATGGCTGTGGACACATGTTCAAAGGGACTTTCAGGGTCACACAGCACATCTGCCTTCCAACAGGTTACTGGCGCCACTCCTTGGCAGTCGTAGTGGATCCACTGAGCATGGATCTACCGCCCTTTCTCAGAATAGCATTCACATTCCCCCCTCCCATCTATTCAGTGCCCTTTTCTCAGTCATCAAACCAGTGCAGACAGCTGTCACCCTTGACAAGGAAGTGTAGCCTAAAGGCAACCCTTCTGGACCCAGAGTTGTTTGAGGTTGTCCTCCAAGACAATCTGAAGTCTGTTTCACTGTAAATATTTCACCAGCCATACTACAGCCACCAGGATAGCACTGTGCCAGGGTACTGAGAAAGGTAAAGACAGAAGGAAGACTTAGAAGAGAAATTATTAGGTGATTTAAGCATGGTATGTGGAAGTTTGATGAACAAATTTGGTTTGGAAAATTATTTTGTGTAGACTTTCATTTTGGCATTATGCACACCAAATTTACAAGCCAACGCTTGTTGCTTAGTAGCCACCATTTGTTTTATTGTGGTTCCTCAACTGCAAAGGCACGGTGAAATGCCGCAGCGGTAAGACAATGTCTCGGTATTCCCCTTATTCACTTTCCATGAGGCTGGAAATGTTTGGTAATTTAAACAATCAACAAGGTATTTCATTGATGAAAGAGCTGACATTTCTAGCCAGCATTCTGACCATGGCTTTCATCCAAACAGGCTACTTTTGGGACTTCCTATGATAAACACTGTAGCAGAATTAGAGAGCATGACTGGACACTATCCTTAAAGGAGTGATTTAGAAATGATTACTGTCCATGAACTGATATTACATATCTAATGTAGAAGTTCTCTTTATAAGTAGCCACAATTCACTGTCTCCCATATCCATGTGTTATCTCAAATAAGAAGGCTCTTCCTATTCCAGCATGTCAGCTGGGTTTAACTATTCCATCATTCTGACACTGTGTTTTAGTATCCCTCTTACTAACTCTCTAAGATATTGGAAAGAGTTGTTAATTTAAACTGTCAACAAAGGCAGTTACTTAATGAAAGACCTTATGTTATCAGCTGGCATTTTTGCTGTGGCTTTCTTCCAAATAGAACTTCTACATCAGAACTTTTTACATTAAGCATTATTGTAGCACGAGAAAACAGTTAATCTCACCATACAGTCCTTAAAGTGGTGACAGTATTAATGAAAAGATATTGTCCATTGACCAATATTATATATAATACATATGTTAAAAGCATCATGATGGTTGCCAACATATTGGTCATTGATCTTCTGATATATTGTGTCAGGTCACAAACCACCCAAGCTGAGGGAATCCCTTTCAGTTGTGATGCAGTTTAAAATGCTTGCAGTCAAAAGCATCCTTCAGCATGGAACAAAGTAGGCTAGTTGGCCTTCTAATCCTGCTATACCATACGATACGATCATGGTTGATTATTTAGATTAATATCATGGGCTCCCTCCCCATATCCTTTGGTGCCTTTTCCATTGAGAAATGTATCTACTTCCTCCTTAAGTATATTTAGTGACTTGGCCTGTGTAGTTCCCTGTGGCAGTGAATACCACAGGTTTACTGCCCTCTGGGTGAAGAAATCTCTTCTCATCTCAATCCTAAATCTCTTGCCCTACAATATGATACTGTAACCCCTCCTTCTGCACACTCCAGTCAGAGGAAACATCCTCCATGGATCTAGGCTGTCTAGAGTCCTCTCATTCTTTTATCCCAGTTGACCTATCCTCTCCTCATGTGGCAGTGCCACTATCCCAGGAATCAGTCTGGTGAGCTTTTGTTGCATTCCTTTCTTGGGGAAGAATACCAAAATTGCACTCAGTACTCCAGGTGTGGTCTCACCAATGCCCAAATAATTGTATGAAATCATCATAGTTCCTGTAATCGAATCCTTTTGCCATGAAAGTCAGCGTACCACTTACCTTCTTAACTGCTTGCTGCACCTGTATATTTGCTTTCAAGAACTGGTGTGCAAAAGCACTTGACTCTTCTCAATCGAACACTATTTAAATAATGTGCTGCCTTTCTTTTTTCCTATCAAAGTGGATAGCTTCACATATATCCACATTATACTGCATCTGTCATGTTTTTGTCCACCTGTTCAATCCAAGTCACGTCAAACCCTGTTTGCATCCTCTTCACAATTCACAATCTCACCCAGTTTAGTGTCAGCAAATTTCAAAATGTTACATTCTGTTCCTCATCCAAATCATTGACATATATTATGAATAACTGAAGCCCAAGCACTCTGCCAGCCCAGTAGTCACTGCCTGCCACCCTGAAAAAGAACCAGTCACTTCTACACACTGTTTACTTCCTGTCAGCCAGTTTTCAATTCATGCCAACACATTTCCGCTGATACCATGTGCTTTAATTTTACACATAACCTTTTATGTGGGATTTTTTCAAAAACTTTTAGAAAATCCTGTGCAACCGTATCCACTGGTTTTCCCTTATCTATTCTATCCATTACATGCTTAAAGAAGATTCAAGCAGTCTTGTCATGTTGACTTTGTCTAATCCCATCTATACTTCCAAGTGCCCTGTTATCTTTATAATAACCTTAAGCATTTTCCCCCATGACTGGTGTTGGGCCATCAGTCTGTAGCTTCCTGTTTCCTCCCTCTTGTTTTTTAAATAGTGGCAAAAATTTGCCACCCTCCAATATGCAACAGCTATTCCACAATCTATAGAACTCTGGAAAACAATAACCAAATCATTCACTATTTCCATAGTTTCCTTCATACCAGTTTCCTTCATACCATTTTTTCAGTGCCATTAATTTCTCCAGAGGTATTTTCTTATTAAGACTAATGTCTCTTTTTTCTTCCTCATCTTCATTAGATTCTTGGTTCCATAACATTTCTGGAAAGGTAGAAGCAAAGTATTTGCTTAATAGCTCTGCCATTGCCCATTACGAATCCTCCCATTTCTGATTGTCAGGGACTTGCACGTGACTTCACTTGCCTATTTCTTGCAGTCTTCACAAAGCTATATTTTCACTGCAAAATGCTGCTCCCTGAATCAGGATCAGAATCAAAATCAGGTTTATTATCATTGACATATGTTGCGAAATTTGTTGTTTTGCGGCAGCCGTACAGTGCAAGACATAAAAATTACTATAAGTTACAAAAGTAAATAAATATTGCAAAATATTGCAAAATGAAGTAGTGTTCATGGGTTTATGGACTGTTCAGAAATCTGATGGCGGAGGGGAAGAGGCTGTTCCTGAAACATTGAGTGTGGGTCTTCAGGCTCCTGCACCTCCTCCCCGATGGTAGTAACGTGAAGAGGGTATGTCCCGGATGGTGAGGATCCTTAATGATGGATGCCGCCTTCTTGAGGCACCGCCTCTTGAAGATATCCTCGATGGCAGGGAGGGTTATGCCCATGGTGGAGCTGGCTGAGCCTACAACCCTCTGCGGCCTCTTTCGATCCTGCGCATTGGGGCTTCCATACCAGGTGGTGATGCAACCAGTCAGAATGCTCTCCACTGTACCCGGTAATAAAGAATAACATCTGTTCAGTTTTCCTTGAAGGCTGTTGTTGGTAACCTTCCCTATGTACAGAGAAGCATAAGATGTAAGTATCTGCAGTATTATGGAGGAAAGACTCCACTGTGTAAAGGTTCATGGCCACAGTTACCGTGATTCCATTGATCTTCTCAAAGTTTCCAGTTGTGGTGGAGCAGATGGCACATTTCAGTAAGAAAATTCTGATTGAAGTACAGGTGTCTCTCAATTTGCTCCTCTCCAAGATTCTGTTCTGGGTATTGTTCCCTGAACATTCTAGGTGGGTTTTGCCTCATGCTGACAATTTGTGTTCCTCTCCCATTCCTCCCATCTCTGTCCAGTTGCTGTGCTCTGGGTGACCTCTGCTCATTTTCCAAGTCGTGTTGTGTTCCAAGGGAAATGCCTACTAATGTACCAGTTTCTGAGTTCAACTGGTATGTGCAGAAGCCTTGAAATCAACATATGATCTTGCAGAACTGTACAGAATACACTATGCAGACATTCATTAAACTCTCATAGAATCCTAGCAATGACCTAAAAACATCAATAAGCAACTTATCTCAGAGTAATGGATAATAACTTTAAGTAGTCCTGGTTTGGGTGACTAGTTCTTTCAATAATTTCAGCTGTATGAGGTCGGGGAGGGCATTAGCTGGAGCAATATGCAGTTTTGGTGTTAAGCCAGTGTTGCACACTGACTGACATTACAATCTCTCTACTCTCAACATTGCTGGCAGGTGTTAGCTGCACCCATACTAATGCCCTCAACCATATGGAGGACTAGAGTAATGGCACCGCATGCTTCAAGTGCACCTTGTTGGGTAGAGGTTACATTTAAGTAGAAGGGCATTGATGAGTTGATGTGCCTTCCATTGTTCGTTGCATTAGACCCAACAGTTTGATACTTTATTCCAATGGAATTCCTTGATGCCCGAGCCTTGACAAGCAAGGATGGCCCATTTTTGGATTTCCCAGGATTTCCATTCCAGATAGAGATTCTGTAGTTTTGACTTTTCATTGCCTTCCAGCCCAAAGCCCAGTTCATCTATCTCCATTTCTCTCTGTGTAGGTGTGTCCAGTGGTACAGGTCCCCTTCCTTGACTTTGGAAGGTCTCCACCTCTTTGAGGATGACTAGTTGTTTCAGCCTGTCCTCCTGGTTCTTGTAGTCCTTGCCAGCCACTCTGAACGATGCCACTTTACAACTGATCGATACCTGTGACACCCAAACAATGTGCAAGTACAGCCATCTCTCCTGTCTGAATCTTTTGGACTGATCATGGCACAATGCAAAGACTTAAATAACAAAAAAAAACCTTCATCCAACTTTAAAGAAATTGCTGAATACTAAAATATGGTAATAAAGCAAATCTGATTCAAAAGATCACAGGGGGTAGAGAAGGCAGAGCCACTGCTATAGACTTAGTGCTGTCACATCCAGCAGAGCTGGCAATTTATTTTTCACACTTGTTCTGTGGAGTTCAGGTCATTGAAGGTTGATTAAATTAATTCTAGCAAACACAACTGTATGGAGTGGAAGCTGTGGGACATGTTTTGGTGCAAATGCTTACGTATTTGTCAGTTGATTTAGCCAGTCAGCTTCCCAATACACTGAAATCAAAAAGAAGGGCTGTGAATGAAAGAAAGTTTCTCATCTTGCGGATATTTGGTGCAATATTTAATCCTCATCCCATCACACTTCACTAACTCTTCCCCTTTCCACCATCCCCCCTTTCTCCAGACTCATCCACACTCACCACACCATCCCAGCATCCTACAGACACATACCACACTCTCACCCCTGCACTTCGATCTCCCATCACTTGCCATACATCACACTGTTCCCCTCACCTCTCCACCCCTCTCCATTGTCACTGCTCCCTTTAGACCATCAGTGCCTTGCAAATCCCAATCCTTCAGCAGCTTGAGTACATTGTTGAAACCAAGATTTATAAATAAGCCTTCTTGCATTCAAAGTCACCTTCCACAATGAATACAATTGACGTTGACCAGAGCAACCCCACGTAGCCTTGAACAACTATTGGATGGGGATAACTTAATTAGAAAGACATGCAGAGTTATTCATTCAACAGTATGATTAATATCTTCAGCAATAAAATCCAGAGCCTACGTTACCCCTCTTGCCAATCTACCTTGATGCACCTTTAACATCTTTTTGATCAGAATGAAGAGGACTGATTATTTTTCTTCCAGAAGCACACCTCTGTACACTGTAAGTGATGGTTTTAATATATCTTAATCTTGGTAGTTTCATGGTCAATGCTGATTTAAAGAATGAGTAATATCGAGCCAGAAATGATAAGGCCAAGAAACATTGTTTGGTTTCTTTTAATAAATGAACAGATTCAGAAAGCCTCATCACATGAACATCTGTCAGAGTCTGGAAAAAGTTATTACCACTTCCACAGCTACAAGACATAATCAATTAACTGGAGGAAGACTACTTCAAAGCTAATAATCAAAATCAGTCAGCCAAATATGGATGATGAAGACAGTTAATTTTAAAGACTTAAAACTGAAAATAACAAACTCCTGCTAGCTAGTTTGTGAACTCTAATGAGCTGCATGTCAAAAAGATGTATGGTATTCTTCTTAATCAAAAGGATATCAATGAGAATTTTAAATTGCTGCCCACAACCAAGTTTGCCTTTTCAGTATCTTGAATAGCTTTCAGACTATCATCTCAGTGGAATATGCATTCAAAGCTTTGCAATGCAGTTCGATGGTCAGGTGAAAATGAGCAAGTAATATAATTAAGAGGATATGATGGACCTTAGGTTAATTTACTACTTATATCTGTTATGAGTAAAGCAAAGCCCTAAAGCTCAGTGTACTGTTAAAGTGAACTTGCTGATTTTTTTGCCACTGGCCTCACTGCTCCACCAGTGGTGACAGGTCTTCAAGTGCCCCTCCCTCTCCTCCTCCAAGATCCTCCTTAAAACTCAACTTTTCCACTTTTTTAGCTTGGTTCAATTATTCATCAGACATAAATCAGTAGTGTGCAGGCATTTTTTGGTACAGTAACAAGGTAAAATATGGCAAGAGGGATTATCAAACTCAATCTAAAAATGCTTTAAAACAGTCAATTTGTGAAAAAATAGGAATTATTTTATTTGAATCAATACTTTCCCACATTTTGCCAGCAATTGGTTTGTACAAATTATGTCTATCCTTCTGCACACTAGTCTTAGTAAATAATGATAAATGTACCTGCAAATGATTGGCTTACACTGGCAAATAACAGCGCTTTGCTTGTTTTGGATGCAGTCTCATCTAATTTCCACTTTTCTGATTTCGTCTTTAAGCAAATGTATCTCATCAGTTTCCACTTAGTGTTTTCCAAAACACACGTCTGACTACTTCTCAAAGAGTGAATCATCCAATATGTGGAATACCTTGTGCTTTGTGTACTCGTTCTGGGAAAATTTCCAAATCATTAAATGCAGGTTGACCTAAGGTTAAGTACAATGGCATCAGTTTACATCTGATGTGTGCTTTATGGGCGATCTGATAATGCATACACCTGAACATTAATATCCCCAGGCTGGAAAAAGTGAATCAGCGGATGAATAGCTACTGTATGTCTGTCTTGAAATTATGCAGATCTCTTGTCTTATAAGAAAAATGGTAAGTGGAAGAACAGAGAAACAAAGGACTGCAGATGCTGGAATCTAGACGAAAAACACTATGACGCTGGAGGAACTCAGCAGGTCAGGCAGCATGTGTGGAGAAAAACAGGCGGTCAACGTTTTGAGTCAGGACCCTTCAGAGCAGTGATCACTGCTCTGCTCTTCCATCCTATATATTGGGCTTCCCCTTTCCCTATCTTCAGTCTTGAAGAAGAGTCCTGACCCGAAACATTGACTGCCTGCTTTTCTCCACAAATGCTGTCTGGCCTGCTGAGTTCCTCCAGTATCATAGTGTTTTTCAGTGGAAGATCAATTACACTGGATGAGAACCTGAATGATTAGCAACAATATGGAATTGATGGCATTTGACCTTGTCAAAATTTATAGGCTGAGACAGAAGCTTATGTTAACTGGGAATGTGCGTCAGGCTGTGATCTGGGAAAGGGGGAAATGGAGATGGTGGTTTTTGTAGGAGCATGTGGTAAAAGGACATATCTAAACTTCCTGGCTTTATCAACTAGAGGCCTGGAAATAGATATGGTAACAATTTCCAGATGGCATTTTAAGGTTCCCACACTTTAATGCTCTCAAACACACTCAGGTACAGTACTGGACTGAAATCCTGAGGAGGATTATCAGGATTTTGGCATGGTATTTGATTGGGAATACGATTGTTACTGGTACTCCGCTCCCAGGCTGTCTTGCATTGGCCCGTTTCCCAGACCTATCATTGTGCCCCTTCCCTCAGCTTAGAACGGGACCATGCTAAATTTACAACCATGCTCTACAACACAGTATACTCTACGCAACATCACAGGAGATCTGTTAGTAAGTCAATATGTTGATCACAAGCAGAGATTAGTTAGTATTTGAATAAATCAATAAAAAAAGCACTTCAGAATCTATTTCCTGCAATGTCATTATAGTTTTAAGTTTGAAAAAGCTATCCTTTTGCTAAAGGTGCAGCTATTTCCTTGATAGCCTTACATGAGATGAAAAAAATCCTAAACTGAATGTGGGTTGCGAAAGTAAATGTGACAATTTTGAAAGTGATTGCTGCTGTGCTATTCTAAATACCAGTAGTAAGTAGTGAAACGAACGTTGAGGAAACTGCTCTCTATTTGTCAATTACATCAACCTTCTTAAGAGAAAGATGAGCATTTATATAGCACCTCACTGGATCTCAGGATATCTCAAAGCTCTTAACAGGCAATTAAATATCCAGGAAATGTATCCATGGAAATAATGGAAGAAAAATGGCAATCACTTTATACACAGTTAGCTCCCTCAAACAGCATTATATTAATCATATAATTTGTTCTTTTAGTTATTATTTAAGGTTTAAAAAGTTACAAAGGCATTGGATATTACTCTGGTGCCATGGAATTTTTTACACTTATCTGAAAGAGCAGATTGAGCCTCATTTCAATACATTCTTTGAAAGGTAGCATCTCCAACAAAACAGCATTCCCTCAATACTGCAGTAAAGTACCAGTCTAGAATTTTGAGCTGAAGTCTCTGGAGTGAGACTTGAACTCACAAGTTTTAAATTAAGAGACAAGAATACAACAAAAGGAACCCTGGCTGATACATCATCGAACAAATGCTATTAACAAACAACTCTTTTTCCAGGCCTGAGTGCTTCTGGAGCTCCTGTATAATTACAAAAAGGGAATTACACCGCACTTAAAATATCATCAGAAGTCATGATCCCATAAATATGTAGAATATAAGCTAAACATACCAATTGTCCATCATCTGTATGTTCCTTGTCCATCAATGGCTCCTGTTAGGCAAGGCTTGATTTAGAATTCTCATCCTTGTTTTCATTTTCCTCATTGCCCAGCATCTCCATATCACTCTAATTTCCTTCAGCACTACACTCTCCATGATAACTATACTTATCCATTTCTGGTCTCTTAAGGATCCCTGATTTTAATTGCTTCACCACAGGCAACAGTGCCTTCTATGGCCATGGCCTGAAGTCTTGGAATTCACTCCTTAAATCTCTCTGACTCTTTACTGCTCTTTTCTCCTTTTAAGAAACTCTTGGTCATATATTCTCATTTCTCCTTTGCAGATCGGTTTCAGATTTTATTTGCTTATGGCCCTGTGAAACCTCTTGCTATGTTTTACTTTATTGAAGTTGCTATTTAAATACAAGCTGTTGTTACTGAGGACCAGTAGCGACCTTGAGCAGAGGTTGGAAGTAGGAGAGTATTAGAGAAGGTAGTGACATAGAGCTCAAGTTTACATAAGGGCATTCCCATCTAATCTTTTATACCTGCAAAGCTTCATCAACTGCTTGGAGGGGCAATGTTTAAGTGGGCTTCATGGCACAGCAGATGGTTACTGACTTCTGCAGTTCCCTCTGTCATCAGGACCTCATAAATCTTCTGTACTGGCAACTGTTAAATAAACTACTGCCATGAATTTTTTTCTTACCAACTCCTACCAGGCAGCAACTGGAGACATATTCAATCGGCAAATTACCAATGCTTCAAACAGATGATGCATGGGGCATTTCCCACGACCAATTTTTCTGTACAATGAAGAGAGGGCGAACATTTCAGTTTGCATCCTGGACAGATGTGTGCTGGATTGCATAGACTGTACACTTGTGGCAATCAGAGCATTCTCAACCAGCCAGGAGCATTTAAGTTCAACCCAAATCCTTCCATTGAAACATGATCCAAACAGGTATACACGTGATTCCTTAAGAATTACCATGGCAACTTAATAGTACGGCAGTCATAAATTCTCACACTACCTGCAACTAAACTAATTGGATGGGGGCAATGGGATAACTTCTTCAATCACTGTTCATCACTTGTCTGAGAAAGCTCTCCATTCCACTACAAAAGAGCTTCTTTGCCAAGCCCATCATCATGAAACACATTAACAAGAAAGACACATTGCTGATATTAGGGTCCCTTTAATTTTGTCTACAATATTCACTGTAGACATGCTGAGTACTAAACAACATGGTACAGACAAAAACTCTGAAGGGTTAGCATCACTTCCCATAAAATTAGGAAAACAATGGAGATGATGGGGACCCATACAAGTGGGGATATTACAAACCCATTACTAACCATGACGGGATGTTTTAATAGCACAACGATTCAGTTAGACCAATGTCAATTGCTTCATGGTCTCTCTGCAATCACAACCCCTTCAAACCAACAATCATGCAATTCTTGGTCCACTGTCCAATATTCTTAAATTTCCAAGATTCAAATCATCATCTTCCTTCCCACACTGTCTGCAATCAATTCATAAATTGGAAAAGGTATGAGTATAAATGTTTAACACTGATCAAAGTAATCACATTAAAAAAACTGAATGTGACATGCATGTGTTAATGCTCTGTGATTTACATAGAACATAGAACATTATAGCACAGTACTGGCCCTTCGGCCCACGATGTTGTGCCGACATTTTATCCTGCAATAAGATCGATCTAACCCTTCCTCTCACATACCCCTCCATTTCTCTATCATTCATGTGGCTATCTAAGAGCATCTTAAATGTCCCTAATGTATCTGCCCCCACAACCTCTGCCAGCAGTGCGTTCCACGCACCCACCACTCTCTGTGTAAAAAACGTACCCCTGACATCCCCCTTATACCTCCCTCCAATCACCTTAAAATTATGCCCCTCATGTTAGCTATTTTCGCTCCGGGAAAAAGTCTCTGACTGTCAATATATTCTTTCTTTTCCTGTATCTAAAGAGCGCTACCCCAGTGGTTTCAGTAGAGATGGGGGAAGGACCGCCATGGAGCTTTCACAGGCTTCTGAATTTCTCTCAACTGATAACCTTTGTGCTTTGGAGCCCCAGTAGCCCTGACTTGGATTGCTTGTGCTGCACTTGTGGATGGGAAATGTGAGTCTACTGTCATGAATATTAATCAACTGGATGGCAATGAATAAGGTATACAGATGTTGTGATAAACATTCATGCTTGCTTCACTCATTCCTCCCATCCATGGGCCCTGGCATATTAGTCAAAAAATAAAAAAAATGGCAGATGCTGAAAATCTGAATTAAAAACAAAAACATTTGGAAGCACTCAATGGGTTGGGCACCAACCTTTGTTTCTCTCTCCGTGGCATATTAGTCCTGCCAGTCAATGGCAGATATTAGTGCCACCTTCAAAACCCAGATCCAGTCTCTGTGTGACCTGTCATTACCAGTTGAGATGTCTATTGCCACAGTCTGTACACTTGCCTTCTGAAACTGCATATTGGAATTGGCAGCTGATAACCTTGACTCATACAGTTTACGTAAAGGTGATTACTTGTGGGTTTAAAATGCTTTGTGTTATTATCTCACATATATTCAAGTTGGACTCCGACATCTTCTTTCCCTCTGTACCTGGTAGGTTTGTCAAGATCTTAGCTATTTGCTGCTCTGCATCCAGCATTCTCAATTCAAGCACTGGCCATAGGGAGATGTATTTCTGTGTTAATCATCAGCCCATGGAGACAGCAGAATGCTTTGGCATTCAATCTCATTAATTGTCCCTTTCACCATGTTCTAATTTTACTCACTGGTACCATGAGATTGCTGTGGACGAATCAAGATGCTGGTGTCTTCCCTGGTGCCAGCAACACTTTTGTCATATGATGATACACTTTTAGATTGAATTACCTCCTCTGATGGGATTTGAGTTCTCCCATTAGGTATCCTTGCTTTTGTGTTTTGACCTTAAGCAAAGAAAGGGAAAATAGAAAGTAATAACACTTCAGAAATGTTGACTTGCAAATGAGACATTTCATGAAAGTCACAGACGTCCTCATGTCCATCAAAATAGAAGTTTATTTTTCAGAGATGTGGATATAAATATATCATCTCTGCTGGACAGTTAACCTTCCCATCAACAATGTTAAGAGATCTTGATATCCCACTGAGATCTTGTGCTATACCCTCTGTAACAGAAATCTCAGCAATTTCTTGGGATTCCAACCCTGCCTCCCTGCACCCACTGCCCACCCCCACCCCCCCACCAATGAATTGGTCCTCATCATCTCCCTCATATTTCATCCCTGAGCTGGGCCCCAAAGGGAAATCATGTTTACAGGATGCACCTTGAAGACATGAAACCTGAAATCAAAATGACTATTAAACATCCAAGTACATTTAGATGCCCTTGTGTATCCCAATCGTGTCTGCCCTCATTTGTAGAATATGAGCTGTAATTTGTTTTTCCACTGAAAAAGATATATTTATTATTTTTGGAATTTGTACAATGAAAGAAAAAATTGGTTTTGAGTAAAGATGGTACTTGAGTTTTGGAGAGGTTTGGTTTTGGAGAAACCAGTTTCGTCAGTATATAGCTGTAGAGAAAGAGAAAGAAAATGAAAGAGCCAAGATAAGTAAGTCTGAATTGATGAGGATAAATATTGCACCCAGAAACTTAATTATTTCTGACTATGTGGCATTTCATTGGGGGAAAGTCAGGGGACGGGGGTGGGGGGGGGGGGGTGCATGGGATGTTTATAGCATTTTCCTGCAGGCAGATTGCATTGATTTCCTGTGGAGATGGTGAATGGGAAAGAAGCAATTTTGCATAAAGATGAGCAAACTCTTAAGAAAATATGTGCAAGAGCAAGAAATGAAATCTTTGAAGCAGAATCAGCAATTTACAGGCTTTGTTTTATTAATTGCATGGACCTAGAATTATACATGAAAGAATTTGGAGCTGAAATGATGAAAGATGAAAATTAAAAGATGAAAATAGCACTTTGTAGGAATCTTTTTTGGCCTTATGTAAAAATGTGTGATGATCCTAATCCAAGTAGAGACACATTATTAGAATAACAGATATTATAGCTGACTAGTTCCCCTTTGAGTTCATTAATAGGAATTTACAGAAAGCCAATGTTGATGTCATATATAAACACAGAAAATGCAGTAAATATTCAGTAGTTCAGGCAGTATCTGTGGAGAGAGAAAAATTGAGTTAAAGTTAAAAGCTGATGACCTTTCATCTGAGCCACTCAGTTCTGAAGCAAACAGAAAAGGCTGCTTATTTGAAATTGTTGAATTTGATGGTGAGTCGAGAAGGCTGTAGTTGGAAGATCACATGCTATTCCTTAAGCTTACATGGGACAAAGACAGAGAGGTCAGAGAAGCACTGGGATGGAGAATTAACATTGGAGGCTCAGGGTTACCCCTTGCAGACCAAAGGACAACATGTGGGTGGAGCAAGTGGTTAGAAAGGCAAATGGTACATTGGCCTTCATTAAGAAGGAGTTTGAATATAGGAGTAAAGAAGCTTTATTGCAACTGTATGTAGCCTTGGTGAGACCACACCTGGAGTACTACTTTGGTTTCCTTACCTAGGAAAGGTTGTATTTGCCAAAGATAGAGTGCAGAAAATGTTCACCAGATCATTTCAGGTTTGGCGAGTTTGTTGCAGGAGGAAAGATTGAGTAGAGTGGGACTGTAGTGAGTATGATTCAGAAGAATGAGAGGGGTTCTTGTCAAAACTTCCAAATTCTGAAAGAGCTTGTCAGCTGAGGTGTGGTGCCTCAGCAGTGTTGAGCATTTTAGGTTGAAGACCCTTGGTCAGGAAATGAGAGAAAAGAAGTTAGTTTTAAATTGCAGAGAATGTGGGGGAGGAGAGGGAATATCTCCGATAGGGTAAGGCCAGAGTTGCTGTGGGGTCAAGTTGTAGATGTCATAGTTGACAGAGCCGTTGACCGCACCTCATCTATTTCCCGCACCACTGCTTTCACCCCCTTTCCTCCCGGACAGGACAAGGATAGAATTCCCCTGGTTATCAGCTTCTACCCAACAACCTCCATGTTCATCCTTCACAACTTCTGCCACCTTTAACTGGATTCCACCTCTAGACACAACTTCCTCATCCCTTTCAGGATTTCAAAGGGATTGTTCCCTTTCCGACTCCCTAGTCCACTCTTCTGCCCCCCATCAACCGTTCCCCATCTTATGGCACTTTCCCGTGCAGGAGGTGCAATACCTGTCCGTATACCTTGTCTCTTCCTATCATCCAGAGACTGAAGAGAAGCAGTGATTCACTTGCACATCTTTCAATCTAATGCACTATATTTGACATTCACAATTTGGTCTCCTTTACATTAGAGAACCCAGATTCCAATTGGGTGATGGCTCCACGGAGTACCTGTGTACAGTCCGCAGGGTCGACTCAGAGCTTGCTGTTGCCTGCCACTTTAATTCTCCATCCCACTCCTGCTCTGACCTGTCTGTATTTGGCCTCCTGTATTGTTCTATCAAGGCCCAATGTAAGCTTGTGGAGTAGCATGCCACCTTCAATCTATTGCAGCCTTCTGGATGAGTTGTACAAGTTCATCTAACTCATTTTCTGTGTAGAACTGGCTATTCCTGCTGTAAATCAACCAACCGTGATATTGGCTCAGTATTCCTTCCTCCATTAGCACAGCCTGGCATGCTGGGCATAATCCTACAGCACTGCATTTCCAGCTGTTCTTTGTCATTCAGTAACTGCCATTGCTTTATAACTTCTTCTCATTTTATTAATATGGTTCTTTTTCTCACTTTTTAACCCATCAACTGGATGTCCTAATCCTCATGGCAACCCTGGGTCCACCAAATCAGAGATATTCCCCTTGTCCTATCGATCCCTCTCCCATCATCTTGGCAACTTAAAACCAACTTGTTTTCCCTTTCCCGGTTCTTTGACCTAAAATATTAACCCTGTTTTTCTTTCCACAGTCGCTGCCTGACCTGCTGAGTGTTTCCAGCATGTTCTTCTTTATGTCAGACTTCCAGCAGCAGCGTTATCTAATTTTCATTTTCTGTCATGAAAATTGTTTGATCTTCTACTGCTTCTGCTGCAAGGGAAGATGAGATATTAACCTCAGATCATGCATCTTGATTGCAATATTGTTTTCCAACTCAGAGAAAATTTACCGAATTCCCAACACACAAGGCCAGTACAACACACCCAAACTTTAAGAGGTGGAGTTGGACTTTATGTGGACCCATGCTAAATGACTCTATGACTCTGTCATGATGCCACTCATGATGTTGGTCTCCTGTGGAGGTATGCAGCCAGTTAACAACTTGCCTGCAGGAATCATGTAACACAAAGTTAACATGCTGCTTGCATTGGAAGCTAAAGGCTCTGGTGACCCTGAATAATGATTCCTATGCCCAGTTTTGGGAACTACCGAATTAACCATCCTATTGTCTGAATGGATATATCTGTTTCCAGTTATGTTCCACTTGTGGTAAGATGATGTAATGCTCCATCTGGAACTTCTCATTGTTAATTTGTCACATTTTAATACCCTAACGCATTTGTCTAATTTTAAATGGCACTGCTGTTAGAACCCATAATTAGCCATGTCAGTTGTACCAAAGGGACATCAGAGAAGCAAATAGCTTCAGGTGCCTTGGACATGCGATGTAAACTACAATAAAAATGATTGAATATAATTGACTTCCAAACCATGGTGTTAGAGAAGCATGATCTTAATGAATATTTAATGAAAATAAAAACAAAACATGCTGAAAATATTCAGCAGGTTAGGCCGCATCTGTGGGAAGAGATATGGCGTTAACATTTCAGGTCGACCTGAAACTTTAATTCTGTTTCTTTTCCAACGTATGCCGCCTGACCAGCTGAATATTTCCAGCATTTTCTTTTTAATTTAGATTTCCAGCATCTGCAGCTTTTTTTGATCATGAGCTTGAAATGAATCTCAGTTTGCCTCAAACAGTTCATTAAGCACTTGATTGTATGCAATAGCACAGGTCTGGATACCTCTCACAGTCAACTGAAGCAAGGGAAAGCAATTTACTGATCTAAATTTGTAGATGTGGTACAATCGACATCTACAACTTCTTGATAAGTACTTTGAGGTTTGAGGAAATGAATATTTAAGTTTGTCAGTACTGTGAGTAGACATGCAAATCAGGAAAGCTGCCAAGCCAAAACAAAACAAAATACACTTCATTAACTATCTATTTAATCATAATCATTAATATATGGATGAAAAGTTACCTCTATTTGTCAATTGTTAAAATGAGTAAAGGGACTTTTAAAGTAACATCATCTATGCAGGGGGTATTTAACAATTGTTTTCTATGCTTTGATAAATATTTGATGCAGATGCCATTAAAACTTAACCAGGAAAATTATAAATTAATTATTTATAAAGTCATAGAGTTATTAAGTACAAAAACAGGCCCTTCAGCCCTCCTGTCCTCGTACTTATCTCTACTAATCCCATTTACCAGCACTTGGTCCATAGCCTTCTATGCCGTGGATGCTATGGCCAAGAAAGCACACCAACGTCTTTACTTCCTTAGGAGGCTAAGGAAATTCTGCATGTCCCTGATGACTATTAACAATTTTTATAGCTGCACCATAGAAAGCATCCTATCCAGAGCTTTGGTATGGTAACTGCTCTGCCCAAGACTGCAAGAAATTGCAGAGTTGTGAATGCAGCCCAGTCCATCATGCAAACCAACTTCCCCTCCAGTGACTCTGTCTACACTTCCCATTGACTCAGGAAAGCAGCCAACATAATCAGGGCCCCTTCCTACCTCAGTCATTCTCTCTTCTCCCCTCTCCTATTGGGCAGAAGATACAAAGACCTGAGAGCATGTACCTTCAGGCTCAAGGACAGCTTCTATCCCACTGTTATTAGACTCTTGAACGGACCTTTCATACACTAAAAGATGAACTCTTGATCTCCCATTCTACCTCATTGTGGCTCTTGCACTTTATTTGTCTACCTGCACTGCAACACCATATTTTGTGTTCTGTTTTCCTTTTACTACTTCCATGTAATTATGTATGGCATGATCTGTCTAGATAGCATGCAAAACAAAAGTTTTTCACTATATCTTGGTACACGTGACAGTAATAAACCAATAAACCAAATGCTTGTCTAGATACTTTTTAAATGTTGTGAGAATCTCTGTTTCCCTCATCTTATCAGGTAGTGCATTCCAAAATCCAACCACCCTCTGAGTGAAAAAAATCCTTCCTTATATCCCCTCTAAATCACTTACTACTTACTTTAAAGTTATGCCCTCTGGTTATAGACACCTCTACTATGGGGAAAATTTTACCACTGTCTACCCAATCTATGCCTCTCAGAATATTGTGAACCTCTGTCAGGTTCCCCCTCAACCTTCTCCACTCCAAAGAAAGCAAATCCAGCTTATCCAGAGCCTCCTCATAACTGAGATATTCCATAACAGGTAACATCCTGATGAATCTCCTTTGCACCCTCTCCAGATCAATCACACCCTTTCTACAGCATGGCAACCAAAGCTGCACATAATATTCCAGATGTAGCCTCACCAATGTTTTGTAAAACTGTACCATAACTTTCCTGTTCTTACATTCTATGCTCCAGGGCTTTCCTTCCTTACCACTTGTGGTGCCACCTTGAGGGATCTTGTACACCGAATCCCCTCTGTACCTCAGTGCTCCCTAGGGCCTTATGATTCATTATGTATGTCCTACCCTTACTTGACCATCCAAAATACATCACTTTGTACTTATTGGGATTAAATTCCATCTGCCATTGCTCTGCCTGATTTACCAGCTGATCAATAACACTCTATAGTCTGAGATTATCCTCCCCATTATCTGCAACACCATCAGTTTTTGTCTCATCTGCAAATTTAATTAGCCATACTTCCTACCTTAACATCTGAGTCATTAATATGCATAACAAACAGTAAGGATCCCAGTACCAATCCCTGTGGTACACCACTGGTCGTAGGCTTCCAATCACAAATGCAACCCTTCACCATCACCCACTGTCTCCTAATTAGCAAGAGACAGTCAGCATTGCTTTGTTGGTGGGAGATCCTGTCTGACTAATTTGAGTTTTTTAAAGATTTAACTAAGTATGTAATTTAGGGTAGTGTAGTTAATGTAATCTATATAGACTTTAGTAAGGCATTTGACAAATTCCACATGAAAGGCTGGAGATAAAGGTTAGAGCCCATGGGATTCAAGGCAAATTGGCAAGTTGGATCCAAAATTTCACAAAGCGCTGGAGGAACTCAGTGGGCCTGGCAACATCTATGGAGGGAAATGGACAATCAATGTTTCAGGTCGAGCTCCTTCATTTGGACCAGGTGAAGGGTCTTAACCTAAAACATTGACTGTCCATTTCCCTCCATAGATGCTGCCTGACCTGCTGAGTTCCTCCAGCATTTTGTGTGTTGCTCCAGATTCCAGCATCTGCAGTCTTTGGCATGGGAATATTGACTGTCTCTTGCTAATAGGAGACAGAGGGTAATGGTGGAGGATTGCATTTGTGATTGGAAGCCTATGACCAGTGGTGTACCACAGGGATTGGTACTATTATCAAGTCAATGTTGGATCCAACTTGCCAATTTGCCTTGGATCCCATGGTCTCTAATCTTTATCACCAGCCTTTCACGTGGAACCTTGTCAAATGTTTTACTAAAGACTATATAGATTATATCAACTACACTGCCCTCAATTATATACTTAGTTAAATCTTTGAAAAAATCAAATTAGTCAGACAGGATCTCCCACCAACAAAGCAATGCTAACTGTCTCTGCTTAATCCCTGATTTTCTACATGTGTATTGATCCTGCCCCTCAGAACATTTTCCAATTACTTCCCTATGACTAAAATAAGATTCGCTAGCCTGTAATTACATGGTTCATCCCTGCTACCTTTCTTGAATAAAAGAACTACATTTGCTGCCCTCCAGTTTTCTGGCACCTCACCAGTGGCCAATGAAAATTTAAAAATCTCTGTAGAGGCTCCAGTTATCTCTGCCTTTGCTTCCCATAGCAGCCTGGAATATATCTCATCAGGCCCTGGGAATTTATCCACTTTTTTTCTCCACCAAGATGTCCAAGACCTGTTCCTTTTTAGTGAGAATATACCCTAGACTATCACCATCCCTCTCCCCAAAATCTCCAGCTACAATGTCTTTCTCCTTAGTGAAAACAGAAGCGAAGTATTCATTTAAGACCTTGCCCGCTTTCTATGGCTCCATGTATAGGTTTCCCCTTTGGTCCCTAATGAGCCCTACTCTTTCCCTGGCTATTCGCTTGCTCTTAGTATACTTATAAAATGCCCTGGAATTTTCCTTATTCTTATCTGCCACTGATATTTCATGGCTCCTCCTTTGTCTTCCTAATCTCTTCTTTCACACTCCCCTACACTCTCTATATTTCTGAAGGGGCTCCTCCATTTTCAGTGCTCTATATCCACCACACATTCTATGTTTAATCAAATCTTTGATGTCCCTTGACATCCAGGGTTCCTTGGACTTGCTGCTTTTGTCTTTCACCCTTATGGGAACATGTTGCTCCTGAACACTCACTATTTCACCTTTAAAACACTGCCACTTAGTCGGATGTGGACTTATCCACAAGTAGCTACTCCGAGTTTAATTTGCCACGTCCGGACTCATGATGTTGAAATTAACCTTCACTCAATTCAGAACCTTATTTTCTGGACTGTCCTTAAACCTTTCCAAAACTACCTTGAAACTTACAGACTCCTGGTCACCATGTCCAAAATGCTCACCCACTGACACTTCAACAACTTGCCCAGCTTCACTTCTTAAGATTATGACTGGAACTGCACCAGCCCTAGTAGGTCTAGCTACTCCTGGCACAAGAAGCTCTACAAATGCACCTTAAAAATTCCACCCCATCTAACTCTTCCACATTAAGGCGATCCCAGTTAATACTGGGGAAGTTGAAACTTCAACTACTTTCACCACATTGCTATCACATCTCTCTGTGATTTGCCTTCATGTCTACTCCTCTATCTCCTGCTGACTGTTGGGAGGCCTGTTACATAATCCCAACAAAGTAATCACCCTTTTTTTTATTTCTAATCTCTATCCATGAGGCCTCATTTGAAGAGTCTTTGAGGACACCCTCCCTCATAACTGCAGTGATGGACTCCTTAATCACCATTGCAATGCTACCTCCTCTTTTATATCTTCCACTATTATGCCTGAAGATTCTATACCTTGGAACACTAAGATGCCAGTCCTGCCCTTCCTTCAAGCATGTCTTCATGACAGCTACAATATTGTAATCCCATGTGTTAATCAGCACTTGAAGTTCATCTGCCTCACCAGTCAAAGTCTTTGCATTAATATAGATGCAAATTATCTTATCCCTCTTCCCCTGTTTTTCTTCTATATTTGACTGTACCTTGCCCCTGGCTGTACATCCACACCATGTCCCATTACCCTGCCAAATTAGTCTAAAACCTCCCCAACAGCACAAGTAAACCTCCTTACGAGGATATGGGACTCATCCGATTTTATCTTTTGCACTCCCCATTTCTATGAGGCAGATACATTGCTTTCCCACATTTAAAACTGTTTAATGGTAGTAGACTGGGTCTTTATAATTAGATGGGCCGGATTTTGTCACAAAAGTAAGGGTGAGACTGACAGCACTTAGGGTTATTATGGCGTAAATCAGACAGAAATGTCCAGCAGTCATAAATGCACAGTTAAATGTGGAAAATAGGAAGCTGCTCTGTGACTTATTCTGCTCTGTCAGGAACTGCTCTGCGGCTATATTATTAACTGTAACTACTGAAATGCATGGAAGAGTGTGAAATTGCCCATTAGTAGGTTACCCACTAGATACCCACTGGTTACCCACTAATGTCAGAAAAGCTTTTGGCTTGCCATTCATGTGGATGTGAACTTTTAATCATTTCTTTTTATTAACAAAAATTAATACCTGAAGGAGTGCAACTCTGTATGTAAGAAGTTAACATTTAGTGCCATTATACAGTTAATGGTGCTGAACATTGAATTCTATGCATACAGAGTTGCATTCCTTCAGACCTTAATTTTTCATTTTCTTCTGTCCTTTTATCTCTCTGTTGAAATCCAATTTTCTTTCCTCTTCTTACTTTGCTTTCTTACATAACTTAGTTTGAAATTGAATAGTCAAACATGCAGCAATACTGACCAACTGTTTGGGCAGTGAACAAGTTTGCAATTTTGATTTCAAGTGGTAATTTTAGAATTACCTATCATTTCATGTTCACCTCCTGCTGAGGCTGTGAAAGGGACCTCTGGAACACATTGGGAGGCTTCTGGAACACTTCACAAAGGCTTCACTAAATATCTAACAGCAATTATTCCTTATATTGTCTGAGGATTACAACAAAAAAAGGGATAAAAATTCATCTTTGGTCACCATCATTAATCACTTATGAGAATACTGGTCCACAGTTGTACTTATCTCTGTGTAATCGGTTCATTGGCCTAAGTGACTTCAGGACAGATGAGAGGTAGTCCTGATTTATTGCTAATCCCTTGCCCAGAAGCCCTGCATTTAGTCTTTATCTTTTCAATATAGGTGGCAACAGCTCAGTCTGGCCAACAGGGTACAGAAAGGGCAATGATAGAGTGACTCACAATTGTTGACTTCTGAGAGAGGACAACATTTTTGTTTACCATGAAATCACTGCCATAATCCCAAGATGATAAGATAGATAAGATAAGATATCTTTATTAGTCACATGTACATCAAAACACACAATGAAATACATCTTTTGCGTAGAGTGTCCTGGGGGCAGCCCACAAGTGTTGCCACGCTTCCGGCGCCAACATAGCATGGCCACAGCTCCTAACCTGTACATCTTTGGAATGTGGGAGGAAACTGGAGCACCCAGAGGAAACCCATGCAGACACGGGGAGAACGTACAAGCTCCTTACAGTCACCGGTGGGAATTGAACCCAGGTCGCTGGCGCTGTAATAACGTTATGCTAACCGCTACACTACTGTGCCTGCCTGACAACATAGCATTATTGGATATCAATTGGTGCAAAGGTTGTTGGCCGACTTAACACACTGCAAGTCCATTTCAACACTTTTATCCACAGTTATGATGGAAGCAGTCAGAACAACTCTTGCTACACTCAGATTTTGGATTGTCCCAGGTGTGAAAACAGCTGTAAATGAGACTGGCCTGTTTGTGAACCTGGATTCAGATACAATTTTGGTCCTGTTTGTTAATTGCTTTAATTTGAATTTTCCTCCAGGTAGAAAAATAATGATCTGGAAGTTTAATAGTCAAGTGCTTTCTACTGAGCAGTTGAGGGGGCTCTTTACATCTATTTTCACTGATGGTTTTTCAGAAAAAAACTCATACATTACTTCTGGAAAGGTATTGAACCATTCATTCAACGCTATTTGTAAAATACTGACCAAAAAAACATCTGGTATAGCGCATGAATCATATTCATGCCTACCACATGAAAATACATTTTTGCTAGTTCTGATTAGTTTACAGGGTTGTTCAAGTAATGCCTGGCCACCCATCCCAAGCATAACGGGACCTCACTATATGTGTTGGGTTCAGACAGATCAGTTGTACATTTTGATAAAACATTTGGTTTCAGCTCACCAGCCCAACTTATTACTTTATCCAGGGAAGATTGATTTGCTTAGTATTACTACATCTGGTCTCTGTTCTTGATCAATAGCAATATATATGCAGTGCAGCAAGTTCACTTTTTTGCCGATGCTTTCCAGGTCAGATATGCAAAAAAAATTATAAGTTCCCAGGCTCAGATAAGGTTGATGTCAGGTTTTAATGGTATGCTACAGCAGACCTCCGTATTTAAATATTTAATCTGCAGAAAACTGACCAATATCTATCACAAAATATAAATGGCAGAAATGAGCCAATAAAATGAAACTTTCCTCTCATTATTGGGTTCAGCAATTACCAGAAATATTAGATAATCAAATTATTCATTTTTTCTTCCTTGTAGAGATTAGCATGTGAAACCAAAATTGTATAATCTTTGAAAATAATCACCTATTTATCAGCTAAATGGATAATGTAATGTTTAGAAGTTTCTGCTTTCACCCTCTTGCGCTGAATTCTTTTTCTGTTTCAAGTGTTGAAAATTTCATCCATCCCGTGGGGAAGTATGTCATCCTATGGAAATTCTGCCCCCTAGTGTACACAATGACTTTTATAGGCATAGCACCTACTGTGACCTCAGAATGCCCCAATGTACATGACAATCAACAACACATCACTGGAGTAAGTCACTGTAATAATGTGGGAAAATATGACGGGCAATTTGCACACAGAGAGATGTTGCAAACAGAAATGTGACACACAAATTGACAACCAAATTGCCCAAGGGATAAATATTGGCCAGAACATTGTGAGAACTCCCCTTCTCTTCCTCAAAAATCACTGTGAAGTCTTTTACATCCATTTCAAAGGGCAAATGGACCTTGGGTTACTATCTCATCTAAAAGTCAGCAGCTTTAACAGTGCAGTACCCTGTCAATACTGCATTCAAGTGTCAAGATTATTGACTCAAATCTCTAGAGTGGGATTTGAACCCACAGTATCCCAACTCAGAGGACAATGTGGTTCCCTTGAGCCAAGACTGACCTTTATGACAATGAGGAAGAATACTTTGAAATAAACATGAGCATGTGTACAACAACCTTAAAAGTAAAAGATTTTGTTTCGATGTTTTTCACAGTTTTACCAAAATCAATTATTTGGGTTCATTTTGTGTTTTACAGAAATGCTAATGTTAGTGTTGGGGGCCAGAGGAAGGGATGCAGCTGAAGGAGTCTGGTGTTGAGCTCTGAAGGTGTGTAAGTATCAGTCAAACAAGTGCAGATCAACAGAACATCTCTTTACAGTACAGAGAGAAATAACAGAGAGTGAAGTCCTATTAATAGAGTGGTACACCAATAATACCTCCAGCAGAAATGCAATGGAAAATGCAAACTAGTGTCAATTCTTCCCAAATTATTTAATATGAATTTTCTGCACAGCATTAGATTTTTCTCAAATTTACTGAAAAATATGGAACTATCACCTCCACTTATTATTATTTCCTTGTTATTTAGAATTTTTACCTCCACATATTATCCTCCTCTTGATCTATTATCCTGCATCATTTTATAGCAAGCTGTGAATGGCCTATTACAATACATTGGGCTACTTTCCAACAGTCTTTAGTCAAGCTGTGCAAATGCCTGCCAGACGCTCCTTATGAATAGTTAATGAAGGTAATCTCAGTAAATCCCACATCAGCCACACTGTTTCACGAGTACAATTCAATATTAAATGTTTCATAGGCAAGCCTGTGCTTTCTCTGGAGACAGATTTAATCTCATCCGCAACATTTTAGGGATAATTCACCACTCAATAAACAATGAACTCACACCATTGAGGTTTGTGATGTAAATAGTGTGACATGGCAATCACATCCTCCTGTTGTCTCTGAACAGGCACTGAACGCATCCACCTACACATTAGATGCATTTACACAAATCTTGAGTGCAAATTATGCTTAACAGTGGTTTTAACCAAGGTAAATCTTGCAAATTTCTATAGATGGAGAGTATTCTGACTGGTTGCATCATAGTCTGAATTGGAGGCTCCAATGTACAGGACCGCAAGAGGCTGCAGAAGGTTGTTGACTCAGCCAGCTCCATCACGGACACAACTCTTCCCACCATCGAGGGCATCTTCAAGAGGTAGTGCCTCAAGAACCATAGAACCATAGAACCGTAGAACAATACAGCACAATACTGGCCCTTCAGCCCACCATGTTGTGCCGACCTTTAAACCATGCCTAAGACTATCTAACCCCTTCCTCCCACATATCCCCCTATTCTAAGTTCCTCCATATGCTTATCTAACAATCTCTTGAAATTGACCAATGTATCAGCCTCCACCACTACCCCAGGCAGCGCGTTCCATGCACCAACCACTCTCTGGGTGAAAAACTTCCCTCTGATATCTCCCTTTGTCGTCCCGAAATCAATTACCCTATCCGTCCGCTGTAAATAACACAGTGCCACGAGGTCAATTCGAACAAATACCTTTATTAGCGGTGCACCGCTAGGAGAATTCTCTTCAGCACTCACTAAGAGTCGCTCCTAAGTTCTCCCGGTACAAAGGGGTAGACAGAGATTTATACAGGTATTGTCACGCACACTTTAATGAGTCAGGTGCCGGAGTTCTTGGTTGAGCAGGAAACGGACAAAGGGCTACTGCAGATGGACAAAGAGCAGCCTCACACCATAGGTTCAGCTAATCATTTTGCAATCGGGTGAGACAAAGGCAGGTATCACCTTCATTGTTTGAGACAGCCTTCCCATTTCCTGTTAAGATTGACCATCATCTCCATAGTTAAGCATAATGGGAATCCAATTAAGTTCCAGACACAGCAATTACCACACAGCACCCAGCCCAGGAAAGCAGTGGTGTGGCTGTTCTGGCCTGAAGGACACTTTTTAAATCAGTATTTCAAGCAGCCATAATTCTCATCCGTCTTAAGATATCAATACAGTTCTAGTTTATTAATCCTACACCTCCTCACCTTGAACTTCCCACCCATTACCTTAAAGCCATGCCCTCTTGTACTGAGCATTGGTGCCCTGGGAAAGAGGCGCTGGCTGTCTACTCTATCTATTCCTCTTAATATTTTGTATACCTCTATCATGTCTCCCCTTATCCTCCTTCTCTCCAAAGAGTAAAGCCCTAGCATCCATCACTAAAGACCTTCACCATTTGGGACATGCCCTCTTCTTATTGGGGAGTAGTTACAGGAGCCTGAAGACCCACACTCAATGCTTTAGGAACAACTTCTTCCCCTCTGCCATGAGATTTCTGAATGGTCCATGACCTCATGAGCACTGCCTCATTATCCCTTTTTATCTTGCACTATTTATTTATTTTGTAATTTATAATAATTTTTATGCCTTTGCACTACTGTTGCTGCAAAACAACAAATTTCATGTCATATGTCAGTGATATTAAACCCGATTTTGATTCTGGATATCTCTTCTGGGTGATATTGTGCCCAGCAGGAAGTTAGCCCAAGTACCTCCATACCCAGTTCATCAGTGTATGGCTGACTATTGCCTGGCATCAATTGCTTACCTAATCATAAGTTTCCCAACACACATTTCCTCCACTGCCAGCATAAAGTAGAGCTTCTGGAGGCAAACCACAATCTTCTCTCTTCACTCACTAATATGTGAAGAGCACATCCTGCAGGGATTGGTAATGAGGTAGAAGTTAAGGGGTCAACACTGTCACATCATTATCCTGAAGACAACAACTACCAGCTTTCCGATTGTCAGCATGGACTCCCATCACTAATCACAGCCTCTTTATATAGACCACTACTGAGCTGTATAAAGGGCCAGACCATCATGTGTTAGGCACTGAGACACTGCAGAGTACTGTGTCTCCCTTCCCCCATATTCTCCATCCCTTTCATGGCAGTTTTCTCTACTGCTGGTCAGTGGCAGCTGTGGGGAGCATTCATTAGCGCTGATGCTCTTCCCAATGGATAGCGCAACAATGACATGGCAACTGTGAGCCCAGCATATATCTTCTGACATGAGCCAATCAGATCCCTCTCTGTCCTTAACAGATGTTAGCCCTATTTCATAAATTTCTTCAGAGAAATCTGAGTGGGTGTTATCACTACACTCAGCACACATTTAATGCACCAAAAAAAGGTAAGGTACAATTTCTGAGCAATCATTGTAACAAATCACTCGACTCAGGCTAACAACCTTCAATCAGCTTGTTTTAAGAAGTAAACTTATACAGAAGGAAATTGATAAAGCAGCAGTTGAAAAGAGTAACATTATGCCATGAATTATCATTTTTTGGTACCATTGATATACTCACCACATGAAGTTAGGCCTGGCAGTAGAGACCCCAAGTATCCATTTAATTGTGTGATAATTATTAATGCAATGCCGTCGATATCTGGCCCAGAAAGAAAACAATTTAAATATTTTCAAACACTAGATTTCTCAGTGAAATTGTAAAATGTTTACTTTTTGAAAAGATATTATCTTTTCTTTCTAAGAGACTGCAGATGCTGGAATGTGGAGCAGCAAACAATTTGCTGGAAGAATTCAGTGGATCAAACAGCATCTGTGGGGGGGGGGGGGAGAGAGGGGGCACATGATGCAGGGTCTTGACCTGAAGTGCTGACCATCCCTCTACCTCCACAGATGCTGTCTGACCCGCTGACGTTCCTCCAGCAGTTTGTTTTCTGCTCACATTACAACATCTGCAGTCCCTTGTATCTCAACAATAGCATCCTTTTAGCTTTCCTAATTATTTGTTTTTCTTGCTTACTAGCCTTTTGTGAGTCATGCACTAGGATACAATTTCCTCCACGTTTCAGAGTTTTGCAAACTCTCTCCATTCCTTTCTCAATCATTAAATCTCTTTGGGTGAGGAGATAGAACATTGGTCTCATATTTCACAAAGTCTTCACGTATCCTTGTCCCCCATTACCACCTGCATTCCTTCCAAGTTATACAGAAAACAATTTTGAGGTGTAGCATGTAGGAAATACACCAAGATCAGATCAAATAAAATCAGACTCAGTAAAAATCTGAATGTAATGAATCCCTTACAAGTGAAACCCTGACAGACACGGACTGGCCATTTCTAAGCAGCCAACAGAGTCAAGTGTCTCTGTACTTAACTTTGGAGAAGGCGGAAATTCTGAATGCTGTGAACAAGAGGTTTAGGAAGCTTGATGAGTCAAATCACCTTCTGGCTGGCTATTTGCATGTTCTAAGATTTGGATATCAGCAGGTCAGCCCAAAATAATCATTCTAATATCAGTTAGAGAACTCCAAGAAAATCTAAGTATCCTTTATTTAATTAATAATTGGGAAAGCCTAAAGTTCCCATAGCTTTGAACTAAAGCCTGATTCTACATTTAATTAAATGCCAAAAGGAGAGATTAGGTTTCCCTTGCATTATAAACTCAAAAATCTAGCCAAGTAAATGTTTTAATAGCACAACTAACAGAGATCTGAATCATAAAGGGACAAAGTACGTTGTCACCGTATTGATTATGCACTGCAGTCTCTGTGAAGCTCACTGATGCCAGAAAGCCTCACGTCCGTTGGAATCCCAAGGCAGTCTGACATCGTGACACTTCCACATGGAATACTTGGTCAAGTGCACAAAGTTAAAATCTTGAAGTTGACTATTTTGAAATAAAGGTAGAGTATATTGGAGGAAACACAGCTGAGATGTACCAAAATGATACTGGGACTCCACAAAGATTAGGTTACAAGGTGAGATTGCAATAAAAAACAAAGTTAAATTCCTTCTAAATGTTGGTTACATTAGTGTAATATGATTGAAGTTTTCAAGATATTAGGGAAATCTGTTAGAATAGATAGAAAGAGAAAGAGATATTAGGGTAATGTGTTAGAACAGATAGAGAGAGAAACTCGACAACTCCTTTTTCCGCTACAGATGCTGCTCGACCTACTGAGTTCCTCCAGCAGATTGTTTGTTGCTCCAGATTCCAGCATCTATAGTCTCTTGTGTCTCTACTTCTGCTGGTTGGGCACTCTAGAAGAGGCTGAATATTAAAGACAGAGCTTGCAGGATTGAAGTCAGAACATATTTCTACATGAAGAAGCTGGTTAAAAATTGGAACTTCTCTGCAAGCAGTGTTTGATTCTGTATCAATTATTATGTTTAAATCTGAGATTGCTGGATTTTTGCTAACTAAACCGTGAAATAACTTTATTATGTAAAATGGGAGAATGATGAGTAAATGAAGTCTGAGTTACAAACCATGAGCTCACTGAATGGTGGAAGAGGATACGGGGATTAAATGGCCTAACCCTATTTCCATGTTACCGTGTTTGACACAGGCATTGGATTGAGAACATGGAGGAGGGAAGGAGTTATAAGGAGTCAGAAGGGAAATTTTGAAAGGGTAGAGGGGGCCTTCTGATTGTGAGTGGAAGGGGAAGGGTGACATACAAAACAGGTGAACTAAACCTGGTAGGCGATCTACTTAATCCAGCAATCGTAATCCCTTTAGCCTCTGGAAAACTGGCAGGACAGTATTACATTTAAAATGATGGTTAATTCTAAGCCATTCCATCTCATTGCAATAACTACATTAGGCATTTGCTTTGAATGATATTTCTTTTCAGCTGTGGCTGGAACTAGAGCTTAGGTCCTATCCAGAATTAATTTGCCTATCTGTATCACCTTTATAAGTACTCCAAAAGCAGCATTGGAGGGAATCAAAGCCATTTCTGATTCACTTAGGTGTATATGGTTTCACCAGCTGTCTTTTCAGGCTTATCCATGCAAGTACAGAAAATATTTTGGGAAAGTTTATTGAAAAATATTGCAATGACAGCATTGTCATTGGGATGTTTTGTAATTATCCTTTTGGCAGCAAGAATGCTTCATTTATCCTATCCAATTTTGGACCACTTAGATAGTTTTTGCAAGGACATCTGTGTAGTTACTAAACACTACTCACCCTGGAAAGAAGAAATTTATAGTTCTTCACCATTTACCGTCTTAAAGGGTTTAGAGTTCTTCACCATTTACAGTCTTAAAGGATATTGCTTAGAATTATTTTGTTGCATGTAGCACCTTACAGAACATGACATATTTTATGGCATTATAGTTATCTTGTCAAAGGAGAGCAGTGACCGTCAGATAGTGCAAACGCTTGAGCAAACTTATGAATAATAAAGTAATAATAAGATGTGAATAACATTGAGTATGTCATAGAGTTATACAGCACAGAAACATGCCCTTTGGCTCAACTCGTCCATGCTGACAAAGTTGTCAACTTGAATTAGTCCCATTTACCTACATTTGGCCCACATCCCTCTAAACCTTTCCTATCCATGTACCTGCCTAAATGTCTTTTAAAGATTGTAACATCTCTACCACTAACTCTGGCAGCTAATTCCATTTACCCACCACCCTCTGTCTTGGAAAAGTTGCCCCTCAGATCCCTTTCAAATCTTTCCCTTCTCACCTTAAACCTATGCCCTCTAGTTTTAGACTCCCCTACCCTGGAAAAAACTGTGACCATTCACTTTATCAATGCCCCTCATGATTTTATAAACCTCCATAAGGTCACCCCTCAGCTTCCTACGCTCCAGGGAAAAAAGTCCCAGCCCATCCAGTTTCTCCTTATAGTTCAAGTCCTCCAGATCTGCTAACATCCTTTTGAATCGTTTCTGCATGTTTTCCAGGTTAATGACATCCTTCGTGTATCCAGGCATCTAGAACTGCGCATATTACTCCAAGTGTGGTCTCACCAATGTCTTGTACAGCTGTAACATGACATCCGAACTCTTGTACACAATGCCCTGACTGATGAAGGCAAGCGTGTTAAATGCCTTCTTCATCACCCTGCCTACCTGTATCTCCACTTTCAGGAAACTATGCACCATTTACAGTCTTAAAGGATATTGCTTAGAATTATTTTGTTGCAGCACTTTTAAGGACCCTACCATTTACTGTGTAAGTTCTGCCCTGGTTTAAATGACCAAAGTGCAACACCTCACACTTGTCTGAGTTAAATTCTATTTGCCATTCCTTGGTCCGATTCCCAAGTTGGTCTAGATTCCTTTGTAAACTTATATAACCCTTTTTACTGTCCACTACACCACCAATTTTGGTGTCATCTGCAAACTTAGTAACCATGTTAACAACATTGTCATCCAAATCATTAATATAGATGACAAACGACAGGGGGCCCAACAATGATCCCTGCGGCATACCACAAGTCACAGGCCTCCAATCTGAAAAACAACCCCCCACTATCACCCTCTGCCTCCTTCAACCAAGCCAATTTTGTATCTAATTGGCTAAGTCAACTTGGATTCCATGTGATCTGACCTTCCAGACCAGCCTACCATCTGGGACCTTGTCAAAGGCCTTTTTATAGACCACATCTACTACCCTGCCCCAGTCAATCCTCTTGGTCACCTCTTCAAAAAACTTAATCAAATTTGTAAGGCATGATTTCCCACACACAAAGAAATGCTGACTATCCCTAATCAGTCCTTACTTTTCCATATGCTGGTAAATCCTACCCTCAGAATCCCCTCCAGTAACTTTTTCACCACTGATATTGGGCTCATTGGCCTGTAGTTCCCTGCCTTATTTTTGCAGTCTTTCTTCAATAAAGGCATAAAATTAGCCACCCTCCAATCTTCAATTGACTTATACTATGATCCAGCACAAAATCAGGCCATTAGGCCAAAATTAGGATGTTTAATTAACTGAAGCTTATACCCATTTCTCGGGCACATGATGCTTTTCTGGAGCATCTATGCAGCTTTGATACACTACACACTAAACCAAGATGCTATTCTGAAGGGTCTCAACAACAATGTAAAAAATAAAAAGGCAACATCTGAGTTTCAATGTAGTGATTCATGTTCACAGCTGTGCATCAGGAATTTGATTATTGTAGACCATTTTCCTGATCAATTAGCTGTCCATTCTTTGAGTTGGAATTGGGGATTCCACCCAGATACTCCATACACTTCCCCTCATGCATTAACTTCTGCAATAGGAACACAGCAAGAGGGCCTGAAAATGTGCCTAAAGTGGAACTTTAGTGCCAGTTGTAATCACTTGGATCTAAGCAAACTGCATGGGGAGATGCAGTGCTTTCATCTATGATCACAGCTATCGTTGTCTTGCAAAGAGCAAAGCTTAAGTGGAATGGCGAGCCTGTGAATAATTACATGCACACTTCTTCCTGAGAGGTAAAGTTTGATCAAACTAACTGGAGACTACTTTGGAAACTGAGTACTGTGTCCAGTTCCGGTCACCTCATTATAGGAAGGATGTGGAAGCATTAGAAAGGGTGCAGAGGAGATTTACGAGGATGCTGCCTGGATTGGAGAGTATGGATTATGAGGAGAGACTAAGGGAGCTAGGGCTTTACTCATTGGAGAGGAGGAGGATGAGGGGAGACATGATGGAGGTATACAAAATATTAATAGATAGAGTAGACAGCCAACGCCTCTTTCCCAGGGTACCAATGCTCAATACAAGAGCGCATGGCTTTAAAGTAATGGGTGGGAAGTTCAAGGGAGATATCAGAGGGAGGTTTTTCACCCAGAGAGTGGTTGGTGCATGGAATGAGCTGACTGGGGTAGTGATGGAGGCAGATATGTTGGTCAAGTTCAAGAGATTGTTAGATAAGCATATGGAGGAATTTAAAATAGGGGGATATGTGGGAGGAAGGGGTTAGATAGTGTTAGGTGTGGTTTAAAGGTCGGCACAACATGGTGGGCCGAAGGGTCTGTATTGTGCTGTATTGTTCTATGGTTCTATGGCCATGGCAAGGGCAAATTTTGATTGATTAATTATATGTAATGTAAAAAATAGTGCTAATTTTGAAAAGCATTACCCTGACGATTTGCTGCATTTTGGAAGTTTAAAATTTACAAAGCACATGACAAGAGTCTACATCGTAATCAGTAAAGTTACATCTTATAAGGATTTTTGTTCTTCTGCATGTATTTTTTCTGCATTTGCTAACAATAGATTTAAATATTATATTTTCTGATGCTGCAAAACAAAATTGGACTAATAGTTTACACTTTAAAGAGTTAAGTATGCCAAATACATTTTCAAAGCTTTTTAAGGTTGATTGTGTCTTCAGAAATTGAGAAAGCACATCGAGCTAGAGGTTCTTCTGAGTTTTCACTGTGTTTCCCAAAGCTCATTTGGATCCCATTTGGTTGTGCCTTTCTCCTTCCTTTATTTGTTTCAAATGTTATCCCATAAACTGTCTGAGGTGGTGTAAGGGTTGGGTGTGACAGCTTTTGTTCTGCACCTCATTTCCCAAACTGCCCAAAATTCACTCCCATTTAAAGTCCTCAACCCAACCCCCGTTTGAGAACTGGCCAATTTTAACTGCTGGGCCTCATTTAGATTCTGAACCCAATTGCCCAGTTGAAATCAGTTAGAAAAAGCTTGGCTTCTGGCAGGTCAAGCTTGTTTGGCCACAGTCTACCTGGGTAGGTCACGTTTGGAAAACATTGGGCCTGGTCTATCAGTAGGTAGGGGAGACTAACTTTTTCTTGGACACACAACATAGAACATAGAACAGTACAGCACAGTAACAGGCCCTTCAGCCCACCATGTCTGCGCTGACCATGACTGCCTCCTTTTCATCCGTGTCAGACTTCACTGAGTGGAACGGTGGCTGCTTTCATTCTGCAGGTCACTAAACTGCCATCTGGTAGTTAATTGATCAGTAGAATCCCTAGATAGATATGAGAATTGGAAACTCAAGGAAATTACCAATGGAATTAGTTTGGTAGAGAGTAAACAAAAAAGCAGCAGGCAAAAATCTGAAAAAAATAGAGGACTGTCAATGTCTGTAAAGAGAAATGTTTGATTTAGTGCTGTGCTTACTAGATTTGGCACTGAGCTTGAATGAACGAAGCATAAAACTGAAATGATGCCAGGAGCTTAGTGGAATTAACTGAGGTGCTGCTGAGGGCTTAGCTGGTTAATAACGTCAGTCACAAGGATCATCATGACATTTTTTCTTGGCCAAATCACGCGATTTTACTAACTTCAAGATATTTACATATGTTAAATCCAAATCAAATGCTTGTTGTTGTTCTAATGGGATAGTTTCTTTAACCCCTGACAGATTCTGCTAATGTGGAAAACTTTCTTGAGATAATGTATATTTTTCAAAAAGCAAAGATGTTCTCTTGTCTAATTTCATATGCATAAGGGTGAAAATATTGTGATAATTTCATACCTGTTACTTCTTCTCTGAGCTTCATGAGTGAAAGGGAACAGAGACTAGGGTTCAAGAGAGAGAGAAAAGTAATAGATGGGGAGGAAAATGGATATCATTGCACTTGTTTTGAAGACTATATCCTGTACCCAATGGAGGTGCGATAGGTGTCTGACTGCATTAAACAAATTTCCTGACAGTGTTTCAGACAGATATTGTGAGGTCTAATCCCTACTTAAGAAAGAGATAAAATACAAAATAATAGGCCCATTAATCTAACATCAGTTGTGGGAAAATTACTAGCAACTGTTATTAAGGACAGGTTGTGCGTATTTGTCCAGGTGTGAGCTGATCATAGTGGCCCAGCGCAGGTCTGTAAGAGGTCATATATGTGTAATGAAATGAGTTGATTTTATTATAACATGACCAACGTGGAAGATAAGACATGTCTATAGATGCCATTTGTATTGACCTCTAGGAGGCATTCAGCAAGGTTCCATACTAGAGATTGTCAATAAAAATGAGAGTGCATAGAACTGAAGATAACTTGTTGACTTAGAAAAGGAATTAATTAGAAGGTTGGGGGAGAGCATAAAGACAATGGAAATGTAGTCAAATTGGCGGGATGGAATAAATGGATGTTGTCCCATCCCACACCCCTCCCCCACCCACCTGAATGTCCATATTTGGAGCACAGATTTTCACTAGATCTATCAATGCCTTGGATCAAGGAATAGAGAGCTGTACGTTTGCTGACGCACTAAGTTGTGGGACAATACAACGCTTGTTAGAATTTCTAGTTCATTATCTTTTCTTATTTACATTTAATTCTTTTTATTGAAATATGTAAATAAGAATAAATAAAGTATCTTTGACAGGAATATTTTGGAAGAGTTGGGTCATGAGAAAGTAAACAAATATTTGACTTAAGGGGTTCCCGCTTGTCTGCTTGTGGTAATATCCTCATGAACACACTGAGACATAGCTTATGTATATACAAAGAGGTAGAGGTTTATCAACAGGAAAGCACCCTCAGCACCATTTATGTGTTGAGTGGTTTAGCTGACTGAATATCTGTGGTACTCCTATTATTGAGAAACATACGCACAGCATAATCCCACTCCTCAGTAAGATAATAATATGAACAGTGACATGGCTACAGAGAAAATCATTTTCAATACTCACAGATATATTAGAGAGAGACAAATGGGATGGTGGATTAAGAGTGACAGCAGAATACGAAGGACTCAGATGTTGAGGAGCTCTCTCTGGAGGGAAGAGAAGGAGTGATGAGGTGCTGTTCATCCTTCTTACTAACTACTTTGGCACAGTGACAGTTATTATCGAATGAGAATTCTGTAAAGGACCTTAGGATGTATTTCAGTTGAGGAAAGATGCCGCATAAATTGTTGGATGGTTCTTGTGTTTTATTTCACAGGCAGTATCTGAGCTGGCCAGCTGCTGCTGACTAATTCATTGACATCCTCGAGGTCTGTAAGGACTTTCCCACTTGATGTGAAGTAGCTTTGACATTTAGCTTCTGTGTGATAGGATTCATTCAGGACACTGAATTCAGCTCATTCCGACATGAAGCAAATTATACACAAGTAGCTAGAATTAATAGCCAGGAGCAGGCCTTTCAGCCCAAATGAACTCTGCCAGTGGTTCTAATCTTTGACCCATCTTACTGCATCTAACCATATCAGCAAAACCTTCCATTTACCATTTCTCCTTCATATCTAAGCAGCTCGTTCACAAACCTGCTGTCATGTTTGAACCCTCAGACAAGCCACCACATAGCTGTGTCATCACCAAGGCAGCATATTTCTGCCTCTGTGATATCACCAGTCTCAGACCATCTGCTGCTCAAATCCTCCTTCCTTCCTTTGTTAATGTGTTTCTGGCTGCCCGCCTGCACTCTATCTGAGAGTAACTTGTGGTTTTTGAAAAGTTTGCTGCCTGTGTCCCGAGCTACATCAAGTTTATGACTTACATTGGCTCCTAATTAGGCAGCAATTCTATTTAAATATTCACTTCCCTGTTCTCAGATCCCTTCATGGTCTCCCCCCTCTTTAGCACTGTAATTTCCTCTGACCCTTCAATCTTCAAAATTCCTGCTCCTGTCCAATTTTGCCCTTTGAGAATCTATGCATTTACCTGAACTGGCATAGATACTTTCAGCTGGCGCTGCCTCATACCTGAAATTCCCTTCTTAAACCTTCTTGTCTCTTTACCTCTCTTTCCTCCTTTAAGGCACGCCTTAAAACCTACCTCTTTGACCAAGTTCTTCTGTTCTAAAGTTTCTTTGTTCGGCAAATGTTTTTGTGAATGTTCCTTGACATGTTTTACTGAGCTAAAATTTTTACAATGCTAAAGTTGCTATGAAGTTGTGACAATGACATTGTATCCACATCACCCATAGATGCTTTCATGCTATTTACATTGACTACTTCTGGTGGCAAGGAGTTCCGCATTCTAACCATTTCTGGGTAAAAATGCTTCTCTTGAGCTACATCCTATGTTGCCTTATGTTTATGAACCCAAGTGCTGAAGTCCCTCAAAACAGGTTAACCAATCAGGATTCAAAAGAATTTATTTTACTGTCATAGATTAATGTTAAATATTGGGTATAGAAGCATTTACTGGGTATGGCTGGGTGTAATGAAGGTCATTAACAAATAGGTACTTAACAAATAGAAGTGACATATGCATTTCAGTGCAAGACTGTGTATTAATTGAAACAGTGATCAGTATCTGAGATTAATACAGCTGTTGGAGTTGCTTTTAAGTTAAGTCCCTTGATGGCTGCCAAGCTAACAGTAGCCAAGTCCATATGCTAGTCTGTCATTGGGAATTTGAATGATGGGATGATGTTATGTGTACCAGTTAGATCTGTTCCACTTGATCATGCTTTATGTATGAGTGATATAATATTGGTGTAGTGATTAAATTACAAGATTAACAATGCAGAAACTGGGACTGAAAATCCAGGGAAGTGAGTGTCATGGAGTAAGAAAATCGTACATACAGTCTGTTGTCAGGTCAAACAGAAGGATAGTTACTTGATCAGTCTTTCACTTTAGAAGCGAGAGAGGCCAGTTCATCTCAACAGTGCAGACTACATACTCTCTCCCCAGTTGCTTAAAGATAAAGTACAATATCTCCACCAAAACACAGGCTTTCAGCTATCACTACTTGATAAACTCAAGAACAGTCACTTCTGACATCACTCTGACTGTGTGATCATTATGTGCTTATAGATTGGTATTTGTTTATTATTGTCACTTGTACCGAGGTACAGTGAAAAGCTTGTCTTACAAACCGATCGTACAGGTCAATTCATTACACAGTGCAGTTACATTGAGTTAGTACAGAGTGCATTGATGTAGTACAGGTAAAAAAAAAACCATAGAACCATACAGCTCAAAACAGGCCCTTCAGCCCACCATAAACAATAACAGTACAGAGTAAAGTGTCACAGCTGCAGAGAAAGTGCAGTGTAATAAGGTGAAAGGTCACAACAAGGTAGATTGTGAGGTCAGAGTCCATCTCATCGTATAAGGGAACAATTCAATAGTCTTATCACAGTGGGGTAGAAGCTGTCCTTAAGTCTGGTGGTACATGCCCTCAGGCTCCTGTATCTTCTACCCGATGGAAGAGAAGAGAAGAGAAGAGAGAATGTCCCGGGTAGGTGGGGTCTTTGATTATGCTGGCTGCTACACCAAGACAACGAGAGGTAAAGACAGAGTCCAAGGAGTTTAGGTTGGTGTCCGTGATACGCTGGGCTGTGTCCACAACTCTCTGCAGCTTCTTGCGGTCTTGGGCAGAGCAGTTGCCATACCAAGCCATGATACATCCAGATAGGATGCTTTCTATGGTGCATCGGTAAAAGTTGGTGAGAGTCAAAGGGGACAAACCAAATTTCTTTAGCCTCCTGAGGAAGTAGAGGCACTGGTGAACTTTCTTGGCTGTGGCATCTACATGGTTTGTCCAAGACAGGTTGTTGGTGATGTTCACTCCCAGGAACTTGAAGCTGTCAACCCTCTCGACCTCAGCACCATTGATGTAGACAGGTGCATGTACACTGCCCCCTTTCCTGAAGTCAATGACCAGCTCTTTAGTTCTGTTGACATTGAGGGAAAGGTTGTTGTCATGACACCATTCCACTAAGCTCTCTATCTCCTTCCTGTACTCCGACTCATCGCTGTTTGAGATATAGCCTACAATGGTGGTATCATCTGCAAACTTGTAGATGGAGTTAGAGCAGAATCTGGCCACACAGTCATGAGTGTCTAGGGAGTAAAGTAGAGGGCTGAGGATGCAGCCTTGTGGTGCACCAGTGTTGAGAATAATCGTGTCGGAGGTATTGCTGCCAATCCTCACTGATTGCGGTCTGTTTGTTAGAAAGTCAAGGATCCAGTTACAGAGGGAGATGTTGAGTCCTAGGTCTCGGAGTCTGGTGACAAGCTTGCTTGGAATTATTGTATTGAAGGCAGAGCTGTAGTCAATAAACAATAGTCTAATGTATGTGTCTTTACTGTCCAGATGCTCCAGAGCTGAGTGAAGGGCCAGAGAGATGGCACCCGCTGTGGACCTGTTTTGGCGATAGGCGAATTGCAATGGGTCCAGGTTGTCTGATCTGGTGGTCATATGGCTAAAGTATCCCTTTGTTCAGTTAAGGCCTCGATTGCCGTAACGATGGTACCAGGACCAGGCCTAGTACCTCCAGTTACTACATTCCTCACAGGGCTTTCTGGTATTTCTTATCTTGTACTCTAATGCACAGACTAGGTCTGACCTATTTCAGGCGCAAAGATACTCTTTATCTACATCATGCTTCATAATACAATATACAAGTTAACCTTTCAGGCTATGTCCCTGTTTGAACACCATAGGAGGTCAAATCCTACCACGGATTATTTTTTTTAAGAATTTGAATTATTGGAAATGATTGTTATTAAAATATAATCTGGTTTTCTAATGCCCCACAGGAAAGAGTACCCTCCTGCAATCCTTGATTGGTCTGGCCTATATGTAACTCCAAGCTCACAACAATGTTATTGACTCTGATATAGCCAGGTAAACTATTTAATTATATCTGACCTGCTATGTTAAAACTGAAGAAAGACAATACTTGACAGATCACCCAGCAATGACCCAGATACCAAACTCAGACATGGCTAACTTACTCCCATCCCTTGCAAAGTCCTCCTTGCAAACATCGGCGGACTGGTGTCTAAATTTCCTGAGCTGTTACACAGTCTGGTCATGCAGCAGCCTGACATAATCATCCTCTCAGAATTATACATCATAGACAACACACTAAGCTCATCCATGACATCACTGGGTATGTCCTATCCCACAGGCAGCATAGGTCCACCAAAGGGGGGGTGACATGGAGGTTTCTAGATAGGAGGGACCATGGGTTCAACATGGCACATGGTCAGAAAATGGGTAAGGAAACTTTCTCCTTATTATAGTCGATCTCTCCCCCCAGGCCCTACCCCCAACCCTTAGCTAATGAATCAGTGCTCTTCCAATGTTGAACATGCAACGCCCGTGCCAGTGCCGAGTCCGCCATCATCAACATCCTGGGGATCATATTGATCAGGAACTCAACTAGATCAGTCACACAAATACTGTTGCTATAGACTGCATATCCATTGGCAAGTGACTCATCACCTGATGCATCAGATACTTTTTGGTACTGGTATTGGTTTATTATTTTCACTGGTATTGGTATTGGTTTATTATTTTCACTTGTACCGAGGTACGTTGAAAAACTTGGCTTGCATACCATTCATACAGATCAATTCATTACACAGTGCGTTGAGGTAGTACAAGGTAAAACAATAATAGAATGCAGAATAAAGTGTAACAGCTGCAGAGAAAGTGCACTGCAGGTAGACAATAAGATGCAAGGTCATAACGAGGTCGATTGTGAGGTTAGGAGTCCATCTTATCATACTACGGAACTGTTCAATAGTCTTATAACAACAGGCTAGAAGCTGTCCTTGAGCCTGGTGGTACGTGCTTCTTCTTGTATGCTTCTCGTTTTGTATCTTCTGCCCAATGGGAGGGCTGAGAAGAGAAAATGTCCGGGGTGGGTGGAGTCTTTGATTGTGGTGTCTGCTTTACTGAGGCAGTGAGAAGTATAGACAAGAGTCCATGGAGGGGAGGCTGGTTTCTGTCATGTGCTGAGCTGTGACCACAACCCTCTGCAGTTTCTTGCAGTCCTGGGCAGAGCAACTGTCATACCAACCTGTGATAAAAATTGGTGAGGGTCAAAGGGGACATGCCAAATTTCTTTAGCCTCCTGAGGAAGTAGCAGCGCTGGTGAGCTTTTTTGGGCATGGCATCTACATGGTTGGACTAGGACAGGCTATTGTTGATGTTCACTCCTAGGAACTTGAAGCTTTCAACCTTCTCGACCTCAGCACCATTGATATTGTCAGGAGCATGTGCGCTGCCCTCCCCCCTTCCTGAAGTCAATGACCAGCTCTTTTGTTTTGCTGATATTGGTGTTGTCATGGCACCATGTTACTAAGCTCTCTATCTCCTTCCTGTACTCCAACTCATCATTATTTGAGATACTGCCCACTACGGTGGTATTGTCTACAAACTTATAGATGGAGTTAGAGCAGAATCTGGCCATGCAGTCATGAGTGTATAGGATGTAGAATAGGGGGTTGAGGATGCAGCCTCGTGAAGCACTAGTGTTGAGAATAATCGTGCCAGAGATGTTGTTGCCTAACCTTACTGATTGCGGTCTGTTGGTCAGAAAGTCAAGGATCCAGTTGAGAGGGAGGTGTTAAGTCCCAGGTCTGGTGATGAGTTTGCTTGGAATTATAGCATCGAAGGCGGAGCTGTAGTCAATAAACAATAGTCTAACATAGATGTCCTTAAGGGTGGGAACCTCAGATTAAAGCAGAGGTTAAAAATGTCTGCAAATATCCCCACCAGCTGATCTGTACAGGATCTGAGGACACGGCCAGGACACCATCCGGGCCAAATGCTTTCTGTGGGTTCACTCTCTGCAAGACTAATCTTACATCCTCAATGGTGACCGTGGGTTCAGTTGCATTGGAGGCTGTCAGCATGGGTGGTGACAGACCAATCCCCTTCTGTTCAAAATGTGCATAGAATGTATTAAGCTCATCCGGAAGGGATGTGCTGTTGTTGGTGATGCTGCCTGACTTCATTTTGTAGTCTGCTATAGCATGTAAGTCCTGCCACAACTGATGGCTGGTCTGGGACTCAATTTTGGACTGGTATTGTCTCTTGGCATCTCTGATAGGGAAACGGAGATCGTATTTCAATTTCTTGTAGAGGTCAGGATCACCTGATTTGAATGCTGTAGTCCTGGAGTTCAGTAAGGAGTGGATCTCCCAGTTCATCCATGGTTTCTGGTTTGGGAACACCCGTATTGTCCTCTTTGGTACACAGTCCTCAACACACTTGCTGATAAAGTCCGTGATGGTGGTAACATACTCATCTAGGCTGCCAGCTGAGTCCTTGAATGTGGATCAGTCCACTGACTCAAAGCAGTCACATAGAAGCTCATCTAAGATAAGATAAGATATCTTTATTAGTCATATGCACGTCGAAACACACAATGAAATGCACCTTTTGCGTAGAGTGTTCTGGGGACAGCCCACAAGTGTTGTCACACTTTCGACACCAACATAGCAGGCCCACAACTTCCTGAGCCGTACGTCTTTGGAATGTGGGAGGAAACCAGAGCAGACACGGGGAGAACGTACAAACTCCTTACAGACAGTGGCTGGAATTGAACCTGGGTTACTGGCGCTGTAAAGTGTTACGCTAACTGCTACACTCAGACCAGGACAGTATGACTTTCTGTACTGGATCCACCCATTTTCATTATCTGCAAGGCACAAGCCAGGAGCCTAATGGAATCTTTCCACTTGCTGAATGCTAGAAGTAACCTGCTTAACTGGCATCTGATTCACCATCCTAACAATTTGTTCCTTCTCCCACTATTGCACCATGCTGCAGTGGATACAATGTACAGATTATTCTACGGTTACTCAGCTAGGCTAATCTGACAGCTCCTCCCAAATTTGCAACCTTGAGTAATGAGAACAACGACAGCAGGTGCTCATGGGAACTCCAAGACTGCAAGTTCCCTTCAACTTGCACACCATGCAGACTTTAACGCTGTCAATTCTAAATTCTGGAACTCTCTCCCCAATCTGCACTGTATGAGTATTTTCACCAGAAATCTGCAGTGGTTCAAAGTAATGGCTCATCACTTTCTTCTTAAGGGCAATTAAGAATAGCAATAAATACTGGCCTTGCCAGCTATGTCCAGATCCCAGATAATATGCATATTATACATAAAGCAATGATACTTGAGCTGACTTCACTTTTTGACACCATTATCCTTGCTCATGGCTGGTTGGTATAAATGTTTAATTTGACTTTGATAACCTCATTATTTGTCCAGAGTGGACTCATAAATATAGAGCTGGCCTTGCAGAGCCCCTGTCCAGACAGTAACAGAAACAATTAAATGAAAGTTAAACACAAACTTATGAATCAAGTCGACTGGATCTTGTCTTGGGACACAGTTTAAATGCTATAACTGGGCAAAGCAGAATAACTAAATCATGTTCTGTTTGCAAGGCTATCAAAAATGAATGAATGCAAGGAAGGATTAATTTATTCTAAATGCAATGTTCCAGCTGTTGCCTTCCTCACGTAGCATGTGGAAAGCACAAAATAAAATGAACAAGCTGTTATAATAATGTGTATTTGTTTTAATATGAGCATCTATTTTTGTGTTAAATGAATGCCAACATTTGATAATTTGTATATAATACAAAACACATTTTTTTGTAAAATGCAAATTGAAATGCTTAAGACGTTTTTTCATTATGCATTACAGGATACATTTTTTAATGTTTTCAGTATTAAAGATATATAGGAATACTTCCAACAGATTATTTTGGGACAACTACTATATTCAACCTGGGTTTATTACAAAATAACAGAATTTACCCCCAACTGAATATTGGGAAGACATCAACAAATTTTTCTTCACAGGATTCTGTTAAGTAGCTAAACGATACCTCTTCAGGAGCATTATTGATCTTAACATTGATACTAAGCCCAATACAGAGACATTAGAACAGTTGATCAAAAGCTTAGTGAAAGAAACAAGTTTTAAAGAGAGAAGGGGTGGTGGAGAACTGGAAAGAATTGTGAAAGGATTCTAGAGGTGGGGCTTGTGCAACACAGGGCAGGATCACTAATGATCATGCAATTAAATTCAGAGTTGAGCAAGAAGCCATAATTAGAGGAATGTAGATATCATGGATTGGAGGAGATTAATCTTTTCCTCTGCCTTCCCATGACAGAGCTCACCACAGAGTGACTGGTTTAAGGGTCTGTGGTCAGGCATCTGGACAACATGCCTGCCCAGCATAGTTTACTGAGTGAAAGTGGGGTGTCAATAGTGGGGATGATGCCCTGGGAGAAGACACTGATCTTGGTTGGCTTGTCTTTCAGTGAATTTGGGGATTTTGATGAAAGAATTTTGGTGGAATTTTTCCGGTGCTTTGAAATGCCTGATGAAGGTAGTCCATATTTCAGTAGCATAAAGGAGGACCAGGGTCACTGGTGCCTGATGGACAGTGAGTATTTACCAGATCTGAGGTCCTGATCTTCATATACTCATTTCCTCAATCAACCAAGGTACAGATTACCTGTTAACACGGAGTTTGCTTTGAGGAGACCATTGATTGCTCCTGAGTAAGAATGAGACAATGGAAAACAAATATTATCAGTTGGTCAACAGGTCTGCATTGACATTTACTCAAAAAATATAATCACTATATAACTTTTCTATCTTCTAATCCACTTTCTCCCACGGCAAAGATTTTTTTCCCTTTTAAAGCAAAGAACCTGGGTCCATGATGGCATTACCTTCATTACAATGCATACCTTCATTTAACTTCCATTTCACAGTCAATTGCCTGTAGTCAACTGCAATTATTTCAGCAAAGATTAAAGAACAGATAAAATAATGGTTAAGTTTCCTATTACATATACAGCCCCTATAGACAATGGCCTATGTTATGTGATCTGTGCCGAAGGTTAGTGAAAATTAGATGGGTTTTTACAACAACCTTGTAGTCTTATTTTCACAATTATTGATTCCAGCTTTATTTAACTAACAGAATTTAAACTTTGCAGATGTCATGGTCAGATTTGAATTCGTGTTTTCATTCTGTACTTCAGATCTCTAGATTATAAATCTAGTAACATAACTGCCATGCTACCAGATTCTTATTCTTATAACATACCTTGTAGATATCTCCTGGTAATGACCTCAGCCTGACCTGTACTATGAATATACTTCTTCAAAAACCTCCATTCTACTTACAGTGGGGCCTGTGGCTGTTGCATTGATGTGTTCCTAGAACTTGGCACAAACAGAATTGAGAACAAAAGAGACTTCAGATGCTGGAATCAAGAACAAAAAACAGAATACTGGAAGAATTCAGTGGGTCAAGCAACATCTGTGGAGGCAAAAGGTGTAAATTGATGTTTCAGATTGAGATGCTGCATCAGGACTGAGAGGGAACAGGAAAGTTTGCCAGTATATAGCAGTAAGCACAGGGTTGGGCAGAGTCTGGGAGGTGACAGGTGGAACCAGATGAGAATGGGGTGATGGGTAGATGGAACAAGGAGGGGGAGGAGGGGTGGGAGAGAGGCTGGTCTGTGATAGGTGGAGCCAGATTGGGAGGGGATGATAGCCAGATGGAACAGGTGGGGGAAGGGAATGGAAGAGATGAACAAAGGGAGAAGAAAACTAGGTGGACAGGTGAGTGTGTGTGCGCGTGCGGGACGAGAGCACCGGGGGGGGGGGGGGGGGGGGTGGTGTGGGTTACCTGAAATTGGAAAACTCAATATTTGACCATTGGGTTTTAAGCTATCCAAATGGAATACGAGATGTTGTTTTTCCAATTTATGTTCAGCCTCTCTGGAGCAATGGAAAATGCCGAGGACAGACAGGTTGGTGTCAGAGTGGGAAGAAGAATTAAAATGACATGCATAAAATAGAAGCTTGAGATGGCCATTGTGGACAGAGCACAGCTACTCTGCAAAACGGTCACCTAGTCTACACTTGGTTTCACCAATGTGGGGGATGCCATACTACAAGCACTGAATGTGGTAGTCCAGGTTGGAAGAAGTGCAGATGAACCTCATGACTGGTTAGGCCTCTGGATAGTGGCGGGAGAGGAGGTGAAAGGATCTAGTTCACCTTCCCTCCCAGAGGAAAGTACCAGGAGTCGGGGAGGGGTAGGTGGGAAGCTATGAGTGGACCAGAGAGTCATGAAGACAGCCATCCCTGCAGAAGGCTGAAAGCAGGGGAGAGGAGAAGATGAGACTGGTGGTGGGATTGCACTGGAGCAGTGGAAATGGTGAAAGATGATGTGTTGGACATGGAGGCTGGTGTGATGAAAAGTGAGGAGCTAGGTAACTCTATTACCCTTCTGTCTGCGGAAGGGGGAGTGGCGAGAGCAGACATGAGAGAAATGGAGGAGATATGCTTGAGGGCTCCATCAACTATGGCAGAGAAGAAGCCATATTTTTCGAAAATGGAGGACATTACAAACATTATGGAGCAGAAGGCCTCATCTTGAGAACAGATTCGGTGGAGACAGAGAAATTGAGAAAAAAGGATGGCATTCTTACAGGAGACAGGGTGGGAGGAGTTATAGTTGAGGTAGCTAAATGCCCTCCAAGGTAAGGCAGAGGTCCTAAACTTATTCAACTGAGAGGACGTTTTGGAATATTGAAATACCTTTTAAATTATAATCATCTGCATAAATGATCAGAAAAATCACATGCAATATCAACCAAATTTTTGGAAGGTTCAGTATCCTCACCAGCAAAGGAAATTGGAAATTACCCCTTTTAGTTGCTTTTTCAGAGATGGTGAGGCACTATCCAAAAACTGAAAACTGAAAGGCAAATTGCAATAAACTTAGTGTGCATAGAGATGCTGATGTTGCACCCTTAATAAAATGTGAGATTTCCCAGTTGTCCGTTGCACAATTTTGTGATCATCCTTTGATGTAATTTAATTGGGTTGTGAGATACATGAGGGTAAATGCAACAGTACTCAAGGTTTCTAAATTCATGCTCTTATTAGGTGCTGAAGAACAATATATAATGATAACCTGTTGAGCCAAAACCAGATATGTTTGAAACTAGGTTTAACAGTGTTGAGTTTAAATTGATAGGTATGATACTTAAATTATTAAATTTTACTTTGAAGATTAAATCAAAACTCAGAAGTCATTAAAGCAGAAAAGTTGGTCTGCAAACAACCAGAAACTAGAACCGAAAATGAACAATACTGAGCTTGACCAAATCATATTTTGTGGAAACTGTCACACTTGTGGGACATCCAGCTCTTACCCTCTGCAGAACACTGAGGTGCAAAACATTACAAATAAGCAGCCACTTTTGAATTAAAGGATGTACCTCTCCAAAAATGCAAAGCAATGTGTCAATTCTTATATGAATCTGTTGAGTTATTGTTAAATATTTAATCTACAAATAACTTTTCCGTTCAGTTAAAAAATGGTTACCATTACTCTGGCTCTTTTCCACACGTTTCTTTGACTCACAATAGCTTCTAGTATATTTGTCTGTAGAGTTAGAAACAAATAACTAACAAGGAAAATAGAAATTATCATACATTACATCATCATTATGAAATTAATCCAGCTATTATATAGATAATCTATTTTATGTTTTACAAAGATAATTTATTTGATAATAGTTATTATTTGGCCACAGTGAGTTACAAATCTGCTAAGAACAGAATTCTACTACGATCCATGCAACTGCATTTTTTACAAAACCTTCTGTATAATGATCACATTTTTGAAACCTTCTCACAAACCCATCCTGGTTTTACTCTTGTAAAATGGTGGAAGAAAAAATAGCATCCAAGGAAATAGAATTTGGTGTAAAAATTAGACATTTTTTACAGCTTTTCAAATCTTGTTTTTTTTTTAGCTTCTCCCTGCACTATGTCATGTTTAACTTCCTTGGCATTCCTTTATTGAGATGATCAATTCTTGAAACGTGCTGTTTTTGTTCTCCTTTCGTTTTATCAAATCTCTTTTTAAGTTAAAATATGTTAATTTATTTTATTACATTTTCTCAACTGCAGTTCCAGCCCATCACAGACCTACTTTAAGAGAATAATAAAGTGAGGCATGTGGCAGAATCCCAGTACCACTAAAGACTGTGGAACAAGAACCACACATTGGTCTTTCAAGCCCGATTCCTCTGAAAACAACATTTGCACAATTTCATCATACATTGTTCCTTGCTTATTATTCTCCTGAAGGTAAATTTGATATTGAATACTCAATGAAACTTTCAGATTAGCAATCCATGCATTTTATCTATTCAACATTGATGGTTGCTTTTCACAAATTACAATTCTCACAGTATTGCAGCAGGGAAATCACTGTGAAGGTTTCACATCTTGCATCCAAAAACAGGAGGGCATTGGTTTAAGGTGAGAGGAAGGAGTTTGAAAGAGGATTTGAGGGGCAAGTTTTTTACACAGAGTGTGGTTGATATCTAAAATGTGCTGCCAGAGAAGTTGGTGGAATCAGATACAATTACTGTGTTTAAGAGGCATTTAGACAGACACTTAAATAGGCAAGGCATAGAAGGACATTTCCTAATGGGATTGGTATAGATGGGCATAAAAGCAGAAATGGACATGGTAAGTCAAAGGGCCTGTTTCTGTGCTGGATGACACTATGACTCCAAAATATGTTAGCACTAACAAGCAATTCAGTACTTGGTGGAAAAAAAATAGACTCATGAAGACTGCATTTGATCCTTTACTGCAATTACTTACTTTCTGCAGAACTAGATGTTGCTGATTGGGGCAAATCAGGGGAATATTAGTCTGAAATTAGAATTCTTTTCCATATTTTTCCAAAAAGGTACATATTATTGATAGTAATAATAGGAAACAAATTCTTAACAAGTAGTTTTATCCTCTAGTTCTTGTGAGATTTTAATGAATTGATCTTGTTAGTTAATATGCTAATTAGATTAATGGACAGAGAAAAAAACATATCTTACTTATTTGTTGTTTTGTACAATATTATTGACAGTAAGCTGCTGACTTTGTAACAAACAAAATAATTGTCTGGCCACTGGAGAAGCTTAAGCCAGGCAGTCTGTGTGTGACTCAGCTCAGCTCCCTGAAGCCTTTCCACCATCTGTCAGGACTGGGATGGAATATAGAGACACAAGGGACTGCAGATGCTGGAAGCTGGAGCAACAAACAATCCACTGGAGGAACTCAGCAGGTTGAGCAGCATCTGTGGGGGAAAGTAATTGTCAATGTTTTTGACCAAAGTCATTGTGAAGGTTTCTTGTTCTCATTCAGGTGCTGATGTAGAGTTTCAACCCAAAACACTGACAATTCCCTCCCCCCAACATCATCAATGACAATGTTGTCCATTTGCTGACCACCTGAACATTCATACACATCATAAACATTCACTCCATTCACCTCTGGCACTCTGTGATTGCACTATGAACCATCTACAATATTCACCCCAAGCAACTCTTTAAAGTTTTATTGGCAGTACGTCTTAAAGGACAGGAACAGTAGGTGTATGAGAATGGTACTGACCACATTCCTCTCCAAGTTATATGCCATCTTGATTTAGACATATGATGCCATCCCTTCATTGTCACTGGGTCAAAATCATTTGCTTTGCTATCCTGTTTCACATTGCGAGCACCAAGCAGAGTATAGTGATTCAGGATACATGTGTACGTAAAAGACAGGCAATAAGTGTTAGCCTTGTCTGAGATGCTCACATTCCTAGTCAGTGCTATTGAAGTTGAATCTGTTTTATATAAAAGCAGTGGTCAGTTTTCACAATGTGATATCCCACTAATAGCAAGAAGTTAAATGATCATTATAGTGGCATTGGTATTATCAATGAATTTTGGTCAGGACCCTGAGAGAGTTTTTCTTCTATTTTTCAAATGTACTACAGAACTTCCATATCTAACCAGTATAGATGGCTCCGCAATTATGCAACATTTTCAGTGTATTATATAAAGTATTAAATTTAGGGTTCAAGTGTCTAGAATGAGACTTTAGAGACTCAGGGTTGAGAATAATATGCCCCCAAACAAGGGGGGATTACACCATTAACACCATTAAAACATAATTTTTGTGTATCTGCCTTACTTTGTTATTCACCTTTCCATTTTATCCACTATATTTTAATACTGTTCTATTTAAGGTCAGCTGGATTTATTTGAGTTCTAACTATTTAAGACTTAAAGGGTTAAGGAAAATAAACTGGTCCTCTGCTGTTCAAGCTGCCATAGATTTTGAGATCCCAGCTGGAGCGACATGATTGGCAAATGACAGTCTTTTCCATTATGTTTGTATTCTCCGGAGTGGGATGTTGTGGATAATTCCTGTTGGTGAATTCCTCTCACTCTGGCTTTGCTTCATTTGTGAATTCCAAGTTTCAATATTCATTCAAAGGATAAAAGAATCTTCTATGTTCAAATTTGGAATCCTCTGTAAAATATGAATGCCCATTTTATACCGGGTAAAAAAAGCTGCATTGTGATTAAAATTATTATTCAGCTGTAGTCAGTAACTTTACAATAAACATAATAATTGTACCTACATTAATAAGGCCCTGAATCCAGGCACTGCAATCTTGACTGTGTAAAAACTGTCTGACAGTTAAAGCACTGCCAAGGTGGTATTTCATTTTTTTGTTGCAACTTAATTGATATCAAATCCTGGGCAACATGCTAAACCAGTCATATGAGTGTGTATTCCTATTAAATTGGTAAACGTGTCACTTTGTGACTGAGTGTGTCATTATTCTGAGGTGGAAATTTGGCAGCATGATGAATAGCTGCAAAATAATTTGGCATTTGATAATATAAACATCAACAACAAGTCAAAAAGTTCAATCCCAATCCTGAAGCCACTATGCATGATAAAATTGAACATTTTTCACTTTCTTGGCGCTTAAAGAGATTACGAAACTGATCAATCTTTCTGCTAATGGTGTTAGCTATGTTACATACATTTGAGTTCTGGAGAAACTCCACTATCTTTCAACTACAGAACAGTGGATGGTATTTGCTTGAGCTGATTAATTTAAGACACAAGACACAATGAACAGAAAAGGTTTTATTCTTGAATTTGAATGAAGATGTGCTCAGTTGGAATGATGAGCATCAGTTCTTTCTTAGAATCTTAGGTTTTATTATTATTTAGGATTCAAGTTTGGTTTCCCACCCTCTTGAGAGATTACAGTGCCATCCAGCTTTGTAGGAATGAAGCACATGTATCCTCTTGGCTCAGATGGTGCCACTCTCATCTATGAGTCACAAGGCACAAAGCTGAAGTGCTGTACACCCATCCACACCTTGCCTCCCAACCATATCTCTCTTCACCGTACAGAGCCAGACTGAGATAGTTCAAAAAACATTGTGAAAGCCCTACGTCATCAGCAATGCAATTTACTGGTGATACTCCTTCCTTGAGACTTCAGGGCCTATGACACAGCATTAATACAAAAGTTGATAGGATTAGTGCTTATTTGATCTGTTTGCTTTAGGGAGATGCTGCATAGCTAAATTCAGTCACAAACATATTGTACAGCTTGTTCAACCATGCCAAGTGCATCACCAACAGCTCCTTTTGATTGAAGCTAACTGACACTTAAATCCAAAAAGTATAGTAACTAGGATTATTTTGTGTAGAATCATTCTGGATCCTCTAAGGAGAGCAGTGAAGACCGGTACTTCTTGTATAAAAGAAAAATACTGCAGATTCTGGCAACCTGAAATAAAAACAAAAAATGTTGGAAATGGTCAACAGGTCAGACAGCATCTGTAGACAGAGAAACAAATTTACTGGCCTGGATTTTGATGGGAAACTTACCTGGGAGCAGCGGACATTGTATTACATGGAGTCCAATGCTGGTGCTCTGTCTTGCTGAGATTCTCAGTATTTATGTTCACAAGATCACAAGACAAAAGAGCAGAAGTAGGCCATTCGGCCCATCCATAATGTATGGGAAATACTTTATACTTCAGTCTTGCACCTGTTTAGACCTGGTGCAAGGTTTCTAATCCAACTGATCTCAATGGGAATTGTCAGCCCTTGGAGAGGAAAGCAAAAGGAGAAGTTTCTATTTTTTTTAAATTCTGGTTCTGTTCAATATTTTTAATTATTAGTTTTTGAAGTATTTTTAAAAGAATTATTTATTTATCCACAGTTGCTGCCCAATTATATTTACAGTATTTTCTTTTTTTAAATCTCCCAACTCTGCAAACTCATCCCCAAGTCAGGATTAGTCAGCAATAATCCTTGGAAGCTTGTGGGGTTTGGGGGAAGTGGACTAAGAAACATGGGATAAGCAGTAGTGGCCAAATAAGACATGGGTGGAGAAGTGGTGATAAACCTTGCAGGCCAATTTTCTCCATTGTTTCCAGTGATATATTTGGATAAAGGTGAAAACTGTAGCATTAGATACGTGATATGGCACTGATATTGTACGTTCAGAAATGCTAACATTCATTTCTGAGGAGACAGTGAAAGCAAGCCTGACTTGTATATATTATGGCTATAAACTTATTATCTAATCTTTCCTTGTATAAGTGGGACCATTGTAGCTCTTTATAGTCTCAGAGGGAAGACATTATTTTTTCAACATTAATTTAACATTTCACCAATCTGAAATACACTTTCCCAGTGTTGAGACAACAGAACAGTGAGCATGCCCTAGGAACGTTATGAGGTTAATCCTAAATAACTACCAGTGTGCAATATGCATTTTGGGAGCCTTAATGAAAATATAAAGAGATACAGGTATAGCTCATGTCATAATGATGATTCAAGTGTGAGTGGCATGCTAGGTCTTGATTACTGCTAAACATCTCTCTGGTACTGAGAATTAATAATTGCAAGCATGAAGCCACATTTTTTTCAGATTTAAATAAAAGTAGATCAAAAAAAATTAAAAAATAAAAACCCCAGGGTAGGAGGAATGAGTCACAGGTGCTTGTGTCTGACATCTGGCACATTCTATAATTCTACACTTTTTATAGAAATGCCAACAAAAATTTAAAAAAATGTTTTTCAAATACTGAGTGAAACAGAAAAATAACTTGTTTAGGTCCACTTTAGAGAAGAAAGAAGCTTCTCATCCTGATCCACGAACAAGGTCAGACACAGTGACTTTTAAAGTCACTTTAAGACTTAAGTGAAACTCATTGTTTCCAATATGACGTCAGGCCAACCCAGAAGTCCCACCAGTGCACAATGCTTGGTTTTATTGCTGTATATGGATTGGATCCAGAACCTCTATATATCTGGTACCTGTTCAGTTCTACCGTCAATGAAAAATGTACTACTTACTAAATTTTTAACAATAACCTTCTTCAACATGAACTATTATCAAAATAACTTTGCATTCAGAGTGGTTCACTGTTATCATTTGTGCAGATAATGCATTCTAGTAATTATTTCATGATTAAAGAATGGAACGTTTGGCTCATTTTGTTTGGATGGTGTACAAATGTCAGTGCTTGGGCTGTGGATGGAAATCAGTAACAAGTATAAAGTCTATTTTTGGAATGGAATATTATTAATATTTTTATTGTCAATTATAAAATTCTATGGGATAAAAGTCATAGTGTCAACAAGTCATTTAATTGTTTGTCACAACATTCATTTACCTTACTGCAATATTTATTTGACAAATTAAATAATGGCGACACTACTAATAAAAGATGTTTTCTTTTATTATAAACTGATGAGAAGCTGATTATAAATACTTTATAAAAATGAGAAACTAATTATAAATGCAATGAAGAAGGTGCACCAGTGTCTCTGCTTTCTTAGAAGTTTAAGGAAAATTGGCACGTCATGGAAGACTAACAAACTTTGACAGATGTTCTGTGGAAAGCATTCTGATTGGTTGCATCATGGCCGGGTATGGGAGCTCCAGTGCACAGAACCCAAGAAGTTACAGAGAGTGGTGGACTCAGCCAGTTTCATCATGGGTACAGCTCTCCCTGCCATCGAGGTGATCGACAAGAGGTGATGCCTCAGGAAGGCGACATCCATCAGTAAGAATGCCCACCATCCAGGCCGTGCCCTCTTCTCGATGCTGCCATCAGGCAGGAGGTACAGGAGCTTGAAAACCCACACATCAAGGTTCAACAACAGCTTCTTCTCCACTACCATCAGGTTCTTGAACCGACCTGAAAAACTCTGACATTACTTTGGACTATATTTATTTTATCTCTCTCTCTCAATGCTCTCTCCCTTGCACTAATGTTTTATGTTTATTTTCTTTATTTTGTCATGTAAGTTATGCTTACATCCACCATCATTAAGTGCTTCAAGAGGCTGGTCACGGCAAGCAATTACTCCAGCCTCCCAGACAATCTTGACCCACTGCAATTCACCTACTGCTGAAACAGGTCTACAGCAGATGCCATCTCCCTCTCTCTGGAGCATCTGGCTAGTAAAGACACCTACGTTAGACAATTGTTTATTGACTACACCTTCGCCTTCAATACTATAATTCCAAGCAAACTCATCTTCAAACTCCTAGACCAGTGACTCAATATCTCCCTTTGCAACTAGATCCTTAACTTCCTGATCAATAGACCGCAATCAGTAAGTATAGGCAGCAACACCTCTGCCACAATTATTCTCAACACTGGTGCCCCACAAGGCTGCGTCCTCAGCCCCCTACTCTACTCCTTATACACTTGTGACTGTGTGGCCAGATTCTGCTCTAACTCCATTGACAAGTGTGCAGATGGTACCACTGTAGTGGGCTGTATCTCAAATAACGATGAGTCGGAATATTAGAAGGAGATAGAGAGCTTAGTGACATGGTGTCATGACAACAACCTTTCCCTCAATGTCAGCAAAAAAAAGAGCTGGTCATTGACATCAGGAAGGGGGGCAGTGCACATGCTCCTGTTTGCATCAATGATGCTGAGGTCGAGAAGGTTGACAGCTTCAAGTTCCAAGGAATAAACATCACCAGTAGCCTGTCCTGGTCCAACCAGGTAGACACCACGGCCAAGAAAGCTCACCAGTGCCTCTAGTTTCTCAGGAGGCTGAGGAAATTTGGTATGTCCCCTTTGAGCCTCACCAACTTTTATTGATGCACCATAGTAAGCATCCTATCTGGATGCATCATGGCTTGGTATGGCAACTGCTCTGCCCGGGACTGCAGAGAGTCGTCGACACAGCTCAGTCCATCACGGAAACCAGCCTCCCCTCCATGGACTCTTAGTAAAGCAGCCAGAAAAGTCAAAGACCCACCTATCATGGACATTCTGTCTTCTCCCCCCTTCCATCAGGCAGGTCCAAAAGCCTGAAAGCCTATACAGTACCACCAGGCTCAAGAATCTCAAGGTATGCAAGACAAGTTTCTCACTGTACCTCGGTACGTGTGACAATAATAAAACAATTTACAATTTAATTTACAATTTACAATTTATGTTAATTTAGGCTTATGTTAACTTATTTTTGTCATGTTTCTAATGTACTGTGCTGTTGCTGCAAAAGGCAAATTCTCATGGCTTTTATACCTTGGGTATGTCAGATTCAGAATCAAAGTCAGGTTTATTATCACTGACATATTTCGTGAAATTAGAATTAGAATTGGAATTAATTTATTCTTGTCACTTGCACTAAGGTACAATAAAAAACTTGTCTTGCATACCATTCATACAGATCAATTAATTACACGGTGCATTGAGGTAGTACAAGGTAAAACAACACAGAATGCAGAGCAAAGTGTCACAGCTACAGAGAAAGTGCAGTGCAGGTAGACAATAAGGTGCAAGGTCATAATGAGGTTGATAGTGAGGCCAAGAGTCCATCTTATTGTATGAGGGAACCATTCAATAGTCTTATAATAGCGGGATAGAAGCTGTCCTTGAGCCTGGTGGTACGTGCTTTCAGGCTTTTATATCTTCTGCCTGATGGAAGAGGGGAGAAGAGAGAATATCCTAGGTGGGTGGGGTCTTTGTTATGCTGGCTGCTTTACAGAGGGGAGGCTGGTTTCCATGATGTGCTGAGCTGTGTCCACAACTCGCTGCAATTTCTCGCGGTCCTGGGCAGAGCAGTTGCCATATCGAGCAGTGATGCATCCAGATAGGATGCTTTCTATGGTTCGTCGATAAAAGTTGGTGAGTGTCAAAGGGGACATGCCAAATTTCTTTATTCTCTTGAGGAAGTAGAGGCGCTGATGAGCTTTCTTGGGTACGGCATCTACGTGGTTGGACCATGACAGTCTGTTGGGGATGTTCACTCCTAGGAACTTGAATCTCTCAACCCTCTCGGCCTCAGCACCGTTGATATAGTCAGGAGCATGTGCAACGCTCCCCCCCACCCTTCCTGAAGTCAATGACCAGGAATAATAGTATTGAAGGTGGATCTGTAGTCAATAAACAATAGTCTAACATAGGTATTTTTACTGTCCTGATGCTCCAGATATGAGTGCAGGGCCAAGGAGATGGCGTCCACTGTAGACCTGTTTCAGCGGTAGGCGATTTACAATGGGTCGAGGTTGCCTGGGAGGCTGGAGTTAATGTGTGCCATGACCAGCCTCTTGAAGCACTTCATGATGGTGGATGTCAGAGCCACAGGGCAGTTGTTATTAAGGCACGTTATCTTGTTTTTCTTTGTTCCGGGTGAAAGTGATCTTCTTAAAGCAGGTGGGAACCTCAGATTGAAGCAAGGAGACATTAAAAATGTTTACATACTAACCCCCTTCTGTTCAAAATGTGCATAGAATGCGTTAAGCTCATCAGGAAGGGATGTGCTGTTGTCGACGATACTACCTGACTTCATATCGCCGCTCGTTATAGCATGTAAACCCTGCCACAGCTGACGGCTGGTTTCTTGTTTTACGGCAGCAGTACAGTGCCAGACATAAAAATCACTGCAAGTTACCAAGAAATAAATAAATGAAATATTGCAGAAGAGGAATAATGAGATAGTGTTCATGGGTTCATGGACCATTTGGAAATCTGATGGCGGAGGGGAAGAAGCTGTTCCTGAAACATTGAGTGTGGGTCTTCTGGCCCCTGTACCTCCTCCCCAATGGTATTAATGAGAAGAGGGCATGTCCCTGATGGTGAGGGTCCTTAATGATGGATGCTGTGGGGATTCGCACAGGTGTAGTGTTATTCTCCCTTTCAAAGTGTGCATAAAAGGTGTTGAGCTCATCGATGAGTGAAGCATCACTGCCATTTATGCTGTTAGATTTCGTCTTATTGGAAGTAATGGTATGCAAACTCTGCCACAGCTGTCGTGCATCCAATTGTGACCCTAGCTTCACTCGGAATTGCCTTTTCGGTCTCATGATGGTCTTCCATTGGTTGTACCTGGACTTCTTGTATGGTTCTGGATTGCCGGTCTTAAACACCACAGATCTAGCCCTCTGCGAATCTCCTGGTTCATCCAGGGCTTCTGGTTTGGGAAGACCTGGTATGTTTTTGAAGGCACACACTTATCCACACAGGTCTTGATGAAGTTGGTGACGGCTGTGGTGTAGTCATTTAGATCCGAAGATGAATCCCTGAATGTGATCCAGTCCGCCGATTCAAGGCAGTCCTGTAAACGCTCCTCTGACTCCCTTGACCATACCTTTGTAGTGCTCACCACTGGTGCTGAGGTCTTCAGTCTCTGCCTATATGTCAGGAGTAGAAGTACAGCGGGTGATTGGACTTGTATGCCCATGACAATAAACTTGAACTGAGCTTGAACTTGAAATGAGTGAACAGATGATGAGGGAAGCTTACTACTCACAGTTGATCTGTCTAGAGGAAATAAAAAAAGGAGATGAGAGGAAACAGGAGAGATAAAAAATGCTTAAACTGTGAAATACAAACACTGCAGTTGTTGGAAATCTCAAATAAAGAGAGCAATACTCATTGGGTCAGGCAGCATCTATGGAGAGAGAAAAACTGAGGGATTGTTACAGGTTAATGACCTTTCAGTGGAACTGGAAAGGCTGGTAATTGGAAGTTGTTGATTTGAATTGAGTCCTGAGGGTTGTAACACACCTAGTCAGAAGATGAGATATTGCTCCATAACCTTAAATTGGCCTTCATTGAAACCGATTAAAAGGCCAAAGATAGGTCAGAATGGGTGTAGGGTGGAAAATTAAAATGAAATTTGACTGGAAACTCAGTGTCACCCTTGCAGACTGAACAGAAGTGTTCCTCTAAGTGGTCACCAATTTGTCTTTGGCAACTCCAAAGCAGAAGGGACGACATTGGTCTCGATTGAATTCCAGTTTTTGGATTGAATTCCATTTGCTACTTTTCTACCCAAATGACCACATCATCTGTATCTTGTCCAATCTCTTCACCATCTGTAAATTCATTCATCATTTCTTCCATATATACTGTAAAGAGCCAAAAATGTGGTCCCAAACCCTGCGGAAACCATCCCCCCCCCCCGTCAAAAAGGCATCCACCAATCATTATATTTACTTCTTACCACTGAGCCAATTTCAGATGTAATTTGCCACTCCCCCTGGGATCTCATGAAGTTCTATTTTGACTGGAGGGAGGAGACAATGTGTCATAGATTCTGGATGAGCGGAAAATACAGGAAAGATGAGAAGAAAAGAGAGAAGGAAGACTGTGAATGGATTTTTTTCAAAGACAGAGACATTAAAGTGGATGTGCCAAACTTCAGAAGTGATAGCTGGATGCAATTTATGTATGTTAGTTTGAGACCAGATGAGGTTTGGAAGGGTTGAAATTTTTGGAGGTGCACCTCAAGAATTCAAAAGCTCAGTGACGATGTCAATAAAAAGGGATAGACTTGCATAAAAATTACAGTCAGACTGGGGGAGAATGTTACTATTTTTGGTGGTGGAGGTAAACATTTTTGCAGGCAGACTGAACTTGGGATTTGAAGCCCAGTTTGGTACAGAAAGGTTATATTCATTATGTGATATTGGACAGGTGGTCCGACTGCTCAGTGACAGTCATGAACCACAGTTAATGGAGCAGAATTATCATTGTCATAAAAATGAAGGATGCTTATGTGTTGAGGGACAATGACAGAGAAGGACAAAATATAGATGAGGAATAGGAAACAATCAAAACAAAACAAAACCTTAAAGCGTGATAGAGGTGAATATGAGGACAGAGGAAAAAATGTCATTGCGGGAGATGAGTTGACTGGGTTATGGAGAAATGGAACCACACAAGGAGTTGAATATTAAGGTTAAAGCACAGCAGGGGTTTGCTATGCTTAACCTGACCTAATAACAAGCTTGGGACAGATAAACACCATGATCACATTCACACAGAATGTCATTGGTGAATCACCAGGGCAGTTTCAGTTCAATATGAATAAAAACCAGACTGGAAGTATTAAATAAGAGGCAGTGAGAGGTAGCCTTCAAGTCAGGTAGGGAAGAACTATTTCAAAAACCAAGGAAGGAAGAAGTTGGTGAGTTGTTGTAGGAGAGAATAGAAATTTCAAGAATATGTTTTTTAGGAGGTAAACAGTTATGGCCACTTTGAAGAGATGGGGTGGTTGATAATGGAGGCAAGCTTTATAACAAAAGGACAACCAAGACAGGGTGGGAACAGCAGAATGGATCAAATTAGGGTAAGATCATCAAATGTCATTCACATTCTTGAGTGGTAATGAGATGACAGAATAATCAATATCACACTGGAAGTCTTACTACCACATTCTTACTACTCCCTTGAGTTTTAAAATTTTGTCCCATGCTGTACACTCTTTCTCTGGTCCTGGATTCACATCTGAAATTCTCGAGCCTGTGCAATAAGTGTACTGCAAATTAAGTTTCTATTGTTATTAAAAGTTCTTATAAATGAAATTACGACGAGTTCAACTCCTTAAGTTTTCCTATTGGTCCAGATACGGCTTCGTAAGGCACCAATAAAACAAATGGCTATTTATCTCACTGCTGTTGTGGATCTAGTCCTCAGTGCAATTTGATTGCCACATCTGCTTGCGTATCAAGGGCAAGTATGTATTAAAAGCAATTTGTTGAATGTGAATGTATTTTAGAATTTCCTCAGAATGTGGAGATTGCTATCGAAACAATAATGCTTTCTTCCTACTGTTCCAGATTTATCTTTTCCAGTCCATTTACTGTCCAAGCTTGCTGACATGGACATGGTAGCCAGGATGGTCTCTTTCCATGCCCTACATTTTGATATTTTCATAATTGGCTCAAAAGGCCATTTTTAAAAAATATTTTCGATTCTTAGATTAATCCTCTGAATTTAAGACTAGTTCCACTTTTATATCTTCCAAAGCTCTTAGACATGTTTGTCATTCTCAGTGCTAAAACTAAGCATGCTACTCAAACTGTGGTCTGACTAGAACAAAGTGAAGTTTAACTTGTGACTTGTAATTCAGTTTCTTGAGCATATACAGTATATTGTTTAGCATTCTGTTTCACTGCTATAGTGCAGAAATTGTTTGTGCCAGCTATTGTATCCACTAATGCTTCTGATTCTCAGACGCTTCAATGTTACTGAAGAACCAGACGCACAAGGTGAAGATTCTTATGGATAGTTATTGAAAGGCAATTTTATTTACACGTTTGTTAAGTTCTGGTTGGGTACATTGGCTGAGATTCACAGCAAAAGTTGTACTTAGAATGACAAGTATGGCTTAACTTCTGTTAATCACTCATCTTTATGGAGACAGACTGTTGTAAACAAGAAGAAAACTCTATCCTTTTACCAGATCTTTCAAGAAATCGCTCAGGAAATTTAATTACATTTTCATATATATTTTACCTCATTTTAATTATTGGTGGAGAGTCAGATGCCAATATACTAATTTACTTCCAAATTATTAGAAATTCATTTTCAGGCTTATATCCTTGCTGAATTGTTAAGAATTCAAGCTGGTATATATTGTCATGAAATAGTCATACTGACTCCTTGGTTGAAACAGTCTCCTTTGTAGCTGGTCACCATTAAAGGCCATTTATTTTAAACCTTCTTTTACAATTTAGTAGAGTTATGAAAATAAATTGAAACAGAGTGTTTTAGCCAGTCACTTCATAATATTTTAACTGCTTTGCATTTCATTTGCTGCTTACTGATGAAGTTTTAACTCTTGCAGTTCATGAATATACACCTGCTATATTCAGCAGCCTGTTGGCTTTCTTGATGCACTTGTCCACTGCAAAAAGTCTAACATTCCTTGCATGAGCTGAAGGGGTACTTCTTGAGTGCTACAGTAACCTGCAGCAGTGCCCCGGGAGCAATGTGTCTGTGATAAAGTGTAGTTGCAGGTTGTGAACAGCATGTAATGAAATGCTGACAAAGAAATGTGAAAAAATTTTAATATTGGTAAAGATTACAGCTAAGCGCAACTTGCAGTGGTTGAAAATTGTAGTGCAAAACTCTTTATAAACTTACAAGGAAAATAAGGTGCAGCCAAAAACTTACCTCCCAAAAATTTAAATACCTGCAATAATCTCCAATAAAAGAACCAAAGCAAAATAAAATTCAGTCCCTTCTAAACATAGAATTCATATCAGTGTTACACAAGTGAATAACTATTAGAATACCATTAGTTGGATGAATGTATATCATATTTCAAGAATAAATCATGGGAAAATGTGCATAAACCTCTCCCTTGCCCAGAGCAAGTGAAGCTGAAGCAGATCCTGCTTGATGGGTAAAACTGGAGCAAGTTCTCCATTTACGCCAACTTGACTGCGAAGCAAGCTATCGGGAATTCTTCAATATGGTTTGCCATCTTCACACTGATGCTGGAAGATTTGTGTTAGAGGTAAAATATAGAAATGTTATTTATTTTTATTGGTTGAATATTATTTAAAAACTGAGCACTGCCTTTTCAGGAGAAAATAAAAGAAATGACACCATCATTCCTAAATAATAGTTATCTGAGTTGCTTCAGTCATTATTTAATAAGCATAATATTCTTACCTTTCAAAGCATCTTTTGCACAGCTTAATAATTGATAAAGATATATTAGGTCTTCTAAAAGTTCATGTGATAGGTTAAATTATGATGAGGAATATATAATCCTCCATCTACATCAACATAAATTCAGAAAGAACGCGATTACATTATAGATCTAATTTTCCACTCCAGTATTGTCCAGAAGTCTGCCAGTGCATCCTATCAATCCTATTTACAATGAAACAGACACACACTGAGGGCACACAACAAACCAATGCAAAAAATGTCTGAAGACCACTTATGCCTTAAAGAGGCAGGGGTGACTTGAGAAAAAAAAATCAGAAATACTTTCAATGTGATAACTGATGGAAACAATCCTTTATCTTTCACCTGTGAGGTTGAGTGGAAAATTAATAATTTTTATTTCTAATCCGTGCTTGTTTCCCAGTGACCAACTAGCCAGTGGGAAATCTTTAGTCTTATTTAAGGGCTCTTTCCTCTTTAAATGTGTGGATTGTGTTATTATGTAGTTATGATAAAGAACTACAGTTCCCAGTAGACAACGCAAGGGGTCACATGGAGGAACAAGAAGTGGCTGTAAAAAGAGAGGGAAAGCAAGCAGTCTGGTGTTGGTTAATAAAATGTTCAGATGTTAAACCCACGTGAAGTTTGTCTGTTGATGAAGAACAAACATAACATGGTGTCAGAAGTTAGTGTGAGGTCTTAACAGGGAGAGTGGATGAATACTGTGTGCAATTGAGAAAGAGACTCAGTGAGCGCGAAAGAAAAGTTGTAATAAGAAGGAGAAAAAGCTGGCCGGTGTGGCGAGCGAGCACATTGTTCCTGAAGTTCAGCAGTCACCGGATTTGCCAAGAGAGATTCAGGTGAGAGGCCGAGAGTTCCCGTTATGGATAAGCTAAGTCCTCCCACACCTATGCAGTTTACTGGCAATCTAACCGATAATTGGAAACGCTTCAAACAGCAATTCAACTTATATTTAGATGCTAGTGGAGTGGGAGGGAACGATGAAAAATTGAAAGCGTCTATTTTTCTGCACGTGATTGGTGAAGATGCTTTGGACATCTATAACAGATTTCAAATTGATGAGACAGATTTTGCGTTGGGCACGTTGATGAAAAAGTTTGAGGAGTATTTTATCCCAAGCAAAAACATCACATTTGAGAGATATTTTTCTTGTGACCAGAAACAAGGTGTTAGCTTCGACCAATACTTAGCTGAGCTTCACACACTGAGTAAGTCTTGTAAATTTGGAGATTTGAGAACCTCACTAGTTAAAGACAGAATAGTTTGTGGAATTCCAGATAATGAACTCAGAGAAAAACTGTTGCATGAGAAAGATTTGACCCTGGAAAAGGCGGTGAATATGTGTAGGTCAGCAGAAACCACACGAGCACAAGCTCAGGAACTGCACAGGGCAGACACAACAGTGCATGCTGTGAAAACAGAGAAGCAGCACACAAGGCATTTCCGAAAGCAACAGCAAAGCAAAGAGGAAGGCTCAAACAGCAAATGCAGCAGATGTGGAGGTAGACACATTCCAAAGATGTGTCCTGCTTATGGGAAGTTCTGTAATAGCTGCGGGAAGAAGAATCACTTTGCAAGGTGCTGCAAAGCTGGTGCTAACAAGAGAAAGGTGTACACAGTTGATGAGGAAATGGAGGAATTCTTTGTGGATTCTGTACAGACTGTGGCTGCTGGTAAAACAGAATGGATTGTTCCAGTAACTGTGAATGAGACATTAATTCCATTCAAGCTTGACACGGGAGCTCAGGTGAATCTATTAACCATGGATGATTATAAGACTCTCACAGTAAAAAGTAAGATTTACCCTGTGAAGTTAAAAGTGACAGGCTACACTGGAGAGAAAGTTCCAGTAAAAGGGGGCTGTATGGCGACCTTTAAGCACAAGGGGCAGCACAAAATCACAGCTACTGATTGTAGAAAAGAGACCAAAGCCAATATTGGGTCTGAGTGCATGTGAAAAGCTCAACCTAGTGAAAAGGGTTTTCATAGTAGCTTCACATACCAAAGATGATCACACAGCACTCATGGAAGAGTATGCAGATGTCTTTGAGGGGCTCGGATGCTTACCTGGTGAACACAAAATTCACATAGATGAGGCAGTGGCTCCTGTTGTCCATGCATGCAGGAAAGTTCCATTTCAACTTAGAGATAAACTTAAACAAGAACTAGCACGCATGGAATGAATGAATGTCATACAGAAAATTGAAGAACCAACTGATTGGGTGAGTTCACTGGTCATTGTGCAAAAGAAAATGGGAGCATGGCGGATATGTCTAGACCCAAGAGATCTCAATAAAGCCATCAAGAGAGAGCATTTTAAATTGCCAACACAGGAGGAGATCATGTCCTGGTTTTCAGGTGCCAAATGGTTTAGCAAGCTTGACGCATCGTCTGGGTTTTGGCAGATGACGCTTGATGAGGCAAGTTCGAGACTGTGTACTTTTAACACACCACAGGGAAGATATCGCTATCTTCAGCTGCCATATGGGATAATGTCTGCACCAGAAGTCTACCATAAAACCATCTACATGATTTTTGAGGGCATACCTGGTGTTGAGACCATGATGGATGACATCATCGTCTGGGGGTGCACCAAGGAGGAACACGATACTTGACTGAGACAAGTGCTTGACGTGACAAGGAATGTCAATTTGAAATTAAATAAAGAGAAATGTGAGTTTGGTGTTAAGACACTGATCTTCATAGGAGATATCATATCTGAAGAGGGAGTGAAGCCTGACCCAAGAAAGACATCAGCCATTGAAAACATGGAGAGGCCCCAAAACAAAGAGGAGGTGAGACGTTTCTTAGGGATGGCAACTTACCTGGCTAAGTTCATCCCACGACTGTCAACAGTGTCAGCACCACTTAGGTCACTCATTGAGCAACAAAATGAATGGATTTGGTCTCATGAGCAAAAAGAGTGTTTCCAGAAGTTGAAAAGGGTCCTAACTGAAGAGCCCGTGCTGAAGTTTTATGATCCAGAAAGGTGTATCAAGATATCAGCTGATGCGTCCTGGCACGGCCTTGGATCAGTACTACTGCAGCAGCATGATGGCACATGGCAACCTGTGGCCTATGCATCAAGGGCTTTAACAAGTGCGGAATCCAACTATGCAAAGATAGAGAAAGAGCTTCTCGCCAGTACATATGCATGTGAAAGGTTCCATCAGTACATCTATGGGCAAGCTATTGAAGTGGAGACAGACCATAAACCATTGGTCTCAATTATGTCCAAACCACTGAATGACTGTCCCATGTGGATACAGCACATGTTGATAAGGCTGCAGAAATATGATATGAAGATGATCTACACACCGGGAAAATATATGTTTGCTGCTGATGCTCTGTTTTGAGCAGTCGACAAGACATAAAAGAGTGACCAACAGGTTAATGCAGTTATACAGGCCTATGTTGACATGATTGTCACCTTTCTTCCAGTATCTCCGGATAGAACAATGCAGATTAGGAAAGCAGCAGAGGCAGATGAAACAATGAAAGTACTCAACGATACAATATGGAAAGGATGGCCAGCAGCAAAGGATGACTGTCCAATGTGTATTTGGGATTATTGGGCATGCAGAGCTGAGCTGTCAGTAGTGAAAGATATGGTCTTCAAAGGGAACAGCTTTGTGATTCTAGTGTCCACTACGTAAGGAGATGCTCCAGAAGATACACCAAGGGCATCTTGGGGAGGAAAAATGTAAATGTAGAGCATGTGAAGTGATGTACTGGCCAAGAATGAACCAAGACATCAGCCGGACCACTGCTTCATGTGAAATATGCCTTACCTACAGACCAAAGCAGCAAGCAGAACCACTTACACCACACCCTGCACCAGACAGGCCGTATTTCAAAGTTGGAGTGGATTTGTTTGACTGTAATGGGAAGAACCATATTGTTGTAACAGACTACTTTTCCAATTACCCAGAGGTTGCGACACTGCAATCAATGTTCAGCAAAGCAGTTATCACATTCCTGAAAGCTGTGTTTGCGAGGCATGGAGTTCCATGTGAAGTAGTATCAGACAATGGTCCACAATTTTTGAGTTGTGAATTTGAATCCTTTGCCAGTGTTTGGGGGTTTCGACGTATAACCTCAAGCCCACATCACCCAAAATCTAATGGCCTAGCAGAGAGTTCAGTTAAGGTGGTGAAGGGCCTCATGAAGAAAGCGCAAGATGGACAAGAGGATTTCCACAGGAGTCTAATGATTTACAGAAGTGCACCACTGCAGAACGGCCTTTCACCAGCCCAGGTGCTGATGGGTCGACGCATATACACTAACTTTCCAATACATGAAAACCTGTTGACACCTGAAGGAGCACACAAGGTCAAACAGGCTAAAGAGAAAGGGAAAGAAAAACAGAAACAGAATCACGACAAGACAGCGAAAAGCCTACCAGTCCTGAAGGCTGGGGATCAGGTGTGAATCCGAGATCATGATTCTGGCACATGGTCCATGCAAGGAGTTGTGCAAGAGGATGTAAATCCACATTCATACCAGATCCAGACAGGGCGAGGGACACCTCTGAATAGGAACCGCATGGATCTATGACTACAAGCTCCAACCCATGGTTGTGACCCGTCCGCTGTCAGTACACCAAAGGGGCCAGCATATGGAGAAAACGAACACGTGGACCAGAGTTCCCAGGAAAACACCAATGCAGCAAATGAAAGCAACACACCTGCGGAAACCAGAAGTACCAGACCAGAAAGGACCATAAAACCACCTCAGAGACTGATTGAAAGCTGCTGAGTGGACAAGGGTTCTTGGCAGGTTTATAAGGACAAGGTATTGTGTTTGTTTTTCTTTAAAGGGGGAAGATGTGTTATTATGTGTTATTATATAGTTATAATAAAGAACTACAGTTCCCAGCATGCAATGCATGGGGTCACATGGGGAACAGGAAGTGGCTGTAAAAAGAGAGGGAAAGCAAGTAGTCTGGTGTTGGTTAATAAGATGTTCAGATGTTAAACCCACGCAAAGTATGTCTCTTGATGAAGAACAAACGTAACATGGATTAGCAGCAGAACCACAAACGTAAGTAGCAACCACTTCATTCTACTCAAATAGAGATGAAAGGGAGCAACACCATGGTGCCCAGCAGCTGGTTGGAGAAATTAAAGTGGGTATGAAGAATAATTAGGCAGGGAAGGGAAAAGGACGGTGATGCCTCTTTGATTGTGAGTCTTCTCTATTTATTCAGAGCTAATGAGTTGTGATGTGAAGGACAATTTCTACCTTGGGAAACAACGGTTCACGCTTCTGGAGAGGCCCAGTCAAGTGCTGCCAGTCGTTGTTAAAGGGACTTTTGAATGTTTTTCCTTGTTCCAGCTGAGCCACCTCTTGAAAGGGGATGGTGTTAGGTGGCTGGTGAGGTGGGGTAATCCATTGAGCACTGAACATCTTTAAGTGAGGAAAACCAACGGCTATCTGGAAACAGTATTGAAGCATTAAAACCAATTTTATTCCAGATGTGGAAACAATAAAGACCTTTCTGGCTAAAACCAACCTGTCTCCATAAGACAGATGGCACCTCAGCTGCAGCTCAGAAAACAACTTTGTCCCGCTTGTCTGTGGAGCTGTTATTCTGAACTGTTACTGCAGAGGAATTCTGAGTGAAAACCACTGTGATATATTTAAAAAAAGAGGTGCATGTGTGCAATGAAGAGGATAAATGCTTGCTAATCATTTTCTTCATCTTGCTTCCAAATAGCAGTGTATGCAAACACCATCGATAAATTTTTCAGTGTCTGCATCTAACTATGTGCGAAGAAAGTGTAAAAGGAGAAACTGCCAGTGAATAAATGTGGGTGAGCTTTACACTCAGAATTCCGCGAGAAGCAAAGGACTACAGATGCTGGAATCTAGATGAAAAACATGATAATGCTGGAGGAACTCAGCAGGCCAGGCAGTATCCGTGGAGAAAAGCAGGTGGTCAACGTTTTGGGTCAGGACCCTTCTTCAGGATTGAAGATAGGAAAAGGGGAAGCCCAATATATGGGGGGAGAAACAGAGCAGTGGTAGGTGGACAAAAGAGGGGAGGCGGGTAGGGCACAAGGATGGTGATAGGTAGATGAAGGTGAGAGATCGTGATAGGCAGGTGTGGGGGAGGAGGGGAGAGCAGATCCACCAGGGGATGAGTCAAAGGTAAGGAGGAAAAAAGGGGGGTACAAAAAAGAGAGAGATGCTAGGAAAGGGAAGAAAAGAAGAGGCATGGTAGGGGTGGGTGGGGTTGTGGGGATTAATTAAAGAGGGAGAATTCAATGTTCATGCCGCTAGGCTGCAAGGTTCCAAGACAGAAAATGAGGTGCTGTTCCTCCAGTTTCAATCCCTTCCCACCTACATCCGTGACACATCACACGCTCTCCAACTCCTCCATAGCTTTAAGTTCTCTGGCACACACCACCTCATCTTTACCATGGATGTCCAATCGCTTTATACCTCCATTCCCCATCATGACGGCATCACCACCCTCCGCTTCTTTCTTGACCAGAGACAGAACCAGTCCCCTTCCACTAACACTCTCCTCCGCCTGGCTACCTCCCCACCTCCCCTCTTTAGTCCACTTATCACTGCTCTACTTTTCCCCCCTATATATTGGGCTTCCCTTTTTCCTATCTTCAGTCCTGAAGAAGGGTCCTGTCCCGAAACATTGACCGCCTGCTGAGTTCCTCCAGTGTCATCGTGTTTTTCATCTGGATTCCAGCACCTGTAGTCCTTTGTTTCTCGAGGAATTCTGAGTGTAAAGCTCACTCACATTTATTCACTGGCAGTTTCTCCTTTTACACTTTCTTCACACATAGTTAGATACAGACACTGAAAAATTTATAGATGGTGTTTGCATGCAGTGCTATTTGGAAGCAAGATTAAAAAAATGATAAGCGAGCATTTTTCCTCTTCATTGCACACGTGCACCTATTTTTTTTAAAAGCGACTCCAGACAGTAATGTAATAAATCCACATGCAAGTTTAGTAATTTTTTAAAATGTGATTTTTAAACCAGTCAGAGGAAGCCACGTTTGGTGAGGACAATCCTTTGGTTTAAACAGTAATTAACTGTTTTGACTATTGGCTTCTATCCACAACTATGGATCTGGTAATCCTGATAATAACTCCAAGAAAGGGTGGGTGGTTCTGGGGAAAAAGGGTTCCTTTGATTCTGTGTGGACAAGACAATGGAGAAATATCAGGCACAAAACCCGATAGAAGCATTGACATGTCATTTGTGCAATTTCAATCTATAATATTACTTCTGGGTATTGAATGGGGCACAGCTGGTGATTTGTAAATCCACATGATGCAGTCTCAATTGGAACATTTGGACTGATAAGTAACATTTGCATACACAAGTGCTCCTCTCTTATTTTTCCTTTGCTGTCATTCCTGAATATTTGGTAATTAGGAATACTAAAAACCCATTCCTTGTTGTGTTTGAGCCAGATCTTTGTCAATGAAACCACATTACTGTTGCAGCTTGTGTATGCAAATTTGACAGCCTTATCAGTTATACAATGGACATTGATGTGTACGCAATTTAATACATTTTTCATCACTTTTGCTATTGTTCTTTGGTACTGGCCATTATAGGCCATCTTAGACTAGTGTAAATTAGTAATTTCACATTAAGGTATCACCCAGAGAAAAGTGATCACAAGATGAAAATGTATTAATTTGAGAGGGAATCAATTCAAACAGAAACATAAATCTTGAATTTAAATAAAGACAATTGCATAAGTATGAGGGGTAAATATGCCAACGTGAATGGGTACGCCTTATTAAAAGATTTGTCAATGTATAGCAAAGTCAAGTATTTAAAGAAATATTTCATAATAATCAATGTAGAATCTTGATATATTCATGTATTCATTCTATGTGTATTCAATCCAAAAAGTCTGTGGAAAAGTCACCCATCTTTAACTACACAAGGTTTTGGAAAGCACAAGGTTAATATGTTGCCAAGATGGGTAGTAAGCCTGATAACTGGGTGATCTTTAGCAACCAATGGACAACAATAAAGGAGAAGAAAGAAAATGAGCACGTTTAATATTATTTCGTATTTCCTCATGACACAGAAGGAGGTAATTCGGCTTATGAAGTAAATGCTGGCTCAGAGCAATTTAATCAGTCCTATTACCCCATTTATTTCCCTGTAACCAATTCTCTCTCAGATGCCCAGCAATCCCCCTAAAAAAGAACTCTGACCACCCACTATACCAGGGGTAAGTTACAACAGCGAACTAACCTACCAAGCAGAACATCTTTGGGATGTGGAAGGAAATCAGAACACACAGGAGAAACTCATGCTGTAACAGGAAGAATGTGGAAACTCTACACAGACAACTTTGGTTGTTGGAGCTGTGAGGCAGCTGCATTGCCACCAAGGTTTGTGAGAAAAAACTGTTTACAGAACTTTTACAAATTGGTAAAAGGAAGATAGCATCATAAATACATGTAGGTTCCTTATAGATTGAGGCTGAAGAAATTGTAATGGGGAATAAGGGAAATGACTGAGGCATTAGAAACATATTTTGTGGCTCTCTTCACTGCAGTGAACACAACAAATGTAACATAAATAGAGAAAAAAACCAAAGGTCCAGTAAGAGTCAGGAACTTAAAGCAACTAATATCACTAAAGAGTTAGAACTGTGGAATATAAACAGACAAAAAGTCAAGCAATCCCTTGGACCTGATAACCTTGATCCTAGGTTCTCAAAGGTAGCTTGAGAGATACCAAACTAGTAGTGAGGATCTTCCAAATGTAGTCAATTCTAAAATAGATCCAGCAGCCTGAATGTGGCAAAAGTGATAATGATATTCAAAAAAGCAGGAAGAAAAAACAAAGGGAACTTCATAACAGTTATCCTGATGCCATTTGTTGGGAAAATGCTGGGATCAATTATTGAAGATGTAATAACAAGGTAGTTTTATACTCATAATGTGAATATGAAAATCATATTATGCAGAACCAATATTCTTTTTTGAATGAGAAATAATATTAGACAAATTTAATTAAGCTTTTTGAGGTACAACTAATAGCATAGTTAAGGAGAAAATGGTGGATGTAGTTTATTTGGATTTTCAAAATTCATTTGCTAGTACATTCCAAAAGGTCATATCCATACTTCCTTATGACAGAGAAGGAGGCTGTTTGACCCCTCAAGTCTATGCAGGCTCACAGACCAATCCCATTCCACAACTAACTTTACCCGTGACCTATCCTCTCCCAAATCCCATTAACTTCTCCCAGATTCCACCATCCATCCACACAAGGGGCAATTTAAAGTGGCCAATTAACCAACCAATCTACATGTGTTTGGGATGCAGCAGAAAACCGGAGCATCTGGAGGAAACCCACGTGGTCACAAGGAGAACATGCAACTTGGAAATATACTGCACCAGAGATCAGGACTGAACCTGGGTTGCTGGAGCTGTGCTAACTGCACCACTGTGCCATCCTAAGTTTAGTTATGTAAAGACTCTTGTGATCAGGGTTAACATATTAGTGTAGATAGGGGACTGGTTGAAGGACAGAAAGTAGGAATAAGCAGGTCCTTTGATGATGGGCACTGAGTTGCTTACAATCTGCATCAATAAGGTATGTTAAAGAACAGAGGACAGTGTGTCCAGATTTGCTCATATCACAAAGATAGATGGGAAAATAAGCATATGGACATTTGGTGTCTGCAAAGGGATATGTACCGGTTAAATGTATTGTTAAGAAGATGGCAGATGGATTATAATGTGGGAAAAAGTTATTCACTTTGATAGGAAAAATCGAAAAACAGGATCTTTTAAAACAATTGTGATACACTAAAATATATTGGTGTGCAGAAGAATGTAGGCATGTTGGTCCATGAAAAGTGGAAACTTAACATTGAGATAGAGCAAGCAATTTGAAAGGTGTGGCGACTCACCGTCTAGTCGGGCGAACCGGCTCGGCAGTCGGGTCGCGTGGCGTCGGAGCGACGAGGCCCAAGATGGCGGCGGGCCTCGTCTTTCCGAGCGACGGGGAGAACCCGCGCGCAGGAAAGTCCTGATGACGTAGGACTTACGTCATTGCCGGTTTTTTTTGGGCGGGAGTTTCTCTCCCTTAAAGGGCCCGCACAAGGCGGGAAAATAAACCAGTTCTATTTGGCAATCCTCCGAGTAGAGTCTTGTTTTATTCCGCGGTAGCAACCGCTACAAAGGCAATATTTTTTGTGATGAGGCCTTTTTGTATCTGTACAGGGCTTTGGTAAGATAAGACCTGAAGTATTTAATGGAGCTTTTGACTCCATGGCCAAGGAAGAACATGCTTGCCTTGAAAGCAGAGCAATGTAGATTTGTGATATTAATTCCTGGGATGCAGGTGTTATGATAGGAGGAGGGAATTGGATATGATGTACTGATATATTTTATAAGATATGATATAAGATATCTTTATTAGTCACATGTACATTGAAACACACAGTGAAATACATCTTTTTGTGTAGTGTTCTGGGGGCAGCCCGCAAGTGTCGCCACGCTTCCGGCGCCAACATTGCATGCCCACAACTTCCTAACCCGTACGTCTTTTGGAATGTGGGAGGAAACCGGAGCACCTGGAGGAAACCCATGCAGACATGGGGAGAACATACAAACTCCTTACAGGCAGTGGCCAGATTTGAACCTGGGTCGCTGGCACTGTAAAGTATTACGCTAACCACTACACTACCATGCCTGCCCGTATTTGGAATTTAGAAGAACAATAAGGGACTTCATTGAAACATATAAGATTCTGAGAAGGATTGACAGGTTTGACGCTGAGAGGATGTTTCATCTGGTGAGGGAATCTAGAATTGGACAATACCATTTCAGAATAAGATGGGAGCAAAATGTTTGTTATTGTTCAGGTTATTAATCTTTAGAATTCTGTATACCAGGGAGCCAAACAGCTGTCAGTGAGAATATTTGTCATAGGATTTTGGAGAGCAATGGAATCAAAGGACATGCGAAGCACATGGGGACATAGACTTGAGGTGGAGGATTACCCACGACCATAATGACAAGTGACGTGGTGGTGCTGCAGGTAGTGCAGCTGCCTCACAGCTCCAGCAATCTGGGTTCGATTCTGCCCTCCAGTTTGCATTTTCTCCTTGTGTTTTCATGGGTTTCCCACAGGTTAATTAATTGTTGTAAAATTCTCCTTGTGGAGCTGACTGGTAGGAGAATCAGAGGAAAATAATGCACTTGTGTGAGAGAATGGATTGTCGGGAAATAGGTGGGGGAATGGGATTGCTCTGAGAGGGCTGATTAGCCTTCTTCTATGTTGTTATGAAGCATAGCGAAAGCCAAACAGGTTTGAGTAGCCGTCTGGCCTACTGCTACTATTGTTTCTTATTGCCCCGTGTTCTAAATTGATACAGTCTGATCGGCTGCCCGATTTTATTTTGAATAGGCTTATGAAATGGGATGAAAAATAAAATTCTGGAAGACACGACAGAAGAGCTAGCAAGTAAATGCAAGACCAAGAATTGGCTATAAATATATATCTTTGTTGGGAGTGAGACAGTGAAAGAAATTGAATTAATCAGAGTTCAGGATAAGAGCATGTTTGCCAGCATAACTGAAGTCACAGATCCAGGAAGCCAGAATCAACTTAGCTAAGCATACCCAGCTGTCTCTAGGAAATAGAATTTTTTTACAGGAAAAACATTGGTTGCCTCAAAAAGCTCTGCATAAAATTTGTAATTAGTTCAGAAAAATAACCGTTACAATTAGAAACCTTGCTCAAGGAGGAGGTTCAAAATTTGACTAACGATGTGTTTCGGTAACCAAACTAACATAAATGGAAGAACATAAGGGCAGGAGTTGGCCATTCAGTCTTCTGAGTCTGTTCTGGCATTTAATCAAATTATAGCTGATCTACTCCATTTACCCATCTATGTTACATATCCTTAAGTAACCTAACTAAACTAACATCCATCAACCTATCAATCTCAGTCTTGAAAATTTCAATAAAGTGAAACTCAGCAAGAGAGAGAGAGGGAGCAGGTTCTACACTTCCATTAACCTTTGTGTGAAAAAGAACTTCCTTATTTCAGTCATAACTGGTGTAGCTTCAATCTTAAGATTGTGTTCCCAGGTCTTTCCTTATTTATTCATGTTTTACTCATTCATTTCTGATTTTGTATACTATCCAGTCTTCTGACCTGAACATTTGAGGTTTTACTTTTTTTAGTTAACCATCGGTGCTGGGTCCTCTGGTTGGAATTTTTCTTTCTTTATTGGAATGTATCTTTTCTGTGTATTCCAAAGGATACCATTAAATATCTGGCAGCGTACCTTGACTGATTGATCCCTTAACCTAAATTTTCCAGTTCATGAAGTGTCAGGAAGGCATACCATCTCCAGTGCTTTCTAAGCCAAGGCCATCAGCAGAAGCATACCTTTGCTCACACAAAGATCTGTCACTCCACGGTTTCACAGAGCCCAGCTCTTAAATGCAGAGACATTCATGTCATCACTGTGGCTTCTTATCAGACTCCTAAAGTTAAGGTATGGTCTTAACCACAGGTAGTATCTTAACAGTATATTTTGTCTTTTCCCTTCAGCATTAGCAATGAGCTGCCACAAACCATTGGTCCCTGATGGAGTTTTTTGGTTTTTATTCCCTTGACTTTCGGCCTCAGGCATTATCTCTGTCAGCAGTTTTAGTTTTAATTGGCTGATATTCTTCATATGTGCAGCAGCATTCGTCAGCAATTTCTTATTGGAAACTGTCACCACTGAATGTCAGCCTCTTGCATATAATTTTCATCCTTTTTTTATTTTTAAAGGCCAACTTTGCATTGAAAATATGCACTTAAATAATGTTAACCCACTTTGAGCTTGATATGAAGCAGTTTGGTGCAAACTCTCAGAAGGATGGAAAGCATCTAACAACGCTGATAGAGAATCATTTATCACAAGGTTGATGTCAGCAGAGGCAAGAAAACAGTTCAGGATATGAGATAATGCAAGTGAATGAACTTATTATAATAACTCCATTAATGCACGATCACAGAGCAAGCACACATGCTTAATTTGAAAAGAAACATTTTTGACAAATACAAAATGCTTTTGTCACTTTAAGGTGAGAAACAGGGTGCAAAGTGAAGAAAAAATACATTTGGGAAGACCAGTGAAGGCAGTAAAAACTGTTATATGCAATAGTACAATGAAAAATTAATAAAAGTATTTCTCAAATTTGTAAGGAAATATTTATTTTCAATGAATATTTTTGTGTAACAAATGGAACCTTTAATAACCAGCTCCAGCTTTGTGAATGAGTTGATTTTAATTGAATGGTCAAAGTTGCTGAAATCTTATTAAAATCCTGTAACATGCAATAATAAAAGATTAGCAAGTTGCATAAGGGCTGCTTTTGTGGTTTTGCAAGCACAATTCTAAAGGATTAATTTTGTAGCACATTTCAAAATATTATTTGTCAGCTTTAAAATAGAAATAATTTTGAAGCAGAAACAGCTCACCGATAAGCACACAATCAAATTAGAAATCTGTTCCTTAGACACTAAAATTCTCATTTGTTCAAGTGCTTGTACTAAGTTCACTCTGAATTCTATATCATCAATGAACTTTAAACAAAAGTGGGGTGATTGGACAGAATCTCTTCTGCTTTGCAGCAACAATGTTGAAAATTGCCAGGCTGTAGCCTGATTGCAAAAAAACAAATCCAATTCAACCAATCAGTCTCCTCTCAATCATCAAAGTGATGGAAGGTGTCAATGACAGTGAAATCAAGTACCATTTATTTATCAGTAACCTGGCTCACCATTGCCCTTTTTGGGTTTTGTCAGGACTACTCGGCTCCAAACCTCATTCCAGCCTTGGACCAAACACAAACAAGGACTTGAATACTGGGTGTGAGGTGAAAGTGACAGACCCTGACATCAAGGATGCATTTGACTGAGCACAGCATCAAGGGAACCTCGTAAAATGAAAATCAATGGGCATCAAAGGCAAAAGATTAAGAAGATCCAGAAGATTAAGTTTGATTCAGAAGATTAAGATGCATGGGATTCATGGTGACTTGGTAGTTTGGATTCAGATTTGTCTTGCCTATAGAAGACAGAGGATAGTGGTGAAAGGGCGTTATTCTGGCTTGAGGTCCGTGACCAGTGGTGTTCCATAGGGATCAGTGCTGGGGCCTCTGTTGTTTGTGATATATATATCTAAATGACTTGGGAGGAAAATGTAGATGGGTGGGTTCGTAAGTTTGCAGCTAACACAAAGATTGGTGGAATTGTGGACAGTGCAGAGGGCTGTCAAAGGACACAGCAGAATATATATTAGTTACAGATATGGACAGAGAAATGGCAGATGGAGCTTAATCCAAGCAAGTATGAAGTGTTGCACTTTGGGATGTCAAATGTAGAAGGGAAAGTATACAGTTAATGGCAGAACCCTTAACATCAAAGATCCCCACCAACTGGGACATGTCATCTGCTCGCTGCTATCGTCGGGCAGGAGGTACAGAAGTCTGAAGTCCCACACCACCAGGTTCAAGAACAGCTTCAGCCATTCGGTTCTTGAACCAACCTGCACAACCCTAATCATTACCTTAGTATAGCAATACTATGAACACTTTGACCACTTTGCACTAGAATGGACTTTGTACTTTTTTTGTTCAAATTGTGTGCTTTCTTATATAATTTTGTATAATTTATGCTCTTCTTGAGAAAGTTGTGTCTCTAATGTTATGTGCCTGTGATGCTGATCCAAGTAATTTTTCAATGCACCTGTGCATACATGTACTTATGCATATAGCAATAAACTCAACTTGACAGCATTGATCTACAGAGGGATCTTGGGGTCCAAGTCCATAGCTCCCTGAAATTGGCCATGCAAGTAGATGGGGTGGTAAAGGTGGCGCACGGTATGCCTTCATGGTCTTCATTGGTCAGGATATTGAGTAAGGAAGTCACGTCACAGCTATATGAAGCTTTGGTTAGGCCGCACATGGAGTATTGTGTGCAGTTCCATCTGCCCCATTACAGGAAGGACATGGAGGCTTTGGTAAGGGTGCAGAAGAGTTCTACTATCATGTTGCCTGGCTTACAGGATATGACCTATAAGGAGAGGATGAACAAACTTGGGTTGTTTTCTCTGGAATGTTGGAAGCTGAGGGGAGACTTGATAGAAGTTTATAAAATTATGAGAGGCATAGATAGGGTAGACAGTCAGAATATTTTTCCCAGGATAAAAATATCAAGTACTAGAAGAAGCGGATTTAAGGTGAGGGGGGGAATTTAAAGGAGATGTGCGGGGCAAGTTTTTTTTTACACACAGAGGGCGGTACTGGTGGAAGCAGATACCTATGATAGTGGCATTTAAGAGGCTATTAGATAGATACATGGATGTGCAGGGAATGGAGGGATATGGATCATGTACAGGCAGAAGAGAATTAGTTTAATTAGGCATCGCATTCAGCACAGACATTGTGGGCCAAAGGGTCTGTTCCTGTGTTGCACTGTTTTGTGTTCTATGCTCTGTGTTCTACATTCTATAACACTGCAATGGCTGGAGTCAGACCATATGCAAGAGAAGATGGTTATGGTTGTGGAAGGCAATCACTGCAGGAGTTCTACATGTCCTAGGCCCAATTATCTTCAGCTGCTTTATCAATGACCTTTGTTCCATCATAAAGGATGCTCATTGATGTTTGCACAACTTTCAGTCGCATTTGCAACTCCTCAGCAAATGAAGCAGCTATTGCCTGCACGTAGCAAGACCTAGACAACAGAAGTATCATGAAATGACAATTTCCAGCATGAGAACATCTAATCAGCTATCCTTGACATTCAATGCATTACCAACGCCAAGTCCTCTAACAACATCCTGGGGGAAGGGGACCTTACCACAGAACAGAAACTCAAGCAGACCAGCCTCATAAATAATGCGGCTAAAAGAGAAGGTCAGAGGCTGGGTTTCCTGTGGTGGGTGACCGACCTCCTGAGACTCCAATCGTTTTTCACCAGGGCACAAATCAGAAACGCAATGGAATTCTCTCCAATGGCCCAGATAAGTGCAGCTTCAGTAACTCTAAAGAAGATGGACACCATCCAGAATAAAATAGTCTGCTTGATTGCCACCTCATCTACCACCCTAAACATTCATTCACTCCCTTTATCACCAGCACAAATAGGCTGCAGTGTGAATTCTCTATAAAATGTACTGCGACTAATTGCCTAGGTTCCTCCAGCAACACTTTTATTAATCCACAACTTTTATTATTAAGAAGGACAAGCCAGTGGTTGGTGTTCCCATGTATCATCTCCAAGAGAGACATGAGGTACAACACCAACCACTACAGTAGGTCAAGAAGGTGGATCACCAAAACCTTCTCAAGGGCAATTAGGAATAGGCAATGAATGCTATCTTTCCGATGCTGCTTAGATTCATAAAATTAATAATTATAAAATTAATTAAAAGTGAACTGCAATTTGGAAAGAGAAGTAAACTATAAATCCAGATCTGAGTTAGAATAATAACAGGAACTGCTAATATTGACTAGAGGCATGCTGGAGTACAGCCAAATAACCTTTGGTTTCTCACAAATATATTGTGGTGACTGATTAAAACAATGCCTTGGAGTGGTTTCATACCCAGCCACTCAGTCAGGAAGGATGGAAGGTATGGGTGGAGAAGCATGTTGAAATAATGACTGCTGGTGATGTGAGGGAGATGCAGATTATAAGTATTATTGAACTCATTTGTAAATAAGAAAATATTCTTCATTGCAGCACATGACAGAAAAATCCAATAACCATCACTTGGATTTCTGTAGTACCTTTAATGCAGGATTCATTAGAGGGAGAACAATAAATAATGGATGATGAGCTTCAGAAATGATTAAAACCTTTTAAAATTATAGATGGAGAGACATCTGTACAAGGCATAGTTAGTAAGTTTGCAGATGACACTAAAATAGGTGGTGTTGTTGACAGTGAACATGGTTATTGGGATTTGCAGAGGGATCTTGATCAGCTGGGTAAATGGGCCAAGGAATGGTAAATGGAGTTTAATTCAGATAAGTGTGAGGTGCTGCATTTTGGGAAGACAAATCAGGGTAGGATGTTCACAGTCAACCATATGGCCCTGGGGCGTTTCTGTAGAACAGAGGGACCTAGGAGTACAGGTACAATGGTTCCCTGAAAGTGGTGTCGCAGGTAGACAGGGTAGCGAAGACGGCTTTTGGCTCACTGGCTAAAAGGAAATGTTAAGAGTATCTGATGTTATCAGAAGGACCCACCTTCAACAGCAGGAGGGCGGTATGCACAAAAGGTGACACAGTAGTGCAGATGGCAGGTGTCACTATTCAGAATAGGTCCACCATCCTCTGTTTGGCTTTCCCTCTCTTCTTGGCTGGCCACAGCTCCCAGGATGTCTGGTGAAGTTACTGCAGTACAATATATTGATAAGTATTGAATTAAGGAAGTTAGTCGTAAGTGTGCACCCGTCATTCAATTACTTTTGCATGGTGCGGAGAATTCCCAAACAGAGCAAGCATACTTGGCCTTGATGGCAGTCTGCCATTGGGTCCATATACATTATTGTAAACTGAACATTTCAGTGTTCTTTTTAATGGACTAGGAGGTAGATTATTAAAACCCATGACAAGCAGTATAAAATACATTGGGATAATTTATTATAACCACCACTACACTGAAATCAATCATTCAATCTTTTTCTGGGAAAGTTGTCTGTTACAATGCATAAATTTGTCTGGCTAGCTGAAAAATAAGATGTCTAGAAATTAGAAAGCATAGTGCTCTGTTTTCTGTGCTAAATAATTGAATTTTGATGTTTTTATGCATAACTCACGAAAATGCAGTCATTTTAGGAGAACCACAAAGTTTATGAAATTTGACGCAGCACTTCTGGTCCTGATCAGTGTTAGTATATATCATATTTAATGTATAAAGAGAGAAGGCTGGAAACACTCAGCAGGTCAGGCAGCATCTGTGGAGGGAGAAACAGAATTAAATTTAAAATTCATTGAAAGACTATGATGAAAGCTCATCAATCAAAAACATTAAGATAGGAGTAGGAGTAGGCCACCAAGCCTCTCAAGCCTGTCTGCCATTCAATATGATCACTGATGATTTATGCTGGCCTCAGCTCCTCTCCTTCCAGGTGTGCTTATAAAGGACTAATCAAGACGACTCCTATTTTCTTGTGTGTACAATGGAGGTTTATGAAAACACTATGACATGCCAACAATAAGTCTAAAACAGCAAATGTGACCTAATTTCAACTGCCAGTGCTTCAGATGAATAGATGATGTTACTCCATTACAAGTTCCAAGCTCCAAGCACTTAATGGCCATTCAAAAAGCAAATGCTGGAGATACGAATTTTAAAAAAAACACACAACTTGGAAATACTGAGCATGCCGGGCAGATTCTGTAGAGGGAAAAACAGGATTAATGTTTTTGATTGATGAGCTTTCATCATAACCTTTCAACGAATTTACTTGTTAATTTAATTCTGTTTCTCCCTCCACAGATGTGATGTCATGTTATTGTCATGTGCACAACTACGGTGAGGTACAAGTACAATAAAAAATTTGCAGTAGCATCACAGGCATGTAGGTACAGACAATGCACAGAATATAAATTATACAAGATAGTGAAAAGAGAGAGTAAAAAAGATTGTGCAAAAACAAGACCTTAGTGCAAAAAAAGGGACACATTCAGAGACAAATCCATGGCAGGAGGTTGTCCGTCACTTTCCATAGCTGAGGTAGGATTAGGGTTGTCCAGGTTGGTTCAAGAAACTGATGGTTGTAGACACATAAACACTTACTTCTGCAGCCTTATGTGGGGAATCCAGGAAACTGGATGGTCAACTAGGAGATGGAGTGGCTTTGAGTGAAGTGCATTGCCATTTTTCTACTTATTGATACCTGGAATGGAGAGGTTGCCTTACGGAGAAATGTTTGTACCCACCAGACAGCAGAAGAATGAGAGATGACTGAATTGAAATGTGGTAAGATTCTGAGGGCTTTTGACAGAGCTGATGTGAAGAGGATGTTTCTTCTTGTGGGAGAATTCAGAATTAGGGGTCGCATTTTAAAAACAGGGAGCTGGCCATTTAAGACAGAGATGAGGCCTTTTTTCCTCTCTCGGAGGGTTGTGAGTCTTTTGAACTCTCTTCCTGAAAGAGAAATGGAAGCAGAATCTTTGGATATATTTAAAGCAGAAATAGATAGATTCTCGCCAGGCAAAAGGGGGTGAAAAGTGACAGAGAGTAGGCAGGAATTTAGGATTAAGATTTCAGTCAGATTAGACCATGGCTTGATGGACTGGCTGGTTTACCTGCTGTACGTACATACACATGTCCTCTTTCCCTTAGATGATTCAGAAATAATCCTGCTTGGTGGAGACACAACAGACTGCAGATGCTGGAACCTGAAGCAAAAGGAAAACTGCTGGAAGTGCTCAGAGAGTGAAGCAGCATCTTTGCAGGGAAAGGGAAGATTGACGTTTTGGATTGAAACCCTGCAGCAAGATTGAGAGGGTAGAGGTAAGATAGAAATGAGAGGGAGGGGGAAAACAGAGGCTGATATGTAATAGGGGGAACCAGGTGAGGTGGGGGATGATGGGCAGGTACCAGATGGGGGAGGGGGGGGGATTAGCAAAGGTGAACCATGGGAGAAGAAACCCAGGTAGATAGGTACGCAGGTGACGGACAGATAAATTCTTGGCTCAGCTTTGTTATTTCCTCCCCTGCTTTGTTCCATCCACCCATCATCCCTCCCTTATCTGGTTTCACCTATCACCCTCCCCCTCCCATCCCCCACCCAGTTCTATCTGCCTAACCTTCCCCCACCAGTTTTATCTGCCTAACCTTCCCCCACCAGTTTTATCTGCCTAACCTTCCCCCACCAGTTCTATCTGCCTAACCTTCCCCCACCAGTTTTATCTGCCTAACCTTCTCCCACAAATTCTATCTGCCTAACCTTTCCCCACCAATTGTAACTGCCTAAACTTCCCCACTCCCTTAACTGGTTCCATCTATCACCTACCAGTCTCTGTCTCACTCCTCCCTCTCACCTCTTTATGCTGGCTGTCTTTCCTCCACCCTCTCAGTCCTGATGCAATGTCACAAGATGTCAACCACAGATGCTCCACAGATGCTGCTCAACCCGCCGAGTTCCAGCAGCAGTTTATTTTTTGTCAGTCCTGCTGGGTGTTCTGTACAAGCTGAAACTGCAGAACATATGTTGAATGAGGAGCAAGCTTGCCCTTGAGGGAGGAGGGGGAGAAAAGCTTCCTGTTCACAGACCCTATCCTGCATCTGTGCTCAGAGATCCAGGCTCCATCACTAATTACATGAAAAGCAATGCATCTGCAGGGTGATGTTTACCAAGTCAGTGGTGACAAGGATCTGTGATCTTCTGCAGCTGAGCTGCAGCCACATACCATGCCGAAACTACTTTTTCTCTGGAGCCGCTAACATTCCAGATTCCATGGGATGTTGATTGATCTTTGCCATTTTTACCATTATTCTCTGTGTTGACGGTTTGTCACTGGATGTTCTCCAAGGAAGGAAAAAGGACTTTGTCTCCTTTTTCTTGAGCAGAGACCATCAGGCAGAGCAGGCACATGGGTTTGTGAGATTGGGGGACTCCCATAGGCTCTGATTTTATATGGCCTGGTTTTAGTTATATAGGTTCTAACAGTATAGAGACTGCACCTGGTCTGGACACAATATTGTGCACATGTCTGTTCTCCCTATCGAAGGATGTATTTGCAGTAGTTGTAGTGCAATAACAGTTCACCAGATGGGATTCCTGTGATAAAGGATCTCTGCCTTAAGGAGGGAATAAGCAGTGCTTTGTCCAGTTCTTGGCATTGAGAAACAAAGGAGTCATTCAAGCACTGGAAACAGTGCAGAGGAAGATTGGGGAATTTGGAAACTTTCAGACAGGCAAGCGGTGTCTGTCCAGACCAAAGATGACAGTTTAGAAATCAATTTTTATAATTGACCGTTTTAAGTAAATTTAAGAGTAATAGAACAGTACAGCACAGGAACAGGTCCTCAGCCCATGAAGTTGTTCCGAAGTATAACAATGAGAAAAAATAAAAAGCAATCAAGAATCTTCGGCCCAACTCATCTATGCTGATCAAGGTACCCACCTAAGCTAGTCCCATTAGTCTGTGTTTGACCCATATCCCTCTAAACCTTTTCTACCTATGTACTTATCCAAATGTCTTTTAAATGTTGTTATTGTACCTACCTCAACTACTTTCTCTGTCAACTCGTACCATTTACGCACCACCCTCTGTGTGAAGGACTTGCGCCTCAGATCCCTTTTAAATCTTAACCCTTTCACCTTAAACCTATGCCCTCTAGTTTTTCTTCCCTTTCCCTGGGAAAATGACAGTGTGCATTCATCCTATTTATGCCCCTCATGATTTTATACACCTCTACAAGGTCACCCCTCAGTCTCCTACGCTTGAAGGAACAAAGTCCTAACCTGCCCAACCTCTCCTTATTACTGAAGCAGATCTAGAAGTTTTGCGGTCAAGCTACGATCAACAAGTAGAATATATTCCCTGGTTGTGCAGTGGAGGTAGAAACACTTGAACAATACAAGGAAGAATGGGGTGCTACAGTTTGGAAACTTTTGTATGCATCAGGAAGGGGTAGATGAATTATGATGAATATCTACATTGTCTATAATTCACATGTATCTTTGTGAAGCCTGTTTTTGCTGGGTTACCGGACCTGTCTAGTGGCACTTTGGCAAATGTTGCCAATAAGATCATGCCATCTGTTGGCTATTCTAGTGTTCAAAGTACTGGAGGGACACAATTGGAGCTGTTGTCTCCGTGCCACTGATGGGAGTTCTGTATACAAAGGCTTCGAAGCCACTTGTTGCCTGTACCTGTTCGTCAAAAACAGTTCAGGTTCCTAACCACCCAACATGATGGGACACCCATATAGATAAAAACGGGAACAAAGATGTACAGCTAAAACTGATGTCAGACCCTTTTACATATACAAATAAAGGCTCAATGCTAGAGAAAGTGGAATTAGTGTACGGGAGATTACCACTTTCAAGTTAATAATGCGCTGTCCATTGAAGTGAAAATTTATTTCCCACAACATCACTTAAGATACTTTGTATCATAAGAATCTTAATATAATGAAGGACTCCTGACTTTCCTAATTGCATCCACCCAGACATCAGACAGACCCAAATGGAGAATCCAGAGTCTGGTAGCAAGAGATACATTTTACCTCTTCCCTTCCCAAGAAATGAAACAGCAATTCACTTAAACCTCTTCCAATCTAGTGTACTATATTCAGTGTTCATGATATGGTCTCCTCTACACTGGAGAGAACAAAAACAGAATAGGGGACTGTTTTGCAAATCACCTACATTCAGTCTGCAGGGATGTCCCATGGTTCTGTGTTGCCTGTCACTCCAATTTTCCATCCCACTCCCAATCTGACCTGTCTGTCTGTGGCCTCCTATGCTTATAACAAGGCCCAATGTAAGCTTGAGGAAGAGCACCTCATCTTCCACCTTCCAGACTCTATATCGAATTGTTTATCTGCAGGTAACTTCCGTTCTGCATTTCTGTATGAGAACTGGCCATTTCTACTGTAGGTCGTCCATCTGTGACATCATCTCAGTTTTCCTCTCTCCATTAGCACACCCTGGCCTACTGGGATGTCCTACAGCCCTGCATTTTGTCCTGAGAAGAGACTGCAAGAAAACTGGGGAAAAGAAATCAGGCAGTGATTATTTGCGTCATGATTAGAATTGGTGCTAAACAAAGAATGGGATGAAAAACAGTCAGTTTTAAAATTAGCAATCCCAGATGATCTCAGATGTTGTAGATACCAGACCACAAAAAGAAATGACAGGAAAGAGGTGAAAAAAAATTAAATCTGAGCATGCAATTTTACAATTTATTTCTATTGTGTCAACTCCATAACATTAATCAACAACAAGTAAAATATATTGCAATTAACACAAAAACAATACTTATTAATGTAAGTAAGAAATTAAAATTGAAGTGATTCTGTGTCTATAATTAGGTGACTTGCAGGGTTGCTGAATGTTTTCAGTATAATATAGCTTCTGCAGTGCTACTTAGTCACACTGGTTTCATCCTCTGTGATAAATAGAATGAAGACAGTCAGAACATCATTGTAACTGGTGACAAAAATCTCTGGTCTGAACTGAAGCCACCCATCCCCATACATATTCCTATCCAAGATTCATGCTGAAAACTGCATGTGTAGCCATGAGACCAGGGAAAACAGACCAATGGTGCATTACATCTGCAAATCACCCATCACAATGTTGAGTACGATACATCTTTGATAAAATATGAGACGAAGCTAGTTAGACATTGCATTGGTAGAACTTCGACAGCCATGGAACCGTGCTCAACATGAATGAGTCTCTTGAAAATGGATGGCAAGAAAACAGTGGCAAAGAAGCAGGCAGTGATTGTGGAATTACATCATTTCAGAGTCACCAATTAGCAGGTTGAAACAGAAACTAAGCAGGAATTTCCATGAATTTGTCAGTGGATGGTACTTATTTAGAGTTTATTATTGCTCTGATTTTCAGATTTTTTCGTTCACTCAGTTCCTCCAAGGCTTCCAATCCGGAGCAGGGAGATTGCAGTTAAATGTCACAAGTTACAGATGGCACAGCTAAAGAAATCCCCTGACAGCATGACCATCCATCTGTAATAATCAAATCAAGCAACGGGTATGATGAAGTGCTCTGTATAATTGGATTGGACATTTTAAAGACTTCAACCTTTTAATAGGAACAATTTAATACATTCTTTGGGAAATATCAAGACTGTCATCCTGAAGAAAGAGCAAAAACAACAGATATTTGCAAGTCAAAATTGACATGTTATAGAAGTAAGACTTTGACACCCACCTTTTCTAAAGGGAATTATTTGTGGGCCATTTGCTAATAAGGGCATGGCAAGATTTCGAAATACAGTAGCAATTGGTCTGCACAGGTGCAAGTTTCATCCTCACCTTCATTTAGGGGATATTTGTATTGCCGCCAGCAGCTCCATTTGTGGATGTAATATGTAAATCATTTTGAAAAATTCTTCAGCTTTATTTTCCCCCCCAAAAGTCCAGTTTTCTATTCAATTGTCTGGTTTGCCAAAGCACAAATATATTATGGTACTGAAAGTCTGGCTTACTGTTTCATACTGAATATGCAGCACAATAGCAGGCTGGTCTATCTCATTCTGATTTACACATTCCACGCGTCTCTGTCTACTCCCTCTACTTTGTCTCTATTTTCCAGTTCCTCTTCTCTTGTTTGGTCCAGTTTCCTGAAGGAAGCATCAAGGCTATTTGTCTCAACCACTTTTTAAAGATGAGATATCTTTATTAGTCACTGTGTAATTAATTGATCTAAATGAACGGTCTGCAAGACAAGTTTTTCACTGTACCTCAGTACAAGAGACAATAATAAACCAATACATCAAAATACAGAGTGAAATATATCCTTTGTGTAGAGTGTGCTGGGGGCAGCCTGTAAGTGTCACCACGCTTCCAGTGCCAACATAGCATGCCCACAACTTCCTAACCCGTACGTCTTTGGAATGTGGGAGGCAACTGGAGCACCCAGAGGAAACCCATGCAGACATGGGGAGAACATACAAACTCCTTATAGACAGTGGCCGGAATTGAACTCAGATTGCTGGCACTGTAACAGTGTTACATTAACTGCTACACTACCATGTCAGCAATTGTGAATGTCTCATTCTTAAGCAAAGATATTTCTCCCAATTGTGAGTAAATATCTTGCATTTTTGTCAGAGAAACAGGAGGAATAAGGAAAGGGGGATATGGAAAAATCTTTTAAAAGAGCAAGTAGACATTAGCACCAGATGGATCTATACACACATTCAAATATGCACATGAATTATGAGCAGGAGTAGGTCACCTGACCCCTCAGGCTTGCCCCATTATTTAGTAAGATCATGGCTGAATTGATTGTAAACTAACTCTGCAGTCCTGCCAACCCCTGGTAACTTTTCACCTTCTTTCTGTCAATAATTATTCAAAGACTCGACTTCCACCACCCTTTGTGAAAAGAGTTCTAGACTCACAAATTCCTGAGAGAAAGAAAATGCCTTATCTTTCTCTTAGGTCATGACCTTCAGTTTTAAATAACGATCCTTAGTTCTAGATTCTCCCACAAGAGGAAACATCCTTTCCACATCCACCCACTTAAGGCCCCCAAGGATCCTACATTTCATCTCATAAAATGCAGATCATCATATATGGGACACATAGCATAGTGTTAAGTCAAATTCAACGGTTAATCTACATGACTGAGGTGAGAACTCTTGGTCAAGTCAAAGGGCACAGACACAGTGTCTCAATTACATCCAAATTAGCTTGTCAAGAAATGAGTAATGAGTAATGAGAGTAAAGGAACTACAGAAGACAGAAAGCAATTCCAGACAAATTAGCAAAGCACGGTATTCTGCAGTCACCTTGAGCTTAAATAATGAATGAACAGGTTAACATTTCAGTCGTGCTGGTCTTTATCAGAACAGGAAAAAGAGAAAGAACATACATTTTAATACCATTCAAATGCAGGGGCAGGGGAAGAATCAGAGAAAGCACTGATGGACAGATTTGTAGACTGTTTGACAGAAACAGAGAGAATGGATAAATGACTGAGATCTTTACATCCAACAATAGAAAGATGTATTGAAGATATTAGTGAAACAATATCCAATGTGGGGGAACACTACCTCGTTATTCCTTTCTTTGCACTATACATTTATTTTTGTAATAGTAATTTTATATCTTTGCACCATACAGCTGCCGCAAAACAACAAATTTCATGTCCTACAAGTCAGTGATAATAAATCTGATTCGGATTCTGATACAAAGAAGAGACAAAAAGAAAGGAGACATTCTAAGTAGATCAAGGCAGAAATTAAATGAGCAGAAGCTGGGAAAAGAAATGGACGCAGCTTATTGGCCCAACAAAGCAGGCCAACAGCAGGGTCATTGAAATCGTCTCTTTGGGGCTCAAGGCCTGGATCCAAACCAGGGCACGTTAGTGAGGGCAGCTGATTTACCCACACCTGCTATATTGCAAGCTGTTGTGAAGAATGTACTGCAGGAGTTGTGGTATTCAAAGTCCCTACTCCTGTCCCCACTCCAGAGTTGAAGCGAAACCTTGCCTTCACCAAGCCTTCCCAGAATGTTGAACACTGACACCTACCATGTCCCAACCTGGCTCTTTCTGTTCTGATAAATTTCCGATGAAGTTACAAAAAGAGGGCACAAACAGTAAGATTAAGGTAATATCAGATGTCAAATTTTAATGCCATGTTTCATTACTTTTAGATTGTACAATTATCTGATCAAAAAATAAAGCCATTGCTCACAATATCTCCAGACAGTCTGTCTTAAGGACAATCTGTATTTCTTAACCCATAAAGTAGAATGCATTACTCACACAATGATGTTTTGGAAGGAGCTAGGATGTATATTAAGGATGTCATTTTGTAAAACTGTGGTATCGGGAATTTAGCAGTGCTGTACTTACCGTGGCATTTTCGATGTCTTCTATCAGTGAGAGTCAATCAAAGAGCCTGACTGTTACCATTGACAAACTACATTTTCATTAAATCTTAGCAGCCTCAAGGACCACTATTTAAAGAATTGGATTTACCTTTCAATAGAAAACACATTGCAATAAAAATTCAGTAATATTTAACTGTGCTTACACTTAACTACATCAATGAAATGCTCTACTGCATAGCCAGACAATTAAGCACATTAAGCAAGGGTTCCTGATTGCATGCTGCTCAAATATAAATTTTACTTCACCAGCAGCTGCAGAAAATTGCAAACAGTATGTCCACTTTTTCTACTAGCTGGCATTATTTTGATTGCTTTAGTTGCTAAATCCTAGATAAGATAACAGCATGAACTGGGCATGCTCTTGACCTGGTTCAAATTTTAAAGCAGAAAATGAGATCATCATTGTAATCTACAAACTTGCTGATAGCAGTTTTTCAGTGAAAGGGAATGCCAGGAATGTTTATTCAGCAGAACAGTAAATGTGAAGGAAATGTTATAGAATATAAGTTTTTCTCATATATGCTATATCATCAAAATCATGCAATTAAAGCCACAAGTCACTGGAACAAACTGCTTAACTGAAGTGCTATCAGACCTTTATCAATAGGAGGAAAAAGAAATAATTTGATTTAAGAGGGAGAATTAAAGGCTGATTGGAACATAGCCACACGATTTTCCTCTTAAAATAAATGTGAAAAAGTGATTAAAGGGTTAAAGTTAGCTAAAGCATATTTTTAAATCTTGTGTTTACATTCATCCCTTGTACATTTTGTTCCCAGAAAAATGAAGAAATAACATTTGATGCCTCACGAGACCTAGTTTCATGCTTATTACACTGAGCCAATGTGTCTAATACATTTATACAGATTAATCAGGTTATTACACTTAGGAAATCTCTTGATTTCTAATGGCCAATGATTGCAATTAACTCTCTTCCTGAAGTATGTTAAGACAAAGAATATCTTGATTCAAAGCAAGGGTGTTTTAAGCATATTGTATCTATATTAGAAACTAGAAGTAAAATGTTTCTCAAACCATTAAACGGGTGTGAATATACTGTATATCCAAAGTAGAAAGTGTGCATTACGTGCAGCATACAGACATATTTATGTTGTAAGTGGGATCATAGCATTGTTCCTTGGAAAATAAGAGGAAGAGATCACACTACATTGAACTGAACGCATATTCATATGAAATACAAAGCAAAAAGAAGAGCAGGTTGTCCAATTCACATTGGAATTAGCATCATAATCTTGGCTGAGCTGTTAATGAAGTTTGTGCAATTGATCCTGAATTTTGCTAATCCCACAGTTTAATTTTTTGCAGAAATTGCTTGGACTTTTTTTTAAAAAGCCATCTCTGCTAAACTGCAGTGAATCATGTTTGGTCAAATTTAAAAGTGCTCTCTTGAGTTTATTGTTTTAATTAATTGTGTGTTGTCTCCATCTCCACGCTCAGTCCAACTTACATACTAGCTCCTGAGTACATTGCTATGCACAGGGAAAGAGACTTAAAACTTGCACTCAAGCAAAATACTGCAGATGCTGGAAACTTGAACCGAGAACAGAAACACAAGTTCTGATGAAAAGGTCATTGACCTGTTAATTCTGTTTCTCTTTCCACAGATACTGCCCAACACACTGAGTATTTTCAGCATTTTCTGTTCTTATGTATTTACTCCTGTGTACAAAGATATCTATTTGGCAACATTAAATGAATATTGTAATGTCATCAAGATATTACAGATAATCAGGCAAATAATTGGACTGAAATCAATGGCTGACATATGTATAAAACTATTACAGAGAATCAATGGCCACTAGAAACTAAACCAGACATTTGTTTTACATGTTCATCAACTACCAGTCAGTGCATGGAAGTGCCAAGTTATCATGTACTTGCCATTTTAAGGACAAAGTGCTTCTGTTCTAGTGTCCTTTTTTGTTTTCTAATAGCAAGATTCCCCCAAGAATGCACTGAGGAAATATGTTAATGTCAGTGCCTCTTAAGGTGGTTCATTAGGCATGTATATCATACTTGTTGTATATTTCAGATTAATCAGAAAGGTGGAAAAATTCAAGAAGCTGGATTTGATTCAAGTGCGGTAAGTATAGTGAAGGCCGTCGCTTTATGAATCAATGTAAAGCATTAGCCTCAACTGGAACTCAAAATGTTTTCAGCAGATTTATTAGTCTTTTGACTCAATGCTTCCTGCAGCCCAGTGAAGAAACTAGAAGTATTAAAAGAACACCAAAGGTTTTCTCTGGCGTTAGGACTCCAGCTTCAGGAGTTGTGAAAGGCTAGATGGAAGACTTACTGGATCTACTGAGAAGTAGAACAAACTTGTCTATTATTGTTCATCCGATTTGACCTCTTCCTCAATGACAAGTTGGAAGAAAGTGTAAGAACAGGCTTCAAGTGTCTTTTAAGCAGTATGATGAATAGTATTGTGGTTCACCTTTTCACAGATAATATTGTGCAGTTGGGAATTGCTTGCCATTGTTAAGAGCAGTTCAAGATGCTGGTTCACCACCACCTTCCCAAGGGCAATTAGGGATGGTTAATAAATGCTGACCTTGCCAGTGGCAGCCACATCCTGTAAATGATTGTTATAAACAGTCAGAATTCAGCAGACTGCACAGAATAAGCTTCTATGAATGAATAATATGAATCTCTGCAAAATGAGTTAGAACACAGAACATAGAACATAACAGCACAGTACAGGCCCTTTGGCCCACAATGTTGTGCCAACATTTTATCCTGCTCTAAGATCTATCTAACCCTTCCCTCCCACATAGCCCTCAATTTCTCTATCATTCATGTGCCTATCTAAGCATCTCTTAAATGTCCCTAATGCATCTGCCTCTACCACCTCTGCCAGCAGTGTGTTCCACACACCCACCACTCTCTGTAAAAAAAAAACTTACCCCTGGCATCCCCCTCATACCTTCCTCCAATCACCTTAAATTTATGCCCCTTGTGTTAGCCATTTTTGCCCTGGGAAAAAGTGTAACTGTCCACTCGATCTATGCCTCTTATCATCCTGTACATCTCTATCAAGTCACCTCTCATACTCCTTTGCTCCAAAGAGAAAAGCCCTAGCTCACTCAACCCATCCTCATAAAACATGCTCTCCAATCCAGGCTGCATCCTGGTAAATCTCCTCTGCACCCTCTCTAAAGCTTCCACATCCATCCTAAAATGAAGTGACCAGAACTGAACACAATATTCCAAGTGTGGTCTAACCAGAGTTTTATAGAGCTGCAATATTACCTCATGGCTCAAACTCAATACCCTGACTAATGAAGGTCTTCTTAACAACCTTGAGGGGTCTATGGTGTGGACCCCAAGATCCCTCTGTTCCTCCACACTGCTAAAAGCCCTGACAGTAACCTTGTATTCTGCCTTCAAATTCAATCTTCCAAAACATATCACTTCACACTTTTCCAGGTTGAACTTCATCTGCCACTTCTCAGCCCAGCTCTGCATCCCAGCAATGTCCTGTTGTAACCTACAGCAACCTTCTATGCTATCCACAACACAACCAACCTTCGTGTCATCTGCCAACTTACTAACCCACCCTTCCACATCCCCATCCAAGTCATTTATAAAATCACAAAGAACAGGGGTCCCAGAACAGATCCCTGCAGAACACCTCTGGTCAGTGACCTCCAGGCAGAATATGCTCCATCTACCACCATCCTGTCTTCTATGGGCAGCCAATTCTGAATCAGGGCAGCCAAGTTTCCCTGGATCTCATGCCTCCTGACTTTCTGAATAAGCCTTCCATGAGAAACTTTATCAAACGCCTTACTAAAATCTATGTACACCACATCCACTGCTCAACCTTCATCAATGTGCTTTGTCACATCCTCAAAGAATTCAACTGGGTTTGTGAGGCACGACCTGCCCCTCACAAAGCCATGCTGACTGTCCCTAATCAGCCTGAGCTTCTCCAAATGCCCATAAATCCTGTCTCGAAGAATCTTCTCCAGTAATTTGCCCACCACTGAAGTAAGACTCACTGGCCTATAATTCCCAAGGTTATCCCTACTCCCTTTCTTGAACAAAGGAACAACATTTGCCACCCTCCAATCATCTGGCACTACTCCTCTGGCCAGTGAGGACACAAAGACCATCGCCAAAGGTGCAGCAATCTCTTCCCTCACTTCCCCTAATAACCTTGGATATATCCTGTCTGGCCCCGGTGACTTATTTATCCTAATGTTTTTTCAAAAGTTCCAGCACATCCTCTTTCCTCACGTCGACATGCCCTAGTGTATCAGTCTGCCGTATGCCATCCTCACAAACATCAATGTCTCTTACTGGTGAATACTTAAGCAAAGTATTCATTAAGGACCTCCCCTACCTCTTCTGACTCCAGGCATATTTCCTCTTTTATCCCTGATCAGTCCTACCCTCACTCAAGTCATCCTCCTATTCTTCACATGCGTGTAGAGTGCCTTGGTTTTCCTTAATCCTATTCACCAAGGACTTCTCATGCCCCCTTCTAGCTCTCGCAAGTCCATTCTTAAGCTCCCTCCTGGCTACCATGTAACTCTCAAGAGCCCTGTCTGATCCATGCTTTCTTTAACCTTAGGTAAGCTTCTTTCTTCCTCTTGACAAGATATTCTACATTTCTTGTCAATCATGGTTCCTTCACTCTACCATCCTTACCCTGCCTCAGTGGGACAAACCTATCCAGAACCCCATGCAAGTACTCCCTAAACAACCTTGACATTTCCGTTGTGCACTTCCCCAAGAATATCTGTTCCCAGTTTACGCTCCCAAGTTCCTGCCTAATAGCATCATAATTCCCCCTCCCCCAAGTAAATACTTTCCCATATTGTCTGCTTCCATCCCTCTCCAAGGCTATGGTAAAGGTCAAGGAATTATGGTCACTATCTCCAAAATGTTCTCCCACCATGAGATCTGAAACCTGATCGGGCTCATTGCCCAGTACCAGGTCTAATATGGCCTCTGCTCTAGTTGACCTGTCCACATACTGTGTTGGGAATCCTTCCTGGACACTCCTAACAAAATCTGCCCCATCTATCCCCTTTACATGAAGGAGGTGCCAATCTATATTTGGGAAGATGAAACAACTCTGTTATTTTTGCACCTTTCCAAAATTGTCCTCACGATCTGCTCCTCAGTGTCTCTGCTGCTATTAGGGGGGGGTCTGTAGAATACTTCCAATAGAGTGATTGCTCCCTTCCTGTTTCTGACCTCCACCCACACTGACTCAGTAGACGATCCCTCCAGGACGTCCTCCCTTTCTACAGCTGTGATACTGTCCCTGATCAGCAAAGCCACCCCCCCACCTCTTTTACCTCCTGTCCCTTTATAAACATCCAAACCCTGGAATATCCAGCAGCCGCTCCTGCCCCTGTGACAGCCAAGTCTCTAATGGCCACCACGTCGTGGTTCTGTGTACTTACCCATGCTCTAATTTCATCACCCTTGATCCTGATACTTCTCGCATTGAAGTAGACACACTTCAGCCCATCCAACTGACTGCAGTTTTGCTCTTTCAACTGCCCATCCTTCCTCACAGTCCTTCTACACACTACATCTACTTGTACACTAAATGCACCAACCTCTGACCTATCACTCGGGTTCCTATCCCCCTGCCAAAACTAGTTTAAACCATCCCCAATTGCTCCGCAAACCTGCCCGCAAGGAATGTTGGTTGCCCTCCAGTTCAGGTGTAATCCGTCCCTTTTGTATAGGTCGTACCTTCCCCAGAAGAGATCCCAGTGATCCACAAATCTGAAACCCTGTCCCCTGCACCGACTCCTCAGCCACACATTCATCTATGAAATCATCCTATTCTTACCCTCACTGGCGCGTGGCACAGGCAGCAATCCAGAGATTACTACCCTTGAGGTCCTGCTTTTCAGCTTCCTACCTAGCTCCCTATATTCCCTCTTCAGGACCTCATCTTTTTTCCTACCTATGTCACTGGTAACTATATGTACCCTGACCTCTGGCTTTTCACCCTCCACCTTCAGAATGTTGTGGACCCGATCCAAAACATACCATCTGGGAGTCTCTTTCGTGTCCACAGAATCTCCAGTCTGCCCCCCCTTACTATGGAATCCTCTATCACTATGGCTCTCCTCTTCTCCCCCCTTCCCCTCTGCGCCACACAACCAGGCTTGGTGCTAGAGACCTGGTCACTGCGGCTTTCCTCTGGTAGGTCGTCCCCCACAACACTATCTAAAGCAGTATACCTGTTATTTAGGGGAATGGCCACAGGGGTACTCTGCACTACCTGTCTATTCTCCGTCCTTCTCCTGACAGTCACCCAGCTACCTGCCTCCTACAGCCTCAGAGTGACTGCCTCCCTGTAACTCTTGTCTATGAACTCCTTGTTACCCTGTTGGAGCTGAAGGTCATCCAGCTGCATCTCCAGTTCCCCAACACAGTCTGTAAGGAGCTGCAGTTGGAGCCGCAGATGTAGCTATCATGGAGACTGGAGGTCTCCCGGAACTCCCACACCTCACAAGATGAACACACCACTGACCCCACAGCCATCCTAACTCCTCTAGCCTGGCACTAAAGGAAAAATCAAAGAAAGAAAGAAACTAACCAGAGACTTACTTTAGCCTCCGCCTCCTCTCACCAAAGCCTCTTGAGCCAAAGCCTCAAGCGCTCCACTCTAACCCTGGCCCACTCCAACAACGGCTACTCCACTTGTACATAACTTCCTTTTATTTGCTGCTGTTAATTAGCTGATCAACTATTAACAATTTGCAAATGTGCCTCTTTTAGACTCTTGCAAGGTGAAACTCACAAGCACAGGCACAGGGACTCACTTCTTTTCAGTGACGTTATATTCCAATTAATAGCATGAACACTCAGAGGAACTTCCCTACTAGTAACAGATGTACCAGCCCTGAAAGCAGCTTTGCATCTGTTGGCAACCTAATTCCACAGGCTGGATGGTGCTTACCAGACTTACACCTTATACTCACCTCACACACAGTCCCTGCAGCTACTTTCACGGCCCTGTGGGCTTAGACATGCTCCGTGCTTTGCTGCTGTGGCTGTGCTGCGAAGTGGAGCCTTCCGCTAGCAGTGACTAGACCTCAGGCAGGGTCTTGATGACCCTGTTTCAGCTCATTCCATCAAAGACATTTTAACTGTTTCTCGGTGTCCCTGATAATCTCAGATCCTACAAAAATGAAGAGGAGACAAACCCTTGATCCTAAGAGACCACCTGAAAAGAAGGATCCACTGCCCAAAGGTATTGTAATATTAATCCCTGGTCTTTGTCCCCTGTGTAAGTGCAAGGATATACGTGCTAGATCAATCCATTCAGGTACTGCTTGTCATTCCTTTCAATTCTAATGCTCCACAGACAGTCTGTAGAGCTGGCAGCAATTTCCATGATTCCCACTCACTGACTGAAATAGGAATATCACTGGATAGAGAGAACAGCCCCCACCCCCTTCCACAAATCTGCATAGAACATAGAACATTACAGCACAGTACAGGCCCTTTGGCCCACAATGTTGTACCGACATATTAACCTGCAATTCGCAGTTAACCCAATCGGAACTTCTAGCCTAACGTTTTAATTTTTCTCCAGCCTTGGTAACATGGCTGTCAGTGTGCCTGAGTCAGTCTATAACTGCTGATTTATGTTTCTTTAATTAAATAATTCAAGATGGACCAACTCTGGCCGGTCCTTATGACTTGTCCTTTTGCACTAGCAAGGATGTTTAGCAGCCATGCCATTTTGTTGAGCTCTTCACATATAGACCTTTCCTTTATGTTGGTTATTAAGCACAGACATACCTTGCTGCAGAAATTCAGGGCTCACAATCATAAAGCACATTATTGTACCATGAGCACAAGAGGAAGGTTGATGTTGCCCTGAAGGCTCGCTGTCCTGCACTTTGTCAGTTAATTTTAAACTTAAATGGATTTTTTTTCTCTGAAAAGCAAAAGCAAATGACAGGAATCAGCAGAAGTCCAGCATCTGCAGTATTTTGTTTTTGTACCATATGATGTGCATTGGCTACCCCATCAGCAGGCAGTCTAATAGTGAAAGCTTGGCTTAGAGGCTAGGATACATGGTGGAACTATGCCAAGCCCACATGTTTGAAGCCAGGCTGGGAGAAAGAGTAGCACAGATGCCAGCTTGGAAAGTGAGGCTGAGGCCACACATTAATCCCATTAATGTGCAATAAGTCCTAATACTAATGACTTTGATGGACCAAGCAATAGAAGAAAGCTGAAATAAAAAACAGAAAATGCTGGAAACACTCAGAAGGTCAGGCAACATCTGTGGAAAGAGAAACAAGAGTTCATATTTTGTGTCCAATTTCCATCACCTGTAGTTTTCTTTTATTTTCATTTTTGAAAGAAGAAAGCACAGTGCAATGCTTTGGGTACTGGATATTCTGCTGGGCTCAATGAACAGGAGAGGGAAGGGTTCAGCACAAATGTGGCAGAGGTCTTCGTGCAGAGTTTGGAGTTCCTTGTAATATGTAATTGGTGCTCATTTTTGCTGTGGAGCCAATCAGGATGCAGCCTCCATTGGTTCATGTCTTATATTCCATCATTGTAGAAGCAGTATCCACCAAAAGTCCAGGTGTTACAGTTGTAGTTCACACTGCTTCCATCAAGGCTCAGGTGCTGATGTTCAAAGGGGCTTCCAGGACATCACCACACTCAGGAATCTGTTTGGCAACAGATAACAGGGAGGGCAGACTACAAGGACTCACAGAGGAAAGGCTGTGGAGTCAAAACCTGATGTCCTAACTCAAATGAATCTCTGTGTCACTCTGCCAGTGCCTGTACTAGTGCCTGTCAGCCCTGACTGTTCCTCCTCAGATGAAGATGGTGCCATCTAAAGCTGTGCCTTCCAGACTCAAAGCTTCTTCAGGTCACCCTCCATCTACATACACCTCCACAAAAGGTCTTTTACCAGCCAAGTTGTAGCCTCTGAAGAAAACCTAACAGAAAAGTGAAAAGTACACTAACTTAAGCTATAGGGGAATGATTGAAGTATGCTTAGATTATTTTTGCATGCATAGGTAATATAATTTATTAATTCGGTTGGAATATGTATATCCTGTTGGCTTCTATGGTTGCATTGCGGAAAAGAGGATGTGAAAGTCAGTGATAGAGGAAGGACTGATGATGAAAGGGGAGGCTGTTGATGTTAATGATATTACCTATGGATTATTTGACCTGGTAATGCCTGGGTAAAAAGGGATACCTGTGTACCTTCCCTTTTGATGGACGTCCTTCTCTTATCGCCCTGCATTTCCTTCTCCATTTCTTTGTTTCTTCAAAGTGGTGGGGTAGCGCAAATCTTGAGATCTCTGCAAGCTCCTCCAGAGTGCTTCAAACAACAGAGCATTGCTTAAGGAGAGTGATGGTTTGCTGTACAGTATTTCTTGTGGCTCTCATTATATGTCTGTCATCCTGGATTCTAGATCAGAGTTACGTGCCATTTAATAGAATAACCAATGTTGCCCAGTAGACCCACTTTGATTTGCTATGGTACTTTATATATGGCTGGCAGAGAGGACTGGTGGTGAATGGAAGAATCATTGCTAGAAAAGAACACCTCATGTGCCACCTATGTTTCCTGTTGAGTGAGGGACTGCAACCTCTTTCAGTTCAGGAAAAGAGTTGATATGATGAATATGCTCACCCAATATATGAGCAGTTAATGCTACCTTGCAGCAAGGAGGAAGCTGCAATTTCAGCAAACCTTGAGTTTGCTTTGTCAAGGGAGATTGAGTTGGAGTTATGCTTCTTTGTAGAGACATCCTCAGTGATCTCCCACAGGCAGCAGTGCGAAATACGCGACGCAGGATGAGAGGCGACTTGATGGAGGTGTATAAGATTACGAGGGGCATAGATAGAGTGGACAGATAGCACCTTTTCCCTAGGGCCAATACTCTAGCCAATATCAGAGTTTAAGGTCAGAGGAGGAAAGTTTGGGGGAGATGTCAGAAGCAGGTTTTTTACACAGAGAGCGGTGGGTGCCTGGAATGTACTGCCGGGAGGTGGGTGGTAGAGGCTGATACAATAGGGAAATTTAAAAGACGCTTAGATAGGCACATGGAAGAAAGTAAAATGAAGGGTTATGGGCTGTGTAGGAGGGAAAGATTAGATTGATCAGGAAGTAGGTGTTTATATAGGTCAGCACACACTGTGGGCCAAAGGGCCTGTACCGTGCTGTATTGTCCTATATTCTATGTTCTATGTTGCTAATATCTCCAACAGCTTCCATAGGTAATGTTCTTCTTGCCCTGCTCAGAGGATGGAGCTACTGTACAGTGGTTAGAAGGTTTCTGTCATATCCTCTTTAGTGAAGGAAATGGCTCAAACATTGGCTGTCACTGAAGTCCAACAAAGAGAATTCGCTTTTTCAAGAGAAAAGCCAAATATGCCACCCATGAATATAAGGAAATGGTTTCTGCACAAGGCTTTAAACTGCAAAACAGTCCTTTACTAACCAAATCATCCTCTGTGGTATATTAACCTTTGGCAAAGAAAACTTTGAGTACATTTCTTAATTTATGAAAAAATCTTTATTCATCTACAAGATCAGGCATTGCAGGCAAAACCAGAATTTACTTGTCTATCTTTAATTGCCCTTGAGAAGTTGGTGGTGAGCTGCCTTTTGACGCACGGTAGTCTGTATTCTAACAGTGCTACGGATAACAAGTTTAGCAAAGATGAAGAAGTGGTGATATGATTCCAAGTCAGGATAAATTGTGACTTGGAGGGGAGCTTGTAGTGGCGGAAGAAATTAAATTCATAGCTTTCTGAAGAGATCTAAAATCACACTGCAGTTGTGGTAGGTTCTCCTTAACCACATTTCCATGATCCTGTTCAGTAAGAAGCCAGATAATATTTTCCCTGGAAGGAAAATACCTCATTAGTTTTCACAGTCAACTTTGCTTCTTTGCATGACTTTGCTGAGATTCTATCTTTTCCAGATGCCACAGCACAGTTCAGTTATGGGGTGCAGGTGCTCAAAGGAAAGTATATTGAATGTGTAGGCCTGAATTGTTCAAATGAACCACATCCATCAGGAAATACAGAGATGTCGCTGCAAGCCATTAAAGTAAGTAGAGCAGGGATTACTTGTGCGCTACATTCGGTGAAGTTGGACTGCACAGCAGGACATCAGAGAGATGTATCCTTCATCTGGGCTCAGCCTGTATGATAGTGGGTGACATGGGCATGTTAAGGATTGTAGTGTGGAGTGGGTCACTTGATATGCATTGTGGAATTTTATTTTGCAGGTTTTACATAAAAACTGTCCCTATTGAGGTGCTCGCTTATCCCGCTCTTGTCTGCCTCCTCCACTCAGGTGGGAGATAGGGTTGTGGATGCTGAGAAGGACCATCCTCTGGTAGTCACCTTGCTCCTCCTGCTGCTACTGCTCTCCAGGATCTGCTTCATGGCCCTCAGGCTTCGGATCTCCTTGCTCTTCTTCCTCCCAAAGTGGTTGCTGTTGTTGATTGAGAAGGTTATGCAGCACACAGCAAATGACAATGTAGTCATCTATGTGTTGCAAGGTGCCCCAGTCTGATGCAGGTAACAAAATCTCCTTGGAATCAGAATCAGATTTATTATCACTGGCTTATATGTCGTGAAATTTGTTGTTTTGTGGTAGCAGTACAGTGCAGAGATATATAATGAGTATAAATTACAAAAATAAATAAATAGTGCAAAACAAAAAGGAATAATGAGATGGTGTTCATGGGTTCATGGACTGATCAGAAATCTGATGACGGAGCAGAAGAAGCTGTTTCTGAATCATTTCAGTGTGGGTCTTCAGGTTCCTGTACCTCCTCCCCGATGGTAGTAACGAGAAGAAGACATGTCCTGGACTGTGAGGGTCCTTAGTGATGGATGCCGCCTTCTTAAGGCACCGCCCCTTGAAGATGTCCTTGATGGTAGGGAAGTTTGTGCATTTCCAAGCTGTGTGTAATCTACAAATCTTGAAAGCAAAAGAAGTGAGAAAAATCACTGCAAGTAAATTCAAGTCAAGGCTTCCGAATGTACAAGACAATGGAAGAGGAAACCTGTTTTACTTTATCTTTATAGCATCACTATAAATATTGTTGGGGAGAGATCACAGAGCCATCTTCTTTAAATGGCCAATAGTCCGCCAGAACGTTCACGTTCTAGCTCTATTTCTGCGTTGTCTTGTTTGAAAGTTAGTAATTCAGGTGATGAAACTATTTTTTTAAGGAGAATTTACCTAAAATAACTAGCAGCAGGAATGTCAGCAGCAATGGGAAGCCAAGATTATATCAACAATGTGATTTAAAATGATGTGCAATGCTCTTCCTACCCTTGATTCTGGCAGTAACCTACTAGACAAACGTAGACTAATATCATGGATCCTGTCACCAGCATCTGTTCACATTTCATTCTATGAAAAAACAACTCAATAAACTATATGGGATCAAAGAATAGAAGAACACTCTTTCATCCAGAATATAAAATTGGATGGATTGCCACCTTATGTACACTGAAGTAGCTGCCAACAATAGTCACAACTTTCAGATCCATCACTGAACAGTTGCTGAAGGGAACACAGGAAACCATGCCCAAATTAGATTGCTTTCTTTAATGAAGGAACACTAAGTATTAGAGTCATTACTTGCTCTGATGCTAGTTAAGTAGATGAAACACATTTTAGCTTTCAGCAAATGTGAATTGAGGAGGAATATTCAATAGGGTGGACTTCAACTTTGGGTGATGCTTAAACGGGTGTTACGGAATCAGCAACTCATTTTATTTCTGGATTTTTACTGCCCATACAGGGAATGGGAAAATAATTGGGTGAACTGTTAACCTGGCTGCACTTCCACCCCAGTCAGTTCCAGTCCTTTCTGTCTATTGCTGTTGTTGCTCTTCTGACATAATTTCTTTGCACAATGGTAGTTGCTGACTGAGGACCTGCTTGATAGTTGCAAATCAGCATTAGAAATTATTACTTATTACTGATAACTGCCATTGATAATAGAACTCATAGAGTTGTGGAATCATAGAGAAATACAACACGGAAACAGAACTTTTGCCCACCGAATTTGTCCCAACCATCAACCACTAACACTACACTGATCCCATTTTTCATTCTCCCAGATTCTCATCAACTCTCTTCAGATTCTATGCACAGACAACACCTGAGGTCTGGATTGAACCCAGATCTCTGGGTCTGTGAGGCAGAGGCTGTACTAGCAGTGCCACTGTGCTACCTGTAACGGGCCCCTTGCTCCACCAAATCTGTACCACCTATCAAAAATCCATCCACACCAACACTACGGCAATCCCACTTTATTCTCCCCACAGATTCTACCACTCACCTACACACTAATGGCAATTTACAGTGGCCAATTAACCTTCTAAACTGCATGACTTCGGGATTTGGGAGGAAACTGGGAGCACCCTTTTGACAATTGGCATTAGCAATTTAACTATTGACAACTCCTGGCACCAAGTATCTAGTGCAGCCAGTGATGATGACAGTACATAATTAACCCAAAGCAAAATTAACATTCTGAGAAATGTACACTTGGAAATTAAAGGCTGAAAACTAAATCTACAATTTCAATAAAAATAGATGAAAATTGTAGGAAGAACCAGTGGATCAGGTGCATTTGGATTTTCTCAAGGCCATTGAGTGTTGCAGATGAGAGGTTAGTTGGCAAAGTTAAAGCACATGGGATTGAGAAGGTAATATGCAGGCATAGACTGAAAATTAGAAGATGGGAAATAGAGAGTATGAATAAATGGGTCCTTTTCAGGACAGTAGGTGGTGATGAGTGGGGTATCTTGGGAATCAGTGCTTGTAATATTTTAAAGTTTGCTAACTACCTGAAACTTGGTGGAATTATGAGTTGTGAGAAGGAAGCAAAGAAGTTTCAAAACCATCTGGGCAAATTGAATGAGTGGGCAATTACATAGAAGATACAATATAACATTGATAAACGTGAAATAAAAGAGACTGCTGATGCTAGAATCTAGAACAAAAAGCAGAATGCTGGAAGAACTCAGTGGACCAAGCAGCACTTGTGGGTGGTAAAGGTGTAACTTTACATTTCAGGTCGAGACTATGAGCCAGACTGAGAGGGAACAGGAAAGATTGCCAGTAGATAGCAGTGTGAAGGGGGTAGGACAGAGGCTGGTAGGTGACATGTGGAACTAGATGGGGAGGGGAAAATGGACAAATGGAATCGCGGGGGACTGGAGGAGAAAATTGGAGAGATGAACCAAGAAGAAGAAGAAAACCAGGTGGATAGATGGGTGTGCATGGAAGGAGAGCATGGGGGGTGGGGTGTGCGTTATCTGAACGTGGAAGATTCAATGGAGTGCGGGTTATCTGAATTTGGAAAAATAAATGTTCATGCCATTGGGTTGTAAGCCAGGTATGTGGCGATCAAGACACTGAATGTACTTAAGAAGGCAATAGGTTTATAACCCCAAAAGACATGAAGAACTATGAGAAAGAGGAGGAGTATGATTTTGTGATATGATCAGCCATAATCATATTGAATGGCAGAGCAGGCCTGAAGAGTTAAATGGCTTACTCCTGCCTTTCTTTTTCCATGTTTCTATATCGTTAAGTGACTGATCTCCCTTTTGAAATCAATGGGTCTATTGGATTCATCATTGAAACAAGGTAAAGGTAAGGCAGTTTGACCCCTTGAGGAGTTAGATGATTCTGCACTATGTTGTGATAGGGGTTTTCAATGTGGGCCCAGCATCCTCGGGTTAGAGAAAGGAATAAAAGTCTTCTTTGTTCCTGAGAGTTATCCACCTTCAACACTTGGTCAAGGCCAAGCACCGAGTGAGGTGAGGAACTCACTTGGTTAAATAGGGCTGAGTCCTCACTCATGACCAATGAGTGACTAAGGGGTCAATGTCTAAATTTCCACTGAATGAAGGGAATCATTCTACAGCAAGGAGTCACTGCGCTCAGGAGGACTGGGAGAGAAAAATAAATGCAAAGGATCACATTTACCTGATTCAGTCAAAGCACAGAAGGTCATCCAAGCTCAGACTTTGAGTTGTATATCAAATATTCATCAGCATTCAGCTGCATGCATTACTAATTGGCACATGTGGAGAATCTGTGCTTGTTGTGACTATACAAATCCCACAGCATATGTGCAAGGTGGCTCTGTGAGTACAACTGCCAGTGTCAGAGATATTTTCGCCTTTTCTCCCAGCCTGGCTCATTAAAATCCTTCAAACCAATACTGTGAACTGAGAAAGAATCCTTGCTGTCAAAGAAAAATCTCTGTTTTGATTCAGGATATCAGCAAACTGCTGGAAGAACTATCCCAGTTATTGCTAATTCCCAAAGATTCATTACTTAATTTGGAATTGTTTGTAAATACTGAAACATTGATTCTAGTTAATAGTAAGGGGAAAATACATAACCAAGAATTAACAAGTACAATTTTTATCAATGCTTATTTTGGTAGGACTGATACCTGAGACCAGTTTGCTTGGCACTGAAGATAAACATGAATATTAATCCAATATGGCTACTCAAATTTACCACTGCAATATTATTTCGGAGTTTATAAAAGAAACAATTAAAAACACCATTTCACTTAAGAATAGACACCTTATGTGCTCACTTGATGCCTATTTTCTCTCCATTTTGTTTTCATTATTTTTTCCTCGTTAGCTTCTAAGCAGCCTAATATTCCTTTCAGTAAAATGAATTACATAGAACAGAGAACTACACAGCACAGGAACAGGCCCTTCGGCCCATGATGCCGAATTAAACTAAATCTCTTCCACTTCCACATGATCCATATCCCTGCATTTCCTGAATCTTCATGTGTCTGTCTAACAGCCTCTTAAAGGCCACTATTATATCCACTTCTACCAGTACCCCTGACAGCCCGTTCTGGGCACTTACCACTCTCTGTGTAAAAAGCTTGTCCCGCACATCTCCCTTAAACTTTCCCCCTGTTACCTTAAATGCATATCCTCTAGTATTTGACATTTCTACCCTGGGAGAAAGATTATGACTGTCTACCCTATCTATGCCTTTCATAATTTTCTAAATTTCTATTAGGTCTCCCCTCAACCTCTGCCGCTCCAGAGAAAACAACCCAAGTTTGTCCAACCTCTCCTTATATCCCATACCCTCTCAGTCATGCAGCATCCTGGTAAACCTCTTTTGTACCCTTTCCAGATCCTCCACATCCTTCCTGTAATGGGGAAACCAGAAATGCACACAATACTCCAAGTGCAACCTAACCAAAGTCTTATACAGCTGCAACATTGCCCTGATTCTACTCAATACCCTGATCAATGAAAGCAAGCATGCTATATGCATTCTTTTCCACCCTGTCTACTTTTGTGGCCCCTTTCAGGGAGCTACTGTACGTCAATGCTGTTAAAAGTCCTGCCGTTAACTGTATACTCTCCTCTTACATTTGACCTCCCAAAGTGCAACACCTCCCATTTGCTTGAATTAAACTTCATCTGCATTTTTTCACTCATATCTGTAGCCGATCTATATGTATTGTATCCTTTGACAACCTTGCTTTTGGTCATTCATTTTCCAGCTTCCTCCTCATCAAATCTTCTCAATATGTTGTTTTCACAGACAAAAAAAAAATGCATTTTAAGCCTTTTGCTTTTGGAATGTCTTTTACAATCTCGGGGTGTTCCAACACGTTTCACAGCCAAACAGTCCTTCTGAAAAGCATTCACTGTGTCATGTCAAAGTGGCAGCTAAGTTGTGTACACAAGCTCTACCAAATGGCAATGTGATACCAACCAGAGTAGACAGGGATGCCACTGATTCCTGATTGACACTGAGAATGGTGGAAAACATGGAGAGTAAACTTATCACCCAGGAAAGGGTGGGTTTAAATTGTGTGGGGTTAAAGTCTGAAAAACTTCAGAAATAATCCAAGCTGAGCAGACCCTGCCAGCCTCCAACTTCCTGGAGGTGCAACAGCATGTGATTGCGGTAGTGAGGTGGGGCTATGTTGATAAAATCATTCTCTTGAAGCAGGCCAGTTAATAATGATTGTTTTTAAACTAGACAATCTCTATTTTTACTGTCTTTTTATTGAAATTGAAAGACTTAAGTTGAAGGACTTTAAAGACTTGTATAGTCTCATTTGTAATTTCGTGATGTCCCAGATAGTCACTATTTGCAGCTCATTTGCACACAGCAAACTCACAAATATAGCTAATTGTTAATGACCATACATTTTAGTAATGTTGATTGAAGGATAATTGTGAGCCAGGGCACCGGAGATAACTCCACTCATTTTCAACAACTGAAGTAGTTCCATGGAAACCTTTACATGCATCAGAGGGAGCAGGCAGGTCCTTGGTGGAACATTTCACCCATCAATGCCTCAGGCATGTACTAAAATGTCCACAGACTGGATACATGCTCAAGTCTTCAGAAGGTGGCTTGAATTTATAGACTATTAGACCACGTGGAGGCAGATGGGATTAATTTTGATTGACGTCATGGTCTGCACAGATATTGTGGGCCGAAGGGCTTGTTCCTGTGCTGTTCTACATTCTCTCCCAGAGAGAAGGTTGCTACCTATTGGCTCATACTGGTACTTGAACCCATTTGGGATGACTTTTCTAAAGTATCCCAAGCAAGTAAAAGGAGACAAGAGGGGCAGAATCCATGAGGTACTTGAAAGCTTGTAGGTTAGGGAGAGTGAGAACGTTTCCTCGACGACACCCTCACACTCCTCCTCCTTATTAACCATAATGTTATCTTGCCTCACAGTCCCTCTCCCTGACCACAACTTGCACAGGATGAACAATATAATAACTGCAAAATAAACCAGAACAATTCAGGAATATTAAAGAAAGGTAAAGCTGACAGTCATTGGAAATATTTCGGAATCAGATTCAGATTTATTATTACTGACATATGTCGTGAAACTTGTTTTGCGGCAGTAGTACAGTGCAAGACATAAAAATTACTATAAGTTACAAAAATAAGTAAATAGTGCAGAAGAGGAATAATGAGGTAGTGTTCATGGTTCATGGACTGTACAGAAATCTGATTGCGGAGGGGAAGAAGCTGTTCCTAAAATGTTGAGTGTTGGTCTTCAGGCTCCTGTATCTCCTTCCCAATGGTAGTAATGTGAAGAGGCCATGTCCCAGATGGTGAGAGTCCTTATTGATGGATACAGCCTTCTTGAGGCACCGCCTCTTGAAGATGTCCTCGATGGCAGGGTGGGTTGTGCCTGTTATGGAGCTGGCTGAGTCTACAACCCTCTGCAGCCTCTTTTGATCTTGCGAATTGAAGCCTCCATACCAGGCGGTGATGCAACCAGTCAGAATGCTCTCCACTGTACATCTGTAGAAATTTGCAAGAGTCTTTGGTGACATACCAAATCTCCTCAAACTCCTAATGAAGTAGAGCCACTGGTGTGCCTTCTTCGTGATTGCATCAATGTGTTGGGCCCAAGATAGATCCTCTGAGATGTTGACGCCCATTTAATGCAGAGACATCTCTATCCCCCATCAACACTGGCATATCTGAAACCTAACTATTTGGCAAATGTTCTTGTTAGTGCATAGAATGTGAAACAAAGTCAACAATCAGTAATTTTAGCACCCGACCCATCATTAAAAAAGGAAAGGATATAACTGAGTTGTGAAGAAGGAATCTTAGGTACTATAAAAAAATTGGGTAAGTTTATAATAATTTCAGATAAGTGTCATACAAACTGGAAAGAGATGATGGAAAAAATAGGCCAATAGTAGAGGTGGTTTAAAGGTCACATTAGATAAGCAGAACAGTCATTAGATTAGGGGAGTGTTTAGATTACAGGGCATAGCTAGCTGGAGCAAAGATAAATGAATTGAGGTTATGATGTAGGGCTAATTGCAGGTAATTGATCATCAGGTGGGCAGAGCCACAACAGAAGGGCTGGACCATAAATCGGAGCACCCATTTGCAGGGAGAATGGGAACAATTGCTGTCTGGCAAAGGAAGCAAAGTTTCATTTGTCAGGTAGTTAGAGCCAACCCTTGCAGAGACAAAACCAATATCAAATACTGCAAAGAAAGTGGGTTATTGATGAAATTGTGAAATCTGCATATCACTATTGTAACATGAATACTATAAATTACCAGAAGATTTTTGGGTCAGTAGAGTTCTCACCTGAAATGCTCCCCAGTGTACATTGTAACAGGGCCTGAATAAACCGACTGTTCGAGAAACTCACCACTACTGTACGTGAGATTCCTCTGTGTGCTGTCCCGATCTGAGCCATAATTAAGAGGGTGACTGTTCCCTACATGAAAGCCAGATTCAGGGTGAAGGTTAAACATATAAATTCCTCCTAAAAGTTATAGATAATAATGCCAAAAGGCACTATCCTGATTGTTCATGTTCCATTAGTAAGAGCATTATACGATACATATCCAGATACTTACTGTATCTCTGCATTGTGGTCCAAATTGATGAAAAGTTTATCATAATGATTAAATAAAAGCAATAGACATATACTAAACAATCACTAAAATAGAATTTGCAGGAAAATGAAGCGCTATAGCTTCTACACAAGAGCATTATCCATATTGTCAGTAGAACAGGAGTAAGAAATTGCCATCGTGGCTGATCTGTGAACCAGCCCCATATACATGCTTTTCCTAAAGTCTGACTTGCCTCTCCTCCTGGTCATGAGAGGCCCATGAGTGCACAGCTGCAATCTTTCCTACCCTGTCTCCTCTCTGTTCCCTGGCTGTGACTTGTGCTGCAGATGTGCCCATTGACAGACAGTCCATCTGCCAATCAGGCATAAGACCTTAAATGTTAAGATCTGCAGAGAAACCTGTGCAACATATGTTTCATTTGTAACATCAGTCCAGGGGAAATAATCAAAAGACTGCAGATACTGGAATCTGGAGCAACAAACAACCTGCTGGAGCAATTCATCAGGATTGATGCAGGGTTTTGATTCAAACACCCAACATTCATTCCTTTTCCCCAACAGATACTGCTCAACATGTTGAGTTCCTACTTGAGTTCCTCCAGCAAATTGTTTGTTGCTAAGGGCAATAATTGCTCCTTTAATGTGGGCTTCATGCAACTAACTGCTTGTGTTTGGGGACATAAGACTGTAGAAGGAGCTCGGGAAAGAAAGCAGCTACAAGGATCCCTTCTGGCACTGTGAGCTGTTTCATAAATAAAATATATTTGTTGATATTTTAAATTATGTCTATTATGTGTATCTAATAGGGTGAAGGAGGAAGGACTGAGCCAACTTGCACAACGTAAACTTCTGAAGAGATCTCCTCTGTTCACCAGCTCCCTCCACTAGCGGGGCCTTCATCAGAACTGGTTTTCATTCACCTCTCCTACTCAGCCCACCCAAATGATGCACAAGTGTTCCCGGCAGTATTGTGTTTGGCAGGCTTTTCATTAATGAGGTGCCTTCAGTCTTATCCTACAGGGTTGGTATTAGTGGGGGTTGAAGGGCAGGGGTTGGGAGGTGGTGGGGGAGGGTGGGTGCAGAATGTGCATGGCATCAGTCTTCACAATACCGGTGTCAACACCAGGATCCCCACACATATTTTATGGGCCTTTTTAAGAAATTCCAAATTTTCTTCAGCAACCGACCGTCAAAATTACATAAAGTTGGTGAAGGTTTTCAAGAAAAGAAAAACACTCAGTTGAGAAACTGAGCCATTTGTTTCAACATTTCTAATTGATGACAATTTACAAATGTGTCCTGAAGAGTTCTGCTGGGATTGTTAGTGTCTTCTGGACTTCAAACTCTGTGTGATTGGTTTCAATCTCACAATTCTTCACCCTTCTTATTTATTTTATGACCGTACCTGTGAACTGTCCAAGAACCCTGCAGATACTGTGCTTCAAACCAAAAATTGTCTCAAAGCTTGCAGCAAACAATTGGTAAAATCCACAATCTGTTCACTTTGCTTCTTTGTGAACAAGAGTTCAAATATGTTTTATTCCCCTTGGAATTGAAAACTCTCTGCTCCAGATCTTTAAGTGCTATCTCACATCCAATGAGCTATCTTTCAAAAGTTTGAGTTTTGGCATTTAAAGCACTATTGAGGAAGATGATGGAGGTGTAAATGGAAAAGCAAACCACATATGCTGGAAATCTGATACAAAAACAGAAAAGGCTGGAAATACTCAATAGGTGAGGCCAAATTTATGGAGAGAGAAACAGAGACACATTTCACATTGACAATTTGATGAAAGGTCATTGATTTGAAACGTTAGTTCTGTTCTTTACATGGATTTTGCTTGACAATTAGGGTGAAAATGGACATGAATGCATTTACTAACTTTATACAATACATCCAATAATTAATTTTGTTGGAGGACATGGAACTGATCAATGGGCAGAGTGCATAACATATGACTAAACAACTTGATTTGGGTCCCCATCCTTATTTAGTTTGCCCTCTTCCCTTCAATTTTTTTTATTCACACTGGCTTAGGAGGGCATAATTATGTTATGTAAATTGATAACTTCCACTTAGTTATTACAATTGCAGTGGAAAGCGTAAGTGTCCAGAACTGGTTTCCTCAGTGTAGTCATGATTCAGTCATCTTGCACCAGCCATCTTTGCTGAATTTTTCTTTCAAGCAGGGTCTCTGATTCCAGCTGGCTTCTTGGTGTCAAATGTTAATCCTTTTGGATATTGTTCAGGACTTCTGTTGGGGATTCAGGCACAGCTGAGAAGACTGCCTACAACTAAAACCATATTGTTAATCAAATTATCCTCCCCATTTTCTGCTCGGACCCACGGTTGGTCTACAGCTTGATTAGCATCTGCAACTAAGCTTGAACTGACCTTGGGGGATAGAGTCAATCACAGTAAGAGTGAGGCGATGTTCGTTGGCAACTGCCCCAATGAATCCCGAAGGTGCTGGAAATCTGGTAATGAGCCAGAACTTGTGGCAAGAATTGGCTGGAGCCTTCTTCTCAAGCCTTCTTCTGTTCCGATGGATTGTGACACACAAGCCTTCAGACAAAGTTGGGGGAAAAACATACCCAATATACCCTCTTGCTGATTGTCACCTTTGTGTACAGTTGCATCAAACTGTATATGGAGCCTAAGTATGCAGTCACTATGTGTCACGCCATGCTGAGGTTCTACCAGGCCCCTGTGTTGTGTAGGATGAATCTGGCTTTGTTGCCATGCAATGCTCCATTCAGTTGGAATTCACCACACTACCTGTCCTTAGTAGAAATGTTTCTGCAGAAGACACAATTGTCACAAGTCAGTGAGGGTGTAGTTAGCCCAGAATATTCTGGAGCCCTGCAGGAGAAAGGCAAATTGGGTTCTGTGGGATGGTTGCCCAAGCAGAAAGTGAAAGTCATTTGGCAGCACGCGTCATCACCAGAATTTACCAACAAGCACCACAACCTTGCTCGGTGAGCGGTGACAGGGACCTTCCCTATCAGATCCACCCCACATAGTCGGTCTCACTCCCACTGCACACTGCCCTCAAAATGGCTGCAGTACAGATGAAGCAATCAGCTTTCTCCTTGTGGTCTGTGCATTTGCCAAGAAGTTCTGGAAAAGGATGCAATGGTCCTTGTTGATGTTCATCCCAAGCAGCTGTGTAACACTGTGGTTTATCTGCTGTTCCCAGGGAATCATACTGAAATAAATATTAACTTCTGCTGGTGAAAGATGCACTTCGGTCTGCCCGAAAATTGATAGTCCTCCAGTGTAAGGAGATGTTTGCAAGTGTAAGGAGAAGTTTGTAAGCAAATGTTGCCAACTGGTACATTCCAGGAAAACACACCAGTGCCTCTACTTCCTCAGAAGGCTAAGGGAATTCAGCATGTCCCTGATGACCCTCACCAATTTTTACAGATGCACCATAGAAAGTATCCCATCTGGATGCATCACAGTTTGGTATGGCAACTGCTCTGCGCAAGACTGCAAGAAATTGTAGGGAGTTGTGAATACGGCCCAGTCCCTCACTAAAACCAGCCTCCCCTCCATTGACTCCATCTGCACTTCCCAATGCCTCAGGACTGCTCCCACCCTGGACATTCTTTTAGCTCCTTCCTCCCATTGGTCCTTCCAAACTCCTTCCTCCCATATAAAAGCCTGAGAATACGTACCAACTGGCTCAAGGACAGCTGCTATCCCGATGTTATAAGACTTCTGAATAGACCTCTTATATGATAAGAATGAGCTCTTGATCTCTCAGTCTACCTCATCATGGCCCTTGAATTTTATTTATCTACCTGCGCTGTGCTTTCTCTGTAACTGTAACACTATATTCTGTGTTCATTTTTTCCCTTTTATATTACTTTGATGTACTAATGTATGGAATGATCTGTCTGGGTGGCACAAAAGTTTTTCACTTTATCTCGTTACATGTGATAATAATAAACTAATTACCAATTACCACGTACTGGAGTACGTGTTGATGGAAGCTTGCTGCAGCACCACAAAGGCTTTGTGGGGAAGGATTGCAGTCTAGACTCCTGCCACCACTGGACATTGAAGTTGATGCATTGTAATAGAATGCACTGAACTCATGGTACAATGAATGTAGAGATAGATAGTCATAGAGACATACAGCATGGAAACAGGCCCTTCGGCCCAACTGGTCCATGCCAACCAAGGTGCCCATCCAAGCTAGTCCCATTTGCCAGCATTTGGCCCATAACCTTCTAAACATTTCCTATCTATGTAGCTGTCCAACTGTTTTTTAAACGTTGTCATTGTACCTGCCTCAACCACTTCCTCTGGCAGCTCATTCACGTACATATTATACTTTATGTAAAAAAGTTGCCCTTCAGGTTCCTATTAAATCTTTCCCTCTCACCTTAAGCCTATGCCCTCTAGTTCTTGATTCCCCAACCCTGGGAAAAAGACTGAGTGCATTCACCCTATCTATGTCCCTCATGATTTTACACACCTCTATAAGATCACCTCTCAGTCTTCTACGCTCGAAGGAATAAAACCTGAGCCTGTTTAACCTCTCCCTATAACTGAGTCCCTCAAGTTCTGGCAACATCTTTGTAAATATTTTCTGTACTCTTTCCAGTTTAATCACATCTTTCCTCTGGCAGTGTGATCAAAACTGAATGCAATACTCCAAGTGCAGCATCACCAGCATCTTGTACAACTGCACAGAGACCTCCCAACTTCTATACTCAATGCCCTTAATGATGAAGGCCAGCATGCCAAAGCATTGTGTATGTGATGTGTACCAATTGTATTTCCAGTGTACATATTATGAATAAAATTTATTGAAAGAAAGTGATCAAATTGTCATGTGCTCCAGCAACACTTTCATTATATGGACTATTTGAGAAGAGCATTAGAGAGCCCTGAATATGTTTGCAGATTAAACGCTGTCTGCTGCATAATTTTGCGAGGCTGAAGGACCACCTTTGCAACCACAAAGGCAAGAAGAAGAGCAGAAACACCAGAAAAAAACATCAAATGCCAAAACCCCTATATGCTAGTGGCCTAAGGCCATAACAAATTCACCAACATCAGAAGCACTGCCCACCCCTTCACCTTTCAACTGCTGTCTTGCGATCTAGTCTCACAGGTCTTGACCTCATGTGATGAAAACCACTAACAAAGCTTTACTTCAATGACTTTATCCAGTGTTTGTTCAACAGCGAGCTTGCAAAATCAATTATCACTTGCGAAAACCCTTCGTATCTGACTTGCATGATCGCTCCTGCAAAGAGTAGAGGATAAATGCCAGAAGAGAACAGTTGTTCCAGGTGGTCTGTTTCAATACTAAATCCTGTGCAATTCTTGAAAGGCTGGGCCAAGCTTCCTGACTCAGAGGCAAGAGTCCTTCCACTGAGCCATAACTGACAACTTAATGAGGTACTTTACAAGTTTAAATTAACCACGTCACAGTGATTTGGGAAAAAAACCGATTTCACAAAAATTTAACGACAGGCAGCAGTACACAAATTGCTACTTCAGCCAAAATGCAATAAATAGCTAAAACTGGGCTCTAAGGAACAAAAGTGACTCACAGCAATTGGGAAGTGGACATCTAAATTAGATAGCTCCCAAAAACTGACACTGGGACTGCATGTGCATAGCAGAATTAATTTTGGAGCTTTAAGCCCACTCATTGTACCCAAAAATGGTGTTAACAATCCCAGTTTCTTGCCACGAAGATGTTCCATCATATAAAAGAGTAGATTATACTAAATTGCGACTACTTCTTGTCAGTTCAAGTCTGAATTTTGTGCTGGCAAGTTGTTACTTCTAGAGCAATCATCTGAATTACTGCACACAGCATGTAGTATTCCTTGTTAACCTGCTGCAATGCGACACACTGCTCAGCAGAGTGATTGGAGAAAAAGTGGATCCAATGCTCAAATCACCAGGAATGTCAAGTAATTGAAAGGGGGTAGGAATGCTGTACCAAAAGCTGAAGGAAAGCATTTATCAATAATAAAGAAAACAATCACCTTAAGTTCCAAGTTCTCTTGCAAATCATCGCTAAACAGAAGCTGGTCTCTTTAAATCCACTTCTGATGCTGGCTTCTTACTATGTAGGTTCGATTAAATAATATCCCTTCAGCGGTAATGATGGAAAACACAACATGCCATCACAATGGGGGTAATTTTGGAATTGGAATTGGTTTATTATTGTCACTTATACTGAGATACAGAGAAAAACGTGTCTTGCATTCTGTTCATACAGATTAATTCATTACACAGTGCATTGAGGTAGTACAAGGTAAAACAATACAGAATGCAGAATAAAGTGTCACAGCTACAGAGACAATGCAGTGCAGGTAGACAGGTAATCAAAGGGGGGAAATTTTGAAGGGGGGAAGTGCAGGTAATTTGAATCCCGAGATACAAGTTAGGATTATAAGGGGTGTTAAAATTGTAAAGAATTCAAGCTCAACTGAACAAACCGACTTCTGTTTTTTTATGGAGACTGGATGAAAATGGTCAAGCAACCTACTTGGAGGAGATAGGTTGGTCTTTTAAACGTTACAGTCAGGCCAAGATCCCTACCTTTGAGATATCTTTAAACTTGGCTGGGGGCAGAGTTTCCAGGCTTTAGAAAATCTAGCAACTAAAGATATGTAGAATGTCTTGAAGAAATCCACACAATGGCTTCACAGCACTGCTTCTGGGCCAGTGAAAGGAATGTTTCTCTTTAAGCCACCAGCCACATCAATTTACCTGTCTTCCCCACTGTGGGATGGGATCCCACAGGATCAAACCCCATTTCCATAAAACTGGAAGCAACCAACCCCGGCAACTGGTGACCACCTCCCCACCATGTCCCAAGTTCTGCCACTTCCAACCCAGCAGGATGAGCACTGTTCCCATTGCGGGTTCCCACTTGACCTTGCTCTGCAGTCTCCTCTGGTGCACTCTCTACACAATACAAGGCCAAGCTAGGCCTGTGGCTGGCAAACTCCTTCTAAAGAAGAAAGACTGTGGAGTCAAAGCTCTTCCCTGCATGTTTACCTGACCCAACCAGTAAGTACAAAGGGTAATGCCATTTCTGACTCACTTAAGTACTCCCTCACATTTGGAAGTTGATGAGGCTTAGCGATTGGCCTGGTAACTTGTAATATTGTACAGGAGAAAAATTATGCAAGGTTATGGTATAATGGATCTCAGTCCCATTTCTTGCTCTTGCCTTTCAGAATATTATTCACCAACTGTGAGGTAAAGTCAGTAAAATATAGACTGGCTTACCCAGATATGAGTCATAGCAAGAATTGATGGCTTAGCTTGATCAACATTTTCAAAAAATGAACCAATTAACTAGAGCGTATAATCAGTAACTTCATGACCCTGCATATCAGTATTGGTATTGGTTTATGATTGTCACATGTACCGAGTGAAAGGCTTCTCTTGCATACTGTTCATACAGATCAGTTCATTACACAGCGCTTTGAGGTAGTACAAGGTGAAGCAATAACAGAATGCAGAATAAAGTGTAACAGCTACAGAAAAAGTGCAGAAAGACCAAGAATTGGTCTAAAAAGTTAACACCAGCTGAGAGACCAACTGTACAATAGTTAGATTTATAACTGAACATCTTCCAGTCACTTGAAATTGATGTATCATTTATGTATAAGTAACAGGGAGTGCAATCAGCCTTCCAGTTATTGTGATAAAAGGATGTGCATAAGTAATATTTCAACATGACTAATACTTGAATGTACACTAATATCAAAAGAATTGCTCGGTAAATTCACATGTTGCCATTACTTTTATATATTCTGAAATTTGAGCTGTTGGCTTTGATTGATAGTTAGGTACCTGAATGGGAAAGGTTTTTACTGAAATCTAAAACTAGGCAAGGCTTCTCTGTCACCTCTCTGGTTTTTATGCTGTATAGTTCCTTTAGCTGAATCCATCAGAAAGGACATGTGAACATACAAGTTAGGAGCTGGAATAGGCCACTCGGCCTCTCAAGCCTGCTCCACTATTTTATAAGATAAGATATCTTTATTAGTCACATGTACATCGAAACACACAGTGAAATGCATCTTTTGTGTAGAGTGTTCTAGGGGCAGCCCACAAGTGTTGCCACGCTTCCGGCACCAACATAGCATGCCCACAACTTCCTAACCCGTTTGTCTTTGGAATGTGGGAGGACACCAGAGCACCCAGAGGAAACCACGCAGACATGGGGAGAATGTACAAACTCCCTACAGGCAATGACCAGAATTGAACCCAGGTCGCTGGCACTGTAATAATGTTACGCTAACCGCTATGCTACCATGCCTGCATGGCTAATCTGATTGTAACCTTGGCTCTCAAAAATATTTGCGGATTCTATTTTCATAGTCCTTTGAGAAAGAGTTCCAAAGACTCACAACATTCTGCTTGAAAAATATTCACTTCAGCTCTTAAATGGATAAACCTATATTTTAAAGAGATACCTTAATTCTAAGTTCTCCCACATGAGCAGACATCCTCTCCAGATCCATCATATCAAGACTCTTCAGCATCTAATAGGTTTCAGTCAAGTTACCTCTACCTTTTCTAAATTCCAGAGGATACAAACATAACCTATTCTGTCTTTCCTCATAGGACAACTCTCCCATTCCAGTTATTACTCTGCTTCCACTGCTTCCAATATATTAACATCCTTCCTTAAAGAAAGAGACCATTACTGTCCACAGTAGTCTACGTTTGATCTCATCAATGTCCTAAATAATGCTGAAGTATAAAGGCCCTACTTCTGTAATTAATTTCACTGGCAATTAACAAAATCATACTGTAGCTTTTCTAGTTACTTATTGTATCTGCATACTGGTCATTTGGGAATCTTGCACTAAGACATCCAGATCCTGCTGCATCTCAGACCTCTGTAACATCTCACCATTTAGATATTATGCTTCCTGTGTAATTTTTTTTCTGGCAAGTCTGACAACCACATTTTCCCACATTATACACTATTATCCACTCATTTAACCTGACTACATCATTTTGTAGCTGCCTCCTGTCTTCTTCATAACTTACTTTTCTATCTGGGGATAAGTAGGTGACTATCTCAGGTGGTGCAGGCATTCCGGTCAAAACTTCCTATACATGGGCAAAGAATAAATGAAAAAATAGATAGATAAACAAACAAATATATAGATGGACAGATAAAATGATACATTCTAGACCAGTAGTCCTGGACTACTTCTGAGAGATTTGTTGTCTTCATTTGTGAAGAAAGACAGAACATACTTGTTTAACGTCTTTGCTATTTCCTTTCTGCCATGTATGATTTTGTGTGTCTCAGTCTTGGAGAGTCACATTGACTTTTGATGGTCTTTTCCTTTTTATATATCTGTCAAATCTCCTACAATCTGCTTTTATGTTTATTGCAGGCCTACTCTTAATGTTCTACTTTCCCCTTCCTTCTAAAGATCCTTGTTCCTCCTTTACTGAATTCTATTTTTTTCCAGTCCTTTGATTCATTGATCTTTCATCATCATTATATGCCTTTTCCTTTGATCCAATACCATCTTTAATTGTTCTTGATACCTGCGGCTGGATTATTTTATCTGTTTTCCTTTGTCTCAAAGGAGTACATATTTATCACAAGCTATGTAATGGTTCTTAAAAAGAATTATTACTCAAAAAGTTCTCAAAAAAGTCAAACAAATGTACTCACAAAGTCTCAAAAAATTAACTATTGCTTGGTATTTTCATATCCATGAGTCTAGTTTCCCAATCTACCACAGCCAAACCATGCCTCATGTTTTCAGAATTTGCTTTATTCAGATTTAAGACTTTGGTTTCAAATTGAAATAAATTCCTTCCAAACTTTAAATGAAATTCCATCATTTTATGATTACAGTTCCCTGAAGCTTCCTTATCTACATGACCTCAATTAATCCTATCTTCTTAGTACTAAATATAACTTGACTCATTACCTTATTGGATCCTTTACATATTGATTAACAAAAAAAAAACATTTTATACACACTTTTGTGTGTATCCTTTGCATTATCACTGTTGATTTTGTTTGTCCAGTTCTTATGTGGATGAATATCTCCCATGATTGTTGTTTTTCAGATTTCAGATTAGTTTATCGTCATATACACCAGGATGCAATGAAATTCCTTGCTTGTGTGAAGCTCACAAAGTAAACCAGAGTAACCTTGCTACATGCACCTTTAAACACACTGACTATGTCTTTCATTACAAATACTGTTTGGGGCCTATATACAAAACCTTCCAATGTTTCTTGTCCCTTAGTCTTAGCTTCACAAAAAACTTATAGAATTATGGGAATCCCTGGACTGTGACCAGACTAAATGGCGAAAGAACATTCAGAAAGGCATTGACCACCTCAAGGCACAACATGGTGGGCCGAAGGGCCTGTTTTGTGTTGTTTGGTTCGATGGTTCTATGGACAGGAGCATGCAAAGGCAAAATGGCAGAAAGAGTGCATAACCATCCAATTGTACCAACAACACAACACACCCTATCAAGCACCTTCAAGGCAGAGGCTGCAGATGTCATTTGGTTTCATCAGACATCTCAGAAGCCACCTCAGAACTGTGGTGAGTGCAAATCATCCTTGGCCTCAATGTATTACCTAAGAAGAAGAACCCGAGGTTGGACAAACTTGGGTTGTTTTCTCTGGAGTGGCAGAGGCGGAAGGGAGTCCTAATAGAAGTTTGTAAAATTCTGAGAGGCATAGATACAATAGACGGCCGGTATCTTTTTCTCAGGGTCGAAATGTCTCATACTAGAGGGCATGCATTTAAGGTGACAGGGGAATATTCAAAGGAGATGTGCAGTGCAAGTTTTTCTTTACACAGAGAGTGGTGGGTGCCTAGAGTGCATTGCCAAGGGTGGTGGTGGAGGCAGATACAATAGAGGCATTAAGAGGCTCTTAGATAGGCACCTAAGTACGCAGAGAATAGAGGGATACAGACCATGTGCAGTCAGAAGGGATTAGTGTAATTAGGGATCATTAGCTTGATTAGTTTGGCACAACATTGTGGGCCGAAGGGCCTATTCCTGTGTTGTGCTGTTCTATGTTGTATGAACATGTCAACCATGCCCTATACCCAAATCAGCCATGGTAATGTAGCGGTTAGCATAACACTATTACAGTGCCAGCCACCCGGGTTCAATTCCGGCCACTGTCTGTAATGAGTTTGTACATTCTCCCCGTGTCTGCATGGGTTTCCTCTGGGTGCTCCGGTTTCCTCCCACATTCCAAAGATGTATGGGTTAGGAAGTTGTGAGCATGCTACATTGGCGCCGGAAGCGTGGTGACACTTGCAGGCTGCCCCCAGAACGCTCTATGCAAAAGATGCATTTCACTGTGTGTTTTGATGTACATGTGACTAATAAAGATATCTTATCTTATAAAGCAAAATTCATCTCTTTCAGTATACAGCTGGTGTTTGGCAAAAGGCCAATAACTGTTATCCTGCAAGGTAGTCTGCACCTGATCGAATGGCCACAGATTATTCACACATTGTAATCATAGCAGCTATTTTGCATTCTGTCCATCATTAATCTGGTATCAATCCATCATCTGTGAGTAACTCAATTTCCAATTACACTTTTCTAGTTTAACTGGATTGGAATAGGAACATTCGTGGAGAATGCAAAAATAAAATTCATACAAAATCTTTCGCAACATTTCTGTTCGTATCCTTGAAACTAAGAGTGCCAATATGGAGTTTTCTCAAAGGCTCACAAATGAGTGGTATTACTGGAAACTCCCAATGGTCTTTAATGCACCCTGGACTAATTTTGTGGACAGAGCTGATTCACTGAACTGCATTATCATCATTGAATCCTCCATCATCAGTATATCAGTATTCTGGGGGGGGGGGGGGGGGGGGGGGGGGTGGTCACCATTGACCAGAAATCTAGCTGGACCAGCCACATACGTACCATAGTTACAAGAGCAGTTTGAAGGATGGGTGCTCTGCAGTTGACTTCAAACTTTTTTTTTCTGTGAATATACATGCATGTCAGACTTTTGATGTAATATTTTCCATTTGCCTGGATGATTATAACTATAAAAATGCTCAAAAGACTCAGTACGATTCAGGTCAAAACAACTGATAACTAGAACCTACTGACCTGAACATTTAGTCCCTGCACCACGAAGTACTGTAGCTGTAGTGCGCACCATGCACAGAGTACACTTGAGGAACTTGCCAAGGTTGCTTGATAGCACTTTCCAGATCTCTACCATAAAGCGGGATAAGGCCCATCACTGGTGATAGTAAGCTAGCACAGGCCTGTATAGTGTATCAGTAAGAAAGCAGCCAACACACTCAGCACTAATTGGTTAAATTGGAAATATAAGCGAAATAACTGTACAGGTAAGGAACTTTTGTTACTTTCACTCCTGAGCATAGCAGGGGCGGAGGAATAGTTGTCCATATGGGGTCCATGAAGCCACATATCGTTATCACCAAGCCAAAATCCCTGGAACTCTCAGCTCAACGGGTCTTAAGGAGGACCTTCTCCTTAACTGAACTGTAGTGATTCAAGGAAGCAACTCAACACCAACTTCTCAGGAGTAATAAGAGATGGGCAATAAATCCAGGCCTATGCATCTCATGACCAAATAAAAAAGATCTTTCCCACATTATTTAACTAACTGTGTCTGAGTGTAACTGTTGTGCAGGCACGCTTTGCCCATCCTTCCCATTCGCCCTCTTGACTGTACTGGGAAAACCCCAGAAATCAGCTGCAGCTTCAGTCACCCAGACTGCAGTGCCTTACAGCACAAAAAAAAAGTCAATCCTTCCTTTTGTTGCATTTCTCATTCTCTCTTTTTGAGTTTTGTACTTTTTGTTCTTTAAGCCAGTTTTTGTCCATCTGCACGTGAGTCACTTTACTGTCTTTCAGTCTGCTTCTCCACTCGCTCCTGCTGTTGGTTTCATGTTTCTTAAATCCTATGGCATTTTTCTTTGCTTTGTCTTCCTAGCACCACAATCAATGACGTGCATCTCTGCATACATTGGTGACTACCTGCTTTCTTCAGATTCGACTGCACCCAGCCCCAGTAGCACAAGAACGATTGTGTCCCTGAAGTACTTAATCAGCTCACTCAACATGCATATTTAATGTTGGTGATGAAAATCAAAATGCTGAAGAAGATTAGTCATGAATTTAGATGTTACCACTCCAGGTGAATTGTATTGTTAATTATTAGAGCAATTGTTAATCAGTTTTAAGGTTATTTAAACCATGTCTTGTTAATCAGCTTTAACAACACTGCTTGTTTTATTCCTGTGCTAGAGAAATTAATTTGTATCATTTTTTACAAACTTTGGACATCAAGGAAAATCTATTTCTTTCTTTGTTTCAACAGTCCAGCATTTTGCTTCAGAGGGGAGAAGATAGAAAGGAAATCCAGTTATTGTGAAGTTGGAATAGAAAAAATGTTAATGTACAACAGCAGCTGAAGGAGGATGAAACACATCTGATAAAAGGCTTCTTTGAAACAGTTTCTCTTTAAACTGTTCATTGACTTGTTTACTATGTGCAACGTTTCAATGTTTATCTGGTGCACTATAATATGACAGATATGACATGGCTCCAGCTGACAGGTGTAGGAAATTCTCCAGACAAGTAAATCTTTAGAACAAGAAAGTTATGTTATCTGCAGCATGTCTCATCATTTGTGCCCCAGTAACAGTGAGAATCCAAGTATATTCTTTGCACCCAGAGTTCCTAGGGATTTGCAGCATTCAGTGTCAGGACTCTGTATGGTACAGAGATGTACCACAATTGAGTTGGGCTCTATTCCCTTACTGCCTGGCTAGTGTGTGACCACATACAGCATACAATGCAGGTTCTTTCCTTGTATCCCCACAAGAGTGATAGCGCTGTCATTCTGCAGAAGTCTGCCTTGCTATCTGCATTTGAGATTCCATAATAAATTAAAGGGTGGCAAGTATTTATATCCAGTGATGAGATAGTTCTACCTGCTGCTTCCCAGCATGAGAGACTGAAATGTTCACACCTCTTTTAGAATAGAGAGCATCAGTGACTTCCCTTGGTAATCTCCAAGGATCATGAAACATGAAAGTTCATTGCTATGGTGACCTTAACAGTCACTGACAAAGTCACTGCCTCAAGATCGATGTTCTGGCTGCCACAAGTAGCATATATCAGTAAAAATGCAGCATATTTCTGAAGTGTAAAATCCAACATAACATGATGTATTTTTATAGCTTCCCGTTTCCTCATGATAAACAGGTCATAAATACTTCAGAAGTCAATCCAGTTGGTTTTCCTCAAACACTCCATAATCCCACTAAAACCACCACCTGTTCTACACATAATTCCTGAGAATTAAATTGGGCCAGTATTTTTTGATTAGGCCTCTGGAGCTTGCAGTGGACTGGCACAAGGAAGTCTCTGACCAATTGGGAAAGGCCAATTATTCCATCACTTCTGGAGCCATGAATTACCTGTCATATACTAGCGCACCAGATAAACATTGAAGCGTTTCACATAGTAAACAAATCAATGAAAAGTTTAAAGAGAAACAGTTTCTACAGTAGCCTTTTATCAGATGTGTTTTATTCTCTTTCAGCTGCTGTTGTATATTAACAGTTTTTCTGCTATTTCAGCTTCAGAATAACTGTAGATTTCCTTTCTATCTTCTCCTCTCTGAAGCAAAATGCTGGACTGTTCAATAAAGAAAGAAATAGATTTTCCTCAGCATCCAAAATAGAGCAATCTAAAACTAATCCTCCTCACGGTCCCATGACTTTACGCTTCACTTAAATGATGCAGCAATCTCTGTTTCAGAAAAGATGGCCATAATTTTTATGGATCTTCCAGCATAGCACAGCTATAGATCAGGCAGTTATACAACCAATACCATAGGATTCAGTTGGATCTGTTATTCAAGTCTTTGTGGTCCACTTCACAAGTTACTTTGAGGCCCAATATGGGGCAAAATTGATGTGTAAGAACAACAGAAGTAGTCATTCCAGATGAAAGATTGAAGTGCTTGACCTGAAATGCTAAGAGATATACCATCTTCCCTTGGCACAAGTCCGTCTCCTTCAAAGGTAGACTGATGAAGGTCAATCTTTGTCCTGCTCCACCCTCCAGGGATCTCACTTGCTACAGCTGCAATGGAACCATCTGCCTAATTGCCAGAGTTCAAGCATGGGCCTACAATCAGGGAACAGAAACAGCAACAAATTGGCATTGAGGAAATTGAAGTGTTCCCCAAATCTACAGAAGAGTTTTTTCTTCCCCCATATCTCCACTAAAATAACTTGGAGAGAAATTCAAAATAATTTTTCTCAGCGACAGGAAGAAATGGGATATTATTAACTAACTTCAATTTTCACCTTAACTAGATAAATAAACACCCCAATACAGCATGAAATAATCTCTATGTGGACTTTGGCTGCTTTCAAACTTTTAATGCAAAATAATTAAGGTGGATGCTGTAATCATCTCTGCATGCATCTGTGGTCTCTTTCTCTGAAGTAAAAAAAAGACACTTAAAGAGCATTTACCTGTCAGACCAACTAAAAAAATGTCATGAGCTGGATTACTTTATTTTAAATATTTATAAAAACAAACTCATAATTATTGCTATAGTCAGAAGAAAGCCAACACTGAGATAATTGTACAAGTAATTCAAAATTTCAGGTGATGAAAGCAGAACATCAATCACTAACAAGATTCTAGTTTTTGTTTGAGTAACTTGTTGAGTTTCTGCTCTTAAAAAAAATTGATGAGCTTTTAATATTTAAAGTTGCGAGTTACTAACCTGTGTTTAACAAATATGAAAATTAACGAATTAGAAATTAAAAAAATTAACAAACTTGCACTCTAAAGAGTGTGACATCAAAGAGAGATACAAGAACAGGCATTATGATAAATATGCAGGCATTAGAACAATGTTAATTCAATTACTGACAAGTCACTTCGAACAATCAGGGCTAGTGAATTTTTGAACTGGAAATTGGCCTGTGCTTTGAAAGCTGTTCTGAAAGATCACTTTGCACTGACAGATTTGCACTCAAAATCCATCTCTGAGATTATCTTCAACAAATAAATTGCCTGAATGCAGAACCAGGAGCAACATAAAAGTGCTCCCCAACTTTAAGTAGAGAATAAGCTAATAAAATATTGCATTCTTGTCAGTTCGTACTGCACCCTGATCATCAATCTGGTCTCCCTCTGTTCTTGACCAAACCCCAATCTGAAACTCATGAGTGCCACTGCCATCACCCATGGCCCTATCCCAGTCCTGACTCAGGATCCTATCCCTGATCACAATCCAGTTCCCAGCTCCCAAACTTTGACATCATGCTGGTCCTTGTTAAAGGTCAGGCTCCTGACAGAAATCATAGTTTTGACCTGAATCCCCAAGTCATTTGCCTGAGGGGGATCAATGCAGTGCACATTTTCACCAATGTGCACCAGTGGGTTCTGACCTGGTTTTGGTTCCATTATGGTGTGATCTGAGGTCCTATACTTGGGAAGCCTAGAGCATCCCTGCTCTATCACAAGGAATGCTCTCCATAACCTAACATCGTCTGCCTGAGTATCAGTATTCTCCATTGCTACGGAGAGGCCAAACAAAAATGGAAGAACAACATCTCATATTTCGCTTGGGTAGCTTACAACTCAATGGTATAAGCATTGACTATTTCATTTTCAGGTAACCCACACCCAACTTACATCCCCAGTGTTCTCTCCCCACACACACTTATCTATCCATTTAGTTTTCTTCTCCATTAGTTCACCTTTCACCAACCCTCCTCCACCTGGTTCCATCTGCCTATCATCTGTTTCCCATCTGGTTCCACCTACCAGCTTCTATTCCACCCCCTGTGCCTCTTGTACTGCTAAATATTGGCAATCTTTCCTCTTCCCTCTCAGTCCTGATGCAGGGTCTCCACCTCCAACTTTTGCCTCTACAGATGCTGCTTTAGCCACTGAATTCACCCAGCGCTCTGTTTTTTATCTGACTACTTCCTCTTCTTTGGCTCCAATACATATCACCATGGATACCACATTAAATTCCAGGTAAAAAGTTGTGATGGACTTCAAGACTTCTGTAAAATATTTTAATTTGAGAGCACTTATTTTAACTATATTGATGGTTTCAGTAGTATAACCATCAGTGACTTGCAATAGGCTTTGAGAGGATGTCAACTAATTTAAATTACACAGTTGAATAGTAAATAGCTAGTCATGTAGTCAGTTGTGACTGGCCAGTAACTGGTTAATTCCTTCCTCTGAGTCAGTTTCCACAATAACATTGTCCTTACCGCTTAAAATGCCAGATGCGTACATCAATTAAATAGCATTTTAAGAAAATCGCTAAAGTAGGAAATATTGAATCAGTAAATATTAAAATCTTTCATAATTCTTATCAGTTATTTGATTCATCAAAGAACTGCTGAAGACAGTGAGACTGTATCAGAGAGCCCTGCACCTTATGTGGTTCCACACCAGGTGCGTTGCTCTCCCATGCATCTCTCCAGGGGCAGAAGCAACTCTACAGGGGGAAAGAACATACTAGAGCTTCAGTTACTTGGACTAAATGAGCAGAGGTTCAATCAGATCTAAAAACCACCTTCCACCCCTTGTGCCCCTTGTACTGCTAAATATTGGCAATCTTTCCTCTTCCCTCTCAGTCCTGATGCAGGATCTTGGTCTACACCTTTTGCCTCTACAGATGCTGCTTTATCCACTGAATTCACCCAGTGCTCTGGAATATTTTATGTGAAGATTCCTTACTGAAGGCTGATTGGGTGCAGAAATTTAGTTAGTTGAGGAGGATGAAGTACCGAGAGTGGTGTACTGCTAGAGGTGCCGTTTTTGGATGTGTGATTAAACCCCAGCATGCTCCATCAGAAGAAGTGTTGTGGGATTTCCCCAGGATTCTGCCCAAGATTTATCCTTCAGTCATTAGTATATAATAAAAAAATTATTTGATTATTATCTGATTGCTATTTTGGGGAGCTTGCTGTGCACGTATTGTCTACACCATTTCTTACATGACAACAGTATTTTGTCATTTCTCCAGTTGAAGACAAAGAAGGAGATCATTGACATTGTCCAAATGTCAGGCAGTGTTTAAGGACAGGTGGTAGAGTAAAATCTTGTGATTCTTTAGACAAACAAAGTTACTGTATAACTTGGGTAGAAGTTAATTTTGCCATGATTTCTGCGCAGTTTGAGGGACATGTCACTTGGAAGGCCCAAGGCTTGCCCAAAGCTAGGCCTCAGTTCTCATTAGAATGATTTGATCCAGGTGCTTGCCTACCAGTCTCCTGAGGTCGTACATCTGTCATCAGTGTAACAGTTTGGGTAACATGCTCAGTGGCAGCAGCCCACAGATAAGTCCGAGGTTGCTGGGGATGAAAGGTGAAGGAGTGAGAAGCAGAGTCGATTATGATTTGTCTATAGAGTTCTGTGGAGCCAGTCTTCCAAATCAAGCTATATAAAAAAGTATATAATATTTTATTGAAACCTCCACTTTATTTACATAACAAAGATTTAACATTGGTTGCGACTCTTATGTTCTGTGAAAAGAAAGGGATTGATATAGGATTTAGTGTCAATGGGTGGTTGATGGTCAGCAAGGACTCATTGGGCTGAAGAGTCTGTTCCCATGCTGTATTTCTCTACGGCTCTATGACTGGTTTGTATTTTCCAGAGATATCCTAAAAATTGTCTAAGCAAATGAGGTCATACCTGTTCTGAGCACCGCTGAGACATTGGCAGTGTGAGGTCTTATGTTTCCTGATGTTGGTTCTAAATCTGGCAGAGCTGAAGTTGAAACAGAAGCACTGCTCTTTCTGATCTTTCACAGTGTTCTTGGGCGACTTAAGTGGGAGTCATGTGATAGCAATCTACCACATACCACATAAAGCCATTGGCCCCAATACACACTAGTTCGCAATCGATACGTTACCCTTTGCAGCTTATTATATTTACTTTGATAGCATCACTCCCACCTACCCACTTTTCACACCCCTCCAGCTAGTCTATTCCTTGCCAGCACCCTAATGTCTGTCCCTGAACCCTGACACACTTATCACTGTGAAAAATGAGCAAGAGGAACTCCAGCCCCTCCAGAATATCCTCCAAGTCACATTACTGTTCTTTCTTAATGATTGATTTGAAATTTTGGAACTCCATGCCCGATGTCATGCAGGATTCAGCACATGAAAAAGTAGTCATTTAAGAAAAAGACTCCACTATACTTTTGGGCAACGAGGGATGGGTGATAAATGTGATCCTCTCAGCTAAGTATTAAGTGCATTTTAAAAAAAAATAAACATCAAACATTCTCCTTCCAGTCTGCTGTCCCAATTCACTTTAAGAAAATGAATACACTGTAGCGGCTAGCTACACACTACAAAATGAAGGCACAGAGTCGCTGGTTTGAAATCAGAAGTCGAATGAAGGACCGGGGCGCGGTGCACCTTTAATATCCCAAAACTTCCCACGCTACAGTTCCCGCGCTGACGTCATGCGCAGGTCACCTGACCTTCCCGCGCGCGGGCTTTCCTAGCCTGACGATGGGGAAGAAGGAGGGCCCCGCGCCATCTTGGATCGGGGCCTCCGACGACGTTCGCGACGTCAGGAGCCGGTTCGATGCCGGTGCGGTGGGTTGCTACATAACCCCACCCCCAGAACCGGCAATACCGTCGCGGAAACCAGAATTAAATAAACTATGACCTGGGTGGCCTGCCCCTGCGGTGCGCTCGCTGGACCACCATGGGTTGGTCCAAGTCTAAATGAGCCGGCTTCAGCCAGTCAATTGTAAACACCTCCTCGCGCCCCCCAATGCCCAGCATGAACGTAGACCCATTGTTCCTGATGACGCGGAATGGCCCTTCGTATGGCTGTTGCAGCCGTGATCGGTGCGCGCCCCTCCTGACGAAGACAAACTTACAGTCTTGGAGAGAAGTCGGCATACGGGTCAGGGCCTATATGTGTCGCGAGGTGGGAATCGGGGCCAGGTTTCCAAGCTGCTCGCACAGGCGGTCGAGCGCCGCAGCAGGTTTTTCCTCTGGCCCCCGAGGGGCTGATAGGAACTCGCCCAGGACGACTAAGGGCGTTCCGTAAACCATCTCCATGGACGAGGTGTGCAGGTCCTCTTTTGGCGTGGTGCATATCCCCAGCAGGACCCAGGGGAGTTCATCTACCCAGTTGGGCCCCTTAAGGTGCCGACTTCAGGTGGCAATGGAACCTCTCCACCAGCCCATTGGATTGCTGGTGATAGGCGGTGGTGAGGTGGATCTGGGAACCCCACAAGTTGGCGATGGCAGACCACAGGCCGGAGGTGAATTGAGCTCCCCTGTCTGAGGTGATATGTGTCGGGACACCGAAACGGGCCACTCAAGTTGACAAAAGGGCCCGTGCGCAGGACTGGGTGGAGGTGTCTGCGAGGGGAATGGCTTCAGGCCAGCGGGTAAAATGGTCGACAATCGTGAGGAGGTACCGCGCTCCTCAGGAGACTGGGAGGGGGCCGACCAGGTCGACATGGATATGGTCGAACCTCCGGCGGGTAGATTGAAAATCCTGCAGGGGGGCCTTGACGTGCTGCTGTACTTTCGAGGTCTGGCAGAGAGTGCAGGACCAGGTCCATTCGGAAACCTGTTTATGCAGGCCATGCCAGATGAACTTGTCTGACACCATCCGGACAGTAGTCCGGATGGATGGGTGGGCAAGGCCGTGGATGGCATCAAATACCCGTCGGTGCCAGGCAGCTGGGACGATGGGGTGGGGTCTACCTGTGGAGATATCGCAGAGCAGGGTGCGCTCACTGGGGCCTACCAGTAGGTCTTGCAATTGTAGGCCCGAGACTGTGGTGCGATAGCTGGGCATCTCCATGTCCGTTCGCTGTGCCTCCACCAAGGCGCCGAAATCCACACCCTGGGACAAAACGTTCTCTTTCCCAGACAGATGGCGGATGTCAGTGGTGAACTCTGAGATGTACGACAAGTGCCGCTGCTGACGTGCTGACCAGGGACCTGAGACCTTGTTGAAGGTGAAGGTCAATGGCTTGTGGTCTGTGAAAGCTGTAAACGGCCTGCCCTCCAAGAAGTATCGGAAGTGTCTGATGGCCAGGTACAATGCCAACAGCTCGTGGTCGAAAGCGCTATATTTGAGATCTGGTGGTCGAAGGTGCCTGCTGAAGAACGCCAGCGGTTACCAATGCCCTTCAATAAGCTGTTCTAGAATGCCTCCGACTGCTGTGCTGGAGGCGTTGACCGTGAGGGCAGTCGGGACGTCCGTGCGAGGATGCACCAACATGACCGCGTCCACCAAGGCCTGCTTGGTTTCGATGAACGCGGTGTGAGCCTCTTCTGACCAGACAATGTCCTTGCTTCTGCCTGACAGGAGAGCAAACAATGGGCGCATGATGCGGGCCGCGGATTGTATGAACCGGTGATAAAAGTTTACCATACCGAGGAATTCCTGCAGGCCCTTGATGGAGGTGGGTCTGGTGAAATGGCGGATGGCGTCAACCTTCGCAGGCAGGGGTGTGGCGCCGTGTTTGTCGATCCGATGGCCCAGGAAATCGATTGTCTCCAGCCCGAATTGGCATTTGGCTGGGTTGATGGTCAGGTCGAAATCCCTCAGGCGAGAAAAGAGTTGGCGGAGGTGCATGAAATGTTCCTGGCGGCTATTGCTGGCAATCAAGATGTCGTCGAGGTATATGAAGGCGAAGTCAAGGTCGCGCCTGACCGTGTCCATCAGTTATTGGAAGGACTGAGCAGCGTTCTTGAGACCAAAGGGCATCTAGATGAATTCAAAGAGGCCGAAAGGTGTGATCAGCGCCATCTTCAGAATGTCCTCCGGATGCACCGGGATCTGGTGATTCCCGCGGACGAGGTCAACCTTGGAAAAAATGGACCGCCCATGCAGGTTGGCAGCAAAGTCCTGAATGTGCGGCACGAGGTACCGGTCCATGGTAGTAATGTCGTTGAGGCGTTGGTAATCGCCACAGGGTCACCAGCCTCTGGCTGCCTTGGGGACCATGTGTAGCGGAGAGGCCCATGGGCTGTCCGACCTGCGGATGATCCCCAGCTCCTCCATTTTTTTGAATTCCTCTTTCGCGAGGCGGAGCTTGTCTGGGGGTAGCCACTGGGCGCGGGTGTGGAGGGGAGGGCTCTGGGTGGGGATGTGATGCTGGATTCCGTGCTTGGGCAAGGTGGTGGAGAACTGGGGCGTTAGTACGGACGGGGCTCTGCTAGGATGCTGGCAAACTTGTTGGTCGACATGGTGACGGAGTCAAGGTAGCTTGACTCAGCCAACGAGAACGTTTGGAAGGTCCTGGCATGTACCGAACGCTTACCCCGCAGGTCAACCAGCAGACTGTTGGCACGAAGGAAGCCTGCCCCGAGGAGTGGTTGCGCGACGGCGGCCAGGATGAACCTCCAAGTAAAGTTGCAGGTGCCGAAGTCAAGGTGTACCAAACGGGTGTCAAAGGTCCGAATGGCGCTGCTGTTGGTAGCTCTGAGGGTGGGTCCTGGTGTGCAGTTGCCAGTCTCACAGCTGTTGGGAGGCATGACGCTGACTTCGGCTCCGGTGTCCACTTGGAACCGATGTCCGGAACGCCTGTCCCACACATGCAAGAGACTATCCGGGTGGCCAGCCGCCATAGCCATCAGTTGTGGCTGGCTCTGGACTTTCCCGGACCTGCATGGTGGCCGGCATCTGCGGGCATCAGCACCCCACCGTTGGCGGTAGAAACACCATTGGTCGGTCGGTGTCTCAGACCTGGCAGCGGGTGGGGTGCGTTCGATTGCCGGGTCAGGCCTGCTGGGCCTCTGGGTACGTGGCGTGGCAACACGCTCGACGGACGCCCCACTCTCCTTTTTCACCCGCCAAAGGACATCCGCCCGGGTGGCCACCTTCCGGGGGTCGCTGAAATCTGCATCCGCCAGGAGCAGGTGGATGTCGTCGGGTAACTGCTCCAGGAAGATCTGCTCAAACAGCAGGCAGGGTTTATGGCCATCTGCCAGGGCCAATATCTCATTCATGAGCACGGAGGGGGGTCTGTCGCCCAACCCATCGAGGTGGAGTAGGCGGGAGGCCTGTTCGCATCAGGAAAGGCCGAAAGTCTCGAGAAGGAGGGTTTTGAACTTATCGTACTTCTCCTCCTCCGGGGTGCCTGGATGAAGTCCTCGACCTGGGCTGTGGTGTCTTGATCGAGGGCGCTCACCACGTAATAGTACTTGGTGCCGTCCCTGGTGATCTGGTGAATCTGGAAGTGGGCCTTGGCCTGGTCGAACCAGACATGGGGCCGGATGGTCCAGAAGGTGGGCAGTTTAAGGGCTACTGCCTGTACCTTTTGCTGTGCAGACATCGTGGGTTCAAAAACGTTTGGGCCCGTCAGGGTCACCAATGTGGCAGCTAGCCGCACACTACAAAATGAAGACACAGAATCGCTGGTTTGAAATCAGAAGTCGAGTGAATGACAGGGGTGCGGTGCGCCTTTAATATCCCAAAACTTCCCGCGCTACAGTTCCCACGCTGACATCACACGCGGGTCACCTGACCTTCCCGCACGCTGGCTTTCCTAGCCTGATGATGGGGAAGAAGGACGGCCCCATGCCATCTTGGATCGGGGCCTCCGACGATGTTCGCGATGTTAGGAGCCGGTTCGATGCTGGTGCGGTGAGTGGCTACAACACACTAATTATCTGCCAACATGAAATATCTAGCCCCCTTTTTCTCATGTCAGAGAATAGTTAGTGGGCGGGGGACAGTTCAGAAAGTTATTGCTGCTAGTAGCAATGTTCAGGGAATAAAATATTAATAATTTACATTTATTGGCGCAGAGTCTCAGGAGAATCCAAATGTCAAGGGAAATTAAACAAAGTGAAAATTGTTTTTAAAAAAACTAGCTAAAGATGCATTGGTTTATGCAGCAGTGCCCTTTGTAAGGCCTTCTGAATGTTTACCACCACTTAGCAACCTTTAGCAAATTGCTAGTGTTAATGTCCAGAAATACAGTGCTGGATTGCAGGCCTGACACACACTTAGATATAAATTGGAATGAAGTGTCCGCCCATTTGAGGTACATGTTTTTAATGCTATTGCTCTCATAACACAGAAAGTTCATCAGAATGCAAATTTGGCAGACAGATTTAACCAAGTTCACCAGGCAACAGCTATCTATGTTATTAAAGTCCTGTAAAATGCAAGTTTATTCCTGTCAAGCTACACCATTTATGCTATCTGATGAAAGACTGAATGTAAGACTAACTGTAGCAAGCTGGATACAGCAGCAGTTTAACTAGAGGAACCTACTCTGTAAAGAAGAGTTGTGACAATCAGTTAATATTCTACTAGCTACTAAAATGATTAAGCTCACTTTGGCGAGATTTCCTGGGAGCACAAGCTATATCCATTCATTGCTCCCCTATCCACTAAACTAGCCCTTACCTTGAGTGGACCCCCTGATGAGTACTTTGTGAAAAGATTGGCTCTGATTTGATCAGCAAGACACTGAGTATACCGGTATCTCCAATCTCACCGAAATGCTTTGACAGCTGGGAAGCCACACAATCAGGCTTAACTGGATGTCAGCATTTTCAACAGTTAGAATGTGAAATTAGTCAAAACACTTAAACGAGACTGGTCCAAAAGATTAGAGCTTGTGGGATCAGGGCAAGTTGGTAAATTAGATCCAAAATTGGTTTGGGAATAGGATGTAAAGGGAGATGATGGAGGATTGTTTATGTTAATGGGAGTAGGGACTCTTACTCTTTATTGTACACAGTAACAATCTGGATGTGAATGTAGGACATCTGATTAGTAAGCCTGTAGATGATACAAAAATTGGTGATGTTGTTGATAGTGAAGAGAGTAATCTTAGGCTATGGGACAATATTGATAAGTTGGTAACATGAACTGAGCAATGGCAGGTGGAATTTAACCCTGATACATGAGAAGTGATGCACGTTGGGCGGACTAATGAGGCTAGGATATACAAAATGAATGGTAGGACACTAGGAAGTATTGAGGAACAGACCTTGGTGTACAAGGATGTCTGAAGGTGGAAGGACAAGATGGTTAATAAAGCATACAGAAATAAATGCCTGTATTTGCTAGGGCATAGAATAGAAGAGCAGGGATGTTATGGTACAACTATATCAAATGCTGGTTAAGCCAGAGCTGGAAAACTGTGTCCAGTTCTGGCTGCCAAACTATAGGAAGGACGGAAGTGATTGGAGAGGGGTGCAGAGGAAATTCATGGGATGCTGCCTGGGATGGAGCATTTCAGCTATGAAGGGATACTGCACAGGTGTAATTGTTTTCAGAAGATGCCGACGAGGAACCTGATTGATGTATACAAAATTATGCAGACCATAGACAGGGTAGACAGTAAGGAACATTTCACTATAGCAGAAATGTATAAAACCAGAGGGCGTAGGTTTATAGGATAAGGGATAGGAGGTTTAGGGGATCACTGGGAGAATTTTTTCACTCAGAGGATAGTTAGAATATGGAACTCATGGCTGAGTGGGTGGTGGAGGCAGAGACTCTCACAACATTTAAGAATAATATGTGCAAGCATTTGAATCACAAGGGATAGAATACTACAGGCCCAGTACTGCAAAATAGGATTAGTATACATGGATATTTGATGGTTGGCATGGATATGGTGGGCCAAAGGTCCTGCAGCCATGCTGTATGACTCCATAACTCCATGACACCAGTAAGTACTTAAAACTATTAAATTTAATAAAAAATTACCCAATCAATAAGTTATAAATAACATTAATTACTTGAAGGTTATCTTTCTCCTTTAGAGCTTTCTATTCAACCTACATCAGATAGATGCTGTAAAACTGCTGGGAATAAGTACACCCTTGCTGGACTCCATAACAAATCCACTAGAGTCAGGAATTGCTGACAAATGTTTGGGAGTTTTAAGTTTGCAAAGGCGTCCCAGACTTCCTTACAATTATATTGGGAAATCCAGTCCAAAATGCATTTTACTCAAAGTATTTCACATATGGGGAAAATGGCTCAGATCTTCCTCAGAATTACCCTATTTCACCTTGTGCAGTTGTCTCAGCCACACTTGTGGTGAGGTTACAATGGTGGAGTGCGAGCACTGTGAAGACTTCCAAGTCATTATGGACTTAGCTTAACTTGACTTCCTCAGCACTTGTCTGACTCTGCCATTGTAACACAGGCAGAAACCAGGTTCACTGACATAAAAAATAATATTTCTGCTCTGGGAAAGTTACAGCAGCAGTATGGCCCAGGCTTTAGTGAACAAAATGACATGTATTTTTCTTAAATGTTAGATTTCCTTTGCAAAGAGAGCATTGAAATATAAAAAAAGTATTATTCATTTACAGTGATCCTCCTTGTCAATGGTGATTCTGACGAATATTTTCTATCTAATGTACAAGCTGTAAGAAAGTAGTCCTTTCCATGGATTTCATTTTTCTATAAATTAATCTGCAATTCATCCTTACATATTGATGATCTAATTGAGATAGCTATCTCTCTTTAGAGCTTTCTGTTAGTATAATAATGATAAATTGGAACAAAACAAAATTTTGAAAAAAAGAAGAGAATACATAAATAGCCAACTCTTTACGCAGATGGAGGATGCTACTTAAGTCATCTAATGCTACAGAATAGAGAAAAGGGCTTTCATATATCTCCCATTTTGGAGTCTGTCTCTGAGTGAATTTAAAGTTTTTGACCCACCAAATTCTACTTCAATTGATTTTTCCATGACAGCTGGCCAAGTTTGCTTTTACACCAACCTAACCAACACTTCTTGTTGGAGACATAAAAGACTTCAGATGCTGGAATCTGGAGCAACAAACAATCTGCTCAAGGGATTCAATGGGTTGAGCAATTCCTAATGCAGGGTTTCGACCCGAAACATCAATGGTCCTGATACAGGCTTTCAACCTGAAATGTCGACAATTCATTTCTTTCCACAGATGCTGTTTGACCTGCTGAGTTCCTCCAGCAGATTGTTTGTTACCTTTAGTTTTTCGGTTTAGTAATGTTAACAGAAGTGTGGACATTGTGCATGCAGTCCTATCTAAATAATATCAGGCGATAGTTTTGAAAGTACTTCTAAATTAATAGAAGTACTTAATCACTCAATCATTGCACAGACCTGTGCTTCTTTCTCTAGTGAGGGAAAGGATGAAGCAGTATGAGCAAGTTGGACAACGTAGACAAATAGATGTTTCCACCTTTAGGGAAGAGAAAGCATTGGCCCCAAAAGCCAACATTGCCTTCAATGAATTAAGTAATTTAGAAAACAAACACTCCTTTAGAGTTATTATTAGAAAACAAAACTCAAGAAGAAGGTGGAATTCGCCACCACTAGTTGTTAAGGAAAACATCACAGATGCTTTCTCTTGACAGGGGAAAAAGGAAAAAGAAAATGAGAGGAAACTTATGTAAATTGCACGTGACCTACTGCGCCAAGTGGCCTGCTTCTCCAGAGTGAATGTGCATTATATGAATCTATGCAGCAATTAATAAATCAATTAATCATTATGTTAATAAACCAACCAACTCCCCGAAATTGACACAACACAAGGAAGTTTTAGAGGTGCAATGTGTTTGACAGAGTTAAGTAGAAATGGCCTGCAGCAATAACAGGGAATGACAGCAGACGATAAGGAATCAGGCAGTAAGAATAAGGCAAAAGAAACAACATATCCCATTGTGGATGAATGAAAGATGCAGAAAACTTGGTGAAAAGTACTTCTTAACTTGAGCATGTTGCCTTATTGAGAAAAACTGGATTACTTTGTTGAAGAATTCATTACCTTCTACCTTCTTCCAACTTCATCCCGGAAGAAAATCAAATCAAAAAATAAATTATTCTGTGGCGACTCACCGTTTAGTCGGGCGAACCGGCTCGGCAGTCGGGTCGCGCGGCGTCGGAGCGACGAGGCCCAAGATGGCGGCGGGCCTCGTCTTTCCCGAGTGACGGGGAGAACCCGCGCGCGGGAAAGTCTTGATGACGTAGTACTTACGTCATTGCCGGTTGCTTTGGGCGGGAACAGTCTCCCTTAAAGGGCCTGCGCAAGGCGGGAAAATAAACCACTTCTTGTTCGACAATCCTCCGACTAGCGTCTTGTTTTATTTCGCGGTAGCAACCGCTACAATTCAGTCAATTGTCAAAAGCAAACCTTTTCTTGGTCTACCTTCTTTGTAAGTGTATATCTGTATTTTAAATTTTAGGCTATCTTTAACTATTTGAATGCAGTAACATGAACATTCTGTCAATGTTGAAAATTTTTCATAACATGAGCACAAGTCACTTGATTTAGTTGGGGTAGTTTGCTTATAGTTCGTGCTTCAGGCAAACCATGACCTGTACAGCAAAACTGGAGTGGAAATAATTAGCATCCAAAACCTGGAAGTACAAATGGAATTACTAAGGGGAATGTGAAATATAATTCAAATCCCTAATAGGTTAAATTGTCAAGAAGTACTCTGGTAAAATTATGATTATATTTAAATAAAAATAACCATATTGAGTGAAAATTACTATACTATTTTAAATTAGTGACTATCCGAAATTATAATAGATTTTAGTCCTTTTTCATTTTCATTTTCAATATTGAATACTAATGAAATTAATAATACTTGAATAGAAAACATGCAATGTTTTCCATTATAAGTTTATAACATTATAAATGTACATGCGTTTTGAACGGTTTAAGGGAATGTTGTCCTTGATCTTAAAGGGTCAGGAATACAAGACTGAAGAAGTTATGCTTTAGTTGTACACAACCACAATTAGTGGCTTCTAGGTATTAATTCAGTGCTAAGCATGATGTTTCATTACGGCAATAAAATGTCCAATGAGTTGGTATATCGAGCACTACAGTGAATAACACCATGGATTAAAGGGAATGGTGCATAAACATGTTTCTGAACTGTCATTTAATTTTGGCAGAAGAACTGCTCCAGAAAATTTGAAAGCGCCGCACCATTTTACAAGCATAAAGTAGCCCAAAATGGCGAGTAGCATGTACTCACACTGGAAATGTATTGCTCAACATATTTGCATTAGGTGCATTGTGAGACATTTTTAATATAATGGTTGGTTTGATGGTGAAAATCATGTCTGAGCTCCCATTCATATTGCACAATATCTGTGCTGAATAGCAGTTCATCAATATCAAAGATGAATGTAGAAATTTATGGATGATGTGTCTAATGGTTCATCTCTTAGCCATCACATAACATTATAGAAAGCTGAAAACAGATACATTAACTCAGGTTCAATATGGTAAGTCCCTAGAGGGTGGTGGGCATGGCTGTTAATTAGACTCCTGAACAACGAGCTGGTCATTGGCATTCTCTTTGGGACCAATTTTTCGGGGGCACTGCCAGAGGTTCCAGGATATGTGGGTATGATCTTCCATTTTCAGAAGTCATCCTTTCTGCCAGGTGAAGCATCAGAACCTTTATTGTTGCATAGCATGCCGAGTCAAAACTGGTAAGTGTTCAACATTGCACCCTGGAGACCAATGGATCAGCATTTTCATTGTGTTCCCAATGTGCATCTCACTAAGTTGGCTATAATTGTCAGTGTAAGGCATAGTACATGGGGCACAGATCCCTGAAAGAACTTCTGGCAGGTAAACATGGTCATCCTGTTTGGATCTGATGAGGGGGAGTAAGTGTAGATAATAGTCCTACTGGGCTGTTGTCCACATGGATAATGAGGAGGTGGAAGTGGGAATTTGAATGGCACCCATAACCCACCCAAGGATGATGATAAGTGCAACCAAGGCCACCTTATTGGTTGAGAAAATAATTATAAAGATGCATAAGGGAGGAAGATGGTATTGCTGGGCTTGGTCCTGGGAAATGAATCAGTCGTGGGGAACTGTGTCATAATATCATTAGATTTAGAATTGTTACGGAAAAAGATGCAGACCACTCCAAGGTAAAAATGGTTAGTGGGGCAAGGGACTATTTCAATAGGATGACAGAAGTCAAAAATGGGAATCCATGAGGCATTAGCTACCATCAGCAGCCACAGAAATGTAGACCACCATCACAATGTGTAACCTCATGGACAAGCATATCCTTCACTGTGTCATTATTATCAGGCCAGGAGATCAACCATGATTCAATGAGGAGTGCAGAAGGGCATGCTGGGAGCAGCACTAGGCATACCTAAAAATGATGAGGTGCCAACCTAATGAAGCTGCAACAAAGTTCTGCAGCCTGTGCACACTTAGTTGTGAGTGGTGGTGACAATTAAACAACTACCAGAAGGAGGAGGCTCCAACAACATTCTCAGAACATGTGCTAAGCAAAAGGTTGAAGCATTTGCAATTATGTTCAGCAAGAAGTGCCAAGTCAGTGATCTACCTCTGCTTCCTCTGAGATCACTATGATCAGCCATGATCTCAAAATGGCGGTGCAGACTCGAAGGGCCGAATGGTCTCCTTCTGCTCCTATTGTCTATTGTCTATTGTCTACTTATTGTCTATTGTCTATTGATCCCCACTGTGGTGAAGCCATGAACCAGCCAAATTGATTACTCCATCAAGAAACAGCTGAAAGCACTGAATATAGCAAATGTTACAGATTCTAATAATAATTCCCAATTTATCCTTTCCATATTTGCCTTAACCTACCATCCACACATCTTTGGGAAGTAGGAGGAAACCAGAGCACCCAGAGAAAACCCACGCTTCCACAAGGAAAACATGCAAATTGCACACAGACAGCACCAGAGGTCAGGATTGAACTCAGGTCACTGGGGCAGTGCGGCAGCAGCTCTGCTGGTTACGCCACTCTGCTGGCTTCAAGTAAAAAGGAAATAAGAGGCAAAGGGAAAGCGTGGGAAAAGACTGAAAGCAAATGGAAGCAAATCCAAAAATATTGTACAGGTACCTGAACAAGAAGTGCTACTGGAAGATCATCAACTTGGTGAAAGACACTCTTAGGTGTTCCCAAAACTAGTTAGTCTTCCAGTACAGTGAGGCATCCTTCAGTGAATGCTGACAACTGGCACATTCGGGGCTGAAAGTGTATGTGCTAAGGGATACACTGAAGCTTGGTGCGTCCAATTCAAAGGCCTTGTGGGGAAGGTCGGCAGTCTAAGATCTTGCCACCACTAAACACTAAGACAGTGGGTCCTGTGTAACAGCCCTGCAAAGACTTGAATGGTGTATTGTTCAAAGAGGCCATATGAGTGGAATTGGTACTTTGTACAGAGAATGTATTAACTGGATGGCACTATGAACATATAGACTTGACAACACTATAAATGTATGGACTGGATGACACTATGAATGTAAAGAAAGCCATGTACTGTTTTGTTGTTTTTGTGTATATTTTTATGAATGAAGTTATTTTTAAATTTTAAAAAATGTAAACAGGAATAGTGTTGTAAGAGCAAAGTTGAGGCTGGTTAGACACAAGAAAGGATGTTTAATCATCGAGGCAGATGGCATGGCCAAGATACTAAATGAGTGTTTTACCTCAGTCTCCACCATGGAAGAAGGTGCTGTAGGAATCTCAACAAAGGAAAATATAATTGAGATTCTGGATGGGCTGAGAATGGATAAAGGGGCCAGTTGCTCTTAAAATAGATCAACTGATGCAGATCCTAAGTTGCTGAGGGAACAAAGAGAGGAAATTGCAGAAACCCTGACCACAATCATCCAAACATCTGTAGGTTCAGGGGTGGGATCTGAGGACTAGAAAATTGTAAGTGTTAGAAAAATAAAAACAGGCAATGCTAGATGAACGCAGCAGGTTAGGCAATATTTGTGGGAAGAGAAACAATTAATGTTTCAGGTCCAGGACCATTCATCAGAAGGCTGTAAATGTTACATCCTTGTTCAAGAAAGGGTGTAGCAATAAAGAGAGCAACTGCAGCCCAGTCAGTTTAACCTTGATGGTGGGGAAAGTTCAAGAAACAACAATCAGAGACAAAATTAGCAGTTACTTTGAAAACCGTATGTTCATTAGCAAAGCCATCACAGACCTGAAATTTCAATTACTTCTTCCTCTATGAACTCTTGCTTGACCTGCTGAGTATTTCAAGTACTCTCTATTTTAATATATTATTGCGATTGCATTCAAAATATCCATAATTTGTCAAAGACAATGTATAATTGTAATTACAGTAGTAGTTGATAAAAGTTATTAGTTCTGTGTTAAGTTTTATATCAACAATTGATGTTCAGAACATGTAACACAATGTGTTCATGGTTATACACAGCAATAAAGACAATCATATTGAGATAACAATTGCAGAACAGTGAGGCCAGGTGTGTAAGAACTTTATCTGGAGAAGTGTTTCACTAATATTATCAGTGCCTGGAGTTGACATATCTGAGATATTGAATACAGCTATTGTGAAGAGTTTTGCAGACAAGAAGACTAAGAGACTGATAACTTCCATTTGGTATGTATAAGTAATTAGTTAATAGTAAAATTTCATTACATAAATAGGTAATTAGCGTCGTAGAGTAATAGAGCAATACAGCACAGATACAGGCCCTTTGGCCCAACCAGTCCATGCCGACCACAGTGCCCACCCAGCTAGTCCCAATTTCCTGCATTTGGCCCATATCCCTCCAGGATCCTCCCCTCCATGTACCTATCCAAGTGCTTCTTAAATGATACTATTGTACCTGCCTCAACCACTTCCTCTGGCAGCTCATTCCATACACTCACCAGTCTCTGAGTGAAAAAGTTTCCCCTCAGGTCCCTTTTAAATCTTTCCCCTGTCACTTTAATTCTATGCCCCCTAGTTTTGGACTCCCCTACCCTGGGGAAAGGCCCTCATTTTCCTACATTCCAAGGAATAAAGACCTAGCCTGGCTGACCCTCCTATAACTCAGGCCCTCTAGTCCTGGCAACATCCTTGTAAATCTTTTCTGCACTCTTTCCAGTTTAACCATGCCTTTCCTATAACAGGGTGACCAAAACTGTACACAATACACCAAGTGCTCACCAGTGACTTATACACTACAACATAATGTCCCAGCTCCTATACTCAATGCCCTGACTGATGAAGGCCAGCATGCTAAATGCTTTTCTCACCACACTGTCTCCCTGTGACACCGCTTTCAACAAACTATGCACTTATACTCCTGGGTCCCTCTGTTCCATTACACTCCCTAGTGCCCTATCATTCATAGTATAAGTCCTACACTGGTCTGACTTTCCAAAATGCAAAATGCTTTGAAATCCATTTGCCACTCCTCAGCCCACTTCCCTATTGATCAAGATCCCCCTGTAATCTATGATAACCTTCTTCACTATCAACAACACCTCTTATTTTGTGTCATCTGCAAACCTACTGATCAAGCCTTGTGCATTTGCATCCAAATCATTTACATAAATAACAAGTAACAAGGGTCCTAACACCAACCCCTGCAGCACACCACTAGTCACTAGCCTTCATTCTGAGAAACAACCTTCAACCACCATCCTCTGCTTCCTACCTCCAAGCCAATTTTGAATCCGCCTGACTAGCTCTCCCCGGATTCCATTTGACCAAACATTCCAGACCAGCCTACCATGCGGGACCTTGTCGAAGGCCTTGCTAAAGTCCAATAGACAACATCCACTGCCTTACCCTCATCTACCTTTTTGGTTACCTCTTCAAAAAACTCTAAAAGGTTTGTCAAGCATGACTTCCCACGCACAAAGCCATGCTGACTCCTCCTAATCAGACTCTGTCTATCCAAATGCTGGTAGACCCTGTCCCTCAGAATTCCCTTCAGTAACTTCCCCACTACTGATGTCAGGCTGACTGGCCTGTAGTTCCCTGGGTTGCCCTTGCTCCCCTTCTTAAACAATGGAACAACATTAGCCACCTTCCAGTCTTAGGGAACTTCACCAGTGGCTAACGATGAAGCAAGTACCTCTGCAAGGGCCTCCGCAATTTCTTTTTTAGCATCCTACAAAGTCCAAGGAAGCACTTGGTCAGGCCCTGAAGATTTACCCACTTTAATGCACTGTAAGGCTGCAAATACCTCCTTCCTAGTAACATGAATGTCCTCCAAAACATCACCACTTGTTTCCCTTACCTCTTGAGCAACCATGATTTTCTCCTCAGTAAACACCACAGAGAAATAGTCATTAAAAATCCCACCAATGTCCTGCAGCTTGAGAGAGTTGATCTGCTGATCTCTAAGGGGACTTACTCTCTCCCTAACTACCCTTTTACTCTTAATATAGCTATAGAACCTCCTGGGATTTTCCTTAACCATACGTGCCAGATCCATCTCATACACTCTCATATGAGATAAAGGGGCAGTCATTTCAAACTGAGGTAAACAGAAATTTCTTCTTGCACAGAGTGATGAATCTCTGGAGATCTCAACCCCAGAGGATTGTGAAGCCTAAATCATTGAGGGTACTTAAAGAGGAAGAAGTTAAATTTTTGAAAGTTCAGGGAATTGAGGGCCATGTAGAACTGGCACAGGAGAGGAGTTAAGGCCATGATCATACTGAACAGTGAGGCAGGTTTGAAGGGCTATGTGCCTACTTCTGCCCCTATTTTCTTGTGTGCTCTTGTGTGTACATAAGAGCTGGCAAACCTTTAGGAACTGCATATACCACGTGCCAATATATTGTTGTGTCAGACACTGCCATTAGTTGAGAATTTACTGCCATCAAATCTTCTTTTGATATCTCTTCTGCTATTTGTCTGTTATTTGCTGTAATAAGTAGCAGCATTAAATGTTTTCCAAATACTATACCGTGGAAGCAGATTCGCTGCTTGAGGAAACAGATGATTGAACCAGTAGATTGAACACATGACTCAATAAGAATCAAATGCTGCACAGTGAAAGTCGTGTTGATGAGAATCGCTGTCCCTCAGCTTTAAGAGCTAACCTGTCTGAAAATGGTAGCTGCAAATACTAAATGTACCAGTGGTGGCAACCATGCTAATAGCATCGTAAAGCACCTTAGCGTACTTATTATGAACCAAATACAAATAGCCATTATACCAAAGAGTTGCTATTTATTTAATTTACAGTATGTTCTGATTAATTATCTTTTTATCTTCTGCTTTCTTGGTGGGTAATTAAGGACCTCGTGATTCTTTGTGCTGGAAAATTTTCCCTTGGGCCTTATTAAGTGAATCACATGAATATAATTGCTTGGACTGTGCATACAATATTGATGTGTCAGGTTTGCAGAATGCCTGTGGAAAACCTTCAAAGTCTAAATTACTGCAGTGCAAAGCAGGCAGCACAGAGTGCATTTTTTCAGGCACGCTATGTAAGTATTCCTTAGTATATTTGGAAGTATTATGATAGTCCAGACTAGATAACTTTAATAGAGACAGAGTGGATGGGGGAGGCTGTTTCCATTGGTGAAGGAGTTGAAACGAGGTCCTAAGTATAAAATGGAGGAGAAGAGAATTAGAAGTGCCAAAAGAAAAAACTTATTTTACACAGCGTGTGGTCAGAATTTGGAAGGAATGCACTACCTGCAGATGAAGTGGAGACTGGTTCCATTGTGGCCTTCAGAGGGATTTGGATAAATATATGGTGAGGACAATTTTGCAAGGCTACAGAGAAGAGACTAAGGGCATAACTGGTGAGTTGCTCTGGTGGAGAACTAGCTCAGACATGACGGGTTGAATGGTCTCCTGCTGTGCTGTAACTATGCTAAAATTCAATGATTTCATGAATGTGCCACTTGAAGACTTAAAAAGTGAGTCCCACAAATTAAGCAGTGAAATAAAAGCTTGTGTATTTGGAGTGCAAAATATCATGTACAAATTGGGATTCACTGCATTGCTTTTACGACATATACCAAATTCCATCGATCCTTCAGCCTCTTGTTTTGATCAATGTTTACGCACACCAGAACTGAATGGCCCACACAATATTTTTCTCTGTGGTTTTAGATAACTGTGGGTATGTCATTATGAATGACTCAGAGGATAATGATCCTGAACAACACTGTGGCACAATAGAACATATTAACACTTTGCTTTAGACTGGTGGAAGAGGAATGGATTTATATTTTTTCTAGGAGACACAAGAGGCTGCAGATTAGATATCTTTATTAGTCACATGTATATTGAACCACACAATGAAATACATCTTGTGCATAGAGTGTTCTGGGGCTAGCCTGCAAGTGTCACCACGCTTCCGGCGCCAACATAGCATGCCCATAACTTCCTAACCCGTACGTCTTTGGAATGTGGGAGGAAACCAGAGCACCTGGAGGAAACCCATGCAGTCACAGGGAGAATGCACAAACTCCTTACAGACAGTGGCTGGAATTGAACCCGGGTCGCTGGCACTGTAATAGCGTTATGCTAACCACTACACTACCATGCCATACCAAATCTGGAGCAAAAATTAACCTGCTGGAGGAACTCAGCGGGTCATCAGAATCTGTGAAAGTAAAGACGGTCAACATTTCGGGTTGAGACTGAATCATGACTGAGAGTGTAGAGGGAAGATAAGGTAGAAGTGGAGGGGTAAGACAGAGGCTGTTGGTGATAGTTGTAAAAAGGTGAGGTCAGATGTTGGGCAGAGGGATCCAGGTGGGGGAGGGGGAGGAGGAGGGAGGAGAGTTGAGATGGAGGCTAATTCTGGTGGCATGTCATTTCAACTTCCTTTCCCATTCCCACGCCAACCTGCCTGTCCTCAGACTTTTCCTCTGCCACGCTGAGGCCAAATGCAAACTAGAAGAACGGCACCTCATATTCTGCTTGGGACGCCTACAACCCAATGGTACGAACATTGAATTTTCCAATTTCAGGTAACTCACACCCCCTAATTCCCTTTCCTACTCCTTCTGGCCCATCCAGGCTCTCTGTCCCTTTATTCACCTTTTCCATCCTTCCTACTACCCAACCAACAACCCCCCCCCCCCCCCCCCCCCCCCGCGCCCACCCAGTCGCCAAGACTCATTACTCTTCCCCACCTGGTTCCATCTTGCCCATCATCACCACCCCCATCACCCAGTTCCACCTATCACCTACCAGTCTCTGACTCACACCTCCCTCTCACTTTTATATACCATCTCCCTACCATCTCCCTGGCACTACACTCAGCTCTGGAGCAATCTGGACAGTAAAGACACATACGTTAGACTATTGCTTACTGACTACAGCTCTGCCTTCAATACAATAATTCCAAGCAAGCTTGTCACAAAACTCCGAGACCTAGGACTCAACACCTCCCTCTGTAACTGAATCCTTGACTTTCTAACAAGCAGACCTCAATCAGTGAGGATAGGCAGCAATACCTCCTTTTTACCTTGTACATTAACGATTTGGATGATGGAATAAATGGTTTCGTGGCTAAGTTTGCGGATGACACCAAGATAGGGGGAGGAGTATGGAGTATTGAAGAGATAGGAAGGTTGCAGAGGGACCTAGACAGTTTAGGAGAATGGGCAAGGAAATGGCAGATGAGATTCAATGTTGAGAAATGTGCAGTTGTACACTTTGGAAGCAGAAATAAGCGGGCAGACTATTATCTAGGAGGAGAGAAAATCCAAAGCACGGAAGTACAAAGGGACTTTGGGGTACTCGTGCTGGATACCTTAAAGGTTAACCACCAGGTCGGATCGATGGTAAAGAAAGCGAATGCTATGTTGGCATTCATTTCGAGAGGAATAGTGTATAAAAGTAAGGAAGTGTTGATGAGGCTCTACGGGGCACTAGTGAGGCCTCATTTGGAATATTGTGCGCAGTTTTGGGCCCCACATCTTAGGAAGGATGTGCTGATGTTGGAGAAGGTTCAGAGGAGATTTACGAGGATGATTCCAGGAATGAAAGGGCTTACGTATGAGAAGCGTTTGTCGGCTCTTGGACTGTACTCACTGGAGTACAGAAGAATGAGAGGGGACCTCATAGTGACATTTAAAATATTGATAGGAAAGGACAGAGTAGATGTGGCTAGGCTCTTTCCCTTGGTGGGTGAGTCCAGCACCAGAGGGCACAATCTTAGAATTAGAGGGTACAGTTTCAAAACAGAGATGAGGAAAAATTTCTTTAGCCAGATGGTGGTGAATTTGTGGAACTCCTTGCCACGTACAGCAGTGGAGGCCAGATCAGTGGGGGCGTTCAAGGAGGCGATAGATAGATATCTAAATAGTTGGGATATCAAGGGATATGGGGATAAGGCCGGAAACTGGGATTATAATAGGTTTTTTTTCTTTTCCTTTCTTTCTTTCCCCCATTCCTCATTTCTATTTTCCCTTTCCTTGGAGCAGACTCGATGGGCTGAATGGCCTGCTTCTGCTCCCTTGTCTTGTGATCTTGTGATGATTATTCTCAACACTGGTGCTCCACAAGGCTGCGTCCTCAGCCCTCTACTCTACTCCCTATACACTCATGACTGTGTGACCAGATTCTGCTCTAACTCCATCTACCGTTGTAGGCCGTATCTCAAACAGCAATGAGTCGGAGTACAGGAAGGAGATAGAGAGCTTAGTGGAATGGTGTCATGACAACAACCTTTCCCTCAATGTCAAAAAAACAAAAGAGCTGGTCATTGACTTCAGGAAAGGGGGCGGTGTACATGCACCTGTCTACATCAATGGTGCTGAGGTCAAGAGGGTTGACAGCTTCAAGTTCCTGGGTGTGAACATCACCAACAGCCTGTCCTGGTCAAATCACGTAGATGCTACAGCCAAGAAAGCTCACCAGTGCCTCTACTTCCTCAGGAGGCTAAGGAAATTTGGTTTGTCCCCTTTGACTCTCACCAATTTTTACTGATGCACCATAGAAAGCATCCTATCTGGATGTATCACGGCTTGGTACAGCAACTGCTCTGCCCAGGATGGCAAGAAGCTGCAGAGAGTTGTGGACACAGCCCAGCGCATCACGGACACCAGCCTTCCCTCCTTGGACTCTGTCTTTACCTCTCGTTGTCTTGGTGTAGCAGCCAGCAAAATCAAAGACCCTACCCACTCGGGACATTCTCTCTTCTCTCCTCTTCCATCGGGTAGAAGATACAGGTGCTTGAGGGCATGTACCACCAGACTTAAGGACAGCTTCTACCCCACTGTGATAAGACTATTGAATGGTTCCCTTATACAATGAGATGGACTATGACCTCACGATCTACCTTGTTGTGACCTTGCACCTTATTGCACTGCACTTTCTCTGTAGCTGTGACACTTTACTCTGTACTGTTACTGTTTTTACCTGTACTACATCAATGCACTCTGTATTAACTCAATGTAACTGCACTGTGTAATGGATTGACCTGTACGATCGGTTTGTAAGACAAGCTTTTCACTGTACCTCTGTACAAGTGACAATAATAAACCAATACCAGTACCAATACCAATACTACTGCCTATCTGCACTCTGCACTCACAGTCCTTATGCAGGATCTTGACCTGAAACCATGAACAATCTTTTGCCTCCACAGATAAGATAAGGTATCTTTATTAGTCACATGTACATCGAAACACACAGTAAAATGCATCTTTTGCGTTGAATGTTCTGGGGGCAGCCCGCAGGTGTTGTCACACTTCCAGCGCCAACATAGCATGCCCTCCTAACCCATACGTCTTTGGAATGTGGGAGGAAACCGGAGCAGCCGGAAGTAACCCATGCCGACAAGGGAGAATGTACAAGCTCCTTACAGACAGCAGCGGGACTTGAACCTGAGTTGCTGGCGCTGTAATAGCGTTACGCTAACCACTACACTATCGTGATGCTGCTTGGCCCGCTGATTTATATTTTTTCAAGACTAGAATGTGAGCTCCTTCCACTGGTATGCATATCTACTTCTTGTTTATTCTCCGAAGCTAACTGACCTGCCTTTGATTCTTCTTCAATTTTGACATTGCTTTCAATACGATCTGCAAACTTTCCTTCTCTCTCATCCCTGTTGCTTGGAAATATATACTAAAGATTGTGCCATTTTCCATTCCAAACACTAGTCATAGACTGTGTTTAATGCTAGAACCATTCTAATATTTTAGTACAGTGATGGAGTTTATTTTTAATCTCTCTATCTTTTCTCCTTCTCCATTACTGCTGCAAAGTGTTATGAAGGAGTAGGCTATGCCTCCACCAAAGAAACATTATGCAAGAATCCCATTTTTAAAAAAAATATTAACAGGACATGGGCAACACAGTGGCACATCTAGTCGAGCTGCTGCCTCACAGCACCAGAGACCCAGGTTCAATCCTGAAATTGGGTGTTTTATGTTGGAATTTGTACGTTCTCCTTGTAACCATGTCGGTTTCCTCCCACATCCCAAAGATGTGCAGGTTGGTAGGTTAATTGGCCACTGCAAATTGTCCCTAGTGTAAAGCTGAGGGGTAGAATCATGGCGGAGTTGATGAGAATATAGGGGGATAAAAAGATGTGTTTAATGTAGGATCAGTGTAAGTGGGTGGTTGATGGTCATTGCAGGCTGGGTAGGCCAAAGGGCCTGTTTCCATGTTGTATCTCTCTGTGACTTCATGAGATTATCTCCTTCAATGCAAGTGTTTAGTAGCCACAGCTGCCATAGTGGAGTTTGAACTCTTGAGTGCAAATCAAAAATCCTTTTCTCTGACACTATACTACTCTGCAGACCAGTGAAAAAGATTGAAATTGGTATGGAAATAAAAGGGAGGAGCTAGTAAACTTTCAGAGAACAAAGAAAAGATCACTGAAATAAATAGTTAGAAAATATTGCCAATGAAACAAAAGAATGCAGACATTGGGTGTGTCATGTTAATCCGGACCTTCTATTCAGAATCACCTGCAGCCAGTCGGACACATCTGCACTTAGCTGAGTTCCTTGCTGAGGGCTTATCTCACTCACTCTTTGCACCCTAGAGTCCAGCAATGTAGTCCCTCAGCTGGAAAAGTGTAGAGTCCTCACCCTTGAAACATTTCTGACAGCCACCTTTCTAGAAGCATTGCAAAAGCTTTTGTTGCTTTTAACTGTCTTTAAGTGCCTCTGGTATCAGTGACATTCAAACATTATTAAAATTGAAGAAAGCATTTTTTAAAAAGTTAAAAATTGTTATTTTTTAAATAAATAAAATTAACCAAAACACACATTCAATTAAAAACATTAAACGAGCAAAATAATTTAATACTGTAAGTTACCTTCACCTTGGCCTCCTCACCCACAGGCTGAGAAACCCCAATGAAATTACTTGGCTCTCAGATCCTGCATCAGTTTTGACCTGGTGCAAGATCCCAGTACTGATTCCCCAGTGTAACACTGGGGAAACCCAGCAAGACCGAGCCTTGTTGCTAGACTCCATGAGGACTCCAGCAGTGAAACACATTGACACTTCTGGGCTTCCAGATATATCAGTCACTCAACAACCAAACCATGAAATAAGTAAAGGTCAATCACACAAAAGTTAGAAATTAGCATTGAATGGTGGTGAAATGCTTGCATAAGACATTCAGAAATAATTGGTAAAGCTATATCCATCTAAGTGATGATGCCAGGATATGATATAAAAGTTTAACTAGAGAGACAAATTAGGCTTGGAGAGAATTGGGAACTTCGTGGAACTGAACTGAATGATCCTGTGGAACTGGTGGCTGTCAAATGTTTGTCAAACTGATATTCATAATTATATTTCCAGCAGTAATGGAGAAGGAGAAAAGATAGAGAGATTAAAAATAAATATTAGGATGGTTCTATGAATCTATGAATAGTGTTTGGAATGGAAAATGGCACAATCTTTAGTATATATTTCCAAGCAACAGAAATGAGAGAGAAGGAAAGTTTGCAGATAGTTTTGAAAGCCATGTCAAAAATTGAAGAAGAATCAAAGGTAATACTGTTAGCTTTGGAAGATAAACAAGAAGTAGATATGCATACCAGTGGAAGGAGCTGATGTGTATGGATGAACAGAGACACCTGGAGTTCAAATATATAAATATTATATGTGAGTGTAGGTAGAGTAACACAGAAAAACTAATAGTATCTTTGGTTTTAGAAATAGGGACGTCCAAGATGGGGATACAATACAAGACTAAAGAAGAAATGATACAATTACAGCACAGTGTGCAGACTTGGGTACTTCATTATAGAAAGAATATTAAAATTCAACAGAGTATATATGATGAGGGATTTCAGAGACTGTGACTGTTCCAAGAACAGAGATAGCTAGGGAAAATTTAATAGCAATTTCTAAAATTAAGAAGGTTTTTGTTCAGAAAAGTAATGAAAGATTATTTTCTCTTATTGTAGCCTCAGTAACAAGATATCATCAACTTTAAAATCCCAATAAAAGTGAGGAGAAATTGCAAGATGATAAGTTATTTCTCAAAAGCATGGGATGCTTTTCCATAAGAAACAATTATCCAAAACCACCCCAATATTGGCTTAGCAGGAGAAGCCTGAGAATGGTAATGGATGGTTATCTCTCTGACTGGAGGCCTGTGACTAGTTGGATGCTGCAGGGATCGATGCCGGGTCTGTTGTTCTTTATCATCTATATTAATTATTTAGATGATAATGTGGTAAACTGGATCAGCAAATTTGCAGATGATACCAAGATTGGGGGCATAGTGGACAGCAAGGAAGGCTATCAAAGCTTGCAGCATGATCTTGACCAACTAAGAAAATGGGCTGAAAAATGGCAGATGGAATTTAATGCAGACAAGTGTGAGGTGTTGCACTTTGGGAGGACAAACGAGGGTAAGACTTACACAGTGAATGGTAGGGTACTGAGGTGTGCAGTAGAACAAAGGGATTTGGGAATACAGATCCATAGTTCCTTGAAAGTGGCTGTAGTGTGAAAGGTCATGGCTGTCATGTGACTGTGACAACACTGACCCCTCTGGCTGGGATGACACCATTGAGCACATGGCCGAAAGTGACACCACTGTCAATCAAGGTCTGGCTCCACCCCGCCCATTAGGTAAACACCTTTGTCCTTCTGGACCACCTGGATTGGTCCTTGCGAGCACCTTTGTTCCTGGGCACACCGAACCATTGGCCCGTTTAAACACCTTTGTCCTTGCTGGACCACCCAGCCCTCCAGCAGTATAAAAGTGTTGCATGTTTGGTTCTCTCTCTCTCTGTGTCTCTCCGAGGATGTTGAGGTAACCTGTGCACTACCTCAGGGCAGTTAGTTAAGGACTCCCGAGACCAAAGAGCCAATGTTTGTACAGAATCAGGGTGTTCAAACATTGTATTGTTTATTTCTTGATCATTTGTAACCAGTTATTTTGTGTGTGTGTGTGTGTGTGTGTGTGTGTGCGCGCGCTTGCACCTCACCCCTGTTGCGATTCCCTTCACGTTCGCAATCTTCTGCTTGAAAGTGTGCATCCACTCCCATCCATTCTGTCCCTGCATTTGTCTTTGTAAACAAAATTCTCCTTTTTAAAGTACAAAGACTTGTGTCTGAAGCCCTCTGCCTATAAGACCTGAAAGAACCTTTTCTCACAACAGTGGCATCACAGGTACGGTAGCATAGTAGTTAGCATGATGCTATTACAGCGCCAGCGATCGAGGTTCGATTCCCGTCGCTGTCTGTAAGGAGTTTGTACGTTCTCCCGTGTCTGCATGGGTTTCCTCCAGGTGCTCCGGTTTCCTCCCACATTCCAAAGACGGACGGGTAGGTTAATTTGGGTTTACAATGGGCAGCACAGACTCATTGGGCTGGAAGGGCCTGTTACCATGCTGTAAATAAAATTTAAAGTTTAATTTACAGGTAGATAAGGTCTTAAAGAGAGCTTTTGTCACTTTGGCCTTCATAAATCAAGGCACAGGAGTAGAGGACGGGAGTTGGGATGTTATGTTGAAGTTGTACAAGATGTTGGTGAGGCTGAATTTAGTGTATCGTGTGCAGTTCTGGTCACCTACCTACAGGAAAGATATCAATAAGCTTGAAAGAGTGCAGAGAAAATTTACAAAGATGTTGCCGGGACTTGAGGATCTGAGTTATAGGGAAAGGTTGAATAACTTAGGACTTTATTCCCTGGAGCGCAGGAGAATGAGGGGAGATCTTATAGAGGTATACAAAATTATGAGGGGTATAGATAAGGCGAATGCATGGAGGCTTTTTCTCCTAAGATTGAATGAGAATAGAACTAGAGGACATAGGTTTAGGATGAAAAGTGAAATATATACAGGGAATCTGAGGGGAAACTTCTTCACTCAGGGGATGGTGCGAGTGTGGAACAAGCTGCCAGCAGAAGTGGTAAATGTGGGTTCAATTGTAACATTTAAGAGAAGTTTGGATAGGTACATGGATGGGAGGGGTTTGGAGGGATATGGTCCAGGTGCAGGTAGATGAGACTGGGCAGAAGATCAGGTCACCATGGACTAGATGGAGTGAAGGGCCTGTTTCTGTGCTGTAGTGCTCAATGACTCTATTAGATATTTTAAAGAAAAAATATTTGTAACATAATTTATAAAATTACTGAAGACCTAACATACGTACAAGGAGTCAAGATTTTCGATGTCCAGTATACACCCATTATAATATAGTTCTGATGAAGAGTCCTGGACCTGAAACATTATCTGGTTTCCCTTTCCACAGATGTTTCCTGGCCTGCTGTGTGTTTTCTGCATTATGTATTTCTATTTCAGATTTTTAGCATCTGTAATTTTATTGATTTTAATTTATAATAACAAAGAAAGTAAAAGATGGAGTCTCTTTAGCACACAAAACCTGTTGCATTCTTTCGTGACTGAATGAAAATGATTCTTATGAAACACTGATGATGAAAGAAAGACTTCCACTCTTTTTGCATCTTCCACAGCCTCAGGCCATCACGAGATGCTTTGAAGTATGGTCAGTGTTATCGTGCAGAAGACCTAGCCGCCTAAATACAAAGAACAATGTGATAATGACCAGGTAATTGCCTAGAAATTGTGTGGTATCTGCAAAGCCGCTTTAGTCAGGCAGGTTTTCCAGGGCCCACAGAGATGCAGGAGGCTTAAAGCTCATTGCGGAATACACAAAGAAAATGAGATAAGTCTGGGGCTGGGGGGCTGGGGAGAGGCTACAGTCAGAAGGGGTTTAGCGGGTAGAGGGGAGGGTTGGACATTGAAGTGATTGATCGATAGATAGATAGATAAAGGAGTCAGTTGCCAGGGATTGTTGGAGGTGCTGGACAGGATTGGTAGTCAGGGTGTGAAGTTGGTAGCCAGGTGGTAGGCTGGGGAATGCAGGAGTATATGACTGGCAGATGCAAGGATTGGCTTGTACTTAAAAGGGATGTAATGGGTGGTTTGAGGGAAGGGCGAACGATCATGGTTTGCAGGCAGGGTGGGTACAGGGATCAGTGATCCTGGGGGTGGGAGGCGGGGTTTTGGATCAGCAGATCATTGGAAGCGAGAATGTGGAGAGCGAGAATCGCTTTAAGGTGGAGAGTTCAATGAACAGCCATGTCAATACTTGTTATAAAAGGAGAAATACCTGAGTCAGGTTCCCATAACAGTGCTGGGATCTGCTCAGGCAAATTTCCCTTAAGTTAGGCAGCAGCTGTAAACTCCTACTTCTGCAAGAGCCAACTATGTATGTTATAGACCACATGGACAAGATTGAAAATTATGTATGTGATATCTAGCTGAGCTGGGCAAACCTTTGGATACCACTGTGTACATTAGGTGCTCAGAGGACTCAGAATGAAAATCACAAACTGTGCCCCTTGCATGAAGTTTCTGATTTGCAATCATGTGGGAATTTACATTCCAGTCCAATCATGCAGCTCATAAACATGTGGTATCATGCAATTCAGTTTCTGTTTATGTGATGCTGATTGAGAATAGAGACTGGCCAGGACACATGGATAATATACTTGCTCTCCTTTGGTTTGTACCATGAGATTGATGAAGAGATCAGATAATATCACAGCTTAACTTTTCATCTAAAAAACCAACTCTCCTACATCCTTGCCCAGTAGGCACGGCTGATTTTCTTGAGTGGGTTTTGAACAATCTTTTCACTCTGAAGTGGAACTGCAATCAGTTAAGTCACCTAATGGTAGCAATTGTATTCCTCTCCTTTTACCATTTTTTTTGCTATCAACAACACTTTCATCAGTATTCCTGACAGTGCAATAGCTTGACCATCAGGTTTATCTGCCAACAACAATTAATAAAGCTGCATTGGGAAAAACAAAGTAAAATCATTAGAATTAACCTGCGATTGGTTATTATTATGGGTTGCCTCCACTGCTTGTCACCCATTCCTCTCTCTCCCACATTCAAACAAGTGTTTTGATTGAATAAGTATACCTTGGGAACACACTGACATCATTGAGAATTTCAGTTACATATTCCTTAGATTTCTTACATGCTGAGTCTGAAAGTTGAACAAGACTTTCAGGATGAGTTTTACATAAACATAAACTGATACACTTAAGAGCAGGATAACATGTTATTGTGATAGGTTAACTACAAATTTGGCCAGTCTTGCCATACACTGTATACTTCACAGCAATTTATATCCCTAGTGAATCCAGAGTTGCAAATCACTATGGGTTTAATTTCCCTTGTTTATGTATTCGGATGCCACATTATTTTGATTAGATTGTCTGAGGAGCATTTCACTGACCTTACTTCCTTGAAAAATGACAAGGGTTTGCCAAGCAACTATTTTTGTAATCAAATTTACTGTCAATTTTTGACTTGATTGATTGAATATTCAAGGCTGAGTTTGATTGAGGGTGACACCATACCAGCTAACCACAGAATGAATCCAGTTTATCCAGATTACATTGTCCAGACATTGTACTTGCTGTCTACCTAACTAATAAAATAATAAAGGCAAAAATGTATTATGGATCAGGTTTATTACAAGAAGGCTGTCAGCATTTACTGTGAAATGAGATATATTAATCAAATTAAATATACATTCAGTTTGCACAATTCCACTATCAAAGCTGATATCAATTTGTAACAAAACAATTTTAAGGACTATTGTCACCATGGGAAGTGTTTTATGAGGGTCAAGTAAATAATAAAAAAAGCGATGTACAACCAGGAATGGTCCATTGAGCGTGCACCACCATTCAAAAAGATTTTTTCAAAGGGTAAAGATGTAGCTGCAAGCTAAGGTTTATTGCTCAACCATAAATGTCCTTAAGAAAATGTCAATGAGTTGTCTTCTTGATCCACTCTGTTCTTTCTGGTGAAAGTACTCCTACATTTTACTGAGTACAAAGTTCCAGGATTTAGACCCATTGAAGATGACTCAGTGGCGATCTATTCCCAAGTCAGGATGGTACGTGATTTGAAGGGGAACATGTAGGTGCCTCTGACATTCAAGGACGGTTTTGGGAAAAGCTGTTATTAAAGAAGTCTTAGCGAGTTACTGTGGTACACTTTGTGAATGGTACCCATTGTAGCCATGGTCCATGAGTGCTGGAGGAGTGATAGATGTGAAATCAAGTTGACTGCTTTAATCTGAATGCTATAGAGCGTACAGAGTGCTTTTGGAGCTACACACTTGTGTCATCCAGTCTATACATTCATAGTGTCATCGTGTCCGTACCTTTGTAATGTTAGCACGTTCTACGTACAAGTCACCATTGCCACTCCTGTGGCCTCTTTGGATGATATGCTCTTCAAGTGTTTGAGAGGCTTCTTACACAGGGTTTAGCCTCTCATTGTCTAATAGCAGAAGGACCCTAGACTGCAATCCTTCCCACAAAGCCTTTGCCTGGCTACTCCAAGCTTCAGTGCATCCCTCAGCATGTATTCCTGCAGCCTGGAATGTGCCAGTCGGCAGTATTCCCTTATTGTCACCTCATTATACTGGAAGACCAATAGGTTTTGGGCAGACCATAGCGAGCCTTTTGCCAAGTTGATGGTCTTCTAGTGGCAGGATGTCTTTCTCAGAATGCTTCCCTGGGAACAATCTGTGGAACAGAGAGTTCTCTGTTATGTAGCTTGTTGGGATCTCAACATGGACACTTGCATCCTTTTCCATTTGTAAATCCACAATCCACAAAAAGGACATGAAGGACAAGTTGTGCAGCAGTGTCCAACTGAACGGAACATTGTGTGGCAAAAGACCAGGCCCATCCTTTGCAACACCAGGCACAGGCAGAACATCAGCACATAGCATACTTTGGCCTACGTTCATTGTTTGCATACTTTGGTTCTATGTACAACTTGATGCAGCCACACACAAAGATGACCATCCTTTTTTCCTTTGTTACCTGGTGACGTACATTGCAACCTGTTGGACACGCTCCATCTTGAATCCCAATGGAAAATGGAAAATGGTTCCAGTGACTGCCACTGTGGAGGAGTGGGTTATGGGCCACACCTGCGCCAAGTACAGCAACACAGAGAGCTTCTCGCACCTGATGACAAGGTTCTTGCCCACCATTGCACATCTAACCTTGGTTATCCACTCCAGCCAGTTTTGTGTTACACGCCCTGGCACCTCTAAACCAGATCCCCAGCACCTTCACGTAGTCAGACTTGATGGTGCAAGGGACAGTGGAGCCATTGGGGCAGTTGCCAAAGAACCTGGCCTTGCTCTTCCTGGGGTTGACTCTGGCCCTTGATGCCGGCTCAAACTGGTCACAGATGCTGATCAAATCTGAGGATTGATCTTGAATCTGAGCAGGAGATGGTGATGTCATCCATGTACAAGGAGGTTTTGATCTGGGTGCCTCCTCTGCCTGGCATCATTGCCTTTCTTATGGCTACGTCCTTCCTGATGGATTTGGCAAAGGGTTCTGTGCAACTCCCAAAAAGGCAGGGGAGAGTAGACACCCCTCCTTACTTCAGGCTTAATGGGGAAGCTGTCTGGTTCCCACACACTAATTTGAACTGTAGTACTGATGTTTGTGTAGAGTAGTTGGATCCAATACCTGTTTCCTTCCCCAAAGCCTATCTTGGAGAACACATCCATCATATACATATCCTGTCAAAGGTCTTGTCCTGCTCCAAGCTGACCAGGCAAGTGTCCACTCCCTTGTCCTGCATGAAGGCAATGGTATCCCCTGGTAGAATCTCTTGGTAGAATCTCCCTGGACTCAAAGTACAGTGAAGTATTATACTCATTAGAACAAAGGTAACAGCAGGTGACTAAATACAGTTCCAATAGCTACAATTACAGTGTAGACAAATGGTTCCATTAAATTACATATTTACAATGGGAGCACACTAACTGACATGACACCACTGAAATTTGTTGGGATAAAATAATTCATAAGGATGGTCTAAAAGCTTCTGAGGATAAAAACCCCAGTCACTCAAAATTCATGTCGTGAGGGCTCACTCTCTGGGTACACAAATATCCCAGTTATTGGTAGACAGATCAAATATGCTGATGTGTTAAGTGACAAGATAATCAGTCAGGTCAGTCTCTTCGATCTCTGCCACAGTAGTGGAAAATATATTAGCTGAATATGTCTGATACCTGAGTTGATGTAGACCAATTAACGTAGCCCCACTGTCTGTACGTTTGGCCTATGCAATCAAGAATGTCCCGTAACCATGTCAGTTTACAAAGCATATCTCCTATGCAGCCCTCTGCTTTGAGTCAGAGACCTTCAACCTTTTCAGACAATAGTGTCTGTTTCATGACTGCTTCTAATTTACATGTGGACAGTTCTCAATTGTATTAATGGCTGCTATCCACATAACTCCTGATTAAATTTGACATTCAACCTCTAACACCCTGCCTCTGACACGCTACTGTAACCATAGTAATTATGCGGGAGCTCCAGTTAAATTTCTGGCCAGTGGTGAATCCCAAGGTGTTGATGGTCAGGTCTTTGGTGATGACAATATCACTGGCTAGAAGGTTAGATTCATATTGGGATTGGGATTGCCTGCCACTTGCCTGGCACTTGTGGTACTTGCCACTTATCAGTCCACACCCAAATGTTGCTTAAGGAAGGCTGCTTCATTTGCTGAAGAGTTGCAAATGGATTGAATTCAATGAACATTGTGCAATCATCACAGTGCGATCTTATCATAGAGGAAAGGTCACAGATGAAGCCATTGTAGATGGTTGGGTCTATTTCACAGCCCAGAGGAGTTCCTGCAATGAAATCCTGGGACTTCTTTGTAATTCATTCATGAGTTGTGGGCATTACTGACAGAGCCAACATTTCTTGCCTGTGCCTAACTATGCTCAAGAGGATGGTAGTCTGTTATTGTAATTAACCACTGCACTCCTTCCATTGAAGATACACTCACAATAATATGGGGTTGAGATTTCCAGGATTTAGAGCCAGTGATAATGATGGAACACTGACACATTTCCAAGTCAGGATGATACACAACTTGGAGGAGAATGCTCAGGTGGTGATCAAAGTTGTGGTTTGGGGAAGCTGAGATAATCAGCTTCCTACGAACACAACTATCATTCTTGTAAAAGAAATTAATCCAGCCAGTGGTGAGTATCTTCTTAGTCACTATTACTGGTACAGGTTGTTCGTAAAATTCTAGCTTATTCAGTTAATCTGCTGCTGCGTTGGATAATTTAACAACTAAACTACCTTGCTTGATGGAAGGTCATGACTGGTCATCTACCTCTAATCCACCTTCCAACCATAGCCCTGTTCTCAATTAACAACTGAACTTCCACAAGCTTCTGGTCTAGAGACTTCCAAAGACTCTCATCTCCTTGAGTAAAGAAATTTCTCCTCACCTTAACTCAATAGCTGACTCCATATCTTGAATCTATGACCCGTAGTTTTGATTTCTTGGCAACAGAACCCTTCTTGCAGTTCTGAGAAGAATTTTGCCAATTGTGTATTTGCCATGTCTTTTGAGAGGAAGTTATGCAGAGGCAGCTTTAAAAGAAACACTTTGCCTTTATGCTTTTTCTCTGATTGATCAGAAGTGCTGTCCTCTCTAAATGTATTAGCACACACTTTGCTTGAACATTAATGGACCCACACCCATCAGAAATAAACCCACCATTTTTTTTTAATGGCACCTTCAGTTTGTTAGGGCTGACTTTGCTGGAGTTTCTAATTCCTGATCAAGGTAACAAAAACTTGGAGGATTGGAAATCCTTGTTCATTCTCATTACACTGCAAGAAATCTACTGGGAACCCACGTCAGGTGGTCACACAATTGGTTCTGATAAAGAGTCATCAACTTGAAACGTCAACTCTGTGCCTCTGCCTGCAGATGCTGCCTGACTTGCTGAGTAATTTTAAAAAATATTTAAAATTTAAAAAAATTAAAATTAAAAAAATTCTTTCTTTATATCACACAATTGGATCCTGCCTGCACATCACTACGCTCCTAACTAATCACGTTAAAGAACACATCACTCACATCACTGTAGAATCATTAGATACAACAGTTACAAGGAGGTGGGGGGGAGGGAGGAGAAGAGGTGGGGGCAAGCTAGAAGTCAGAAGGAATAGGTTATCTCCAGATCCTACAGAGTATGACATCAAGATAAGATCAGATAAGATTTCTTTATTAATCGCGTATATTGAAACACAGTGAAATGCATCTTCGCATAAAATGTTCTGGGGGCAGCCCGCAGGTGTTACCACCCTTCTGGCGCCAACATAGCATGCCCACAACTTCCTAACCCGTATGTCTTTGGAATGTGGGAGGAAACTGGAGCACCCGGAGGAAACCCATGTAGTCACGGGGAGAACGTACAAACTCCTTATAGACAGCAGCCAGAATTGTATTCGGGTCACTGGCGTTGTAATAGCATTACGCTAACCGCTGCACTACCATGCCTGCCCCTAAGATCTAATGAACATTTGTAGAATTTGTTTCAGTCAGAAGGAAAAGGTGACAGATTGGACAGGTATATCTGCTGCATACAGCATAACACGTGGCCTAGACTAGATTGAAGAAGTTGCCAGCACCTCATCCCAATCACAAGGGGCAGACTGTGGGAAAGACTTGTTGCAGCAGGACTTGTAGGCAGGGTGACAGCATCAGAGGCTCAATGAGCCAAACTGTCACCTGTAACTGTGGACATTGTGTTAAACGATACCAAAAAAAAGTAAAAGAGGGAAAAGAATATAATACAAGATGTGTAGTTTCCTCTCCTGCAATCTGACTCTTCCCCGTAAGCTCTACAGTCCTCAAAGTGTATGCAATTACGTTTAGCAGTAATGCTGAACTCTAACAAAAGGACAGCATAATGCTGCAGAGCTGCTGCTGCAACCCCAGTTCAATCCTGAACTCCAGTCCTGTCTGTGTGGAGGTTGCATGTTCTCCCTGTAACTGCATGAGTTTCCTCCATTTGCTCCAGTTTGCTCCCACATCACAAAGACTTGTGAATCGGTAGGTTAAATGGCCACTGTAAATTGCACTTGGGTGTATAGGTAGGTGGTAGAATCTGGGAGGAGTTGATGGGAATGTGGGGAGAATTAAATGGAATTAGCACGGATTCGTGCTTGATGGTCAGAGCACACAGTGGGTCAAAGGGCCTTATCTGTGTGCTCTATGGCAATATTCAGAGAGAAAAATACATAAAACAACATTTTTTTATATCTAGCCATTCACACCTTAAATATTTCACAGCATATATTATCACAGCTTAAATATTTCCCACTTACCCTAGTTCAGGGAGCTGAACACATATGCTTCCTGGTGCAAAACACAAACTGCTGGGGGAATCTCAGTGGGTGGAGCAGCATCTGTGGGGGAGGGTGGTCAAGACCCTCCATCAGGACTGAGAGTTGAGAGGTAAGGTAGCCAATGGATGATAGGTGGACTGAGGAGGGGTAAAGGATGACAGGCAGATGGAACCAGGCTGGGGAGGGGGAGAGCTGGAGCTGGGAGGCAGAGGCAGGTCAGCGATTGGTGGAAGCAGACAAGGTAAGAAAAGGCAGGTGGAATCAAGTGGGGGAAAGGGAGGGTTTGCTCCCTGGTGCCAGCCCCAGTCTGTTCCCTGAATAGATCACAAGTAGCAAAACTGTGATGAATTCACAGAAAGAAACAAGATCAATGGAGAATCAAGAATCAGGGGCAGCTGGAGAGAATGGCATATGTGACCTTGGAATGAGATTGCAGGCGGTCTGTAGGGTGGCACTGTGCTAGCAGAGCTGCTGCCTCGCAGCTCCAGTGACGCAGGTTCAATCCTGACTTCGGGAGCTCCCTGTGAGTAGTTTGCTCATTCTTGTGACTGCATGGGGTTCTCTGAGTGTTCTGGTCCCTCCCACATCCCAAAGATATGCTGGTTGATGGGTTAATTGGCCATTGTAAATTATCCCTAGTGTGTAGGTGAGGGATAGAATCTAGAGGTGAGTTGATGGGAATGCAGGGAGAATAAAATGGGTTAGGGTAGGATTGGTGTAAAAATGGGTGCTCAATGGTTAGCAAGACTCAGTGGACCGAAGGAACTGTCCCCTTGCTGTATCTCTCTATGACTCTGTATGGCTCTAACTTAAGATGTGGCTGTTGAAGAGATTACAGAGCAGGAAGGACATCATGGGTGCAAGGGAACGGATCATTGGGGAGGTCAGGAAGGTTCCATGATGGTTCAGAGGGAAACCCTCCTGCTCCTCTTGCCCACAAGCAAATTGAAAAGACATCCACCAGCTCCTGTTCCCCTTCATTGCCAAGTTTATCAAGGCCCATAAAACCTGGCAGCGAATGTAAAAGCTGGAATGCTGATAACATATTTAAGTTCATCATTGAAATATCTAATTGAAGGAATCATCTCCTGAGAATGATGTTCGCTCTTTCTCCCAGTTGCAGCATAATTAAACCCCATAGTTTTTAACCTGACGTGCAACCCAAACTCACTCATTTTTGGGGTTTGGAATTAAACCCACTGATTGAGCTCCACCGACTATTGCTGGCAATTTACAAAAAAATTTCAAATAGAACTGCTCATCCAGTAATGCTGAGTTTCATAACTATGCAATGCTGCTTTGGAATTGGAACCACGATAATGGATCGATTGGCACTCTTTTCGCATTAGCAAATCACACTTGAAAACAATTTTACCCACAGTAGATTCCAGTGGAAATCTTTTCTTGGTGAAGTTATGGCCATTGAGAAACTGACAGGAACACTCCTGTGCGCAATTCATCTAATTGCTCCTGACATTTTTCCGATAGCAGATACACACATAATGAGTTAACAAGTTGCTCATTATATGTTTCCTCCTGTATCATCATACATTGAGTGTAATTATAACCTTTCTCGAACATTAATTCTGAACATAAACTGAAACATTAATTTTGCTTCTCTCTCTGTAGGTGCTGCCTGGTCTGCTGAAAACTCCCAGCTTTTTCCATTTTTATTTCAAATTTCATCTATTGCAGAAGATACGAAAGCCTGAAAGATGCATTTCACTGTGTGTTTCGATGTACATGTGACTCATGAAGATATCTTATCTTATCTTAACATAAGTCATGTTCAACAGACTAAAAAGGGGTGAAATTCAGTTTCCAGGTAAGGAGCTTTCTAAGCCACAAAGACTGGGAGCATGCATGCAGAGACAAGCCCTCTGTTGTGAAGACAGACAACAGCAACTGTCATTTAGGGGAATTTACTGAACTGATAATCCTTAAGGATTTCAGAGAAAGGCTGACTAAAAATTGCTAACATTTTGGTTTAAGTGTGAACTGCCCTCACAAAGAAATGTTTGGCAAACTTTGCAATATTTCAAGATAGAGGCACACAAGAAGAGCCACATGTCATTTCGATTCAGTTACAGGAGAACACCAGATGAAGTATTTCACCGTAATCTCTTATTATTGGGGTAGATTTTGACCGTAAGGCACTGACTAACAAAGTACACTGTTTGGCCTATCAGCCTGGCAATACAGTGAGCTGTCAGGCGCTGAACTGATGAGTTGACTCAGCATCCCGGGTGCCCAAAAAGTAATTTGGAAAACGGGAAGTATTCTGGAGGTTGATCTGATTATGGATAACAGTAATCATCTTCTGTAGGTGTAATCGCACTTGTATTGCTGCATTCCCCAAATTTTTCTATGATCTGTAAAGGCATTAATTGGGTTTAAACAGCAACAAACTTAAATTGTACTGAATAATGTTGCTCTGAGCTCCTCCTCTCCTCCATTTTCTGTGAATCTGCTCACAGAGGCTCTGACTACTGCCATTGGACTCCTACTGATGTCATAGGATTTACCCATTATACAGATGGGGCCCCTGATCTGAAGCTGCAAGGTATTTTAAATGCTTGAATGCTTGGTGCCTTTTGAAAGGGCGTTGGCCACATCTTCGGTTATTTAATGGATAATGAAGTTACTAACACCATCCTCTGCTGGTACAGCCCCACTAATAGCAGGCAAACCCTCTAAAATGAAAACCATTGATGAGTCTGACTGGAAACAAAAAAGTTCTCAAGTATGTTTTTCATGAAGACAGTACTGCATAATGTGCATCTCAGTTAAAATTGGAAGTACTCTGAAGATTAAGATGATTACGGTAACAGTAATCATCTTCTTCAGGTGTCATCACACTTGTATTGCTACATTCCAAACAGTTCGTCAGACATGTAAAAGCATTAATTGGGGTTAAGCAACAATGAGTTTAAACTGAACTGAATAATGTCGATTCAGCCCAATAGTTTGCCATGTGACAGATTTTGGAAATGGAGACAAATAACCTCAACCTTGAAAATGATAACTCACTCAAGTTTTTAAATGCACATGTCAACACACAACCCTTCAAGGATTGTATTACCACACTGCCAAGGAAATTGCTAGACTGCCAGCAGAATAGGATTTCATACTCAAATTAGATCTTATATGCTGCGAGCACTAACCGCAAATGGAGCACATTCATTCTGACTCAGTTACAGTTATGCAATCTCCAGAAATTTCAAATAGTCAGGAGAACAATACTGAAAGAAAAGCTCTATCAAATTAAGAATCTCAGACCACAAAATCTTGCCTAGTTTTTGCCATCTGTTAGAATAGTCATACATTATCCAGGCTAATTAATGCTGCAAATTTTTCATCATTAAGTTCAATTCATGTTCTTCTGACCAATCATAGATTCATAGGAATGTCTGGCACTGAAGGAGGGCATTTGGCTTGCTGTGTCCTAAAAGGGCTACAAACAACATTGGTAAGTTGGTACAGCTGGAAAAAAAATGAGTTCCATTTCATATACAGAGATTTATTTTTTGCAATTCAGACTTAATTGGTATGTGAGCAGCTTCTCAAACTTTTAACAAAGGATGCTATTTTTTGAAGTGGCAGCAATTTCTGCACTATGGTTAACTGACAAATGAAAGTGCCTGTCTAAGCGCACATGGGACAGGACAGCAAAGGTTCGAAATCAAGAGAAGTCAGGGAGAAATGATTTGGATAACACTCAACTTGACTAGTAAAAGCCTGAAGGTGCAGGTAGAAAGTAAAACAAGAAAATTTGGTAGTTTCGCAGAGCTGATATAGAATCTGGGCTCTGAAATGCCTTAAGGTGCAAGTGTCCAGAAATAGACTTGCATCGTGATGTTTCAGGATTATGCAATCCAAAATCAGTAACCTGGAATAAATTGCATTAATGAGCACTTCGGGATACAATTGCACCACAGGTGAAATTGGATCATGCACTTCTGATCGGGAACCATGCTAAAACAACAGATGTTTTTCCAGCATAAGGCCCACGTCAGGTACACAGAAGATGATATTAGTTATTGTGTCAGGAATGTTTAATGGGCAGCCAGAGCCATTAAATGACAATTGTTTGGCAGTCTCAAAGTAACAAGGGGAATTATCCATTGGGTACTACATTTTGGGCACCATTTAAGGACAACATCTCACAAAGGGACTCTTCAGAAGTCAACTGCAAAACTCTCTGGAGACTTCTTTCACCTCACCCCAAAGTGTTCAGTCTCTGCTCAGACAAACATAGAGTTACCTCCATGCAACTCATTAAAGGTTATCTTGTTCAGCCCTCTGCCCATAAAGAGGAGGGTCAACTCATCCCCGATGTCCTACTTACTCTAGAATCAATTCATTTTTAACTCCTTTGAAATTACGTCATTACAGCACCAGTGACCTGGGTTCAATTTCAGCCGCTGTCTGTAAGGAGTTTGTATGTTCTCCCCGTGTCTGCATGGGTTTCCTCCGGGTGCTCTGGTTTCCTCCCACATTCCAAAGACGTACGGGTTAGGAAGTTGGGGCATGCTACATTGGTGCTGGAAGCGTGGTGACACTTGCGGGCTGCCCCCAGCACGTTCTCAGTAACGCAAAAAGACACATTTCACTGTGTGTTTCGATGTACATGTGACTAATAAATAAATATATTATATCTTAAATGAATGGTAATTATGGGGACAACTATGATTCTCAATGCCTGAGCCTTGGCACTATAAAGTTCTGTAATAGTTCACTATGTAGTGGAGGGTGAGAATGCTCATTTCCAAGGACAGTGCACAAAGGAAGTGGAGTACTTTATCTTAGGTAAGGAGTATTACTGGAGTGGGAAGCACCAGGCAAATGGACTGCGTTCAGCCATACTCCTTTGTGTGCTGAATCCACAGTATTGCCTCCCTTTCTTCAGTTTATGTTAGTTTTACACTGGTCCTGTCTGACCTGTGACTTCTGTCAGCTTCTCAGCCACTTCTTTCAAGTAATGCTGCTTGTATTCTTCCCCAAGTCGTTTTTTGTCTTCAGCACTCTCCAGTGTTCCGTTACCAAGTTTCCATATTGGGAATCCATGTCGCTCTTTACTTGCTCCTGATCAAGATCAGTTATGTGTCTTGGCTTCTTCATTTGTGTGCTCAAGTTTCCATTTGGATGTTCCTGTATCAACATTTGTATCATCTCTCCAAGTATTTTCATCAGTGATGCTACACCATAGCCATAAATTGTTAAAAGGCTGTATTTGTGTCAGAAGTTACCATCTCATCAGCGGTACCTATCTTCACAATCTGCCATGTTTTAGTCTCATTTTGATTAGAATATACCCATGCTGTCCGTGAATTGGACAGCCATGGACCAAGCCTCAACTTCTACACCTGGGTCTGTTTCAGGGCAGATTCTGCAGCCACTTCAATCTTAAATTCAACAAACACAGCACCATGAGATCCCATGTTAACTTGAGATACAGGAATTCTAACGTCCATATCATCCTTGAAAATTTCCCCGAGGTCAGCTACCATCATCTCAGTGGTACACAATGTTCTGCAATCACTTGTAGTGAATAAGGTGCTGGAGGAACTCAGTGGGTCGAGCAGCATCTATGGGAGGAAAGAAATTGTTGATGTTTCGGGTTGAGACCCTGCATCAGGACTGAGACTGGAGAGGTGAGATGGCCAGTATAAAGAGGAGAAGGGGAGTGGCGAGAAAGGATTCCGAGGTGATTGGTGGACTGAGGAGGGGTGTGAGATGACAGGCAGGTAGTGCCAGGTAGGGGAGGTGAGCAGGGGTGGAGTTGGGAGACAGTGGCAGGTGAATGATAGATGGAGGCAGAGAGAGAAGAAAAAGAAAAAAAACAGAAGGAGCAAGGCAGGGGGAGGGGAGTGTGAAGACAGGAGACGGCTGCTGGAGGGAGATAAGCAGGAACACCAAGCGCTACCGGTGCTGGATTCGGATAAGTAAAGGGGGTGAGAATGGGAACCATTAGGGGGGAGGTGAACGGCAGTTGGAACCAGATTGGGGGGGGGGGAGGGGGGATCCTGTGTCTGAGGTGGGTGGATGGAGCCAGGAGGGGGAAGGGGGCTGGGGGTGGGTGGGAAGGGGGAGAAAATATAGTGGGTTGGAGGATGAGAAGGAGAGGGAGAGGTGGGGAAAAATAAAAGGAAAAGGTTGGGGGGGGGGGTGGTTAACCTAAAATTGGAAAGCTCTATATTCATGCCATTGGGTTGTAGACTACCCAGGCGGAATATTCTGCAAACACTTGCACTTCCTGACTGAATGCATTGGCTGCCTCCCAGTCAATAGCGTGGCTTGAATCTGCTTCTTATACAGGACTGTGCCCTTTGCTGTATTGCCCAACATCAGGGACTTTGTTTTAAGTTGCTTCAGAGCTTTGACTTGTTCCTGCAACAGGCCGTGATGTTGGAAGCAACATTTTGTCTTTATTTGATTAGGTTGGTGATTGCTCATGCAATGCTCGAAGTTCAGCTATTTGTCTTATTAAATTTATCGGCTCCAAATGGTGACTGGTTTCAGTTTGCTAGATCAGATCAGAGTGACAAAAATACAGCCATGTATTTACAGCCTGTGTTTACTGAGGACATCCTTACCTTCTGAGATTCTGCTCTACAAACAATAAATCTTTTTGCCAGACCGTGGTTACTTAAATTTATAGCTTCATTGTTTACAACCAAGACTGACAAATCTTCTGAAATAAAGGCAGAAATTGCCGGATGTACTCAGCAGGTCAGTTAAATCTAGACTTCTGATGAAGAGTTATTAAACTGAAACATTAATTCTGCTTCTCTCTGTGCAGGTGCTGCCTGATCTGCTGAAAGCTCCCAGCATTTTCCATTTTTATTTCAAATTTCATCTATTGCAGAAGACGTGAAAGCCTGAAAGCACGTACCCCCAGACTCAGGGAGACCCAAGAGATTCTGCAGATGCAGAGAGAAATAAACAGTCAACGTTTCAGGATCATCAGTCCTGATGAAGGGCCTCGACCTGAAACGTTGACTGTTTATTTCTCTCCATAGATGCTGCCTGGCCTGCTGAGTTCCTCCAGCACATTTTGTGTGTGTGGACAACCAGGCTCAAGGACAGCTTCTACCCCACTGTTATAAGACTATTGAGTGGTTCCATCATAAGATAAGATGGACTCTTGACCTCACAATCTACCCCATATGGCCTTGCACCTTATTGTCTGCCTGCACGGCACTTTCTCTGTAATTATAACACTGTATTCTGCATTCTGTGATTGTTTTCCCTTGTATTACCTCAATGCACTGTTGTAATAAAATGATTTGTATGGATGGCATGCAAAACAAAGTTTTTCACTGTACCTTGGTACATGTGACAACAGTATCCAATTTACCAGTTTATGTTTTTTTTATAATTCATGTGGTCCATCAGGTGTGTAGCTGATCCTTTCAGCTAATCTACATTCTTTTGTAACTGAGCTGACTGTTCAAACAACCTGCAGCTCATTTAGTGCTCCTTGTAGACTTACTTAACATCTTTCAACTTTGTTTCATTCTTTACAGCTTTTGATTTTCATACCAGAAGGCTATTGGCTGAGTTTCTTTCCTCAAATCTGACAATTACCTCCATTCTGAAACAATGGAGATTGTCCTGACTTTTACGGAGACTGAGTCATAGAGACTGAGTCGTACAACATAACAGCAGGCCATTTGGCCCACCACATCTATGCTGACCATCCATACCAATCCCGCTTTCCTGCTTTAATTCCATATGCCTCTATGCTTTGCTCATTTTGTATCTGTCCAGAAGCCTCTTAAATATTGCTGCTGTTCCTGCCTCCACCACCTCTTCAGGAAGCTCCTTCCAGACATCCACCCCCCTCTGTGTGAAAAACTTGCCCCTCAGGTCCCCTTTAAGTCTTTCCCTCTCACCTTAAACCCATGCCCTTTGAATTTAGTCAACCCTGCCATGGGAAACTGACACTGGCTATCTACCCTATCTATATCTCTCATAATTTTATATACCTCTATCATGTCACCTCTTAGTCTCCTTCACTCCAGGGAAAACAGTCCCAGCCAGTCCAATCTCTCTTAATAACTTAAGCCCTCCAATCCATGCAACATCCTTGTGAATCTTTACAGCACCCTCTCTGATTTAATCACATCCTTCCTGTAGTGTAGTGGCCAAAACTGCACACAATACTCCAAGTATGGCCTAACTAATATTTTGTAAAGCTGAAACATGATGTCCCAACTCTTATACTCAAAGCCTCAGATGCTGAAGGCAAGCATGCCATAAGCATTGCTCACCACCTTGTCTGCCTGTGTTGCAGTTTTCAGTGAACTATGCAGTTGTACCCCAAAGTTTCTCTGTTCAACAACACTCCCTAGGGCCCTGCCATTTCCTGTGTATGCCCTACCCAAAATGCATCACTTGCATGTAGCCAAGTTAATTCCATCTGCCATTCAGTTACCACATTCCCAGTTGATCTAGATCCTGCTATAATCTTGGACAAGCTTCTTCACTGTCCACTGTACCACCGATTTTGGTGTCATTTCTTAACTTACTAATCAGGCCACCTACATTCTCATCCAAATTGTTAATAATTATGACAAACAACAGGGGACCCAGCACCTATCCCTGCGGCACATGACTGGTTACAGGCCTCCACTCTGAAAAGCAACCCTCCGCTACCACCCTCTGACCCTTACCAACAAGCCAATTTTGTATCCAATCTGCTAATTCACTCTGGATTCCAGATGTTCTAACCTTCCAGACCAGCAGTACCTTGTCAAGGGCCTTGCTAAAGTCCATGTAGACAAGGTCTTCCGCCCTGCCCTCATCTGCACTGCACTTTCTCTGCAGCTGTGACACTTTACTCTGTACTGTTATTGTTTTTGCCTGTACTACCTCAATGCACTCTGTACTAACTCAATGTAACTGCACTGTGTAATGAATTGACCTGTACGAGCGGTATGCAAGACAAGTTTTTCACTGTACCTCGGTATAAATGACAATAATAAACCAATGCCAATAGCAGTCCTCTGGGCCACCTCTTCAAAAGTACTCAATCAAATTCATGAGACATGATTTCCCACACACAAAGCCATGTCAGTTATTCTTAATCAGTCTTTGCCTTTCCAAATGCAAATAAATCTTGTCCCTTCCAATAAGTTTCCCTTTACTGGTGTAAGGCTCATGGACCTGTAGTTCCCTGGCTTATCTCTGTTGTTCTTCTTAAATAGCAGCACAACATTAGCTATCATCCAGTCTTCCAGTACCTCACTTGTGGCTAATGAAATACAAAAATCTCTGCCAAAACTCTATCCGTCTCCTCTCCTGCTTCCCATAACATCCGAGGATACACTTGGTCAGGCCTCGGCAATTTATCCACCTTTATGTGTTTCAAACCTCCAATACTTCCTCCTTTGTAATGTTTATATGCTCCAGGCTATCACTGCTCCCTCTGTTGAACTCACTAGCTTCCATGTCCTTCTCTGCGGTAAATACAGATAAAAAGTATTCACTTAAGACTTCATCCATTTCCTGTGCTTCCACACACAGATCGCCATTCTGATCCTTAAGGGGACCTACTCTCTCCCTAGTTACCCATTTTCTCTTAATATTCTCATAGAATCTTTCAGGATTTTCCTTTATCTTGTCTGCCAGGGATATCTCATGGTCCCTATTTTCCCTCCTAATTTCCTTCCAGGCATCCTTCAAGAGGGTGAATCCACAAAAGGCATCTGATCCATATGGCATACCTGGCAGAGTACTGAAGATCTGTGCAGACCGACTGGCTGGAGTATTTATGGACATATTCAACCTCTCGCTTCTGTGGTCTGTGGTTTCCACCTGCTTCAAAAAGGCATCTATTGCACTGGTGCCCAAGAAGAGCATGGTGACCTGCCTCAATGACTACCATCCGGTAGCCCTTACATCAACCGTAAGATATTTTAAGATATCTATTTATTAGTCACATGTACATCAAAATAAACAGTGAAATATGTCTTCTTTGCATTACTGAGAATGTGCTGGGGGCAGCCCGCAAGTGTCCCAACATAGCATGCTCACAACTCCTAACCTGTACGTCTTTTTGGGATGTGGGAGGAAACAGGAGCACCCAGAGGGAAACCCACGCAGACACGGGGAGAATGTACAAACTCCTTACAGACAGTGGCGGAAATTGAACCTGGGTCACTGGCACTGTAGTAACGTAATGAAGTGCTTTGATAGGTTGGCTATGGTGCGAATCAACTCCTGCCTCAGAGGTGACCTGGATTCACTCCAATTTGCATAGCCACAACAGGTGAACAGCAGATGCAACTTCTCTGGCCCTTCACTCTGCTCTGGACCATCTAGACAGCAGGAACTCATACGTCAGACTGCTTTTCATCAACTACAGCTTGGTGTTCAACACAATCATCCCATCCAAAATCATCATCAAGCTTCAAGACCTGGGCCCCTGTACCTCCCTCTGCAACTGGATACTCGACTTTCTCATCGGCAGACCTCAATCAGTGAGGATTGATAACAACATCCCCTCCTCATTGATCATCAACACAGGTGCACCTCAAGGCTGCGTGCTTAGCCCCCTGCTCTACTCTCTGTACACACGACTATGTGGCTAAGCACAGCTCCAATGGCATCTTCAACTTCGCCGATGACACTACTGTTGTTGGACAAGTGACAGATGGCAATGAGTCAGCTTACCTGAGCGAGATAGGACACATGGTTGAGTGGTGCCGCAACAACAACCTCTCACTCAATGTCAAAGCTAAGCTGATTGTTGACTTCAGGAAGGTGAAGGGGGGTGAACATGCACGCTTCTACATTGGGGGATCGACGGTAGAGAGGGTCAGCAGCTTTAAATTCCTGGGCATTAACATATCAGCACATAGATGCAGTCACAAGGAAGGTGAGCCAGCATCTTTACTTTCTTAGGAAGTTAAGGTTTGGTTTGTCACCAAACACTCTAACAAACTTCCACAGATGTACTGTTGAAAGCATCCTGACTGGTTGCATTGTGGTCTGGTATGGAAATTCAAAAATGCAGGAACATAAGTAGCTACAGAGAGTAGTGGACTCTGCCCAAAATATCATGGGCACATCCCTCCCCACCATCAGTAGTATCTACAGGAGGCACTGCCTCAAGAAGACAACATCCATCATCAAAGATCCCCACTATCCAGGCCACGCCATCTACTTGCAGCTACCATTGGGCAGGAGGTACAGAAGCCTGAAGTCCCACACCACCAGGTTCAAGAACAGCTACTTCCCTTCAATCATTCAGTTCGTGAACCAACCAGCAAAACCCTAATCATCACTACAGTGTAGCAATACTATGACCACTATGATCACATTGCACTAAAAAGGATTTTTTTTTGTTCTATTTGTGTCTTTTTATTGTAAAAGTTGTGTATAATTTATGTTTAATTTATGGTTTTCTTGTGAATGCTGCTTATATAATGCTATGTGCCTGTGATGCTGCTGCAAGTGAGTTTTTCATTGCACCTGTGCATACATGTACTTGTGCACATGACAATGAACTCGACTTTGACTTTGATAAACTTGACTTTGACTTTGTATTCCTACATCCCTTATACTCCTCAAGGGACTCGCTTGATCCCAGCTGCCTATACCTGACATACACTGTACTTCCTTTTTCCTGACTAGACCTTTAATATCCCTCATCAGTCAAGGTTCTCCAATCTTGCCAGCCTTGCCTTTCACTCTAATAGGAACATGTTGGCCTTGAGCTCTTCCTATCTCACTTTTGAAAGCCTCCCACATGCCAGATGTCCCTTTACTGGCTTCTCCCAAACAACTTTTGCGAGCTCCTGTCTGATGCCACTTGTTTCAGTTCCACTGCTTTCTGTGGGCTTTGAACTTTTCTGCTTTTGAAGGCATTTATTTTTATCCTTCAGGCATAATAACACATCAGACTTTTCCTGAGTTTGCACCCTGTTTCATGTTCTTCTTTGAGCATCTGCAGCTCTTCTAATTCCTGCTGCAGCAGCTCCTGTGAGGGAGCATTCAATTCTCCTTTCACATTCTGATCTTCCAAGCCTTACTTTTCTTTTATTCTAGAGCAGTTTTCAATACTACTTCTCCCATGTCTGTTTTCATACATGCAGTTCAACATAATTTCTTGGGGTAATCTCCTATATTTGCACAATATTATTTAGCCTTACTGTGATGGCAAGGTTTCTTGCCCTGTGAGGCCACGTGATCGTTTAGTTTCCCACTAAATCCGCACTTTCCATCCATTTGACCTGGCCACAATGAAGAAGGCACAAACAACACTATTGCTCCTTCCCTAACTTGCCTGCTGCCCTTGTTTTGTCAAAATGGTTGCATTTCAGCAACTTAATCAAAGGAAACGTCCATTAGCCTCGGTGGCACTATCTCATTAGCCAGCACACAATCAGAAAATGACCCGATTATCACTACCAGCATGTCTCTCCGACACCTCCCCTTAGCTGCATTCTATTTCCTCCACATGTCCTCCAGTTACATCAACAATTTTTATTGATGTGGAAGAACAGTTTCGCTCTGTTTATGTATGTACTAGATGTCCACGTTTTATCACAGGGACTAAAGAATCCAATGCACCTTTTCTTAATTGTTTTGTCATATTTTCTTACTTAGCAAGTTAATCTTATTGTAGTTTTGAGGAACTTCTCCCAATTTTCCAACTCAGCTAATCTTATATTCTACAGCCTGACTTCCATTCGTTCTATTCATCTCAACCAGTGCAGTGCATTGTGGTTCTTTTTGACTAGTCTGTAGAGCTGAGCATCACTTTTACTCGTCTGTTGACTCTGACATGGATCATTAAGTAAAGCCAACTTTTTCAATGGAAGTGGGTCTTCAACTGAACTGCACACAGTATACAAACAGTGCCATCATAAAATAACATTCCACAATCTCCTAAGATAATTGCAACACACGAACCTTAAGGTAGCACATTCCCTAGTCATTAACTGACATATACGTGTGTTCCCAATCTGATCCATACCCGTGAAAATCTAGCACACACTTGCTGAATGGGCCAGGCTTGCATTGGAATTCTTCTTAAGACAAGGTTGTTATTTCTATTGCTACTGAAGTTTTACTTTATTTGATTAGCAGCATTTCTTTTCCATGGAACATATTCCATATTCTCTTTATCGTTTTATCTTTCAGTCTTTTAATGAAACCTAGGGTCTGCAAAGTCACACCACTCTGAAGTTTTACTGGTTCTTGCTGTCACATTTAACAGAAGATGTGGCAGCCCTTATAACTAATTGCATAATGCTGCATGAATGGTAAGGGCTAATTCACGAGTTCCCAACATCTGCAGACCCAAAGACACCTTAGACAGTACATCCACTCTTATCGTTGTCTATACCCTGTGTTCATTTTCTTTGCCACTTCCATCTGGGTATGTTAGAAAAGGTATCTTTGGTGTTAACTTTTGAATCAATGTGATCTCTTCAGGCTGATGCAGGATTTTCTTTCAGAAAAAAAATATTTGCAGTTTTATTCCTTCTTGAACAAGTGTGACTACCTACTGAAATAATCCTTTCCTTTATCCCTATGAAAGATCACACAAACTGGATAGCTCATAGAATTTTTGCTTGATGGACTGTATCAAAGAGTCAGTGCAGTTATGCACAAGAGCAATAAGAGTTTTTAATTTCAAACAAGAAATATAATGCTGGATGTTAATGTCTGAACCACTGCCTCAATGCTTTAATTGTGCAATGGTTCAATTTGTTTGCCATTTTTGAAGATTCCTAGAAAATGAGGGAATGATTATGGTATCTTTTACATCTATATCTAATGACCTCAATTGGAAGAGCAGCATAGCATAGAAAGTTTGAGATACTTGGCACCACATTTGAGGTACTTAGACTGGAGTATGCAATAATTGAATACTGAAGTGACAGTGTTTTGGCCTGACTCATTCGGGGAAGGTGCTGCTCTAAATCTAAACCAAGTATACATCATTACCACTAGCAGCTGCACATGTGGCAGACTGAGCAACTCCCAGAGTGATCCAACCCACATGGAAAAGATGAGGAAGGGATTTTAACCTCTTGGAGAGGACTAATGCATGTTTAGAAAGATCAGAGGAGAACTCAGAATTAAATTACCACCAGGAATGGATAGATATTTTCACCAAACAACATTGCTTCTCCAATGAAATATAACACATATTAATGCCTAAGAATATGCCACAAGTTTGCTCCTTTGAAATTCAAATGACATTTTTAGCCATCTCTCAAAAGATCATGGCATACAAAGTAAAAATAAAAGCCAATATTTATTTCATGTTACGTACATTGAAAATGTGGACTTAAGATGATTTTCAATTCCAGACTGTCTTTAAGTAAATTGGAGTTACAGTATATGGCTCTTAGAATGAGTTTTCAGGCACCAATAAGCAATCATATTTTCCAGTTATATCTTAGATAGTGAGTGCTCTAACAGCCCAGGAAATTTTTCAATTTTAGTTATATGGTACTGGCACCGTTAATCCTCCTGGACAAACAATTAAGATTGCCCTTCTGGACATAACTTCTCGCAACTGGGAGAAAAGTATAAAGTCTTTGCTTATCACAGAGCCCCAGCTGCCTCAGCTTGCAGGTGCCTGACCTATTGTCATACCTGATCATGCTTAAACATTGTCTGGTCATCTGAGCTATTCCATGCAATGGAGAAGAAACCCGGAATGTTGTTGTTATTTGTTCATTACAATAACTTCGCACTTCCAATAAAGTTATGGCATGGAGCACGAATAGCTACAAAGAAGTTACAAACTCCAAAATCATCTGCTTATGCAATACAGAGGAAGTCCATTCAGCCCAAAGTGATTGTGCTGGTTCATTGAATCATCCAATTAATTTGCTACCTCAGTTCTTTCTCCTGAGGTGAGAGCATTTTTCATTTTCAAGAAGAATAAAACCAAATAGTACTGGAAATACACAGTGGGTTGGCGCCATCAATGGAGAGAGGAAATTTGAGTTTGATGACCTATCATAAGAACTGAAAGGGGAAAGAATCTGAGACCAGAGCTTCTCAGTTAGCTTATTTCTGGTCACTGGGTTTTGCTGCCTGAATTTTAATCTAATAACTACTGCAGATCCACTACAAGCACTATTGCCCTCACCATTGTCTTTACTACAAAATCTGACCCGAATTATCTTAATACTGGCATCAGACATCTTTAATGTTTCCTTAGGAACTGAACCTGGTTATCTGAAGTTCGGGGTTGTGCAGTGTGATGTTGTCATGGTTTTACTTATTAATTTTATAATGTTGTATATTGCATAATACAATGAATTTGCACGAAACATTCAACAGAAGTTACTGATATTGACAGTGTTTCTGCAACTGGGCGCATTACTTCTCGCCTTAACCCTATTTCCCAGTTTCTCACCCTTGCTGTTTTTGTTTCCTATTTCTAGCATCCACAGTGTTTTCCTTTTGTAAGTTCAGATAGTGAATCTAATTTTCCATCTGCTCCTCCTCCAGCCTAATCTTCTGCTCTTTGCTTGTCCCTTGGGCATCTTCTTTCACCCTGCACTTTGATACCACTCTTAATTTCCTTGGTTAGCCATGGATGGTGCATCTTTCTCACAGAACCCTTCTTTCTTACTGAACCTTTGCTGAGATTGTTCCCTTCAAGGATGAAACTGGACAATTAATAATGAGAAATACGGAAATGATAGAGATACTAAAGGAGCTAGCTGCAGAGATAATGGATTTGCTGGTTGCAATTGACCAAAATTCCTTGGATTCTGGAGAGTTTCCAGTGGAATGGAAAATTGCAAATGTAGAATCACCATTCAAGAAAGGAGGGGGACAGAAAGCAGGAAACTATAGACCAGTTATCCCATCACTTATCATTGGGAAATCCTGGAATCCATTATTAGTGAGGTAATAGCAGGACATTTGCAAAATCACAAAACAATTAAGTGGTGTCAGCATAGTTTTCTACAAGGAAAATCATATTTGAAAAATTTGCAAAATCTCTGAGAATTTAAGAACTAGGGTGGATAAGAAGGAACAAGTAAACGTAATGTTTTTAGATTTCCAGAAAGCACTTAATAAGATGCCACATAAAGTGCTACTGCACAAAATAAAAGTGTTGAGGGTAATATATTGGCATGGATAACTAACAGGTGTTGGGATAGATGGGTTATTTTTATACTGGCAATCAGTAAATATCAATATGATATAGGGATCAGAATTGGGACCTCGACTATTTGCAATCTGTACAATGACTTAGATGAAGGGACTGAGAGTACAGTAGCTAAAATTAGTGCTGTGTTGTGTGGTGATACAAGGATGGGCAGGTTAGCAAGCTGTGAGAATGACACAATAAGCCTGTGAAGGTCAATAGGTAGGTTAACAGAGTGGAGCAGATGGGGAGGGAGGGAAGGGAGGGAAGGGAGGGAAGGGGGGAAGGGAGGGAAGGGGGGAAGGGAGGGAAGGGGGGAAGGGGGGAAGGGGGGAAGGGAGGGAGGGAGGGAGGGAGGGAGGGAGGGAGGGAGGGAGGAAGGGAGGGAGGGAGGGAGGAAGGAAGGAAGGAAGGAAGGAAGGAAGGAAGGAAGGAAGGAAGGAAGGAAGGAAGGAAGGAAGGAAGGAAGGAAGGAAGGAAGGAAGGAAGGAAGGAAGGAAGGAAGGAAGGAAGGAAGGAAGGAAGGAAGGAAGGAAGGAAGGAAGGAAGGAAGGAAGGAAGGAAGGAAGGAAGGAAGGAAGGAAGGAAGGAAGGAAGGAAGGAAGGAAGGAAGGAAGGAAGGAAGGAAGGAAGGAAGGAAGGAAGGAAGGAAGGAAGGAAGGAAGGAAGGAAGGAAGGAAGGAAGGAAGGAAGGAAGGAAGGAAGGAAGGAAGGAAGGAAGGAAGGAAGGAAGGAAGGAAGGAAGGAAGGAAGGAAGGAAGGAAGGAAGGAAGGAAGGAAGGAAGGAAGGAAGGAAGGAAGGAAGGAAGGAAGGAAGGAAGGAAGGAAGGAAGGAAGGAAGGAAGGAAGGAAGGAAGGAAGGAAGGAAGGAAGGAAGGAAGGAAGGAAGGAAGGAAGGAAGGAAGGAAGGAAGGAAGGAAGGAAGGAAGGAAGGAAGGAAGGAAGGAAGGAAGGAAGGAAGGAAGGAAGGAAGGAAGGAAGGAAGGAAGGAAGGAAGGAAGGAAGGAAGGAAGGAAGGAAGGAAGGAAGGAAGGAAGGAAGGAAGGAAGGAAGGAAGGAAGGAAGGAAGGAAGGAAGGAAGGAAGGAAGGAAGGAAGGAAGGAAGGAAGGTTGGTTGCTTTCCAGACTGGAGGCTTGTGACCACTGGCATGGTGCAGGGATTGGTGCTGGGTCAACTGTTGTTGTCATATATATTAACAATTTGGATGAGATTGTAGGTGGCATCATTAGTAAGTCTGCAGATGACAGCAACATTAGTGGTATAGTGGACAGTGAAGAAGGTTGTTTAAGGTTACAAAACGATCTAGATCAACTGGGAAAGTGGACAAAGGAATAACAGATAGAATTTAACTCAGACCAGTGCAAAAATATGTATTTTGGGAATAACAGATAGAATTTAACTCAGGCTGGTGTGAAATTATGTATTTTGGGAAGCTAAACTAGGACATGACAGGCACAGTAAATGACAAGGCCCTGGACAGTGTTGTAGAACAGAGACACCTCAGGGTACAAAACATAGTTTCCTGAAAGGAGCAACACAGTTGTTCAGGGTGGCAAGGAAGGCATGTGGCATGCTTGCCTTCATCAGTCGGGGCATTGAGTACAAGAGTTGGGACGTCATATTTACAACTATACAAGTCACTGGTGGGACTACACTTGGAATATTGTGTGCAGAATATTGCCGTACCGTAGGAATGATGTGATTTAAGCCATATAGGGTGCAGAAAAGATTCACAAGGATGTTGCCCGGATTGGAGGGCTTGAGTTATTAGGAGCAGCTAGATAGGCTGGGACTGTTTACCCTGGAGTGAAAGAGGTTGCAGGATGAGCTTATAGAGATTTGTAAAATCATGAGGGGCATTGTTAGAGTGGATGGTCACAGCCTTTTTCCCGAGGTAGGAGATTCTAAAACTAGAGGGCATAGGTTTAAGGTGAGAGGGGCAAGATTCAAAGGGGACCTGAGGGGCAAATTTATCACTCAGAGGGCAGTGGGTATATGGAGTGAGTTGCCAGAGGAAGAGATAGATATAATTACAATGTTTAAAAGACATTTGGACAGGTACATGGATGAGAAAGGTTTAGAGGGATGTGGGCCAAAATTAGGCAAATGGGACTAGCTCATGTGGGCACCTTAGTTAGTGTGGACAATTAGGGTCAAAGGGCCTGTTTCTGTGCTGTATAACTCTATAACTCTAAAAAGCAATTATTATTTAAATGAAATGTGATTACAAATTGTTGCAATACAAAATGATAAGTGTATGAAATTCTAAGGGTTGGCATGCAGGTAAAACAAATAATTCAGAAAGCTAATGGAATATTGTTTATTATTGCAAGAGGTATGAAGTATAAAAGTAGGGAAGGTTTGAAACAGCGTGTGGTGAGAACTAGAATAGTACTTATATTTAAAGGATTTACTGGTGTTGGAAGTTGTGCAAAGACTTACCAGATAGATTCCTGGGGATGATCTATGAAGAAAGAGTGAGGAACGTAGAATAATGACAAGTGATTGTTGAAACATACAAGATTCTGAAGGAGATTGATAGGATGGATGCTGAGAGGATGGAACAAGGAAGCCATTTCAAAATAAGGAGTCAACCTCTTAAAACAGAGATGAAGAGGAATTTCTTCTCTCAATGAATTGTGACTGTTTATAATTCTCTATCCCAGGGAACTGTGGAGACAAAACCATTGAATATATTCAAGATGAAGATTGACAGAGATTTGAACTACAAGACCCATTGCTATGTGTCATTTATATCAATGAGTTGGATGAGAATGCACAAGGCATGTTTAGTAAGTTTGCAGATGACACTAAAATTGGTACTATCGTAGACAGTAAAGATGGTTATCAGGATTTACAGAGGGATCTTGATCAGCTGGGAGAGTGTGATAAGGAATGGCAAATGGAGTTTAATTCAGATAAGTGCAGGGTTTTGCTTTTTGGGAATGAGGGTAGAACTTCCACAGTGAATGGTAGGGCCCTGGGGAGTGTTGTAGAACAGAGGGACTTAGGAGTACAAGTACATGGTTCCCTGAAAGTGGTGTCACAGGTAGACAGGGTGGTGAAGAAGGCTGTGGCACACTGGTCTTCATCAGTCAGGGCATTAAGTATAGAAGTTGGGATGTTACGTTGCAGTTGTACAAGGCATTAGTGAGGCCGCATTTGGAATACTGTGTTTAGTTTTGTTCACCCAGCTATTGCAAAGGTGCCATTAAGCTGGAAAGAGCGCAGAGGAGATTTGCGAGGATGTTGCCGGGACTCGAGGCACTGAATTATGGAAGGAGGTTGAGCAGGCTGGGACTTTATTCATTGGAGCATAGGACAATGTGGGCTGATCTTATGGCAGTGTATGATTTTATACGTCTCTGTAAGATCAGCCCTCATTGTCCTATGCTCCAATGAATGAGGTGCATAGATAGGGTGAATGCATTCAGTTTTTTTCTCAGGGTTGGGCAATCAAGAACTAGAGGGCATAGATTTAGAATGAGGGGGAGAGATTTAACAGGAACCTGAGGGACAAGTTTTTTACCCAGTGGGTGGTCCATATATGGAATGAGCTGCCAGAGGAAATGGTTGAGGCAAGTATATTAACAACATTGATAAAAACACTAGAACAGGTACATGGATAAGAAAGGTTTAGAGGGATATGGGCAAATGGGACTAGCTTAGAAGGGAATCTTGGTCGGCATTGACGAGTTGTGCCAACGGGTCTGTTTCCGTGCTGTATGACTCTATGATTCTAAGGGAGTCCAGGCGTTTGGGGTGAATGTGGGAAAGCAGTGTTGACGTCAAGATTAGATCAGCCATGATGTTATTAAATGACCTACTCCTGCTCCTGTTTCTTATGTGGGAAAATTCAGGATTGTGCTGAGACAATGAAGTTCCTTTGATGGGAACGTGTCGAAGCTCAATGAAAATGACAGAAAGAATGCATCACCTTTCTTACACCTCAAGTCCCTTGGGCATCTTCTTTCACCCTGCACTTTGATACCACTCTTAATTTCCTTGGTTAGCCATGGATGGTGCATCTTTCTCACAGAACCCTTCTTTCTTACTGAACCTTTGCTGAGATTGTTCCCTTCAAGGATGGAACTGGGCAATTAATAATGAGAAATAAGGTAATGATGGAGATACGAAAGGAACTAGCTGCAGAGATAATGGATTTGCCGGTTGCAATCGACAAAAACTCCCTGGATTCTGGAGAGTTTCCAGCGGAATGGAAAATTGCAAATGTAGAATCACAATTCAAGAAAGGAGGGGGACAGAAAGCAGGAAACTATAGACCAGTTATCCCATCACCTATCATTGGGAAATCCTGGAATCCATTATTAGTGAGGTAATAGCAGGACACCTGAAGTGTTTCAAACTTCATTTTGAGAATTTCGAACACCTCAAGTACCATCAGTGGCAGAGTCTCCAGATCCTACATGGGCCACATCAGCCACCTCAGAAACCACAGAAACAGCGTGGAAGCAAGTTACCCTGAATCCCGAAAAAGAAAAGGAGCCTTTGATATTCTAGGTGCACTCTATTGTTTCTAGATATCACATTTCTTGATGTTAGCAAATCCAGTTGTCTGGTGGCTGGCATCTTTGACAATGCCTCTTGTACATCTAACGATGTTAAGTTGATTTATTACCATGCAGAATATAGAATTCTATCGATTATATGAATCTGGCAGAATCAGCTTGGGAACAAATTAGCATCTGTTGGTTGCAGTGATTCTGATTCACCACCATGCTCATTCTAATTAGAAAAGCAGGGAATTATTGATAGAAAATAAAAGTGCCAGACAGAAAAATTTATAATCCCCAATTATGACGCTGTAGGATAATCAGATTCATTGATTCCTACCCCCTGAAATATTAACATTTCCCTTTCTGTCTTACTACTGAATGATTCCAGCATTGTGTTTTTCAGAATTCCAGTATATGCAGTGTGTTAATGATTTTTTTCTGGAAATTCAGTTGTGTGTAAGAACATAAGAAGCGTAAGTAGGACCAGGAATGGGCCACATGCATTTCAGTGGACATTGATGGTATGATGCCAGTGAGTCTCCATCCAAACAATTTAGCAAATTTAATGCCTCTTTATCTGAAAGAAATCTTCAAACTAGTTAATCATGTCTGGTCCGTCAACACCCACACAAAAAACTATCTGGTTTTGAATTATCATCTTCCAAAATGATGCAAGTCACAGAATTATTCTTGCAGACTGGAGTGCGGCAAATGAGACTCTACTATCTAAGAATGGAGGGAGAGAGAATATAGGGAACTACTGATCTGAAAGCATGATGTCAGTAGAAGGGGAATATATGAGAAGATGGAATTGGACATAGGGAGGAGCATGTAAAGCGGCTTCAAGGCGATAAATATTTAAGCTGAATGGGTGGGCAAGAGCATTGAAATGGAATACCTTGTGAAAAGTGTAAAGTTATCCACTTTGATTAACAAAACAAAAGGCAGAGTATTTTTATTTTAAATGGTGAGAAATTGGTTAATATTGATGAACAGAAGGACCTGGTGTCCTTGTATGCAGGTGGCTGCCAAACATTCCAGTGCAGTAAAGTGATTAGGAAGACAAAAGGTATGTTGGCCTCTATTTCAGTTATTGAGTAAAGATCTTTCATTACAATTATATAGGACCTTGGTGAGAACACCTCTAGAATATTGTGTACAGTTTTGGTCTGTCATGGAGGGAGTATATCAAAGATTTACTGGACTGGTTCCAGGAATGGAGGGTTTGCCATATGAAGAGAGGCTGAATAGACTAGGCTTGTATTTGCTCGAGTTCAGAAGAATGAATATCTCATTGAAACTTCCTAAATTATCACATGGCTTGACAGGCTGGATGGAGGGACAATGTTTCCCCTGGCTGAGTCCAGAAACATAGATCATAAAACATAGAACAGTACAGCACAGGAAGAGGCCTTTCAGCCACCAATGTGTGTGCCAAGCATCATGCCAATTTAAACTAATCTCATCTGCCTGCATATGGTCTATATCCCTCCATTCCAGGGAGATGTGGTAACAGGTTACCGTGTGTAGCATTGATAGTTATTTTGGTGTCACTTCCAGTTCTTGCCATAAACTGGAAAAATCATCAACTTAGTTCTCAATTTCCACCCAGTCCTCATGTTCATCTCAAAATCTTCTGTTCTCTTCCTCGAATTATGTTCTTGTGAATTGTCCATTGTGAGCTCTGTTGCCAACCACAACTACCATGATGACATTTCCCATAAAATATCAATCTCACCCTCTCAGTTACGCCATCTCCATTTATTAGGGCAATATCGCCTTCCATTCCAATGTTTACAATCTTTTCTCACTTCCTCATCCAAGGAGTCATCTCCATCAGTGAGTGATAGGCTCTTTATCTACACCTGTCCTATTTCCCCTCCCTGATCACATATCTTCCCCTCCCTCCTAGGGTTGCCCTTGGCCTTATCTTTCACTCCACCAACCTGCACATTCACTGTATTTTCACCACCTCCATTGTAACCCCACCAGCATAAAAAACATTCCTCCCTGTCCCTTATCAGTGATCCTGAGAGTGTCCAGGTACATTGTGGGCAGCCCTAAAAGTTAAAGATGACAAAAGCAAACAAATTATCTTAACCCAGGAGGATGAAAAATGGAATCCACTATTGGTGTAGGTAAGGGGAATAGCGGCAAAACCACTTAACGGAGTAGCTTACGTGGCCTCTAAGGGCAGCAATACTGAAAGTATAAGTCATAAAATAAGAATAACTTGTAAACATGAGGAACTTATTTTTCACATGGATTGGACAAATCAAACTGGCAAAAAAATAGTTTCTGGAGAATGTATTTGTAGAATGCATTTGGGATAATTTCAGAAGCAAATTGTGAAATCCACTAGGAGATATGTTGCTTTAAACCTTATCTTACGCACTGTCATAAGGTCTCATAGCAAAGGATTCTCCAAGGAAAAGTAATCACAATATGAAAGAATGTTGAGTCTGAAAGTAATAACATTCTGCAAGAAACTAATCTTGGACTTACATAAACCAATTACATTGGTGTGTGGGGAAAATTGACAGAGATAGATTAGAAAATTAGATTAAAAGTTATCCCAGATAGATTCTCAATGGAAAACAGTTAAAGGCATATTTCATAGTTTTCAATGAATGCAGATTCCACTGAGATTTAGTAACTCTACTGGATTCTTAACTAAAGTGGCTTTCTAAGGAGATTAAGCCTGGAGTGTGCAGTTCTGGTTGCCACATTATAGGAAGAATGTGAATGTGCTGGAGAGTGCAGAAGAGATTCACCAAGATGTTGCCTGGATTGGAGGAATTTAGTTGTGGAACGAGATTGTTTTCCCTGAGCTTGTTTTCCCTGGACCAAAAAGAGTTTGATGAATGTACCTAAGGTTATGAGAGGCATAGATCGGGTAGATAGTCAAAATCTTTGTCTGTTGGAGGGGTAACAAAAACAGTAGGGTATGGTTTTATGGTGAGAGATAGGTGATTTAAAGGGAACCTTAGAAGTAAGTGTTTTTTTTAACACAAAAAATGGTTGATATCTGGAACGCACTACCAGAGGAGGTGGTGGAATCTGATACAATAACTACATTTAAGAAGCATTTAGACAGACACTTAAATAGGCAAGGTGTAGAATGCTATGGTTCTAATACGGGCAAGGGGGATTAGTACAGATCGACAAAAGAGTCAGCATGGACGTGGTGGGCCAAAGGGCCCATTTTTGTGCTGCTCAACTCTATGACTCTAAGAGCGTAATATTCAAAGAAAAGATTTATAACCTGAGAATGTTTTAGGAACCAGCATTATATAACACAAAAACTGATAAAAGAAAACAAATATTTTATATGTGTCAATACTCTTGAAGGCAAAATAAATAGGCAGAAACAAAGGAGAACTAATGACCTAATGACAGCAAGGAACATAAATTAACATAAGTACCGGAGAAATTAAAGGCACTAATAGACGACAGATCCCTTAGACCCAATAGCCTGACCCCAAAAGTGGTGGCTGGAATGATAATGGATGTATCAGTGATATTTCTAATATCTCTTGCATAGGATTGGAAAGACCAGAAGATTGGAAACTAGAAATTGTAAGACCACTATTCAAGGAGCAAGGGACAAAGACAGTAGTGAACCATAGAACATTTAGTTTAACGTAAATTGTCAGCAACATCCTGGAGTTAATTATTAGACATGCAGCAACAGGCCACACAGTGAAGAGATTCAGTATGGATTAACGAACATTTGTCATACTTGCAAAATATTACTAGTGTGGTGAATAATAAAAGTGATAAGTGTAATCTCTCTGGACGTTTTTGTCATAAAGTATTACACAAATGCTCAATAAACAAAATAAGGGGTCCTGGATAGATGATTGGTTAAAAGAGAGAGAACAGACAGGAGGAACATACATATCTATTTTCAAGTTCTGTTTTAAGATAGTCATTTGACCATTCAAGCTTGCTCCACCATTCAGAAGTTTCAGAACTAATCCTGTACCTCAAAGTCATTTTCCCACCAAACTTCCAGGTGCTTTGATTCCCTTTCACATCCAACAAACTATCAATCTGCCTTGAATAAACTCAGTAACTCAATATACACAGTGCTCAGGGTTAGCAAATTTCAAAGATTTACAATCCTCTCTGAAATTTCTCCTGATCTCAATCCTAAATGGCTGACCAACTATTTCCAGTCTATGTTCCAAGTCTATGTTCCCAGCTCTTGGTTCTCCTGCCTGAGGAAACTACCTTTAAATATCAACTCTATCAATCTCTTACTGGGTGATTTAGAACATAGAACAGTACAGCACAGAACAGGCCCTTTGGCCCACAATGTTGTGCCAACATAGCTATTCCCTCCTACCTACAGAATGCCCATATCCCTCTATTTTCCTCTCATTCATGTGCCCGTCCAAGCCCCTCTTAAAAGCCCCCAATGAATTTGCCTTCACCACTCTATCAGGCAACGCATTCCAGGCATCCTCCACTCTCTCAGTAAAAAACTTACCCCTCACGTCTGTTCTGAACCTACCCCCTCTCACCTTAAATGCATGCCCTCTGGAATCAGATTGCTCAATAATGGGGAAAAGATATTGCTTGTTCACCCTATCTATGCACCTCATAATTTTATACACTTTCAGCAGATCACCCCTCAGCCTCTGCCACTCCAGAGAAAAAAGCCCAAGTTTGTCCAGCCTCTCCTGATAGTACAAGCCCTCTAACCCAGGAAGCATCCTAGAAAACCTCTTCTGTACCCTCTCTAAAGCCTCGACATCCTTCCTATAGTGAGGTGATCAGAACTGCATGCACCACTCTAAATGCAGCTTAACCAGAGTTCTATAGCTTTATATTTCATTGACCTCTCATTCTTCTAGCTCCATTTAGCAGAGGCCGAACTTGTTCAACATCTTCTACCAAACAACCCCACATCTCTGGAATCAACACTTTTAATCTACTAGATAAAGGCTGGCTGATAGCTCCTTGTGGGGCACCCAAGGATCAATGCTGGTCCATTGGCTAAATCCAGTGGTGTAGATGGTAAAGCTGCTGCCTCATAGCTCCAGTGACCTGGTTCCAATCCTGACCTCCTCTGTGTGGAATTTGCACGTTCTCCCTGTGACCATATGGGCTAAATCTGGGCACACTGGTCTCCCCCCACAACCCAAAGACATGCAGGTTAGTAGATTAATTGGCCACTGTAAATTGTTCCTTGTGTGTCAGTGAGTGGTAGAATCCAGGGGAAGTTGGTGGGGATGCAGGGAGAATAAAATGGGATGAGAACAGGATTAATACATATGGATGCTTAATGGTCATCATGGACCCAATGGGCCTGTTTTCAGGCTGTATGACTCTATGAAAGGATTGAGTGTAATGTTTCCATGTATGCTGACAATATAAAGCAAAGTGAGAAGATGAGCTGTGAGAAGGGTATAAAGGGTGTGCAAAGGATATAGACAGGGTAAGCGAGTAGCCTGGATAGAATATAATGTGGGAAAATTGTGAGCATATCCAGTTTGGTACTAGGAAGAATAAAAAGTAGGATATTTCAATTGTGTTAAGGGAATTTTATAAATATTGGTACACCAAGCATTCTGAATGTGCTGGTCTATAAAATACAGAAAACCAACGTGTAGGCAAATCAAGCAATTAAGAAGAAAAAACTCACATCCCTCACCCATTAATGCTGAAGAAGTAAAGTTGCCAAAAGCTAGTCTCTTGCAAGCACTTTTTTTTACTGAAACAAAATAAGTTAAAAAAAAATTATAGGGTCCAGAGGAGGCATCTCAAACAGTTCTTCTCACCCAGGAAGCATCTTACAGAAGTAGCCAACTGCTTTGAAGAACACCTCCATTTAGATAGCAAGGGTGACCTTGAGTTGCCGGTTGTCAGTCACTTTAATTCATTGTCCCACATCCACTCTGCCTTTGGCCTTCTACATTATTCCAATGAAGTCCCACTTAAGTTTGCATAGTGTAGCGTAGCGGTTAGCATAACACTATTACAGTAACAGCGACCTGGGTTCAATTCCCGCCACTGTCTGTAAGGAGTTTGTACGTTCTCCCCCTGACTGTGTGGGTTTCCTCCGGGTACTCCAGTTTCCTCCCACATTCCAAAGATGTACGGGTTAGTAAGTCAACATGGGTGTAATTGGGCGGTGCCGGCTTGTTGAGTCGGAAGGGCCTGTTACTCTGCTGCATAAATAAAGTTTTAAAGCTTTAAAGTTTTAACAGCACCTTATCTTCCACCTGGTGTGTTGAAGCTCTGGAGACTTAATTTTACATTTAGCATTTTCAGGTATCCACCCTTTTATTTCTCATGCTTTCCACAGGTCTCTGTTTCACCTTGTTTTTCTTTCACTTCTAATGCCAACTGCTGGTTTTTAAATTGTTACCTTGACAACGCTGGGGGTTTGCGCCCTTTCCTACACATTTTCTCTGTTCTCTCCACCACTCCCTCTCTCTCCAAATTAACACACTTGTTTTCTCACTTTTCCAATTCTGATGAAGGGTCACTGACTCGAGACATTGGCTTTGTTTCTCTCTCCACAGATGCCGCCTAGTCTGTTGAGTTTTTCCAGCATTTTCTATTTTTGTTTCAGATTCCCAGCATTTGCAGTTTTTTTGCTCCAATTTATATTTTCTTGTTTGGAAAAATTAAACTTGCGGCTCTGACTACCATAAAATCCACCAACAAAATTTCAAATTTTGTTAAATGATGTAACCCAATCCCTCAATATAAATTTAGATATTTTAAATTAAACTGTACTGCAATGTCTAAAATATTTTGATTCCTTAGTCTGTTCATAATAGTTCCCAAAGAAACATGTATATTGATAACTTTTGACAAATTCAAAAATTCTTTTTATTTTCTTTATCTTTTAGAAACAAGCCATGGCAGAACACTTAATCACTATGCTTGCTGTGAGTCAAATGAAAAACACCAGGTAGCTATACTTATTAAATAAAAGGAGAATATCTCTGTTGATTGGAATTTTTGTGCATTTTACTGTGTAATGTTGCAAAAGGGAGTAGGGATAACCCTGGGAATTATAGACCAGTGAGTCTTACATCAGTGTTGGGCAAATTACTGGAGAAGATTCTTAGAGACAGGACTTATAAGCACTTGGAGAAGTATAGGCTGATTAGTGACAGTCAGCATGGCTTTGTGAGGGGCAAGTCGTGCCTCACAAGCCTGATTGAATTCTTTGAGGATTTGACAAAACACATTGATGAATTTAGAACAGTGGATGTGGTATACATGGATTTTAGTAAGGTGATCGATAAGGTTCCTCATGGAAGGCTCATTTAGAAAGTCAGGAAGCATGGGATGCAGGGAAACTTGGCTGTGTAGATTCAGAATTTGCTCACCTATAGAAGACGGAGGGTGGTTGTAGATGGAACATATTCTGCCTGAAGGTCTATTTTGGGACCCCTGCTGTTTGTGATTTTATAAATGACTTGGATGAGGATGTGGAAGGGTGGGTTAGTAAGTTTGCAGATGACACGAAGGTTGGCGGTGTTGTGGATAGTGTAGAAGGTTGTTGTAGATTATAACAGGACATTGCTGGGATGCAGAGCTGGGCTGAGAAATGGCAGATGAAGTTCAACCCGGAAAAGTGTGAAATGATACACTTTGGAGGATCGAATTTGAAGGCAGAATTCAAGGTTAATGGCATGACTCTTAGCAGTGTGGAGAAACAGAGGGATCATGGGTCCACGTCCATAGATCCCTCAAAGTTGCCGCACAGGTTGATGGGGTTGTTAAGAAGCCATATGGTGTGTTGTCCTTCATTAGTCGGAGTATTGAGTTCAAGAGCTGCAAGTAATGTTGCAGTTTTATAAAACTCTAGTTAGACCACACTTGGAGTGTTGTGTTCAGTTCTGGTCACCTCATTATCGGAAGGACGTGGAAGCTTTAGAGAGGGTGCAGAGGAGATTTACCAGGATGCTGCCTGGATTGGAGAGCATGTCTTATGAGGATAGGTTGACCGAGCTAGGGCTTTTCTCTTTGGAGCGAAGGGGGATGAAAGGTAACTTGATTGAAGTGTACAAGATAATGAGAGGCATAGAGACTTTTTCCCAGGGCGAAAATGGCTAACACGAGGGGGCATAATTTTAAGGTGATCGGAGGAAGGTACCGGGGGGATGACAAAGGTAAGTTTTTTTACACAAAGAGTGGTGGGTGTGTGGAATGCACTGCCAGCAGAGGTGGTGGAGGCAGATATATTATGGGCATTTAAGAGTCTCTTAGATAGGCACATGAATGATAGAAAAATGGAGGGCTATGTGGGAGGGAAGTGTTAGATACATCTTAGAGCAGGATAAAATGTCGGCACAATATCATGGGCCGAAGGGCCTGTAGTGTGCTGTATTGTTCTATGTTCTATGTTCAAGAAGTATTAGTTTTTATGCTTGTGATATCAAAAACATGACCATGGGAATGAGACTATACCATGTTGTGCCTGGGCCTGACTTTTGCTGGGATGTGACAGTCACCAAGTAAAGTCAACAATGTCAACAAAACAAAAGAGCTGGTCATTGACTTCAGGAAAGGGGGCAGTGTACATGCACCTGTCTACATCAATGCTGCTGAGGTCGAGAGGGTTGACAGCTTCAAGTTCCTGGGAGTGAACATCAACAACAACCTGTCCTGGACAAACCACGTGGATGCCATGGCCAAGAAAGCTCACCAGCACCTCTACTTCCTCAGGAGGCTAAACAAATTTGGTTTGTCCCCTTTGACTCTCACCAACTTTTACCGATGTACCATGGAAAGCATCCTATCTGGATGTATCATGGCTTGGTATGGCAACTGCACTGCCCAAGACCACAAGAAGCTGCAGAGAGTTGTGGACACAGCCCAGCGCATCACGGACACCAGCCTCCCCTCCTTGGACTCTTGTCTTTACCTCTCGTTGTCTTGATGTAGCAGCCAGCGTAATCAAAGACCCAACCCACCCGGGACATCCTCTCTTCTCTCCTCTTCCATTGGGTAGAAGATATAGGAGCGTGAGGGCACGTACCACCAGACTTAAGGACAGCTTCTTCCCCACTGTGATAAGACTATTGAACAGTTCCTTTATACAATGAGATGGACTATGACCTATGACCTCATGACCACACGATCTACCTTGTTGTGACCTTGCACCTTATTGCACTGCACTTTCTCTGTAGCTGTGACACTTTACTCTGTACTGTTATTGTTTTTTTTTACCTATACTACATCAATGCACTCTGTACTAACTTAATATAAATGCACTGTGTAATGAATTGACCTGTAAGATCGGTTTGTAAGACAAGTTTTTCACTGTACCTCAGTACAAGTGACAATAATAAACCAATACCAATACCAATACCAAGTCCACACACTCAGTGATCATTCTGAAACTGGTACAAATGAGGCTGGAATAGATTAGTACCGGGCTATGTGCAACAGGCCAAAGCAGTTACAATTGGTTGCTTGAAATGCACATTGAAGCAGTTATGGTGGGGGATTTCAATCACCTGATTATTAATTGGGATACAGACAGTGTGAAAGGCATAGAAGGCACTGAATTCCAAAATTATATCCTGAAGGTTTTCTTAAGTCAATGTGTAGGCAAGGCCTTCAGGAATGGAGGAGAATTCTGAATTCAATTTCAGGGAATGCAGTTGGGTAGGTGGAGTATCTGTGGGGGAGCTCTCTTCACTTTTGTAGTGGTGATCATAAATCAGTTCAACTTAACATAGTTATGGAAGTGGTCAAAGATAATACAGGAGTAATATTTCTATTTTGCTGTTTGGCCAACTTTGCTGAACTGAGAATAGACTTAGAATAAGAGGACTGAAGGTAAATCAGACAGCATTGGAAGACATTCGAGGAGGAGGTTCCAGGAGCTCAAAGTAAATTGTGACACAAGAAATTCTGCAGATGCTGGAATCTGGAGCAATACACAAAAGGTGCTGGAGGAACTCAGCAGGTCAGGCAGCATCTATGGAGGGAAACAAACAGTCGACATTTCAGGCAAAAAAAGCTGAAACTACCAAACCGAGAACCTCATGGATGACAAGGTCATCAGATAAGGCAAAAAGAGAAGCTTATATGATATACCAAGAGCTTAATAGAGCTGAAAGTCTAGAAGAGTATAAAAAATGTAAGAGTGAAATTAAATACTAGTTGGATTATGGCTTAAGTACTGCATATAGTTCTGGTCACCACATTACAGGAAAGATGTGATTGTATCTTAGAGGATGCAGAGAAGGTTTATGAATATGCTACCAAGGCAAAATTTTTAGCGCAGAGGAAGGATTGGATTTACATTTTTTTTTCTTTGGAACAGAGTAGCAGAGAGGAGGTATGTAAAACAAATGAGGGTTCAAGATACATGAAATAGGAAGGACTTGTTTCTCTTAACCAATGGGTAAAAGTAAAACAAGGAAGTATAGATTTAAAACAATTGTTGGATAAGAGGGCAGGTCAGGATTATTTTTTCACCCAGGTATGGATGGGGTCTAAAATTCACTGCCTGAAAGTGTGGTCAAGCCAGAAACCCTCATTATATTTAAACAGTACCTGAACATATGCCTGAGGGGCTGTGATCTTCAGGGCTCCAAATCTTGTGCTAGAAAGTGAGAATAGGTCTTGTGGCTTTTTTTTAAATAGGCATAGATAACAATGGGCTGAATGGCCTCATATTTTGTGAATTTTCCCTAATTCTAAGGCAACTTTACTGTGGCTGTCAATCTTAGCTCAGCAGTTTCATTGTTGATTTGCAACAAAGAATACTTTATTAATAACACTCATCTCTGAATCTGACGTTTGTGATCAGGAATGAGAACTTTGAATGCATGAACACAGATAGGTAATAATTTGAAGTAAATATAATATCCCAAGATGGAAAGAGTTAATCAAGGTAGCAGTGGGAATAATGCAGTGAGTCTGATTGCTTCTCCAAAGAAACTATTTCAGAAAAGCTATGTCCCCTTTTTCATTTATTATGAAGGTTAATTTGGTCTATCAAGTGTGGTGAAATTTAAACATTTCACATCTGAAGTATGACAATATAGTCTTAACCTTGTGTTCCTTGCAGTTGTGTGAGTCTGGAGCCACATTTACAATCACTATTAACCAAAAGACCCACACAACTACTGCATGCTTGCTCATCATCCCATTAAACACACACATACAAAAACATTAAATGCATAACTATAGATATAGACAAATCCTCTAAAAAATTCACCAAATAAGTCTTCAGTGCAATAAAACCTAAATTTAGCTGACTTATTTATTCAGTTGTATTTAATTACCTGGCTGTCAGTTTGAAGTACAGCTGTTGCTCTGAGGCACAAGCTCCATGAAATTGAGTTCATTGCTTGATAAGGCAATTCAAAGGGATCTTTTGGGCATTGGAGTTACATTGATTTCATCTGTTGCTTTCAATCCTTGATTTTTTTGAATTGGGCAACCAAATTGTTGCATATTAAGCAGAAACATTTACTTCCACTACTGGGAATAGAGAAGAAATCATGTTCCCACCCCTCCACAAAAGATCTGCAATCATCTTTGTACTTTCATTTATTTCTTGCTTTCACCATGTTTAGTTTTGTACACACAGGCAAACATCCACAAAAGGAATACACATGTTTGTTCGAAGAATACTAGTTGGTTTTTAACTGGTGTCCTAGTGTTAGCAGCGTATAATGGGAAACATATTCTAATTACTTTGCCTTGGACTAGTACAATAAAATGTCATATTCCAGTGCAGAAATCAGAGGTCTTGAGGAGTCACGAGCTGTACATCAAAGAGACACACAAGGCTCCGAGTACCACTGTTCAAAACCATGATATTTGAAAATAATGTGGCTTCAAAGTCGGGATGAAAAGTTGGTCAAAGTCTGGATTGTTCAGTGTATTTGATCAGATGACCATGTGAAGAAAGTGAAATCCGTGGGAACTAAAATGATAATGCATAGATACTCTTGTCAAAACGCTGAAGTTTACAGTGTTTATAAACTGGAGTTGAATAAAAGCTTCTAGTGAGAGTAGTTCTTGAACAGAAAGAGATCTGCTGGACAATAAAGTTAGTGATATCAACAGCAGAAATTCTAAAGATATCAAAGTGTTAATCTAGCTATACTTTTTGCTGGATCACTTGAATTTTCTTAATGAAGATTAAATTGGTAATGTGTCTGATTTGGCAGCCCTGAACCTGAAATACTGTATATTTGGAAACATAATGCACAATTGGTATAAGTTCACAGAGCTCCAATTCCATATATTGAATTTTAAATGCATTTTGATCATAAGCAGGAATGTCATATTTTCATGGTATTTGAAAAAAAAATTCTGCTTGACTTATGAACTGTCTGAGAGGTCCTACAGACCCACAGGCATGTTTTAAACTGAGCTCAGCATCACTCTGGATATGTGGTCCATGTGCTGTCAAATGGGTGCAGTATGAGAAAAACAGATATGAGACCGCAGATGATGGAATCTGGAGTAACAAGCAAATTTCTGGAGGAACTCAGTGGGTCAAGCAGATCTGCGCAGGAAAGGAATTGAAGTTATAAGGATCATGCACACAATTCTGTATATGTGTAGTTTTTGCATAAAGCACAAACATGAAAAATAAATTTGTAAAATTACGCCACTGGCTGCAAAAGGACTAGATTTCCTCCTCATGGAGGAAGGTGCATCAGATGGGATACAGTTTGGGGAAGGAAACCAAGTGGAAGACTTCACATCAGGAATTTAGTCTTCCCCCTTTTTCTGAGTCTTCATTGTAAAGTGTAAAATAGACAAAATTTTCCATTTGGATTGTTCACAGGGATGCACCTGATGCTTCAATGTAACCTTGCTGGAAGGGAGTTGAAAGGTTTTAAATCATGTTGCCATAAGAATGTTTGAGCCCCAGAATTGTGGGACATTCATAATATCGTTGGATGTTAGAATAGGAGTGATTACAGAACTAACGGGATAAATCGATTTCACCAGCTGGCCTTCACTTCTCAACAATTTTTTTAGCTGTGTTCAACGGTCAACAATGATAGAATCAGCTTGCTTTCCAGATGAGGAGTTAATTACATTATATTAGGTTATGTTATTTAGATTAGGTTGTGTTTGCAATGAGTACAACTCTGATGAAATCAATGAAGGCAGGATCAGAGATGAGATAAGCAGTGCCCCCTGAGTCCCTAATGTTGCAATATCTGGTTGTTCTGGATTCATGTTTGCATCCTTTGAATTAAGTGGATATTTCCAAGAGGATAAGCCCTGTCAAGATTGTTTTCTTTCTAATTTAAAGGGATGTATTTTACAAATTTGCAAAATTCCCAACACTTAATTGTTCCCTGCCTTACAAAATACCAGAAATGTGTTGTGGCACTTCATTTGAACTTCAACATGATATAAGCCATAAGATCATAAGACATAGGAGAAGAATTAGGCCATTCGGCCCATTGAGTCTGCTCCGCCATTTGATCATGGCTGATTTATTTTTCCCTCTCAACCCCATTCTCCTGCCTTCTCCCCGTAACCTTTGACGCCCTTACTAATCAAGAACCTATCAACTTCCGCATTAAAGATACCCAATGACTTGGACTCCACATCCGTCTGTGGCAATGAATTCCACAGATTCACCACCCTCTGGCTAAAGAAATTTCTCCTCATCTCTGTTCTACAGGGATGTCCTTCTCCTCTGAGGCTGTGCCCTCTGGTCCTAGACTCTCCCACTACTGGAAACATCCTCCCCACATTCACTCTATCCAGGCCTTTCAATATTCAGTAGGTTTCAATGAGATCACCCCTCATCCTACTAAACTCCGGCGAGTACAGGCCCAGAGCCATCAAACGTTCCTCATACGTTAACCCTTTCATCCACAGAATCATTCTCGTAAACCTCCTCTGGACCCTCTCCAATGCCAGCACATCCTTCCTTAGATATGGGGCCCAAAACCTGCTCACAGTACTCCAAATGTGGTCTGACTAATGCCTTATAAAGCCTCAGCATTAGATTCTTGCTTTTATATTCTAGTCCTCTTGAAATGAATGCTAACATTGCATTTGCCTTCCTTACTACCGACTCAACCTGCAAATTAACCTTTAGGGAATCCTGCACTAGGATATGCAGCACATTGTGGAGGCTGCGTTATTGCATTGCTATCATGTTGTGACATTGCGGTATTAATGGATGTCATAAGTATAAAGCACATTTAATTGATATAATTATGCATATCAAAAAGAAGCTTTGGTAAGCAAGACTGGCTTATCACTGGCCACAAAATCAGTGGGCCTGAGACTACACAACAATAAAGATCCTTTCTACTGTCTGTGAATCTAAACTGATTTTAATATTTATTTAAACCTGAAAGGAAACAGCTCAGGACTAATAGAAATAATCTCCAAGCAATCACGAGTTGAGTAAGAAAAGTCTAATTCTGAGCCACTTTCAATATACGTAAGCCCAAGTGCAGGCCAGGGAGAACTAGTAAATGACAAGTTCATCCATCAGAAAGTCTTCCTTCATACACAGAGTGCTTAATAGCTGAAGTGTTGTTTGGGTCAACGATGTGGAACTGTAACCTTTAGAACAATTCAAGACAAGTGAGATTAGCAAGAATAGAAGATTGAAACCCCAATTTTAACTCAGCATTGGCTAGACAGTGGCTGACACATATGACAACTCTTCCAGAACTCAGCAGTGTGAAGCCTGGGAGAGTTCAAACCTTGGGTCTCACTTGCATATCCAAGGTCACTTCCTTTGCTATTGCTAACCAGCTCTACCACCCACCAACTCCCACCAACACTCCCTGCACAACCCCACCTCCAGCAACACACACCCGTCATAGCCTACCAAGAATGTTGGAAACCTGGTCAAAGGAATGAGCTCTGGTTGGGGGGGGGGGGGGGGGAAGTGAGGAAAAGGGTTTGGGAGAACATTGTTCTATGCCATAAAGGTGAGTAGTAGGTGGGAAGTGGCAAGAGCTCAGAGTCTTGTCAAATGATGCCAGCTTAGGTGACCAATCTGCACCAGATTGATTGCTCCCTTTCCCAACAGCCATTATCCCTTTCTACCTCTCCTCCACAGTTACTGTCAAATGCACCTACCTTTTGTGTGAAACAGCAGATTAAAATCATAACTTGTAAGTGATATTGGATGCCAGTGGATGGATCCCTTTGGCTACTTTAACTGTCCACACCCTTAAAATTGCCCCTTCTGTTCCTATGGAACAATGAACTAGATGAGCTAAATGGCTGACTCACCTGTAACTCCAATCACACCCTTTCCCACATACTGTATATTCCTGCCAACAAGACAAAGTATTTTCTAATCTCATTACTTTGCTCAGACATATGTAATTTCTCCACTACTCCATCGGCCTTGAATACTCTTCCTGAAACTGCCACTTTCTGCCTCAGTGTTATTCATTAATATGTATGGGCCAAAAATATTATGAATCTAAAGTAACATATTTACTGTACCTTAGGTGATGAATGTTAAAACATCTACACCTTGTGTGAGACTGAAACATTTGGAAGTCCAGATCAAGAATTTAAATATAGAAATGCATCCCCAGTCAGTAACACTAAACCTATTATGTAACATCATTAGTGTATTGCACTATACTTCTGAAATTCATTCCACAGCTGTCAATGATTGAATTTCAGAAACAGAATACAACATGCTGCTACATAGCTCACTTAGCACTACTGACAGGAGATGAATTTCTGGGCAAATAGGTTTAATTTTGCCACTGTGATATATACTTGAAGGGTGTACGTATCTCAACGAGAGCAATAATTTGCATTTACATGATGCTTTAGCATCAAATGTCCCAAGGTGCTTTATAGAGGTTTCCTTGAGGCAAATTTGACAGCCTTACAAAGCAAGGTGTAAGCACAGATTCTAGAAAAATATGGAAATTGAAGCCATATATGATCTTCAGGCAGAAGACTAAGAACCAGTATCAGATTTATTATTACTGACTTATATGACCTGAAAATCGTTGATTTGCAGCAGCAGTACTGTGTAAAGTGATAAAATTAGTATAAATTACAAAAATAAATAAATAGTGCAAAGAAAAGAAAAAATGAGATAGTGTTCATGGGTTCATGGACCGTTCAGAAATCTGATGGAGGAGGGGTAGGAGCTTTGCTATAGAGTTAAGTTCCAAAGAACATCTTTGAGGAGGGACAAGAAGTAGAGAAATTGAGAGAGGCAGTTTCTAGGAGGAGCTCAGCCACTCAAGGCATTGTTGCCAATGAAAGAATGATAGAAATCAGGATGTAAAACGTGTCAGATTTAGAGGAAAATACGTAGTAATTTAGAAAGCTGGAAGAGGTTACAGACATAGACTCTGAAGTACTTAAAAACAAGGTAATTCTTGGACCTAATGGTTCAAATTGATTGAAGAATTTTGTGCATTTGATTTTGAATATTTTTAGATTGTTAAGTTGGATAGGCCTGTTTCCTGAAACTGCTTTAAAACTCAAACCAATGAAATGGGAGAACCAACAATTTGGACAATTAATTCTGAGCTGCTGCAGAGACCTATTGAAACAGCAGAAAGTGATGAGGAGGTATTAAAATTGTCAAAGCAGGTGTTAGTAAACCAGGCTTACCAAACACAGTTATGGAAGGAAAGATTACAATGGACTGATGATCACAACAAATACTTCTGACATAGCAAGCAGGATATTAGCTGAAAGTTTGTGCAATTTTGTGTCGCTGTTTCACTTATCAACCAAGAGGCCTGATAAACTATTAGCTTTATTTAGGACAGAACATTGTACACAGAGGCCTGAGTAGCAATGCAGCAGTAATCAAAGACCATTGGACTCAGGGAAATCAAGTGGACGTGAAGCATTGTAAAGTTGTAACATCCTGCTGCTGATTTACACTAGTGGTGAAATAGATATTGCTGAAAACATACTCACTAGTTCCTTGAAATATTTTGGAACAACAATCTAGTTGACATAGTGGATATCTCAAGTGGTTAACTTGATAAATACCTATGAAAGCTGAGAGCCACGAATGTTGGCAAATTGTAATACTTTATTCAAAAAGTGCATTATGTCTGCAGATCACCCACATGGAGGTGGGAGGTATCAGCCTCTTCAATCATGTTGCATCCTTCTTTCTCAGGTAGCTATGGTGATATAGTAGACCTACAACTGTGTGTTGCACACTGGAAGGAAGCTGATGGTATATTCTGTATATATCATGTCATCAATAGCACAATTTTCTGTACTGGCTAGACCTTCACTGTCAACTGTATTGTTAGTGTAGTATCCAGTTCAATGTCTACATTGGTCTAACATCTATGGTTTACAGCCTTGCTTTGTAAAACTAAGCAAACTCACCTTAGTCGTGATTGCAATTATGGTTTCACGTAAGGTCAAGTAAAACTTTGCATATAAAATCATAAGATCATACAACAAAGGAGTCCATTTGAATTAGCATGCTTGGGTCAAATCTTTCAAAGAACTACTCAACTACTCCTGCATGAGCCTTGGAATTTGCCTCAGCTGTAATACTAGATCAGCGAAGACTAGTTAGACTCAAACTGTATCTTCTCCACAAAATGCACAGGAGTAATTCCCATTCAGCGGCAATTGAATGGACTCAGAAAGATTGATGTTGAATACACAAGAGACTGCAGATGCTGGAACCTGGAGCAACAAACAAGCTGCTGGAGGAACTCAGTGGGTTGAGCAGCATCTGTGGGAGGAAAGGAATTATTGACGTTTCGGGTCGAAATCCTGCATCAGGACCTGCATCAGGAAGATTGATGGTGACTCTTGTTCTCACTGTGCATGTGCTTTATCACAGGTGTGCAGGGATGGATATCCCAAAACGTTACTGGCAATACACATGCTAAAGCCGGCATAAGGGTTAAATTACACAAATTTTACTCAGAAGGTAATTCAAAGACATGAGTTCAAGTCCAACTGTGCTGGAGAATTTAAATTTAAATAACTAAATTAAGCTGATAGTATCAATGGTGACTATTATACTATTGGCTGTTGGTGTTGAAGAACCAGCTGATTCACTGTTGTCCCAAAGGGAAGGAAATCTGCTGGATGGCATGTGATTCTGGAGCCATCAATGTGCTTGATTCTTAACTACTATCCATAATGGCCGGGCAAGTACATTCATTCCAAAGGCAAAGTAGGAATGGAGAATAAATGCCAGTCTCTTAAATAAGATCGTTGGTGAAGCTGCAGAGAAGAGTGTAAAAGGCATTGACGGATCAATTGAATACTGATCAAGGAGTAAAACAAGCTTGAAAGTGGAGCAAAACCTTCAGGCGTTTGTATTACAATACATTGTGCCCTGTTTGGCAGAATATGCAGTACAGATAGAGATGTCAGTACTGTTTGAGTGACGAAGCCATTTCAAAGGTTGAAAGGGAGAACTTATTTATAAAGCCCTGCAGAAGCAGTTTGACTCATCTAGTACTTATGAAGGGAAATTTACAGAATCCTTTCATTAATCATACTATCATATCCTGAAGGAAAACAGGATAATAAATAAACTGCAGAAGTTGTCTGAGTCATTGTCATTTTGAAACATGAGTGAGAGACTTGATTATATCCCTAGGCTTAAAGAAAAATAGGCAGTTGGCCTAGTAGAAGACACTGGATAAAGTTGTCTCATTATGGTTACTGAAGACAATTATTGAACTATCTATTTACTGTATTGGCGTTCTCGATTGTCTTAATCACATCAATGAATCTTTATCTGTCAGAACCCTAATAATGCAAACATTATAATAAAGGCAATTAGATGATATATGGGTTAAGTGCGGCAGAGCAAACATAAGTACTATTTAATAAACATTTTATATTTTATACTAATTAGAGGACTGAAATTAAGCATTATTACAATGGATGTCAGCCATGTGGTGGCTTCTCCATATATTAACCATATTGCAATGGCAAAGCAAATGTTATACTGTCACTAGTGATCAATTAAATTGAAATTTCAAAGGAGAATACTTTATTGGTGTATCGGATTGGAAATTGTTTCTTTGTGTCTTTCTTAATCTAACGAAATCTATGGGACTATGAAACAATTCCTTCAGAAGATGATACTATACGGCTGATCAAATCAAAGAAGCTAGAAGAGAAAAGGTAGAAATAAAAAATATAATAGGCTACATATAGAGAGTGGTGTATACTGACCAAATTGTTAAAAAACAGTTTAAAATTACTTGTTAAGTTAAAAGTACTCATACAAATTGGACACTGTGTAAAGCCATTTGAAAGTTGAATGAGCACTTAGTGGAAGGTAATTTGGTGAGGTAGAAAAAGTCTAAGCTTTTTAAGTTGATAAGGCTACAAGAGGAGGATAATTAACCTCCTAATCTTTGAGTAAACCTTTATTAAAGCATTATAAATACCCCAGATGATTCTGCTTTCGAAACAATGCATAATAAATGCTAGTTGTGTAAAGCATTGTAGAGGATAAAAAAATCCTCCAATGCTTCATACTTGCTGAAAAAATATAGTGCTGCAAAAAACACAGAAGATATTACAGACTGAATGGCAGGCATAAATACAATGGTGAGCTGAAGAAAGGCAAGATCATATTTGTAAACAGACCAGTGATGTTCAACAAAGGATTTCGACAATCTAAGTCAATGATCAATGGAGTATCCTAGTCTGGAGTAAATACAAATCACTATCCCCTACACAAAAGGTATTTGGTATCCAACTGTGGGAAGAAGCTAATGGACAGAGGTTGCACCCATCATGGTTGGAGAGACAATTGAAAACTGAGCCAAGTGGGAAGGTATGAGCATAAATATTGGTGAGGAATACTCAGTCCAAAACCAGAGAGTTCGGCAGCCTTCCAATACAAAAGCAAAACTGCTGAGTTATTTGGAGGTGAAATCATTCCATGCCAGTAGTGTGAAAGTGGTTCATCAAAAATTGACTTCAATGGAAGTGAAAATTGACCACAGTGTAAATGGCTATCATTTCAGAGTGTGTGCTATTTTACACTCCTGTTGTAGACTAACTTCATTCCTTGAGAGATAGATACAGTAATTCAGTGCTGTTTGTGAATGATTTGATGTTATAAATGTGGAGCATAAGTGAGGAATGAAAGAAAAGGGGGAAGATCTCCAAAAGGATAATATCAAAGAGTCATGGCCTATATCAGACTTAAGTCTCATAATACAATCACAGTCAAGAAGGAAAGAGAGTCAGATGATTAACTCTTGGCTATCAGCAAATATTGGTCTATTCACAATAAAGGCACCATCCTAGATGGCAACGGTGCACTTAGAACTAGAGGTAATTTTCCAAATTCATTCTGACACACTCCTTCAGAACTGCTCTAAGCAAATGGTTTGCTACATATTTGAGGCAAAAGTGAATAGTATTTGAGCTAAGTAGAGAAACTTAAGAATGCAAAGGTGCAACATGGTTCTTATGAAATAAGTGATTATGGAAGGTCAATTTCAAAAATAGTATCAAGAAGGACAAGCACAGAATCAGTGTTCAAAATGACAGGTATATTAGTTTTCCTGTCCAGCCAAACAATCTGGCAGAATCAGACCATGCCAGTGTTTAGCCTCCACAGAACAAGATTGAGGTGAAATATTTTCTACCCACAGCTGAATTTTTCTGTCTAAACCTCTCTCAATTTAAACATAAGAGTAAATCTATCTCATTCTCCTTTGAAGGTTCTCAAGCCTTGCCCCTAGTGCTTACACCACAAAATAACAATTGTGTTGAAACATTATCAAAATATTTTTATCTTCCAAGTTCTTAATTTTCAAGTTTACTTTGCTTCCAAATTTGAGTTAGTGTAAATAAACTTGCACATGTTTTAGCACCTGCTTTAAGACAAACTTTAGTACCTGTTACATTGAAATACTTTCAATTTTTCATGTGTCCCTAAAAAGGCAAAAGATTCCAATTAAACATCATTAATGGGTTTGGGATAGAACATGCAACATGGCAATTGATATATTGGGAATATAAACGAGCAGAACCACCATTACCATTCTGCCTAGAGGCAGAAGTCAGGAGTGTGATGTAATCCTCTCCACCTACTTGATGAGTGCAGGCACAACAACTCTCAAGAAGTTCAACACTATCCAGGAGAAATCTTCCTACTTTATTGGCTCACCATCAACCACCCTAAACATTCATTCCCTACACTACCAGTGCACAGTGGCTGCAGTGTATACCATCTTTCAAAAGCATTGCAGTTACTCAGCAAGATTACTGCAACAACAAGTCCCAAACCCATGGCCATTACCATCAAAGGGTAGCAGGGCAAATGGGAACACAACTAATTGCAGGTTCCCTCCACGTTGCATGACATCCTGATTTGGAAATATATCCTTGGTTCTTTAGCATTGCTGGATCTAAAAGAATTTGGAACTCCCCACCCAATAGCACTGTGGGAATACCTTCTGTGGAAGAACTGCAGAGTTCAAGAAGGTCAATCACCGCCATTTTCTCAAGCCAGTTAGGGATGGACGACGAATGCTGGTGGTGTCCAGATTCCAGAAAACAAATAAAGTTAAATTGGTTGGGGTGAAGTCAATTGAAGCAAACTCTGTTTTTCCTCCTCTTTTTTTCAAATTGTTTCTTTTTTCATTTCTGTCCCTAACTTAAAATTTTAAAAATAATTGTTACCTTGGCAAATTTGGTCTGCACTTTGACACAGGTGTTCCTTCAATTCTTTCCACCACTCCCTCTCTCCACAATTTAACATATTTGTTTTCTCACTTTTGTGGTTCTGATGGTCAGACACGTGGACTCTGATCCTCTCTGCACTGACCAGCTAAGTGTGTCCAGCATTTGCCATTTTTGTGGAAAAGGAAATCAAGTTGGCTTCTCCTGGTTTTGGTTCCCTTGCTTCCTGCTGCAGTCTGGTAACTCTGCTTGGGACTCACCAGTTAGGTTTTCGGCAATGATAATAAACCCATCCTTTGCGACGGACATTGCAGTTTCTGCCCCTGCCCCACCCCCATCGAGTATCCAATTTCCCACCCCATCCACACAGATTACATTATGTGCCCTTGCTCAGTGTCACTCAATGAGGGAAAGAAGTGGGTGGTAATCAACAGGAGGCTTGTAGGCCCATGTTTAATCCGATGGTATGGCATTCATGGGGTTTGAATCGATCTTGAGAATTCCCTGTGTCATTCCTTCACCATCGTGCCAGCACCTCTGTTGGATCTTGCCTACCATCATAGTGATGGTGGAGCTCTGGGTCATCAGTTCAGCATCTCCCTCAGTTAACCATTACCATCAATCCAAGGGAACCCATTCAGCTCCAATGAGAAGAATGCCAAGACAGACCAGGAGCAGCTCAAGGTCAACCTAAAAACAGGGTGTGGACATAATGAATGACCAACACAGCAAGCAGCATGCTACTGGCAGGACTCAGCAAACATATGATCAACAAATCAGATCAAAGCTCTGCAGTTCTGCCACATCCTATCACAATTAATAGTGGACAGTAAAGGAACTAACAGGAGACATGACTCTATGCCCATGACGATGTCAAACTGTTACTGGACCAGTCTTTCAGGATAGCTCTCTCAGTCTAGCCTTCAGTCCATCTTCATGGTGCATTGCTTCAGGATGGCTAGCAGTATCATCAAAGATGTCTGCCACCCTGGCCATTCCCTTTTCTCTCTTCCACCTTCTGAGAGAAGATACAGGAGCTTGAAAGCCCAGACATCCAGACTTAAGAACAGCTTCCTCCCCACTCCTATCAGACTTCTGAACTAATCACCTCTTTCACACCCCTCACCTGTGGTCCTGCACCAGTCTTATACTCTTAACTCTACCTCTCTCAGTTATTATGCTATTGTCACTTTAGTCTTTATTTTCACCGCTTCAGATTGCACTAGAATTCTTGCACCACTCTGCTGTTTTGTGCTTGTCATTTTATTTATTGTATTTCTTATTACCATGTATACTGTTTACTCTGTGAGCTTCATGCGAACAAGGAATTTCATTGCACCATGGTGTATATGACAATAAACTAATCTAATCTCATCCAATCATGGATGTTCACAAGGGGTACTTTGTAGGATCAGCTGGGCTATGTGTGTCCTTGACATTTCTAAATCTGATGCCAAGCCTAATACTAGAAGGACTGCGAAGTTTAATTCTTTATTAGTTCGATTTTGCTTTTGAAATCCAAACAATTTATAAAATCAAGTGACACTCTACTAAAATTTAGCCTACACCACTGGCAGAAACATGGCATTTGTAGTGCCTGTTACTTTAAGAACTGAACATACCATGAGGTATGGATTTTGGTGCATAATTGTATCAGACACCAACATCAGTTGAGAGTTTTCTGCCTTCAGTAAAGAGTCATAGAGATATATGCGGCAAGGAAATAAGCTCTTTGGTCCACTGAATCTGTGCCAACCATCACGCACCTATAATCCTACACTCATCCCATTTTTAGTGCTCTCCACATTCCTATCAACTCCTCCCTGATTCTACCACCCACCTACACACTAGGGGAAATTTATAGCAGCCAATTAACCTACCAGCTCACACATCTTGTAGATGTAGGGGGGAAACTGGAATACCGAGAGGAAACCTACATTGTCACAGGGAGAATGTGCAAACTCCACACAGGCAGCACCGGAGTCAAGATTGAACCCAGGTCACTGTAGCTCTGAGGCAGCAGCTGTTGCTAGCTCTATCTCTGTTATTTGTCTTAGTAAGTGGCAGCACTGAACAGTGTATAGACACTACAGTATTTGTATTATTTATGAAATGTGAAAATGTGCCTAGCTAATTAGAGTAAGGAATCACCAAGATGCTTTTAATCAAGATATTAATATTTTATTGAAGTAAATTTGGAACACAAGAAACAGCACAGAATATAAACTAAAGACTTGGACTACTTCCTGATTTATCTACTTTATCTTTTTAATGTTGTAAAGTAACTTGCCCTTTTGATCTGAACCTGCCCTGCTGATAATACTTCTGCTGCGGTTTTGAGCCATATGGCTATAATGTGTAATAAAAGTAACATCAATGCTGTGACACTGTCTCTGCGTGTACCATTTAGTATGGGAAAAGTGCAATTCCTACAGTATTTTTAATCCCATCACAAACCCCTTGAAGAATCTTTAATGTTCAGGTAATAACATTCAAGACATATCAACGCATATTGACAGTGATTGCGCTAGTCCTGGTCAATGTAGGTTACTATCTGGCTGGTTGATAGAGTCATGTCACATATGATACATGCAGATTTTGCCAGCACATGTACAATCAATTTTAAAATCTTTCTTGGAAGTTGTTTCATTGAATTTTTTTAACATTTACCACTGAGAGGCAAATGGAATTTGAAGTCAGGAGCACGTATAACACCAACTCTGCCAGTCAGCCAAGTAGTAAGCTGCCTTGAACATAGAACATAGAACAGTACAGCACAGGAATAAGCCCTTCGGCCCACAATGTCTTTGCTAACCGTTATGTCAATCTAAATGAATCCCATCTGCCTACGCATGGTCCATATCCCTCCAATCCCTGGCTGTTCATGTGCCTGTCTCAATGCCTCTTGAATGTTGCTATTTCCACCACTGACAGTGTGTACCAGGCACCTACCACTCACTGTGTAAAAAACTTACCTCATAAATCTACTTTAAACTTTCCTCTTCTGACCTTAAAGCTATGCCTTCCAGTATTTGATATTTCCACCCTGGGAAACGGACTCTATCTACTCTATGCCTCTCATTATTTTTATATATTTCTAGGTTACTCCTCAGCCTCTGATGCTCCAAAGAAAATGATCCAAGTATGTCTTACCACCCCTTACAGCTAATACTCTCTAATCCGGGCAATATCCTGGTGAATGTCTTCTGCACTCTCTTCAAAGTCTCCACATCCTTCCTGTAATACAATGGCCAGAACAGTACACAATACTCCAAATGCGGACTAACTAAAGCTTTATACAGTGGCAACATGACTACCTGGCTTTTATACTTAACACCCTGAGCAACAAAGGCAAGTATGCTGTAAGCTTTCTTTACCATCCAATTTACTTGTGAATAATGAATCAGGTTTATTATCACTGACAAATGTTATGAAATTTGTTGTTTTGCGGCAGCAGTACAGTGTAAAACATAAAAATTACTGTAAGTTACAAAAATAAATAAATAGTACAAAAGAGGAACAGCAAGGCAATGTTCATGGTTCATGGATCATACAGAAATCTGACTGTGGAGGGGAAGAAGCTGTTCCTAAAACATTGAGTGTGGGTCTTCAGGCTCCTGTACCTCCTCCCCGATGGCAGTAATGTGAAGAGGGCATGTGTCAGACGGCGTGGGTCCTTGAGGCACTGCCTCTTGAAGATGTCCTCACTGGCAGGGTGGGTTATGCCTGTGATGGAGTTGGCTGAGTCTATAACCCTCTGCCGCCTCGTTCGATCCTGTGCATTCGAGGCTTCATACCAGGTGGTGCTGCAACCAGTCAGAATGCTCTTCATCGTACATCTGTAGAAATTTGCAAGAGTCTTTGGTGACATACCAAATCTCCTCAAACTCTGCATGAAATAGAGCCACATGCCTTCTTCATAATTGCATCAATGTGTTGGGCCCAGGATAGATCCACTGAAATGTTGACACCCAGGAACTTGAAGCTGCTCACTCTTTCCACCGCTGACCGCTCAATGAGGTTTGGTGTGTGTTCTCCTGACTTCCCCTTCCTGAAGTCCACAATCAATTTCCTGGTCTTGCTGATGTTGAGTGCAAGGTTGTTGTTGCGACACCACACAACCAGCCAATCTACCTCACTCCCGTATGCCTCCTCGTCTTCATTTGAGATTCTGCCAAGAACAGTGGTGTCAACGGCGAATTTATAGATGGTGTTTGAACTGTGCTTAGCCACACAGTCACGAGTGTATAGAGAGTAGAGCAGTGGACTCTACTCTCTATACACTCCTTGATGCATGCCTGTGTTGATTGTCAGAAACAACAGAGGTCCCAGCACAGATACTTGCGGAACACCACTGATCACAGATCTCCAGTCAGAATAACGTCCCTCCACCACTACCCTCTGTCTTCTATGGCCAAGCCAATTTTGTATCCAATCTACCAAGTCTCCATGGATCCACTATGTCTTAATCTTCTGGATCAGCCTACCTTGTCAAATGCTTCACTAAAGTCTGTATATACAACATCCACTACCCTACCCTCAGCAATCATCTTTGTCACATTCCTCAAAAAACTTGGACTAGCATAATCATTGTCAATATACATAGATGTGTCTTGCATATTGTCCAGTGCAATAGATGTGGGGATCTTTTGCAAGAGCACACTGAATGCCCTTCTCCTAATTGGACTGGAGAAGGTGGTGGTGGGCTTTCTTCTCGAAACAATGCAGTCTGCAAAGTAAAGGTGGCCTCACAGTGCAATTAAGATACATTGAAACAGGATTCAACAAGTTAAATTGATGTTGCAATAGTGCATTTGGAAGACACCGAGAGAGACTGAAGCATAATCTTGTTTGCAATCTGCAACATATTTATTGACAGTGAGGAATGGAAGTAATAATTTAGAATCTAAAGCTGCAAAAGTCACAAGCTAAAGAAGAAGGAAAAGTTTGTTCTTGGTCCTCTCCCAGTTTTTTCTTCAAAAACAAAACAGTATATGTTTCCTAGCACCAGACTTCATAATTTTTGTACAGTATTGTGGAAATGCAGCATTACTTCATAATATGTTATGGGGTAGCCACATCCCTTCCAGACATGGTTCAGTGATGTTGATGAGACCTAACATTTCAGACTGATATGGAGACCAATATTCAAATAGAGCTGTCTGAGGACAGAAAATCGCTACAAGCTGGCTATGGTTTATCTGACATCAGGCGCCTCTGGCGTAACTTTAAGTGTACACTCCCATCACAATCAATGAAGCTGCTCTACTGTGCAAATGAGCTGCCCTTGAAACTTACATCATGGGTTTCAGGAAAAATCAGAAAACCAAGAACCCATAAAATTTTATGTGTCCATAAAATCAATATTACTGTATAATTCTTTCATAAAGAATTCTAGTAAGTTGTACTCCTTTCATCCTTCCTTTGCTGTATTTGTCACCTATATAAGGCTACGGCAATGAAACCAACCCTGGGTTTAACTTTTACCTGCCTCATCAGATATTGTGCTAAAAACATTGATAATTTATTTGTACTTATCAAACTGAAATGCTTCAGGTTGTACAACAAAATCCAATGGCACTCTCGCCATTGAGATTTGAACATTCTTTATTCAAGTTATTGGATGGCCAAAATGAAGAGTAACCTCCCTCCACTAGATCCCATCCATGCACCAAGCTGAGAAGTGTCACAATGATGTGCATAATTCACATCCCATGCCTCTGTGCCTGTTTGACTGAAACTCTCAATCATTTTTGGACTATTTTGAAGCCACGCATTGACTTTCTTTTTGTGTGAAGTTTACATAAACGCATACTATTTACCTTAAAACAATCCAAGGTTATATGAGAAATCTGACCCAGGACAGAGAAAATGACATACTATAAATAAATTCCAGTGAACAGGATTCTACACCATGGTAACAATCCATTCAGCCCAACTGTTCAAGCTCTCCACTCACTTCTTCTTGTCCAAGCCTGTCCGAATACCTTATCCTTTTATTTCCCTTGTGCTTATTCAGCTTCCCCTAAATGCATTCATTTTACATGCCTCCCCAACTTATTGTGGTGATGGGTTCCAGCTTCTAACCACCATTTGGGTCAACAGGTCTCTTTTTATTTAACCATTAAATGTATTATATTTGCAGCCCATCAGCTGCTTCTCTACTTCCACCTCATCAAATACTTAGAGAATCATAAAGCTCTCCACTAAGTCAACCCTCAGTCTTTACTGGAGCAAAGAGTCCCATCATGTTCAGCCTTGCCTAATAAATATACATTCCCAGGTCTGGCATTATTTGTGTGATTCTCTTTGGACAATATCTAGTGCCTCTATATCCATTTTATAATATGGAGACCAGGTCTATGCACTAAATCCCATGCATAGTCTAAATACAATTAAGATATCTTTAAAATAATTTCCTAGCTTTTCAGTCCTATTCTACTAGAAGTGAACTCTGGAATTTTATTTGCTTTTAATATGCCAGAACTTACATGAAGTCAATATCATAGCAATAAATAGCCACAATAATCTTACTAAAGCTGCACCACAAATATCTATATCAAAAATGACTTGCAAATTACACAGCCATCCTGCAAACTAATTCATGTTGTCTTGTATTGTGTTGCAATCTTCTTCAGTTTTTACTGTACCTCAATGTGTTATCTCCTTGAAACTTTAACACTGGTTCCTGAGTCTAAATCATTGTGTGAATTCTGAACAATAACATTCCGAACAATGATGCTCATTGAAAGAAACGTGCTGCCTTTCAATAATACCCACAACCACCCTATTCACTCTGTTATTCTTTTGTTCCATACCTAATTGTGCATTTTATTACTTGGCCCCTGATTCCACATGCTTTAACTTGGGTCATGAATCTGCCATATGGAACCTCAACAAAGACCTTTTCAAAATCCAAATATGTTACTTTTATTGTATTATTGTTTCTTCTACCTCTTGAAAGTAAGTTTGAAGTGTGGTGACTCTTGTAATGTAGGAAGTGCAATAGACAACTTGCGCACAGCAAACTACCACAGCTAGTAATGTGATAATGCCTGATAACTGAGGTGTGAGTATGGCCAGCAAACCAGATTTATCTCTCCTGCGTTTCTGTGAAGTCATGCCATTGAATCTTTGCATCAACCTGTAAGAAGACTTCAATGTTTTATCTGAACAATAGCATCTCTGATGATACAGCACTTTCTTGGTACTGCAATTGAGTGTCAGATTTTGAATACTCAAGTACCTGGAGGGAGAGTCAAACCCACAGTTGAACCCACTGATTCTGAATGCTGCTGTTCTGAGACATAGCTGGAACAGAGTGGAATAGCTAAAGAGAGAGTCATAAAGGATGAAACAGACCCTTTGGCCCACTGAGTCCATGCTGACCACTAAACAGCCACTTACAACAATCCTTCATTAATCCCATTTTTTATTCCCCCCACATTCCTATCAATTTCCCTCAGATTCTAACCAAACCACCACCCCCCACCACCCCAACACACTGAGGAGTAATTTACAGTGGCCAATTATCCTACTGACCCACAAGTCTTTGGAATATGGGAGGGAGTCTGAGCACTTGGGGAGAATCCACAGGGTCATAGGGAGAATATTCAAACTCCACTCAGACTGCACCTGAGGTCAGGATTGAACCTGGGGTCTCAGGCGCTGTGAGGCAGTGACTCTATTAGCAGTTAGCTGTTACTGAAATGTATCAGAGTCAAATAACTGTAAGAGTATCTTTGTCAACTGCAAAGTATATGGAAAGGTACAGGCTATCCCCTGGTTACCAGCGGGTTCCATATTTATAGATGTCCATAAGTCAATTTTGTCCATAAATTGGGAAAGCACTGGATGCGGTAAGCAAACCTCCAAAGTATTGTAATGAATGATGTGGATGAAGGCCAATTAAAATGAACATTTATTTAACGTCTTCCCCTGTCTAGTTACAATGGTATAGAATCAGAATGTCCCATGTTCAATGGTTGGTCTCGATGGGCTGTTCCATTTTTTAATACAGTATTGTTGCACAAGCATCAATGGAAGCAACTGCTTGTCAATTTCCGAAGCAATTCGCTTAGGTAGCCTCCTGCAGTGAAACTGGCAGCCTGTGTTCTTAAGAGACAATGGTGTCTGGTTACTGCAGGGGGGTTACATGTCAATAGGTCTTTTATTCAACACTGGTTCTTGTTTGAATTTAGTAATATTTAGGGGAGCTCATTCATATGTACAAGTATCCATAAGATGGGCATTCGTAAACCATGGAGGGCCTGTATATGGAAACAACACTACCTCAAAATTCTTTGGCGTCTATGGAAGGCTGAGTAATGCATTATTGAGGGTGCATCACAGCAAAATTCAGTGGTACACTAGGTCCAAGGCATCGTGCAATAGAACAGGCCTTGCATCTTAACATGCTGAAAGCCCTTCCCTTCATTCAATGGTAATACTGGAGGAATATAGGTGGATTGTGGGTCATGATGCCAGATCACATGGTGGGTGGGGGGGGTGGTCGTGGGGGATAGGGAATTAAGTGGAGAGTAGGTATAGGCATCAGTCAGGGAGATGGATGATCCAGAGTCAAATTGGGATATCAGAGTGAGAGAGGTTGTGACTGACTGATGTGCTGGTTGTTCAGGGTCGCCATGGGCTTGGGGATGTGGGATTCACAACTGCAGTGGGGTATGTCTCTCCAAGGGAGCAAGTTTATAACTTATCATGTGTTCAATTTAACATGAACCTACCTGAAGTTGGTCCCCAGTGCCAGACTCAGAAATGTCCTCTTTAAATTACAATGAAACAACTTCACATTCCTTGTGAAGTCCTGCATCTTCATGACTGGCTACTGAAAAAAGGATGCCCAGATGTGCACCTTTTCACATGTCCAGGCACCTCTGTGGATTGGCACAGAATATTCTATTCTAACAGAGGATCTAGAAGAAAAATTGGGAACTTCATCACCCATGCAGTACATCCATAATTTCTGTTACTAATCCTTTGTTTTTAGAATTCAATCCTGCAACATACATAAGAGTAACACTGTACAGTGAAATTTCTCAGCCACTGACCTAAATTTCAATGGATCACAATCTTAGCATTTACCCCAGTCATTCAAAGCACTGACTGCAATAGAGTGAACAGGAAAAACAGCTCATTTGTATTACAGCAACAAATAACTGTACCATTACAGATTCAACAGTCCCTGTTCTCCTCCGTTGTTAGTAAGCCATTGCCAGATCTGGAGAGTGGGTGATTACCAGTGATTCTTTTGTACATAAGTAATTATTCCCTCCTCATCTCATCCCATCCAGTTCTTTTTATTATTAAAGCTTCTTTTTTGGGGAACCTCTGCAGCCTTAGCCACAGGCCCATCATGTGTATATTTGTTACATAAAAACTAGAAAAACTCTTGTAACAATCTCAATCACTTTCTACAAACTAGTTAAAACCTTGTGGCATTTATCTGTTGTTGTATCTTCAATTGTTGGCCTTTGGCTTCTATCCTTTCCCATAGTGCAGAAAGATCAGGGAATATTTGATGACCCTATTTCACATTATTCTATCTCAATAATATCAAAAATATTTACTCAACTTCTCAAAGCTCAGGGTCAAAAATCCTTTTCACTTTGTAAACAATGTACAATTTTACAACCATGCACCATTTTCAGCTATTACTGCAGTTTGGCACACAGTCATCACGAGAGCTATTTCTACTGCTGTGTAGTTCATACTCAGCCCCGCTGGGACTCCTCCAATGACACATCAGCTCAATAATCAACATCTATCAAAGTGATTTTTGCACGCAGATCGTCAATTTCACTTGTCACCTCACCTCTGTTGTCCTGATAACTGAATGTTCTGCAGACTTATTATGATGTTTCTCTTCATTGTGTTTCTGACTTGCTAGCAAAAGAGCACTGACATCCATCAGGAATCAGAACTGGTCCTGATTTATGATAAAATCTGGCCGGCTTCTTATTCTGAAACTTGGCCACTTCATTATTGATAGCCCATAATCTCTCAATATCCTTCCTGTCAATCACCCTCAGAACTCTATACATTTCAATAAGATCACCGATTGCTCTTCTAACTTCCAATGAATTTAGGCCCAAGTTTCTCAATCTTTCTTCATAAATCAGTCCTTTTATTCCAGAAGTTAACATGGTGAACCTCTGCTCTGCCTCCAATATGAGTAAATGCTTCCTTAAATCTGAGACTGAATCTGTACACAGTACTCCAGTACGGTCTCACCGGTGCCCTATAAAGTTGCATCAAGGTCTCCCTACTTTGACTTCCATACTCCCTGCAATAAAAAAAAGATGCTGGAGGAACTCAGCAGGTCAGGCAGCATATGTGGAGGGAAATGGACAGTCGACGTTTCAGGTCGAGACCCACTCCAGACTCCAGCATCTGTAGTCTATTGTGTCTTCCTTGTAATAAAGGTCAACATTTCATTAGCCTTACTAATTATTTGTTGTCTGAGTTGAGTGCTCTCTCAACGTTACTTGTGGGCCGAGGGAAGCAGTCATGTGTCCCCCATCTGATCCTAACCATACTTGTCCAGTGACCAGACCCCACCCCTCCTTCCGCCCATGAGCAATTCTCCCCACAATCAACCCCCTGAGATCACTGACATGCCAGCACACCCTGGTTATCACTAATTTTCTCCTACTCAGACCCGCATCTCTCAGTCTCTCTCTGTCAGTCTCTATCAGTCTCTCTCTAAATTTCCCATCCCCAAATGTGCTCTGAAACCCTACAATTATTTTCAGCTTCTCCGTCCAGTGCTATACCTATTCTCTCCCATCATCGGCTTTCCCTTAGGCAATGCCATCTGACCTTGTCCCAACTGTAGCTCTTCCTCAGGAATCTCTACTTGAGAGAAAGGCAATCTCATCAATCAGGATCTTCCTGGGAGAGAAGATGCTTAATAAGAGCACAACATTTGAGTAAATCTGGCAACTGGTTCATTTCTTTTAACATTGGCACATTCTTTTTTGTATTTTCTGTGGAAAATATAAATCAAACTACCATCAAACACACTAGCACTACACATGCCATTATTTGACTCTGATACACTTGTGTTGTGTTTGAGGATTTTTGAAAAATCTCCTCAAAAAAATGAAGTTTGAAATAAGTCACTTTTAATTATGAACTTTTAAAAGCAATAGTTTAACAAAATAACACTTGGTTGAAAGTTATTGAAATGCTAAAAAAAGATTGATAGTTTGCTTAAGTACTCACAAAACAGTCTCTTATTGGAAAACAGACCTTGATCTGCCAATGAAGTGGGTTTAAGATGCTGTTACCAATAAAAGGTCAATTATTGACATTGAACATAGATGTTGGACCTACAGGAAATATAAAACCCTTCCAGAGAGTAAATTGGCAAAACTGGCAAAGGAGGAAGGATTCAGAAAAGAAGGTGAAAAAATAAATACTGCTTCTGAATCTTAACCAAATATAAATCACCATGGTGTAGCGGTTGCTACCGCGGAATGAACACAAGACACTAGTCGTAGAGTTTCAGAACAGAACTGGTTTATTTTCCCGCCTTGCGCGGGCCTTTTAAGAGAGCCTGTTCCCGCCCACTCAAAACAGCAATGACGTATATGCCACATCATCAAACCTTTCCCGTGTGCGGGTTCTCCCTGTCGCTCGGGGAAGACGAAGGCCCACTGCCATCTTGGGCCTCACCGCTTCAACGACGCACGACCCGACCGCCGAGCCGGTTCGCTTGCTCGGACGGTGAGTCGCTACAATGGAAAGAAGAACTAAAAAATATACAATTGCTATAATAGATTTAGAAGAAGCATAAAAAAGTAGCTTCCATCTTAAACAAATGACAAGAGAATAAAATGATAAATATTATAGCAACAAACAAAATGCTGGAGGAACTCAGTAAGTCTATGGAGGGAAATGGACCGTCGATGTTTCAGGTTGAGGCCCTTCAACTGGATTGAACTATAGAGGGGAGGTAGCCAGCATAAAGAAGTGAGGGGAAAGGGCGGAGCAAGAGCTGACAAGTGATAGATGGATCCAGGTGAGGAGGAGTGATAGGCAGATGGAGGAGGGAAGAGTGGAAGTAGTGACAGAGGCTGGGAGGTAATAGGTGGAGGCAACAAAGGGCTGCAGAGTAGAATCTAATTGGAAGGTGAAGCATGGAGCCAAATAAGGGAGGTGGGGTGGGCAAATGGAAACTATTATATATCTGAGGCATACATTTTCATAACCTGGTGCAAATATTTTTAACTTGCATTAGTCATGGCATCCTGCTCAAATAGTTTTGTTCATTTTGCTAGTTTGCAAACCATTGGAATAATTATGCTCCCATGAGATGCCGTTGGTTTTGTGTGAGAATTGTAACTCCTCCTCAAGCACCCGAATGTATAATAAGCTAGGAACTACCAGCCAAATCTGGTGGCTCATGGATCAAATAGTTCACTCAATCCATTTCCTTCCAGTTGAGTTGATCAAGTATTGAGAAGTAGTCAGTGATTCTACCAGGAGACAAGGAGTTGCCTGCTTTGCTGGCAGTAGTAAGGCCAGATTGAATCTGAATTTCCTGTCATCATTGAGTAATGATGATTGAGACCTTCAGTTCAATAATCTTCCAGCTATTCCCCACTTCTCATTATATGTCAAATTGATTCTTATTAGTTAGAAACATTAACAGGTAGTATATGTGCATTTACCAGCCAGAGAAATATCATCTGTGAAAAGTAGTGGCAGAGCCTCACTAGCATTTTAGAGCTCTGCCTCTCAACCAACATCCAGCCAAATGGGGAGGAAAAATCAACAGCAGGAGACTAGAAACAAAGATATCTGGGGACAATTCGCAGCATTAGGGAGTGGGAGTGAGCACAGCAATCAGGAGTCGTGGGGTGGAGGGTCAGTTGTTAGACAGGGTTAATCAGCAGCTGGGAGAGCTAATGAGAGGCTGGAACTCATGTAGCAGGAAGGTGGTGAAGGGATCGCACCATGTCATTTCATCGCAGAAAGAGACATTACCTTAAGAAGCTGACAGTCCTGGTTCATTTCACTACATGTTTGTCAATGCTGAGAAAGACATGCAGCAAACATAACTTAAATCAGCCTCCCAATTACACTGTGTCATCCTCCTTTAAATATTTTAATAAGAGCCCCCTGTCTGCCTGGCTGGACTCTCACACATAGCAACAACACGCACACAGTGGGTTGGGACTGCATGCTGCTCATTTCATAATTTAACATCAGTAGCTCCCCAAACGCTCCTGAGCCCTCAACCTACACCAAACCCATCACCCTCATGCCTTCTCCTGCCTGTTTGGAAGGCTAATATCAAGGCCTTTTAGTCTACCTGTAATCATGTAGCTGTGAGCTCAGTTGTAGTAAAGTTATAATGTCCATTTTACAGCTGTGACTGTCACTGTAAGCTCAAAACAATTTCTGACAATTAAGATTTTTTCAATCCAAGATTCAAACATTTTAAATGGCTTATAAAATAATCTTCTGCAGTATTCTGAGTATATATTTTGCAAGGGAAGACTGCCCTAATCTACTGGCCCACTGGCAAAATTATTATACAAGCCATCTCCAGGTAATGAATGGGTTCCGTTTTTACAGATGTCCTTAAGTCGATTTTGTTAGCAAGTCAGAAAATACACAAAAACAACTTGATATGGTAACCATACTTCCATTGTACTATAACGAATGGTATCAAAAGCACATAAGGGTGATAAGTAACTATTACTAAAAGTGCAGAGAAAGAAGAAATTAGTTTTGCTGTTCATAGGAATGAACGTATGTACGTAAGTCGGAATTTTTAATTTAATAATATTATGGGAGCTCGTCCACATGTAGGGGGTGTCCATAAGTCAAGCGTTTGTAACCCATGGATGGCCAGTAGACTTGTGCACCCTTTGTTGCTTTAGTTTATTGGGAGTGTAGACCATTAGCCATCAGCAGCTCGCATGTATTTTTATTGAATTTTGACAAAGTGATTTGGGGGTCATTAATAATGTACAACTGGCAGCAATGTTTTGTAAATACCAGTGTTATTGAAAAAGTCAACACTGTCCAGTGGCATTTATGGCTAAGTCATATGCTAGGTGACCTTCTGCTGATCTCCAGCACACATAGTTTTTTTTTAATAATTCATCTGTGGGATGTGAATGTTGAGGACACGGCTGGCATTTATTGCCTGTCTCTAAGTCCCTTTGAGCCAAGTGGCTCACAAGGCCAATTCAGAAGACAGTTCAGTGGCAAGTTCAATGCTGTGGACCTGGAATCACATTGAAGCCAGACCAGGTAAGAATGTCAGTTTCCCTTCTTTAAAAGACGTAAGTGAATCAATTTAATTTACATAACTTTATTTATTGTCTTGTTAGATCCACCAGGCATTTATGCCATGCCTCAGATATCAAATACTTCTATTTTTTATAAATTTCAGCAAATTCCCATCTTTTAGATCTTTTGTATCTGTAAGACTAGATAATTTTCCTTCTCTTTGCTGCATTTTAAAAGTAATAGATTATTTTTTCACAACATTGATCTTTCTTCCACTCTTGTTCCAGCCGTGCAATGTATTGGTAAAACTCTACTTAATATTGCATGTCATCCTTGTTTTATTATTTCTCGATACTCTCTTCTTTACATGACAAATTATTAAACTGTGATCATATATCTTTGTGTCGTAAAACACATTGAAGTCAAGTAGTTTTAAAATGCAATCCCTATCATAATATAGAAAATGCAACAGCCAATATGTGCACAGAAAGCTCCCAGAAATAGCAGTGTGAAAATATCCAGATTCTTAAGTGTTGGCTGAGAGATTAATATTGGCTAAGACACTGAAGCACTTATTTCTTAAGTGCCATATTTTTCTGACTCCCAATGAAGAATGCAATAATGTGAAGGACAGCTGATGATAGAAAATAAATTTTCATTTGTTCTGGCTTGATTTAATGCTACATTCTTTATAAATGAAGGTTTTCTTCACAAAACCCTGCCCAGTTATAAAGAATGCTATAGAACTCTTTCTCGTGGTTTAGTGCACACGTTGTGCCATTGGAAGCTGTTATCTTCCACAAATGGGTCGGGATAGTGACAGAAACAGCAGGAAAGTGCAACAGTGAGGAGAATTCTGGAGACGTCTCCCAGCTTCTCCCAACACCCACTTCATGGCAGCTTCTTGTGGCCCTTTACCATATTCTGCATGTTAATATCGGGGTGGGGGTAGGAACGATTGAGGTTGGGGATTCCCACTTCATTTCTCAATCGCCTGACCTTTGTATCACTGCTCCAAGACCTCATGGAATGCTGAGTCAGCAACCCTGAGTGGGTGGCAGAAGAGCTTCAAAATTCTTTTATTACGGAGCAAGAGAGACTCATGGAGACCCTGTTTCCCTTCAGTGCTGTTCCTGTTTGCCTTTATATATTCTCGTCTACTTCAGGTGACATTCCAGCACCCAGACAGGCAAGGGAGGAGAAAGATCAAATAGTTCACGTTTCTCATCACTCATCGGATGAACTTTCTTGAAGTTCAAGAAATGTGGGTGGAAGATAAAGAAAGATGTTGCTGATTGAAAAGCTTGCCAAAGCCCACAGTCCAAGCAGATGCAACACCTTTCTGAGAGTTCAGAAGTGATGAGAACGATAAATGAATGATGGATCTGTCAAAAAGTGAAATGTGAATCCCAATCCATGATTGTCAGCTTGATTAGAGTGGAAGAGAGTGAGGGGGAATTCATTTAATCAATAAGGTTCAGCAGTACCAAACAACTTTTCATATACTTTACTTCAAAACATCGATCATGTAGTGCCAGGAGATTGAATCATACAATTCTTACCTCAGAAGGGACTGAGCCTTTGACTCAGTGGTAGCAAGCTTATTTTTATTCCAATGTTGGCATCAACCTGGACTGAAATAACACATCAGTTTCTTTTCTCTGTGACCAACCATCTTCCTAAACTCCTCTTCCTTGCCCCCTCTGTCCTCACATCCAACTGTAAGTGTGGAAAGCTCTCAAACCTTCTCTTAAGAATGAAACCTTCCATTCAACCAAAGGAAGATCAAAACAGACTGCAGATGCTGGAAATCTGAAATAAAAACAAAAAATACTGGAAATACTGTGGTTACATTGATGGAAAGTGAAACACTAACTGTTTTACTTTCCACAGATGACAATAAGAACATAAGAAAATAAGAGCAGGAGTAGGCCACTTGGCTCAAGCCTGCCCTGCCAATCATCTAGACTCCAAGCTTTGAAATTCCATCCCTTTACCTTCCATCTCACCAGCTTCCTATTTCCTCTTATGGCCCCACTGTAAATCTACCAGTTTAGTCAGTTCTTCAAAGAGATTCATTTTGTATCAGCATCTATTTGTGTCTAACTTTTCTCCTAAAAGAGGTTGCTGTGTTGAAGATACTATACCGATGCAAGCTGTTGTCTTATTATTTTTACATTTTGCACTTTAGCTGCTGGATTTTATTTAGAGCAATGTCTTTGCTTCTTAAATTTACTGCTTCAGAATACTCAAAGCTCTCACAGTGAATCAGTTTCACAGAAAAAAATTCTTGGTTGCAAACATAAAAAGCTTCTCATGGCATTTAACTTACAAAACAATGTGAGGGATATATTTTTGCAAGCACTTTTATTTTGCTCAGGTATTGTTTAAACCAGTTTGAACTTGGTCTGTCAACCACTATTGATTAACACCAGAAAATGCCATGGGAATCTGTGAATTTTCCATTACTGTTGTCCTTTATCATGTGTCATTGTGATTTATATTGGCTCAGAAACAGAATGGTCACCTGAACTACTGCCAATGTATAAGACTCAGTAAAAATGCTAACCCTCAATAAATTAGAGAAAAGCAAATTACTACAGTGGCAGCAAAATTGCCAAATCAAAGGAAAAAATACCCTGCATCACTCAAATATGAGACCGAGGAAACAAATTAAAGGACAGAATATGTAAATAGATAGAACAACAAAGAAGTATGAGGTGACTTAATGTGTTTATGCAGATTAATACCTTTTGGAGAATGGGGAGCTTTTTGACTTCAGTTCTGTCAGTCAGATTTCTGTAGAATGTAGGGTGACAATTTTCACGGCTTGATAATTTTATTGCAGAATATGTCAGAATAAATGGTGCATGCCCAATAAAAAGCACTGATAGACTCTCCAGCCATGCTTTGTGCTGTTCTCAGGAATGATAAAGTACAAAAGTAGGTTCATCAAGAAGTCAGAGAAAAAGCAAGTTGTTAACCTTGTGTTAAAGTTATGGATAAAGTGTGCCTGTAGGATTATATAGGGGTGGGAGAAATTCAAGTACAGAGTTCCTAACATCAGACCAGACCATTGAGTGATGGAAACGAATGGTCCTGAGCAAAACTTTCCACTAAATAACTTATCTAATGGCATTTTCAGGTATCTCAAAGTACATCAGTAGGAAGAGACACTAGCCAGGACCACAAAGATTATATGAAGCACAACATTTCAATAATGCACAACAGGTTTCCTACAGACAAGTTGATCACAATTGAATCATCTCTCCTAGGCATCACAGGAGAGCAATGTAAGACAATGCAGAGGTTCCATAGAAGATAGGTCAACTAGTCTATGCTCATCTGCAGTACAATTAACTGTCTGCCATGTTAAAACGGTGACTCTAAATGTCGCACTCACAAGGAACATCTCTGAAGTCAAACTTTTCTGGATAACTAGATTTTTTTTAGCAGAAAGGAACAATTGTGTATTATAAAGTAAACAAATGTTATTGTACGATAAAGACTCAGCTTATAGCACAGAGAGCCATGTCCAAAGTTGTCAATGCCACAAAGGTATTGGAAGCAGTTTAGAATGAAAAAAAATCTAGGCATTCTAACAAACTAAGCAAATGACAAAACAGTGGCAAAACAACATTGGCAATGAAAATCAAACTAAAAGTTCAGAATCTGGAAATCTGAAATAAAAACAGAAAATGCTGGAAACACTCATTCGGTCAGGCAATATTTGTGGAAAAAAGCAACAGACTGAATATTTCGGATCAAAGGTTCTTAAGAGTGTCTTCAATCTGAAATGTTAATTCTGTTTCTTTTTGCACAAATGCTATCTGATCTGTTGAGTGTTTTCAATATTTTCTATTTAACATAGACAAATTCAATCATCAGCTTACGGACTAATAAGTGTGAATCTTTCCAAATAGTGGAAGGCTAGAAGTAGTGAAGCTCCAAGGAGACTTATGTACATAGATAATTAATATGGTACAAAAGAAATAGAAAATGATTAAAAACCTGATGTTCTTTATTTCAGAGGACCAGAATACAAGAGATAAGAATTTACACTATTTTCCTCATTAGACCATACTTGAACTACAGTTAACACTTCTGGGAAGATATATTGGGCTTGGAGGAATTGCAGTATAGATTTACTGGAATGATACTTAGACTCCATAGAAGTTACACAAATAGGGCTGCATCATGCTGGGTGTGACCAAAGGACTCACTAGAGACTGCCAGCAGTCAGCTAGTGCATCCGGACTTACGCAGACACTCTGTAAATCTGAGATGAGCTGAGTGACAGATGCTGGCACATCTGTCACTCTGCTCCATTGTTGGACACATGGAGAGGCATCTTGCTGGGATTGGCCAGCACTATATACAATGGAGTAGGATTGGAGATTACACATTTCAATTGGATTCTTGCCTGGGAAAATGGAGAAGGTGAATGTTTATTTTGCTTTAACAATGTTTTATTGATTTTTTAAATATCTTAACTTGTTTTTATTTGAGTTTTTGATTTTGTCTTAATTCTATAAGTATTTTCTCCACTTTTAGAAACCTGCTGAAAACCTAGATTCTTTTAGTATTCTTGGGTCATCATCTCCAATTACAGAGCTGTTTCTAAATTTCTAAAGTGCCTTGGCACGACTTTGCTACTTTAAAGACACTATATCAAAGCAGACAGTTGTAATTGCACTTTAAAACCTGATGTATCTGCAACAGTCTTGAGGGTCCCCTCTGCTTTATTCAGTACATTTAGTGCTCTCAAAGGTGATAAATGCTGCAACTATTACTAACCAGCTGCTCCTGTAATATTCCATTCATACCACTGTGCTTTGAGATCCATTGATCTGTGTAAATATAAGATACCCTTGTGAGGTTTCTGAATCCTTCTGCTATGGTTGCCTAGAAATATGTTTAAACTGATTGGGTGGAATGGAAATACTTTTAAATACTAAATCCCAAAGCTTCCACAAGTAGAAGTGAGCATTCAGTGTAAATGTTTACTTCACAATCTCATATTATCCCAGCTCATAAAACCTGGGTAAGCTAATGAAGGTTTTAAGAAACTCAGATATGTGCAGAAGCAAAGAGCATAACAATGTACAACTAGAACAATGGCCCTATATAAAGAGCAACACCACTGTTTTGAAAAGAGTAAGCTTTTTACCAAACAAAAATCTATAGAATTGAGCCATTAACTCTGTTTCTCTTTCCACAGATCCTGCCTTACCTGCTAAGTATTTCCAAAATTCTCTATTTCAGATTTCCACCATCTGCAATTTTTTTGCTTTTCAGAGTCTTTTATTTTAATGGTTTGCAATTTTTCTCAGATCATATCCTCAGTTCCATATAAAAATTGAAATGCAATATCTCGCATGAATCAAAAGTGTAAAATACAGTGGATATGACTGCATCGTGCTAAAGATGGAAGATTTATCCCTAGGATTTTAAGCAGAGTTGTGATTTTTGAAATGTGAGTTTTAGAAATTTTTGAAGGGGAAATGAGTTCTTATGCAAAATATAGTTCTCATTTCTTTTGGAGCCATGCTGCTGCAAGGGAATTTTGACTTTTCCCATTTTTTTTGGTATCATTTACCTGTATTTTAAATTAATGATTCTTTACACAATTTGCTATCGTGGGCAATGCTTGCAGACCTCAGTGTGTTACATGCACACACCCACACGGTTTTACCATTTAAAATAAAATCTTTACAGGTTTTCATGAGGTCACAGCAGTGCGTTGATTGAACTGCCCATGTGGGATGTGGGTTGAGAGCCTTCATTTTAAACTATCCTGGAAATCTGTTCTACCTATTTTCCAAGAAATGTTAATCTATTAATGAGAACAGTTGTCTTGAGGAAATCCTAAATTTTTACCTTGTGTTCAATGCAATTTTGAACTACTGTTTTTCATTGTGTCAATCTTTGCTTAAATAGAAGAACTGTGCAGTGCAGTGTTTTTACTATTACGGGATACACAGTGTAATGTGTATATGCATACTTGCACTAATACTGTTGTTACTTGTTAGATCTCCAAAGACTTTTAAGTGTCAGTATGTTATCTTTACAACTAGAACTTCCCTGTAAATGTCCTATACTGGGGTTACAGTAATATTATTGTGTTTCTTTACTTTCCTCTTTTTAGTTTTACATTTTTCATCCCGTTCACTAAAAGTGCAAATGTAGTTTGCAATCTCTACTATGCCTTGTATCATAGAAGCATAGGATGGTTACAGCATGGAAGGAGGGCTTTCAGCTCACCAAGTCCATACCAGCTCTATATTAATACAAATCAGGCAGATCCCTCCTCCACCGTCTCTCTGTGGCCCCAGCAAGAATCCAAATCTTTTATGAACACTGCAATTAGATCTGCCTCCACTGCTACCTCTGGCAGTGCATTCCAGATCCTAACCACTCACATTGTAAAGCAAAACTTTCATGCTATGTTTGGTTCTTTTGCCAATTACTTTCATTCTATGTCACCTAGATCTTGACCCTTCTGCTAATGGGAACAGTTTCTCTGGAACTGCTCTGTTTACCCCTTTCATGATTTTAAATAACTTTATCAGGCTCTCTCACACCTTCCTCTCTTCCAAAGAGAAAAACCTCAGGACCTTCAGTCTACGCAACATTTTGGTAAATATCTTCTGCACCTTCTCCACATCCTTAACATGTTTCCTCAAGTGTGGTGCCCAGAAGTGGACACAATAGCTGTGGCTAAACCAGTGTTTTGTAAGAGTTCACTATGACTACCTTGCCCTTGTGCTCTAGGCCTCTATTTATGAAGCCTATGATACTATTTGCTTTTTTTAATCAATTTCTCAACCAGACCTGCATTTGTAATGAATTAAGCACATATACCCCAGACCTCTCTGTTCCTGTACATCTTTTAGAATTGGACTTATTTTGCTCTTTCTGGTTTATCCTGACAAAATGTAGCACTTCACATTTCTGAGCATTAAATCCCATCAGCCCATTCTACTAGCCAGTCTATATCTCCTTGAAATCTATAACCATCGTCCTCACAGTTCACCACAACGCCAAGATTTGTGTCATCTTGTAAGTTGTGTCTTATGCGCCCATATATTAATAAATGCAGTGTGCTACCAAATTTCAAAATAACAGGCCTGTGACCAAAAACTGTTCTTGGGGCACTATGTTACAAGTTGTTAACATGCCTCAATGGGAGGCTTTGCTAGGTCAGAGGATTTAGTCTTTACATTATAGAAACATTCCTGATATATTTAACAGTGGTAATCTGATAGACTTTTAGGTGGGCAGCTGAAATAGGTTTACCACAAAAATAAGCATTTTTAGTAAAGGTCTCAACCACCACCTGTGAGTAGATCTGGTTTCAAATAACTAAAACTTTCTAGAATTGATTATTAATTCCATCAGTTTACAGTGGTAAATTAAGTACATAATATTTTAAAACTTTTATTGAATGCTTTACCTTTTCACCTAAAAATTGAGCTTGATTTAAAGACCCTCCTCAAATATATGCAAACAGGTCACATAGTAAAAACTCACCATGCTTATATTTCAGCTGTTAGCATGGAGAGTTCTGTGTGAAGGCTGACTTCCACACCAATGCTCTTAAGCAATGCAAAGTGTTGCTTGGACTCAGAAGTCACAGTGTGGTTATACACACAGCGATCCTCAGAGTGCAGTTGTCTTCAGAATGTGAGTTTTGGCGAGGAGGGTCTGTAGGAAAATCTCAACATTGTCCTCTGGTTCAACAGTGCAAGTCAGATAGTTGAGCAGTGAGTCTTTTCTGGCACTCATAGTCTCTAAGTTATTTGTGAGGATGAGGCATGGCAGTCAGCTGTGTGGAATGCACATCTTGCTCTGTGTAGGAGGTCATAGATGCTTCCAATGTTCCAGACACCTATACATGCACAAAGTTTCTCCAACCGCAGCAGCATGAGCTTTGCATTTCAGAGCCAGAGAGGCAGCTGGAGCCACCATGAGGCAAAGACTTCAGGGAAAGCACTTTCAAGGAGGTGGTCACACTGCGATTTTTGTGTGCACAGGCAGACAGAGCGAAGGTGACTACCAGACAGATTCAAGAGATGCAGGCAGGTGGTGCAGCAGTCCTCTGAGCCAACTTCACTCTCCAGAAGACCTTCCTTTTTGGATACTAAAAGGAATCAGAGCCAGGGACATGGCACCACAAGTGGCTCAGCTGCATAGGACAGTAGGAAAAAAGACTGAAAGTGCAACTTTGACAGGGTATTTAATAGACTGCAGGACTGACAGGAGTTTCTGTGGCTATAGACATGATTCCAAGATGGTTTATTACCTCCTTTGTGCCAGTGTCATGGATGTCACTGAAGAGTTGCAAAGAACCCTGAATGGAAAGTTGACAGCCAAAGGTCTTTGTCCATCTTGATTGCAACAGCATAGGCAGAAAAAGGGATTGGGTCTTGCAGGCAGAGTTTAGGGAGCTTGGAATGAGGTTGAAAAGCAGGACCTCAAAGGTATCAGGATTACTTCCCAGTGTCACATGCTAATAAATACAGAAATAGGAAATACAACAGATGAATACATGGCAGGAGGAAGGAATTTAGATTTTTGAGGCAGTGGAATTGCTTCTAGTACAGGTGGGACCTGTACTAATTGGATGGATTGCACCTCAGCGGGACTGAAACCAGCATCTGCATGTCACAGCAGCTGAAGCCAGCTGTGACACTTTATTTTGCGTCTGCATAAAGCATCTGAAATCCAGCATCTGCAGAATTTTTTCTGCGTCTCCACACTTTATTCTGCATTTTGTATTGTTTTCCCTTGTACTACCTCAATGCACGGTGCAATGAATTGATCTGTATGGACGGTATGCAAGACAAGTTTTTCACGGTACTTCGGTACAATTGACAATAATAAACCAATTCCAATATCCTTGCAGGGGAGTTTTGCAGGTGCTGTTGTGGAGGGCTTAAACGAGCTTGTCGGAGGATGGGAACTTCAAAGGGAATTCAGGAAGGAGAGAAGTACACCAGAAAGTGGAAACTTGAAAAGTAGTTAGCAAAATAAATAGAGAGTAAAAACAAAACCAAGAAGCAAAGGGAATCACCGTGCAGAAAATGTTACAATGATGAAATTAAAGGCTCTCTATCTGAATTCTCACAGCATTTGTAAGAAGGTAAATGAATTCCCACAGATGCAGCCTGGCCTGCTGAGTATTCCCAGCATTTTCTGTTTTTATTTTCGATTTCCAGCGTTGGCAATTTTTTTTGATTTTTGAGGTAATTGAATGAAATCAAGACAGAAATAGAAGTAAACAGATATGATCTAATTGCTATTAATGAAAATATGGCTGCAAGGTGACCAAAGTTGAGAACTTAAAATGCCTGCATACTCAACATGTAGCAAGGATGATCAAAAACGCTTGGCACTACTAATAAAAGCAGAGACAGGGTCACACTATCGATCAGTGCAGTGGTGAGAAATGAATTTGGCCTGACAGATCAAGGTCCAGAACTACAATCAATTTGGATTGAGCTAAGAAATAAGATAAGATTTCTTTATTAGTCACATGTACATCAAAACACACAGTGAAATGCATCTTTTTGCGTTACTGAGAATGTTCTGGGGGCAGCCTGCAAGTGTCGCTACTCTTCCAGCGCCAACATAGCATGCCCACAACTCCTAACCCGTACGTCTTTGGGACGTGGGAGGAAACAGAGCACCCAGAGGAAACCCACGCAGACACGGGGAGAACGTACAAACTCCTTACAGACAGCGGCCGGGATTGAACCCCGGTCACTGGCACTGTAATAGCGTTACGCTAACCGTGCCTGCCTGATAGAAAACATTGGTAGGCCACCAAATGCTGGTTGTGATGCTGGGCGTGGCATAGATCAAGAAATTAGAGGTGTGTATGACAGGGCTAAAACAGTAATCATGGAAGACTTTAGTCAACATGTAGACTGCACAAATCAATTGTGATGGAATAAGGTGAAGATGAATTTATGGAATATAGATGAGATGCTTTTCTAGATGAATATGTTGAGGAACCAACAAGGTAATGGTTACTTCGGATATCACTTTTTTGCAAGTAGAAAGGGTTAATTGATGATTTTGTTGTCAAGGAGCCTTTGGGAAAGAGTGAACATAATATGATAGAATTTGACATTGATCTTGAAAGTGATGTAGTGCATTGCAAAACTGATTCCTAGATCTAAACAAAGGACACTGTGGAGGTATGAGTGGAGTATTTGCTGTGGTTGATTGGGAGAATGCTTTGAAAAATATAATGTCGACTGGCAATGGTATCCTTTAAGGAAATAATCTAACTTGCAAAAAAAAAATTCCTTTGAGGCACAAAGACCCTACAGGAAAGTCACTTATGCATGACTGACAAAAGAAATTAAAAATAGTGTTAAATCTACAGAAGAGTCTTATAAAGTTGCCAGGAATAGAAGTAGGCCTGAGGATTAGGACCATTTTAAAATTCAGCAAAGGCAGACCAAGGAAGGCAAGAGAGAATATGAATAGACTGGTGAAAAACATAAAAGCTGATTGTAGAGGTTATTATAGGTACATAAAAAGGAAAAAACTAGTGTGGACAAGTGTGGGTCTCTTACTCATAGAGGCAGAAGGATTTAAAATGGGGAATATGGAAATATCAGAAGAATTAAACAACTATTTTGTGTCTATCTTCGTTGGAGGAGTATGCCAGATTTATTAGAGAAGCAAGGATCTTGTGAGAATGAGGAAGTGAAAAAACTAGGTATTAGACAAAAAGTAGTAGAGAATGAAAATCAATAGTCAAGAATGGTTTACAAGCAACAAAGCTGACCACAATATTGTGACCCAAGTCTCTGAACCATGCTCCTTGCAATCATTGACTCAGAATGAATCCGGATGACAGCTGCATAGAAAGGTCCCAAGTAGGACCTGGATTAAGTAAATGAGTCTCAGACAGGATGATGTGTATAATAGTTGGCCTTGAATAAATGGGATTACAAAAGAAAAAATGGTCTTGAAAAAGAATAAATGTGTAGACGTGAGTGTCAGCTGATAGCTGGATTTGGCTTGGATATAATAAATCATGGGCAAGTCAAAAAATCATCTGAGACTTTGGGTCAATTTGTTGAATGCAAATAGAAATTCAGGGACACTTTCCTCATGTTCTGCCCATTCAGATGAGTAGATGGAATAGAATGGACATCACATTTGTAGTTTCTCAAAATGTGCTTATGGTAGTAAAACCCCTAAATTGGGAGTTCACATTCAGAAAATCAATTCTTCAGTGTTGCCTCGCATGCTTATGTTAAGTGATTGGATGAAGAAAACAAAGCATTGTACCGGGCAAGAGTTCATTGGGGTAGAAATTAGTATATGTTGTGCCTGTTTTCTGTGCTGTTAATCAAGATGTTCTTCACAAAAAATGTATTATTTAGTTGGTAATTGCTTAATGAATAGATTCCCCTAAATTTACATTCATTTGCAATCATTTTGAATGACCTTTAGGTAAAGTGTTTTATTCAATGTTATTACATCTGGAAAGAAGGAGCATGATTTTTTTATGGGAGGTTATGCACTTTCTAATACTGGAGCTTTGTAACTCACATTGGAAAATTAATTATACATTGTCTTCTATGAAGTAAGGTGTCAAGATGGATATGCCTAGCCTCTGTAGAAAATCAAAATAGAAGATACTGAAAACACTCAGGATGTCAGGCAGCACCAATGAAAAGAGTTAAGGTTCAGCCTCACACTGTCAGAGCTTTGTTTTTCTCCTATTCATCCCTCCTCACCCTCTCTGCAACCTAATAGTAACTTTGACCTCAAACGTTTACCCTGCTTCTCTTTTATTGCCGATTTCCAGCATCTGCAGTTCTTTGATTTTCAATCCCTGTAAAAAATAGACTTTCATATTCAATTAGATCTCAGCACTTGAAAAGTAATCCCAGGAATTATTTATGTATGCTAGTGGGTCTAGTGCATTTTCCCTGTTGTGTAGGTTTCCAAAAACTGCTAAATATTTCACAGTGGCAGATGTCATTGTACCGAAGACAGATTGTGAGTTATCAGAACAATTTCCACAATTTGCTCTGTTAATATAATTTATTTTCCAATGGCACTTCAGAAAGAATCCTTGATATATATTTTTCATACTTCCAAAGTAAATAGCTAGACAAATTGAACTCATAATTTGCTTGGGTTCTGATGAAAGATCACTGAATTAAGACATTAACTGTTTCTCTCTCCACAAATCCTACCTGGAATTTTAAGTATTTCCAGCATTACCTGGTTTTATTTCAGCTTGCCAGCATTCCCATCTACATTCCCCTTCCTCCTCTGCAGCCACGTTACCTTCTGTATAGAAACATGGAGAAAACTTTCTACCAATGCACGTCCATCTGCACTTCCACTGACCTCTCCATTTGCCACAATGTTTCTAATGTCACCAGTCTGCTCATCCACACCCCCATATCCATCTTTGATGCTTCATACACATTAAAATCATTACCTTTTCTCACTCAATCCAGTTCCCAGAAATCTAGAGTCAAGCAGTGACAGCAAACAAGAAATCACCCCCTTAAACTGATCATCCTTTGTCCTCCGTCCTTAACTCCAGTAATTCTCGGAATCATGAGTCAGCTTTCCAGAATTTAGAAGACTGAGAGGTGATCTCACTGAAAGGTACAAAGTTCTGAAGGTACTTGAATAGGGCAGATGTAGTGTTGATGTTTCCCCTGGCTGTCTAGAATGAAGACTTACAGCCTCCAAACAAGGGGCTGGTCATTCAGGAGAAGGATGAGAAGAAATTTGTTCACTCAGTGAGTAGTGAATCCTTGGAATTCTCTACCCAAGAGGACTGTGAAAGCTCAGTTGCTGAGTATATTCAAAACAGAGATTGATGGATCTTTGAATATTAAGGGAATCAATGGATATAGGGTTAGTATGGGAAAGTGGCACTGAGGTAAAAGATCAGCCATGTTCCTATTGAATGGAAAAGCAAGCACAAGGGGGCCAAATGTTCTCTAGGCTCAATAAGTCCTAAAGCTTCTTTGTCATTCAGAATAGGACCATCCATTTGTTGTTTCTATTCATTCCTTCCCTTCCTGTAACCACATTCTATGGTTCCTTCATTGATTACCATGAACTTGGGCTATCTTCTCTATTTTCCTTTTATTTTCCCTCCTTCCCTCTATTAAAATTATCATCAGATCCACATGTTAATCCACTGCTCTGATTCCCACTAAAATGCTGATTACCAATCTCCCCTCTTGACTCCCATGTTAGCTGATATTATTTATGGTTCTGCCTCCTCAGATATTGTTCCTATCTCTTCCAGATGTGTAATATGTGTAATTTTCTTCAAAAAACAGCCCTTTGCTTATTCAATTCTTGCAATCTATAATCCTGTATCCAGCTTTGTTTTGATTTCTAAAGTCCTTGAATGTGATTAGCCTCTGAAACTGGTGTCTATACAAATACATTTCGGGTATTGCCAAAGTATTGAAATGGCAAATAAGGTCACTAATGGCAACTTTTGTGATTACGATTAGTGTAATCAATCCCTCCTCATTACCATGACGTAGCCTTTGAAATGGTTGACCAGACCATTCCTTCTTCATCATTGTTCTATCCTTCTTATCCAGTTGCAGCCAGAGAATCACCAGCAATTGCTTCTCATCTTGGTCCCATTCTATTACCATTGGTGCTCCCCAGAACCCATCCTCAACCCCACTCTTCCTTTTGTCATCATCCTGTCCTCAGCAACTGCTGCTGGAAAGACAGCTTCCACACGTTCATTGAGCCAGCTCAAACTCATCAGCCCCACCCTCTACCACCAACCCCCTTCACCCCCCACCACCACCCCCTAGTCCCTCCATACCTCCACACTCTCTAAATGGTCAGGCTGTTTGATTGCTAGTGCTGGATGAGCAGAAATGTTCAGCAGCTAATTAATGGGAGGACTGAAGCCATTTGGCTCCCCACTACTAACCTTCTTCCCTGGCCACAGATTCCATTCCTCTGCCTGGCAGCTTTTGAAGTTGAACCAGATTGCTTGTTGTTATACTTGAATCATAGATAAGCTATGCCCCATCACCAAGGTAACTTATTTCTTCCTCTGTATCATTACATAACTCAATTTCTATCTCAAGATGTCTGTCAATTCTCCCCATAGCTTGGTCCCCTCCATCTCTGTAATATCCATCAACCCTGCAACCTTCCCAGATAACTGCCCACCAATTTGGCCCTTTGCAATGTCCTTAAGTTTAATTACTCCATCTTTGGTAGCTGTGGCTATTGATCCCAAGGCCCCAAGCTCTGGAATTCCCTCCCTAAATCACACCACTTCTCCAGGTACTTTTCTTCCTTTGATCATCCTCAAAACCTACTACTTCATGTGTTCAAAAGTCCAGGATTTTTTGGGAAAATGCTGGCTCTCAATTTGGTTGAAGAGATATCCTTTTGGTTGCCCTGTTCACTCAGCTCCCCATTTAGGTAGAGAAACTGATGTTTCTATCCACCTTTTTAGCACGTGTTTCATGGATGACTCTCAATGGCCAACTGATGTGCCCTTAGAGGTAACATGTGAAGCCAAACACCATTAGCCAATAAAGTCCAGCCTTGGAGGTGACAACTTCATGCTAAGAATTTTAAAAAAGACAATTATTAAAATGTTAGGCCAACTTGAAAGGCAGTTCGTTGTTTGTATTCCTTCTTATCATATTGTTTACCTTACCTCTCTCATTATTAATAGTCTTCAGTATACAATTTGTCACAGCACACACATAGAAGAAGCATAGAAAATCGTTAGAACAGATTGGAAGGCCATTTGGACCATTAGATCTGTACTGGTCACAACAGAACTATCCAACCTCATTCCACTTTCCCTGCAGGTCACAATTATTTCAGGACACAGCCAAGCACAGATTAAATGTGATGAGGGTTTCTGTCTCTACCATCCTTTCAGGCAATGGGTTCCAGACCCAACTCTCCTCTAATCCTTCTACTAATTACTTTAAATCTATGCACCATTAGTTTTTGACCCATCAGTCAGAGAAAATAAGTTCCTCCTATTTTTACTCTATCTAGGCTCATTATAATTTCATTAAGTCTCTTCAAGAAAACAACTCTAGCTTCTCCTATCTTCCTTATTGCTACTATTTTCTAGTAGAGGCAACCTCGTCTTAAATCTTCTGTGTGACCTCTCCAGTGCAATCACATCTTCCTGACGAGAACTGTGTGTGTACGCAAGCTCTCATCTAACTAATGTTATACACAGTTCTTGCGTAACCTCTGTGTTCTTATATTACCTGCCTCACTAATGATTAAATTATCCATCATGCTATTTTAACTACCTTACTGACCTGTCTTGCTACCTTAAACTTTCTGTGGACGCACACTCTAAGGCCTTTTGTTCCTCCACACTACTTAACATTGTCTTATTTATCATACTCTTCTTGCCTTACTGTACTAACTTCACTCTTTTCTGGATTGGATTCCATTTCTGCCCAGCTGACCAGACCCTGCAATCTAAAGTTCTCTGCTGACAGTCAACCATGCAACCAATTTTTGTTTCATCTACAATCTTTGTCATCCAATTCTCTACATTCAAGTCGAAGTCATTAATTGATTCACTTGGCTACACACTTTTGCATCCCATGGACTAGCTGTGTTGTGGGATTTTGTCAAAAGCCTGCTAAAGTCTAGGTAGACTACATCAAAGTTATTGCCCTCTTGCCTTCTTTGTTACCCCTCAGAAAATTCCATTATCTAACATGGCTTTCCCTTAACAATTCCACACTCATGGTCATTGATTAATCTGTGCCTTTCTAAATTTACCTTAGAAATGATTTCAATAATTTGTCTACTGGCAAAATTAAACTAACTGGTCTGTAATTCCTTGGTTTATTCCATTCTGGTTAAACAATGTTACAATGTTAGCAGTCCTCCAATCATCTGGTGCCATTCCAGTAGCCAAGGGGGATTGAAAAAATCTTGTCAGATCTTCCACAATTTCTTCCCTTGCTTCTTTGAGTAGCCTGCAGTATTTTTCTACTGGGCCTGGAGATTTAGTCACTTTAAGAAATGCTGAACCCTGTTATACTTACTCTTTTACAAGGAATCTCAATGAATATTTCATACGTCTGCATTTACCACAACATTAGTATCATTCCCCCCCCCCTTTCTATGAAGAAAGTTGTAAAATATTAATCAAGAATCTTACCCAAGTTCTCTGCCTTCTTGGTTCCAAGTATGTTTCACTATTTTCCCTAGATATCCTCTTGCTCTTTATGTACATATGAAACATCTTTAGATTTTCTTTGATTTTACTTGCCAGAGATTTTTCATCTCCTCTCCTTGCTTTCCAAATTTACTTTTTACTTTCAGTTACATTTCCTATACTTTCTCAGGCTTTCTTCAGTATTCCCTTGGTATCTGAAATAAACTTCTCATTTTTGCCTTATCTCATCAACCAGTGACTGTAGACTTGGCAGTCCTACTCTTTCTTTGTGTGGAAACATGTTTATCCTGAATCCCTTGAATTTCTGACTTAAACGTGCCATTTTTCTGAGACTGATTTCCTTTCAAATTGCTGGTTCCGGTCCAGGTTTTACTAAGTTGTTTCTCAATCTAATAAAATTGACATCATCCTAATTTAGAACCCTGACTCCTATTTGATCTTTGTCCTTTTCAATAAATATACTAAATCTAGTTGAATTATAATCACTATCTCAAAAATACTCTTCCATTGATATTCCTTCCGCAGTTTAATTCCTTTAAGCTAAATTCAGAATAGACTTTATCTTGTTCTGTTGGCTTATCTTGCTAACAATTGCTTTTCAAATTAGTCAAAGGAATTTGTAAAATTTGCCCTTGCACCTTTTTTTTTCAAATTTAGCTTCAGCTTTTTAAGTTAAAAAATGAGTATAATCTAATACCAGTTCTTCCCCCTAAATGTTCCCATTAAGTAGGACAATGTTGAATGCATTGAGTAATGAAATGGTTAATTTGTCCTAAACAAACATTCCACTTACCAGAGAATATACTGGCTAGCAAATATTGCACAATTAACTTCTCATTGATAGTGTTTTCTTTCACCACTGGAAATTCACTTGACATTTTACTCTAAAGAAAATTCTCCATTTCTCCCCACCTTTTTGGCTTCTGAATACACTCCCACTGTTTACAATGCCTGCAGATGAGGGGTCACACAGAGCTGTTACTCAGAGTTAATCCCTTTTCAAATTTCACTTCCTCCACAGTCAATGGTTTACCATCTCATAAATTCTCCATAAAACAGTTTTAATTTTCCTTCAGATCTATTATTTAACATTTGTTGGAAATGTATTTTGAACCGGGAATAAACTGAGAAGAGTTATAATTTAGCATTCTGGATAGATAATATTATTGATCTGTTATTTCTATATCTCTGAACAATATTAATTATTCTTGTGGTGCCTTCTTGGTTCAATTTAAGACCCAGTCTCAGGAAGTTGTCTATTGTTGTGGTCTTAGCTTTCCAATGATCCCAATCAGAAATTTGTGCTTTATGCAGTTTTGGGTGAACCCCATTTTAACCTGACCGAATGAACAAATCTACAAATTTTCTTCTTTGGCCATCCCTTGGGACTGAGGATGACTTACTTCCACTCTGGTCCTGTGGGTTCTGAGGTGACAGATGAGACCAATGTGGGAAGTGCAGACCCATCCACAGCCGGGCCAGGGGATGAGTGATGGAATGGACACATGGGTAGTTTGTGAGGGAGTGTGCCCCTTCCAACACTTGTGCAGGACCTCTGTGTTCTCCCAACACTTGGCCTAAAGGTTCTCACTGCCATAATGAATGCCCCTTCTCAACTTCAAGTGTTTCTCAGGAGTCAGTAAGGGTTTTGCATTTCTTTAAGGGGGTTTTGAGCACATCCATGAGTCTTTTTCATGGGAAAAGAAATAGCAGATAGAATTTAATGCTGATAAGTGTGAGGTAATGCATTTTTGGTGGACTAATAACAGTAGAACATACACAGTGAATGGTAGTACCCTAGGATGTGTTGAGGAACAAGGAGACCATGGTGTAAATACCCAGGGATCCGTGAAGTTGGCAGCATAGGTAGATAAAGTGGTGAAGAAAACAAATCAGATACTACCTATCATTAGCCAGGGCATGGAATATAAGAGCTGGGAGGTTGATAAAACATTCATTAGGCCATAGGTAGACTACTGTGAACAGATCTGGTCACCACACAATAGGAAGGACATGATTACACTGGAGACGGTGCAGTGGAGATTGGAGAGGATGTTGCCTGGGATGGAGTATTTCACTTCTGATGAGAGACTGGATAGGCTGGGTTTGTTTTCCTTGGAGCGGAGGAAGTGGGGGAGGACGTGATTGAGATACTCTAAATTATGAGGGACATAGAGAGGGCAGATAATAGGAAGCTATTCCCTATAACAAGGGCATCACAAGCTAGAGGACATGGGTTTAGGGTATGGAAGAAGAACTTTAGAGGGAATCCGAGGAAGAATTTTTTCACTCAGAGGATGGTTGGGATCTGGAAAGCACTGCCTGAGTAAATGGTACAAGTACTTGAATGCACTTGAATTGCTAAAGCATAGAAAGCTATGGACTAAGTGCTGGTAGGTAGGATTAGTGTAGATGGATAATTGATGGTCAGCATGGATATTGTGGGCTGAAGAGCCTGATTCTGGGCTGTATAACTCCATGACTCTGAAAGTTATGTAGATCTATGTTCCCAGTTACATGTCTAGATTAACATTGATTCAAGATAATTTTTGACACACGTTTATATAGTGGCTTCTAACATGGTCCCGTGCCCATATCAATGGTGCTAAAAGCCTATTGAAATGGAAAATTCTGGAAATACTCAGTAAGTCAGGCAGCTTCTGTATGGAGAGGAGCAGAGTTAATATTTCAGTTGATGACCTGTTAAGTATTTCTAGCTCTTTATGTTTTATTTCAGATCACCAGCATCCACAGTGTATTAGGCACCAATATGGTTCCAGTAAAGGTAAACTACTCTCCTCAGTACATGAAATAACCTTTTAGCTTAATTCGGATATTCTGCATAAAAAGAGAAGGAAATGTAACTTCGGGTCAGCAAACTGTTGTGTAAGCACAAAGCTAAACTAGAGCCCTGTTATGAAGCTTCACCGACTGAGAATAGTATTAATCTGCAAAGGCTGAACCAAATCCAATTTGTTCTCTGTGGCATCTGTATACCATTCTCTCACTTGATTTGGTTTGTCATGCTGTCAGTTACATTTATCTTTCTGTTTCCAGGATTTGTTGTTCTGTCTTTCCTAAAACCATAAATCATAAAATCTTTCAATGCTTTATCACTTTCAAAGGAAATGCACATTGGACATTAATGATTTGGGGTATTTTTTTCTACAACAACTTCAGTATTCATTTTAATCTGTGTTCTTGCAATATATACATTTGGTGGGTGAAGGGACATTTTCACAGGAAACATTGGTGCTGAATATATCATTTTACAAATAGTGTTGCAGTATTAATAGCATGATTCTACTGGAAAAGAATTAGTCTTAATCATAGGTTGGAAATGACCAAAGGGAAAAGAAGTTAGCAATCCAAAGTCATAATCATCATTTTCTGAGGAATTGGTGAAAAAAATGTAAGAACTTTCATTTGGATGTTCTGCCACCTTGTGTCAACAGTGAAGTATTACACATGAGAATCTCTGATTATGGTTGAGTTAACTTTCTCAAATATTTCAAGATCTCACCTGCTTTTCTTCAAAAAAATATTGCTGGAGTAGTTTATTTCATATTTAAAAATGTAATTAAATGTCAAATATTCAAGAGAATCATTGCAGAGTTGACACCATAGGAAGAAGAGTGTTGAAAGTCCTGGTGCAGTGGTTAAAAATATTTAGCCTATGGAGACTTTGTTTGCCCAACCCAATTTGCATTGCATAGCAATTTGGTCCTGTTACCCTTGTACTTATGATTAACCTCAATGATAATCTGGATTTGTGAAAGATTGAATTGAAGTTCTGAGGCACAGGATTAATGATCACTTGGGAAGGCAGGGACTAATCAGAGACAGCCAGCATGGCTTTGTAAAGGGCACATCCTATCTGACCAATCTAAATGAATTTTCTGAGGAGCTACCAAAGTGTATTGATGAGGGCAGTGTAGTAGATGTAGTTTATATGGCCTTCGGTAAGACCTTTGACAAGGTCCAACATGGGAGACTGGTCCAAAAGATTCAGGCCCATGGGATCCAGGGCAAATTGGATCCAAAATTGGCTTGGCAATAAGAGACAGAGGGTGATGGGAGAGGGTTGTTTTTGTGATTAGATGCTTGTGACTCGCTGTGTTCCACATGGACCCATCCTGGGATCCTTGCTGTTTGTAATATGCGTGAATGACTTAGGTGTGAATTAAGGAGGCATGATCAGTAAGTTTGCAGATGGCATGAAGGTTGGTGGAGCTCAGAATCAGGTTTATTATCGCTAACTTATATGTCATGAAATTTTTTATTTAGCAGCAGCAGACACTGTGGAGAGTAGTCCTAGGCTACAGAGTGATATTGATGTGTTTGTGAAATGGGCTCAGAATGACAAGTGGAGTTTAATCCTGATAAATGTGAGCTGATGCATTTTAGGAGTACTAATGAGGCCAGGACATACATTCTGAATGGTAAGGTCCTAGCATGAGCTGAGGAACAGTGGGACCCTGCTTACAAGTCCATAGATCCTTGAAGGTGAAAGCAAAGGAAGATAACATGGTTAAGAAGGCATATGGGATACTGGCTTTCATTATCTGGGGTACTGAGTACAAGAGCAGGGAGCTTATGCTTATAAAGCATTGGTCAGACCGCAGCTGGAATTCTGCAATGCAGTTCTGGTCACCACATTATTGGAAAGATATGATAGTGCTGGGGAGGGTGTAGAGGAGATTCACCAAGATGTTGCCTGGGATGGAGCATTTCAGTTATGAGGTGAGACTGGAGAGGCTGGGTGTGTTTTCACTGGAGTGGTGGAAGTTATGTTTAGACATGATTGAGGTATATAAAATTGTGAGGATTTGGAAAGGTTAGATTGCAGGAAACTTTCCGCTATATCAGAGGTAGCTGAAACTAGAGGAAACAGATTTAAAGTAATGCATAAGAGATTACATCACAGGCTGGAAACATATTCTAGCAGTTACTGTCCTTTATAACTACTTCTATCTTTTCCTATCCACCTGTGACTTCTGTTTTACCCATTCTTCCCATTAGTTTGATAACAAGAAACATTTGGCTCGTAAGAGCTAATTCGACAAAGAAAAATGTGATTGCTTTTCCACATCTGTGATGTTTTCCAGAATTAATTTTTACAAATTCTGCTGCACTGCACAGATAATCAAAATACCCTAATTACATGAAGGCTGATTTATTAATTTGAGACAGTGCAGGCACAAGTAATAAAACAGATAACAAGGTTAATGCAAAAAGCTGAAGTAGAGCATGAGGCAGAATATAATCAACTTTCATTATACGTACTAATAGTTTCCATATTTTTAAAACACTGAGAATAATTATTTTTCCTTTGTTAACTGTTATTGGCATTTAAAAACTTAGCATTTTTAGCCATTAAAAAAGATTATGAGAAAAGCATGATTACTTTTGAAAAGAGTTTAACTTTCAATATAGTAAAAGTTTATTACCAATAACAAAAAATAACAAAAAGTTTGAATTGGAAAGAAATTAAAATCGCTATAAAGAGTTAATTATCTAGTCAATCAATGAAGACTTGACTTCTACAATTTCTAAAAATTATTTGATGTGTGAATTGCTTAATGCAGTGTTGTGATAGGGAGTTTGATGCAGCTTAAGACGTTTCTGAATAGTTACAAGGCATTTAAATCTCTCATTGAAATCTATGGGTGTAAAACACAGACTGTGTCAAATTAGCAGCAGGACAACCTCTGCCCAAGCTGAATAGACAAGTCCCATTGATAAACTCATTGAGCCCTTTTATTAGGCATCATGTATAAGTACCTAAACCAAGCCTTTTAAGTATGTAAATTATGGGCTGCACGGAGGCTGCAGGATACCATTCAGCATTGTCAGTGATCAGTGTGGCAGGCAATGAAAACCCAGTGTAACACACAGTGGCTGATCCCACAAACATTTCACGAGACTCTTGAATGGAGCCAAGGAAAGACTGAGATATAAGACAGTTTGTAAACCAAACACAAACTGCAAGCCTATGACACAACATGAACTGACCCTGAACATAGTGTGATATCTCAATCCTGGTTCCCACAGAGAAGAAGAATAAGGAGGTGGCCTGTTGTCCCTTGCTCCTGGTTGTAAAATTGCTCATCTTCCTCAGGATGGTTGGAATTTCCAAAAGAAAGCTAATGTTTTTGTCAGGGTAACATTGCCTAGTTCAGTGAGCAGCAGGAGAGTAAGACTTAAATTCAAACCACAGAAAGATCTAAATCAATAAATTTAATTAATAAATGTAAAGTAAAAAGAAAATCACAAAAAAATCATAGCAATTGTCAGATCCAAGAGTATTTCCATTAGTTATGGCACCTAAGGAAGAACATTTGGCTCCAGTTGTTAAGAAGGTGTGAAACTAGTTCCAAAGATGCAAGAAATCCAAGTGTAGCAATAGTTATTACGATTCAGCAGAATTAAAACCCAAATAAAATTTGCTTCATGGCACCTGAAAATCTTCCTGTGCCCATCAGTTCTCAATGCCAACTCCTTCTAAATTCTGAGCAGTCACAGCCCAGGGATTCCCACCAATAAATGAGGATGAATTTTTTTTAGAGGCTTCGAGAACATCTTGAATTGTTTCCTCTGTCCACCAGGTAATCTCTTGTGCGATCATCTATAATCTTCCTCTCATTTCTTTGAATAACAGCTCACATCAAAATTGAATTAAGATGCAAATCGCACCTCGGAAAAAAAAATCTTTAAAACTGACACAGAAAATGGATTCATAGAATCATACAGCATAGCAACAGGCCTTTCAGTCCCTTGTGAATCCATACTGACCATCAAGCACTCATTTACAGTAATCCTACACTAAATTTAATCTCATTTTATCCTCCCCACATTTCCATCAACTCCCCCAGATTCCACTACTCACTTACATAGTAAGGGCGATTTACAGCAGCTAATTAACCTACCAACCCACACATCTTTCAGATGTGGGAGTAAACCAGCACACCAGAGGAAACCCACACAGTTATAGTAAGATCATGTAAGCTCCACACAGATAGTGCCCAGAGGTTGGGATTGAATCTAGAAGCTCAACTAGCTGTGTCTCTGTGCCGCCAAATTGGATTGTATTTATAAATAAAATGTAAATTACACAAACCAATATGTGAAGCAGCAACCCATTTCAGGTGGTGAGGATTAGGAAAACTTCATCATATGTGGAAAGTCAATAGAATTTATTAATGGCTACATCGCAGATCAATAAGGCAAGCCCAATGTAAATGTCTGTCTTTTTACAGATAGGCACAATTTTTATTTGTTAATTCTGTAAAGTACTTGTACTGCAGGTTATTACAGTAATTTAGTACAGATGCTGAGTAACACATTCCTAACGCACACCACAAAGTTACTATACACAGCTGCACTCAGTATTACATATGACACACAGTGAAAGAGGGCACAAGATAAAGAATTTTGAGACAATAAACAAGTTAATTTAATTACAAATATTTTCTTTGATAAATTGCCCTCTCTGGATTTCACCAAAAGCTTTGTTACCTTCTTTGTATCACTTATGCCAGGTGTACTAACTCAGTAGTATCTGTTTTCTGACTATGTATTCAGCACATAGATTTACCCACCAGGAAATCCCTCTCATTCAGTTCCGTTTTAATTTTAATGGATGGAAAATCAAAATCCTGGCTGTTAACACTCCATACTGGAGGGTGCAGGCAGTAGATTTACTTTATAAAGGTTTTACTGGGCCTCCTTGACTATATTTTGACCGTAACTCTTCTGCTAAGTCTTCTCTTCCACATTTCTTCAAATGTCGGGAAAGGATTTGAATTTTATCTACTGAAGTTGGCATATTCTTCTTCCACATGTTGAGCAGTTTGTAAATCTGGTCTGTTAAGTCATCAGGGTTGGTCAGCCTGACCAACTGGACGGCGCTGCGACGGATTCGCAGAGATGTCACAAGCAACGTGGCATCTTCTTCAGAAATTTCTGAGGCTACCCAATAAAGTAGGTCCTCAGACGATGTTTCTATGGTCACACAAACATTTGATTCCATTAGAAACTGGAAACACATACATGTCTATCTAGAGCTTATGTGATTAATCATCCTTTTTCCCGATACTCCTAAATCTTATGAACCTTCTAGAATACTGGTAGCTATTCTCATTGCCATTCAAAGTGCAGAGAAATGGAATGAATCAGATTAATTTCTTTAGAAATATGAACAGAAAATGCTGGTGACATTTAGCAGGTCAGCCTGAAATGGGAACTCTGTTTCCTTTCCAAAGCAGCTGCCTGACCTGCTGAGTGCTTCCAGCATTTTCCATTTTTATTTCAGATTTCCAGTATCTGCAATTCTTTGAATTTCTCTAACGGCTGCCAGTGCTCCAAGCAGCTGGGAAGAAATTGAATGGAGCATACTACTGAATGCAAGCTCTTTCATTACGTATAAGGGACTAACATCTTGCTGCAATATGTCCTGAAACATACATCATTTCTACCCAAACATTGCAGTATCTAATATAAAATTCTGTTACTGTTATGGAATAATAATGTCAGATGCTTATGGCAGTGCTTTGTCCCCAATCTATACCCGGTTCAATTATAGGAAATGTTTTAACTGATAATCAGTGTCAAGCATTTTGCATTTCTGTGTTCCACTCAGGTTAGTTCCTTCTAACCCCTCTGTAGGGATATGGATTCGAATACCACTTCTTATGGGTGGCACAGCTATACAGCAATTAGCACTGCTGCCTCAAAACTCCAGGGACATGGGTTCAATCCCAGCCTTGGATGCTGTCTGTGTGGAGATCACATGTTCACCAAGTGACTGCGTGGGTTTCTTCTGAGTGCCCCTATTTTTTTCCCACATGCCAAAGACATGCTGGTTGGTAGGTTAATTAGCTTCTGTAAATTGCCCCATTTGTAGGTGGGTAGCAGGAGAACAGCAAGTCGATGGGTATATGAGAGAGAATTGGTTACAGGGAAATAAATTAGGGAGTGACCTGGGGGGGGGGGGGGGGGGGGGGGCTGGTGGCGACCTGTTTAAGGTATGTAGAATTGTGGGAGGCATAGACAGGGTGGATAGTCAGGATCTTTTTCCCGGAAATGTTAAATACTGGAGGACATAGCCTTGGGGTGAGAGGGGGAAAGTTTAAAGGAGATTTATGTGGCAGGTTTTTTGCACTGAGTGGTAGGTGCCTGGAGAGCACTGCCAGAGAGAGGTGGTGGAAGCAAATCAGATGGCAAAGTTTAGGAGAAATTTGGACAGGCTCGTGAACAGGCAGGGAATTGAGGGACATAGACCATGCGCAGGTAGGTGTGCAGTTTAAATTGGCATCATGGTTGACTTAGATATCGTGGGCTGAAGAGCCTGTTCCTGTGCTGCACTGTTCTATGTTCCATGATGGGAATGCCCTGAGAACCAGCATTGACCCAATGGGCCAAATGGCCTCCTTCTAGGTCATTATGAATAAAAAATGAAAATATAAACAACAAAAGACTGTTACTGAGAATTAGAATAACTTCACTGGTGCATGAAGAAGTATTGTAACATGTAATTAGCACAAGGTCCCCTTCTAGGAAAGCACAAGGAAGTTTGGGATTAACTGTACCATTTAATACTGAATATAGTGCAGAATATTTACATCTGTACTACGTCTAAATTATTTGTTGGAATAGGTATTGGTTTATAAATCTCACTGTTTTAGTTTTGAATAATGACAGAATACAACATTTGAGTTTCTCCATTTTAAAGTGAAAGTTAGGCAATAACCAAAAAAATCTAAATCCTTACTTTGAAGTTGTGAGAAGCTTGATGGACATCACAGTGCTTATATGAACAGCTGTAAAATTCTTTATAAGCCCTTTGATTTTTTTCCCCGTATCTCTATAATTTCCCTTTTTTTTCCTCCTACTGATGTATTCTTCAGCTCCATATTTGGAAAGCATGGGAATTGCAGCTGTCAATTTAGTTGGAGGGTTTTGTGGGTTTAAGAAAGAATTTTGAATTGGAAGATTCAACAGAGGAAGAAAAGAAACTTGAATGCTGTATTGGAAGAAATATAGATACTATTAACATATTAGGGAAATATAATGGATTTTGTTCTGGAGGAACAAGGAGATTTGGTTTAGAATAGTACATTTGAAGTTTGATTTTCGGGGTAATAATCTGCTGAAACATCTTATTTGCCTTCATGATACTTCTCACATGGCACTACTTTAAGTGCAATGTGATCATGAAACAAGGTAGCATTGTTCATTTTAATTTACAATGGCAGCAACATTCCTCAGAACTGTTCTTGCTTATGGGCAGAGCTGGAGGAGATGCAAGCAGTTTCCCAGCCAATGATTCAGTTCTTTACCTGGTAATTTGCTCACACTTGTTGTTGAACGACTAAGAACCTTTTCTCTCTATAAACAAAAATGCAGAACAATAACAAAAGTAAAAATAAAGCAAAAGTGAAGCTTTATTGTTACAGAAAGAGTCTTTTAAAATTAATCCCTGCAATTTCCTCTTGTGAAACCAATTTCCTACCCATAATTAATCTCTTAGTTTTACAACTCAAAGAATATGTCATTGGCTATGAAGCACAAAGATGCAAAATAAATGCCAGCCCTTCCTTCCTCTCTGTATGAAAATAGATATGCTAAGTTGAAGCTCTTCCTGTAAATCCTGAATAACTGTAGCCATCTGTGAGATCAATGGCCATATTTGTGAAGATTATTGTTCCTCCTCACTCCTAACAGTGTTTACATGGTCTAGTTCAGCAGAAAGCCAGATGCAAAGATGTGCTGTAGAATGTGCACATTTTTCACTGGTACAGTCAAACTCAACCTCAACACAGCCTTCCCTTTGTTGCAGGCAGTGCAATGGAAACTAATGGATATGATGTCATTCAGTGGCCCAAAGGATGACATTATTGACAATATCCCTAGGCAGTGCCATTTTAATAGCACCAGCACTCAAATATGGTGCCCAATGCAAAGTTACTCTTTTACTAATCTGCAGACTGATTCTGGCACTTTCAGCTTCTTCTGCTTTGGGTTTTGCCTTTTATTTGCAGTCTCTGTCTTCCCAGTTTAAAAAAATTGCAAGAACCTTCCAAAGCCTTTCAGAATGTTTTCTCACTCTTTAGGAAAAGTTTTGACTGTCTCCTTTCTCTTAACATTTCAGTTACAATAATTTTCAGTTACTTTGCACTTTTAACATAAAAAGAGATCTGAGGAGTTGTTGACTCTCATCAGTAGGAAGTGTAGTTTCTATCACAGCCTGACCTTTGTCAGGATCTGCAAATGATTGCACATTGGGTTTCATATAGGGAAGCTGAATACACATAAACATCCTGCTGAATTAGGATCAGTTCATAAACATTCAAAGCTTGCTGAACATAAGTCAGGTGCCTTATGTTGAAGAACCCAACACTAGTAAAGTCCCTTTCCTTGTCTCCGGGCCCAAGTGAAGTTGTGGCTTGTTTCAAACCATGGGACACACCACATCAGCCTTCCCATTAGGATCTGTTGCCAGAGCCACCTCATTTCTCTGCTTAGCACCTTTGAGCGGCCATTGAATGGATCAACAGACTGTACATTCAAGTGCAGAGCTTTTCATGCCAAACAAAAGGAGAAGAGCAAAAACCAAGCTGTTGTACGAACTCTGCAGCATCTGTGGAGGCAAAGGAATCGTCAACATTTGAGGTCAAGACCCTGCATCAGGACCTGCAAAAGGAGAAGAGGCTGTCTCTGGATGCCCAAAGTACTTGCAACTAAACAAATTGCTATTTGAAGTGCTGCAGCAATTTTTTTAATAAACAAGTGCCACTTCACAAAAGGAAAAGTAATAGGCCATGTCATCCTGCCTGTGGCAAGTGGTCTTGAGCAGACCCATCAGCATCCTGCCTAGTATACTGAATAAGCACAAACCTCCACAAACATGCTTTGAGTCCTGGACTATTCAGAGGACCAAATCTTTCAGATCCCTTGTCACTGAGCTGCACAGGGCTTTATGTTATGCTGGGGAACATTTTCTCTTCTGGATCCTGCGTCGTCAGACCCAGTGCAGGATCCAAAACCTGATATCAGCAGGGTTTTGTAGATCACAGATTTAGGAGGCAACAGAGAGAGTTAGTTACTTATTAATTTTCTTTTGTGTTCATACTTTTAAACTTTCCTAAATGTTGATATGTGTTGATAAAGTGTTTTAGTTACTTAATTTGATTTAAATTTTTAAATGTTTCCAAATGCCAGAGACATTTAAAACTGTTGAAATCAGTTGAATCAGATTTGCCTTCTATAAGGGTCATTGGGCAGGGGGTTGGAGGGTATGAGATCTCTGCACTATGTCACAGATGGCCCAGTTATCATCTAGATTTCACCACCTAATTCCAGGGTGCCGAGGACTGGTGAGGTCAGGCCACCACATCTGCCCCAGATAAGCATGGGTGTGTAAGGATTACATGTCTCCAGGCATGGGGAAAGGGTCAACACAATTCAGCCCAATAAGTTAAAGAGATAAATACTCTGTTTTTTGGGGTACAGATTGATGTCACTGGCTTCTGTTCTTCTGGTCTTTTGTACATACCTGGCTAGCCATTCTCATACATGAGCCTGAAGAATGAATGCTGGCAGGCTGCTGTGGGAGTGCCAGGACACTGTCATTTTAGTTTGGGGCAAGTTATAAATAAGTCCATCTGTCCCCTTACAAATTCAACAAGCAAATGTTTTCCATTCGGAGTCACTTCACCACAGGAACTGTAGCCGTGATCTTCCAATTTTTGCAATCTGCTGCTGTTCTGACTGACATCACCAAATGCAGCACAGACCAACCATCAAACCCAAGAATTTCCTCATCTTTTGCTGCATGTGAACATGATTGATGAATGGAGATCCAAATTTACTTCCTCCTGTTTAAATGTATGTCATCCAAGGTAAGAGTTCTTGAACAGTGCTTACAAAGATAATACTTGTGCACGCTGTTCTTCATCAAGTATTGAAGGCTTGCTATGCAGAGCATCCTTCATACAGGAGAATTATAGATAACAGATGTAGAAAATCAGAAAGATGGGCAAAAGGATGACATTATCACAAATAATTTCCATATTCCCAGCTTTGCACCCATGTGCATTGTTCGTCTGTTTAACTTCTGATAAAGCTAACAATAAGCCAAATGGTAAACATTAACATGATGAATATTATATTTCTGCTACTGTATCTTACCTTGGGCAATGTTAATGTTAGCTTGCATACAGGGGTATGGTCCAAGTTATCCACTGGCTGGGGTTCCCTATCCCATTGTTTGGTCAGCTCATCTTTGGTTATTTTATAAAATACTGCCATTCCTTTGTAGTGAGGTGAGCAGCAGTTGCCAAACTCATTCACTTCAGTCAGTTGCAGCTCCAGTCGGGTTTTCCGCTGCGAGTGGAATATCAGTTGATATCCTTGAGACGTATTTTGGTCACTGTCTAAATGAAGTTGTTAAGAAAATGCATGAAGTTTATGATTGCCAGTTTGAAAGCTTATGTGATTAATTGAAGAACTTGATCTTTGGCTATCTTGGTCCTCTGAGGAGAATCACATTTTACTGAACCATTTAATGTCTTTGTACCAATCAGCCAAATTGTTATGAAAAACTAAAAATTATTGCTTTACTGATTATATTTTTTTAAATATTTTACATAGAATTATTAAGCCATCCTTTTAAAATTTGATGACATGTCTAATCTTTTAGTGTGTAACACTAATTCAATTGGTCAATCGGTCAATTGGTTTATTATTGTCACATGTACTGAAGTACAGTGAAAAACTTTGTTTTGCATGTCATGCATACAGATCATTTCATCACATCAGTATATTGAGGTATTACAAGGGAAAATCAATTAAAAAATGCAGAATAAAGTGTTACAGTTACAAAGAAAGTGCAGTGCAGGCAGACAGTAAGGTGCAAGGCCATATCGAGGTAGACTGTGAGGTCAAGAGTCCATCTTATCATACAAGAGGTCCATTCAATAGTCTTACAACAGTGGGATAGAAGCTGTCCTTGAGCCTGGTGGTACTTGCTTTCAGGCTTTTGTATCATATGCCCAATGGGAGAGGGGAGAAGAGAGAATGTCCGGGGTGAGTCCGTTTGTACTCAATGTACCACTCATGTTTTTTTCAGGTGTTTGCACCATTTATTTAAATATTTGTACATCCCACACAAACCAAATATCACCCCATTTGTTTTTCTATGTCACGTGGGATTTCCGGAAGCAATTTCTCTATCACAGTGACTGAAGACAAGAGAGGTAGTAGGATGAAAGACTTTGAAAGAAGTATTTCAGAGGGCTTTTGCCCATGATGGCTTAACTGCAATGTTTATATTCCCCTATGGAGGGATCTATCATATCAAAAATGTGTTGATAGTGTGAAATTACAGCCAACACTTAGATTGGAAGATTAAAAGCACCTCACATAGAAAACTGATCAGATTTATTGAATGCATTTCAGATAGTTTGAAAAAGCCACATGGCCCCAAACTTCCAACTGGCCTCACTTGCAACAGGAAAGAGGCAGACAGGTAGTTCATCCATCTGGGTGAGAAGGCCCAGATTTTGTTCTAAATGATGTAGATCGATAAATTCAGGACAAGTTCCACATATCATCACCTTTTAATGAATTATAATATGAATACATAATGCTGAGAGCTAACTGAGTACTTCCAGTACAATGTAACCATGGCATTCAAGGTACTTACAATCAGTATCATTTAATAAACAAACCTTACACAGAAGTGGAAGAATACAAGAATGAGCATTCTAAGAATAAAGGAGTAGGGAAAATAGTATAGATATAAAATAAATGCATGATAAAGCTAATAGCATCAAGTAAGTAAGAAAATTATGGTACAAGAGATGCCATTAAAATGGATTTGGATCTGATAATATTAAAACACTTGGCCACGCCCAGGCCTACACTGCTGACTCCCAGTTCCTGGCTGCCTTTGTAAACAGTGGAAGGAACACACCTCCTCACAAACTACCCACCTGCCCACCCCATCTGGCACCTCCTGGCCCATCTATGAGAGTCTACAGTTCCTAAACTGCCCTCATCGGTAACCACTGAACCCACAAAATCAAAGTGGAATCAAATATCCTCAATCCTCAGCTATTGTCTTAGATGAAGATATGGATGTGGCAGAACATTGGGAAATGAAGATTTCATCACCTATAAACAGAGAAAATCAGAGATAATGTTTCTCAAAGTTGCTGTTATTCTTGGTAAGTTATTACACATTCCATGTTGAAATGATCTGAAAACAAGATCCAATATGTTATTGCATAAATCACCATTTTCAATCATTTAGCAAATATCCAAAATAGAATTCACTTTTATCTCCAAAAGAGGGTAAAGGAATAATGATTACCTTTATAAAAACTCAGAGGACTGAAAGACTTTGCTGGATACTTGATTAAAACAGTCATGTATTAATTTGAAACAAAAAGAAAATAACAAAGGTTCTGTAATCAAAAAAAGTTACTCAGTTTTTTCTCCTCTTTGATCTTGACAGACCCTATTGTATCTTAAGATAGAAGTGATCATCACCATCAAATTAACTTACAAGATATGTTTTTCACTGGCTTGTACATATAGAGAATGGAAGATTCTCCAGAAGGCTGTGGTCTCTGTGAAACTGCTCTGAAAGTGAGATGGTGCTTTCAAGTATTTTGGGGTGCAAATTGGAATGAATACAAAGTTCAAATAAATATTCTGCATCTGGAAAACCTGGCACTCAAAGGTAGTACGATTACTAACTCACCCAATGATTTAATGTTGCCACAAAATTTGAGAATCAGCTGCTCGCCCTCTCTCATTGGAAACTCTTCGGATGGCTCTGGTGGGCCTCTGAATCCCTCTTCACGTAGCTTAACCAATTCCCACTGTAATTCTTTGGAAGGAACCATCAGCACAACAAAATGGTGGAAGTTGTCTCTTTTGTGGTAGGTAATAACATTAACCATAGTGAACTGGATCGCTTCTTCAAGTTTGTGTACAAAAGAAATTAAATAGCTACTATCCACTGAGGGTGACAAGCGAAGGACAATAAATCTGTTCAAGGAAGAAGAGAATTGCAGATAATATAATATTATAGCAAAAAATACGTTGTTCCATGCACCCTGGTCCTTTTTTTATGTCACAGTGAGCAACATCTGAAAAACAATGTGTACAATCTAAACTAAGATGAATCCTGCTCCCCCCAGCTCTCTGCCCAGTTTCCCTATCCAGACTTATTTTCTCCCAATAGAGAGGGAACCCTCTACCCCCACTATATCCAAGCGGCATTCAAAGAGGCAGAGCTGGCTCCAAGAAAATGATTAGGCCTCGGGAAACTGGTAAAGGCATTTTTAAAGGATTTTTAAATAGTTTTCTTTCTAACAGTTCACTTTTAAATATCTCTGATAGAGACATTCAAATGCTAAACAAATAGATTTAAGTAATAAAAATATTAAAAGTGAATTTAATTAAAAACACCTTAGCATTTGAACAAATGATTACAAACATGAAGAACAATTTAAAGAAATCAAACACTTAACTGCATTTTCCTTCAATCAGAGGGTTAGGGGACCCATTCTTACCCCAACTAGCCCTGGTATAAAGCTGAGCAGTGGCTCTGCCCCCTCTCCTCAGCAGGTCAACACTTTACCATTGGACTCAATGCTGAGTCCAGCAGTGGAGCAGGAGGTCAGTTGCACCAGCATCAGGCCGCCATCTCGACACGGCCATCTGTGATTGGCCGAGCATGTGGCAGAACTCTGAGAGGTACTGAGGACAGAGTGGTTGATAGCCAGATGATCCCTGTGGAACCAATAGCTGTCAATCAATTCAATTCAGCCCAATTAAAAATTGGCAGAGATAGCAATTGGTTAACTTGCATTCAGATGAAAAAGAAGCAAATGAATATCGTTGCTGGTACTTTCACTGAATATTTTGATCTTAGGCCGCGTCTGAAATTGTAAATCTCATTTATCCTGCTACGCATTTCCAATATTACATTTTTAATAGAACATTGTTTAAAAATATTGTGCATTTCTAAGATCACAATGAACTAAGAACAATTACATACCTCTCCACGTGTTCAGTTAATTCAATTGCAACCAGCCCATTTTGCATATCTTTCACAGTTACATTGTCCATCATCACCCATTCTTCATCCTTTGATTTAAATCCGAACAGTTTTAATGATTCATTGGTTACTTCTCCAGGTTTTCTTACAGGTGCACTCACTGACCTAAAAATTGTGAAGGGATAATGTAAATATATAAAGAAGGCTGCAGGGGATATCAAATGTATTTTATTAGACAAAATGAAACAATGTTCTGCTGAAACAGCATTGACCTGAAATATTACCTTAGTCTTTCTCTCTCCACAGATACTACTAAGTACTTCCAGCATTTTTATTTTTAACTTATTCCTCGTTTCATATTTGTTAATATTATTTTGTAACAATAGACTGATTTAATCAAATTCTTATTTTTCAGGTGTCCTTCACAGCTACACGTCTGAGTATGTGGAAAGATTTGCTGGCTGTTTATGCCAGGACATAACAGTAAAACCCTTAATTTACCGAAAGCGATGACTGCTACTTCTCTGTACTGCAGCAGTTGGTCGAGGATGGTCGATTTCATCCCCTAATCTCTTCTTATCTGAGTTTGGCGGACAGGGCAGAGTGATGGTAATTGATTTCCGAAACTGCTGAGTAGATGGATGTTTGATATGGACAAGAGGGCTGGTGGAGATTATGGGATGAAATATATCTTGTCTTGATTTCATTACGTTCAACAATGTTGAATCAATTGGCTGAACCTACAAGAATAAAGAGGGAGTGCAGAAGTAAATAATCTAGTACATTTTCAACCCTCATTATTTTTGAAGTTGGCGAGGACAGGTTCAGATCAATTTTGACAGTAGGTAAAGTCATCTGCAAAATATGGATGAATATCCATTAGGCCAGATTTCCATGGTTAGAGCCCCAATCAATTTATCTGCTAATAATATCCAGAGAAGTTCTCCTAATTGCTCACTGCAACACAGCCAGTGAATCACAAAATCCCTGGAGGAGAGGAATAAAAAAGATTTGATCATAGATTAAGGAAATCCCCAGGACAATACCACCTTATTAAATTTTATACGTGAATCGTATTGCTTAAAAACTTGTGGTGTCTGCTCATTTAAATGGGCATTTAAACCACTGCATTGGAAACACTGCTAAGAAGGTAATTAAGATACAGGCCTTTCCCAGGTTATGTCAGGGTTCTGTTTCTGTGAACTGTTTGCAACCTGGACAGTTCGCAAGTCGGAAATGTGGCCGTGAACCGAGTTCTCACACGGCAGAAGGTGCCTGTAGCCCCACAGCAGCTGGCAAATCCATCCCACTGGTCTCCCAAATGCTCATTTGTATGTACAGGTTGTACATAAGTTGGTCGTTTGTAAGTTGGGGAGGACCTGTATATGGTTGCAATTTGATGTTTCTGATTAGTTCCAATATCAGGTCATCCCAGCCACTAAAACGAAAGTAAGTGCAACATCACAATTATTTCTGTGAAGTTTAGATATCACCTGTTCCTCTGGACCTCACAAGATAATTACAAATTTACCTTGACTGCACCTCTCCAGCACTAGTGGTGAGTGTCTGCATGATCCAACCAGCTCCATCTTAATATCACAAGGTATTGTAAGGGTGATTGACCCTCTTAATCCTCAGAGAATTTATCAAGTGGATTATATAGTCACTTTATAATCCACTCAAATTTACAGAAAGTTTTTGTTAAAATTCTACATGCAATACCATAAGACCATAAGATATAGGAGCAGACTTAGGCCATTAGGCCCATCGAGTTTGCTCCGCCATTCAATCATGGCTGATTCTTTCAACCCCATTGTCCCACATTCTCCCCATAACCCTTAACCCCTGTACCAATCAAGAACCTGCCTTAAATACTGTATATCCGATGACTTGGCCTCCACAGCCCTCTGTGGCAACAAATTCCACAAATTCACCATCCTCTGGCTGAAGAAATTGCTCCTCATCTCTGTTTTAAAGGGATGTCCCTTTATTCTGAGGCTGTGCCCTCAGATCCTAGAACCTCCTACTAATGGAAACATCCTCTCCACATCCACTCTATCCAGGCCTTACAGTATCAAGTAGGTTTCAGTGAGATCCCACCTCATCCTTCTGAACTCCATTGAGTAAAGACCCAGAGGTATCAAACGCTCCTCATATGTTAATACACATTTTTGCATCACTTTTTGTTTCTGATCTTTGGTGGTGCAGGGCTGCAATCCAGAAGTGTGTGCTCAGTAGGAATGCCAGGACCGTCTGTGGTCAGGGAGGTGGGAACTCCCGCTATACAGTAAGCTGTATCTAAAGGAGAATGTGCATCAACACACACACATTCCCCTTTTAAATCCTGGATCAAGTATGCCCTATCAATGTTCCACCCCTTCCTGTGCCCTCCTGCTACAGTTAAGGATGTCTTTTGTTGCAAAGATCACAGTTTTGGCCCCATTCACTTCAAAACAACCCCTAGAAAATACAGTATATGACTGCCTGACTAGATTTTGTGAAAATACAGAGAAAGGCAAACTTACCAAACTACCCATATTATGAGAAAAGCTTTAAAATTCCAATTATGTTGCAGCTATATAAAAATTTGGTTGGGCTGCACTTCGATCACTGTGTGCTATTCTGGTTGCCCTATTGCAGGAAGGATGTAGAGGCCTTGGAAAGGGTGCAGAAGATAATTAGTGTTTACTAGGATGTTTACCAAGAGTTTACCAAGAGTTTAGCGTTTACCAAGAGTTTACCAAGAGTTTAGCATTTACCAAGAGTTACCAGGATGCTGCCTGGATTAGAGGGCATGAGCTATACGGAGAAGTTGGACAAACCTGGGTTATGTTCTCTGGAGCATCGGAGGCTAAGGGGAGACCTGATAGAAGTTTACAAGATTACGAGAGGCATAGATAGCATAGAAGTCTGAATCTTTATCCTTGGGTAGAAATGTCAAGTACTAGAGGACATGCATTTAAGTGAGAGGGGAAAGTTTAAAGATGTGTGGGGCAAATTTTTTTACACAGAGAGTGGCAGGTGCCTGGAATGGGCTGCCAGGCGGAGTGTGGAAGCAGAAACTGTAATTATTATGGTGGCACTTAAGAGGCTGTTAGATAGACACATGAATATGCAGGGAATGGAGGGATATGGATCATAGAAGAGAATTAGTTTAATTTGGCATCATGTTCGGCACAGACATTGTGGGCCGAAGGTCCTGTTCCTGTGCTGTTCTGTTCTATGTTCTATGATTATGTTTACTTCTAAATGAAGGGTCAGCAATGGGCTAAAATCCTTTCTAAAAACTGGACAGAAAAAAATATTTTTGGTCAATTATCCCCTACCTTTGATTGAACTACCACTGAGGTACTGAAGGATCCAGGGAGGTAGTTCAGTGTAATTCTTGAATCCATGCTGAGCTTCAAGGTTAAACCTTTTCGTGGTATGGTAAATGTCTCTTTTCTTAAGCAGGACATAACTGAAAAGATGCCAAGTTTATAGATCTTAACATTTGCACAGGATTTCTGGAAAACAAAAATAAGACACATAGGAGAAATACAATTTAATTTTAATTTTAAAATGTTGTTATTTTGTGAGTGTTCTGTACACAGAAAACTAAATATCTCTCTGATATTTGCACTGTCAAGTGTTTACCAACCTTGTGTCCATTGTACACTCCCTCTAAGGAGAAAGGAGTCAAATAACTTGAATGGGGTCTTGCATCTGATGCCTTTACCATAATGTCACGATAATTCCCCCGATATCGAGCAGTGAATGGTATTGCAATCTTTAAAGGAAATGGAATCTTTATCCTGGAGTCAGTACACTGAATGCTGATCACGTTGCTCACCAATTCTTCATCATCACCTACAACCATTGAGCTCTTATCATTGATTATTTTACACAACAGCCTCTGGGCTATGATAAATGGTGCAGTGATATAACAGCCAATTTGAGGTTCATCTTCACTTTTCAACTCTGCAAGAAGTCTTAAGATAAAAACAGAAAGGAAAACTTATTATAATACATTGAGCAATTGTCTAAAATGATATATATTATTTTTCATCTTCTCCCCTCACACATCTTCCTCCCCACCTTGAGTCCACTAGTTCTAATTTAGGGCTGTGTGTAGCTGCAAATATACATTCAATTCTTCCACATTCTACATTGTATGAGAAGCTTGTCCAGGAGTCACTTGTTTGGTATGATTGTTTGAAACAAATTCAAATATCAAGTTCCGTTGAAGGGTCAATGACCAGAATGTTAACTCTGTTTCTTTCTCCACAGATACTGTCTGACTTGTTGAGTATCCCTATCATTTTCTATTTTTATTTCAGTAGAAGGGACTAGCTGTAGGATACAAATACTTCCATTTGTAGGATGCCTTTCTTAACTTCACTGATGTACTTTTTAAATGTTGTCACTATTATAATATGGAAAACATGGAAGCCAGTTTTAGGAGACCAAGCTTCCAAAAACAACAATCTGATATTGACCATCTATTTTGTTTAGATTTAATAATGTTAGTCGAGAGACAAATATCGTACAGGACTCTGTACTGCTGCAAAATAGTGCCATGGATCTTTTGATCTAAAAGGTCACATGGGGTTTTGCTTTAACATTGTATCTGAAAGACAATCTAGAGCATTCCCTTAGCACAGAAGTGACAGCCTAGATTTTGTGCATGGTTATGAAGAAGGATATGTCTTTATGATCTTCTGCCTTAAATGGCAGAACATAGAACATAGAACAGTACAGCACAGGACAGGCCCTTCAGCCCATTATGTTGTGCCAAACTAATTAAATTAGTAATTAAACGCCTAACGAAACTAGTCCTTTCTGCCTACACAATGTCTATATCCCTCCATTCTCTGCACATGCATGTGCCTAATTGAAAGCCTTTTAACCACCTCAATCATATTTGCCTCCATTACCACCCCTGGCAACACATTCCAATCACCCACTACTCTCTGAGTAAAAAACGCCCCACCCATCTCCTTTGAACTTACCCCCCCTCAACTTAAATGCCTCCCCTCTAGCAGTAGACAGTTCAACCCTGCAGAAAAGGTATTGGCTGTCTATTTTACCTTTGCCTCTCATAATCTTACAAACCTTTAGCAGGTCTCCCCTCAGCCTCCACTGCTCCAGAGAAAACAACCTTAGTTTGTCCAACCTCTCCTTATAGCTCATGCCCTCTAATCCAGGCAGCATCATGGTAAACCAACCTACTCCAATTCACTTCGGGCAATCCCCACCCCCTTCCCCAAATGCCACCCCCCCCCCCCACCCTCATACTTCTTCTCTTCTTCCCTTTCCTAGCCTCTTTTTATCTACCTTTTTCCCCCCTCTCTATCCTTACCTTTGACCCATCCCCCGGTGGGTCTGCTCTCCTCTCCTTCCCCACACCTGCCTATCACTATCCCTTACCTGCATCTACCTATCACCACCATGTGCCCACCCCGCCTCCCCACTTCTGTCCACCTATCACTGCTCTGTCTTTCCCTCCTATATATTGGGCTTCCCCCTTTCCTATCTTCAGTCCTGAAGAAGGGTCCTGATCTGAAAGGTTGACCGCCCACTTTTCTCCACGGATGCTGCCTGGCCTGCTGAGTTCCTCCAGCATCATCGTGTTTTTCTACTCCAATTTTTAACAGAAAGGTGACACCTGTGATGATATTTCAGATCTAATCCAGATTACAACAGTGCCTAAACAGATGTGTTAAAACCAAATTACTTTGGTGTTTCTGGTGGGTGGGGCTGCCTATTATTGATGATCTCAGATTGGTCATCTTTTCTGTCTATCAGGATTTCTGGGACATTTGTAAGAAACATATTTAAGCATGAAAGTAATGTCATTCAACACTATTTCTGAATTTATGCCCTCAACAATTCTATGCAGACAGAAGTCCAGTGCATCCCTGGCATCCAGTGTGGGCTGTGGGAGTCAGAGCTTGCCTTGCAGATACAGAAAAGTCATCTACAAAGTGGAAATTGGACTATGAGTCAAAAGGGTTTTGATGGCTTTTGTAATTTAGAAATGTATGATTAAAATGTAAGGGTGAAAAATAATTATTCTGAAGAGCACATATGCCTCAAGCTTTTGACGGTGAATTATTTTTCTCCTAAGTCTAAGGTAAACTTGAATTTCATGCTGATATTTACTGGAAAATAGGCAAGCCAAAGGATATGGGAGCAACTTTAATATCCACAATTATTTTCGTTCACTTTAACAGTGCCAAAGAAATGAAATTGAACTGGACTGAATGATGCTTACTCTCTTTGGGACCAGCCTCCGGTGTCTTCAGTTTTCACAAGTTCAGTCACCTCATTTTTATCATGTGATTTGTTTATTTTCTTTTCAATGGCTCCACCAGTTTCCAATGTGGAATGGAGATAAACTTCTGTGTTTCCATCTTGATTATCAACTGACCCAGACCTTAAAGTTTTGTCAGTGTCCTTGACTTCAGTGCTACAATCCATCTTCTTTATTATTCTGTGCTGATCCTTTATTTCATCTGATATCTGAATTGCAGGCTGTTTCATTGGTCCCTTTTGCCCAGCAGAGCAAGCATTGGATACCAGTAAACATTCTCCTTTGGTTACTGCAGTGGCTTCTTCCCCTGGCCCTTCACCTCTGAGGAACTGAATATTGCAACAAATGGAGTCTTGTTGACTGCTCCCCATTTCTGTTGTCGAGCTTTGCTGCTCATGCTTAGAGTTTGGCTGATTATTTCTGGAATCACAGCATGACATTTGAAAACTACCTTTCTCCTCCCTGCTTTTGCCTTCTGAATGTTCATTGTGCTTATAATGTTCTGTGTTGGACAGTCCCAGACTTTGATCTGAGGCACAAGGTATCTGTATGTCTTCTTCTGCTTGGTAGTAGACTTTATGCAGACTGTTTTCTACACTTTTAAAAGTTATAATGACATGGTTTAGAAAATGACTAGTCTTTCCCAGGTAATTCAAATGAGCAGTGTTTACTGTAAAGAAATAATGGTAAAACAAAAATCAATCAATTGATGTTTTTTTTTAATTAAAGACTTGATCCATAATTTCTGTTTGGCTGCACTAGCTCCTGCTCCTCCACTAGACCTTTGCCAGGAGTGTGACAGAGCAGGTTCAGCTCTGAGGAAATTCCTGGGCTACATTTTCCTTTAAGACCATGGAAAATCTATTTTTCATGATAACCCCATTCCATTCTCAACAACTGCAACTTAGCTGCACTCTTACTTCATTATTTTTTTCTCTATCAATTACAAGTACAATTTTCATCTCAGTCAATCACCTCCTAGGTGATCACTTCCACAAGTCTACACCCAGGTCATGAAAAGTATTCAAAGCACAAAAGAAAAAAAATGCAAATGATGGAAATCTGAAATAAAAATAAAAAATGTTGGAAGTACTCCATAGACCAAACAGCATCTGCGGAGAGAGAAAAAGAGTTAATGTTTCAGACTGATGACCATTCATCGGAAGGTTCTGCCTCGCTATCCTTCTATCCCACTCCTGATGCTCAGCTCTCTGTTAGCCTTAGCACAGTTGGTAGCAATATTACCTCCACTGAAGAAAGTCAAAACATCCAAGGATGCTGCAAGGAGTACAAAGTCTCTACAGGTGATCCAGTACTGAGGAGTGCTGTATTGTCAGACATGCCATATCATGGATAAAATGAGGAATCAAGCCTTTGAATGCTCTTTCAGATAGGTGTAAAAGAGTTCATAGACTATTTTGAGGAACTCCAGTTTGGTTTTGCCCTATTGTTCTAGTGAATACATTTCAATCCAACATCACAGAAATAGGTTATTTGTTTTTTATCGGTTTGCTATGTTGGGGGTCAAGTTGTGTGTAAATTGGTCACTGTCCTTCTTATATTTTTACAAAGAACGAACTGCAAAAAATATTTTATTGGCCGTAAGGTGTATTTGAATGGAATATTGGTACATAAATAATTGTCACTGTCGGTTTGATACAGTCTTACAGCTCCCAGAGTTCTTTATTATTCTTTATTACTTCCTGTGAGTCACTGGAGAGAGAATATGCCTCTTTTGTGAAACTTAAGCAAAATGATGATATTTGTTTGATCCTAATTCATTTATACTTTGGTGGTGGATTATTTAAGATCACTTGTGAATCAGCTGTGTTGAGGAGGTGAACTTTTTTATGTGAGGTGGATGTTATCAGTCTGTTTACGGGTACAGTGAATAAGTTGCCACGGCTACACTGAATACTTAAGACTGAGGCAAACACCTGTTTTCTTTACACAATTTGTAGCTGAGGGATAGTAAATTTAAGTGAGGATTTCTTGCAAACTTCAGCATGAGAACATTTTTTTTAATAAAAAGAGCATTTGCATGCAACTGAATATTCGGAGCTCAAAACTCACTCAAGGATTTGTGGTTTGTTTCCAAGATACTGTTCAGTGGAACAACTTCTTCATATCTTCCCATTTCCTGCCAAAGACCAGGACTTACATGGATTACCTGTCCACAGGTTTAGGTGCTGCACATGAAGGGTTACATGAAGTGGCATAACAAGAATTTGCTTGCAATATTTCCTATTAACAAATAATTCTGACTGAATCCTGCATCATCCCTCCAAACCTGTATGTCTTTGGAATGTGGGAGGAAACCGGAGTACCCGGAGGAAACCCATGCAGACACAGGGAGACCGTACAAACTCCTTACAGATGCACCACTGTCTGTAAGGAGTTTGTATGTTCTCCTCGTGTCTGCGTGGGTTTCCTCCGGGTGCTCCGGTTTCCTCCCACATTCCAAAGACATACGGGTTAGGAAGTCGTGGGCATGCTATTTTGGCGCCAGAAGGGTGGTGACACTTGCGGGCTGCCCCCAGGTCACTCTACGCAAAAGATGCATTTCACTGTGTGCTTCGATGTACATGTGACTAATAAATGAATATCTTATCGATTAATCATAGTTCAAAAGAAACTTTAAGATAAGATTATTTATTAGTCACATGTACATCGAAACACACAGTAAAATACATCTTTTGTGTTACTGAGAATGTGCTGGGGGCAGCCCACAAGTGTCGCCGCTCTTCCGGCACCAACATAGCATGCCCACAGCTCCTAACCTGTACTTCTTTGGAATGTGGGAGGAAACCAGAGCACCCGGAGGAAACCCACGCAGACATGGGAAGAACATACAAACTCCTTACGGACAGCAGTGGGAATTGAACCCAGGTCGCTGGTGCTGTAATAGCGTTACGCTAACCACTACACTACCGTGCCACCCTCTACACTAATGTGCCGCCCTTTACTCAGAATTGAAGGAAATGTTTGCAGGATTATATTCAGTATGGTGGGAGAGGCACAGGTAGAGCATCCGCATGGATCTGCTGGATTGATTGACTAAGCATGTGTCGCAATTACCATTTGATTCTACTTAATGCAATTGCTGTCAGTCTCAAACCTCTGGATTCCTGCCGCCCATTCAAGAAAACTGAGCAGTTGGAGTGGTCTTCCCACTGGGCATTCCCCTGTTCTGAAAGACCATGGTGAGCGGGAGAGAAAAGGGGTGCTGAGAAAGAGAAAGAAAGGTGCTGGAATCTAGATTAAAAGAAAACAAGACGCTGGGGGAACTCAGCAGGTCAGGCACAATCCGTGGGGAAAAGCAGACGGTCAACCTTTCAGGTCAGGACCCTTCTTCGGGACTGAAGATAGGAAAAGGGGAAGCCCAAAATAAAGGTGTGGGGGGGGAGCAGAGCAGTGATAGGTGGACAAAAGAGGGCAGGCGGGGTGGGCACAAGGTAGTGACAGGTAGATGCAGGTAAGAGATAATGATAGGCAGATGTGGGAGGAGAGAGCAGATCCACCAGGGGATGGGTCAAAGGTATGGAGGCAGGCACCCCAAGGGGGGAGGGAAGGAGACTCAAAAAAAGAAACAGATGAGGAGAAAAAAGAGAGATAGGCAAGGAAAGTGAAGGAAAAAAGAGGCATGGTGGGTGGGGAGGGGGGGTTGGTTTTTGGGGGTTGTTTTACAGAAAGTAGGAGAATTCGATATTCACCCCGTTAGGCTGTAAGGTCCCAAGACAGAAAATGAAGTGTTGCTCCTCCACTTTGCGTTTGGACTTCTCCTGGCAGTGGAGGAGGTCAAGGACTGACATATCTCTGATGGAGTGGAAGGAGGAGTTGAAATGATGGGCAATGGGGAGATGCAGATCGCAGTTATGGATGGAGCACAGGTGTTCTACAAAATAGTTACCTCGTCTGAGCTTGGTCTCGCCAATATAGAGGAGGTCACACTTGGAGCACCAAATGCAGTAGATGATATTAGGGGAGGTGCAGGTACTGTAAATCTCTGTCTCACCTGAAAGGATTGTTTGGGGTCCCTGGATGGAGGTGATGGAAGTGGTGTTGGGGTAGGGGTTGCACCTATGGCGGGGGCAGTGGAAAGTCCCTGGGGTGGGAGTGGGATGGGTGGGGGGGGGGAGGAGGAGTGAACTAGGGAATCGCAGAGAGAGCAGTGCCTGCGAAAGGCAGAAAGGGGTGGGGAGGGGAAGATATGCTCGGTGGTGGGGTCCTGTTGGAGATGGCGTAAGTGGCAGAGAATGATGTGTTGGATATGTAGGCTGGTGGGATGAAATGTGAAGACAAGGGGGACCCTATCCCTGTTGGGTATGGAAGGGGTGGGTGTTAGAGCAGAGGTGCAGGAAATGGCAGAGATGCAGCTGCGAGCTCTCTCGACCACAGTCGGGGGGGGGGGGGTGGGAGCCACGGTTAGTAAAGAAGCCACAGTTAGCTGAGACTTTGGCAACATGGCAGGAGGTTACACAGCAGCACCATGGCTGGAAGCAGGATGGGCTTCAAGGAATTTCCTGAGCAATTTCAATCAATGATAAACCACATCTGGTCAAGACTTTAATATAAAAGCTCACAAGGAATAATTTAGACCCTGACTTTTTGATTCAATTGGTTGGATACTGCTGAAAGTAAGGTGGAAATGTGCAGATCCAGAAGAAAGCCACAAGAAAGACTGCAGATGATGGAAATCTGGATCAACACACAAAACACTGGAGGAACTCAGCAGGTCAGGCAGCATCTATGGAGGGAAATGAACAGTCGACGTTTCGGGCCGAGACCCTTCATGAGGACTGGAAAGAAAGAGGGCAGAAGCCAGAATAAAATGGTGGGGGGAGGGGTGGTGCATGAGTGGCAAATGATAGGAGAATGCAGGTGAGAGGGGGAAGATAGATAGCTGGGGGAGGGGGGTATGTGGGAATTATGTGAGAAGCTGGGAGGTGATAGGTGGAAGAGGCAAAAGGCTGAAGAAGATGGAATCTGATAGGACAGGACAGAGGACCATGGAATAAAGGGAAGGAGGTGGGGAACTATAGGGAGGAAGGTGTGAGTCATGGGCAGGTGTGAGGGCAGCGGAGAGGAGGTTGTGGACAGACATGTCAGTGTGAGACTAGGAAGTAGAATTAAAATGGCTGGCCACTGGGAGATCCTGGCTGTTACGGCAGATGAAGTGAAGGTCTTCAACAAAGCGATCCCCCAATCTGCGTCGGGTCTCACCGATGTAGAGGAAGCTGCACTGGGAGCACCAGATGCAATAAATGACACCAATGGATTCACACGTGAAGTGCTGCCTCACCTGGAAGGACTGTTCAGGGCCCTGAATGGTGGTGAGGGAGGAGGTGTAAGGGCAGGTGTAACAGCCAGGATCTCCCAGTGCCCAGCCATTTTAATTCCACTTCCCATTCGCACACTGACATGTCTGTCCACGGCCTCCTTGACTGCCAAGTTAAGGCTATGTGCAGATTAGAGGAACAGCACCTCATATTCCGCCTTGGTAGTCTCCATCCTGATGGCATCAACATCGATTTCTCTAACTTCCAGTAACCAATCCCTTTGTTTCCCCCATCCCTCTGGCCCCATTACCCCTTCTCTTTCCCCTTCACCATCCTTACGACCTGCTCATCACCCACACCTTCCTTCCTCTGGTTACCTATCTCCTTCCCTTTACTCCACGGTCCACTGTCCTCTCCTATCAGATTCCATCTTCTTCAGCCTTTTGCCTCTTCCACCTGTCACCTCCCAGCTTCTCACATCAGTCCCAATTCCTCCCATCCCCCACCCACCTACCTTCCCCCCCTCACCTCGATTCACCTATCACCCACCAGCTTGCGCTCCTCCCCTTCCACCCCACTCTTTTATCCTGGCTTCTGCCCTCTTCTTTTCCAGTCTTGATGAAGGGTCTCGACCTGAAACGTCGACTGTTCATTTCCCTCCATAGATGCTGCCTGACCTGCTGTTTCTCCAGCATTTTTTGTGTGTTTCTTCAGAAGAGGGCCAGCAAGATAAGTTGCTCTTCAGCTACTCATGTCCAGAGGTGCTATTGTGAATTACGAAAGTAAATCCTGGATCACTGCTGCTCTGAGGTTACAACGAAACAGGATTCCATGACCACCTCCCAGCCTGCAATAATACCAAACATAATGTTAACGGCTGGGCTCCTCTTTCTCGCTCAATGACTGGCAGTACCATGTTAGTGCTTGTTTTAACAGATTGTTTTGTTTTGCTTTGGTTTAATGAGAATTCAGCCAAAGTTCCAGTTGATAAAATTGGTGCTGAAAGAAGATAAGGGGCGATCATTTAAAGCTGAGTCACTAGGAATGTCTTGCAGATGGTGGAAAATTTTTGGAATTCTTTGCCCCAGAAGACTGTGGAGGTTAAAGAATTATTTAAAGAGGAGATAGACACGTTTTTGAAAGATCAGGGCTATGGAGGAGCTAGCAGAGGAGAGCTGATAAATTTGCAGGGCAGGTCAGCCAGTATAATCCAGGGCAGGGTTGAGATGCCAAGTGGCTTATACTGAATTCTTCTGAATTACTTGGTATTTTTATCATGTGACTATTTATGGCTTTTGGTTCTGGTTTATCCTGCAGTAGAAACATACCAGTGGAGAAACTGAAGTTAACGTAACTGAATATATGGGAATGGGAGTACAATCAAGCTGCTTATTCCCTTGCAAGGATTTAGCCCCAGCAACCAAAGTTGAATTTCTACCCTCTCTCTGTGTCTATCTCAGTGAACACTTTTGTGATCTCAAAGACCATTATAAGGCCATCTCTTCATTCCTCTAGAGAAAAGAACCCGATGCTACAATCTCTCCTGAAAATGATATTCTCCCAGCTATCCTATCATCTCAATAAATCTTTTCTGCACAGGTGGAGACTTGCATGGTTCCCTGTGCTAGTCCAATCATTGTTCTCTACTAGTACATGAAAACTTCTCTGCTTTTTTGATCATTACAGCAACGTTAACAGAACTAGTGAATGCATTGTAATGTAAGATGATATGTAAGGCATTTTGTAAAGCAAGAGTGAAATGTGAAGGACACTTATTCTAATTGTTATTTAAAAATGCTCTCTTTTATAGTCTTGTTCTTACCTCTGTGGCTGGTATTTGCATGGTACTGTTCACGCAGAGCGGCCACTATTTCTGTTGTTATTTGTAGGATTTCTTTTGCACTTTTGAACTTTTCCAGCAGTTCGGCACTGATCTGTTTGCTCAGGAGCAAAATTGTATCAAGATGCTGCTTGACACTCATTTCATCTTTCTCATAAAGCTTCCACTTTTCCTGAAGTAGAGACTTGAGGAGATGATTCCTTTGCTGAATCGAGTCAATGGTATTGAACATATTGTCTGACTGGGAAACGTTTTCAAATGTAGTTGCCTCCATGCTTCACGGCTGCTTGGATCTGGAGACCTGAGAATCAGTGGCACGTCCTAAATCAAGGCCTCACAAACAATTGAAGTAATTATAACTTTGGTTGTTGGAGGTACTGTGTGATATTTGCTTGCTGAAATGCTTCCTGATGGCTCTCCTCCTTGCTGTTGCCTGTTGTGTTGACTTCCTGTAGCTGAATGTTACCACGGGGACTGGAAGGTGTGACACTTTAAGCTTAGGCTCTTGTTTGATATTGGAACTTCAGGGCTCTGTAAATCAAAAGAACACAGGTGAAAAGAGATACATCTACTTTAATAGAGAATAAAATCAGCATTGTTAATATAAAAATACAGCATGCAAAGTGTAACGTTTGGTTCATTAGTGCAGTAATTTAGATCAGAATCAGCTCTATACCAGTAATCCAAGTCCTCAGACATCAGACCTCTTTCTGAATGAAATCATCCTGGATGTATTCAGGTCTAAGAAGTGGTTGGGGTAGTGGGATGACCAACTACTGTAGATAACGATAGGTGAGGCCAGATAAGTGTACCTGCAACTTGGGTTGGGAGATTGGGAAAGGGATCAGAGTATCTGCTTTATGTCAAGGGGTCAGGGTCAGTGGCTTGGATCTGAGGATGGGGGTGAGGGATGAGAGTCTGTGTGTTGGGTCAGACTAGGGAGAAGGATCAGAGCTTGTGGATGAAGTCATGGAGTTGGGAAAATGATCAGAACGTGTGTCTTGTATTAGGGTTTGGGGAAAGGGATCAGAGCCTACACTTTGAGGGTAGTTTGTGAAAGGGTTCAAGGTATGTGCCTTGAGTCAGGGTAGGGAAACGGATCAGAGGTGTGGGTGAAGTCACAGGGTTGGGAAAGGAATAAGAGCCTGTTCGATGGGTCAGAGGGTAAGGAGAGGGATCAGAGCCTGCGCTTTGGTTGAGGGATGGCAGTGAAAAGGGATTAATGACTTTCAGTTAAGTCAGGGGGTGAGAAGAGGGTTCAGAGCCTTGGAGTAGGGGGTAGGGAGAGGGATAAGAAGCTGTTTGTTGGGGCAGGGTTAAGGAGAGGGATCAGAGGTGTGGGTGAAGTCATGAGGGATCCGAGTCTGTGCCCTGGATCAGAGGGTGTGGAGAGGGATCAGAGCCTATGGGTTAGGTCGGGGGGGGTAGGAGGGGGGTGGATTGGTGGGAAGGAGAAGGATTCAGCCCAAATGCCAGTCAGGAGCCATGGATTGGGCCTTGGATTGAGCTGGATCAGGGTGTTGAAGAGGAGGCCTCAGCGGATTGGGGAGGGGTTTCATGTGCTCTGGAAGTTAGAGTGTCATGAGGTCAGAAGATACATTAGAGATTGTAGGGGAACTGAATGATGAGTGATAATTATCAGACTCACTTTTCACAGTTCCAGTCCAGCAAAGTATTGTCAAGTCAACTCAAGTCGAGTTTATTGTCATGTGCACAAGTACGGTGAGGTACAGGTACAGTGAAAATCTTGTTTACAGCAGCATCACAGGCATGAAGGTTCAAACACAGAGAACATAAATTATTCATAAATTATACAAGACAATGAAGAAAAGAAGACTATGCAAAACAAGTCATTAGTGCAAAAAAACCACAACCAGACGCAAGCCCATGTTAGTGCAAGAGGTGGTCCGTAGTGTTCTGTTGCTGGGGTTAGGATTAGGGTAGGAGGGAGGAAACTGTCCCAGGAGTGCATAATGATGGGCACTTGCACAGACCAAATCCCTCTGCAATGTTCTAGAGGGAGTGTTGCATGGGGAAAGGCATCATTGTTAGTGCAACAAGCAATCTGCTGGAGGAACTCAGGGGGTCTAACAGCATCTATGGGAGGAAAGGAATTGTCAATGTTTCGGGTCGAAACCCTGCATCATAACATAAATTATACATAAATTACATAAGGCAATGAAGAAAAAAAGACTGTACAGGGTCCTGATGCAGGGTTTCGACCCAAAACGTCGACAATTCCTTTCCCCTCACAGATGCTGCTCAGCCCACTGAGTTCCTCCAGCAGATTGTTTGTTGCTCCAGATTCCAGCACCTGCCAAGTCTTGTGTCATCATTGTCATTGCCCCTGACACAGGGTTTACTTCAGAGCTGCCAAAAGGACTCACATCCCGAAGTGTATGATCAAATTTCCAGAGTGATGCAAAACAGTCCAGAAAAAGATAGATTTTTGATTGCTTAATGCTGAGAACAGAATGAGCATTATTTGATTAATTTTCTCAGAATGCATTGCTATTGGAATGACAGCATGTATTTTAACCTCCTATAAAGCTGCTCTATAGTAAACCACTGCTGTGAATAATGGACTGCAACTTATGCTGCCAGCCCTCTTATTTTCCTCTATCTTTATGCGGGAAGACCGATTTAATTTAGGGATAAAGGCTCTGAGATTCCTGGTTTTTGTAAGGAATAAAATGTAGGTTTTCTTCCTGGAAGTAACTAGGAATTTGAGGCAGGACTCATGTCCACCAGGATTCAGTGCATTGGCAGTGATCTCTTAATTTGCCAGGAAAGTAAAGATTGGATCTTCTGCTCACTCCATCAGTTTAGCTGGCATGAATGGGAATGAATTCAACTTTCCTCCATTTTACCTCTCAGGCCTGAGCATGACTCATGCTATCTGAGGTCTTTTGTAGGGTTTAAATATATATTAGCAAATATTTGATTCTGAACTATGTCAGGGTGTCATTTACTGTGGGAAACAAGGTCCAAATCTCTGTTGAAAGTGATGACATCTTGGGCTATTATTGCATTCAGACCCAAAGATAAAAGCCTGTCATGGATGGAGCACCTATTGATTTGGGACGGAGCCACTGGTTTTATGAATTGTTGGGCATGGAATCCACTCCAGCAAATCAGCAGACTGGTCTCCAATACAGCTAATAAGGTATATTTATAAAAATGAGGGAGAAAAACAATAAACGTTACAATGCAATTGCTACTGTGCACAAATGCCTGCACTATTTGTAATCTCACCAGGAGAATGTATCCTGGAAGTGATCTCGTATGTCAATCCCATTGTTCTGATGAAAGTTTATGACCTGTAACATTAATGTTGTTTCTCCTGTCAGAACCCAAACGCCTAACCAGTTAAATAATGCTTTAACACTGTGTTCATACGCAGATTAGGAGGATGCAAAATCTAAATCAACAGTGTAATCAGCATGAAATCTGGAAAGGATACACCAGCTTATTTTTTTTATTCTTTACAAGGAACTGAATTATTGTAAACATCAAACTCAAACAGACATTATATAATGATTGTTCTTATCAGGGCAATTTGCCTGAAATTGGGGAAGCTGGTAGAAAAGATTGTGGAATTCCAAGCTCAGTGACATTCGAATTTCATTTAATTAATTATCCAAGCAGTGACTGTTTCACACACCGTCTCTCACAATTCTGGTATAAAAGACACAATCAAGAAACTTTTCCATTTAAAATGAATATTGAATCTCATTCGGCAGCAATATGTAAAAGATCCTAAATATGGCAAGATAAACACATTGAAGCCAAACTGCACTTTCTCTGTAACTGCAACACTATATTCTGCATTTTTTTTCCTTTTTACTGCTGGAGGTAATTATATATGGCATGATCTGCCTAGATAGCATACAAAACAAAAGCTTCTCATCGTATCTCGGTACATGTGACAATAATAAACCAATACAAATACCAATACATTTTTTTTTATTTTTACAGTCCTACTAAATTGACACTAAAGGGACAATGTGAATCTTTGCATTGGTTTTTGTAAATTATTTCCCTCCTCGGAGCATCATATCAGGCCCCAGGATGTCCCAAGGAGATAGAAAGTATACCCGGAAGAAGTCAACCTATGGTGAGATGTCCGCAGCAGCAACCTAAGATGGCTTCTTCAGACTGAGGCCACTGCACAGCTACCACTCCCTCCTAAAGTGAAGGTACAAATATATTATTTATTCATTATTTTGGGTAACTGAGAAATATTCATATTGAAAATATAAAAACCTCGATTTGTGATCCAACTAAACTTTTGTTAAGGTTCCAAATCCTGACCAGACAAAGCAAAGCAAAAGAATCTTCGACAATTAATCCTCTAAAAAGGAGCACTGTTTACTGTCTGATGGTGAGACAGTAACACATTTGAAATGGTGTCGTGCGACCATAGAATGTAAAATATATTGATAATCCTGTTCCCTGCACACAAAAAAACATAGCGCAGAGAGAGCAGTGAAGTGACAAAGGAAAATATTCAGTCTTCAGACTTATTGACAAAATGTCAGAATGATGAAAGTGTTTTGAAACAAAGGCTGATTTACTGAAGCATCAATTGAATAGAACTTGCTGTCCCAGAAGCTGGCAAAAGCAGTTTGTTTATAATGTTGCATAGTTACTATAGAGATGAAAGCGATGTGAATTGAGCAGGAGGCTTGTTTGTGCAATTTCAGAAAGCTATTTATCATTGGTGAAAATGAATGCACTGATATATTTTTCTTTGTGTTTCTTTTCTTCCTCAAACTTTTCTCTTTTTAAGATTGGTACATTTATTAATCTTAATCAAGGGGAATGGTCCATCACACTCAGTGGGTTGTTCCACAACTACCATTAAAGAGACTTTTAGTGAAGATGGGAAGTTATTCCCTTCAATTAGCCACCTATATCTCTGTAAAATTTCTCCATGAATAGTTTGAGCAACAGCCAGATAGCCCTGGGGCCAGCAGTTGGGAGTTTATCTGCTGACCTCCTGTTTCTGGCCTTCCCCATACCTGATCCCAGAACAACAGTATGCCAGGAGACTGACCTGTATAGAGTGAGATCTGGACTTCAGTGTACTGGGAGCTAGAGATGTAAACTAGCATTCCATATATGAGAAATAACATGTCTGAAATCTGGTTAACCGTTTTAATTTATTTTTGGAACAAAAGACTTGCATTAATGCAGTGTGTTTTGAAAAGTCAGACTGTCAGTTTACATCTAACGAAGTATTTTTGAAGTGTTGTTACAGTTATAATGTAAGAAGCACAGGAGCCAATTTGTATCCAGGAAGCAAAAAGTTAGATGATAGTGATTAGATGATCTTCTTTTTTGATGTTGACTGACAGATGGATATCAGCCAGGATATTGCACATAATACCCCGACATTTCTTTCAGAAAAATCCGTGGGTTCTTCTACATGCACTTGAGAGAGTAATAGGGCTTTGGTTTGACATTCAACTCTAAGTCAACTCTTCCAATTGTGTGGTATTCCCTCAGTACTGTACTGGAATGTCAACAAAGATTTTTGAGTACAAGTCTCTGAAGTGGGTATTGAACACACATTTGTCTTTCTGAGAAGCCAGAGTGCCACCAACTTGTTGACAGTTAAAACAACATCTAGCAGGTGGAAAATATGTTTGCACATAGATGCATCCAGAAGTTTTGTTTCTAGTATAAGCATCCATTGTGCTAGTGGGACCCTATCAGAAATTGAATCAGAATCAGGTTTATTATCACTGACATACGTCATTTGGTTTGACTTTTGCAGCGAATCCAAAAATACAGTTCATTATTCTTTAAAAAAATATACTAATGAAAGAAAAAACTTTCCTCAAAAAAAAATTCTGTAGTACTGTCAATAACCATTTTGGTTACTTGGTTTAGTCTTAGATCTCCCTTCAGTCTTCCACCAAAGAAATGTCTTCATGTTTCACAAATGAATGTCTCTCAATGATAGTTCTTGAAATCCAGCAAATACCAATATTTATAACCTGAGCAATAGTCCAACAATCATAAAGAGAGGCACAGCAAAAGAGTGGTATTTGTGACGCAGAGGGTGGGAAAGTAACACAACATACAATAAAGATTCTGGTTTGAACAGCAGATGAAATATAGGAAAATTACTGAATGTATCCCAGGGAGAGGACTGGAGGTAAAAGGAATTGTGATTTGGGAGGAAATATGTGAGAGGTATTTGTAGGATCAAAGAAATAAAACACAGAAAGAACAGAAATTGATGAGCATAATAAAATCTTAGTACTCGTCTTGTTTATATAGAGAAAACAATCTAGTATAGGTTGCCTGATTTGTTACTATACTATTTCCTGTTGGGTGTAACCTCATGTTCTTGTGAATCTCTTTTATACCTTCTCCAAAACCTTTTGCCTTAGCGATATGGCCTCAGTACTCTACACAGTGGTCTGGGCAAGGCTCAATAAAAATTCAGCAATAATTTCTCCCTATTTCAAGTCTATCCCTTCAGATTTTCCTTTTTTATGGTCTTATTAATTTGTACTGTTACTTTAATGGTTTGTGATTTTATAAGACAGCCAAATGCAAAGTTTGGTTGTCTAAAAAAAATCACAGGTGGATCAGAAATTTAGTGGTTGCTTTACTTGCACATGTAATAAAACACAATGGGAAGTATGGAAGAAATCAGGTTTTCTTAATGTCCATTAATTTTATTTCAACATTCAGGGTGCCTTGTTTGCTGCTCCATTCATTAACCTGTTTATTTCCATCTTACCTTTTTCATATTTTTCTATTTAGTCACCTTTCTTGATTGGGGGACACAATTGTCTGCAGAACGGTGGGATGTAGTTCTATGGGAAAAGGTTGACATTCAACAGATGGATTGGCTTTGATATTTTCTGATGTTCAGGCATTGGGTAAGAGAACAATTGTGGATGTGGAGCAGGATCTCATAAAAGCAGACAACAGGACCCCCTTCTCGATTTTCCTCCTGGCCAACTTGATAGGCGAGTCTGCCAATAGAAGTTTAGATCCGGGGCAATTGAGAGCCAGTCCCTCAAAACTGGGAATAATGCATGAATGTGTTGTGGGGAGGTGGAAGAGTGGGAGTTATTGACATTCAAGAGAAGAGGGCCTGGCAAAATGTATGGTGTTGGCCTCATTGAATCAGTGATCAGGGGAGGGGCATTGGAAGAAACTGGAGTACAGGAGATGTAGGCGTTCAGGGAACTTGCATGAAGGAATCACTGTTGGCCACTCTATGGCTTGATCTGCTGCTTCATCTTCTCTTCAGCTGCTGGACTTCCCAAGCTCCGGGAAATCGAATGGTATTAACTTCAAATGGCTGCCAAGTCCAGAGGAATAGGAGAAAATATTCTTATCGTGGTTCCGCCTCTCCAGACTGGATACTTGGATGCCCCCAAATCCTAAATCAGGACACAGTGAGTTGAGGATCAGATTCCATATATTTTCTACCAAAATTCCACCCCCACCCTGCCAATCATTTGTGGCTTGGATATTGATTATGATCCATTTAATTGTAGATGTCTTCAGGCTTGAAGCTCAGAATTCCACGAGCACACACTGGATCATGATCCAGTGGATCTTTGCTGATTTGTGACATCCCTATCATCCAGGAAGCACTGATCTGTCAGCTCATTCAGCACATACTGACACTGAGTCTGGATGATCTGTTTACTTTGTTAAGTGATAGTGTCACACAATATAGAAACACGTTCTTCGATTCACCGAGTATGTGCTAACCATCAACTACCCATTTTACGCTGATCCTCCATTAATCCCACTTTTCTTTTTTCTTTTTCTTAATATTTTTATTAATTTTGCAAAGAAAATACAGTACATGACTCAAAAAGGTAAAAGTACTACTAAATACATTGTGTTAAATCATACTTGAAATCACAATACTCTATATTAATAATCACACATGACAATTAATTAATTAAAAATAAGTTGGAATAATTTTATTATAAAAAAAAATCTAAACCCATTACCAAGACCGAAGCTGTTTAATAAAGGAAAGGACAAGGAAAAACCCTTGACACATGGCGATATCGGCCAATATCTGTATTTTAGCCACCAAATCAAAGGTTTTCTTAATCCCACTTTTTATTCTCCCCAGATTCTCTTCAGCTCCTCCCAGATTCTATCGCTCACCTGCACATTAGGGGCAATTCACAGTAACCAATTAATTTATCAACCCACGTGCCTTTGGGATGTGGGAGGAAACGCTCAGAGGAAACTCACACTGTCAGAGGGAGAACATACAAACTCCACACAGACAACACCTGAGTTCGGGACTGAACCCAGGTCTCTGGTGCTGTGAGGCTGCTTTTTTTATTATTTCAAAAATAAATTTTATTCATCATTAAAAAAAATTATATACAAAGGAAGAACACAGTGCAAAATACAAAAGCTTAACATTCATGGTTGTTACATTCGGTAGTGTAAAATGTAGGGAGAGGAAAAAAAACACACAAACAAACATAGCACCATGCACTCATGTGGCTCCCTGAGGCAATATACTTTTCATTGTTTGAGGGGCTTCCCCACCCTATTCAGCACCTCCATGTGCAGTAGTGGAAGGAGCCTAGACTGTGGTCCCTCCCCACAGAGCCTTAGCATTGGCTACACCAAGCTTCAGTGCACCCCCAGCATGCACTCCTGCAGCCTAGACTGTGCCAGTCTGCAGCATTCCCTTACAGACATCTCGCTGTGCCGGAAGACCAACAAGTTTCGGGCAGACCAAAGGATATCTTTCACCAAATTGATGACCTTCCAGCAGCTCTTGATGTCTGTCTCAGTGTGAGTCCCCGGGAACAGCCCATAGATCAGAGAGTCCTCTGTCATGCAGCTGCTGGGGATGAACTGGGACATAGACCCTTGCATCCTTCTCCACACCCTCTTAGCAAATCCACAGTCTGCAAAGAGGTGGGTGACCATCTCTGCCCCACTGCAGCCATCCCGAGGACACCGTACATTGGGGGTGATAGGTCGTCGGTAGAGGAAAGCTCTGACTGGGAGGGCACCTCTCACCGCCAGTGAGGCAGCAGCTCTACTTGCTCCACCACTGTCACAACCTCACAGCATATTGGGTACAGGAGAGCAAGGGATGTCTCACTTACAAACCTCACTGAGATGGTGACAGAACACGACTGTTTCAGTCTGGGGAATATGGTAAAGTATTGCTTGAGTTAGCTTGTGGACTTGTATTCAAGACTTTCCATACTTATTGTTGCTTGTGGATACTTTGCCATGTGGTTTATTTAAAAATGTATGTGTACCACCACACTTATTTAAGTAAAGTCTACAAATGTAGGGGCTATTACCTAACACTGCTGCTCCCTCACAAAAGTTTAATTACTCTCATTTTTCATGGTAAAAAGAGTTCTATCAGACTCACTGGTTCCTATTCAGTTGCATTGTGTGCATCGCCATGTAGTGGCTATTAACTGACTATCTAAATCCAAAGAATACTGAGGCTTATGAGGAACAGTCAAGGAAATGCCGGCTAATGGATTGGGCCATCTCCATTTGGAGCATTCTATTGCAACTTATCTTTTTGCACCTGCAAGAAAATGTATTAAAGATGGCGTTCCCAGAACAAGTTATTGGAGAATCCTCACCCAGCAGTTAGCTTGGTGCTGCTGACCTGTCTCAGTTTTGGTGTTTGTCTATGTTTGTGCAAATATGTAGGATGAAATATGAGGAAAGAGATCTACATATCCTGACTCTTGATATGAGGCCTTGTTGCTTCCTTCTCCAAGTTCTAACCCTAATTCCACATGGCACATTCCTCAATTGGATTTGGATCCCAGAACTGTCCTTAGCTGTGGAGTGTTTCCCCTAACAGAAGCAGAAACACTGAAACAGGAGTAGGTCTTTCAGCTCCTGAAACCTGCTCTGGCATTCAATTAGATCACTGCTTGCATGAAATTCAAATGGCTATCACAATTTGTATACTAAACCTTATTAACATATTATAATCATGGACCTACCTCTCCAGTGTGGTCATTCAGAAGTTCCACAAACCGTTATGCTCAATGCAGTCTCCATACTTTATCAATTAAACCTCCCATTGAGCCCCCAGGGATATTTGGAGGTTGGAAGTATTCACATTGTCTGGGCTGTATCTATACAAATCATTTATTTAGTTAAGTGACATGACATGAGAACATAAAACAATAAGAAATAGAAGCAGGAGTACTTGGCCTCTCATACTCACTCTACCATTCAATAAGATTATGGCTGAGCTTTGACTTCATTTTCCTGTCCTGATCTCAAATCCCTTGAGCCACTTAATATGAGCAAAGTATCAAGTAAGTTTATTGTTAATTTGATTCAGTCAGGATGCTGGCAAGCCCTGGAGCCCCAAGCACTGTAACCCAGGTCTGCGTATTCAAAATGAAGCAGGATTACTTTCCTGAGAGAGGAGGAGTTCGGTGGTTGTGGATGTGGAAGAGTCTGGTTCAGGAATAGTAACAGACAGATACTGGGGATTGCCTTCACAAGCAATAGTAGAAGAAGTAAACAACTTTTGGTGCACAGTTAATGGTATACAAGCTCTGAAGCCAAGGCCTGATATATTCAGATTCTGTCCAATTCCAGGGGCCTTAGTCTGATGATTTCCTATCAGAAGTGCACAGTACAGACAAATTCAGGACCTTGGGCACCTCAGAATCCCCTGTATTTATGGCCATCAGTGCACAGGGATGGGAATTAGGATCTACCCGTAGCAAGTGATGGCATATTGGTGCTTTGGTTGTCAATCATGGGGAAAAAAATCTGCTGCCAAAACTTCAAGCATTATATGTGGGCACAAATAAAATGACCAGCAATCATATAAATTATGTAAATTAAGAAATACTATAGACGTAAATATATTTGCAGATGCAACACAGAAAAATGATTGAAATGCAGCTTTATTATTTCATTACTTTGTGCAATGAAATGCTTACTTTGCATATTTCTTCCAATTGTGTTCTTCATCTCAGTCGACATGTGGTGGCAATTCTCATTGAGTACATTTTATTTCAAAGGAAATGACTGAATAAATCACTGGCAACATTTATAACCCTACTTATTTAAATGGAAAGGGACCACGGCAGTACACTGCAGGATTGACCATGAAAGCTTGTGTTCATACCCAGTTTATCTTGAGCTTGACATATTTAATACCTTCTGCCAATTTACAATATGAAATTCCCCTGCTGACCAAACAAAAAGAAATCTAATAAAGTCAGTCTGTCAAAACTGCTCAAACATTCAAAATGATTCAGACTGAAAGCCCCAGACTTTTAAAAATAAATTCTGAACCATTAATACCAAGCAATGCAGATTCAAATGGTGATCATTTTTAAATCCAGAGGTCTCCAGTTATTTTAGAGTAGAAAGCATTAATCTAAATGATTTATAAGTTTCAATTAGACTGAATGAATATGGTTCTGCTCTTTTACTGTGAAATTTATGTCATGAGATATCAACTATTAAACTTCAATAACTCTATTAAACTACCAGATGGTATCTTAGTTTTGAAATTATGCTGCATAGATATTTAGTCATTGATAACTGATTATATTGTAGAAGTGTTTGCTGATTTGCCCATGGAAGATTGATCAAAAATGGAGAGGTGCAGATTGGAAGTAAGTAAGTAATTTCAAAGCATTTCCTTATCTTACATTGAGAAAAACGTTTGGTAATTTTAAAAAATGGGGCAAATGTTAATTCCTAGAGAGACCCTTGGTCTGTGTGTGCTTGTCCATAACAAAGTTTCTGAACAATCATAAACAAGGAATAACATATGCTGGAAATACTGGGCCAGGCAGCATCAGGAAGGGGATAATGGAGATGAGTGTTTCAGGCTGATAACATTTCATCAGAATTGGAAATAGAGATGTAACATATTTTAAGAACAGAGAGACAGGAGAAAGGGGAAAATGTGGGAAATAACTAATAATTTCTTTATTAGTCACATGTACATTGAAACACACAGTGAAATACATCTTTTGCGTAGAGTGTTCTGGCGGCAGCCCGCAAGTGTCACCACGCTTCCATCGCCAACATAGCATGCCCACAACTTCCTAACCCGTACGCCTTTGGAATGTGGGAGAAAACCGGAGCACCTGGAGGAAACCCACACAGACACGGGGAGAACGTACAAACTCCTTATGGACAGTGGCCGGAATTGAACCCAGGACGCTGGAACTGTAATAGCGTTACGCGAGAGAGGTTGTGTTTTAAGGTGTGTGTGTGTGGGGGGGGGGGGGAGGGAACGGAATGAAATACTAAGTGAGAAAACAGAACATGGTGCAAAGCAAAAATAGGAATGACCAAAGAGAACAAGGCAGATTCAGAGGAATTAGATGGCAGAGAATAATTTCAAGAACTATTGTCCAAAGAAGAGTGAAGATCAGCATCTGAAATTTGTTGTGCTGGATTCAGAGTCTGGAAGCATCTGTCTGAAAATTAGCCTACCCGTGTTCCTAGAATCACAGTCATACAGCACTGGAACAGGCCCTTCAGCCCACCAAGTCCGTGCTAGCCGTCAAGCCCCTACTGACATCAACCCTCTTTCCTGGCCTTCTTTGCAAGACCTTTCAGGTGTATCTCGGTACATTGACAATAGTAAATCAATTCCAATGTGCCCATCTAAATAGTTCCTAAATGTTGTGAGAATACCTGCCTCCACTGTCTACCATTCAGATAAGAGGACTCTTTTCTGATGTCTTTATACCCTTATTTTTATACCTCCCAGAAGACCAAGTTGTTTAATAAATGCACAGACACTATTGGGAAAAAAAGCTGTAAGTTTTGAACATGTTTTCTTCCTTGAGTCACCTCGACGCAGCTTCAAAGGTTGTTATGATTCATAAAGTCCGTGAGGAGCCAGCCGTAAATTGAGTTTTGGGACGTCGTTCATTTCAGTTGAACTTTGCCGAACCCTACATCCAGTTTGCAGGGCTCCACCCACCGCTGACAGCAATCGCCGAGCTGAGCTTGCACCGTGTCCCAAACATCAACAAGAGTTTATTCATGACTTCTGAGTGTGAACGTGCTGGATGTGGGATATCTGCTCTGTTTGCACAAGTATTGTAAGTGGAGTTGTTTACGGAACTTGCTCTTTCGGGAATATATTACAGAAACTCTGAATGTCCTTTCTGCGTAACCCGCGTCTTAGATTTCAGCATGAAATTGACAGGTAATGAAATAACTTGCTGTGGCGGATCACACTGCTTCCCAACTGCCTCAATATGCTACCCATTCAGTCAGTACCCTGTGCCAATTGTCTCACAATAGAGCTGCGAACCTCTCAGCTGTGCTGCCCAGCTTGCCGTGCTGAGCAGGCAGCGCCCTCTAAGGCTGTGGCCGGCAGTGCCGGAGCCAGTCCTCCAGATCTTTGAGACTTCCTGCGATTGCCACTGGTGGGCGGTGTGATTGCGAAAGTGGAAACCAGGATGCGAAAAGCTGCATTTTTGTATTCAATGAACGCTGTCTGTCTGGCAGTTCTCACTAAAATACCCGATATGTTTACCCACAGCAAAATGAAATAAGCGTGTGAAGTTCCTGAAAATGTGACCACACGGAGTGGAGTGAGAGTGCGTGGAGTGAAGTGAGCCACACAGGCACTTGTGCAGACTAGCTTCTCGGAACTGAATTGACTCAGGTGGGTTGTATCTGCTGGGGAATGTGAAACAAACGTTCACGAAGTACAGTTGGGTTGGGCCACTGGTGTATTTTAATCAAACTTCAAACTAAGTGCAGAATCTTTTGAAATGAATACTTTTGGGTCTGTAATTCTGTTAGACTTTTTCGCTCAAGTAACCTGGTTTGTCACCTTCTTGCTTAAGTTGCCAAGTTATGACATGGATTTTATCCGGTATTGAATCCCGTGGCCCGGATTGGACGTAAGTTCCTTGCGCTGCGTTTCTTTTACTTCCAGAAAAGTTATCAACTTCTTATTTCACTTTTGGGGAAAGTTTAACCATGATGGAAGTTCAGGAAATGTCCAGATGCAGATCTTGCAATTAATCTTTCTAAGGAATTATGTGAGTTTTAGTTCAATAGGAGCAACAAAATCAAATAACTATTTTGTGGGGTTGCAAGGTAGTTTAGAATGAATGGCTTTGTTATTATTAGAATGGTCAGTGTTTAATTCCGGCCGCAGTCTGTGAGGAGTTTGTACGTTCTCCCCGTGACTGCGTGGGTCCCCTTCCCCCCCTTCCCCCCCCTCCCCCTCCCCCTCCCCCTCCCCCCCCTCCCCCTCCCCCTCCCCCTCCCCCTCCCCCCCCTCCCCCCTCCCCCCCTCCCCCCTCCCCCTCCCCCCTCCCCCCTCCCCCTCCCCCCTCCCCCTCCCCCTCCCCCCCCTCCCCCTCCCCCTCCCCCTCCCCCCCCTCCCCCCCTCCCCCTCCCCCCCCTCCCCCCCCTCCCCCCCCTCCCCCCCCCTCCCCCCCCTCCCCCCCTCCCTCCCCCTCTCCCCCCCTCCCTCCCCCTCTCCCCCCCTCCCTCCCCCTCTCCCCCCCCCCTCCCCCTCTCCCCCCCCTCCCTCCCCCTCTCCCCCCCCTCCCTCCCCCTCTCCCCCCCCCTCCCTCCCCCTCTCCCCCCCTCCCTCCCCCTCTCCCCCCCTCCCTCCCCCTCTCCTCCCCCCTCCCCCCCCCTCTCTTCCCCCCCCCTCTCTTCCCCCCCCCCTCTCTTCCCCCCCCCTCTCTTCCCCCCCCCTCTCTTCCCCCCCCTCTCCCCCCCCTCCCCCCTCCCCCCCCTCCCCCCTCCCATTCCAAAGACGTACGGGTTAGGAAGTTGTGGCTATGCTATGTTGGCGCTGGAAGAGTGGCGACACTTGAGGGCTGCCCCCAGAACACTCTACACACAAAGATGTATTTCACTGTGTGTTTCGATGTACATGTGACTAATAAATCTTATAATCTTGTTTTGTAATGACAGAAACTAATTTGTATAGACAAGCCTGCACAAGCGGCAATATGATCCTGATCAATCTGGTTTAGAGTCCTACAGCATGGAAACAGGCCACTTGGCCCATAATATCCATGTAGACCAGTGGGCACCCATCTGTATTAATCCCATTTTCCACCACTTAGCTTTTGGCCTCTGTGCTTTTTTGTGATATTGATTGATATTGGTCAGGACAGCAGAGTTGTGGGATTGTTTACATTCACCTCCGAGATTAGGTGGAAACTTTGGTTTAAAATCCCCTCCCAGAGCTTGCAGTTCTGACAGTGCAGCACTTTTGAGTGTGGCACTGCAGTATATGTGTAGATTTTTGTCCTTGTGGCTGTTGAGTGGCATTGCAACTCACACTTTCTGACTTGAGCGCTCCCAACTGAGTCACAGTTGACAGTTAAGCTTTCCAATGTGATATTAAAATTGTCAACAACAGGAATTTTCAAGAACCACTACAGCCCTTTAACTTTATTCACTAGAATATTTTGCAAATCGAATTGAGGGCTCACTTAAAACGGTGTCAGTCCATTTGCTAAAATGTGTATTTTCCCTAATGACTGATAACTTATGTTGTAGTGCAATTTATGATGAGAACAAAACCCACCCAAAAATTACACAAGTAGGAAAAATTGTGCACCAGATGCTGAAAATTAGGAGCACAAATTTCAGAGATTTTTGGCGAGAGTGAAGAAGTTAACATTTTGCGTGTATGCTCTCCAAATACTTCCACAATTTAGTCACAAAAAGAGGCAGGTTTTTATTTGGGGGAAATGCTGTTGGAATGAGATGGTCATGAGGAGATGGGATAATATAGTTTGTTTTGTCCACCAACTTTTAAGCTGTTTGTTAGGGTTCCAACACCATAGTTAAGGTCCCAAACTTTGTGGGGGGAGCTGCTTCATTGGGCACAGTGCTGAATTGTATCTTTGTGAATATTTTTAATAATTGTTGAACCCGTGCCACTGATGATGTCATTTTTTTGACGTCTCAAGGGGAAATTGATGTTTAGATATTTTTAATCTTGGCTGAACTTTAGTGATTTTGTATGTAGAAGTTGAAATTACACCAGTCTCCAAATATTGCAGTTCTAACTCTGAAATAAATATTGCTGTACTTTTATCTCAACCTCAGAACCTCTATTGTCCTGGCCCCGGGATCATATCTTGATCTCAATCTCCTGATAGAGTGGCACGGTGGCATGGCATTTAATACTGCTGCTGCACAGTTCCAGTGACCCCGGTTCAATCGTAACCTCGGGTGTTGTTTGTGCAGAGTTTGCACATTTTCCCTTTGATCGCATGGGTTTATTGCCAAGTGCTCCAGTTTCCTCCCATGTTTCAAGGAAGTGCTGCCCTATTGTGTGGGTGGATGGCAGTAGAATTGGGGAGGGGAGTAGATTGGCATGTGAGAAAGAATAGGCTAGAGGGAAATAAGTGGAGGATGGGATTGATGGGAATACTCTGAGACCTGGCATAGCTGATGGGCTGAATGGCCAATTTGCAAGGGAATGTAAGTGGCGTAAGGGGATCAGGATGGAGGAATCTGAGGCATTGACAGAATGGTAAGCTGCTTTGAGTGCTACAGTGTCAGCCTGTTGCTTGCTCAGTCGGCGGGATTGCTATTTTAATTTAGACACCAACCCCCAGACATTCTTGAGGAGGACTGACAGGTTTGACTGTGCCAGTCGCTTATGCCTTTACCACGCCCAAGTGTTAGGTGGTCAGTCTGCTTTTGTTGCTGTCTTCTTGTAGTAGTTTGATACAATTGAATGGGTTGCAAACCCATTTCAGAGAGTTGTTGAGGGTCAAGCACACTGTTGTGGGCCTGTAGTAAGCATGTAGGGGAGCCGTGGCAAGGAAGGTAAACTTCTTTTTGTTTTAAGGGGACATTAGTCTCCATGAGATGAGCCAATTGCATAAACATATTGACAAGGCATACAAGATCCTTGGCTTTAATAACAGAGCGCAAAGGAAGTTATGTTAAACTTTTGTAGAAATGTTTTTGTCCAATGAAAAGTTGTGGGCACTGCACTTCAAAATGTTGGAGAAAAGATTTACTTGAACAGTACCAGGGATTTGAGGGTTCAGTTTTGTGAGAAGTTGATTTCTGTCCTCCTTGGGCCCAGCAAAGGTTTTAATAGAGGTGTGCAACATGATGGATTTTGAGGAGTAACTGCCAGAGGGATCGGTGATTAAAGGGCTTTACCAGAAAACCTGGGCTTACATGGCGAATTATGATCTTGAATGCATTGCCTGAAAGGATGGTGGAAACAAATGCACCACTAATGGTTAAATGGACCTTGTAGAAATAAGGGAGAGGATGCATTCTTCCAAAATCTTTGGATTCTGGAGAGGTACCGAAGGATTAGAAAACTGCCAACATGATACCCTTATTCAAAGAGGGTGGGAGACCAAAAGCAGATAACTATAGGCCAGTTAGATTAATGTGTATTAATAGAAAAATGTTAGAGTCAGCCATTGAGGTAATAGCAGAATGTTTGGAATGTCAGAATCTGATCAAATAGAGTCAGCATGCCTTCACACAGAGGAAATCGTGTCTTTCATGAATGGATGAACTAGTCGATGTAAAATGTTAGGATTTTCAAAAGACATTTGGTAAGGTGCCACACAAAAAGTTACTTTGCAAGATAAGCACTCTCTGGTTCTGGACTCTCCCTTGAGAAACAACCTGGAGGTAATATACTAGCAACAATAGGGGATCGGCTGACTAGTAGGAAGCAAGAAGTAGAGATAAGAGGGTAATTTTCAGATTGGCAATATGTTTTGAGTCAGGATGTTCAGGGTTCAATGCTGGGACTGCAGCTGTTTACAATATATCTTTATGATTTCGAGGTAGGAAGCAAATTCTGTAGCCACATTTGCAGATGACACAGAAGGGAAGGGAAGGCAAGCTGTCAGGAGGATACATTGAGTTTTAGAGAGAGAGTTTGACAGGTGGTCTGAGTGGGGGAAAAAGTTGGCATATGGAGTGTAATGTGGGGAAAAGATGAAGTTGTTCGTCTTGGAGGGAGGAATGACAAAACATTATTATTTAAATAGAGGAAAAACCGCAGAAAGCTGCAGCACAAGGGGATTTCGGGGGGGGGGGGGTGTCCTTGTTCGTGAAACACAGAAAGCTAGCAAACAGATGTGCAAGTAATCGGGGAGGCTAATGGATTGTTAGGTTTTACTTCAAGGGGGTTGGAATATAAAAGTAGGGAAGTCTTAATATAACTGTGCAGTGAGGCCACGTCTAGTAACAGTTTGTTCCCTTTTATTTAAGGAATGATGTTATTATCAGTGGCAGTACAGAGAGGGTTCACTGGAATCATCCGAAGTATGGAGAGATTGTCTTATGAGGACCCATTGAATGGCTTGGGTCTGTACTCATTGGCGTTTAGAATGAAAGGTGATTTTTCTTGAAACGTATAAGAATCTTAGGAGGTTTGACAGGGCAAATGCTGGGAGGTTGTTTCCCCTCATAGGCAAATTTAGGACAATAGAGCTTTCAGAATCTCAGAATAAATAGGCACCTATTTAGGACTGAGATGAACAAGAATTTCTTAAAGGGTTGTGAGTCTTTATAATTCCTCAGCCCTGCAAGCCATGGTGGTTGAATCCTGGAATATAGATAGATTTTTAATCAGTGAGGGAATCAAGAGATATGGGGAGAGGGCAGGAAAGTGGGCTTGAGGAAATTTGGATCAGCATGATCTTATTGAATGGTGGAGGAGGCTTGAGGGGCCAAATGGCCTACACTTGTTTCCATTTCTCATGAGGAAAGATTGCACATGACTGTTGGGAAAGAGCAGGGATGTGGGATTAATTGACTAGTTCAATTAGCAAAAACACAATGATTCAAAATGCCTCTTTACAATTAAATTCTCAGATTCTACGTTTTATATTTTAACTGGTCAGATGAGAAGGCTGACAGAAACAAATATAAGACTGCAAAACCAGAAATATTCAATGTGGCCAGTTGCAGACAAATAATTAAGTGGAAAAGAAGCTATCAATATTGCAAATGCTCAAAGGTCAGTCAGAGCCTATGGAGAATGAACCAGAGTGAATATTGATCTTTAAGGTTGGGTTTAATGATTCAATAAATGTTGGAAGATATTGTGTATGGCATATTATTTTGTTAAATTACACACTTTTAGTGATGAAATAAAAATCCATATTTGACTATCTGAGCAGGAACAGTAAGATACAAACATGAGCACTTGGATCATATTTTTATATAAATGATATCAAGCAGTTTCATTTTGTTGGTGAGGAGATTGATATTACACATTAGAAAAGGAGAACTTGCATTTACATAGTACCTTCCCTGAGTTAGGTGTAACTCATTTTGCATTGAAGTATTTTTGAAGTGTTGTCATTGGAGGAAATGCAGCAGCCAGTTTGTGCACAGTGAGCTCTGACAAGCTGCAGTGTTTTAGTAATATTGATTGAGTGATACATAGTTACTAGGACACCCAGGATAATGCCCCCGAATTACTTGGGTACAGAGTAATGGAATTATTTGTTGACTTGCGAGGGAAATGAAGCCTTGGTTTCATGTTTCCTCAAGATGGCATCTCTGACAGTGCAGCAATCTTTTGGTACTTCATAGGTATGTCAATCTTGATTTCTGGGACCTTGGGGTATAACTAAAATATAACTAAAGTATAAAGCCAAACATTTCAGCAGTGAAATTATAAAACACTTCAGGCAAAAGTGGTAGCAGTGTGGAAAACTTTGCCACAAATGGCAGCTGATCATAAGTCAATTGTTAATGTTGAGCTTACTAGGTTTTTGTTCACTAATAAGGGATGTGGGGGTAAAAGAACTAAATCAGGATCAGCAAAATTCTTGTTTAGTCATAGAGCACTGAAACAGGCCCTTTGGCCCACTGAGTTTGTGCTGGCTGTCAAGCACCCATTTACATTAATCCCATTTTATTTTGCGCATGCGCGCACACACACACCCCTTTGAGGGACAGGATGGGTTCTTATTGGAATTGATTTATTATTGTCACTTGTACTGCTTGATACTTCATAAATAAAACTCTGCTTGCCTACCCGACATTGATGAATAGCCAGATACCCCACCCTTCTATAACAAATACTTGCATTCAGAGGAAATGAAAACATAAACTATGGCTCTATCAATAGCATATTTGAGGCTATTATATTTGTAGAATGGTCGCATTGTGTCAGGTATGGAAAAATTGCCAGTACTTGGGCTGGGGTTGGATTGACTGTGGTCTGGCTGAATTTTAATTTTGTCCCTGAGCAGGTTATTAAGGGAGACTTGCACAGAAAGAAACCATGGCTCTCTAATGTAACTGATAAAAATAGAAGTGAATGCTAAAACATTGTGACATTACAGACATATTTTTGTCCAGAGGTACAGATTACACATGTAACCTTTGTAATTAGTGGTGATAAAAGTATTTTATTCTGTATACACGTATTGCTATGTTTTGAAAAATTGTGACTATAAGATTTGACATGAATATTACATTTTTGGATAGATAAGGCCTTTCATAAGCTAATATATGGTAGTGCTTGAGAAAGGTTTGGATTTGTGGAATTGGAACAAGTAGCTGACTGGTTTGTAAATTGGCTAAAATGATCTTCAGAAAGTGCAGGGTAAGGTTAATTGTTTGGGTCAGAGGAGGGGAGAAAGTGATGGTTCACAGGGATCAATGATGGGACCACAGTTATTATGTACAATAATAATTTGGACTTGGAAGCAAGTCTTACAAAATTAGTGCAAGATACCAACTAAGCGGCACGGCTAACACTGGTGATGAACCTCATGGCAACGTGAGTCATACTTCTCTAGCTCTGGCTAACTCCACTCTAATCAGAGCATGAGCAGTGGATCAGCTTGAAGCTCTGAGAACAATGGGACAAAGCAGTTCACTGGCCTATCCTGTCCAGTTTAATGATTCTGGATTTCAGGTTGTTGATGGTGCTAACTTCATTGCTGGTTTTCTTCAGCCAGAGAGCCTGCTAGTCATCATTTTAAGGGGCATTGTACTTGCAATATGCTCACTTAGTTTTTAAAAATAATATTCGGTATTCATAGGCTCTGGGTGCTTTTGGCGGTACTCTTCAGATGCAGACAACAGTCAGTGAGCCTGGTGCCCCAAGTAACTATGGGGAAGATATGGAGGATAGGCTAAGGGAGAACAACAAGGATGAGGTTAAGGGTGAGCGGTACCTATTTTCCCCGCTTGGAACAAAAGCATTTGATAACATTGCTATACAGTGCAACTTGTTTCATACTGAAGCTGATCAAAAGTGCTGATGAAGAGGAGGCTTGGAAAATAAAGATAACTAGCTAATGGTGCTTAATAGCTCCTTTTAATGTTATAATTGTGAAGCTAGTTATGAATGTTTATTTAATTAAAATATTTTTCAAATTTGTTATCTTGATTAAATGCTTTTTCTGGGGACACGTAGTTCTTTTTAGTGAGTTTTTCTTTTGGTCTACCTCGCCTACCATCGTACCTTTGGCTAGAATTCAAGAAAAACAATTGGAAAAAGAAACAGGAAGTCAGGAGGCACATAATGTGCAATTGATGTTGTAGTTAGAATATTCAGTATGCTTTTGAAGAGATGTGGGAGAAGGATCGTTCATAAATAGAGAACCAGTACAAACAGGTTATTTAGCAATTATGAACCTGATGTTGCTTGCTTGAGATCAAAGTCACCTTTGGAAACTACCACTGACTTGCAGGCTAATTTAATCTTGCCAAGAATATTTTCTGTGTCTTTCTCCATCAACTATAAATTTTATCCATGCTCAAAAATACATGTAAATCTCCTTTGTGAAGATCACAAAATCATTTTATAAACCTGAAAGAATAATGAAAACTGTGACAATTTGGTGGATAACACTTAGAAACAAAAGGTGCTGAATAACTCTGGTTGAAGTAATCCTATGGACGTCAAGCACTAAAACCTCAGGGTAATCATCGCTGTTTAGAAGGTGATATTGCTGTCTTGTCATATTCTCCAAAATACATGCTGTTTTATTGATACAGCGTCATTCAATTGTGTTCTTTGAAGCATGGCCAGTTGCATTTCATTCACTTGGTCTGGAAAGATTGAGTTGAAGATATGGTAGTGATTTATATAGTTGAACCTGGATTGTTAGATAAGGACTTGTGGCATTCTATACGAATCTGCTCAGATTTGCAATCCTTGGATGTAAGGGCGCAGAGATGGAGACTGTACAATGATGAATGAATGGGAGGGAGATGGTGAGTGACCAATCACCAATGATTGTTCTTTGGGCAGCACAGTTGTGCAGTTAGTGGAGCTGCTGCCTCACAGCAGCAGAGACCTGGGTTCAATCCTGATCTTGGGTGCTGTCTATGGAGAAGTGGCACATCTTCCCTGTGACCGCACGGGTTTCTTTTAGGTGCTCTGTTTTCCTCACACATCCCAAAGACTTGGGTTGGTAGGTTAATTGGGCAATGTAAATTGCCCCTCGTGTGTAGGTGAGAATCTGGGTATAGTTGCTGAGAATGTGGAGAGAATTTAAAAGAAAATTAATGTCGGGTTAGTGTAAAAATGGGTGGTTGATGGTAGGTGTGGACTTGATGGACTGTAGGGCCTGTTTCTGTGCTGTGTTTCTTTTTGACTCCAAGTGACATATGGACATTTGAAGGAACGATGACACTAACTGGTTATTCCTGGTTTTCCTGAAATCATTAAGAGTTGGCCATTGAGTGTTATGGCAAGAGCCAGTTGTAGTCAGGTACTTGGGGGAGGTTCCTCTTCCCGGAGGGCATTCATGAAGCTGCTGTACTTCTTAGGCATTTTGTTTCATGATGGAAGCATCTGATTTAGAAATAATGAAACTTAAATTAAGTAGCATTTGAGTTTCTTGGATAACTAGTTTTGATAATTTAGATTCAGTTATGGTTATCTATAATAACTAGATCATAACCAATACCTGTCTATGAATGAGAACATGAGCATTGAAAAGGGAGCAGTTAAATTGGTTATTGGTGGCTGTTGTGTTGGATGGATAGCTGGGGGAGTGGTCGGTGAGAATCTAAATTAAATGTTCAGAGGTTTGGGGAGGGTCATTTCTTCCTTTAACACTGCACAGAGAGATGAGAGGATGGTAGTGATTGGAATAGGAAGCAAGAAATGAGGGAGTGGCAAAACATGGCTGTGTCCAAGTGCCTTTCTAAGTGATTACACTTCCTGAATGTTATTTTTTTCTTTTCTCTCACGCACATGGAGTATTATAAATGTCATCTTAGTGATGCTTGAAACAGCTCTAAAATTTGAAGGTACTGTACCCTTTTCTGCATTTTTTTTTGGTGTGGCATTTAATTTAATATGGATGATGAATGCACTTTAATGGTTGTTTTGGCAAATTCAGTTTAACTCCCTGCTTCTTCCTGCTAGACTTTATGTGAATTGATGGCATGGGTCTTGATAGTATTCCTCAGTTCAAGAACTTAATCCTGAGCAGAATTTTGCTCGGGGTAGTCTTCCAAAACCTACAACGTCACTTGGATTGCCTTTATTTTTCTGGCTGTCTCTTTGTGCCCTAGTTCCAGTAGGGAGCACACCCGGTAAGGCAAAGTTCAGAGAAGTAGATTATCTGAGCTATGAGGATCACAGTTTGCCCTTGGGCTGCACTTTTGTTGCTTTGTCTGGTAGAAGCCGCACATTGCGAGGCTGAGATTTTATAAAATGAAAACTAGGAGGCATTATGATGAGAATCAATATGTTGATGGCTTTCTGGTGTCATGACTGATGAAGCTAGGTCAAGATTGTATTTCGGCTTCAAACATTGAATCTATTATATTTTCATTTTTCATTTCCAATGCCTAAGGCAGCTATTAAATGCATGCTATTATAGAAGAGGAGATGAATGTGAGATCATATACTGTTTCCAGCACTGGCACTTCTTGTGAGAGCCCTGGTGGTGAGCATTGGCAGGCTACTCGGTGAAAAACACGATGATGCTGGAGGAACTCAGCAGGCCAGGCAGCATCTGTGGAGAAAAGCAGGCAGCTCTTTGTCTAGGCTACTCGATGAGCTGGATGGGGCAGCCACCAAATCCACGCATATACTGTACGTGTGATACGGTCACTTCCTTTTGCAGTTTGTCAGTCAAGGAAGAGTCTTGTGCAGCATCCACAGACTGCTGCAGGCTGACTGGATGGGTGAGGAGTTTGGGATGTTATATACCTTTACTCGCTGTTTTGTGCATGGCCTCTTGTGTTCCTATCCTTGAGGTGTGAGGTGGCCGGTGCCTACCTGGACACTTCTTCATTTTGAGTATTTGTGGACCAAGAATGGGTGAAATTTTACATTTTTGCAAGGTGACCGAGTTCATCTTTGGGTGTTGCTTCTCTCCTGAAAGTCGTTTTCTGTGACCTGCTCGGAGTAGAGTGCATGTTTCAGGAATCTGGTGTCAGGCAGGCAAGCAATCTGGCTTGCCTGCTGGAAGAGGTTGAGTGTGGTCAGAGCCTTGACGTTGGCCTGGAAGAGAGCGCTGATGTGGCATGATTGTTCATGACTCCAAGGTGTTTAGGTGGACGAGTGTCACCACTACTTGGTGCTGAGTTTGAGGTCTTTTTATCTTCAAACACCCTTTTCCTCGCTTGTTGAAGGCGGTGCTGGTGCACTGGAGATTGTTTTGAAATTTGTCATCAATGTCTGCCTCTGCCGATGGGACTCTCCTGATGTATGGAAAGTGATCGGTGTTTTCCAGGATCTCACTGTGGATTGTGATTGTCAGGGAGTGGTTTTGGTGCAGGAGGAGTAGGTTGATGGTGTACTTTTGTTTGCCTCTGGGTTTTTAGTGTATATACTATCCTTTCTTGTGCTTTATTCATGGAGTCAATATGGAACTTGGTCTTTAAGTGTGCACATAAGCAAGTCTTTTCTATGTATGGCAGCACCACAATTAAGGTGGGAGCGACCTTGGTTCTGGAGTGGAGGACAGTGAAGTTTGAACAGTTTCCTGCTCTTCATGCAGATTGGCTCTGTTCCAGCAGGGAAAGCTTCAATGTAAGATACAGTTTTGCAGCAAGGGAGATTAAGAAGAAGGTCAAAGCAATGATCCAACCTTGCTTGATCCTAGTCTGAACTAGAACAGGCTCCTGACATGGTGGTACCTAAGTGAGACACTTCCACACAACGTTGACTTGATATGTTTTCTATTTCATATTGATCAAAAGGAGAAAACCAGTCTTATTTTTCCCTTTAATCCAAGGTGACAGAAGTCTGTTGTCAGGCTCCAGTTTTCCCCAGAATCACAGACACGGCACAGACTGAGGACTAGACCTGGGATGGGAGTGAGTAACTGGGGGTGGCAAAGATGTACATGGGCAGAACTAAGATTAGATTTGAATACTCAAATATAGGAGAATGTTTGAGAAAAGACTTTTAGAGATCTATCGAGACTTTCAACTTTCTGTTTTGTTCACATTTTTTATGCTAAGGCAATGTTTTCATAAATGTATTCATTTTTCAAGATCTGGGCATTGCTGGTAAAATCACTATTTATTAGCCATCCTTGATTGCCCTTGAGATGGTGGGGTTGGGCTGTAATATGTTTAGTTTTGAGCTGCCAGATCTGTTTTACTTGTACTATTTAGTGCAATTTATAATGCTGTCTGACACCATGGAGAGTGATTTCAGTGTGAAGATGGGATTTTGTCTCTCCAAGGACTGTATGATGGTCACTCCCACCAGTGCTGTTGTGAACACAGTTTGCTTCGTGGGGATGAGGTTGGGTAGGTGTTTTACTTGTGTGGGTTCACTAACTACCGGCTGTAGCCCAGTCCGACAGCTGTGCCCTTTAGAACTTGGGCAGGTTTGTCAGTGGTGGTGCTACCAAGCCACTTTTGGTGATGGACATTGACGACCCCCCCACCCCCACTTAGAGGGCATTCTGTGCTTGTGCTGCTTTTAAATCTTCTTCTAACCTTTGTTTAGTATGGCGGAACACTGATTTATCAGCCGAGAGAGGACAGTAGGTCATAATCAGGAAGAGGTTTCTCTGCCCAAGGTGCACAGCATCCTTAATGAGTCTGGCCAGGGCACTTTCTATCCTTGTAGTCCTCATTTTTTTGTCTCATTTGGCTGCTTGTGATGCCAGCTGCCCAGATGTAGGATTGCCAATGTACCTCAGGAATACCCAGAATAGCCTGGGAGGGCCCTGTGAAAATAATTGAAAATAAGTGTGGGCAGGGTGTGTGCTGCAGAGCCTGAGACCTAATGAACATGTCATACCCAGTATGAATGTCTGCACAGAGTCTAGATCTACATCCGTTCCCAGCTCTAGACTCTGATGTCAGTTGCTAGTGGGCAGAGGTCTGTTATTCTAAAATGGTACCGGTACTTGTAGGGAGCCTTGACTCTGAGTACCAAGAGCTCTTTAAATGAGCTTCTAAAATTGGTATCCATCAGCCTCTGCTATGCTGACATGTCATTGCAATCACAGAAGGTGGTTTTGGGACTGAGTGGAGGAAAATAATATCTGGCACTGCGATTTCAGCAGTTTGAGAGCAGAGGACGCAAGTACGTGTGGACATTGGGTAAGATAGGTTACTGCTGCATTCCTGCTCACAGCCCTGCTTACCGTAAAGCCTTGGTTAATGGTGGGTATGCGGTGATGCTGTAACCGTTAATGCAGTCTGTTTTGGAGAGAAAACCTGTGTATCATTAAAATGTGGCACCGAAACAGAAGGCACAAGTTTGCAAATGTTATCTGCTTAAATTTCACCTCCGGATGATCAGATAACGTACCTGAGCACGGTGGAGGTGGAAGTGAATTTTACATTAGAGATAGTATCATCTGCCTGTTATAATTTGCTGTTTGCATTCAAAGCACAAAAGACCACAGAGGAGAATTTCTACTTTTGAAGATAGTGTCATATGTGGGCTTGAAACTGCTGGTTAGGTTAGAGTTCAAGCTCCCTCTAAAATTAATTTGCATAATCACAGAAGTAACATTCCTTGAATCAGTGTTGTCACACTATGCAATTAAACATAACTGCTGTTTCACTTTCCATTTTAAAAGTGTTCATTAGTGTTAATGGTGAAGATTTACTTACACAGCTGAAAATTGGTTATTCAACAAGATTAAAGATTTTTAATGTGTCTGATCCTCTACCTGGAATCCTGGCATTTCTCGATATTGGTGCCAGTGAGGTTGGGGACTCCTAGTTGTACGCAGAAGTTTCAATCTTGCTGGTTGAGTTTGGGATCTTTTATGGGGTCAGCAGACCCATTGATTTTAATGGGGATTGTAGCACTGCAGGGAAAAGTGTGTTGCTTTTTTAAACATTTTTTTTCTTTTAAGTTTCATTTTTTGGGATCTTGTCGTCTCTGGAAAGGCCAGCATTTATTGTTTTCCCTAATTCCTCTTGAAAGTGGTGGTGAACCACCTTCAAATGCTGCAGTCCTTTAATGAAGGTACTCCCATAGTTGGTTAGGGAGTTCCAGGGTTTGGACCTAGCGATGATGAAACTGCAGTAAATTTCCCAAGCTGGGATGGTGTGCAGCTTGGAGAGGAACCCAGATGTATTCCTGTCACTTGCTGCCTTTATATCCTTCATGGTGGTAGAGGTTGGTGGGTATGGGAGATGTTGTCAGAGAAAGCTAGGCAAGTGCAATTTGTAGATAATGCACACTGCAGCCACTGTGCAACAGTGGTTAAGGAAATGAATATTTATTGTGGTTGACGAGGTGCCAGTCAAGGGGGCTGCTCTTTCCTGGATGGTGTTGAACTTCCCGAGAGCTGTTGGTGCTTGTGACCTGTGCCTTGTGGATGCTGTAAAGGCCTTGAAGTGTCAGGAGATTAGTCACCTACCAGAAGATAGCAGTCTCCGACCTGCCCTGGTAGCCACAGTTTTTAAAAGGCTGGTCGAGCTGCTTTTCTGGTCAGTGGTGATTTCCCTTCCCCTACCTCGCAGGATATTGATGGTGGGGGATTTGGCAATAATCATGCAATTGGTTATCTAGGATTCTTCTCTTTAGGCAGTCCTCTGGATTGGAGGATGACTTGCTTCCACTTTAGCCACCTCAGAACCATGATACTAATGAGTTAAAGGGTGGGAACCACAGACTCTTTCACATATTGGGCAGCAGGTGGCTGGCAGGTGAGTGGGTAGGTTGTCAAGGGTATGTAGTTAGATTCCATCTCATCAGGAATTGTCATTGCCTGGTGCTTCTGTGGAGTGAATGTTACTTGCCACTTGTCAGCCCATGCCTGAACGTTATCTGGGTCCTGCTGCAAACTCACATGGGCTGCGTCATTTGCTAAGGAGTTGCGATTGGAATTGAACATTGTGACCTTGTGATGGAAAGTTGGTTGTTGATAAATCAGTTGCTGATTGTTGAGCCTGGATTGCTTTAATATTTTAATTATTTACAAGTGTTTCAAGTGATTTTTTTTAATGCAACTTAAAAAAAAATGTTCATTTTGTTTTCAATGGTCACGTACAAGGCTGGTAAGAGCTCCTGATATTGGGGGAAGTATGTTAACATGGATTAAAGACGAGTTATCAATAAAACAGAGCCAGAATAAATACTGGAAGGATGTAACTAATGGAGTACCCCAAGCATCAGTTCTTGGCCGTCAAATGTTTATTCTTTATTGGTACTGGCTTGTTATTGCCACTTGTCCCGAGGTACAGTGAAAAGCTTGTTTTGCATACCGTTCGTACAGATCAATTCATTACACAGTGCATTGAAGTAGTACAGGGTAAAAACAATAACAGAATACAGAGTAAAGTCTCATAGCTACAGGGAAGTGCAGTGCAGGCAGACAGACAATAAGGTGCAAGGTCAATCAACTCCATCTCATCGTATAAGGAACTGTTCAGTTGTCTTATAACAGTGGATAGAAGCTGTCCTTGAGCCTAGTGGTACGTGCCCTCAGGCTCCTGTACCTTCTGCCTGATGGGAGAGGAAAGAAGAGGGAATGATCCAGGTGGGCGGGGTCTTTGATTATGCTAGCTGCTTCACCGAGGCAGTGAGAGTCCATGGAGGGGAGGCTGTTTTCTGTGATGTGCTGGGCTGTGTCCACAACTCTCTGCAGTTTCCTGTGGTCCTGGGCAGAGCAGTTGCCATACCAAACTGTGATGCATCCAGATAGGATGCTTTCTATGGTGTAGCAATAAAAGTTGGTGAGTGTCAAAGGGGACATACCAAATTTCTTTAGCCTTCTAAGGAAGTAGAGGTGCTGGTGAGCTTTCTTGGCCGTGGCGTCTATGTGGTTGGATCGTTGGACTGAGGGGACGTTGTTGCAAATTAAGAGGATGACCATTTAAAACTGAATGTGTTGGAATTTCTTGTTATTGAGAATGGTGAATCTGTGGAATTTTCTACCGTGGGGCCTTATGGAGACTAGATCATTGGAGGTATTTAAAGAGGAGTTAGATAACAAGATCAGGGAATTGAGGGATGTGGGGAACTGGTACAAAGGAGGAGTTGAAGATTGGGCAGATCAACCATGATCATATTGAAAAGTAGAGCCAATGTGAGGGGTCTAGTGCTACTGCTACTTTCTTATGTTCTTATGATAATTCTAAATATTTTCAAGAATGTAAGAAATGGGAGCAGGAGCAACAGTTTGGCTCCTCGAGGTTGCTCCTCCATTCATCAACGTCATGGCTGATCTTTTGCCTCTATCGCTTCTTGTTGCTCTATTCCCAAATTCCTTGATACTTTTAACGTCGAGAAATCAATTGATCTGTTTTGAACACAATCAGTTACTTGGCCTCTACAGCCCTTAGAGGTAGAGAATTCCAAGGATTTGCTTAATTTTCCCTCTAAATGGCCAAGCCTTAACTTTGATACTGTGGCACTTAGTCTTGGACTCCTTAGCTGAGGGTGTGGGGGGGGGGGGGGGGTGGTGGTGGTGGTAGAGGAGAAGATCCTTTTCCCCCCATCAAGAACATTTATGTGTTGATGAAGTCACCTCTTGTTCTTCTGAACTCTAGAGAATAGAGCTAGTATGTACAATCTTGGCATTTGATAGATGTGCCATTCGAGGAAACAGTCTGGTGAATATTTGCTGTTCTCTGTAGCAGGTATATCCTTTTTTTATAGGCAAGGAAACCAAACTACACACAGTACTCCAGATGTGGTTTAATTAAGGCCCTATACAATTGTAGTTAGGCATCTTTACTTTTGTACTTAAATATTTTTGCAATAAAAGCCAACACTACATTTGTCTTCCCATTTCTCTACACCTACATTTTAGCTTTCAGTGATATGCAGGCACCTTGGAATATCAACGTTTCCCAATCTTTCGTCATTTGAAAATACTTAGCATTTCTGTTTTTTCCACCAAAGTGGATAATTTCCCATCTTTCCATATTGTACTCTATCTACCATGGCCATGCCCACTCGCTTAGCTCATCTATCTGCCTTTTGAAGCCATTTTGCATTCTCATCTTTACTCATATTCCCACTTGTTTTTGTGTTATCAACAAACTTGAAAATATCACACTTGCTGCCCTTTGCCACATCATTGATTGTGAATAGTTAGGTCCCAAGCACTGACCCCTGTGGTATTCCACTAGTCATAGCCACCAATTTGAGAAGGACCCATTTATTCCTACTCATTGTTTACTTCCTGTTAAGCCACTCTCAAGGGGACACTTTAGACACTGGATAGGATGAAAATTGTCAAGAAACTGTGGAGAAAACTTGTGCTCTTTCTCTTTTACTCACCCTTGTGAACCTTAATCCTCTTTGGCATTTTCACTGACACCTTTTTGTTCTGACTTTTTCACCGTTATCTTCCTCGATAAAGACTGATTTTTATCAAATACAGTCAGGCCCCCACTATGAAGCATTTACATTCCCGAATTTGATTCCCATAAGTTGATTCCTTTGCAGGTTGGAACATGTTCTTAATATTATGTTTGCTTACTAAAGTGGTAAGAAGAAATATTCTAGTGTAAATACTTAGAATAATGTAATATTTTTAAAGCATAGCATGAATTACAAAAATTAATAAGCAAATGCTGTAATAAAAAGTTCTTTACAGTATTTCAACTAGCTTTATTCCTGACTTGTTTATGTTGATGAAGTGGGTTCTGGTCACATTCAACCTTCCTGAAATATTTTTCATTAGATGATTATGCAGAGGCTGTCCCTGTCCCTGTCTTGCCACAAGGTCTTCAGTTTCACTTCTTTCATATGCTTTAGTCATTACAAAAACTTTTGGCCTTTTGGATGTATCAACACTAAGCTAATCGGTGCACAATGTTGATATCAGTCTTTGATCCAAAACAGTAACAATTTTTCCACTTCGTTGTTAGCAGCAGTCCTCTATTGCTAATTCCGTAGTACTATTCCCTTTTATGCGATCCAGAATACATGCCTTGTCACTAAATGATTGCCCCAATCATTGCATATTTTGACCCTAAGGCACACTGATAACTGATGGTGTTTGACCTTGGTCATGTAAGTTTATTATGTCTATAGTTATTTCCATTTCAATGATACGACATTTCTTAGAAGGGCCCTGGCCAATAATTCGTGCTTGCATTTGTTTGGCAGCATCAGGGTGTGAACTGCAACAAAATGAAGTGGAGTGTGACAGCACATATTGCTGCCAAATGAATCGCTGGCTTTATGAACACATTGGGGTATCATGCAACACCTTGTATATTGCTCTGTCACATGAACTAGATTTTCATTTTTGGTCCATATGTGCGTCTGAACATTCATAAGCCGGAATGGTGAAGTTAGTGGTTTGTTTATAAGTCCGGGCATTCATATGTTGAATGCTTACATGTTGGGGAATGGGCATATTCCTTTATAGACAGCATAGTGGTACTACAGATGGTGCTGCTGTCTCTCACAGCTCCAGTGACCTAGGTTTGATCCTGACCTCCGGTGCTGTCTGTGCAGAGTATGTACTATCTCCCTTTTGACCATCTGGTTTCTTTCTACATCCCAAAGATTTGCTGCTTGGTAGGTTATTTGGTTGCATTAAATTTCCCCTTGTGTAGGTGGATGGTAGGCAAATAAGGGTAGAGTGATGGGCATGTGTGCATGAACAGGTTACTGGGAAATAAGTGAGGAAATTGCATTGATGGGATTTCTGAGAGCTGGCATAGACTCAGTGGGCTGAATGGTCTCCTATATCATATGGTAATCTAATTTATTACCTGTGCTTGCATGCCCAGATCTCTTGGTCCTTAATCCAACCTCCCTATTGCTCTTGTCAGATTTAAATGCCTGTAGAAGACTTCTTTGTTCCCTTTTATGTGATCTCTATCTATTCTTTATATTTTCTTGTCCCATCTTTACCTTCTATTGACAATTTCTTTGATCTCTCTATGAAATTCTGTGAATCTGGAATTTGTTGCCACAGAGGGCTGTGGAGGCCAAGTCATTGAGTGTATGTAATGCAGATATTGATAGGTTCTTGATAGGTAAGGGAGTTAAGGGTTATGGGGAGAAGGCAAGAGAATGCGGTTGAAATTAAAAAAAAAATCAGTCTTAATTGACTGGCAGTGCAGACTCGATGGGCTGAATGGCCTAATTCTGCTCTGACATCTTATGGTCTTATTCTTACTCGTAATCAACCTGATGGCTGTCATGTGCCCCCAGTGTCTGCTTCTGGTTGCTTTTTTTTTGTGTCATCTAGGAGTTCTGACTTTGGTTGCCCTGTTTTAGAACATAGAACAGTACAGCACAATACAGGCCCTTCGGCCCACAATGTTGTGCCGACCTTTAAACCACGCCTAATACTATCTAACCACTTCCTCCCACATATCACTCTATTTTAAATTCTTCCATATGCTTATCTAGTAATCTCTTGAATTTGCTCCACAATAGGAATAGATCAAGGCTGTACCTGAACCATTTCCCCTTTAAAAGCTGCCCATTGTGCAATTAGTGTTTCATAAGTAATCTGATTTGAAAGCCACCAGAAGTGACTTACAATTACTATTCTGAGCCATGTAATGGTTTCATTTCTCAGATATATATGGTACAATTAAAAAGGGAGATGCTGTTCAACTAACTTCCAATAATTTTCACTGGAAGAGTGCATGAGGTCAGAATGGGAGAGGAATTGAAAACAAAATGAAGTGCCAGGCAGCTGGGAGTTCTGGTTCATGTTTTTGGGCTAAGTGGAGGTGTAACTCAAAGTGTATACCTACTGGTGTTTGGCCTCCTTTGCATAGAGAGACCACATCCTGAGTAGCAAAACAGTGCAAGACCATAAGACATAGGAGCAGAAGTAGGCTATTTGGCTCATTGACTCTGCTCTGCCATTCAGTCATGGCTGATTTATTTTTTCCTCTCAACCCCATTCTCCTGCCTTCTCCCCGTAACCTTTGACACCCTTACTAATCAAGAGCCTATCATTCTCCACATTAAATATACCCAGTGACTTGGCCTCCACACCCATCTGTGGCAAAGAATTCCACAGATTCACCACCCTCTGGCAAAAGAAATTCCTCCTCGTCTCTGTTCTAAAGGGACGTCCTTCTCTTCTGAGGCTGTGCCTTCTGGTCCTAGACTCTCCCACTACCGGAAACATCCTCTCTACGTCCGCTCTATCCAGGCCTTTCAATATTTAGTAGGTTTCAATGAGATTCCCCCTCATCCTTCTGAACTCCAGTGAGTACAGGCCCAGAGCCATTAACGTTAACCCTTTCATTCCCGGGATCATTCTCATAAACTTCCTCTGGGCCCTCTCCAATGCCAGCACATCCTTTCTTCGATATAGGGCCCAAAACTGCTCACAGTACTCCAAACGTAGTCTGACCAATGCCTTATAAAGCCTCAGCATTACAACCTTGCTTTTATATTCTAGTCCTCTCAAAATGAACGCTAACATTGCATTTGCCTTCCTTACTACTGACTCAACCTACAAGTTAACCCTTAGGGAATCCTGCACTAGGACTCCTAAGTCCCTTTGCACCTCTGACTTCTGAATTCTCCCCATTTAGGAAACAGTCTGTGCCTTCATTCCTTCCACCAAATTGCATGACCGTACACTTCTCTACGCTGTATTCCATCTGCCACTTCTTTGCCCATTCTCCCAACCTGTCCAAGTCCTTCTGCAGACTCTCTGCTTCCTCAACACTACCTGCCCCTCCACCTATCTTTGTATCATCTGCAAACTTGGCCACAAATCCATCAATTCTGTCATCCAGATCATTAACATACAATGTGAAAAGTAGTGGACCTAACCTCAATCCCTGGGGAATACCACTAATCACTGGCAGCCAACCAGAAAAGGCCCCCTTTACTCCCACTCTTTGCCTTCTGCCAGTCAGCCAATCTTCTATCCATGCTAGTGGACTAAATTGGCAGAGGTACATTTCACATGGAAGGAGTGTTGGGGCTCTTGATGGAGTGGGAAGGGGAGGAGGTCCAAGGGCAACAGATACATTTCTTGTCCTTGTGTTTGGAAAGGGGAGGGCTTGCTGTAGGTGATGAAAGTGTGGAGCTGGGTGATGTAAGTGGTGATGCAGGGTTGGAGAATAGTTTTTTTTTGTGTGGCATTGGGTTGGCTGAGATGGGAATGAGAGAAAATGGTCATTGGAACATAGGGGCAGGTAGGATCGAAGGTGAAGACAAAAGAAGTCCTGCTGTGGTTCTTGGAGGTGGGGCAATGATGAGGGCAGAAGTGCAGGAGATGGAATGAATATAGTCAAAGTCCCTGCCTTCCATAATGGAGGAGAATTCCTTGTCAAGATAAAGGAAGACACATTGCAGCATGGCTGTAGAAAGTTGTATTCTCTGAACCGATCTGATAGTGATGGGAGAAACTGGGAGAGTAGAATGAATCCTTGCAGCAACCTAGATGTGAGGGAAGTGCACTTGCTCTGGAACCTGTTTAAAATCAATGGAATCGTATGGATTTGGAAATGTTTGGTTGTTGTTTAACCTCAGAGATGAAGTTAGTGATGGGAAGTGTGCCCTGTAAGTTGAGGGATGGGTGGCAGATGGAAGCAGAGTTGTCGAAGTTTTCCGATTATGGGGCAAGAGCAGGGACTGGTACTACTGCTGTACACAATATATTGTTAAGAGAGGTGATGGAGGGCACCCAAGCACTACTGAAACAAAGAAAAAATTCCACATATCCCTTTTGGGGAAAAAAAACTAGTGCAGTTAAATGCCAACTAGATTAATTAGTGATACCTTTCTTATGAGGAAGTGAATGAGAAACTATGTAGTTGCTTGAAGGAGGGAAGGGAGTGGATGAAGGGAGAATAAAATTGAGTTGAGGGCTGAAGAAATAAGATCCCTTGGAACAAAGATTTTAAAAAAAGGATGAGCAAATGCTGCCAAGGGAAGTACATTAAAATGGGCCTCATGCGGTTGGGGATATTTGGATTGGGAGGAAGGGAGGGAAGGATTGGACAGGTGGTGATTACAGTGTTGGTTTGAGGAGCATTGAATTGCTGTCTAGTGGTCGGATTGTGGCCAGAGATGCTGGAGACTTTTGTTGACCCTCCTGAAAGTAAAGGTCCATTTGCTAAGCAGTGAGTTCAGTAGATTTAATAAACACATTAGGAATTGATTTAACAGAACAAAGTGGTGCAAGTGCACAGTGAGGTCGATTTGAGTGAGTGAAGAGGCTGGGGTGATGTTTGGAATTCTTAAGGAGAGCCTGCTGGGTGGAGGCTTGACAATGGCCAAGAGCTTAACATTATCTTGAGCTTAAAATTCTTTTGAGGTGGGAGCATAAGGAAATAAAGCTGAGGCTTTCGCTGAGGATTGATGGCTTGCAGTCAGAGAAGGATAGGTCAGAGGGCTTGGTGAAGAGAGAGCAATGGAAAAGATTAGAAGCTGGGGTGGGATCAGAGGAAAGTGAAGGGGAAGAAAGGTCTGCAGAGGTTCTAGTATTAAAGTTGTTGAAGCAGGTGATCTTTAGCATCTGGAGGGAAAGGAGCTGATTTCTTTAAAATGTTGGATGAGGCACAAGTTTGAAATGGAACTCTGGGCAAAGTGACTCTGAAAGAAAGTGAGTTTAGGAGTATATGTTGCCAAATGTGGACCTTGGGAGGTGACGAGAGCAGTGGTTTGAGAGAAGGGCAGAGCTCTAAGGTGGGCATTCCTTGAAAAGAAATGGCAGTGCAAAAATAATGGCTGCAGTTTTGATTATATCTGCACCATTTCTATTGGGGTACCTGTGCTTATAAACTATAAGTAAATAAAATTGTACCAGCCAGTTGATATCCAGACAAATTGTGATTGTAACATAGAATTATAGATTTCTGTGGAACTGTAGGATTAGCAGCAGGCCTTTTACCTCCTTAAGCCTAGCTCAAGATTAAACACCATGAACTTGCCTTTGCCCAAACTCCCATAATATCTTGCACTAAACAAAATTTTCAATTTGATCACAAATTTAGCAATTGATCTAGAATCAATTTCATTTGTAGAAGAAAGTTCCAAATATTTACCACACTTAGTGGTGTCACAGGGATTCTTAACTTCACTTGAAAGTCTTGGTTCTATTTTATTTTCACTTTTCTCAAGCACTGCATTCCCAACCACTGGGAACAGTTTCTTTCCATTTATATTTATCCTGTCAGTTCCCTCTGATAATTTTGAAAAAAATCAATCAAATTGCCCCTTAAATCTGTCAGATTCAAGGGAGTACAATGACAATGGAAAATGCAGGAAACACTTAGTGGGTCAGGCAGCATCTGTGGAAAGAGAAGCAGAGTGAAGTTTCAGATCAAAGACCTTTGTTAGAGTTAGGGTTGGTGTCTCTGACCTGAAATATTAATTCTGTTCCCCTTTCTACAAATGCAGTAAACACTCAGTGGGTAAGGCAACATTTTTGTTTTTATTTCAGATATCCAGCATCTGCAATTTTTTTCATCTAGGCAGTGTAACTCTAATTTGTTTACTCTCTCCACGTAGTTTAACACTTGGTACCATTCTTGTAAATCTTTGTTGTTGTCGTGTTTTGTATATGCTTTTGTGTTCAGTTTCTTGTGGCTTTACAACTATTTCATAGGCATTATAAACTCTGTTTAACCTGATAACTAATGTACCCTGCAAAAATGTATTGACCTGACTTTGCAAATCTTGTTCAGAAATGAGTCGTTAACTGAAGCTGCAAGATTTCCTGCCCTCCCCTTGCAACGCCTTCTCACCACCCCTCCACACCCCTTGTCCATCTTTATTTTTATGGCTGAACAATGTTAACCATACCTTTTGATATTTCATCTTTTAAAATTTCAATTTTAGAGTGGCTTTTGGGGATTGAGTTAGATAAACTGTAAATCAGTATTGGGCTAGCAGAAAGATGGTTAAGTTTTGCCTGTTCACCATGATGCAGGTAACATATTAAATTAAAGTGACTAAAGGTTGCAGGTGGCATGGGCTGCTTAAAGGCTGCTTGTGGCTGTGAGAAGTAGTGGCTGTGAGAAGTAGAGGCTGTAATCTGCACTGTGAAATGTTGGGCAGCCACTGAAAGTGAGACAGAACCATGTATGGAAAACTTTAAGAGGAGTAAAGTGCAATATATCAAGTACTTTATGATGCCTTTCATGAGGGCTGCTTTGAGGTTCAATTTGCTGTGAGAGGTTAGGACAAGGCAGTAGCAGTGAGGCTTCAGTTCAACGCTGTACACTGATTCCCAGTGTCATCTTGCTGCAATGTATGCTGTCAGCTCCTGTTGGGTATACATGCATAAGCACTGTTTTTTAAGATTTTGTCCCATGCATTCGTCACTAGAAGTGTGCACAAACAGTTTCACTCCATTTTGGTGTCGTGACGGATCCATAATTCCCAATTGTGCTGACATTGCTGAAAGTTGCAGCGTGGCAATAGCTGGATACATTACACAAGACTCTAATCTTTTGTGTGTGAGTGGTATAATAGGCTTCAGAATAGATCCTTAATTCTATAGGGCGTAAAAGCAATTGATGAGATTTACTTAACCAGCATTTTAAAGGAGTAAATAGTAGGGAGGGAGAGAGGTAAAGACGTTGCAAGTAAAACTTAAAAGGGTAGTCACAGTTCTCTGTTGGGTTAATGACTGGTCCAGGCTCAGTTTGCATTTAGCAACTACATTCTGTGAGATGGGTGTTCTCTCACTATTTGAGCAGCTAATGGAAAGCAAGATTTCAAAGACCAGTTTCTTTTGTGTGAGATTAATCCATATTTTCAACCCTTCATTTGGGAAAAAAATGTGGTGCAATTTATGTCTTGAGAAAGGTACAGAACTATTCATAAAACTAAAGTTCATCACTAATTTATTAAAGTAATATAAAAATCCATTTGTTGGTTAAGAGCCTGACATTAACTGAAAAAGATTCGTATTCTATTTTGTTTCGAAAGGTGGTGAAATTTATGTGGTAAGTTGTGATACATTCCAGTTTTCATTGCACACAATAGGGGATCTGTGTTTAAAAGTCCCAGGCCTCATGATGTCTGGATATTAGTCAGAATAAGGCGGTTGCAACGTTCACTTATGGGACTGGTTGGTGTCACAGAATCTGAGAAACCTTCAAGTGAGAATCAGAAGGGAAAACCAAAACAGATTGCAGTAAAAATGTTTTTGTGTGAAATAAATTAGAAGATAAAACTATATCAAACCTGCAAATTTCCATTGGTGATATTGATCACCAAATGCTTTGTAATTATATAACTTCCTTTGTGGTTTTTGAGGAGGCTTTGTTCCATCTTAATTTAGTTGGCTAAGATTTAAAAAAAAGTGTCAAAGGTAATATTCATCTTCTGTTATCACCCACTCTAGTTACCAGGCTATTTAATAGTCAATTGATTACCTATATCGTTCATTTTAATGAGAAGTTCAAAGATAATATTTGCTGTGTGAATTGTTTTTTTTACCTTCTCATGGAATTTAGCCATCGGTGATTTAGATGCCTATTTGTTACCTGTTCCATGAGAAGTAGTGAGAGCTGCTTCCTTGCCTCAATCCTATAGTGGTGAAAGGTATTGTTACCATACAGCTAGATAGAGTTCCAAGATTTCTGTGTAGTGGCAATGAAAGAATGGTGCTAAATTTCCAGGTCAAGGTGGTGTGTGAATTGCTGCGGGTTGTAGCTAGGGGTTGGAAGGGTTTCCTATACAAATTAGTTCCACTCAACATTTTGAATGTTTGTTCCTTTAGCATACTAACACTTACTAAACTGGGATTCTAGTTTCTGAAATAGAAATACTGTTGGATACATGTTTGGGTAAGAATGTCAATACATCTTTTGCAGTTAATAGTGGGTCCTCTGCAGGAGGTAAGTATTTTAAGTGAGTCCCAGCCGTAGAAGAGCTCTTTCAAGATATCTGGTGTTCTGGGATTGACCCAATATGAGCAGGTATAAAATAAGTTTGTAACAGATGCAGTGGTTGTCTTTGGGGGAACACAGAAATATTTGGATGTTAAGTACTTTGGATCAGGTTTGAGTGATGTAAACAGAAACATATGTGCAAATGGTTTTGTCTAGTGATTCAGTTATTCATACTGCAGTGATTTATCTTAAGAGATTGAAGAATTTGTTTTTAAGTGTAGGATAAAATATTTGCCATTTAAAGAAATATGTTAAACTCTTCCATTCCTAAATTCAGTGAAAAGTAAAATATAATCGTTTTGCAAAGGGATCTTCACAATTCAGCAATTTCACTTGTGTGTTACAGAAATTAACTGTGGTCTGTTTACAGGTTAGTGTCAAAATACAGTCAATTCTTACCCAAATCATAGGATTTCCATTTAAAATAATCCAAAGTATATTTCATGATCCATGGTCCTTTTAAGCACTGAGATGAGCGGAAGTGATTTTACTTTCCAAAAAAAAGCTCCTTGAGAAATCTTATGGAAGGGAAGGGATGATCTAGAAAGATGCAGCACTCAATGACCAAATGATTTCACTCCAAGAATGCCAAGAGCTCAAAACAAGTTAAGTACAAGGACCAAATTGATGCAGAAAAACACTGGAAGCATTGTGATCCATTTTTGGCAATCTGCAGTGCTGATGACTCATTGTCACATACTGCATTCATGGCTCATTGACAGCTATTGCCACATGCATGCATTGGTGGACATCCACTAAGTCTATTGAAGGATTTCTGTTGATATTACTGTATTCTTCTCAGTACTTGTGGAAACTTGGGCCAGAAGTGATCATATCCCCAATGGACCAGAGCAGGTGTAATTTTTGTTACACCTATAGACTGGAACCTGCTTAGTGCCAAAGGTTTAGATGGGACGGAATTTGTTAAATGTGTCCAGGAGGGATTCCTGATGCAGTATGTTGACAGGCCAACTAGAGGGAATGCCATGTTAGATCTAGTTTTAGGAAATGAACCGGTACAGGTGAAGGGTTGAGCATTTGGGGGACAGTGACCATTGCTCCATAACCTTTAAAATTGTCATGGACAGGGACAGGTGCAGAGAGGACAAGAGGATTTTTAATTGGGGAAGGGCGAACTATGAGGCTATAAGGAGAGAACTTGGGAGTGTAAATTGGGATGTCCTTTTTGAAGGAAAATGTACCATGGAGATGTGGTCGATATTCAGGGATCTTATGCAGGATGTTAGGGATAAATATGTCCCGGTGAGGCAGAGAAGGAATGGCAGGGTGAAGGAACCGTGGTGACGAGAGAGGTGGAACGACTTGTTAGGGAGAAGAAGGTAGCATACGTGAGGTATAAGCAGCAAAGTTCAGACAGGGCCCTTGAGGAATATAGGGTAGCGAGGAAGGAACTTAAGAAAGGGCTGAGGAGAGCTAGAAGGGGACATGAAAAGGCGTTGGCCAGTAGGGTTAAGGAAAATCCCAAGGCCTTTTTCAAGTACGTGAAGGGTAGGAGGATGGCTAGGGTAAAGGTAGGTCCGATTAAGGACAAAGGTGGGAGAATTTGCCTGGAGGCGGCGGAAGTGGGAGAAGTTCTCAATGAGTACTTCTCTTCGGTATTCACCAGGGAGAGGGGTCTTGATGACGCGGAAGGGAGTGCTGGTAGGGGTAATGTTCTCGAGGTTGTAGATATCAAGAGAGAGGATGTGTTGAAGTTGTTAAATAATATTAAGACAGATAAAACTCTGGGCCCTGACGGGATTTTCCCGAGGCTAGGGAGGAGGTTGTTGAACCGCTGGTAAGGATCTTTGAGTCCTCGTTGTCCACGGGGGTGGTGCCGGAGGATTGGAGGGTTGCGAATGTTGTCCCCTTGTTCAAAAAAGGTAATAGGGATAGGCCAGGGAATTATAGACCGATGAGTCTCACGTCTGTGGTGGGTAAGCTGTTAGAAAGGATTCTAAGGGATAGGATTTATGAACACCTAGAGAATCATGGACTGATTAGGGACAGCCAGCATGGCTTTGTGAAGGGAAGATCTTGCCTCACAAGCCTGATAGAGTTCTTTGAGGAGGTGACCAGGAAGATTGATGAGGGCAGTGTAGTGGATGTGGTTTACATGGATTTTAGTAAGGCGTTTGATAAGGTTCCTCATGGTAGGCTTCTTCAGAAGGTCAGAGGCCAAGGGATCCAAGGAAGCTTGGTTGTGTGGATTAGGAATTGGCTTGCATGTAGAAAGCAGAGGGGTGTGGTGGAAGGAGTGCCCTCGGATTGGAAGGCAGTGACTAGTGGTGTCCCGCAGGGATCGGTTCTGGGACCTCTACTTTTTGTAATATTTATAGATGACTTAGATGAGGGGGTGGAGGGCTGGGTTAGTAAATTTGCGGATGACACTAAGATTGGCGGTGTTGTGGATAGTGTGGAGGGCTGTCGGAGCTTACAGAGGGATATTGATAGGATGCAGATCTGGGCTGACAAGTGGCAGATGGAGTTCAATCTGGAGAAGTGTGAGGTGGTAGACTTTGGAAGGACAAACTCCAGGGCAGAGTACAGGGTAAACGGCAAGGTACTTGGCAGTGTGGAGGAGCAGAGGGATCTGGGGGTTCATATTCACAGTTCATTGAAAGTTGCCTCACAGGTGGAAAGAGCAGTTAAGAAGGCCAATGGGATGTTGGCTTTCATAAATCGCGGGATTGAGTTTAAGAGCCGCGAGGTGATGATGCAGCTTTACAAAACTCTAGTTAGGCTACACTTAGAGTACTGTGTTCAGTTCTGGTCGCCTCATTATAGGAAGGATGTGGAGGCATTGGAGAGGGTGCAGAGGAGATTTACCAGGATGCTGCCTGGATTAGAGAGTATTGAATATGAGGAGAGGCTTAAGGTGCTAGGGCTTTATTCACTGGAAAGGAGGAGGATGAGAGGAGACATGATAGAGGTATATAAAATATTGAGAGGAATAGATAGAGTAGACAGTCAGTGCCTCCTTGCCAGGGCACCAATGCTCAAGACGAGAGGTCATGGCTTTAAGGTTATGGGTGGGAGGTTCAGGGGAGATGTCAGGGGGAGGTTTTTCACCCAGAGAGTGGTTGGTGCATGGAATACACTGCCTGGGGTGGTGGTGGAGGCAGATACATTGGACAGGTTCAAGAGCTTGTTGGATAGGCATATGGAGGAGTGTGGGATGGGGGGATATGCGGGAGGAAGGGGTTAGGTAGTGTGAGGGTGGTTTGATGGACGGCACAACACGGTGGGCCAATGGGCCTGTTTTGTGCTGTATGGTTCTATGGTTATTGTTGCTTGTAATTGTTGCCAGAAGGATCATTGGACATTTAAGTAGAGAATCTCTTAAACATCCGGAGTTAGATATTCACATTTTTTACTAGGCCTGTGATCTAAGCCAGTTTTTTGCATTTTGCTTGTATGCAGAAAATGATAAACTACTAGTAATGTTTTGTAAAATTTGTTTGCACATTGGTTATTATCTCTTTTTAAGTTGTATTGACTTTTTTTGGCTTGTGTGTTTCCTCAAGGATTGTGTTTTAGTTCCCACTATTCTGCTTCAGAAATTAGCTGTGGTTTAATATTCCATCTTTCAATTGAGCATATAAAAATTATTCATAAAATTGACTCATTGAGTTAACATCAATTAAATTAACATCAATTCACACTGTACTTGAATCAATTAGATTGAATTAGCTCATTGTTTGGAACTGCCTGTGCAATCTCAAACAAGGCCTCGAGGTTAAGCTACTAAACGTCTGAACAGAAAAAGATTTTTAACAATTCAGAGCAAGGTCACAAAACAATAACCATTTAAAAAATAAAATGCTCGAGTTTCTAAGATTCACCCAAATCCCCTGTGGTTGCTCAGTTTGGCCTTCCCTTGAGCTTAAAATAAAGCCTTAACTGCAAATTTGCATCTTTAGCATTTGCCATGCATGTCTCCTGTCAGAAAAGGCAACAACAATTCCAGATAGCTATGTTCTAGAACAGTGTTTGCCAACCTGGTTTGTGTGATCACCTTGATTAGAGTGTGTGGTGGAGGTGGGTAACAAGGATTACGACGGTGAAGGTAAGGGTCTGTGAGCCTTTAATAACAGTGAAGTAATTTAGTCAGAAGGTTCACAGAAAGAGTAAAAGTACGATAGCTGTCATGGTGGGATTTTGAACTCATGGTCCATAACTTTCCATGCTGGTTCACTCAATAGTTCAAACAGGGAGACTTCCCGGTGCTGAGTGACCCAGCTGCATAGTGTTAGATTGATATTGTCTAAGGGAAATAAGACAATTAAATTGATGATCTAGAAAACTATTCACAATTAAAAAGTGTCTACTGATCCCAATGGGTGCTTATTAACAAATAAAAAAGATATTCTTTGGGAGTATATAGTCAGCATGAAGCATAATGTCACTGGCATGTCTTTCCAGGGAATTCACTCAAAAATTGAGTGATTTGCATTGTTTTTCATATCTGTCGAGATAATTTCAAACAACAGTTAGGCTTTACCCAAACTGCTAAAAAGGTATTACCTGCTAAATATTTTCACTCTTTCATATTTAAAAGTCATTAAAGTTTGGGTAAAGCCTAAAGCAGGAAACAGCAATTCCGTTCAAGCCCACGCAGTCAGAAACTGAAAGTATTACTGAATTTAGCAATGATTCTGTAGTATTTTCAGTAACTAGACTGCAAATGCCACATGTCTGTTAATTTAAAGATGTTCATCTATTCTCAGTGCACTTTGAATATAGTAGTAAATATAATAGCTTTTAACAAGAATTTAATTTTGTATAGTGAACAGAGATGTGTGATTATATGAGATAACATTTCCATATTCTCAGTCAAGGAGATTAAATGCTGCATTTGGTTGTATTCACTGTGCCACAAGAGGAGAAGCCAGTCAATGGAGGTGGTAGAGAGAAGGGACACAAAGTTATTTGCTCATGTCAGTGGACTGAGTTGTGCAGATAGGCTGAAAAATCTAGTTCTATTAGTTTCAAGTGCAAGAATATACTTCATTACAAAAATATACTTCAATTGTTTTCCAATCCTGGCAACATTTTGGAAATCTCCCCTGCACCCTTTTCAGAGCAGTTGCATCTTTCCTACAGTTTGACCAGAACTGTATCCCTGTCTTAAAGTTGTGACCTAACCTTTGTACACTGTTCTATCATTTGATGCCTTGGCTAATGAAGGAAAGAATCCCACATGCTTTTAATCATCTTGTCTATCTGTCATGTTATCTCTCAAGATCTGAGAATATACAATCCAAAGTCTCTCTGTTCCTCCACAGTTCATTATCCTGCCATTTATTGTGTATTCTCTTGCTTTGTTGCACGTTCCCAAATGTATCACCTTAAACTTCATTGAATTGAATTACATCAGGGCTCAACTGATCATCTTTATCCTCCCAAAATTGAAGGTACTCCTGTCGACCACATAGCTATTTTATTTATCATCCCCAAACATCTTTGTTATGTCCCATTCATTTACTGTCCATGTTTTTTCCACCATTTAATAAAAAATTTCAGCTTGTTTATCGAAACTTTCATTTTACTTTTGTCTTTTCACTCCCATAGGAAGCACCTACCTCTTTTAATTTAATAATGTTCATCTCCTGAGAAACCTTTACATGAGAATACATGAAAGCAACAAATTGCTAGTGAGTAGCTAAAGTTCCAACCAAGTTCCTCCTTGATTGATGTACTTTAAAGGATTAGCTGAAAATGTACACATACTCACTTAAATCATTTTCTTTCCAGATTGTTGATGCCTTTTGGTCAATCTACCCTTCCCGCATGCCCCTATCTCTGAAAATAATAATTCTCTGGAGCCATTCGTTCATTGTTGTTGGGTCTAATTCCTGGAACTCCACATGTGACAACACTACCCAGGAAGGACTGTAGGTGTTCAGCACCACCATCTTGAGGGCTATTAGTGATGGACAATAAATGCTCACCTTGCCAGTGACAGCCAGATCACATACATCTGTTTATTGCATCCTGTTTTTGCAGTTTAGCATGCAAGTAGTCATTCACCAGGTTGATATGTGATTTGTAGGTATGTGTGAGGCTGTTTTGAGCATGCCCTTTGATGCTCATTGAACCAAGTTTCACCCCCTGGCTTAAGTGCAATGTTAGAGTACGGGATATGTCAGACGGTGAGGTTGCAGGTTGTGATGCTGTATATTTCTCTTTCTTCAGATCACCAGTTGTATCTCATGCATGTCCATTTTTCAGCCGAATCTATTTTTATTCTGAGCATCTTGTATGGCACAATTGTACATAAAACATAGATCAGCACAGGAACTAGCCCTTCGGCCCACCATGTCTATGCTGACCGTGATGCCAATCTAACTAATCCCATCTGTTTGCACATGGTCCCTATCCCTTTATTCCCTGCCTTTTTGTGTGCTGTCTAAACGCCTCTTAACATCACTATCATATCTGCTTCCATCACTTCCTCTGGCTACGAGTTCCAGTCACCTACCACTTTGTGTTCAAAACGAAACTTGCCTTGCACAATTCCTTCAAACTGCACCCCCCCCCCCCCCCCCCCCCCCCCCCCTCACCTTCAACCACTGCCCTCTAGTATTTGACATTTCCACCCTGGGAAAGAGACTCTGACTGTCTACCCTATCTATTGCCACTCATAATTTTATAAATTTCTGTCAGATCATCCCTCAGTCTTTGACGCTCCAGTGAAAACAATCCAAGTTTGTTTGACCTCTCCTTTTTGCTAATACACCCCAATCCAGGGCAGCATGGCTGGTGAACCTGTTCTGCACCCTCTGGAGAGGCTCCATATCCTTTTTTTTAAACAGAAGAGGTATTGTAGTGCTGCACAACTCAATGGAGGGCATCTCAGTGTGAATATGGCACTTTGCCTCCACAAATGCTATGCGGCCTGTTGTATCAGCTGCATCTGTAAAAGGTAGATTGGTGACAATGATTCAAGGAGCAGGCTTACCCTTCATGTTGGTTAACTTGCCACTTGCTGCAGACCCAGGACTTGGGCAGCTCCGTCAGTGGTGGTGTTATCAAACCACTTGACTGTGGTCTTTGAAGCCATCCGTTGAGAGCACATCCTGTGCCTTTACGACCTCCAGTGCCTCTTCCCAGTTTTGTTTAACGTGGAGGAGCACTAATTCGTGAGCCGAGAAACAAAGAAACCTAGAATAATAGGAGCAGGTGTAGGCCATTTGGCCCTTCATGGCTACTGCACCATTCAGTATGATCATGGCTGACCTTCTGTATCTTGGTACTATATTTGTGCTCTTCCCCCATACCCCTTGATGCCTTTTGAACACAAGAATACAAAACAGGTAGTAGCCCACCTGGCCCTTGAAACCTGCCTTGCCATTCAGTATGATCATGGCTAATCTGCCCCAGGCTTCAATTCCTCTCTTGCCGTCATATCCCCATCTTTCAAAACTTATCTATGTTATTTTTAGTTACCGCCATGATTTAGCCACCACAGCACTTCAGGGTAGGGAATTCCAGACACTCCCCACCCTCCTGCAAGTGGAAATACCTGTGCACCTTGGTTTTAAATGACTGCCCTTTATCTTTTCACTATGGCCCCTCATTTGTGCTACCAATAACCTGTCATGTCCTGTTAGAATCCTACACGTTTCAATAAGATCACCCCTCATTCTCTAAACTCTATAGAATGCAGAATACTTCTCTAGCCATCATAGTAAGACAACCCTTTATCCCAAGAACTAGCCTAGTGCATCTCTTTTAGACTGCCTCCAATGCTGTATTCCTTAAATAAGAGGACAACTGCTGTGCATTGTGCTCAAGGTGTGGCCTCACCAATGCCCTGTGGAATTGTAACTCCAACTCCCTTACAATAAAGGTCAACGTACCACTTGCCTTCCTAACTAATTGCTGCACCTCCCTGCTAACCTTTTTCATTAATGCGGAAGAATACATGGATCCCTCATTTGCAACTTCTCTCTGTGTAGATAATAATCTGCCTTTTCTTTTGACCAAAGTGTATAACCTCAAAGTTTCCTATGTTAAACTCCACTCACCCGCACCCACCCCATCTATTTCCCGCTGCAAATATCCTCATCACAGCATGTCTCCTACCTCTTTTCCTAACACTGACAAACTTGGATGCCTTACACTTTACCCCATCTTCCAAGTCATTAATAATGTACAGTTAATAATTGACAGCTAAGATCTGATCCTTGGGGCACTTCACTAGTTACATCTTTCCAGCAGCTAGAAATCTCTCCACCTCCTTCTATGGTAGACAATACAACCGGTTCCCCACCCTCTGAATGAAGAAATTTCTCCTTGTCTCAGTTTTAAGTGTTTTGCCTTTATTCTGAGTCCATGACCTGTGGTCCTAGTTCTCATCTGCAAGGAGAAGCATCTTCTCTGCAACCACCCTTAAATGAGACCTCCTCTTGTTCTCTAAATTCTAGTGAATTCGGGCCTGGTTGATCCAATATCTCCTTGTATGCTAGTCTTGCCATGCCAGGACTCTTTTTCAGTGAGGAGACCAAACTGCATGCAATACTCCAGGTGTGGTCTCATCAAGACCCTGTAAGATGTCCTTGCTCCTGCACTCAAAGCCTTTTACAATAAAGGCTAATATAACATTTGTCTTCCAAACTGCTTGCTGCTCCTACATGTTTACTTTCAGTGACTGATACATGAACACACTTGCCTCCCTTTGTACATTAATGTTTCCCACTTTATGCAGATTATTGAAATGGTGATATCTATTTTCTCTCTGCCAAAGTGGGTAATTTCACATTTATCCATGTTACTTACTCTTGTCATGTATTTGCCCACTCAGTCAACCTGTTTACATGGCCTTGGAATCTCTTGGCATTCTTGTCACGACTCATAATTCCCACCTGGTTTCATGTAGTCAGCAAACTGAGAAATAATACATTCAGTTCCATCATCCAAATCATTGATGCATATTTTGAACAACGGGGCCCCAGACACTGATTCCCAAGGTACCCTGATTGCAAAAGACCTGTTCACTTTTACTTTCTGTTTTCTGTTTGACAATCAATTTTCAATGCCAATATATTACCCCTGAATCCCACGCACCTTAATTTTGCACACTAACTTCTTATGTAGGACTTTTATCAAAGACATTCTGAAAGTTCTAATACACCGCATTAGTTATATCCTCAAGAAACATTCCAGTAGTTTTGTGAAGCATAGTTTTCTTTTTGTATATCCATATCGACCTTGGTTAGAAAATATGTCTTGATATTACATGCATTAAAATAAGCTCCAGCATTTTCCCAACACTGATGCTTGGCTAACAAGCCTGTTGTTCTGTTTTTTTTCTCTCTCCTTTTTCAGATCATGCAGGGTACTACCAACCTCCACTCTCCAGGCACTGTTTCGTAATCTGTGGAGTTTTGAAAGATGACACCTCGTGCACTCACTGGTTCCATGATTTACTAAATTTTCTAGGCTGCAGATTATCAGACCCTGAGGAATTACAAGCTTTCAGTCCCATTTAAATTCTCTTGCACTTTTTCACTAATACCACATTCTTTTAATTCCTCCTCTTCGTTGTCTCTTGAATCCCTTGTTTGTCTGGGAAGTTATTTGTGTCCTCATTTGTGAAAACAGAACCAAATTATTTGTTGTCATTGTTCTGCTTTTTCCTTATTCCCCATTTGTCTTCACTAATCTTTTTGTTACATATTTGTAAGTTTCTACAGTTTGATTTTATGTACTTTTATACCCTTGCACTGTATTTTCGCTCTCTTATTCAATCTCTTGGCCCTAACTTGCTGAATTTTAAACAGCTCCCAGTTCTCAGACTTGCTGTTTTTTCTGCTAAATTTATGTGATGACCATTTGGACCTAATATTATCCTTTTGTTAGCAATGTATGGATTTCTTCCCATGGTTGGGAGGAGGGTAGGTGGTTTCCTTGCACATGTTTGACGTGATGCCATGGAATCTGGAATCGATGTTGCAGGCTCACAGGTCTTTATAGCCACAGGTATATATCACTGTGCTGCTGCCTCTGTTGGGGATGTGCTGCTGGTGGGACAGGACATAGCCAGCTGTTGTGATCAAGGAGTGCAGATGTCATACCATGAGGATGACTGTGTCAGGCTGCTGCTTGACTGGTTTGTGTGACAACTTTGTCCGCTCTGAATTTGGTGCTTCTGTTGATGCTGTGTATTGTTTTTTTTTTCTCTATTTCAGATATTAACAGTCACTTGCCATACCTGTTTTGGTTGTAAATTCAGATTAATAAGGGCCTTCAGTGTTAAATTGCACAAAATATTAATAATGCCTTAATGCCTTATTCCTTATTAAATTGTTCTTAATTTTAACTTTTTACTTTCTCCTTTCCACTTTTCTTCACTTCACCCTCTCCTCAGTTTTTTGTTCTCCTTTCTCTGCCATTTTCTAGCTATCCGCGCTGATCCTCAGTGGACCTGGTCCCACTGCAATTCACCTACCATCATAACAGGTCTACAGTGTAAGTAATCTCTCTGGCTCTCCACTCGGCTTTGGAGCACCTAGACAACAGCAAAATGTATGTCAGGCTGCTGTTTATCGATTATAGCTCAGCGTTCAACACCATCATCCCCTCAGTACTCATCAACAAGCATCAAAACCTGGGCCTCTGTACCTCCCTCTGCAACTGGATCCTCGATTTCCTTTTTGGGAGACCACAGTCAGTGCAGATCGGTAGTAACATCTCCTCTTCGCTGACAATCAACACAAGCGCACCTCAAGAATGTGTGCTTAGCCCACTGCTCTACTCTCTCTACAGTCATGACTGTGTGGCTAGGCATAGCTCAAACACCATCTACAAATTTGCTGATGACACCACTGTTGTTGGCAGAATCTCAGGTGGCAATGAGGATGCGTAGAGGAATGAGAGAGATCAGCTGGTTGAGTTCTGTTACAACAACTCAATGTCAGCAAGACTAAGGAATTGATTGTGGAGTTCAGGAAGGAGAGGTCAGGAGAACACACACCAGTCCTCATTGAGGGGTCATTGGTGGAAAAGGTTAGCAGCTTCAAGTTCCTGGGCGTCAACATCTCAGAGGATCTGTCCTGGGCCCAACACGTTGATGCAATCATGAAGAAGGCAAACCATCAGCTCTACTTCATGAGGAGTTTGAGGAGATTTGGTATGTCACCAAAGACTCTTGCAAATTTCTACAGGAGTACGGTGGAGAGCGTTCTGACTGGTTGTATCAGTGCCTGGTATGGAGGCTCCAATGCGCAGGATCAAAAGAGGCTGCAGAGGGTTGTAGACTCAGTCAGCTCCACCACAGGCTCATCCCTCTCTGCCATTGAGGACAGCTTCAAGAAGGCGGTGCCTCATGAAGGCAGTGCCTTAAGAAGGTGGCATCCATCATTAATGATCCTCACGAATGGGACATGCCCTCTTTTTATTACAACCATCAGGGAGGAGGTACGGGAGCCTGAAGACCCACACTCAACATTTCAGGAACAGCTTCTTCCCCTCCGCCATCAGATTTCTGAATGGTCTGTAAACACTAGCTCGTTATCCTTCTTTTGCACTATTTATTTATTTTTGTAACTTATAGTAATTTTTATGTCTTGCACTGTACTGCTGCTGCAAAACAACAAATTTCATGACATATATCAGTGATAATAGACCTGATTCTGACTCTGCTGAGACTTGCACTTGGTCTTTACTAACCACACACAGTGCCACTGGAAATCAGTTTTTAAAGAAAAGAATGGAATGCTATAAACCACAGCTGCCTGGGGCTGCATTCAGGATCTGGTCCAAAAGGTAACCCTCAATGCTGCTCGTTTGATATAAGGGCTTGCAGAAATATTGAAGGGATGGAATAAATCTGTTTATGTTGCTTCCCATTTATTTCCTGTTGTGGACAAGTGGAACCTGATAAGTAACCACTTCTCTTGCAACCAAAGATCACAAATAGAATTTAAAGCAAACAATGACCCTGCCTTGCTGACATTCGATGTCTGGGTGGATGGGTTGTGGAAGCTTGCTTAAGAGTGCTGCAAATGACATTGCTGGACTTCACTACCTGATGCTGTTGCATATCGGGCCAATGATAGTGGCTTTGTCCTGTGTGGTTTTGGTTCAACACAGGATAGGATTAATGCACGTTGCATTCCACTGCTAGTGTAGACGTATCTTTGCACTTGACCTAACTTGTTAGTTTTGAATTTCACACGTGTCCATGTTCTGTGGTTTTCTGGGCTCCTGAAAACTCTGGAACTGTACCATAGTATTCGTGCTTCTGTGTGTGAGAGGAAAAAAAATCAAATTTTGGGGGGGGGGGGGGGGGGGGGGGTGTCATTAAATAACCTACAACTTGAAGTGTGGCAGTATTTAAGCATTTTGAAATTTTTGTATATAACAATAGAATAAAGACAATTGTAAGCCAACAGAAAGTAATTTTAAAATAGCATTTCCTTTCATCATAACCTTGATTTAGAGCTGACACTATACAAGGTATTTTGGCATCATGAATATTGAAAATAAATTCAGCACCACAGCTGGAATTCATTTAAATGTAAAGTGAGAGGTCTGCAGCGGCATTGCATACATATAGAATAGTGATTTAGTGATTATAAATTCGGATGCTAGCCATTTAAAGGGCACCATGGTGAACTATTCCCTTCAGTAAGAACTACTTGCATTGATACAGCACCTTTAACTTTATGAAAATATGCTAGGATGCTTCAATGTGTAATTGGGCAAAAATTGAGACCAGGTTAATTAAATACTCAGTAGGTCGGGTCCCATCTGTGGGAAGAGAAACGGTGTTACTGTTTCAAGTCTGAGACCCTTTGTCAAAACTGGAAAGGAGATAAAAGAAGCTTGTTAAGCTGCAGGGAATGTGGGGAAGGGGGATGTTTCTAATGGGGTAAAGCCAGGGTGACCGTGGAGATGAGTTGTAAGCAAAGCTATCTGGTCGAAGGGTGAATGGAAGCAGTTATAGGATGAGAATATAGACAAAAGAACGTGTGACTTGTGAAATACAGAGCAGGAAGTTAAGCCCAGTACGTCAGATTGGACATGTCCTCCACTTCCAAAGAGGGGTGGGGTGGGTGGTGTGAAAAACAAGCTGACCTAATATTACAGATGGAAGATGGATGAGTGATATAAACTGAGCGATCAAGCTATCTGAAGTTGTAGAATCCAATATTAAGTCCAGAAGACTGCAACATGTCCAGATAGAAATGAGGTGCTGTTCCTCCAGCTTGCATTGGGCCTCATTGTAACAGATCAGGAGGCTACAGATTAATAGCTTGGAGTGAGATGGAGAATTAAAGTGGCAGGCAATGGAAAGCTCAGGGTTGCTCCTTGGGACTGAACACAGGTCTTTCACAAAGTGATCACCATATCTATGTTTGTTTCTCCAACGTGGAGGAGACCACATTGTGAACACTGAACGCAGTACACTAGATTAGAGAGGTTCAAGTGAATCGCTGCTTCATCTGGAAAGAGTGTATGGGTCCCTGGATGGTGGGAAGGGAAGAGCTTAAAGGACAAGTGTTGCATCGCCTGCAGTTGCAAGGGAAAGTGCCATAAGAAGGCTGGTGGTATGTTGGAATAGAAGAGTGGACCAGGGAGTCATGAATGGAACGGATCCTGCAAAATGCTGAAAATGGAGGAGGGGGGAAGATGTGACTGGTGGTAGAATCACTTTGAAGGTGGTGGAAATTGTAAAGAATGATCTGTTGAATGTGGAGGTTGACGGGGTGGAAGGTGAGGGCCAAGGGAACTCTATCCTTGTTCTGTCCTGGAGGGGCGGTTGGTGACAGCAGATGTCCAGGAAATGGAAGAAATGCAGTCAATGGCTTTGTTAACAATAGCAGAGGGGAACTGCTCATTCAAAAAGAAAAAAGACATTTCAGAGATACCAGTAGGGAAAATCCCCATCAGAGCAAACGTGATGGAGATAGAGGAACTAGGAGAATGGAGTGGTTTTCTTACAGGAAGCAGGGTAGGGCAAAGAGTCATTGAGATAGCTGTGAGATAATAGTCGAGATAACTTTGTTCACAGCTTATCCCCATGGTCACCCAAGTTTTACTCTATTGGGGATATCCCCTCCATGCATGTTTACAAGCTTCTTTTGTCTCCTTTTCAGTTGACGAAGAGTCTCTGACCTAGAATATTGACTCTATTTCTTTTCCCACAGTTACAGCCCAACCTGCTGCGTACTTCAAGCATTTCCTGTTTTTGTTTTAGATTTCCAGTATCTGGATTTCTTTCTTTGATTTTCAGGGTTTGTTTTGTTTTAGATTTCCAGTATCTGGATTTCTTTCTTTGATTTTCAGGGTTGGATGAGTGCCGTGTCCTCTTGTGTTGTAAGACCATGAGAATAGGAAGGAAGAGGCAAGACCGAGAACTTGATAGTGAGAATTTTGAAAAGAGGCACTGAGGATTGAAAAGAGGCACTGAGGATTGGAAGCAATGTATGGTTACTGAGGGCAAGGGTAAGGGGCAGGCATTTGAATGACTTGAAGTTAAAGGAGAAAGTGAGCCTAGCTGAAATAGCCAAATTATAGTGAACTGTCCAGAAGTAGAGGTGTGTTATTTCATACAACAAACTGACTTGTTTTCCACTGTGATTCTCATAGAATCAGAATATTGTCATGGCACAGGAGGAGTCCGTCCTTGCCGGTTCTATAGAGCAGCCAATTTAGTCCCATTTCCCCAATGACTTTGCAAACTCTTTTCCCTCAAGAGCCTATCCAATCCTCTTTTGAAATCCCAGATTGGCTGTTTCTACCAATGTTCCTGGCAGTGAGTTCCAGATTATAACAACTGCTTGTTTAAAAAGCGATAAACACTTTTTCTCACATTCTCTTTGATTCTTTCACCTCTTGTTTTAAATTTATGGCCCCAGGTCTTGAACCATCTGTAAATGGGAGTACCTCCTCTGTACTTGCTTTCTCTGATTTACTTGACAGAACGAACCTAAAAGGACTGAACATTTTTTTTGTGCAATTGTTGTTTTAATTCTGAATTTAAACCATTGTTTTTGGGAAGGGTGAACTGCTGAACCACTCATTTTATTGGTAATTCTTTTAAATGATTATTTACTCATTTATTCATTAATGTTCTCCAGCATTTGATCACAGATGAAAGCAATGCTAAATTTAAAAAAAATCATTAATTGAGATGATGGAGCACCATCAAATTCAATATTTTTCTGCAAAAATTATTCAGAAACTATATAGAAACCCATTTATTAAATATCCATGAAAAGTTGCAGGAGTTTGATTGTTTTTCTCAATTTATTCTGTGGTTCTTAATACCTGAAATGCTGTGACATGGAGGAATGGGTTGTTGTTGCTAAGCACTGAGCATCTCTAGAGATTGAAAGAAATGGGGAACTGAAAAAGATGCATTTCCTGTTTTCCTGTGAATGTAATCATTTTTAAAAGAAAGTAATAAAGTGGTAGCTGAAACCTTAGTTTCTAAAAAGCACCAGGTTCTTGGAAGATAATGTGTACAAAGCAAGCTGAGAGAGCTGCTGGCTGTTGGGTAAGAAGGGTAGCACCATTAAAAATAATGAACCTTCATGGTTATTTGGCATCAAATTGGTGAATGAATGACTGCACCTGTTGTGTCTGGGTTTGTTAATCTGGTAGTGATCATACCTAGCTGAAATTTAGAATTTCTCAGTCATCTCTTTATTGGTTTGGAGAGGGTTGCAAGAAATTATTTAGTCATAGCATGTCTTAAAACTATTTAACTGTTGAGTTTCTATTGAAAAGTCCATTTCATTTTATGTCCTGGAATCTGGGCCCCAATAACACACTGGAGAATTCTTCCTTTATAAATTGGCATAATATTTTATTATGCAAGAATTACTGTACAATTTTAAAATCTGTTAATCTGATGGAACACTAATTATTAATGTATAAAATTTACATTTTATTTTACTTTTAAGTTCGAATCATTGAAAGGAATTAACAGGGTAAATATAGCATGTCCTTTCTATCTGTGGTGGCAGAATTTAAAAAAAACTGTTATTTTCTAGAATTTGTCATAAAGACATTTTGCCACAAAACCTGGGGAGAGATGAGATGGTGGTGGCAGAACAGGAAAATCCTTTGGGAGACTGTGAAATGGACCACCCCAAGGATGAAAGTGTAGAATTGAGAGAACTGTTTAAATTGGAAGTAGATACCAAAGGTACTGAGGCAGAGGAAGGAAGAGTAGAGCAATGGGATGAAAAATAGAGCAGCTTTGTGTCTGATGGTCAGAGTGGCCTTCAATATTTCTGTCTCTGTGATCAAACTGACCCAATTATATTTCTATCCTTTTAGCTTTTCTTTGTAATAAGATGCTGATTTCTGTGACATCACGAGGTGGAAGAAAGATTACTTTGGATCGCAATAAGCATGTCCACACCTGATGATTTCCAGACACAACAAACTCCAATGGCAGGCTGTGTCAGGTTGCTGGGTGTACATATATGTTAGGAAGTAATTGTCAATGAAGGAGGTTGGAATGAGACAGAAGTTGCCACAATGCTGTCATCTGACAAGGCCGATAGCAGCATCATGGACTGGTTGATTGACATCCATCTGGAGCAGTACACTGACAATTTCAAACATGCTGGCTACTGCACAGTGGCGGACTGCAAACACTTAAATAATGAGATTCTTCTTCAGATTGGGATTACTCCAACAGGACATCGGAAAAGGATACTCAAACATTTGCACAATGTGTTTCCAAAAGCTGATGAGTGGAAAGTGTCTAAATGCCCTGATGAATTGTTGCCCAGAGGTACAGAATCAAAAAGCAATAACCAGGGCTTTACTGCACAGAGTCTACCCAAGGAAGATGTTGAGACCAGTGTCCCAGTGTCTAAACTGAGAACTATCTTTATTAAAGGTGATTTAACTTCGAATCCTACAAACCCAGTGAATATTGGATGTGTTAACTCAAAAAACAAACCACCATCTCCCCAACTGCAGCAGGTTGAAACACAGGAGAAATTCTCGGTTGGTAAAAGTCCTCAAATGGTTGCATCAGAGACTAGCGGTGCCTGTAGTAATCCATGTGAACCACAAGATGATATGGATAGCAGACCACCACTTCCACCACGGGTTCATCAGGGAACACCGCCACTCAAGTTCACTGGAGACAGGGTGTCACTGCCTTCTGGTTCTGTTGATTCCTGCCAGTTTTCCTTCGCAAATGAGCAGTCTACATCCATGGAAACTAAATGTACATCGAGCAGTCCACCAGACTCGCCTCTTTTTGAATTTCAAGGCGAAATGATCCTGAACGATTTCTATGATGGAATGGTGGGCACTTCAGAGCAGGTTACTTCATGTCCTGTGAAAACAGCTGATCTTCGAAACAGACCAGTGCCACAGCTCCCAAGTTCATGTACAGCACAAGGTGTTATCCTAGACCCTACAGACAGCAGGTATAGTCATTTCCATTGTAAAAATCAAATGTTGCCTTTTTCTGAGAGTGACGGTACTGAAAGATCATTTAGCTGCTATGGGGTTAATCTGAAAAACTTGATATCCTCAAATATCGGAGTAATCATGCATTTGCAAACTTCGACACCAATTGTGTTGAGTAAAGTTTTATCTCATACTGTCTTAACCATAGACAATAAGGAAAATATGTCGTTTTAGCATATTTTCATTTTGCTTCCTTGTTTTGAAGTAGTGAAATATACTGATGATGAAATGGCTTATTTGTGGACTGCATTCTGGGGTCCTTATCACGTGTGGAACTGCACATTGCAAGTAACAGGAAAATGTTTGACGAGGTGCAAAGGCTTTGAAAGGAGTGTTCAAATACAACAACTTCCTTTTGTTTTTTCACCTTTCGTTTTTTTTTGGTTTTCTGATTTCTATATAACACTTTTTTTTATAATTTACAAACACAAATGGAAGGCATATTACTGATTCACACAGGGTGCACGCATCATTTCCCTAATCGTGTCTATGCCCCAGAAATTCTTCCTTACTTTGCTTCCTCTGCTTGCTCCACTTACTGTGCTCACAACCACTAAGTGCTCCTTTCCTACTGGCACCAGAACATTGATGTTATTGCTACTGTTGCTGATTCCGCTGGACCTCGCCACATCCTCTGCCCTTTGATCGCTTGTTCTCCATCACTACATCACTGATTTCCTCTGAAGTGCAGAGGTACCATAGAAATATAATGGCACCAATGAGGCCATTCTGTCTGTTGAAGCCCTGCTGGCTTTGAGTAGAACAGTTACATTCCTCTGCACTTTCCCTGTAGCAGTACAGGTTATTTTCTGTTGTATTCCCAATTGAAGGCATTGTTTCAATTCCCACCCCCTCTTCAGCCAGTGAGCTCTGGAATCTAACTGCTCTCTGAGTAAATAAATAATAATAAAAAATGTTTTTCTTCATATTCCCCTTGTTGAAAATTTGGGGAAGAAAATGCTTGTGTTCTCTGGTCCATCCCCAATGGAAGCAGTTTCCTTCTATTTACTGTGTTTCATCCAGTCCTGGTCTTACGCACCTCTGTCAAATCTTCACTCAACCTTCTTTGCTTCAAGAGAATGACCCCAGCTTCTCTGGTCCATCCTTGTAGCTGAAATGTTTGCTGCCACAAATGTTGCATTCTGGCATCTCCCAGAGCTTCCCCTCATCTTGGTTGGGATCTACAAGTGACCTTGTATGGGTTGACCTCCATCTAGTTGTTGACACTGTGGTACATCTCCCCATTCTTCTATGTGAATCCACCGGTGTTACTTATTGCATCCGTTGTGGCCTCTACATCGGTGAGAATGCAGACTGGGGGACCGCTTCGTCGAGCACCTTTGCTCCGTCCGCCGTACCAGCCGGGATCTCCCGATGGCCAGCCATTTTAATTCTGTTTCCCATTCCCACACTGACATGTTTGTCCATGGCCGCCTCCACTGCTAAGTTGAGACTAGACGCAGATTAGAAGAACAGCACCTTGTATTCTGCCTTGGTAGTCTCTAACCTCACGGCAGGACCATCGATTTCTCTAACTTCTGTGCGTCACTGCCTTTTTTTCCCCTGATCCTATTGGGACCCCATCACCCTCTTTCCCCTCCCTTACCCACTCCATCTGCTTATCGTCCACACATTTCTCTCACTGGTTCCCCTCTCCACCTCTTTCCCTTTTACTCCACGGTCCACTGTCCTCTCCTATCAGATTCTATCTTCTTCAGCCCTTTGTCACTTCCACCTGTCACCTCACAGCTTCTGATATTGTTCTCATTTTCCTCCCTTCCTCACCTGCCTATCACCCCCCCACCCCCTCACCTGGACCCATCTATCACCTGCCAGCTCTTGCTCCCCCACCCCCACCCCCACCCCCACCCCCACCCCTTTATACTGGCTGCCTCCCCACTTTCTTTCCAGTCCTGATGAGAGTTCTCAACCCAAAACGTTAACTGTCCATTTAGATTCTGCCTGACCCACTGAGTTACTCCAGCGCCTTTGTGTTGCTCCCCATTCTTAAATTCTACAAGCATTGAAGATATTGTGCTCTCATCAGTAATGAGATAGAATCTTTTTTTGGTGTTTGTTTTTCTGATTTCACAGTTGCTGCAACTACATTTATGGAAGTGTCCCATTGCTGTACCAATATACAGAAAGTCAGACATATAAAGGTCAGCTTGTCCATTGAGTCTGTCCTATTCAGCCGTACTGTGACTGAGTAGTTTGTCCTTGTGATTCTCATCTACCAGTGGCCAACTATTTTCATGGGAGAGGTGAGAAATGGATGAAAATAGATAGGATTGTCTTAGCAAAATTCCCCTCAACTTTGGAAGCTTTCAAAGTGAGTTGCAGAAGGCACTAATAATGCCAAGTCCATCACCCAATGCCACGTTTCTTCTCGCAGCACTGTCAGCCTTGCCCATCTCTTTTTGGAACATTTTCAGAGTATCTGAACACATCCACTGCATGAGCCAAAGGGAATGAAACCCTGCCAATAAAGCTAGTTCTGTCAATGATTTGTACATCCATAACGTTAAATTATATTATCGTTATAGTTTTGATACAGCACAGAACACTACAGCATAGTACAGACCCTTCGGCCCACAATGTTGTGCCGACATTTTATCTCTAATATCTTTCTAACCCTTCCCTCCCACCCACCCACATAGCCCCCCATTTCTCTATCATTCATGTGTCTATCTAAGAGTCTCTTAAATGTCTCGAATGTATCTGCCCCCACAACCTCTGCCAGCAGTGCATTCCATGCACTTGCCACTCTCTGTGTAAAAAAAAAACAAAACTTACCTCTGACATCCCCCTTATACTTTCCTCCAATCACCTTAAAATTATGTCCCCTCGTGTTAGCCATTTTTACCCTGGGAAAAAGTCTCTGACTGTCCACTCGATCTATGCCTGTTATCATCTTGTACACCTCTATCAAGTCACCTCTCATCCTCCTTCGCTCCAAAGAGAGAAGCCCGAGCTCACTCAACCTATCCTCATAAGACATGCTGTCCAATCCTGGTAAATATCCTCTGCACCCTCTGCAAAGCTTCCACATCCTTCCTCTAATGAGGTGACCAGAACTGAACACAATCAGTTAATTGGCTTTGTCATTAGGCAGTCCATTTAACATTGTTAAACAGTTGAATCATCAAATTGCCTCAGTTTATTCAACACTTGCCGGTGGTCACTGCCTATCAGTTTCTATTCAGGCCAGACTCTATATATTCCTGGCTTCTGCTGTATAGGAGAATACAGACAACAGAAACATTTCTGAAGTGCCTTTGTCTGATTATGATAGACCATCATGCACAGTAAGGTTAGGGACATATCTTCCTAGCCTTACAATTTTGAAAATTCCTTTAAATATTGCTTCCCACCCACTCTATTGTGTATAATATATCTGACTTTATTTCATCTCTTTGAAGGCCAAAATATGGAATTGTTTGACTAAAATGCTCTCCTCTCCCCGTGATTTAATGACTTTCCTGTCGTCTCCATGGTGGTTCCATATTCACAGTGGAAATCATCATTGATGGTGGAACTTGTTTCATAGATGACCTTCAATGATGAGAGAAATCAAACCTTCACAAATGAATCCTGTATAAATAAGCATGGTAATTCCAGTTAAGATGTTGTAGCGCAGTGGTCAAGTGCAGCTGAATACCAGAGCTGGGACAGTTGATCCAGAGATACGTTCAAATCCCACCACAGCTTCTGGACAATAATTAAAAAGTAAAATAATTAAGTACATATAAAAAGCCACAAAACAGGGACCATGCAACTACCAGACAGCACTTTTTTTTCCCAAAAAAAAAGCTAATCTTATTCATTAATGTCTTCATGGAAAGTAGTCTATAATCTGGCCTATATGTGACTCCAGACCAATCAAATTATTGACTGTCAATTGTCCTCTGAAAATGCCTGGCCAGCCAATCAATTAGTGAACAATACACACTGGCTTGGCAGTGACACTTGCATCCTGTGAATAAACAATAACAAAAAGAAATATTTTTCTGGGCTTAATTTTGATATGACTTTCCCCATTTAATTGTCATTGCTGAAGAGGAGACATCACCAGGCCAAAGGAACAGTGTGCATGCACCATTGATTCCTAAAGCCAGCTCATGTGATTTGATTAGTGATTTAAGTCTCCCTGTAATTGGAGTGGCTGTTAGAACTATTGTTAGAATTACAATGTACAATTGAGTGGAATTACAGCAGCATGATTATACTAGTGGTGAATGGTCAGGCAAAAAGTCCTTCTCTTTCCATTTAAAGTAAACTTAGGGGTATTATAAAAGCTTGAACTGTGATGTACGTTGGAAATATTTTCATTATGGCTTTGAAGAAAGTATCTGTGGAATGTATTTTGGAAAGGTTATTTAATCTCTTATCTAAACGTTTTACAACTAGTGTCTGTATATTAAAAATAAACTTCTAAAAAAACTTCTCCATTGCACATAATCCCAGAGTTTGGTGATTAATTAACAAAAAATTGAGAATTGTGTATATTTAAAAACAAGTTTTTTTGCTTGTATTGGGGTCAAAATCCAATGAGTTCTGAGGTTTGTCATAAGCAACTGTCCTGATTACATGGGAGATTTGTGATTTTTAGCCTTTCTCGTTACACTGATGAGAAGGCAGTGTAAATTCTAAAGAATGTCATTGCTGAATTTTGATATTTTCCACAATCTTGAAATTGTTAGAGTTGCAATAATTGAGGACAAGCTATTACTGAAAGCTAAAGTGCTTAACCCAACCTCTTAATCAGAGGTGTTAACAATATTGTGAAATATGCCTTAAAATTCCAGCAGTTTAAGCACTTAGCAAAGCCCCATGAATTTGTATTTGTAATAATGACCATAAAAACATACAAAATAGAAGTTGGGCATTCAAACCCTTGTGACTGCACTCCCATTTTGTAAGATTGTGGCTGATCTTTTACCTCTGCTCCATTCACCTCGTGTCCCATAAGAAAGACCAATGAATAAACTCATTAAGGCACAAGGGTGGAAAAAAACCTGGAATATTAGGTCATTTGAGTACTCTTATTTATTACTTTTGGCAACTTTTTAATGTTTTGCTCAGGTACATGCTAATTAGGATGGGGCCACTAACCTGCAATATTTGCTTATACTCCCATCTTGTCTGACAGTTGACATCTGTTCCTCCCTAGGCATGTATATGCAAGTAAGCCACAGGATGGGTGAAGTGCCATTGCTTTCAGTGGGGAAAACGATCCATCATTAGGATACATTAAATTTTGAAGACTTAACATTCCCGAAGGTTCTAACATTTTGGTTATGATTTTTAAAAAAATTTAATAGCTACAAAACTTGGCACCTTGTGCCTGTTGCTGGTCATTCCTGGGAGAAATTCATTAATGTAACAATGTGACACCTGATGCACGTGCACACACATTTATGCCGTATTGGAGAGAATATTAGGTGCAAGTGTGCTGGACGTGTGCACAGTAGAGAATAATGTCAATCAGTGTGTAATTCTGATCTCGTACCAGGACTGCAATTTTACACCTCATCAATCTAGAAAACATCCTTCTGTTAACCTCATGCGGCAGAACATGTTTGACAGCTGTAAGGGGCCTTTCCCACCCTCTTGTGATAACTCAAGAAATCATCCACTGCTTACATTTTAGATGATTGATTTTTAGCTCAGTAATGTAAGTATTGTACAAGGGTTTGGTGCCTTCTAAGTTTTCCTAAAGTTGCCAGAGTGTCCAAGAACTGGTGTGTCAGATATTGAAGGACTTTGTGCATAAGCCCTGCTCAGAACTTTGCAGCCATATGTGGGGGCATTCGTAGGCTTTCCCCTTGGAATACAGCATGTTCCTAACTCCCCACGTGCTTCTACACAATCTGCCCCTCGTGACTGCAACCGAGCTGGTGAAATACTGCAGACTCCCAGTGGAGGAGATCACAGCTGGCTTTGGTGGATGATGTCAAATGGCTCAGGCCTAGATAGATGGATTCAGACTGCACAATCTTGATGAAAGGCAGATACAAGAGCACCGAGGGAGTGGTTGTAGTGGGATCATGAATGTTGCCTTCCTTAGAGAGCCATCAACTCTCAACCTTGGCAACTCTGGTAACCTTTTGGAGCACAGATTGAAGGACAGCTGTATCACACTGTCAGCCCTATTGAACATTGATACCCAGAGCTATGATGGTAACTGTTTTTCCTACATGACTGTATTCTGCTCTTCCACTATAGTGCACAGGCTTCTGATTGCAATGCACTGGGAACTGAAACATCGGCCATCAAATTCTTGGTTGTGTCACACACATGCAGATGGAGTTGGCATCATTCCTATGCTGAAACGGATGGGCACCAACATCTGCCCAAAGCCCCGTCAACATTTGGTGTTGAACTCCTCCGTGTTCTCAGTGACATTAAGTTCAGATTTTTTGACAAGCCTTCTGATGCACCGAGCAATTCATTGTGGTCATCGCTCAGACTCTTCCTCTGAACTGCTAGATTAAAGTTCTCATTAGAGTGCTCTGCAATGTGTGTGCAATCTTAACCTCCAATGATATGGCACTAGAGCTGTCCTTTTGTCCTTCTCTAGCTGCAGGCTACTTGTGTCTCGCAATGAGCTGATCACGTGCTTTGTGGTGATATCTGAGCTGGTGGTTGCGTGTGCACCATGTCTTCGTCTGTACTCTGTTGTTGTCTGATTGTGTTATTGTCTAAAAGGAGAAGGCTGCAAAGATAGGGTTGTAGAGAGGGGATGGGGCTTGGAACCAAGACAATATTCTAGCATTGTCTGCAACTTGTAACTAAGAAGCGTTTATAAATGAGGGCAATAAGGAATGTGAGGAGGTGAGTTGGGTGTGAGGGCACCAGAATCTTCCTTGGTTTCAGCCCTGCCACTGGCCATGGTCTCCATGGCCAATCCAAAGGTGGTGAACACAGTCTCATCCAAGGGATTAATGTGATTAAACCATATCCCTTCCCTGTTGGGTAGCTACTTCTGTCTGTATTACACCTTGCCATGGTAGAGTGGGAAATCTGTTGGTGGGGGTTTTGCACTGTGCATGGATGATGTACCTGTTTTTTAGTTGTATGGCTGGCAGAGTGTGCATGGTGTGAAACTAGCTGCAATCCCCAGGAGGGAAGCGTATAAATTACTTCTAATTGACATTGTTGGTAGATGAGTAGGCATGGAATGATTTTCTTTCTTTCACTAATATGATGTGTCTATCCGTAACTCCCTTTGAGAAAGTGGAGGTGAAAACCTGTGAGCCATTTCAGGCAACATTTAATAGTCAGCCATGGTCCTCTGGTTCTAGAGTCACAGAGTCCAGAAGGGTGAGAAATTTCCTTCTATAAAGGGTTTGAGGGCTTAAAAATCTGGTAGCTTCAATATTATCGGTATTGATACTAGGTGATTATTCTGGTTTTATTTCATTGACTTTTTAAAAATTCCTTTTATGCTGTTGTGGGATTTGGACATGCCTCCAAAATACTAGTCCAGCCCTTTGGACTAACAGTGCAGTTTGTACAATGTATTCACTGGCCTTGATGATGTATGTCAGCTCATGGAATGTGTGTGGCACTGTCTCCTGGTCCTTGGGGCTTGATTCCTAACAGTGACTTTTATAGCAGTGCTATTGACCCGAGCTGAGAGCCAATGAACAACAATATAACCTCCACCCCATCAACACCTGCTCCAACTGGAAGAGTCTGCGGTTCCCACATTAGCATCAACAGCCACCTCAGAATCCACAAAACTGAAGTGGAAGCAGTGATCCTCGATCTCGAGGGACTGTCTAAGATAGATGAGACTAATTTGTGGCAATAATTTGCTGAAAGTGCAAGCTTATAATGACACAGTGAGGCCAACAGTTCAGCTGGAAACTCAATGAATGACTAAGGAGTATGCTGCCTTAGACTGCATATAGTGACGCTAGAGCAGTCAGTCAGAGGAGAGATGGCTAGCTAGTTCCCCTGTCAATCGAACTTTGTGGTGACATAGCCATAAATGACAGAAGTTGATTTATGCTCATCATTTATATTTTCTAGTCATCTAGGCATTTTTTTCTGGAAAAGTCATCCTGTTTTAATTAGGGGAAATTGCTGTTATTTTAATTACATAAGTATATGGATCGGAAAGGTTTAGAGGGATGCAGGCCAAACACAGGCAAATGGCACTAGCTTAGGTGGACCATTTGAATTATTCTATTTCTTGTCTTTTCCTGAAGAAAGGCTATTGACATTTTCAATTATGAGCACCAACTTCCTGTGGTGAGTTTAACAGGCAATCTGTGTGCAAATCCCGTCAGTTCGTAAAAGGAGCTAGGGATAAGAACAAGTTGTTGTTTACGTGTTGCAAACAGCAGAGTGGAATGAATCGACCAGTAAATCAGCATACATCTTTATCCCCTGAATTTACTTCCAATAATGATATGTCTTCACGTTTCTCACTTGTATACATCAATGATGTTGCTTTCACACATGCAGCAAATTTCTCTTTGTAAGCTATTGATATTTAGCTGTAAGCTCTATTACTTCTCACCTGTACACCCACCTCCTTGAAGACGAACTGCATGTCTGACATCAAGTCATTGATCTCAAATGTCCTCCAGCAGAACACTGAGAAGCTCTTGCTTCTGTCCTGAAGTATCAAGTCTGTTGTTTTTGTCATTAACTCCACAACCCTCAATAATCACTTGTTCTGGCTGTCCCAATCCTTGCAAAAATTTAGGATCATCTTTGTTGCAGAACTGAGCTATAATCCTGCATCCAATCCATTGCCAAAATCACTTTTTCATTTTCATGACATTGCCTGCTGCTGCCACTATTTCCCTTCCCCTATATTGCAACTCTGAAGCATGCTTTTGTCACCACCAGGCATGAAATCTTGCCAGTTGGTCTTCCTTCACTTTCCAGTCTGTTTCAAAGAGTCCTTACCTTTTCACCCATTAGTCCTATCCCTTGATGACCCCATGTTGGCTTTGTGTACCCAAACTCGCCTCAGTCCTGCTCTCTGCATCTGTTCTCCCTCATCATTTCTCTGGGGAAAGTTTTTAAAGAAAAAGGTTCCAAAAACGCATCACCTTGACAAATCATCAAGATGGTGAAAGTGCTGACTCTTAGGTGAGTCAGAAAGTAATATTTGGGTACACAGTAAGTAATTTGAAGCATGCAATATGGTAGGTATGGCATGCTTGGGAGGACGTTTGATTTTAAGTGAATTGTTCCCAAACATTCCATATGTTAGTTTTCCTCCTCTCAAATCTGAGCCATTTGTATAATGAAGAATGGAGATGATTGCTATAATTAATTAACACCCCCCATTATCATTATATCGTGTGGTATGAGAATGGTATGAAGAGAACCAGTTGAACCTCATTCTTTAGTAGTCCAGCAATTATCTTTGTTCATAAATTTTTGTCTACCTATCCACCACCTCTTCCCCAGCTTCCCTTTAGCTTAACCTGAATTATATTGATACATCACGTGTAATTACTTCGAGCAGGATAAAAATAAGAGATCTCTTTGGCTCAATAGTTGACAAATGGACTTCTTTTGGGTTCTAATTGTGTTCTTTCTTGTTTAAAAGAATGTGTATAATTTGTGCTTAATTTATGTTTTTCTTGTGCTGCTTATATGATGCTATGTGCTTGTGATGTTGCTGCAAGAAAGTTTTTCATTGCACCTGTACACATGCACATGAAAATAAACTTGACTATGACTTTGACTTTGTGAATTTTTGTTGAAGGGTGAGAAAGCTACACTTTTCATAGTTTTATTCATGTGTTTTTAACTTTTTTTAAAAAAGCTAATGGCATGAAGTTACACCATGAGTGCCGGATTAATGCACTGTTAAAGAGAGATGAAGTCAATAACATTTTTATTTAAAGAACAATTGTCTAACCATGGTCTCGATGCCAAATTTGAATGACTTTCTTAACAGCAACAACAATACAAATGTTACCTTTTGTCCTTAAGATCAGAAGGAATTTTACAGGGGAATGTTTGAACATCCAAATCAGGACAGGTGTCAGCCACTCGACCCCTGAATCTCTCTCCGTCAATCAATAGGATCATGGCTGATCCGACTAACCTAAACTCTGCATTCCTGCCTAGCCATGGTAACGATTCACTGTTTTTCTTACCCAGGTATCCATCTAATTCTACCTTACAAATACTCTCACTCTGCTTCTACTGCCCTTTGAGGAAGAGGTACAAAGACTGGCATCCATCTGAGAGAAAAATCCTTGTCTCTGTTAAATATACCCCTTATTTATGTTGATGTGAACTCAGGAAAAGATAAAGTGGTGGTTAAAGAGATGAGGTGAAATGAATTAATTAACATTAGTCACTGCAACCTGTACATAACTGAATAAATACATATTCTGGTTGAATACATTTTTATACTAATTTCCTTGTGTTTTTTATCTGCAATAGCAGTTTAATGAACCAGTTTTCATTCCTAAATACAAGCACTAGTTAAGAACTGTTCTCTCACCATTTCGACAGATGGGTATAGTTGATTTACTCCTCCCCAGTATTTTCTTTTTTGATGGCAATTACTTTGTGGAGCTCTTGTGGATAAAATTTGAACCTTGTAACATTTCAGCAACCAGACATCAGGTGTTGGTTGACTTTAACCAGGATTGTTGAGAATGTTCTCTAGAGTTTGAGGACAGAAACTAGCCCCGTGGTCTGCTGTGTTAGTGCTGGCTATCAAGTGCTCATTTATACTAATCCCATTTCCCACCACTTGGCCAAAAGCCATCTATGCCACAGTGACTCAGGTGCTTATCTGCATACTTAAATCTTGTGATGGTACCTGCCATCTCCAGCCCTTTGGCAGTGCATTTCAGACTTTAACCACCCTCTGGGTGAGAAGATTCTCCAACAAATCCCCTATAAATCTTATACTCCCATGCCCTCTGGCTTTAGATACCTTAGCTAAGGGGAAGGTTTCTCATCATCAACTATCTACGCTCGGAATTTTGTGCATCACAGTCAGGTCTCCCCCTTAGTGTTCTCCACTCCAAGGAAAACAAACCCAGCCTATCTATTTCTTCTCCTGGCTGAAATGGTCCATTCAAGGCAATATCCTGGTGAATCTCCTCTGCTCTCTCTCCAATACAATCACATCTTTCCTGTTGAATGATGACCAGCACTGCACAGAATGCTATGGCCTAATTAATATTTTATATGGTTGTACTGTAGCCTCCCTGTTCTTGTATTCCATGCCCCAGCTAGTGAAAGCGTGCGTCCCATATGCCTCCTTAGGTGCCTATTCTGCTGCTGCTGTTGAGGATCATTTGACAGGTCCCTCTGTTCCCCAAAATTTCCAAGGATCCTGCCATTCATCATGTATGTCCTAGTCTTACTAGTTATCTGAAAATGCATCACTTCACGTTTTTCAAGATTAAATTTCATCTGCCTCTGCTCTGCTTACAGAATTATATTGACAAGATGGTAAGATGGCCAAAGATGACTCTCCTCACTGTCAACAACACCACTGACTTTCACGTCACTTACAAATCATACCTTCTACATTCACATCCAAATTGTTAACATTCCAGCACCAATCTTGTAGCAGATTACCGGACACAGACTTCCAATTACGAAAATGACTCACAACTTTCTGTCTCCTCTCTCAAATTTCAGATCTGATTTGCTAAATTGCCTTGAATCCCAGGGCATCTTACCCTTTCTATCAGTTTCTTGTGTGGAACTTTGTAAAAGACCTTGTCAAGGGCCTTGCTAAAACCTTTGTTGATTACATCAATCACACTCCCCTCATCAGCACACTTAGTTACCTCCTTGAAAAATTCAGTCAAATTAGTCAGACAGGATCTCCCATATTAAGTATCCTTCAGCCACTACCTCACCAAGTGCAGATTAATCCTGTTCCTCAGAACTTTTCAACAACTTCCCAATACTGATGTTACACTCGGTGACCTGTAAGTGTTGGCTTATCTCTGCTACTCTTGAATAAGGGTAATGCATTCACTGTCCACCAGTTATCTGGTACCTCACTTGTGGCCAGAGAAAATTTTTGTCAGAACCCCAGCAACTTCCTCCCATAGCAGCTGGCAATAAACCTCATCAGGCCCTGGGAATTTATCCACCTTTAAGACCACTAAGACATCTAATGCCTCCACCTTGTCAAAAATAATTTGTTCTAGAATTCTACCATCCCCTCCCTGGATTCTCCAACTACAATCTCCTTCTATTTAGTGAATTCAGATGAGAAGTATGAATTAGGATATAGAACATTACAGGATGGTACAGGCCCTTCGGCCCATGATGTTGTGCCAACAGTTTATCCTGCTCGAAGATCTATCTAACCCTTCCCTCCCACATCGCCTTCCATTTTGCTGTTATTCATGTGGCCACTTAAGAGCCTCTTAAAATGGCCCTAATGTATCTGCCCCCAAAACCTCTTCCGGCAGTGTGTTCCACACACCCACCACTCTGTGTAAAGAAAAAAAACTTGCCTCTGACATCCCCCCCCCCCCCCCCCCAACCTATACCTTACTCCAATCACCTTATGATTATGTCCCCTCGTGTCAGCCATTTTCGCCCTGGGAAAAAGTCTCTGACTGTCCACTCGATCTATGTCTCTTATCATCTTTTACACCTCTATCAAGTTACCTCATCCTCCTTCGCTCCAAAGAGAAAAGCCCCAGCTCGCTCAACCTATCTACGTAAGACATGCTCTCCAAATGAGGCAGCATCCTGGTAGATCTCCTCTACACCTTTTCTAAAGCTTTCACATCCTCCTTATAATGAGGTGACCAGAACTGAACACAATATTCCCAAGTGTTGTCTAACCAGAGTTCTATAGAGCTGCAACATTACCTTACGGCTCTTGAACTCAATCCCCCTACTAATGAAGGCCAACACACCATATGCCTCCTTAACAACCCTATCGACCTGTACAGCAACCTTGAGGAATCTATGGAAGTGGACCCCAAGATCGCTCTGTTCCTCCGTACTGCTAAGAGCCCTGCCATTAACCTTGTATTCTGCCTTCAAATTCAAGACCTCAGTATATCCTCCGGCTCCACATGATTATTGCCATTTATGAGCCTTGCTCTTTTCTTGATTAATCTCTTATCCTTAATGTATTTATAAAATGCCTTGGTATTTTCCCTGATCTTGTCTAGCAGTGCTTTGTTGTGCCCCCTCTTCTCCTTCCTGATTACTTTTATAAATAGTCCCCTAACACTTTCTATACCCCTGCAGGAACTCTCCCAATTTCAGTTCTCTACAGATGCTGTAAGCTACCTCTTTTTTTTATATATATCTAACCCTCATTATCCCTTAATATCCAAGGTTCCTTGGACTTGGTCTTATCTTTCACCTTTATGGGAATGTCATGGCTCTGAACACTCACTAATTTATTTTTGAATGATTCCCACTGGTCATCTATAGATTTATTCACAGGCAGTTGCTCTCAGTCCAGTGTCACCATGTCCTATCAGAATGAAATCAGCCTTCCCCCAATTCTGAACCATGATTTTCAATCCATCCTAGTTCTATTCTTTGACTACCTTAAAACTTAGAGTTGTGGTCACAATCTCTGAAATGCTGTCCCTCTGATACTCCCACCACTTGCTTGGCTCCATTCTGTAAAGATTAGGTTCAGTACTGTCCCTTCTTTAGTTGGACTATCTACAAAATGGCTCAAAAAGCTCTCCTGGGGACACTTTAATAATTCCCTGCCCTCTAAGTCTTTCACACAAATGTGATCCCAGTTAATATTGGGGAAGTTGAAATCTCCTACTGCTATTACCCTTCCATTTTTTTTGCAATTCCCTGTGATTTGCCTCTTCTATCACCTGCTGATTTGTTTGGAAGCCTCAAGTACATTCACAGTGAAGTGATCACCCCCTTTTTGTTTCGGTATCTGCACTTTTTGTGTGTGTGTGTGTGTGTGTGTGTGTATATATCTATATATATATATATATATATATATTTCCGTAAGCTCTCCCGCCCCTCAATCCCCAATAAAATATAAATAATCCATTTGTTGTGGAGGTTGAACATCTGCATTTAGGTGAGGGTTGGGGATACAGAAATTTTTTCTGCGATTTATTGGGGTTGCTGGGGTTTGTGTGCTGTGATGTGTGTGAAATCATCCAGTGATGTTTTCTTTTGATCTGTCATCCACTACTCACTGCAAATATTGACGAGGGTAATAAGAGTTTATGATTCGCGTCTTGGTCGAGCAGGCTGCTCAACACATAACGCTTGGACTTGGTGAAGAATGGCCTCAAGTAGTTGGGGAAGGAGTGGGAAAGAGAGCACGGAAGTCTCTTGTACTTTTATGAACATAAAAAGAAGCAGGGTTAAATCATTTAATACCTCCATTCAATAAAGGTCGGCTAATTGTTTACCTTGGTGTCAGTTTCCCACTAACCTCATACACCTTGATTTCTCTTGAGATCCAGACAGTGGTGGAGCCTCTGTAGCCTGCTTTTGTGGAGAATTCCAGAGGTTCACTACTTTCTGGATGAAGACAACAGAGGGAAATCTTGAAATACGAAACAGTAACTAATGATGAGTAATCAATAAAGAGAAATGAAAAGAATTGGAGTGAGCAAAAACTGAAAATATCAAGTATGTCACAGGCAAAGTGTTTAATTCATCTCCTCCCTTCTCATTTCTTGTCATCTCATTCTTGAAGGCCTGACTTCTTGAGACTGTGATGTCCAAGCCAGGGAAACATCATCCCCTTCTGCCTGTGGTGACCTGTTTGAGTTGTGTGTGTTTCATGATTTTACTGAACTGCCACAGCAGATACTCTAAAACACAGTACTTCTCCATGCTTTCATATTATCATTCTGTACAATCTATCAGTTCCCACCATGATAACTGGACTTGGTGAAATGCATGAGGTAAGAGAGTTTAGTTAATAAATCGCAGAAAAAATTTCTGTATCCCCAACCCTCACCTAAATGCAGATGTTCAACCTCCACAACAAATGGATTATTTATACTTTATTGGGGATTGAGGGGCGGGAGAGCTTACGGAAATATATGTATGTATGTGTGTATGTATATATATATATATATATATATATATAAAAAAGCACATGAACTGCTGGAGATCTGAATTAAGAATAGGAAATGCTGGAGACACTCGGTAGGTCAGACTGCATCTGTGGGAATGGAAACAGAGTTAATATTTCAGGTTGAAGACCCTTTGTTGGAACCTGCTGAGTTATTTCTTTCTCTTTTCACAGGTATTACCTGTCCTGAGTGTTTCCAGCATAAGAGGGAGTTTATGCCTTGTTTATTTAGGGTTTTGAATCCTTGAAGAGAGAGTGCCTCAAATTTCCAATAGAGTAGTGAAATTTAAGAACTGGATGCCTGATGATCTATCTATATATGGAACACGCCTCCTCTTTCTATGTTTAGAACATTGGTTTCGCACTTCCTCAGTACTCGGCTTCAAGTCCCTGAGAACAAAGGCATGAAGCAGGCCTTCTAGCTGTCAAGATGGTTAACTTTTCTGTCACAATTGTGCATTGGCAGTTTGGGTATATGCTGAGGGTAAATTTCTGACCAATACAAATGCATTATGTCAAATGTCTTTAATTTGGATAAGGCTAGGAATGTAAAGTTAGAAAATAATCGGTGAAGTTTGTGCAATTTTTTTTGTAGTTTTGCAGAACAAGTTTTCCATGAAACTGTCCAGGGCACTAGGGGGAGGAGATTTATTTAACAATTTGCTTGATATCTTCAGTTCTTGCTTGCTCTGATTCTTTTCTTTTCTTTTCTCTTTATTGATTACTTATTATTAATTACCATTTTGTACTGTGCAGTTTAGAGATTTCACTCTGTTGTCTTCATTTCCTTTCATAGAACCTCAGGAATTTTTTTTTGAGGTACCTCCTTTACCTTGTCCATGTGATCATATGGTTGTTTGGGGGAGCAGATAATACTATAGCTGAATTTGACCTTTGAAGGGTCATTGAAAGCTGATTAGAAAGAACCCTGGATGAATCTCTCTCTATCCATGCTGCCCTGCTCTATCAACAGGTTAAAGACACTGAAGCTAATTACATTCCTTTCGCTATGCTGTCTGTCTGCTGGAGCAGAGAAGGAACAGCATTCGCCTCTTGTAATGCAGGGACCTAAGTGGGTCTGATCCTGAAGTTACCATGGAAAATCAGTAGTGTACATCAGCAGGCAAAGCAACAAAGTAGGACTTCAGCCAGAGTGAAGTATCCTTCTGAAGATGGGCAGAGGCCAAACCAGGAATTAAACATAAGATTCAAATATTGTGCAATAAGTCAGAGATAGGGAGAGGTGGAGGCGCCAGAGGGGGGGAGGCAGAAAAAGCTTAAAAATTAATTTTTAATCTCCAATGCTGGTTAAATTCTGAAGGAATGAAGCTCCACTTTTTATATATTAAAAAAAAAATTAACTTTTTTGGGTGCCATGCAGTTTGTTTGACAGTAATTATGACTATGTCACTTAAAAATAAAGGTATGCCTCTCTGCATAAACCCAAAGCTTTCCTGCCTATTTTATTGGATAAGTACAAGGTTTTCATGCTCTTCCATTGATTTTGGTGTAGAATCTATCAGCAAGATAATGGTGTAGGTTGTGCAGTCTGTGGAGGATAACCTAGAAAGTAACTTCCAAATTTAATTCTGTATGCGGGATTCTGAAAGTGATTCTGATTTACTCCACTATGACCGTGCTCACAGTCATCCTTTCTATAATTCAAGATGCAAAATCTGGGCTTTTATTGCTCTAATTGCTGCTTCTAATTGCTGACAAATCCTTTGGGGTTTTATGCTTTGAGATTCAGGTGGAACTTCTTTACAAAAAAGATTTATTTTTGAATAAAAATCAGAAACAGATGCTGGATAAAAACAGAAAATGCTGGAAGCACTCAGTGAGTTGGATAGCATCTGTGGAAAGAGAAATGGTTAAAGTTTCAGGTCCGGGACCTGAAATGTTAACTTCAGAAAAAGTTTCTACTAAAAACTAATTTATTTTCCCTTCTTTTCCAGTTCTGTCTGAGGGTCCCAGACCAGAATTGTTGACCGTTTCTCTTTCCAAATATGTCACCTGACTTACTGAGTGTTTCCAGCATTTACTGTTTTATTTTGGTTATGAATAGTTGAACATTCTTTCAAATATTACCTTCAACTCTTATTAATATCCTGTCTTGGATATCTTGGCCATTTGAAGTAGTTATTTGTTTTTAATAATGATCAGTGTTGTACACTATATATTTGCGCTCTCGTGAGAGCTGACAGTTCTCTTTCTGACTATTTTCAACTTCTCCTTTCACTCTTCTCCCTGAGTTTTGGAATCACTTTGCTCCACCTCTATGGAACCTGTCATATTCATTGCTCTTCTCCCCAGCCTCAGTGAAAATGTTAAGGGTGTGGAAAATGCTTTGCATGTTAAGGGCATTATAACTTGCAGCTGATGAATTTCAAGATTTACTTGGAAGCCCACTTTACGCCTTTGTATTTACAAGTCATAAATGTCCTTGGAAATCAAGCACAGACAAACTTCTCTTTTAGTAATTTCTTTGCCTGTAAGGAGAATTGTAAATGGTTGTGGACAGTGCATTTATCCCTATGCTCACACGTTGTAAGGAACCAGCACTAGAATGCAGATGGACTGCATGTAACTGAGTATTGGGCAGAATCTAAAGTCGAAAGAAACTGAGTTAACTGTTTTGGGTGAATGACTTTTCTTCTGAACAGCTCCAGGTGGATTTTGATCAAAGTTCTGTTCAAGTGAAGTACCATTTTTATTTTAAATTCCCAGAATTTCCAGTTTTATGCTTTTCAATTGAAGTTCCTTGTGTGTTAACCCTGCATTGAGATTATTTTCTGGAATAAACTTCCTACTTCCCAGTAAAACTGTCCTCATAGTCTCTGAAATCTTTACTTGATGCCCTCCATGATTTGGGCCAATGCTGCCACACATTCATTTTTGATGGGTTTTTAATCATCAAGTTTTCAACTGAGGTAGGTTCAAAGGTCTTAAAAGATAGCAGGACGAGAAGTACAGAGCCACAATAGTCTATCCAGAGTTATCTGTGAGCCTGGAGCTGCAGCTTTAGCAGGACTTCTAACATGTTATGATTCTATGAGTGATCAAAGTTCCCCTCCCAGTAGAATTTCTCTCTGTCTCGGAAGTAGTTGGAGAGTTGAGAGTCATCTGGGGAATATAGTTGGCTTAATGCTGAACTTTTCTGTTCGTGTGAGAATCCTTGGCTCAGATTTTCATCTTAACTTGACTGGGTTACTGTAAAGATTCCTTTTTTTACTTGCATTCCTAATTCTGGTGCTTTTAGCTTCTGACCTCTTCTGCAGTCCCTCCCATCTTACAGCCTGTTTGCTTTTCATGTGCTGTCACTTCTGCCTCCGCTCTCCTCAACCTGTGAACAAGCTGCAGTGAAGAAGTGGGCTATTCAGCCCACCATGTCTGTGCCAGCTCTCTACCAGAGCAACTCACTAATTCCAATCCTGGTTCCTTCTCCATAGCCTTGCAGACTTTTCCTCACCGTTTATTTAACCAATTACATGACAAAACCTGCCACCACCACATCTGCAGGCAGTGCATTCTATATTTGTAAACCTGTTTTTCCTCGTATCACTCTTATTTATACATCTGTCATCTCTGGTTCTTGACCCCCTTTCACCAATGTGAACAGCCTTCCACTATCCACCTTGTCCAGACCCCACATCATTTTATATACTTCTGTCAGATCTCTCCTCAGCCACCTTTTCTGTAAAGTAAACAGCCCTGGTCTCTCCAATCTACCCTTGTAACTGCAGTCCTTTATCCCAGAAACCATTCTCATAAATCTCTGGGCCATGTCCAGTGCCTTCACATCCTTGCTTTAAAAAGACGACTAGAATTACACACAGTAGAGGCCAGATCGCTGATCGTAAAGGTTCTGCATGACTTCCCTGTTTTTATCACACTCCGATAAAGCCCAGAATTGCGTTTGCCCTGTTAACCACTTTCTCAACCTGTCCTGCCACCTTCAATGACTTGTGTGCCCATATCCTTGGGACCCTCTGCTCTTGCATGCCAAGAACAGCATCCTTTTCTCCACATTAAAGCTTCATCTGTCATGTCTGTATCCATCCTATCTATTTATATCTTGCTGCAGTTTATCACTACTCTCTTCATTGTTCGCAATGCTGAAGTTTTTGTCTGTCATCTGCAAATTTAGAAATTGCAGCTTGCTCTCCCAAGACCATGTCATTCATATGGATCAAAAAAGCAAAGTAATAGTCCCTGGGGAACACCACTATTTACCTTTTCTCCTGAGAAATAACTATTCATTACATCCCTCTGATCTAACTTAGTCAAAATCATATCCATGTTATCAATGTCTCTTTAAGTCCATGCTGCTTAGCCTATTCTGAGGCACCTTCTGGAAGTCCATATATACATCACTGCACCTATTCATCAATTCTATCTGTTACCTCATTTTTAAAAAATTCCATCAAATTGAACACAATTTTCCCTTAATAAATTCATGTTACCTTGTCTTAATCAATTTTCCTCCAGGTACTTATTAATTCAACCCCAGATCGTATCACCAAAAGCTTTCCCATCACTAAGCTTAAAGTGATTGGCCTGTAGTTGCTGGGCTTGTCCTTGCTCCCTGTTTTGAAGATAGGAGTAACATTTTTCCAGACTCCTGTCCTCTGGCACCATCCTTGTATGCAAAGAGCAGTGAAAGATTATAATCAGTATACTGGCGATTTCCTCCTGTCCGTCTCTCAAAGTTCTAAGATGCATCCCATCTGCTTCTGGTGACGTACCTATTTTAAGTCCAGTCTACTCTTCTAATACCTTCATGCTGTCAACTTTTAACAAATCTAGGGTTTCAACTATCCTTATTTTTTAGTTTAGAAGCAACCTATTCCTTGTTGGAAACAGATGAAGAGCACTTATTTAAAATGCTGCCCTCAGCACCCATGTGCAAAGTCTAATTTTTGTCCTGCTTCTCCATGAACCACCTTAAGAAATGTTTTGGATTTTTTTTATATATGTTGGCAGCTAATCTTTTCTCATAAGCTTTCTTTGCTCTCTTATTTTTGTTTTCATTTCCCTCTGATTCATTTCTAATCAGCCCAATTCTTACAACCAGAAGCTTAACATAAGCAACCTTTTTTGTATTAACTTTCTTTAACTCTTTTTGTCATCCAGTGAGCTCTGGGTTTGGTTCTTCATTTGCTCTTCGTGGGAATGGAGCTCAGCCTTCCCTGAACAATCACTTATTTAAAGGCAACCCATTGTTCTGCTACAGTTTTGCTTGTCAACTTCAGGTTCCAATTTTCTGGCCCTGATCGACTCTCATCCCATTGAAATTGACCTTCCTCCAAATAATCATATTTACCTTGGATTGCTCCTTCTTGCTTTTCATATAGCTAACCTAAATCCTGTTCACTACCTCTTAAATGTTCCCCAAACGAAACATTGTGCTCTTGACTCGTGTCATTCCCTACTACTGGATGTAGCAATCCCTCATTCCTTGTTGGACCAGAAATATAGTTCTCTAGTAACATCCTGGACTCACTTAAGAGCCAAGAGTAAAGAGTTTCTAAACTCTATTACTATCCCAGTTTACATAACTGAAGTCCCCCATTATAACTGTCCTATGGTTTTGGCACTTTTCTATGTTCTCCCAGTTTATTTGCACCTTTATATCTGTCCCACTCATTGTCCTATAGAATATGCTCAGCAGTGGAATGTTCCTTCTACTATTTCTTAGCTCTAACCTTACAGATTCTGCCTTTGACCCTTCTGCATGATCCTCCCTCTGCAGCACTATAAAATACTCTTTAATCAATACTGCTACCCTTCCACCTCACTTTCCTTCCCTATCATTCCTGAACACCCTGTATCCAGGAATAGTTAATGCCCAGTCCTGCCCATTTCTGAGCCAAATTTCTGTTGTTGCCACCACATCATATTCCAATGGGGCCATCTATGCCTGTTCCCTGACCTTATTTACTGCAGTTTGCATAATATCATGCATGCTGAATTGTATCATTTCCATTTTCACTGACTACCTTAAAATCCTTATGCTGACTTAATCCAGTCTGAACTGTCTTCCCCATTTCTTTCTGCTTTTTTGCCTTTAATTTCATCTTATCATCTTTCCTGACTGACTCTATTTACTGGTGCACTCTTATGTTTGTATGCTCTGCCTTTTCCAGAAACACTCTGGCTGCCGTTGTCCTGTATGATTGCCCTTTCCTTCCTGAATATCCCCCTCACTGTAATCTCTACCTTCTGTTTCTAGCTTTGCGTTTTTCCCTTTGATTCCACCCTCTGGCTCCCAACCACTTACCAAACTCCCCTCTGGTTGGCTATTGTGGCCGTGGTGGTTAGAGGTTAACAAGTTAGCTGGCCAATTAGCAATGGACTTCTGACTGCAGTTAATTTGACTTTCTGTTGACTCTAAATCTCTGTCAATGATCTTTTGTGGTATCTGTTTTGGCTCGTTGCATTCTCTGCCCCCTTCCTGCCACAATCACTTTGGTGAGTTTATTGTTCACTTCTCTAAACTACCACTGTTTTCACATCCGAAGATTTCCTCCATAGCACGTTATTTTTAAGATGGCTTAGAATCAGAAGTAGACTATTCAACCCTTGGTCCTGTCTGCCATTTAATTTGATCTTGGCAAATTGGCACTCTAGCACCACTTGCCAACTGCTTTCCCTGCTTTTGATACCCTTATCGACAGTCTTTGATCTCTGTCCCAAAGTTTCAATTATTCCTGCATCCACGGTTTTTTTTGGAGGGGGTAGCAGAGAAATTCTATTCTATTTGCCTTTATGTGGACATGGTGGTTCCTGATTTTCATCCCCTTTTTTTTAAATGTCTAATTTAAAGATCACATTTCCTGGCTCTTTATTTCTCCTTTCAAGGATTGTTTTTGTATCAATTCTGTTGAATTCTTTCCAAACACTTTGACTAGCCTGGGGAATTCAAACCATTAGTTATGGCCTCGCAAATTAGCCATCTAATCACTGGTAAATTTTGGTGAATCTGCATAGTGCTCTGCCCTTCTTAAGATGTGACAACCAAAACCTGAATCAAGTACTCCTGATGCGCTTTGATCAAAGCACTGTACAAGTGAAGGATAATGGACACCCTGAAAGAGATATAAAAGGCACTATATAAAATGCAAGTTTTCTTTATTTCCAACCCTTTTAGAAACCACTAGCATTCCACTTAATTGGTAATGTGCCACAGAATCTGTACATTCTTGCTAAAGTTTCTGTTGGCCTTGATGCAGATATTTGCCTGGAAGGGCTTTGATGTATTTCTACAATCTTTCTTTTCAAGCCAACTTCTTCTTGTTCTTACAAGTGTGTTGATATCCTGCTGGGGTTCCATAAGCGGTGGGCACCATGTGTAACCTTGAGAATCCTTATTCTATGTGATTCTTGACAGATGCTTTTCAATCAAAGAGAGAATTCTATTCAGCATTAGTTGTGACTTATATTTTCTCTCATTTTCTTCTGATGTAGAAAGAGACCAGAGGCCATTCAGTCTCTTATGCTGGTTCTTAGAGCCATTCCATTAGTCCCATACTCCTCCTTCTTTCCCTGTAACCTATTCTCTCCAATGTGCCCATCAAATCTCCAAAATTCTCCTATTACCTACCTGTACTAGAGACAATTTACAGTAGCCAATTAACCAGCCAACATGCATTTGGGATGTGAGAGGAAACTGGAGCATTCGAAGGAAACCCATGCTGTCGCAGGAAGAATGCACAAACTCCATGCAGATAACACTGGAGGTCAGGGTGGGTGGAAATGTGTGAAAGTAGCACTAACTACCGCACCATGTCCATGTAGCACTTCCCTAAGGAGATGTGTCAAGTACATACACATTGCAGTTAGTCCAGATAATTAAAATCTTAAGTATATTTTGTTGCCACCCCTCCCCCCCCCCCCTTTTCCACTCTTTGGAAATATTTCACAAAATGCACTTGTTAAGAAACGTCTATTGATTGTGTAGGTTGGAATGACTTGAGTGCTGAGGCAGAGATTAAGCTCTCAGTAAGTACTTATTCTATATTGTGTTCAACAATGATCTAATGCGATATGATTTTTGAAAATTCAGAAAAAAATAATGTTCTATGACTGATCTGACATTTCTGAGCATCTTGGGATTTTCCTCTCTCCTCTCCCAAAAGTGCTTTGATAGACACGGCCTGTGGTCCCTGCTCCTCTGCACTTAACCGAACAAGCTGACTCTTCATCCCTGGGAATTGAGAAGCAAGCATAGTGAGGCCTTGCCCTTGCTCTGAAGGCAAGGCTGGGGGCAGAACTTCACCTCCAGTCAAAACAGGGAAGCTTTTCTAACAGCTTTTAAATGTCACTGATAGTGAGAGCTGATTACGAACTCTTGTTGAAGTTGTTGAAAATAATTGAACTCATCGAAACATATCTTAGTAATAAAGTAAAATTGGCCTATAACCATTAAAAACATTTAAAAAAATTAACAGAGAAACAGAATCTGCTGATGCTGGAAATCTGAAAAACACAAAATGCAGGAAATCCATCTGATACTGCCTGACCTGCTGAGTGTTTCCAAAAAAATAACTAAGTTTTATATTGAAAGTGTGGAGTTTACAGTAATTTTCTGTAGTTGGTAGTTTGTGGTTTATATGGTGCAGTGTTAAAATTTTCTACTTTGTATTGTACCCTGTCTTATTGCAGTCCAACATTTTTTCCAAGCTGCTTCATTTGTCTATTATCTGCACTCATTTGCTTTGTGTTCAGCCAACAAATCTGGAATTAAAGCTAGGCTCGGTAATAATAACCATAAAACTATGGGATTGTGTTTAAAAACCCATCTGGTTCATGAATGGTCTTGGAAGGAAATCCTTACTTTGGCTGATACGGAACTCCTGATCCCTCATGTAGTTTGCTCCTAACCATGTGCTCAGTTCGGCAGCAATTTAGAGATGGAAAATAAGTGACCTATGACATCCGTATCTTGTGAACAAATAAAGAAATAGCACTGTAAAGTTTGAAATGAGCAGTCAATTAGTTGTCTATTTATACAAGGTGATATCAGTTATGTTGAAATCCAAAAACCAGCATGAAGCTGAAATTGGCAGGCATTTTACTTGAGGGATTTCAGAGACTGACTGGAAATGTATGTGGTGCAAATGTATTTTTTCAACTCCTTCAAGGAACCCGTAGCTGTTACAGAGTTAACAAGCTGACTCATAACTTTGAAGTTGGCCCAGAACTTGAAACTACAGTGATTACTGTAATAGACACAAGTTTGCTGTCTCTAATGGAAAGAATATTGATGTTAAGTTGTTGACTTCTCATGTGAAACTTTGTGTACAGTATTATACCTTGCTTTATCTTGTTACTTGTAGTTTGTTTATTATGGGAGATTGATGGCATTCTAGATCTCTTTTGAGGACTTCCCTGTCATGTTGTTTGCAGCCTATTCGTCTGGCTAGAACGTAGAACATGGAACAGAACAGCACAGGAAAAGGCCTCCCTGCCCACAATGTCTGTGCTGACCTTGATGCCAATCCAAAGTAATCCCATCTGCCTGTACATGGTTTATATCCCTCCATTCCCTGCATGTTCATCTGCCTGTCTTAAATGCCTCTTAAACATTACTATTGTATCTGCTCCCACCACTTCCCCTACCAGTGCATTCCAGTCACCTACTACTTTCTGTGTAAAAGAAAGGGAAAATAAAATGCTGTGTAAATCTCCTTTAAACTTCCCCCTCACAGCTTAAAGCTATGCCCTCTAGTATTTGACATTTCTACCCTAGGGAAAAAAGGACTCTATCTACCCTATCTATGTTCCTCATAATTTTAAATAATTCCTTCAGGATGCCCCATCAGCCTCTGACCCTCCAAAGAAAACAATCCAAGTTTATGCAACCTCTCCCTATAGCTAATAATCTCTAATCCAAGCAACATCCTGGTGAATCTCTTCTGCACATCTTTCCTGTAATGCGGCAACCAGAACTGCACACAATACTCCAAATGTGGCCTAACCAAAGTTTTATACAGCTGCAACATGACTATCCCTAATAAGCCCATGCTTTAGCAGATGTGAGTAGATCCTATCCCTAAGAATCTTCTCCAATAATTTCCCCTGATGTAAGGCTCAGCAGACTATAATTTCCTGGCTTGCCTCTTGCCTTTTTTAAACAGAGAAACAACATTTGCTAAGCAAGGAATGTACTGTTGCTTCATCTCAGCAAGGGCTTTTGAGCCTGTGGTAAAGCTGTCTGGGATAGTTGGTCTTTTCAATATGCAAGGTATCTAAATAAGTTCACGTAAGCATTCCATGATAAGTGTTACCCAAGTATGAGGATGAGAACTATTAGCCCCACCATCAAATTTATGGCACTGAAGAAGGTAAATCAGGATAGTGTCCATGCCAATCCAAATAAAAATGGTCTATCCAGTCCTTCTCCACTGCTCTTGGTCCTTCAGGTTGGAGCACATTAAGAACCCATTAAACTGCTACATGAGTTTCATGGAGGTCTTTGCCGCTACCATCCTATCAGCCAGTGAGTTGCAGAATTCCATCACTGAGTGAAAAAAGTTTTCAACTTCCCCTTTCAACAATTATCTTAAATTATTGCCCCTAGTTATTGTCCACTCAACAGTTCTTTTGATGTACTCAATCCCTACATTGGCAAAATCAAGACCAACATCTGGGATGAGGTTTTACTGTAGAATGGGAGGAGTCCCACGATGTTGCTTCTTTACAGCAGAGATATTAAACCCTTTTGTTTTTTTTTTAGGGTCTTTCTCAATGCAATTTAACTGCCATATTTGTTAACAGTAAACACACTTCAAGAACAACTGTAGATTCCTGAGGATACAAAAAATCCTCTATAATTTTATATGATACTGGAGTGGATGCATTTTAAAAAAAAGTGGAACTAACTTGTAGGTTATAGAATACAGAGTTATAATAAGGTCTGGTTTTAGAATTCTGCTGCTAACCAATTTATTTTAATAATCAGAGATTGTATATGAGAACTAGGTGTGTTTTTGCATAGAGTTTTTAATCACTAGTTATACATTGAAAAGCTCATGCTATCACAATTATCTTTTTACATCCCCATTTGTCTCCAACTATAGTTCCTTACTGAAAAGGAGAAACGTCAACCTCTCGCACTTTCCTATTTGTGACTGCCCTCAAAACCCATTGTTGGCTGATGTGTTCAGTAAGTAAACCTTCTTGACTTGACTTCGGTGGATGCACAGTTCCCATGGCTTTCCAGTTCTCTTCGTAAATACTTTTATTCAAAACTCAGACATTTGCACCTGTAAATAGTATTTTGCTGTCTTTTGTTTTTCTTCCCCCACCCCCACCCCCACCCCCACCCCCACCCCCACCCCCACCTGGCAATTTGAGGGTTGATATGAGACAATTTATTGTGATGGGTGTAATTATGTCTGGGAATCTAGTGATTGGAGGCATCCTTTTCCTCCCCAACCCTACCTATGGCATTTGGTTTTCCTGATGTGTCCTCCTCTACATTGGCAAGACCAAGTGCAGACTGGGCAACAAGTTTGCAGAGCACTCGCTCTTTCTCCTCAGTGAACATCCCGAGCTCCCAGTTTCTCATTCCCGCACTAACCTGTCCATCCTTAGCCTACCCCACTTCCAGCTGGGGCCCAACTCAATAGAAGAACAACACCTCATGTTCTGCCTGGGTAGTCTGCAGCCCAATGGTATGAACATTGAATTTTCCAATTTTGGGTAACCCTTACCTTCTGTGTTCCCCTAACCCCCCACCTCTCTCCTTCCAATCCACTTTCAGTCTTCCCATTTTTATTCCATTATTCCATTTTCTACCCCGCCTCAGCCACCCATTTTCATCCCCTTCCCATTCCTGGTTCCATCCATTCATTTACCCACACACTTCACCAACAGTGTTCCATCTGCCCTTCAACTCCCCCTTAATGGTTCCTATTATGTCCTTCCTTACTTATCAGATTCCAGCACTTTCAGCCTTTGTGTCCTTGCTCATTACCCTCCGGCCTCTGTCTCCACCTTTACCTTCCCCTCCTCCCACCTGGCTCCAGCTGCCTCTTTCTTTTCCCTTGTCTGCTTCCACCTATCACTCATCTGTCTCTCATTCCCAACTCCACCCTTAACTCTCCCCCACTTGGCTCTCCTGCCAGTCATTCCTCACCTTTCCTCGGTCCACCTATCATCTACCGGCCCCTGCCTCGCACCTCCTCCTGTCTTTATCTGGCTATCTTCCCTCTCATGAACTGTCATGACCTGAAATGTCGACAATTCCTTTCTCCCCACAGCTGCTGCTCAACCTGCTGAGTTTCTCCAGCAGTTTGTTTTTTGATCCTATTCCTCTGTGTAATTTTTAAAATTCCTGCCCCACAAGTGGATGACTGAACAACAGTTGCTGAAACAATAGTGGTGGCTCTGTAGTTGATATTTTTCCACTGTTAGTTTGAGAGAATTGATAGTAGAATACAAGTATGCCATTTTCATAGCTATGTACAATGGTGACTGGGTGATGTACAAGGTTAATGAACTGGTGTGGATTCTCTAGTACAGTTTTGTTTAAATTCGGGACGCATTGATGCGAATGTGACTTCTCTCACCACTCATTATACAGCTTCACAACCCAGGGTTTCCTGCATATTGATCTTAAATTAACAATCTGACTGGGGAGGATTAAGTTTGTTTGAGGTATGTTTGGAGGTTGCTGGTTCAAAATTGAGATTTGAATACAAAGAGCATTTTCTTTTGCTTTGTTAAAAATCTGAATCCTTTTAAATATTGTATGACCAGTATTGGGAGAAATAATTACAGTCTCCAGAGTTATCATCTTTTAATTCAGTTTTATAATTTCACCAAAATTTCACGGTATTTTAAGAATGTGCCCCGTCCTGACCTTTATGGTTACAGGAATCTGTGGTTACCTTTTTAATTTAATTCCATTATGTAGTGCATTTGTGATTTCCAATTTACACTTTAATGGACAATTCTCTTTGCTTGGAGCAGTGTTTAGTCCAGTTTATTCTTTGCATATGCAACATTGTGAACAAATCAGAAGTGCTTTGGCATTAGGCTGAAGAAAAATATGTGATATTAACATGCAGGATCTGGAAAAAGAAAATAATTCATGTTTGATTCTAGAGAAAAGCATTATGCAAAGTTAGTTCCAGCTTGTGCTCTCTTTCTGGCTTGAAGGGCGATCTGTCCATTCACCCAGCCCATGGGGAGAGCTTCTCCTTATCTATTACTTTTCTCACTTAACTCCTTGGTGGCGTCATGAACCTACTGCTATTTAAATGGAGCATGCTCATTGAGGGGTTGAGGATTTTCCAGGTGGGTGTTGCTGCTGTCCTCTCTGTCCGGATGTAGGGAAGCATAGAACCTAACAATATTTCCACTTCTGCTCACTCTCCAAAGCTTCTCTGAATATTTGTTGAGGAAGGGATTAGTCTTGCCTCTGATAGCCAGCTATGTTCCTGTCAACATCACAGTGTGCAACAAAATTTCTTGGGTCTTGTGCCCATCAATTTGGCCAGAACAGACATCTGATGCATTAATGAAAAGAAAATAGAAAATTTATTGCATTGACAGTTATCTGTATGATCTTTGCCTTTTTAGTTTCGATATTGGCTGCTGATTTGTTATCACAGAAGTTAGTACATATGACATTGGGTTCATTCCTTTTCTTTTTCTAAGGAGCTGATGGAGACATGCCTTCTCCTATCACCCCGTACGGTGAAACATTCCTGCACCACAAATCCGAAAGCTGCCAGGTGAGTCAGTTTGGTTACTAAACAAAACGCAAAATGGCTAGCATTTAAAGGAAGGCTATAACTGACTGATGAGTTTGCAGACCTGCTAAATTCCCTGTGCAATGTAGTCGTTACTAAGATTACATTCTGTCAGGGGAAATATAAAAAAAATTGGTTCACATTAATGCTTATTTGCTGACAATCACTATCAATGTACTTCTATCTGTAATGCAACAAAGTAAACTGGTTTTGCCTACTGTATTGTTGTTGCATATAATAGAATCTCCTGAGGTTCCCGAAATTGATAGAAGTGATTTTGATAGGTACATTATGCCTTGTATCTGATGATTGCCAAGCATTTTTTTAAACAATAAAGAGGAATTGCATGAAACTAACAAGGTTTAATCTGGAGGGATCTTGAATTCATCAAAATTAAATGAGGAAATTCTGCTTTAATCTTCTACCATCTCGATATTGCAGCAGGGACTAGTCTTTGTCAGTTAACAGCCTTGTTGGAAATGTTTTGACAATTTAGTTTAATGTTGGTAATCTGTAGCATCCATCACACACAATAACAGCTGCACATGATTGGACACACTGTAATGAGTTGGATGGCCCTGGAGCCTCCTGATTCACCACCCATGATCTCCACCTGCCTGCACGCACACACTTTTTCCACGTGAGGAGGGCTGGGCCAGCTGATTCCCTAGGGAGTGGATGTATCCTGACATATGGCTGCCAGAGTATACTGACAGCCTTTGACAGTTCACTGCCTGCCAAAGAGTCTTATTTTACCATTTCTAAATCTTTCTAATAGTTAGAAACTTTTCTAAGGAAAAAAAATCAAATGGACATCAGTTTTCAGATGGTGATGAATAAGAATGGACTTTGAGGGGAAGTGATACATTGGGGAAAGACTAATCACAACAGTATTAGACAGGAGCTGGGGAGAGTAGGTTGAGAGGAGTTGTTATTGGGTAAGCCCATGGCTGACATGTGGGACTAGCAAGGCCTGCTGGTCATAATTCAGGATCAACATGTTCCTGTGAGGAAGAAGAACAAGGATGGCAAGGTTTGGGAACCTTGGGTGATGAGAAATGTTGTAAATTTAGTCAAAAAGAAGGAGGAAGCAAATTTAAGGTTTAGGAAGCTGACGTCAGCCGGGGACTTGAGGAATATAAAGGAAGCAGGAAAGAATTCAAATAGGGAATTAGGAATTCTAATGGGGCTGTGAAATGTCTTTGGCATGTAGGATTAAGGAAAATCCCAAGGCGTTTTATACATACATCGAAAAGGAGAGGGTAACTGGGGAGAGGGTAGGACTGCTCAAGGACAAAGGAGGGAATTTATGCCTGGAGCTAGAGAAAGTGGGCAAGGTACTAAATGAGTGCATTTCTATTCACCAAGGAGAAGGATATGGATGATAGTGAGATGAGGGAGGAGTATGCTGATATACTAGGGCATGTTGATGTCAAGAAGGAGGAAGTGTTGAGTCTCTCGAAGAACATTAAGGTGGATAAGTCCCTAGGGCCTGATGGGATCTATCTCAAATTATTGTGAGTGGCAAGAGAGGAGATTGCTGGGGGCTTGACAGAGACCTTTACATCCTCTTTTGCCACAGGTGATATTCCAGAGGACTGGTGAATAGCCAATGTTGTTCCTTGGGACAAATCAGGAAATTATAGGCCAGTGAGCCTTACATCGGTGGTAGGGAAATTATCGCAGAAGATTCTTAAGGATAGGATCTACACACATCCTATTAGGGATAGTCAGCAGAGCTTTGTGTGGGGAAGTCAGGTCTTATAAACAATTAAGTTTTTGAGGAGGTGGCGAAGATGATTGGTGAGGGTAGGGCAGTGCATATTGTCTACATGGACTTTAGTAAAGTATTCAAAAAGGCCCCTTATGGTAGACTGATCCAAAAGCTTAAGGCACATGAGATCCATGGTGACTTGATAGATTGGATTCAAAATTGGCTTGTCCACAGAAGAGATCGGGCAGTGATGGAGGGGTGTTATTCTGACAAGAGGTCTGTAGCCAATGGTGTTCTGCAGGGATCAATGCTGGAGTCTCTTATTTGTGATATATGTATAAATGATTTGGACGAAACTGCAAGTGGGCTGGTTAGTAAGTTTGCAGCTGACACAAATTGGCAGCATTGTGGAGAGTGAGGAAGGTTGTCAAAGGATACGGTATAGTATAGCCCAGTTGGGCAGAGAAATGGCAGAAGGAGTTTAATCCAGATAAGTGTAAGGTGTTGAACTTTGAGAGGTCATATGTAAGAGGAAGGTATGCAGTAAATGGCAGGACCCTACGGAGCATTGAGATGCAGAGGGATCTTGGGGTACAAATCCATAGCTCCCTGAAAGTGGTAAAGAATGTATACGTCACACTTGCCTTAATTGATCAGGGCATTATGTATAAAAGTCAGGAAGTCGTATTGCAGCTCTTTAAAACTTTGGTTAGGGCACAGTTGGAGCATTGTGTGCAGTTCTGGTCACTGTGTTACAGGAAGGATGTGGAGGCTTTGGAGAGGGTGCAGAAGAGATTCACCAGGATGTTGCCTGAATGGGAGAGTATTACTATAAGGAGACCATGGACTTGGATTGTTTTCTCTGGAGCATTGGAGGCTGAGGGGGATCTGATATATGTATGTAAAATTATGAGAGGCCTAGATCGGATAAATAGAGTATCAAATAGTCTGCTGGAGGAATTTGGTAGGTCAAGTAGCATTTGTGTGTGTGTGGGGGGGGGGGGGTGGGGGGGAAGGAAGAATTATCAATGTTTTGTGTTGAAACTCTGCATCAAGACTAAAGGTGGGGAGGGGAGATAGCCAGTATCGAGAAAAGGGGGAGTGGTGTGAGAGGTGATTGGTGGACCAAGGGGGTGGGTGAAGGATGATGGGCAGATCGAGCCAGGTAGGGCAGGGGAGGGCGGTGGAGTTGGGAGACAAGAGGCAGGTGGATGACAGATGGAAACGGGCAAAAATAGATGAAGCCAGCAGATAGTCTTTTTCTCAGGGTGGAAACGTCAATATTAGATGGCATAGCATTAAGATGAGGGGGAAAGCTTAAAGGACATACACGAGGCAAGTTTTTATTTACACAGAGGGTGGTAGGTGCTGGAACATGCTGCCAAGGGAAGTGATGGAAGCAGATACGATAGCAACGGTTGAGGCATTTAGATATGCAAGGAATGAAGGGATATGGACCATGTGCAGGCAGATGTGCTGTTTAAATTGGCATCATGGTTGGCATAGACATCATGGGCCAGAGGGCCTGTTCCTTTGCTGTACTGTCCTATGTCCTATGACTTAAAAACATTGAAATAAAATAAAATGTGAAGCACTTTCTTCCCCCACAGGACTGGTGACTTAATTCACATGAATGGTTAATGCTTCCACATCCTCTGTTCTCAGTACTTTTCCTCTGACATTTGACTTCAGCAACTCTTGGACTGCCATGTTTGGCTGTATACTCAAGTTCAAGGTGTCCTGATGCGATCTGGCCCAATGTCTTTGTCCTGGAAACTGTATAACACTTTGCTGTTACCGTGTCAATTAGAAGTTAGACAAATCAACCCCAATGTTCACCATCGGAACTTGATGAGTTCTTAGATATCAGCTGTAATAAGTATACACTGTATAATATGAGCTGTGGAAGTGATAAGTGGTAAGTAGGAGTGTAGGGCTTTGTCTTGTTAGTCTTTTTTAGATAGGGTGGTGCTAGTATTTCCTGTAAACACTCCAGCATTCTGCTTTTAAGAGTGTGCTCGTGTTCCAAAATAACTAATTATCAAAAAACAAGATAAGATGATGATAATTGGTTATTTCTGCCTTTTTATTTGCATGACCATCTATGCCTCTGCAATTTCTTTGCAGATGGACTAAGGAAGCAGTTAATAAGATAAGGCTGGATCCAAATTGTTTAATTGGTACAACTTGATCTGGTCTAAAATTTCAGTGCACTTTTCTGGCTTTAATGGTTCATCGTGTCTAGCAGTTATCTACATTCCAACAAGGCATTCCAGTTCTGTTGATGTGGAAAATTTACTGGATATATATATATATAAAGAAGCAACTGGAACTAATGATCTTTGTGATGAATGTGGATCAAACTGATCAAGGTAGAAGAGGACATGAAAATTTACAGCTCAATATTTTTATACTTCAGTTCACACTTGGATATCCTTTCTAGTGCAAGGCAGCAGACTCATTTGTTAAAATATTTAATAATTCTGCAGTTATTTATATAAATCTATTTTCTTTTAGGTTTTAAGGAAACAGCTGCCTGGTATGGAGACATCAGTAAGCCAGAACAATGATCAAGTGACAAACAATGACCTGAGGTACAGAGATTTCATAATTTGCTTTTCTTTGTATCATAACTAATCCATAAAAACGTATCCAATATAGCCATATCCAATGTCTGTTTATATTGTTTTTCTATGTACTGCTTATATGTGTTTCACTGTTAATATATTTGACCTTTGCCTTACTTCAGGGAAATATTTAGAGTTTGGTTCATAGCTTTCGATCGGGAATTCTAATTCATGCACTTATATGGTTGGTTGCTTCATGCCATTGGACTCTATATCCACATAATATGTTTGAGTGGGTGAATGTGTGATGAAAAGAATTTCTTCTGGGAGAATGTGAGTTAATGTATGTGAGCAGGGCAAATATAGTAGATGGTGGGGTACAGATGTGTAGAGGAATAGGAGTTTGTATTCGTTGCTGTAGCTGGACAGGAGGGTAAAATGGTTAAGAAGACATATTTAATATTTCTGTTCATTGAGGCATAGCAGTGAAGTTCTTTTTAAAGTATAAACCACCAGTTAAGCCTCAGCTGAAACAATCTATGCAGTTTATTTTGTCACATTCCAGAAAGGATGTAAAGAGTATGCTGATAGATAAAAGGATGTTGAGAGAATTTTATGGTTTAATTGAGGGTAGGTTGGAGATGATGCGGTTGTTTTCTTTGGAGCTGTTTGGGTGATTTCTTGGAGCCTGAGACAAAGAAGGCAATCAGGAGAAGCTTTTCCATGAGCAGATGATTCAAGAACCATAGGCAGCAGGTTCAAAATGATAGGCAGAAGGTTCAAGGGTTTTGTAGAGAATAGATCTTTTTACAAAGGGAAATGTTATGATTTGGAGCTTCGTGCCAGCAAGATAGATCTGATTTGATTTCAGTCAATCAGAACTTTCAAACGGGACTTGCATACGGACCTGAGGGGAAAATAAATTGAAAAGTGTGAGGAAATGGGACTGAACTGATTTTGTACTAAGAGCCAGTATGGATTTGATGGACTCAATGGCCTTCTGTGCTGTGATAATTCTTTGTGTTATAGGAATTGTCCAATTGCACCAGGAAAGTCTGAACCATTGAGACAGTTCATCAGAAATTCTCAGAAATATCCTGACTACAACTAAACGTGTTACCATAATTAGGCAGGATTAAATGGATGCTGCTTGCTTTTCTTTGTAATTGTTCTGTGTGAGTAGGCAAATGAATCGACATGTTGATAGAGCTATATACCTACTGATTTTTAAATATATTATTGCCTAGTGATATTCTCCCATAGATTTAATAGTCTCCTTCCCCACAGTTTCTCTCTCAGGTAGTTTAAAGTGGTTCCAGTGTGGAAGGAAAGGCAAGCTTGTATTGACAAATGTGGACATGGTCATGATTATTTATCTTTCATTCAAAATTGCCTTCCAATATTTCTCCAGTGTCTTGGAATTTCTCCATGTGCAAACATTGTTAAAATGGCATTGTTTCGGCAGCAAGTGACAAATAAAAGTGGGACTTGCTGGTTCTGTGCCTCTGGCTGTGCAGAGAAAATAGCAGCTCTTAATGTGACACAGTGGCCCAATTTGTGATAGTGTTTTTGTCGGTTTGCTGCTGTAGGAGTTGGGAATGTGCCTTGTGCTGAGAGGAAGGTTGAGGTAACTTCAGTAATTGCAAGGCATCCAGTGGAATTTTTGCAGGGAATGTAGAATTAATAAACATGAAATTTGGATTCAATGTGCAGTACTATTATCTCAACCCAGCACCATACAACTTGGCCCAGCTCCCCCTGCTCCCTCTAAAATCTATAGGAAACACCATGGAATCCACTGTTGATTGACAACATTTATCAGTTTTAGGATGCTCTCCTTATTTGTTGAAAGCCTTGTAGCCTTTGTTTCATTTCATACACAACAGCTGTTAAATTTAAAATAAAATAACAGCTTTGTCTTAGAAAATGCATTGTTTTCTTTAATATGTACATAATTTACAGGGACTTTTTTTCTTGAATAAGAGACAGAAACCACAGCATGGTAGCATTTTAAAAATAAAACTTAAATTGTATAGGCATGATTGAAAACCAAATTTGGGTTGCTGATTGCCACTTGTTGAAATTGCTTTGTTCATGGATTACTGTGCCACCTACTCCATGTTCTTTAGTGAATATCTATTATGTTCCTTTTAATTGGGGTTCCAAAGTTTTCTCCCTTACCACCACCTCCTTGTGACACTCGAGCTTATCTGTGCCACCTTTAGTAATGGTTCCTATTTTCTGTTACATGTATAGCTGCTGAGTGGCCCATGAACAAACTCTTTATCTTAGTACAATCGGTATGCTTTTAAAGTAACGATTACTTTCTCTTCTAATACAATCTTCATAATGTCTTTTTGACACCCTAGCTGTTAAATATGCAATTCCTTCTCCATATATGTTGCATTGCCAAAGTCAATGCCATCCACATTTGAGACATTTCCCACCTCCATGGTTCCCTGAATTTAGTTCGTAGTTCAGTTATTTTGGGACTTTATTTTTCCAATGTTTTGTGATGTGGCTTCCCTAAGGTGGACCTTTACCACTTAGCACTTTAGCCCTTTCAAATGCAGCAGTCTGCTTGGTTGCCTTCCAGCACTAGTTCTGCTTGCTTAAAACACATTGCATTCAAAATTCTTTATCTTGCTTTCAAATCACTGTATTGTCTGACTTCACCTTGACAATGGCCTTCTCCTGATATATGGCCTGAATGCATTCCCTGGTTTTCGAGCACTTGCCTTCATTCCACCATTGTTGGAAAGTCTATTTATCCTCTCCTCTCTTGCTGTCTGGAATTCAATACCATTGTGTACAGTTTTGGTCGCCCTGTTATAGGAACGATAACGTAAGGTATCTTTATTCGTCACATGTACATCGAAACACACAGTGAAATGCATCTTTTTGCATAGAGTGTTCAGGGGGCAGCTCGCAAGTGTCGTCATGCTTCTGACGCCAACATAGCATGCCCACAACTTCCTAACCCGTACGTCTTTGGGATGTGGGAGGAAACAGGAGCACCCAGAGGAAACCCACACAGACACAGGGAGAACGTACAAACTCCTTACAGACAGTGGCAGGAATTGAACCCGGGTCACTGGGTTCTGAACATCATTAAACTAGAAAGAGTGCAGAGATTTATGAGGATGTTGCCAGGACTTAAGGGCCTGTCTTGTAGGGAGATGTTGGGCAGGACATGTTGGAATGTAGGAGATTGAGGTGTGACCTTATGGAGGTGTAAGAATCATGCAAGGTATAGATAAGGTGAACACACATCATCTTTTTCTCAGAGAAGGGGAACTAAAAACTAGAAAGCATAGGTTTAAGATGAGAGGTGAAAGATTTAAAAGGGACCTGAGGGGAAACTTCATGCAGAGGGTGGTGTGTATATGGAGTGAGCTGCCGGAGGAAGTGGTTGAGCAAGGTACAATAATAACATTTAAGAGATATTTGCATAAGTAGATGTATAGGAGGGGTTTAGAGGGATATGGGCCAAATACAGGGAAATGGGGCCAGCTTGGTGGGCACCATGGTCAGCATGGATGAGTTGGGCTGAATGGCTTGCTTCCATGCTGTATTACTCTACGACTCTTAACTTGCCAATCTTCTCTCTTCTTTCCTTGGTGTTTTTTTTTAAAAAACCTTCCTCAAAAGTGATATGAATAAAATAATTCTTCATTCCCAGTGTGTCTCAAAATGTTCCGGCATTGATCAAATCTGTCCATTTGCATATCACCAATCCCTATTTTCTCAAACACCATTCACTTTCTCTGGACCTCTCATCCAGCGCTGTTACCTGAAGGAGCCCTGAGGTTTGCCAAAAGATTTGAAATGGTGACTACCTTCCAAAAGCACTTCAAAGGTTTGAACTGTCACAATTGGTGTCCATTTTAAGTATTGTAATTTCACTCTCTGCTAAATAAAACCACTTAATCATGTTCTACTGCCCTTCAAATTGCCCTATCAATATTTATCCACTTCCCTTGTTTAACGCTTCATTGCTTCTAGTGTTGTTTCTAGTAGTCCTTGTGTGCTTTTAAAAGCAATGTTTTCTCCTTACCTCTATCATTCTCAGTTGCTGAGTGATTACCTTAATCTTGCATCCTTCATTTATTGACTGAGTAACCAGTGAAAATTATTTCTCTTACCTTCATCCAAGTCCTTCATAATTGTTAATTTTATTTTAACTTCTGGGGGGAGAACCTCCATTTTCCTCATCTTAGTAAATACCACTGTGGCCTAAATATGACCCTGACTTTCTGCTTAAAGTAGGGGACTTTAGTCTGGTAACAACAGCCCTTTAATATCTCCATGCCTTTACATTAACAGTTCAAGAGGGATAGGAAAAAAAACAAAATTAAACATGGCAAAGGATTGATTTAAAATGTTGAATGAGGAGCCAACTAAGAAAAACAATGAGAATGAACAAAGAACCACCAAAGTGTTAAAGAAAGCAGTTGAACTGGATCATGGAAGTGGCAAAGATGCCCAAAAAGAGACAATAGTGAGTTAATAGTAAATGATCAGAAATTGTTGAAGATACTTAAATACTTTGTGAAATTTATTTATTTACTATGCAAACAAGAATCTGGAAGAGATTTGGAAAAAGTATTGAGTTGTACTGGGAATGGAAATATGTCCTAGAACCAGGTAATTGTCAATATAATACCAGTTTAAAGAAAAATTAGTCTGGGTAATTATGGGCAACTTTACATCTCTGATGAAGAAAATTTTAGAATCTTTAATTAATGAAATTACTTAATGCCAATGTGAAGAGAGCTAACACAATTCCAGAAGTAAGATTGTGCATAATCAACACAGATCTCTTTGTGGCAACGGTAGGCTTGTTTGATGAAGGACATGCTGACATTGATATACATGGATTTTAACAAAACCCTTAACAAAACGCATTGCCAAAATGTCATAGAGAAAACTGTTGGAAAAGATGAAGTGATTATGTATTAGGAGCTTAATGAATGAATATGAAAGCAGTTCAGAAAGGGAGAAACACAGTGGGAGTTGAGCTTCGTATCTGTGAGTTTGGAGGTAGGTAGCAGTATTTGAGGGGCCTGGTCTTCTGTAGATTGCTGATTGAGGATTTAGAATTTGGGTGCTGTTAGAAAGATGTTTCACATAGATTGTTGTATTACATTGGAATGTTTTATTGGCCTTAGTGAATGAAGCAACTGTTGAGAAAATAATTCTGGTCAATGCTTAAAGAAGAGTGAGCTGTAGGAACATGAAGCATAGGAAACATGTAGGACTGGTGCTACTGGGTTTGTGGAGAATAAACAGCAGTGTAGATCCTGATTCATCTTTAGAAGAGGTTTCCACATTGGCCTCATTAGCTACCTCAAAACACATGGAACTGGAGTGGAAGCAAGGCATCTTTGATCCCATGGGACTACGGAAGATGACAAAAAGATTAATTAGGTCACAGGATTGTTTTTGCCTTGCGGTTTCTATGTTAATAATTTTATTGTCATCTGGAACACTTTGAAACGCCTTGGAGACATTTGTGTACCAAATGCATTTTTTCAGCGATCAGAAATCCATTTCTACATATGATCTCCTATTGTTAGCTACTGATTTGTTTTAAATAAATACATATTCTGTTCTAAATTAGTAATCTTCGGTGGAATTCCTGGCTGCTGTTACTTGAAATAAATTAGCTGTATCCAGCATTAATGAAGCATTCTGGTCTATAACACTGCAGTTTATTAGAGTTAGTAAAATAACATTTATTAGAAAAATAATAATGTTATTTATTTGCAGGAACTGCCGAAGTGCAAATTTGCATGCCGACTATGTTGAGCAGCCGGTATCACACTCTGACCATTGCACAGTAGAGGAAGAATCTGAAGCAGAATATTCCATGGTAGATGACAGTATTTGCTACCAGAGGTCGTCTGTTCAGGCATTGTCTAAAAATTATTGCAGCATTCAAGCAGCAAGTGGTTGCCAGGAAGGTCATTTGCCATCCTCTAGTTGCACAGGAGAATCTTCCCATGGGGAAGTGAATGTAGATGAGGATTCAATATCACCCTATGCTTGCTTCTATGGTGTGCCAAAGAAAACAAAAGAAGGTTGGCTGGATAAACTCTCACCACAAGGGTAAGATCATCATGATTTTTTTATGCATACATGCTTAAAAGTATCTTTCTTCTGTTCAGCATTAACCACAAACTTCAAGCTTAAACAGTTGTTGCCCATTTGAAATATTCTTATTCTTTTCTCAGTCATATGACACTAAAATGTATCACAATCTAAAATGATGAGTCATTTGTGTGGTTGACATATAATTATCCAGTTGCTTTTTTTGCTGAGAAACTTCCAACATTTGGCTCAGTAATTTGGGGCTGAGAAACTATCACAAAAACAGATATTTGTAATTAAGCCAACAGTATGTGACTGCCAGCTAGTGAGGGAGAAACAAACAATATAATACGTGCTTTCAGCTCGCGGTGTACACTGCATCCAGACCAAGGGCAGAAGTGTGAGATCATTTCTGTTCAATTTCCATGTTTACTCCAAGAGAGAAATACTGCATCACAGGTACTTCTGCATTTACTGTTCTCTCTTGTTTGTCCCAGTTAATCCTTGATGCTTTGCCCTCTCATTTCATGACTGCCAGGAATCTGGCATTTTAGCTGTAAAGTTTAGCTTTGGGGTGCAGGAGTGCTGTTTTGCATCCAGGTTTACATGCACATCACAAACTTTATAATGTGAATTATTGGGAAATGTGCAAACCTATACGATCCTGTCATCCTCTGGAAGTATGCAGAGTCGGCAGGTTGTAATGTCAGTTAGACTGCAATGTTGATTTAATGCCAGCAATGTGAAATAGACCTTAATAATGTAACTCAAGCCAAATGCTCAACCCTCTAAGTGAATCAAGCATTTAGCTCCCTCAGCCTGGATTATTCACAGAGATCATCAATTACACAGACATTCGTTACTGATTATTTTCTTTGGTATGCTGGCTCCTGCAAGGCAATGTTTCATGCTTCCACACCACTTTTGCTGTTTTCAAAGGGAATGGTGTATCAGGAGATCGAAGTGTTTCTGTTGATAGAACACAGAACAGTACGGCCCAGGAACAAGCCCTTTGGCCCATGATGTTTTGCCAATCTAATTAAATTATTAATCAGAATCAGGTTTATTATCACTGACATAGCTTGTGAAATTTGTTGTTTTGCCGAACTAAACTAATGCCTTCTGCCTACTCGCTGTCCGTATCCCTCCATTTCTTGCACATTCATGTGCCTATCTAAGAGTCTCTTGAAAGCCCCTATAGTATTTGCCTCCACTACCACCCCAGGACTCCTGATGAAGGGTCTTGGCCCAAAAAGTCAACTGTTCATTTCCCTCCAAAGGTGCTGCCTGACCTGCTGAGTTCCTCCACCATTGTGTGCGAATACCAATGAAGACAAATCCATCTCCCCTTTGCTACGGTGCATTCCCTTTGGCATTGGCCATCATGGTGTTCACCTGGCTATAATGGAAAAGTGAAGGCCACTGTGAAATATTCCAAACAGAAGCAAGTTTGTATATCAAACCATGAGAAGTAACTTACAAACACCAAATAATTGACCGACCTTGCATGGATGTTTTCCACAATGCCCACCCATGATTGTCACTTGGCTGATTGAAATCACAGCTGAAGATGGTCTCCTCAGCAGCTTTGACTCTGGGTTTAAGAGCCTACATTTGGCAGGTGTCATCTTGGCATTAGGGGCATCATTCTAGGTGCTGGGAAATGCAGGGACAGGTCATTAATGCTGCCATCGTGAGAGGATGGCAGATTAGTACTCCACTGAGCCCTTGTCAGGGTGACAGGGTGCTCCAAATAATGTATTGGTAGACAGATTGTTGGAGTGCTGTGATATTCAGCAATACCTCCTGAGTACTGGTATCCAAATTCACGAGGGCTGCAGCCTGAGCTTGCGTTGTAGGACGCAATGGGGTGGCCTCAATTTGTGCTGCATTGGAAGCTGAAACATTGTCAATCACATGCTTCATTATAGCAGCTGGCTTCACTGGTGGTATTGCCCGCCACTTGCACACTGAAAGGAATGGGCTCCAATGAACAGCTTGTGTGTTGCCTTCACTGGATCAAGGCAGTGTGGGTTAATGACACTGTGCAATCCCTCTGCTCCTTTAATTTGCAAATCAACTTGTTCCCTATTGTTTCCATAAAAGATGGTCACCAGTAGCATGGTGTAATTGTAAATATAAAAAAACAAACCTGCAGCTGCTAGGAATCTGAAATAAAAACAAACAATACCGAAAATGCTCAGCAGGTCAAGCAGAATCTTTGGAAAGAGGAACAGTTAATCTTTCAGGTCCGGGACTCTTCATCAGAACTGGAAAAGAGAGAAGACAGGTTAGTGGGGGTAGAAAAATAGTTTGATGAGCTTTGCATATGCTGTTTTGTTATGAATGTGGAAGTATTAGTTTTCAATAGAAATATGTTGAAGCTGACATCAAAATAGGAAGCAAATTAAGTATTTAATTGCACTCCACAGCCACTATTGGTATTGGTTTATTAATGTCACTCGTACCAGTGAAAAACTTGTCTTGCATACCGTTCGTACAGATTATTTCATTACATAGTGCATTGAGGTAGTACAGGATAAAACAATAACAGAATACAGAGTAGACAATAAGGTCATAACAAGGTAGATTTTGAGGTCAGGAGTCCATCATATTGTATAAGGGAACCATTCAATAGTCTTATAACAGTGGGATAGAAGCTGTCCTTGAGCCTGGTGGTATGTGCTCTCAGGCTCCTGTATCTTCTGCCTGATAGAAGAAGGGAGAAGAGAGATTGTCCTGGATGGGTGGGGTCTTTGAGTATGCTGGCTGCTTTACCAAGACAGTGAGAAGTATAGACAGAGTCCATGGAGAGGAGACTGGTTTCTGTGATATGCTTGGCTGTGTCCACAACTATCTGCAGTTTCTTGCAGTCCCGGGCAGAGCAGTTGCCATACTAAGCCATGATACATCCAGATAGGATGCTTTCTGTGGTGCATCAAATAAAGTTGGTGAGTGTCAAAGGGGACATGCCAAATTTCTTTAGCTTCCTGAGGAAGTAGAGGCTCTGGTGACCTTTCTTGGCCGTGGCGTCTACGTGGTTGGACCAGGACAGACTATTGGTGATGTTCCTTCCTAGGAACTTGAAGCTCTTAACCATCTCAACCTCACCACCACTGATGTAGACAGGTACATATGCACTGAAAATTAAAATAAATGATGCCCACAAAGCAGGAGAAGGCTATAAGAAGATAGCAAAGCGTTTTCAGGTAGCCATTTCCTCAGTTTGTAATGTAATTAAGAAATGGTGGTTAACAGGAACGTTGGAGGTCGTTGAGGTCTGGAAAACCAAGAAAACTTCCCAAGAGAACTGCTCGTAGGATTGCTAAAAAGGCAAATCAAAACCCCCATCTGACTGCAAAAGACCTTCAGGAAGATTTCGCAGACTCTGGAGTGGTGGTGCACTGTTCTACTGTGCAGTGACACCTGCACAAATATGACCTTCATGGAAGAGTCATCAGAAGAAAACCTTTCCTGCGTCCTCACCACAAAGTTCAGTGTCAGAAGCTTGCAAAGGAACATCTAAACAAGCCTGATGCATTTTGGAAACAAATCTTGTGGACTGATGAAGTTAAAATAGAACTTTTTGGCTGCAATGAGCAAAGGTATGTTTGGAGAAAAAAAGGGTGCAGAATTTCATGAAAAGAACACCTCTCCAACTGTTAGGCGTGGGGGTGGATCGATCATGCTTTGAGCTTGTGTTGCAGCCAGTGGCATGGGGAACATTTCACTGGTAGAGGGAAGAATGAATTCAATTAAATACCAGCAAATTCTGGAAGCAAACATCACACCGTCTGTAAAAACAAAAAGCTGAAGATGAACAGAGGATGGCTTCTACAACAGGATAACGATCCTAAACACACCTCAAAATCCACAATGGACTACCTCAAGAGGCACAAGCTGAAGGTTTTGCCATGGCTCTCACAGTCCCCTGACCTAAACATCATCGAAAATCTGTGGATAGATCTCAAAAGAGCAGTGCATGCAAGACGGCCCAAGAATCGCACAGAACTAGAAGCCTTTTGCAAGGGAAGAATGGGCAAAAAATCCTCCAAACAAGAATTGAAAGACTCTTAGCTGGCTACAGAAAGCACTTACAAGCTGTGATACTTGCCAAAGGGGTTGTTACTAAGTACTGACCATGCAGGGTGCCCAAACTTTTGCTTTGGGCCCTTTCCTTTTTTGTTATTTTGAAACTGTAAAAGATGGAAATAAAAAAAGTAATCTTGCTTAAAATATTAAAGAAATGTGTCACCTTTAACTTTATGCCTTTTGGAAATCAGGTCATCTTTTACTCGCTTAGCTATTCACAGTAACAGAAATTTTGAACAGGGGTGCCCAAACTTTTGCCTGCCAATGTATTGTGTAAGTATCTTTTCAAAAAAAGTAATTGCCAAAGCATTTGTATCACTCACATAAAATTGCTAACAGGACAAAAGAGAAAGCAAACCAGAATCTAGCTGAGCAGGACAGGGCTGAATTCCATAGCCATGGCAGTGCAGGGGAGGGCAGAGTTTGTGGTGGCGCTCAGCAATCCAACAAAATTGTGTGCGAGGGTGGGCATTGCAGAAACAAACTTGGAGTGGCCAATTGACATTACTGACAATGTTCCCACAAGTTTGCTTACCACCCGGAATGCTTTGCCTGCCTGCTTGAGTGGTTGAAATAGCAGGTGAGGGCTTAATACTGGAGGAATAAGAATTGGTTGTTGATTCACAGGCCAGTCTCCCTTTAGTCTGAGTTGCTGCACAAGAAAACTACATTTGAAAGTGTAGTGCTTCAAATGCTCTGTGAAATCTTTGGCAAATAAAACCAATCTGATTTGTGCTGTAGTTAAGCACTGCAGTGATGTCCTTTCTCTCCTTATTTCCACCTTCCCCCAAACCCCTCACCCCTTCCTCCCTTAGCCTGAGTTAGATATTCTATGAGGAACTGTTCAGATCACACTAATGTCTTTGCTAGGGAGTGATGTTGGGCTACTAGGGATCAGGAGTAGGTATTTAAGGTAGTGTTTGCTGCATCCTGACCTGCCCAGTTATTCCAGTGCAGGAGTATCCAGCCAGGTTTTTGCATCACTCAAAGGCATTGTCTCTATCAGACATCATATCAATTCCACTTGAGTGGTGCTTTTATTATGTTTATATAAAGTACAGCAAGGCGTTAGAAGGTCACAGAAAGTTGAAGATATGATAAAAAGTTTTTGACTTGAGATGTTAATCCCATTTCTCTTCCTGCCTGCCTCTTGAGTATTTCCAGTTTTTTTCTATTTTTGCTTCAGATCTGCAGTGTTTTTCTTTTGCATGAAAAATTGCAGAGATGGGTTGAAATAAAATATTAATTTGAACATATGTTTCGACTGAGATATTTCAGAAGTAATTTTAAAGAGGATGAAACTGGATAGCTCAAACTTAAAGGGGAAGTGATTCCCCTAAAGGACAAGTAACCTGCACTATCGATCACAACATGGGTGCTGCTTGGCTGTTTCAGTTAACTTTGCTGCTGATTTGTTGGGCTCATCAACAGGAGCCTAGTGTGTGGTTAATAACAGTTGAAGCTACTCTTCATCTGGAAGATAAACTGCGTTGTGCGTGGAGCAGATTCTGGCAGTCATGCAGGGAGTGAGTCTGACGTGGGCAACGTAGAGGAATCAAACTTGCCACACCTTTTGGAAATATGATTAATTATTCTTCAAGTAAGAAAAAATAGCAGCAGTTTTATGTACAACTTGGTTCCAGCAGTGATTATCAGATGAATGCCTTATTAATCTGATGTTGGTTAAACTTTGTTTTGGAAATCTGAATTTACTGATTGAATTGTACCTTGATTTTGATCAGCTATTGAGATAGGTTTGACATCTCGCCTGAATGCCCATCGAATAAAATTGCCACACTTCATTTGGCTGAATGAGAGTCCTCTTTATATCTTGACTATCCATCAGTAGGTGTAGATGTATTACTTAAAGAGCATGTGAAAAATGTGTTTCCAGGATTTTATTTTTGGCATTATAAAATCACCTAATTTCATTCCACTGGGCTGGCAGTCGAATGATCAGCAATAATGGAGTGCTGAGCAGGCATAGTAGATGGTCTCTTTCAACTACATCATCATGTGGGGAAGGAAGCCTGTGGAACAATAAGGTGATTATTAAACCATAATGAAAGGAGAACTAACACCTTAGCATTGGTGCCATTGAGGTGAGGCTGATTCTCAGCCATAGGCACGCCATGATTACCAGGTGCCTTGTTCTGATATTCCACATGTGCTGTGCCTTTCTAATACCTTCTGAATGGAACCTATCCAATTTGCAAGTGAATGAATCTATGCTATCTGCTTAGGGAGCTCATTTTGTAGATTTACTATTAGCTCTCTGGAAATAATGTTGCCGCATGATTAATTTTGAATGTATCTTCCTTCAAGTGCAAGCTCTGTCCTCTGGTTCAATTGTTTTGGACAAGGTGCAACAGCTTGTCATGGCCTACATTATCTAATCCCTTTTAGAATCTTAAATGCTGAAACTCTATCACTTCTCAACTTCTTTTCCAGTGAATACACTCAGTTCACGTAATAATGCCTCGTAATTCAACCCTTCAACTTGCTCAGTCATTTTGGTCGTCCTTCTCTGTATCCTCTCCAAAGCTGTAATATACTGCAGCAACCAAAACTATATATGGTACATCTTTAACTGTGTTTTCACCAATGAGTTATAGAGTAAAATTATTTTGCCTCAATATTGACCTTTCAGTAAATTCTGTAAGATTTATGCTACTCAGTGAGCTTTGTGCAGTGGTTGAATTTTATCTTGACTGGTTCTTCAGAAATATTTCATTTTACCTGCTGTTTCTTTTCTATTTATTCAAATAACAGGCTTTTTGATGTTTCTGTCCCTATATAACCTACATAATATTTCATCTACCCAGTTGTCAGGTGTGCTTAATCCCTCCTGAAGACTTTTCTCTTTAGCTTTATGGTCTTCCCTCTTCATTAGTTTGGTACCAACTGCAGATTTCCAGCTTCAGACTTCCCTGTAGAATTTAAGTAAATAACGACACAAAAAGACCTCACCGTAACGTCCTCCTAGGCTGAAGCAACAAATTTATATATCCATTTATAGAAAGTTTTCTACAAATTTGCTTTTAACTTATAACGTTTTTCAAGCAAAACGATATCAAAGGTCTTGCTGAATTCCAGTAGTACTAAGTCCACTTTTCTTCCCTACCAAACTCTTCTGTCATACTCTAAAGCAAGCTCCCCACCCTACTTACCCTGAGTAAATTTGATTGAGAAGACCTCCCCACTCAGTATCCTTACTAGATATCTTTATTTTGAATCATAGAATTATACAGCACAGAAACAGACCCTTTGGTCCAACTCATCCATACTGACCAAGGTGCCTATCTGAGCTAGTCCCATTTTCTTGCATTGGCCCATACCCCTCTAACCCTTTCCTATCTATGTACCTATCTAAGTGTCTTGTGATTATACCTGCATCTACCACTTCTTCTGGCAGCTTGTTCCACATACCCACCACCTTTTGTGTGGAAAAAAATTGCCCCTCAGATCCCTTTTAAATCTTTCCTCTCTCTATAACAACCTCCCCACTTAAGAGCAGTTTTGTTTGAACCTTATTCATGATGGATGTCAACCTGTAGTTTCCTAAGTTACTTTTGCACCCCTTTGTAGAATTCCAGAGGAATGTTTGCCCTACCCTCTTCTGGCATCTCTCCCATATGATGTTATTGTTTAGAGGCTTATGCCAGATCTCCTACAAGTTTCTATCTTTCATTTCTTCCTGATCTGTGCAGGTTATTGCCAATTTATGAAAAGGGTTGTGTTCTTGAAAGAAACATTTCAGTTAGCAGGATCATATAAATCAGAAAACGCATTATGGGTATGTTGGTGCACTGCCTTCCTATGAGCAGAAAGTGGTGCACTATTCATTTTAGCAAAAAAAAAGATTTGTAAATTGAAGATGCATACCCCCCACCCCCAAGATCCAATGGCATAATATAAATTTATAAATATTAATTGTTAGCAAATAAAGGATTGATTTCACCTAGTCCTTGATATTAGTTTAAGAAGCTTGGTTCTATTGTGCTGAGTTAGCCAGGGAGATGGGAGTCTACAGATGATCTATATCCTTGAGTTGTGTCCTCTACTAATTAATGTCCAGTGACCTCTATTAAGACCAAGACTTCTTTATTAGTCACAAGTACATCAAAACACACAGTGAAATGCATCTTTTGCATAGTGTTCTGGGGGCAGCCTGCAAGTGTCGCCACGCTTCTGGCACCAACATAGCATGCCCACAACTTCCTAACCTGTACATCTTTGGAATGTGGGGGGAAACCAGAGCACCTGGAGGAAACCCACACAGACACAGGGGGGAAACGTACAAACTCCTTACAGACAGCAGCTGGAATTGAACCCGGGTCGCTCGCACTGTAATGGCGTTATGCTAACCGCTACACTACCTTGCCTGCGTATGTGCAGAAGTTAGGTGACGGTAGTATTTGATATATGATTGTACAAGTGGCCTGCTAATTCCTGTGATTTAAAAAAAAGTACATATTTTATTGCGCAGGAGGCTGGCCAGAAGGATTTGTTCTGCACTGCACCAGGGACCGAGGCAGTGGAGCAAACTGGTGAAAGAGACAAACTGCCACTTAGTATTTTGCAAATTTCTTTATTGTAAATTGCTAACCATAAAGAAGTTACAGTCTGTAAATAAGAGCAGAAATTAAAAAAAAATATGCTGGTACTTGTACTTTGAGCAGTTTTATATTATAGCACTTAAGTTAATGCAGTTTTAAGACTGTAAATTGGCTCTTGGTGATTTTTTTTGACTTGCGCCTATAACTATGTAATTAACAATTTTGAAATGTATGTTGTAGCTGACAATTAAGACTTTGCTGGATCTTGTCAACTGTAAGCATTAACTTCCAGTTAGTTATTGTGGTACTGAAATATGTTCAGTGTTGTTAGTTGAGTGATTGGTAACTCAGAATTGTCAACACAATGTGTTTGTTATTGTAAAACACCAGGACAGAGATCAACTTGTGTAAGAGAAACTGTTACATTTTGGGTATAACTAACCATTTAAGGCAAGTGTCAAAAGCCTCAATTATTTTTAATCCTATAGACCGAAGGACTGTGTCTATGTTAACACCTCACCAGGATTGTGTTACCAAATAGTATGTCATTGCAGCGCTCCTGTTTCATCACGTACTACTTCAAATAGATTAATATCTCTCTTGTTTCTTACTGAAGTCCTGCTCGCAATGCAACAGAATAATGGAATTCTAAGTGTATTTGTTAGTTTTCACTTTTTTCAAGTTATGGAGGGTGGGTTGCTGATGGGAATTGGTATCTACTGAGCCATGTATTTAGTATTTCTTTCTGTGCCTCAGATGAAAGTTAGCTGTGCTGAGAAATGGCAATGGGTCCTGAGGTGTCATTACAATAATGGGGCATTCTTATCAGATATAACTTGGTTAAATGTATTGTTATCTACTTTTCTATTACCAAAGACCCCACTCCAGAAGCAGTGCTCTTAGCTATGCCTATGCATCTTTCACTTCAAGTACTGTTCATCCCACTGCTTCCAAGTGAATCAAAAATTAAATGCAGAAAGTGGGGCACATTTTGTGATTAGTCCATGAGAAAGCCTGTACACATGTATTTGACAAACCCCCAACTTTGAACTAAAAGAGGAGTGTTATTTCTTGAGAAACCTGGGTTCCAACAATGAAAGGGCAACTGCTGTTTGCATCACCAGTCCTCACTTACTTATAAGGATAGAAATAGAGGCCATTTGGCCCATCGTGTTGATGCCAATATTCAGTAAAGCAATCCCATCCAGTCACGTTTCCCCCTTTTATTTCCCTGTAACCTATTTTCTCTCACATGCCCATCAATTCCCCCAATTCTCCTGCTGCCCATCTACATTAGGGGAAATGTGCAGTAATCAGTTAACCTACTGACATGTCTTTGTGATATGGGAGGAAACTGGAGAATGCGCAAACTCCACAAGGATTGAATTTGAGTTACTGGAGCAGTGAAGCAGCAGCACTAATTACTGAGCCGCTGTATTGCCCAGTATTGCTTATTATGATAAATGTTCTCGAAATACAGAACACAGAGTCATAGAGTAATACAGCACAGAACAGGCCCTTCAGATGAACTTGTCCATGCCGACTTACGTGCCCATTTGAGCCAGTGCTATTTCCCCGTGTTTTGCCCATATTGCAGAGAATTGGTTATAAACTAGGATCAATAGATTATCATTCTAAATTGTTCCCATATTGTGTCCAATTAGGTAATAGGATAATTAATGTGAAGTATTTTAACTTCCTGTTGGTATCGAGTCACGATACTAATTCAATTTTTTTAAAAAATGGGTTGTTTTTTTTACACATACAGTATATCTGGAGGTGCCTTTTTTTTGGAAAGAGGCAAAGGTGTGGAGTTTTGTTTTGAAGAGTTGTGGTTCAAATTTTCATTCGTCATGTATTTTCACTAACTTCCTTAAAACATCCAGTGAATTAAGTGTTATAAATGAGGGCAATTCTGTTATTTTATGGTGTGGACCATCTGTAAGTATATTTAAAAAAAATTACAAAAAGCTTCAAAACCTGGGCCTCTGTACCTCTCTCTGCAACTTGATCCTCTACTTCCTTATTGGGAGACCACAGTCAGTATGGATTGGTAATAACATCTCCTTTTCTCCGACAACCAACACAGGCGCACCTCAAGGATGCATGCTCAGCCACTGTCCTCTCTCTACATTTGACTGTGTGGCTAAGCACAACTTAAACACCATCTATAAATCCCCAGATGACACCACTGTTGGTAAAATCTTAGATGACAACAAGGAGATGTACAGGATTGAGATAGTTTGACTGCTTGAGTAGTGTTGCAACAACAACCTCGCACTCGACATCAGCAAGTCCAAGGAATTGATTATAGACTTCAGGAAGGGAAGTCGGGAGAACACACACCAGTCCTCATTGAGGGGTCAGCTATGGAAAGGGTGAGCAGCTTTAAGTTCCTGGGCATCAACATTTTGGAGGCTCTGTCCTGGGCCCAACACATTGATGTAATCATGAAGAAAGCACGCCAGTGGGTCTATTTCATTAGCAGTTTGAGGAGATTTGATATGTCGCCAAACACTCTTACAAATTTCTCTAGATGTATGGTGGAGAGCATTCTGACTGGTTGTATCACAGCCCGGTATGGAGGCTCCAATGCACAGGATCGCAAGAGGCTGAAGAGTGTTGTAGACTTAGCTAGCTCCATCGTGGGCACAACCATCCCTACCATCAAGGACATCTTCAAGAGGCGGTGCCTCAAGAAGGCAGCATCCATCACTAAGGACCCTCACCATTTGGGACATGCCCTCTTCTCATTACTACCATCGGGGAGGAGGTACAGGAGCCTGAAGACCCACACTCAATGATTTAGGAACAGCTTCTTCCCCTCCGCCATCAGATTTCTGAATGGTCCATGAATACTACTACATTATTCCTTTTTTTTTGCACTATATATTTATTTTGTAATTTATAGTAGTTTTAATGTCTTTGTACTTCTGCTGCAAAACAACAAACTTCACGACATACAAGTCAGTGATAATACATCTGATTCTGAAACAAATTAACAAAGTTAACATTAGTTATGAATTTCTGATTTCTTGTGGCACCTTTTGAGGAGATAAATTCTATATGCTTACTCTGATGATGTAGTATTTCTTCTGTCTGCTCGGGTTGGAATGATGTTTTTTCAGGCTGAATCTCTTAGGTACTTGGATTTCTGTTCTGCTTGTGCAGCCTTAGTCTATTTAGATGCAATCTATCCCAGTGATCAAAAATGGTCTTTCTCCATCATGTATAATTCTCAGCTCATTACACATTTATTTCCATTTATGTATTTCTCCAGTGATTTTTCTCAACAAAGTGAGAACTATCATTTCTGCGAGTTGCATATTCATGTATCAGATTCCTTGTAATTGGCAGACATTGCCAAGGCTGTTACACAGTAAGCTCCTGCTCTGGCCTAATAAAGTGTCTCTCAATTTTACATAAGAACCTATGAAATAGATGCAGGAGGGGGCCATTTGGTGCCTTGTGGCTGCTCAGCCATTCAATAAGATCTTTTACGACAATCCCACGTTCCTGCATTAACTCAGAACCATTCATTCCATTTAGTATCCAAAAATCTATCAGTCTCTGTCTTGAGTTTACTCATCTCAGCTCAGAACTGAATGGCCAACTCTTTACTTTGAGGCTATCACCTCTTGGTTTCACAGCATGGATCCATTAAGGGAAATGCAGAAGCCAGACACCCAGTGTGTTAAAGGGAATGCAGAAGTTGGTGCCCTGGTGTTTTAGTGGGAGTGCGGGAACTGGGCTCCCGTGTGTTTTAGTGGGAGCGCGGGAACTGGGCTCCCGTGTGTTTTAGTGGGAGTGCGAGAACTGGGCTCCCATGTGTTAAAGGGAGCACGAGAGCCAGCACCTGGTGAACCGTTTGCTGAACAATGTGGACCTCTGAGCAATGGGATAGCAGTTTATCAGAGTTTGCTGTGCTGCTTTCATCATGGGTAATAATAGAGATTTATTCAACACTGACAACCAAGTCTTGGGTTTGCTGGACATGCTGTTGGACAACTCCCAGACATACTGATCAGCTAGATATTTTGACAGTCTGTGTCCTGCAGGCTGGAACTGTTTGTGTGGAGAATCATGGGGCTTCTGGGCTAATGTAGAATAATTTAACCGAGATAGCATCACTTCCCAACTGCATTAGCCAAGCGGAGTTGATCAACAGCCATGGTCCAGACTGGACCAATGAACTTGTGTTTGTATAGTACCTGATCATACTTTCAGTATTTCCTAAAACTGTCTTTCTTTCAATTAGTTTGCTTTTGAAATGCTGCATTTGTTGGGTAGGGAGACATGATTGGCAATCTTCCCATTTAAGTTGCTAATGTTTTGTTTTTCTTCTGGATATCCTTCTCCAGTCCAGGCTGGGGGAGAGCTGCATCTTCCCATAATATAGGCAGTGACCCTACTTGTCCAATACCCAGACAATTTGTTGAGAGTAGCAATTGAACAGAATCTCCTTATTATTTTATGTTGACTGCTGATTATATTTTGTGTTCTTGTCATCGTCCTTGACTTTGGAAAATGATAAAATGAGCCATTCAATAGAGCCTGACTTGGACTATTAGCTGGAAAGCATTAAACATTAAATGGATAAGTGGGTAGAAGCAACGATGCGCTAAATTTACAACCGTGATATGCTTAACTGTCCAGAAGATGGAAAAATAATAGTTGTGTTTTCTGTCTTTAAATTGCTGCATAAACTCGTCCAGGCACACAGCCCCTGAATATTATTCTCTATATTGCTCTTTAGCCACTTGCAGCATCTGTCTTTGGCTTGCCTCCCTTATTCTGACAGGTTCACACTTACAATTCAGTTTGAACATGATGAATTAAGAAATATTTTTCAAAAGTAGGATGATTTCAAAACTAATCTTAAATTCAAATCATAAATATAAAGAATCAATCCTACAGGATGTGTTTTGCTCCTCATCTGGGCATGAGGGTGAATTTATCTTTGAGGCTTCTCCTGATCTCTCTTTGCAGTGGAATGTCAGCAAAAGCTGCTGTTCGTGTCGATTCTCTTGGTTGGCCGGCTGCTGATCTTCTGCTGAAGTTGTGTTCGAAGGTTAGGAAGGATCCTGTGCAAAGTACTGACTCTTGAGTCTTCTGTGCCAAAACAACTTGGTCTGTATTCTATGCCGGAATCTGTTTCCTACCCCATGAGTAGCTTGTCATTAGAAAGCAAGTTAATACCAATCCTCGACAAAATGCTTCATTAATTTCACAAAGCAGATGTGTTTTTGGTGCCATTGGTTGAGGGAGGAAGAGTGACCTTTCTGTGTCTTTCTAAGTACAACTGATCTTATGTAAATCATCAGAAGAAGGACAGATTATTTAACACCGTAACTGAAAGACAACACTCAGCACTGCACTGAAGTGTCAGGACAATATTATATACTGTACATGCATGAGTCCTGGAATAGAGATTGAACCTGCAACCTTTGGATTCAGAGGCAATTATGGGCTATCCCAGCAAAAGAAAGGAAATGTATAAAAGAACCGAATTGCAGCAAAATGTAATTACAGCCCTTGGAAAAAATTGTGAACAACTGTGGAGTAATAATCTCTGTGAGGAGCCTACTTAAGCAGATCAGGCACTGGGATTATGTGAAATGAGCTGAGTGCCAGAGGAAGAGTCCCTTAAAACATTTAACATTCACCTACCCTTCATTTAAATAATCCTTGAACCTCTACTCAGCTTTATGTGTGCCCTGTGGTGCAACCTCTCCTATAACCTTTAGACTCTTCTTAAGATATGGCTGTGCTTTGCCTGTGGTGCACTTGCCTCTTGCCTCGCGATCATTTTTCCCTTCATTGTTAAAATGCACACTGAACAGTTGTGTCTATCTGATTCCATCATAACGTCCAAGGCAATTAATTATCTCCCTCTCTGCTCATTTCTATTGCTCTTTTTAAGTAACGTTGCTCCTCTGATCATATTGAATCAGGCTTGAGGAGAAATGTGGTCTGCCCCTGCTCTTATTTTCTTGTGTTCTGATGTAAAGAGGCGGTAAGCTGAGCAGAAACTTCTGACGAAACTGAGTTTGTGAATAGTGTGTCTCTGCTGTTTGTGACCTTGTAATAGCATCACCAGCCCCTGGTCACGTAGCTTCATGTCACAGGAGCAAAAACAAACAATATGTGGAGCTGAATAATGTGATAGATTGGGAACGATGACAAAAAGCTTGATCAGGGTTGTAGGTTTTAAGGAGTGCCACAGGGAGGTGGAGTGATAGGGAGCTGTAGGAATGATATTCCAGAGGTTATTGGACTTTGGCTATTGAGGACAACATCACCAAGGATGGAGCAACTGAAGCAGGGACAGGCAAGGAAGCCCCTTAAGTGGTGTGAATATGGGATTGGGGTGTCACCCCAGGGAGCTACACGAGTGGCATCAGTGCTGTGGGTTTTTACAAAAAAAGTAACACTAATGATTGATCCATACACGAATGTAAAGTTTTGCACTGTTTTATTGTTGTATATAGTTTGTTTATGATGAATAAAGTTTATCTTGGAATAAAAAAAAACTGAAGACAAGGTGTATATGTGTGTTTGAGGGGCGTGGGGCTGAAGGAGATTAAAATAATTGGTTCACTGGTTTTCAAATAATAAGTGGTTCACTGGTTTTCAGGTATTGGGGCACTGGAACTAGTACAGGGGAAACAGGGAGTCATTTCATAAGTACGGGCTTCATCTGAATTGACGTGGAGTCAAATAACTGGCAAGCAAAATAACCAGGGCTATCGATAAGGGCCACGGTGGTATTTGAACAGAAGGATGAAAGTTTGAATATTGGGGTCTTGCTTAACCAGGAAACAATGTTGGACAAACTGAGGCAGGGGTGGAGCAGAACATTGCTACTGGAGGTGGCAGTGCGCTGCCTTTGCGAGGCAAGGTCCAAAGCTTTGCCTCAGTTCATCTGCTACTAGAACTCTCGTCCATGCTTCTATTACATCTAGACTCTCAGTTCAACAAGCTGCTGGCTGGCCTCCCTGGTTCCTGTTTCTATAAATGTAGTGTCATCCAAACCTATGCTGCGCGTGTCTGATCTTGCACCGTCTGCATCCCACCCTCCTGCAGCCAGCATTGTCTCCTGGTTAAGCAACACCCCAATATTCAAATTTTCATTCTTCTGTTCAAATCCCACCCTGGCTTTACCTATTATTATTTTAATCTCCTTCAGCCCTTATCGATAGCCCTGGTTGTCAGTTATTTGACTCCACCCCAATTCAGATTAAGCCTGTACTTATGAAATGACTCCCTCTTTTCCCCTGTACGAGTTCCAGTGCCCGAATAATTGCAAACCAGTGAACCACTTATTCAGCTCTCTCATACCATCCTTGTGTTAGGCGGTTCAGGTGATGATCCAGTTTATTGATGATACTGCTGAGGGAGATAATCATTGAAGAGACTGAAACGAAATGAGTGTGGGGTGGAGTTGATGGGGCTGTGAAAGGAAAAATGAAATTTGTGTGGAATTGGCACAGATGGCTGCTTGATGGTCAGTATGGACATGGTATGACTGCCCAGGAAGGCAGTGGAAAAGGGTCAGAAAGGATGTTTGATCTATAATTTAGATGACTAATCTAATAGTGGGGGAAGCAGAAAAGGTAGCTGACTGAATGTTAACTAATGATAACCAAGAGCTCATCATAGTTATTAGAGATCAGGTGAAAGAGACAAAGGAAGAATGTTTAAGAAGATTGTTTGCATTAAAGAAAAGAAGCCAAGATTGCTTTTGCATTCTAGGATTACAGTGGAATGGAACGCAAAGTGACTTATCCTACAGAATGGGCAGCACAGTGGCGCAGCTAGTAGAGTCCCTGCCTCACAGTGCCAGAGACCTGGGTTCATTACTGACCTCATGCTGTCTGTGTGGAGTTTGCACGCTCTCCCTATGACTGCATAGGTTGCCCCTGGGTGCTCCAGATTCCTCCCATGTCTCAAATATGTGCAGGTTAATGTTAATTGGCTACTGTGAATTGCCGCTAGAGTGTAGGTGCAATCAGGGGAAAATTGACGAGAATGTGGGGAGAATTCAAAATAAAGGGGGATCAATATTGGCTTAGTGTCAATGGATGGTTGATGGTCAGCATTGTTTCAGTGGGCAAAAGGGTCTGTTTCTGTGCTGTATCTCTCTATGACTCTAATGTAGACACATCAAAGTGCATCAGATTGTGACTGCGAAGAGGTGTTGTTCTTCTGGAGAAAGCTGATAGCAAAAAGTTTCAGCTGGCTGCATACAGCTAATGTAAAGGTTATACTGCTGATTGTCAAGCAAATTATAACAAAATCTGTGTTATAATAAAGTGCCTGGTAACTTTAAAGCACTGAAGAATTTTAATGTATTTATTTTCAAAAACATTGTATTGCAACTATGAAACCAAAGAGAGATTTGAAGTTTTCTCTAAGTCGGTGTTAAGCCATTCATAATATCTTTTGTTCCCCACTGAGTAAATCTTTTATAAGATTGCGAGTTAGGAAGTTATTCTTGTCATCCATCTGCTATCCAACTATGTCTAAGAAAAATTGAATGCAAGTTTGTCTCGACTACCTTCAATGCAGAATTATTGAGGAAGAATAGATGGAAAAGTTCTGAAATTTGTCCGTTCAACAGGAATAATTTTTTTTTGGAGATGGAATGGATTGCCATTTTGTATTCCAGTAATGATGTGCAGTCTCTTGTCGTCTCTGTTTTATCCACTAGATGTAGCTCATGAGCTGTGGAAATCCACTAACAGCTTTGTGGGTTAAAATTTACATTCGTTAATAAATGCTGGCTTTTAGATTATATTTGTAAGTGACGTCAACAGAAAGGTGAGATTTGTACTGTTAAGAACTGTTATGCATCCAGTTTTTGTGTGACAAAACACTACAGTTTTTCAAGATTCTCACAATTTTGTAGACTCAAACAATAACCGTTTTCCTTTCCATAATTAACAACTATAATTAAAAATGAATTTTCAGAAAGCACAAATTTCAAAGCTGCACAGTCACTTACTTTTGTTAGCAGGCTGTTAAGTCCAGAGAGAAAACAACAATTCTGCAGTCTTTCTGGTGGACTGATGGCAGGGTGGGAGTGGGATTGCATGTGGAGGTGGGCTGTGGGTATAGAAGTTATGATATATTTTGGTCCAATTTTTATGTTTAAGTAATGCCTTTATTCAGCACCAGCTGATCATTTACCAGCAGTGAAACAGAGAATTTGCTTTGCATTGAGCTACTGCCAAAAATTTGAAGGTATTGTATGTCTGATGATTTCCACAGAGACTTGGCCTAATCCAATTAAGTGACACATATGTGAATTTTATTTTGGAGGGGGGTGTGCATTTCAGGTATTGTCAAAGTTAACTTTGTTAAAGCTTTAATCTTCAGAAAGAAATGAGAACATTTCATAGGTTACATTGTTGTTAATAAGATTAATTTAGATGCTCAAAAATATGAAAGGAATGTTGTTTAAGCTACAGTGTATCAACTTTTTTTGACAATTATAACATTTGTTGAAGGATTCGGTGGAATTCTTACTCTTCTGAAATAGTTCTTAGGAATGAAGATGACTTGTTTCCTCATCAGTTCAGTGGCATTGACTGGATGCTGCAAAATTCCATAGGGTTTGACAGATTCTGCCAGAGGTGGGCCCGGGGGTGCCTGCGTGATGGCCGGGTGGATGGTAGGGGTTTCCCTGGGCTTCCATGTGCTTTGGATGCAGAGACTGGAGATGCTCTGTGTCTTGCAGGATGCTGCTTCTCCATTTTGGGCTAATGATTCCCACAGGGCAGTGAGAATATAATATCCTTTTTTTTCCAAGGAGGCTTTGAGAACCCTTGAAGCATTTTCTCCCTCTTTGTAATCTTTCACCATGCCAGAATAGAGTGTCTGTTTCAGGACTCTGATGTCAGGTGTGTGGAAAAATTAGTGGAGGAGGCTCAGCGTAAGTAGACCATCAATGATGGCCTGGAAGAGGACCCTGACACTGGTTTGCTTCTCAGACTGCTAGATATGGATGATTTTGTGAAATGTGTGTTTGTGGCAGCAGTCCAGTGCTTTAAGGTGCCTGCTATAAGTTTGTACAGGAGGGGAGGCATCACTGCTACCTGGTAGACTGAGACTGGTGCCATGTTTACAGTCTTGATGTTTGAACACCCTCACCCACAGATAGCCAAAGGGCCAGTGCACCGGAGGTGGTGGTGCATTTTGTCATCAGTGTCTGCCTTTGATGAGCGATGGCTCCTGGAGTACTGAAAATTGTCCATGTTTTCCAAGATCTTATTTTGTGGACCTTCAATGCTGGGGAACAGTTTTCTAGTCAGGGCAGTTTGGTAGATAACCTTTGTTTTGCAGTTACTTAGTTTGAGTCCTGTTTTCTCATGCATTTCAGAGAATGGTCAGTGGCTTGGAGCTTGGTTGCACGCAACGTTTATGTACGGATAGTGTATGATAGCTGCAAGACTGAGGTTAGAATGACCTTGGTTCCGGAGGAAGGTGATGTGAGTTGAACGGGTTTCCATAAGAAGAACTGCTTCTGAATCTGTGATCTTAATTTAGAAAATACTTAACAATGCAACACAGTTTTCAGCAAGCACCTTAATAATAGCAAAAGACTGTCATTCATTTGCTCAAGTTGCATAACAAAGAGCTGTGCTGAGAGTAAAGCGATGACTTCGCTATAACTTTTGTATCAATGGCAAGCAGTCTGTCGTAACAGTAACATATTAGCAGTATAATACTGTATTTAGATAGCTGGTGTGGTTTAGTGGGCTAAGGTGAGAATTATTAGCATGCCTTTGGGAGGAAGTTGAATACTACTTGTGCTTGACATTGACTGCAGTAATCCAGTCTGCCACAAGCTGTCATTTAACACCTGTTCATTGGAATCCTCATTCACCTTCTAAATGTATTTTCTCAAAAAGAGTGCAGGTGTAAAGAATTAGAGCCAAAATTGTTTATAAAGATAGAAAACTAATCATATTTTATTTTTATAACTTTAGCCTTAAAGAGACAGATGAGAACCTTAAACATGGTTGAGGGTCTTTTCATCTCATTTTCTCATGGAATTTACGTTTTGAGCAAGAAACACCATACTAACACCGGATGCATCTTTGCTCATGCATGTCCATGCTGGGTTTTGACTTTGTCATGAGTTTGAAAAGGATTATCTAGTACATATAGTCAAGTTGATGTTTTATTTAAAGTATAGGTCATCTCTGCTAAATAGTGGAAAGTTATTTCAGACCAACTCGTTAAATGTTTATGTTAATGTTTAAAGGGGTAATTTCACAACTCAAGTCGTTTGCTGGGACAACATTGTGAGATGCCAGCATCCCCGAATTCCAACTGTTATTGCTGTCCTTAGAAATGAATGGTTTTCCACTTAAAACATCTTTCTTTGTTTCCACTAGAGTTCCCTCAACTATATAACAGTGATTCTAACAGAAAATATTTTATGGCAAAGCAACAAATCAAGTATTGATTTAAAAAAAAGTTTTTCTATTTCAATGTCCTTATTGCATAAAGCCAAGGATTGACTGGTAGAATTTAGTCACACTGATTTAATTTTTTCAATGTTTTATTACAGAAATTGTGTATTCCAGAAACGATGGGCTAAGTTTGATGGAGAGAATTTGTCATACTACAACAATGAGAAGGTATGTTGAAGACTTGCAAAGTAACCTTATAGTTACGTTAACACATTACATTTCAGTTGTTTATAATATTGAAAACGTTTAGGTTTCAGATGGTCTGTATACAAGGATGTGGTTGGTTGGCAATAAAATACAAGTCAATCCATTTTTAACAACCTTAATCGTTCTAATTTTAAACTGTTTAGTTGATGGTTTGCTCTTTCTTTCCCTTGCAATGCCGCTGAGGTTGGGACCTCAGTGGAGTGTGAGAGGTTAGGGGGCATGCAATGGAATTCAGTTCCATTCTCTCATAGGCACGCATTAGCAATTACTCAAATTTTGTTTAAATGGGATCATAATCAGTAGAGCAAAACTGATGGTGATTATCAGAAGCTTTGGATCCATAAACCGCCTGAAATCTCATTGCTGTCTCTTTTATTTATAGTTGCAAAGTGTGCCAAATATGTTGATGATTACCAACCAGTTTTAAGTTGTTTTACGTTGCTGGTTGATTTTTAAGGTATCGTTGGAGAGTAATACATAAAGCTTCTTATGTAGCAATAGTCAATTTTGGATTTTGTGTGTGTGTGTATATACACAAGTGTTTAAGTGTGAAATAGAAAATGCTTAAAAATAGAACTGCTTAAATTGTTTTTTCACAGTTTTGTTTCTGTTGTAAGGCTCAGTAACTCAAATTATTAAAAGACAAGGAACAATTCAATATGCAGGTTTGCGTCTCCGTTATTTTTGAGAAGGCATTTGTCCCACTGGAGAAATTCAAGGCAATTAAAACTAAAATTGAATTTAATTCCTTCAGAAGCATTTGATTTTTTTTCCAGCTGGTGATATTTGTAGGACTCCACAACATGGTGCAGCTTTCTTGAGAGCAAAGCTGCTTTAGAGTTCCGGGTTCAATGCACATGGAAAATGAAAAAGGTACCTCAGTTCTTGGATGATAAAGGGTTAGAGGGAGGGGGTATAAGAGAAGGGCAAGGTAAAAAGAGTGGAAAAGAAGGGCTGTAAGCAAGAAATAATTTTGTATGCATCTTGAAGATCTGATTGAAAGAATGTCATGATTGAAACAGTAGTAGGTAGAGAGCACCCAACAGGCCTAGGAGCTGTGGGCTGGAATAAACAGTTGAACAAACGTGACAAAGTGGGCCTCGCTGGAGGCTTAGAATAAGTTGAAGAAAACCATATCAAAAATTACATCACCTTGTTGTGACTTGTCGATCTGAAGTAGTCTGCTGCCTCCTTTTAGCGTGGGCTTGTCCACATGCTGGATCACTGCCTGAATTTTGGAGATGAGATGTCTTTTTCTTTCCCAAAAGAGTGGTGGAGGTGGGGAAGGTTAAATATTAATGTCTGCACCCCTTACCAAATGCTGCAATTTTTGGTAACTCACTGTTTCTTTCTGTCTGTATCAGTAATGACCATTTCTGCCTGTCGTCATTTGGCTCAGACTCTCTTGCTGTATTTGTATGGTCTGGCCTGCCGTCATGTCTCACAGCCTCTCTCTTAACAACACATTACAGTATTACTGTACAATATGTACAGTTTTATGTGCTTATAACTGTCTCCTTTATCCTGTTTGGATTTGCTATAGGGTTTCTATCCAACTCACTCCCGCCTTCTCTGCTACTGAAAACTAGTTTTCTCTCTTGCCCACTTCTCTCAGGAGGTCCTGGTCCTGAAACTGTTTCTGTTCCCATAGATGCTGTCTGTTCCGCTGAATGTTTCCAGCACTTCCTGTTTTAATTTCAGATCTTGCTCCTTTAACGGTACTGGACACTGATCTCTCTTTTAAAACTTCACCTTCCACACACTATGCATTTATTATTCTTTGATCCCTTGCCACACTACATTCTTGGCCATTTCATTCCTGTCATTAATCTCTATGCTTTGTCAGACACACTGGCTTCCAGTCTGATGTCTTGGATTTAAAATTCACATTTTTTTTCCTCACGGCTTCTTTGTAATCTTCTCCAGTTCCACAGTCCTTCAGGATATCTGTTCTCTTCCAATCTGGCCTCTTGTGCATTTGTGATTTTAATGCTCAACCTTCGGTGACAGTGGCTTCAGCTGCCTTGGCCTAAATTCTGAATTGGCTTTCCTAAAGTTGACTGCTTCTCCCTTTCTTTAAGGAGCTCTTTGGACTTACTATTAGGGCCAAGCTTCTGGTCATTTGTCCTGATAAGTCATGGAGTCGTACATAAAAACTAGCCCATTATGTCCATGCTGACCATCTAGTACCCATCTATACTAATCCCATTTGTTAGCCTTCTAAGACCTGGCAATTCAAGTCCTCTGGATATTTATTAAATGTTTGAAAGTCTGCCTCCACCATCCTCTCAGGCAGTGCATTCCTGCTGCTGGGTGAAAAATTTCCACCTCCAGTTCCCTCTAAATCTCTCTTAGTGATCCTAAGGCCAACATTTTGGCTCCATTCTCATTTAAATTTGATATCTTGTCTCAAGCTTCATTTTCCAACAAACTTGTTTGGGGATCCAATCACTGGGATTCCACCTGCACTTAAATATCAGCCCATAGTGAACCACATTCACATGAAACATGGGAAGTATGTGTGCTTCTTGAAGAATTGGGTATCAGAATTAGAATCAGGTTTATTATCACTGACATATGTTGTGAAATTTGTTGTTTTGCAGCATAAAGACACAAAAATTACTATAAGTTACAAAAATAAATAGAGGAATAATGAGGTAGTGTTCATGGACCGTTCAGAAATCTGATGGCGGAGGGGAAGAAGCTGTTCCTGAAATGTTAAGTGTGGGTCTTCAGGCTCCTGTACCTCCTCTCTGATAGTAGTACTGTGAAGAGGTCATGTCCTGGGTGGTGAGGGTCCTTAATGATGGATGCTGCCTTTTTCAGGCACCGCCTCTTGAAGATGTCCTCAATGGCAGGGAGGGTTGTGCCCGTGGTGGAGTTGGCTAAGTCTACAACTCTCTGCAGCCTCTCAATCCTGCATATTGGAGCCTTCATACCAGGCAGAGATGCAGCCAGTTAGAATGCTGTCCATCGTACATCTGTAGAAATTTGTAAGGGTCTTTGCTGACATCCCAAATCTCCTCAAACTCCTCATGAAGTAGAGCCACTGGCGTGCCTTCTTTGTGATTGCATCAATGTGTTGGGCCCAAGATAGATCCCCTGACATGTTGATGCCCAGGAACTTGAAGCTGCTCACCAGGAATCTCCATCCTGTGCTCACCGTCTTCCAACTCCCATAAGCACATATGATTGGTTCACCTTGGACAAAGCTGTTTATGACAGCTTTCCTGCTCACTCGCCCTCCACATCCCTTTGTCCATCGCTAACATTTTCCTTTGTCTTAAATAACACTGTTCGGAAGGTTTGATCATGCTTGGATCACAGCTAGAGATTAGAAAGCCTCGTGATTTTGTTTTTGAGTTTTGCACTGACCGCATAAGAATTCTCACCTCCCTCACTAATGCCTTCACTCAGTCTCAATTTTCTTCTCTCTGGTATATCACTCACCAAAATAGTAGCACCTCTGTCTCATGAAAGCTTTACCTCAGCCTTCAAACTCGACCACAGACCAGACAATGTGTGCTCAGTCGTCTCCCGTGTTTAAAATTTACAACTGTTGACTGTGAACCATGGCCTCGAAACCTTAACTCTTCAATGCTAGGCCTTGAGCTGCATTGGCTCCTTGCCTGTCTACTTAAATCCTCTCATGGTGCTGCAAGGTCATTTCAGGGGTTGGAACTGCCCCAAATTTAATCTTGTGTTTGGAGTTTCTCCTTTAAAGTGTCTTGAGGGCATCTTACTACATGGCCAGAAATGCAATATAAATGTGTGATGTTAGAGTAGTGAAGTGTGGTTAAATTGTCCTCTGAAGCAGGATTTGAACTGAGTGGTGAAATGAATGCCCATTTCCTGTATGCTTCTGAAGAGGAAACTAATGTTGTACCTAATCATAGCTTGGCTGAAGTTAATTGTGGTTCTTTAAAAGGACATCATGCACATGCCATAGTGTCTTCCTGTCAATGATAACTTGAAAAAAACAGTATTTTATGTTCAGAGAATCTTTTTTGCAAAACTATTTTTTTCAGTTTAATTCAGTACAGAAATTGCACTGATAAATCGTCAACCATTTTGGTGAAGGCAAAACTTAATGGTGGTAGACATAGAAGAGTAAAGAGAAGTTGCTGGTTTCCAGAACGTGTTAGTTAATTAGTGTTTGGAATTTGCATGAATCGCAACAGTGTTAAGGATTCTGCCTGGATCTATTCATCCTACCCCTGCTCACCCCTTGCACCTATGTACTAACCAATAAATGAGTCTGATGGTTTAGCATCCACTGGATCCAGGTGTTAATTCAATATATTGGTCACTCCTCATACAAGATGCCTGGTTTTAGTGCTAGATTTTCTTTTCATTGTGTTCACCTTGTATTCCTGTGTCCTTGACTGGTCAGTTACTTTTATGCATGCCATGGCAAGATCTTCCAGGTAATCTATGTAGTTTATTTTCTTCATAATTCAAACTTCTGGCATTTGGGATTAGTTCTTGGGGCTTGTTTCTGAACTGCATTTGGCTCTTGCATATCTTTCTGCAGTCTATGTGATGTGAACTTAACACATTGTGTGATCTAACAATTGCATTCTATGGTTTGGTTTTGACTTCCAATGACTGTTTTGCACATTCATTGTACTGGCAGGTGCAACTTGCCCTTAGTAACGCAGGAACATGACTAGAATTAAGATTGAACATTGTGTTGGGGATGACTTGGTTCCACTCCAGTTCTGAGGAGTAGAAACAAGCCATCCTGTGTGTGAGTTCTTTTAATGTGCGATAACCGTTGCACACCGGCAACCACATGGTCTTGACAGAGTGAAGGCTTGGTTCAATAGCAAGGAGATCCAAGGTGATTGGAGAGCAGGGCCTGCTGCACAAACACAGTATGTATGTTGCATGGGGGCACCCACGGACAGGAGATTACATGATCTTGCCCATGTCCTCACTCGATCCTGCTACCCTACTTCATTTTTCCCCTTCTCATCTCCCTACCTGTGTCACCTATCCCCGTTCCCCCTTCCGTAGTCTCCCACCCTCCCTTGGTTCCCCCTCCTCTCATCTTTCTGCCTCTCCCCTCTTCTTTTCCATCTCTATTCTGCCAGCCCCCTACCCTCACTCTTCAATTGCTGGCCACTCGTTCCCTCTGAGTGAGGCCACCCACTGCTGCCTGCCCTCTTCAGGGCTTTTCCCCCGATCGTAGGTCCCCCCCCCCCCCCCACCCCAGCCCCAGCAGCCATGCCGTCTGAAAGCTGCAGCCAAACCCAGAACAATGGTTTTCCTTCCTGAAAACTGCAGGAACCTCTTCAGCCTCCTGCTCAGTGCTGTCGAACGTTGGCAGGTCGCGGTGGCCGAGTACTCTGTGGGTGGGTTGGGGGTCCTGGAGCATGATTTCCAGGTCAAAGGTGCCCATTTTATCTTCTGGGGCAGTGGTAATAATGATTCAATATGCTGCCACCATGTGCAAGGCCTTTGTAATGAATCTAATCAGATGATCTAGCAATAAACAACATGAGCTACACTAGGAATCCTGGACTGTAGAGAAGTGAGTTAAAATCCCATCATGTTAGTTTTGGAGGAGCAACCTCCTGCTTGGCAGCCCTTTCTTTAGCTCTTTGCTCTGCCACTGCCTGTCTGACTGGTCCTGTGATGACACCCCAATATGCATCTGTTTTGATTATTTTCTTTCAAATAATCGAAATGAATACATTTCTTAAATTTAGGCCAACGAAACTGAGTATAACTTGGAGTATCTTGTGTGTCAAGAACTGAAACGATATGTGGTTGAGTGGAAAGTTGTTCAACTTTTAAATTACCTGCAACTATGTTCAAAATATTTCCCAAACCCTGATCGAACATAGTGGTTCTGGAATTTAAAAGTTTCCTTTCCTCACCACTCCTTCACCCTCTCTTTTTGACGCCTGCTGGTGTGGTGGGCCGAGAGTGTGCTGAATATACTGTTGGATTTGACTGTTTTAATTAGGTTTTCTTTTAAACATGTATAGTGTTTAATACACCTGGCTGTACAAGGAATGGCCGCTTTTTAGCTTAATGGTTCATTGATCAGGTGAATACGTGTTTTCTCACTGGTCAGTTTTGCCACAGGTATCTAATAGGTTTTCTGATTGGGCTATTGTTAGCTGAGGAGTACCTCTTATTTTGGGTATAAAAGGTGTCGTTTTGGTATTGGTTTATTATTGTCACTTGTACAGAGGTACAGTGAAAAGCTTGTCTTACAAACTGATCATACAGGTCAATTCATCACACAGTGCAGTTACATTGAGTTAGTACAGAGTGCATTGACGTAGTACAGGTAAAAACAATAACAGTACAGAGTAAAGTGTCACAGCTACAGAGAAAGTGCAGTGCAATAAGGTGCAAGGTCACAACAAGGTAGATCGTGAGGTCATAGTCCATCTCATTGTACAAAGGAACCATTCAATAGTCTTATCACTATGGGGTAGAAGCTGTCCTTAAGTCTGGTGGTACATGCCCTCAGGCTCCTGTATCTTCTACCTGATGGAAGAGGAGAGAAGAGAGAGTGACCTGGATGGGTGGGGTCTTTGATTATGCTGGCTGCTTCACCAAGACAACGAGAGGTAAAGACAGAATCCAAGGAGGGAAGGCTGGTGTCCGTGATGCGATGGGCTGTATCCACAACTCTCTGCAGCTTCTTGCAGTCCTGGGCAGAGCAGTTGCTGTACCAAGCCGTGATACTTCCATATGGGATGCTTTCTATGGTGCATCAGTAAAAGTTGGTGAGAGTCGAAGGGGACAAACCGAATTTCTTTAGCCTCCTGAGGAATTAGAGGCACTGGTGAGCTTTCTTGGCCATGGCATCTACGTGATTTGACCAGGACAGGCTGTTGGTGATGTTCACTCCCAGGAACTTGAAGCTCTCAACCCTCTTGACCTCAGCACCATTGATGTAGACATTGATGTTTTTTGTTAATCACTCTCTTGCTCTCATCCCTCCACGCCCCGGCCCTAGCTCATTTTTAGTTCCTTTGTCTCAGTTCATCTCCTAGTAGTAAAGCTAGTGCCATGTGCTCTGTGACTGTTTCTTTGTTTTAAACTTATCCAATAAAACTTTGAAGCACCAAGTTGTTTCAACTCATTCTTGGACTCCTGAAAGAACCTGCAGATTCGAAAATAACCGGATTCGACAATACTTAAAGTGTTTAAACTCATGCCACGAATGCTTTCCATTATTGGCCACCAGGTGTTCCAGTGTGTCATGGGTGGCACATATGGAACTTATCTATGATTCGCCAAAGTCATTGCATATCTTCCAACTGGTTTGACTTCTGGTGGAGTTTGCACATTTTCGCATAGGTTTCCATTGGCTGCTCTGGTCCCAAAGATGTTCTGGTTGATTGGCTAGTTGGCTGCTCTAACATGTAGAGGTGAACAGCTTCCATCTATGTCATAAGATATGAAATATGACAAAATAATCAATGTGTATTTGCTGGTTAGTCATTTCTAGGATTGGATCAGTCATTGTGGATATAGGTGTATGCTGCTGGCATACAGTTCAGCCTAGGTGATGGTGTGAGGCAAAGCCTCTGGCTGTAGCCATGTTTACAGTACTGTTTATTTTTTGGGTTTTTCTATGTTACCTGCAGTCAGGAACAGTATGCCTGATGCAGCCCCAAGAAAATCTCTCCCGAGGACTTTCTGAAGGTCTGACTCGACCTGAAGCTTGCAATACAATCACCCAATCAGTGGCCTATAATTCTGCATTTACATAAACTGTGTTTATTTCCCCGAAGTATTTCGTTATGCCTGCATTCTGTATGAAACACTGCTGGTGATCAGTAAACAGTCTTAGGATCTTGCATTGTACAATGTGCTTGAACTGCCAAATAAATAGTTATCTGAAAGCACAACCTGGCAGTAACAATAGATCTTGTCCTTTGTGTTCTAAACTGCCTGGTATACCTCTCGTCTTTTGCAGGTTCCCTCTTCAGCACTCCCCCAACATTTTCAAAGGCTAACCTAGATCTCAGTTGTTAAGCTGTGTCATTTCATAGAAGGCAAGTGAATGTGCAGAGTAATAATAAAAGCAAATTGCATGTAGTCAATTTTGCTTGTGTTCTTCAAAACACGTGTTTCTTAAACCTATTCTGACCCTTGTTTCCTGTCCCTTTGTGAGCAGGCTGACTTCCTTTTGACTCTCCGAATTCTGGCCGTTACATTTTCATTACCTACATTCTGTGGTTGTTTTAGAATAAACGGTGCTAAAATCAACAATTAAACACAACTTCCTCCAAAAAAAACTTTCTGTAAAGAAACTTCAAAGACTCCAAGTTGTTACAAGTTGCATCTCCCACAAGGGATGTCTCCACTGTATCTCCAGATTTAGATGCGATGAATGACAGAAAATGTATTGAAGAATTGCATTCCAAGTCGTCTTCCCTCTGAGGAGGTGTTTTCATCTTTCATTGATTTTCTTGGACTTCACAGCTGAGATCAGGACCTCCTCTCGGCTGAACTACATTTAAATCTCTTTACCAAGAAGTATTTATCTCAGTCAATCTGAACAATGCATTTCCTTACAATTCCACATGGGCTGTCTTTTCTCATCACGTTTCTATTTTTTATTGAATGTATTCTTTTGGCATTATTTATCAAGTGCTTGCAGAAACCATAATTCTCCCACCTTTGTTAAATTGCAAAGGGTGCTGTGATTCTTTTCACTTTGTTCCATTAGCAGAAAGGGGACATTAAAAAGCTTCCTCTATTTACAGTATATGCCGTGAAAGTGGCTTTTGTTGTTTTGTGTGACCTAGCAGTGGTTTTGTTTTAGCACCAAATCACAATTGCAAAATAAATCGCCTGTGGGGATTAAGTTATGGGGAACAAATGGATCATTTGAATTGGGCTGCCAGTCATGAGGCTCCGACAGTAATGCTGCTTTGCCAATTTTGTTATTGCACCATAATAAATATACTGGCTTTCTCCACTGAGTAGAGTGCAATGATTGATGTGTTCATTTGGACCTAGAGTGACACCAAACATGGCTCACTTCTTGTAGTCTGAGATAAGTGAGGTTGAAAGGTAGTTGTGTTAGCCCATGCATCGTTTGAATCTTACCATCCAATACAGCTGGTGTACAAGTCATTACATTGGCAATCTTCCTTGCCTCAAGATAAAATAGACTGTTTTGTTTGAGGATAGTTTGCAGGACACTAATCGCAACAAATAAATGGAAAGTGATGGGAATTGAATCCAATGGTAGTCTGTCATTAATCCTTGTTTTTATCTTTTTAGATGGATTTGTGGATTTATTTCACAGCAAAAAGGGGAAAAAGAACTCCAGACCTCATTCTTTTAGGGGTCTTTTTATAATGTTATCTCATGAAGTGGTAGAGTGGAGACCAGTTGTACTCTGATTCTTCAATAATGTTAATGGTTAGACATTTGTAAGCTTTTTGTACACTGACAACTTGAAAGGTATCTATTTTTTAAGTGAACAAGTTATGGCTACTCTATATGTTTGTATCATTGGCTGGAAACCAGGTATTTATAGGACATTGATCATGAGGCTCAACACTAAATGTGCCTCAGGTTTGCCTACACTGGTGTAGGGATCATTTCCTGCTATCAGATTGTGGCGATCCAGTTCATGCATCATGTCTGATACTTAACATGCATGACTCTAAGATACGTTATTTGTGATACAGAACTGGAAATTAAAAACGTTGAAGAGAAACTTGCTTTTCCATCCCACATACTCGTACACTAAATTATACTGTGGATTTCAACTTTCATGATGCTCTTGGAATAATATGAAAGGTGAAAATGTAATCCAAATAAAACCAATTTGTGTAGAGAAAAATAAACCTTTATCCTTGCTTGATTTCTCTTTCTTTCCATAATTTGGCACTGCCCAAAAATATTGGCACTCATGATCACTCACTAGGTCAACATTCATCATTGCCATTTCACTTGGCCTGTAATGATTGGCCAATCCTGAAGGTGGGATCAAAGTGCTTCTTGGACATTTTCCCCTCACCCAGATATAAACATTGCCACCTGTTAGCAAGAAATAAAAGCTCCACATCTCAAACATTTCAAGAGTATAACTTAATTGCTTAATTTATTAAAAGTTATTATATGATAGCTTTTTACTTTCAGTTTACTCTCCTTCAAACCACACCCCACCCCATGTGCCACAACTATTACAACCAAGTTATGGTCGTAACTTGGATGCTTGCTTTCTTTTCTGTGCACCGTTGGTGCTGTATCTGCTCAGAAAAAATAAATGGAAGGTAGATTTGCAATTGATTTCAAGGTCTCTAATGTTTCTTTGACTTCTGTTTATCTTTATTCCACTTTCTCATGTTGCATGTTTATCAATTGAAATGCGGAAAATCTATATTCTAAGAGCTGGGTTGCACAGGGCCTGTGTTTGGCCAGGAGGTGGGTGCACCCTGATGCCCATGATTTGGTTCAGCCATTTTGCCAACAAGAAACAACGAACGCAGGTAAAGTAATTTACCAGGTGACAAGGGAAGTGTGTCTCGTGAGCCATTCTGCTCTTTGATGTGATCTTTCTATAGCTTCGTGTACACTGGTATTGGTGCTAGAAGCAGGTCATCTGCCAGACCTCTCAGTTACTGAATGATAGTCAAATAATGTGAAAAGCTGCAGCAATGGTAAACCAAACCTCTTAAATGTCAACAGTATATACTGATGGTCAATGTTGCAATTAGTTTCTAATAATCATAATAAGGCACAGCTATTGAGCTGTAAGCCCTTGAAAAGGAGAAAAACAGACTTCATGATGATATACTTGAGCAGCTAAGCATATGCTGCACATTACTTGCTATTCTATTTCATGACTAATTAAAATTGTGCGTCTTCACCAGGCAGTGACAGAGTAGCCTTGTTCATACATTATTTTAAGTGCCCTAGAATTGGAAAAATGATTATTGAAAATGAAGAGTTGTATCTTTATCTTTTTCTTGTGTGTCTCATGTGGCACTGGACATGGTGCCTTCTCTGGTATTTTGCCTATAAGTGAGTGCAATGATTATGTAACAGGAAATACATTACCCATGAGGGAACAGAAGACCCCAGTGACTGTACATTGGGACCTTGGGGTCAATAGGATAGAGGAAGACTAGGAGGAAAAAAAAGACTGATTCCAGGTGAGCACTCAACCATATACAAGAACATGAACATAGGAGCAGGAGTAGGTCACCAGGCCCCTCGAGCCTGCCCCAAAATTCAACCTGATCTATTCCAGCCTCAACTCCTCTTCTGTGCCAGTTCTCCACAACCCTCTATTCCTCAATCTTTCAAATATTTATTTATCTCCATCTTTAATATATCTAATGATCTGGCCTCCACCACCCTGGGAGGCAGAGAATTCCAGAGATTCATTGCCCCCTAAGAGAAGAAATTTCTACACACCTGAGTTTAAGATAACTAGCCCCTCAATTTGTAGCCATGTTCCCTTGTTTGTGATTCTCCCACTGGCGAAAACATTTCAACATCTACCCTGTCAAGCCCCCTTGTATGTTTGTGAGTACGGTCATTCTTCTGAACTCTAAGGAATACAGACCCTCTCATCTTGAGAATTAGCCTGGATAATCTCCTTTTGGATTGCCTCCAATACTACCATATATTTTTCGAGATAAGAGGACCAAAACAGTGCACAGTATTCCAGGTATGGCCTCACCAACACTCTGTACAGTTGCAACAAAACCTTTCCTTTCTTAAACTCCAACCCCCTTGCAATGCCATTTGCCTTCTTAACTACTTGTTGGACCTGCCTGCTAACTTCTTGTGATTCATTCCCTAGAAAACCCAAATTCCTCTGAATGGCACTCATTTTCAGTCTCTCTTCATTTAGATGATGATCTGCCTTTGATTTCTCTTACTGAAATGCATGCCCTTGCACTTTGATTCCTCTTACTGAAATGCATGACCTCTCGCATTATGCTCCATTTGCCAAGTTTTCGCCCAATCACTCACTCTATTTGTATTCTGTTGCAGAATCACAATGTCCTCATTTCAACATGCCATTCTGTCCATTTTCATATTATCAACAAACTTGGAAGCCTTGCATTTCATTTCCTCCACCAGGCTAGTAATGCAAATAGTAAACAATTGAGGGTCAAGAACTGATCTCTGGGGTACTCGCATAGTTACATCCCTCAAGCCTGAAAAGACCCCTTTTATTCCAGCTCCTTTGTTTTCTATGTGAAGACCAGTTTTCAATCCATGCTAACACGCTAAATGATGATACACTGGAAAACGTTGATGCACAAAGGGATCTGGGTGTTGTTGAACACCAACCCAAAGCAAGTTCAGCAATTGGTTAAGAAAGCAAGGAGTATCTTGGCCATTTTTGCAAGAGATTTTGAGTACAGCTGTAGGGATGTCTTACAACAATTGAAGAAATCCTTGGCGACACTGTGCAGTTTTGCTTTCTTTACCTAAGAATATACTCTACCTAGAATGCAGTAAAGGTTTGGCAGACTAATTCCTGGGATGGAGACACAAGAGACTGCAGATACTGGAATCAGTTCTGATGCAGGGTTTTTGACCTGAAACATTGACAATTCCTTCAGCAGATTGTTTGTTGCACCTGAGTCTTGGGATGATTTGTTTGTCATACAAGGAGAAATTAGGTCAACCAGGTACATATTCACTTGTGGTTGGAAGATTGAGAGGAGATCTCATTGAAATATTAACATTTCTGAGTGGAGCCTGTTTCTCCTGGCTGAGCTGTCTGAAATGAGGGCTTACAGTCTCATCTTAGCCTTAAGATGAGGAGGAATTTCATCACTCAGATGGTGGAGGGTGGTGAACCTGTGTAATCCTCTACCGCAAAGGGCAGTGGCCAAGCCACTGACTCAATTTAAGGGGGAGGAGGATGGACTTCTGGACAACACAGTTTTCAAGGAGCATGGAGAGGGAGTGGGAATGCAGTTTTGAGATAGAGGTTCAGCCATGATTGTATTAGATGGTGGAGCAGACTTGAAGGACCAAATGGCCAACTCCTACTCCTGTTTTCTGTGTTTCTATGAAAGTAGTTGATGACTCATATTATGTGTACTAAATGAGGTGATACCATGGTAATGAAGCATCTCTTTCTGTCTACCACGAACAGATCTTGTGACTGTTGTCGTACATCACAACAGTGAAATTTGACCTATGATATTAATTGATTCACCAGATATGAAATACTTCAATATTTCTATGTATTTAACTGCATTCCGCTGATGAGACTGGAAGCATTTGTTAGCAGCAATGCTATTTGGGTCAGATAGATGATATTACTGCTAATTTTCTTCAGTGCTGTTAGTGCTTTGCAGCTTTAATGAGAAAGAGATAAATACAGAGGAAAGTTCTGATTGTGGAAATCCATTAAAACGATAGGCCTAATTGCATTTTTTCTCATATAAATAGCTACAAAAGATTTTGGTGACTGAGATTCACCAGGGTACAGTAATTGAGGTGAGAAACGAGAGAGAAGCTGCTGGTGGAGTTAACTTATTCCTCAGCACAAGCCTGGAATATAACAAGCAATGACTCTGTCATCCTTGTTGAATGATGTTTTCCCCCCTTTTTGAATAATTCATCTCTTTTGCCAGACAAAATCATTCCCAGGAAATGGGGCGAGTCACTTGGTGATGCTGAGTGATGTCCAGTGTGGCTCCTTTCAAAGCTTCCTATGTACTTAGGACTCTACAAGATGTTTCTTCTCCAAATGTCCCTGTCTTCCTCCCCCCCCCCCCCCCCCCCCCCAACATTTTCATCTTTTTCCTCCTTAGCCCCTGCACTGAACTGTGGAACATTTTTGTTTGCAGAATTTCACTTTAGTTAATGGTGGGACCAACTGTCTAGACTAACAGGAAACACAAACGACTGCAGATGCTGGAATCTGGAGCAAAATACGAAAAGCTGGAGGAACTCAGTAAGTTAGGCAACATCTGTGGAGGGAAATGGACAGTTGACGTTTCTGCTCTAGACATTTCCTCTGGACTGAAAGATAGAGGGGAGGTAGCCAGTATAAAAAGGTGGAGGGAAGGGGTGGAGCAAGAGCTGGCAGGTGATAGGTGGATCCAGGGGAAGGGGGTATTGATAGGCAGATGGGGTGGGGGTACAATGGGAATGGTGGCACCAGAGGCTGGGAGGAGATAGGTGGAAATGACTGGGCTGAAGAGGATACAATCTAATAGGGGAAGAAGGCTGAGCATGGAATAGAGGGAGGGCAGAAGGAAATGGTGAAGGAGGGGTGTCTAGACTAACTGCCCCTTGCTTGCCTGCACTTCTAGTGGATGCAGAGGGGTAGAGGGGCCAAACTGCTCTTCCTGCACCTTGCACCCAACAGGTGTCAAAGGTTTTAGTTTAGTCTGGTTTTAACTGTCTCTCATAGTTGGAGACATTGAAAACTTTTCAAATAAATTTGAATGATATTTTTTAAAAATATTAAAAATATATTTAAATGCACATTGAAAAACTAACAAACTTCTCTGTCTCAAAACTACATTTCCATTCCCCCTCCATAGTCCTTGATGATTTTGTTGTTCAGAAATCTGTCACACTCTTTGTTAAATGTAGTTGGTGAGTTGGCCTCCCCACCTTCTGCGGTAGAGAATTCCACAGGTTCATTGAAGTGAACTGAAAGAAGGAAGGCACTGAGCACTTTTCCATGAGATTGGCGATCTGCTTGGGGTCGAGGTTCATACACAAGCCCTTCCTGGTGCAAAGCTTAGGGATGGATGCAAAATGCTGAGCCGAGCAGCAGGGTGTCAGAGAGCACGGAAACAGGCCCTTTGGCCCACTGAGACTGACTGTGCTGGCCATTCAACCACCCATTTACACTAATCCTACATTCATGCCATTTTTTATTCTCCACACATTCCCATCAACTGCCTACAAATTCTACCATTCATCTATACACTTGGGGCAACAAACAACGGCCAATTAACCTACCAATCTGCATGTCTTGGGGATGTAGGAGGAAACCCATGCAGTCATAGTAAGAATGTGCAAACTCCACACAGACAACACCCAAGGTCAGTATTGAACCTGGTTCACTAGCTGTGAAGCAGCTACTTACTGCATCACTGCACTATGGGCAGACAGATACACAGGTGTACGACCTGCAGTACATTTCGATCTGCTGTCTTGCACCATGTGTCTACAGACATTTGGGCTGGGCTGAGCTGAGGCCTGAATGGCTGATAGCTAGTGGTTCCCTTGGAGCTGCCAGCAATCAACACTATTTGGATCTGTTTCTAAATTGCTGTGGGGTTTGTGGCATGACCCTCTGCAGATTCTAGCTTATTTCTAGGTTTGCTGGAAGGTGTGCATGTTCACTTTCACCTGGTTCAATTTAATGCCTCTTGGTGACATTAGCTCTGAGCTTAAAAATGTACTGTACATCAAACATGGAGATTTCCAAAGAACAATGCACAAAGCATTAGTCCCTTCTGTTGAATCATTGCAGAAGTCTGAAACCACTTTTGTGAGTATTAAATAGAGATTTATCAGATTCCTAATTTTAATAATAAAGCTGATCTGATGAAAGATTTGTCCCATTCAATGTAGTCAGGTTGGAGTTGCATGTGTGCATAATTTGGTTCTGATATACCCAAAAGATAGGGCCATAAAAATCCTGATGTTTGGTTTTACTGATGTGAGAAGTTTGTCTACTGGAGCGACGTTACATAAAATGAAATATCCAGTAAATTCTGGGACACTCAATGGGTCAGGCAGCATCTGTGGAAAGAAAAACAAGTTAACATTTTGGATTGATGCTTTGACCTTGGTACTTACCATTTTTGTTTCAGATTTCAAGTATTTGCAGTTATTTTGACTTTTCAGTTACTTGAAATGACATTGCTGAAGCTAAAGCTGACCGTAAACCCCATGTAGGAAAGAAATGTATTTGGTATCCATAATTACTGTCTGTACAGTGTATTACTTGGCTTTTTTTGCTGCCTGCTGGTGAATTGTTGATGTCCTTCAATAAGCTCATTGACACAATGATGAGATTTGAATATTTAAATAGGTGAGTTTAGAGCCTCTATTGAATGAATCACACAGCATTTTTCCATGGTACTCAGTGGAATATGGTGTTGAGAACTGATCTGCAAACTCGCAGCCCACTTCTGAATGTTGTAATGCAGCTCTCCTGGTGTATGGGAACCATTGGCTGCACTTGAATGGTGTCAGTCAGCATGTAGTGCACAATTGGTGTTACTCCTGCACCTTTCTAAGGTAAATGTATGGCCTCAATGCCTGTGCCTGCATCACTGAAAGCCCCCTTGTCTCCCCTGCACTGTTGTTAAGGAGCCTACCAATGAAAATTTCATTTTACTTAATTTCCACCTTCGTGAAGGTAATATTCTCTTTATTTCTGTGGGCCCTTGGTATAACTTGGTGGACATTGGGGCTATGTCGTGCTCATCCACGTACACCCTGTTATACCATCGACCACTTGGGCAATCTGTTCCAAAGTGGTCCCACTTGATTGAGAGTCAGTTTGGGTCTAGTGTGTTGAAAGCTGCTGCCGTGGTGAGAGATCACAGTAGCTGAGCACGACATGTTTGTGTGCAGTGGTGTATGCAAGGCCTGGGATTACTGCTTCCAATGTAGTGAGGTATTGCTAACCCACAGCATTGATCAAAACTGGCACAGGTACACATCAATGTGAGTGTTTCTGTGTTGAACAATTTCTAGGCCTTTATGTAAAAGTTTGTGTTTCTTTACATGCCATGATTTTAAAATTTGGATGCTTTTAATTGTGTGTTGGGAAAATGGAATACGTTAAGAAAATGAATATATAGGCAATTCTTGGGTTATGTAAGGATTCCATTCTTGAACTCTCCCTGAGCCACTTCCTCTGTAAGTTAGAAACATTTGTTTTCTATAGCCACCCATGTCATTATCGCTCTACATACACTTGCTATAATGCTTTCATTTCATTCACTAATTATTAATAATTAAACTAATAAAACATATACTGCATCCAATCATTAATACCATGAAACATTTTATTAATATTACTGGTTTGAAAAATGCTTTAAAAATGTATGGGAGAATATATAAAGTCAGATTTCTTTAAGTCAGGTTATTCGTAACCTGGGGAGCCCCTGTATTAGAAAATATTTAATTGTCAAATACCTCAAAGCTTACATTGCTTTGTATCAATGCTGCACAGTTCCTGTGGAAGCATGCATTGGAATATATACTGAGCTGGACTGTGCCCAATCTGGCTTGTGCCTCACGACTATCCTTGAGCTATTCCTGTGGTTGCATTTTTGTGGCCCCACAGGTCCAAGCAAATACCAGACCTCTTTCTTACAGCGATCTCACAAGGTAGAGTGTTTTGTGAGCTCCTCCCAGATCTTGGGATCCACATTGCCCCAACTGCAGAACGCCCTGAGGAACTTGTGATTTCTCATGCTGTCAAAGGCCATTGAACTGTTTGTAAAGGTCTCTGATAATCATAGACATTGAAAGATAGTTTGAAAGCATTTAAGTAATTAATAAAAGTAAGAGTAATTTTAAAAACTAAATAATACACAAAGTGATCCAAGTTAAGTCAAACCTTCAGGTCAAATAATAGAAAGTAAACATTTATCCGCACAAAGTGTCTTCAATCCAGGTTGATGACCCTCATTCAAATTACAGATAAGGTATTTATTTATCAGTCACATGTACATTGAAACACACAGTGGAATGTGTCTTTTTGCATTACTGAGAATATGCTGGGGGCAGCCCGCAAGTGTCGCCAAGCTTCTGGCGCCAACATAGCATGCCCACAACTTCCTAACCTGTACGTCTTTGGAATGTGGGAGAAAACCGGAGCACTCAGAGGAAACCCATGCAGACATGGGGAGACCGTACAAACTCCTTACAGTCTGTAAGGAGTTTGTAATAGCATTATGTTGTAATAGCATTATGCTAACCGCTACACTACCGTGCCGCCTGTGTCAGGCCTGGGCATGGCCTGGGTGGTGTATCTGGTCCCCTGGTGCAGCATGAATGAGCACTGTCCTTGGATTCATTACTGAATCCAGCGGTGGAGGGGGAGCTCAGACACACCAACGCCTGATGTCCCACTCCCCCCGCTGCAATGTGCAGTCAACCGCAAAGAGCATCTCGCGGACCATTCTCTACTGAACCTCTGGCAAGAGTCAAGCAAGATTCTGGCTATTAATTAAGCCTCATTTCATGAAATGCCATTATAAAACTAAAGCAGAAACCAAGAAAAGTCAGTTGAAAAAAAATCCACCAGATTTACAGGATCAAGTACTTTGAAAAATGGAAGGAAATCATCTAGAGAATGCTTGCTACGTAGATCGATGCCTCTAAGACTAGATTAGTCATGTAGCCTCAAAAAGTGTTTTGTTTCTTTTAAAGGAAAAGCTGACTATTTGAAAAAGCATTATTTAGTGTACTTAATCTGTGTCAGATGTTGGTGGAGAATATTGTTGAGCCACTTGGGAAGAGGCCTTGTTAGTGTGCAATTTATCTTCTTCAACACAGAATTGGTGCTGAATACTGACATTATTGTGGAGTAGGGAAGTATCCATTTTTGGCAGTCGTACCTTGCCAATTTAAACTTTTCTTTAAAAAGTAAACTCTTTCCTCAGGATAGCAGAAGTTTTTTTTTTAGAATGCTTACAAGCAGTACATCAGAATCTAGGAATGCTTAAGACCAGAAAAGTCCATCTTGCTGGACTTAAGAGTTCAAAAGCAGAAACTGTGGTTCACAATGCATTTTCCTTAGTTGATTTTCTAGCCAATTTCTGATGCCATTAGTCTCAGTCATCTGTAAACATACCAGTCAGGAGTAGAAACAGACCACTAACCCCCTTGTGCCAGTTCCACCATGCAATAAGATCTCAGCTGATCTGATATAACCTCAGCTATGATTATTGTGAGTAGGCAGCAATGCATGCACCCCCTTATTAGGTATCTATCTACCTCTGCTTTAAAATAAAAATAATGACCCTGCTTCTGCTGCCACTTGAGGAAGAGAGTTTCAAAGACTCTCAATCCTCTGAGAGAAAAATAATTTGCCTCATCTCCGTCTTAAATCGATGACCTTTTTATTTGTAAACAATGGCCTCTACAAGGGAACATGCTCTTCATGCCCACCCTGGCAAGACCCCTCAGTTTCCCATATGTCTTAATTATGACCCTACTGCTTTTCTCTACTCCACTTGTATACAAGCCCAACCTGTCCAACCTCTCCTCATAAGATACCCTGTCCATTACAGGTATTAGTCTTGTAAATCTTCACTGAGCTTCTTCCAGTGCATTAACAGTCTACGCAGTACACCAGATGTGATCTTACCAGTGCCCTATATAAACAGAAGCATTATGTCACTACTTTTGTATTCAGTTCCCTTAGCAAAAGAGCATAATATTCCATTACCATTTCTAATTACTTGCTTTACCTGTATAATAACTATTTGCAAATGTTACACTAGGATACCCAGATCCTTTTACATCTTGGAGCTCTGCAATTTCTCTGCATTTGGATAATGCTTTTTAGAGTTTTTTTCTTGCCAAAATGGACAATTTTACATTTTCCCACATTTAACACCATTTGCTTCATCTATGTCCATCACCTAACCTATCTCTATCTTTTGTAGCTTCCTTATATCCTTCAAAATTCTTACTATCCTCCCTATTTTTGTCATTAGCAAATTTATCAACCACACCTTCAGTCCTTCGTCTATTTGTATAAACGATAAAAGTTTGAAGCCCAGCACCAATCCCTGTAAGACACGGCTCATGATATTTCGCCAACCAGAAAAAGAGCTATTTATGCCTTCTTTTTGCCTTCTGTTAGCCAACATTCTATCTTCACCATGTTTCTATTTTCCCCAATAACTTTTGATGCACCACCTTATCAAATGCCTCCTGAAGCTGCCACTGTAAATTCCATCATGCTCTGTTTAAGATGAATATGCCCAGTTTTCAGCTATGTAACTGCTGCTCAAGGACTCCATGTACTCTCATTGCTCATTCTGCTCCTTAGACGATCAGTGGGCAGCCTCAGGTAATTTGCTAAACACTGATTAATGTCTTTGAATGTTGATTCCACGCTTGTTGTAGGAGCCTTTTGTGATATTGGTCTGCCTGGGGTCCAGCTCGCTAACCTTTGACGTGCAGGAAGGAGTCTCCAGCGTACTGTGTGCAGGTATAAAGAATCCTACAGGATAGAAAGAGGTCATTTTGCCCTGTTGTACCATCCCCTCTTTCAGCATAAACCCTACAATTATTTTCCCCTTCAAACGTTTATCCAGTTTTCCTTTTATTGTTGAATCTGTTTCCACTATCCTTTCAGCAGTGCATTCCAAACTGTGGCAAAGGTCACATGTCACCTCATTCCTTTTCCAGTCATCTTAAATCTGTGTCCTTTGATTACTGATCATTCTGCTACTGGAATCAGTTTATGGTTATTTATGTAAGCAGAAAGGTTCATGATTTTATAACCCATCTATAACCCCCTTTAACCATTGCTTCTCTAAGGAGAAAAGCCGTAACTCTCCCAGGCCTGTATATAACCAAAGTCACTCATTTCTAGTACTGTTTTTAATCTCCTTTCTATGCTCAGTAAGACCTTGACGTTCTTTTTGTGGTGTGCTCCATTTGGAGCCTAGATAGCGTTTGTTAAAGGCTTGGTATAACTTCCTTTTGTTCTCTCAAAGTCCCATGAGCATTTTAACCTGTCTTCTCAACTTGTCCTGCTATTCTCAAGGGGGCCCATTGGACTGTCTGTTCCGGCACTTCCTTCATATCGTACCATTTAGTTAATTTAGCCTGATGTATTTTGGATACCTCTGTGTGTTAAGTTATCAATGCCTGAAACCTTGCTCATTGTTTACCTAGTTTCTGAGTTGCACATAAGCTGCAGAGTTTGAACCTGTGCCCTCTATGTCAATTAACATCAGTGATCAGTGACCCAGGTCAAGAATATCGCTGCTTGTAAACCAGCTGTTCACCATTACCCATTGCCATTTGAACAACGGCAAATTTTGGATTTACAATGCTCCAGACTCTGTAGTCTTTAATTTGACTGTTAAATCAACCATTTGATTCCCTGGCAATGCTTTTTGATAGGCTGTATATACCACATCAACTATGTCAGTCCCATCAACCCTCCCTATGACCTGATCAAAGAAGCCGATAAAATTAGCCAAACATGATAACATGATTTACCTTTGAAAAAGTACGCCCTGGCATTAATTTATTTAGTCATACTTTCCCAGAAGTCCAAATATCTCCACCAGTTTCCCACTGTCAGCATTAGGCTGACTGGCAGAGTTACTGGGTTTATCCTTCTCTCTTTGAAGGGTGGGTGTAATACGCTGTGGTCTTCTGGAACCACCTCTGTATCCAAAGCAGATGAGAAGAGTGTTGCCAGAGCTTCAGCAATTTCTATTGCTTCCTTCAGTAATATTTGATGCATCCCTTCAGTATGTGACTTTTCCACTTTTAAAATCTGTTTTTTATGCAGATGCTATCTTTTTAAAATCTATTTTTGTTACTTTTAATATTGCTACAAACTCCTTCTGTACTGATTCATTGGCAACACCTTGAAGGAGCTGATTTTAAAAAGTCCTCATTTGGGACCAAAGTTATGCCTCCTGCCTCCATTAGAATGTTTTTTTTGTCCCTCATCGCCCTACCATACCTTTTGAGTATCTCTTTCCTCGATATATTTATAAAGATTCTTTGGGTTCCGTATGTTTTCTTTCAGCCTCTTATTTTGCATCTCTTCTGTAGTATTTATATTTAGGTTTCCCTACTGGATTAAGAACTTTACAATTTTCATGAGCCTGTTTCTTTGTCTCATTTTAACTTCAGAAGTTTTAATTATCCAAGAAGCTTTAACTTTGGATCAGCTTCTTTTCCCTCATGAGTCTCTAGTCTTGCAGTTGTTCTTTGCATGCTTCAGTACTTCATTATCACAGGGGACCAGCCCTTTTCTGTCTGTGTGGCACCAGGACTTACTTGCAGGAGAGTGGGAATGGCATGAACTGCTGGTGCCCTGCTTCCCAAGCTCTGAACCATGCTCATCATATAAACCACACTCAAGGTTACTTTAGCTCCTGAACATACCACCTGCTTAGCTTTTACCACTGCCACCTACAGCCTCCCTTCGCTCCCCCCCCCCCCACCCCCAGTGCTTCTTCCCTTCATTCACAGCACAAACCTGAATGTCAGAACAACATGTAATTATGTCAAAAATTGCTTTCCATCTGCATCTAATAATTAAGAGGATGAATTCGCTACCACTCTTGCATTAGTCATTAGTCCCTGTCTTTTGTCTCAGTTTTCCTGCAAAGGTTGTTTACTTGGTGGCTACATCTAGGCAGATGGAAGGCTGAGCATCCATTAAAGACTCTTCAGATGGCTTTAGAGTGCAGGCTTGAGTTGCTATGGGTCTTGTGGGTATAACTGCATTGGGTGCTGTGGGCTGGGTTCGCTGACTATATGATGCTAAGTAGGACATTGAGACAATTGGCATGATGTGGCATGATTTCATCCTGAAAGATAACAGGTGCCTCTTCCATTGAGTCAAGGCTATTCTACATAGACTACATTTTCTAGATTGCCATCTGCCATTCCCATGACTCTCCCAGTGCCCGTAATGGCCAATATGATTTCTTCCAGAAGGAGAGAGGGTGTTCAGGTTGGCTTGGCCTCCTGCCTCAAGGGTTGTCAGGTTTTCTCCAGCAGAACTGAACTGTGTTGGTGAAAATCTAGCAAAGTATTTGGCTAATGTGGCTGCCTATAATGGCAAAGCTTTTGCACATCATGCCAAGTAAATGAGGTGTAGTAAAGATGTAATCTGTGCGAATAAGATGGTGGACCTGAAGTTTGGTGCACTTATTTTAGGAGAGTGTGGGGGCAGAGACTCGATGTGCTGGGAGTTCGAAAAGAGAGTAAGAGAGAGGTATTCTGATTTTGACAACTCTGATGAGGTTGTTGTACATTAAACTCTGCACCCATGTTCTGAGAACAAAGCTTCTTTCAATGATCTCCCTTACAATCATTTCCCACTGGCTGCCTGGAAGGTTGTCCGAGTTCTTGGGGAAGCAGAATCTCCTCCTTGTATTCACCAGCTGGAATAAGGGCCTCCAATACAGGATCAGAAAATATGGGATTCTTCTCTGGATTTCTTCCAACAGGTGTATTGAATCTGGGCAAACTCCATGCTACCTGGAGCCATATTGCACGCTCCTTTTAAGAAGCGCTGGTTGACATTCATGGGGACAGATTATTCTGCAGACAGCTCGCTGCCCAGATTGACCACGTGTGGCATCTGCACTTCCTGGATCTATGGAGCACAACAAGCAGAGTTCCTGAATCTGATAGAGTGGGTTCATCAGCTGTCAAATGCCTTTAGGGTGGGACATTTGGGCAGCTAATAGAGTTGCTGCCTCACGGCTCCAGTGATCTAGGTTCAATCCTTACCTCTGGTGCTGTCTGTGTGGACTTTGCAAGTTCTTCCTGTGACCATGTGGATTTACCTTGGGTAGTCCAGTTTCCTTCCACTGTTGGTAGGTTGATTGACTACTGTAAATGTGCAGAGTTTAGGAGGAGGTTGGTGCAATTGTGGAGAGAATAAGTAAAGGGAAAATTATTTGGAACTTGGGATTGCTCTGTGAGTCTGCATCAACTCAATGGGCTGAAGTGACCTCCTCCTACATCATGAAGGAATATGGTAACGGTTCTTAAATGTATCTGTTAGTCCAATAAGTAATTAAAGCATTTACCTAGACTTAGCTTGTTTCTGCAGGACTGGTGACCTCATTCAGATGAATGGGTCACTGTGTAACTGCTCTCCCTGGTGTAAAACTGTGTTGCATGAAAATTATATGTGGATTCTCTCTTCAACATGTCATTGTTGTTCTGCTGGGCTCAGCGGTCTGTCTTGTGATGGTACAGCCAGTTCAATGCACTGGCACTTGACCTTCAGGACATCTTTGGGTTCTGCATTTGACCAAGTATACGGGAAGAGGTCAGTGTCTTCCAGAGGTGTGAGATACTAAGAACCAGCTGGTCTCATGGCAACCAGTAGCTGTGCGTCACTGCTATTTTTAACCCCTTGTTGTCAGAGAATCCTGATTCATGTACTGGTGATGGCAGAACCAGTGCAATCAGTGCAGTTGCAACATCATTGCAACAATATAAATGTATCACATGGGGTCATGTAAAAAAAAATGCATACTTGACACTCCTGCCCCATTTTTAGGTGCCATCGAGTTTCTAGATTAGTTTCTAGATTTCATTTGAACAGTTTAATCAATTTTCCTTGTCTATGTTGGTCCTGGGACCATGGGTGCTCTTCCAATCTTGACAACAACTACATCCTATGATTCATCTCCAAGTAGTACAGGTGGCAACATCCTGTATGACTGATGTCTGATTTTCACAAGGAGCCTTGTTTTTCCCAGCCGCAGTGTATCATTTTGCTCTACTTGTGGCAACAGAAGGAACTCTCGAGAAAAAGACAGCTGTAATTGCACTATTTTTCCAGTAGATGTCTGCAAATACCATGGAATAAACATTTTGTAAGCTTTTCCATGATACTGCACAACCTCATGATGCTGCTTCAGGCTGAATTTCAGTAACTGAAAAGGCATTTGTGAAGTGCTTTCACATTGCTGCTTTAGCAATTTTTTTTGCATCTGATAAAATCTGCTCAATGTATCCAGAGTTGTGAAACAAATGACATTTTGATGGAACATTCTTTGAGCTCAATTAATGGAAATAAATATAAACCAGTTTCCTTTTTTTTGAAAGTACATTGAAAGGGAATGAATGTTCTTGTAAGCCATGCTTTGCTCATTTTAGATGGTAAAATAATGAATAAAACTGATTGGATGGGGTTTGGTGAATTAACTACTTCAGCTATTCAAATGTACTTTCCTGGTGGGTTAAACCTATAGAATTATCGGTGATTGTGGAAGATGCCTTTGAGCTGATCTCTTATCTTGTTGCTGGGATGATGTTCTGTCCACAGTGGCTAATGGAAGGAAAGGAGCAAAATAAAGCACAGATATTGATTTTTATTTTGTTAGTCTTCCAAAGTATATTGAGTAGTCCAGAACTAAATGGTTGACAAAAGCTGAACCATAAAAGACTCTTGCAAATCTGGACAATGGTTTATTCTGGTGGTATTACAGCTTGATATTTTGTCAATGCCTTTAGAGGTTTTTGAACAATGGGAAGCTTTTCACTGATTTACAACCTCTAGTTTAAGACAGCAGTAAGGTCGTCTGTTCTGTGATGTTATTCACTGAAGAATGTAAGTGGCCAGCAACGAGTTCAATCTAGTATGGGACTCTTGCAGCTTCTTGCATTTACGTAGCTGTATTATTTGTGATATAATCAGAACTGGATAAGCTCAAAGTAAAAAAAAACTTTCTTGTTTACTCCAATCTAAAAACAATTAAATCTAGCTGATTGTTAATCTACATTTCAGTTTCATAGTCTTGGTAAAGATTTGTTTTCAATATTGGTCAGGCAGAATTCTTAGTTTCAAATTGCCTCTAGTTGAAAGAGCTTGCCTGCAACCACATTGTAATGCAAGCAGTAAGCTGCTGCTAACTCTGGTACCCTGAGACTTAAAGAGCCACTTGTCACAAGCGTACACACTCTTGTGCTGCCTTGAAATCAGTCTTTTTAATGAATAATTGTTGCTGCATCTCAGGCCTTCCAATGCTATGAGGCTGCATAAATATGTGTTGAAGTGAGATTGAGTGCCATTTTGTTTGTTTGAAGGGCGATGTTTCATTGGATTAGTATCGGTGATGTTCCTATGTATTAAGATGTTTTAATGCAAGATACTTCACGACACAAGGGAAAAATGACATTTAAGAGAAATGCACAATTTGATTTTAATAAAGAATTTTGATGTTAGAAGCGTTTTAAAAAAAATCAAGGTAATTGTTTATCTCTCTCCCAACTGTAGCTAGTAAATTAGGGGGAAAAATCTGTAGTGCATTTCTTTGAAGGAAAAGGATTATAATGTATTGCACCTAATTCAGTTTTAACCAGATAATTAAAATAAAATGTTATGGTTATGCTGATGGGGCTTGGTGGTGGTGAGTTAAGACTGTATTAGTTGGTAAATGAAATATTGATTATGGAAAAAAGCATTTGGAGATAGAAGATTTTATCATATCTCCATTGGGTAGGGAGAAGCTGTTTGAAACGTTAACCTGTATTTTTGCTTTTTGAGGTCAAAAAAATTTTTCCAGCAGTGCTAAAGTTTTAGATTTTTAGCCTTTACATTTTATTTGCAAGACACCTCCAAGGGTTCAGTTTATTGTGTGCATACAAACGAATTTTCAGTAACAATTATGGTAAACATATTCTCTTTAGTGTATGGTAAAAGGATGTTCCCTTCATATATTTTGGGGTAGAAGAGAAGTTGAATTGACCAGGTGGAGTTTCTATTAGCTTTGCTCCCAATTCCAGCATAATTCATTGAACCATTGCAAAAGATTATGTGCATATAGGTTACACCCCAAGTCATTTGCACTTGTGCTTTCCTGAATCTTTTGTCGCTGTGCCTACATAAGCTCTCACTTGTAAAACTGGCCTTGTCAACTGGCATACATAGAAAGCTTCTGCTGATTGCACTGGTTTAGGAATATTCCTTAAATTTCAAATGGCTTTTGAACATAATTTCTGGTTTGTAAATGAAAATTACAAGTCAAGGACAAAAACTTTTCTAAGCATTTCACCAAACTTATAAACTAACCAACCCTGTACAGAAGCAAAATAATGTGCATGCTGAAAATCTGAGATAAACCACTAAATGTTGTAAATACTTGGCAAGTCTGACAGCAATTGTCAGTTAGTTAATTTATCAAAAATGTTTCATTTGTTATTCACACTATAGAAGCTTTCTAATTTGCTAAGTATTTCCAGCACTTTCTGTTTTATAATTTGCATCTCAAAATATATTTTCTTAAAGATTATTTACTCAATTTTCGCCATTGTTATAAAGATATTACATGAAATAGTTACGAGTATACAAGCACTGATTTGTGTTTGTGGAAATGAATGTAGTCTATGTGGACCACTGATGGAGAATGGAAGGTGAGGTGATCCTTTTAATGTTCAGTTAATGCTTAACACATTTTACTGCTGCATTTAAGCCAGCTGTTCAAAACTAACCTTCATGTGATGCTCCATCTCCTCACATTGTAATAGCTCATACAATAATCTGAACAGATCAAAATAAGAACCTAATTATAGGAACAGAAGTATGCCATCCCACCCTTAGAACCATTCATCAAGATCGTGGTTGATCTTTATTAGCTTTTCCTCCATATCCCTTGATTTCCTTAATATCTGGACATCTATCAATCTCCATTTTAAATTAACACAATGACTGAGCTTCCACACTCATCTTGGTTGAGAATTCCAAATACTCACCATGATCCATGAGGAATTTTCTCCTCGTCTCAGTCCAAAATTGCTTATCCCTTATTCTGATATTGTGACCCAAAGTTGTAGACTTCTCAGCCAAGGGAACCATCCTCCTTGCATCCAGTTCTTTATAATTTTGTAACTTCCGTTGATATTTCCTCTCATTCTTCTAATCTCTGGAGAGTGTGGCCCTGATCTACTCAATCCCTCCTCTATGGCAAACCTGCCATTCATAAAACTAGTCAACTGAACCTTAACTACTGTAATTCTATGATTACATCCTTTTTTGCGTAAGGAGGCAAAAGCTATACAATGTACTTGCAGTAGGATTTCCTTGCACTTTTATTCTCCTCCCATAATAAAGACTCAACTATCATTTGCCTTCCTGATCCCTCGTTGCACCTGCATCTTTGCTTTCAATGAATTTGTGTACAAGCAGACCCAATCTCTCACTACTTAAAAAAAAAATTCTCGGCTTTTCTGTTTGGTGCACCAAAGTAGATGACCTCATATTTTTCCACATAATATTCTCCATATATTTCCACATTTACTTACAACATGGAAGGAAGCTGTTCAGCCCATTGAATTTATGCTTGCTCAAAGAGCAATCTCATTAACAGAGAACATAGAACAGTACAGCACTGGACAGGCCATTCGGCCCACAATGTTGTGCCAATTCTTCCATTAATTTTCCCTGTGATCTGTTCTCCCCATGTACCTACCAATTCTACCTCCCCATTGTGCTCAGGGTAATTTCCAGTGGCCAATTATCCTACCATCCCACATGAAACCAGGAAACCCAGGAGGTCACAGGGTAAGCTTGCAAACTCCAGACTGCAATTATAATCCACTTAGTTTGTCTATATCCCCTTGAAGTCACTTGACACTCTCTCTACTCACAATCTCAGCACGTTTAATATCATCAGCAAAGTTAGAAATATGACATTTGGTCAGCTTGGACAAAGTGTTTATATAGATCATAAATAGCTGGGGCCCAAGCAATAATCCTGGCAGTACCCCATTAGACATAGCCTGCTGACTTAAGAACAACCCACTTATTCCCATTCTTTACTTTCCACCAGATAACTGATTCTCAGTCCATGCCCTACATTGTCTCTAATTCTGTGTGCGCTGATCTTGTTGACTGAACTCCTGTGCAGCACCTTATTTAAAAACCTTCTGAAACTCTAAATATGCCACATCCACTGGTTCCCCCTTGGTTATTATACTAGTCACATCTTCAAAGAGCTCCAGCAGGTTAGTCAAATATGATTTTCCTTTCACAAATCTATGATAACTCGTTCCATCCTGTTATTCATTGCAAGGTGTTCTGTTATAACAGCTTCCTTTATAGATTCCAGCGTTTTCTGTACTACTGATGTTAGGGTAAATTGGTTTATTATTGTCACATGTACTGAGGTACAGTGAAAAACTTTGTTTTGCATGCTGTCCGTACAGATCATTTCATCACATTAGTACATTGAGGTAGTACAAGGGAAAATAATAAGAGAATGCAGAAGAAAGTGTTCCAGTTACACAGAAAGTGCAGGCAGACAATAAGGTGCAAAGCCATAAAAAGTTAGATCGCGAGGTCAAGAGTCCATCTTATCGTACTAGGGGACTGTTCAATAGTCTTATAACAGTTCATTCTTTCAATTTTGTAGTGCCATTAAGTACCATCTATCCTTGCATTTTCCTATACTTTCCATATTGACTGTAATGGTTTGTCTTTTTTTATTATTCTTTCTTTAGTGCATTGCTCAATCACCACACCCCTTTGCGAGCTTTCTTCCCTACTCACTGGCACACAGTAACGAGCATAATAGTGATTGGGGTTTAGAGAGAAAACAATACTGTTCTTGTCAGATTCATGAGGTGGGCAAGTCGTTCCATCAAACTGAGAACAAACAAATCTCTTTATGATATGAGAAATGGCAATTTCTTTTTCCATCATTTATCGATGCCATTTTCCTTTTATAATTTGGAGTAATGGAGCTTTGTTTAAACCTGTTTACTATCATTTTTCATTGCATTGTCAAAGTGAGGGTGGTTGGTCAAAAAGCAAAACTAGTCCTCTAGCAATAAATATTTGGAGGTTTTCCTGTAACTTGAACTGTCATAAGACTTGTGGTAAAGGTGTGTTTTAAAGAACAATTGAAGGAATTTGAAATTGGACATATTCCAACTTTCCTGTGAAATTAGTCCAATGCCAATTATATATTTAATGTCAAATATTGTACTTATTGAGTTGTGGCAGCATTTGTATCATAAATCATTGTTCCAAATGTAATATAAAAGAAAGTGTTTAAGATTATCAAAATGATTAATTGAAGTGTTTTATAAATTGATTTGTAATATTCATTGCAAAGGAGAGACTCTGTTTTGTGATTGATGATGGCAGAAAGTGGAGGGTGAAAATATTTTCCCTCTGAAATCGGTGACTGCTTATTTAACCTTTATTGAGATAGCAATATAATTATATTAAAGGTCAGCAAGTAGGATGATGCAGGCGTAGTTTCATAAATTATAATTGGATACAACAAGCCATCTAATCAGTGGTACTTTACAGAGTGGACTTTAAATCAGATTTGAAAATAATAGTCTTAATTAAGTTTTCAAAGGGATAAAAAGAGCTCTGTTTGTAAATCAAATATTGAATAATTGAAATGAAGAAGAATGATCCACAGTTTACTCACCTTGAATTTTACTTTATTAACCTATCTTGATTGTTTGATTTCTGTCAGACCGAGATTGTAGAGGCCGGACTCAAACATTATGTTGATATTAATGGATGCTAGTCAGTGGCTTCAGACATGAAACGTAAATGTTTACTGTGACTTTAGATACAATGGATTGATGTGTTTCTACTTTTCTTTTCCCTCTTTTTTTTCCTCACTATCAAAGGAAATGTATTCAAAGGGAATAATTCCACTCTCTTCAATGAAATCAGTGCATCGAATGGGAGACAACAAATTTGAGATTGTTTCCTTCAACAGAACTTTTACTTTCAGGGTTGAAAAAGAAGGTAAGAAAGCAACATATCCAAAAGTGTTGTTTAGTTAGTTTGGCTTGCCATTGGGAATCCACATAACAAAATGTATGCTCATGTGTATGTTATGCACCTTTCCACTGATCTGTAATAGTCAGGAACTACCCCATCTTGACCCCGTCCTCCCTTTACCTTCCCACCAGTAATACATTTATCCAGTGAACAATTGTTCTACTTTATGTTAGAAACAATTCACTGATGACTTGATTCAATTTAATTTTGTCCTGCATTCCAGTTCATTTCCTGTGATGTTCTTTCACATGGTCCAGTTGAAGTTGGGAATTCTGGAGCATCTTAGTATGGATCTCTAACTTCTAATTGTGTTGAGCAATGTGTCAAATTCCTTATGATGAGCTACAATGCCCAACTCGCTGATGTATCATGCAATGGATCTCTCCCATAAGGAATCCCAGAGTGTACTAGAATTTGAATTGTAGCAAATAAACTTGCATGTTATTCATGTTGTTCAGATTACATTTTGCAGCTTCAAGCACAACCATAAAACTGGCTATGTCTGATAGTGGAGAGAAAGTTTAAATACTTGTATTTGGTATGAAATATATGCCCACATATCTGTATCTTGATATCAGGCCAAGCCAAACTATTCCATGCTACCAAGGTCACCTTGCTTGTTAAGTAGTTGTATTTGCCACATTGCAATGTCACATTTTAGCACAGGATTCATTCCTCCAGTAGTATATCCTGAGTTCTTGACCTTAATTGAACAGTATGCTGCCTAACAATTTTAATTGAATAGTAGCTTTCACACTGCATGTGGCATTTATTCTCTGGGTTTGCCCACATCTATTCACTTTTAAACAAAATGTGAATTTGAACTGAAGTGTCGATTTATTTCCACCCAGTAGATAACTAATTGTTAAAATTAGTGTTTTATTTTGTTTAGCATAAAAATGTTGCTGACAGTGATACTTCAGTGTATTGCACCATGGACTGAGACAATGCAGTGGGAAATAGAGTTCTTGGTGTTGGCTATGATTTATTGTGGGGAACAGATCAAATATCTACCACTTCTTAATATGCATGCCATTAAAATCAATGAGCAATTATCGTGGAAAGCAATTCAGTTTCTCCTTGTGGATTAAGCAAGATTGTTAGTAAATGTGCATGCAGCAAACAGAAGCTTAATTGAAATTAGAGGGGAGTGCCATACTTGAAGATGTGTGCCTTATGTGCAGTCTTAATCTGTTTGATTTGGTTTTGACATTCTTGCTTCTGCAGATTCACATCCACTCAAGGATTTGAGCATGTAATGTAGTCTGCTGAGATGGTGTGGAATGTTAGTGAAAATATTAAATAAGCAAGGCTTTCAAATCCCCTCTCATAATATTCATCGAGTAGGATGATGGCGCAGATCTTGGTCCAAATTTTATTAGAAGAAATAGTGTCTGGATTTTCACTGCCTATTATGTAGTTCCCAGTTCCTTTCAAGATACAAAGGGCATGGATAGCCTCTAGGGTGATACAGTTGGGTACAGTAGCTCAGAGGAAGCACACTTGTGTCTAGAGTCCAGAAACATGGTTTTCAGTTCCAGAGCAGGGTTTGAGCTCATGATCTCATATTCACTGCAGCACTAGGGAATGGGGTAGAGCCAACTTTTACTTGATGCGTCTTATGTCAATGTGATAATAAGGGGCTTCCAAATTAGCTCGATAGCCACCTTCAAACTTTTCTCGATTTCCAAGGAAAGAATATGAAGTGAAGCATCCAGTAGTCCACAAAATGATTTGCACACTCGGGGAAGAGATTTGATAGACCTCTCTCTCAGAAAACGGAAGTGAAGGTTATGATGTGCAATTGACCTGGGTCTGTTGGTGACAATGCAGCAGGCCTATGAAGTTTATACTGCCTGCTAATTTGGTTTCTCTAACCACTGAATGCAAACTTGGTGCCACTGATTGGCTGCACACATCAGGGGTCAACAGTGTAAGTAGCTAATTCTGGAAAAAGCTCGCCTGCACTGGGTTAAAGGGAGATGCGCTTAGGCTGGGGCAAGTACAGGTTGCCACCCCTCCCCCCTTGCTCACCAAATCCCCATCACTCTGCTACACCCCACCCCACTGAAACCAGTTATCTCAGACAGTTGCTTCCTATATCAAGATGCCACAGCCTGCTGCTGACCATCTGCAATCTCCTCTACTGGAAGTCTGCAGCCTTCTGTCAGTCACCAGGTTACCTTTGCATAGGGAAAGTAGGCACTGCCGTCCTTTCTTAATATGACATACAAAGGGGCCATTCAGCTCATCTGGTCCATGCTGGCTCCCAGCAGACTAACACACATCAGACCCATTCCCCACTCCTCATTTTTCTGTAGCCCCACTGTTTCCTCTCACCCAAGCCCATCAACGTCCCTTTTTAATTTTTTGCCACTTACCTATGCTAAATGTTAGCCTGCAGTAGCTGATGAACCTACCAGCACAGTGATGTTTGAGGAAACCAGAACACCCAGGGCCACACAGACATTACTCAAGGTGAGGATTGAACTCTGTTCCCTCGGGCTGTAAGGCAGCAGCTCTCGCTGCTCAGCCACCATGTGGAGTAGTGGCACTCAAAGAATACATAAGGTTGATTAGTTGATTTCCATGCACTTTGAGAAGACTTCAATTATAATTTTGTTTTGCAGTGTTCTTTTTAGAGACTTCTGCTTTGCATTGTGACCAAATAGTCTCTCAATGAGTGAAGAAAGGTAAAGCAAACAGCGAGTGGTGAAGCAGGAGTTCAGGATGTGGTCACAGGCAATGCACAGTCATCGGGTCATAAAGCACAGAAGCAGGCCCTTCTGCCCACTTGAGTCCATGTTGACCATCTAGCACCCATTTACACTAAACATGCATTAATCCCATTCTATTCTCTCGCATTCCCATCAACTGACCCCGGATTCTACTCTTCACCCATACAATAGGGGCAATTTATAGCGGCCAATTAACGTGCCAACCTTCATGTCTTTGGCACGAGAGAGGAAACTGGAGCTTTCAGGGGTGGGGGGGAAGGCAGGGGGAAACCCACACGGTCACAGGGAGAGCATGCAAACTTCAAACATACAAGATCACAAGATCACAAGATAAGGGAGCAGAAGCAGGCCATTCGGCCCATCGAGTCTGCTCCAAGGAAAAGGGAAAAAGAAATGGGGTGGGAAAAAAGAGAGAGAAAAAAAAACTATTCTAATCCAGAGGTTAAGATTGAATCCAGCTAGCTGGAGCTATGAGACAGCTGTTCTACTGGCAACACCACAGTTGGATGGGTTCTTCAAATGCCAGAAGAAATTTACCACAAACCAGCTTGCAAATACTGCATTTCAAACAGCTGATGGTGGGATGGGAGAGAGATTACTGAGTTGGCATTCAGATCTGTAAATTGAGCTTCTGTGTGTGTGTGCGCGCAAGTGGGAGATGTTAGCTTTTGCCTTGAGCTGTAAAATGTCAGTGCTGGAATCAACTCAGTGTTCTGTATTGATTCAGCTCATGACCTGCCTTGTCCACATATTTCCTGTGTATGTTCGCTGCACTCATCCATATGCTGACTTAAGCAACTCTACTGACACATGGATCCTCCATGGATGCCATTATCTGTGGCATGTGCTGTAGTAATCCCAATTACTCCTTCATTTCAATAATGCACCCTTGTCTGTTGTTTCTTATCCAAAAAAAATGGAGAGAGAATGGAGGAGGATTGTATCTGTTCAGCATAAACTATTAAGTATTATTATATTCACTCTTTAAAAAAAACTAAGAAAAATAAAAATGCAAAGGTGTACAAGTCATGGAGGTGAGACATGAGGTTGACTCCACAGTAGAGTAAAACTGGTAACGTATGCTAAAATGTTTATCTATCAGCATTTCAGGAGTACAACTACTTCCACATATTATAATCACAGCATCATTTATGGTTCCTCCAATCATTATCTTCTCTATCATTAACTGTTTTTATCTTTTGTAAGTTTGTAAAGAAAAGTGTGGACTTTAAACACAACATTTGGTTCTTAATTTCCATTCCTGCCTACCCACATTTCTTCTAAAACTCAATGTTTAATGTATTTCTTCTGAAAAGTCAATAAGTATTTTGAATAATATGCCTGGATCAGCCAAAGTGAACTTCTGTGACTTTCTTTGACAGGTGATAGAGATGACTGGATTGACACAATTTTAAATGCATTGAAGTCAGACTCCAGTGTCCTTTCACACCTGAATAGTCATTCCACTGTTATGGCTGACAAGTATGGTTCTCTGGAACTAAGGGGCTACAAAGCCAAAATATATGTTGTATTGAGAGGCAGCAAAGTTTGGCTTTATAAAAGTGAACAGGTAAGTTGAAACAGTTCAACTTATTATAATTTGCAGCATCAATTAAGCATTCAATTCCTTGCACTCAATATGGTTCATTCAATTCAGAAACAAATTGTTCTGTGTGATATTGTGCAGGTTGTTCTCTAGATAAGCGTTTTTGGCGTACCTGATTATTTAGACGTAATCACCCCGGGACCACATGGTTGTGCTTGGATGTGCTTGTTGTCCAATAGTTGATGGGCTATCAAAGAAAATCTCGTTAACGTGGCTCTGGGATATGTTGCGGAGAAAGTCCAAAATGATCAACAATCGTTTGTTCAGTTTGTAGAGAATTTAGCATTGATAGCCAATTAACATGGTATTTTCCGCAATTTGTTGTTTGGCCCTTTCAAGATGTAAATCTCCATAATTTTTTTGAGCCTTAAGGGTTAAGTTAGTTATACTTTTGTATTTTCTCTATTTTTCACTCATTGCTGACTTCCTTACACTCATTGATTCGGTGAAATGAAGAATGAACCACAGTGTCAATGGCTTTTAGCCAGGTGTGGTCCATGTGTGGTTTACAATCTGAAGTCGATACAGTGCCTCAAAAGTTTCTTTCTAAAATAAATTTGTGTTTTTAATTATTTGCTACTCCTTATTCACTGTCATATCATTCAATCTGATTTTCCCATCTATCTTTCCCAATGAACCTTTTGGTCCACTTAATAAGCTTTGGGTAATTTAGAACCTAACAGTGGATCACATTATGATTTTTGTGTGGCATTTTTTTGCCTTAAATAACAGCTTATAGACATGCACACACGTGCACTCTCTCTATTTTTCTCTAGGATCAAGGCATTATTGAAATACCCATACTTACAATTTCCAGATGAGTGCTATTTACAGAATTGCATTTAATTTAACTTTTTTCCTTTGGATTACTATTACAAACAGTAAACACGTGTATATGAAAGTAACAATAATGAACAGGAACCTTTAAAAGGAACAATAAACATGACCAGAATCCTTCTAGCCTCTTGATCATTGTACTGCTATGGCTGTTGTCCTCCTGAAACTTTGTGGTCAAGTGACATTTATTTTTATTAGTTCTGGCTTGTAGAAATGTATTTGGTTTGCAAAAATTGAAAAATGCATATTTTACAATCCTATGCTCATCCGTAAGCTGCTTTAACTCATTTCATGTTGATTCATATAATAAGCTTCAAATGAGGCATCTCGTTTTCAAACTCCAAATTGAAGTTTTATATTAACTCTTTGAAATCTTTGTTTTGGTGACATTTATCTTCATCACTCCTCTTATTAATGGGGATACCTCCTTCCATTTTGTCTATCCTTTTTTAGAGGTATTATATTCTGACAACCAAATTTACTAATGGTTCCAGATCAGACCGATGTTATGTTTGTTTTGTCTCCTTCCTTCCATGTATGAAGCTAAATGGCACCTTGACAGGCAGAAGTACCTTTTTTTTAATCCATACTTTGCTCATTACTAATTTATTTAAAAAAAGAATTTTGGAACAAATGCCTTGCTGCTCTCCTCCCTATCGTGGCTGTACTGTGGCATCTCAAAGAGTCCAAGCTGGAGTTATGGGACGTTATCTAACCTGGACATAAATTTCTATGGTGTCAAGGAAAAAAAGTAATTTGGGTTACTGACTATTGTTAAATGTTGTCTTGCAGTTGTCCCAAAACATTATACCCTTGGTGAGTTGCATCAAGAAACTGGGTTTTGATCCTTTTCCTCAGCAATTGTACCATGTTTTGGATGCACTGTTGTCATGTTCATTAACTCTGGAAGTAGCCTCAGCAATGTAGCTTGAACAGAGCTGCCCGATCTATTGGAACAAATGGTGAACTTTATTTATCGTTTTTGAAATAGATGGTTGATCAGATGCAGATAACCATTGAGTTATATTTGAAAATAAATGCTATTTTTTTTATTTTAAAGGATTTTAAAGCTGGAGTTGGTATTACAATGGTACACACAAATGTGGCAACAGTCAAAGACGTTGATCGTAAATGTTTTGAACTATCTACACCATTCCGAAACTTCAGGTAAAATGTTTTGAAATTACACTGAAATTAATTTGGGTTTTATCCCTCCACCTTGTATGTTGTCTAATGAAAATGCTTCACAACCAATGAAGTGGTTTCTGAAGTATAATCTCTGTCATAACCCAGGGGTAACAATGTGCATGATCCAAGGTCCTGCAAGCAGCAATGAGAAGTGATCAGTTGATCTCCTTTAGCTTTGTTAGCTGAGGGATAAATGTTGGTCAGGTCAATGGAAGAATGCTCTTGCTCCATGCTGGTACCATGGCATATTTTGCATCTGAAAGCTGACACCTGTGATAGTGAAACTTCAGCCAAGATAAAGTGTTGAGTTACTCAGAGTTGAGTTTGAACCATTTGAGGCATAACTCTCGGAGAACTTTCTGCCAAGTTATTCGCTGGTCATGAGCTAGGATGCAAAATGGGTGCCCAAAATAAAAAGCAAATCCTGAACAAAATAAATCTTACTTGCAACATTTTTCCTAAAATATGAAACTTAAAAAGGAAGTCTTAACCACACAATCCATTTCCATTAAATTTTATTGGATTCTTGGGCCCTATGCTTTTGCAACATGGATACTAATTTGCTGACATTACAAATGATAGTTAATTACAAAGTTTAGCACAGCTCAAAACATACTAATCTGTTAATTTATTTGAATTTCTGCTGCACTGTACATCAATACCATGGTGGACATGAACAACAGAAAACTAACAACAAAAACTCTTGGAGGCACTGAAGCAAAGATTCCTTAAGCAATAAAACCTAGGGTCCAAAGTAAATAGAAAAATGTAAAAAAAAATTAGAAACATGGAAGTTGGGAATAGGAAGTTGGAGGTGGTTGTGAGTGTGAGATACTTTACTCTGCTATCCATTGAGGTGATGGCTGTTTTGGGCTCTGTAGTGTCAGTTCCAGTTGTAACACAACTATAATTATACAGCTCTGTAAAGTTAATAGAAATCACCCATAATTTCCAGAGCTGTAAACTAGAACTGCATAGAGTGAATAACCTACTTCTTTTCCCCCTTGGGCACAGCAGCAAAGTGTGATTTTGAAAGCTACATAAAACTAAACGTTCTTGCAGCATTAGTTGGTAATTCTTTTATGAAAAAAATGTTTCAGCTCTATTGACATGTACTGAAATGAGAGCAAATGATTGCTTAAGAGAAGTGACTATTATATTGCTTAAGCAAGAAGTTATTTTTAAGAGGTGACTAGCTTGTGAGGACGTGTGAGGACATGTGAACCTAGCTCCTCAGAATCTTATTCTCCTCTACAATACAGGCATGTTCTGACAGCACATTTCTTTCATGTCATTTGTAAGGTATAAAACAGTCAGTATATTTCTTGGTTTTAAAAAAAAGAGGATCAGTAATATACATCAATTACCATATTCCTATTTCAAACACAGTCCAGTAGAATAAAATTAATGCAAAATAGATGGGAGTGAAGTGGGGCTGCTTAATTAACACACTAAACAAGCTCAGTGACAGTGTTGATTATGGAAATGCACTTCCTTCACAGCAACTACCCTTGAGACCTATGCACTAAGGTTCTGCAATGCTATTTTGTGCCATAATGTGTGCATTAAGAGTAAATCTCCTTTCTCACTGACTTTTGCCAGTACTTGTAATATTCTACATGTGGATGCATGTTGGCTCCCAGAAATGCGGGGAAGTCTGAGGAAGAGGAGCAATTAAAGGAAATTAACATTAGTTTAAAAAAATGTTCTGGAAAATATTAAGAGCCTGATAATCTGCATCTCAGAGTACTGAAAGAGCTAGCCATGGAAATAGTGGGTACATTGGTTGTCATCTTCCAAAATTCTAGATTATGGAACAATTCCTGTTAATTGGAGGATGACAAGTATAACCACATCAATTATAAAAGAAGGGAGCAACCAGAGAAAGGTTAGCCTAACATGAGTTGCAAAGAAAATGGATATGATAACAGGATTCATTAAATAACAATGGGATTAGACAAAGTCAGCATGGATCTATGAATACTGGAATTTTTAAAACATGTAGAATTGATAAGAGAAAACAAATGGATGTAGTGCATTTGGATTTTCAGATGGCTTTTAAGTCCCTTCTGAGAGGATAGACTGCAAAATGAAAGCTCATGGGTTTGGGGTAATATATTGGCATGGGGAGAAAATTAGTTGGCAGACAGAAGACAGTGTAGGAATAAACGGGACTGTCTCAGGGTGGCAGGCAGTGGCCAGATACCTCAGGGAATCAGTGCTTGAACCCAATCTAATCACAATACACTTCGATGATTTGAATGTGGGACTGAATATAATATTTTTAAGTTTGCCTATGATACAGAACTGGATGGGAATGTGAGGAGGTGCAAAGAAACTTTCAAGGCAATTTATACAAGTTGAGTGAGTGGGTGATTACATGGCATGCCCAGTATGACATAGATAAATGTGAAATTGTCTATATTGGTGGGAAAAACAGAAAGGCAGAGTGTTATTTAAATAGAGAGAGACTGGGAAATGTTGATGAACAAAAGGATCTGTGTGTCCTTGTACACTAGTCACTAAAAGGAGATGAACAAGGAGTTAAAAAGGTAAATAGTATGTTGGCCTTCACTTCAAGAAGTTTTGAGTACAGAAACAAAGGTGTCTTGCTACAATTATACAGGGCCTTAGTGAGGCAACACTTGGAGTATTATGCACACTTTTGATCCTCTTACCTAAGATGTCCTTGCCAATGATGGAGCACAGTGAAGTTTCTACACACTAATTTCTGGGTGGCAGGACTGCCATATGAGGCAAAATTGAGTTGAATAATATTCACTTGCATTTGGAAGAATGAGTGGAGATCCCATTAAATGTATGAAATTCTGACAGAGTTGGACAGTCTTGTATGCAGAGAGAAAATAAAAAAAAACTGCAGATGCTGGAAGTCTGAAATAAAGACAAAGTGTCCGAAACACTCAGCAAGGGAATTAGCATCTGTAGAAAGAGAAACAGAGCATGTTTCAGGTCAAAGACTCTTCAGGAGATAAGAAAAGATTTTTTCACCTGACTGGAGTGTCCAGAATGAGGGGTACAATCTTGGGTTCTTGGACAAGCAATTTGGGACTGAGATGAGACGGAATTTCTTCACCCGGGGGTGGTGACCTGTGGAATTCTCTACCACAGAGGCCTGTGAAGGCCAAGTTTCTGAATTTTTTAAAGAAAGGTGGAGTACTAGACAGATGGGGAGAGGGTAGATATGTAGTTTGAGGTAAAGGATTAGGCGTGATCATACTGAATGGGAGAGCCGGCTCGAAGGTCCAAATGGCTACTCCCATTCCTCTTTTCTAATAATCTAAAATTCTAATTTGTATGCAGCCTACATGATGCATTGTTATTAGTTGTTCTGTTTCACTATATAATGTGGAGCTAGACTTGTTTGTTTCCTAGTCTGGGCAAAGGGGTTGGGTTCCCAGTTCTGAAGATCATAAATAAACCTGTTAACTTATAATAAAAATTCTGCAGTTGTTATGGTAATATTTGATGCAGTTTACCACAACACAAGTCAGACCTCCTGTTGCCATTTTGAGACAACTTCTATGGAACCCAAGAGGCTCACCGAGGTATCTATCAAATTATAATATGATGACCTTGATATAAGCAGGGTTAGATATGATGAGATTTCTTTGTATAGAATGTTGTGGGGGCAGCCTGCAAGTGTCGCCACGCTTCCGGCGCCAACATAGCATGCCCACAACTTCCTAACCCGTGCTTTTTTGGAATGTGGGAGGAAACCGGAGCATCCAGAGGAAACCCATGCAGACCTGGGGAGAACGTACAAACTCCTTACAGACAGTGGCTGGAATTGAACCCGGGTCGCTGGTGCTGTAATAGCGTTATGCTAACCACTACACTACCATGCCTGCCTGCATGTTTGTGTGGGTAAGAAAATCAAAAAATCTGTGGATTCTGGAAATCTGAAACAAAAATGGAAAATACTGGAAACACACAGCAGATCAGTTAAGGTTTTGGGTCCAGATTTTGTTTCAGATTTCCAGCCTCTGCAGTTTTTTGATTTCTTGCTGTTAAGTCAAGGGTTGGTTTGGAGGCATGGATAGAAAGATGAGTATTTAGTATGTGGCAGATACTATGTTTTCTCATCTAGATTTTGGTTTCCTTTTGAAATTTAACTATTATGCTGAGTGGAAAGTTCAGATAGACCCAATATTTTGTATTGAGCCTATTTTGATGGAACATTGTAAAGCAGGTAGACATAGTTTACATGGTATTAGTATTGGTTTATTATTGTCACTTGTATCGAGGTACAGTGAAAAGCTTGCCTTGAGGGTAGCAGGCATGAGCGAGAGTCTGATCTGAAGTTTCCATTGTAAAATGATTTTGTAATGTGTTATGTGAAAAGCAATATAGTCCGAGCTTTGTCAGGTGCTTATATATTCCTCTCAACGGATCAAATGCTGAATATTGGAATTGTTCTTCATGTTTTTTCCATTATAATTCATGTTAAATTGTCCTCCTTTGCCAGAGGATGATACCTGAAGACCAATCAATCTTTTGTATTTGGCTAACTTGAGCAGCTAGGTTTTAGAATCTCTATTGTCCCAGTAAATGGCTAGATTCAAAGATACAAGAAGCCAAAAGGTTGTTTAGAGTTTTCAAATAGCTAAGCCGTGTTAGGGAAGGCAGAGAGAAATACAGTGGGACTGAAATTTAAACAGTGATAGGGATGTCAAACTGGGAATAGCATATTGGCCACCTATTGCACATCAATCCAATTTTCCTTTGCATTCACTATTTGGAAAAGGACAAATGGACATTGAGTGAAATAGGCAACAGTTCATTTGCTGCTGAACCACATGGGCAGAGGTGAAGGGACCAGGGGATGGGGTTGGTGGAGTTTAATTCTAAACTCCCAATGTCAGATGTAGGCCAGATATAAATTCTGAACTCTCAAACTGACCCCAACCTGTCCATTTAATGGATTGAGGTAAAGATTAGGCAGTCATCCTGCTTCCAGCAGCTGGGTTGGCAGTCTGCATATTTTGCCAAGACTGGCAGCCTCCCATTTAACTTGCCTTGCTGATTTAATGGTGGCTGACTGGCCTCATAAGCCTTGGGAAATGTGGCAGCTGAAGGGAAATGGGGGAAGGTCTTGGAGAGTTCATGCCAAGATCCTTAAAGTGGTCTTTCTTAGAAATTATTCAGTGTATTGTGCTCTAATGCCACAAACAACAGTGTTTTAAATAATGGTAGAATATTTTTGAAAACCCTCCAATTTCTCTGAATGAAGAGCAAGTGTAATACATTCCACATTGTCCAATTATTTATGGGATCTTTATAATTTTACTTTTATCCATGTATTTAGTGTAGGATTTTCTGGCAAGCAGCATTTAATGCCCCTTCCTAACTTGCCTTAAAGGGTGGTGGTAGGTCATCTTACTGGAGCTGTGCAGTGTTTGTAAAGAAGGTAATGCCTCCATTGCTAAAAACCAAAAAAAAGTTATTGGGCATTGTAAATCTGAAATAAAAATGGAAAGTGCTGAAAGTATTGGCGTCAGGCATCATTGTTGGAAAGAGAAACAGAGTTTCCATTTCAAGTCTGAGACCCTTCATCGAGGTCTCTTCAAGGACGATGTGGGATGGAGGTGAAGAGGGATTGCGCATGGTTTATCCAAGATACGTCCATACGCTCTGATTTTCCTTGAACAGATGCCTCTGAACTTGCTGCACTCTGTTCACTATGAACCTGATAGAGTCATAGAGTGATACACAGAAACAGGCCCTTTGGCCCGTTTCGTCCGTGCTGACCAAGATACCCAACTAAGCTAGTCCCATTTGCCTGTGTTTGGTCTGTATCCCTCTAAACATTTCCAATCCACGTACCTTTCCAACTGTCTTTTAAGTGTTGTTATTGTACCTGCCTCAACCACTTGCTCTGGCAGTTTGTTCCATATACACACCACCTTCTACGTGAAGAAGTTGCCCCTTGGGTCCCCTTTAAATCTTTTCCCTCTCACATTAAACATATGCGTTCTGTTTTTGATTCCATTTTCCTGAGGGAAAAAAACTGTGTGCATTCACCTTATCTATGTCCCTCATGATTTTATACACCTCTGTAAGGTCACCCCTTAAAATAAGACTGCCTGGGTACCCCTAGTTTTTCGGTGTCCTCATGCCCCACCAAATTTATTCCATTCTATCTTGACAATCCTTTCTGCCCTGGTCCAGAGTCTTCCCACATATATCTGTAACACTTTGAATACCCTCCACCACTTTGATAGTTTCCAATTTCTTGATCCCAACTGGTTCATCTTCATCATAGGCTAACAATCCCTTTACACCTCCTTTCCACATCGGGAAGGTCTGAGAGCACTTCACTTCTCCCTTGAATTGACACCCTGATGAAGAGTCTTGGACCTGAAATGTTAACTCTTTCTCTTTCAGACCTGACCCACTGAGTGTTTCCAGTGCATTGTTTTTTTTAATGCTATCAAGCTATTGGGTGGAATTTCCAAGAGTTCCAACTAAAGTTATTGAAGAATCAGCAATATCTTTTCAAGTTAGGGTGTTGTGTAACTTGAAAGGACTTATAGAATTCATGTTATGTCTGGTGTATATCTTTATTCTGATGATCTGGCTTCAGCTTCACAGCAGAATCTGAGCGAGAGAAACAAGAATGGATTGAAGCTATGCGAGGATCAATAGCAGAAAGCCTCTCAGACTATGAAGTGGTGGAGAAGATCTGGTTCAATGAGTCCAACAGAAACTGTGCAGATTGCCGAGCACCTGATCCTGAATGGGCATCCATCAATCTAGGAGTTGTCATTTGCAAAAAATGTGCAGGTAATAAAAAAAAGGCAAGGGGAAAGTGCACAAATCATATTATCTTATTTTGTACTGTTGAAAATATTTTGAATATAATCTTTTTCCTCCACAGAAATAGATCAGTACCCTATTTGTGGTTTGGCAGATGTATTTGCTGGAAATTTCTTTGCATGTTCTTATAATGGCTGCCATAATGTTGGTGGAATACCAGTATGGTCCTAGATTAACTAAGTTTCCAACAAAATAATGATTCCAGATCTGGGAAAACCCAAACAAATCCTCAGTAGTTACCTTTTAAGGATGCATTTTCTTGGGGTCAAACTTCCACTTGTTTATGCCAGTAACATCAGTGTATTCTGTTAGAATGAGCTGAACCAGTGCAGAAGGATTGGAAATTTTAAACTTAATTTTGTTAAACCCCAAACTACAGATGTTCACCTTTTTTGCGATCTTCACCACTGGCTCAGGATTCATTGCACACCAGAAGAGCTGCTTGTCAATGCAGTTTGAAATTCTGAGTGTGTGCTGATCCTCTCTTCATTTTCACAGGGCAAGTTTCTAAACTACTTCATATTATAATGACTTAATTTGCTGAAACTGATTAGTGTACAGCAGCTAACCACTGAGTGGAGTAGTAACTATTGTTTTTAGTAATTTTCTATGATTTCTGAATCAAGTCCCTCCCAAATGAAGCACTGGGCACTTAATTAAAAACGCTTTGTTGTTATGAAAATCATTTTCAGCACTACTAATAAAACTGAGCCAGGTTACTGTTCATAAACATTTATTAGTGAATGAAAAAAATGGATTTGTCATGTTGCATCAGCTGACTGAGGGTTTGACATTTGTATTTTTGCAAGTGGGTTTTATTGGATATCTAAACTGCATATTCTGGCCCATATTTTTGTACACCACATCATGATTGTAGCCAAAATGGAAACTATTGCCATTTTATCTGTTTTGCTGATGAGTCTCTCGTTTATATCATAGTCATAAAGCCTTCAATAAATTTTGTTCCGAATTAGTTAAATTTTTGATTTGCTAGTATTTTTCCTGTCTGTGGTAAAGATAGTTTAATTTCTCAGTCTAATGAAAAAAGATGCAAAAGGAAACATATTGAACCTTCAATGACTTTAGCAGGGGTGCAGTTTCATGTTTTTACAATGGTCCATTTTTCAAATTGGAATTCATTTATTATTGTCACTTGTACTGAGGTACAGTGAAAAACTTGTCTTGCATACTGTCCATACAGATGAATTCATTACACAGTTCATTGAGGTAGTACAAGGTAAAACAATACAGAATGCACAGTGAAGTGTCACAGCTATAGAGAAAGTGCAGGTAGATAATAAGGTACAAGGTCATAACAAGGTAGATTGTGAGGTCAAGAGTCCATCTTATCGTACTAGGGAATCGTTCAATAGTCTTATGTTATGTGGGATAGAAGCTGTACTTGAGCCTGGTGGAACATGCTTTCAGCCATTTGTATCTTCTGCCTGATGGGAGAAGAGAGAATGTTTGGGCTGGGTGGGGTCTTTGATGATGCTGGCTGCTTTACTGAGGCAGAGAGAAGTATAGACAGAGTCCACAGGGAGAGGCTGCTTTCCATGATGTGCTGAGCTGTGTCCACAACTCTCTGCAGTTCCTTGCGGTCCCGGGCACAGCAGTTGCCATACAAATCCGTGATGCATTCAGATAGGATGCTTTCTATGGTGCATCAATAAAAGTTGGTGAGTGTCAAAGGGGACATGCCAAATTTCTTTAGCCTCCTGTGGGAGTAGAGGCACTGCTGAGCTTTCTCGGCCATAGCATCTACGTGGTTGGACCAGGACAGACGATTGGTGATGTTCACTCCTAGGAACCTGATGGAAAGCTCTCAACCTGAGCACCATTGATCTAGACAGGAGCATGTGCACTGCCCCCCTTTCTGAAGTCAATGACCAGCTCTTTTGTTCTGATGACATTGAGGGTAATGTTGTTGTCATGACACCATGTGTCGAAGCACTCCATCTCCTTGCTGTACTCCGACTCATCATTATTTGAGATCGGGCCCACTACAGTGGTATTATCTGCAAACTTGTAGATGGAATTAGAGCAGAATTTGGCCACACAATCATGAGTGTATTGGGAATAGAGTAGGGGACTGAGGATGCAGCTTTGTGGGGCACCGGTGTTGAGAATAATCGTGGAGGAGGTGTTGCTGATTACGGTCTGTTGGTCCGCAATGAATGACACATGAATGATAGAAAAATAGGGGGCTATGTGGGAGGGAAGGGTTAGATAGATCTTAGAGCAGGATAAAATGTCGGCACAACATTGTGGGCCAAAGGGCCTGTACTGTACTCTGCTGTAGTGTTCTATGGTCAGGAAGTCAAAGATCCAGTTGCAAAGGGAGGTGTTGATTCCCAGGTCTTGGAGTTTGATGATGACTTTGCTTGGAATTATAGTATTGAAGGCAGAGCTGTAAGCAATAAACAATAGTCTAACATAGGTGTCTTTACTGTCCAGATGCTCTCGAGATGAGTGTAGGGCCAGGGAGATTTTGTCCGCCATAGACCTGTTTCAGCGGGTGCCATCTCCCTGCTCAGTAATAAGTTTTGGTTAAAGAATCAAAAATGCACTGGCACAGAAATTCAGTTCTCTTCAAATTCTTTTAACTGGGAACAGGTTTAATTGCACCAAAGAGTTTTCCTCAATCATAGGTCTTGAAATTTAGCAGTAAACAATTAGTTAAGTTTTGTTTATATCAATCTACACAGACATTCCTAAAATGTTGTTTGATTTTATTTTGATTCAGGTCAGCATCGATCATTGGGATCAAATATTTCCAAGGTTCGTAGTCTGAAGTTGGACATTAGTATTTGGAGCAATGAACTTGTTGAGGTAAGAAAACCATCTTGTATGAACAGTTGGATTAAAAGAATAAAAGCTTCTGTACAGATTGATGGAAAATAGGAGATATAAGGTTAAAAATAAAAGTACACTTGGACCAATAAGCTCACCCTTTTCTGGTTGATCCCAACCTTTTTATCCCCTTTTCTTCGGGTTCTTCTTGAGAAACAGGGATTCTATTGACCATCATATATCATATTTACTTTAATTTTGAGCTACTGTATGAACATAAACAATGATGAAAGTGGGAACGTGAGAGCAACAACTAATTTGTGTGGATGAATGGTAAAGGAACTCCTACATACCATCTTCATGATTTTGCAGACTTGCAGGATCCCTTCAAGCCTTTTCCCTTGTGAATATGTCCAACGTTCATTACTTTGGTCTCTCAACAGAGAATTCAGTATCATTCAGCCTTAATAATACATCTATGCCCTCCTTGCCAGGGCACCAATGCTCAAGACAAGAGGGCATGGCTTTAAGGTTATGGGTGGGAGGTTCAGGGGAGATGTCAGGGGGAGGTTTTTCAGCCAGAGAGTGGTTGGTGCATGGAATGCACTGCCTGGGATGGTGGTGGAGGCAGATACATTGGACAGGTTCAAGAGTTTGTTGGATAGGCATATGGAGGAATGTGAGATAGAGGGATATGCGGGAGGAAAGGGTTAGATAGTGTGAGGGTGGTTTGATGGATGGTACAACATGGTGGGCTGAAGGGCCTGTTTTGTGCTCTATGGTTCTATGGAAAGCCCATGATAGCTTTCCAAAGACCTGTTCATCAATGTTGTCTGCAATTAAATTAATCTATTGTTGTGTTTCCTTTGTATTTAATTTTAACATGACAACAATCAACTTCAATACTTCTTCACTATATGTACTTGTATTTAATGTTCGTCATAAACTCAGACCTAGGTTTGTTTTAATATGCGGGTTACTGATATTAAAGTGATTTTCATTCTATTACCCTTTGGTAGATTTGCCTTGGTTCACAGAAATACAGAAGTTAAATGAAGCTTTTAAAGATTTTCTAGGATTAGTATTTCAACCTTCATAAAATATTAATGGCTTAATATTACTCTTCCCTCCTGACTAGTTTTGAATTCTCCTGACACAGTTCTGTATCTCTTCAATGAGATGTTTGTATGATCCAACAGATTGTTTAGTCAGCACAGTTAAGAGTTTAAATTGTAATAATCGACTACTGAATTTGACTGTTGCATATGTGGTTAGAAGAATAATAACTGAAAGTGTCCAACAAAACAGTGAATAAGTCAAGCTAAGATTCGTGTTGTGTTAACTTCGTTCTTGCCCAACGACTCACTGATTAGAGCTGCACCAACAGTCATAATTGTTTTGTGATTCATAAATGGAAGTGCTTTTATTTTGCAATATTAACAATATACGATGTGAAATGAGTCTTGGTAGTTGTGATCTAATTCCTAGCAGGTGCTTGCAACACATTTTTGGCACCAATTCAGTACTGTTTTGCACTCTGTTAGGCACATAGTTACTCGCATGCCAAGAAACAAAAGATCAAGAAAATGGTTTGTATAATTGAAGTGAATGTAATGTTCAAATTAAATGTCAAATCTATATGATGTTGGAGTCGCAGTGTCAGCTTGAACACGTGTATATCCTGCAATTGCTGTAGTAAAGTAAATGGGATTAAACTCACTGGATTTTTGCTGCTGTAAAATGAATTGGATTGACATTCTTGTACTAAGTTTGATGTCTCCATTCTTTCCACTGGCTTGAGACTGATCAGAGAACCAATATTACTAGCAATATTGAAATGTCCTAAGCTGCTTTACAGGTACATTTTCTAACAAAATTTGAAATGAAGTCGCATAAGGAGATGGCAAGGCAGGTGAATTTAAGTCCGGTCAGAGGTAGAGTTTAAACAATGCCAGGAAGAAGCTTGGAGAGAGGGAGTGGGGAATGCACCAGAAGGTGTAGGGAAGGAACTTCGCAGTTTAGGCCTCTGTGCTGAGGAGATATTTGCAGAAAGAGGAACAGTTGCATTTGGGGATGGTCAAGAGGCCTGAATTGGAGGAGCATGTAAATTTTTAAGGATAATATGCTGAAAGAAATTAGAAAAAGGGAGGAATGGGGCCATAAAAGGAATTAGAAAACAAGAATTCTACAATGGAAGCAGTGCTTAATTTGGAGCCGGCATCGTTCAGCAAACACAGGGATGAACAGGGCAGGTTAGGACAGAAATAGCAAAGTTTGGATGACCTCAAGTTTACAGAGTAGAAACTGGCAAGCCAGCAGGGTTTCAGCAGTAGTGCAGTTGAAGAAGGGTTGGCATCAAGTGACCTTGCACAGGTGGAGGAGATAGATGGTCTTAGCAATGGTAATGAAGTTAACCTCAGCTTTAAATATAATTGTTCAGTTGCAGACCATTGTCAGGGAGAGGGATGGTGTCGTATCTGTGGTGCGAGGTTTGCAGCCAAGTTAAAGGATGATGTATGAGGCCTTTTCATTGTTTCTATGGAGGAAATTTCTGCTGATCTAGTGCTGGATGTTGAACAAATAATTTGCAATTTAGATTCAGTGGAAGGGTTGATAGAGGCAGTGGTGATGGAAAGCTGTGTGCAAGCTGCATATATATGGGATTGAATTGATTTTGGATGATGTCACTGAAGGGATAGCATTTGTTTGAGAAATGGGAGGAGTCCAATTATAGATCCTGGGGGTACTGGTGAGGGAGAGGGAAGAGAAGTTGATTACCATTTGATAGATAAAGATAGAACCAGATTGTATGCTTTGGATCCAAGTGAACAATGACATTGAGATGCACTGGCGGCAGGTGGCGTGTTCAGCTTGCCAAAGGTGGCAACCAGGACAAGGAGGAAGGTTACCTTGGTCCCTCACATAGGCTGTCACTTGTGATACTGCAAACATCTGTGACAGGAGTAGAAGCCTGACTTGAAGGGATTTGGTTGTGAAGTTCTGCAGAAAGTGAATACAGATTTGGAAAGTGAACAAGTTCCTGCTACTGATAATCTGAGGCTCTTCTGGAGGTATGCTTACAAGTCTTTGGTCTGGAAGCAGACTTCAAATGTTCTCATAGTCAAATTATTTGCTGGCACCCAGTGCACAAAGAAAATTTGCATTTGAGAAAAATGCTGCTGCCCTACTTATTCACTGGAGGTTATCTGGCTACAGATGAAGAATGGGGAAGAGAAGGTGTACCTTCCCCAATTTCCTAATGGACGGAAACATCATGGGAAAGTAATCTCATGCAAAACACTCAACAGTGTAGCAGTTGCTCTTTGAACTTTGCTTCTGACATACAGCTGTGTTTTCCATTCTGTTTAATGCAAACAATAGAGGATGAATTTCTACTCCTTTTGAGTATAATGACTTCAACCTTTCCGTCCATGCAACCAGTCGATTAGTACCCAGTGATGATGTGCATTTCGGCAACATAAATCTCAAAGAATTTGGGAATAGGAAGATGAAGTAGAAAAGAAATTAAATGTGTCAAAAACAATGAGCAGTTTTGTCAAATCTTAAACTTTATCTATTTGTACAAAATAGCTTTGATGTTTCTCTGTTGACCTATATGCTTGAAGATTTTGAAAAAGATTGCTGAAATTTTGAAACTACCGGATGGAATTTTTAACTTTGTCATGGGTGTAAAATAGACAGTAATGGATTGGGAACTGCTTAATCATCCTGCACTGAAATCAAACCCAAATTGACCCTGATATATAACTGAAATTCAGTTTAATATTGACCATTTTACATGCCTTGCTGAAGTTTGGAGTTACAGAGACTATGCTAATTTGCACGTAGAATAGGTCAAATGTGAAAGAGCAGGTCAAATGTGAAAAACCAGGTCCACCAATTTCAAGCCAAAAGTACTTGATAAGTGCAAATTTGAATGCTGAAATTAAAATGATTGTTCCGAACAGTTCAGATATTTAATGGCTGCATCCCTTGGTTGAATTGCAGCTTTTCATTGTGGTGGGAAATAAAACAGCCAACAGCTTTTGGGCAGCAAATCTCAAACCAAGTGAAGAACTGGATATGGATGCTCCACCAAACCATCGTCTAGAATTCATCACGCAAAAGTACAAGGAGGGAAAGTTTCGGAAAAAACTCTCATCATTTCTAACACAGGAGGAACTTAACAAGGTAACACATGTTCTTGCTAAAGCAAGTTCTGCATTAGTTGATGATCAGTGAAATGCTTTTTCTCTGAATTAAGATTTTATTTCTTTGTTAAATAGCTTGGGTGAAAAAATAAGTGAAAGAAAAAAAACAAAAATTCTCCAAGTTTATGTCCCCTATTTATCTATTGTTTCTAAAATAAAAGCTGCAGATGCTTGAAATCTGAAATAAAAACATAAATTGCTTGAAACATCCAGAAGGAAAGGCAGCTTCTGTGCAGGAGGAACAGAGTAAATGTTTCAGTCAATGTTTCTGTTCTGATGAAAGGTCATTGACCTGAATGCATAATGCTGTTTTTGTCTCTCCACAGATACTGCATGATCTATTGAGTGTTTCTAGCATTTTATGAATTTGCTGTATTGACTTGATCCAAGTCAAAGTAGCACTTGGTCTTCCACTAGCAAGTTCTCAAATATGCTACTCCCTCAGTGCCAAAATATGTGCGATAGCCTGTCATTATTACCTATGAGTGAATTGTCAGATTGTTTTTCTCTGTATATATTAATTTTCTCTATTTCTCATTACATTTTCAAGATATTGCCAATACACTGTAAGTGATTCTCTTTCAGAACTATGACATTTCTAGAAATTACATTGATATTACTTCTCTTTCCTGAAGTGGAAAAGATTGCTTTCAAGTAGCTTTTTTAATATTCCATCCCATCTTTTTCCACTAGTCCTCATACTAATATTGGATATAAGTATTCTTCTAAGGATTGAGAAAGTTGGAGATGATATCAAGTGTCTGCAACATGGCAGACGTTGCTTAAAACATCTGTTCACCTATTTACTCAAAATGAATATAAACTACACAACCCAACTTGTAGTGGAATTTGCTACCACTTGGAGCTTTCCACTCTGAAGCAAGTCACTTGCATCATACACATTGCTTGCTCTTGATTTGATTCAGTGTTGTTTTCATCCCTGTAAGTGAGTTTGCTGTATCAGAGAGTCCATCAAACCTCAACGACTGATAGTCAATGTGCTCAAGCATTTCTGGGAACCAAACCAGATTTGTGTTATTAAGTTGTATTTCAGTCCAAGATGTTTAAGGAAGAATGGAGGAAAGAAAAAGCTTTCAGAGATTCAGAAATAGCAAGATTTTTTATGTTGCCATAAGAGTAACATCAAAGATTTTGGTATTGAACATTCTGTGAGATGATTAAAAAGTAAAACACTGCAGATGCCAGAAATCTTATGCAAAAACAAAATTCTGTGAGTTCAGAGCAAGTTAATTGGTATTTATGGAGATAAAGGTGTTAGGTTAGTAAGGAAAATAGTATACTAAGGGAAGTGGTAACAGGGTACATAGAAAATAATGATAAGATTGGGCAGAATCAAAATGGACTTATGAAAGATAAACAGTGGTTGATAAATCTGTTTGAGTTTTTTTTTGAAGGGGAATTAGTGGATGACATAGATCTTTAAACCAACTTTCAGTAAGAACAACAGTTACTAAACTAAATTTAGACCATATGGGATGGGTTGATATACTAGTGTGCCTTGAGGATAGGAATAAATGGGTCATTTTCTAGGTGGGAGGCAGTGGGTAGAGATGGCAAGAATTAGTGCTGGGACTTTAGCAGTTGCAGTCATTGCAAGTGATTGGAATGAGGGAATCCAGATTTGCTAATGATTCAAACCTAGCTGGCAATGTGAGCTGTGCAGAAGATGCAGAGAGGGGATATAGATAGGCTCAGTGAATGGTCCAGCATAGCAGATGAGATATAATATGGAAAAATATGAGGTGGTTCACATTGGTAGAAAATATAAAAAGGTGGCGTATTCCTTAAAAAAAAAAGTAGGAGGCTTATTCGAAGGGACCTAGGTGGCCTTGTGCATGAATTGCTGAAAGTTAATCAGTGTGTTCAACAAGTAAGAGGAAGCAAATGAATTGTTCACCTTATTGAAAGAGATTTGAGTTTAAGAGTAGAGATGTAGTTATGCAGAGATCAGCTATCTGGGATATTATGCGCGTGTTGCTCTCCCTAACCAAGGGAGGATATACTTGTGATAGAGGGATTGCAACAAAGATTCAGAAGATTGATATTGGGATGGCAAGGTCCTTCTTTAAGGAGAGATTAGGCAGACTAAACTTATACTCTCAAGTTTATAAGAATGTGATGTGACCTCTGAAATATACATAATTATTATGGGGCTTGATAGATATGTAGATATAATCCTACTTGGACTGACTAGAACTTGGAGTCACAGTTTCAAAATAATGATTCTGCCTTTCAGGCCTGAGATTTGAAAGAATTTCTTCAAGAGGGCAGTGAATATTTGTAATTTTCTGCCCAAGAGAGCTGTAAAGGATCAGTCACTGAGTACATTCAAGACTGGAATCAATAGAGTTTTGAATATTTGGAAAATCAAGGAATATAGGGATAGCACAGAAACATATGAAATAGAAGCAGGAGTTGGCTATTTGACTGTTTTGTGCCTTTTGCACCATCTTGAGTATTTATGCCTGCTGATGTTTTACCACAGTGGCCCTAACCTGCACAAACCCCATATCCTTTAATTTCTCCTAATGTTCAAAAGAAATCTGTTCCTGTCTCAAATATATTTGATGACAGATCGTTCATAGCCCTCACGGATAGAGAATTCAAAAGATTTACTGCTCTTTAGTTCAACACATTTCTTCTCATCTCTGCTATGAATGCCCAACCTTTTTTTTTCTGATACTGTGACCCCTGGTTCTGGAGACCCCAGCTAGGAGAAACATCCATCCTCTCAAGCCCCTTAAGAATTTGGTATGTTTCAATATAATCATCTCTTTCTTCTAAATTTAAGAGAGCATAAACAGAGTCTGCTTTAATCTCTCCTTGGAGAACAACCCCACCTACCCTCCCCATCTTCCAAAGTCTCAGGAATTGATCTAGTAAACATTTGCTTCATTACCTCTACAGCAAATATATCCTTCCTTAGATTGGGAGACCACCTGTACACAATATTCTCAATTTCATCTCACCAGGACCCTGTCTAATCAAAGCAAGACACCCATATTTTTGTCCTCAAATCTTCTTGCGATGTATTCCGACATACCATTTGCTTCCTTACTGCTTGCTGAACCTGTATGTTAACTTTCACTGACTTGTGTACCAAGGACACTTTGGTCCATCTGAACACCAACATCCTTCACTCTCTTGAAATTTAAAATATACTGTCTATTTTTTTCTACCAAAGTAGGTGATCTCACGCTTTTCCATTGTTTCCATGTAATATGTCCGTGCCCATTCACTTATCCTGTCTATATCCCACTGAAGCTCACTACATCCTCTTCTCAGCCCACGCTGCCACCTAGCTTTGCATCATTAGCAAACATGCATGTGCTACACATCTCATCCAGATAATCAATATAGATTATAAACCACAGTGACAAAGGTACTGACCCTACAGCACCCCATCTGTCACAGCCTCCCATGCAGAAAATGACTCATTTATTCCTACTCTTTGCTTTTGGTCTGTTTATTTGTCTTCAGTCCAAGCCAGTATGTTGTCCCCAATACTGTGTGCTGTAATTTTGTTTAATAATCTTTTGTGTGGCATATTCACAAGGGTCTTGTGGAAGTCCACATAGAATATAACAATTGATTTGCCCTTGCCTGTCCTATGGTTACAACTTGAAATTCAAATAGATTTGTCAAACATGATTTCCCCATTTCATAAATTGATGTTGACTTTTTCCAATTCTGTTAGAATTTTCCAAGTCTTTTATCATTTTCTTAAAAGTTGACTCAGCATTTTCCCTACTGCTGAGGTAAAAGGTCAGTCGTGGTCTTATCGTACAGTGGAATAGGCGCAAGAGGCTGAACAGAAAATGCATTATTTTTAGAACATAAGAAGTTCTTCAACAATTAGGTATTTTTGTTGTGGGTGAAGACACCATTATTAATACTGTGTGTTCAGTTTGTACTTGAGCTTTGTCATGTAGTAGGTTTCTGCCTGTAGAGTTGATTTTAACTTCATCCTCTAATTATGTCATTCCATGTTCTGTTCCTTGTAATGTGCTCTACCTTTCTGTGCACATATAGGCCTTGTGTCAAGCTGTCGTGAAACAAGATATCTTAGAGACTCTGTCACTTGTTTTCAGCGGGGCAGATGTCATGTGTGCAACTGGAGAAGCTGCTCATTGTACCCCTTACATGTTGGCACAGAAAGCTGGCCAACGATTGCAAATGGAGTTTCTATTTCACAATAAACTCTCAGGTAAAACAGTTATTTTTGAAGGTTGCATCCACTACTCTTTGCTATATAATGTTCATAATTGTCCTTTTAATTGATTTTGTAAATTTCTTGGGCCAGCAATATTATTGTTGTAATATTATTATTGTTTATGGATGGATTAGACCAAAGACTTTCAGATGTCGATTGTCATCTGAGAAGACTACTGTACTCACTTGGCCTAATTCTTCCAGCGTAACATTGAGCTTTTCATAACTAACCTAGTCCTATGAAGGAGAAAGGCAACTACTAGGAATCCAAATCTCTGAAGGTATCTGTATAATTAATTACTTTTGTTAATAAGAATGCAGTGCCTTTATTTTGTTTTGAGAGTGAAGGAGAAGACACGTTTGCTTGTGCAAAACAGAGGCTGAGCCTCAAGTGGCTGTCAGCTAGATATCAAGCCTTTTGTAAACTGAAGCAATGCCAGGAAGCTTTAAACTTTATCTTCTCTAAAGCTTTTATGCTATAACAAAACAACCTGGAAAATATTGGGAAAAAATTGAATTGTGATGTTTAGCAGTCAATGCTGTATGTTCCATGGCACACCATGTCCATACTGGGAAACCATGTCCATACTTAGGCTAGTTTGATATTCCATAGGTGGGCTACTCAAAACCAGCCATGAGAGTATTGTTTTTTGATCAGTATTGAGGAGCTGGCCTTTTACCAACCAGTATTCCATGTGGAATCAGGGAGCTTTGATTAAACAATTGTAAGATCCTGAAACATGGGGAATATAGCTTTCTCTTACAGCCTGTTCAAACTCAGAAGTGGGTGAAAATTTTGTGTTGTTAATCCACTAATAGAATGGTTTTGTAAAATCATGTACCTTATTTGAACCAATTCTGATTGTTTGAGTTCTGTTCTTAGTGCTTCCAAAAATTGATTCATTGTCTGAAGCTGGCGCTCATTCTGATAAATCACAGTCCACCTTTCTGTGTGGTTTCCTGTACAAGGCCGTCAACACTACCAAAACAGTAACTGAGAAAAGGCTGAAGGAAGGTGAGTTATATTTCAATAGTGGTACTTCGATTTTAACATGCTTAATGAGGTTATGTATTTTGAGCTTACCTGCAAGCAAATGTTGAGAAGCAGAAATGATTTCCATCCAGGGGAGAACATAACTTGAATTTATTACTGGTATGGTTGTATTGCTAATATTGTCAATTTAACCAATTAATACTGATTGCATTGGGCACTTTCTTACTTGTATGTTATGCTGGTCTGCTTTTGCCTCCATCTGTGCTGTAATTTCTATAATATACCTTTAATCAAATCTAGTTTGTGATATCAACCTTAGCGTTTGTTATCTGAACTTAAATTACTTCCCACAGTTTCCATCCAATATCATTGTACACAGATGCAAATCTATACTAAAGAAAAGAATGGAGTAGGTGAATACAGTACAGCTGAATCTCCACTTTATCAGTCTGTTTCAGAGGCAGTGGTTGTGCAGTTACTCCTTATGTCCATTCCCCTTTGTGCTGAGGGACATGTGTGTTCATAGTGAATAACAGTTATTGCTAGGTCATGTAAGCATGGTTGCGGTAGTTTCAGAAAACTCTACACTACCTTGCTACTACTAATTGGAATGCATAACGATTGACATCCACAAAAGTGATGTGCACAGTATGCAGAGGTGTTTACTGAAGCATTGAAATTACAAAATGACCATTGTAAATTTAAATCAGGGAAACAATGCATCATTAGTATGATCTGTTTGACACAGTAAAAAATAAACTCTTCCTCTGACCACTTTCATCCACTTCATTCGATGGGTTCAGTGAGTCTATGCAGTGAGAAGGTATGCCAGGAAGATCTGATGGGTTCCAGCTTTGGTCCCTGGTTTGTGTTGACTTACAATGCAAGGAAAGAAAATAAGTACAGTAAAATTTTCTTCGATACTCCAAGGTTAGAGAGATGATCAATCTGGGTTCACTCTCTGATCCTTAATCCAGCCAAACTCAGTTGAGTAATGACAGATGCAGGTCTGGAATCTAATTTGTGTTATGCAGCTCTTTTTTTTATCCAGTATGCAAATAAAATTCAGCATAAAGTTGATCACAAGATGTGGTTGGGACCTGTAGTGCATCCATGCGCCTTGCTAAGACACTTTTACGCTTGTAATGCAGTTACACAGGAAGCACATTGTACAGTGTACACAGTTGACATTGTTCCACATGCCACCTCAATGAGGTTGATACAGTGCCAGGTAAAGGGATCTTTATTTACTTGTGGATTTAATTAGAGGGGAGCTCATTCCATTGAATGGGACTAAAGGCTGCAGCTGTGGCTTGGAATGTGTGTCAGTGAACACTAAGATTAAGGTCAGAAACGCGAGCCTGCAGATGCTGGAAATCTGGAGCAACACACAAAGGAGCTGGAGGAACTCAGTGGGTCAAGCAGCATCTATAGAGGGAAATGGACAGTCGACGTTTTGGGTCGAGCCCCTTCATCAGGACTGGAAAGAAAGGGGGGAGATGGCCAGTATAAAAAGGTGGGAGGAAGGGGCGGAGCAAGAGCTGGCCGGTGATAGGTGGATCCAGGTGGGGGAGGAGAGTGAATGGGAATGATGTAAGAAGCTGGGAGGTGATAGGTGGAAGTGACAAAGGGCTGAAGAAGATGGAATCAGATAGGAGAGGACTGGAACGTGGAGTAAAGGGAAGGAAGTGAGGAGGGAAACCAGTGGGAGGAATGTGTGGGTGACGGGCAGATCAAGAGGGTGGGGGAGGGGAAAGATATAGGGTGATGGGGGCTGGTGAGATCAGGGGGAAAAAGAAGAGGGAAGGGACAGAGGGGAGTGGTTACCGGAAGTTCAAGAAATTGAAGTTCATGCCATCAGGTTGGAGACTACCAAGGCAGAATATGAGGTGCTGTTCCTCTAATCTGCAGTAGAGGAAGCTGTGAACAGACATGTCAGTGTGGGAATGGGAAGTGGGATTAAAATGGGTGGCCACTGGGAGATTCTGGCTGTTCCGGCAGACAGTGCAGAGGTGCTCAATGAAACAATCCCTCAATCTGCGGGTCTCACTGATGCGGAGGAGGCCGCAACCGAGAGCACCGGATGCAATAAATGACACTGATGGATTCACGTGAAGTGCTGCCTCACCTGGAAGGACTGGGATTGGTGGGGAGGTATAAGCGGGCAAGGGAGTCACGGAGACAGCGATTCCTGTAGAAAGCAAAGGGAGGGGAAGATGTGCCTGGTGGTGGGATCCTGTTGGAGATAGTGGAAGTTGCAAAGAATGATATGTTGGATACGAAGGCTCATGGGGTGATAGGTGAGGACAAGGGAAACCCTATCCCTGTTATGTTGGTGGGGGGGGGGGGGGGGGGGGGGGGGGGGGGGGGGGTGGGGAGAATGGAGGAGATGCGGGGGAGAGCTGCATTGATGACAGTGGAGGGGAAACCCCGTTTTCTGAAAAGAGAGGACATCTCTGACGTCCTGGAATAGAAACCTCGTCATGAGAACGGATGCGGCAGAGACGGAGGAACTGAGGGAAGGGAACAGCATCCTGGCAAGTGACGGGGTGGGGAGAGGTGTAGTCGAGGTAACTGTGGGAGTCAGTGGGTTTGTAGAAGATGTTGGTAGATAATCTGTCTCCGGAGATGGAGACAGAGATTGAGAAAGGGTCTCTTGATCAGTTGGGCGGTGATGGCAGACACGTCACATTTCACTCACTCCTACCTATCTTTCATCAGCATCAAGTGAAAATCTCTCTTTCTCTGAGATACTCAATATCACTCTCATTGCCCATTCCTTGAGCACAAACCTCAGCTGCTCTGTGCCGACACTGCTGTGTTCTTGTCAGTGCTCATGAACTGACAGTGCAATGGTTAGCTTCAGTGATCACTTCCTCTTCAGGCAGGTGCAAGCACAACATGAACTTTGCACAGGAATATTTCAGAAGGTTCATAGGACTCCTGAGATTACACTTACCACGTGTTACTCTGAAGCAATTGCATTTGATGCCTCTTAAGCACAAATTTACAGTTAAGGTCATTGCACACAAGGACATACAAAACAGGAGCAGGATTTGGCCATAAGGTACCTTGAGCCTGTTCTATCATTGTTTCAGGTCATGGATGATCCAATCTTGGCCTTAACTCCACTGTCCCACTCTCTCCCCAAACCCCTTGACTCTCTTGAAGTTTAGGTGTTTGCCAAATGCTGCCTTGAATATATGCAATGACTCTGTCGCTACAGCTCTCTGGTGAAGAGAGTTCTTAGAGAAACTGGTTCTTAGGGAAACAATTGCTCAATGGGCAAGGTACTGTAGGGATACCAGCACCTAAGGAACGTTGCCTCCTCTCCCCCCTTCTCCCGTTTCCTTGTTCAAGGAAATAATAACCTGCAAGTGAAGAGGAGGGGCTAGAGTAGGATCATTTCACATCTCAGCCCTAGGAATTTTCCTGACTCCCAATCCAGCTTTCACCATTCACTGGGTGAACCAATTTCTTTGCACACTGCCCCTCTCACCCACCCTGGGTTGGAGGGGTTGACTTTGACTTGAGCATGACTGTCGTGGATGGACACACGAAAAGGAAGAGTGAAGAGCGTTGGATTGATAGGATCTTTAAAATTGAAGTACAACTTGTTGCTCAACCTGTTTTTTCTTTGGTCACTTCCCTCATAGACAAATGAAGGAATTAGTAGAGATTAAAAATATTGTTATGACCATTGTTTGCAAGGGGTGTGGCATCAGTGATGTGGAGACGCAAGAGACTGCGGATGCTGGAATCTGGAGCAAAATACAAACTACTCAATGTACTCAGCAGATCAGACAGCATCTGTGGAGGGAAATAGACAGTTGATGTTTCGGGTGGAGCCCCTTTATGTGGACTGAAAGATAGAGGGGAGATGGATCTCAACCTGAAACATTGACCCTCTATTTCCCTCCACAAATGCTGCCTGACTCGCTCAGTTACTCCAGCAGTTTGTTTAGTGAAGGTCCTTGCATTATTCCCAAGCACTTTAGAATTGTGCACGCATATATCTGCAAATTGCTTCCATAGCAACAAACGAATCAAGGGAAGATTGCTTTGTTCTCCCAGATGTGATTAGAATCTGCAGCTTGGAAAATGTTGCTGCCCACTTCATTTTTCTATTTAGTTGAATCTTTTTCTGACTACCAAGCTATATTAAAGAAAATATGGATACCTTTTACAAGAAACGTTCCCTTGAATCTGTTGAATTTTGCAAATGAAGTTTTAATGTTCTCTAATTATAAGTAAAGCATTATGCTGAACTGAAATGTTTCATTGTCCTTCCATTGCAACTGTTTTACTTTATGTACCTTCTGAAACTTTGAAATAGATGAACTCTATTTAGCTATTGTGTCCACAAGCTTTGGACACTTCCATAGTGACTTGTTCATGTATATTTTTAATGCAGCTGAAAAGCTTTATTGATTAAAGCAAACTCCCAGCTAATCGAATTGCTACTTTTAATGAAACCAACTGCAATTTAGGTAAGATATTTTCAGAGCTTCACCCATATATTAACTGTAACCAGTGCTATTTCACTGGGACGCAGCCATCATTCATAAGTAGGCTGCTCCTAATTCATTGCAAACATATCTCTGAACAGCCAAAGACGTCTCCTCTAATTTTTACCCTTTGGTCTGTGACTTCCACTGAGGAGAGCTTCGGGTAAAACCGTGCAGATTGAAACTTGAAAATATAAAATTGCAGATGATGGAAATTTAAAACAAAAACAGAATATGTTGGAAATACTCAGTAGGTCAGGCAACATCTGTGGGAAGAGAAGCAGAGTCAACGTTTCAGGTCAAAGACCCTTCTTCAGAACAGATTGAAACTTTGCTGCACCATTAAATGAAGTTTGATTTTTAATAAAATAACCTTGATCTTTTGGGTTGCTGCCTGACCTGCTGAGTGTTTCCAGCATCTTCTGTTTTTATTTTGAATTTCCAGCATCTACAGATTTTTGTTTTTCAACGATGTTCAATTGTGTTCCATTGATGTTTGCTGAAACATGATTTATTGTCAGTGTGGAACTGATACTCATCAGTTTTTTCCAGTGTGGAAAATTGGGGAGAGTTTTGATGTTGAGAATGGAGGGATAAAAGCACAATGCTAGGGAGGGAAATGGCAGAAGTAGGATACTTTTGCACAAAGGTAGCCCAGAAATTAAACACCCTATTTCAAAAACCTTGCAGAAGTAATAAGAATGACCAGTGATCATCTAGCGGAGTGGATCAGTGAAATTGAATTCTTTAATAAGTTTTAATAAACACTATGATTCTGCACTGCCCAGCTGCTGAAGGTGACTACTCCAGAGAATGGAAAAGTTTAGAGCACTGCCAAGGTTTATATTCATTTATAACAAGATGTGAGAAAGTTTAGTATACTTAAAGACTCTTTGAGGTAAAGTTTATCGTCCTTGCTTCATGACAAGAGGTCTATATTTTAGTGAGAAAAGTATTCAGTTGTTTTTTTGATGAGTAAAACTTGTCATCTTCTGATTTTAAAAAAAAAGCTATTTAATTTGAGTTTTGTCACAAGTTGGGAAAAAAACAAAAAAAGTGCCGATGCTGGAAATCTGAAAATACAATCAGCAAATGCTGGAAACACTCAGCAGGTCAAGCAGCATCTGTGGAAAGTGAAACAGTTTATGTTTCTGGTCCAGGACCCTCCATCAGACCAGGGACAGAGAGAAATTAAGATAGTTTTCAATAGCAGAGAAGGTAGGGGAGAGGTGGATAGAACAAAGGGAATCTCTCTGATCGAATGAGACCAAATAATTTAGCATAGCGCTAGCAGTTAGGGTCAGGCTATGCTTCTTTGTCTGTGTCATGTGCTGCTAATGGCAAGGTTGTTATTGCAAGTTCCTGGAGCAGATAAGGCCTGGTACTCAGAGTGTAGGATCAACAGTTGCTTAAAAGCTGCAGTTAGTTTTTGAAGTTGTGATAATTGTTTAAATGGCCTCCAAATCTGTTGCTGTAAATCATGGTACTTTTTCAGTTACTAGAAGGAGGAAAGGAAGAGCTTCAGGGGTCTGGTGTTTTATCTATTGTGTGGCTATATAATGCTCGGTGATCAATTGGTGAAATTTATAAATTTCATTGGCAATAGGTGGGCTCTTGCTGAGAGGCAAATCATGACTGACATTTTACAAGAGCAAGAAAAGATGAATGAGTGATACTAAATCTGTCCAGTCCATCAAAATAATACAATTGGTGCCATAAAGCAGGCAGTAAAGTTTGGCAGTGCAGTGATGGTTAGCAGCTTTGAAGCTGAGTGATGCCACAAGGAGATAAAGGGCCTTCAGTACTGCGGTGGTGCCTGATAGGGATCTCATACCAGATTGTTTTATTGGAGGAAGCCTTTCACCATCTCACACCTTTCAAAGCTTCCCACGTGTTAGAGATGTGATTCCAACTGGGTCTGCAGCTCTGCACTTTGTGCAACTTCCTGTGCCTTGTCTGAATGACCTTAAAAACTGCTGCTGTAAATCTTTATTTCTTAACTGGAAGGAAGAAAGAGTTTTGAAGGTGTGTATGAACTTGCACTATGTGATGTTGTGCGTGGACTTCCTAAAGCAGGAGTGCTCAACTGCACCAGATGTTGTAAATCATTGGATGGTGTGGGGTGAACCATTTAGAAAGGGTGGGCATGGGAGTGGACACTCTGTTTTCCTGACAGTGGAGTTGGACCACCAGAGAGAGAGAGAGAGAGAGAGAGAGAGAGAGGATCAGTGCATTCAGTGGATACCCCTCTTGAAAACTGATCACAAATCTTTCCCAATCCATCACTGTAAATTGTGCATAATCCCTTGTAGTTTTGCACAGGAGGCTGCTTCCTTTCATTGGCGCTGCTTTCTCTACATTGCCCACACTGTTTGTGCATGAAATAATGTGGGAGCAGAGTCATTGTGCAGTGAGCTCAGTGCTCTCCAGCTTATGTGCACAAAACTGCAAGTCAAAAGTTTCAGTATACGCTCTGCAATTTTAACGAACCAACAATGTTTAGTGATGCATCTTGCAAGCATTCAAATCCCGTACAATTTAAAAAGATTCCCCATGCATTTGAATTTCTAAGCCATCCTCTGAAACTCACTGGTCATCTAATTCACTTAATCTTCCCATTACAGACATTTCAGAGTATACCTATTTTCTGGAATCAGTCTCCAAGAGGAAATCAGCAGGCCATAAAATGCTAATGGTACTTGGCACTGAATACTTGAGTGAAATAATGCTTCTGTACTATTTCAGGCAAGCTTGTCTGAATGGTTTCTTGATTAGAACCTCTTCGTTGCATCTCACATTCCAGTCCACATCTGTTCAGACAGAGGTTTAGTTTCCTGTCCAGCTAATGGCAGACTTCCTCATTCTCATGCACAGAGTAGTGTTTCCCTCCACACAACATTCAAGTGAGTGCAGCATCCTCACAAGGCTCCTGATCTTTCAAAATATCTGATTCCTTGGTCCATCCTACTGTTAACATATTCTACCTATATCACTTTTTCTGTCTCATGTGGCTTTTGGATTGTTGGACTTTCAGAATGGAGGATCACTTGCTTCCATTCCAGTCCTGTTGGGTCTGAGGCAAATGATGAGACCTATGTAGGACCCATGGACTCTGGCACAGATGGGTCAGGAGGTGCCTGGTGGAGTGGATGGGTAGGTAGTTCAGGAGGTGGTGCACTCCTTCCATCATTCATGATGGGCTTCTGGATGCTCCCAATGCGTAGATGAGATTCTCAATATCCTCCCAGTCTATTTGAGTGGTCACGGGCCAGAGACTCTCAGGGGTTATTGGACGGCAGCAGTTTTTAAGGCCATTCAGACAAGGCACTGGAAGTTGCACAAAGTTCAGAGCTGCAGACCCAACCGGAATTCGCATCTCTAACATGTGGGAAGCTTTGAAAGGTGTGTGATGGTGAAAGGCTTCCTCCAATGAAACAATCTAGTATGGGGTCCCCATGAGGCACCACCTCAGCACTGAAGGCCCTTTATCTCCTTGTGACATCACTCAGCTTCAAAGTTTTTTCAAGGACACTTTGAGCACATCCTTGATTTTTTTTCTTATGTATACCTGATGATCTCTGTTCATAACAGGGCTTGGAATAGAGTGCATATTCAGGAGTCTGGTGTTGAGAATGTGAATGATGTGGCCTGACCAACTGAGTGTAATTAGGACCTCAATCCTGGGGATGTTAGCCTGTGAGAAGACATTGATATCGATTCTCTTATCCTGCCAATGGAGCTGAAGGACTTTACAGAGACGTGATTTGGGGGTATTTCTCCAGTGCTTTAAGGTGTCTGCTGAAGATGGTCAATGTTCCAGAAGCATACAGAAGAGCAAAAATCTTCTGCTTGATAAAACATATGTTTTGTGCCACTTTTGAGGCTGTGATTGTCAGTCAAAATCTATGCCGGCACATTGAAGACAATGGCTTTACTATTTGGGGGCATTGTTGTGCAGCGGGAGCAGACTAATGGAGGACTTCTGTTTTGCAGATATTGAGTGTAAGGCCTACCCTTTCATATGCTTCAGTAAACAAGTCCCCTTTGACTTAGAACTTGGCCTCTGGTGCTCGCACACATACGTCATCTGCCCACAGCTACTCGACTACTGAAACTGGGCTAACCTTGTTTCTAGATTGGAGGGCGAGATAGGTTGAACTGTCTTCCATTTGTTTTGTATGTTATTGGAGATAAGGTGTGGTACTGTAACAAGAAAGATTCAAAAATCTGTCAGGGCAATGATGCAGCCTTATTGGATGGCAGTCTGTACAGATCTGTTGCACACCCATTTGGTTACAGTTGTGGCTTGTATGCCATCAGGAAGCAAATGATATTCTTTCTCATCAATGAGACATCTGACCTGTCCTTTTAGTTCAAAATTTTTAATTTAAAATTACGTTGTCCTTAAATTAAAGGCATTATGGCTGTTACCGGTGTTTTGGTTGTTCACACGTATCATCCATTTCATCACAGGCCACAAAAACGTTAATGGAGTGCTACAATACACCACCATAAAGACCTTGCACTAGGAAAAATCTGCCATTTGGAAAAACGTATGAGGTACTCTCATATAGCTGCCATTCCAAGGGGATATTTTTAAAGATTTAGCTCTGATTAGCAGCTCATTCTGTCACTTGCTGTTGGCATTGGTAAAGTGACGATTGATTTGTTATAAATATCCCCCTGATGATGTTTGAAATGATCCAGTGAAATAAGAGTTCAAAGCTGTGGTCAGCTTCACAGCCAAAGGCAGAACACTCTTGTCAGAAATGTCAAGCTAAAGGAAACAGTGTGGCTGTTGGCTGCCACCCTGACAAAGTGAAGCTGACAAAGGAAAATTCTTCTCTGATGTCCCCAGGTAGCTGTACTTGATTTGAAGACATGAGTGTATGTAGTTCCCGTGTTATGCAAGTTACCTGCAATTTGCCTCTGCATTTCTTTGTCTTCCTACTGCAGAGCAAGCAGAAAAGAGAGGGGGAGGGGTGCTATTCCCTACTGTAGGAATTGTAATGGCAGCAATTGAAATTGCAACACTTAAAAACTTGGGCACAAACTTACAGCATCTGAGGCAAAATACATCCAGAAAATACTTATGCAGGAAAAAGCTAACTCCAGAAACAAAGGAAGAAATTTCACAATGAACTTCTCTGCTCAAAATGAGAAAGAAAGCCTTTGTGAGCTATCTACCTGAGCTTGTTGCATACATATTCTTTGCTCTTAAACATGCACTGAACAAGCAATGAAACTCATTAGCCTCAAACTCTCTTAACAATTATAGCAAGTCCTCTTAACAGGTCAAAGGCTCAACAATGCATAAATATTCTTGTCCTTAAACAGCCCAAAAAACAGCTAACCATAAGCAATGTATCAGATCTGCTAAATATGAGAAACATTATGGAGGGCGGGGGTTGGCATGTCAAGCCCAGCCTCAGTGATAATGTAATCTTTATTGGAAAACAAAATCTATCAAAGTTGCCTTAAATATGCAGCATAGATGATAGTTGTGTGTTTTTGTGTTTCCTTGCTTTGATTTGTCACCTGGAGTCTCTCTGACATTGATTTTAGAAGGTAATTTTGACTGACGTAGGCGTCCAATTGTTCATTCTACTTTGATCGTGAACATGTATAATTTAATCCTGATGGTCTCAAATGTTTCCCTTGTCTGACTGTGTCTCTCAACACTGTTACGTTGGGCTGGCTATTAATGGTCCTCAATGGTGAAGCAAAGTGAAATGTGAAATCTATCTTACAGACCCATTTTATGCAGGTGAGCATACGTGTTGGTTGTGAAAATATGAAAAGCTCTCACACTGGTAGGATTGAGAATTGGTGAGAGAAAATGTTGCTTGACCTACTTTTGAAGGTTTGATAAGGAAGAGGAAGAGTGTCAAGTGAGGGTGGGATGCAATGATCATCTGGCCTTTTCAAAGGAGTTGGCTTGATCATGCTTTGGATTTGCTTGTGTTTTGGTAATTGGTTTGTTATTGTTACATGTACAGTGAAAAGCTTTGTTTTGCATGCCATCCATACAGATCATTTCACAACATCAGTACATTGAGGGAAAAGCAGTAACAGAATACAGAATAAAGTGTTACAGTTACAGAGAATGTGCAGTGCAGGTAGACAATGAGGTGGTAGATTGTGAGGTCAAGAATCTTAAATGGGGTGTAAAATTAAAGAATGCTTTGAGCAAAAGGATGAGGGGTAGGGGGAACTACAATAAAGGTATTACTGCAGAGCTTCAAGAGGTTTGTAAAATTTCCCAAATTACCTGTACCATTCTTGGTTGTGTGACAGCTAATGTGAGTAAAGCATGATTCCACAAATAGCAATGAAATGCATTGGTTGAGGGATTTTTTTTTAGTTGACCAGTTTAATGAGTCAGCTCCTTCAATTTCCTGACTTGGTGCCATGGAATTTTGATAGCCAGCCTGAACCAGCAGTTCCATCCCATAGAGTGAATGGATTGCCTGGTGGAGCACCAAAGGGCCAGTTCAGATCAATCGCTCAAGTCCTAGAGTGTACACTTTTAACAAAATAAAAAAAAGTATTCCTGTTTGAAGTTGCCTAACCTCTCCATTTTTATTTTTTTTTAACCCTTTTAAATATCAGCAATTCTTCCCTTTGATCGCCTGGTTTTCCAGTCCAGCTGCTAAAGGTTACTGCTCAGACTGTCCCCAAAAGTCTTTTCTAGCTGACTGTCGGAGGTTTTAGTTTGCAAGAAGCGTCACAGCCTCCAGTCTTTACTATAGTGCTACAACTGAAAGAAATTAATCTATCTTTGTCACAATTTACCAGAAAATTGTAACAGGTGTTTTGTCGTGTTCTTGCTGCTTTCAGTAAAGCTGGTTTCAACAGTGATTATGTCCACGGGCCAAAGTCTTCCTTCTGATGGTATGGAATGTAATTTCACAAACTAATCTTTCACGGCTCTCCCAATTGTTATAAACTGATTCATCGGTTTTTCTTCTGTTCCGTGACATTGAACGGACATTTTAACATCGCTAGTGGGGCCAGCAAGTAGATTTGTTCTCTCTCACCCAGTATTTCCATTCTATTTGAAAAATCCTGTAAACTTTTACCAATGCTTGTTTTATGCTAGCCATATGTTCTGAAATCAAGTCGCTAATAATCCAATGATGCTTTGAAATTTTGAATCTCAGGAGTGAATTTCAACTTTTAGTAGCTAGCTAGTTATATCTGGAATGTTGGCCTAGAATTTGCAGTGAGGAGTGATGTTGATACTTTTGCCACCCACTGTTATAGAGGAGGAAGTCTGGCAACAATTTTTAAATACTGAGTTAAGCATGGATATCTAGAAGTTGCTATCAGTGGTATCCTGCACCTCCACAAGATGCACTGTTGCAGCCATCGATTTGTCTGCAGAAATTGGTTAACTGATGAGTATTCAAGATTTTACAAACGATTCTTGCTGTGAAAAGTCCTGAACACATTCCTCTTTGTTTCATGAAGTAGAGTTTAATGGCTTACTAAGCTATAATTACTGCTTGACCTCTATTATTGTTTCTAAAAAAATATATTTGCAGGTTATCATCTCAATAGTCCAGAATTCCATTTAAGTTCTGTTTAAAATAAACATTACAAATACAAATGAAATTATAACATTTGAGCATCTATCTTGATCTCATGTCCAATCTCAATTTTGCATTCCATGAAATGTTTAAAAATGAGTTACATCTGCATTTTTACTTCTGAGACTCTATGAGAATTCTTAAATGTGATACTTTGCTTTGCCATCATTGTTGCTAGATTCATGGGTTTTGTTGGGGCAAGCTTTTTACACAGAGAGTGGTGGATGCCTGGATTGCACTGCCGGGGTGGTAGTGGAGGCAAATACAATAGAGGTGTTTAAGAGGCTCTTAGATAGGCACATGAATGTGCAGAAATTGGAGGGAGATGGACATTGTGTTTGCAGAAGGGATTAGTTTAGTTGGGCATTTAATTACTAGTTTAATTAGTTTGGCACAACATTGTGGGCCAAAGGGCCTGTTCCTGTGCTGCACTGTTCTGTGTTGAACAGATGACTGCTAGCAACTTGGAAAGCGAAAGATGGAATCCAAGCCAGAAGGATTACGAGATATTTCTAGACACCCTACCTCGTGATCACTGGCGACTGCCATCAATTTGTCACTGCCTGAAAAATGTAGTTGTAATGGATACGAATAGCAAAATCTCTCTTGGAAATCATTATTACAATTTTTTCCTATTATGCCTGTTCTTTAATCAGGAAGTCCATATGATTTTTGGGCTTTTAAGATACAAGATGAGTACAAGTTATCTCTCCCTGACTATCTCTAATTCCGCACACCTTTGTTTTTCTGGCTATTCTATTCTCCCGTTCCTGTTCCAGGCTCAAATAAACTCACAGGTCCACATTGTGCCTTTTTCAGTATTCTTGAAGGCAACTTGGGGCATTGGTCTTTGTCATCTCCCTTCTCACTGGTCATACTGCACAGCATTTCTGAGTGTCCATGCCAGCTGCCTTTTGAGCAATTCCATTTATCCTAGTAATCCACTTTTTTCCACATTGCCTTAGTAGTTATTTTTGCTCAAGTGCTTATCCAGTTGTCTTTCTAGAGCCCTGATTGATGCTGTTTTCTCCACAGGGATCGTAACCACTTTCTGCATTCTCAAAAGTAATCCTCACGTTCCCATTTATCTTTTGCCCATCACTTTAGTTTCTACATTCTCCCCATGTTTGCGTGGGTTTCCTCTGGGTGCTCCGCTTTCCTCCCACATTCCAAAGACATACGGGTTAGGAAGTTGTTGGCATGCTATGCTGGTGCCGGAAGCGTGGCAACACTTGCAGGCTGACCCCTGACCACTCTACGCAAAAAAGGTGCATTTCACTGTGTGTTTTGATGTACATGTGACCAATAAAGATATATCATCATCATCATCATGTATATCATCATCATATACAAGTCTCCCCGGTTCCTGAAACATCCACTGATGACATCAGCTAGATGGGTGGTAAATTGGCATGGATGGTTAGTCATAAGAGGATGTAGATAGAAAAATAATCCAAAAATATTTTGGTGTGACAGAAGACCATTTGTCCTCTCAAAGGCATTGGCTATAAATTGTGTCCCAGGTGTTCTTTCTCTTTGATTTCTTGGCCACTGTTTTCACTGAAAGAAAGTTGATGTTGACGGTATGGAGGCAGTAGTTGAAAGGAGTCTAGGTTTGCAGTTCATAGATTGGTGTGGCCAACCAATGGAGGCTGAGGAGCCTGTTTCCCATAAGTAATGGTGCCAAGGGTGGAAGCACAGCTTTGTAAATAGGGCAACTCTGACATACCATAGAATTGGGTGGGTGGTAGGGTCTGGAAAAGTTGGGATGTGAGAAAGATTGTGGGTTTCATAAGATAAAATATCTTTGTTAGTCACATGTACATAGAAACACAGTGAAATCCATCTTTTTGCATGGAGTGTTCTGGGGGCAGCCTGCAAGTGTTGCCATGCTTCTGGCGCCAACATAGCATGCCCACAATTTCCTAACCTGTACGTCTTTGGAATGTGGGAGGAAACTGGAGCACCCGGAGGAAACCCACGCAGACACGGGGAGAACATATAAACTCCTTACAGACGACGGCTGGAATTGAACCTGGGTCGCTGGCGCTGTAATAGTGTTACGCTAACCGCTACTTCTTCCAAGGCCAATCTACAAGTGTTCATACTTATTTTATTTATGGGTTCTATTTTTCACAATTCCTCATTGAAAAGCAATTAATAATGCATAAAATATACTTTTTGACCTATTGTATAAACGCTCATATATATGCCAGCAAAGTACATAGAGGAGGTCAAATGGGAGCTTTCCTGATGGTCTCCTCAATGAAGTGCTGAGAGATAAAAGCAAAGGTCAAAGGGTGGATTTGGCTTTGTACGTCCTGCTTCAAATTGCAAGAAAAATGAGTTGGCGATCTTGCTGAGACATGCATTTTCCAATTGCAGCAGCAACGCAGTTATTAAACTGAATACTACAAGGACAGAAAGGTGATCCTATTAATAGCAAATCAAGTTCACCTTAGGATGCAGTTACATTGCTACTTCGTGTTAATGCACAAAGCTGTTTTGCATTGATGTGAAGTATGTCACTCGAGTTGCTTTCAATTTCATTCCAGAATGCATTACAGCCAAGTGCTGTGGGTCGACCTCCAAGAAGGTGTCTCCCAACACTTCAGATTTACTGTGTGAAGTAAACTTGAGTTTAGCATGAAGATAGTATGCAAACTACTCAAAGTCAGTGGTGATCCCATGTCTACCCTCCTAATATATATCTTTTGAAAAGTACCAGCCAGCCCTAGGCAGTGTGTGGTTCACTGCCTGTGTTAGCATGGTCCATGCCTTGATGACATTGCTTTGCACTCATCTCCAAAGTATAATTTAAGTAGTAGGTTATTATAATCTTTGTTATTATAAACAACTTGTTAACATTTGATTTCTATATTCGGAACTTTCGACTGAGCATCCATTGAAATAATTCAGTTCAGTGAGCAGTTGGTTCATGACTGATATGCCATTATAGCCTGAATAGAATTGACGCAGGATATAACTTACAATCTCTGGAATTGTATATGTGGTTGGGACTCTCAGTATCTTTAGATATTTCAATCATGGATCTTTAGGGTAAGCCTAGTATTTCTTATAAACTCTGAGAAAATGTTATAATATAATGATCATGATGAGATGTAGCTCAGATGTTGAAGGAGATTTTGTGGAAATGTAGATTAGAAGTTCATATTTTGCATTTGCTAAAGACCTATATGTTTTTCTCTGAACCTCTTCAGTTGACAGTTTATTAACACTTAATCATAATTCCAGTTTGGACATAGAGCAATGAAGTGCTCAGTATAAATGACATTAGTGAGAACTGAACCAGACAATTTTGGGAGGGATTCACTTTAGTGAAGTTGACATGGCTCTGGCATCGTTTGTGCACATAATAATCTCATCAAGGTCACCTTTGCCTTGCCAACAGAATTTGGTGGTGTTGAATGAAGGAAAAGCCATAAGTCTTTTCACATGTAGGGATAAGTAAATTGTAGCTCCTTTCTTCATTTCGTCTAAGTTGGTAAGCACCCTTCTTTTTCTTGAATGCTTGCAGCAATGGACATTTTCCTGAAATGTTTTCTTTGCTTAGAAGTCCGTTACTAAAATTTTAAACATTATTTCAAAAGTGTGTGCTTGAGATTACCTTCCTAGGAAAGTAGAGGCTTTGAGCTAATTGTGCTTTTCATTTGCAAGTCCAGTTACTGTTTACACTTCAAGGGGTGGTCAACAGATCATTGCAGGCAACTTACCTTTCATGGAATGTGGTGTCACCAGGATTCCTAAAGGGAATTTTACTGATGAATGTGCTGGAAGAATTCAACATGGTTGCCTGTATTATGGCTTCAGGGGTGTTGTCTGTTTCACAGCAGTCAGTGTTATCAAGATATTCTGAATAAAGTGTATGATTAGATTTTAATACCCTTTCATTTCTTGTCCACAGAATTCAACAAGCGATGGTGTACCCTAGAAGGTGGATTTCTCAGTTATTATGAAAGTGACAAGTCTGCCACACCAAATGGGAGGATTGATATAAGTGAGGTAGTCTGTTTGGGAGTAACCAAGTCTGATCTTACTTGGGGACCTGGGTGAGTAAGAAATTTAAGTCATATTCCCTTAGATAAATAAAAGGATTAAAGCTCAGTAGAATTGATCATTCCAAACTACTTGACTTGCTGTTTTTTTTACAACACAAGCTTTCCTTGTACATGGACAAAATATTTATTTCACTAATGTATTATCTATCGTTCTGGCTGCTTCTCAATTCAATCACTTTGGCCTACGAATTGAATTGAGGATGAAAGACAGCTTGTTCATCAATTCCATTTCAGCTAAAGGCATGTCACCTTGCTCAGATCTGCTCTTTACTGGTGATACTGCACTTGTCCCCAACTCACTTGATGTATGGCAGATCATGATGAACAAGTTCCCTGATGCACGTATTAAGTTTAGAATGGCAGTCAGCACTCAGGAAACAGTTGTCAGCACAACTCGTTTAGCCTTGATGGAAAATGCAATGCAAAGATCAGCTAAGTATCCATAGAACCGTAACCATAGAACAATACAGCACAATACAGGCCCTTCGGCCCACCATGTTGTGCCGACCTTCAAACCACGCCGAAGACTATCTAACCCCTTCCTCTCACATATCCCTCTATTTTAAATTCCTCTATATGCTTATCTAACAATCTCTTGAACTTGACCAACGTATCAGCCTCCACCACCACCCCAGGCAGTGCATTCCGTGCACCAACCACTCTCTAGGTGAAAAACCTCCCTCTGACATCTCCCTTGAACTTCCCACCCATTACCTTAAAGTCATGCCCTCTTGTATTGAGTATTGGTGCCCTGGGAAAGAGGTGCTGGCTGTCCACTCTATCTATTCCTCTTAATGTTTTGTACACCTCTATCATGTCTCCTCTCATCCTCCTCCTCTCCAATGAGTAAAGCCCTAGCTCCTTTAGTCTCTCCTCATAATCCATACTCTCTAATCCAGGCAGCATCCTGGTAAATCTCCTCTGCACCCTTTCCAGCGCCTCCATATCCTTCCTATAATGAGGTGACCAGAACTGGACACAATACTCTAAGTGTGGTCTAACCAGAGTTTTGTAAAGCTGCTTCGTTACTTTGCGGCTCTTAAACTCAGTCCCACGATTTATGAAAGCTAACATCCCATAAGCTTTCTTAACTACCCTATCCACCTGTGAGGCAACTTGCAGTGATCTGTGGATATGAACCCCCAGATCCCTCTGCTCCTCCACACTACCCAGAATCCTGCCATTAACCCTCCACCTTGCAAATCTTACTTGTGGAAGAAAACTAACTGCTGACCCTAAATGCAATGGTTTGGATGAAAGGCCTTCGACCTGAAAGGTTCACTCTGTTTCTCTCTCCATAGCTGCTTCCTGACCTGCTCTGTATTTTGAGCATTCTGAGTTTTGATTTCAGATTTCCAGCATCTGCGGTCTCTTACTTTTCTGAATCTTCTGGTGTCTATCTATAATTACACCTTCTTACAACTATGCACTGGATCATGTACTCCAAGTAGGAACAGATACTGAACGGAGCTTCCACTTTTTAATGTCATAGTGAAATGCTTGAAGTCACTTAGGACCTTCAAACTATATCATGTTTAAACTTGGAAAAAATTAGGAGTGGCACTGTTGATCCTTCGCTTAAATTTGAAGATATTTGGAGTCCATTTATTCAATATTTTCACATGATGTAGATCCCCTTTCAATAATCTTCCAACTTGGAGGAACGGACTTGACGACATAATATTGCTCTGTTTCTACTGAGAAATTTTAGACCAGTTTTTTTTTCTTTTTTTTTGTTGTTTGTTTTTCTTTTAAAAGTTTTTTTTTTGTTTAGTTTATATTGTTTATAATTTTTTTTATTGATTTGTATTTTCTTTTATATAATAAATCTTTTTTCTTTCCTCTATTTTATATTATATTCATTTACTAAGAGATCGTTGGATCTATAGATTTTTTTATATTTTATTGTTCCTTATGATTATATGCTATGATTGTTATCCTGATCTCTTTGTATTACATGTATAAATATTGATGCTATGTATCAATCTGTATTAATTTGAAAACTAATAAAAAGATTGAAAAAGAAAGAAGTCACTTAGGACCAGTGGATCACCAACAGCAAGGTATCTTTATTAGTCACATGTACATCGAAACACACAGTGAATGCATCTTTTGGCATAGAGTGTTCTGGGGGTAGCCCACAAGTGTCGCCGTGCTTCCGACGTCAACATAGCATGCCCACAACTTCCTAATTCCTTGAGCAAACCAGCCAATGTACTGTGCAATCCCCACAGGACCTTTGTAGGCACTTGGAACATGCATCTCAGGAAATGTCTGCAGTTCTTAAAACAAAACCTTCTATACACTGGCAAAGTGACAAGTTGGAGGAAAGTCTCAAAAAATTCAGCATTTCTTCTAGGAGAACTCTGCCACAGCTGCTTGGTATGAAGAAGTCTGGTCAACGCTGATGCACTCGCAGTGAAAGCTAACAGAGTGCCCAGGTCAGCAAGGCAGGAGCAGATAATGGTCTAACCTCCATCGGACTCGTGAGGTGGCAGCCACAGTGGACAGGTTTGCCACCCACACATCAGGCTCTTCTTCCGTGCCACTGACTGATTGATTGAATTGTTGCTTCTCCTTTCAGCTATCAAGATGGTGGAAACTTTCTTTGTTCTCAGTGTTTGTAGGTGTTTTATTTCATCATGGGACACGTTGGTTATGAAGCTATAAAATCATGTTTTTCTCCCCCCAAGAATAGTTTTAACACTATTTTATCAGCTGACAATCCAACTGTAGTGAAAGAGGATGATGGTGGAGGTGATGGCAGGGAAATCCAGACTCTCAGCTTGTAACACTACATTCTTCCTTTGTAACTTGGATTCATGATGGCAGAAACTTGGATCCATGATGGCTCTGTATGAAGAAGCTGGATCTACACTGCAGCAATTACAATGGAGGTCAGGAGTTTTTTCAGCAGCTCTTAGAATAGGTTGAAACTGCATATACTGAGGACCTATCCCCGAATGTTTTCAGGAACTGATGTAACTGGAAAGGATTCTGTTAATCAATAGCATGATCTTTATGGGTTTAAATGTTTCAGACATTTAACTTCTTGTCTATGCAGACTTTTAGCAAAGCATTTGACAAAATCACCAATTATTCAAAAAGTTGGATCTAAAGTGAGCTCATTGTCAGAAATTAAAGAATTATTAACTGCAGTTTTGAGACTGGAAGGCCATATCCAATGGGGTCCTACATCCTGCCACATTGTGGCGCATATCAATGACTCGGATTTAAATATAGCAACAATAATTAGGAAATTTACAGTGATGTCAACTTTCGTAGAGTGGTTGAGGAACAAAGTTGCAGGCTGGAGGAAGAGTCAGTTGGGTAAATGGAATTCAAACCAGAAAAATGTTGGGTAATGCATTAGAGAGGGTGAATAAATTAGGGTAGCATACAATTAATTGTTTGATATGACGCAGTGTGGAGGAACAATATTAACTGTCACATATCACTGAAGGTAAAATAATAGGAAGTGTTTTGGAAGACATAAAGGATGCTTACTTTTGTTATGTAGAATATAAAAACAGCAAGGTTAAACTAGAACTACAGAATACACAAGTTGGATTCATCTAAAATACTGTGTACATTTCTGGTTACTGCATTATGGGAAAGAGGTGATATTATTTGTGAGGATTTGGAGGAGAAATGAAGACGTTGCCAAAGCTGGAGAATGTTATCCACAAGGAGAGATTGACTAGACTATTGTTGTCTTCTTTGAGGCATCAAAGACTGTAGGGAAATAACATTATGGGAAGCCAATAATATTGGGGAATGGATTTTGACAGATGGATAAGATGGGGTTTGTGGCTAATGTTTTCATGTGAAGGCCTGGAACTCATTACCTGTAATGACACTGGAGCCAGAAATTCATCGTGTCTCTATGTTTAAACAGTACACAGGTGAGCACCTGAAGTGCTATAATCTACAGTACTGGGAATTGGGATTAGCATCAGTAGCTGGCATTATTAGTTGACGTTGATGCAGTAGTCTGAATGGCCTTTTTTTTTGAATTATACATTTCTGATTTTATGATCAGTTATAAAACTGGAATTAATTTGTCAACTGACTGCTTATGCACTATTTTATGGAAAACTTATGATTTGAATTTCACTGTGAATTGAAATCATCCAGCAGTAACTGGAAACCACGGGGAGCCAACACTCTTAATGTACAAGAGGAAAATTCTGAATGTTTGAAAGGGAATGAAGAGTTTTTTTTAACATTCAGATAATGCCCTTTTAACATAGCACACATTTAAAACCAACTAGTAACACTCTCCAGAGACAATTATGCCAGATAGTGGCTGCTATGGGCCCGTATAAATTATCTACTGATGTGTCCTCTGTTATATAAAAGTTGTTGATTCATAAAACATTTCAGATCCCAAGTATAAAAAAAATGGGTTCTGAATGTTATTGTTTGGAATGCTCTATTGCCTAAATACTTCTGAAAATTACTTGTGTCTTTGCAGTGCCTAAATTAGAAGCCATCATCAATGTATGTCAGAATGCTGTTGTTTGTAATATACAGCATTGCTGTCGTTTTTGTCCATCCTTTCCAGTTTATTGATTCCCATCAGTCCTTTGAAAAGCTTTATAGACTACTCATTCATTGTGTCCAGTGTCTAAACTGAGATTAGCTAGATAATAACGTTTCCTAATACTACCAGCAGATGATTTAGGGTAACAAAGCAAAGCATTGTCAAATATTTTTGAGGTACATTTTTCATCTATGTTCCATTGCCACCAGTATACAACCTTCCATTTCAAAAATCTTTAATGTAGAAATTGCAACATTGGTTATGCACAGCATGCAACGTATCTCAGTTTTCACAATCTCATATTTATGTGCATTTAGAATTTTAAAATGGCACAAATTTAATAAATAATAATGGGAAAAACCTCCAATTTGTATAAACCAAGCATAAGAATGTCAGCATCATGGTTGCCAATCACTGGAAGGGTTCCCTTTTGAACAACTCACTGCAGTGCAAAATGAACAGATGAATATAAGACTTCTCAGTGAGTTCAGCAGTCAGTTTCATTCAAAGTCCTTACAGCTGCCTCTTCATCCTTCCATTAACCCCAGTCCCAGAGGTGAAAACAACAAACAATCGGCTGGAGGAATTCTAAGGGTAGCGCAGTATCTGTGAGGGGAAAGGGATTGTCAACATTTTGGGTTGAAACCTTGCATCAGTATCGCCCACAGATGTTGCTCAGCCAGCTGAGTTCTCCAGCAGATTGTTGCTCCAGATTCCAGTGTCTGCAGCCTATTGTGCTCCCAGAAGTGAAAAGATGTTCCAGTCAACTGTGCCATCTATTCTCTCCTTCACGCGCTCTTCACCCTGACCACCACAAACTGTGAAGATCTTACACAAAGCAATGAATTCATTACATCCTGTTGGAAATGGATTTGAGAACAGTAACATGAGAGATTGCAGAGAAGTTTGCTGTTCTTCATCAAGAATAACTCATCATTAGCATTATTTGTCAGTCCCCCTTGTAGGTGCCACAAGGATGTTTGGAGTAAAAGTTATATGAATCTTGACCATTAAATTGCTTAACTGAGACTAGGTGGGAAAAATTCTTTAATTGCAGACTCCTAATGAATTTCATGAACTGTGCCAAATGAAATTGAATTCTCATTGATATCATGTGTACAATGCAAACCCAATACTCTTGGAAAGGAGTTAATGAAGTAGACAAAGCCTGTATCATTTATGCATTTAAGATATGTTAGGATGGGAAAAGAATCCAACGAGTGGAATCTAAATGAATTTAGCAATCCAGAGGAAAACAAAGATAATCTAGTTAGTTTGTACCTATCTCACTGCGTCCAACTTTTTGGATAAAATTGTTTAGACAGTAAGTTAATAATTGAATGCTCTCATGACATGCTAATGCAGCAAATATAAGCCTTTGCTTTGCACTCTTTATAACTTCTCCAGAACTGATCTAGTAGAAAACACAGGGGAATGTTTAGTACTGTGGTAATAATAAAGGAAGAAGCTGGAGTTGCTGCTTTCCAGTTGAGAGGAGATTTGAGAGAGGTGTGCAAAATCCTGATAATTTTAGATTGGTAGCCAGATGAAAGTTGTTCCTGTCAGTAGATAGAGCAAGGACGGGATCACAGCTATAATGTCATCTGCAAAAAATTCACAGGGAATGTGATGAATAATATTTTGTATGCAGAGTGTGGTGATGCTCTGGAACTTTACGCCCATGAAGGCAGTAGGATCAGAGCTTCCAGAAGGAAATTGGATCGACACTTGAGGGAAAATAATTTGCACGGCTGCAGTGAAAGAGGGGAATGGATGTGCCTGGATTGCTCTACAGAGAGCTGTCATGGATTCAGTGCAATATATGGGTTCCATTTGTGCTGTCATGATTCAGTGTGATCAAGTGGGTTTGTCAGCCTTCATAGAACCCACCTGAATTTCACTGGTACTCTGTCAAGTTACCACCTTGGCAATGAAGGCGAATGTCCAGCCCAATAACACAGTACCATGTATTGTCATACTCGTAGATCAGATTCATGTTAATTTTGGCACTGTCATTGATGAGAAGGCTTAGAAAGGATGCTATCCCTGATCTCAAAGCAGGTTTTCTGCACTCCAGAAGGTGGTGTGATATTAAGAATGAACAAATGCATGCAAACCTTAACAAAGTCACTGATGCTATGTTATTAAAATTCAGCAAGTATTTAAAAGATTGATTCTGCATTTAAAAAGGTATCTATGATATCTGAGAAGTTTCTCTCTTCCATTTATAAGCAGTGCATGCACGTAAAAGAGTCATCAGTGTGTGAGGTCATTACATCCTCTTGTGTGCATGGCAGATTGATTCTGAATTACAAATTTGAGAATCGACATTACAGTGAAGGCCACTTGGGAATATTTCAAACTGCAGCAGCTGAATCAATTTTACTTTTTATCTTACTCTGCGGAAGCCTTTCCCTGACTAGGGTTATGATGTTGTTGTGAAGTAGAGTGCAGCTCCATTGAATGAATGCAGCTGCCTCCTCTTAGTTCTACTGATCTTTGTCAGCACTAAGTTACTCTCCTGAGTGTGTGTCACATTTATCTTGTGTTGCCACACTGTGATACAAGATATGTTCTTGCATGTCATGGTAATTTTTAGCCCAAGTGCTAGATTTTTCTTTTGCAAACAAAATTTTCCCATTTCTTTTTTCTATTAAATTGTCCCTTTTTAAAAAAAAACAAAGTCACTATCACAAAATATAATCTTGCCTTGTAATTATAAAATGATGAATCAATTTAACATTAGATTTCTGTTTTACTGATCATTGTTGATGGCACACTTATAGTATTTAAGATATTACAAGCTTGAAATATTGAGCTATTCAGTGCTATTAAAGTTCTTGCCATTTTATTTAGTGCTAGTTCACTGGAGTATTAATTCTTTCTCTGGTCTAAAAGCTCAGAGGGGGGATTAAGGAAATCTCCAAACTTTCCTTGTAGCGTTTGTCCACTGTAATTCGTCAAGGTAATGAGCTTCTGTTTATGAAAGTTGGTGCTTTTCCGCTTATTCGAGTCAGCACAATCCATAGGCCACGATGCTGTTCAGTAAGTACAACTGAGAACTCTGGAAACTTAAGTATTTTTGTAATTGAATAGTGTATTAATTATTGAAAGCTTTGATGAAATATTCAGCTCTGTATAATCATTGTGTAAATTGCACCAGTTCCTGCCTAAATGTACAGTCAGCAATTTGTGCTGCAGTGTGTTGACATTAATCCCAGATCATTCTGAATCCATTTGTTTCAGACACTAAATCTTCATGTATTCAGTTATCATTGTACTGCTAATGGCATTTTGCAGAACTACAATAGAACCAGTGGAACATATTACATAGGAATTAAGTACCAAACTGATGCTATACAATGTGATGCAAGGCTGTTGTTAAAACTTGCACCTGAACAGAAAGTTTGCTCATTTCCCACTGCTGTGATGAAGATAGGAGACAGGTGGTTATTCTAACCAAAAATAACAGATTCTGGCAGCATATGCAGTGAGTTTATAGATGGTATATACTGTATACTCCCCTCCCCACTAATCTAGCTACCCGTCTTGTGTCTATCTAGTTGTACCTTTCCTATAGCTATTGGGCAGATGAACAATATTGGTGCTTTAGGAAGATCAACAACAAGGGAAATATTACACTGAATGAAGTGACTTATGGACTTTTTTATTTATTTAAAGTGAGAGGAAGCTTTATTTAGGCAAATGAAAGTTCATGCATCCCAACTTTCATAAGTGGCAGCATTGAGTACAAAAACAAAATCATTAATGAAACTATTGACATAGAAGTTTGGTGCTAGGCTCAAGGTATCCAAGCGTTCAATTTCTCACTCCCCTTTCTTCTGCCTTTACTAATATGTTATGTCCAATACAAACTTGACCTGCACAGACCCATTACATATGTCAGATGCTCTCTCTTTTTGGGGGAAGAAAAAGAGGAAGGACCATGGAGGCCACTCTCAAAATGGTGTTTTAAAGGAAAATACAGACCTGAATATAGTGGCTTCACTATCCCAACTATTGTAACACTAAATCATGGTGAACTTCATGAAGATGTTATTAGGTTTCATTTGGCTCCCTCCCAGTTTCTATCTTAGTTGCCTCTTCCTTGACCGATCACACTTTCTTCTAGGACCCTGGCTAACATTGCAACCTTTGAAAGCTTTAGGATACTGACCAGGTGTCTGCAGCCCATATCTCATGTAAGTGTGCAGTAGATTTCAAGCTTAACTGTTCCAGAGCAGGGATAGTTCCCTGTTCCTGATCACAGTGAATGAACCAATATGTAGTTCTGTGTGGGACACTCAACCTTTCTTGATGGTTAGCATGAATGTATGTTTGCAGAGAATGCAAACAAGATTCACAATGCTGTTTCTAAAGATGAGAATCTTTAGGTATGTGGAGATGCTAAAGAAACTGGGGTCCTTGCACTACAATGCTAGGCAGTACCTGTATTGAGGGAGCTACCTTATAAGGAAAATTTGTACAGGCAAGACTTGTATCAGCCAGAGTGAAAGGGACTTTGTAAAATATATAAGATTCTGAGGAGTTTTGAAGAGATTGATGTGGAAAGGATGGGGTCACTGTTTAAAAATAGAAGGTTGCCTATTTAAGATGGAAATATGTTTCTCGCCTTCTTTTTGAGGGTTAAGAATCTTTGAAACTCTCCTTCTCAGGATGGTGGTAGCAAAGTCTTTGATTATTTTTAACTCCAAGGTAGATAGATACTTGAGAGTACGGTCAGATGCGCTGAGATCTTGTTAAATAGTGGAGGAAGCTTGAAGGGCTAAGACTCCAACTCCTGCTGTTAGTTTGTATGTACATCAAAGTGAATCACTGAAAGTATTCACAGAGTTGTATTTGGTAAATAGGCACCAAGTGGTAGAAGGTGTAAATATAAGGTCATTCCAAAAGAATGGAGGAATACATTGTGAGTACTCTTTATGGAGGGTTGTTACAATGTAAGTAAAAGAATCCACAGTAACTTTTAAAAGGAAGGAGGATAACTATTTGGTGGGGGAAAAAGAAATTAAAATCTGCACAGGTAAAGGAGAATGGAAAGCTCTTTTGGAATTGCAGTCATGGAATGGACTAAATGCAATGGGTTTCCTTTAAGGCAGTAAATTATATGAAGAGGTACAAGCTGGGTCTTGTCATCTGGATGGAAAGGGGAAGCCAGATACATCAAAAGAAGGAAGGGTGCTCTGTCTCATGTTGTTTCAAAAGCTACAAATTAAAATGCAAGGAAACCTGCCTGATCAAGATAAGATCTTTATTAGTCACATGTACATCGAAACACATAGTGAAATACATCTTTTGCATAGTGATTTTGGGGGGGCAGCCCGCAAGTGTCAGTTTGATGTGACAGCAACCTGAGGATAGGGATGGGCTGTAGATTGGTAAAGGGTGGATATATGGTGGCAGTAACCCAAGGCCAAGTGTGGGCTGGGATTCTTGGGGGTGGGGGGGAGGTTAGGTAGTTTCTCATATATATTCTTTGAGTGAGCAAGTACTTGCATTGCAAAAATCAAATCTCATTGATGCTAACACTAGTTAAAGCAGTTGTTTTCACCATTTAATTAAACATTTCCTTAGTTGGGATCTGTAGTGCTAACTGGGAGAGCTTTGCAGTAACATTGTTTTATACTGGTGAAGTATCTCTGCTTTTAGCACCAGTTTGTTGTAAAAGGGAGATAATACGATGGAAAAAAAATCCATACATTTAATTATTTGCAGTAGATAGCTCTCTGATGACAAAGCTGCAGTTTCTGCTCTCTGCTATCTTTTTCTCTTTGGACACTGAGCTTATTATGGTTGTTAAAAATATTCTGCAGACATGCCATTGAATCCTTTTTAACATATTCACATTTCAGAAAATAACTTAAAATGATAAGATTACTTTAAGATGAGAATTGCTCTAGCAAAGGAGAGATTAATTAGTATTTCCCTATTCTCCTTATTAACAAAATCCATGGTAGTACAGTTTAATCAAGGAAGAATAACTCCCTGAATATTATGTTGATTTGTGCATTAATCCTTTGAGTTTGCAGTATCTTTCTTTTCAGAAATTAAGCATTAATAGTATGAGGTGAAAGTGTCTGAACATACAGAGTATTGTTCCATTACTAAATATTTAGAAGTACATGCTGGTTGTTAATTCATTAGGATAAGTTTTTGCTTTTTATAGTCAATATGCTAATGCTTTGAAATCAGTGGATTGGAAACCAGGCAGATGCCATGTTTTCTGTGTCAGGTGTCTATTACTTGCATTGTTGCATCTGAGTCTTGTGATTTTAAGCCCCACTCCAAAGAGTTGAGCATAAAATTAATCTAGGCATGCTCTTCAGTGCAGCACTGAGAGAGTGCTTCACTGTCAATGGTGCCACCTTTTGCATGAAAACTATAGAATGTATTCAGGGAAGACCTGGTAGCTTAATATCAGTGGTAGGAGAAAATAGTAGGAATATTCTGGAGGAAAAAAATAGAAAAGTTTACATAAACTAAACTGATAACGTTAAATCCTCTTTAACTGCCCAACCACAGAATTCTTTAACCAGGTAATGGAGAGAGAGAATTCAAGAGTATTGTAGCAGATTTCCAAAACACCTTTGATAATGTGCAAAAAATAGAGTGATGAATGAGGCCAAAGCATTGCAGAATCATGGAATAAGTATTAGAATGGATAGCCTATTGGCTGCTAGAGAGCAGACATCAGGGAATGAATGGAAGTTAGAGATACAGAAAGTTACGTTCCTCAGTGATTATTGATGCTCACAAATTCTAATAACTATTTAGACTTGAGTCATAAATAATTTCTAAAATTTTGATGTAATTTAGAGGGAAATTCAGCAGTTAAGAAGAGCACAACAGATTACAAGGAAGCATGAATAATTTTACAGAATGGATATGAAACAAGCAAATTAGAACAGCTAAATGTGAGATTTTACACTTTGGTAATGAAAGTATGGAGATCACTCCTGAAAACCAGGAATCCAAGTGGATTCAAAGAGCAATGGGATCTGGAAGTACTAATATACAAATAATTAAAAGAAGTGATGCAGGAATTGAGGCCATGAAAAACAAAAAGAAAAACACACGTTGTTTATTTCCAGATATATAGAATTGTAGGGGAGTGAAGTTATGGTAAGTGTTAGTCCCTCTCTCCCCCTCCATCCCCCAGATTTGCTGATAAGTTTGTTTGTATTGTTGGGGAGGGTTGCAACCAGCTCAATAGAGCATGGAACTAAATTTGCTGGTTTCAGCATGGAGAAAGGAAGTATAGAATGTGGAAGTGAAGTTCAGTGAATGGGTCTGGAAGGTGAAAAGGAAGCAAGATAATTCTGCAGATGCTTAATTATATGTAAGTAAAGAGTCTACAAAATAATGGAAATAAATTGAGTGCAGAGGTAGATCTGTGGGTGTGAACTTAAGGCCATTAATGCAATGTGTCAAAAAATGGGTGGGATTGGCAGGGCAACATTCCTGGTTACAGATATTTCAGACAAGATATTGGTTGCAGAACTAATTACAAACAGAAAAGTACAAATGCTAGAAAAATCAATAAACTAAGCCATGCAAGTTGAACTGAGGAGTAGGGAAATCACTTTGCAGAAAATGTATTATAGACCTCAAAATTGTCAGAGGAAGATGGAAAAGTAAGTATGTTGGCAACTCTGGAAAGTGCAGAAGTATCAAGGCAGTAACAGTGGGGGATTTCAACTACTCTAATGTTAAATAGGATAGTACCAGCATAAAAGATGTAGAAGGAGCAAAATTCTTGAAGTACAATCAGAGGCATTATTTTAATCAGTATGTAGCTGCAGTAACACATTGTTAGACTTGTTTGATGGCCTTAGACGTAACAAATGGAATTCAATTAGGAAAATGTGAGGTGATATATTTGGAAAGGGTAAACAAGGCAAGAATGGCACTGAGGAACAAAAGGATGTTCAAAGATTCTTGAAGGTGGCAGGGCAGGTAGAAAAGATAGTTGTGGAAATGTATGAGAAATTTACTTTATCAGTGGAGGCATAGAATATATGAGCAGGGTGGTCATGCTAGAAGTGTATAAAGCACTAGTTCTGGTCATCACTACAGGAAGGCTGTGATAGTACCAGAGAGTGAAAAGGAGATTTATAAGGATGTTGCCAGAGCTGGAAAGTTGAGCTTTGTGGAGAAACGGTCTGAAACAAAGCAGACTTGAGGGGAAATTTAATAAAGCGGATAAAATTACAAGAGCCTTAGAATAAACAGGCAAGACTTGTTTTCTGTAGCAGAAAGGTCAAAAACCAGGGAATGCAGATTTAAGTGAATTGATAGCATGATTAGAAGGTAGTTGAGTGAATGTTTTCATCCAATGAGTGGTGAGGATTTGGAGATCTGTGCCTGAAAGGGCAATAGAGGCAGAAAACCTTATCGTATTTTTAAGAAGTACCTAGATGTGCACTTGGAGAGTCGCAACCTTCCAGTCTGCAGAACGAAAGCTGAGAAGTGGGACTAACCTCAGTAAGTATTTATTGGTCAGCGGCCACCCAGTGGAGTGAATGCTCTCTCTTCTGTCCTGTAACTTTTTATGATTCCAGTACAGTTTAGAATTCTATGAACATTTCTTGTTGCCAATTCCTATAAGGCGAAACCTAACAGCGTAAATGGCAGTGATGCTTCACTCCCCGATGAGCTCAGTGAATTTTATGCACGCTTTGGCAGGGAGAATAATGCAAATTCCCACAGCATCTGGCGACCCTGTGATCTCTGTCTCAGAAGTTGACATCAGAACATCCTTCGGGAAGGTGAACCCTTGCAAGGCGTCAAGCCCTGGTGGTGTACCTGGCAGGGTACTGGAAATCTGTACTGATAACCTCTCACTGCTGCAGTCAGAGGTTCCCACCTGATTCAAAAGGGCATCAATCATACTGGTGCCCAAGAAGAGTAAGGTGAGCTGCCTCAATAACTATCGCCTGGTAGCACCCACATCTACTATGATGAAATGCTTTGAGAGGTTGGTCATAGCTAGAATTATCTTTTGCCTGAGCAAGCACCTGGACCCACTGCAATTTGCCTACTGCCACAACAGGTCTACAGCAGATGCAAACTCACTGACTCTCCACTCGGCTTTGGAGCACGTAGACAACAGCAAAACATACGTTAGGCTGCTGTTTATCGATTGCAGCTCGGCGTTCAACACCATCGTCCCCTCAGTACTCATCAACAAGCTTCAAAACCTGGGCCTGTGTACCTCCCCCTGCAAATGGAACCTCGACTTCCTTATTGAGAGACCACAGTCAGTGCGGATTGGTAGTAACATCTCCTCCTTGCTGACAATCAACACAGGCGCACCTCAAGGATGCATGCTTAGCCCACTGCTCTACTCTCTCTACACTCATGACTGTGTGGCTAGGTACAGCTCAAACGCCATCAATAAATTTGCCGATGACACCACTGTTGTTGGCAGATTCTCAGATGGCGACGAGTCGGCTGAGTAGTGTCGCAGCAACAACAACCTCGCACTCAACGTCAGCAAGACCAAGGAATTCATTGTGGACTTTAGGAAGGGGAAGTTGGGCAAACGTACACCAGTCCTCATTGAAGGGTCAGTGGTGGAAAGGGTGAGCAGCTTCAAGTTCCTGGGTGTCAACATCTCCCAGGATCTACCTTGGGCCCAACACATTGATGCAATCACAAAGAAGACACGCCCGTGGCTCTACTTCATTAGGAGTTTGAGGAGATTTGCTATGTCGCTGAAGACTTACAAATTTCTACAGATGAATGGTGGAGAGCATTCTGACTGGTTGCATCACTGCCTGGTATGGAGCCTCCAATGCACAGGATCCCAAGAGGCTGCAGAAGGTTATAGTCTCAGCCAGCTCCACCATGGGCATAACCCACCCTGCCAGTGAGGACATCTTCAAGAAGCAGTGCCTCAAGAAGGTGCCATCCATCATTAAGGACTGTCATCATCTGGGACATGCCCTCTTCACGTTACTACCATTAGGGAGGAGGTACAGGAGCCTGAAGACCCACACTCAATGTTTCAGGAACAGTTTCTTCCCCTCCGCCATCAGATTTCTGAACGGTGCATGAACAGTAACTCATTTGTACTATTTATTTATTTTTGTAACTTATATTAATTTTTATGTCTTGCACTGTACTGCTGTTGTAAAACAACGAATTTCATGACATATGTCAGTGACAATAAACCTGATTCTGATTACAAAATGAATATTGAGGCACTGGAGAGAGTACAGTCATGGTTTACAAGAATGTTACCAAGCTAGATTAGAAAGTGGGTTATGTGGTTGCCGAAAGAGATGGAGTGAAAGGATAAGAAGTTGGTATTGGAAATGCAACGGGGGTGAACGCTGGGTTATTTTGTTTGGTCAAAAGAATAGAAAACCTTTAGAAATTCTATTTTGTAATACAAAATTCATGTGCATTTTTGTTTAATCAACAAGCTATTTGCTGAAAGCCTTTGAGTACTTTTTTTTAAGCCAAATTCCTTCCACGATCTGGGGATGTGCAGTGGGCCACCAGTTCATCTGTGTGGGCTATTTGTATAACAGTATAATGTCACAATAAACATATCTTCAATGGTACCTGCCATTGTCCAGGTCCATTGTAGGTCCAGTTCCAGCACTTGAAGCCACGTCTAGATCCGTCCCCTTTAAAGTATGTATTCATGTGGTTTGTGTATCCAAAGGAAATACTCTGTTATTTCCTCTATGAATGGCCTTCAGCAACCAGCTATTCAGTCTACATTTGTCATCCCTCATTTGTTTTTAATGTTAGTGTCTAAAATAGTTACACAAGGTGTTTCAATATTGAAACACCTCAGCTTGTGGACACGTCATCACTGGTTGATGAGTTAGAGTCATGCTGGAGGACATTGGTGCATTATCTTTGATACAACCAAACAACACAATTTTGTTGGAGGTAATGTATTTGAGGTGTCATGCCTGACTATTCACATAGATGCAAAAGATCACTTGGCGCAATCAAATAAATGAATGGAATTCAACTGGTTTCACAGCCAATAATTTTCCCTTAATCAACTCCACCAAAAACAAATTACATGGATCATTAATCTCTTTTGCTGTTTTTGGAATTGTGCGCACAAGCTGGCTTTATGTTTACCTGTGTAACAGTGACTACATTGCAGAAAGTAACTCATTCGTTGTGAAGTGCTTTGGGACATCCTGAAGGATACGATAAGCCACGTTATAAATAGAAGTTTATTCTTTTGTCCTTCCTTCCTATTTAAGCATGTGATTATTTTTGAAACCTTTAGTGCTGTTTGTCAGTATTTATTCAGCTCTCTTGAACAGAAGCTAATTGACCATCAATCAAATAGGTTCTTTTGTGCTTATTTTTGATCCCAATAATTTTGAGTCTTGTGTTTCACCTTCATTGTCTTTGCTCCAATGAAAATAAATTCAATTCTGTAAATCATTTCCAAATTTAGAATCCAGGCTCCTAAATTGTTTTTGATATTCTCATCTTTGCTTTCTCAAAATCATCAGTCAGATTGGCCACTCCAGCACTCTACGTTTGAATCACTGACCATAAGCACAAATTAAATGGGGATAAAATAATGATGTTTCAAGGTTATAATCAAATGGTCTCTGAATACAATCAGGAATTCAATAAACTGTGTTTATAACAACTTTGCATTGATTCAGAATTTTTAGTGAATAGTCAATAATGCACCAAATTATTTTAATTCTCATGACTTCACTAATGGATTTTGTAAACGTTAAAGCTCCATGCAGCAGCTGTAATCTACTTCAAGTTATTTTCGAGCATAAGGTACAGCAGAAGTAGTTCATGACAAAGTGTTCTGAAAACAAAAGGTGAGAAATGGAACAAATCACAGAGAAGTAATTAATGTATTTGGTGATCTGTGAAATGCTTAATAAAGTTGAACTGTAAGTGTTCAAGATCGCCTCAATGGGGCAATGTAAAGTGATTGAACATCTAAATGGTAAAGACAATGTGAAGACAGCAAAGGTGCCTGCCGAAAGGAAAAACGGCCACAACTTGGAGGAATGCAGTTGAAGAAAATTTGAGATCAAAACTTTCCTTTGGAAGAAAGCCCCAAAACGTTCCTTTGGGAGAAAGCCAAGTGATAAATCTATCATCTGCCCTCAGCAGGATACTTAGGCCTGAACATCATTGTTACAGACCTACAATTGTAAATCATCTGTATTAATGGCCCTGGCATCATTAATATGGTTAGTTCATTTGAATGGTTATTGGCAGTTTAAGTTTAGTAGCAGAAAACTTTGGAGAAATTGTGATTATATCTGAGTGAGGAAGTTAGAGTGTAGCCTTTTAAAAAGCTGATACTGGCGCAGATTGCAGCTTACTAAGGAAATGAGGAATCATAGTGTAATGACTGGAAGCTCTTCTGATGCATTTATATGATTTTTAGTCCCACATTTGAAGAATGTTTGCCACTGAAAGATGTGGCAGAGTGACCGCAATAAGGTTTTGCATGTGAGGAAGGAGAGCAACAAGAAAAAAAATGAAAGTACAGGACATGCTGGAAATCTGAAATACAAAATACTGAAATGACTCAGCAGGTCAAGCAACAAGCAATGCGGAGAGAAGTTGGAATTAATGTTTCAGGTCTCTGACCTTTCATCAGAAGAGAAGTCACCATTTTCACGAGGCCAACCTAGAAGTCAGCCAATCAGTGACACTGCATGTTAATTCTCTCACACTCAGAGCTCCGGGTCAGTTCTGGAAAGAAGTCAATGACCTGGCAAAGTAATAGAGAGGCTGCTACCTTATTGCTTCTTGTCAGCACAATATGGAAGCGGGCTGCTTTGGTCAACCAGTCTAAGCTGATGTTTATCCTCCAAGTGAGCATTGGAGCAGAGTTTAACCTTCTGTGACTGACCTGTTACAATATTTCCTTATAGCTTAATAGCATTAAAAGGTGAATAGTAATTTGGGTAGAGAATGTTTATCATTCAGCAGGCACGGTAGTGTAGCAGTTAGCTTAACGCTATTACAGCGCCAGCGACCTGGGTTCAATTCCAGCCGCTGTCTGTAAGGAGTTTGTATGTTCTCCCCATGTTTGCGTGGGTTTCCTCTGGGTGCTCTGGTTTCCTCCCACATTCGAAAGACGTACGGGTTAGGAGCTGTGGGCATGCTATGTTGGCGCTGGAAGCGTGGTGACACTTGCAGGCTGCCCCCAGAACACTCTACACAAAAGATGTATTTCACTGTGTGTTTCAATGTACATGTGACTAATAAAGAGATCTCTCTCTTATCTCTTAAATAACTTTATTGAATTATCTGGTAATCACCTCTTTCTGAAGAAAATAACTTTAGTATCAGAATCAAATTTATCATCACTGACACTTGGTGAAATTTGTTGCTTTACGGCAGCAGTACAGTGCAAGACATAAAAATTACTATGTTACAAAAATAAATAGGACAAGAAAAGGAGTAACGAGGTAGTGTTCATGGGCCGTTCAGAAATCTGATGATTGAGGGGAAGAAGCTGTTCTTAAAGTGTTGAGTGTGGGTCTTTAGGCTCCTGTAACTCCTCCCTAATGGTAGTAATATAAAGAGGGGATGTCCTAGATGGTGAGGGTCCTCGATGATGAATGCTGCCTTTTTGAGGCACTGCCTCTTGAAGAAGTCCATGATGGCGGGGAGGGTTGTGCCCGTGATGGAGCTGGCTGAGTCTACAACCTTCTGCAGCCTCTTGGGATCCTGTGCATTGGAGGCTCCATACCAGGTGGTGATGCAACCAGTCAGAATGCTCTGCACCATTCATCTGTAGAAATTTGCAAGTCTTCAGTGACATAGCAAATCTCCTCAAACTCCTAATGAAGTAGAGCCACGGGTGTGTCTTCTTTGTGATTGCACCAATGTGCTGGACCCAAGATAGATCCTGGGAGATGTTGACACCCAGGAATTTGAAGCAGCTCACCCTTTCCACCACTGACCCTTCAATGAGTACTGGTGTACGTTTTCCCAACTTCCCCTTCCTGAAGTCCACGATCAATTCCTTGGTCTTTAGTTTTACAAGGAGATACAAGAGACTGTAGATGCTGCAATCTACTCTTTTAAATCTAAATTCCATGTTTCTAAGAATTACTAATAATGTTCTTTTAAATCGTCTTGCAGGGCTGGCGATGACCTTGCACCCTATTGTCCACCTGCACTGCACTTTCTCTGTAGCTGTAACACTTTGCTCTGCATTCTGTATTGTTTTACCTTGTACTACCTCAATGCACGGTGTAATGAATTGATCTGTATGAACGGTATGCAAGACAAGTTTTTCACTGTACCTCGGTACAAATGACAATAATAAACCAATTCCAGTTCTAATCTAGAGCAACAAACTGTCTGCTATAGGAACTCACCAGGTCGAGCTATCTTATTGCTTCTTGTCAGCACAATATGGAAGCAGGCTGCTTTGTCCATCCAGTCTATGCTGTTATTTATCCTCCAAATGAGCATTGGAGCAGAGTTTAACCTTCTGTAACTGAACTGTTGCAGCAGTTCCAAGGAGTTGTTGACATTTCAGGGCGAAATCCTGCATCAGGACTGTAGATCATAAATTGATGCAAGTGAACATCTTCAGTGTGGAAAATCAATATCTTTATCTTTGAAAATAGATTTTCACCAACAACAGCACTGAACACCTCACTCGTTTCCGTCAACGGTTTCAGACCTGAAACATTGATTCTTTTTCTCTTCCCACAGATGCAGTCTGACCTGCTAAGTATTTCCAACATTTTCTGTTTTTGATCTAGACATCACTTCGTCGAGTGTTCTGCTTTTCCTGTTTTAGGTAAGGGTGATGGAAGATTGGCTCTATCCTCAAATACAGCCAAACTTCTATCACTGTTTCCTAAAAAATAATTTTGATTGAATATCCTGTTTCCAGTCTTCCTTGTCTTGCTGTAAGCAAGAAATATCCCAGAGCTCAGTTCTGCAGGCAAATAGAGATAAATTATGTGGCAGTTTTCCCCACTCTGCTAATCAGTTGCAGATATTCCTGCATCCTTCTGATATCAACAACAGGAACACCCACCCCGACAGCCTCCAATGCACCTGAACCCATAGTCACCTTTTCATACGTAAGATGAGTCTTCAGGAGAATGAACCTGCGGAAAGCATCTGGCCTAGATGGTGTCCCTGGCCGTGTCCTTGGATCCTGTGCAGGTCAACTGGTGGGGGTATTTGCAGACAGTTTTAACCTCTCCCTGCTTCAATCTGAGGTTCCCAGCTGCTTTAAGAAGACAACTTTCATCCCAGTACCTGAGAAAAACAAGGTAACATACCTTAATGACAACCACCCAGTGGCTCTGACATCCACCATCATGAAGTACTTCGAGAAGGGGTGGTCATTGGCACCCCTACTCCAGGTTCCCAGAAAACCTTGACCCATTGCAATTCGCCTACCGCCAAAACAGGTCTACAGCAGATACCATCTTCCTGGCCCTACACTTGTCTCTGGAGCATCTGGACAGTTAAGACACCTACGTTAGACTATTGTTTATTGACTATAGCTCCATCTTCAATACTATAATTCCAAGCAAGCTCATTACCAAACTCCAAGACCTGGGACCCTTTGTAACCGGATCCTTGACTTCCTGACCGACAGACTGCAATCGGTAAGGATAGGCAGCAACATCACCACGATTATTCTCAACACTGGTGCCCCACAAGGCTGCATCCTCAGCCCCCTACTCAACTCCCTACACACTCATGATTGCATGGCCAGATTCTGCTCTCAATTCACTTACAAGTTTTCAGATGATACCACCGCAGTGGGTTGTATCTCAAATAATGATGAGTCAGACTGCAAGCAGGAGATAGCGAGCTTTGTGACATGGTGTCATGATAACAACCTTTCCCTCAATGTCAGCAAAACAAAAGAGCTGATCATTGACTTCAGGAAGGGACAGTGCACATGCTCCTGTTTACATCAGTAGTGCTGAGGTCGAGAGAGTTCAGAGCTTCAAGTTCCTAGGAGTGAACATCACCAATAGTTTGTCCTGGTCCAACCACGTAGATGCCATGGCCAAGAAAGCTCACCAGCACCTCTGTTTCCTCAGGAGGCCAAAGAAATTTGGCATGTCTGCTTTGACACTCACCAATTTTTATTGATGCACCATAGAAAGCATCCAATCTGGATTCATCACTGCTTGATATGGCAACCTCTGTGCCCAGGACCGCAAGGAACTGCAGAGAGTTGTGGACACAGCTCAGCACATCACGGAAACCAACCTCCCCTTCATGGACTCTGTCTATACTTCTTGCTACCTTGGTAAAGCAACCAACATAATCAAAGATCCAACCCACCGTGGACTTTCTCTCTTCTCCCCTCTCCCATTGGAAGAAGATGCAAAAACCTGAAAACATACCACCAGGCTCAAGGATAGCTTCTATCCCACTGTTATAAGACTATTGAATGGTCCTAATACAAAAAGATTGACTCTTGACCTCTCAATCGACCTAGTTATGACCTTGCATCTTATTGTCTGCCTGCACTGCACTTTCTCGGTAGCTGTGACACTACTCTGCATTCTGTATGTTTACCTTGTACTATGTCAATGCGCTGTGTAATGAATTGATCTGTAAGAACGGCATGCAAGACAAGTTTTTCACTATACCTCAGTACGTGACAATGATAACAAACCAACCAACCTTATTTTTCTCACTGCAAGTAATTCCTTGCACATTATAATTGTGAAACTTTGCCAATCTTACCAGCCCTCCAGTGTATGCTTAAGACCTCTGTGAAGGCTTAGGCAGGTAGATTGTGGGAGGCTACATAATCATCTGGAGCTTGCATTGGTTTTGGTGTAGAAAATCAACTGTAATGGTCACCACGTCAATTTGCAGCTTAAATTTTGACTACACCAGCAAAAAAAGCCAAGAATAGCAAGAGGATTTGTAGTTTGTGAATATGATTTACAATGGCATCACTCTGGTGGCCACCTGATACTGTGCTTTGACATTGTGAGTAAGTTTAATGGCATTACAAGAACTGTCCTGCATTTTTCTTGACCAGAATTTAAATACCGATTCCTGCATTGATCCACTTTTCTTTTATCAATCAGTGTTGAAATATATTTGTGCCTTTGACATCAGTACCACTTACAGTGAATACTTATCTAGTAATGACACCACCAAAGATATCAATTGATTTATATTCTGCAGACTGTGCTGAATGCAATGTGACTGTTCATGTGCATGCAAGACTGATTCCATATCAAGTATATAAACATCTAACTTGCTCCTGCAAAAAAATGTTGAAATTTGGGCTTGTGTTCGGAGTCTTTGAGGGGAGGGGGAAAGATTATTACAGCTGCAGAAGTTAACCAAAGGTCATTTGGTACAGAATTTAATAAGTAGTCATTGTAGATGATCATTTGACAAAGACTTTGTTCAGTCCATTAGAAATCCAGTGTGTAAGAATATTAGATTGCTCGCTTTTGGCTTGAAGCATTAAGATTTGCCAAGTAGCTTCTGGTGTTCTATTATTACAAGTTTTTAATGCTGTTCATTCTTCTTGTTTGCTTCAGGGTAAGCTATACCTTTGAGATGTATTTGCTGTCAGAACATGTCTTCTCCTTTGGAACTGATAATATCGAAATCCTAAAAGACTGGACTAGGGCAATAACAAAGGTAAAAAAAATAACTGAAATATATTCTTAATGTTGAAGATGCGCAAAAGGTTTTTAGATATCACGGATATTTACTTTTTTGCTCTAACTTCTGTGAGTTGCATTTTATTGTCATTTTTAAGTGCTCAATGTGTGTCTGGTACAACACACACAGGCACACACACGCCTACTTATTGACATATTTATATTCAGTGTTATTTAAAACTGAATTAAATAACCCTGTATCAGTAATATTACAATCCATGTACTGAATTTTAGCTAGAATTAAGTAAAGTTGTGTGATGTTCTGGCTTTCCTAACTGGATTTTACGTAGCTCAGTAACGTAGCAGGAAGAACTCAGTCAAAATTCAGAAATCAAAATCTTTTAAGCCCCAGGGCTGCCTGACATTTCAATGTGCTAACCGAGTTGTGATGAAGGTACATCACTTACCAGATACATTGTTACCTGGAGCACTATAATATGATGGAAAATGCCTAGGAGATAGGATACACAAGGAAAATGCTAGGCATTGTGAATCTCCTCGCATAAAAATCTCATGGTGCTCTTATTCAATAATTAAGCAGAATTTGCTAGCTTTATTAACATTAAGAATTAATATTAGTGGAAAATACATTGGGCTTGATGACAGCCCTCTGTCACCCCAGTAAATGTATTATAGTGTATTAATGCCTGCAATAAAAGAAGAAAACATGGGAATGTCACTTGACCACATTAAGTCTGTGTCTGCTTATATTGTCAATAGTACTTTTGGACTTAAATGGAAAATGTTATGCTAATACCACTTAAGCTGCTTAATACTATGTGCCAGCCATAATAATTCAGCTGATAGCTAGCTCCCACAAGTTTTCCATAGCGAGTTGCAACCAGAAGTGTGCCAAGATTTGCTAATCATAAGAAAGGCAAGAAGTATTTTTGAAAATCATGAACCCTACATGGGAAGCCCGGTGAATCAGATACCTAATATTCAGCATAAGCATGAGAAAGAAATTAAAGAAAGATCACGATTTTTGATTCAACGCTACATGAAATGCTATTTAATTAAGAGTAGAACAGCCACAGTTACCATTGGTGCACACATTCTGTCTTCCACATCCAACATGTGAACATTTTTTCTTGAAAATGTTTGAGGGCAGTCAACTAAATTAGAAATGTGTTGTGGGATAATTTTCTGATCTTTTTGTATTAATGTTTGTGAATTTTATTTTGAAATATACGATTGTGCTAAATTCCTAAAGCTTTCTAAATGACTTGTGTATTCTAGTGTTTCATTCCTGAGATGGTACAAATCCTGACCAAAAGGGATTATGAACTGATTGGTCGACTCTATTACAAGGATGTGCATAACCTAGAAAACTGGAGAGCAGGCTGGTTTGCATTGGAGAAATCACGACTCTGCTTCTGTCCTGAACAAGATGTGGCTGAAGAGGATTCAGTCCATCTAAAGAGGCTGCAAGAACTTAGTAAGACTTTCCAACATTATGTTCACTCAGGTTATAGCACAATACAACACAGAAGAGGAGCACTCAGCCCATTGAATCTGTATCCATTGTCAGGCAGAGCTAGCCAATTAATTCCAATACCTTGCTCTTTCAGAGTAACCTTGCATATTTTTTTGTCTTCCTCCCTTTGGAATGTATCTATTGAATCTCTCAAGAAATGGATTCCAGAAAGTAGCAACATTCTGCATTTTAGAAAAAAAACACACTATTTCCCATCTGCTTCTTTTGCCAATTATCTTAAATGTTTGTCCTCCAGGTGCAGACCCTCCTGCTAATAGGAAAAGTGTCTCCTTGTATGTTCTATCAAAACCGCTCCTTTCCTTCTCTTAACCAGCTGTGTTCTAAGCAGAATGATCAAGGCTTCTCCAGTCACTCAACACAGTGAAGTCTAGCTATTCTATTAAAATATGCTAATAAGCATTTATTTAAAAAGTGTGCACTGTAATTTAGAACCTCTTCGATGTGGTCAGTGAGTAAAGTTATCCTAAAAATACTATGTCATTCCTAAATATATCTGTTCACACTTCAGGGGCAACAATTTTTAGAATCTATATTTATGGTGCTGTAAATCATTGTGTCATATCAGTGCACAGAGGAGATCCAGAAGGAACATCTACTTTATATAAACCAGAAGAACCAATTGGTACTTTAAGTCTCCGCACTGACATTCAGTCATCCTATAATACATTATAGTACTCTATTCTTCTGATTTGATTAAAACCTTTTGTTTTTAAATGTTCAATTAATACTTTCAAATGTGTTTAATTTTAAAATTGAATATTTGTGTTAATTTTTAAGAGATTCCGCATTGTTAACATGCAATGAGCCACCGAGAATGCAGATGACCATAGGTGTCCTGATTTGCATACTTGCTGAATGGAAGGTGAACTGAACAGTCATTGCCATTTGAGAATTTGTGAACTTCAATAGTACTTACCTAAGTACTAATTGATTTTTAAATAGAAGTGCATGTAACTTCATATTTCTTTTTTGTGGAACTTGGTGCTGTTCTTATAAGTAGTAAAACTTGCATTTTCATTGACACCTTTTCCTCAGGTGGCCCAAATTATTTTGTGGCCAATAATTTAATTCTAAAATCCAATTATTGCTGATTATTGTGTAGAGGAGGAATTTGATAGACAGATTGGTTTTACAAACAATCACAAGGTATTTCGGTGACGTTTGAGGAATAAGTGTTGACATTGAAGTGTCAGTCTAAATTATATGCTACAAGGCCTGGAGTGGCCCTCGAAACCAAAATTTTTTGTTTAAGAGACAAAATTGTTGCTACTAAGACGGACAGATGAGACTGATGGGAACATTCCAAATGAGTGACTGCATCCATTGTATAATTTGTAGATTTCACATTAACAAAGTTACTTTCTTACCCATGTCTCAGGATAGTAAGTAGCAGACAAGCCATTTTTGTCAAAACAACTGGACTTAATTTCCTAGGGTTCAGTCTTGCGTGCATTGCCTTCATTGTGTTGATCAGATCAGTAGAAGAATTGCTATCTTTTATAACAGGAGTGCAGGAGCACTTCCATATTTTATTTCAGTCCAAAATGTCTATTTCTAAATATGAATGAAGAAGCTTTGCAAGCAAGCAATAGTATTACCTGATGGTGTTCTCCCAGCCTCCAACTGTAACATCAGCAGTGAATCTGAAGAACCTGGGCACTGAATGACTGTTCCTGTCATTTCTGAAAATTCCAGCCAAATTTACAGTGGGAGATTGGCAATTGCTGAATACCTCAGTTCTTTTGCTTGCACAGGCATTCCCTATGGCATTGCTTTTTAGAACTTTTAAAATTGTCTGTTTTGTTCAGTGAATCAAATGAAACTAACCACCATTTGCTGAGAGGACTGCATTGCAGCATTTAAATTCAAAGGCTGAGAATTGGTTCCCCGCATGAGAACAATTCAGATTGGTGCCTACATGATGATTGGATCAGACCAGCGAGCCTGCTGGATTTCACCGGGGAGCTTGTCAGTGAAAATTGTTTGTATTTTGGGTCACTATGTGACTAGACATGGTTAGGGCTTAGAGAGGGGGCAATTCGGAGATTGGGGTTCAGTGACCAGAAATTCTGCAGGTGGATTTTGACCAGGAGGGAAGAAATGATGGAGGTAAGGAATGGCACGGAGTACTGGCTACAGAAGCCCTTTGCAGGAGGAACACTTCTGGTCACTCAGCCTGTTCGAGTTTAAGTCGAGTTTATTGCCATATGCACAAGTACGTGTATGTACAAGCGCAAGGAAAATCTTACTTGCAGCAGCATTGACAGGCAGCATTTCTAACCAACAGACCACAATCAGTGAGGATAGGAAGCAACACTCCGGCACGATTATCCTCAACACTGGTGTCCCACGAGGCTGCATCCTCAGCCCTCTACTCCCTATACACTCATGACTGTGTGGCCAGATTCTGCTCTAACTCCATCTACAAGTTTGCAGGTGATACCGCTGTTGTAGGCCATATCTCAAACAGCAATAAGTCGGAGTACGGGAAGGAGATAGAGAGCTTAGTGGAATGGTGTCATGACAACAACCTTTCCCTCAATGTTAACAAAACAAAAAAGCTGGTCATTGACCTCAAGAAGGGGGGCAGTGTACATGCACCTGTCTACATCAATGGTGCTGAGGTCGAGAGGGTTGAGAGCTTCAAGTTCCTGGGAGTGAACATCACCAACAGCCTGTCCTGGTCAAATCACGTAGATGACACAGCCAAGAAAGCTCACCAGTGTCTCTACTTCCTCAGGAGGCTAGAGAAATTTGGTTTGTCCCCTTTGACTCTCACTAACTTTTACCGATGCACTGTAGAAAGCATCCTATCTGGATGCATCACGGCTTGGTACAGCAACTGCTCTGCCCAGGACCGCAAGAAACTGCAGAGAGTTGTGGACACAGCCCAGTACATCACGGACACCAGCCTCCCTTCCTTGGACTCTGTCTTTACTTCTCGTTGTCTTGGTGAAGTAGCCAGCAATCGAACCCCACCCACCCGGGTCATTCTCTCTTCTCTCCTCTTCCATCGGGTAGAAGATACAGGAGCCTGAGGGCATGTACCACCAGACTTAAGGACAGCTTCTACCCCACTGTGATAAGACTATTGAATGGTTCCCTTATACGATGATATGGACTATGACCTCACGATCTACCTTGTTGTGACCTTGCACCTTATTGCACTGCACTTTCTCTGTACCTGTGACACTTAACTCTGTATTGTTACTGTTTTTACCTGTACTACATCAATGCACTCTGTACTAACTCAATGTAACTGCACTGTGTAATGAATTGACCTGTACGATTGGTATGCAAGACAAGTTTTTCACTGTACCTCGGTACAAGTGACAATGATAAACCAATACCATGTAGCATTATAGGCTCAACATTCAGAAGAAACCTATAAATTATACAAATATAAATACAGATACCAAGTATAAATTATTTGGAGCCTGGCTCCAAATTCTGGCATATCATTTTCCTTTCTCTGTAAGGACTGCTCTTTAGAACCCATGTAAACATAGTTTTCTTGAATACAGCCAATCAAGCATTGGCTGAGTTTGAGGCACATCATCTTTGTGAAGGGAAGACAGCATAGACATTCAGCCCTTGTACCTGTCTGAGGTGGAGCCACAGAGCATCGCTTTTGATGCATGTTAGGTATGTGGCATGTGTTCTTCTGCTTAACGATGTGCAGTTGCTGCTGCCATATTGCAGACATTTGGTCAACGGGCATTGTGTCACCAAATTGCTAAACAGTTTTAAAGTTTGTAGGATTTCCCACCCAGTAAATTTTGAAAGTTAAGCTTTTGATTAATTAACTGATTTTAGTAATGAAATCTACAGTCTTTCTAAGAGTCTTCTATCTGTACTAACCTTGGTTACATTGACAACTAATGTTTGCAGCTGCAGTGTTTCTTTAGTCTCGTCCAACCTACCATTTGCAGCACATTGAAGAAAAGTGATCATGGCGTTGATTTGTTATATCATCAAAGGATGAATTTTGTCAGTCAAGAAGAGGTCAATGTTTGGATTAGATTTTCCCAAGATTTAGTACAGGTGCATGGTTTCTTCTGTCGAGAAATTGTTAGGAAGGGGAGTTGTCTTTTTTTTGGTCCCCTTCCTGGACCAATAAGTTAAAATAGCTGTTTCTTTCAATTTATCTTTGACTTGTCAGTTGCTGGTATTGTGGTTCCTTATAGAAATGCTAAAATGCTGTTGTATTGCTCAAGGTCTTTCTCCCTCCTTCCTGCAGACCATTTGTTTTTCAGCTATATCTTCCCAGTAGCACGATTGTATAGATATTCTACACCTTGTGCTTTCAGCAATCACCATAACTTTGAATCATTCATCCTGAACAGCACATTTTCTATAGGCTGTAACCTGTGATTTGAAAACTAAAGCTGTCTACTACTCTTGTAAAGAGTCAGGGACCAATGGCTGAGATCTTCGACCAAAGATCTTATTACCAATAGTATGCACAAACTTGGCCAGTGATTGGGTTGACAAAATCAGATTAGAAGTGTTGCCTAAGTAAGCAGTTAAAACAATGTTTTAGGTGACTATTTCTTGCGTGGATACCATTCTAAAGAAACTATGATACTTCATTTAAATTAGCCATTTTTTTTCCTGTTTTTAATTGCCTTCTCTTCACCTCTGCCCAGAAAGTATTGACATGCCAGTTGAGTGTAATTTCTTATTTGTGTGTGAACTTAGAGCAAGAATGTCAACAGTCAATGTGGCCATGAAAGTGGCTACTGTTGTCTTATGATGGATGCGCACTTGGAGAATTATCGGTAGGGATTATTAATAACCACCTGGAGTGGTGACCCTGAGGAGTCACTTGTGGTTGAATCATTGGACTGGGGGTTGGACTACACTTCAGGACAGTTGTAATGATTTAGGCTGATATTCCAGAGCAGTACTGAGAGGGTGCATCCCTGTTAGAAATGACGTCTTACAGATTGAACATTAAATGGGGGCCCCATTTAAAGATCCTATAGCACTTCAAATTACTGTAGTAGTTATCCTAATTCAATACAGCTAAAACAGATTATCTCATCACAGAATAGAATTCTGGAAAAACCCAATTTGCTCTTTCTGTGACTCCCTCATCCACTCATCCCTCCCCATCGATTACCCTCCTGGCACTTATGCCTGCAATCGCACCAAGTGCTACACCTGCCCCTGCACCTCCTCTGTCACCACCGTTCAGGGCCCTAGACGGTCCTTCCGGGTGAGGCAGCGCTTCACCAGTGAATCCAAGGGTGTCATTTATTACATCTGGTGCTCCCGGTGTGGCCTCCTCTATATCGGTGAGATCTGACACAGATTGGGTGACTGCTTCGTCGAGCACCTTCGCTCCGTCTGCCACAACAGCCAGGATCTCCCGGTGGCCACCCGCTTCAATTCCACTTCCCATTCCTGTACTGATATTTCTATCCACAGCCTCTACTGCCACCTTGAGGCCAGACAGAGGTTGGAGGAGCAACACCTCGTACTCCGTATTGGTAGTCTCCAACCTGACGGCATCAATATCGATTTCTCTAACTTCCGGTATCGCCTACGCTCTGTTGTCCTTTATTTCTTCCACTCCTCCCCCCCCCCCTTGTTGTTTTCCCTCATTCCTGTGGCCCTCTCACCCCTTCTCTTTCCCCTCCCTTGCCCATCATCTCCCTCTGGTTCCCCACCACCTTCCCTTTATTCCATTGTCTACTATCTACCTATCACCTCCCAGCTTCTAACATCGTTCCCTTTCATCCCCTCTCACCTGGACTCTCCTATCACCTGCCAGCTTGTGCTCCTCCCCTTCCCCCTACCTTTTTATTCTGGCTTCTGTCTTCTTCCTTTCCAGTCCTGATGAAGGGTCGCAATGCAAAATGTCAATTGTTTATTTCCCTGCATAGATGCTGCCTGACCTGCTGAGTTCCTCCAGCATTTTGTGCGTTGTTGTTGATTATTTTGTTGTTTAGGTACTTTGCTGTGTGCATATTAGCTGCAGTGTTTCCTATCTTACAACAGTGACACCGTGAGCTGAAGATTCTACCAGGTGTATTATTCCTCACACCACAATTTGTCAGAAAATTGCCAGCACAGGAGGAATTTTGAGTGTCAATCACATCTAGCACAAAATAGGTTTTACACTAGAAAACAGTCCTGCACATAAAATTGGCCTCACTTCCAAAATGAATTAATTACCAGCTGAATTTTCACTAGTTGTGCCCATGTTCAAGTAGTGAAAGAGGCTGTTACCATTGCGTATTTATTTTAGATACATGGACATGTTTTGAAAACCTTTCTTATTGTACAATAGAGTTGACTACCATTTACCAAGTACTTCATTGGACAAAAAAGCTTTTGGCACATCCTGAGGTCAGAAAAGGAGCTGTCTAAATGCAAGTTCTTCCTTGAACTGGATTTTCTCCTCCCAAAAGGTGTACAAATGCAATTATACGACCCTTAGGCTTTGCACAACTGAAGTCAACTTAGCACAGACTGAGGATAAAACCAGGCTTCATATTGACGTTGCTCAGATGGTTTTCAATGAATGTACCCAAATTTCAACTGCTTTTTCTCCTTCTCTTCACAGCAGTCAGCATCCAGACTGAGAGAAACAATGAGAAGAAGGATGTCTTGCTCCTCGTAGAAAAGGGAAGGTAAAGAATGATTTTAAACTCTCTATTTCATGCCAAGTTTCCACAATCTTAGTAATATTTTGTGTTATCTTTCCTTGGGGTTTTGTCAGCACAATGCCAACTATTGATGTTGATGAGAGGTATCATTAAATGCTTTATTGTTTCTTTTAAATGAGCATTATTTTAGGGAATTTTAAATTATGAAGACTTAAATATCTTTTATGAAATCTACTTAACACTTTCCACATTTTTTATTGTGCTGATCCTTGGTTAACATCTACTTATTCAAACTCAAATTCTGGGCAGATACTATTAATCCTTGGGTTCCAATGGTATGAGTGTGACATATCAGTAGAGTAGAAACAGCCCTATGTGAAATTGTTGCCTTATGTATCAAGATACGTTGATAGTTTATACCGACTGGTTCATTAAGTTGTTAATTATACCATGACACATTTGCAGTTTGGTGCTGTGGCGTTTCAGCTTCAGGAGAAATTGCATTCAAAATTGCTTTTTTTTTGTTTTTGCTTTATTTCATTTCCAGCTTGTGTGTCTGTCATCAAAAGAGAAATGTTAAAGCATATTTTTTGCAGTTTTATTAATAACAAGTGAAATTGAATTAATAAGCAAAAAAAAATTAATCCGAATGTCTGATTCACATTTTAACCAAATTTAACTGAATGTGAGTTTACAGAAACTAAACATAACCTTTGTAACAATACACAATAGTCAGTTTTGTGGTTAAATTTTAAAAATATGCTTTATAATGTATCTTTGTACCTGAAATAAAATTTAATTTTAAGATCCGTATTGAAGGCCTGAAAAGGGGCACAGTTAGTGAAAATCCACGTGGTGATTAACTTATTTTGGCTGAAGGGCCAGTGTTAAGCATGGGACCAGCTTCCAGAGCACAACCTAATGTTCCTCCAGCACGGTTTGTATTTTATAGATGCTGCCTGACCCACTGAGTTCCTCCAGCGCTTTGTGTATTGCTCCAGATCCCAGCATCTGCAGTCTCTTGCATCTCTCTTAATTTGGGCTAGATACAATTTCCTTAAACTTTTGTGCTGGACTGGCCAATTACAGACAAGTTATGCTGTAAGGAGCAATGTGCCAGGTAGAAACTTCACTCATCAGCAGCATAACCTTGCACCAATGACCTGCCTCCATCAGGGCAGGTCAGGCAACATCTGTGGAAAGAGAAACAGTTATTGGGTCTGAGGCCCTTCAGTTCCACCTGCTTCTGAGTTTTTCCAGCATTTTCTTTCTTGTCCCACTTGGTTAATGCTGAACAACATTCTCAACAAATGATCTGTTTTTGTTTTCCCCTCTGTGACTTAATCATTGTGAGCATTACCTTCCAGTGAAGCTCCAAGTATTTAATTGTCTTCTCCCTTGACATCTAAAATTAAGAAATGGATAACCTCGTCCGATCACATAGCTGCAAATTCATCTCCATCCTCGGTTGCTACCTTTTGTAAATTGGACACCAAGGCATTAAATCTTCCAAAGTAAGAGGAAGTTGAACTCCCACAAATGAAGTATTGCATCAAGGACTAAAAGTTTGTTCTAACCTTGTAGAACTTTGTACATCCATGGTCATACGAAGCTGGATTTCACTGCTTGGCACGACGCCATAAGGAAAGCAGCAGGTACAGATGGTAATGCACTACGAGACCAGCAGCTCAGCAAAAATGACATTCCCATCATTGTGGACAGCTGTATAGCGTTTGTTACACAGTATGGTAAGCAAGCTTGTTCTACAGGGTGTCACTGCAAGTGGCACAGATTTGCTTCCTTCATGCCAAAAGCAATTGCATCCATATGTTTTGTAGTTTTGAAGTATTTTGTTTGACAAATGTGGCAAACAGATTTCATTTAGCTGCTCCTACTGTGTTAGCTGTGAATAGCTGATTGTAATAATCCTTTTGGAAATGCAAATGCTTATTCCACAATGCACTACTGGACCACCCCCACCCCTCACCCCTCTGTTGTCTGCTCACTATTCCACAATCATCCTGGAACGTAAACAAAGACGTACGGGTAGGTTAATTTGGGTTTAAAATGGGCGGCACAGACTTGTTGGGCCAGAAGGGCCTGTTACCACACTGTAAATCTTTTAAGAAAACACCATAGTTTATTTTTCTGCACTGCAGACCTTCTTAAGACCCTCTCCACTGTCATCTCCACTTTCACCTCCAGTGAAAAGTGAATAGTTCCTGGACTTTTGTTGCTGACATTGGGAATATTTGATCAGCTGACCCTGCTGCTTCCATCCCTTCCCCTAGCCCACCAGGTCAAACTTGCCGTAAGTTTTGCCAGTTACTTGGCCTTAAATCCGCCTCTTTCTCTAGTTTCATGCTTCCTCTGAACTCAAGGGGTCCATGAGACTGGGTACTTGCTCTCATCAACCCTGTTCTAAGTCAACTGCTGACCTCCCATTTTCTTCCCAGATCCTGCTCTGATGAAAGATTATTGATCTGACACATTAAGCACATATCCCACTCCACGGATATGGCCTAACCTGCTGAGTATTGCCAGCATTTTCTGCTTTTATTTCAGATTTCCAGCATCTGCAATCCTTTCGATTTCCAATAGCTCTAAGTGTTAACAGGTCTCTGTTGGTACATTAAGCCTTTCTTTCAAATATCTCATCATCGCCACCCTCTTCAAACCTTGACTTCACCTTTGCAAACTGCGAGTAATCTCCAACTCCTGTTTCTGCTCCAACTCCTAACAGCATGTCCACCTTTCCCATAGTGCCACTTCTGAATCCCTATGCTCTTCCTACTGCACTGTACTGAGCCATCTCTCCATGTCCTTTTTAACTTCTCTTCTTCCTTTTGAAATAGTTGCCCAGTGTGTCCTCCTCTGTCAGGTGATCCTTGAGCCACCAATTCTAGTTACCGTGGCCAAAGAAATTTAAATCCAACCACTGCCAGTGCTCGTTCTCTTAGGATCATAGAGAGATACAGCATGGAAACATGCCCTTCATCCCACCGAGTGCATGGCAACCATCAAACATCCATTTACACCACTCCTACCCCAACCCATCTTATTCTCTAAATTTGTATTCTGTATATACCATTTTTTGCACTATTTGTACTTGCACAATTTTTTATGTCTGTGTTTATTGTATGTCTTCTGTTTTGTGTATGTCCTTTGTTGTGTGAGTCTGGGGGAAATGACATTTCGTTCCTCCATGTGTTTTTATAGCATATGGGTGAATGACAATAAAGTAACTTGAACCTTGAACACATTCCCACAAACTCCCCTGAATTCTGCTACTCACCTACACACCAGGGACAATTTACAGAGGCCAATTAACCTACCAATATGGAAATTATTGGGATGTTGGAGGAAACTAGAGCACCCAGAGGGAACCCGCACGGTGACAGGGAGACCATGTAAACTCCACACAGACAGTGCTGGAGATGAGGATGAAATCCTGGTCATTGGAGCTGTGAGGCACCAGCTCTACCAGCCGTCTCACTGTGCTGCCTGCAAATAACATTTTCAGCTCCCCTCCTCCTCCTGTTGAAGTCTAATGTGATGGATGTGGGAGAACAAGGGTGGTTTTCAGGTTGCTGTTTGAGGTGGAGGCCCTCCATCAGAACACTTTACAGGCAAGCTGGTCTACACTCCTGAGCTCCTACAGACAGATTTCTGTATTTTTTATGAGTAGAGTCATCATTTCCCATCTCCTCATCCTCTTGCACTTCCCCTGTGATAACCTTTATTACTGTCTTACCGCATCTACTGAAATCTAAAATAAAAGCAGAAAATGCTGGAAATATTCATCATGTCAGCCAGCAATTTCTGTTTTTTATTTCGGATATCCAGCATCTGCAGACTTTGCCTTTGGTCTCCTAATTAATTGCCATCTCAGTTCCGCTGTAACACGTTCCAGGTTGTTCTATTTCTTTGATGTATGTGTGTTTCCCCTCTCCCCACTGTTCTGTTGCTTTAAGCCCTGTAGTCACTGCAGTGTCTTCTGAATCTGATGAAGGCTCCACACCTGCAGCTCTGCCTTGTCTTTTCTATCCATGGGTGCTTCTTGAACTGCTGCTACCATATTTTCTGTTTCAGTCTGACAGATGAATGTTGAGCTGAAAAAAAATAAAAACAAGTGCCGGTATCAAATGCACTCTGCTTATGCATAGAATGTGCGCGTGACAGAGAAGAGTTTAAAACGTTGGAGGGGCACGCTCCAATGCACCACTGTGACATTTCCATTTCCCACAGAGTCTGTTTGTGCACCCTTCCTGAGTGTGATTGACAAATTAGAGCTGAATTATAGGCAACATTTTCTGTGCTGTGGATGCAGCCACTGAGAGTTGCTTCAAGAATACCCAAACTCAATGCATTTGGGATGTTTAGCTCTGAGAGCAACAGTTAACAGCAAGTTTTAAACTTGAACATTATTTCTGCTGTGGAAGTAATACAGCTTCCACAGAAATAATGTTCAAGTTTAAAATTCAGTCAAATACACTAAAGGGTTCACGGTAAGCCTGTAAGTTGAGTAAGGGGAAAAACTGGATCTCTCTTTTACTACTGAGGGACATTAGTTACCAAGTCCCAGATAGAGTCATAGGGTCACACAACAATACAAGCTCTTGGACACACTGAGTCTGTGGTGATCATCAAACACCCATGTATACCAGTCCTACACTAATCCCATTCTCCCCACATTCCCATCAACACCCTGCAGATTCTACCATTCACCTAACTACAAGGAGCAACTTACAGCAGTCTGTATTCATATCCAGTATTAAATTCAATTTGGGTGCAGGCACTCAAGCATCTTGTTCAATTAATCTGCCAACTCAGGATATGAGAGGGAAAGGGAGCACCCTGAGGAAACCCACATGGTGACAGGGAGAACAAGAAAACTCCATGCCGATGACACTGTTTGGGCTTAAACTTAGTTCACTGGTGCTGTGAAGTAGCAGCTCCACTGGCTGTACCACGGTCCCACCCTAAACCTTTGAACCTGGTCAGGCAGTCCCCTTTTAAGTTTTACTGTAAGCCGCCGTCTCCTTTGGTGGCCCACATCACCCAGGCTTGGATTTTAACCCAGTGACAACAATGACGATAATTTGGTGTGCAATTTAAAGGGGTTTCAGAATTATTCAACTACCTTGAAAGAAAAATAACTCATAGATTTGTACTTACACAATGCTTTTCACAGAGGCTTCAAAATACTTCCTGAAGTTTGTTTACTATTACAATGTTGGAAATGAGGCAGCCAATTTGCTAGCAGCATGCTCCCACAAACAGCTGTAAGATAACAGTGAAATACTCTCTTTTCAACAATGTTGACTGATGGATAAATATTGACCAGGCTGCTGGGGATATCATCACTGCTTTCTCTCAAAGGAGTGTCATGGGATGCAATGACAGGGGAGACTGCTGGTAACTTTGGCATTTCATCTGTTACCCAACACTTTGCAACAATACCTGAGTGCTACGCTGGAACAGCAGCCTGGATTTTTGTGCTCAAGTCTCTCAAGTGAGACTTGAACCTGGAACTTACTGCTTTGGAGGGAGAGTGCCTTTGTATTGGGCATTAGAGGATAGGGAAACGATATCAGATAATCCATACCGCAGTAGAAATATGCACTCCTCGGTGTTGTAACGGTTGGATATTGAGTTAATTGTCAGGGCTGCTTCCTCTTGGATAATGTTAAGTTGCTATAGGAGCACTTTTATCCATAGAATGTCTAAAATAGATCAGAAGTTGAGCCTGAGGACACCCTGTTCTGCATGCTTAATGACTCATTGCCTTAACACTTTAATGTAATGGAATAGTCCCTTTGTAAAATGTTGTGTACTCTAAAAGGAAGCACAATTAAATGTAGTCTTAATTTATTGGTAAAAGATTTAAAAAGGATATAAAATTAGGTTGTATTCATATCCAGTATTAAATTCAATTTGGGTGCAGGCACTCAAGCATCTTGTTCCCTTGAACAGTAGATTACTGCAGGCTGCAACAAGTAAACTGCTCAGCATCCTGTTACAAAAACAAAGAAAAATCAAATGACCAGGTTGTGAACAACATTGATCTTTTCACCTTTAGTATTGATCCATTCTATGCCACAACTAAACTTTATGTATTTTATGTGTGAATAGAATTAGAAGATGCAGCTTTTTGTCCAAGGACGATCGGATGTATGTCGAATGCTTGGGACTGGATAGCGCGCAAAGCAGACACCAACGTTCTGGTGTGTCATTTTAGGGATTGCACAGATTTGGTGCTTGCTATAGTAATCTTAGCACTCTTGTGGTGCTAATCAGTCTGTAGCTTGCCTTATTTTCTCAGCAACAAGACCTAGTATTGTAAGCATCCAGCACAAGCACAGGGCTGCTCGAACTTGGTCTATGAGATCATTTGCTGTCTCCACCGAACATCATCATTCTTCCACCAGCCTTGCTACAGTCACAAGACCAAGAATGCATAAGAGTATGGATCTGACAAACATAAAAGCAAGACAACATCAACTCCTCTTCACATAGCTCTTATAATGTAACCCCAGGAGGGTTATTAAATGAAAATGGATACTGTCATGTAATTAGGGCTGATATCTAAAAGCAAGGGTTTTAAGGAGAGATGTAGAATGATGAAAGGGAGATGGAGATTTGTGGGGGGGGGGGGGGTGGGGAGGGGCGTGGATAATTTCCAGAATTTAGGCCCTTGACTTCTGAAGACACAGCCACTAGTGGCAGAATGACTTAAGTTCAGGGATGAGTCATCAACCAGAATTGGGGATGCATTCGTATCCCAGAGGATTAAAGGGTGATGGGGATTACAGTGGAGTAAGATCAAGGAGCAGTTTGAAAAGAATGATGTCAGCTATAAAATCAAGACAAGGAACTAATCTATGCAGCTGCAGTGGGGATGATGGGTCATCAGGACTTGATCTGAGTTCAGATACAGGCAGTAGAACTCAAGATAATTCAGAATTGAAAAAAGGAAGCTCACCAGGCATGCACTGAAATCATCAGGTCGGGAGATGACAGAGATATGATGATGAGGCTGTATGATGTGCAGCCACCGACCTGCTCTGCAGTGCTCCACCAGAGTAGTTCAGGTAACAGCATTTACTGTGTAAGCATGCGAATGGTACTTGTGAAAGCTGCTGGGCATTGGCTTGCACGATGCACTGGTCACAAACCAGCTGGAGAGAAGAGAGCAATCCTATCTAGTCAAGGTATATCTATGGGTTGTATCGTGCTTGTCTTCTGCAACACACAAAGACAATGAACACTTTGCCACAGGGAAGCTCCATAATAGATAGATAGATCCTTATAGCTGCATGCTAATTCTATTTCTCTGCAAAAAAGAATGATTTTTACTTGGACACACTCTATTCCAAGAGGTCAAAGAACCTGTTCTGCCAACAATGTAGAAGAAATTGGAATATATTGCAGATATCTCCAGCTGCAACCCATAGGGAATTCAACATGTAGAAGCTGATGGTCACTGCGACTGTAAAAACCACTGGGAAAATGCTTCTCACATGACCATGTGTTTGGAGTGTGACTGGAGAACATGGTGTATCTCAAAGAGCTGCATTCCTGATTCATGCAATTCCTGTTACAAGCATATGTGTACTTCAGACACTCTTTTGGAGACAAATTAGCAGCTAACATGCACAAAGAATGGGTTCAACACAATTGCATTTTGTAACCAATCCAGTATAACCCTTCAAACTTTGGGGACCTACTCACTGTGCAAAGTTATTTCCCCCAGTAATCAAGACAAGTAGCTGAGATTTGTGGTGTAGACTCTCTTGATGACTAAAGGAAGGAATTAAGTCAAAAAGGCTAAAGGAATCAAGGTGTGTTGTTTCGGTGATCATAAATTTTCTGTTTTATAGTAGGTAGAATGCCTTTCAGTTAGCCATTTCATTGTTGGTGGCCACTTCGTATCATTCATTCTGAAAATGTAGTAACCTCCTTTGCTTGGTATTGTTTAAGAAAGTTGGCATTTTTAAGGCAGCAGTAAAAAATATATGTATCTTGTGGAAAACTGGGAGTTGTTACAATTATGCTGTAAGGTCCGCTGAACCTGGCACAGGAATAGTGAAGCTTTTCATTTTAGTGGAAAGGAACGGCTGCAAGGAACGAGGTAAATATAAGGTAATTTACGATTTCTATTGAGTTTGATTTAATCATTTCTGGTGTTTCTTTGTTCTATTTGTTTAATTCACTTTATCATTTTTGAGTGTCATTAAACTATTCAAAGCCCTTAATAACCTTGACTGCTGGCAAAGCCTGGCATGCAGCTTGGCCAAAGCTTTCTCAGCCCTTTTGTAAGTGAATCTTTTTCTGTCTCCTTCACCAGTTCCTCCTCCCCATGCACCCCTCGCCCACCAAACAAGATGTAGTGCTGGGCCCTCAGGGCCTCACAGTAATGCAAAGCTTTGCCATATTTAATCAGGTTAACTGGTTCAGAAAATATAATTTTGTAGTTGGTACAGGTCGATGCTGGCAGAAAGTTCTGGCCCATTATGTTTACTGCTTTGGCTTATTCCTAATTGTTTTGTGGAGTGCAGGTCTTTCTCTCAAGCTAAGTACATTGAAATATTTTGACTGTGGATGTTCAATATTTAAATTTATTCCTAGGACTTGGTTCTGAAGGAATTTACCAAAAAAATGGCACACCATCACGAGTTAACCAACTGTTGGATCAATTCAGAAAAGATGCCAGAAACGTGAAGTTGAGAATTGGGGAACATCAACTGGGTGATGTAGTGGATGTGATGAAGAGATTCCTGTTTGAAATAGATGATGCTCTCCTCACCAAGGAATTATATCCATATTGGTTGTCTGCATTAGGTAATCTAAAACATTTATATATCCCATAATTTTATTTAGTTTTCAATGTACAATAAAATAAAATGTGTCATTTTCCATCTAGTTGTCAAGAAGGTCTTAATAAAACAGGTATGGATATACTTTATATTATACACTTTTTATATATCATATATATATATATATATATATATATATATACACGCACACACACACACGTATAAAAATGTGTGTGTGTGTATATATATATATATATATATATATATGCAAGCAAAAAAATGAGCTGCTGGAAGAATTCAGCAGGTCTGGCAGGATCTGATGAGGGAAGTGGACAATTGACCATTGAGGTCAAGACCCTTCAGCAGTCCAAATGAAGGGTCTCAACCCGAAATGTCGACTGACCATTTCCCTCTACAGACCTGCCTGACCTGCCGAGTTCCTCCAGCAGTTTTGATTTTATGCTTCAGATTCCAACATCTGCAGCCTCCTGTGTTCCAGGTATATTTATTGCATCAGAGCAAGAGACAGTGGTGGACCGGATCTGTACATCTCCATACCAATATTATTAGTCAATATCTTTCATTTGCCGAATTGTCACTGGTCATCTGCTTGAAGACTTTCAAACTTTCCCTCTTCAACTTTAACAGACGTATATGACTCCAATACGTTGCAGCAAAGTTCTCCTTCCATGCAAATCCGTCAACTCACCCACTACCTACTGTCACCCTTCATGCTTGAATTTTGATCATGCCAACACACGCTGGTAACCAACTCAAAATATTGAACTTGCTAGTGAAAGATTCTGAGCTGAGGAAGTATCAGGATCAGGCAGAGAAATCCCTATCGCATCCCACAACATCTCCAGCATTGAGCAGCCCACCAGAAATACTGTATTTTGTGTTTTATGTTGTATCAAGGCTTAAAATCAAACATTTGGTTATCTGATATATTGTTAATATTTGCCTGAACTGCTTCCTGATATACCACATCATAAAATTTTGGGAACACCAAAACAAATCTTTTAATTCACTCACTAATCTAATTGCATCCGTAATGGCCCTTTCTCGGATATTTAGACGATATTCTATTTGTGCTTTCGTCATGGTACTAGTGGGTAGGTTAAGCAGTCATTATCAGGAAAACAGCAAATAAAATTGTTCTTTGCAGAGAAGGTTTTTTGTTTAACATTGGACATAATGGAGAAATGTATTCTGGAGGAGCATGTGAATTTGGGTATGGGCCAATGATTTTAACAAAAAAGGCTGAATTGCAAATGTCAAGAAGCTGGCAGCAACCCATTGATTCCCATGTTTAACTTCAATGTGTTGGGTTGGTTGTGAGCAAACCCTACACTTGAAGTGGATTACCTACTCACATGATAATTGTTCATTTGGAGGAATATCTCAGAGTACTTTTAGATTTGTCAGTGTATGCATGGGGTGTCCCAAGCTTCCTAAAATTTGTCAGTAAAATCAGAGTAAGAGCACAATAGCAATTGAGGATACTGATTAAAACTTGTAGAAAATCTGCAGTAAAAACTCAGTTCGGTTATGTCATTTAATTCAATAGAGTGACACAATAGTCCTGCTTCTAACATCCTTGGCCACATCCAGAACTCCTTTACTCTCAGCAGGTTTCTTATTCCTGTCTCCGACTCCTCACTGAACTCAGTGGTACATGAAAGAATGAATTACTAAACAGATATGGCCATCGTGAATCACGCTGAATCTCCCCTCCACCCCTGCCCCCTTGGGAAAACTCGTACCTTTATCGTTCCATCTTTCTATTGGCTGTCTATAAAACAGCCTTGAGATCATGTTATGTGGTTCTCATCACGCCCCTTGTCACGCACTTGCAACATACCCAGAGCTAGTCTGATAATGAGATGACTGAATTAAAATGGCAGCTAGGGACCTGCTGGTTTCCCATGCAATACCCACACCACCTGCTCCCAACATATATATGAGTTAACTCTGGTGTTTATTTTTGTCTTGGCCTACTTAATATCAAAGCAGTTTAACAGATTCTGCAGGTGCTGCCATTAAGGCAACATGTGAAAATAACTTGAGTTGATTTGGGTTACTCTTTATTCTCTTTCTTTCTGCTGTTCATCGCTATTACAGTCCAATAATCCAGCTGCTAGTAGGAAGCTTCCCTTGGGGAAGTTGATGGTGAAGGCATAGGAGAGTATGCATCCTACAATGAAACCATGAATTAGTTTCTACTAATGGGCATCACCAGAATACTGCACTATTTCTCCTACACTCTCACATCAGTTGATCAATTACTTGATTTACCTGGCTTCTGTGCTCCAGTAGTTGCAAATAGCAATAGACATGATTCTAATGCAACATAAATGCATTGGACAGATCTTTCTGTTGTGCTTACTGGCTTTTGTCAAGCCAGTTTGAATAGATAACAATGTCGTATAGTCTGTACCTCATTAATTTTTGTCAGTCACTGAAACCTAAGCCACTGGAATTTTTCACTTTACAACAGAATGATACCTTCATCCTTTGTTTCATCTTACAATTTATTGGGCCAAATCATGCTGACATGGGTCTGCTTCCCGCAAGCAACCCCTGCCATCACCCACACAAAATTAACTGGTCCAGAACCTGGCTCAAAATACCTTGCACTCCAGCTGCTAGATCTGAGTAATAATAAGGTTTCCAGTTGTTCACTTAGGAAGACCAATCACCAAAAAGCTGTTGACATATGGCAGAAATCTACCACCAGCTTTGTCAGCTGTCAAAACTGAAAGATATTTTACTCTGCCTGACATTTAAAAAGCATTAAACAAAGCTAATTGGGCATAGGATCCAAGAGACAATTCTCCAGCATGACTACTTGGGCTTCTCAGTGTGACTGAGCTCTGCTGATGGACCTACTGAATGCCCAGTATTGTTATGTAAATTCAAGTCCTCTCTTTTTTAACCAGGCATGTACAGAAGTCCCTGACTTCCATTAAAGTAAGTAAATGCTGACAGTTCTCTTCAGAACAGTCCATGCCTGCCAACAAAATCCCACCCTTTCAGTTATTGAGCATTGGTGTGCCTTGCAAGGATAACATTCATTGCCCATTGTTCACTACCCTTCAAAGGATATTTGTGATCCACCACTGCCAGGTTTTAGACCCAGTGGCATTAAAGGAACAGTGATCATTTTTTTGAAGCTGGGATGGTGTGCAATTTGTTAGGGAAATTACAGGTGGTGGTGTCTCCATGTTGTTTCTGCCCTTGTCCTTCGATTCAAGAGAAGTTTGTCAATGAAGCCTTGGTGAAATTCTACCATTCTTCTTGTAGATATTGCACAGTGGTAATTTTGTACCTGCCACTGATGCTGGTGACAAGGTTTAAGGTGGTGAATGGTGTTCTGCCTGGTGTTAGTGCATTGTCCTGGATGTTGTTGACCTCTTTGATTGTAGTTGAAGCACCATTTATCTGTGCTTGTGGAGAGTATTTCATAAGACCTCTGCCTTTTCCTTGTAGATAGTGGAGAAGCCTTAGAGAGTCAAGTTAGTTATCTTCTGCAGTATATCCAGCTTCTGCCCTGCTCTGTAACAATAGTATTTATGTGGCAGCTTTATTTCTGATCAGGGGTGTTCTCACACCCCTACCCCCACCCTCACCCTATCAGTGACAATCTTGTTGAAGAGATTAGATTCTTGTTTGAGATTATCATTTCCTTACATTTGTGTGGTGAAAATTTTGCTTGCCTCTCATCAGCAATCCAAGTCTTGTTGGATAGGAGACTGAAGCAGCTGAAGATAACTGAGCCTTGAACACTGTCCCAAGGAACTCCTGCTGCTATATCCTATTGGCATCAAAAACCACAGCTATCTTCCTTTAAACTATGTTATCACTTCAGCTGTTACAGCATTTTCCCCTCTTATCCCCAGTGGCTTCAGTTTTATTAAGGTTGTTTGGTAACTCTTTGTTGAATGGCAGAAGAAATAACTCTCATCTTACATCTAGAATTCAAAATTTCAAAATTTGTAGTGAGGTTTGGAGCCTAGTGGTCCTGGCAGGACCCAAATGAACGTTGTTGAGCATCTTATTGATGAATAAGTGCCGTTTTATAGCACTGTCAAAGATGCCTTCCATCACTATGGTGATATAACAGTGATTGGCAGGATTGGATGTTTCCTGCTTTCTGTGGTTAGGAAAACCCTGGGCAATTTTCCATGTTGTCAGGTAGATGTCAGTGTTGTAACTGTACTGAAGCTTGGCTCAAGGCACAGCTCGTTCTGGAGCACAAATACTGTTTCTATTATGTCAGCTGATATACACTAATTAAAGTTTTGCTGATGCAAAGCAGCATTTTTTTTCTACAAATGTCATACAACTCTGCCAGCACCACAGCTTCTTCTGACAAAGAAATATCAATACGTGTTCCAACATTTCCTAAAAGTTGGATAAGTCAAGAAACAAAAGTTCATCTTTCAATGTGCAATTTTACTCATTTAAATATCAAGCAAAATTATTTAAGCTATTCTCGAAATTCTATTTAACAAATCGTGTATCCTCCACCTGCGTTCTTTTTCTGAGTAACATGCCTCTTTCTTCCTATCAGGTCCTCCACGTATTTTAACTGCTTTCACTGCAGCAAATGTTTATGTACATTTTCAGCCCAATTTAAGTATTTAAATTGCATTTCACTTTCTAAACCAAATATATCATGAATTTATTTTTGCATGTTTCTCCTAGATATTTTAAGTATGTAATTTTATGAAAGGTTGTAATAATGTGCGATACAAACCCCAAACCACAAATCGCAATGAGTTCCATAAATCATAAAGCCCCAGAGTGCAAAGGTATTTCATGTGTGCAAGTGAGCTGCTGAATGAATTCACTGAAAGCTGAATTGCATAAAAGTTTTGTTTATTAAGGGGAAAGTGGAAATTAACTCCCTGCAGAATTCTGTAAGCAGAATCTTCCATGCCATAAAGCGCTTATAATCTCATTAAAATGAGTCCAGCTGGAGCCCTGCAAGAAAATACACAATCTCACCACCCTGTTAACTTGTGTCAGTAGGGGCTCCACTCCATAATGAGTTGTGCTCATGAAGGTGATGTGTAATATTATAGCAGGAAGAGGCCACTGTAGTAATCAGCATTGTAATATATAGTTACTCAGTCCCGTCATTTTGAGTCCATGTGATGTATTGCCTATTTGTGAGCTTCTACCTGTGCTTAACCTATGCGATCTTTTGTCCCCAGATGTGCAAGATGGAACAGAACGACTGGAAAAGTACAGGATGTTAATAAAAACATTACCACGTGTCAACCGGATTACTCTTGCCGCACTGATTGGTCACCTCTACAGGTGTGTGAAATTAGTATTTCTGGAGCTTTCAGCAGGAACAGTATCTGCTGTTATTATCCATAGTTATGCTTAGCCATGTCCTAAATGAATATACATGGTGAAGAACTGTTCATCTGAGAAATAGGCATGATTTTGAAAGTACTTTCCAATAAAATCATGCAATGGTTATCAGGTAATATCAGATCAGTAATTTAAACAGTTTGTTCACGTACAAGGCACAGTTCTTTGAAAGATAATCTGCAGAATCTGAAGACTTGGGTTCTTTATGTAATTTACATGGGCTTCACTTATTCCCAGTGTCACTGGTTGAGTCACGACACAGTCTCCACAATTCATCAAATTCCATTTCTTCAGGGAATACTCAGTCAGGGCAGAAATAGAATATTATCATGTACAGATGAGTGTCCAGGAATGGAAAATGATCCATGGAGAAGCTTCCTAGCTGAGCCCAAAACCGACATTTCTGAAGTGGTGCACTGCCCTTTGTTCCAATGTGAAATGTCAAATCTCATTGAAATCATCTGGAGAGCTTTATTCAGTTTTATTTTCAATTTTTCTCTCCTCTCTTGTCACCAAGGCTGGACATGGATTCCTGAATATTAGAAACCTTTGACACCTGATCCATGGGTGCACCTAGATAATTGTGAAGGGGCATTTATTTTCTGGAAATCATCACAACCATAGTAATAGAGTTATCAGCATGATAACAGGCCTTTCGCCCCAACTCGTCCTTAATGACCAAGGTGCCTTGAGCTAGTCTCATCTGCCTGCGTTTGGACCGTATCCCTCTAAACCTCTCCTATTCGTGAACCTGTCCAAAAGTCTTTTAAACATTGTAATTGTATCTACCTCTACTGCTTCCTCTGACAGCACTTTCCATATACCACCACCCTCTTGTGAAAACATGCCCCTCAGCTCCCCTTCAAATCTTTCCCCTCTCACCTTAAACCTATGCCCTCCAGTTTTAGATTCCTCTATCCTGGGGAAAAGACTGTGACCATCCACCTTATCTATGCCCTTCATGATTTTATAATAAGGTCACCCTTCGGCCTCCTCTCCAGGGAAAATAGTTCCAGCCTATCCATTCTATCCCCATAACTCTAGCCCCAAGCAACATCCTTGTGAATCTTTTCTGCACTCTCTCTAGCTTAATCACATCCTTCCGATGGTGTGGTGACCAGAACTCCACACTATATTCCAGGTGCTGTCTCACTAATATCTTGTACAGATGTAACATAACATCCCAACTATTGTACTTAATGCCTCATCTGATGATGGCAAGCATGCCATACACCTTCTCTGTTCCCTTGTCTACCTGTGTCGCAACTTTCAGGGAACTCTGTACTTGTACCCTGAGGCATCTCTGTTCTACAACACTCCTCAGGGCCCTGTTATTTACTGTTTGTCCTGCCCTGGTTTAACTTCCCAAAATGCATCACTTTGCACTTGTCAGAGTTAAGTTCCATCTGCCATCCTTTTGCCTACTTTCCCAGTTGACCTAGAACCATAGACAACCTTCTTCACTGTCCAGCACACCACCAATTTCGGTGTCATCTGCGAACGTACTATTCATGCCACCTACTTTCTCAGTCAAATATGACAAAGCCTGATCCTGTCCTCAAACAAAAAAAAAATCGTCCATTTAGGGACTTACAGTTGAAGTATCTGTAGTGTACTTGAGCGTGGGATACTCTACAGAACTTAGCAGTGGGAGGGCATCCATCTAGCATGCCTTTCCAGGGAAATTCTAGAAAGAAGTGGGAACAGGGATACAGTAATTGGGCCCTCGTGCCTGCTCCACAATTCAATAAGATCATGGATGATTTTTTATATCAGCACCACTTTCCTCCACTAACTATTATTCCCTTATCTGAACATCTGTCAATCATCGTCTTGAATCTACTCAGCAACTGAACTCTTCCACAGCCCCATTGGTGAAGAAGTTCCTTCTTTTCTCTGTCCTGAGTGGCCAACCCCTTATTTGGGAGTGTGCCCCAGGTTCAAGACACTGCAGCTAAGGGAGAGATCAACTCTGCTTACATCCTTCCAAGGCTCTTGAGAATTTTGTATGTTTCATTGAGATCACCACTCATTTTTATAAACTTCAGCGAATATAGACCTAATTTTCTCATACGACAAATCTGCTATTCCAGGAATCATCTGGTGAACTTTCACTGTGCTCCCTCTGTCACTAAAATATAATTCTTTAGGTAGGAACTCCAGATCTGTGTTTAATATTTCCAATGTGGTCTCACCAGGGTTCCTTATAATTAGAGGAAGATGCCTCTACTCAAGTGGACAATCACAGACTTTTTCCCAGGGTGAAAATGGCTAACACGAGAGGACATAATTTTAAGGAAGGTATTAGGGGGAATGTCAGGGGTAAGTTTTTTTTACACAGAGGGTGGTGGGCACATGGAACGCACTGCTGGCAGAGGTGGTGGAGGCAGATGCATTAGGGACATTTAAGAGACTCTTAGATAACCACATGAATGATAGAAAAATGGAGGGCTATGTGGGAGGGAAGGGTTAGATCGATCTTAGAGCAGGATAAAATGTTGGCACAATATCATGGGCCGAAGGGCCTGTACTGTGCTGTAATGTTCCATGTACTTAAATCCTCTTGTAGTAAAGGCCAACATACTGTTTGCCTTCTGAATTGCTTGTTGAACCTGCACATTAACTTTCATGTACAATGACACCCAAGTCGCTCTGAACACTAACACCTTACAATTTCTCACCATTTAAAAAGTGGATGACCTTGCATTATGTACAATCTACTGTGTCCTTGCCCATTCAGTAAAGTTGTCCTTCACCCCAGAAGCTTCCCGGCATCCTCCTCACAACTCATTCTGCCATACCAATCTTTGTATCATCAGCAAACTTGGCCATATTACACTTGCTCCCCTTATCCAAATCAGTGATATACATTGTGAGTAACTAAGGTCCCAGCACCAATCCCTGTGATTTCCCCCACCCCACTGGTCACATCTACCTGAAAATGGCCCGTTTATTTCTTGCTCTGTTTTCTCTGTCCTCAATCCATGCCAGTGTATCACTCATACCATACATGTAAATTTTGTTTAGTAATCTCTTTGTGGTACCTTACCAAGGCCCGCTGAAAATCCAAATGGACCGCATCAACTGCTTTGCTCTTATGTATTCTGCCATTTAAAACTGAAGCAAAAATTGAAGAGATTTATGAAACATGATTTTTCTCTTATAAATCTATTATGATTCTGCCCAAGACCATCATTATTTTCCAAGGGCTCTGTTGCCACTTTCTTAGTAATAAATTCCAGCATTTTCCCAATTATTGATGTCAGGCTAACTGGCCTATCATTGCTTGTTTTCTGTCTTCTTCCTTGATCTGATCTGTGAGAGCCATTGTAGAATCTACATAATTTTAGATGAAGACCACTGTTCCTTGGATGCCAGTCATCAGGTCCAGGCAATTTACCACATTTCTGTCCCGTTCATTTCTCAAATACTAGTGTTTTACTTGTGCTGATTTCTTTGAGATCCACAATTACACTAGACCTGTATCCCTTCACTTTATCCAGGAGGTTTTCAGTGTCTTCTTCCATGAAGACAAATACAAAATATTTGATTAAGTTCTCTGCCATGTCCTTATTCTCCAAAGTAATTTCTCCCATTTCCATTTGAAATTAACCTTGATTAACTTTTGCTCATCTTTTTTGGCTTACATTCCTGTACAAGCCCTTGCTCTCCATTTTGGTGTTTCTCATAAGCCAAATTCTTCTTCTTATTTCCCTTTCCTCATTAATGCCTTGGTCCTCCTCTGCTGAATTCTGAAGTTTTCCCTATGCTTTTAATGGCAACATTTTAAGCCCATTCTTTTGAGTTAAGACTATCTTTCACTTCTCTCGATAACCATGGCTACATCACATTTTTCTTGTTTTATTTTTGCTTTAAAGGGATATGTACTGCTTGTAACCTATACATTAGTTATAGCTTGCAGGGATTCTGGGTGCAGAATGCCAAATCTCCCTTTTCAATTTTTCCTCAAAATTCACACCAAATCGGAATCAGAGAACTTGCACTTTTGTTTATGCTTTACCTCTATTTTAAATTGAACCCTAGGTTTAAACATTTGAGAATCTTGTTGAATTTTGCTGGTTTTTAGATAATTGCACCATCTCTAATTATGTTTCTAGGCCTGTTGGTTTCTAATTCAGAAATATTACTCATTTATGCCTCTGAGGAATAGTATACCAAATGTTTCCAATTAACTGAGTTGCAATTTCACATTTCCTAATTTACTCACTCTTCACTGAGTTGTTTCTTTGACATCTTTGCTGGTCTTGTAACACTTTAGGGATATTCTCAAAATAACTTACACTTTTCCAAAATGCTATAATTTTTTAAATTTGATAATGAATAGTTCAATTTCGTCAAATGTGTAACAAATCGCATCTGTGACAAAGTAAGTCATTTTAATACATTGCACTGAATTATTGTTCTTTGTCAGGGAGGAGGGAGTGGCCTTTTAAGCTATACTGTAATTATGCTGGAAATATTAGTACTATCTTACACTACCAGTTGAATTTTGTTTTAATTTATTATTCTGAAGGCAATGTGTTTGGTGGGCAGTTTGCTCCTTGGCCTTTTCCATCTTTAACAAGTCGTGCCTCTGAGTTGACATACCCTCAGTTACTTCTGTTCTCATCCTCTCTGAGTAATTGCTTTGCTATTGCGGTCATTCAATAAGTCCTGATAGAGCAGTCAGGGCTAAAGACATATGTTGACATTTTAAAATTCCTCTCCATTCAGGGCTCATTGATACAGTCCCTGTGGGCTGTGTGACCAGGAGAAGGGAAATGGTGGTAATCATCTCGTGCATTATTTAATAATCCATGTGGAAGTTTTTAAAAAATTTGTGTCTAAGCTATATTTCTCCAACCACTGCTTTCCAATGTCATGTTCCCTCCTCAAACCAAGATTGAAGAGGATCTGGGGCCACATTTTTTATCCTGACTTTTCTCCAAAAGTGCCAAACTAAGTTCTTCGCCACCCGGACTACCTGAAATGGTGACACAGGTAGATAGGGTAGTGAAGAAGGTATATGGCATGTTTGCCTTCAGCAGTTAAGGCATTGAGGACAAGAGTTGGGTCGTCATGTTACAGGCTGTACAAGAACTTTGTGAGACCACACTTGGAATATTATGTGCAGTTTTGGTCACCTAGCTATAAGAAGGATGTCCTTAAGCTGGAAAGGGTGCAGCAACGTTTCACAAAGATGTTACTGGTACTGGAGTTATAAGGAGAAACTGGATAGGCTAAGGCTTTTTATCCCCTGGAGCGTAGGAGGCTGACGGGCGACCTTATAGAGGTATATGAAATCATGAAGGGCATAGATAAGGTGGACGGTCACTGTCTTTTTCCCAGGGTAGGAGAGTCTAAAACTAGAGGGCATGGGTTTAAGGTGAGAAGGGAAAGATTTAAAGAGGACTGAAGGGCAACAATTTCACACAGAGTGTGGTGGCTAAATGGAATGAGCTGCCAGAGGAAGTGGTAGATGCGGGTGCAATTACAATGTCTAAAAGGCATTTAGACGGGTTCCTGGATTGGAAAGGTTTAGGGGGATAAGGGCCAAACGCAGGCAAATAGAACTCACTCAGGTAGGCAACTTGGACGAGTTGGGCCAAAGGGCCTATATCTGTGCTGTATAACTCCTAAAGGTGTTTATATTATGATGTTGACTGAAGAAGAAATTCAAAATCTTTAGTTTGACCAGAGCTTTGTGGTGGTTTTTTTTGTGCTGAGTATTTTGTGTCCTTATTTTTAAAGCTCATTGTATCTATTATGTAGCATGTAATCTGTTTTATTGCACAGTTTGTAACTGATCAAGTATCATTTAATAGAATTATCCCATTGTACCCTTCAGTTATTTTAAATTCCTTGTGTTATTATGCTACTAATTTATATTTCCTGAAGAACTTTATTTACTTGCATGCTTTGTGGATAATTGATAAATTGAGTAAAAGTAATTAACATCTATATTCTGGTGGAGCAGAACTTTTTCCCTTATCTCTGGCTGTATGTCGAGTTATCCAAATAGAGAGGTTATTAGTGCAATGTATTTGAGATTGCAAGCACTCAAACTGTGGAAGTATCCTATAAATGTTCTGGTAACTTAATTAATATTCTCAAATCTGATTTTTGGAAAATAATTGCCCAATTTGTTTCATTAGTACAAAGAAGGGACCTACTGGGAAAAGAAAAACCTGAAGTTGCTGTTGGTGACTTCAGCACAGTCAATGTAACTATGTTTTCTTTTAATACAATATAGCCATTGGGACCACCAATAGTTTCTATAATAAGTAATGGAGCTGGCTACTGTCTCTTTCTGTTAGCTAGCATGGAACTTCATTTTGCATAATTGAAATTCCCAATCTATTATCACAAACAAAATATAAATTCACCTTCTAGTAATGAATGTGTGAAAGCAGTTTCATCCTTTGCTTTTGTACTCCTTTGTGAGGCTTACAATGCTCGGTGAAGTCCCATTAAATAGTAATTACAGATTCAAAAAGCTGTATACTGATTACAAAACAGTAAATTGCTGCTAAATTATTACAAGCTCTAGCAATTCCAAAATAAGAGAATTGAGAACCTTCATCTAACAGCATCGGAACTCAGGCATGCCAAGGTATTTAGCTGCACAATCCTGCCTTTGTTGTTTGGGAATGAGAGAAAAATAACTTGTATCCATGTGTCTACCTGTCCTTCCCTTTCTTTGGGAGGAATGCCTTTTGCCAGATCTATCAGTGGAGAATGGCATGTTGGAAGGGACTTGGGAAAAGAAACTGAAGGAAGTCTGCAAAACAAAATTTGAGTTTTAATTTTTGGTATTATAGTGCAGAGTACTGGATGCAACAATGCCTATGGGACCAGACAATATCCCAACTGTGGTACTGAAGACCTGCTTTCCAGAACTATTCCATTACTGTTACAATCCTGGTATCGATCCGACAATGTAGAAAATTGCCCAGGTGTAACCTGTTCACAAAAAGCAGGACAAATCCAATTTGGCTGATTACTGCCCAATTAATCTACCATTAGTCATCAGCAAAGTTTTAGAAGGGGTCATTGACAATGCTATCAAGCTCACCAATAACTTACTTGCTTGATGGATAGTTTGGGTTTTGCCAAGACCACATTCAGCTCCAGATCTCATCAAAGCCTTGAGTTTTTTTGAGTCCAAACGTGAAGCGAAGAGGTAGATTGAAGAGGTGAGGTGAAAGTGTCTGTCCTTCACATCAGAATCAGATTTATTATCACTGACTTAGATTATGTGAAGTTTGTTGTTTTGCAGCAGCAGTAAAGTGCAAAGACAAAGTTACTATAAAGCACAAAAATAAATGCTGCAAAAGAAAGGAATAACGAGGGTACATGGGTACATGGGCTGTTCAGAAATCTGATAGTGGAGAGGAAGAAACTATTTCTGAATCCTTGAGTGTGGGTCTTCAGGCTCCTATACCTTCTCCCTGATGGTAGTAATGAGAAAGGGTCATGTCCCAGATGGTGAGGGTCCTCGATAGTGCATTTGACTGTGTGTGACATCAAAAAGCCCTGGTAAAACTGCAGTCATGGGGAATCAAGGGGTAAACCAATGGTTGAATCATACTTTACATAAAAGAAGATTGTTGAGGTTGTAATAATCACAGGCCTAGGACATCACTGCAGGTGCCCCTCTGTGCAGTGTCCAAGGCCCAACCATCTTTATCTGCTTCATTAATATCCACATGTTTGCGCAATTTTCAATTCCGTTTGCGCAATTTTCAATTCCATTTGCGCACTCAAACAAATGAAGTAGTCCATGTCTACATACAGCAAGACCTAGAGAACAAGCTGAAAATATATTACATTTATTTTCCATTCTAACTTTCTTTATAAGATTGTTATGAAATAATTGGATCCCCTCACACTGCTAAGACAGAAAGTGCTTTGCTGCTGAACTGAAATTGACTAGGAAGTGCTACTAATATTGTACAAAAAATTGCTGTTTTTTTTGTACTTTTCTGTTTTTTCCATTGACTTCATTCTGTGTCACTGGTAACAAATTAAAGTGGGGAATGAACTTCAGTTGATCTTTTACTTCGTGACCCAGGCTAAATGTGCTACAACACTATCACAAAGCTAAGCTGGTGTTTTTCATCTTGCTGTGTTTCCCTGGCCAAACAATACAGAGACTTAGAGTTTGAGCTTTAGGATCTACTGCCTTGTCTGTAGGGATGAAAATTAAGATAAGGTGTGGAAGATCAAGCCAGGCAGGAGTAGGAGTGGGTAAATGTTCAGCTTGATTTTATCTTTCCCCTTGCCAAGTTAGTCCTGTGTGTATGTGTGGGCAGGTGGGTGGAGAGGGGCAGAAAGCTGATTTACCCCTATTTAACTCTTTCTACTACTACCACCTCATCCCCTGCCAGTCTCCTGATTCCACCATGTACCCTATCCTGTAGACGTCAGTTCATTTTTTAATACAGCAAGGCCGTACTACAAAAGACATGGAAGTGTGTGTGTGTATTTTTAGTGTGCATGCCATGTCAACTAATTGCACTGATGCTAGCTGCACTCTACACATCAGGGAGTATAAATAATGCATTGAATTTTTCTGGCTCCAAGTGATTCATTCTAATAAACCCTTATAATTACTGTCAGTTTCCCCAGAATAGCAGGGGGTACAAATTCAATTCACCCTTTGCATTGAATTGTTAATCAACTTCCAAAGAATGTCACGCAAGTAGTTATTTTTTTACTGATATGATCTGTTCACTGCAAACAAAAAAATATTGTAATGTGACAGCAGGGAATGGATGAAACGGAGGGCTGGCACAATCTATCTCTTGAAACTGAAGTTGAATACACCTATTACTGTTGGGAGATGTCTTTTCTCTCAATTAGCATGAAAGGTCCTAAGTGATATTAATATTGATTTGCTTAACTGTTAACCAAATATTAATTTGGGACTGTAATCTCTTGGAGATTTCTAGGACAGCTGACATAGGAAATACATTCACGTTGCAATTTTAGGATACAATCTAAAATGATTGTTTTTTTGGGGTCAGTACATGAGAAGCTTCTCTAGGTATTTCGCTCATAAATTTCTTGACCTTAGAATGGTTGATGTTGAGACTGAGTGCAAAAGGGAAAACAATTTTCATTCGCAACAGTGATATCATTCACCTCAAATATAAAAAGTCAGATAAATCTTGCAGGATATGGAATGATAATAGTATAGGAGCATGTACATTTCCTTTACGTATGTTTTGCTGAAGAAGACAGAGGGCACTGTTACATATTTTTGCACATTTTTTTCAAGCAAATCTAAATTCGAGGGAGAATAAGATTTATTTTTTTCACTTCCTTTGCAAATAATTATTTTAGTGCCATTAATGAAAACAATTATTGCTCTTTTATTCCAGGTTGATCTTATGTATTTTAGTTTTTATTTTCTGTAATATGTATCATTTTTCTTCTGTACATCATATTGTGCAAGCAAATATATTTAAGCATCAGATACTACATTAAGATTGCATGGGAATGTAAGTTGTCCAGAACTCTGTACTAAATGAGGAAGTTACCAAGATGGATGTAACAAACATGTAGATTTATATTTTGCAGAAACTACATTTATCATACATACATATGTTATAAAAATTACTTTTAAATATCCAGCCACTTTAAAATCTGTCATAAAAGCTGCAACTAATCTGAATATTTTCACATTAGTGGGATAGAAAGTTTAATATAGTCCACTTTTATTGAAGTTCCTTTCAATGGTACAGATGTCACAATTATTAGATGAAGTAATTATTTATTTGTGAAATAATGGGCTGAAGATACCTCCAAAAATGTTTTTAGCTATAAACTCTGGAATTGATGAATAATCTCATATTACCATACAGTTTACTGCAGTTCACAGACTAGTCTTTATTAAATACTCAGTCGATAAATGAAGAAATTCTTCATTTTTAGAAGTTAGATCAAGCCAAATGGGGCCACACTTACAATGAAAACAGTTCCAGCACCACAGCAAATTGATCCACCCGTCTCATTAGTTACTGGTGAGCTGCAGTTGTTTATCAGGCCTGCTTATAGGGGCCAGTCATGAGAAGGTGGCAGGATGAGGCAAGGAAGGGACACAGAATGAAATTGGGCAAATAATTGCCACTAGCTGGCCCTTCAAGACCTGGAGGTCCAAAGTGTTCCCATTGTTCAGCCATGGGAGCTGAGCCCCTTAAACTGGACCTTTAAGTAAACTGGGCCTCTTAGTATCCATCTTTCTACACTTACTCACTGCATTAGCGCATCTTTTAAAAGTCTCAATTCCAGTATGTGTTTAGACGTTTCAGACAGATATACATTTCAACAGCTGCATGAACACTTTTTTTTAGCTGCTAGGTAATATTTGTGGTTCAGGAGAGGTCACTTGCTGCTGTAAAAATCAGAAAAAGCTTTTCCAGCTTCCAGCCCCATTCTGGAGCTTCTCTTGGTTATTAGAGTCTTGCTGCTCTGCAGAACTTGTTTTCTTCTCCCCCAGGCCCACAGGGACAAAAAGACCAGAATATTCAGTTTCTCTGACAACCCAAGGCTATTGCACTTATTGCTGTAGTAGCAATTGTAATGATGTTCAATTCCTCATGCAGTTTGTTGGAAGTTACCCGAAGTCACATTATCTGATTTAGTGAAGTCCAGCATGTCTCACGTTTTGCTTATTCTCTTTCTGCATAAACTCAGCCTGTCAAAACAGCGGTGATGATAAAATTCAAGTCTAACAGAATTATAAGACCCATGCAATGTGGATATTTGTAACTGAAGTTCTGGCCCTGACTACAACACGCTTCAGCAGAAGACAGCTGGGGAATTTAATGGGGAGCAGTCAGTTACCTATTGTGATCCAACTGTGTCCTGATCTTTTACAAACTCGTTTGAGCAGGACACAGACAAAAGGCAGCAGAGTCTTTCCAAAAGGAAAAGGTAGATTTCTTTCCAATGATGTAATTGGAATCTGAGTGTAATAATTGAAGATCACCACCATCCCCCCACCCCCCCCCCCCCCCCCCCCAGGTTACGGATGCCCAATTTCGGGATAGCCCATACATACAAGCAAGCATTTGGGAGGCTGGTGGAATGGGTTTGCTGGTTGCTATGGGGCTGCAAACATCTTCTGCTGTGTTGGAACTTGGTTCTCAGCAATACCAATGCATCTTCCAGAGAAATCTTAATGGTTGATTTAAATGCCCTGGTTTATCTAAATGTTGCCCTTGGTTGACCTCTGTTTTGATGTAAATATATTGCCGGGCAGCCGCATTTCCGACTTAAACCGTTCAAGTTATGAACAGTTTTCAGGAACGAAGCTCTGTCAGAATCGGGGAGGACTTGTATTCGGAGGACTGCTGTGAGTCAGGACAAGCAAGAGTGTTTGACCTTCCTCTTGACCTACCCAGTTCTTCCTACACTCACCCCAGCCCCATCACCCCGTTTCTTTTCCCTTCTCCATCTGCCCATCACCCATGCACTCCTCCCACTGGTTCCTCTCCCCCACCTCCCTCACTTGATTCCACGCTCCACCTTCCTCTCCTATCACATTCCACCATCTTCGGCCCTTTGTCGCTTCCACCTATCACCTCCCAGCTTCTGGCGCTGTTTCCACTCCCCCCATCTGCCTACCACCCCTCCTCACTTGGATCCACCTATCACTTGCTAGTTCTTGCTCCACCCCTTCCCTCCACCTTTTTATACTGGCTATCTCCCCTCTATCTTTCAGTCCAGATTAAGGGCCTCAAGGCGAAACATTGACTGTGCATTTCTCTCCATGGATCCTGCCTAACCCGTTGAGTTCCTCCAGCATGTTGTGTGTTGCTCCAGATTCCAGCATCTGCTCTCTCTTTTGTCTCCTAAATATCCTTGCCTGAGACTAGATTCGCTCTTCCATTTACTGGCAAGGTAGCAGATCTGGCCGGATTGAGGAAATCTCGAGGAGCAATGTAACTGTTCATATTGGCTGGTACCCCAGATACCAGTAGTGCCAAGGGTGCTGTGGGTATTTGTGGTACCACAATGATCATCCTCCATTTAAAAATGGGCCAGTGTAATGTACTATGTGACACCACAATGGCTGTGTGTTACATAATAATGAAAAAAGAATGATGCAAGTATTGTACCTGAGTTATAAGGACACTGTGGTTTTGTACAACACCAGTATAGTAATGAGTCATTTTGGCAGTTGTGTTGTATGTGTGCTAAATCACTCCTTTCCCTCCTACAGAGTACAGAAATGTTCAGAGATGAATCAGATGAACACACACAGTTTGTCCCAAGTGTTTTCACCCTACTTATTCCAAACAGAAGGTCAAACTAAACAAGAAGTGAATGTTATAGAGGATCTTATCAATTTATATGTGCAACTCTTTGGTGTAAGTATATACTTTTTATTCTAAAATGTAAGGGGGTTCTTCATTAGTGTAACTTACTGTTGCTCCAAATCAGTAGACTTAATAATTTCTGTAATATTTATTGATATAAAAAATGAGTCAATTAGAAGAGCTTGCATCTTGAATGTTTCACAAATTAACTGGAGAACAATAAATACATAATATGTTCCTTGCTTTTCTAGATCAAATAAAGTATTAAAGTATATTTGAAATGTTTTTTTAAACTGAAATTGAGATCCCAAAATAGTTGTTGTCTAAGCAGGTAACCTTGCAGAATTGTGGATAAAATCAAGACATAAAAACATATTATAATGAATTAATAACTTAAGTAATTTACATTTCCATGAGAGAGAAGCCCCTCAATACCCACTTCTTGTCCAAAATTGGTTAACCAGTGCTGTTGTAATAATGTTCCATGTAATCACATTACATAATTATATCTTAGTAGAAATCATCTTTATAAACACCAGTATATATTCTCTGGTTTAAATGTTAATCCACTATTCCCTTGAAAGGCTCTTCTTCAACTGCCTGAACATCTCTTGGTCATACACAGTGACAGTCTGAAAACAGTGATGGAAATAACATTCCCATAATCCAGAGCCTTGGGTAAACCAGCATCTGTGTTGCTGCTTTCAGTTTTGCATATTGAATCTCAGAGTAGAGCTAATGATACTGGAAAATGTATAAGACAGATTCAGAAGGATTATACCCAAGCATAAAGGGTTAAATTATGAAGAACAGTTGCATCCACTACTTTTTGACTGGTAGTGGTTTCGAGGGGTATGGAATAAACCCGGGTAAAGTGCTGATAAGCCATAGTCTATTTCTTATAGTTTCATATTTCTTTGAGGTAGAAGGGAGCCTTTTGGACCATCAAGTCCATGTCAGCTCCCAGAGCAATCCTATTCCCCCAGTGCAGAATTTAATCTTGTTGGGATTTTTCCCTCTGTTCTTTTTCCTAGATTCTCCAGTTTTCTCCCAGCAAATGTTTCACTAATTTGTCCTGAAATCTTGCATGTAACTTTTCCCAAAATAACTGAAAAAATGCTTTTTTTAAAAAACGATTTCTAAAAGTATGAAGGTCAGATAAACAAGACAAGTGGATAATTTAATTGTTAATTCTCCCTGGCTAAATATAGATTAGCAATACTCCATCCAGTTATCTACGTTGTTCATCATAGAACAAATTAATTGGTTATATTATTTAATTTGACAACTTCAGATCTTTATCATATCTTTTTACTTTTTGATGAATGTTTCTGTGTTTTGTTTGGAATAGGTTAATGAAGACCAAGTAAAACAGATGGAGATTGAAAATAGCTTCATCACAACTTGGAAAGACACACAGGTATGTTCCTGCCTCTGCAGTATTTAGCTTTAAGTATTTTAAGATGTTTAAGATCAAGATTAAAGATGTTCAAATCAGAGATCTTTTTACATGCTTTGAATATTTAAAGCCATGCTGCATATTTTATAGATCTTTGTGAAATTTATTTAAAGGAGAATTGTAGACATACTGGTCAGATGTCAACTTATGTGTTCTGCTTTTTGAGAATCACTGGACGTTGACACGATGCACAATAATCAATTGCTGAGCTTTACAGAATGCTAATGCTCATGACAGTTATGGTGCAGTTATGGTTTTTCTGGACTAGTGTCTCAAACTTTGAATCGGTTTGTAAGTTCAAGAATTAAAAGGAACTGCATCATTGCATTTTAATGTGGTTTCAAACCCATTTTTCTCGCATCTATTACTAAGAACTCCTTCCTTCTCTCTTTGCCTCTTGCATCTTCTGTTATCAACTCTTTTTTTACTCTTGTTTAGTACCACTTGGGGGAAGCACTGTTGAAAGTTAACCACAGAATATACCCTATTCAGGCAGACATGAGGTACTTTGCAACAAGTGACCCACATCAATGACTCTGCATAGTCTGTCCTGCTCACCATCTCCGACCCTCTCTCAGTGCCTCTCCCTTTAATCCTTACTCCCCACCACCCTCCCCCTATTTCCTCCCCTGCCACAGTCCACTTATTCCTTCAATGGGTTGGGCTTTGTTGCTAGTAAGGAAGGCAAATGCAATGTTAGCATTCATTTCAAGAGCACTAAAATATAAAAGCAAGGATGTACTGCTGAGGCTTCATAAGGCATTGGTCAGACTGCATTTGGAATATTGTGAGCAATTTTGGGCCCTGTAGTTAAGGAAAGATGTGCTGGCCCTGGCGAGGGTCCAGAGGAGACTCACAAGAATGAATCTCCTGAAAAACCTGGACAGAGTGGATGTGGAGAGGTTGCTTCCATTAGAAGGAAAGTCTAGGATCTGAGGACACAGTCTCAGGATAAAGGTTCATCCTTTTAGAACTGAGATGAGGAATTTCTTCAGCCAGATGGTGGTGAACCTGTGGAATCCATTGCCACAGAGGGCTGTGGAGGCCACATCATTGGGCGTATTTAAGGCAGAGATTGATGGGTTCTTGATTGGTAAGGGGGTTAAGGGTTATGGGGAGAAGGTGGGACAATGGGGTTAGAAAAAAAATCAGCCATGATTGAATGGTTAATGGGCCCAATAGCCCACCTGCTCCTATATCTTGTGGTCTTTTGGCTCCCATCCTCTCTCTTTTCTCTTGGCAACTCTCCCCACCTCTGGATCTCTACCTCTCCCCAATCCCAATGTTCTCCCCATATCCTCCCTCCCTCTGGAAGCCTCAGGAAAAAGTTTGTTGTCCATAATGGGTCAAAACCTTGAGTAAGCTTTAATGTGGCCACCTGGTGCTGCCTGAACTCATTGGACACCTGGCACCTTGCCTGATGGTTCCTGTGACTGGCGTCTCCCCTGGTCACAGGGCTTCACTGTCTCAGGCCCGCAGTCTGGTAAGGAGCCCTCCTGGGCCATGTTGGAGACTCTGGGGATAGCAGTTACCCACTATGTATTGCTGGAGGCTGACAGTGCTGAGTTCCCTAGAATGCTGTGGTTGGTTGGTTGAATCCTGGTGCATCCCTACCAGGGGTGGGCATCCGTTTGTCCTCACGCCAGTAGGGTAATCCGGCCTCTGTCACATCCACCAGCCAGGGGCAACCTCCTGCCTTCTCTATCAGGAGGAACCAGGACTGATTTGATGAGAATGACCAGGAGATCCAGTAGTTAATAACTATCAACACAAGTGTTCTTAGATCGGAAACTCCTCAGGAAAAGAAACAGCTCCATTGATGCCTGAAGACCAAAGTCCAACTAAGGAACAGATGGTGGGTGGAAAGGGCACAGAAGGTACAACAATTCATCCATAACCATGACGTGCACGGATTCTTCAGCCCTGTCAAGACCATCTGCAGCTTAAGCACTGAAGGACTGGCCCACTGAGAGCTATAAACAAAGTGTCTGTACCAAGGAAGACACCCAGTGAAAACCTGCGGGAAGAGGCACTTCGAAGGAGTCCTCAACCGTGACTCTGTCCTTAACACAAGTGTCCTTGACTCCATCTCACAGCAAACTTTCTCATCCACCTTCTGCAATGCCCACAGACCCATGAGAAGTCAAAAAGGCAAAATGTCGACAGAGAAGCAATAAAACTTCTGGAGTAAGTGGTATCTCTGCTGCAATTCTAAAATATGGTGGAGAGGGACCAGTCACAGATTCATATCCTCAAACCCCTTATCTAGAAAGAGGAGAACATGCCAAAGGGTCTCTGAGACACCATAATTGTGCAGAAAAAATGGGAGTGTGGTATCTACAGAGGAATCTCCTGCTATAAGCCATAGGGAAAGTCACTGACCTGCTGAGTTCCTCCAGCACTTTTTATGTATCGCTCCAGATTCCACCATCTGCAGAATTTCTTGTTTCTCCGGAAAGTCAAAAGAGTTCTTTTCAACTGCCTCCTCCCAGTGGCCTGCCACATCGGCCCAGATGAGGCCCTAATTATGCTCAGTGAACCCCTGTTGCCAGGTCATATTACTTATATACCCAACACCAAACTTCAGAAACGCGTGGTCTATTCTGAGCTTGGTTATTGTAAAAGATTACTAGGTAGAAAAAGGAAACAACTTAAGGATATTCTTAAAACTGTCTTGGAAAAACTGGAACATTCCCACCAACTTGGGGGATTTCCTGGTCTGTGACTAATCAAAATAGAGAAGGAGCAATCAGAAGAATATTGAGAAACTTGCAATTCTTTGTCAGGAGCACACAAAAGCCCAGCGTTAAACGGTGGTAAGAGCACATCACCTCCCAAACTATCCACCCATGCAACCACTTAAGCACCTCCCATCTCATGTGTAGCAGAATCTGTGGATCCCATATTGGTCTCAGCAGCCACCTTGGCACCCACAGAACTTGAGTGGAAACAAGTCTACCTCAATCCTGAGAGAATGCTGGGCAGGCACGGTAGTGTAACGGTTAGCGTAACACTATTACAGCACCAGTGACCTGGGTTCAATTCCAGCCACTGTCTGTAAGGAGTTTGTACGTCCTCCCCATGACTGTGTGGGTTTCCTCCGGGTGCTCTGGTTTCCTCCCACATTCCAAAGATGTACAGGTTAGGAAGTTGTGGGCATGCTATGTTGGCGCTGGAAGCATGGCGACTCTTGCAGGCTGCCCCCAGAACACCACGCAAAAGTGATGGACTTCACTGTGTGTTTTGATGTACATGTGACTAAAGAAATCTTATCTGTTTGAGAAGAAGAGCAAGTTAAGATGTATAATGAAATACTCATTACTTTGCACCATTCAGGATAGAGCTGGCCAGATGATTGACTATACCTGCTACTGTACTGAATACCTCCCCCCCCATACTACCAGTGTTTTATGGTGTGTGTATATTGCACCCAGTAGTTCACCAAGCGTATTTTGAAGGCACCTCTCAGCCCATAACCTCTAACAGAGAACGAGTGATGTGTCATGGAGGTACCATCATGTGCAGTTCACGTCTTAGTTTCACGTCATCCCTGACTTCATCATGTACAATTGTAACTTCATCTTCACCTTCAAGATTCTTGAATCCTCTGCCAAATACCAAGTGGAAAACCTATCACCACAAATGCTATAATAATTCCAAAAAGTTGCCAATCACCACTATTATGACAATTGGGGATTGATAATAAATGTGGCCTTGCCAATGTCACACGTGCTCAAGAACAAAGATTCTCCAAACAAAAATTCATGTGTATTCATTGCCTGCGTTTACAATTAGCTTAATTGCTTTGAGATGAAAGAGTATACATTTAATTCATCTATATACGTTGCACGTTTTTAATCAGTCCAGGAAATGCACATTTTAATAACTTTTAACAACGGAATTACAGCTTTGTCATTAATTGCTAAACTTTAATTTAATTAGAATAAGAGTCTTTTATAGTTTAATTAGGTGATGCTTTATAAAAGGGCAGTATTAATTACATAACCACTCTCTGACCGACTAATTGACTGGAATTTTTAATTAAATGTTTGTTTGCACAATGGTTTTGCTCTGGAAGCAAGTTCAGAGCTTTTATTTTGGGGTGGCATAATTCTTTTCAACCGTGGAATTTTTCTTCTCAGTGACAGCTCAGATTATTTAGTTTCCACTGGACATGACAATCTATTTTATTACCATAGGAGCTATGATATTTGTTACTGATGTGCTATTTGGAAGAGAAATCTAGTACCCTTAACTGTGGCTGCTAATGTGTATGTTCTGGATCTCAGTGCAGTGAATTAGAATGGTCATGCCAGCCTTTTACTGACCTTATCCCAAAAGGAAGGAGTGATGAGATCATATTTCCTTACAATAAACAAGGAGACCATTCAGCCCATTGAGTCCTTGTCAGGTCACAGAGCAATCCCTTTATTCCTTTTGCCTATTTATTTTATTTCCCTGTAACCTAATCTCTCTCATGTCCACAAACTTCCCAACCCCTCCCCCTTCCTCCCATGGCCACCCACCTTCACTAGGGATAACTTACGGTGTCCCGTTAACCTAATAGCACATCTTTGGGATGTGGGAGGTAACTGGAATACCTCTGGGAAACCCACAGGTTCACAGGGAGAATGTGCAAACTCCACACGTACAGGTCAGTATCGAGTAGGGGTCTCTGGGGCTGTGAGGTACCAGCTTTAACAGCTGTCCCACTGTACCACCCTGATTAAGGATATCTGCTCCCCTTGCCTGAGTTTCCACTGTCCTATACAATAGACGTATAGGACAGTGGAAATTTCTAAACTTGGTAGTTTAAATTTGCTAGCAGTGCCAGTTCAAAATCACAAAAGCTACTCCATTACTGTCAACTCAATTCTGTATTGTGCTTCAGAGTATTAAGGATAGATATGGACATTAGATATACCCTCCTGCCCTATCTCTGTAAATATAGGATTATACAAAACTCTGCACACTATGCCATGAATCAGCGGTCACTGACCTACACTGGCACCCAGTTAAGCAATTCTTCGAACTTTAAAACTTTCACCTTCTTCAGATCCCCCCATGATCTTGTCCTCACCCTTTCTCTGTAATATCCTCTAATTCTACATCCCTCCAAGATGCCTGTATTCCTCATTGTCATCCTAATATTAATCACAGCAGCAGTTCAAAGACCTGTGGCTCTGGATTTCACTAGCTAAGCATTTGCACCTGCCTACCTCTGAGATGCTTCTTAAATTCTACCTCCTTAACCAAGTTTTTGGCCATTTATTCTAATACCTCCTCAGGTGGCCCAGTGTAAAGGTTCATTTTTTAAGCTCATGTGAGGTGCCTTAGGATATTTTAGCTAAGCTAAATACAGTACACTGTATAAATCCAGTTGTTCCTTTCGTTGGATGGCACAAAGCACAGCTTGGATCAGTATTTATTTTGTATATGATGCCTTTTGCGGTGGTTCAGTGTTTCCACAAACCCCTCAATGGGTCCTATCTTTATTTTATTGAGACAAAACTCAGAACAGAAGAAGACTGGTCTTTTGCCTCTTGCATATTCCAAATGTAAAACTGTCAGTATAAGTATTTGATACTGCTATGAGAATGTAAAGTGTTCTGGAAATTGTTTCCTTTAGATTGCACAAGCTGGCGATCTCATCCTTGAAGTATACCTGGAGAAGAAGGAGGCTGACTGTTGCTTCATCATAAGGGTAAGCATTTGCTTCATGTATGAAATATTCAGTATAATCAGTCAAATATTGCACCCTCATCCCCAGTACTTTTTGATATGCACATAGTTTTCATGGAGTTAACTTCAATTTTAAAGCAGCCGTGTAAACTATCTTCATGCACCCACTGTTGGTCCAAAACTGGTTGTATAGCTTGGTTTCCATAGATACATTTCATGAGCACATTAAAGTTAAGTGGAGTGTGTGTGCTTACTGCAACCCCAGCTGATTATTCAGACTTCCTCCCTAATTAGGCAGACACAGGCGGAGTATGGTGATTCAGTCCTGCATCTCTCAATCCTTATGTTCATAACGTTGATACTAAGTTGGTTATTTAGGTATAGCTGATAAGTGTTTACAGTTATACAAAATAAATGGACAACAAAAGCTTCCTCATTGTCCCCAAATTTTGATAACAGAAGATTTTTGATTAGAAACTAGTAAAAATTTTTGGATGTGTATAAATGGTCCCATAATTCAGAATATTGTTCTTACTTTCCATCAGTAACACCTTTTCTTTGAAAATGATATTTTCAGTATGTTTCAAGGATTAGGCTGGTATTTGTTCCTCGTTCCACATCAAGTGATGGTACGAGGCCACAGCTCAAACCACTCAGTAGCAGTTTGACACAAATTTGGTTCCCTTTCTTCGCCCTTTCAGAGGGCAGCAAAAGTCAACCGTGTCGTTTTGGAATTCCATTGTGGTCAGGCACAAAGACGTGGCCTTCTTTCTCCAAACACTTCAGTATCTGCAATAATCTGACTAGTTCATGTCACATTTACTGATAGTAGCTTCCCATATTTTTAAGACGTCCTTAGTATGATTTTTAAACTCGTATCTCAAAAGTCAATGGATTATTACAATCCATCAGTTTTCACGAGCCACAGTTTGTAAAATCATGAAAGGCATAGATAAGATGGATAGTCACAGTATTTTTCCCAGGGTAGGAGAGTCCAAAGCTAGAGGGTGTAGGTTTAGGGTGAGAGGGGTAAGATGTAAAGGGGACCTGAGAGGCAAATTTTTCACACAAAAGGTGGTGGGTATATGGAACGAGCTGCCAGAGGAATTGTAGAGGTGGATAAAGTTACATATTTTAAAAGATGTTTGGACAGGTACATGGATATGAAAGGTTTAGAAGGAATGTGGACCAAATGCAGGCAAATGGGACCAGCTCAGGAAGACACCTTGGTCAGCATGAGCGAGTTGTGCTGAAGGATCTGCTTCTGTGCTGTATACGTCTATGACTCTAATCAGATGCCAGTCTACAAACAATGAGACTGAATTCAGTTGACAGTTGACTATTTTATGATTTGAAAGCGCAATTTCCAGGTTGCTGTTCCTACGTCATTAATACTAAGCTGTCTCAATATTCGTTAAAGTCAAATCGTGTTAACAGTATATGAGATTTTTGATGAGTTACTAGATAGAGTTGATGAAGATAATGCAATTGATATTGGTATACATGGACTTCCAGAAGGTTTATGATTAGGTGCTATTTAACAGATTTATCAGCAAAGTTGAAGTACATGGCATATAAGGGCATTGACAGCTTGGATATAAAGTTGGCTAATTAACAGGCAACATAGAGTTGTGCGAATCATTGTGTTTTTGAACTGGAGGAAGATGATTCATGGCATTTTCCAGGGATTGGTGTTCATGTCGTATATGCTCTTTGGAGCTGAGTGCAAGGTATGACATGATGAAAATAACATAACCATGTAGTAATCACATTGTATTAATGCAACATTACTGTACCCTATCGCCAAAAACATTTCAGTAACATTTTAGTACAGAGAGTTCCCCTTTCATAACCTGTGCATAAATTTACATAGTCTTTGGCTAACTCTGCAGAGTTAGAAATTAACTCTGAAGAATTCAGAATTGAAGATCATTAGTAGTTTGAATTGAAATAGAAAATTGAAATATTAGATCAGGCCAAGTTGCTTTGTTTGGGGGGGGAAAAATTACCTCAGCTTTTTCAGGATGCTTCTCAATTTAGCTATTACATAATAGGCATCCTCTTAGAATTTTGTTTCCATTGTTCCACTATGGAAGATGGTATTGAGAGATTAAAGGACCATTACTCCTGTCATTAATATTGTACAGCTTATTTTCTACCTCATTTGCATTGATATTTGTTCCTTTTGATTTACACTAAGATCTGGCAGATCTGTCACAAATACTCACAAAATGAAATAAGCTGCTTTGAAATAAGACATTTCACAGGTAAATGTAGCAGCCATTTTACGCAAACCAAAGCCACGAAGAGACAGACCAGTTAATGTATGCTTACATTGTGATGGATGATGGTAGGATGTTTGCTGTGTTAACTTCAGATAATGCCATGGGCTTTTTTTCAGCATTTTGTGCCACCTTTCTGTCAATAAGAAAATCTTTTTAAAGAAATGGATTTTACTGAATTATCTCAGCTGGTTTGAAAATGGTGCAAGATCAGAATTGCTGTTTGAATTACAGAAGTTTTGGAAGTTCAGACGTAACATTTATCTACTGCATATTTATCAAATCAGTTATCTTGTTTTGGAATAATTTATACCTAACATGTCAGCTACTTTCACTGTATAACCATTTTGACAGCTCTGTGTGTTTGAGTTTGCAATTAAGGCCTTTTTTTACACTATGGTTTACAGGTATCTCCGACAATGTCTGCTGGAGAACTGACTCACTCTGTCTTAGAAATGAAGAACATCGTTATTGAGGAGAAGGTTGTTTGGGCCACGTTTGAAGTGATAGAGAATGGAGACCTTGGTAGGATATTAACAGTTGCAAATTAAAATTCCAAATAAGGTGACTACATGTTATTTTAAAACACAATGAAGACTCCTTGTCTCTTCTTGCCAATGACTGCCCTCCGATCTCTACCTGGCATATATTAGACATCCTTAAAATAGCTAGTCTCTCGATAATGAGCCTAATTCCCTCAGACACCATAAGCCTTAACTTCCCATGATCCAGATGCAAAGGCCCAAAACATCCCAGAGTCCAGCAGTAGGGGTTTCTCCAATGACTCATAAGTCCCACTTCCTGAAAGCTTTGACAGCCAACAAAGCCAACTGACAGCTATCAAAGATGAGAAGTAACATTTAAAGGATAATACAAATGAAGCAGTAATTTTTAATGTTAAAACTCATTTCTTAAATGAAAATCTATGCTAGTTAAAACCACTTAAAACACCCAAAACATTGCAAATAATGAACAGAAGTGAAACATATTGAATAAAAGGAACCCACTTTCTACTTTGCTTTCTTCAATGCAGTGCTACCATCCACATTATGATTATTGGGGCCATTAATCCTGCAACAGGCCTAACCTTACAAATCTCCCAAGAATTAATTTCTCAGGATGAAACACTGAGCATTCTCTGCCTCTGGGCTCCATGGATATCAAAGTTTTCCAGCAAAATCAAGGTCTTGTTTACATCCCCATCTTCCCCATAACTGACCACCAGCTGCTGCCTATATATTAAGGCCAGTCTGAAATACCATTCGAGCATGGGATAATAGCTGGTAAGTAAAAGTTACCCAACAAAAGTATCAGACATCCCCGAGTCTAACCACCAACCCTTGAGGTTCTACGGCATTGCCATTGCTGCATCACCCACCATCAGCATCCAAGGAGCAGTGACCAGAAACACAACAGGACCAACCACATAATACTGTGGCTACAAGGGCAGGTCAGAGGCTGGGTATCTCACAGCCAGTGATTCATCTACTGATACCACATTAGCTTTCTTTTGTCTCCAACACATGTCAGGAAGGTGATGGAATACTCCCCACTTCTCTAGATGAGTGCAGCAATGACAGCGTTTAACAAGTTGATCACTAATCAGGACAAAGCAGACAACTTGATTGAAGTCCTAAACTTTCATTCCCTCTACCGCTGGCACACAATGGCTGCAGTATGTGCCATCTACAAAATGCACTGTGGCTACGCATTAGAACTACTCCCACAGGACCTTCCATGCCTTCCTACACTACAGCATTATTAGGAGTACCTTCACCAAAATGACTACAATGGGTCAAAAAGGTGGTTGAACACCTCGTTCACAAGGTATTCTAGATATGGGCAATAAATCCCATCAATGCCAATGACACCTATGTTCTGAAAAATGAACTAAATAAGTCATCTTTATCTGAAATTTAGAGGTATTTTTGGCTACCTTGGTGATGTTTTGGAGGTATCACAGTTTAAGCCAGATTCTACCTTTGCATGGGATTGATGTACATATGCTTCCTTGGCAGAATAATGGTCTGCTATATTTTACTTCCATTTCCAATTCAAAGTCACAAGCCAGTTATCGTATCACACACTGAAAAAGATTCATGATATCAGGATATCCCAAAGCACTTTATAGTCAGCTAAGTACTTTGAAGTGAAATCATGGATGTTGCCAATGTGTGCATAATCTCACCAAGATTGCAAAAACAAAATTGTTCCCAGAGCTTGGTTGAAGTTCACTGACTGATTTTGTGCTGTTGTAGAAATCAGGTATATGATGATGCATCAGAAACCCCTCTGGCTCTCCAGAAAATTAGAGGTTTCTGCTTAGGATTGTTGATTGCCACTAACTCCTCTTGGCCCCACAGGAACCTACTTTCCAATTATTTTAAAAACAAAACTTTCCTTTTGGCAACATCCGCTGCTGAGGCCAGTAAAATCTGCAAAGAAAACTTAATATTTGCTCACTTAGAAGACAGTTCAACAAGGGCTCCTAAAGCTGTCCCTCATTTGTACACTCAAGGGGGAAAATTGTTCTTCTTGGCAGCCCACAGGATCACACGAAAAATGGCCGAATCCATTTTCAGTTTGTTTTTTTTCCCCAGTGCATTTTGTGGATTGCAGGTGGGCCTCTTGCCACCTGTACATCTAGGCCTAGATCTTAACCCACCAAACTCTTAAGAAGTGTGTTCTGGATGGTTATAATCCAACTACTAAAGTGGGTATTAATTTAATAGTGCAAAATTGTTGATGCCAGGAAAATATATTGCTCAGGGATATGAATACAAAGATTTGCAACAAGAGATGGAGTGATTTGAATAAATTGTCAAATAAACCAAAAAAAATTACTGATTAATTTCTAAGGGGCTAAATAATTTTGCATTTTTCTGAAGGGTGCTTGAAAGGATTGCTTAAAGACATTGTCACATTAAGCTGATGACTAATATTGTAGAGTGCTAGTTAAGTTGTTTATTTTTATTTAAATGCCCTTAATTTGGTTCATTGTCCATTCACTGTTATTTTATGTTAGCAGTTAAGGAAGGAATAAATAATTCTTTCAAGTATTTGTTTACTATTTAACATCATTGTTGTACATTTTCCACTCCACAGAGAGAGCACTGCACTACCAAGAGAATGTCCTAGAACAGGTTCTTCAGTGGAGTATACTGCCGGAGCCTGAATCTGCCTACTTGATCATAAAACAATTTCAAGCAGCAAATGCAATCAAAAGCTACTTGGGTATGAACATCAACTTTGACATGTTTTTAATGGAACCAGATGATTGCGCACACGTAGAAAACAAAGTTGTAAATGCATCTCGTTTTTGCTTGTTTGTTAATAGTGCTCCAAGCTGCATTTGCCAACTTCATATCAGAATCCTACGACCAGCGATCCCCCAATTAAATGGGCATATAATCTTATGTCAAGGAAACATAGCATTTCTAACACCAGCCTTCCTCTTCTGCATCTGTCCAGTAGCTGTGTGGTCTGCTCTGATGAAGGTTGCTGAACTTTGATTGTTCTGGAGAGGCATTTCAGTCTTTGTGTATTACAGTGGTGCTGAGCTTAGAGTTCTGGAACTTTGATGCAGAGTTGACAATTGCCAGTGTGTGTCTGCAAGGGTTCGGCGTGTGACTAGAAGACTGGAGGCAATGTTCCTAAGTTTGTAGTGAGTCAGGTTATGGTGGTGGCTGGTGTTCATAAGTGGCCTCGAAGTATCCTCCAGGCAGCAGGAACAGAAGCCATGTTGCTCGGGAGACAGAGGGACTAGACATCAAGTCCAGTGACAGGACCATTGACCAAGCAGGCTGTCCTTGGGGAATAAGGTTTGTTTTATCTTTAAACTAGAACACATGACAGGCAGTACTTGATTGTTCTATAAAATGCATGAGCTCTTCAACAAATTTGATCCACTCCACTTTATGTAAAGAAATAGCTGAAAACATTGGATACAGCAAAAGTTCCAGGACTAGACAACAACCTGGCTGTAGTACTGAAAAACTGCACTCCAGAATTATCTGTGCCACTGGGCAAACAGTTTCAAAATAGTTACAACACCGGTATCCACCTATTATGGAAGATTGCCCAGGTATTTCATGATCACAAATGCAGGAGAAATCCAATACACTTAATTACCACTCAATCAATTATCAAACATCAGCAAAATGATGCAAGTTATTTTAGACAGAGCTCTCAAGTGGCATTCACTCTCCAATAGCCTGCTGTCTGACACTCAGTTTGGAACACTTCATCAGGAACACTCACTTCCATACCTCATCAAAGCCTTGGTGCAAACATGATTCAAAGACCTGAGTTGAGAGTGATAGTCTTGATTTTAAGGTAGCATTTGACCAGGTGAGTATCAAGGAGCCCTGATAAAACTGGTCAATGGGCATCGGGGAATAATAGTTAGATTTGGACTTTGCACACAAGAAAAGATTGTTGGGGCTGTTGGTCAAATATCCCAGTCCCAGGACATCACTTCCTGACAGCAGTATCCTATGTCCAACCATTTTTAACTACTTCATCAGTCACCTTCCTACAATCATAATGGCAAAAGTGGGAATGTTTGCTGATGATTGCACAATGTTCAATTCCATTTGCAGCATCTCAGCAAATGAAGCATTTCAGACCTACACACAGTAAGATCTAAATTACATTCAGTCAATGTAATAAGTGGCAAGTAAGATTTATTCCACAGAAGTGCCAGGCAGTGACCATCTCCAAAAAGAGCAAGTCTGACTACCTATCCTTGACATTTACTGGCATTACCATTACTGGGTCCCTCATCATCCACATCCTGAGGGTTACCACTAATGAGAAACTCAACTGGACCTACCACATAAAGATTGTCAACAAACGTCCTTCACCAAACTGGGATCTCAACAGGTTCTCAGTCAAAGCTGTCAAAGAAAAATGGAAAATGTTATGTTCTCAGTTATGCAATTCCTGCAGAGTTGGGAAAATAAATGTAAATAAAATTCTGAGCTGTTTGACAGTGTTGGGATTTCAGGAACTCTACCTAGCTGCACACTTGAAAGGTTCTGCAACAGATAAAAGCATTGTGTTCATTGGACAAGTATTTGAAAATTGTTTAGAAGTCTCAAATATAGTTTGATTTAACGGCTGGAGATGCATCTTTTTGAGTGGTTGTCAAAAATTACTAATAATAATTCACCTCATTTTGTACACTTTTTAATGCATATCATTTTCACTTTCACAAATAGATTGCTGTAATGTCATTAATATATGCTGTTAAACAAAAAATATTCAAAATGAAAGCATTGGTCAAATGGAAGAACAGAATGGGGCAATGTGAGTTTTTATGGCAGGTCTGAATGAAGAAATCCTAGGTGAGAAATTGGGATTGTCAGCGCCCCCTTTTGGGTGCTGTGAATGCATCCAAAACTTCAAAAGGCACAAAAGTATGTATACACACAATACCGCAGTAAATGGCAGAAGTAAATACTGTCATTTATTTATTTGCAGGATATGGGCATTGCTTCATTCGTTGTAGAAGTCAGTTTGGGCAAATGAAAATAATGTGCATTTAATAAAAGAATGTACAAGAGGATGCAGATATTTATTACTCATCCCTACTTGGTAATGAGATGGTTTCTTGAGCGGTTGCTCTCCTGCCTGTGAAGGTGCTCACACTGCTTTGATCTGATTGTCTGTAGAATCACTTAGTCTTTGTCACCAGAATGCTGAATCCAAAGTTTAGCTTGTAAGGATGACTTTAGGTTAACACCTCCAGTTCTTTTAGATTTGCCTGAGACTACTGATGGCTCATTGTGACACATGGGTACCCAGTTTTGACATACTCATTCTACTCTAGTTAGCCTGATACTACTGCCGCACAGAAGGATGGAGGAGTTCCTTTGTGACAATATGAGTCTTTGCCTCCACAAAATGCAATGGTTATTCCCCTGAGTCACAGATTAATCTGTCTGCTTTAGGTAGATTGACAAGGGCAAAATAATTTACCATGATTATCTCACCATCTGCTGCAGAGGCAAGCTATGTATTTCTTAGTATTTCCAACATTTCTGTTCACATTTTAGAGAAGAAATTTGATTCATCCAGCATAAAATTATCTTGCATTTGACTTAAATATATTGTGGTACTTACTAGAATTTGTGTAGGTGTTTTATTTTACCTGAACAAGCTATTTTCCCCCAGAAAGCATTTAGACATATGACTAGTCAGTAGTCAAATCTTAAAACACAGAAGGGTGATTTAGCCCACTGAGCTTGTGAGGTCCCATTACATGAATCATACAATTGATTCCTTTACCCTTCTCTTCCCTTCAATGCTACAGTTTCTTGTTACTTCTCAGGCAATTATCTTGTTCCCATTTGAAAGTTGCAACTAAATCTGCTGCCAATCTATATCATGGCAAGTGGTGCTTTAAAAATCCTCCAGCCACCTCCCCTTTGCTTTCAAGAGTAAACCATACCTCCATATTTCCTTAGGATACAGAAGGAAGTTTTTTTTTTGGCTAATGAGTCTATTGCCAGCTTTCAGAGTAATCCCATTCCCCCACTAATTTTCCCTGTTAACCTATTCTCCCCACATTCCCATCAATTCTTCCACCATTGGCAATTTACAGTGGCCAATTCACTTACCAACTGGCATGATTTTAGGATGTGGAAGGAAACCAGAGCACCTGGTAGAAACCCATGTGGTCACAGGGAGAACATGCAGACTCCACACAGACAACACTGCAGGAGGTTACTGGGTCACTGGAGCTGTGAGGCAGTGGATAAATATATCTGCACCACTATGTGTTCTCTGCTTACCGGCCGCCTTGCTGGTGGAAATTGTTATTCCGCAACTCTTTCAAAGTGGTTCATAGTATCAGACACCCTTGTTAAATCGCCCCTTAATCTTTCCTGCTGTAAGGAGAACAAACCAGCTGCCCTGATATCACCACGTTACAGAAGATTCACATCCTTGGTATAATTCTGCAAAATCTTTTCAGCACCCTCTCCATGGTATTGATTTCCTTCCCAAAAGGTTTGCCACAGCCCCAAGCTCTGATTTAGAGAGGTTTGACATATCCTCCTTGCTTTTGTACGCTGTGTCTCTACCTAGAAAAGCAGGGGTCCCATGTGCATTTTTAACAGCCTTCTCCACATCCTCCTCCCTTCAAAGGCCTCTGTTTCTGTATCCTTGGAGAACTGCACAATTTAGTTTATAGAATAACCATTTCAGACTGTTGGAACAACTTAAGCCCACAAGCTAACAGTAATTTGGCTGGAATTTTCTGCAGACTGAAAAATAAAGAGAAAAATGCTGCTGTGTTGGCGATATAATATCTGGGCTTGTGCTGAATAAAGTCTAAAAGCCAAGACTATCCGAACTTGACCAGCAGAGATAAATGAGTACACGCTAAATCCTTAGCTGACAGGTTTGGTCCCAGATCAGGGAATAGACATTTTCAAAGAGATAATGTAATTCATCACACTTGTCAGCCACACAAGTGGTAATATTTTCTGTGTCATCACCTGTTTGGTTTGGTGGATCTCATCCTGTTCCACTCAAACTTTCCCTGATTCATCATTCTGGGTAAAGAGCAATATCTTCATTGGAACACACACCTGGCCATTCTCCAGGCTGTTATTTCTGCTGGTCAATTTTCTGAAGTACATTATGAAAGAGGGAAATTTGATTGAAGCTAAAATTCTGGCAAAAATACCTAGCATCTGACTTTCTACTTTGTCTGATAATACAGCAGCAAAGAAGGTCCTAATTAGGGTAAACAGCCCCTGCTCTGAAAGCCAAATGCCTTTGTGCTTTAATTATTTCATCGAAATATTCCTTTAGTTTTATTAAGTAGATTCATGGAGTGCTTAGTAGTTTATAATAGTTTGTAAATTCCTTCTGATTATGGCAACAAAGTTCGATTTGTTCGATTGTTTCCAAAGTATATTTCAGTGGAATTAAGCTACAAAAGAATTACTTTGGATGTTACTTCTCATCTACACCCTACAATGATCTGTTCTCCCGTCATCAAATACTCTAGCTGAACATGTGTCTTTGAAGAAGGCATAATAGAACTTAACCAAAACCTTTCTTCATATTATTGTTGTGCATAAAAAGAGAGGAATCTTGTTTATGACAATTGCATTTTCCTATCTGTAATTGGATAGTCTCAGGAGACTATTTTAGATTGCATCTGCCAGAGGCAGATACATTAGAATTACACTGGCTTGCAATCTAACTTCTACATGCTCAGTTGAGCTGAATGACATGAGTGGTTCCACAGGGAACTGCTGGCCGTCAACAGTTTGCAGCCCATTTTGTTTTATACTTCTGTGCATTTTGGTCAAAAGTGGAAATCCAAGATGAGGTGGAGGTCTGATGCTGGTGATATCCGTCCTCCCACTCTGCTGCTGGACTTGCCATTGAGCCCAGCAGTGGAGCACTAGTGTGATAAAGGGAGGAGCATTCCAACGTTGGGCCCATAGGATTTGGTGACTGAGGCCATCTGGCTGCTTTGAGCCTGATCTGCCTCATAGGACACATCTCACATGGGGAGTGTCCGTTTCTTCCTACCCTCCGCATGGGCAAGCACTGTGGGTGTCGAGTCTAGAGTGTGGGCTGGGTCCAGCATTATCCAGCTGAGCTGGGTGCCCAAGGTAGTGGGCTCAGAGTGGGAAGTTACTCCAATGCTTTACTTCAGCTTTTAATCTTACAGCAAAGAATATCAAAGATTCCGGGAAAGCAGGAACTCTGAAATGGAGAGAAGAACCATCTAAACTATTATCTGGAAATAAATTTCAGGACCGTTATGTTGTCGTGCGAGATGAGAAATTACTCCTTTACAAAGATGCAAAGGTGAGTTTTTATTTTCATTGTGCATTTGAATTTTTTTTTGTAAGTTTTTGTATTTAAATTAGCTGAATATGACTCTTTATGTGTCTCAGTGAGATGAAGAAAACTTCAACAGTGTGAGAGAACAAGCAGCTTGAGTGGGCTGAGCAGACAGCGTTCTGGTAATCTAAAGCAAAAAAAATGCAGACTATATAAATGTAAAATATAAACAGAAAATACTGGAAATCCTCAGCAGGTCAGGTGGCATTGGTGAAGTGAGAAACAGAATTAATGTTTTGGGTCAATCACCTCCTGTCAGAACAGACCAGATCAATGAGGCTGTTTTTCTGATATCTCCCCTCAACGTAGACAACGATTCTGTGAAGGTGGGGAGGTTTTACCATTCTGAAACCTTATCTATACAAAATACCCTTGGTAGTAAATGTTCTTATGATTGAAATTAAATATTGAGATAATCTATTAAGAGAAACAATGCCTAGAAATCAATCCTATGCACAAAGAAAAGATATTCTCTGCCTATTAGATCATACTAGCAATGGCTTTTGAGTTGATTAATGCCTATCAGGAAATTGGCCAGAGCACTTCCACGTGCAATTCATCACAGTGTAGCTGGCCTTTGCCTGTTATCCTTTGCACACCTAATGATGGCTTGGCACATGTTTCTTCCACAGCTAGCAGAAAGTGGAACTTTTGAGAGCAACCTAGAACCTTCACTGTTTACTCAGGAGAAAAGCCAGGAGCATAGTAGGGGTGGCAGAGTCCTGCAGGGAGTAGAGCTGCTGTCTCTTGGAGCCAGTGAACTGGCTTCAATCCTGACCTCTGGTGCTGGCCCTGTGGAGTTTGCACATTCTCTACTGTGACCACGTGGGCTTCCTCCAGATGCTCCAGTTTGCTCCCAGATCACAAAGACTGGTTGGTTGGTTAATTTGGCCACTGTAAATTGGTGTAGGTGAGTGGTGGAATCTGGAGACTGTTGATGTGGGGAGAATAAAAAAGGCTTAGTGTAGGACTGGTGTAAATGGGCGCTTGACGATCAGCGCATGCTCTGTAGTCCAAAAAACCTATTTCCATGCTTCATGACTCTGACATCCCATGGGCTTTGGGAATGAGACAGCAACTAAAGGATCTGCTCTGTCATGATGAGATCCTGACATGCATGTGCGCGTACACACACACACACACACACACACACACACACACACACACACACACACACACACACACACACACACACACACACACACACACACCATTCCCCTGTTATTAATTTTTTCAGGAGATTAAAGTTATACACGGCACATCTTTAGCTCACCAAAAACAGGGTGAAATCTCATTTTGGCACAACTTGTGCACACTTTTGAAAGCATGAAAATTTGTTTGTTTAGAATTATTTTAATCTAAATTCACTTTTGAAATCCTCTCTTTGATGTGTTTTATCAATGGTTTTCTATCTTCTAACCATTTCCCTAATCTAACCCACATTAGCAATTAAAATGCCCTGCACAATTTTTTGTACTCTGTTTTCATTCTAATTTACGTGAAGCTTCATTTAACAATCTAATGGACAGTTAAAGTGTTTATGAAGTACAAAATCAAACACTTTTGATGTACTTCCAGGCCGCTGACTATAATTTGCAGGGGCAGTTTTGACTTCCATGATAAAAAGCCATGTAGAATCCAGAATTATCTTCAACTTTATTTCCTCTTTATTACCAGAGAATGTTCTTTGCTACATTATCAAAAGCATTGAGTAAAATTCAGCTGATGTTGCACATAATGAATTCAAGGAAATCATTTCAAATTTGCCCTAATGATATTTGTACTGCCAAGTATTCCAAATGGGAGACTTTGTGAACATTCTCAATATTTTATTACCCGCACTCGCACCGGGGAAAAATGAGAGTGAGTTTGTATTGTATGTATCTGACAACATAGTTTAAGCTGGTATTAACATGGTTGAAATGTGAGCCACACAACAGGATTACTGGGTCAACTGAAGATATTAACTTATTGGCAGTAACAAAGAAGCCTCGAGCAAGTAACATAGGGGTGACATTGCACCAGAGTGGATTTCATAATATAAAGCACCAGTTAGCCAGCAAGCATACAGTATTTGCACTTGGAATCGTGTGCCAGAATTTAGTTATTATCATGCATATTTATGGAATACAGAAGAAAATTCAGAGGTTGAGATCCAGCTCGCAGGCGATTGATTGCTTGAGCTCATGCATTTGTTGCATTGGAAGCTGGGCAAAGATCAAAATCTTCTTGCTGGAACTTAGTTTCTTGGTGATCTACTGCAGGGATGTGTTTAAGGTGCTCAAGCAGTTGAATGAAAGTACCATCAGCAGGCATTGAAAGGAGGAATTGCAGTGGGTGTTGAGATTCAAGGCACCCAAAATTTACGTATTACTGTTCTGGAACACTAATCTGTAGTTAACCTGCAGTACTGTATATGAATTATCTGCTCAACTTTAATGGATTTAAGTATGTGTAGGTGAAAGTAGACGGCAGATCAAGAGGCAGTTAGGACTCATCCACAGCAGTTGTCTGTGACATTTCAGGCTACTATCAATCTCATGCTTCACCTCATGTGGCAAGACTTGGACAACCAGCTTGCATCTTCAAATCAGAATCATAGAATTATACAGCACAGAAATGGGCCCTTTCAGTCCACGTCGTCCGTGATGTGCATCTGCGCTATTCCCATTTGCCTGCATTAGGCCCGTATTCCTCTACGCCTTTCCTATCCAAGGCCCTGTCCAAATGTCTTTTAAACACTGTAATTATATTTGCCTCTACCATAGCTTCTGGCAGTTCGTTCCAGATATTTACCAGCCTCTGTGTGGAAAAACTTACCCCTCATTTAAATTTCTCCCTTCTCACCTTGAACCTGTACCCTTTTGTTCCAGACTGCCCTGCCCTGCCCTGGGGAGAAAGGTTCTATCTATCCTACCTATGCCCCTCATAATATTATAAACCTCTATGCGGTCACGCCTCAGTCTCCTACATTCCATTGAGAATAAACCCAGCCCATCCAATCTCTCCTTATAAGTACAATCCTCCATTCCAGGCAATATCCTGTGAATCTCTGCTGCATGCTCTCTATTGCCACCACATCCTTCCTGTAGTGTGGTGACCAGAACTGTACACAATGCTCTAAGTGCAGTCTAACCAATATTTTGTGCAGCTGCAACATGACATTCCAACACTTACACTCAATGCTTCAGCCTATGAAAGTGAGCATACCAAATGCCTTTGTCACTACCCTATTCACCAGTGTCATCACCTTCAAGGAGCTATGGACTAGCACCCGAATGTCTCTCTGTAAATCAACACTCCTCAAGTCCCTGCCATTTAATCTCTATGCTCTACCAGAATCTGACTTCCCAAAGTGCATTACTTCACACTTATCTGGAACTAAATTCCATCTGCCACTGCTCCGCCCAACTTTCCAGCTGATCTGTGTCCCTCTGTATCCTTAGGCAACCTTTTTCTCTTTCTACGATTCCACCACCATTTGCGTCATCTGCAAACTTACTGATCATACCATTCACATTTTTGTCTAAGTCAAAGGTCCCAGCATCAATCCCTGTAGTACACCACTTGTAACAGACTTCCAGTCAGAAAAAACACCCATCCCCCATTACCCTTTGCCTCCTATTACCCAGCCAGTTTTGGATCCAGTTTGCCAACAGGCTTCTAGACCAGCCTACCATGCGGGCCATTTAATGACATCAGCCCAAGAGTTATGTGGCCCAAGAGAGAGAAAGGACTTTGGTCTTAAAGAAATGTTGACTGGGTAATGTGCTGCTGTTGCTCTCCATTAACACACAGGAATAGTTCCATGAGGAGGAGGAGAGAGGTAAAGCTTATTGGAGGGCTCTGAACAGCCAGAAGCCACTTTTAGAGATGAGGGCAGTCTTTGAGACTGAGCTTATAGTATGTGCCATCGCAAGTGAGTGGTGGTATCTGCAGGCCTCCAGCCCGTATCTCTCTACTAACTTTAAATTGCTCTAAGGACCTAAATTTCTTTCGAGATAAGCGGGAAGTGATGTCCCATTTACCACATCTCCAATTTGAGCTCCACTGAATGGGAATGAAGAGGAAGTTCTGTAGGTTAGTGGTAGGGCATATCTGTTAGATTTTAAGATTTTATTTGAAATAGCTCAATTAATAAATGTTAATATTATGCCTGCATTTAATTAAGCAAACAAAATATGCCATGTTTTTATTGAGCATAGACTCCCATCATCACTGATTGTGTTTGGCAAGGCAACCTCATCATATTACAAACTAAACTCTTATCCCTTTGAGAACTTTTAAAATCATTAAGCCTTTCCCAAACATAGCTTTATGTCGGGATTACTAAAACATTTAGAGGATTAAGTTAGCAGTCAGTTACCATAGGAAGATAGCTTTCCAGAATTTACAAACCACAGGAGGAGAATCAAAGATGTTTACTTTGGAAGATGAAACATAAAAGAGCAGGTGTGAATACCTTTTTTCTTCATTTATTGCATCACATGTAACGGAGTCTGATAAAACTAAGAAGGATTCGCCTAGAAACTGTTTCCTTTCAAGAACTGTGGAAATGAGCTAGTAATGTACGTTACTGGTATTTTCCCCCCATCCAGTCAGATAAGAGTTTATTTGAGCACCATCCTTTGCTGTTTTATCAGCAAATATATCCAGAGACACATGGTTTCTGTGTACATATATTCATGTTCAGAATGTTTGCATTAAGTAGTTATGGCAACAGTAGTATTGCAACCTCCTTTGAAGGTTCCTCTCTTGCATTGCCCACCTTGTGAAATTTTTATTTCATTCAGAAACACTTGCTACTCTGCTCCTCTGAAATTGAGAACCTGTTTGGGATTTGTGAAAAACTTAATTTTGCGCTACTGTTCATAGCATAATCTTCTTGCAGATTTTGTTAAAATGGGATGATGGTCAGGTTGAGGGGTTGGCAGGCCAAGAATTGAGTCAAGTGTTCTGCAAGGGTTGGAGCAGGTGCATAGTAGGGGTGTTTGTGTGGCAGACCGGTGGGTGGGCTGTAGATCAGTGATCAGTGGAATTGTCCAAGGGAAAGCCATAGTAACGGGTTTGTTTATTTCTTAAAGGACCTATCTGAAATAGGTTCCCAGTGCTGGCATCCACAGATTGGGACTGGTGATCTTCTTTAAGTAACATTGAAGCAGACATCACAAACGCAGTGTCGTTTTCCATCGAGTATGTGATCCCAAAATTTGAGTCATGTCATTCAGGTATACATTGCACATGGATACTACTGCACGTGTCCAGGGTCCTCCTGATATCAGAGTATCAAATATACAGAGATTCAAAAGGAAATTTGTGGACTTTGTGGAACTCTCAGAAAACCCATGGTTTTTATAAATGATTCTCTACTGAAAATGAACCACTGTGCCTGAAAAGGTGGAAACGTGATCCTATCTCAAAGTGACTGAATTTAAAAGGTGATGAAATTACTTTTTGTTTGCACAAAAACCTGTGAATGTGGTGGTTATCTTGCTTACCAATCCAGTTTTCCTCCAAATTGATGACAAGGGATGCACTTAAGTTTATCCCCAGGCACCTTGTACAATACCAGTAATCACTTTTCACCAATCATTAACAGCTCAATTCCAAGAAGTCTTCTCTCAATTTCATGGAGCGTACATTCAAGTGGGTAATGTGAGCAATATTTGTGAAAGAGTCACGTTTTACATGTATGCATGTCGACTAAATACACAAATAACTTTTTCTGTGTAAACAACTTGAATACAAAAGATTTGTGTGTGGATCTTTGACCCTTTACACAACAGCAAGGTGAGGATAACAAGTGGCCTAACCCACCCTGTTTTCTGGAAGCACTGCATAGCAAGGGGCCTATTTTATTAATTGCCATTATACCTAGATTACACCATACTTGTAGCGTAGCTCTTGAAGTATAATGATAATGGAAGCTTTGTGCAATGACGAAGACCTGCCAAAAAAATCTTTAAAAAGGCATATGGAGAAGCAAATGAGTTTGGATGCATTCAGATGTTGCCCTCTATTCCAAGGAAATGTGGGAGGTAGTAAAGTAATTCTGTGTGACCACTGCTCCATGAATCATCCATTTGAAATAAGTCGGTCAAGATGCAAAGCAAATCATTTTATGCATCAGCACATCTTAATTTTATTTCAACTCATTTGTAGGATGTGGGCGTTGCTGATGAGATTAGTATTTATTGTGCTCGTTGTGGGCTGCTTTCTTGAATCACCAATCTTTTAAGTTACTGGGGAGCAGCCAAGGATATATTACTGTTGTGTGGGACTGGAGTTCCAGATTGGCAAGGCTGTGAAAGGGCAGCAGGCTTCCTCCTCTGAAGTTTATTTAGTGAAACTTTTACAACATTCCAATAGCAGACTCCTACTTATGTTCTTATGAACCATCATTCTTATGACTAAAATCAAGTCTACTAGACCACCAGACCAATAAACTCAATCACTCATGATAATTCAACAGTTTCTATGTTAATAATGTAACCTCAATTTTCTTGTGTACAGTTGCCAGCCAGTGAAACTATCTTTCACTATTAGAGCTCACAAAGCTCTTCTCTTTTAATCACCACTGAACCATTTTCAAAATGCCGTATTTATTTTCTTAGCATTATTTGTAATTATTCTCCTTCCATCTGGCTACTCTTGCTGTACCCTTTCTATAGTATGATGCTTGGATGTGCAAGTAAATATTTCAACTTTTGTCTGACCATTGTCATGCACAAACTGAACATTATTACTTGCCTTTGCATTCATTTCACCTGCATTTATTTCCATTTGCCTTTCCCTTAACTAATTTTGGTCATTGGAAATTAAGACCAGTGCCAAATTTTAAGATCCAAGTTCCCTTTAACAATGCTGAAAACATCACCTTGCAATATCTAACATGTAGTCGTAACTAAAATTAAACAGACTTAACCTCCCATTCCCCTTTTGTGAACATCATTGTAACATTCACCGTGCTCCTCTCCTTTCAACATTCCTAAACAAAAATAAATATCCTCTAATCTACATTCACCCCTCCACTTCCAGTTTACCCATCCCCTAATCTCTCCATATTCTGGGTTGCAAACCCTCTGGCTCTGGTAGTTTTTTTGCCCATTAACTTATTGAAGTTAATTTTTTCATGTATATTTGTTTCCATGACTGATGGCAACCTTCTTTAGAACTATCATCCTAGTACCAAAGAAAAATAAGATAACGTGCCTTAATGACTGTCACCCAGTGGCTCTGACATCCACCATCATGAAGTGCTTCAAGAGTCTTGTCATGGCACACATCAGCTCCAGCCTCCCAAGCAACCTCGACCCACTGCAATTCTGCCAAAGAACGTCCACAGCAGATTCTATTTCCCTGGCCCTACTCTCATCTCTGGGGCATCTGGATAACAAAGACACCTGTGTCACACTACTGATTATTGACTACAGCTCTGCCTTCATACCATATTTCCCAGCAAACTCCGTAGTCAGCTGAATCTCAAATAACAATGAATCACAGTATAGGAAGCAGACAGAGAGCCTCGTGGCATGGTTTCATGACAACAATCTTTCCCTCAATGTCAGCAAAACAAAAGTTCTGGTCATGGACTTCAGGAAGTGGGGTAGTGCAGACGCTTCTGTTTACATCAATGGTGCTGAGGTGGCGATGGTTGAGAGCTTCAAGTTCCTAGGTGTGAGCATCACCAATAAATTGTCCTGGCCCAACCACATAGATGTCATGGCCAAGAAAGCTCACCAGTGCCTCTACTTCCTCAGGAGGGTGACGAAATTTGGCATGTTCCTATTGACCCTCACCAATTTTTATAGATGCACCATAAAAAGCATCCTATCTGGATGCATCCCGGCTTGGAAGGGCAACTGCTCTGCCCGTGACCGCAAGAAACTGCAGGGAGTTGTGGACACAGCTCAGCACTTCACGGAATCCAGGCTCCCCTCCATGGACTCTGTCTACGCTTCTCGCTGCCTTGGAAAAACATCAAAGATGCTTCCTACCCCGGATTTTCTCTCCCCCCAGCTCCCCCCCCCCCCAATCAGGCAGAAAATAAAAAAGCCTGAAAGCACAAGCCACCAGGCTTGAGGACAACTTCTATCCTGCTGTTATGAGACCTTTGAATGGACCTCTTGTATGATAAAATAGGCTGTTGACCTCATAATCTACCTCACCATGACCTTGCACTTCATTGTCTGCCTGCACTGCACTTCCTCTGTAACACTAATGCTATATTTTGCATTTTGTTATTGCTTTTCCCTTGTATTACCTCGATGTACTGAAGTGGTGAAATGATCTGTATGGATGGCATGCAATACAAGGATTTTTGCTGTATCTCAGTACGTGTAACAAGAATAAACCAATTACCAACTTCTGCGATTCTCGTATGACCACCTATAAAACAAAAGAGTGCAAACATCCTTCTGCATTTGATTGTTTTTCAATCCGGTGGGTTATCCAGATGCTTCTCTTTGGTGTGCAGCACCAGTCCTCCGATCTTATACTAGTGCAAAAGTCCCTGCCAGAGTCAGCGAGTGCTCCCCATTTATATATGGAACATGACTATGATCAGCAGGATATCTCCATGTTGGGTTGGTGATGCATTTCACTGAGGTTCTGAAGAGGGAACACAAGAAGTCTAGATTAACGTGTCCAATATAGACTATTGAATCCAATACAACACCTTGTGTAATTTCCACATTTTAAAATGTCTTGCTCAAAGAAAAACGAGAAAAGCCATTCAGTACATAGAGCTAACTATTCGTTTGCCCTCAATATAGTATTAGTAAATACAAAACTGTTACCCTTGCATTATTAATTAAGACACCTTTGCTTTGAACATAAATTTAGATTTGGATTTCTTGCAAACAATTACTGATGATTTTCCTCCAGTTGTGATGATGGTTTCTGTGGAAATCAAAAAAAAACTGCAGATGTTGGAAATCTGAAAGCTCTTTCCCAGTTTTGACAAACGGTCTTCAATCTGAAACTCTGTTTCACTTTACACCGATGCTTCCTGACCTGCTGAGTGTTTACAGCACTTGTTTTTTTTACTTGAGGCTTCTATGGATCTACTTTCTTACTTGGACAAAAATAAAATTCATACAACCTAACCAGTTTTGCAATCAACTTTGGTTCAATAACTCACATTCACACAAGGTAACAGATTATTACAGATGATGTTATTCTCCTTTAGGCAAGTACACAGAAAGGACACAAGCTTTCATGTTACTTTTGTAATCCAAGCAAGCAAAATAGCAGTTTGGAGGGAAAGGTTGACTCAATTATATCACATTGATAATCAATCGGACATTGGAATGTTGACTGAGAATAAGATTTATCCATCCTTTTAGGAATGCCAGTCAAATGATCCAGTAAATATTTATTGACCAAAGAGTTTTCAATTCTCTCACCAATCAAAATGTGTGAATTTTCCAGAGCAACAAACCAGAAAAAGAAGTACTTGTGAAATCCTTGAAATTCTACTTTGGTCTGAAAAAGAAACTGAAACCTCCAAGCAGGTAAGGATGCTCTGCAGTTGATGCAGACCACGTGATGGACTGCATATTATTTGTGCAGATTGGTTTGGCAGCTCCAGTTAAAGTGGGTTAATAGTACAATATGAAACACGCAGAGATGCTGCTGTATACACTGATAATGCAATTGGGCATCTTGACCCCCATTCTTTCCACTAGCCAACAACCAATTAACCTCCCAGCAGAAACATAAGCATTGAAAATTCCAAACCAATTCAGAGGAAAAAACAACCTAGAAAATTTCCAGTAGGTGATCAAATGAGTTTGGGAAATCATGGAGACCACAAGATGCATAATCAATATCCCATTTTTTAATTCTAATTGTGTTCTTTATTGTATAATTCTGTATAATTTATGTTTAATTTATGTTTTTCTTGTGAATATTGTGTCTCTAATGCTATGTGCCTGTGATGCTGCTGCAAGTTAGTTTGTCATTGCACCTGTACATATATGAACTTGTGCATATGATGATAAACTTGACTTTGACTTTGGACTTTGGTGCTTGCATGCACATTTACGGACACAGCAAGAAATTTTCCCAGTTTTTTTTAATCATTGGCAGAAAATTTGCAGTCACTACACAAGATACTAGCATACATCCCTCCAGAGTAAAGGAAAATCTCCTGACATCTGTTACAATGACCTTGTTGTTTTCTTCAACCTGTTCAGCCCAAGGAAATTAGATCAAAAAATATTGTGTCCCAAGGCACCTTACAACCAAGGAAGTGATCTTGGAATGGTGCCACTGTTGAAGGGTAGAAAATATTGCAGCTGAATGTGCACAATATGATCCCTCTAGCAGCTTTGTGATAATTCATGAATAATCAATGTATTGGCCATGGTATTGAAGGGAATTTCCCTCTTTAAATATTACTGCAGGAACGTAAATGGCCATTAGAAGGCCAATGCGATGTAAATAAATAGCTCATCTGACATATATTCAACACTTAATATTTTAATTAAATTGCTTCAAAATCTGTGCTCTTCTAGATCTAGATGACGCAGCCTAATGTGATAATTAGTGTCTTGTTAAATCAGGGATTAATCTAGTCAACCTTATTAAAATCCTTTCGGGTCTGCTCTCTCCCCTATCACACAAAGACACCGCATTCCAAGTAAAACTTAACTAAGATTCTGCACAAGACATTAAAGCTAATTTTGCCAAGTGCTAGATTTCCTGAAGTATACTTAATACTTCATTTGCCTACACAATTAGCTTACATCAAGGTGCACAATCACAAGGAAATATCCCAGTCTCCGTTACCATTCAACAATTCTGTGCCAACCTTTGTCTATACAAGGTTAATGTTAATCCTAACCCACATGAAAAAGCTACACTTTTCTACATTAAATAATCTTTTACAAGCATGCATTCAATTTACCATTGCATTTAGAGCAAACTGAAATATCTTTTTGCTGCCCTATGATTCTAACGAAAGCACAAATCTTTATGCTAGTCTTTATTAAAAAAGTAGTTTTGTTCAGTGGGATAGGATTAATGCTCGCATTAATGTTTCATTATTGCTTGTACACCTGGGTGAAAGCTTACTGTGAAGATAAATGAAGTATTAAGAGGCAAACGGGGATGATTAGTCATTTAGCAAAATTATCGTCAGTCCTAAAGCACTTAAGATGGTTTATTATTAAAGAATTAAATACATTACAGCATAGACAAATAGTTTAAACAGAACTTGGTCATCTTAGCTCTTATTTTCCCATGTAGTCATAATATCTACAATGAAGTGATCAGACTTGTGGATCCAGCACCAGATCCAACCACATTCAAGATCCAAAAACAGATTACGTGGTGCGAGTCCTGCAGAATCTCAGCAAGTTCATATTCCCATTGTCAGACTCCATGTGGAATCCATAATGGAGCTTACGAACAAGTTCACTGCTGAGATTCTGACAGAAAGTTCGGGACTTTCACAGTTGGGTTCGATCTGTGCAGATGTCTGCATATATGGCAGTGGTTTGATGAGGAACTGCTGATACTTCCTGGCAAGGTTCAGCTAATGTGACATAAGATAAGATATCTTTTATTAGTCACTTGTACATTGAAACCCCAGAATGAATAGTGAAGTCAACAAAATAGTGTTATATTAATCATTGCTTTCACACAGATGTGAGTTACTTTTAACTATACATTGATACAAGAACAGCAATGTGATTTTTGAAAGTCAGATTGGATATCTGAACAGACAGGAGTCTGGAGATCTAAGACTGCCTCTAGAACAGCAGAAATGGGTTCTAATTCCTCAAGCCCATGCCATCATTTGGTAAGATCATAGCTGATCTAATATTTGGCCTCTATTTATCTTTCTGCCAAATTCCCACAACTCTAGAACTCCCAAATAGTTCAAACATCCATGTATCTCGGCTTTGTATGTACTTAATGACTCAGCATCTACAGTTCCTTAGGTAGAGAATTCCAAAGGTTCACAAACCTTGTGGAGAAGATATTGCTCCTCATCTCAGTCTTAAATGTGCAGCTGCTTATCCTGAGATTATGTTGCCTAGTTCCAGCCTTTTCCCAAAGAGGAGAAAACTGATGGTTTAGCAGGTGCTAAGGTAATTGCAGCCTAATGTGAGGTGATAATCACTGAGCAGTTTAGAAACTTGTTTACAAATCACTTTAGAGTTAATAGTACAATCCTAACATTAATTAGTTGAGGCACAAAGAATAGTTTGCAGATTTTTATGAAACTTTGCTAATAAGACATACAGATATTGCTCTAAAGAAAACTTACAGCTTTCTTTATTAACTTTACAGGTTAAATGATCCTGGTAATATTTAGTTGTTTTAAAGTGCAGTTATATTGCACTTCATGTGTAAGTGTGAAGTGATTTCAGTAACACAACTGTGCAATACAATTGCAACCAAATTGATGTCATGGATTCTGCATCAGAGGATGTTTGCAGCTGGAGAATAACTGCAGTTGGTTCAATACCAGCATTTTGAACTTTTAGTTTTTAAAAACACTTGAGTAATTTGCTGGCTTAGCTTGAACATTTGGTTGACTCTGTATTTTCAAATATTTTACCTACATCTGGCGATGACTGAGGGCGATATCACATAATGATGTCTGCTAGTTTTGCTCAGAATTATACCAGCATAAAATTGGCACATGTAATATCTTGTTAAACTGATGATATTCAACATGTGAGTTAATTCAGGTACAATATGGCTCGCTAGTTGTAATGAACTATCAATCCATTTTGTTGCCTGGGGCACTGCTTCAGCTCTTTATGATAAAGACTAATGTACTGTTTGTGAGTATTAAAATTGGAACCTATTTAATCCTCTAGACTTGATCCAATAATTATTTAACTTAAATTCTGAAAACCACTTAGACGTAGCTTAATTAAAAAAAAACTTTGCTTCCTTTAAGTATTGAATCAGATTAGTTTGTCTTAAATTAATAAGATTCTAACCTTCCTTCTTTCTGCCTGGATGCTGCCTTTTGCTTAGTCAATATCCTGTTTGTAATATTTACACATTTGCTCCAATTAAATGTTGAGGCAGATGGAGCTAGACACTTGTCTTCTCCATATCTTCCTTTTAACCCACCATTTATCACTTGGATAAGTATTAGCTATTTAAGTTGATTAGGGTAAAAAGTATATGACCTTGATTTCAAGGACATCGGTTTAACATTTATGGTACAGCTACAGACTTTCCAAGTGTTAAATGTATACTAACATTAAAAAGTACTCCCTCCACCCTCCTTGAATACTTTACTGTGCCAAAATTAATGTTCAGTTTGGCTGATAAAACCATTACAACTTACTTTAAGTGTACTCAGACTCAAAATAAAATATCATATATAGTACTTTTTATGACTCATTAATGACAAGTGTTTGTATTAGTTTTGAAATGGAGTCCCTTTCATGTGGGCTACTTGGCAGCCAATTTGCTCTCTGCAGTGAGACAAATAAGCAGTTTTAGTTTAAACTGAGGATAAATGTTGGCCAGGACACTTGGATACTTACCTTTGAATAGTAGAATAGCTTCTTACAGATCCACTTGAACAAGCAGAAGATCTTAACACCCCCTCTAAATGATAGTATCTCTGACAATGGAAGCGTGTTATCTCAGCAGCTCATGAAGTGGCAGTCCAGATAATAGTGTCCAACTTCTTGGAGAAGACTAAAGAAGCAAACGTTGGCCTATCCTGATTGCTAACAAATTGAGCATTCTCAAGCTCAAGCAAGGACAGGATCAGAAGAGGTTGTGATTAAAAAGCTTATCAATACTCGTGTAGGGAAAAGTACTGAAATACTTTTGTAACCTCCCTTCATTTAGAGTGTTCCATTTTAAATAGAAATACCATTAAAGGTTTTTATTAGGAGAATATAATATTGATGCATCCCCCTTAAGATATATTAAAAATTAATTCTGAATCACATATTAACCCCCCAGAAATACATTTCCAATCACCTCCTTACTAATAGAGCCCACACACCTTCCAATGCCTTTTTGCAAGTTATTCATGAGTCAGACTCCTACAGCTTTAGCAACTTTAGTTCTTTCATGGACTGGTTTCCATCCTCCTCCTGTCCATCCTCTGCCAGCTCTACTGCTTGAATTATTGCACAATAAATCACACTCATCCATTGCACTTACTGTTGTTGATCCTAGATGTCTCCTAATTTCCAAAAAAATGACATTCTTATTCTTGTGTTTAAATATCACCGTAATCCTAATCCTAATTCAAACCTGAGTCTCGGATGGTTAATGACATCCTAGCCTCAGGTTTGTGTCTAGGATGTCATGATCTTCATTATTTTTTGTTCAAATTGAACAAAATAATTAAGACCATGAGCCAAGTAAATGAAAGTGGGAGTTATCAGTGAAACAAAGAAACTCAGCATAAGACAAACTGCCAGAGGAACTGAGCGGTCAAGCAGCATCTGGAGAGGGAAAGGAATGGTCAACATTTCAGGTCGAGACATCACCCATACACAGATGCTGCTTGACCCACTGAGTACGGTAGTGTAGGAGTTAGCGTAACGATATTACAGCGCCAGCGACCCAGGTTCAATTCCAGCCGCTGTTTATAAAGAGGTTGTATGTTCTCCCCATGTCTGCATGGGTTTCCTCCCACATTCCAAAGACATACAGCAGCACGTACAGACATGGCGGCATGGTAGCTTAGCAGTTAGCGCGACGCTATTACAGCGCCAGCGATCGGGGTTCGATTCCCGTCGCTGTCTGTAAGGAGTTTGTACGTTCTCCCATGTCTGCGTGGGTTTCCCCTGGGTGCTCCGGTTTCCTCCCACATTCTAAAAGGCGTACTGTTAGGTCAATTTGGGTTTAAAATGGGCAGCGCGGACTCGTTGGGCTGGAAGGGCCTAATACCACGCTGTAAGTAAAATTTTAAAATTTAATACAGGTTAGGAAGTTGTGGGCATGCTATGTTGGTGCCGGAAGCGTGGCGACACTTGTGGGCTGCCCCCAGCACACTCTACGCAAAAAAATATATTTCACTGTGTGTTTCGATGTACATGTGACTAATAAAGAAATTTTATTGTATCTTATCTTTTTGCCCAAAGTTCCAGCATCTACAGTTTCTTGCATCTCCAAAGAAACATGGGAGATGACAGTAACAAACACAAGTGGGCAATTGTTCTGAACTGCAAACTCAAACCCTAACCCTCTCTGCAAGACCATCTCATAGAGTCACAGAGAGATATAGCACAGAAACAAGCTTCCTTCCACCCACCCCTCCAACCAAGTCCACGCTTACCATCAACCATCCATTTACACTAACCCTACATTAATCCCATTTTCATTCTGTCCACATTCTCATCAACTCCCCCAGATTCTGCCACTCACCTACACACCAGGGGCAATTTTCGGTGGCCTATTAACCTGCCAACCTGCACATCTGGGTAATGTGGGAGGAAAACCAGAGCACCTAGAGGAAACCCACACAGTCACAGGGAGAACATACAAATGCCACACAGACAGCACCTGAGGTCAGGATTGAACCGGTCTCTGGCGCAGTGAGGTGGCAGCTCTACTGGGGACTTGTCGTACATCCCTGCCTTCCTTCACCCACTTTTTTTTTGCTGCTGTGTCTTTGACTGTCATGGTCCTGTGCTGTGCACTTTCCTTGAAAGTTCCCATCACCTTCCCACTTCCCTCAGTTCTTTTAAGACTCTCTTTAAAACTGTCTCTTTAATAAGGCTTTTGGTCGCACGATCAAATGCCTTTTTCCCCCCACTGATTATGTATCCAATATGTAATATAGATATTATTTCAATGTTAATGCCCTTTGTTAATGCAAATTTTATTTTTTTTAATCTATTTTTGGTCTAAAACACTAATTTTCTTGTTTCACTTTTAGTGATTGTTCTTTAAATGGTATTTTGTATCTAAACTGTCATTCAATATTTTTCAAAGTATAGAAAATCATTTATGTTATTAATGTTCTCTCAGTGCCTGATTTGTAATGGACCAGCTCTTATTGAGAAAGTTGTTGATGCATTTTTCAGTTAATCATCAAACCTGCTTTGGTCAAGTTGTTCAGATTTACAAATTGTATGCGGCAACTAAAATGGAATATAGTATCGACAATCTTTCTTTTAATAGTGACTATTAACTGAGTTGAGTTATTTAGTAATGGCAGAATGCACAACTTAAGTGAGCCCGTGATACTCACCTAAATAAATAGCAGCCAGGTAGACACTCAACTGTCAGTTACTCAACTGGAGATTTAATTAACTTTGTCTTCTAATCACTGATTTTTACCCATTTCCAAGATCTTTACATTCATTTTAAGTTGATTGGAAGATATTTTCTGCTTGTGCAATACATACCTATAGCCAGCATGGTGTCCACAATTCTTCTATTGTTTATTGTATTTCTACCTCCAATGATGCTGTGTCTTGATAGGAATGTTCTCCTGTTCACTACTTTTTGAATGATGAGCAAGAACTGTATGTTAATGTCTCTCTTTCTCTGTTATACAGCTGGGGCTTTACACTTTGTTCAGAAAAGCAGCATTGGTAAGTTCCGAAATCAGATTGTGTTCAAAATGTTCTTAATCCACTGCACTTGTGTTGTTTGCAGCAGTCAGACTATTGAGTAGCAAAATGAAATAACAGGAAAGGAAGAACGTAACTTACTTCATGGGAAAATAATGAGATCATCTCAGCATTTATAACTTTCAAGAAAGTGACTGATATAAAGGGGCAAAATAAAGATGAAAAGGAGAAAATTGTAGCCCAGTGCAATGCAATTCAGTGATTAGTGAAACAGGCCAAGGATATGATGTTATCACCAGAAATTTGCTTAATAAATAAAATCAAGAATTTTAGAATATGCCCCAAATAGGAAATGACTGATTTTATGTACAGAGGCTTTGAGAAATATACAGCAGTCATTTGTGGAAGATTACTTACTCATGTCAGAGAATATCACAGTATTAAGCATATGAGGTTAAAGTATGGGAGGAAAATTTCTATTCAAGGCATTATTAAGGTGCTTTAGCACAAGTAGGAATTTAAAGCCCAGACAATCACAGCTATTTCAAGTAGTGTTAAGTAAACACTTGAGGAGAAATTGAAAGAAAGGAAACAAAACAGCTTGCTGAACAATAATGTACTACATGTCTCACAGCTTGCTGAATAATAATGTACTACATGTCTTCACAGTAGAGAAAGATGGTAAAGTACCACAGATGTGAAGAAATTTAAAACTTGGTGAAAGGGAGGAACTGGTTAAATTTAATTCAAGAAAGGATAATGATAATAGAAAGAGTAATGAGAGTAACAATAGATGAATCACAAGGACTTGATGATTTTCACACCAGGATACTGAGAGAAGCAGATGAGGATGTTGTTGATGCTTTCACCATATCTTTGAAAACTAACTACATTCAGTAACTATCCCCAAAGTTTCTCAATTGCATTCTACTATGCAAGGTCTATGAGATGTTAGGAATTGTAGACTGAAATAGGGGGGAAAAAAGGGCTGGAAATATTCATCACTTCATTCAGCATCCGAGGAGAGAGAAACACATTTAATGTTTCAGGTCACCTTTAATTAGTCTGATGATATTTATTGGCAAGTTGTTAATTAGAATAGAATGATTGAACATTGGGATAAATATAAAAGGATTAGGGAAAGCCAGCTTGCATTTCTAAAAGTTAAGTCATATTTACCTAATATAGCAGAATTTGATAAGACTGCAGATGTGAGAATATTTGGAAAATTGGAGGTACATGAATTTGGAGAAAATCTTTTGATGTGGATGGGATATTGATTAGGAAGTGTATAGTATGTATTGGGATAATGAATTAGAACTCCAGTTGGCTGGACCTGACTATTGTTGCTCTTGGGGATCTCATCTGGGATCTTGGCTATTTATTTTGTGTTTGAGAACTCTGGATCAACGTTTGGAGGCAACACCAATTGAATGCCACAGTAACTATTGTAGATGGGTGCAAAGATTTACAAAGGAAGAGTGATTGACCAAAACAGTTGGCAAAACTGGTGTACATAGAGCTCAAAATAGGAATAGATCAGATTTTTGAGCTAAGACAGATTGTTCTGGGTACTTTCAAAATGAGAAGTTGAAAAGTGTGGAGTAGTGAAGTGAATGCATCCTTTATCTCAAAAAAAAGGAATGTAAAGTTGAGAATGTTGGACAGTATTATACTGCATTTGGTGTCCCACGTTCAATTCTGTGCTCCACTCTGCAGGAAGTATGAATTAGCAGCAGAGAACATAGAACACTACAGCACAGTACAGGCCCTTCAGCCCACTATGTTGTGCTGACATTTTATCCTGCACTAAGATCTATCTAACCCTTCCCTCCCACATCACCCCCCATTTCTCTATCATTCATATATCCAAGAGTCTCTTAAATGTCCCTATTATGAACACAATTATGAACACAGTCTTACCTGTATAAAACTGGAGATAAAAGAACTAAATTATGAAGGAAAATTGCTAAGGCTTGAATTCCCTTGAGTATAAAATATTAAGAGTCCAGGAGATAAAGATCAGTAATGAGCTGCTAAAAACGATTGATAGAGTAGCGGTAGATAAACACGTTCCTTTGGCAAGGAAGTCCAGAATAAGAGGGCATAAGTTTAACGATGGACCTGGACCATTCAAGATGAAGGCAGCTCATCTTCACACAAAGGATACTGGAAATCTGGAGCCCAGCTAAAGAGTTGTCGAGGTTAGGCCAACTGGAAACTTCAGAAGTGAGACTGAAAGATTTTTGTTAGGCATTGAGGGAAATGAAACAGAGGCTGGTAATTGCTATGGGGAAAAAAAGCAGAGCATTTATGACCACATAACGTTGTTAGGGGCTCAAAGCCCACATCTTTTCTTCTTGTTGTTATTACAGAGAACAAATAGGGATTAGAGTAAATAGTGCTTACTAGGAAAGCAGTAGATGCAATGAAACAAATGGGTTCCTTTTTTAACTCAATTGGTTTATGATTATATCTTCTACATGTAAATGATAATTGATGACATTATACTGATGTGGAAAATATGTATCCCTCTTACAGGTATTTGTGCTGTGATAAGGAGGAAACATATTTGGAATGGTTGGCTAGTTTGCTCAGTGCACAGGTAGGAAATCTTTAATTTTTTTGAGCAATTTTGCAGTCATATTATGTTCCCATTATTGTTGCTTTATTCTTGGATGACAAACATAATTCCATATGTACTGGAATATAAAATTCATTTGATTTAGTGTTTCTGTGATGTTGCAATGAAAAGCATCACCATTCTAAAAGTTAATTCTTGAAGTATGTTTTGGCAGCAATCTTTAAAATTGTAATGGGGAAACTTGCAAATATCGTTTGCTCCTCTTACCAGGGAATTCTTAACAGCAGATAGCATTTTGTTAATCACTAATGGGACATGAGTGTTGCTCTCAAGGGCCAACATTTATTTACCTCACCAGTTGTTCTTAAGAAGATAATGGTAAGCTGCCTTGTTAGAATACCTACTGCCAGTTAAGTGGGGGGTATCTTCAAGTGACGTTAAATAGGAAATTTCAGGATTTTAATCTGTCACAATTGAGCTACACTTCCAAGCCCTGATGGAGTCTCATTTGCCAGTGAACTTGGAAGTGGTAGTGTTCCCGTAAACCTCATCTCATCTTTTTAGGTTGTAGAAGGCAGATTCCCAATGAAGAAATTGCAACAGGGTGTCCCATATATCGTGCTGACTGCAGCCACTTTGTATTGTTGGTGGAGGGGGTGAATATTCAAGGTGCTGATCAAATGTACTGAGGTGTCCTGGATGGTGTCGAATTTCGTGGGGGCCTTTTGGAGTAGTTCGAGCTGCTCTCGTCCATGAAAGAGCAGATTATTCATCAGACTTCCGGCTTGAGTCTTGTGGATGGTAGAAGGGCTTGGCAGAGTGCAAAGGTGAATCACATGCTGCAGGATCCCCAGCCTCAGATCTGCACCTGTAACCAATGTATTTATGTGTCTGAAATAAAAGCAGAAAATAGTAGAGATACTCGGCAGATCAGGCAGCATCTGTGGAAAGAGAAACACAGGTTCCAGGTCAGTAAACTGGAAAAGTAAGAAAGCAAGTTTGTTTTAGGTTGCAGTGGAGGGGGAGCACACTGAGAGAGAACCAGTTGGAAGCTTCAAGATTGACCGGGTCCTATTGACTGGTGAACTAACAACCTGATGCAGTGACTGGATAATATCTTTGAGTCAATGTCCAGACTTTCAACATCACCCTGTTAATGTCCTGTCCCAGCAGCAGGGTGGACTCTTCCATCTAAGAGAGAGAGCTAATCTAGTCTGGAGATGTGTAAATGAAGACGGATGAATGAGGGAAGTAGTGAAAGCAAGAAGAACATGCTGGAACTTAGAGATGCTGAACACAGCAGTTACTGAAGATCTGAAATTAAAGAGAATGCTGAAAATACTCAGCAGACCAAGAGCAGTTGTGGAGAGAAAAATACTGTTAATATTCTTTTAATATATTTTTTCAATTTATCCTGGCTGGTTCTGGTCAGTGGTGATCCCAGATGTAAAGGGTGAGGAATACAGAGATGGGAATCCTGTTGAAAGTGGAAGTGATCATATGTTTTCTTCATGGAAATGATCATTGCCTGGTAATTGTGTGAGAGAAATATTACTGTCCATACACCAGCTCAAACCCAAATGTTTTTCTGGTTTCATAGTTAAGAAAGTGCAGCTTGACAGGATTCTTGTCAATACCTTCCATTACTTTGCTGAAAATGAGGATAAACTAATGGGGGGACTAATTGGCCAGCATGGATTTTTATGCCTTTTTGCAGTGACGGACCTGGATAATTTTTCACTTTGCCAGCTATTACCAGTACATGAGTTGTACTGAAGCAGCTTGGTGAAGCACAGGTAGTTCTAGGGCACATCTTCAAATTTGCCACTGGGATATCAGAGGTCCCATTGCCTTTGCAATAACCAGTGGGCCCAGCCATTTCTTCATTAGCTGGGCCCAAGAAGCAACCCAGAAACAATGTGCATGGTCCCGCATTCCCACGGGCACCTGGGGTGAAGGCAGAAGGCTGATCTCACTGTCCCCCTTCAGCAAGGTCCAGATGGCAACCAGGCCTCAGGCGGTGCAGAGGCCCCATCCCCCTAAATACCTATGACAGGTTTTGTCAGAAGGCATGGCTGGAGGAAGGGCTTCAGTCAAGCCTGGAAATCGCAATATATTTTTTAAAGTTCTTAAAATCAAACTAGGTTCAGAGAAAAAACTAAGTTTTTTCAAAAAGTAATCCACAGAAATAATCGAAAACATTAAACTAAAGTAAACCAGAAGAACTTTGCCTTCCCCTTTACCTCCTAATTCAGGCCAAGAATCCCCATGCAACTCAATGAGGTCTCTGAGCCTGTGCAGCAATTCCATTGCTTAATGCTGGGGAATCCCAGCAAAATTGCAACAAATCTGATGGGTGTGCTATTCAGTGACTCCTGGATTCTCAGCACGTGTAAGTCTGCGCCTTATTTCTATTCAAAAGGCTGAACACCAATTATTCCGAAACAGCCTGCAAGGTTCCACCCATTATCATGTGGAATGAAATGAATTGACTAAAGGCTAGCACCAATGATGGTAGCAATCTCAGGAGTGGATTGACCCCTGTCTTTGATTGTGAATTATGAGGAACCATGAGTTTATAGATTGTGATGGAATGTAATCCTGCTGTGGCTAGTAGTACATGGTATCCCATGGTTGACTGTCTTTGAGTTTCCTAGATCTGTTCTGGATGTGTTCCATCTGGCTTAGTAGGATTAGAGGATGTCTTCAATGCGAACGGCTTTTTTTGTCTAGGAGGACTTGGCAGTGATCACTCATAGTACATAGAACATTACAGCACAGTACAGACCCTTCAGCCCACGATGTTGCGCTGACATTTTATCCGTTCTAATGTCTATCTAGATGTTCTTCATCTAGATTCCAGCATCTGCAGTCCTTTGTTTCTCTAATATCTATCTAACCCTTCCCTCCCACATAGCCCTCCATTTCTCTATTATTCATGTGGCTATCTAAGAGTCTCTTAAATGTCCCGAATGTATCTTCCCCCACAACCTCTGCCGGCAGTGCATTCCACGCACCCACCACTCCCTGTGTAAAAAAAAACTTGCCTCTGACATCCCCCTTATACCTTCCTCCAATCACTTTAAAATTATGCCCCCTCGGAATAATTGGTGTTCAGCCTTTTGAATAGAAATAAGGTACAGACTTGCATGTATGTGCTGAGAATTATACTCCAACAATGCCACTCTGGAGGGGTGCATCTGCAACAAGTAGATCGGTGTGTACAAAGCCAAGAATTTTATTTTTCCCCTCTGTTGGCCTGAATCTCTCACCATCTGCTGCAAGGAGAGTCTGGTAACTGTCACTCAGGCTTGTCCATCGTGGTTAATGGTGGAACTGCCAAGTCATTCCAGGCACTGGACCTCAAACCACCCCTCCATCCTCAGTGCTTCTTTCAAGTGCAGCTCAACATAGAGGAGCACTGATTCAAGAGTTGAAGGAGGTCAGAGGGTGGTTATCAACAGGTGGTTCCTTGCCCATGTTAGAACTTGTGCTAAGAGATCTCATTACATTCAGAGTTGATGTTAAGGATTCTCCTCCAGAGTGTACACCATTGTCAAGACAAGACATCTTTATTAGTCACGTGTACATCGAAACACACGGTGAAATGAATCTTTTGCATAGAGTGTTCTGGGGGCAGCCCGCAAGTGTCGCCACTCTTCCGGTGCCAACATAGCATGCCCACAACTTCCTAACCTGTATGTCTTTGGAATGTGGGATGAAACCGGATCACACGGAGGAAACCCACGCAGACACGGCGAGAACGTACAAACTCCTTACAGACGGTGGCCAGAATTGAACCCAGATCTCTGGCGCTGTCATAGCGTTACGCTAACCGCTACACTACCGTGCCTACCCTTAGGAATAGTAAAGGGAAAAAATAACTGGTGGGAGTTGTCTACAGGCCACCAAATAATAACATTACAGTGGGACAAGCAATAAACTAAGAAATAGATGTAGCAGAGGATGCGGAGAGTCTACAGAGAGATATAGATAGGTTAAGTGAGTGAACAAGGGTCTGGCAGATGGAGTATAATGTTTCAATTGAGTCTGTCCTGCCATTGGGACAGGGCATGAACAGAGAGACTGTGCTGAAAGGTTCTAGACGTTGGCTCAAAGGTGTTATCTTATCATCATTTCTCCAGCCTATGGGACATCTCATCCAGTTTTGGCACAGGTTCCCCTGATGCCTCTTGGGGGGAAATTACAGGGTAGACTGTGCTGGGTGAGATTTGTCATGTTTTCTGTTTAAGTCCTTGTCAGATCATTCAACTGCTTTTATTCTTTTTTGTTAAAGTTTACTATGGCTGTGGCTTGCCAAGGCATTTCAGAAAGCAGTAGCCATCAGCCACATTGATGATTCCCTGGAGTCACATGTCAGCCACACTGGTCACTGTTATGGATGGCAGATTCCCTTCTCAATAGGACATTAGTGAACCAGATGGGTTTTTATAACAATCCAGTGGCTTCATGGTCACCTTTACTCATAATGTTTCATTATGGATTTATTTAATTAACTGAAATTTAGTTGCCCATCTGCCATGATGGGATTTGAACTCATCTCCAGATCATTAGCCTCGGCCTCTGGATGCTTGTCTAGTAAGATAACCACATTGCCTTTGCACCTGCATAGCACTTTAATGGTTACTTCAGTGTCTCATTGTGCAAATGGATCTGCCGACTGATATAAGAAGAGAAGATATTCTTTAAGGTGATGAAAATGTGAATCATTCATATTCAATGTTGTTTGCTTGAATAGGTGGAGTAGATTTTCCACAGATGTTCTTAATCAACAGAATGCAGCACTGGAACCTAAGAAATTGGCAGAGGTCCAATCTGGTTTTAATTAATTTTCAAGTCTTATTTCAGTAAGCTTGAAGTACACTGAGCTGGAAAGTGGAAACATTGCACTTGATTTTTCAAATGTCAGGTAATACAAAGTTGGTATTACCTGAAGTAAATCATGCTGCAGATCATTTCCATGTGAAATGGGACTGGGCGCTTGCAGTTGCAATACACACGAGTCCGCCTGACCTTTCCCTGTCCATGACAAATGACATCACCACTCCTGCAATGCCTATCCCCATCCATACCAATATAAATTAGAGGTCAAAGCTCCACATGACATCCTTTGTCAAGCAATCTCACTTGAACTAAGAGCACATCACACAAATTTGTTGCTGTTTGTGCTGTTTAGAAGGACACTTTGTTGATATCAAGATGCCCAACATCTTCACAAATGAATTCAGATTGCTCAAGTGCCTTCCAGAGTCCATTGAATGTTCTAACAAACAGGGAGGGCTTCCTCCAGCTTTTCACACCTTAGAAATGACACAGCTGGTGGCACACCATCATGGTAGGCATCATAATGGCAATGGCATGGCCGACCAATTAGGATGCATCAGAGACCTTTGATATAGATATTTATTTATTAGTCACATGTACATTGAAACACAGTGAAATGTGTCTTTTTGCGTAACTGGTAATGTGCTGGGGGCAGCCCACAAGCGTCGCCATGCTTCCGGCGCCAACATAACGTGTCTACAGCTCCAAACCTGTACATCTTTGGAACATGAGAGGAAACCAGAGCACCCGGAGGAAACCCACGCAGATACGGGGAGAACGTTGAAACTCCTTATACACAGCGGTGGGAATTGAACCCGGGTCGCTGGCACTGTACATGTTCATCTTCAGAGACACCAACTCCTACTGCATGCGAAGCCTGTGGGATATAACACTGTGCCCACACTAGGTGACCTCTCCAGGGACTGGTTAGACAATGGTGCCACTGCCTTGTGGCATAGACCATTTCACCATTGTTTCAACCTCCAGAGCTGGAGTTCAGTCCTGTTGTCTTACGTGGATGGTGGGTGGGAATTAGTCTAATTCTCAAGGTATTGACCCTGTTCAAATGTGTAGGGAGAATCATATAATTCATTAACTGTGCAGAGGTAATCACATTGATCCCACAGGCCACCCAGGTAGCACACTCCCTTATTTCCCATACCACGGTAGTGTAGCGGTTAGCGTAACACTATTACAGCACCAGCGGCCCGGGTTCAATACCTTGAGAATTCCGGCCGCTGTCTGTAAGGAGTTTGTACGTTCTCCCTGTGTCTGCGTGGGTTTCTTCCAGGTGCTCCAGTTTCCTCCCACATTCCAAAGACATACGGGTTAGGAAGTTGTGGGTATGCTATGTTGGCGCCAAAAGCATGGCGACACTTGCCGGCTGCCCTCCAGAACGCTACGCAAAAGATGTGTGGGCTCACCCAATGATCTGTACACCAGATTATCTGGTATCAAACTGAGCCTCACCAATCTCTGGTACCCATCTGGCCTAATTTGCTCATCCCTCATAGTGCTAGTCACCAAGGTGTTGCGGTGGCATAACAGGCACAGTGACGCACTTTGGTTATTTGCCATCATAAGATTTCTTTATTAGTCGCATGTACATTGAAACACGCAGTGAAATTCATCTGTTGCGTGGAATGTTCTGGGGGCAGCCCGCAAGTGTCGCCACGCTTCTGGCACCAACATAGCTTGCCCACAGCTCCTAACTCGTACGTCTTTGGAATGTGGGAGGAAACCGGAGCACACAGAGGAAACCCACGCAGACACGGGGAGAACGTACAAACTCCTTACAGACAGCGGCGGGAATTGAACCTGGGTCGCTGGCGCTGTAATAGCGTTACACTAACCGCTACACTACCATGCTTCTCGTCTCCTCACCTTCTCCATCTAGTTTTTCCTCCTACTTATATCCTAGGGAGGGGGAAAGCAGAGGGCCTCTCTTAATATCCTGCAAAGACAACACAGAAGAGGTATGCACTTGTAGGCTGTGTACAAAGTAAGTTTATGATGAAGTAGCAGCAGAGGAGATAATGAGGGTGCCAACTGTAGATCAAATAAATGGGGATGTAGTAATCACAGTGAAACATTGTTAGTGAGAATACCTGACAGATTCTCTGCAGCCTCTGCTTGTGAGGTGGTTTGAGACTTGGGGGCCATGAGAATGGTATTGAGTCTAGTGGGGCACTGCGAGGGCTTTCCTTCCATATGGGTGGCTTCCCTCCTATTCCTCACTGCCTGAGCATGAATGGACGAGATAATGGACAGTGATAATCCTGTTCATTGTCTTGCCTTTAGAGGTTGGACTCCTGTGTGGGGTGGAGGATGGTCGAATGTTTGTAGTGCAGTCAAATTTGGGGTTAAGGATGGAGTAGCAGGATTTATGCAGTTGTGAGACTTTCTGGTTAAGTACCTTTGTACAAGACAGCAGTTTTCCCACAGGGGTGCAGTTCGCTTTGACATCTTGTATTTCTTATGTCCTTGCAAACATGGTTGAGGGATTCTCAGTCTGAAGGTGACAACTGTCACGCTCTTCAAATAGGGGGCTTGGTGGGTTTCCTTGTACTCCCCTGGCACACAAAACCCCTCCTGTGACAAAACAACATAGTACTGGCTATTTTCAAATTCTCCCCCATCCTCCCAACCATCCATCCTCACCCTTGTCCATTCCCAAACCATAACCTTGTCCATTCCCAAACCAAATGGTGGCCACAAGAGGACATAGGTTTAAGGAGCTGGGGAGTGGGTATAGAGGAGACGTCGGGCGTAAGTTTTTTACTCGGAGAATGGTGAGTGCCTGGAATGGGCTGCCGGCAACGGTGGTGGAAGTGGATACGATAGGGTCTGTTAAGAGACTTTTGAATAGGTACATGGAGCTGAGAAAAATAGAGGGCTGTGGGTAAGCTGAGTAATTTCTAAGGTAGGGACATGTTCGGCACAGCTTTGTGGGCTGAAGGGCCTGAATTGTGCTGTAGGTTTTCTATGTTTCTGTTTCGATCTCTACAACCTTCTGCATTTACCAAGTTTCTGTATTACCAGCCTTACTGAATATAAAAGCTCCATTGTTGTTAGTCTTGTCTTCACCTGCTGAGGCTAGAAGCTCTGGAATTCTCTACCTAAATCTCTTCGCCTCTGTCTACTTCTCTTCCCAACCTCTTTGAGCAAGTTTTTGGTCATCTGTCCTATTGTGGCTCGACTTTGAGCTTGATGATGTTCCTGTCATTAACATTCTGACCATGTTATAACAAAAGCATTCTATAAATGGAACTTATCGTTCACGTATTCTGATTTAGAGCTGGAAATGACGGTTTATGACTTTGTAATTCTACCTGAACTTGGTTAAGAAAGTGCTTAATTGCCTTTGTAGAACTGTGAACTTTTTTCTTTGACAGCATGAGGATGATCTTTGGCAACCAGCTGGCAAGTTACATATTTCGTCAATGATGCTGACTGCAAAACTAGGGACCATGGGTATAATGCCAATGCAAGAATCAGCCGACAGAAGGAAAGTGGAACAAATGCAAGTAGGTTGTTTGCTTTAATCAGTTCCCCTTGTCACAATTCATGTAGTTCAGTCATATTATCACACACATTTCAATCCAAAATCATCACAAGTTCCCACAGTTTGGGAAGTGATACTATGAACTTAAGGTTCATAAGCTGGTCTGAATCTTATATTGGATAAGGATGCCATTGGAAGACATCACATCTTAAATAAGTTTTAAGTCCATCATGTTTCATATACTGAAACATTTAAATTATTCCTTAATGGTTCTTTGTACAATTTGCGGCTTTAGATGTGGACTAATGATGTTTTTAGTATTCTCTAGTATGTGTCCATCATTAGTTGAATAATCTCGAAAATTATACTTAGAGTCCTGCCAATATTAATTTAGTTGATTTAAATGCTGCTTAGAGTGTATGTACTATTTTCATCGAAGCAGGGCAATAACTGCTCTGCAGCAACAGATCAATAGAGTATCATGCCAGTAATATTGAAATACATCATAATCATTAGCTATTGCATTGAAGGTGGTGTTGCTTAGCTGTAAGGTGGCACTTTCTCAAAATTATCTTAACAAATTTCATTGTTTATAAACAATTAACAGCGGGTCATTCTTTTCTCTTTATTTTGTTTGCTGTTACAAAGATTACCCATAGTCTGATCGCCTGAATCAATAAGACAGTTTGATCTAGAAATTAGTCCATGCAGCATTACCTTGAGCACTGAATTGTCTTGTAAATATTGAAGATAGCAGGCAAGAATTGCACACACACTATGCATTGGTAGTATGCACCTATCATACTGCAAAAGAACAAAGTACTAGTTGATATACTTTGGCTGTGTTCAAGTAAGGAGATTAAAGCCTAGAGCAACATCAGTTTGCACCAGTGCCACTACACTTGGTAAAAATAGATCATTTGTGGGTTAACAGGCAATTGTTAATGGGACTGTCAGATTAGTGCAATCAACAGTGCAGGTTATGAAATATACTTCCCTGAATTTATTGCATAGTATTATTTATCTTTTTTCACTCCCTTTGTGGATCTGCATCCATACCATTTTTTAAAAATCCCTGGGAAGAACAGAAGAGCTTCCCTGACCTTTCCTTCGCATTTCCTTCAAGGTCACCCACATCACCCCCACTTCCCCTCTTGCCTTCCTCACAAGTCCTCAGGTATGTGTTAGCATAATAGTGGCCTAATCTTCAAAGGCGAGCTGCCTTTTGCTCCACACAAGAGGGACAAAACCCACAGTGAGAAGAACTGTGGATTTCAACATTCAAATCCAAGATTTAAACTTAAAGAACATATAGGCCTTAGTTACTGGAGTAATTCCTTTATTGATCACTAAGTTTCTTTGTCTTCTTCCCAATAAGATTCAGTATGACTTGCATTTAGACATGGAAAAGCAAAGAGTGCTGGGAATATCTGAGTGAATTTCTATCGGAGTTATCTTTCTCATTTGTTGTAATGTTGTCAAAAAAGCCCATAAACTTGGGTAATTATGTGAAACACAGCAAATGCGAGAATCATTGCAAAAACATTGTTGTGCAGAAAAACAGACAGATGTGCAGAAAAGGGTTTAGGATAGGAAAACGGGTGGCTGGCTTTGTTACAAGAAAAGTAATTCAGTCCAGCAATCCTCATAAACTGAGTATGAAGTTTCTCAGTTGAGTATGAAGTTTCACACAAAGCACTAGAGGAACTCAGTGAGTCGGGCAGCATCCATGGCAGGAAATGGACAGTCGACGCCTCGGTCGACTTATCCAGTCCGAGTTATAAAGACCCTTTATCCAGTCCAGATGAAGGGTCTTGACCTGAAATGTCAACTGTCCATTTCCCTCCATAGATGCTGCCTGACCCGCTGAATTCCTCCAGCTCTTCGTAGGTTTCCCCAGATTCCAGCATCTGTAGTCTCGTGTGTCTCTGAGTATGAAGCTTGACCAGTTTGATTACCAGCAGAATTGACACACAATTACAATCATACATTTATCAGCTGCTTCCATTTAAAGTTGTCGTCTTAAATTGCCAGCACCGGGAGTTAAAGTTACTACTCATTTCTGGAAAGCAGAAGTGCTGTTTTAAGAAAATGAGTAAATCTAAAAGTCATACCAAGGATGTCCTTCAGAGAGCAGCACACTCCAAAAGCAGCAGGGATCCACCCTCAGGATTCAGAATAACTGCTGGTTTTGGGAATAATCCATCAACACTAAACCACTGGGATTAAGGCAGTTTGTATGGTGTAAAAGTCAGTGGACATCAGAGATTAATGGTTATGTGTTGAAATATAAATGCAGCAGATGTGTTTCAGCCAAATCCCCAGCTACATTTGTTTGGGGAAACCTCCAATGCGAAAATAGGAGTTTGTGCTTCCCTGTGAAAAAAGGTGATGGAGGTTCCTGAAACGTTATATTACTGTTGCAGGTGACACATCTTATTGAAGTCTCAAAGGGGATTAAATAATATAAGAAGAAAAATGTATTCCATGTTGGTTCCTGATCTCTACCTGTTCTACTAAGTTTTATTTTAGTCTTCATAATATAAATTCTTACTGAATGTATGCATTCCTTAAGTCAATATTTTACGCTGGAGCCCATCAAATATAATTATATAGAAAGGTTTGAGAAATGGTACCAAAAAGTAAATATTCATTTAGGAGCATAAAAATTTGTGAAATAGGAGTAGGAGTAAACCACACAGTCCCTCAAGCCTGTTTTGCCATTCAGTAAGGTCTTGGCTGATCTGATCTGATCTTTGGCCACAACTTTTTCTGGCTACTCTCCATAATCCCTTATTCCTTTCTGGTCTAAAAATTTGTCTTTGACTTAATGACTCAACATCTAGAGCTTTTTGCTGTAAAGAATTCCAAAGGTTCACAGCACTCTGAGAAGGCTTTGAGGCTTTATAAGGCATAGGTCAGATCACATTTGGAATATTGTGAGCTGTTTTGGGCCCCATATCTAAGGAAGGATGTGCTGGCATTGGAGAGGGTCCAGGGGAGGTTTACAAGAATGATCCCAGGAATGAAAGGGTTAATGTACGAGGACTGTTTGATGGCTCTGGGCCTGTACTTGCCAGAGTTTAGAAGGATGAGGGGGCATCTCATTGAAACCTACTGAATACTGAAAGGCCCGGATAGAGTGGACATGGAGGGGATGTTTCCAGTAGTGGGAGAGTCTAGGACCAGAGGGCACAGCCTCAGAATAGTAGGATGTCCCTTTAGAACTGAGATGAAGAGGAATTTGTTTAGCCAGAGGGTGGTGAGTCTGTGGAATTCATGTCATTGGGTAAACTTAGAGTGGAAGTTGATAGGTTCTTGATTAGTTAAGGGCATCAAAGGTTACGGGGAGAAGGCAGGAGAATGGGGTTGAGAAGGAAAAAAAAATCACCCATGATCGAATGGTGGAGCAGACTCAATGGGCCAAATGGCCTAATTCTTCTCCTATGTCTTATGGCCTAAGGAATTCTTCTTCATCTCAGTTTTGAGTGGTTGATCTGGTTATTCTCCCAAGCTCTAGTCTCCCCCACAAGGGAAACCTGCTCTCAGCAACTACTTCATTAAGCTGCTTCAGTCACTGAGGTTCAATGAGTATGTTTCAGTGAGACTCGCTGAACTCCAGAGTGCATAGGCCCAGTCTTTTCATTCTTTCCTCATAAGGCAGCCCCATGACAGATGTGGCACAGTAATATTGGTCATTACCAAATTAAGGGTGTCTCAGGACCAACTGCTGTCTGTGTTGTTGCAACATTGTTCACTGCAGAACTTGTCAGCAGCTGTTTGCCTCTGTGGAATAAAGCCACTCTTGGAATTCTCCCTGACACTGTAAGATTGTCTTTTATTTAATAAAATGCTCTTGTTCGTTTGAATTTCGAACTCTTTTCTAGTATTCTTGAGAGTGTGGGAGAAAGATGCTGAGGTAGAAGTTCTAATGATAAAACTGAAATTTAGAGGCTGTGTTTGAAATGGAAAAGCAAACCCTGGGCGTGATCTCTCCAAATCAAGATAATATGTGGGAAAGCACTGAGGAAACATTGAACTGTGTGATTTTATTGGAAAAAGTAACAATGGACCAAATGTAGGTGCCCAAGTCATCGGAATTCCAGGTAGGTAAAATGTTGAAATAATGGGAGGAATGTTTTACATCTGTGTTTAACTGGCTATGGCAGATAAACCAAAGCACAGAGTAAAGATGTTTTTGATCTCATTTGTCACAGAGGAAGAGAATTGTACTGTATCATAAAGCCTACTAATGAAACCCTGAAGGATGCATTAGATGCATCACGTGCACATTGAAAACTGCCCTGGGAATGAAGTAGTTGACTTGTGGTGCTTTACATGTAACCATAAACAAGGAGATTTTTAGTGGTACTTTCTTAATGGAGCCTATATTATTTGCAATTAGCCACAGTTTCACAGATTTAAAGGACTCTCTTATCAGAGTTTAAATTACATGGATTCCAGGATTCCAGCCTAAGGGAACAGTGACTACTCAAGAGAGTTAACTCTAGAAAAGTGCACACAGATATGCTGCCAAAACCAGGCAAGAAAGATTGGATGACCAGCAGAAAGAAGTACATGTGGTGAGAACCATAGAACCGGTACAGCACAATACAGGCCCTTCGGCCCACCATGTTGTGCCGACCTTTAAACCATGCCTAAGACTATCTAACCCCTTCCTCCCACATATCCCCCTATGTTAAATTCCTCCATATGCTTATCTAACAATCTCTTGAATTTGACCAACGTACCTGCCTCCACTACCAACCCAGGCAGCGCATTCCATGCACCAACCACTCTCTGGGTAAAAAAACCTCCCTCTGATGCCTCCCTTGAACTTCCCACCCATTACTTTAAAGCCATGCCCTCTTGTATTGAGCATTGGTGCCCTGGGAAAGAGGCGCTGGCTGTCTACTCTATCTCTTCCTCTTAATATTTTGTATACCTCTATCGTGTCTCCCCTCATCCTCCTTCTCTCCAAAGAGTAAAGCCCTAGCTCCCTTAGTCTCTCCTCATAATCCATACTCTCCAAACCAGGCAGCATCCTGGTAAATCTCCACATCCTTCCTATAATGAGGCGACCAGAACTGGACACAGTACTCCAAGTGTGGTCAAACCAGAGTTTTGTAGAGCTGCATCATTACCTCGCGGCTCTTAAACTCAATCCCACGATTTATGAAAGCTAACATCCCATGAGCTTTCTTAACTACCCTATCCACCTGTGAGGCAACTTTCAGTGATCTGTGGATATGAAGCCCCCAGATCCCTCTGCTCCTCCACACTACCCAGAATCCTGCCATTAACCTTGTACTCCGCCTTGGAGTTTGTCCTTCCAAAGTATACCACCTCACACTTCTCCGGATTGAACTCCATCTGCCACTTGTCAGCCCAGCTCTGCATCCTATCAAATCCCTCTGCAAGCTTCGACAGTCCTCCACACTTTCCACAACACCACCGACCTTTGTGTCGTCTGCAAACTTGCTAACCCACCCTTCTACCCCCTCATCCAAGTCATTAATAAGTATCACGAAAAGTAGAGGCCCCAGAACTGATCCTTGTGGGACACCGCTAGTCACAGCCCTCCAGTCTAAATGCACTCCCTCCGTGAGACAAAAGGCAGATAAAAGAAAGTTTTGTCAAAGCAGCTTATGTGTTGCAAGTATTGTGAGTGGCAACAGGAGGGGCTAAAAGAGAAATGCACTGCATATGGGAAAATGTGTTCGTGATATGGATTGGAAAATAACTTCTGTGAATAGTGCACCCTGAAGAGAAGGCCGAACATCCATGAAATGGATGAGATGAGACATACAGGGTGAGATTTGAAATACTGGTTAATACTAATATACCTGGTGCCAAAGGAGATCACTTTTGTGGAAAGAGCAGATGTATTTACACTGAGGTGTTTGTGCAGAGCAACTTGTGTCATTTCAAATAGACTCAGGAACAACATGTAAAGTCCCTCAAAGCATTGCAGTGAAAATTAAATCATATCCTGTCAATGTACAACAGAACTACACTAGCCTGCTGGAAGATGCCTCTGATAGTGGTGAACCAAAGAAGCAAGAGAATTAGGATGTGGATTTCATACTGGTTGGCCAGAAAGATCACACACCACACCCAAATATGAAAGTAGTACTGTCCAGCAAATGTAACTGGTTATGATATTCCTTGGTAGGATTATGAAGACTAAATCAGTTCAAACAATCACTTCAGCCATGCAACTCACAGATGTCTTTCATGGAACAGGGAGAGGCAAATATTATTTAGTGCCAGCTGAAAGGACGCAGGTGACAGTACACCCACCAGAGCATGTGGCACTCAGAGGTACTTGAAATTGAGTTGGAGAGACTGATGAGGGGATAGAGATGATGTTCCCAGTGGACACAGCTACCCGAGTATCCACTTTGGTGCGTGTTGATAAATCCAAATGGTAAACAGGGAATTTGCCCAGAGATAAGCGTTCTGAAGAGGAGCTGCTATTACCCTGTATACGTGATAGAAGGGATATATTTTAAACGATGGGAATCTTGAAAGTGGAATCGTCACCTGATCCAGATGGAAGGCATCCTTGGCTACTGTGGAGTAAAAATTGAAATAGGCAAGGGTCTAGTCACGATCCTCCTTTGGTGTGGGGTTTGTACTGGAGGGCTTCAGATGTCACAAGTCTGTTTAAAATGAGGGCAGCGATGAAACAAAAGAACTGGTAAATGGACATTCAAAAGGTATTTTACCAAACAGCACATAATAGAATGCAGAGTCTGATTCTGAATATTTTATTTTCAGACTGAATAATGTCATTCCCCCAGGATAAGTTTGGGACTGCAGCTCTTTTTGATATATATTAAAGTCAAAGTCAAGTTTATTGTCATATGCACAGGTGCAATGAAAAACTTACTTCCAACAGGCACGTAGCAGCAGATGCACAGCATCCACAAGAAAAACATAAACATAAATTGCACACAAATTTTAGAAGAAAGAACATTAAATAAATTTTGCAGACTTGAGGAGTATCCCAGTATTTGCAATGAAACTTGCAAATTAAGTAATTACTGAGGATGATTATTCTGGAATTCAGGAGGAAATGGACAGACATAGGATCTGTGGTGAAATGGCAGCCACAGGACTAATGGAAGTGTGAAGTGATGAATGTGGATTGGAGGACAAGCAGAGGCAAGAAAAGCTAACTGTTGGTATTTTAGGAAGTACAGCGAGAGGTACTTGTCAACATACCTTTAAAGTTGGCAATAAATGATGACAAGGCTATTTAAAAATGTGCCTTCCTTTGACCATTTCTTTTGACAACTATTTACTTTTTTGGATTTACTTTTTATTTAGCTTTTAATGTATTATCATACTTTCTCTTTGCTCCTCATATTCCCTTTTTCAACTGACTTTATTAATAGAGAAATAGAGTATAAAGCAAGGAAGTTATACTCCACCTTTCAATACTGTGTAGGCCCCAGCTAGAGTATTGGCTTCAGTTCTGGGCAGGACTCTTCAGGAATAATGTTAAAGGCTTGGAGGGCATGTAAAGGGCATTCACCTGGACGGTACCGGGCTGAAGGGCTTCATATATGCAGGGATGGTGAAAAAATGAGTTTGGTTTTCTTGGAACAGAGATAGTTAAGAGGTACTCTGATAGAGCTGTTCAAGCTCATCAACAGTTTTGATAGAATAAATGAAAATAAACTATTTTCAATGGCAAAGGGGTTAGTAACCAGATAATGCAGTTAGTTGTCATTTACACAGCAAAATGTTTGATTTCTAATGCATTGTCTGAAAGAGCAGTGAAAGAACATGCAATGGATATGTTCAAAAGACATTGCAGGAGCCTTGACCAAGGAGCAGGTGAGTGACGAAATGGGTAGCCTTACGAAGCACTGGCTCAGTCTGCTGACTGCTTTCTCGTGGCTGATTGCTGTTTGCTTCTGTAACAGCATTTTGCCAGGAACCACTTCTTATTGCTGCCTGTAAGTGACTTGTGCAAGTATTTGATGTGCTGCACCATCCAATTTTTGACAAAATGTTAGAGAAGATGCATTCTACCAGAATATTGAATTCCCGCCATTAAATAATTAATTTCTGTTACAGAAGGATGCCAGGAAGTTGAATCTGAATGACTTCCTTCATCACACAGTCCGTGAGGATACGCACAGGAAATCACATCACTTGGCTGCCTACTTACAACACTCAGGGGTTTTGTCTGGCAACGGACAAGAGCCAAATAAGCGCACTTTACGACCAGGTCAAGCTACTGTAACACAAAGTGACACAAAGTTAAGACTCCGCCAGGGTCTACAGTGTCCAGGTCAAGCAGAAACAACGCTTAATAAAATGTACTTTGGAACTGATACAAAACTTCATTCAAAACTCATGCAAGAGCTGAACACAGTCTTTCTAAAAAGTAATCCTCCATTAAAGAATGAATAACATGAGTCATCTTTTAAAATATGGATGAATAGACCTTTTAATATGAAGACTTCATATAGATATTAAATGGAGAATTTGCCAATTTAAGACCTTCATAATGGGGTGATTCTCTTCATTAGCCTACTTACATTATTAAAAGAGCTTGGATCAACTCCAATTGTGTCAGCTTAAAAGCCACACTGAATCAGTAGAAGTACTCAAAGTACAATTTTGTTGGTGCACTTGAGATCTTTTACGTGCACCACTCTCAACAGTTGCCTTAGATGCAGTAATATAATTTGATACTCTTAGTATTTACAAAAAAGGTACTTTTCACTCCATTGTCGCTATTTCTGAAGCAAAAATTCAATACATAGAAGCACAGTAAATAAGGTGGTTTGGATACAATCTGTAAATAATGATTAATTTACTTGGTGTTATCCATGTTGGTAATGGACTGTGATGCTTCTTGGCTATCAGTTTAGCAAGGGAGTTCAGCACAGTTCATCTTCTCCATTGTCCTATGTTATGTTAATAAAGTTAAACTAAAGGGATATTTCTGGTTCAATGTGTCCTACTGTAGCATTATTACTGCATTTTCACTTATAGAAATCACTGTATGTATCTTAAATAAAGCAAATGACAATTCATCTCTGGGTGATTCCCTCCCAAAAGACCTGGCATGCTGATGGTGTGTCAGTAATCTATTATCTTAGCCTGAAAATCGGAGTACTTTACAGCAATTGGAAATTTATATTAAATGAACATCAGAAATCTTATCATTTAGGACCTAGAGATACATGAAATGAAAATACTTGTTGATACATTTATTGATTTTGAATTGCCCTTATCTATGGCAAGTGTTCAAAGCTGTATAGTACATTAAAGTGGGAAAGAATCGGACACAAGTAGGACAGCTGAATGATTAAATTGCTGGGATTAGCAGGCTGAAATGACCTAAATTTGCTGTACTTTTCTCCAGTTCATCATGTTCATAATCTTGATTGGAAATTCCATTTGTTTTTCAAGCGCCATTGAACATGCAGCACCAGATTGCTCAGCTCCTTGGCCTCAATTATCCAGTGTTTGCCATCTTTCTGCATGTTTTATTTATCATGCTGTCTCCTCTAGCACGAAAAAGGCAAACCGAAGTAGTGCTTGATCGGCCACTTGGATTGTCAGTTAATTTTGTGCCAATTTTGTGAAAAGTATGGTTTTCTTTCTTTTGGTTAGTAAGTTTTGTTTGATAAACTTCTAAAGTGAATTCATGCACATTTGTTTGCTGCAGTCTGATAACTTGCATCAGATTCTTTCCTAGGCTTGGTGAAGTAAGCAAAAATGAATGTGAAATACCTATCAATTGCTGATTAGTATAAGTCATGTATGTGTATGTTTCTGTTATTTTTAACAATAGATGGACTATTTATGGAAATGTAATAGTATAAACTTCAATGTTATGATAGCCATTCAAAAAAATTATCAGAGTTTTAGTCAACTGGATTATCTGCATGATCTCTGAACCATGTGGCAGCATCCTCAGTGCCCATATGCAGTTCCAGCAGAGAGTCAGCAGCCTGGCACAGAGTATATGTTGTCCCAGAGCCTCCAGCATTGGAGGTTCGGTACACAAGGCTTACCCTGCCCGGAACCTATTTGGCAAGGCCCATTATCGATGTGGCAGATCAAAGCTACCAATGCAGAGAGCAGGATATTTTGATAAGATGGTGCCATTCATAATGGGTATGCTCAATGGTGGATGCGCAGCAGGTAGATTTAAAGATCGTAGAGTGGTAGGTTCAGATTATCGTGGTACTACTTCACCTGTTAAAGAGTAATGCTCTTGGACTTGAACCAGTAAGAAGATACTACAGATGAATGGCAGATAGAAGGGAGGAGGAGGAGCATTGGTTAGGCTGAGACCCATGGTGAAAGGGTTGGTTAAAGACTTCCACAGAGGTTGCACGTCATCGAATGTTGTAGCACATTTGCATTTGATGCATGATTCCAGATTAGTACGCAGTACCGTACCACAGAGTATGAGATTGCAAGAACTGGTATCCTTGGAGCTGAGGTTCTTACACCCTAAGGTCATCCTGTTAAGGTTGTTAGGAGATTTTTCATGTAATTTTCCACCTGTGTTGATTTCAGTCAGAGGCACGTACTAGTTTAAGATCTCCCTCAACTCATGCCATTCACTCGCCTTCAAAACTATTCATCTTTAGTGTCTCCTCAATTTTTTCCATCCAAGAACTTTACATTGCCATTAGAATAACTTTAATAAGATTCAACAATAATAATAGTTCATTGAGCAGCACAGTAGTACAAGACTGAGCACTACTGCCTCACAGATCCTGACCTTGAGTGCTGTCTGTGGCAAGTTTGTATGTTTCACCCACAACCACATGGGTTTTTAGCAGGTTGCTCCCACATCACGAAGATGTTCTGGTAGTTATTTAGTTGCTGTATGTAAGAACCAAATGAATTAAAGGGGCATTGATGGATGTGTGTGAAAAAGGATAGAGTTGCAGGGTTACATTGAAAATATAGAGAGGAAATAAGACTGTTGGGATTGCTCTTCTAGGGAGTAGGCATGACGAGATGGGCCAAATGGCTTCCTCCTGTGTCATTGTAAGGTCATGGTAAGATTGTTCTTAAGTTCTTAAACATCAGACTAAATTGATTTTTTTTTTGTTTTGTGTTTAAGCGTAGTTCTGTTAAAAAAAAACTTCTCAGCTTTTGAACTATTCTTTATATGTCCAAGGATTCAATAAAAAGAAACTTTGCAGAGTTCACATGCAGCATACATGTGAACTCATGAAATGTACAACTAAAAAAAGTAGCAAATAAATTTCCAACAGATCCTAATTTTCACACTGAAATATGTTTGCATTTCAGAAGTAACTACAATTTTTTGTGAATAAACTCAGATTTAAAGATATAATTGCCTGTATGGTAACACCACAGTAAATAAGCACATCTATATTTAGGGAGAGTAATTGCTTTGTATAATCCTGTCTCAAAGCCTTAAATGAACAGTGAGCTTACAGAGTGAATGTTTTTATGTGAATGAAAACAGCAGCCATTTCGTGCTGTGCATAATGTTTCCATCACTGTTTATCTTCGAGTAATGCCACGGGTTTCTTATTGTTCATTAGACAGAAGGGATCTGGACTAATACCTACCTCGTTTGAAGAATCAAAGCTTGCACGCCTTTTGAAAGTGCCATTTTTCCACAGGTTGTCATCTTATGTTGGTATTCCTGTACACTATCTGGGGAGTGCTACACTGTCAGCGGTGCTGTCTTTCAGATGAACCAAAGCTGTTTCTGCAGTACTATTGAAGATGATTAGAGAGTTAACCCTGGTGTCCTGGTCAGTTATCCTTCAATCAATGCATTTTACTTATTTTATCACCACCACCTTTGGGGACTTATTCTGCCAAATGGAAAACAATTTCTTATGTTACAGTAATGGCTACACTTAGAAATATTGCATTGATTGTAAAGGGCATAGGGCTATTAGTTGTGAAAAGTGACTCAAATTCAAATTTTTCTCCTTTTTATGCACAAATTCAAAATAAAGCTAATCTCTGTGGGATGTTTAATGGAAGCCTGGATTCAATTTCAGATTTTATGTTTAATGTTTAGGTTCTGGGAGCTTCCAAATTTTTCTAAGGCCACAACAAAAGTAGAACAATGACTTAGAATTTATATCAGACTTAACATATGAAATAGAGTTTGCTGTTGGCCATGTTGTTACACATTCCCCATCCAATTGTCAATAGGCAATAAATGCAAAATACTGTAAATGCTGGAAATCTGAAATAAAGGTTGAAAATGTTGGAAATAGCAGATCAAGCAGCATTAATGGAGAGAGAAACTTAAATTTTCAAGTTAATGACCTTTCATCAGGCAAAACATTAGCTGTTTTGCTCTCCACAGATACCTTGGAGCTGCTCAATAAGCAAATGTCCTGTTAGTCATCAGTAGAATCCAGTTTTTGTTGAAAACTATTTAATTCACTATTCTAGATATAAAACATGGCTGTAGCATTTGGTACCAATATATTCTACCATTATATTTCAAATAATTGGTACTGGTATATTATACCATTCAAATAATTCTACATTGCAAAGCTTTGTCAACTTTTCAAGGAGATTTTATGGCAAGTGCTTTTCAAGGGAAGTAGCTGGTTGAATAGTCACAGTGGATTTCGTGGATTTTTGAAATGATTTGGAGTCGGGAACAAAGAAAGCAAAACCCTCAGGTTTCAAAAAAGGAAAGTCTTTATCATCAAACAGTTCTTAAGTACAATTACTAAATAGTTTTTATTTTATTGCCTTTGCTTTTACTCTACCTACAATTCACAAATGTTTCATTAAACTTCATTATTCATTTATAAGGAAGCATTCTGCCCAGGTCTTATAATGACATATTTTGTGGAGGGAACTGAGAAGCCGTTAACGAAATATGGTAGCTTACTTGCAGATTCCTGATGCCCTTCTATTCAGTGGTCATTTCAAGAACAAGCTATAGTGGATCCCTTTTCGGGACATGGATGTGTTTTATGTTATCATTATGTGCATGATCACATTTCACTCGCTGTGACTTCAAGTCCATCAGTCCCACGTGGGTCAATGATATTTATTATCATTGGAAAACTGTAAGCCACTTGGTCAACACCAACATAACACTGATTATTGACTATCCATTTTATTGCAATTTTGCTGGTTTCCTTTTAGCAACAGCTCTGTTAGCTGTGTCACTGTTCTACTTTACTCTTGCACAAAGCTAATTTAATGACTTCATATTTGCTATACAATCTGGTTTTGAGAATTATATTTTTCAGCACTTTCCTGCCCTCTAATAAAACACATTTCTGCTATTTTATAAAATAAAATGAATATCAAGAATCCTAACAATTCTTAATAAAATGATGTTGCTTATAAACAAAAGAATATATTCTTGCCAGTGCTTCCCTTGTCTCAAAGAAAACCATTCTTACTCCCATAATAATATACATTTAAAATATCACGCTTTTTATTCTAATATAAAGAATATTATGCTAATTAAATTACCATAATATTACAGTAATTTTTCATAGAAAAACATTTTAAAAAAATTGAGAGGAAACTGTAGTATTGTAGCTCTGATCTTGCTTAACTATGTCAAGTGAATATCAGTGTAATAATGGAATCACCTTTAATTCTGAGAGTGACTACGTACCTTCCAGTCGGTTTGGAGTGCTGCTTTTCTGTCGTTATCAGGATCTGGAATAATGCTGTGTCTAGATGCACTGTAGCTTCTGAACTGCAAATGTCAATCACTTGGAAGTGGTTCAGTGCTGATTTCAGTAAATCATGACACATTCATTGCTTAGTACTCCCATAAACTTTCTTTCTCAATAGTTGGATTCCATTGAACTAAAATCCTCTCAGTTGGATCATACTGAAGTCACTACCTGTGGTTTATGCACACTTACCTGGGCCAGATTGAGGGTCTTCTGCATTCTTGAGGACAGCAGCATGATACAGGAGGCATGGCGCAGAGGTAATAAAGTGCCCTGGACAGCTTTTGACAGAAGGCAAAGCTGGAAGTGGAGCTCTGCCAGTTGTGAAAGCTAACATTTATAGACATTTGAACTCCATTATAAATGAAGTAAATAATAAATAAAAAATATAAACTATTGCTTCAAATTGATATTAAGGTTAATTGAAAATAAATACTGCAAGAATTTGAACTTTGGACTGAACCCAGAATAGACATGATTAAGCAGGTTCCAGACTTGCACTGGGAATGGATAAGGGGTTGACGTATTTGAAGAACAAAGTTTGTGACTCAAATATGTACTGCTATTAGAAACAAACATTGTCTTTAATTTGACCCTTCCTGATGGAAATGGATCCACAATGTAGATCAAATAAATTCATCAAGAGAATGAGTACAATCATTTAGCAAAGTGATAATCCTTAAAGTAGTCAAAGGCTGTGGCCACGAGTGAAAATGTTGAGCTAAGGTCAGGGTCCACTAATTTTTGTGGATGTGAAAAGGAAGCCAAACCTATTCTAGATTTCATTTTATAGCTTAAGTATTCCCAACCTTTTATCCAGACAGAAATTATTTGTATAGAAATGCAGTAATTTGATCAGTTATGTCATTTAATGGCATTTTAGAATTAACCCAGGATCTAAGTTTGCTGTTCAGTGGCAAAATTTTAGTGATGACAGTTTGGCCAATGTGTGCTATAAATAAGCTAATTGCAATACAAATTAGATTTTTAAAATGGCTGATTAGTTATAATGATACAAATTGTTCACATTTGCTGCATTTATATATTGTGTGAGAAAATAAGAATTTAATTGATCAACAATTGTTTGGCAGTTAATATTATTAACAATGTGGTTCATTTTGTGGATTAATTATGCGACTGGAGGGTTGAATCTGATATTATTTGTTCTCAGTGGTTTAAAACAACACATTGTTAATAATTGAAATAACATGATTAACTACATTATGGTGACTTCTGTGAACACTGAAATTGACATCTCATTTGTCATTTCATAAAATCAGCATCCAATTCCCCCAGTTGTGCAACAATATGAGAAATACCACTGAGTTTAGAATAAATGTAAGGATTATATCAACTGTAGAAGAGAGTGCACAACTTCTCTGACCTTTGTGTGGGAAATCTGATCCTCAATGGAAATCTCATTTTTATTAGGTTAATAACAAATAGATGTTGATAAATGAGATGGATATAGATGGAAAAAGCCAGCTGCATTCATGTAATAGAATGCAAACTGCCCACTCATGTAAGTAATGCTGCTAATGCATTGTTTTAGTGGAACATGGGCAATAGCTGGTTTACTTTAGACATTAAATATTGCAGAGAATTTGGTGTGAATGACACAAATGTAAATTACATGTTGGGAATATTAATGGAAACAACATTTCCTTTATAAAGGCCCATTTAGTAATAATTTGTCAATTTTGCCATGTTTAGTGATGGAAAAGTAGGAGATCGCACATTTTTGCAAATATGTTTTTAGCATACATTTATCCAGAGCAGTTAATTGCTGCAAATCTTGTAAAATAAGTAATTTTGTAACAGCAACAAATGATATAATTATGGTCTAATTTTTGACTCCTTTAACAGCTGATGTACTTTATACTGTTGACATTAAAAAATTAAACATTTGCAATATGAATAATGACATTTGGTTACTTTTAAATATTTTATGTTGCACTTTGATTTTAATTTACCTCCATATCCTGCTTGTATGTAGTATCAAAATTTGCATGGAAAATGACGAAGTGAAATATTCAGGACGCTATTTGTGGAACTGACCTTTGTTATGAGTAAGTAGCTTGCAGGATAAAGGGTTTCTGCCTTTGAAGGTTGAATCTGAATTTTTAATTATGTAATATTTAGCACAATTGTTAACAGCCTTTCCACTGAATCAAATTATAGAAATACAAATTCAAACCCTTGTCTAGGACAGATGCACAATATCCAGTCTGACCCACACTGCTTTTCTTGGGGTCTGTAATGTTTTTGGAGGCAGGTAGGAGTTGCTGCTTTTATCTGACTGTTCAAGTGAAAGATCCCAAGTTTTCCAAGTGTCCTGGTCAGAATTCCTCTCAATTAATTCTGAAATAATTCATCTTTTTTTCAGCATTCATCCAATTAAAATGGCCATTGTATTTGGTATCATACAGAGTTATCCATCAGTTTGAGGTTAAAAGCTTGCTACTCCATTGAGTTGCAGTGCAATTAAGCTGAAATTCAAAGTCTCAGTGCACTAAAAATTACAAAATCCACTTTAATATGAGATCCCATTTTAAAAAAATTATTGGCAACGCTCAAAAAAAAAAACCATGCATACTACCCCACCCTTCACACTGACAAAAAGGAAACTCAAAACTATACCTGCATAAAATATTCAAGACTGGATAGATTGTCATCTTTCTGTCGGATACAATTGTGAAAAATATTTTTATCGGGGGTGAAAGTGTGCAGCAACATAATAAAGTATATCTTTGAAATGAGAATGGTATTTATTTATGGGGGGGCTATTGCAGGCTTATTTACACAAAGCGTATTAATTATTATTCTTGCTATTTTTAAAATTGATAACCTTTATAAAATATAGAGAATAGTATTTATCAGACGGCATTAACATAATAACAACATTCAACAATGTTGAGAGGAATATTTGGGAGATATCTCCAGTTATAATATAATTTCTTACCTCCTACCAGCACAATTCCCAAACTTGTGACAGCTGAAGTGATAGGTTGATGAGATGCAGTCAACTTTTTTGACATGTCCAATAACTATTGTGGTGCAGCCAATACATTGGAGTGAAAACCTGTGTGGATTTTAATTGTTTCGCATGATATGTGGAAATGTGTTTATCAATTCACTTGTAAATATTGAAGCATCACTGCATTTACAAAATATTATTTAAGACTGAAGAATAGATAACTGCAAAGCTCTTTATATTACAATGATGTTTTAATACATTTTATGAATTGTACACTGAATATTGATAAGTGAAACTTAAATGAATAATTTAAAAACAGCTGTGTCAGAAGTAGGAAATGCATTATATTTTTGTAAGTAGCTGTTTTTATTTAACCTTTTCCTTCTTTTCTTTCCTTGTCAAGATGCTAATACATGCTGAACCAATTATCCAGAAACCGGTTGCTACCTTTGTATACAAGAATACTTTATGTATGACCTTATATAGTAAGAATTAACAGATTACTCTTAAATCAGGAAACTGTAACTTAGATTAATTTTATGATCATTTGACATGACCAGTGAAGGATACTGTACATACAATCTCCTGGCTTCAGAGAAATCCAAAAGAATATTCATTCCAGTGAGCGTCTAATAAATTAACACTAATTCCTCAGTACCACATAGCATGAATAAATTCTTCCGTTCCTTATCAAGCTGTAGAGTCAGGAGAACCCCCAAGTACTTCTAATTTCTTTTTAATTTGATAATTTTAGAAATACACACAGGAAGAGATTGTATTTATGCAGTGGCTTAATTTATCTCCCAGAATGTCCTTAAGTGCTTCACATATAATTTTGCTTTTAATTATATTTACTAGGTAATTCTCATGCTTTAATGTATTGCATTTGTAAATAATTATTATGACACTTCTGTTATGGTTTTTGTGATTAAACGCATATGGCAGTGAATCTCCATAAATCCCCAGCTTCACAGGTCTTGTCCTTTGTCAGAAGCAAGAACAGAGAGCACAGCTGGCAGATAAGTGACTGTCTCTTGTGATATGTACAAGATCATTTATACACCTCTGTTCTACTAATGGGGAAAGATAGGTTTTCTTCCTCACCATGTCATGTCGTTCTGTGTAAGTGACCAACCAAACAGAAAAGCAAAGAAACAGCCCCATCCAACAAACCTTGATGGTGAAGCCAGGAATCCTGACTAGAAGGCAAGTCCTTAGTTGTGTTTACGAATAATCAGCTTGGACAAAATACATTTCAAATTCAAGTGGTCTTGGGAATCGCTTGAGGTTTCTTTTTATTCAAATTATTATCCAAGATTTGATTGTGGGTCAACCCTGCAAGATTATCTCATTCACAAACTTTTTGTTTAATTCTTTATATTCAGTAGATTAATTTTACAAATTATTTCAGTCTAGTGGTTAAATATTACGAACTGTGAAAGAATGATGAGTGATCACAAGGTATATGCAATCAATCAAAGAAAAACTAAATTTTAAATGGTATTCCTGAGGATGAAACTAGGCTATAAGCTTGTACCTAAGCAGCTTAGGTCAGAGCCATCATAAGTATGCCATCTGTAGGCTGACATTAAAATTAATTTATGGGCATTAGAACTTGGAAGTAGGGTTTATATTAATTAGAATTATGAGAATGCTTAATGGCTTTGCATTGTCCTTTCACCATTCTTTTGTGGATATCCAACATCTGGACAGATGGAGGCTGATGCAACAAAGGTGGCTAATCAATTGTAGAGAAACAAAGGACTGCAGATGCTGGAATCTGGATAAAAAACACTATGATGCTGGAAGAACTCAGCAGGCTAGAAGAAGGGTCCTGACCCAAAACATTGACTGCCTGCTTTTCTCCACATATGCTTCACGGCTAATCAATTGTGCTTGGCATTGATGTGTGAGAAGAGCCAAATGTGCCAACTGCAGAATTTTCCCTACATCATTTCTCGTACCAGTGAGAGAGTGAAACAAACTCTACTTCCAGGATTGCCTATAGGCCTCGTTCCGGTGACTGTCTGTGGTGACTGCATCCACTCCAAAAATGTTACAAGAGATCAAAAGTGGAATCTGCTCAATCTCTGCTTCTACTTGTAGTGTGTGACCTAGCTGTCATACTAAAGAGTACTTGGGACACAAGCCTGATACTGGGACACCTTTTGTATCACTGTTGGTTTCCTGAACATAGAATCACAGTTTAGCCCAGAATTTCCTACAAACTTGTACCAGTTTTTTTTACAACGATTTGTGTAACTAATTCAAAGGGTCAATTTCCTGAGCATCCATTTAGACTGCATTAAAACAAAACATTGTTATTTTACTGTACTTTAAAAACATTTCTCCAGCATGGTCATGGTCAGCTGCATTTTGGCTTTTCCCTAAATGATCTAGGGCACAACAATGGTAGTCGCCCTTTTTATGGTTTATTTGTCTGGTTAGTATTCAAAGGTGTCTCTTTTGAGGAGAGGCTGATGATGTCAGACTTAAGGGTGAGAGGGCAATACTCAAGGAGTGGGAATTGTTATATGTTCAGGAATCTAGTTTATTAGTAAGTTGGAAGCTCAACAGTTCAGTTGCAATATGGTTGACAGAGCAGGAAGTGAGACTTTCAAATCTGATGAGCTTGGAGATGCAAGGAATAGAAGGGTAGCTGGAAGTTCAGGACTAGGGTTGCGTGCAAGTTTGGTGGTAAAGGAACAGAGAAATGTAGCAGTGACAGCTGAATGATAAAAGGAAAACTTGTATTTATGTAGTGCTCCATGACCAGAGGGTTTTGCAGCTAGCAAAGTCAACTTCATGTATTTTAACTGCTGGTGGAATGCTGGAAATGTAACAGCTGATTATCAGGTAGCAATGTGAAAATGATTGAATAAGCTGTTTCAATGATGTTGGTTGAGGGGATACATATTAATCTCCAGCAGCCGCCAACTTTCTCATCATCTTTAAAGCATCCTTCTGAGAGAGCAAACAGGACCTGAATTTAATGTTTTGCCCAAAAGGTGGCATCCTGGAATGCTGCACTCCCGCAGTATTTCCTTGGAGCATCTAATGGAAGGCACCACAACTTCACCCCCTCAGCACTTCACCCCCTCAGCACTTCCCCAGAGAAGCTGGAAGAAGTTATGCTAACAGTGCTGCACTCCCTCAGCACTTCCTTGGAGCTTCTGAAAAAAGACATCCTGACAGCACTGGAGATGCAGAGAGGGCATCCTGACGGTGCTTTATTCCTTCAGCGTTTCCCTGGAACATCTGAAAGAACTTGCCCTGATGGTGAGGTACTCCTTAAATATATTGCTACAGAATCAGCCAAAACTTTTGGTGCTTAAGTGCTGAATCAGAAGTTGGACCCACAACATTCCAATCTGGTTACTTTTTTTCTTTAATTATTTGTAAAGCAGCTTTATCTTCTTGTCACAATCTTACAAAGATGTGTTTAATTGCAGGCTGCAGCAATATAATTCCCAACATTTAAGAAACTATGTTTATTGTAAAACTCAACCTATATCAATAGTTTTCTATACAATGATTATCTGTAGGAGAAATGTGATAAAAATCATCTGGTGAAATATAATTTCACCTTTGGACATTGTAATTAATCAATAATAGTTATAGGCATTTAATGAGTATCAAGTATTGATCATGTAATTATAACTTTTTAAAAATATAAATAAATTTATTTGACTCCAGTAGCATATTTACTAGGTCAATCCAGCAATTAAAAAGGCATAACAGCTCACAATTTAAAAGCTTAATGTTAGTTAATCTTGACTTAATTTTCTTATTTGAATGGAACCATTGCATTGCTAAATAATCCTGCTTCTCTACTTACTGTGCATGGCTGCCAGGAAGGTAAAATTGATGCATACATTGGCTTTATGTGAACTTAAGTCAACCCATCTTCACTACCAGTGGAATGTGATGTGTCTGGTGGGTCTAGGATTGATTATACAAAGTATAAATTACAACAGTGGCTGAAATTAAATTTGAACTAACAATATTTCTCAAAAAAGGACAAAAGAGCAAGTGCATAAAGCTTTAATGTGACTGAAAGCACATAAAAAAACAATTGGTCATCAAAAGAATTTGATGGAAGTTTCATACAACAGCAGAAGGATATTTTTGCTAGGTCTTTTTTGCCTACTCAGAACCACAGGGTGAATAATCTATTCTATTTATTAATCTTTACACAGCTATAGGAATGCTTCCCTGTTATTAGAAAGGGAATGCTGGCTTTGGCATTGTGAGTATTTATCATTGAAATCAGCAATTTTCCTGTATTTTTTAAGGTTTATTTTGTAGAAAAGCAAACACCTGAAAAAAGTGTTCATGCTGTGCTTTAGGGTTTAATAACTAGAGAACTCATCTAATGATGGACAAGAAAATATCAGTTCAGCTTTGGAGAGTTAAGCTGACACTGCCATTCCTATGAAATAAAAAAAATACAGATAATGGAAATCTGAAATAAAAGCAGAAAATGCAGAAAACATTCTACAGGTCAGGTAGCATTTGTGAAAAGAGAAACTGGACTCATGTTTCAGATCAAAAATCTTTCACCTGAACTGGGAAAGGGAGCTGTAGAGGTAAACACAAACATGGTGGAGAACATGCATTTGGTCTTTAGGGGCCACCCTGAGCTTGCTGTTGCTTGCCACGTTAATTTATCATCCTATCTCCATTCTTACCCCTTTGTATGTGGTCTCCTGCATTGTCATAATGAGGCCCAGCATAAGCTTGAGAAGCAACATCTCACTATTTATTTGGGCGTGTTGCAGCTTTCCACACTCAATGTTGAATTCAACAACTTCATATCAAAACCAGCCATTCTTGTTGCTGTGATATTGGTTCAGTTTCTCTTTATATACAAGACAAGATTTCTTTATTAGTCACAGGTACATCGAAACACAGCAAAATGCATCTTTGCATAGAATGTTCTGTGGGCAGCCCGCAAGTGTCGCCACTTTTCCAGTGCCGACGTAGCATGCCCACAACTTCCTAACCCGTACGTCTTTGAAACGTGGGAGGAAACCCACACAGACACATAGGGAGAACATACAAACTCCTTACAGAGTGGCTGGAATTGAACCAGGGTCGCTGGCAATGTAATAGCAGTACGCTAACCACTACACTACTGTGCCTGCATTGTACCGTACCCATATCCACATATACCAGGTTTTTTAAAAAAAGTATATATCTATAATATAAAAACACAGGATACCTTGCTCAGTGCATCCTACAGCCCAATGTTTCACAACTTTTTCACGCTGTTTTGCATTCTAACTTCCCCTATTAATCAATCAGATGACCTCTACCACTTATCCCACGTCAACCCAAGTCGCACCTCAAATCAAATATTCCCTTTGTTCTCTTCATCTGTTCCTCACCCCCCAGCCTGTTCTGCAACTTCAAACTGCTATTCCCAAATTATTTTTTTTAAAAAGCAAGCTGCTTTATAAAACCAGACATTAGACCAACAATATTTGTTCTTGCATGCAAGCAATCTTTTGAAGATAAAATAAAAGATAAAAGGTAAATCAATTCAAATTTGCAAATTGTATTCATCATCCTCCTGTCTAGATTACCCTGGAAATTGATTTTAAATTACTTATAGTTAGTTGCTTGCTTGCTTTGGATCTAATGGTTTATTTAAACATAAAAGCCTTGAGATTTTTGAATTCCATCAAGAAGACTGAAACATGCTGTTGAGAAAAACATTGGAGGTTTATTGCTTATCTGTTTGGAGGGCTCAGAGCCAGCTACCATGCAGTTTCTTTATTTAAAAATGGGTAACATGGGTACTTACTGAATTGTATATGAACCAACAGCCATTTCCTAAAGCAAAGCTGAATCAATTAATGTAATAACTAGGACAAAATACAGGGCAAATGTGTTTTGCTGCTCCATTATTCAATTAACTCCAGATAAACTAGATCCATTTTAATTTCCCAACCACCCCCCATGGAAAACATTAGACCTTTTCTCCAATAAATTATTAACAAAGGCTAAATAAGGAAAGTTTTTTCCCCCACTTTGTTATTAATTTGACTATCCTTGGAGAACAAGGAGTCATCCACAAAAGGGGGGGAACCATTCAAATATAATCTGTTTCAGCAGCCGTTTCTGGCATTGTTGACATTAAGTAGCAGCATGCATCAATTTGCTAAGTAACAGCCAACAGAATGAAGCTGAGACAGCAATGGCAAGATCAAATGTTTTGCACTGACCTGTTCAAAACAGAGAAATTAATTGGAGGTATCTCCATGGCATTTATGGAGTAATAGAATACAAGTAGTTTAATGCAGTGATATCCTAACTTTGCACTTTCCTGGGCATGTCATGTGCATCATAGAGCTTCATGTGCCACATGGAAGGTTTAGTTCTGTTTCCATTAAATTGTGTGCCTCTCATGCTATGGATACTAATAGACCATGACTTATTGATTTAAAATTTCTTCACTGATCGGTCATAAATGCAGTATGAACAGCTCTTTCCAAGTCTCCAGGTCCATGAAATTTAAATGAAATAAAGTACATAGCCAACAGCAGAGAGGTGGGACATCCCCAGCATAACAGTTGTTATAGAATCAGCAAGTGAAAGCTAACAAAATTATTACATTTGGCTTTGACAAAGAATTAATCCATGTTCAAAACATTCAGACTGATCTCCTTAATGAATGACAAACCTTCATCGTTCTCCCATTCACCATTTCTCCCTCTTAATGCGAATCAAAGGAGAAGTTGTATTAAGATGCTGGACATATTAGGAGCATGTGTATACATGTTTGCAACATCCTGCTATTTTTTATTGAAATGGTTTCTCAGGTATACAATGCAAGGACATTGTTAAATGTAAAAATTGCACAGAGAAAGACAATTAACTGGCTTTGTACTTCCAATGGAAAATGTTACCTATTGATATTTTTATGAATTTCATTTTGCTTCCCAACCGTTTAAGAGAAATAATCAGAAAATCACGTGCACATAGTTCTTCTGACATGCTTTTATTTTTGCTGCATTAAGTGTATTATATAAATGAAAGCTCATTGTTGATCTTGCTCTCAAGTTCAGCTGTAGAAATGATGAGCCATATTCACTTTACATTCGATCTGAAACAGTATGAAAGAACTTCCCCCCACCACCCCCCCCCCCCCCGAGATCTGGTGAAAGGTCTTCAACCTGAAATATTAACTGATTCTCTTTCCACAGATGCTGCCTAACCTGCTGAGTGTTTCCAACATTTTATGATTTTGTTTCAGATTCTCAGCCTCTACAATTTTTGATTTTTCAGTTACTGAAAGAAATCCTTACTAGTGGCCACTTAATTACAGTTTTATAGTTGCGTGCCATTGCTTGCACTATTTTTCTGTTGTTGGAATTGCTTGGTGCTGGAATGCTACGCAGGGAAGGGAATCTACTGTCCTTATCGGACCAAGTCTGTGCATGTCTCCAGACCTACAGCAAAGTGATTGGTTCTTAATAACCCTACTGAAATGCATAGAAAGTTACCCAATTGTATCAAACTGATACCATGTGGACTGCAGCAGAGGACAACAACTCACCAACACCTTTTTTTGAGGGGCAATTGGGGGTTGAACAATAAACGTTGGCCTTGCCTGTGATACAAACATCCATTGAATGAATAAAACAAAGTCTGTTCATTCTGCTTGTTTCTCTTATCTTTAATGCAGGAAGAGCATTTCTCCAAATATAATTCATATCTATTCGTAAGTTTGGTCCTCTTGTTTATTAAATTTTACTATTTCTTCCTGTTCCACATACTACAGATAATGCAACCTCCAAGTGTAATTTTCTGATTCCCACCATGGATTAGAATTAATTAGGAGATAAATTAAGTTTCAAGACTTCTGAAGGACACAAGGGGAGGTCAATAATATTATTTCCCTGTGCCTCAAGTTATATTTTTAATGATGGTTGCATTGGGGAAAATAATAGACCACCAATAATTGTATCATTGACTCTATGAATCACAAGGCATGAATACTTAATTTTAACGATTACTGATCTTGTATTGCAATTCATAACAATACACTGTTTAGTGCTGCTTAAACCATGTCTGTGGCTGTTATTTAGGGAAATGTAAAATTATGTAAAAGAAAGACTGACCGACCACCAAGATTTCCTGTCCGCTTCTATTTTCAGCTCATCCTCAGTTCTCCCCTACACCACCAGCTGTGCCATCTCTTGGGAAAGACTAATAGTTTGATTTTAAATAAAACACTTATGGCCAAAGAAAAATTAAACATGGGTAATTCTTTTCTGACCTATGGAAATAGCAATCTCTATGAACTTTGGGCTATGAGCTTCGGGCCGGCATGAGCAGCAGTCTCTTCTGAGGGTTGTGGATGTTTGGAACTCCCTACCCAACAGACCTGAAGCTGAGGAATTATTTTATACATTCAGCACTGGGGTAGCTAGATTTTTGGACTATAAGGGAATCTAGGAATCATACAGGAAAATGAAATTAATGCCAGATTAGCAATGATCTAACTGAATAGTGGAGTGAGCACAAGGGTCCACATGACCAACAATAGCCAACCCACCCCACCTGTGTGAGAAAAGCCCTCTACCCATCTAACCTGGTTCTGATCATATATAATGTATGTATATGGCTGCAAACATGGTTTTCATTCTCTCTGATGTAGCTTGTTTAAATCTTTTCTTTAATTGCTCATTCATGAGGCTAAATCAAGCTGGATCCAGGCAGCTATTCATTGTCCCTGTCCAGCTTATTGCTGAATCCCCATCAACCAAAACATCCAGGGAGCCATTGTCAGGTGGCAAGGCTAGGGTTGGAGCTTCTAATCCCTATTAAAGACCAAGGCTTTTTTTCTTAGTCTTTAAATCATTCTGATGCCCAGAAACATTTGAAAACTAAACTTCCTCTAAATAGTACAAAAAGTAAAGAGATTTTAAAAATTGCACACATTAAAACACTGATAATTACAGCATTAAAAAATAAAGTAACTTACTTTTACCCATCTTACTGTGGAGATCAGGAATGGTGAGTTCAATCCCTTGCTAGGTCCAGCTAGCATAGGATTGGAAAGGTGAATTCCTTAACGAATTGTCGCGAAAAGCTATCCCATTGCCACCATCGAATTAACTGGGCTTTACTTTTCTCCTCATTTATGAACAACCATGTAACATTTGTTTTCCTCAAGGGCTCGGGCAATGTCCTTGTATGTGAAGGGGACTGGGAAAGTGTGGTCTGCATCACCACGATTTCTACCTACACTTCCCTCAGGAACTAATAATGCACCCATCCAGACAAGGTGACTTACCCAGTAAGAGTGTTCCAGCTTTTCCTCTATTTTTACCTCTGTGTTGTTTCTGGGGTCACACATGTACATCTGATGAATGTGTGGCACTCCCTCAGTGCAGGTCACGGTAGATTGAAATTCCCTTGAAGTGACAGTTTGAATCTAGTTTACAAAGCACATAGGCAGCCCAGTGGGTTTCCTGGGCCTATGTTAAATCTACCTGACCTCTAACTCAACATTTAGAGAGCAAGGACTTTCCATTCCCCAGAGAAGATTTTAGTTTGTAACAGTGAGAGACCTCTGCGCCTGTATTATCCAGGCAAACATAGTGCTTGGCTCCAGGGCAGACTGTTCTGGGCATGTGTCAACTGATTTAAGCACAGCATTGTCTGAACTTCAGCTGCCAATCTCAGGTCAGTAACTCTAGCAAACTGCATCCTTAGTGACTGCCCAAACAAAAAAATAATCAGAGCTGGAAGCAATCAGCAGTAAAGCAGCATCTCTGCTGGAGTAAACAGACAATTGGTTTTGAAGCTCGATCACAGAGTACATTTTTTTTTTAAACAGTGCAATGCAAATGAAAAATCGATTTGACCTGAAGTGAGTTCCACTTGCGACTAATTCCAGGTCAGACCAAGCGAATCATAAAATTTAACCAGACATTTGAGTCGACCACGTAATTTCTGGATCAGGGACGTGTGGTGATATTATTTCCCCTGGAAATTAAATAACGTTGACTTGGAGTCACCCATTGCAAGACATTCCCAGGACAACATTGTCCGAATTCTGCAGCAGAAGACCTAGAAGAGCCGCGGATGTGTGAAAAAAATTATCCAAATCACAGCTATCCCTCACCAGCCCTGCTGTCAACAATGAACAATGCCACAATTACCCCTTTCTACCTTCCACTCACAAACCCCTTTGCTGCTATTTCCAATCTTCCCCCAGGATCTTGATCACATCACCTCTCCCACTGGTGCTCCTGACTCTGGTGTCTCAAACCCTAATGTCTTTGGGTGGCCTCCTTGGACACCTGATGTCTATGGTTAGTCACCCTTGAACCTTCAATGTTTATTACCAGGCTCCTGGACCCCCTATACATGTGCCCACCCTCCCAAATCCCTGATATCTATGACCAGCTTCCCAGACCTTCAACTTCAATAGAGAGTTACCCTGACCACATACATTGATGGTTGGCCTACCACCCAGATGTCAATAGCTGGCCTCACCAGATCCTCCAGCTTCCTGGCCAAACTTCACAGACTATTGAAATCTGCAGCTGGCTTTCCCAGACCCATCATGCCCATTGCTGACCTAATCCCTAAGCACGTACTGATGTGCTCAGCTCCAATTCAACCATCCTTGACAAAAGACACAACTGAGGCTATGGGCAACGTTTCAAAGCCAACTTCAGGCTGCATGTACACAGAGACATTTTTGAGCACTGGAATTTCTAGGCAATCTGTTCAACTAGAACCACACTCCATTAAAGTCAAAATTTAGTTATGCCTTATTAATACATTGTGGATGGGAAAATTTCTTGCATTTCTTTTTAAGTGCAGCTGAATATCAGCTCAGAAAGTTTTCCTGCACAACCTTTGCAATCAATACTACAATTACAGAGTGCCACTTTGATGGACCAGTTATATCATATGCATACATAATTATAAGCATGAAACAAGAGTTTAACATTCATTGCACTCAGTCGATAGCCAGTTAGCATAAACAGATGCTAAATTGTTGAGGTGAATAAATTAGTTGCTAGCCTCAGTTTGTGGCTAGCAAGTGAGCAAATTATCATGCCAATCAAAGCTAATGAAACAGATATAAATACTGAGGGAGTTGCAGCCCACTAATGGTTACTGAATGTTTTTATGAGGTCACTGTTCAAGAGGTAGCATTTTCACAAATATAATTTAAGATTGACTTTCATTGATGTACAATGTCAACCTGGGGAAAGAGTTAAATAAGATTCATGGACCTACAGTTAACATGCAAACAATCAACATTTTCATAAAATCTGTTTGCTCTTCAGCATAGCTCTCAAATGAGGTAAGTTAATTATTTACTATACTGATACCTGATCATCACATCTCACCTACACAACACATTAACACAAATTTAAATTTCATTCTGACTTCAGATCCAGCACGTGCTCCAGCATTTACTCAAGCACCGACCTCTATCCATTACCTCTAAATTGTGGAAGTATAATTGGCTGGAACCCAGGGAAACAATGAAAGCCAATTGCTTTAATTATTCAAGCCAAGTTCCTGATATTTACCATGAGAATGTGATTATCTTCATAAAGGTTGAAACTAGCCAGTACCTCATCATTTTATTTTTCAAACTTCATTGCATCACTTTCTGTTCTGATGTAATTGATACTTCCAATTACATGATACACTTTATCAAAGCAACTGGTCAAGGACAGAATCTGAAAAAGTATTAGATGGAAATAATGCACAATTCCATATCATACTCTGGGGAGAAAGGAAAACCTGCTGCACCCATTTTACAGCCACATACTGGGGCCAATGGCATCAAAACAGCTGAAAGCTTGTATGTGCTTAATTTAACACCAGAAGCACGGCATCTGTCCCTTAATAAAGGCTCTTCCATGGTGTGCATCTGATACAGGTGTAACAACCTTTAACTACGAACTAGGGAGCCTAAAACTGCCTTGCCCAACATTGGAAAATTTGATTGTGCATGACCGTAGCAAGTGCAGGTTGTAGTTAGTTCCTCCAGCTTCAGGGCATTCAAATCACAGGCCTGAACAACCTCTGGAGACTGCCAGCAAAGAGGCAAGCCTCATTGTTTTTATTTTCTGTTATGGAAGTGCAAGGGGCAGGAGTGGGGTGGGTTTCAAGTGGGGTAGTCTAAGCAGTAGATTTCTTCAGCTTCCATTCCCGTGCTATCTGACGGGTGTGGGACCCTCCTCATCTTCGTCTCCTGGACAAGCTGACCACCTCTCCTGTTGGCCACCATTTTTATCCTCTCTCCACCACCCCCCCCCCCCCCCCCCCCCCCCCCCCCAGAAATGCCACAACAATTTCTTCATCCCGCTTCCTTCACCAACTTCTAGGACTCTCGGAGGCCACTAATTGTCAACTTGCCACAGTTCTGCTTGGTCCTTTTAGGCATTTGGTGTATACTTACACATCAATGGAAGAGATCCAATTTGTATACCATGTTATTAAGAAATCTGACTAGATGAACTCCAATTGATTACTTGGCCTTGTTTTTTCCAGTGGGATGCCAGCAAAAGATTTTTCAGTTTAATACCAATTATAATTAAGGTGGAATTGTCAAAGCTTAACATTGATAACTTAATCAAACTACAATCATTGATCCAGGCTGGATCAGTAGTTCTAGCTTTGATACAAATTATATGGAGTTCCGATCAATGCTTTAGACTATCACTGAATAATAATGTGATAATGAATCAAACTAAGAATAATAGTCTTATTTTACAACAAACAGCAATGAGCAAAATCATCCAGGAGGCCATTTGGAATTGTGCAAAGGAATTTCAATGTCCTTGAATTTATTATTGCTTGTTTTATAGTATGCAGGGTTAGTGTCTTATTTTTATTTGTTCTAACCTTAACTATAAGAAAACTGGTACTAGAATTTCTTCAATTAACATTTCATGCATTATAAATACTCTGCATAGGGGCCTCAGTTGAGGGCAAGGTTTCAATAGTTGTCAAAAATCTCCCGCCATTGTGGAGAATGGAGCTCACTGAGAGACAGATGGGCAGCAGACTGACGACGGAGAGGGTAAGTGATCCCTGGAGAGGATCAGGGTTGCAGAAGGGGCCACATATTTGTGTGGAGGGTGATGTTTAGAGGGTCAGGGAAAATGTCACAGGTGGGCATCGTGGGGTCTAGGGAGGAGGCTGAAGTTGGGGAATGACTGGGAGCAGGGGGGAGATTGTAGAGGAGAGATGATGGGGAAGGAGATTAGAGCAAGGCCAAGGAGAAGTTCGGGAGTGGTTTGGAGGGGAGATTGCAGAGTTTGACAGAAGATCAGGGCAGGGTGAAGGGCAAGGGATAGTAGTGAAAAGATGGTTGAGAGAAATCTGATGTCCTGTGGACTGCAGAAGTAGGGTTTGATCAAGTCGTGGAGGGCTTAGGTGTTTGATGTAGGTGATGCCTAATAGTTCCTACAGTGGTCAAACAGAATTCTGACCCATGGATGCTATTCAGATCTATTGAGCAGAGTATTTTCAATGTGTGAAATGTTCTCTGAAGAAATTCTAGCCCCAGTTTTCTTATTTTTATTTGTTCTAACCTTATATACTATAAAACGAAAATAAAAGACAAGGACATTGAGCTTTCTCTGTACAATTCTTTGTGGGTCCTTGATGAAGCATTATGACTCATTTTGGTGCCTGAGGTACCTGCTTTGCTAAGTGTCATCTTGTGAAAGCTAAAAGCTCTGTAAAGTTGCTCTATTCTTTGCCTGTCTTGCAAGAAACTCTCAAAACCAACCAATAACAGCTGTAATCTTTTTAATCTGCTGAGAAATAACTTTAGCAAAATGTTAACTGCATTCAGGAATATTGTTCCTATTTATCATGACATAGAAGGAACCCATCAAGTCCAGAATCAGAATCTGCGCTCAAAGCAATCCTGTTCCCCAACTTATTTCAAGGTAACCAGGGGTAGGTAGATGTAGGAAAATTGGGGACACATTGATGGCCACAGAGAAAATAGGTTACCATGAAATAAGTGGGGGAATGGGATTACTTCACCACTTCCATATAAATTCAGTTGGCTTCACAAAGCACTCCAGGAATTTAGTCAACTTAGAAAACCTTTTTAGAGGCACCCTTATGTTTCAATGGTTTCAGAGACGTAGTTTTATCTTATCACTACAACACACAGGAGGTCACTCATCCTAATGGGTCCTTGACAGTCCCTAAGGATGCAATTCCTTAAGTCCCATTCCCTCTCTCCTTCATTCCCTACTCCCAACAACGTGTTCTCTTTCACACAAACTCTCTTAACTTGTCATTAACTGACCTGAAGTGATAATTTATTGTAGCCGATTGAACTACCACCATGTTTTTGGGATATGAGAGGAAGCTGGAGACCCAGTTGCTGCACCCAATGCTGTTCTTATGCCCAATTACACACTGAACTGTGCCACGGTTGACTTTGCATTGAACTTTCCAGTTATAGCAGTTTTCAACCAAAATGCACCGTGTTTGATTTGATTGCATGGATTTGATCACAGTTGATGAGAAGTATGAAAAGGGAATAAGAGGAAGATCAGAGACTCATTCTCCTTGGCGATGTTTTACATAGGGATTTAACTAATTTTGGAGTAGATCTCAATGCCCTGATCAAGACCTGCACCAGTTTGTAAGTCCAATACTGTTGGTACACTGGGTATGAACAGCATAATTTCATTCAAAGTGTCTTCCTTTGTTATACAGTAATTGACAGCACGCAGCAACCTCCAGGCACATGGACAACATATCTTCCACACTGAATTTTCATATATGCATTCTTCCTGGACAAAGTACCCCAGATTAAGCATGTTTTTTTTTGTTAACCATACAGGTCTGAAAACTGTTACACTATGTGGTAGAATTTCCGGGCACTAAAATCTACACCAAGGCTTAACAGTTAACATTTTCCTGACTTGAAAATAAATCACCAGTCCTTCATTGACACTGGGACAAATTCTGGAACTTCTTACTCTACAAAATTGTGAGGGTATTGTGCACCATCTTCACCTGATTGACTGCAGAAGATGGCAATATGACATGTGCAGTACACGTAGACCTTGCTAGTGACTCATGTAGTCATGGCTCACAATGGTCATGATAAGTTCTAATGAGAAAAAAGGTCAGTTCTTTGACTTGCTCCTCCTTTGTCTCACATCAGATTGAGTTTTTGTCTAAGACATAACTCTTGGGTTATTAATGTCATCTGGTGTTGCCCCTACCTACCTACCACTTCAGACAGAATTTGGACTGTTATAAACAGCAAAGGAAATCTTACTCTTCCTTGAGACTTTCTCAATGCTTTCAAAAAGTAAATACATTTGGTTCTGATTTCAACCAATTGTTATGAATTGGGCTTCACCACAGTTTACTTTATATTTCAATCCATTGGCCAGTTCCCTAGCCAAAATCAGCCCTTCCCCACATGTACTGTTACCAGGCTTATCTTCTAAAGATGGGTAGTTCATCCAGAGTAAAATTTAAAACATTTAGTTTTCAGAGATTATATGTATAATTCCTTTTAATTGATCACATAACTTTGGATGATGATTATTATCCAGCTGATTCTAATACATACAGGTCCTTTAGCCTACCTTTAAGTGGATCATTAAGCAAGGACTTGCTTTTCTTTCTGTATACATGTGTGTATTTTTTTTGTGGCTTACTGCAGATTTGTAACATTTTCACAGACAGAATGGAACATACAGTCTACTTCAACAGATTAAGGTCTCAATTTGTAAATACTTAAGGTGTGGTGCCTAACAATGAGGGCATTACCTCTTTGGATATGCATATACTATGTCTCAATGTCTTTGTAAAACAAGTTGTTCACAGATTAGTAGACTGGTATGATTGAACCTTCAGAAAATACGCTCTTATCTCGTCAAATAATAGCCAACTGATACATATTTCTGGTATCTGGTGAGTGTCATACTGGTGCATTTTGTTGTACACTTTTACTGGTACCTTGTTGTGATGGTGTGTTCCCTAAATAAAGAGGAAGAACAATGTTGAACATTTTTCCCCTCAACATCTTTTGAGATAAACATCTTCCTTAAAACAATATATTTTAATCAAAAATAAAAATGAAGTTCAATGAAAAAACCCATAAGCTATGTACAAATATATCCAATTTTGACATATAATGCTCAGTGTACTATTAAGGGATTAATTTTTTCGGCAGGCACCAGGATCAAAATTGTTCATAATTATCAAATAATTATTCTATTTCTCAAAATAATTAGGCAATCAATGTCTTTCATATGGAGATTTTTTTGGAAAATCTGTCAGCTAATTTGAGTTACTTCTACATAAAGATCACCTTACCTTGACATTGATGCAACTAAAATTGATTTCAGAAATCATACAGTGGAATAAACTATGTAAACAACCTACAAATCAAGCAGATCAGTGTTGTACAATCCCATGATCAGCAGCGTCAGCCTCCTTCTCCAGATGCCCCAGCGTAGAATGGTGTACTTAAACAATAATGAAAATTCCAATAATACTCTGAAATGGTTATTTGAATTGTGCTGAGCAGCTTATTTTGAAAGTGATACAATTCTCCATTCCATCAGACTACAGGTTAGTAATTGCAGAGATCACTGAGATCAATAAAAGAACTCCCGATTTTTTTTTTCCTTTTCATCCACTTAGAGCAATGATTCATGTCGGCAGCTATCCTTGTGTGCCTTTATACAGTGTGCAATGATCCAGCCCCTATTTTTTCTGCACTGAATGCCGTCTCGCAGACCTCTCTAGTTGGAATTAGTGAGATCATGTGATGAGGCAAGACCATGAGAACACTTTGTTTGAACCATAACTCCGCTTCATGTGCATTTTAACTGTAGTGTTTTAAGGACCTTTCATACAATTGTATTCTATAACAATTGGAACGCAAGAAAATTACATGTAATTGAAAGTCAGGTAACTCTGCCAAAGCTTGGAAAACTGGACAAAGAAGGAGGTATTAGAAGGAGCCAATGAATTGGTGAAAGAAAAATCTTGAAGGAATAGAGAGAAGTAGGAGTCCAGGGGCAAGGTCTATGAAGTATGGCAATGAATTATGGGCAAAAAGAAAGGGTGAGCTCGAGACTCGTAGGAATGGGGAGTTTGAGTGGGCATCATTTGTGGTGTTGGAGAAAGTTACCCAAAATTATGGATGGAATTAACCAAAAACACTGAAATTTTGAAGCATTGAGAGACAAGTAGAAGCTGGCGCATAGGATGGGTCATAGAGCACAGAAACAGGCCCTTCATCTCAATCTGTCTATGCCTGCTATCAGGAATTCCATGTCATGGCATTTCAAGTGCACATCTAACTAATTAAACATGATGAGAATAAGTGCCTCCACCACCCCCTCAAGTAGTGTGTTCCAGATTTCAATCACCCTGTGGGTGAAAAAAATACTTCAAATCCTGTCTCACCCCTTATCTTCAACCAATGCCCTCTGCTTATGGGCATCTCTGCTATGGTGAAAAATTTCTCAATACCTACCCCATCTACACCCTTCAGAATACTACAATCAGGTCTCCTGACACCCTTCTCTGCTCCAAGCAAAGCAGAGCCAGATTATCCAGCCTCTCCCAACAGCTGAATGGCTCCACTCTGGGCCACCTTCTGGTTAAGCCTCCCTGAAGAGGGTGCAGCAGGATTTTTACAGATAGAGTGGAATTGGATAGATGGAGTGGGACTTGTAGAACAGATTGCTGGTTGACCTGAAATGGCCGATTCCGGTAGTGGTAAGGGAATGAATGATAGATGGGGTGACCTAGGAAAAAAAAATGACAGCTCTACTGATGGAAAGGAAACAAGATAAGAAAGATTAAGTGGGGTTGAGCAGGATGAGATAGTTCCAACATGAATCAGTTGCAAAAGACTTTAGTATCATAAGGCACTGAGTTGGGATTGGGATAGATTCATTGGTGAATGTGCAGATTTATTGAGGGGTGGACCAAAGAGAAAAGCCTTGGTTTGTCCACTATTTAGGAACATAGGAAATGGGAGCAGGCCCCTCAATTCAATACCATCCTTATTTGTCTTACATCAATCAGATCCTTACCTCATTCAACTTTACATCAACAAATCCTTATCTCATTCATAAGACCTTTACCTCAAGTCTCGTTTCCCATTTGATTCCCAAAATCCCTGATTTCTTTAGTGTTAAAAAAAAAATTTCAGCTGTAAATATACTCGGTGACTGAGCATCCATGGCCCTTGGGGATGAGAATTTTCAAAGATTTACATCTCTCCAAGTAGAGAAACTTCTTGTGATTTCAGTCCTAATTGGCCAACCCCCTTACTCATGCCTGGAGGCTCAGGCCTGAGGAAGCAACCTCTCCCTGTCAATCTCTCTGGAACTCTTATGTGTTTCTAGACGATCACATCTCATTCTAAACTTGATTCAATATAGGCCAATCTTCCTCATTCTTTCCCCCAAGAAAAACATCTCATCTCACAAACTAATCTTAGGAATCTCAACCGCACTGGCTCCAAAGCCTCTGTATCCTGCCTTGGGTATGAAGAATTAAACTGTGCACTATAGTCCAGGTGCAGCCTTAGCAAATTCCCATACAACTGCATCCAAACATTCTTTACACCAACCCCCTGGCAGTAAAGCACGATGTATCATTTGCCTCCCTAATTGCTTGCCCCATCTGCATGTGAGCTTTTATGAACTAGCACACTTAACTCCCCCCAAATGCCAATATTTACCAGTTTTATCATCGGCTAAGCAATGTGCTACTTCTCCATCCTTCCTACCAAAATAAATTACCTCTCAATTCCCACACTAAGCTACATCTGCCACCTTCTTGGCCTCTTGCCGTAGAAGCTTGGGTACTGAATATATTCAAGCTCATTGGATTTTTGGATATAATGGAAAATGTGTAGGAATGTGGTGGATCTGAAATGATCTTATTGAATGCCAGATGGGTTATATAAACTAGTCCCATTCCACTTCTTTTCATTCTTATGCTTAATATGTCCATATATCTTTATTGACTTTTGGTATCCTCCTTATAGTTCATATTATCAACAAACTTGAGTACAATACATCCCTTTTTTTTCAACTGCATCATTAAAATAGATTGAAAGTAGCTGAGTGTCCGCTACTGACTCTTATAGCATGCCGTGAGTACAGCCCACCAAACTGAGAAAAAACCCTTTATTCCTAAACTCTGTTTCTGTCTCACCTACCCTCCCTCCATGCTAATATGATTTCATGAGCCCATATTTTATGTGGTGTCTTATCAAATGCCTATTGATGATCCAATAAAACTTTAGTCATTTGTCCCTCTTAGCTGCCAGTTATATCCTCAAAAGAATCTATCATACTTGCAAAAGACTTAGATCAGCTACCTTTTATATTGTAATCTCTGAAAAACATTCTGCAAAACAAGTCAGTTTTTTTAAGCACGTGATGTTATTTCTGTGGGCAAAATTAACTTTCCTGAAAGTCTGCTGTCAAAACAAAATACTTCTTTAAAAAAAACAGACCAGATTCATAAAGTGTCATTAAGTTTTTTTTCGCCTTTCCTTCCCTCCTATCTTTTTTAATTTCAAGGAAAGGGCACTTCCCTGCGAAGTGAACCACTGCCTAATGGAGGTTTTGGAACCATTGGGGCCAATTGGTGGACTGTCACATCTACAACTATTTCTCTGAGATGTGCTTTCAGCATGTCCCTGTAGCCCTTTCTACTGACTGCCACAGGATCTGTTATCATGGGTGAGCTGGGATGAGAGGGCTTGTTCGGGAAGACTAAAGAAAATAAAAATGGTCAAAAATGACCAACAAATTGTCTCTATCTCACTCAAAGTCTCCTAATGTAGTTCCTCTTGAATAAAGGCATCAAGATGGCAGTGATGCAGAGAGAGCTGCTGCCTCTTTACTCCAGCAACCTGGTTTTAATCCTCTGGTCCTGTCTGTGTTGAGTTTGTGCGTTTTCTGTGACCAAGTGGGTTTCCCATAGTTGCTCCGGTTTCCTCCCACATCCAAAAATGTGTGAATTGGTGGGTTAATTGGCCACTTTAAATTGCCTCTAGTGTGCAGGTGAGTGGTAGAATTTTTGGAGAGGAAGGGTGAAATAAGAAAAACTGTAGATGCTGGAAATATAAAACAAAAAATGTTGGAAATATTCAGCTGGTCAGGCTGCATCTGTGGGAAGGGAAGAGAACCAGTGTCAATGTTTCAGTTGGAGACCCTTTGTCAGGACTGAAGAGAGACAAAAGCAGCCTGTAAAGCTGCAGGGAGGGTGGGAGAGAACAAGGATAGCATTCCCCAGTCCTCACCTTCCACCCCACCAGACTCTATATTCAACAGATCATTCTCCACAATTTCTGTCACCTTTAAGGAGGTGCCACCTCCAGACACATCTTCCCCTCTCAGCATTTTGGAGGGATTGTTCTCTTTGTGACTCCCTAGTTCACACCAACCTCCATTCTTATGCAACTTTCCTTTGCAACCATGGGCAATGCAACACTTATCCTTGCACCTCTACATTAGAGAAACCAACTGCAGATCAGATGATCGCCTGCTATCAGTCCACATGGATGACCCTCAGCTTCCCATTGCATGTCACATTAATTCTCCATCCCACCCACTCTGACCTATCAGTCTATGGCCTCCTGTACTGCCACAGCAAAGCCCATGCAAGCTTGAGGAACAGCATCCCATCTTCCTTCTGGGCACATTGCAGCCTTTGGAACTAATACAGGCCATCTCTAGGTTACAAATGCCCAAATTATGGACATCCTACAAATGAACAAGCTCCCATAATATTATTAAATTCAAAAGTCTGATGCATTTACTTTCCTTTTTCTCCCCACTTTTGCTAATTGTTTTTCTCATCAGTCTTGTGTTTTTGATGCCATTCATTAAAACACTGTGGACGGATAGTAACCATAGAGTGATTTTTGTGTATTTTCCTACTTATGGACAAAGTTGACTTATGGACATACATTACCTGGAGACAGCCTATACTGAATTCTACAACTCAAAGTAACTTGATTTAAAGATATCTTTATTAGTCACATGTATAATGAAACATACAGTGAAATGCACATTTTGCATAGAGCGTTCTGGGGGCAGCCCGCAAGTATTGCCACACTTCCAGCGCCAACATACATAGAACATAACAGCACAGTACAGGTCCTTTGGCCCACAATGTTGTGCCGACATTTTATCCTGCTCTAAGATCTATCTAACCCTTCCCTCCCACGTAGCCCTCCATTTTTCTATCATTCACGTGGCTGTCTAAGAGTCTCTTAAATGTCCCTAATGTATCTGCCCCCACAACCTCTGCCAGCAGTGCGTTCCATGCACCCACCACTCTGTGTAAAAAAAAAACTTACCTCTGACATTCCCCTTATACCTTCCTCCAATTACCTTAAAATTATGCCCCCTCGTGTTCGCCATTTTCGCCCTGGGAAAGAGTCTCTGACAGTCCACTCAATCTATGCCTGCCCACATAGCATGACACAACTTCCTAACCTGTACGTCTTTGGAATGTGGGAGAAAACCCATACAGACAGGGAGAAAGTACAAACTCCTTACAGACAGTGGCTGGAATTGTACCCGGGTTGCTGGTGCTGTAATAGTGTCACGCTAACTACTGTGCCTGCCTTCAATCTGCATCAGTCATCCATCTGTGATATTGTTGTAAGACAAGTTCTTTAAGGTCTCAAAGGGCAAGGAATCTGGACACAGTCTTTGGAGTAAAAAGATAATTTATTCACAAAGACAAACGTGGGACAGAATGAACGGGAACGGATACACACACACACATAGGTGATCGCGAACATGGGGGAAATTGCAACAAGGGTGAGATGCACACACACACAACAAACTGGTTACAAATGATCAAGGAAGAAACAATACAATGCCTGACCCCCTGACTCAGTGCAAGCATCGTCTCTACATTCCTGGGAATCTACTTAGGACGCTCCTAACCCTTGTGGAGGTGCACACTCTTACCAATGGTCTCTTCAGCGTTGTTTCACGATTCCTGGAGCAATCAAAAGAGAGTGAACCACACACATGTGGCATTCTTTATAGTGCTGGAGGGCTGGGTGGTCCAGCCCAGGTAATTCAAACAATCCAATGATTCAAGGCCAGGTACAAAGATGTGTACAGGAACCAATGGTCAAGGGTGTGCGCTAATGGGTGGGTGGAGCCAGACCTTGATTGACAGTGGTGTGGCTTTTGACCATGTGCTTAATGGTGTCACGTGACAGCCATGACCCTTCACAATACAGATATTAGCTCGGCTTGTCTTTTCCTTTTTTTTAAACTCCCACTATGGAAACGTAGGACATTCCCAACCTGACCTGCTGGGCACTTTCTCCTGCTCTGCACATCACAGCTCCCGCATTCTTTTGTCCATAGTCTCACTCTCTAACTGCTCCCATTGACTCATTGACCAGATATCCTTGTTTGCAGTTTATCCCCATGGTCACCCTGTTTTTACCTTATCAGAGACATCACCCCTCTCCCACTGACCCTGCATCTTAAACTTCTTTTGTCTCCTTTTCAGATCTGATGAAGGGTCTCTGACCTGAAATGTGGACTCTGTTTCTCTTCCCACAGATGTGACTTGACCTGCTGGGTGTTTCCAGCATGTTCCGTTTTTGTTTTAGAATCTTGGGTGGGGGGAAGCATGGAACAGTACAGCACTGGACAGACCATTTGGCCCATGATGTAGTGCCAATCTTGATGCCAATTTATACTAAATGTCCTCGCCCTGTGCATCATCCATATCCCTCCATTCCCTTCATATTCATGTGTCTATCTAAAAGCCACTTAAACTCCACTTCTACCCTGGTAACCCACTCCAGGTACCTACCGCTCTAAAAAAAAACTCCTTTCCTTCCCCTCCCCACCCCCACCCAACCTTAAAAGCATGTCCTCTGGTGTTTGACATTTCTACCCTGGGGAAGAGATTGACTGTCCACCCTACCTATGCCTTTCAATTTTAAAAACCTCTATCAGGTCTCTCCTCAGCCTCCGATGTTCTAGGGAGAACAAAAAGTTTGTCCAACCTTTCCTTATAGCTCATACCCTCTAATCCAGGCAGCATCATAGTAAACTTCTTCTGCACCCTCTCCACATCTTTCCTATAATGAGACAACCAGAAATGCACACAATACTCTAAGTGCAGTCTGACTAAAGTTTTATATAGCTGCAGTATGACTTCGTTACTGTTATACTCAACACCCCTACCAATGAAGGCAAGCATGCCATATGCCTTCCTTACCACCTTATCCATTTGCGTAGCCACTTTCAGTGAACTATGGACTGGACCTCAAGATCCCTCTGTACCTCAATGCTATTCAGAGGCTTACCATTAACTGTATACTTTCTCCTTTCATTTAACCTCCCAAATTGCAACACCTCACACTTGCCTGAATTAAACTTCATCTGCCGCTACTCTGCCCATATTTGTAACTGATCTATATCCTGCTGTATTCTTTGATAGTCCTTTTCACTGTCCACAACTCCAATGTCATCCGCAAACTTTCTAATCCAGCCATCTACATTTTCATCCAAGTCATTGGTATTGCTATATATTATATATATGTATATATACACACACGTGTGTGTGTATATATATGTATATATACACATACACACATATGTGTGTATGTGTATATATATGTATATATACACATACACACATATGTGTGTGTGTATATCTATATACACACACACACATATACATACAGTATATATGCACTGGAGAAATCCTGCCCCATCTAAGCCTCTTGTATTAAGGAAGTTCCAATCAATACTGGGGAAGTTAAAGTCCCCTAATATGACAACCCCGTTGTTTCTGCACCTTTCCATAATCTGTCAACATACATATCTGTTCCTCCACCTCTCGGTGCCTATAGTATAATCCCATCAGTGTAATTGCACTTTAAAAAGGGTAGTTGAGGTATATGTGGGCAGAACAGGTTATTGGGACAATTTGAGGAATGGAATTGCTCCATGTGCTGGCGTAGACTCAGTTGGCCTAATGACATCATATGGAAGACTGCTTTATAATTCTGATGCTCCCATTGAAATAAATCTAAGCCACTGATCAAAATACTAAAAAGCATCGAAATAAAGGATGCAAGGTTTTAAAATTATCAAATACCCAGTGGATTGATGGATTGTATAGTGAGGTGTTGGGCAGACAAAGCTTTGGCTGAATCTTTGTACAGTGTTGAATTATTTGTTTCAGCTGTGCGACGCCAAGTATCACAGGAACAAATGGATGTGAATTCTGAACCTGATCGCAGATCAGTGCTCCATCTGGAAAGTCCAAAGTGTTCATTTTTATCCTTCCTATTTGGTGGAGCAGTTTGCATGTCCTTTATTGAACTGAAATGATTAGAGAGAACACCAGATGGGTTCAGAAATGGCAGGTGTGTTTTCGGCAGTAGAGAGGCAAATTTATCCCAGTTTGTCTCAATGCTCAAGTGAGAACAAGTTTTGCATTGGCCATGGTGGCTTTAAGAGTGGAATGACCTGTTGATCCTTAACCTAGAACCCTGCTTTAGATGGGCACTTATATAGATGTGATCCTATCTCACATGTTCAAGAGAAAAGGGATAAAGAGTATATTAGAAGGTGAAAATGGGTACTTGATGCATTAAACAAATCACAACCCAGGCAGATGCTGTAGTGGCATATAACCCAATGAATCGTAACAGAACCCTAACAGAAATGACTCAAAATACAAAAGGTGAAATAATAGCTATTGTGTTGTACCTAAGGGGAAAATAATACATCATATCTAATATTTATTTTGCTCTATTGAGTACATTAGTCCCGCTCACACTTTCTATAATCAGTCAACAAGATAAAGCATTCAAGAAAAACACAACTGCAGCAAAGTTTGCCCTTATAGCTTGCCTTAGGTATGCCAACAGTAAGAAGAACAAATGAAGTACGACACCATCCACTTCATTTTTTGTGGCCTGATATACTGGTGCATTCCAAATGGCAACATTTCTGTCAATGTAAATATACATTAGCTGTGCAGAGATTGAAGATTTATTGTGGAGTCAAACAGCAACATTGATTAAAAATGCACAGAGGCATTTAAAATTAATAAGCACAACGAATGCTGCTATCGCAAGTCTCGAGCTGAAATGAACGTGTTCAACTCAGCCTTCACAGAACAGTACAGTCTTACATTGCTCAATAACAGCAGTTAAGTTAGCTGAAGGAGATTAAAAAAAACCTGCAGATGTTGGAGGTCTGAAATTAAAATAAAACATGCTGGGAACATTCAACAGGTGAGTCAATATTGTGGATAGAGAAACCGAATTAACATTTCAGGTCAAAGAGCCTTCAACCTGAAAGGTTAACCATGTTTTTTCCACAGATGTTGCTAAACATGCTGAGTGTTTCTAGCACTTTATGAAAGGATACAAGAACAATTTGCAAAGAGTGAAAGAGTGTCAAGATTGTGGACATTGCTACTACATGAAATGGTTGAAACAGATTTTAGATGAGGCAAGAGTGGTAAAGAAAGAGGTATGGATACAGGGTGGAAAGAAATAATTAGTAAGTTATGAATTTTATGAAGTTATGGACTTGTGAAGTTTAAACAGTGGCTTAGACCATTTGGGTTGTACCTTCTTTGTGTGTTCTAGGTGTAAAACTAGTCTTTGATGGTACAGCAACATGGGTGACATCAAATGATCTGCCAGTTTTCTTTCCTATTGGAATTATAATCATTCTTTGAAATCTCAGGCCTCTCAGTGCAAGTACTGGGCTCGTGGTGCAGAATGCCAGTGAAGTTAAAAGATGAGGAGTGAACAGGAGGTAAGTGAAGAACTAAATTATTAGATGCAATCATGACATTTTAAGTTCCCAAAGATTGTAAAAGGCTGAGGGAGATGAATTGCAAAGCTTTGAGCTGCTGGGAATGCTGCATTTGGGAGAGACATGCTTATGTGCACCATTAATATCTATATCAATGATTCTCAAATGTTTGAGTGGGTTCAGCTTTTCTATTTTACCAATTCAAGCCTTCCTACCCAAATCAAATGGTTGTAACTGCTCAGAGTTTGTATCTCTTTAATAAGGAATATTGAACAATACTAAAACTTCCCTGTGGAAAATGATTTTATTCATAATACATGATGCTAGAAAGCATCTTCTTTCGGTAGCAGGCTTCATCAACTGCCAATATACAGGAAGAATATTTTCTGCTATAAATATGAAATACCACAGCTTGAAATTCCAACAGAAAAGTTATTGTGGTTCATAAATGAAATAAGAGGTGGGTAAGAATATGCTTGCTGGCTCTGAAGCTCTTATATCAAGGAGGATATGAAGATTGTCACTTCAGCTGATGTTGCAGATTATAATTTACATTCATGCAGCAGCCCTCACATTCATGAGACATCTCAGAATACTTCACAGCCAATGCATTGCCTTTGAAGTGTTAGTACTGTTGTTTTGTAAACAAATGCAGAAGTCACATTCCACACAGTGAAGTCCCACTGACAGCAGGAAGATAAATGACTGGTTGAACTGCTTTTGAAGTTAATGACCTGAGGCTCACAGTGGAGGAATAGGAAAGGTGAAGTATATTAAATAATGCTAGTGGGTGATGATAAACTTCTGTTACAAATGCCTTCAAACTAGAGGGGAGACTGAAGGAGCTAATGAGTTCCATAGTTTATTGGACTAGATCATCCAACTGGATGTCTGCCCGTAGGATGGCTTATACAAAAACTGCTCATGCTAATTTGCTGCCCACTGCTGATGGGGAAAAGCAACCATTTTGTGGTTGCAAAATGGAAAGCTACTGGCCTGAACAGTTATGAATTCTCTTGTGTCCTCATCATGTCATTTGTCATATTTAAACCAACTCCAAACCTCTGGGATAGAAACCAATGATATTTCCTGGAAATTTCCATTTTGCTTTAAATAGTCCGAAACTCTGCTTTTGTCTTTATCACAATTACTTAATGAAAAGGTTTGACCATATTATTTACAAACTCAATAGTCAAACCAATTCTATATTTTAATGTTCATCCTAATAAGGTCTAAGCACCTCTTAATTTTAATAGACTAAGAGGATATATGGAACTGCTTTCTATTACAAGGTGTTTGCAATGATAAAAAGAAAGAAATTATTCAAATTTACTTGGGAATGAGGCATTTTCTGCAGGAGACTGATTCAGACAAATTAAGTATTGCTATTTTAACATGCTTTTGTGAACTGATTGTGTCATACACCTTTACAGTTTCTAAATGGCAATTCTTAAAGGGCAACAAATGTGCACAAGGTTCTATAAAGCTTGTACCCATTTTTAACAAGGTACCTTCCAATACATAGTTCTTAAATCAGTGTAATGTTGCACATTTCAACATTTTCATTTTTTGTGTAGAGGAAAATCTGGTTGATGTTACTTCTCATTGTTCTTAGGGGGCAAATGATTATTTTAATAGAGCTGCAGCCTGCATCTCAGGAACTTCTAAGATTTCTTTGGCAGCAAATTGGCTTTGAAGGCAACCTTTAACAGGTTAGATTCTTATATGCTTATGAAGAGTTTAAGCCTGTTTAAGTATCTAGAACATAATTAACACAGTGAGCTGCACTCTTTGTTGAGGTTGTTGTAGCCTAAGAAGTGGACATCACTAAAAAGGCAAGTTTTGCTTTATTAACCTTCATTGAAGGTTAGAGGAACAAATACATTTCAGGTGGCCTTTATTCATTGTTTCATGATTATACCCCTTTCTGCTTTTATATTCTATTTAAAACCAAGGACTTGTGTGAAGGTTACTGCCACAGCAGGCCCAAATTTCACCTGTGATTTCAAATGAGTTGTATCAGAAGGCACAGCAAGCCCACATTATTAAGTGAAGACCAAGGGCTAGTTTTCACAAGATCACAAGACAAGGGAGAAGAAGCAGGCCATTCGGCCCATCGAGTCTGCTCCAAGGAAAAGGGAAAAAAAAAGAAATGAGAAATGGGGAATGGGGGGGGGGGAACAAAACAAAACAAGAAAAAAAATAAATAAAAAAAAACCTATTCTAATCCCAATTTCCGGCCTTATCCCCATATCCCTGATACCTTATTTAGGTATCTATCTATCTCCTCCTTGAACGCCCCCACTGATCTGGCCTCCACTGTTGTACGTGGCAAGGAGTTCCACAAATTCACCACCCTCTGGCTAAAGAAATTTCTCCTCATCTCTGTTTTGAAACTGTACCCTCTAATTCTAAGATTGTGCCCTCTGGTCCTGGACTCACCCACCAAGGGAAACAGCCTAGCCACATCTACTCTGTCCTTTCCTATCAACATTTTAAATGTCACTATGAGGTCCCCTCTCATTCTTCTGTACTCCAATGAGTACAGTCCAAGAGCCGACAAACGCTCATCATACGTAAGCCCTTTCTTTCCTGGAATCATCCTCGTAAATCTCCTCTGAACCCTCTCCAACGTCAGCACATCCTTCCTAAGATGTGGGGCCCAAAACTGCGCACAATATTCCAAATGAGGCCTCATTAGTGCCCCGTAGAGCCTCATCAACACTTCCTTACTTTTATACACTATACCTCTCGAAATGAATGCCAACATAGCATTCGCTTTCTTTACCACCGATCCGACCTGGTGGTTAACCTTTAAGGTATCCTGCACGAGTACCCCCAAGTCCCTTTGTACTTCCGTGCTTTGAATTTTCTCTCCTTCTAGATAATAATCTGCCAGCTTATTTCTGCTTCCAAAGTGTACAACTGCACATTTCTCAACATTGAATCTCATCTGCCATTTCCTTGCCTATTCTCCTAAACTGTCTAGGTCTCTCTGCAACCTTCCTATCTCCTCAATACTCCCTACTCCTCCACCTATCTTGGTGTCATCCGCAAATTTATCCACGAAACCATTTATTCCATCATCCAAATCGTTAATGTGCAAGGTAAGAAGGAGTGGCCCCAACACCGACCCCTGCTGCACACCACTAGTAACCAGTAGCCAACCAGAACTAGATCCTTTTATTTCCATTCTTTGCTTCCTGCCAACCAGCCAATGCTCCACCCATTCTGTTATCCTACCCGTAATTCCATGACCTCTCATCTTCTTAATCAGTCTCTTGTGAGGCACCTTATCGAAGGCCTTTTGAAAGTCTAAATACACAACACTTACCGCCTCTCCCTTATCCACCCTACCTGTGATTTCTTCAAAAAAACTCCAATAGGTTGGTCAGGCAGGATCTTCCCTTCACAAAACCATGTTGGCTAGGACCTACCTTGCCTTGCGCCTCTAGGTATTCCGTAACCCCATCCTTGAGGATAGATTCCAATAACTTTCCCACCACTGACGTCAGACTAATAGGTCTGTAATTTCCTTTATGCTGCCTCCCTCCTTTCTTATACAGCGGAACTACATTTGTGACCTTCCAGTCGTCCGGAACCGTGCCGGAATCTATCGATTCCTGGAAAATTATCACCAATGCCTCCGCTATCTCTAAAGCCACCTCCTTCAGAACCCGGGGATGCACCTCATCTAGTCCGGGAGACTTATCAGTCTTTAGCCCATTTAGTTTTCCTAGCACCTTCTCCCTAGTAATCTTAACTGAACTCAGTTCCATTTCGTGAGACTCCTGACTAACCGACACATTGCTGATGTCCTCCGAGGTGAAGACCGATGCAAAATATTCATTCAATTCCTCTGCCATCTCTCTATTGTCCATTATAATATCTCCTGCACCGTTATCAATTGGTCCTATATCAACCCGTGTCTCTCTTTTACTCCTTATGTATTTAAAAAAACTCTTAGTATCCTTTCGAATGTTATCCGCCAACTTCCTTTCATAATTCATCTTTTCTTTCCTAATGACCTTCTTAGTTTCTCTCTGCAGGTTTTTAAAAGCTTCCCAGTCTTCTGTTTTCCCATTAATTTTTGCTTCTTCGTACACCGCCCCTTTTGCTTTTATTTTAACCTTCACCTCTCTCATTATCCATATTTGTGCCTTTTTTCTATTCAAAACCTTTTTTCTTGGAATATATCTATCCTGCATTTTCCTTATTTCCTGTAGAAATTCTTTCCATTTCTCCTCTGCCATCCCTCCAGCTAGCTTACTCTTCCAATCAATTTGGGCCAACTCTTCTCTCATACCATTGTAATTTCCTTTGTTCCACTGAAATATCGATACACCAGTTATCAGCTTCTCCTTCTCAAACTTGAAACTGAACTCAATCATATTGTGATCACTGGTTCCCAGTGGTTCCTTTACCTTTAGTTCCTTAATCACCTCTGGTTCATTACACAGCACCCAATCCAAAACAGCCGATCCCCTGGTGGGCTCATCAACAAGTTGCTCCAGAAAAACGTCCCTTAGACATTCCACAAACTCACTCTCCTGAGTTCTACCGCCCTGCTGGATTTCCCAGTCCACCTTCATGTTAAAATCCCCCATAATTATCTTCACATTGTCACTCTGGCACGCTTTTTCTATCTCAAACTGCAACTTATCGTCCACTTCTTGACTGCTATTAGGGGGCCTATATATGACTGCTACTATTGTCCTTTTACCCTTGCTATTTCTTAGCTCCACCCATAAGGATTCCACCTCCTCTGACCCAATGTCCTTCCTTTCTATTGATTTTATATCACTACTAACCATCATGGCCACACCTCCCCCTCTGCCTACCCGCCTATCCTTCCTATACACTGTGTACCCCTGGACATTCAGTTCCCAATCACATCTATCATAAAACCATGACTCGGTGATTACCACAATGTCATATTTATTAACCTGTAGTTGTATCACTAGGTCATCTACTTTATTCCTAATGCTACGTGCATTTAAATATAGTACGTTTAGTCCGGTATCTGCTATTGATTTTGTTGTACTTCTATTGTTCAGCAAATTATCCTGACTTTTCACGTCTATCCTTCTTACCATCTTCACTACATACTATCTTAGACATGTTCCTATATACCTCATCCTCTATCCTAACATTCTGTATCCTAACATCCTGATTTGTTTTACTTCTATTATTCAGCAAATTATCCTGACTTCTCACTTGCCTGTCCTTCTTGCCATCCTCATTGGACTTGTTTCTATAAACTTCCTCCCTTACCTTAGCATCTTGTAACCTAACATCCTGGTTTCCATCCCCCTGCCAGATCAGTTTAAACCCTCCCCTACAGCTAAATTAAACATTCCCGCCAGGATGTTGGACCCTTTGGAGTTTAGGTGCAACCCATCCTTAGCGAATAGGTCATGCCTCCCCCAAAAAAGGTCCCAATTATCCAAAAATCTGAAGCCCTGCCCCCTGCACCAGTCACTCAGCCACGTATTCATCTGCCAGAGCTTTCTATTCTTCCTATCATTGACACGTGACACAGGTAGTAATCCTGAGATTACTACCCTTGAGGTCCTACTTCTCAACCTTCTCCCTAATGCCTTGTATTCCTCCTTCAGGCCCTCTTCTCTTTTTCTACCCATGTCATTGGTACCTACATGTACCAAGACTTCTGGCTGCTCACCCTCTCCCCTCAGAATATTCTGGACCCGGTCCGTGATATCCCGTACCCTGGCACCAGGGAGGCAACACACCATCCGAGCCTCATTGTCGGTATCGCAGAATCTGCTATCCGTACCCCTTACTATAGAATCCCCAATAACCATTGCATTTCGCTTCCTCTGCTGGACCACAGTACCAGGCATGGTGCCAAGGTCCCGGTTGCTGAGGTCTTCCTCTATCAGGTCATCCTCTCCAACCGAATCTAAAATGAGATATCGGTTTTTGAGGGGGACCGCCACAGAGGTGCTGTCTACAAACTCTTTATAATTCCTGTCTATTTCCTGCTCGCTCTCCCTAACCAACCGAAGGTCATCGAGCTGCTGCTCCAGACTCTCAATCCGTTCCTTGAGGAGCTGCATCTCGGTGCACTTTGTGCAGATGTAGTTAGCTTGTCTCTGGATCCTGGTACATGCCTGCAGTGTACCATCCATTATTTGGCTCAAAAAACAGGCTGACGGGAATTTCTATCTAAATATATCCAAGTAATGATACTTTAGGATTTATTATCTACTCAAATGAAACTGCATTCACTGCAATCTCAGCCCTGCAGTAGAAATTTGTACATTTTCACTACTCCTTGTGTAAAGAAGTTTCTTTAGATCTTCCTTCTTGATGTTTATTTTACAAAAATGGCCTATGTTTTGCTTTTCTGCATTCTTTTTGCATTTACTCTAGTAAAGTTATAATTTTAAAGACCATTAGGTCTTTAGAGAATAGGGACCCAGCCTCTTTATTCTTTCCTGATAGCTACAACCTTACATTTTTAGTAATGTCCATTTGGTACCCTCCTGTTCTTCTATGTAATTTTGTAAAGTGACAGTCAGAACTGTATGCAGTAGTCCAGAAGTGATATTACCAAACTCTGATACAGGTACAACTTAAACATTTTCCAGAAGATATGGCAAAGTCAGTATTTATTACCAATCCATAATTTCCCTTGAATTGCTGGTAGTGAGTTGCTTTCTTTAACAACCACTCTTTCTGTTAAATGTAATCCCACAATGTTATGAGATAAAGGGTCCCAGGATTTTACTCCAGTGATGATGATTGTGCGAGTTGAGGACATTTACCAGCTACCTTCATCCTTCCGAGTGGAAAACTTGGTCAGTTGCCAAGGGTGGATGGGAACATTATGGTTTTCAAGATCCCCACCAGGTGACATTCTCTCTCAATTTGGAAACAATTCTTCACTGTTGTGGCAAAATCCTGGAATTCCACCTATCAACAACTTGGCACTAACTTCACTGCAAGAACTGCAATGCTCAAGAAGGCAACTTGCCACCATCCTCTCAAGATGGGTTAGGATTGGGCAATAAATGCTGGCCTTTTCAGTGATACACATCTCCAAGTAATAAGTAAAAAAAAACATTAGCATGTTTAAATGTCCTGAATGCAAAGACGGACATTCATCTGTGAATTCCTTCAGCTATACAACCCGCAAGTAGTTAGAATCAAGTTTAGGATCTTGTAGAAAACAAAATGTAAAAATGGTTTCAAATTTATCTTTGAATGCCACTGAAGTGTTATTACTAATTTAATTCTAAAAATAATTACAATCTTCATGTGAAAGACTTCAAGAACATATTGCTTAAAAAATTCACTTCTAAAGAATATTTTATATGCCGTCTTTATTTTTTTAAATCTACCTTAAGGAGATACAGGATACATCCAGGGAAAAGTGGTTCATTGCTATGGAGGCCAACAAATATACCAGTAGGGCAAAGTGAGGTGATTGACACTAGTTTTCAGATTTTAATGCAGTTTTTATTTTGCTTAGAATCTGTGAAAGCACATCTTGTGAAGCTGAAAAATATACTCATGAAGGAGAGATTAAAGACATTGAGAATGTCCAGATTTAGTGACGTGTATATCACTTTGCTGAAGATCTTTGAGATCAAAAGAGGGGATATTTAAGGTGGCTCGTCCACAAATGGTACCAATAAGGGAGATGAAATTCTCTGGAAACAGAATCTGGGAGGAATGGATTGAACTTCCATAGACAGCTTCATCACTCTGCTGTCTCAGAAGGCATACACAATCCTTCCAGAGAAAGCCAAACTATTCCACTTCATCCACTACTGCTTATTAAGAAATCATCTCAGAAGTTGTGGAAACATTGCTGACTGTCAGCAAATTGTGATCTTTTCAATAAGTTGGTTTTCTATTGCAATCAATAAATCAGGTATCCAAGGACCCAATTCAAAATTTACCTTGCCAATTTATATCAATCTTAGGCATCAAATTCACTTGGAAATGTATAATCAGCAAGCTCAATTGCTATGATGTAGTTTAATTCCCTGTGTAACATTTTATTTACTGCATCAAATCACCATGTCCAGAGATAACATTAATATTTAAATGTTAGCTATAGTTCCAAATTAATGGATGCTTAGTTCGTAAGATTATCTCACTTCTTTGTTAACTGGTATGCAAGGGTAAATCCATTCATTCAGGAGCTTGTGTATTGGAGGAAGGAAAGGGAAAGTTATTTCCATCTTGATTAGAAAGTCAAGAAGTGTTTAACTATCAGCATTCGATGGAAAGGAGTAAATCAGCCACTGTAACAAGAAAGTGAGGCAGGAATAGGACATTGCACCTTTTACCTGCTCATCTATTCAATAAGATTGTAGTCTATCTTTTGTCTCAGCTCCAAATTTCTGCATTAAACCCATATCCCCTGATTCTCAGGGATTTAAATGTCACAAATGCTATGGTGGGATTTGATCTTGGGTCTTTTGGATCTTTAATCCGGGCCTCTGGATACCAGTCCAGCAATATTACCACTGTTCATTCAGTGACAACCAAAACTGTATAGCTAAACGGACATGGAGAGGCTGTTGCCCAAATTGCCCTGCTACTCCAGAAGCTCCAGTCATGAGCACGTCAGGACTAGCCTTCACAAAGCACAGAGGATGTGAATTTGTGTGCTTATCAAAGGAATATTCAAATAATGACACCAGAAAGATAGGACTTCAAAAACTGAAACAAAATTGCAGATTTTGTTTGTAACTATTGGTCTCTTTATTTAAGGAAGGGTATTAATGTATTGGCAGCAGTTTAGAGAAAGCTCACTAATACCCTGAATGAATGGGCTGCCTCCCCCCCCCCCCTCCCCCTTTAAAGGTTGTACAGGCTCAGCTGTATCCTTTGGAGTTAGAAGACTTGATTGAAACATTTAAGATCATGAGGAGTGTTGACAGGATGGATATGAAGAGAACGTTTCCTCCTATGGGAGAATCTAGAATTAGGGCTCACTGTTTTAAAAAAGGAATCATCCATTTGTAAAAGAAGAGACATTTGTTCTATTGCAAGTCTTCCTCAAAGGGTAATAGAAGCCAAGCGTTTGAATATTTTTAAGGCAGAGGTTGAAAGATGGGTGATAATGTACAGGGTACTTGGATAGGAAGGGAGTAGAGGTAGACAGGCCTAATGCAGACTAAGGGGATTAGTGTAGATAGGCATGATGGTCAGCATAACCAAGGTGGGTCATTAGGGTCCATTTCTGCACTGTATAATTCTATAGAATTGTAGAGTTGAGGTTTTTTGTATCTTATGAAAGAGCAGAGCAAGTTGAAGGGCCTGCTCCCAATTCATGCAGGGTGGAAACCAGGAAAGATTAACCATTTAATTAACCATCTCCCCATCATGCATTATTCAGTCTCCCTTTATTGCTGCCCTTCCAAACAAATTCCTTTTTATCTCTCCATCCTTCCCTCATTATCCTGAAAACATGCTTGATTTGTTTAAAAATCTTTTCCTAGTTCTTAAAAAACCCAAGCTTTAAATGTTAACTCTTTCCTCTGCAGAACCTGCCTTACCTGTTGAAGATTTCCATCATTTTTTCCTCTATAGAACGTAGAGTTTGTCCACTTAAGTGGATGTGAATTTTCATCCAATCCCACACAGCCACCACACCTTACACTTTATTTAAAAAAGTAAAGTTTCAGTCTTTTTTCCTCATTTTTAATTATTGCTAGAGTTGAAAAATATGAACTTTAAGAATTTTGATAGTTTTCATTCTTAATTCCAGATCAGTTTCCTCTGCTCCACAAGTTCCAATTGTCATTCACCTCCACCACCCCACCCCCGAATGGTTCCCATTCTCAACTCCTTTCCTTATCCAAATCCAGCTCTGGTAGCACGGTGTTGCTGCTCACCTCCCTCCAGCAGCTGTCTCCAAACTTCACACTCCCCTCCCTCCACTTTGTTCTATCTATTCTCTTTTTCCCTCTGTCTGCCTCCATTTATCATTCACCTACCAGTCTTCCAACTCCACCCCCACTCACTTCCCCTACTTGCCTGTCATTTTACACCCCTCCTCCAAATCATCTCTCACCACTCCTCTTTATGCTGGCCATTTCACGTCTCCACTAGTCCCAATGCAGGGTTTTGAACCAGTATATCAACAATTCCTTTCCTCCCACAGATGCCGCATGAAATACTGAGTTCCTCCAGCAGATTGTTTGTTGCTTCAGTTTCCTCTTGCTCACTATACATTATTTGACATTGAATGAAATACTAACTTCCACCACCTGTTTTGCATTTTCTAGGCTATATATTAATTGGTAGCCAGTAAGGGAGTGGATGTCAATGGCTTTGAGGTTGGGAAAACTAGGCAGATAGGGCTCCACATATCCTGATGTATTTGATGTTTTATCTCCATTTCTCAGTTGCAGCCTGAGAAGTTGGCTGGCAGGTAGGCAAGATTTTGGCACTAGGCTGCTATTAAACAAGAGATGCACATTTAATTGGTACACCTTTCAAAAGCTTGCATAACACATTTAGGAAATTTGTTGGGTCTGAGCTCATAATCTGAGCTGGTTAGTATAAAAATTCAATGTTATTGCAAAATACTGGGTTTGTTACAGTGATTCTGATCCAATCAATGTTTGAGAAAGGTGCTGTATTAAGCAATTCATAACAAGGAAAAAAGTTTTCCCTATTAAAGTAAACAACTCTCAAAGCCCCACAACTAGTGGGGCCCCCAGTGAAAGCAAATACAAGAGTCATCAATAGATCTTCATACCACTCACAGTCCAAAAGGAAAGTCCATTCAATTGATCCAAGAGTAAACAGTTATCAAGCAAAACTGTGCTCTCACATCCTTCTGCTGTTCTGGGAATAGCAAATATCATCTCTGTTTAAAGCCCTTGGCAGCACTCACAATCCCAGCCCAAAGGTGAAGTCCCCAATCAATAGGAATTCTCTTTCTTATATACACATGATGAAACAACTTCTTGTCATGTGACCAATTACAATAGCACACAAGCTTTAATTAAACTTGTAAACATATTAAGTATTATCACGCCAGTGATTTAATGATATTGCACATAACATAAAGGGTTAATAAGCTAATTAGAATGTAAAATATCACTATTCTAAACTAATCTTAAAGTTCTTGATGTCTTTTGCATCACAGGGCATGAGCCAAATTTGTGCATCATAACATTTTTGTTATAAATTTGGCAGTAAACCCAAATAAGTTCCTTGATAAAGATTGGAGGTGAAGGCTTGACTATTCCTTTGGTTCCCTTGATTAATAATCCTATTTAGGTAGATATTCCAATGCTCTTACAATATCATTAAAACTTATTTTGTATACTTATTTGACCATCTTAGCTCACCCTTATATGAAAACCCTTACTCCCTCAACATGCCACCCAACTTCTTTTTGAATGATGGCAGAGATTTTGCAACTATCCCACTATTCCATTAATTAATAATTTTCTGCCAAGGAATACTTTTCAATAACTCCTGAACTTGCCTTTTATCATTTTGTGCCCATCCATTAACAAGGTTGAAGATTTATCCTGTCTATTCCATTTAGTGGGCAATAACTTTGATAGCCCTTGTAAACTGGAATGGGGACCAAGATGTGTGATTAATTACACCACTGATTTCAATGCAGTAAGCATAGTGCCTTGATGCTGAATCATTTTCATGCTGCCTTTGATGCTGACTCATTATAATGCCGATTTCATGCTGACTCGTTATAATGATGTCAATGTCCAGCCTGTGCTGTCCGTGCTGTTGAGAGTTGTAATCCTGGCAGAGCTGCACACTTTCTCTGCCTATGGGTCCCTGATAAAGGAGACTGAAATGTTGCTTTTCTCTTTGAGCAGAGAGCTTCTGTGATCTCCTTACACAACGATGGACGGCAAACTGTGAAATGCTGCAAATGTCTTCAGCTGCTGCCTGGAATGGGTCAGACTTACAAAACTTGGAACCATTGTCAATGTAGTTGTTGCCCTGCTCTGAGACTGGAGTTGTGACTGCAGTAGGTGGCAGGTTTCAATGTGGTCATACTTACTGTAGTGCAGACATCTCATCCATTGTTTGGACCTGTGGTTAGGGTAGGACAATTGCCTCCTGAGCACTTTAGACTGATGAAGTTTCGCGCAGAGGGCTTGAAGTCAGCAAACTGTCCAGTACCATTCACTGGAGTCACTTGTGACCTGATGTAAGTCTAGACAGCAGTAAGAGCTATAGAATCTTAACATCCAGTAAAAAAAAATCAGCAATTTATCTGTAAGTAATTAATAATCTCTTTAACCCATGGTGAGTTATTCCTGGTACTGAATATGTGATTATCCATTTCAGGTCACAAGAGGCCTTGGTCATAATTTTGACCTCAAATGACTGTAGTTATATGAATGTTGCAAGCTAATTGTCAAGACTTGTCCACTCTACACACTTGTATGCTAACACATCACCAACCTTATGCCGTAGATGCAATTTTTGGATTTGAAAGAGCACTTGTGGTGTTCAAATTAATGGATACAACTGAACCCTTGTTCCCAACATGCATCTTACACAACTCAAAAATAAGGTTTTAGCGAGTAAAGGGAATTTCTGTAGAAATTCTCCAAATTGCCTGCTACATCTTCAATAAAAGGCCAGTAAAATAGCTTTCCATACTATCTTTTTTCTTCAGCTATTTCTTCTGAAATTACAGCAGGTGATTTGGAAAACCCTCATAAAGGTTCCATCCACTTAAGGTTTACCAGCTTCTCCTTACACCTAGGGATTTTGGCACTACAGAACAACCTTAATGTCCTTCTCTGGGTCACTTTTAAGGCTTGAAAATATTCATGTGTTTCAGTGGCCAGAAGAAAATTCAGGTCTTGAAGTATAGCATAAGTATACCTACTGAAGCTAGAAAATGCTGATTTGTCAACACTGCTCAATGTTCAATTAAAGAACTCAACATCTGGAATGAGGAAATGGTTAATATTTCAGATTGATGATTTTTAATGCCTTTGGCAGTCCAGCTACTTTGGTTGAGTTTATCATATCCTATCCAAATTGGAATGCCGTACTGCCATAGGAGCCATCAGTCAGATGAAAGCCAATGAAACTTGCCCAGTGATAGGAATTTATTTCAACTAATCAACAAAACTTCAAGTTGAACTCAGGGCCTGTGAATGAAAACATAAATGACTGAATTACTTCAGTCAGTGCAAGTTAACAACCTACAGTTGCGTAGAAATTAGTTACCTGTCAGTAGCCTGAAACCTGTCATATAATACTGGCAGTTCTCTCTCCTCTGTCAATGCATTTCTGAATGCAAATGTATTTTGGAGACTAAGTGAAATGAACTTCTGTTGTTTTACACCATGTTTAGCTCTACTAGTCTAGGTTGAATTTCTATGAAAGTGCCTTCTTAAAGAAAAATTAAGAACTTATTTGAAGGCAAATTTGATTAACAATTCATTAGGAACTTCATCAAATTAAAAGTTCTCGGTCTGAATTAACAGAATTAGCCTCAGTCAAAATTTAATGGTAATTTTAGCAAAAAAAAGTTTGCTATTTTAACAAACATGATTAGCAAATCAGTTCACAGCATGATCCATTTGTCAATGCTGTTAATTAAGTTATTAATTATAGTCACATTGTTTCCAATTATTTCATCAATCTGCTTATGAAATTATATGTCTATTGGATTAAATGGAACCTGCATTCCAAGACAAAACCTGATATTTTACATCAGTAAACAATTTTTCATCAAAAATAACATCACTTCAGTGGGATTCCATTATTTACAATCATTCATTAATTGATTTCTATCGTTAGTGTTGCAGCCAAAGTCATTACACCATTTAATTACTCTGTCTGAAGAATAACATTAAGAAATCCCATAGCTTCATTAAGGAATAAAAACTCTCTGAATGATTATTGCTGCAGTAGAAACCAGTGACATTTTAGATATTACTTCAAATAACAATAATTCAATTCTGTTGCCATTCCCTCTTGCAATTCTTACAAGGAGATGCAATACAATTCCTGCAAGGAACTGAGTGTGACGGAACAGTTTAGGAATAATGAACGCAATATATCCAACGTCCCCAGAAGTCAAAATTAAATCTACAATAACATATTGAATGAGATTGAAAGTTGGTAAAATCATGATCAAGCTAGCAAGGATGATGTATGAAAGGAAATAGTCTGTCCTACACTACACTAAAACTTGACCGCAAAGAGCTTCAGGCACTAATCAATAGCCTTGCCTCCATCTTTGGGAAGAAGAGGACATGTCAGGGGATCTCAGAGATACTGTAATTGTGACCATCTTTTAGAAAGAACACTAATGGACTCTGGTAACTATGGAGGGGTCACCCTGTTGCTTGGCACAGGGAAAGTCATTATAAGGGTCCTTCACACTTACCTTCTCCCAGTGACCAAAGAGCTGCTCCCTCATTCAATATGGATTCTGTCCATCAAGAGACACAGTGGACAGTCCATGTAGCAACTCAAGAAAAATGCAGGGAGCAGCAGCAATGGTCTTTTTCAATCTCACCGATGCCTTTGACTCTATCAATTGGGAGGGACTGTGGAATATCCTCCAAAGATAGAGGTGCCCACAGAAAGTCCTGTCTATATTACAGTTGCTCCACCATGGTGTGTAAGCTATGATATTAATCAATGGGCCTACAACAGAACCCTTTACGGTGAAGACTGGTGTCAAACAATGCTGAATTATTTCTCCAACAGATTTTGCAATCTTTCTTGTCACAAAATGGAATCTCACCTCTAAAATACTTCAGCACTGGAGCTCATTTTCTGATCCAAGGAGAAAATTGCTTAAACTGAGGCGATCGTGCACCAGAGCCAAACCTCCAAGTGAAGCTGCAGCACACAGATGATATGGGTGTTTACACACACTGAGGTGGTCGAGTTCCCAGCCATCATCAATGTTTTCACTGAAACATACAAGAGAATTGGCCTTATACTCAACATCCACAAGTCCAATGTCTTCCACCAAACTGCTCCTACTGCATCACACTGCCCTCTGACAATACAGTCAGTATTTCACAGTAAGACCCTGTAAAATAGGGACCACCTCCCATATCCCAGGAGCCACCTCACAGCGAAGGCAGACATTAATGTTGAAATTCATCACCATCTTCACTGTACTAGCACAGCCTCTAGTCAATTGAGGAAAAGGATGTTTGAAGATCAAGACCTTGCATATGACACAAAACTCTTCATCTGCCTGGCAACAGTCATCCCTGCCATCCTATTTGCTTCTGAAATCTGTACTTCCTACAGCAGGCATCTCAAGGCTTTGGAACAAAATAGCACCAATGCTCTCTCTGCAAAATTTTCCCAATTCACTGTAAGGCAGGGATATTTGAATGCTGAATTGGGAAAGGGCACTGAATAAATGTCAACATCCCAGCATTTGAGCATCCCAGCAGGCCACTTTACTTGCACACCTGACGTTAGACTCCTGAAGCAGACAATCTGTTCCTAACTCTGTCACAGGAAGAGGTTATCAGACAGAGGAAAAGGTTCAAAGATGTGCTTAAAGTATCCTTGAAGGAATGCAAAATTCCCAATGATTCCTGGGAGTTTTTGGCCCATGACTACTTAAAGTGGAGAAGGAGTATTCAGGATTTTCAGGATCTTGCCCTTGTATCAGAGCACACTGAGGCCCAACCTAAGCAGTGGCAGCAGAAGCCATTTCACAAACTGCCCACCCTGACAGGCACTTTCTGGAATATCTGTGGAAGAGTTTGTGGTTCCCAAAATGGTCTCAGCTACCACCTCAGAATCCACAATACTGGAATGGAAGCAAGGTCATCTTTGATTTTGAGAAAATGCCTAAGAAGAAGTCCAATTAGATAAAATATTGGAAAGTATTCCATCTGTTTCTTAGCTTGATATCCACAACATGCACATCAAAAGCATAAAAAGACTTTCGGTAGCAAAAAGAAGAAATAATAAAAATCTCTTCTTCAAATTAATAGATATTTTATCATGTGATTTTGCTGTTCAGAAGCCTGTGTGAAAAAATGCACGGATTATTTCTCTTTGAATTTTATGCTGCCTTTCATGCTCAGGCAAGTCTACTTTCATCCATCATTTTCCATATTCATGGCCCTACACTTCAATGTTTCCATTACCATTTTCCAAACATTTAGCACCTCTCCCTCTCCACCTTCTACCAGCCATTTCCTCTCAATTTCCGATCAATGTTCATTATTAAGTATTTTTCACAACACTGAAACAAGCTATTTGGCTCCATGTCAGTGTATACTCCCCTTCATCTAACTAGATATCCTTCTGTCCCTTTTTCCTCAAGTACTTGATAGGCTTTCCACTAAATTCATTGATATGAGTCGCATCAACAACTCCTCTTGGTAGAGAGTCCACTTTCTAACCACTCCCTGAGTAAAGTTTTCTGGAAAACTCTATTAAATTTTTCATAAAACTCTCATATTTATGGCTCATGGTTCTGGTTTTATCTCCAAACATGAAGCGGTTCATAACTTTGAGACATTTATCAGGTCATCCCTCAATACACTCTGATAGCCATAGCTTCTTTGTTCTGATTTTAGATAAAAGATATTTATTTATTAGTCACATGTACATCGAAACACACAGTGAAATGCATCTTTTGTGTAGAGTGTTCTGGGGGCAGCCTGCAAGTGTCGCCACACTTCCAGTGCCAGCGTAGCATGCCCACAACTTCCTAAACCGTACGTCTTTGGAATGTGGGAGGAAACCGGAGCACCTGGAGGAAACCCACGCTGACACATGGGGAGAACGTATTAACTCCTTACAGACAGCGGTAGGAATTGAACCCGGGTCGCTGGCACTGTGCGCTAACCACTACACTACCATGCTGCCCTTTTTGTCCTATTTTGAACTTTCTCCAGTGCCTCTATCTCCTTTATGTAAAAAAGGGATCTGTAATCATTGATAATGCCCCAAGCATGGGCAAATTAAATTTCAATACAATTTCAGGTATCTTCTATATTTTTGAATTTTGTCTTCCTAGAAATATGCTCTTTTTAAAAAATGAAGTTCTTAACCTGTGTTGTTACTTAATGAATGGAGTATCTGTATTCCCTGATCACTTAACTCCTCTACCTGATGTTGCCTCTGTTTTTTTATCTCGCCTGCACATTGAACTATGATGTATAGACATTGCTAAGATTGAGTCTAACACTTGGAATAGCAATAGTTCTTCCTACATATTGATGTCACACCATTAAAAACATATGCATTCTGATATTCCTGGGGACAAAGCTCAAATAAAATTCTAAAAGCTCAAGCAATTCAATAAAGGAGCTCTTTCCCTGAACAAAAATCAAGCAATAATTAACTTACCTCTTAAGAGCAAGTAATATCATAGATGGGGTTCAGAAGATGGGCCCAAACTCAATTATGCCACTAACTCTGGATTGTAAACTGATAATGATTATAGGTTGAATATTGAGAATTTATGCCCCTTCTGGAGTCTTTGTGATGGAGCATCATATGGGAAGATTGTGGAGGTGGAGGTCAGCATACTCATTTGGTGGTACATTGGATTTTCTATTTAGTTCAATCGATAAATAGAATTTCATAGACTATGGGGTGGTGGGATGCGCACTTTGACCTCCACACTATAATTTATGAAATTGTCTCATGCAATGTCTATATTAATGAGGGATAAAATTCAGATTAAATTCCCTCTGCTTCTAGGTTACTGACTCGTGCTTTAGTTATCCAAAGCTCTGTGCTAAAAGCACTAAAACAATAAAACTTACTGATTCACACAAGAAAAAATCATATAACTAATGTAAGCTTTCTTTACTGTGAATGCCCAGATTTCCTGATCTGCAGCAATTGTTATTGTCAGTGTTATAGGCTTATCAGTCTAAAATGATTGTACTAGATGTTAGCATTTATTCTATTTAATGTCAGTCCTAGATATTCAATCTGTTTATAATGCACGGCTACAATGTCTCTGGCTTTCTGCCACAGTGAAAATAGTTTCTCTTGACAACAACATTTGTCATGCAAGATCACTCCACTCATTTGTATGATGCAAGTTAAGTACTTTCAGGAAAACAGATGTCTACATAAAAGGATGTGATATTCCAGGATTGGTGTCAATTATTCAATTTTTACAAAAGAATGTGTGTTCTTCTGGGACAGCAAGTAAATTGTTTTTGTTTTGCTGTGAGTATGGACTACTGAGTAGGCTGAGTATTGATGTCATTTGATTTTATTTCTTCAGTTGCTATGCACCAAAATCAGACTTTAGGTGGAAGAGAAATGAAGAAATTTAGTCTGAGTAGGAAATGCTTTGGCTTCCATTGCTTTAGTTTTAGATAAATTAGACTGGCACATTTGCAATCTGCCATAAGTAGAGGAGAGATGCAAAATGTTGTACTGTCCTGACTCATTACCAAAGATTTTTTCTCATGGCCAGCTGCTGCAAAGACCTATCACATGACACATATTTTTGTGTGCTGTACATTAGATCTAAAGTTGAAAACTGATTGCAAAAGAAGATTGGCTTTTGTGTGCAAAGTGAAATTGTATCACAGCCCTTCAAGTGTGTGACATGCCAACGCATAGAAGCTGATGGGCTTGCAGCTGTGATGTCAGTGGGCAAGTAATGCACAATTGAAGTTGTGACACTGATTTGTGCATGCACACTGCAGAAGCTCAGGTGCCTCAGACAGAAAAGCAAGTTAAACGAAAGCTGACAGTAAAAGGGGCAAGGCTTACATGAGATGCCTCTGGGAGTTTTCCACTGAAAATGACCATGGAATTTTCTTTGATGACCTGATATCTATAGATTTTTCAGACAAGAGTACTCTCTGGGGCTTTCTCAATGAAGTTGTCAGGGTATTTTGTTTTGTTAGCAGGTTGCCAATTCTGCACATTGTGCTGGTATTCAGAGAAGTTTGGAACAGATAACCATCTGATTATATAGATACTATGATATCTCCTGGGATAACAATCACAATCAGAATCAGAATCAAATTTATTATCACTGACTTATATGACGTGAAATTTGTTGTTTTGTGGCAGCAGTACAGTGCAAAGACATAAAAATTTCTATAAATTACAAAATAAATAAATAGTCCAATAAAAAAAGGAATATCAAGGAAGTGTTCATGGGTTCGTGGACCATTCAGAAATTTGATGGCAGAGGGGAAGAGGCTGTTCCTAAATCACTGAGTGTAGAGCTTCAGGCTCCAGTACCTCCTCCCTGATGGTAGCAATGTGAAGAGGGCATGTCCTGGATGGTGAGGGTCCTTAGTGATGGATACTGCCTTCTTGAGGCACGACCTATTGAAGATGTCCTTGATGGTGAGGAGCATTGTGCCCATGATGGATCTGGCTGAGTCTGCAGCCTCTTGTAATCCTGTTCATTGAAGCCTCCATACCAGGCTGTGACACAACAAGTCAGAATGCACTCCACCATACATGATGTGGTTCTGGTAGTCATGAACAAGCTGTTCATTGAGGAAATAGCACTTAGGTCCTGAAGTGGGGATCTTGATGCCTTAACTTTTGAGGAGGTGCCCTGTAGTTCTCTGACTGAAATCTCCTGGCGTGGACCATCGATCACAAGAGACAAGCCACAATTGTAGCTTGGAACAAAGTTTACAGCTATCTATCTTGAGAGTAGTTTTGACTCTGTAGAGCTGTTGCCACATGATTTATGTACAACTCCTTGTGATCCATCAATCAATCCATCATTTGCACTCACTCCTTTCAATCTGAGAATGGAGTAAAAATGATCACCAGTTCTATCAATACCAAAGCATCAAAATATTCATAACAAACAAATAATGTGAACTTGACAGATCCATCATTTAAAAATATTAAACAACATGTTAAGATACCTGAGTTTATTGGCTATCTAAGTGCTGTTGTGCAATGTAATGTTCCAATTCGAGTGTCACCCTGGAGGCAGAGGCAGCGAGGTGGATGGCTGCCGAGGATTTGAAGCGAACAGTTTAACTACCCCTTGAGCATCCTCAGCAGATGATGGGCCATGGTGTTCCTGCCTCAGACTGCACCATTTTCAGCAGGAGCTTTGGCAAACTGGACTGCCTGGCTGACAGGTAAAATGAGGGCAATGGTGGGAGAAGGAGCAGCAATGTGTGTCATGTGGAGTTGTTTGTCTTCCTAAATGATCAGACCATTTCACAGGAACTGTTTCCTAAAAATGTAATACCATAGATATGAATTTTGTGATTATCTGCATTTTGCTTTTTCTACATTTGGCTTCTTTTGGCTTTGCTATGATTGTAGAAATGTTGCTCGTCTTCTTCCAGGGTATCACTGGGAGGTGTGTACACAGAGGTCATCCACAAAAATGAATGCAGCTGAAGATCTTGTCATTGAATGCAGTGCTCTGGCTGAAATTACACAAGCAACAATAAAGTTTATGCTGCTATGCTGGTCCATTGGTATTAGCAGCACAGATGACTGCCCTTCATGTTCATATAAGTCTTTCCACCAATAACGTGCAGTCTGCAGAGTGTGATTTAGAGATACATGAAATTTAAGTTGTTTATAAACTTCCTGAAATCATCACTGTTGAATGGTGGCCCTTTACTTAACTCCATTATTTGTGGAGCACCAAAGAATACAAAGGTGATTTAGCTCTGGAATAGGAGTTTTAGCAGTTGTAGAAATGATAAATTCTATGATGGGGAACCTACTACGTTTATCAATAATTGCAAGCAAATGATCGCCAGAGAGAAATTCTACAAAATCAACACTGGCATTAACCCATGGCCCTTTGGGTAATATTTGTATCAGTTCTTCTGTATTTGGCATCATGGTTGTTGACATGTTGGACATTTATTGATTTTGTGTTCAGTCAAATGCTATTTCTGGGAACCACATTTACAATTGTTTAGTTTTTGCATTTCCTTAATGGCCTTCATGAGCAATGTTTATAATATGTTCTGTGAGTAACTGCAGGATGATGATGTGATTACCTTGTAGCTCATGATCTCAGGTAGATGTAATTCATGAGTTCATTGTGAAAATTTTGCAAGTCATACAGTTTATAAGTGATATCTTGAGTCATAGAATCAAAGAGGAGAAATGGGCCCTTCGGCCCACTGTGTTGACTATCAAGCCCCTACTTACACTAATCCCATTTCATTCTCTCCATATTCCCATCGACTCCCCCCAGATTCTTGTACTCACCTACACACAAGGATCAACTTACAGTGGACAATTAACCTATCAACTTGCTTGTCTTTGGGACATGGGAGGAAACTGGAGCATCCAGGAGAAACCCATGGGATCACAGAGAGAATGTGTAGACTCCACACAGACAGTACTGGAGGTCAGGACTGAACCCAGGTCACTGAAATTGTGAGGCAGCTACACCACCAGCTGTGACACTGTCACATTCATGATGCTTACATTTTTGTGATAAATTGCCATCATGTGCAGTGATAGAGCAACATCTTGCTTTATTGCAGCTTGATTTCACTCAAGGTTGCACTCTGGTCATTGTATTCATGTTCACATAACCAACATGCTGTCCTGTGATCTTTTCCTTGTAACTGGCAGTATGCAGGCTTGCCATTGATTCACTGAAGTATTAGCACTACTGTTTATTTTAATATATTTTTAACATTTGCTAACATAAGTAGATTTAGACTAATTAGATCAGGAGTGAACACTTACAGTCTCCTCAGCAGCTGCTGGTTTAAACAGCAGGATCACATTTAGTTTCACAGTTGCAAGAAATCCTATAAACGGATCAAAAATCTAGAGCAAAAATTCATTTTGGATGACGCACACACAAAAAATTCAAACTAATGGCAGCAGCACATCCAAGACCTTCATCCTCATCGCCAGTGTAAATTTTGACAGTTTGGCCTTTAAAATTCTTATTAACTACACTGAACTTGATGTGGATAAAGTTGCATTCTTTATTGTCATGCTTGCCTGTTTAGAACTTATGTTTAAAGAATAAATACTCACAGTATTCCAAAAAAGGAAATGCATTAACATAGAATATCAATAACTAAACAACACTGAGTAGAATAAGTGTGAGAACTTGCCTCTAAATGATCTCACCCCAAATGTGTCCCTTCATCCAGTTTAGCTAGTACTGTCTGATATGATCTTCTTCTAAGCTGTCTGATATGATCTCCTTCTAAGCCTGTGATTCCAGATTCTGAGGCTGAGCCTGTAAAGTTAATGCTGGAAGGGTTAGGGTACACCATTTGTCGCCAATACGGCAGGGTAAATATGATGAGACCATTCTGAGTTTGGGTTTGAGGGTCACTTTGGGAGATTAGGTGTTGGGAATTGTTGTGTATCTGCAATCTTGGTTTGTTCAAGTCATCTGATGTCATAGAGAGGTAGCTGACCTCTCCCTTCAGATGAAGCTCCTACCTACATTCTGCAAACAAGTAAGATATGATAGGATATTTATTTATTAGTCACATGTACATCGAAACACACAGTGAAATTCATTTTTTTTTGCATAGAGTGTTCTGGGGTCAGCCCTCAAGTGTTGCCACTCTTCTGGTGCCAACATAGCATGCCCACAACTCCTAACCTGTATGCCTTTGGAATGTGGGAGGAAACCGGAGCACCCGGAGGAAACCCACGCAGACATGGGGAGAACGTACAAATTCCTTATAGACAGCGGCGGGAATGGAACCCGAGTCGCTGGCGCTGTATTAGCTTTACTCTAACTGCTGCACTACCATGATTGTAAGTGATTGTATTGACAATTGCATTTCTATGTGTTTGATGAGTTACATGGATGAACAGCTGTGAAATGTGTTATATGACAATCTATTTCATGCCATTACATTTCTGTCCGGACTTTGGACAAGGACTTCTGACTGCTATTTCCTCTGTTCTACCCTTCCATATGCAGCACTTTTGTGGCTTCATTATTGGAAGAGGACATTGTTCCTCCTTGACACATTCAGTGTCACTTTGGAGAATCTGAATATTCCCTCTGTTGATCCTTGAGGCATCGTTCTTCTCTCAGCTGTTGCACGATTTCAATATTTGCAGCTGAGTTCAGACAATATACAGAGCACGAGGGAAATTCAATGCTTAAGTGTAAACTTTGTAATCATCAGTTTTGGCATCTCCTGCAACATTCAAATTATGACATTCATTTCTTGGACTGAAACCTGGGTGCTAATTTCATTTTTTAAAATAAGCTCTGATCAAGAGAAGACCCATTCATTGTTGCATCCCACTTTGTGGCCAACACAGCTTTCAGTGGGTCTTATTGTCCAATGAATGTTTTTGTAGGATTAAATAAAATAAAATTAGAGGTCCTCCTGGATTATTTATAAGGATGAAGTGCCTAAATAGAACTGTATGCAATACATTGTAATAATGCGTTTATCTTGTTTTGGTGCTTTCTTTTTTTCAGATAGAAAGAAGTTGAATTCATTTCTCCAATTCATTAAAGTAGATAAAACTGGACAAAGGTAAGTTTCCCACACAAAATGCCAAGAAATTGAATTCCATCTGGACTCTCTGCATTGCAGTGGTGCAGCTGGTAGAGCCACTGCTTCACAGCACTGGAGACCCGGGTTCAATCTTGACCTCGGTGCTGTCTGTGTGGAGCTTGCATATTCTTCCTGTGAGCCCGTAGGTTTCCTCCAGCTACACCGGTTTCCTCCCACCTCCCAAAGACATGCAGGTTGGTAGATTAATAACCAATTTAGGTGAGTGGTAGAATCTGGAGGGAGTTGATGAGAATCTGGGAGAATAAATAAAAGGGATTAATGTAGGATTATTGAAAATGGGCAGTTGATGGTCTGTGCAGATCTGATGGGCTGAATGGCTTGTTCTCATGCTATATCGCTCTACGACTCTATGACTCAATATTAAGCAAAAAAGCTGATGATTTTAGGATCTTACCTTGGTCCTTATGTGTGCATTTCAATTCTGCTGTGTGTGAAAATATTTGAGGTGATAGAATCTAGTACTACCGATTGACCATGTTGCAAAGATGAAGCATACTTCGGGTAAACATGAATGCATCATCCATGGTCTGATATTGAGTCCATTAAAATGAATGAATGGAAAATTACCAGCAGTTCAAACCCTGACTGAAATGCATCCTGTGAGTGCTATTCCATGACATGTCACATAACCTCCTCTAATCTCATCATACACCATTAGTTTAACCACTTTGTTTATTAATGTCTGTAATGAGAGGGTTAAAAGCAGATCTTTTCACTCAAAATGGAGTTGTTAGCCTACAGTATCCACAATGAGCAGGTATATTAATCAGGAAGATAAGTAAAACAAAAGGTCTTGATTTATAGGGTTCTTGAAGCCTTGTAGCATGCAGGCATGAGACATTAAGGAATGAAAAATGACAAGAACACTTGTTTTTTCATGGAGACGAGCAAGACTGGTTCAGTTGACAATGTAAAATTCATTAAGAAATAATTAGTTTTAGAATTGTAGATGACTGAAATGCGCAGATTAGAAAAGAAGCACGGGCTTTCTTGAGTATATAAGTGAGAGTAGTGAACAATATTGAGTCCATTAAAATGAATGAATGGAAAATTACCAGCAGTTCAAACCCTGACTGAAATGCATTCTGTGAGTGCTATTCCATGACATGTCACATAACCTCCTTGGACCAGAATCGAGATCAGTGCCAAGGACCTCTGAGATTCTCCAGACCACTCGGAGTCTTCGATGGGCAGAAGGGTGTGAGACTTGTTCTTTCATCAATTATTTTACACTGTGTTTTAGACATGTATATCTTGTTATACTTTAAATAAATACCCTGTAGCAACCTTGAAGAGTTCTTTCTCCCTTATTGATCCAAATCATCGAAGCCTGCTTTCGTCCCATTACAATGTCATACTTTTATTCCCAGATCTTTTTTTGCTGTAATTTCTTGGAACTGTGATTAAGTCATGCTTGGAATCTTAGGATAATAAAGTTGTGTCTGTATCGTGGTAAAGAAATCATGATATTGCAAATGATGTATGATGATTCCCCAGAATGACACTGGAAATAAAAAGATACACTTATCAGAAAATATTGAATGGGATAGTCTCCTCTCTCTCTAAAAAAAGATGAATCAGGTTGAGTTTGATAGGATAGAGGATAGAAAATATTCCCACATTGGTGAATTCAAAATAATGGGTCATGAATTTAAATAGTAACTCAGAAATCAATTGGAAATTCAAAACCAATGTGGCCAATGAGAGCTAAGAATGTGGAACTTGTTATCAACAGGGACTGTTGAGGCTTCTATCACAGATACATTTACAGGATAAGCAAAAGAAGGAGAAAGAAATAAGAAAGTTATGTTAATAGTATTGCATGAAGTATGAGGGGGAGCGGCTTCTATTATGCCTGGGTAAACGAATTAGGATGAAAGAAATAACCAAAGGGTTAGATGAATTGGGGTGAATGCAGGCCCATGTAGAGCAATCCATAGTTGTAGTTTGCTGCTCATGTGTTCAATCTGTTTTAATTACTTCTTATGGACATCTATACAAAACTCTTTTGCTTTGTTCTTCTCATTCTTTTTCAGAGCACCATTCCACCTGCCTTTAATCATTTTCTCAGACACTTTATGCAAGAATCCTGCCAGCAATTTTTGTTCTAATTTATAAAAGTCCCTGCATTAGCCTGAAAAGAAAACAATGACAGTGCAGTAAGAGAACATTTTGATATCAGTTCTAAGGGAATCATTTTTCTTGTTTTTTTAGCTTCTTAAGTTAGTAACGGTTCCTCAAATTTGAAATCTACTCCTCTTTCTTCATCCCTGCTATTGTAAGGTTGCTGATGCAGCCAATAGCATTTCTCAGCTTTGTGTCACCAGATATTGAGATTCATGAGTAACGTCTTGAGTCTTGTATCATTTCTTATCACTTTCAATTTTTTTTCCTCTTGACAAAAAACTAATGTTCTCGGTAGTGTTGGTCATGTTATCCGAGCATCTTATAGATTTGTCCTTGTCTTGTGCAGACTGCACTCCTACATCTCCAAGATCAAGAACTGCACTTAATCTACATTCTGCTTTCCATTCAGTCATTGCTTTAGGTTCTAATCTATTGTCTCCTGATATCTTTAGATATAAAGAACACTTGTCAGGATTGCTGCCATTAATACTTCCAATCTGCACTAATGTAGTGCGAATATTAAATTCCAAATGTAAGTGTTCAGTCATTTTAATGACATTGATAAATATTCTGTAATAACAAAAGAACTTGATGGTTGAACTGTAAGTAAAATACTGTGAAACTGTTATAATAATTCCTCTGACAACTTAATCAAAATAATGAATCAATAGCAATGGAACTTTTTCCATTTGTCTTAGTGTCAGACTGAGCCAGACCTTCTTGTTTGTTCCAGCAAGCTCTATTCCCAGCATTTGTTTTAAAAAGGGGTCACCCTCATTATATGAGTCAATCTCATTTAACCATCAGGCATTCATCATCAATCCAGTTCTTCACAAAACTGGGGACAGACATTCATGCATTGATTTTTAAAAAGAAAGATACATGTATAGCATTGAACACATCTGGAAGGTATTTGTCTTCATACAAGAAACTGCAAGTAAAAAGAATTGGCCATTCTGATTTTACGTCATGAAATATTTGATTATTTTTGAATGTCGAAGCAAAACCCAAATGGGAACCATTTGGATTTGAGAATTCATCTTCAGAACTCATCCCAATTGATAACGTACTCCATTATGTACACTCCTGTCCAACTGGCAAGAAATACAGAGATTTGCAATTTTGCCAGCGCTACTGTGGATATCATCTTTGAACATTTCTCTCCTGTGTCAAAGTCACAGATTAGATGAAATAGCTCAAAAAAATAACAAACGATCAATCTACTTAGTTTGCACAATAAAGAACATCCATACTAGGAGATCTTTTGTTGACTACAACTTCATGAGTTGAAGATAAGCTCATATTTCATCTAGCTGTAGGAAATGAAAAAAAAATGGTTTATGTCTAATGAATCTGTAGGTCTCTGATAAAGAAACATCGGTTTCCTGAGACTGTTTGAAGTTTCACTCAGGAGATGACTAGCAACCCACACTCACAACTGATTATGCCTTTATTCAGGCACATAGAGATAGACCATTTTCTACTTTCTCTGTAGCAGCTGTTGCGAGGTATTTTTCAAAGCAATCCAATTCAAAAATTTCTCCGTGTTTTGAAAACGAGTACATGTTTTTGCTAATTGTCCTCAACCTGTATATTTAAATATCCATTCAATCAGACAACAACCGTAAAATGATAATACAAGCTATATCACAAAATATTGTTGTAAACAGTGTTTCTTTTTGGTAATGTATTGGTACCATTGGTAATGTAAGATTCGTAATGTAACTAGGGCAGTAATCAGAATGCACAAGTTTGGTTTTATCAAAATGCTACCTCTTAACTGAAGAGAAACTTCAATGACAGCTATTAACCACCAATGATCTCAATGTCTAAATTTGATTTTCTAAAACTGAAGAACTCATTCTGAGCTGCAGCTCAACATTATTACTGCAGGACAATCTTTGTGTCTTACTTCAGGGAATCTCTTTAACACAGCAGATCTTAGCTCCTTTTGCCACCAAAAAATTCATGTGCCGTATCATGATTTATTTCAGTAGCACTGAAGCACTATAGCCAACTTGTCCCTGGTGTGCCATTGGTAAGAGTATTAATAATTTATTTTTAATTTTTAATTTCAATTTCTATAATGACACTTGAAACATTAGATTCTCACATGGTACTTTGGAACAAAAAAAGGACATGCAGGAATTGCAAACAACAAAAATAACTGAAAGCAGACACAAAAGAAAGACTCGTAGCTTAGATCTATTGTAATTGAGAAGGCTGAGCCAGGATTTTGTCTTGAGTGAATTTTTGTTAGAGAATAACAAACTAATCGTTATGTTTGTAAGAAACATTATATTTTTTAACTGCTGTATACTTTATTTAAGAAAGAACACGTGAATCATTGAAAACATATATTTTAAAGTACACTCATCACTTGTATTCGCAAGGCATGGCATTCCAGAGATGCTTAGGAATAACAAATTTCACCAATAATAATTCTGGCTTAATTAAAATGACCATTTTGATGCCCATACCAAAAAAAAACTGATATGTATTAAGATAAGTACCAGAATCAGCTACTATATACATCAACAATATCATAACATCAAGGCAGTGGTACAGGAGCAGCACAGTAGTGTAGCTAGTGAGCTGTTGCTTCACAGCTCCAGTGACCCACTTTCAAACCTGAGCTGCGGTAATGCCTGTGTGGAGTTTGCAAGTTCTCCCTGTGTCTGCGTGGGTTTCCTCTGGCTGCTCTAGTATCTTTCCACATCCCAAAAATGGTTTGGGTTGATAGGTTTATTGGCCTGTTGTAAGTTGTCCCTCACTGCTAACAAAGGTGTGTGGGTTGTTAGCATTTGATCCTCAACACTGGCTGATTTATGAAAGCATTCATAAAGGCTAATTGCTTTCTGGCAAATTATTTCCTGATCCATGGGACCATTCTTCCGGTTCATATCCTCCATCTGGATGCTTAATCTTCTTTCCATTTTCACTATAACCTTATCATGTATCACTTACAATACCTTTGCACTTTTCGGGATATTGTCAGAAACATTACTACAAATTTCTATCTCCTTTTTGACAAAATGCACAGTTAATTTGTTCACACCATATACCCTACCAACAGTAGAGGCGTTCATATCACTTATGAAATTATCTAACCATTCAATCTTTTGTACCAGAATCATCACCTTTATATCACTAAATTATACTATTATAATTGTCTTTTTTGGGCCACGGTGTGCAATAAATTTAAATCAACGATGAGCGCATTTTGATGAGATAACAAAGAAGTGGCAGACTTGCAAGGAGAGCTATGATATGATGCTGTATGAATAAGAAGGAGTGATACATGATTCTGCAAGTCTATTTGAAGCTTAGGGAATTAAACTGTATATATTTTTCCTAAAGTTCCATGAATACTGGTCCCAAATAGTGGAAGTCACAAATAATAAATCTGTGATGAAACAGGGATGTATGTGCTCTGGCCAAAGAAAGAGACGACAGAAAGAGATTTGGAATGGAAATTCTGCAAAAAATTTTCCAGATTTGGAATTTAAAGTTGTGAGATAGAATGTTTGATAAGTGAAGACTAGATTTCAGGAAGAACCTTGATGGCCGTTTGACACATTATGATCTCTCTTCGCTGGAGGATCCCTATGAAACCTTATATCATTACACAGGGTATCTTATGAGCATGGTGGACAGCTAAACTTGCTTTGGAATGTGCCACAAGAGTTACCTACTCTTCACTGTTAGTAGTGAACCAAGTAGTGTGAAATTTGGTTCTCTTTTAGACCAAACTCATGAGCTTATGAACCAACTAGGAATTGGAATTTGTTTATAATTGTCACATGTACTGAGGAACATGAAAAACTTTGTTTTGCATGCCATCCAAACAGATCATTTCATTACAACAGTGCACTGTGGTACAAGAGAAAACAACAACAGAAACAGAATAAAGTGTTACAGTTACAGAGAAAGTGCAGTGCAAGCAGACAATAAGGTGCAAGGCCATAATGAAGTAGATTGTAAGGTTACGAGTCCATCTTATCCTCCTAGGGGACCATTCAAGAGTCTTATAATGGCAGGATAGAAGCTGCCCTTGAGCCTGGTGTTACGTGCTTTCAGGCTTTTGTATCTTCTGCCTGATGGGAAGGGGGAGAAGAGAGAATGTCCAGGGTGGGTGGGGTCTTTGATTATGTTGGCTGCTTTACTGAGGCATTGAGAAGTGTAGACAGAGTCTGTGGAGGGGAGGCTGGTTTCCGTGATGTGCTGAGCTGTGTTCACAACTCTCTGCAGTTTCTTGCAGTCTCAGGCAGAGCAGTTACCATACCAAGCCATGATGCACCTAGATAGGTGCATCAATAAAAAATTGGGGATATTGCCAAATTTCATTAGCCTCCTGAGGAAGTAGAGGCACTGGTGCGCTTTCTTGCATCTACATGGTTGGACCAGGACAGGCTATTGGTGATGTTCACTCCTAGGAACTTGAAGCTCTCAACCCTCTTGACCTCAGCACTATTGATGTAGACAGGAGCATGTTCACAGGCCCCCTTCCTGAGGTCAATGATCAGCTCTTTTGTTTTACTGAATTAGAAAGCCACTGGTGCCCAAGGCTTGTAATTGTGCAGCACAGCAAGAGGGATCTCTACATTGGGTGGTAACGCAACATATAACATGTGGTGATTGAGTGACAGAATTGCACAGAAGTAGAGGGAATAGGCATAGACAGAAAATATAGTGCAGATAAGGTGTAAGATAGGAGATGAGGAATTCAGTTTGCTCTTTAACGTTTATTGTTTGTTAGTGATGGAAATTTGCACTCTTGCTTTTAATCCCCAGACGAAAATATGTCCTACCCTGTTCTCTGATCCCTTTTACTACAGGGCTAAAGCAGGAGGTGGGAAATGCTACGATGCTTCCAGACACTGCTCACCAGCAATGTGAAGTATCAGCTTGTTGGTTACATGATGCAAGGTAAATGCCAGAGTCTGTGAATGACAGAAATGTTTTACCTACGAAATGGACAACACATTCCTGAAAGTTTGGGAAGATCCAACTGTGGGAAATAGAACTAAAACTTAATGTAGGTCACTGCTAATATCTCATGCCGAAGTACATTGCTAACATTTCAAAACATGCTTCATATTCTGGAATGGTGAAAATACATGCTTTTGATTATAAGAAGCACAAACAAAAAAGGCTGAACAAGGTGATTATGACAATGAATTTTCCAGGGCATTGTTTTCAGCATTAATTAATTTAAATACAGAACAATGAACACTACTATAGCAGACATTTCATCTCTGGTTTTGTATCCAGAGGACCGAGCTATTGATCAGGCAGCTGGGGAATTTAAATTCAAATAATTCAATAAATGCAGAATAAAGTTACCCATAATAGTGCCTGTGGAATATTAGATTGTCATGAAAACACTTATCTTTTCGGGGAGGGAACCTGTCATTTCTCCCCAGGTCTGGCCTATGTGCAACTCCAGATCCACCACTGTGGCTGATTAACTGTTAACTGTCCTGGCAAAACCAAGTACAGGGGCAATGAGGGATAGACAGTGAGTGCCAACTCTGCCAGCAATGCCCCATCTGTGAACACATTAATATTGCGTTTGTTCTGAACATTGCCACACAACTGGAATACTGCTCAAATGTTTCCGTCACTTCATGGAAAAGACCATAAAATGTCTTTTGGCAAATGTTTATGAACAATCTCCCTATAATCTTCCTGAATTGGATAGGCATTTGAAAAGAGACAATGTAAAATATCCTTGGAAAAAGGCAGGACTTAGAATTAAGTTAGATGGCTTCAGAGCAAGCACTGGGAAGGGCACATCGAGTTGTTTGACCTTTTGCTCTGCTGTGGATTTTATGATACTAATATTTAATAAATTTGATACGTCTGTTGCTAATACAGTTCAGGTCACCTTTGAGTTTGTGGAATATTGCAGCATCATAAGTTGCTGGTATTTCTGTTACTGAAGGTGTTTGGGAACAGTTTTGTTAAAGGGACAGTCAATCACTCTACTAAAGTAATGTGTTTAACTTCTGACATTGGTTCTCCTAATTGTCTGTAACAATGTTGGTGGAAGATATACAGAAAGCCTGGAGAACAATGGTTTACATTGACTAAGGAAAGTCCCTATCTCTACCCTTGAGAAATTGTTGCTCCTGATTTTCTTCCCTCTGATCCTGAATTATCAGTCCTCAGCAGAGGCCTCAGCTTTGTCCCTCTACTTCCCAACCTGTCACCTCTGCTTCCTTTGCCTCTGTGCCCATTTCTTGGTTCTGCAGTTTTCACCCCTTTCTTCCAACTCCAGAATTCCCTATTCACCTGGACTCTCTGGTCCCTTGTACTCTCTGCATCTATTCATTACTAATTGTCAATGTGATATTGACTGCCTTGAGTTTATTCACTATAACCTATAGCTTTCAGAAAGTGCTGCACTCTGTTCACTATGAACCAACCTTGACATCATCATCAAACTCGCTAACAAGGTCTGTTGTGGTCCGGCAAAATGACTTTATCTTGGTGAAGTCAAATGTCAGCTCTCAGCAACCACTTTATTCTTCCCTCTGGACCATGACCCCACCACCAAAAATGAGGTCATTCTTCACCACTTCCAAAATGTGGTTCCATTTATTTCAATGGAAATAGATTTTGGAAATGGAGAAGCATAATTACCAAACATGAATGCAATTCTAGTAAAAGGAGTTTTTTTTTGGGGGGGGGTGTGATCTTGAGGTCAGAACCAAAGCAACAGTGAACCAAAGTGGACTCAATGCTGACTCTGCTGCACTGCTTCCAACCTTTCTTCACATGGAGGAACACCAATGTATCTGGAGCATCTTCATTGCAAGAAATGTTAGTTCAGCTGCAGTACATGTGGAGGTGATGTGACAGCTCAACAATATAATTCCCGCCACCATTAGTTATCTGATAGGCTGATATCAATAGATACATTGATAGATTTATGCATTGTCCGTGCAGTACAACTTAGAAAAACAATTTTTTCTTCTGCTAACTGCAAAGTAGATGGGACCAGTCAATTAATTTTAAAAAATTGTGCTAAGACAATTTGATTTTACTTTTTAATTCTCTCAATTACCATTAAACAGTAACCTTGTTACCATTCTTGTGAATGAACAGAGCCCAAACACATTTGCAGATTTACTGACATTCCAATTTTGTTTCGCATTTTTCTTCTGTGGGAGTTTCTTCCTTTAACTTTGATCCTTTCAGCATGCTTGGTGGATTTGGATTTTTCTCTATTAGTTAACAACTTTTCTCAGCAGACTTTTACTTTGGCAGCTTTGGTAGCTTAATTCCTTTTTCTTTTGACACATTTTTGCTGTTAATGCTGTTGTCTGCGTTGACCTTGAAAAGAAACCTACTGCGGTTATGATGACAGGAAAGCAGTATGCATACAGGAATATGATTATTTAAGTACTAAAGGTTCTGCAAGAAAATCAATTCTAATAAAAGTGGTCCATCAAGAGAATCACCTTTTATATGAGCACTGGATCATACTGTCAATTTTTATTGATGCAGCACTGATGATGACATAAACCCTTTGTTTTGACCATTTGAGCATTATGGTGTGTAGTTTTTGTGGATGGATGTTTGGTTTTTCCTAATCTATAAATAGAATGTTGTTGATTTCCATAAGTGGATTGGTATTATGACTGTCAAATAAAGCTGTGAATGATGTATGACCAACCACAGAAGCTTACATCAAAATTGCTTTACATGAGGATATGCTAAATTTTAAATTTGTGACTTGAGTTCAGGATCAAGAATCTTTTTTCCAAGTTGCCCAAGAAAATGCAGCAGGTCAGTAGTGCCGATGCAATGGTTCTAGTTTGAAAGTGGTTGTAGTTTGAAAATATTTCCATGGAACAAAATGTACGTTACGCACAATTAATGAAAATCTTTATGGCCTGAGGAACCCTTTCTGCTACTTGCTACCTAAATTGAAATGATAATCACACATAATAAGAGCAGTTATAATTTGTCTGTAAATAACAAACGGTGGGAATTGGTCCTTAACCCCTAAACTACAGACAATATTTTGTGGTATAGTTCACATACTCTAATATGCCTTGATAATATTGTGAAGATAATTAAACAAAATTAAGGGAATATGGACACATGTATAGAGATGACTGGAAAGTCAAAAGCAAATGTTATGGATAAAAGACAGATCAAAAAGATATGATGCATAGATTAAGCATACACATGATCTTGTCTTGGAATTAAAGAGAAAATAATTAAAGTTTGCTCAATAAATTATTTGATGCAGCAAGTTGTAAGGAGGGTTGTGAAAGACCACATGAATACAAAGGGGGTATTTGTTTTTCATGCTAGTTGCTTATTGAACTGTGTGGAACTTTCAGGGAGCAGTTAAGAGTCAAGAACAGATGGATATGGTTGGGGTGCAATTCAAAGCTGCAATTCAGTGCAGAAATGTGTGAACTGATTTTGGAGGTAAAGATACATGAAAGAAGTATCACCTAAATAGACCAAGTCTAAATGGACTTGAGCAAGGAGATCTTCATGATCTGGAGACTATAAAAAATTACAGTGCAGGTCAATAAAAATCTTAAGTTTTTTATCAAAATCTATGAAAACATCAACAAGAAAGTGCTTAAACCTACAATACCTTTGTGTGTCATTGGAATATGAGATGCAAATTTGGCCACAAAAGATTGATTGGCTCAGCCTGATCAGGCTTTTATCATTCTCATCACCTTTTGTCTTTCTTTTCCTACAAAAGCATTGCAGTGGTAATAGTTACATTGAAACTTGTGTGCTTGGATGGAATCAACACAGTTTGGAAAGGTAGAAGCATTCTGAGTGCAGATGTTGCACATGGAAGGAGTTGGTCGGTTACTATCCTTTTGTGTTCAACATTGAATGTAGCAACATTAGGAGTGGAAGACATGGAGAAGCATACAGTTCTACCAAATGTGAAATTGGAAACTGAAGAAATGGTGGAAGAACATGTGGGTTTTGTGGCAGTTGTAGCTGCTGTACCATGTAAATATTTGGTTATATTTTCACTCAAAGTGTGCAGTTTAAGACTGACCTTTTGAAACACCCTTGTCAGAGAAGGAGATCCAAAGATTCTTTTATTCCTTTTGATGTAAAACAACATTATCATATGAAGCATACTGGCTTAAGTTACATGACGAATAGCCAAAGGCCTGGACAATTTATGCAGTGACATGAGTTTGAAATGGAATTTAAATTCAAATAATTAAATAGATTTGAAATTAAAAATTAGCTTCAATAATGTCTACCATGAAACTTTAATGAGAATACATTCCATTCACTGATGTTCTTCAGGAAAGGAAATGCGTTTTACTCAATCTGGATTAATAGTGACTTCAGACCCACCAAGGTGGTTGAGTCTACAATTCTCTCTGAAATTCCCTCTCACTTCAAGGACCAATGGGCATGGATAACACTAGCCTGGGTAATGACACCCACACCCTGAGAATAAATTGCAAAAGAATGGGTTTAGTGGTTTCTTCCGCTGCCACAACTGCAATTAAGTTGCTAGAGAAAATACATACACCCACTCCTTCACCACCAACAACAAACACAAATACCCGGACTCCATTCCCCTCCAAAATATCAAATGTGAATAGCTTGTGATGATCTAGCCCGGTATTCACTGAGGTAATACACTTGAATTGACTACTAATGTATATCAATTAACAGCTAATGGACTAAAATTTGATTTGAAAAGTGAATAATCACAAACAACCTTTATGCTTTTTGGTCTGAGATGTGTGTTAGTATGTATAACATCATGTGCTCATTGTCTAACTATGGAAATCAAACATATTTATTTTGGAAACTGTTTGGAATCTTTATTGGACCAGTGCACCATCAGCACCAAGCACTGACTGATAAGATCCAAGTATGCAATTAAGTATGCAAACAGCACACTCATCTCAGCAGTCAGATAGATCCAAGTCAGTACTGATTAAGGTATAAAGCACAAAAAAAGGAGACTTTGATTTTCAGTCTACTGCTTACCCTGGACAATTGGCTATAGATTTACAAAAAGCTGATTCAAGAACATCAAGATTGCTCAATTCCAAAATGATGCTAAATACCCAAGGCAAGATGCTTCTTTCATTGTATGTACCAAGTGCTAATGCTAATGCTAATAGACATTCATGAAGCCATGGTGCTATAACGATAGCTGATTCACTGATGTGATGCAAAATTATACACCTCTGGATAAACACAAATTTAAATAGATTTGCATTGGGCTTCTGTATAAATGTTACTATTATGCTGGAAATCCCAAGAGGAACGGTGAAACATTATTTACTTAAAGTGGGCATTCTTTCAGCTTAGCTAGCTGATTGCAAAATAGTAATTCAAGTCTAGCATTCTCATGGATATTATTTGTCATTTCAACCTAATTGGGCATAGACGTTGTTATCCATTGTCTTCATGTCTTGCTTGCAAATATTTTTTGGTTGCTACATAGTACCATGCAATGCCAATTATACTGTACCAGTAACAAATATCATTTTCAGCTTAAATATTGAGCTATTGTTTCTGGAGTGAGTAAAATGGGTGATATGATTTTTCTAAATAGTATTAGTATTTCAGATGGTGCTGGCATTATTATTGAGCTGTGGCATAAGATGAATAAAAACTGCTTTGATATTTCCCTGTGAAATAATAGGCATGGTGCTGCTGAAATGACTCTGTGACAGAAAAATCTCTCTTTTTTTATTAGTCACATGTACATCGAAACACACAGTGAAATGCATCTTTTACGTAGAGTGTTCTGGGGACAGCCCGCAAGTGTCACCACTCTTCCGACGCCAACATAGCATGCCCACAACTTCCTAAACTGTACGTCTTTGGAATGTAGGAGGAAACCGAAGCACCCCGAGGAAACCCACACAGACACGGGTAGAACATACAAACTCCTTACAGACAGTGGCTGGATTTGAACCCCGGTCGCTGGCGTTGTAAAACATTACGCTAACCGCTATACTACCATGCTAAATATTACTTACTGTTTTATAAAAGTTGGACATACGTTACTGGAGATGCATGAAATATCAGCAATTCAGGTAAAATCTTCTGTAAAACCAATAAAAGATTTCCACCTTCTTCAGATCTTAATTGTTGTTCATTTCTAGCCTGCTAATTCTAGCTCACATTTTCAACCTTCAGATGTTTTAAAGTTGTGCTTTAAATCTAGATAGCAACACAATCCGAAGAAGGTACTAATCCGTATTCTCTGTCTTTTTCTAAAGGGCATTGTGCAATGGATCTGATAGATACCAACCAGCAATATAGCTCTCTCTCTGAAGCATGAATACTCCTACTGAACTTTATGTTCCTATCAGCTTCTTAGAATTAGTTATCAATCCTTCTACCTCGTTTTGCAAGAAAAGCGATGCTTAGAAATGCTTCCTTCTTCCTCTCACCACACAGCCACTACAATTTTCTTTGATCTTTAACTTCATTTAAGGTCATTTCCTCACTATATCCTTGTTCTGATTCTGTTTTGTAGAGATTGGTATAGTGCAATTGGAAAGTGGAGAGCATTTTGCCTCATAGGTTCCCTCCGTGGAGTATATTTCAAAGTCTCTTCCCTCATAAAGTAGTTTTTTGTTCACCTGATCTTTGATTGGTTTCATAATATCCCCCATCCATACAAAGAAAGAATATGCAAATAACATTTTAAATTAAAAAAGACAGTTGTGAAGATGGTTGGATCTTAATTGAAGGTAATACAAAGCAAACACTTGTTTTGTTTCACCACTCTAACAGCTTCTCTGAATAAGATTTTAACTTGCACTTGTGATGAGAGTAATTTTCTCAGGTAGAAGTAAACAGATACATTAATTAGAATAAAACATTTATTCCTCCATCTGGCCTTACTGTCAAACAATGCCTCTTTTATCATGTTGGCTTTCATAAACACAAAGGAGGTTTGGGCAGCAGTGCAACACTAAATTTACTGCGTTTGACTGTATTGGAAATGTAAGTAATGATCTGATGCCACTGTCCAAGATTTCAATAAAGTTATGTCACATTTAATCTGACATAAAAGTAGAAGAGCTATTAAAATTAAATACACCCGATATTGGCCCAGATTTTGTGATAGCAATGAAGACAAAACCAGTAGAATTCACGATCAATACTTTGTGAAACTGATAGCAACTTCAGACCTCTTATGCATGAATTAATGTGAAAATCTCAAAGTTTTTGACAGTGATTCAGTGCTTCACCAGAGAATGTACTGTTAATAGCCTTTTCCACCATATTCAAGTGAAATCACTTGAACAATTGTGAATTTGTGCTATGTATGAATTCGTTCCACTGTAAAATATCCTGAAAACCTCATGCTTAGTTGCATGAGGCTGAGATATTTCAATAATTAGCCAGACATACTCTGCAGAACATACAATGGATCTGATAAATACCAAGCAGCAATATGGCTCTATGTCACTGAAACATGAAATCTCCTAAAGTTCATGTTCCTATCAGCTACTAAGCATTATTTATCAACACTTCAATTTGTTTTGCAAGAAACACATGCTTTAGTTTGCTGAAATAGAAATGCTCCCTTCTTCCCCTTTAAATTCTACCTAAATTCTACTTTATTGTGGAAGCATTGCCGTAATCTCAAAATAATGTTTTAAATATGTAAGGTGTTTTCAAATAGCAATTATTTTTAAGAAGTTTATTTATGATATTTTAAACTTATATTCAAGTTCCTCTTTACTTAGCAGTCTATGTAATGTTTAGAAATGTATTAAGAAGCACATTTTTGTTTCTTTTTATGCATGAATGCTTTACTCTGATTCTTTAATCTAACTGGTCACTCAGATGGATTAATGACACCAGATTTTGCTAGTTTGCATTGATTCCCACAGAAATGATGTCTGATGGCAGCAGAGATTGGAAAAAAAAACAGAGCTTCATTCCACAGCTTCCCACCTTTGTGGGGAGTTTTCTTCAAGATCAGAAGTGAGTGCCATTGCTTTGCCAAACCAAAGCAAATTCAAAGGTATTATCCTTGATTTCCTGTGGTTCCTGTAGTACCTTGATTTCCATTCCAAAAATGGCATGGGTCTTATCAGTTCTTGGGCAAACTTCAGGGTGGTGAGGCTGGTATATGAAGTATAAACCACTTCAGAAGGGATAAAACTTGAGAGGTTACATTTTCCAAAAACTGATGGGATTAACCTTTATGACTAATTATTTGGCAAAATAACATGCATTCATGTCAGTTTTGTGTTGATAAAGATGCATTATAAACCTTGTGTGTCTGAAAATTGCAATAATTATCTTTTCCATTCATGCAATAGAAAATCAATATGTTCTGGAGCGATACTTGATAATCACAATTTATGGATAATTTTGCTTTACTTAGAAAATCTTATCAGATGCTTCCTCACATCATTCACTCTTGTGATCCTTTTTGCACTTTCCTTGTGGCACCCATCATTGAGCATGTCTTAAACTGGGAGACCTGCAAGGTAAATAAAGTACTTCCCTACATCCTTGGGTCACCCGAATTAAAACAGGCTCTATCCCCTCCAATGACCTCTGATCTCCAGTCTAACGTACCCATCCTGAATTCCCAACCAACTAACTCTTTTTCTTACTACCCTCAGATACCCCCACCTTGTTGCCAAACCTGCATGTCTACTGCTGGCCCCACTACCACCCCACCCCTTTATAATGATCTGTAATTTCACCCCCCCCCCCAAAGCTCCATGCATCCAATAACTGTTTGAGAGGCCAACTATCAATATCTGCCCCCACTCAGAGACCTGATCAAGTACTGTCACTTATGACCTCCTGAGTCCAGCCTTAGGAAAGGAGGGCTGGACAGAACACTTTCACTTGCTTTCGATAAGGTACTACTAGGATTTATGCAACCAACATCTGCATCATGTTGGTGCACCTTATTGGCTGTATTAGAATTTCGAGGCAATAAACATTTACAGTGCACCCCCGCAAAATGGAGGGGTTACGTTCCTAGAAAACTGTCTTTATTGTGATTTTCTGTAATGCAAACACTTTCTTTCCCCGTTGACTCTGATGTTATAAGTGGAGATGCATTCTTGCAGAATGTTTTTCTCTCAACAGTAACGCCCTCATGGGGCATGGTCTACAGGAAAAGGAATTATGATTGTACTGTAGGCAGAAATGTCGTTGTTTTAATTAACTAGAAATCCAGGTTACATTGTTTGATAAAGTATTGTTGGAGTATTGTGTGCAGTTCTGGTCACCTAACTATAGGAAGGACATCAGTAAGATTGAAAAAGTGCAGAGGAGATTTACTAGAATGTTGCCAGGTCTTCAGGAGTTGAGTTACAGGGGAAGATTGAACAGGTTAGGACTTTACTCACTGGAGCGTAGAAAAATGAGGGGAGATTTGATAGAGGTTTACAAAATTATGAGGGGTATAGACAGAGTTAATGTGAGTAGGCTCTCCACCTAGATTAGGAGAGATAAGTATGAGAGGACATGGCTTTAGGGTGAAAGGGGAAAGGTTTAGGGTGTACATTAGGGGGAACTTCTTCGCTCAAAGAGTGGTGGGAGTGTGGAATGGGCTGCCATCTGATGTAGTAAATGCGGGCTCACTCTTAAGTTTTAAAAATAACTTGGATAGATGCATGGACGGGAGAGGTCTGGAGGGTTATGGACTGGGTGCTGGTAAATGGGACTAGTGGAATAACATTTCGGCACAGACTAGAAGGGCCAAATGGCCTGTTTTCTGTGCTGTAGTGTTTCATGGTTCTATTGTTGTACAATATCAAAAGAAGAGATTGCCTTTATGGTTTCCAAAGCAATTCCCATAATCAGCAGCCTGCGATAGTGGTGCTTGGTAAACCAGTTCAGTTCTCTGTCTACATTTTATGTTTATTTTATTTCATATAAATTATAAAAGAGCTAATTTTTATCCTGTGTGTCAAATATTTTGGTAGTGATTTGTGAATTCTGTAAAGGTGGATTTCCATTACCTGAACTGCCGTAATGCGGAGGAACTCTGCAGAGGTAATGTCACTATACTTTAAAACATAAGAGGAATTGGTAAAGTCAGTCAACTGGTTAATACTTGGGAAATTTCTGGGAACCTTCTCAGAAACATAAACATTCCTTCAGACATCAATCCTGATGACCCAGACTTCCCCCATCCCGGTACCTGGAAGGGATTATGGGGGCTGGGGGCTGGGGGCAGACATGACAAGATGTTACTTTAGGAAAAAGAGCAATGAAAATGGAAAAGCAAAATTTGTTATCTTATTAATAATGATGTAGAACAACAATGAGAAACTGTTAATACGGTGTTCAACAGAGTGCAGAAAAACATATTCTGCTAAAAGGAAAGAGCTAACTGAACACTCAAGAGACTCCACGGATGAATGAAGACATAAGGGAACAATTGCAGGCAAGCAAAGAGGCACTCATTAAATATATAGGCAGCAGAGCAGTGCATGATTAGAGCGAACATGAAGGGATTAGGAGAGAAGTCAAACAAAAACAATTAGGAAGGGAAAGATGAATAATGAAATTAAATTTCTAAGGAATATAAAACAAAATAATTAAATATTTTATAGAGGCATCAATAGAAAAGGAAAGCTGGGGTGGGAAAAGGACAATTGGGGGATAGTTAGGACAGTACCACAGGTGGAAGAAATATGAACATATCCAGGGAATTTTAGACAAATCAAGTTAAATCTGTGATTGGAAAAATAATGGAAACCTGACTAAAGGAGGAAATAGGAGAACTTGAGAGATTAAAAGTGGAACGATCATTAATTATCATGGATTTCAAAAGGCAAATCTTGCTCATTGTACCATAATGACCATTTGGGAGAAATAATGGAAAGAGTAGCTTTGGTAATGCAATTTAACTTATCTAGATTTTGAAAAGGCACAGTAGGAAAGAGAATTAGTTGGTTGGGAATTCAGGATGGGTATGTTAGACTGGAGTTCAGAGGTCATTGGAGGGGATAGAGCCTGTTTTAATTCGGGTGACCCAAGGATGTAGGGAAGTATTTTATTTACCTTGCGGGTCTCCCAATTTAAGACATGCTCAATGACGGGTGCCACAAGGAAAGTACAAAAAGGATCACAAGAGTGAACAATGTGAGGAAGCATCTGATAAGATTTTCTAAGTAAAGCAAAATTATCCATAAATTGAGATTATCAAGTATCACTCCAGAACATATTGATTTTCTATTGCATAAATGCAAAAGATAATTATTGCAATTTTCAGACATACAAGGTTTATAATGCATTTTTATCAACACAAAACTGACATGAATGCATTTTGATAAGGTACCACATAAAAGGCTACTGAATGAGATCCATCAGAAAACAAAATGTGAGTCAAAAGTACAGCTCATGGAATAATATGGGTAGTATCGTTCCATTGTTAAGTTCATAATTTACATTTACATTTTAGACTTTGAATCAAGATTGCAATTTCTAAATTTGCAGATGATACCAAATTGATCTGGAAGTGGAGGTGAAGGATAGTCAATCTTCTTCTTAGGCTGTCCATCAGATACTAGAATGTCTTGCTTTCACTCCATTTCTGTGGGTTCTGAGGTGGATGATCAGATCAATGTGGAACTCGCAGACTCGGCCACAATGGAACAGTGCTGAGTGATAAGGAAGGTGGCTGTGTAGTAAATGCTATACTTCTGCCATTTTCATTGGGCTTCTGTGTGTTCCTAACAAAAAAACAGTGTAATCCCTAAAGCTCCTTCTCCATTTTGATTCATCAAAGGCCAAGGTATCTCATGAGTCAGTGAGGATATTTTTTTCAAGGAAGTTTGGAGAAAATTTCAGAAGCTTTTCCTCTATCTTCTTAGCAATCTGTTGCCATAATGGAGCTTGGAATAGAATGCCTGTTTCAGGAACCTGGCTACAATACTGAAGATGTTGATTTGGAAAAGGCACTGATATTTGCTCACTTAGGCTGTTGGTGGATTTGGGGGCATTTTGCAGAGACGACAGCATGGTGTTACCTCTCCATTGCTTTGCAGTACCTTCAGTCCATGTTCATTCCATGTCTCTGAGGCATTCAGGAGGGCAGGGATCACTGGTGAGCTTTGTGTGGGTTTGAGGACTTGATTTTCAAATGCTCTTTTCCTCAGAGGGCTAAAGACTGTGCTAAGTCATTGAACACAATGGTGAATTTTGTCATCAATATGCGCCTTTGCTGAAAGGTAGCTCCTGACATATGAAAACTGGTTCATGTTTTTCAAAGCCTGATGAGGGGGCAGTGTTGTGCAAGAGGGGCAAATTGACGGAGGACTTTGTTTTGCTGGTGTTAAGTATAAAGCCCATTCTCTCCATTGGATAGACTGTAGATGACTTGGAACTCGGTTTTCCAATGTGCACTGAACTCTACCACCATCTGCCTACTGCAGCTCAATGAGTAGGATTTGGATGCCCTTGCTTCAGGATTGGAGGCAAGTTTGTTGAATGATTTCCTGTTGCACTGTTGATGAGCTCCTTTCCAGCAGGAAGCTTGTGGAGTTGGGTGAGGTGGATTGAGGAAAATGTTGGAGCAATGACCCAGCCTTACCTGACATCAGTGTGCACTGAGATTGGGTATATAGTGGACACCTTGATTAGAATTATGGCTTGCATATCATCATGTGGCAGAAGTAAACGTGGAGACGAATTTCTAAGGACAGCTCAATTTAAGAAGGATTCTCCGCAGTCCCTCTTTATTGATGGAGTCAAAGGCTTTTGTGAGATTAAAGGCCGTGTATAGCGGTTGAGGCTGCTTCCTGCATTTGCCTTGGAGTAGCGATATGGTGAAGGTCATGTCCCTTGTTCCTCTGGTTGGATAGAATCCATGCTGTGATCCAGGGAGCAGCTCTTTGGTTACTGGAAGGTGGTAGTGTAATCCTTCTCTCCAAGATGTAGAAGATGAGCCTGTGAATTTCTGTCTGAAGTACGTTCCTGCCACGTTTTAGAACTTCAGCTGAGATTGTCTGCTCTATTTTTGATAATCTCTCCTCTGTCCTTGGCTGTTAGTGGGTTGGGCCATTGGATGTTTTGGCCATAGATGGTCTTGATAACATGTCATGGTTGCCAGCGAGTTGTTGGACCTCCTGTGTTCATTACATCCACCATCTGTTCTTCAGGTCATGGGTTTTTTGTTGGACCTCAGCCTTCAACTGCATGCAGTGCTTGCATTCTCCCCTTGAGCTCTGATGCAATTTCCAATCCAAGAACACCTTATCTTTATGGTTAATTAACTCCTGGACCTCCTGGTCATTCTCATCAAACTGTTCCTGGCAGGGAAACCATGAGTCTCTTCACAGGTGCTAATTATGGTAGAGTTTGGGCAGTCCAGGCATTGTGGACTCTCTGCAGCTCCTGTTGTTTGGGGATTGTCAGGTTGTCTGTGAGGCGCTGTCTGAGAAGAGCTAGCTTTGCACGTCCTTGAGACTTCAGCATTGATTTTCCCCTCAGCAGCTGTCCTGTTGCTGTTGTTGCTTTGGTTGCAGGCTGATGGAGGTAATAGAGAGGGTGAGGCAATGGTCCATCCAGCAGTCACTGACACCTGTCATAAGATCGCTGCCCGACTGCAGAATGTTCAATACCAAGGAGGACTGGAATAAATTACAGGGGGACATTGACAAAGTTACAGAACTGATAAATTATTGATTTATGAAGGTTAACACGATAAATGTGAGGTGGAGCTCTTTGGTAGGAAGTTAAGGAAGGTCACTTTTTAAAAAAATTTTATTTACAGTGTGGTAACAGGCCCTTCCGGCCCAATGAGTCCACGCCGCCCATTTTAAACCCATATTAACCTACCCGTACGTCTTTGGAATGTGGGAGGAAACTGGATCACCCGGAGGAAACCCACACAGACACGGGAGAATGTACAAACTCCTTACAGACAGTGACGGGAATTGAACCCCGATCGCTGGCACTGTAATAACTTCGCGCTAACCACTACGCTACCGTGCCGCCCTTATTCTTTGGAGTTTGCAAATCCGGGCGAAGTATAAATACAAGACCAAAGTATAAATACACTGCTCATTAGAAGTTGTACTACAGGTTAGCAAGGCCATAAAAAGAAAGCAAACCAACACCAGGGTGTACTTCTAGAGAGATAGAATTGAAAAACAAACAAGTTATGCTACACCACACTTATTGTAAGACTGTCTACTGAGTACTGTGTACAGTTTTGGTCACCATATTGAAAAAGATACAGAGACACTGGAGAAGATGCAAAGAAAATTTATAAGGATGATAGGAATATGCAACGGTATATATTACCAGGAAAGAATGAACAGACAATGTCTGTTTTGTGTCGGGAAAAGAAGGTTGAGGTGTGATAATGGAGGTCTTCAGAATTACGAAATATTTTGATGGAATTCGTACAGAGAGAATGTTTCCACTTCTGTAACAGGAGACCGTCAATGTAAGATGCTCACCAAGAATCCAGTATCTTCACCCAAAGAATGATGAAAATGTGGAACTCAAGCCCAGAGGGAGTAGTTGAGGTGGTAAAAGCAGAGATGCATTTAGGGGAATGACAGACAAGTCTGCAGGGAAGAAGGAAAGGAAGGTTACACAGATAGATTTCATTGAGAAAGGGTAAGAGGAAACTTGAAAACAACATTAACAGCAGCAAGGACTGGTTGTTTCTGTAATCCGATGTAAAACAGATCAAAGATAAATCACTGACCTCGTATCAGTAATTGATACAGTGTTATTGACTCTAATTTAGACATGGCATGTTTATTCTGAGGAGAATTTTGAGCAGCAAGACATAAATAAAATGAAAAAAAACCTTGCCTCCGTGATGTGCTTCAAGTATAGCTGAACTTTACCAAACAGAAAATGGAATGCACAGCAACGCTGATTCTGCAACTGATTGTTTCGTTAATAATGGATAGTCACAGCATTTAATTATTAAAGCTGAACTAAATGAGAAAAGGTGCAGCCCTTGGCAGTGGTTTGATGCAGAACAAGTATAAAACTGATATAACTGTCCCAAAATATTCTGTAAGCTTGAAATGAGCTGAAACTTTGGCGCCCATGTTCTAACTTGCATCCATTTTCCCATTACTACTGTGCTCACTGACCCATATTGTCTTCTGGTCCAGCAACTTTCCAATTACAAAATGCACATACATGTTTTCAAATTGCTCCAGATCATCGCCTTTTCCCATTTCCGTAAACTTCTCCACCTTCACAAGCCTGAAATTTCTACACAGTTATAATTCTGGCCCCTCAATCATCCCCAATTTTAGTCACTCCACACCACACAGCTTTAAGAATATAAGAGAAACAATGGACACAGGAGTAGGTCATTTAGTCTCTTTGGCTGCTCTGCCATATAATAAGATCATGGCTGATCCTTAGCTTCAGAGCTGATTTCCCATACCTACCCTTGAACCAATATCCCTTGATTCCCACAATATCCAAAAATCTATTGATCTCTGCTTACCTCACTGATTGAGCTTCCATAGAAAGATTCACTAACTTCTAGGTGAAGAAATTTCTTCGCACCTCAGTCCTGAATGACTGATTCCTCATTTTGAGACTATAAGCTTTGGTTCCAAACATTCCAGACAAGGAAATCCTGTTAAACCCTAACAGAATTTTGGATATTCCCACGAGTTTGCTTGTTATTTTAATGCCCTCTTGAGAGAATAGACCCAGTCTGATTCATCTGTCCTGTTACAATTATCCCCACTGTTACAGACTCAGTGAAAGTCCCTTTAAGATAGAGAATGTGTGTGTATGTGTGTGTGGGGCGTGCTTACGTCAATAGAAGATAAAGGACGTAATGACGTTGTTGAAGAAGAAGAAGAAGAAGAAGGAGAGAGAGAGAGAAGGGAGAGAAACACCAGCCTGCTTGTTTTCTCTATCGATGGATGAGAAACAATAATTGTGTTTGCCACTGAAATCCATGTATGGAAGTTGGAAGTAATCCGGTGGAGTTCACTTTGTTGCTGACCTGTAGAAGGAAACAGGTATTTGTATGTGGACGACCACGGTTCGGATGCTTTTCGGGGTGAGGAAGTCACTACCGAGTAAACACTGAAGTGTCGTTTGGGTTCCATCGTGGAACATTTGGATTTCGTATGTACTCTCTCTATGTTTTTCTACATCTACATCTTATCTTCAGACAACGGTGGTTGTTGAAGAAGCCCTTGCTCATGTTACACCTTATGGCTTGCAGAACTGAACTTTAAGAACCATTCAGGAACTGGGAGTTTTGGACTTTGTCACACACACACACGAAGAGTTTAGTTTTGGGGTTAACGTTCGAGGTTTAACATTTTTGAATTCTAACATACTAACATTTTTTTTAACTTTTATTTTACGTATTATCATAAGTAGTGATTAATAAAATAGTTTTTAACACTGAATCATGCTCAGTGTGTTTCTTTTGTTGCTGGTTTGTGACACCACATTTTAGTTATCTTCCTGGGGAACCCTTGTGGCATTCCTACTATCACAAGTATATCCTTCCCTAGGTAGAGACTCCAGATTTCCATAAAACATTCCATACGGAGCCCCATATAATTTCAGTAAGATATCATACTTTTTTAATTCAAATCTTCTTGTAATGAAACTTGACATACCATTTGCCTTCATAATTGCTTGATGTACCTGTGTGCTAACATTCAGTAATTTATGTTCAAGGACACTCAGGTCTCTCTGAACATCAACACCCTTCAATCTCTCATGATTTTAATAAATACTCAGCTTCTCTGTTTTTGTTCTACCAAAATTAATTACCTCACATTTATTCACACTATACTCCACCTGGCATGTCCTTGTCGATTCATTTAGCCTCTTTACATCCCCAAAACTTCTTTACCTTCTCTTTATACCTCATGGTGCCATCCAATGTAATATCATCAGCAAACCTGGATATATTATACTTGGTTCCTTCATTGAAATCAATGATTTAGATTGTAAGCAGCCGAGGCCCTGGCATCAATCACTGCGGCTACCCACCAGACACAATGTTCCAACCTGAAAATGACCCATTTATTCTGACTGTTTTTCAGCCAGTAACCAATCTTCAGTTCAGTATATTACCTCCAATCCCTTGTGGCTTATTTGTTTAAATGATGTCTTCTGTGGCACATTATCAAAGGCCTTCTGAAAGTCTATATATACCACATCCGCAGTTCCCTTTATTTACTCAGCTAGTTCCACCCTTAAAGAAACTTCAAGAGGTTTACGAAACATGATTTCCCTTCCATAAATCCATATTGACTCATCCAATACTATTATGATCTTCTAAAGGCCTTGTTACCAATCATTCCTGTATTTTCTTTACAGACAATGTTATGCTAACAGTTTGTTAACTCCCTCTCTTCACTCTTCTGCTGTTCTTAAATTTTTGTTACCTTCCAGAATGTGAGAACCACTCCAGAATCTTTGGAATTTTGGGAATTCAGTGCATCCACTATCTTGGTATTGGTTTATTATTGTCACTTGCACTGAGGTACAGTGAAAAGCTTGTCTTACAAACTGATCGTACAGGTAAAATCATTACACAGTGCAGTTACATTGAGATAGTATAGAGTGCATTGAGGTAGTACAGGTAAAAACAATAACAGTACAGAGTAAAGTGTCACAGCTACAGAGAAAGTGCAGTGCAATAAGGTGCAAGGTCACAACAAGATAGATCGTGAGGTCATAGTCCATCTTATTGTATAAGGGAACTGTTCAATAGTCTTATAACAGTGGGGTAGAAGCTGTCCTTGTCTGGTGGTAGTGCCCTCAGGCTCCTGTATCTTCTACCCAATGGAAGAAGAGAGAAGAGAGAATGTCCCACGTGGGTGGGGTCTTTGATAATGCTGGCTGTTACACCAAGACAATGAGAAGTAAAGACAGAGTCCAAGGAGGGGAGGCTGGTATCCGTGATGCGCTGGTCTGTGTCCACAACTCTCTGCAGCTTCTTGCTGTCCTGGGTGGACCAGTTGCCGTACCAAGCCATGATACATCCAGATTGGATGCTTTCTATGGAGCATCGGTAAAAGTTGGTGAGAGTCAAAGGGGACAAACCAAATTTCTTTAGCCTCCTGAGGAAGTAGAGGCACTGGTGAGCTTTTATGGCCATGGCATCTACGTGATTTGACCAGGACAGGCTGTTGGTGATGTTCACTCCCAGGAAATTGAAGCTCTCAACCCTCTCAACCTCAGCACCATTGATGTAGACAGGTGCATGTACACCGCCCCCTTTCCTGAAGTCAATGACCAGCTATTTTGTTGACATTGAGGGAGAGGTTGTTGCCGTGACACCATTCCACTAAGCTCTCTATCTCCTTCCTGTACTCCGTCTCACTGTCTGAGATATGGCCTACAATGGTGGTATCATCTGCAAACTTGTAGGTGGAGTTAGAGCAGAATCTGGCCACACAGTCATGAGTGTATAGGGAGTAGAGTAGAGGGCTGAGGACGCAGCCTTGTGGGGCACCAGTGTTGAGAATAATCGTGCCGGAGGTATTGCTGCCTATCCTCATTGATTGCAGTCTGTTCGTTAGAAAGTCTCCATTGTCTCTTTCAAAGCCTTATGATGTAGGTCATCAGGTCCCAGGGATTTTTTGTCTTTCAGTCCCATTATATTTTCTGATACTTTTTCTCATTGTACAATACTCCATCTAAAATAGCTTGGAACCTAGTTAATACCTTAACATATTGATCTTGGAAAAAGATTGTATACACATCATGAATTTATCCTCTGCACTATTCCTCTTAATTTGGTTTGCTCCATCAGATGTAGATTTAAGTTTTCTATGTTTCACCTTGTTACATACACATCTAATTTCCGGATCCCATTTGCTGGGGGTGGAAATAATATTGATTTTAACCAATTCATATTGGATATTATATTCAACTGAGAAATCCAATGAAGGCCAATTGAGTAGGAAGAAGGGATGTGAAGTTGGGTTCTGTGGGAACTGGTTCAAAATTGGTGACCTAATCATGGAAATCCGAGGTTTCTCCCAAGTTGGTCCTGAAGCTATGGAACATCAAATGCCTGTCCTCATCCAGCCTGCCTGACAGATGGAGAACAGTTTGCCCAGCTGTGATATTGACAGCAGCTCACTCTTGAAGTAGAGAGAGGTAAATAGGGGGATGGATGCACAGGAGGTGCCCACAGTATATAGTTAAATAAAACTCACACTCTTCTTTGCTCAGAGAACTGCTCCAGCTCCTCGAGCCTCCTCACATTTTGGCAGCGCTGTTGCCTCACAGCTCCAGTGACCCAGGTTCAATCCTGACCTCCGGTGCTGTTCTGTGTGGAGTTTACACATTCTCCTTGTGATCCCATGGGTTTCCTCTGGATGCACCAGCTTCCTCACTCAACCCAAAGATGTGCCAGTTGGTAGGTTAGTTTGCCACTGTAATTTTCCCCTGGTGTGTAGATGAGTAGTAAAATCTGGGGGGAATTGATGGGAATGTGGGGAGAATAAAAGTGAGATTAGAGTCATAGAGTTATAGAGTATGGAAACAAGCCCTTCCAAGCCAACATTGCCCATCCAAGCCAGTCCCATTTGCCAGCATTTGGCCCATAAACTCCTAAACCTTTCCAATCCATGTAACTGTCCAACTGTCTTTTAAACGTTGTTATTGTACCTGCCTTAACCACTTCCTCTGACAGCTGATTCCACATAGATACCACCCTTTGTGTAAAAACAATTGCCCTCAGGATCCTATGAAATCTTTCCCCTCTCACCTAAAATCTGTGTCCTCTAGTTCTTGATTCCTGAACCCTGGGAAAAAGACAGAATGCATTCACCCTATTTATGCACCTCATGATTTTATACATCTTTATAAGATCATCTCTCAGTCTCCTACACTCCAAGGCATGAAGTCCGAGCCTGTCCAACCTCTCCCTATATCTTAGTCCCTCACGTCCTGGCAACATCCTTGTAAATCTTTTCTGCACTCTTTCCAGTTTAATAACAGCAGGGTTCTTATAGCAGGGCGACCAAAAATGAACACAATTCTCCAAGTGCAGCCACACCAGCGTCCTGTACAACTGCACCATGACCTCCCAACTTTTATACTTAGTGCCCTGAGATTAGTGTACATGTGTGCTTGCTGTTCAGTGTGGACTTGGTAGGCCAAAGGCCCTGTTTCCATGCTGTACAACTCTATAATAAAAATCCCTTCATACAATTTTGATAAATCTTTTCTGCACCATCTCAGATTCTTGGCTCCTTTCAAAAATGTGGTACTCACAATTGGACATAATACTCCAAATGATTTTTGTTGTCACCTCCAGTTAGACATAAAGAACAACTACTAGTTAGGCTGCAGAAGGCCTGGCACATATGAGACTTGTTGAAGTTCAGAGTAGAACTGTAAAGTGAATGGTAAGATGACTGTCTATAATTTGCAAATTTGCTTAATGAAAAGAAGTCACTGGATTCCAGTTTGGATGTCATTGCCCTGCCGGGGAATTGAAAATGAGGTATCAACCCACTTGCCCTGATTTTGCACTCAAAAACCAGCTATGATATGAATCATTTTTTTCTCCGAAAGGAGGTTAAAAAGGGTGTGTTGATGGAAGATTGTGAAAGAAAGCAAAGATTGAGAGAAGTAAGTGCTATTTGGTTTTACAAGTAAATTCTGAGTTAGGCTGAATAAGATAAGATAGTTAAGATAAGATTATCTTTATTAGTCACATGTACATCGAAACACACAGTGAAATGCATCTTTTGCATAGAGTGTTCTGGGGGCAGCCCGCAAGTGTCGCCACGCTTCCAGTGCCACCATAACATGCCCACAACTTCCTAACCCGTATGTCCTTGAAATGTGGGAGGAAACCCATGCAGACACAGGGCGGATGTACAAACTTCTTACAAACAGTGGCCAGAATTGAAACCGGGTCACTGGCGCTGTAATAGCGTTACGCTAACCGCTACGTTACCGTGCCTGCCCTAAGTGATGGGTCCTGAAACTGCTAGAATTTAGAAGAGTCAGAGGTGGCCCAATTGAAATGTATAAGGTCCTGAGTGGTCTTGACAGTGTGGAAGCGGAAAAGGTGTTTCCTCTTGTGAAGGAGGCAAGAAGTAGGAGTGACTGTTTAAAAATAAGGGGTCACTCATTTAAGACGGAAATGAAGCAAAACATTTTTGCAGCTCTTTCTCAAAGGGCAGTGGAAGCAGAGTCTATGACTATTTTTAAAGCAAAATTTTAGACAAGATTATGGAGCTAAGGCTACAATCAGATCAACCATCATCTTTGAATGGCAGAGCAGGCTTGAGGGGCTGAGTGGCCTACTGCTGTTCCTTATTCATAGGTTTGTATAATAGACATTGCAGTGTGAAAAAAATGTGTTGGTATATTAAATGAGAATTAAAAAAAAGCATTAACTTTGAAGAGATTGGCACTTTCATTAAGATAGCAGACAAAATAATTTCTTCCAAACATGTTATCATGTCCTTTGCTTCAAGCTGCTTGACTTTTTTCTGGGATAATGTTTTCTTACTAAGATGGACTGTTCTGTTCCCACATATATTGTGTGCAATAGTCAATGCAAACAATGTTTATATCAGAAAATACAAATGTAGAGTTAAATCAAATTTCTAATTATCAGTGAGTATTTTAGCTTCAGACATGGTCCAATAATCCCATCAGCCAATCTCTATTTTATCTAAAGAACTAATGGTATTTCTCAGAGAAATTGAAAAATTGCTAATCATATCAACATCCAGGAGCTAAAGTCATTGAATGGTTAATGGTTTAATTCTATGTGCACATTTGAGAAGAGGCTTGTTCAGCAGCAGGTGGCCTATAAAAACATTACAAGAAAGTACATTGAATCACTATGACTTTTTAATAAAAATTTGAATTTGGTCTGTTCCATTTCGGGCAATCTTTTATTACTGAAATTACACAATTTTTTTTAAAGCTTCCCAGATGGAAAACATTTAAATTTTACATTGTATTTCCCTGGAAACTGATATTTATAAGAAACCTTCTCATTCTTTGAAGATCCTTTCGGTATATGAAACCGTTATATGTCTATAATAATATTTTCATTACCTGCAAATATCATAATGTGATTTTTTTATAGGAAACATTCTCCCTTGCTTTTTTTCCTGAAAAAATAACCTTCAATTTTCATTTCCGTAACACACTCTTTCATTTTTCTCCATCTAGATTTTTTGTCAGACTTTATAAAATCTAGAAACCTTCCCTCAAGGGGCTGCAGGACCTACAGTGATTCAGTTTAAAAGAGTTATTTTTCCAACTGCACCATAGGTTTCTCTCCAAAATTTCTGAAATGTTGATCATTTTCCACTGAAAATACTAAACACCCCAAAATCCATTATTTTTCTGTCGGATTATACAAGATTGATTTTTAGGGTTCTTTCAGCTAAATTAAAGGAATTAATTTTATGTCAGAAGGAAAACACTAAAAACAGTGGAAGATCAATTAGCACCTGAATGCAAAGCATAGGCTAACTTTTCAGGAAGGACCTTTCATCAGTTCAGTGTCACAAGGGAGCATTTCTTAATTCATTGATGTTCTGAATGGTCTGGCGAAAGTGATGGCCAATCTTTTCAGATATAATGTACTTGCTGTGGATGTCCGGCAATTCATGTTTTCATTTCAGCTTTCAGCATTGGCTTGTTATTTCTTTTATTTTTTAATCTCCAATGGCTTGGCCTTGAGAGAACGCAGAGGTGAACAACGTGGCTGATTCAAATGCCAAGAGATTTCAGTGCAGTGGGACTCAAACATGAAGGAAGAAAAGCATGCTGTTAGGCCTGAAATAGGGTACTATGTCACATTAAAATAAAAATGGATGAAATAGTGATCCTACGGTGAGACCCCACACATCTCCTTGCAAGACAAATAAAAAATGTCTGATTTCTATGACAATTTAGGCCTCTCTCAAGCAGACAATAGGGAGACAAAATTTGCAGAGGTTCGGGTTTGGGAGCAGGTGTTTGGGAAGGGGTTAAGTGAAGTCCATCAGCTGCCTGTAGGATTGGTGAGAATCTGTTTCTGCTGTATCCGTGTTTTAATTAATTCAACATAAAATCATTTCTGATCTTTATTAGCCTTCATCCGGCACTTTATGGAGCACTGGCTAAGCTGGACTGCAGAAACCAGTTGAAGATTGTACATTATTGTTCATTACTCAGAAAATATTGCTGAGAGGAGCTGAGGCCAGCATAGATTAGCCATGATCATACTGAGTGGTGAGGTAGGCTTGAGGGGCCTGGTGGCCTACTCCTCCTCCCATTTTCTTGTGTAATGTGTGAAGGCAATTGGGTCAACTACTACATGGCATATTTTCCTAATTTTGGCCTCTAAATCTATCCCAGGATAGTTTAAGGACACAGGAACGAGGATGTCTTTGGCTCTAGTAATTTCCTCCAACTTTCTGATAATCACGATGGGGATCTGCGTCACCAACTTTGGGAATTAGAAAGAAAACAAGGAAGCTGGACATTTTTTTTGCATTAAGGATAGTAGTAGTATAGGTTTCGAGGGAGAATACATGGATCCAAGAGACAAGTGATGTATATTTATTGAGAGAATGAATGAATGCGGTGAGGGTCATTCCATGTTCTCATCTTCCCAGTAAGGAGGAGCACTCATGGGATGGGCAAAGTGACAGGCAGTGTGATGTTAATTTATTTTACTAATTGTAAAGTCAGATGTCGTGAACCTGCTATTTCTTTTAACACATTGTTTGCACGACCCTTAGTCTAAGAGCATGGAATGGCCATACAGTGAGAATATTACCCTATAGTGATTTTCCTGTGGTTGCCATGCCAGTGCACGTCTTTAGCTCAAATAGATATAGTGTCCTGACATCCCAACTACTAATTCTATGGGCTAATAAGAGAGAGAGGCATGTTTTCTACTGCTCTGAACTCTAATCTCTGCTGTACTGTACTGAGAAAGTAGTTAGGGTAAAGAACCATACATCATATTTCTTTTATAGGATTGATCATCTAGATGACTGAACCAATGATCAGGAGGCAACTGTGGAAGCTAAGCTGAGTTAACTGAATCAGTCTGTTGAAAATCTAATATCTGTAATAGTTCACTATGAAACCAAATGATTGTTATGAAAACTTTGTAGCGGCTAGCTACACACTATGAAATGAAGACACAGAGTCGATAGGCCCTAACATCCCTTTGACATGCGATATCAACCCCCTCAGTTCAATCAGCAATGAATTGCACTGTGGTAGAAGCTTCACAGAACTTGTTCAAGAAGGTGGCTCACCAATATCTTCTCAAGGGCAATTAGAATGGGGTTTGGCAGTCATGGCCACATCCTGTGAATGAATAAAAAACAAGTGAAACATCTTGCTGAGAGGAATAAAAATAGAAAGAAGCTTCATCTTACATTCTCATAGATTTCTGTGCAATTGCCCAGGAGATTTGATGGAAATTTGGGATTAGGTCCATTGTATCTCAGAAGAAAAAAATAAATGGATTCCTACCTTCAAAAAGAAAGCTGCTTGACTATTATTTCATGGCTCCCGTGTTTGGGAGAAAGCTTTAGGAAAGCACAGCATGAAGCTTGTGTTCCTTTTGCAAATTTTATCGACTTATAATGAGGTTTGTTTTCTGAAAGTTACTGTATATTGCAAGTCAATCTAGGAAAGGAATTTAAATATATTTTCTCAAAGGTGTGTGAGAATGGCCTAGATTTTTCTGAGTTTTATTCCAAAATGATTTATACAGCATGAAAGAAAGCCATTTGGCCTGCAGTACACATACTAGCTCCCTGTAAGAGCAACGAAAACAGAAAATGCTCAAAATAGTCATCAGGTCAAGCAGCATCTGTGAAAGAAGAAACAATTAATGTTTCAAGTCCGGGACCCTTCATCAGAACAATGTAAGAGCAATCCACATGAGCCTTACTCCTCTGCACTCTCCCTATTGCCTGCAAATTCTTCCCTTTCGTTTATTTATCCAGCTCTTTGTTGATTGCTCTGACTGAATCTGCCTTCACTAATACTTCTGGTAGTACTTTCAGGCCCTAACCACGTTCTGTGCAAACAAAAACAGGAAAACCGCAAGAACTCAGCATCTGTGGAAAGAGAAACCAGTTATCATTTTGGGTCAGGAAACCTTCCTCAGAACTCAGGATCCTCTCTCAGTTTTGTTTTCCATTGCTGTGTAAACAGTTTGTCATCATCGAGGAGCCTTGGTAAAAGTAAAATCAATGGACATCAAGAAGTAAACACTGATTGGAGTCATATCTCACACAAAAGAAGATAGTTGTGGGCATCACTGCAGAAGTTCCTCAAGGCATTGTTCTTGGCCCAACTATCTTCAGTTGCTTTCTCAGCTTCTATCCTTTCATCATATGTTTTGAGATGGGGAAGTTCACTAATGATTGCATAATGCTCCATTCCACTCACAACTCCTCAGCAAATAAAACCAACCACATTCATATACACTAAGTCCTAGACAACATTCAGGCATGGCTGAGAAGTGACATGGAACATTATGCCACAAAACCATTGGACAATGACCATTCACGTGAAAGAGAGACTGATCACCCACGGTGATAATTAATGGGATGTGTCCCACCATCAACATCCTGAATGCCACCTTTGACCAGTAACAACCAGATCGGTCACATACATGATCACAAGAGCAGGTTAGAACTGGTTGATCTCTAATGAGTGGCTCATCTCCTGACACATCAAAGCCATTCCACAATCTACAAAGCAGGAGTGTGATGGAATAGTTCCACTTCCCTGCAACGAGTACACACCTTAAACATTCAAGAAGCTGAGCACTTACAGTGCAAAGCAACCTATTTTTTTTTTGACAGCTCATCCACAATATCAAACATTCATTCCCTCAACCAATGACACACATCAGCTGAAGTATGTACCATAGAACATAGAACATTACAGCACAGTACAGGCCCTATGGCCCACGATGTTGTGCCAACAGTTTATCCTGCTCTGAGATCTATCTAACCCTTCCCTCCCACATAGCCCTCCATCTTTTTATCATTCATTGCCTATCTAAGAGTCTCTTAAATGTCCCTAATGTATCTGCCCCCCACAACCTCTGCCGGCAGTGCGTTCCATGCACCCACCATTCTCTGTGTAAAAAAACTTGCCTCTTACATCCCTCCTATACCTTCTTCCAATCACCTTAAAATTATGCCCCCCTCGTGTAAGCCATTTTCACCCTAGAAAAAAGTCTCTGACTGTCCACTCGATCTATGCCTCTTATCATCTTGTACACCTCTATCAAGTCACCTCTCATCCTCTTTTGCTCCAAGGACAAAAGCCCTAGCTCACTAAACCTATCCTCATAAGACATGCTCTCCAATCCAGGCAACATCTTGGTAAATATCCTCTGTACCCACCCTAAACCTTCCACATCCTTCCTATAATGAGGCGACCAGAACTGAGCACAATACTCCAAGTGTGGTCTAACCAGAGTTTTATAGAGCTGCAACATTACTTCGCAGCTCTTGAACTCAATACCCCGACGAATGAAGACTAACACACCATGTGCCTTCTTTACAACCTCATCAACCTGCATAACAGCCTTGAAGGATCTGTGGATATGCACTCCAAGATCCCTCTGTTCCTCCTCACTGCTAAGAGTTCTGCCATTAACCTTGTGTTCTGCCTTCAAATTTGATCTTCCAAAGTGTATCACTTCACATTTTTCTGGGTTAAACTCTATCTGCCACTTCTCAGTTCAGCTCTGAATCCTATCAATGTCCTGTTGTAACCTACAGTAACCTTCTACACTATCCACAACACCAACAACCTTCGTGTCACCTGTAAACTTAATAAACCCACCGTTCCACATCGTCATCCGAGTCATTTATAAAAATCACAAAGAGCAGGGATCCCAGACAAAGAACAGCAGTGGAATACCACTGGTCACTGACCTCCAGGCAGAATATGCTTCATCTACAACCACCCTCTGCTTTCTATGGGCGAGCCATTTCTGAATCCACACAGCCATGTTTCCCTGGATCTCATGCCTCCTGACTTTCTGAATGAGCCTTCCATGAAGAACCTTATCAAATGCCTTACTAAAATCCACGTACACCACATCCACTGTTCTACCTTCATCAATGTGTTTTGTCACATCCTCAAAGAATTCAATCAGGCTCGTGAGGCACGCCCTGCCCCTCACAAAGCCATGCTTACTGTTCCTAATCAGCCTATGCTTCTCCAAGTGCCCATAAATCCTGTCTCTAAGAATCTTCTCCAGTAATTTGCCCACCACTGAATTAAGACTCACTGGCCCGTAATTCCCAGGGTTATCCCTACTCCTTTTCTTGAACAAAGGAACAACATTTGCCACCCTCCAATCATCTGGCACTACTCCTGTGGCCAGTGAGGATGCAAAGATCATCGCCAAAGGTGCAGCAATCTCTTCCCTCATTTCCCTTAATAACCTTGGATATATCCCGTCTGGCACCGCTGACTTATCTATGCTAATGTTTTTCAATAGTTCCAGTTCATGCTCTTTCTTCACGTTGACATGCTCCAGCGTATCAGCCTATTGTATGCCATCCTCACAAATGTCAAGGTCTCTCTCTTTGGTGAATACTGAAGCAAGGTATTCATTAAGGTCTTCCCCTACCTCTTCCAACTCCAGGCACATGTTTCCCTTAGTGATTCCCTCACTCTTGTCATCCTCCTATCCTTCACATATGTGTAGAACGCCTTGGGGTTTTCCTTAATCCTACTCATGCCTTCTCATGCCTACTTCTAGCTCTCCTAAGTCCATTCTTAAGCTCCCTCCTGGCTACCTTGTGACTCTCCAGAGCCATGTCTGATCCTTGCTTTCTAAATCTTAAGTGAGCTTCTTTCTTCCTCTTGACAAGATATTTTACGTCTCTTGACAACCATGGTTCCTTCACTCTACCGTCCTCAATGGGACAAACCTATCCAGAACCCTATGCAAGTACTCCCTAAGCAACGTCCACATTTCCGTTGTGTACTTCCCCAAGAACATCTATTCCCAATTTACGCTCCCAAGTTCCTGCTTAATAGCATCATAATTCCCTCTCCGCTAATTAAATATTTTCCATATTGTCTGCTCCTCTCCATCTCCAAGGCAATGGAAAAGTTCAAGGAGTTATGGTCACTGTCTCCAAAATGCTCTCCCACTGAGAGATCTGAAACCTGATCAAGCTCATTGCCTAGTACCAGGTCCAATATGGCCTCTCCTCCAGTCAGCCCCTCCAATACTGTGTCAGGAATCCTTCCTGGACACACCGAACAAACTCTACCCCATCTATCCCCTTTACACTAATCGATAGGTGTCAATCAACATTAGGGAAGTTGAAATCACCCATGACAACAACCCTGTTATTTTTGCATCTTTGCAAAATCTGCCTCCCGATCTGCTCCTCAGTGTCTCTGCTGCTATCGAGGGTTCTGTAGAATACTGCCAATAGAGTGATCGCTCCCTTCCTGTTTCTGACTTCCACCGAAAACTGACTCAGTAGACCATCCCTCCAGGACGTCTTCCCTTTCTACAGCTGTGATACTGTCCCTGATCAGCATAGCCACTCCCCCTCCTCTTTTACCTCCCTCCCTGTCCCTTTTGAAACATCTAAACCCTGGAATATCCAACAGCCATTCCTGCCCTTGTGAGACCCAAGTCTCTGCAAGTCTCTGCAGTTCCATGTACTGACCCATGCTCTAAGTTCATCACCCTTGTTCCTGGTACTTCTCGCATTAAAGTAGACACACTGACTGCAATTTTGCCCTTTCAACTGCCTATCCTTCCGCATAGTCTTTCTACACTCTGCATCTACTTGTACACTAAATGCACCAACCTCTGGCCTATCACTTGGGTTCCCATCCTCCTGAAAAACTAGTTTAAACGCCCCCCAACAGCTCTAGCAAACCTGCCCACAAGAATATTAGTCCCCCTCCAGTTCAGTTGTAACCCGTCCCTTTTGTACAGGTCGTATCTACCTCAGAAGAGATCCCAATGATCACAAATCTGAAATGTTGCCCCCTACACCAACTCCTCAGCCATGCATCCATCTACAAAGTACACTTTCTTTTTTAAACCTTTTTAAACCGAAGCTTCTCTGATATCATCTCCAAAACCTGCAACCTCCACCAAGAAAGACAAGGGCATAAACTAGGTGAGAACACCTGCCTGTTTGCCTCCAAGCTGCACACCAACCTGGGACAAAAAAAAGTATCATTGACCCTTCATCATTGCTCAGTCTTAATCCTGGAACTCCCTCTCCAACAGTATGTGGGAATACCTTCACCAGAAGAACTGCAGCATTTCATGCAGATGGCTCAGCACCATCTTCTCAAGGGGAACTGGGGATGGGCAATAAACACTGATTTTGCCAGCAATGCCCAAATCTTGAAAAATAAATAAATAACAAAAACAAAGTTGGAGGTTTCCAGCGATATGCCATTGGAATGCCAAAAGCAATGAGGGCTACACTTAAGGGCCAGTGTTTCCCCAAAAAACACAGCAGTAGAATGAGCGAAGCCTTCTGCCAAGATCTGAAAGATTTGTCAGGTAAACAATTCAGGGGGTTGAAATCTTGAACAGATATCCTCCCTCCAGTTGGCCCTTGTGTTCCAGTTACTCAACAATACCTAGTCTACCAGATTGTGGGAATAGAAATGAATGGCAGAAAATTGCACTGGATACCCAAGTCTCCTAGCTCTCATTCCTAACACTTGCATGTGATGGGCAGAGAAGAAACAATTTGCAACAGTCCTGAAAGAGACAGGAGAAAGGAATGTTAGAATTTGACAGCAAAGTGACATTTGGTCTCAGTGCCCAGTTTCATCTTTAAATGCCCTGTGAGTGCAAAGGTGAATTTGACGTTACATTGCAGAACAGATATCTACCACTGTGCAGAAGTGAACATCTTCATTGCATCTTCTCCACTACTAAATACCTGATAAATTACAATGATGACTATTTTAAGATGGCACAGACTGTGGAATAGGAACATTTCAATATAGGAGCATCAATCATAAATGTCTCCTGGTCAACTATTAGACATTAAATGTTAGTTTTGCAAAATATTGTTATTAGAACAAAATCAAATATATCAGTCTTTAGTTCACTTTTTTAAAAATTGGCACATACAACCAGTGGAACTAGTATTCTAAAAATAATGCAAATAGGTTAAAAGAAACCCTTTTAATGTGTTTTCTAAATATTCACTAACAAATACTTAGCTTCAATTATTGGTTTGATAACATAATGCTAAATAATGTGATATGGAAAGCTATTAAAACTTAAAGAATTGAACAAAGTTTACCCCTATCAAAGTGGTAATGGGTCATCAGCTCTAAAATGGTGCCTAAAAGCCTATTGATAAGAACATAAGAAATAGAAGCAGGATTAGGTGATTTAGCCCCTTTTGCCTAGTCTGCCATTCAATAATTTCATGATTGATCTTTTACTTCCATGTCACTCTCCTGTAATCATCCTATATTCCTTTAATGTCCAAAAATCTATCAATTTCTGATGACTTGAGTTCAACAATGAACCAATTGATCCTATGTCAAAATATTTACAAATCATTCCTGCATGTTAAACTTGTTATGTTCCTTGGATAAGTTAATTGGACAAGAATAATTGATCAAAAGAAGTAGAATTTATCATGGTTCATAGCACACAATGGGTGGTTTATATTGATCATCTGTTGTAGACTCCGTTCAATATTTAGACCAGTTAACTGAAATTGAGACTGAATATTGGTAAGGCTATATATGAGTTGGGCGATCCAATACTATCTGTTTTGTCCCACCATTCAGAATGAAATTTTACTGAAAATGTTTCCCTTTGAATTAAAATAGCAGGAGCTGTTAACACTATTTCTCTTTCCCAAGATGCTGCCTGATCTGCAGAGTATTTCCAGCATTTTCAATTTTATGTTCAGATTTCCAGTATCTGCAGTTATTTTGTTTTTCTTTTAATTCAATTACTAACCATTAACTTTTTGACAGATTCCAGAATCCACTCCCAGGATCCCTATTTGTCTTGGCTGAGATACATTGTTCCCTCTGGACATTTCTTCCTTCCTGACTACTTGGCTGTGTTTTCCCTGGTGATATCCAAATGATCAAAAGCCACCAGCTATAGTGATGAAATAGCTAATTATTTTTGGCATGTGTACGTAGAAGAGTGAAGCAACCAAACCTGTCACATCATGTATTTCAGTCTGAAGTCTCTGTCACGATAATTCTGTTTTTTACTCTCTGAACTCTACCTTATTTGTTCTTGCACTACATACAGATACATATCTCAGTAGATAACAGTTCAGGCTTGATTTAACACAAAATCACATAAAATGCCAACCTTAATTTTATGCAGATCTGAATTTCCACTGAATGAAAAATCTGAAGTAGACTCCGATGCTTTTGTTTCTTTGGATTTGTTTCATATACGTAAATCATTTTATTGCTTACATTCCGAAACACAGTTTTCAACAGTTCAGAATTTTTACATAAAATTAATTAGGACATTCCAATAACACTCATTAAACTAAAAAAAACTACCTCATGCAGTGTATTGGAGAAGATTATAGTGATATATAGGCAATTAAGTCTATACTGTCTAATCATGCAACAGACAGTATGGCAAAAATAAGACAAGAAATAATTTTAGAATTTATTCATAGTAGCTCAATATATACTGTATTGCAAATCATGAAATATGTATCTTTTCAGAAATCCAGTTTGCTTACTGACAGGTGCATTCTAAAAATATATGCAGATTATTTCTCAATTTATCAGTTATATTTACAGATTTTTTTATTTTTTTAATTCGTGAGACTGTCAGTTTCAAATCAAGAATATAGTGTCAAAACTCCACAGGGGTAATATTCCCAGTCTGCACTGGCGCATGGGTTCCATGTAAAAGTTAGTAGGGAATATAAATTGGCTTAAATTGATGAAAATCCCAAACAGCATATTGTGCTGTATGCTATGAATATTTTGTAGCAAATGAAATGAAATTTATAGATGTGATTATTAGACGACAGCTATAAATCTTTTAAGGTAAAAAAGAAGTAAAAGTACAGAATCAAGAATCATGAAATCTCAGTTCATAGCATATGAGCTCAGGGCTGTAATTCAATTGAATTGGCTCACAGAGGATATGGTACAGTGAGAAGGAATCCAAATGGTCTTTGAATGTCACCTAGACTGTAAGATGAACTTTAGTTTACACAAAGTTTTTTTTTATTGTTGTAATTATATAAATAATGGCAGAGAATATTGGAGCTGGGTTATATCCAGCTTCCATATCCAGTAGTTGGTATCAATATCAAGCATCCGTTAGGTAAGTCATAGCACATTGAAAACCACTATGTCTGTGTGTTTCTTTAATGCCACTGCAATGAAGATGGATAAGTTAGAGCTTAAGCAACACATCATTTATTTGTGTTGTTAACTGACCACTGACCGACAGTGTCTGGACGTAACAATGTATGAAAGTTATTCCTTGAGTTACACTCCAGTTCTTAAAGGTACCTCATATAAAAATACACTTCATTGCTTCTCTCAAAAAGGAAAATGTTAATGACCTAATTACATTTTCATTCAGAGTAAAGAAGTGATGATGATAATTTTGCAGCTACACATTGTGTCTAATGTACACATTCATAACACAGTAAATATTTTTAGCCTATATTCTCAGGGATATACATAATATAAATTGAACACTCATTACGCCTTGAAGAAGAATCCAATAACTTTTCCAAGAACAGTAATAGCTAACAATTTTATGTTATATTTAACATGTTACCATAATCTCTTTGCAAAATGCTCTGTATATCTATAATGAATTCAACATTCTACAGTCTACTCCAGGTCAGGTAGCATCTATGGAGAGGGAGACTGATTTGTTGTTTAAGTTCTGGTATATTAACGGACCTGCTGAGTATCTCCAGCATTTTCAGTTTTTATTTCAAATGTCTAGCATCTGCAATTTTTGGCTATTCAGCATTCTTCACTTCAGTTGTTTCTTTGAACTTCCGATTTTCTTGCCTGTTTCCACACTGTCTTGTGCATTAACTCAGACTCACTTAATACTGGGCTTTCCTCTTCCTAGCTTTCATCTTTCTAACCAAAGCTCCTCCTTTCTAACCTTTCTCCTCTGTATGGTAGCCAGTGCCTTCAGTTCCAATGTCATTGCGCACAGCATGTCCTGTTTTCCTTTTGCTGCACTGTATCCAGCTGACAACAACAAATCCATGTCCACTGATTATTCTTCAAAGGATCTGCCTAATCCTCTGAGCTTTGGAACTGCCTCTTAATGCAGTCCTCTTGCAGCTCATCAAATTCTACCTCAGCCTAATGGAGTCCATTCGACAATTCCATGAGTACCAAAGCTTTTTACATAAAGGTTATGGAAAGAAGGCAGGAGAATGGGGTTTGAAAAAAATAATCAACCATGACTGAATGATGGAACAGACTTGATGGGCCAAATGGCCTAATTCTTTTCCAATATCTTGTGATCTTATAACAGGCTCTGGGTAGGATAGGGCCAGCTTGTCCGCTTTGCCTGTTTTATCCTCATTGGTCCAAATTGCAGCAGCAAAATTAAATAAGATATCTTTTATTTGTTACATGTACATCGAAACACACAGTGAAATACATCTTTTGCGTAGAGTGTTCTGGGGGCAGCCTGCAAGTGTCACCACGCTTCCGGCACCAACATAGCATGCCCACAACTTCCTAACCTGTACGTCTTTGGAATGTGGGAGGAAACCAGAGCACCCGGAGGAAACCCACACAGACACAGGGAGAACGTACAAACTCCTTACAGACAGCGGCCGGAATTGAACCTGGGTGGCTGGCGCTGTAATAGCATTACGTTAACCACTACACTACCGTGCCTGCCCATTGTAGCCTTGTTCAATGACACCACAAGGGGATGACCTTCTGCAATATCCCCCCACTATACAACACCCAACCTCAAACAACAAAGATCAATAATGAAAATCCTGGAAAACATGGATGACTTCTCATAGATCAGGAGCTACTTCACAGAAAAGGCAGACATCGATAATTACCTTCAAAATACCAGCAAAGTCCTTGGCTGCCTGAGGAAAAGGGTGTTTAAAGATTAAGGCTTGAAACCCTGCACAACGCTCATGGTCTACTGAGCAGCAATGATCTGTGCTTCTGAGGCCTGGACTAACAGCAGCAGGCATGCCAAAGCCCTGGAGAGATACCATTAATGCTGTCTCTGCAAAATTCTCTAAATCCACTGGCAAAGTAAATGAACCAATAAAAGTGTTCTTTTCCTGGCCAACATTGTCTGCATAGATGCCCTAATTACACTCAGTCAACTATGTTGGATAGGCCATGTGGTTCACCTGCCCAACATTTGACTCCTGAAACATACTAACTATTCCTAAGCTCTGTCATGGGAAGAAATTATCAGATGGACAGAAGGAAAAATTCAAGGAAATGTTCAAAGTATCCTTGAAGAAAAGCAATGACTCCAGCAACTGCTGGGAATCTCTGGCCGATGACTGCTTAAAATGAAGAAGGAGCTTTCAATATGGCACTGAGAATCTCCAGCCCTGTCGGGACCTCACAGTAGTCCAGTGAAAATGGTGGAAGGAGCACACTGCCCCCCAAGGTACATATTCACCTGCCCCATCAAGCACCATCTGTGACAAACTCTGCAAGTCCCATATTGGCCTTATTAGCCAGCTCAGAGTTCACAGATCTGCAAGTCATCCTTGATCCTGAAGGACTGCCAAAGAAAAAAAGATGCCTCAGTCTTTTAAGCTTCAAGGTTGCATGAAAATGGCTACCAAATCTACATCTAGCTTTCCTGACTAGCTCATTATGACAAACTCCCATATGTTGATACTACAGCAGTGACCACATTCTGTATACAATATACTAGTTGTGAAGCTCTTTAGGTTCTCATAAGGTTGGGGTGAATGGCAGAGGTGAAAATGACATTAGGAGAACATGGGAGCAAGTATGCAAGAGTAATCGCTTTAGCTTCTATATCCTGTTCCATCATACAGTCACCTCCAAATTATTTACCTGCCTATGATCAGTGCCTCTTGATGGCCTTATCGAATCAAAACTTGTTAATCTTAGTTTTGGAAATCTCCACAGACCTTGCTTCTACAGCTTTTATTAGAAGTTCCAGTTCCCATCTACTTTTTGTTTGGAAAAGGTGCTGCTGGAATTCACTTCAGAATGACCAAACTCTAATTTTAAGATTGTTCTCTTTTGTTTTCAATTCCACCATGAAGTGAATTTTATGCCTTTATCTTAAGGAATCTTTTTATCATTTTATCCACCTTGGTCCCCACTAAACTCAAGAAAGTCGGAACGAGGGCATGTTACAAGACTTACACTGCTTAATGAAGCCTAATTCCAGAGGGAACCCTGCCATCTAAATTCATTAATGTCAGGAAAAATAAATGTTGTCTTGGGGAACTGGAGGTACAGGCTGGGATGGGATGGAGGGCTGAAGGAAATGACAATCAGCAGTGAGATGGCTCTTACAATCTTCTTGTAATTTTGGTCACCCTATCATTTCCCAACCCCCAATTAGCAATCTCTAACCTTTCCACCAACTCCAGGTAAGGGAAATGTTATTCTTCTTCCAAAAGCAATAGGTGGGTGCCCTTTAAAAGCCATGTACCTAGAAATTCTAGGGCATACACATAAAGTGCTGGAGGCCGAAACATCGACTGTTTATTTCCCTCCATAGATTAGCGGTTGGCGTAACGCTTTACAGCACCAGCGACCCGGGTTCAATCCCGGTCGCCGTCTGTAAGGAGTTTGTACGTTCTCCCCGTGTCTGCGTGGGTTTCCTCCAGATGCTCCGGTTTCCTCCCACATTCCGAAGACGTACAGGTTAGGAAGTTGTGGACGTGCTATGTTGGTGCCGGAAGCGTGGCGACACTTTGCGGGCTACCCCTAGAGCACTACACAGAAGATGTATTTCACTGTGTGTTTTGATGTACATGTGACTAATAAAGATCTTATCTTATCTTATCTGAGATGCTGCCTGACTTGCTGAGTTCCTCCAGCACTTTTTGTGTATTGCTCCAACATCTGCAGAATTTCTTGTGTCTCCTCGAAATTCTAGGGCATTCTTTTGGAAGCAGTAGAATGGTGCAGACATGCGGGCAAACGTCAATTTTAATTGTAGGTACAGCTCTTCAGTTGGTGGTGGGCTTGGACTTCCAATACCAGGAGTTGCTGGCGGATGTGTGTATGGGGTGGAGTTGGGTGAAGGGGTGGGCTGGGGAGAGTGTGATCAGATGCTAGGCATTGGAAAAGGAAGGACTCTGACACTAGGATCTCATTGAGAAACGAGAGATCAGGAGTGGGGGTTGGGGAAATAAAGTGCTGGATCACAGGGTTTAGGGAGCTGCAGTCAGGGAACCAGTGGGCCATTTCCTGGTGAATAGGGGAGGAGTTGTTGGGGAGCAATTTAAGTGCCTGTGGTAAGGTGACCAAGGATGTAATTAAGGATTTTACTCTCCTTGCAGTCCTCCAGGGTCAGTGTTGAGGGAATAAGATCTGGTTATCCCAGGAGTACACAAAGGCTAATGATCTGGAACAATGTAATCCCATTTCCCAGAAGCATTCCCAAATAAATTCAGTCTTAGATGAGATTCTAGCTAAACGCTGTGGTGACTGATGCTGTCACCATTAGTCCCCAATATGGCCCACTAAATCCATTACCTTTGCTGTTCACTGTCATAGGCGTCACCACACTGCTTGAAGACTTGGGAGTCTTCTTCAACATCAACCTGTCTCCCTTTGTGGTGAGGATTGTTTACAATCACAACTGCAAAGTGCTTTCCTTAAACTCAATACCACCCTTCTACTGAAAACCCTTCATTTGTTTGGTCGTACTATGTTTCCTTGTCAGTCTTTTTTACACGTCCCTCCACAGATCATCTAAAACCAGGTAGCACCTAACCTGTCCCACACTGAGCCCCATTCACCTTAGTGGTCCAGTTTACCAATGTCTCATATTTTAAAATCTCATTCTCGAGTTTACATCCTTTCATGACCTCAGCCCTCCCTATTTGCTTTACTTAATTCTGCCCTTCATTAAAACGTCCATTCCTCTGATTCATGCCACAACTCTATCGCTTACCCTTCGCAGATTTGTCACCATTGACTGGTACACTGGAATCTTCTTCTCAAAAGCCCTTACCTCTTTTTTCATCCTTCTTCTCTTTCAAATATCTTTCTACAATCACCATTCCTAAATCTGTTTCTCTTCAGAATGACCTCTCCTTTTCCCAGTGCTGATATGATATACCTTGGGGCTTTTTAAACCCCTGCTAAAATTCCTATATAGGGACAAGATGATGATGATACCTTCCATTCATTTATACTCTGGTTCAGTGTGCCAGGATTTGCTCATTAGCATACTTGTTATTACTTATCTCCCCAAGGCTTCCTCTATTAGAATTAGGTTCATTAGGGAGTGAATTTTGATTTCCCTTGTTGGATGATATGCATTCTGCATTATTGAATTGTTAGAGAGCAAGAAACAGAGAGAAGAGCATAGTATGTTTAGAAAACTTAGGGTAAGCCCTATAAGTTTAAAATTAATTAAATAAAAATCAGACATGAATTTCAAGTGCAAGTTATTCATGAATCTAACTGCCTCTAAATTTTAACTGTTCAACTGTACGTACCATAACTTTCTAATTAATGATTAATATCTAACTTGTTAGTTAGCTGCTAACTCACAGTTGGAAGTAACAGTATGTTATTTTTGGAGAAACATTTTGCTGTTACAAATTTTCAGTATTAAGACTGCACAGCCTTTTCATGGTAGTCTGCAATAACTCTGGTGAGGTTTTCTGGAAGGGTCAGAATTTTCCTTGAAACTAGCTCTGTGAGATCCTGGGCATGCATGGGAGTTCGTATTTTTGCAAGGGCACAGAATTTCTGTCAATCATTTAAAACAGGCATTACAGAAAGGGCATATACTTTAATTGTCAGAGTTCCCACTTATCCAAACTTTCATTGTAAGGGGCCTGGAATGCCAACTGGTACTCCAAGCTAAGTTGGATTCATTTGGCAACTCAGTCAGAAATTAGCCTGGACAAAGAAGGGGACCTCAAATGTTTTCCTGGGAATGTTGGGTGGGTGGGTGATATATTCTTGAAGTGTGCATAATTTGGGTAAAAGAGTAAAGTCGGGAGTTGGAGCCCAGTGTTTCTCTGTGGGATCTGCTCCTACAAAAATGTAAACCTTCCTGGGTCTCTTCTAGCCTGCATCTTGCAAGGCAGCATTCAGTGGCGCAAAATGACTTTGATTGTCAGTGCAGTGAGGACAAGAAATCCCTGCATCCATTCTTGGGACAAAAAGGAGTCAAGAGTCCAACCCATTACAGCCTCATAAGATGGAAACAAATTGGTGGACATTGCAACAGCAACTTCTTTCGAGTAAAATTCTTCAGGAAATGTTATCTTTGACTCCTTTATGTAGCTCAAGAAAGATCCCCAGTATATTTTATGCTTCCAGAAACTAGGATCTCTGACTGGATCAAGGTAATCAACCAATTTATAGTTAGCAGTCACTGTACAGTACTGAGGGTTAAAGATTCCACCTTGACTCTCAGTTCATTGGATCATGCTGATTGACTTTGCAGATTTTGCAATAAAGTCTTGAGATCCTCCTTTATGTAAGAAAAACCTTTAATTACCACTTCAATCATATTTTTCTTAAATTTGAATTCAGTGGACTTCTGTAAATGGAAAGAAATCACATAGAGTTCAGGGTTTACCTTCAGACCAAACTTTCTTTTTATTACAAGCTGACATCAACAGGGGAGTCACTTGTCCTGGAATGAATGAGTCAGAATCTGAACCATGCTCCCTGATCCAAAGTTTCCATTATTCTTAAACTACTTCTTATCTACTTTCCTCCCATTACCTCCACTCAGCATGAGCTGTGTATACATAGAGTGAGGTAAGCCTTTTGCAGTGTCAAGCTTCAGTACCTATGTGCTACGTGAGCCGTCAAGTTTGAGCGCTTTGTGTGCTACATGACTTGTGTGCAGTTCCATCTTTACCTTATATATACAATGGCAAACTTCTGTCCTGGAGCTTGTGGGATTGTTGTTAGGATTGTAACCAGGCATGAGTTTACTATAGTTCACTTTAGCCTGCAGTTGTGGTTTGGGCCAGTTTGAACCTGTTCCATACTGGGCCTGGCACCAGCCCTGTAGAGTCCCCCTTTATCTCTTTGCTACATGATCACCCCCCTGTTCTCTACTACTGTGCTACAGAGCCAAGAATTCACTATCCCTACTGTATTTTGAACAAAATAAATACTCCCTGCTTGTTTAGGCCTTTAGATCGGATCAAATCAGATCAGATTAGTTTATTGTCATATACAACATGGTGCAATGAAATTTCTTGCTCTCATAAAGCTCACAGAGTAAACTGTATACGTAGAAATAATAAATACAACAATAAATACAACGATAAAAGCAAAGCAGTAGAATGGTTAAAAGACTGTAGTGCAATCTGAAGTTGCGCAAATTACAATTTAAAAATACTCCATCAGACATTAATCAGATTTTTAAATTATACATTATAACCCTATAGGGAGCATGTGAGCACTGCAGGGAGACATCTGATGTATCAGAAGCTTGTGGGGTTGAGGTCATGGACAACTGTGTGCTATGATTCAACCCTGGGGGTGAAGAATGATGAGTAACTCTTCAGATCAACACAAAATGCTCAAGGTCAAAAAAATGCAGCATAACCTTATTTTCAGAAAGCCATGAGATTTAATGAAAGGAATTGTGTTTGCAAATCCAATGTCTCCCTTTGTTTGGCACCAGTATCTGTCAATAAAATCCCTGGATTTAAAAGATTCAAAGGAATTTGCAGGAATCTTCAAAGATTGTTACATTGCACTTCCAAATATTGTTTACATTTCACTGTATTTTCAGCATTTCTAAGCAATGTCATCTTTAAAGTTTTAATTACTTGTATGATATAGTTGGCCATTATTTATCATTCTTTTGGAAAGGCTTACACACTTAAGCATTCCAATCACTTTCAGTAAATGCAATGATCTCGGGTAGGAGAATAAGTTCATACTCTAGTTTAACATATATACTTGTCAATGCCTGTATATACATACATACACACACACACACACACACACACATATATATCTGTATATATATATCACACACACATATGCATACACACACACACATGTATATATTAGGCACATTGAGTCCTTATTCTTTGGATCTAATGTCAATTCTTCTCACAACTTTTTGCTTCTTGTCTCTTGCTGGAGGTGTGAGATGGTTGCATAATTTCATGGGTTGTGAAGCCATTTAGCTATTTCTTTTCATCCTTTACAGCTTCAGTGTATCTCTGAAAGAATCAATTAAACATTGCAAAGTTTCAGTAAAACAGGTCTTTTCCTCCCTCAATTGTTTTGGATGATGTATAAATTGCAAGCATTTTTGATGGTGAGTCGTCTGAGGACATCTTGTGATATAAAAGGACTTGAATTTGTGTAGAAGTTTAGATAACACAAATTGGTGAAAATGTCAGCATAATTACATGGTACTTGTGTCAATATAGGATATTTTGAAATGGGTTGTTCTTCCATATAATTACACATAATTGTAATTGTTTGTATTGATAAATGTAGCTCTGAATTACATTGTGCATTATGAGTAACATTGCAAACACCATATGGCCAAGCTGATGTAAGTTGTAATTGAAGAATTATCTCTTTGATGTCATTTGCAGGCTTTGTTTGGTATTTTCTATAATGAAATGGCAAAATTCCATCTAAGCAAAAGTTGTGGATTTAAATCTCGTGGTTGAGAATTGCTGAGATTGGTTTGCTTTAGTACATTGATATCAGTTCAAGGCCAAACTAGAAGTGCAAATCCATTTGGAATTCAAACCAGTAACAGACTGCCCTTCTGGATTTAGGTTATATTGGTTGGATTATAATTGACAGCCAATTAAGCCTTTAAAAATGACAAATGAACTGGCATAAAAATGGCACTTAAATCCATATCATGCAGGAAGTTTATGCTCTTGATATTTAAACAGCACTGAGAACTGTGGCGTCGTGTGGCATTTGCTTGCTGTGACTGGTGGAAGGGTGATGGTGAAAGAGTAGTAGCCATACAAATTTCCAAGAAGGCTTGATAAATTTAACACCAGGACTTCTTTAAGTATTTTGACTTTGTTCCCAGATCAGCAGCTGGTCAGGTAGAAAGGTTGGCTGGTTGTCATCAATCCCCAGCCAGGCAACAGAAAGACCATGTGTGTGGATGGTATTGTGGAGAGTTAGGAAGGGAATGGTTTCAGGGTGGCTGGAGTGGTGGGGCAGAGCAAAGCTTGCAGACTGTGTGGCTAAGTATTTGTGTTTGTGCTCTGATTGTTGGAAAGGAGAAGAGCAGATTAATTTTGGGTGCTGGGGTGAGGCAAATACTCCTGTTGAGGTAGCAGGTCTTGCCTCTTTTCAGAAGTCAGGTTTTCCAATCATTTTAACCTAGTTAAATGATGGGTTCTCAAGAACAGATTAGTTGGCTGTTCCATTAACACCAGCGGATGCCGAGTTGAATTGGCACGAGGCTTCTCTTTGTTTTAATGTTCATCCTTCTGTCCCTCACTCACCCATCAATGGAAAAGGGCTTAAAATTATTTTTTCCTCTCCCCTGCCCTTTTGTAATTGCTTGATCTGAAAAGGTTGTTTTACTAAAGAACGTAATGGATTGAAGTAGAGAGTAAAATCTTCCTGACGAAACTGAAAACATGCCATGAACAAAAATAGAGCAGAAAACATTGCAGCTTTGTATGACACAGAGAGTATAGCAGATGCTGAAAGTTCAAACATAATAAGTTTGAACATGGTTGGAGAATATTCATTAGTATTCCATTAGCTACCTCTACCATTGCTTAAATGTCTCTGGCCCTACTGCAGCATCCTTTGTTGCATTAGTACTCAGAGGAAGAGTTCTGTCAAGCATAAAAGCTCAATATGTCATCATAGCTACCTTTTTACAAAAATTATACAGATAAGACAGTTGGAATGTAAAAGCCTGGTTATTGCAGCCTGAGAAACTGAAATGGATTAGTGAAGCTTATCTGATATCTCCATAAACAACTGTAATTTACAAAATATATCTACTATACCAACCAATGTATTAAATACAACAGTAATTGAAAAGCAAAACCCCACAGCTTCTAGAAATCTGTAATAAAAAATAAAATAGGAGATATGCTTGGCAGGAAAGGCATTGTCTGTGGACGGAGAAATGGAGTTAATAGTCAATGATCTTTTCTCAGAACTGGGAATAACTAAAACACAGACATGGTTAAAAATGCAGAGTAGTGTGAGGGATAGAGTGAACAAGAGGAATATCAATGTGGACGTGGAGACCAGGAAGAGACAGATGGCAGAGCTTGTTGTTAACTAGGAGAGGGTGTTAAAGGCTTGTTGATGGCAACTAATCTGTCTGGAAGTGGTGCAAGTAAACAGTGAAGAGAAAGAGAGAGATAGAGAGAGAGACAGAGACAGACAGAGAGAGAGAGAGAGAAAAAAGAGACAGAGAGAGAGTGATATAGAGAGAGAGAGAGAGAGAGAGAGAAAATGACAAAGAGAGACAGAGAAACATTTCTGGAACTGAGATACACCATATGCAGAGGTATGGCTTTCCAACGGATATATTTCCTTATATTAAAGAGGTTAAAATTAAAGAAAATTTCAACTAGTAATCTGCCATACATAGTGGGCACTATGGTCCTAATATTCTGTGGTAACTATAGTGTGACACAAGAAGCCCTTTAAATAGAATAGGCTGAGCAACTTTACTTCTCAGCCATTTAAGTTGGTTTCTGTGGGAAATTTGCTAAGTATCCACCAGACGCATACCAAGACAGACATCCAGTGCTGGTGAAAGATGTACTTTGGTCTGCCCAGCATTTGTTGGTCTTTCAGTGTAATGAGCTGTCCATAAGTGAATGCTGCTGTTTCAGCTCCAGGATATTATGGCAGAAGTTAACCCACAAGGCCACAGGGAGAACATGCAAACTTGTTGAACCCATGGGGCAGCAGTAGTACCTGTTGCACTACTGTGCTGTCCTGGGATCCTCAAGGATCTATTGACCCAATCTTTGCCCCAGACTAAATCTGATTTCCATGGCACACTTAGCACTTGTTGATTGTGTGAATCAAAGGCCTTGTCATTAACTTCCCTAGTGGTGAGTTTGCCACTAGGGAAGTTAATGACAAGGCCTTTGCCCCAGACTAAATCTGATTTCCATGGCACACTTAGCACTTGTTGATTGTGTGAATCAAAGGCCTTGTCATTAACTTCCCTAGTGGTGAGTCCAGGAACAAGATGTTTCAACCTGATCCACATTGTGACTACTTAACGCATCTTTGTGGGTGCCAGCCAATTCTCTACCACAGTTCTTTTATTTGTGAGATTCAGGTTCAAATTCTGTCCACACAAGAAATGGCAACATCTTACATCTGCACTGTCTAAATAAAGTATTCCAGAATCGGATAACTATCCAAAGTTTTGCAGCAATTTAATTTTCAGGGCAAAGAGGATGTGCAAGAAATTTTAAGTAAAGTTTGATCAAGTTCCAGATGAGGGAAACAATAGGTTGTTAATGAAAAGAAGGACTGAGTTCCTCATTTTGCTTGATTGCCTCATTTAGACCGATTACATCGGTCTAAATGAGGGAAATCTCGTGCCAGTGATTCAGGGCACTGATTTAAAGTTTCTAATTTGGTGTAACTTAGCACAAAATTGTCTGCTTTGATGAAGAGAATTACCAGTACAGGAAACAAAACAATACATTGATGTAGTGGAGAATATATTAATTGGTACAAAACTTCACAATAACTACATAACCCTGCATCCTTCATTGGTTTCCTTCTCTGATCTGACACTTCCATGGAGTTGGTATCCCAGAAACTATCATATACTGAATGGCATTCAATACTGTGTATACTTATAAAACTGAATGCTTTACTGAAACAAATAATCATCCAGACATCTTTTTAAAATTATTAATCAACATAGCTTTGATAATTTAAAATGGAACTTTATTTTGGATACCAATATTTATTGGTGAATAATCCTCTATTCTCTCATTTTGATCAAGAACTGCAGCCATTTGCTTCACATATTCAAGTAATCTGCTTTACATTCTTTCCTATTATTCTGAAGCCCAACCAGTATTCTGTTATTCCACATAAACCAATATAATTACAAGCAGCCTATTATTTTAATTGACATAGTTTGTGAGTAAACGGTTAACAAAATCAAAACTGCATCTCCTTCAGGAACACTTAAAACTAAATTGCCTGAAGAAATCTGACCCAGTTACTTTATCAAGTCATATGCAGTGCCTGCTTGTTCAATTTCTTGAATCTGCACCTTATCAAGAGCTTCAGAGCTGTATGTAGCTTGACAATTTCATTTCCTGGCATTCTGCTGAGTCCCTTTTCCATTGCTGGGTCTAATGTTCTTGAAATTCTTGGCTGATATTTGGAAACACACAATGCTGTTTTTGTGCAGTTGGTCAGCACCTGTGAGGGTATGGTGTTAATTGAATAGGACAGTGTTAACACAGCTTAACGAGGAATGACATAAGGAGACAAATTGCTTTTTTGTAGCCTGTGTCAGGTGCTGAGAGATTTGTAAAAATTGATCCCATGCATTGTTGAGGTGCACAATCAGCTCTGAGCTAAATTAATAGCGTACTGCCTGGGAGACTGTAAACCTCTATCAGGAGATTGGAAAGCGTAATGTAGGAGGAGGACAATCAAAAATTATGAAAAAGAGAAAAATAGTTATGGTTATTCATTGTGGATATAATCCTGAAAATTGGACGGGAAATGTGAGGCTGCTCAGTGCCTAGTCCTCTTTCAGGGAGCATGAGTGGCAGTTGAAATAGTGCTTCAATTTGCAGGGTATGTTGACTAATAACTTAAAAAAGATGTCTGGATGAGTATTTCTTTCAGCAAAGGATTCAGTTTTATAAGTGCAAAGATAGACATGATGCTGAATGTCAGACAGGCACGCTGTTCATCTAAAGAGATTGGCTTGGAAGTTGCAACAGATGTGGTTTAGACATCAGTTGGCAAGATGAGGGGATGCTTTGATATTTATGTCTCAAGTACCCATTTTCAATCGTGAAAGAAGATCATTATAGATTACTGCTTGTCAAGTCAAATTCTTCAAGATTACTGCAAATTAAATTTCCACAAATCAAATGAGTCAAAGCCTGATGGAATAAATAGGCTCCTACAGTGTAAGATCATTCTTTAATGATAGGTTATACATGAACATGCAAAAAGGATAGAAAGAGAAGAAGCTGCTGTCCATCAACCTGTGCTACAGAACTTCAATACAGAGTGTACGTTATGGTAGTGTAGCAGTTAGTGTAATGCTTTACAGTGCCAGCGACCCAGGTTCAATTCCGGCCATTGTCTGTAAGGAGATTGTACGTTCTCCCCGTGTCTGCATGGGTTTCCTCCGGGTGCTCCGGTTTACTCCCACATTGCAAAGACATACGGGTTAGGAAGTTGTGGACGTGCTATACTGGTGCTGGAAGCGTGGTGACACTTGTGGGCTGCCCCCAGAACACTTTACGCAGAAGATGCATTTCACTGTGTGTTTCAATGTACATGTGACCAATAAAGATATCTCATCTTCTTATCCCTTCTTCACCTTAGCGCTAGGAGCTTTGAAAAAGTACTTTGGGGAATAAATTGTTCAGCATTGGAGAATGGAAGCAATACACACCTTGCGCAACTTAACCGCTCCAAGTGGGCAGTGTGGAAACTTCATACTAGTTGCTCATTAACATTTATACAGGATTCAGCCACATTAATAATTCTATTTAAGGTGAGGAGTAAGTTCAAAGGAGATGTGCTGGGCAAGGATTTTACACAGGGAATGGTGGGTGCCTGGAATGCACTGCTAGGCGTGGTATTGGAGGCAAATAGAGGTGTTTAAGTGGTTCTTAGGTAGGCACAAGAATGTGCAGAAAATGGAGGGATATGGACATTGTACAGGCAGAAGGAAGTGGTTTAGTTAGGCATTTAATTACTAGTTTAATTGGTTCAGCACAACTTTGCGGGCTGCGAGGCCTATTCCTGTGCCGTACTGTTCTATGTTCTATAAGTTGATCAGCAGCTCACCAGAGGGGGTGAGGACACACATTGAGTGTAGGTAGCCCCAGTTGAAGGCAGCCAGCATTACTTAAAAGTTGAAGTGAGTTTTCACTTCAAGAGCAGTGAGTCTAAGTGCAGGTTTGATTGTGGCTTCTTTAAAAGGGCATGACACAACATGAAAGAGAACAGGCTACAAGACCCTCTGACACTATGCTGGACAAGGTAGAAAGGACAAAGCCATGCAATCTAAATATGGCCACTAGGCAGTCTTCCAGACACACACTGATATCAGTGTTGGGAGGTTCCTCAGAAGGAGAATGCCCTGGTCCAGTTATTCGGTTGCTAGATTGAATTATTGAACAGAATGTTCAATAACCTCACCAGGATGACCAAGGTCAGTCACTACATCTTCATATGGCATCTCTCCAGCTGCAGCACCAGCCACAGACTGTGCTCAATGCACTGCATCCCCATCACTTACTGCCTGATAATCAGGCCTTGTACTTAACATTAGTATATTTCACCACACACTCAACACTATTGCAAGCCTCACACTCACATTTCAGAGGCCATACACATCGCTGCATGGATAACCATGATCATCACATCATCCAAGCATATTTTATGACACTTAAACATTCTTGGAGGGGAGTGTGGCTCATTATTACAGTCACTTGGCAGGGTTCAGACTTGCATTATCTCACTCTAATGGAGGAGATGGTTTTTTTCTGCATTTCAAGCAGCTATGACTAAGCAGTGATCAGTGGCATTATTGAATAAATAAAACTAACATACTTAATTCTATTTCTCACATTTGCCTTCCCTTCACCCTACAATCTCTTCTGATTATTTATGGTGCAGATGGTGTAAGTACATACCTCTTTCCCCATCTCCCCTCACCTGAGGGCTCAACCACTGCTTTCCTTCTTACTCTTTCATCAGCCAGGCTCTACAACCTGAACATAGAAGTGCAGGAACTGCAAGAAGATCATCCTTACGCACCTTAACATTCGCCACCAGCTCAATTAGTTTGGAGAAGGGATCTGCACATAGTCTTTGGCCTGCAGATGGGGCAGTGGGAATGGACAGAATTGGAACCCGCTCACTGGAGGAGAGGTTGCACAAGAGTTCAGTTGCGAGTGTCCAAATGAGGACAGTGACAGGGCAGCTGTTTGACAAAGACTGATGGGTAAACACAGTGAGATAGTTGGTATGTTGGCAGGCCTCCCATGCAATAACAAGGAGCTTATTGTATTCCAACACCAACCTTCTTGGTGGATTTGGAGAGCCTGGAATCTATTCTTATCTGCATGGATCCGTGGGCAACCAAATTCCCATATATGTGGTGCTGGCCATGATGTAGCTTCTGATGGCTGATATCTCAGCTGCTTTGCAGCACAAGTGGAAGCCACCCAAATCCTTGGTGCACCAGTAGAAATTGAGACTACTACCACTGTTGAGCTTCACAGCAATACTGCATTCTGAGAGGTTGAGGTCCCACCCAGGGACACGACAGTGGTTCTGCAGAGCACCAACATACTGTCCCCTCATAGGGCAACTTGATTCACAATCCCATGCCTGTCATGCAGCCATCCCACACTGTCAGAGGTTGTCTTAAGATGATGTAGTCAGAACCTGGATATTCCAGGTCCAGAGCTGCTTGAAGTGGACTTCACAGGCTATCTGTAATCTCTACCAAAATTTCTGTAGCCCACCACCAGCCTTATGGCAGCCACTAGGATTCAACTGTGTTAAGAACAATAGCAAAGGCACACAGAAGAAAAGCATAAAGGAATGCACGTCTGATAAATTAACCTTTTTATATATTACTTATTGCTTTGATTTAGAAATTTAATTTGGACTTTTTATCAATGGCTTTTGTTTATACATTGTGGCCTTCAAGGAAAATGTACTGGTATCACCTCATGGCCTTTTTTCACTCAGTAGCCAGCTCGCATGTGTTCTTGTCTGACCTTGCATACGCAACAGTTGATTATGAACTGCAAAATGTTGCTGCTCCCTTCATAGTAAAAAGTCCCATCACCAAGATGACCCTAGCAATGCAATTCTTACCCTGCTTGCTCACCCTGCAAAGTTGCAGTTATGTTTGGGGATCTCAATGAATAACAGAGGTCTCTTATTTCCTGAGATTCACACAGGAGAATTATTCCCTTAACACTTGTGCATACATAATCTCCAGCTGAGAATCTTTCTCCTCCTCCTCTACTAGATACTTGTCCTACTTTGCATGCCCTCCACTCAATGCCCCTGTCAGGATGATTTCCAAGCTGAGTGCATGCCACTGCAGCCACGTACAGGAGAGATTTTATTCCGAATCTTGAAGTTTGTGTAACATAATTGAGCACCTGGTATGCCATTCCAGTAAATTTTTCATAACTTGAAACTTCTTTGTTTTTGTTTCAATAATAGTAAGCTGCAAGTAGACAATGATCTCTCTGCATAGCACAAATGGTTAGTCTTTCGTTCTTCAGTATACCAGTTTAATTGATCCAAGTGAAGAGATGGAATCTATTGGACTGTTTGATTTAAGAAGAACAATGCTTGCATCAAATCAGCTTCGCAGCCCATTTAACCTCACGATCCGCCTATTCTGTCTATTTCAAGTGGACATCAGTGTACGTGCACTAATTTCTTCACCAATAAATTGGTTGGCATGACCCACACCACACTCATGTGTATTTGCTTTGTATGCCTTCATCGAAATGCTTCACCATGGAGCTGAATTTTATAGCCTTAGTCTTAATGACCATTCCAATTCACTTATCCATGGCATTTTGCAATAAAACTATGAAAAATTTTAAACACTTGTTTACAATTTTACCACATATAGAAATATGTATGAAATATCTTCTCTGTCAGTCTTTAGAGAGAGCACCGTCTGGTCTGTTTATGGTGCAGAGAAAATAAGATACAAAGGGCCAGTCCAATGTTAAAGAATTATCCTTATTGTTGATTGATGGTAGTTCAGCTGAGAAGATTCCAGCTCTTCAAGCATGTCAGTGGAAGGCAGCACAGGGACCAAAGCAGTAAAACAACAGGGAGACTGCAAAGGAACAATAACCACTTGCAGTTGAGCTACAGCTTTCGTTATTGTTCCCTGCTGATAATTTAAAATCCAGATTAAATTATTGACAGAGAGCAGGACATGACTGTCAATGTGTAATGCTTGTCACAGCTCTCTGCTATTTGATGGGAATAATTACTGTGCTAAAGTGACAACACCAGTTTAATAATTGGAAGGCATGGTGTCTTTTTACTGATGCACACTAGCTTTGTTTTGGACCTTTGGTTAGATCCAGTCTGACATAAATTTATCACGTTCAAGATCAAAAGTGCTGAATTGCAATTCTCAAAATAAAATCAATGTAAGGGGCATAAGTTTGTCAAGTAACATAACCATAACAAATCTTTCCTTCCAATGAAAGTACCACTTTCTGAAGTGCTGTGGTGCCCCTCGGGTACCAATCGCAAATGATGTTGGATTTGCTACCATAGCGATGGCAACCTCTTCTTCATTAATTATATTGCTCATTGATTATGTCTTTGTCCTTAAGGCCTCAAAGGGCTTTGGTAAATAACTTTTAAATCCTTTAATTTTAATCTTTAGGAAAATGTGTTTTCAGAAAAAAAAGCAACATAATTTGAAGATGCCTTTGCCCTCCAGCTAGTCTACTTATACCAAGTGTCTGCAGATTTTGATGCCTCCTAATTTTCTATTGTTTGCTTCTGGAAGAAAGAATTGTGAAGTTCCACAGTGCATGCAGTGGCCATTTGGCTTTTCATTGCCTTATGGTAATTCCTGCAGGGAGATTGATTAAGTGTACCTACATTCTCAAGACAGGGCAGCTGCACAATAAAGTCAGTTTGTTCTCCAGAATCCCAGACATTGAATAAAAGTGTAATATCTCAGCATGCCCTGAGACAACCCCAGCTCTATGAAATGTATAAGATGTGAGAACAGAGAGAGAAAGAAAGGGCAATTTGCTAGTTTAACCATATTTTTCCTTCACTGACCCTCTGTAGTTTCTGAGGGTCCACAGAGCCATAATATTTATACTGTTGTAAAATGGGTTGCTTATTTCCGAGTTTTGTCCTTAGAGCACTTAGAAATGCTAAAAGACAAAAATTATTGAGATAATTAGAAGGCTTTAGAAAGATAGCCGAATAACTTATTGCATCTTTTCATATTTCTGAAATTATATGAGGACCCCAGTCTATGGCATCTTTCAGAGCAGTCCATTCCCCCCACTTATTTCTGTACAATCAATTCTTTCTGATACACCCATCAACACTCGCCTCCCAATTCTCCTGCCACCCATGCACTCTAGGGGTAATTTACTGCATCCCATTAACCTTCCAGTATGTCTTTGCAATGGTAGAGGAAAACAGGGCACCTGAAGGAAACCAAGAAGCTCACATGGAGAATGTGCAAACACCGCACAGACTGCTCCCAATGTCAGGATTCAACCCAAGTGTCTAGGACTGTGTATTAATGTCAAATGAATTAACTTAGTTTAAACTGTGAGGAGAAGGTTTTTAAAGTTTGTCATTGAACAATGGCAACAGCTTGTCTCTGTCTACATGCCTCTTATCCTTTATCCATCATTATTTTGAACACCTCAACACAATTTTTCTCAACCTTTCAAAGCGAAACAGAGTTTGATGCTACGAAGCAGGCTATTGTCCTTTCATCAGAACTGACCTGCTAAATATTTCTAGACTTTTCTATTTCTATTTCATCTTCAGTTTTTTGCTTTTTTTTTTAAGAACATAGAACAGTACAGCACAGGAACAGGCCCTTCGGCCCACAATGTTTTGCCAAACCAATTACATTAGTAATAAAATGCCTAACTAAACTAATCCCTTCTGCCTACACAATGTCCATATCCTCCCATTTCTCTCAAATTCATGTGCCTATCTAAGAGCTTCTTGAATGCTCTTATCGTATTTGCCACCACCACCACCCCAGGCAGTGCATTCCAGGCACCCTCCATTCTCTGTGTAAAAAAACTTGCCTTGCACATCTCCTTTGAAGTTATCCCCTATTACCTTAAAAGCATGCCCTCTGGTATTAGATATTTCAACCCTGGGGAAAAGATATCAGCTGCCGACTCTATCTATGCCTCTCATAATCTTATAAACTTCTATCAGATCTCCCCTCAGCCTCCATTACTCTAGAGAGAACAACACAAGTTTGTCCAACTTATCCTCATAGCACATGCCCTCTAATCCAGGCTGCATCTTGGTAAGATCTTCTGCACCCTCTCCAAAGTCTTGGCATCCTTCCTATAATGAGGTGACCAGAACTGAATGCAATACTCCAGATACAACCTAACTAAAGTTTTATAAAGCTGCAGCATAACTTCCTGACACTTGAATTCAGTGCCTCGACTAATGAAGGCAAGCATGCTATATGCCTTCTTTACCTATTAACCTGTGTGGCCACTTTCAGGGAGCTATGAACTTGGACTCCAAGATTCCTCTGATCATCAAACTGTTGAGGGTCTTATCACTAACAGTGTACTGTCTCTTTACATTTGATCTCCCAAGGTGCAATAATTCACATTTGGCTGAATTGAACTCCATCTGCCATTTCTCCGCCCATATCTGCATCTGATCTATATCCCGCTGTATCCTTTGCCAGTCTTCTATGCTATCCACAGCACCACCAATTTTCATATCACCTGCAAAATTAATAACCCATCCATGAACATTTTCATCCAGGTCATTTATATCCATCACAAGCAGCAGAGGTCCCAGTACGGATCCCTGAGGAATACCACTAGTCACAGACCTCCAGCTAGAATAAGTCCCCTCAACCAACACCCTCTGTCTTCTACGGGCAAGCCAGCTCTGAATTCAAATGGCCAATTTACCATAGATCCCATGCATCTTCATCTTCTGGGTGAGCCTCCAATGAGGGACCTTGTCAAACCCTTACTAAGATCCATGTAGACAACATCCACAGCTCGATACTTCATCAAAAAACTCAATCAAGTTAGTAAGGCATGACTTGCCCTGCACAAAGCCATGCTGACTGTCCTAATTAGGCGATGGTTTTCCAAATACTCATAAATCCTATCCCTAAGAATACTCTCCAGTAACTTCCCTACCACTGACGTGAGACTGACCTGTCTATAGTTACCTGGATTATCCCTGTTTCCCTTCTTGAATAATGGAACAAAATTAACTACTCGCCTGTCCTCCAGGACCTCACCTGTGACTAGAGAGGACACGAAGATATTGGTCGAGGCCCCAGCAATCTCATCTCTTGCCTCTCTCAATAACCTGGGGTATATCCCATTAAGCCCCTGGAATTTATCCACCTTAATGCTCTTTAAGAGACTGAACACTACTTCCTCCTTTATCTCAAAATGCCCTAGCACATTAGCATGCTCCACACTGATCTCACTATCCTCCACATCCTTCTCCTTGGTAAATGCAAAGTACTCATTAAGGACCTCACCCACATCCTCCGCTTCCAAGCATATGTTCTCTCCTTTATCCTTGAGTGGTCCTACCCTCTCCCTATTTATCATCTTTCTCTTGATGTATATATAGAGAATGCCCTGGGATTTTCTTTAATCCTACTTGCCAAGGACTTTTCATGGCCCCTCTTGGCTTTCCTAATTCCCTTCTTGAGTTCCTTTCTGGCTTCCTTATAATCCCCAAGTGCTCTGTTTGATCCCAGCTTCCTAAGCTTTACATACTTCTCTTTTTTCTTCTTGACTAAATTCATCACCTCTCTCTCAACATCCAAGGTTCTCTTACCTTGCCATCCTTGTCCTTCCTTCTTACTGGAACATACCTGACCTGTACTCTGCGCAGTTGGTCTTTATATACCCTCCACATGCCAGATGCGGACTTGCCCAAAAACAGCTATTCCCAATTAACTGTCCCTAGTTCCTGCCTAATGCTCTCGTAATTTTGCCCTGCTCCTATTTAATACTCTCCTGTAAAGTCCATACTTATCCTTATCTATAGCTATCTTAAAACTTAAGGGGTTGTAGTCACTGTTCCCTAACTGTTCACCAACTGAGAGGTCGGTGACCTGGCCAGGCTCATCACCCAACACCAGGTCCAGTACAGCCCCTCCTCTTGTTGAACTATCCACATATTGATGACCCGCCTGGATGCACCTAATAAATTCTATCCTGTCTAAACCTCTTACACTAAGGAGGTCCCAGTTTATACGAGGGAAGTTGAAGTACCCCACGACAACAACCCTATTAGTTTTACACTTTTCCCTAATCTGCCTGCATATCTGTTCTTGAATGTCCCGGTGGCTATTGGGGGGTCTGTGGTATAATCCCATCAGAGTGATGGCACCTTTCTTATTTTTGAGTTCTACCCATATAGACTCAGTGGATGAGCCTTCCATTATGTCCCCTTTGAGTGCAGCTGTGATATTGACCCTTATAGGTAGTACAACTCACCCCCCCCCCAACCACCTCCCTCTCTCTCTTTTCAAAAACATCGAAACCCTGGAACATCAAGCACCCATTCCTGTCCCTCTCTCAACCAAGTCTCCGTTATGGCCAAAACATCATATTTCCATGTACTGATCCATGCTCTAAGTTCATTACCCTTACCCATAATACTCCCAGCATTCAAATGCACACACTTCAAACTGTCTGTCCCATTGTGTCTATTACTTTGCTCCCACCTATTTTTACTGGCCCTGACATCTACTTTACTCTCAATCCCTCCTCTTTCTGACCCGGTGCTCTGGTTCCCACCCCCTGCCAAACGAGTTTAAACCCACCTGAGTAGCACCAGCTAACCTTCCGGCCAGGATATTGGTTCCCCTCCAGTTGAGGTGCAACCCGTCCTTCTTGTACATGTCACCCCTGCCCCAGAAGAGGTTCCAATGATTCAAGAACCAGAATCTCTTCCCCCTGCACCAGTTCCTCAGCCACTCATTCATCTGTTCTGTCATCCCATTCCTGCCCTGACTCGCATGTGGCACCAGGAGTAATCCAGAGATTACTACCTGGAGGACCTACTCTTCAGCCTCTTTCCTCACTCCCTGTACTCACTGTGCAGGGTCTTTTCCCCCTTTCTACCTATGTCATTGGTGCCAATGTGCACCACAACCTCTGGCTGCTCACTCTCCCCTTTGAGACGATTCTGCAGCCGCTCTGAGACATCCTCGACCCCAGCACCTGGGAGGCAACACACCATCCCGGTGTCTCTTTCACGGCCACAGAATGTCCTGTCTGTCCGTCTAACTATCGAGTCTCCTATCACGATTGCTCTGCTTGACTTTACCCTTCCCTGTTGAGCCACAGTGCCACTGACCTGGCTGCTGCTGCTGTGCCCTGATAGGTCATCCCCCCCGCAGTATCCAAAGAGGTATGGCTACAGGGAAACCATGCTCTGACTGCTTACTCCCCTTACTTCTCCTGGTGGTCACCCATCTATCTGAAGCTTGTACACCTGGGTGTGACCACCTTGGTAAAAGTCTCATCTATGAGGTTTTCAGCTTTTTGGATGGTCCTGAGTACATCCAACTCAGCTCCATTTCCTTGACCTGGTCAGTCAGGAGTTGCAGCTGGGTGCACTTCCTGCAGACGTAGTCATCAGGGAGACTGTGAGGTTCCCTGACATCCCACATCTTACAGGAGGAGCATTCCACTGCCCTAACTGCCATCCTGCCTACACTGAATCAAGGACTGAGGATTTACAGACAACAAAATAAAGACTTTACCTGTGCCTTCTTACTGAAACCCTTTTTTCTAAAGAGCTGCTCGGACTCCCCTCACCCAGTTCACTTATTTAGATTCTTCTCGCCGACACCTCTAGAGCCAAAGCCTCAGTCCCCCACTCTAACACTGAACTACTCAACAATGGCCACTCCACTTAACCCTAGCTTCTTTTTATTGGCTGCTGCCTTTTAGCTAATTAGCCAATTATTACTAACAATATGCGAGTGTGCCTCTTTAAGTGTACTGCTCACTGAAAATGAGCACAGAGACCCAACTCTTTTGAAAACTCCCACCTCTCATTCCAAGTCCCGGCTCCCGCTCACTGAAAATGAACCTTTTCTCTCAATCTTTTCTGCTTTGGAGAGAAAACCCCAAAATCTACAGCCTTTCTTTGTAATCTGAGTCCCTCATCTACAAAACCATTCCATTAAATCTTTTCAGCTCTTCACCAGGGGCTTCACACCTCTTCCTAATTTGGATGCAATACTCTTTTAGGGGCCAAACCAGTGTGCCACAAAGTTTCATCACAATGTCCTCTCCCTTGTAATCTGTATCAGTTTATGAAGCCCAGGATTTTATATGCTTTTTTAATTGTTTCCTTGATCTACCCTTCACATAGTATACTGCAAGTGTTCTGCTCCTATACCAATTGTAGAATGAAAAAAAACTCTCTTCTGGTCACTCAATTCCCCACTTGATTGACATCCACTTTTCCCAGTTTGTGGTTCTTGCGTGACCTGCTCTGACCCAATAATCTTCTGAATTGAACTAAACTCTCACAGACCACTAAAACTCTCAACTCTGATTGGTCACCAGCTGTTGACAGCTTCCCAGACCAACCCATTTTCCCTCCCCCCAATGACAGACCATCCTCAAGCCTCCTCATTCACTCCACCACAATGAATTAAAATGATAAACTATTTTCCACATTCAAATCGCACATTCCAGCAGACTAAAACTTCTAGGTTTCATAGCTAGTATTCCTCATCCTTGTTCATAATGTGTCTTTGGGTTGTTATTGGACTTTTAGTGGGGTAGAGATGTGTTGGGATCCTGGGATCATAAATCATTAAGATTAGCAATTCAGAACAACAAAATCATAAAATATGCAAACAAGGCACAAGGGTTTATTTCCAGAGGAATGGAATTCAAAACCAGGCAAACTGTTTTAAACATGAACCTTGGATATATTGCACTTGGAGGACCATGCATAATTCAGATCTCCACATTAGAAAAAGAATATAGGAGCACAGGAGAGAGTGCAAAAATGATAATTCCAGAGCTATAGGAGAAACTCTAGCCTCTGAGGAAAATTGTCTCTCCTGTGTTTTTTTTACTGGAACAATTAATGACTATATTAAAGTTATGAACTCTAGTTTTAGATCTCCCCTTCTGGTGCCAACATAGCATGCCCAGAAGCATGGCTGCTTGCAGGCTGCCCCCACAACACTCTACACAAAAAGATACATTTCACTGTGTGTTTCTATGTACATGTGGCTAACAAAGAAATCTTATCTTATCCTTACTCTCACACAGTGAAGAGTGGGGAATTCACTTGATGGATGTGTTTTGAAATGAAGAAGGGGTTTGTGACAGGTAGAAAGAGAATGTTCCTAGCCAAGGTTATAGGGGAGATCTAAAACTAGAGTTCATAACTTTAATATAGTCATTAGTAGTTCCAGTTAAAAAAACACAGGAGAGACAACTTTCCTTAGAGGCTGGTGAAGATATGGTAATGACTAACACGGGTCAATAGCATAATGGGGAGCTGGATAAGTACATGAGTGAGATAATGTAAGAAGGGACAGGGCTCACATGGAGAATAAGCCTTAACATTGATCTGTTTGGAAAAATGGCCTGTTCTGTGCTTTAAACTATATGCAATTCTCGGTCAGTATCCTGTAACTGCTAATGGGATTCAATTTACCTACAATGTTGCTAATCAGCTCCCAGTGGGAAACATTCACACGCTTCTGGACATGGATGAATAAGAGTTCATTTGAGGGTTATTGCAAGTTTTACATTTGTGACCTTCACAACAACCTTGTGGCTCAGATTTATTTTGGACTATTCTCCTAAATACATTGGCTCTGCTCCTGCCAGAAGGAAAACTTCTGATCACCCATGCGTATAATTGTTGCTGTACTTGTATCAGTGGAATGACCCTTTTAGGAAATGTCAATTAACAGCAAGGGCATTGCAAGCTTGCAATAAATATATCTACAGGCTAAGATTATGCAAGTTTACATCTCAAGTCATCGTGGCAAACTTGCCATGAGAAAATAGAGGGTAGTGATTCATGCCAAATTTGGGCCTTTCCCTTTGCAGTCTGATGAATAAAAGCTTCAGGCCAAAGATCTATTTAAACCTTTATTATACATTTGATATGAGACGAGTTGCATCCAAAAACTCAGATGATTCAAATCCAAGTGCAATAGAAGAGAGCTTCATTGTGACAATGGATGATGTAGATTGCAAGAAAGACCTAATATGCATGTGGTTGGTAGATTAGCAGAAAATGTGAATGCAAATTTCTTATTGAATCTATAGAGAATGTTGGTACACATTTACTTGACTGAACTATGAAAGAGATGGAGGACATGATTAACCCATCAATTAAACAAAATACATGTAAACAATTTAGAACAAAAAGCATGTCATGGCAGGAAGGAGGAATGCGATCAAAACTGGTTTATACATCAACTTCCTGGGTATTTTTGGAAGGAGTGAAAGAGGGGATTGCTGGACTGACTTGTACACTGGTGCGTTCATTTAATAAAATATTGCTTGATGGAATTTGATGTTTACTTTTCAAAATACTACTTGTTAATGTCTGTTTTTCATGTTTCTCATTGTTTTACTAAAATTTACTTGAAACAATGAACTTGGAAAACACACCGCAGAACTTTATTAATGGAATAAATAGGTTATCAAAACTTGAACTCATTTTTTTCCATATCAAACAAAAGCTGATGTAAACCTAAGTGTATTTTAAAGTCAAGGAAAGTATTTTCCTGAAATTGAAGTTCCCAAGAGGAGTTGTATACTAATGTGAATTTTCTGTTGACTTTTATGGTGATTTACTTTTGTATACAGGTTACAAAAGCTAAATAGAACAGCAGTATATTGTATGTCTTTTCTTCTCAGATAGTCCTAAAGGATCGAGGATGAGGTACTTCTACTCTGGATTTGTGAGAGTGGAGGTGGCTGATGAGACCAATGTGGAAGCAGTGGACTCTTCCACAGAGAGGGTAGATAGTGAATGACTGGTAGGATGGGTGAGTAACTTGTGAGATGGTGGCCTCCATCTGCCATTTACACAGGGATTCTGTGTACTCCTTGTGTGTGGCCTTGTTGCTCTCATACCATCTCAAGTACTCCATTTCCATTTTGAATGGTCATGGACCAGAGATTCCTAGGAGCAAGTTGGATATTGCATTTCTTCAAGAAGGCTTTGAACACATTCTTAAATTTTTTCCTCTGTCTGCCTGGTGATCCCATAACAGAGCTCAGAACAGAGTGTCATTTTCAGGAGTCTGGTGTTGGCTTGTCCAACATAGCTGACTGAAAAGAGTAGGGTGTACTATGGTGTTAATTATGGGGATTTTGGCCTAGGACAGGACTCTGAGATTTGATTTTCCTTCCAATAATTTTGAGGACTTTTGTGGAGACATGGTTGGTGGCATTTTTCTGGTGCCCAGTGAGGACAGTCCCACTTCCATAAACATATAGGAGGGCAGAGTTCATTGCTGCTCAGTAGATCAGGAGTTTCATGCCAAGTCTAATGTCTTGATCTTCAAGCACCCTTTTCTTCAATCGATCAAAGTCTGTGCTCTCATATTGAAGGTGATGGTGCATGTCATCATTGCTATCTTCTTTCACTATAGGCCTACATTTTCCAAGCTCAGAGGGTAGTATTTTGTGGCAGAGGTGGATTTATAGAAGATCTTTGTCTTGTTGATGTTGAGTGGAAGGCCGATGTTCTCGAATGCTTCATTGAAACCGTCAATGATGGCTTGGGACACAACTTGTGAGTGTGCACTTCTGCAAGCATTATCTACACACTGCAGCTCACTTATTAGGATTTGGGTAACCCTGCCATAGATTGAACTGCTTCCCAGTAGACTTGAAGATTTGCTCCACTCCCATGGGAGTTGTTGATTTAGAACTAATTATATGTATTAAATGCAGGATGTTCTCCTGTTATCTTTGAATTTATGCCTAAAAACTGTAATAGATCAAATCCAAGTATGACTCTGTCATTTTCAGAGATGTCCACCCAAAAGTTCTTTTGTCCAACAGCTACAAAAATTCACTTTAAATGTGAATTGGATTGTGTATTTTACAGGACTGTGAGCTGAGGCAACATCGCCTTCAACATGTATCACATTCTTTTGGGCACTGGTAGTGAAATCTGAAACTAGCCATGATGTTGAATAGACTTTGATACTAATCTGTAGGAGATGAGTGGAACCATTTTACTAATGTGGGAAATGGATTAACTATTTTCCCAGGGGATTCTAATAATCTCCTGCTGGTACTACTACAGGAGATTTCAAGAACCCCTTTGGGCATTGATACCACTTGCACGTAACTTTCATGAAAGCTCCTTCTTGAAAGGTCTCTTTGGATTTAAGGAGACCAAAAGGATTAAGGTTCAAAGTAAAGACCTCCCAGATCAGTTGGCATATATGTTTCTTACCAACTGTTCTTGAAAAGCATGGAAAGAAACCCCTCAATGTGAAACATACTAATATTTACTTAATGGTACTTGCTTTCCATAATGCATTTATAGTATTTTTTCTATATATTACCTGTTGTTTTCCAATGCAACTTGATACAGTGGAGTGGCTTCCTAGGGCATTTCAGAGGGCAGGTAAGAGTCATCCACATTGTGCTGAGTCACTTACGTGTCAGACCAAGGAAGGCAACAGATCACCTTCTTTGAGGGAAGATATTAAAGCAGGTGAGTTTTACCACATCAGTATTTTCCTGTCAACTCTAACAATGCTATCATTTTATTCAAGATTTATTTACAAGTTAATTTATGTACCCCAAGCATGATGGTGTCATGTGAATTCTTCATTAATCCATGCCCCCACATTAGTAGTCCATTAACATATCCACTATACTATTTTTCCATCTCGAGAAGAGCTAATCTCAGATTTGGCATTTATATACTCGAAGTGGAAGATTGTGTGTCCAGTGGTAGTCATGGGAGCAATAGGAGAGTGGAATGGGGGGAAGTAAAAGAGGAAGTTCATCTTTGAAGGCTACATGCAGAAAAGACAGTTGATGAGATGATAGTATGAGCAAAATAGTGCTGTTAATTACTTTTAATTCCAATGAATTGTAGTGATACTACCTTCTATTTTCCATTGTGAATGCTTTCTCATTAATATTTTCTGACTGTCAGCAATAGGAATTTGACCAATTAAGACTTAATCATTAGAACACCTATTTTACATTTCTGAAGTGAGTAAAGAATACTTAGCTGCTTAAGTAATTCCTTAGAAAATTAACTGTGGAGAGGGAGAAGCTATAGGGGATTGAGCACTGCAACAAATTTACAAAGCCTGTGCTTTACTTAAACAACTGTTGAGTTAACCTGCACATCTCATTTGAATAACTAAGAACAGCTGGGAGAACTGTAACTTCTTTCATCGCAACTCAATCCATAGGTTATAGAACAGTGAAAAACAGTAGATATTTGAAGTCTGGATTTAAAGCAGAAAATGCTGCGGATACTCAACAGCATCTGTGGAGAGAGAAACAGTCAATGCTTCATGTCGATGATCTTCCTGACAGTTTTATTCCATTTGAAATAGTGCTCTTCTCTATCCCTTAATCCAATGTAAGTTCTGAAGGAAATTAAGCCTTTGTTAATCTTAGCAAGTGAGCGTTGAGTCCTGTCAAACTATCTCCTGACATTCTGCAGACATAAGAATCTGCAGATGCTGGCATCTGGTGCAACACAAAAAGAGCTGGAGGAACTCAGCGGGTCAGGCACCATCTATGGAAGGAAATGGACAGTGGACATTTCAGGTCGAGACCCTTCATCTGGACTATAAAGAAAGAGGGGAGATAACCAGTACTAAAAGGTGGAGGGAAGGGGTGGAACAAGAGCTAACAGGTGATAGGTGGATCCAGATGGGGGGGGGGGGTAGGTGATAGGCAGATGAGGGCGGGAATGATGTCAGAAGTGGGAGGTGATAGGTGGAAGTGACAAAGGACTGAAGCTGATGGAATCTGATAGGAGGGGACGGTGGGGCATTTTTCTCTCTCCTGATCCACCTGGCCCCCATCACCATTTGTCTTTCCCATCCCCCACACTCTCCCTCTCCATCTACCCATCCCCCACACACTGGTCCCACAAGTTCCTCTCCCCACCTCCCTGCCTTTATTCTATGCCCCATTGCCTTCAGCCCTTTGTCACTTCCACCTATCACCTCCCAGCTTCTGACACCATTCCCGCCCTCATCCGCCTATCACCTCCATCACTTGGATCCACCTATCACCTGCCAGCTCTTGCTCTACCAGTTGAAGGATCTCGACCCAAAATGTTGACTGTCTATTTCTCTCCATAGATGCTGCCTGACCCACTGAGTTCATCCAGTGCTTTTTTGTTTACTGACATTCTGCATTCTGTTAAAGACAGAAGCCATAGTTACATGGCAATTAAATTCTGAAGTTGAGATAGAGGATTTCTCTTTGAATAGCACATTTATATTACCCATTACTATTGTTTACAGCTAATTTTGCTTATCTATTTATTTCATATCTGCCAGTACGTTGTACATAAAAATAAACATGGTTCCTGGGGTGGAAGTACCCTTACTAAATTGAGCACTTTTGGTTACACTGCCTCTCCAAATCACTTCCAGCACTGGTGGTGCTTTTTCAGTAATTTAGAAGTTTCTTCTTACACCAGTTCTGGGCTGGCCTGTGAGGATTGTGGGGTTATCGTCAACCCTACTGGCCAGCAGAAAACATTATAGTTGCCAGCAGATTAATAAAGCCTGAACCAACTGAAAATTTGTCTAAATCAAAACCATGTTCTGATGGATTTCAATGTGTTGCTCTTGGATCTATGCTGACTCCTATTTTTCTCGTGTCTGAAGGTTAAAATGATGACCTTACCTCTTCCTATCTCAGTACATTTCCAAAGAACTCCCACCCTCCACAGGCAGATTATTATTTAAATGGTGAAAGATTGCTGCATGCTGTTGCGCAGAGGGACTTGTGTGACTTGGGTGTGCTTGTGCATGAATTGCTAAAGGTTGGTTTGCAGGTGAAACAGGCTATCAAGAAGGCTAATGGAATGTTGGCCTTCATTGCTAGAGGGATTGAATTTAAGAGCAGGGAGGTTATGCTGCAACTGTACAGGGTACTGATGAGGCTGCACCTGTATACCTGCGTGCAGTTCTGGTCTCCTTACTTGAGGAAAGATATGCTGGCTTTGGAGATGGTGCAGAGGAGGTTCACCAGATTGATTCTGGAGATGAGTGGGTTAGCCTATGAAGAGAGATTGACTCGCCTGGAACTATACTCAGTGGAATTCAGAAAAATGAGAGGGGATCTTATAGAAACATATGAAATTATGAAAGGGATAGATAAGATAGAGGCAGGAAGGTTGTTTCCACTGGTAGGTGAGACTAGAACCAGGGGATATAGCCTCAAGATTTGGGGGAATAGGCTTAGGGCAAAGATGAGGAGAAACTGCATATCCCAGAGAGTAGTGAATCTGTGGAATTCTCTGCCCAGGGAAGCAGTAGAAGCTACCTCATTAAATATATTTAAGACTCAGTTAGATAGGTTTTTGCATAGTAGGGGAATTAAGAGTTATGGGGAAAAGGCAGGTAAGTGGAGATGAGTCCACGACCAGATCAGCCATGATCTTATTGAATGGCGGAGCAGGCTCGATGGGACAGACGGCCTACTCCTGCTCCTATTTCTTATGTTCTTATGTGACACTCACCTTTTATTCCTCTAACTTTGGATTCCTATTCTTTCTTCCCTGCTATTGATCAGAATTGATGGCTATGCCTTCAACTATCTGGACTCATGATCCCTTATGAAACCCATGATCCCTTACATTTCCACTTCCCTCTTCTCATTTAAGACTGTTCTTAGAATTTACCACTTCACACAAACTCATAGTCATGCCTCCTAATAGCTCTCTCTTTAGCTCAGCATCCATGCTTTGCTTTCCCTCTCTGTAAAGCACTTTTCCATAACAGTACTGTTTTATAACAGTGGGATTTTTCCATTATTGGTGTTGGAAGTATTAGTGGCCCAAATATTTGTTTAGGGGACCAAAGAACACTCCTATCACACAAGAACATTTGAATAAGTAACTTGGAACTTGTATTCTGGGTCTCTTCTGACACTGTATCAGGTTTCCCCAGGTCTTGCCTGATAGGAAGTGTGACAGCTACCATCAGCAGATCATACAGAAGCCTGAAGCCCCACACCACCAGGTTCAAGTATAGCTACTTCCCTTCAACCATTCAGTTCTTGAACCAACCTGCACATCCCTAATCACTACCTCAGTATAGCAACAGTATGACCACTTTGATCACTTTGCACTGCAATGGACTTTGGTTTTTCTTTGTTCTCATTGTGTTCTTTCTTGTAAAAATTGTATGTAATGTATGTTCAGTTTATGTTTTTCTTGTGAATGCTGCTTACCTGATGTTATGTGCCTGTGATGCTGCTGCAAGTAAGATTTTCATTGCACCTGTGCATACATGTACTTGTACATATGACACTAAACTCAACTTTGACTCTGCCCATATTACTCAGGGATCAGGTTGAAACTGTAGGTTAGAATAATATTTTTGGGCACAATCTGCAGTTCAAAATGGGACTTCATTTCCTTCCTGCAGCCCTCCCGCTCACGGGCTTGAAACAGTAGGTTAACGTGAGGAAAGGTGAGAAGGAAATAGGATAACTGGGGTTATTTAAGGTCCCTCCCTTCAGTTAGTTTCCACCAGATGGAGTCAATGTAAATCAAGTTCGATGTCTATACTGGTTCTTCAAAAGTACTGAAAATGTTATATTTTGTGCACAGGTTTGGTCTTCCACCAGATGGTGCACATAAAAGCAATGAAAACAGACATGAATGGGGTGACGTGTTTCTCTTACAAGATAAGTTAGACATGAGGACAAAGAAAAATCCTACCTTTAAAAGAGTAACACAGCTGTTCAGAACTTCTTAAGATATTTTTTTCCATTACCTATTTGCCAAATGTCAGAACTGCTTTCACTCTTGGTTATATCTCTGCATCCTTCTGTTTATAGTTCAAATGGAAGAGTCCATCTCTGATTCCAACTTATCCTGGACATATTGAAATGTTCATCATTACCAACTTGTCATTTCAGGCATTATTTTAACATGTCACAATTAACAAATGCAGCAGATTCTGAAAGCAGATGAGAGAGAAATTAAATATTTTCTGGCAAAATTTTCTTGCTCTTTTGTCTTTGATCTACATTCACTATTCCAAACAAATTAGGTCTCCCAGATTGTAAAGACATTGAATAATGTTTGACTGAACTTAATTTTATGATTGTATCGGTAGTGAAATTATTGGTATTTACCGTCATTACATTCTGAAAGTGATAGCAATTTTATGATTTGCACACAAGAGTAGTTTAACATTGAAATACTTCCCTCCTCAAATACCTTGTTCAGGATGACCCTTGACAGCAAAAGGCATTGGAAAAGGGGAAGTCCAGATCATCCGGGTTGCTATCTCTTTGTTGGTAGCTTTCTTTAGGGTCATAGTAAAGGTGTCACTTGGCTTCTGACCACAAAATCTATGACATTCAGAATGTAATTAGGTTGATATGCTTTTGAGGTAATTGGGTCAGTGCTTACATGTGACATGTTCCACAGTTACAGAAAGGGTCAACAACTAATTAAAAATCAGCAAGTAAAGGTGAGAGACCAAATCTCAAACTGCACAGAACCGCTAAGGTTGAAAAATTCAAAAAGTTGTTTTAATTCCCTTAAAATTGTAAGAAGGAAAGCTTCTTACCTTTGAAAGAATCAATGACATTAAAAAATGTTGGAATGGGCTCTCATTTTAAGAAAATGGCATCACTTTGGCAGAAAGACTATGCAAGCTGATGCATAGAGCAGAGAGTTCTGCAAAACAATAACAGAGTTGATAAGATAAAGGACCGCCTATTGTAGAGAGAGTGAGGAGCTGGAAGCTGCAACAAAATGACTGCCTACCAGATGGTGGATTTTCCTTATGTCTTATCCACGAATGTGATCCTCTTGCAAGATAAAGTTGAAGGGGCATGTTTCAACATTATAAACTATTGAGGGAAAATGTGACTTCAGTGCAATTGTATTTCTATTGGTTTGGTTGGCATTCTTCCAACTAGCTGAGATGATGGATATGCAGCTTTCAAACTGTTTAGTTGACTAAATAAGCAGATTCTGGAAAGAGAATCTGCTGCATATGCCACAACTTGAAGCATCATTAGAGTCAGAGTCATAAAGTTGTACAGCAGAGAAACAGGCCCTTCGGCCCACCATGTCAATGCCAACCTTTTCGCCCGTCTACACTAACCTAATTTGCCTGCACCAAGTCTGCATCCTTCTATGCCTTGCCTATTTAATTGCTGGCTAAATGTCTCTAAAATGGAGTAATGTATCAGACTCCACCACCTCTTCTGGCAGCAGATTCCAAATATCAACCACTCCCTGTGTAAAAAAACTTTCCCCTCCAATCTCCTTTAAAAGATTCCTCTCAACGTAAACATATGTCCTCTTGTTTTGATACCCCTACCATGAGGAAAAAAATTCTGACTATTCACCCTAGCTATGCCTCTTATAATTTTATATCCCTCTATCAGATCAACCCTCAGCGTCCTTCGCTCCAGGGAATACAAACTCAGCCTATCCAATCTCTCCCTATAACTAAAGTTTCCAATTCAGACAACATCCTGGTGAATCTCCTCTGCATTCTTTTCAGCACAATCACATCCTTTCTATATTTTGACTACAAGTGCTGTCTAATCAGTGCTTTCTAAAGTTGCAACATAATGTCCCAACTTCTATCTCTTATGCCCCAAACTATGAAAACAAGCATGCCATATGCCTTCTGCACCACCCTATCTACCTGTGTTTCCACTTTCAGGGAACTATCCACTTGAACCCCAAGGTCCCCCTGTTCATCAACATTCCTCAGCACCCTATCATTTACTGTGCATGCCCTACCCTATTTGACTTCACAACATGTATCACCTTGCACGTTGGGATGAAATTCCATCGCCAATGCTCTGCCCAAGTTTTCATTTGACCTACATCCTGCTGTAGCCTTGGACAACCTTCCTCGTGATCTACAACAGTTTGCCTTTGATCCCATGTGCCTTAATCTTCTTTTCATGCTTGTTTTGTTAATCTGCCAAAGTTGATAGCTGACTTTTCTATGCACATATTGAGTTTCTCATCACAATATATCAAGATAGCAAAACACATTGACTGTTTCCAATTGAGGATTGCTGGGTCTAATCACAGGTAATGCTTTGTCGCATAACTGCAGTTTTAATGGCGCTAATAGTAAAGGAGAATATGGCGCTGGCACAAGAAAAATGATCTGAGCCATTGGAGTTCATCTCCAGTCTGTTTAGCTATTGTAGTGTTTTCAGCTCAGTAGAATTATCTAATCAGCCTTGCCATATCTTTGTCTCACCCTTCAGTCTGAACAGATTGAAAGGCCTTTTACCTTCTTGGTTATCAGATGGAAACCTTAGGAAGAGGAGACACAAACTTCTGCAGATGTTAGAATCTGGAACAGCAAACAATCTGCTGGAGGAGCAGCATCTGTGGGGGGAAAGGAATTGCTGACCTTTTGGGTTGAAACCCTGCATCAGGACTAAGAATGGAGAGGGAAGATAGCCAGTATTAACTCAGAAAACTTAGTATTATTATTAAGTATTAAAAAGGGAATGAGAATCCCATTTGATATCTGAAGAGAACCAAAATATTAATGTTTGAAGGAATGATTAAGAGTGAAACCTTTAAGAAATAAGATGATAATTCTCTGCTTAGACTTAAAGAAAACAGAAGTAAACTTGTGTCATTCATTTCCATTGTATATTTTCAGCTACATCTCTGGCAGAAAATTTGAGAAAATTTGAGAAAAATCCAAAGAGGCAATGAAAACAGCATTCTGCCAAAGTTACAGCAGGTGTTTGAAAGAAGAAGTTCAACCTTTTTGTCTTTGAAGTATTTAAAGTAAGTACGTTTTCATCTTAAACTGTAGCATGGTGGATTAATATTGAAGGCTGCAAATGTTGTGTAGTACAAAGTTAGTTTTGGAGTACAGGCAGGGTTCTGGATAGGGATGGAAGTTAATGGGAAAAGATTCACAGGATGAGCTATTCAAAATAGAAATAGAAAAAGAAAAAGAAATATGTACTTCAAAATGTGCTAAAAACATTTTACAGATAATGGAAAAATCAGTCTTGAAATGTAAGGAAGCACAGCAGTGATTCTATGCACAGCAAGGTTCCCACAACAGAAAAGACCTAAATAATCAGATTTTGGTAGTTGAAATATATCTTGACCAGGACACCAGAGAAACCCTTGCTCTTGTAAAAGCAGCACATTAAAATCTTTTGCATTCATCTGACAGGAAAGAAAGGACTTGCTTTCATGTCACTTCAGTGGAACTATCTGAAATTGGTCTATGTTGTGGGAGTACATTCATCATATGGACTGCCTTTCTCATTCTATTCTATGTAAACAAGATGTGCAAAGCCTGGTTGTCGATGCCTTAACTTGTACTAACCCTTGCTCACTCATCATCTGAAACTACACATGAAATAAACCTGGTTAAGTTGTGCTGTGGTTTTAAAATTTTTATTTTCACTCCTTCTTGTGGCCTCGCCTCTCCATTTACCTGCAACCTCTTCTGCTCTAGAGTGTTCCTTTTTAGTTTTCTCAGCTTCAGCTGTTGAAGCTTTGGGTCTCAAATTCCCATCCTACATCTCCCTGTCTCACTACTTCTATTTAGTCCTTTAAGACACTTTCTTAAAATCTAGCCTTTGTCAAAGCTTTTGATTATCTAGCCACATGAGAAGCTCCCCTTGATATTTGAAAAGTGCTGTTGTTTCTGTGTTCCAGAATGGTGGGTGAGCACAATTCCTTTCAAACGCCCAGCTACTTCTCAAATAATCTCAATATTCTGTCTCAACAAATTTTTCTAACACCAATTTCTGCAGTGATAGCTCTCAGTAAAAGTATTTTTGCATATTCGTTCTGCATTTTTCCTGCTTAACTCCTACATGCCAAAGGTAGCTCTTAAATAACTCTTTTTGAGGCCTAAGATTAGTTTGTCAGTCATTCATATTAGTTTGTAATCATGTTTGTAATACACTGTGCTGCTGCTGCAAAAGGCTAATTTTCATGACATTTATATCTTATGTATATATGCCTATGACAACAATGAACTTGAACTAGTTGTTTCTTGTGATATCATGGATTAATATTGTTTCCCTCTTCTGTCTAGTTTGATGGGCTTGGATGGATTGTTAGATATTAAGTTGCATCTAGGGATACAAGATTAATGCAGGAATGAAATGTGAAATGAAAGATCAGTCATAGTCTTACTGAATGGCAAAGCAGCTACAAGAGATCAAAAGACCCTCCTGCTTTCATATCTTATGCTCTTATGATTTCACAGCATTCAATGAGATTACAGTTTTGTTGAATCTCATTGAATCTGCTCTGGGCAGCTTTGGAATGAAATTTAATGCTGTCTTCTCCAATTTGTGATGAAATATTACTGCAGAATGATTGAGCTTTGGATAATGGTGTTATGCGTTGGTCTCCTGAAGAAGTGCAATGCTTGTCAATTCGAAAGTTTTCAACTTCCAGGAGTATAGGATACCTATGTAAAATTTTCATAAAGTATGTTCAATTTAAAAACTGGAGTTCTTTCAGACTTGATAGGTAAGCAGAACAGACGAAATGACTGGTAAAGCAATGCATCTTAAGAAAAGACCATCCATTAAAAGGTAAACAGACTTTTTTGGACTTCAGTTCTGTGGAAGAGAAAGAGACCTCCATAAAGCTTCACTAAACTCTTGCAGTGGACTTTTCCTCAGGCTTGCCTTCCCCATTTTGCTTCAGGATGGAGCAGTGGATTGCTTCAGTGTGGGAGCTAGTTGGAATCCCTAAGGCCTGAACTTCACCAGGACATTTACTGATCACTGACTTCATACACGTGGAACTTGAAGGCCAATTTCATATAAGTGTCATGTTCTTGCTTTCTGGAACTATGGGCTGTCAGATACATGTCAAAAATAGAAGCAAGTTGAAATTTCCTTCTTTGAATTCATCAATGTGAAAAAAAAAGCCTAACAGGCTAGCCAACAGTGCCCAGATGTTATGAACAACCAGCTGACCAACATACCAAGATCCAACTGTTTACTTAACCACACTTATCCATACATGGAGTAAACTTGCAACCTATTTTTAGGTCTAATTTAATAATTATTTCACCTAGCTGCTAATCACAAAGAGGCAAACTCCTTGGTATGAACTCTTAGATTTTCCATTTCTATTGGAATCAGGAAAAAGTACGCTCCCGCTACACTGCTTTAAAGTGTAATATTATTTTGTAGGATATTCTGTGAATCATCTTCTATGTTGTTGGATTGATCATTCCAAATTGAAAGATTAATTGCATTATTAATCTTTTGCTGTTCTAACCTGCAAAGTACCACATATGTAGTTCAAAGTAAATCTCTTATAAGAATAAGACCAATTTGACCAATATCCTTCCACATATGCTAATTCAGAAAGGAAATATGTTAATTCCCAATACTGTCAAATATTGAACTAAGATGCAGGTGGGTGAGAGAAAAAGGAAAAGAAGGAAATAACTGTCCATTATTGTATTTAAGGAAACAAATAGAAGGTCCTTTTTGGAAATATGGTTTAAAATATTAATGCAAACTTAAATATCTTTACCATAAGTAAGGCATTGAGCAGAAAGGTTACAATAAATGAATTGAAAATGGGATAACCAGCCCCAGTGTTGTGTACAGATAAAGGTATTCATGTAGCAAAATATTAACAAGTACTGCAAAATATCTGCAAGGAGAATTCAATGAGATAAAGCTCAGATGTGAGGTGTTTATTAATGAAGATAAAGAACAAAATTTAAACAAGATTCAAAACAATCTTTATTCATTAGCTCTAAATTAAGCTCAACATCTAGAAAATATTTTGACTTTCTAAATTGTGACAATGAAAGGTTGGCAGCATGCTCCTAAGGATGTTTTTGTTTTGCATTATTATCATATTCTTCCTACTGAATTGAATATTTTAGCATGAAGGATAACTGTATAGCAAATACTGAATATTTAGTGAATCAAAAATTATTTACCAAGTAATAACACCTTGTTAATAACAGTAATGATACCTTGCATGTGTTTTCTTATGAGTTTGCTTGTTAATATGTTTTATTCCCATGGATGCATATGCTTTAGTAGGTGATTCAAATCAAAGTGTGTATATTAAGAACAAAATCAAATTTTAACTATGAATTATGTCCAGGCCTGAATTTGAAACTATTCTGCTTTTCAGATGCAGTGTTCTCCCAATATTAGGAAGCATTCGAGGTAACTCAAGTTAGACAAATTGAAGATCTTTCTTTTTAATTGTTCATTCAATATTCATGATACAAGGGAAGAGGAAAATTCAGTTTCAGACTTCAATTTAAGTGTGTTTGCCAAACAGGAAACTCTATCTTAACAGGAACTGAAATAATAAATTCCTTTTTTAAATTTTTTTTAAGATGTGAGTGGCTCTGGCTAGGTTATTTCACACTCAAAGAAAGAGACGTTTGGTTCCTTTTGACTTCCTGCAAGTTTGTCAGGTTGGAAATTGTAAGGTACTAATCCAACATCAGTAAATGAACAGAAACATGTGTTCATCAGGACTGTGTCTGACTTAGAGGAAAATCTGGACGTTGCTGCTCATAACCTCTCAGTGATAGAGGCCACTGGGGTGAGAGGGGCTGTGGAGATAATCTTTGTGGATTACAGTTTTCCAATTGATATTGCATATAGGATAAACATGCTTCATTAATGGGTTTTCCTTAAAGAATATTAAGATCCAGAAACAATAAATCAAAATCAAAATTAACAACCTAATAGACCAGAAATAATCAAGGTGTATTAGTCTTAAAAAAGGTTACCCTTTCACAGTGTCAACATTTCACTGATGGAGAGATTAGAGAGTTTCATGCACTCTGCACAAAACCAACAACATCTGAAAGGGCACAGTCACATCCGAAACAGTAAATAATACCTCTGAATGAAATGAGCACCGAGACAAATAAGAACATACAATAAGATAGGAGAATGAGAAAGAGGAGCAGGACCAGGCTGTCTAGATGCTTCAATGTGACCTGTAAATGAATGGGATCATGCTGATCCTTAAACCAAAGCCCACTTTCCTCCTGATTTCTGAAGCTCTTGATTCCCTTGGTATCCCAAATGTATTGATCTCAGATTTAATTGTGCTCAATAAATGAGCAACCACAGCCCCACAGGTTTGAGAAAAATAAAATATGCACAATCCTCTGAGTGCAGAAATTTCTCTTGTCTCATACCTTGAAGGCTGATCCCTCATCCTGGGATTGTCCTCTAATTCTGGACTCTCCAGTTAGGCAAACAAGAGTCTCTACCTTGTTACAACCCTGTCAGTATCATTTGTTCCAACAATATAATTTCTCATTCTTCTACTCCAATCCTCCTTAACAAATCTTCAGAGGGCAAGTTCCCTTACCCCTGGAATTAAGCGTGTGAACTTTCAGGGCACTGTTTCCAAGGCAAGTAGTTCTTTCTTGGGTATTAGCACCAAAGTATTTCTGCGGTTGTTTCACCAAAATTCTGTACAGTTGAAGCAAGACTTTTTTATTCTTGCATCTTAACTACTTTTACTGAAGGCCAGGGTAGTGTTTGCTTTACTAGTGTTTGCTTTATTTACACATATACAAAGATATTCAAATCCTTCCAAACACTTACAGTTTCAGTAATTCTCTGGTAGATATTTGTCCCTAATTGCAACTACTAAAAGCACACTATAATGTTACATGTTGAACTGGTGTTCTGCAGTTCAGTAGTTCAGTCACATTGGCTTCAATAGAACTGAATTTACAAAAAAATCTGGTCATTGCTGTTTGTGGGAGATTGTTGTGTGAAAATTAGCTGTTAGGTTCCCTATGTTACAACAGTTACTATACTTCAAGTGCCTGTAAAATGCTTTGGCATATTCTGAAAGAAGCCATTTAAATGTGGTCTATTTCAATGTGGGACAAATTGCTACTCCAGTATTACAATGTCAAACAAGAGATGGTGTCTAAGTGCATGAGAGCAACAAAACGTTCAAAGTGATGGAATTAAGAAGGAGAAAGAATCATAAGGTATTTATATTAACTCTTCTGCATTGTGGGGTATTACAATTGAAGGATTGGATATGGTGTGACATTTATGAATGTGAATCAGTTTAATCTGTAAACCTTCACCTCTTAACAAAGTCTCAGGATGGTATTACGAATGTGCCATCCCAGTGGAAAACTATGCCATGTGCATGCTTTTACGACATTTATTAAAATGAATAGTTGGAAACTCATGAGGAATATACCTACAATTTTCTGATACGAATACCCATTAGGTAAACCTAAATGTTGAAACTTCATAAAATTGATTCTAATATGTTGAAAACAATTGGCAAAGTCACTGGCCCATAAATGAATGACCAATCAAAAAATAGATATAGATAGACAGATATTTATTAGTCACATGTACATCGAAACACACAGTGAAATGCATCTTTTTGCGTGACTGAGAATGTGCTGGGGGCAGCCCGCAAGTGTCGCCACGCTTCCGACGCCAACATAGCATGCCCACAATGTCTAACCTGTATGTCTTTGGAATGTGGGAGGAAATCGGAGCACCCTGAAGAAACCCACGCAGACACATGGGGAGAACGTACAAACTCCTTCCAGACAGTGGCAGGAATTGAACCCGGGTCACTGGCGCATTGATAGTGTTACGCTATCCGCCACACACACACACGCACACGCACACGCACATGCACACACACGGCTAAGGACAGCTTCTATCTCGCTGTTAAAATACTATAATACTATTGAATGGTTCCCTAGTACAATAAGATGGACTCTTGACCTCACAATCTACCTTGTTATGACCTTGCACCTTATTGTCTACCTGCAGTGCACTTCCTCTGTAGCTGTAACATTTTATTCTGCATTCTGTATTGTTTTATCTTGTACTACCTCAATGCACTGTGTAATGAATTGATCTGTATGGATGGTATGCAAGACAAGCTTGGTACACATGACAATAATAAACCAAATCCAATACCAATACACAGTGTTGTACACAACATTTTTCTTGGCTCCCATTTCTTTTTAACCTTCCACTCTAATCTGCTCCCTTCTTTGGTCTCCCTTCATTTTACTGCCTCTGTCCTGTCTCCTTCCCTCTTTCAGTTTCCCTCCTTATCAGCTTTGCCCCTTCAATTATTCTCCCTCTCAAATCTGACCTTTTCATTACCCTTCCAGCAGCTTCTTCCTCCACTCATTCATGCCTTTCTCTTCAATAATCAATAATTATTATTCAATAATAATAGACACACCGATAAGACAGGAGGAGAGTAACTGAGTAACTGTCAGGAGAGGGAAGGGGAGCAGGCAGACAGAGCAGAGCACCGCTGTGGCTGTCCCCGTCAATAATAGGTATACCGCTTTGGATACTGTTGGTGGGGATGACCTACCAGGACCTAGTTGCGGAGGTCTGGTCTCTGGCACTGAGAGTGGACCCTCAACTCAGAAGGGGAAGAAGGAAGAGAGGAGAGCGGTAGTGATAGGGGATTCTATAGTCAGGGGGATAGATGGGATATTCTGTGGGGATGATCGGGAATTCCGGATGGTCTGTTGCTTCCCTGGTGCCAGGGTCCGGGATATCTCCGATCGGGTTCAGGTTATTCTCAGGAGGGAGGGCGTGAACCCAGATGTTGTGATCCATGTAGGGACTAACGACATGGGCAGGAAAAGAGAGGAGGTCCTGCGTAAGAAGTTCAGGGAGTTAGGTGCTAAGTTGAGGGGCAGGACATCCAGGGTAACAATCTCAGGATTGCTACCTGTGCCACATGCGAGTGAGGAGAGGAATAGGAAGATTAGGCAGATTAATGTGTGGCTGAGGGGATGATGCGAGAGGGAGGGCTTCAGGTTTATGGATAATTGGGATTTGTTCCAGGGAAGATGGGATCTGTTCCAACGGGACGGTTTACCCCTGAACTGGAGGGGTACTGACATTCTTGCAGGAAGGTTTGCTAATGCTGCTCGGGGGGGGGGGGGGGGTTTAAACTAAATTTGCAGGGGGAGGGGATCCAGAATGAGAGAGAGGATAGCGAGATGGAGGGTAGAGGACAGATAGGAACTACACAATTTCGGAACATTAATACGAATGGAGAGAGGAGAAATGGGTTAAAAATCCTATATCTGAATGCACGGAGTGTCAGGAATAAGGTAGGCGAGCTTGAAGCTCAGATACGAATGGGTAAGTATGATGTTGTTGGGATAACGGAGACATGGCTGCAGGGAGATCAGACCTGGGAAATGAATTTTCAAGGGTATACATGCTATCGTAAGGACAGGAAGGTGGGCAGAGGGGGTGGGGTGGCCCTGTTGGTGAGGAATGAGATTCAGTCCCTTGCAAGGGGGGACATTGAATCAGGAGAAGTAGAGTCAGTGTGGATAGAACTGAGGAACTGTAAGGGCAAAAAGACCCTAATGGGTGTTATCTACAGGCCTCCGAACGGTGGCATGGATATTGGGTGCAAGTTGAATAGTGAGTTAATGTTGGCATGTGGCAAGGGTAATGTCACAGTAGTTATGGGGGATTTCGATATGCAAATGGACCGGGAAAATCAGGCTGGTACTGGACCCCAGTAAAGGGAGTTTATAGAGTGCCTCCGGGATGCATTCTTGGAGCAGCTGGTACGAGAGCCGACCAGGGAGAGGGCTATTCTGGATTTAGTGCTGTGTAATGAGCAGGATTTGATAAGAGAACTCGAAGTAAAGGAGCCATTGGGAGGTAGTGACCATAACATGATAAGTTTTTATCTGCAATTGGAGAGGGAAAAGGGCAAATCAGAAGGTTCAATTTTGCAGTTGAACAAAGGAGACTATGGAGCCATGAGGGAGGAGCTGGCTAAAGTTGACTGGGCGGGCATCCTAGCAGAATTGTCAGTGGAACAGCAATGGCAGGTATTCTTGGGAATAATGCACAAGGTGCAGGATCAGTTTATTCCCCAGAGAAGAAAAGACTCAAAGAGGGGGAAGGGGCCACCGTGGCTGACAAAGGAAGTCAGAGATAGCATTGTGTTAAAAAGGAAGAAGTATGGCAGAGCCAAGCTGAGTGGGAAGATAGAAGATTGGGACATTTTTAAGGTGCAGCAGAATTTAACTAAAAAGGTAATTTGGGAAGAAAAAATGAGGTACAAAGGCAAGCTAGCCAGGAATATTAAGGAGGATAGCAAAAGCTTTTTTAGGTATGTGAAGGGAAAGAAATTAGTTAGGAACAATGTTGGGCCCTTGAAGACCGAATCAGGTGAAATTATTACGGGAAACAGGGAGATGGCAGTCAAATTTAAATAAGTACTTTGGATCTGTCTTCACGGGGGAAGACGTAAGAAATCTCCCAGAAGTAAGGATGGACAAAAGGCAGAGGGTGACAGAGGAACTGAAGTGGATTGACATTAGGAAAGAAGTGGTGATGGGTAGACTAATGGGGCTGAAGACTGACAAATCCCCAGGTCCAGATGGTCTGCATCCCAGGGTACTAAAGGAGGTGGCTCTAGAAATTGTGAATGCATTGGTGATCATTTTCTGATGTTCCTTAGATTCGGGGTCAGTTCCTGAGGATTGGAGAATGGCTAATGTTATCCCACTTTTTAAGAAAGGAGGGAGGGAGAAAACAGGGAACTATCATCCAGTTAGCCTAACATCTGTGGTGGGGAAGATGCTAGAGTCCATTATGAAGGATGAAATAGCGGCATATTTGGATAGCAATGATAGGATTGGGTCGAGTCAACATGGATTTACCAAGGGCAAATCATGCTTGACTAATCTGCTGGAGTTTTTTGAGGATGTAACCAGGAAAATAGATGGGGAGATTCAGTGAATGTTGTATACCTCGACTTTCAGAAGGCATTTGATAAAGTGCCGCACAGGAGATTGGTGGGTAAAACTAGGGCTCATGGAATTGGGGGGCGGGTATTAACATGGATAGAAAACTGGTTGGTGGATAGGAAACAAAGGGTAGGGGTGAATGGCTGTTTCTCAGAATGGCAGGCCGTGACTAGTGGGGTGCCACAGGGCTCGGTGCTGGGACCACAGCTGTTTACCATCTATGTTGATGATTTAGATGAAGGCATTGTGAATAACATTAGCAAGCTTTCTGATGATACAAAGTTGGATGGCAGTGCGATATGTGTAGAGGAAGTTAGGAGAATTCAAGGTGATTTGGATAGGTTGGGTAAGTGGGCAGATACTTGGCAGATGAATTTTATGTTGGATAAGTGTGAGGTTATCCACTTTGGGAGCAGGAACAGGAGGGCGGATTATTATCTGAATGGTGTGGAGTTAGGTAAGGGGGAAATACAAAGGGATCTAGGAGTCCTTGTTCATCAGTCACTGAAAGTGAATGAGCAAGTGCAGCAGGCAGTGATGAAGGCTAATGGAATGTTGGCCTGTATTACAAGGGGAATTGAGTACAAAAGCAGAGAGATTCTTTTGCATTTGTACAGGGCCCTGGTGAGACCACTCCTGGAGTATTGTGTACAGTTTTGGTCTCCAGGATTAAGGAAGGATGTCCTGGCTATAGAGGGCGTGCAGCGTAGGTTTACAAGGTTAATTCTGGGGATGTCGGGACTGTCTTATGCTGAGAGGTTGGAGAGACTGGGATTGTACACGCTGGAATTGAGAAGATTGAGAGGGGATCTGATTGAAACATACAGGATTATTAAAGTATTGGACAAGATAGAGACAGGAAATATGTTCCAGATGTTGGGGAAGTCCAGGACCAGGGGGCATGATTTAAGAATAAGGGCTAGGCCATTTAGGACAGAGGTGAGGAAAAACTTCTTCTCCCAGAGGGTTGTGAATTTGTGGAATGCACTGCCTCAGAGGGCAGTGGAGGCCAATTCTCTGGGCACTTTCAAGAAGGAGCTAGATAGGTTTCTTATAGATAGGGGAATCAAGGGATATGGGGACAAGGCAGGAACAGGATATTGATTGTTGAGGATCAGCCATGATCTCAAAATGGCGGTGCAGACTCGAAGGGCCGAATGGTCTACTTCTGCTCCTATTGTCTATTGTCTATTGTCTATTAATCCTCCTGCTCATCTGTCTCCCTTTAGTCATACTTCTCTCTCTGCACTCTTTTTTTTGTCACTCACTTCCTTCCCCTTCACTACCTTCCATCTACCCTCACCCTTCCCTGGACGTAGCCCTTATCTTTGCACTGAGCCATGAAAGTAGAACGTTAAAAACAACAATCAGAATGGGATTGAAGAGTTATATATATTGACTTAATCCAGACTGGTCAATAGTTGTTAGAAGTGTAACATGTAAGAAACTAATGGAGCTTGTTAATATTAGAGCAAGCCAAGAAGGGGAAAAATTGGAAAATGTGAATGAAATTGAATGGTTAGGCTTGTTAAACTGTTATAATGTAACTGAGACCTTCTGTGCATCCTCTCAGTTTCCAGAAATTCCATTTACAAAATATTTTACATTTAAGCAAGCTAAACCTGGTCATAAAGGCTGCTACAATCCAGTACCCACTGTTAAGACGTAACTGCTGTTTAAATGCTAATTGTACTTTTTGCAGAGGAAAGGGATTTGAAAATCAAGCTTCATGCAACATTTACCAGGAGGAGAAAACGTTTCCAAGTGTTGAGCAAAACAAATAAAATGAAGGAGAGGGAAAGATATCGAGTCATGAAGAGATACAGCACAGAAACAAGCCCTTCAGCCCACTGTCCATGGAGACCATCAATCACTCATTTACACTAATCTTTACATTCATTCCCTTTTTTTTGTCCTTCCCACATTCTGATCAACTCCCCTCAGATTCTACCATTCACCTGCACATTAGGGGCGGTTTACCGTGAGCAAGTAACCTACCTACCTGCATGTCTTTGGGATGTGGGAGGAAACTGGAGCACCTTGAGGAAACCCATGTGATAACAGGAATAACGTGCAAACTCCACAAAGACACAGCACCCAAGGTCAGGTTCGAACTCAGACCACTGGGCTATGAGGCAGCAGTTCTATTAGGACTGGGATGGACCGAGAGGGAAGGATTAAAGGAATGGCTTAAGTTATCAAAAGCAGGGAAGGAAGAGATGAGGAGGAGAGGTTCTGGGAAGTGTGATGGTGGAAAGCATGCATACCAAAAGGAGAAAGAACAATGAATAATTGTGTGAGATGTAAGACTAATTGGGAAATTGCAGAAAGGTAGGGTGAGATATGTGAGATACCTGAAGGTGAGCAAAGCAAGGTACAAAAACTGGGAGATGACCACATTGTTGGATGTGAAATTAATTGAGTCTCTTTGACTTTATTTCAGAATGCCATCAATGCACGGAGTATAGGGGAGAAATGTCTCTTTTGTCATTGATGCAGGATGCCTGAGCGAGCATTCGTTGTTAATTGTATTCACCTCTACATATTCAGTTCTATTGACTTCACTGGAGCTGAATGTTCCATCCACATTCAGTGGCCGATACTCTAACATGCTTTATTTCCAATGACTCTGGTGAATTTTTCCCACTTTATCTGGTTGGAGACAATGATGTAGATTAAAACCAGTTACAAATAAGGGTAGCATGATCTAGGTGAAAAATGTTAGCCCAGCAAAGATTGATTCTCAAACAGTATCAACAAAGAGAGCATTGCCCATAAGTCCAATGACTCTACTGGAGTATCCTTCAGAAATGTCTCCACTAACAGTGCAAGGTGTGAAAAGCATGGGCAAAGATGCAATAATGGCTTCTACTAGTGCATTTGAAAACACAATAAGGAGATTATAGTGGAGATATTAGACAGTTTTGTGGCAATGTCATGATCATTGCTTAATGAGGTTATTGCATTAGAGCTCTGTCTCCAACAGTGGCATGTAAGCAGAAGCACTGGTGAGCACAAATGTCAAGTACCTGGCAGTCTTTTTTGAAGATTGATAAGGGAAGAATTCATTCAAAGCTAGCAATTTTATAGGCGGAGGCTGTTGCCGACTTACAGACCTAATCACTTGTATCTGTAACATTTCAAGTCAAATAGATCTTAGGGTACCATGATAACTCCTGCTTCCAATAGGATTCCCCTCATAGGATACTGGGAAAGGAACCAAAGAGTGCATAGAGCCCAAGAGGCCACCACTGGCTCAACAGGTTGAATGGTCTCCTTTGACATATGTTTCTATGCTTATTTAACTCATCATCACACATGACACAAGGGTAAAAGATACTTATAGTGGGCTCAGAGTAAATTCCAACAGCACCGTTGGTAAGTTATTGGATAAAAGGTAGCAGATAAATCATTGTTAGAAGCCTTTTTTCAGAAAAAATGAGGCTGCACATTTTTAAATTTCCATAAAATTTATTACCCTAATCATGTTCTTAGCCAAATGAACAGCTTTCAAAATCTGTGAGTGGCAGAGATGCTCCATTGAATCTAATGAAGGGCACAGAGATGTTAAAAACTGTCACCACATGCTTCAGCACCTCCGACCTTCCCGGAGCTAGAAAACAACATGACGATGACAGCCATGACAAGGAAGTAAGCACATTTTAAAATATGGATACTCATTTTTAGAAGTAAAAATAACAGTTCGCTGTTTAATAAGGAATATCCTAAAATAGCACAATTGTAGAGTACAGTAAAACCCTGATAGTCTGCTGCCTGACCATGCAGAAATCCCAATAGTTTGGCACCTGGATCACCAGGTGACGTTTGCTGCAATCCATTTCCACTCACCAGGGCCCCAGTTTCCATGTTTTATTTCTACTCTCTGGAGTTGTGGTTCCTATGCTGCCTTTGAATTCACCAGGGCCCTTTGAATTCACCAGGGCTCATTTTCCACTCACTGAAGCACTAATTCCTGCACTTCCTTCCGTAAGATGATGCTGAATTCATATAATGGTTAGTATTGTTTAGTCATATTACAATACAAAGGAATGCCTTATGGCCCATTATATCCATGCTGGTTGTAGGAATCCTTGAGACTAATATCACTTTCCAGCTTTCAGTCCACGATCTTACAGGTTATATGACTAAAAATGTTCATCCAGATACTTCTTAAGAGGGAAGAGGGTCTCTAGCATAAACATTCTTTCAAGAAATGAGGTCAGACTTCCAACACACTTCAGGCAAAAAAAAATTCCTCAGCTTCTCACTAATTTTTCCATCACTATAGACTCAACCACTACTTCTTCCCTCGCCCGCTCCCCTCTCCCCAAACCTCACCCTGCTGCAAACTAAAGACTTCAGTTGTGCTGGTTGTGAACGCACAGGTCCTCCATCTCCTGCACTGCCACTGAACCTACTTCGTCTCTTTCTCACACTGTGGCTTTAAACCCGCGGGTTCTCTGTCTCTGCTTCTGCCCTAAACCCATGAGACCAGTTTCCCCTGCACCACCTATAAACCCACAGAGCTTCTGTCTTCTCCGCTGCCTTTAAATACATGGGACCTCTGTCCCTCATGCTACATTTAAACCCTTGGACTTGGACAGCTTGGATGACAAGAGGCATGATGAGCTTAGTGTCTTTGAACAGACGAGGTGATAATGCCAGACAAGTGAAATGTTCCTGCTCCCACTGCCAAAGAATGAAGCCCCACCTTCATTGGTCAGGAATTCACATGCTGGGACCCACCAACCCTTAAATAAGGGTCCTTGGCCTGAAGCATTGACTCTGCTTCTTTCTCTGCAGATGCTGATTGACCTGCAGTGTGCCTGTGTTTTTGCTTTGACTATAATCTCTCATGAGTGGCACAGATGTAACTTTTGACTTTTAGTCCAAGCCTCCAGCTATTTCTGTGATCAAGAATGTGCTGGTTCATTAACTAAGGAATTGCAAATGGAACCCTACACTGTAATCATCAGCAAAAATACTCCCTTCTAACCTTATGATAGAAGTTATTGATGAAGCCACTGAAGGTGGATAGGGAACTGTCTTTACCCTGAGGAACATCTGCACCAGTGCCTAGGGGCTGCCTTGAATGGTCTTCAACCATGTCAAACATCTTCACACATTTGGGGTGTAAACGCAGCCAGTGGAGATTTTTTTTGAGCTTCAATCACTTTAATTTTGGGACTCTTTGATACCACATTCAGTCAAGTGCAGCCTTGTTATCATGCATGGTCACTCTTGTCGCACATCTGGAATACAACTTTTTTGTTCTTGGTTGAACCATGGCTAAATAAGGCATGGAGTAAGTGCTCCTGGCAAGAACCAAACTGAGCATCTATGAGCAGATTATTGGTGAGTAAGTACCACTTGATTGTACTGTCAACAACACTCTCTATCACTTTACTCATGATTTGCAAGGGTGGCAATTGATCTGATTGAACTTGTCTTTGCTTTTTGTGAATACAATGTGACTAGGATAATTTTCCACTTAGTTGAGTAGTTGTTAGTGTTGCAGTTTAGACTGGAATAGCTTGTCTTGGGGTGGAATTGTTTCTGGAGCATGTCTTTAGTATGAGAGCTGGGATCTTGTTGGACTGCACAACCATTTCTTAATATTTATGGAAAGTTAGTCGAAATAGTTAAATTTGATTTCTGAAATGGAGTTGACCACAGAAAGAGGACATTTTGGATCACTCACTCAGCACTTCTGGTGAGTGGTTGTTGCTTCAACCCTGTTTATTGTAGTTATGTGTTGGGCATTGTCATTACTGTGGATGGAAAGCCTCTTCCTTTCTTTATTATCGACCACTAATTGTGACTGGATGTGACAGTGTGGCAGATCTTTGATCTTATTAAAAATGTTCATCCAGGTTCTGGGTTACTTAACTGCCCATTGCATGCTGCTTCCACTAATTATCATTCATGGAGCCTGGTGTTTTAGGTTCACTAGACTGGCCTGACATCTTTAGGCACATTTACTGCCATACCTGGCATTACTTTATGCATTCCCCATCCAACTAGTTTTTGTCTCCTGGCTTGATAAAGTGTAGGAAAAGTTAAGGCAAGTTTACGGATTTTGGTACAAGTCACATCAATGCCGCCTAAGAGATATCTAATTTTGAGCTGCAGATCCGTTCTGGTTAACACGGTGATGGTGCCACAAAACATAATGAACAGCGTTCTTAGTGTGGGTGTGAGTCTTTGTCTGCATGAGAATTGTGTGGTTGTTACTTCTGCAAAGGTGATTAATTGCCACTTTTGGCAAAGACCATTATTTCCCAACCCAGAGTAGATTTTGTGCCCTAAGTAACTGCAGTGCTTCTTCCAAGTGCTGTTCGTCAGTGATTTGCCTACACAGAGACAGTGGTTGGTGATAATCACTGGAAGTTTTCTTGCCAATAATTGACATGATGCTGTGATATTTCATGGGTAAAATATCAATACTGAAGACAGTCAATGTTACTCCGTCCCACAACCACCACCTCTGCTGGATCTATTCTATAGGTGGAATTGGAAATAAATAGGGTAAATGATGGAGAATTCTGCAATGTATGGTTCCAGGAGTATAACAGTGTCAGCTTATTGCTTGTCTAGATCATAAAATAGTTATTTTAATTTTGGTCCAAACCACAGATATTAGTGAAGTGAACAGCACATGTTTACCTGGACTGGGTGTGCCTTTGGGATGTTAGATTCTTTGGTTGATTTCAAATAGTAGAAGTTTTTTTTAATATCCATTATTTTCTGGGTTATTTCTGATCAGGATCCAACTCAAGCACATTGATTTGGGCCTGAAGTCACTTTAGTGCCAGATTAGGTATTGGCAGGAGATTTCCTTTCCTCAAGCTGATCAATAAATCAGTTGAGTATAAATGCAATCCTGAGGTTACTGAGTCAAAAATACTGATCCCAATGTTTTATTTCAGATTTATTTATGTTCTCAGCTGCTGTATGGGATTTGAACTCACACTTCCAGAGTTTTAGGCCTGGCCTCTGAATTACTGGGCCAGTAATCACATTTTTTAAGGCAAAAGTATTTTAGTCTTTTTGGTCGCCACATGATAGGAAGGATGTGGAAGCTATGGAGAGGGTGCAGAGGAGATTTACAAGGATGCTGCCTGGGTTGGAGAACATGTCTTATGAGGAGATGTTGAGAGAGTTAGGGCTTTTCTCTTTGGAGTGATGGAGGATGAGAGGTGACTTGATAGAGGTATATAAGATTATGAGAGGCATAGACAGAGTGGACAGCCAACATCTTTTCCCCAGGGTGGCAATGGTCAATGCTAGAGGTCACACATTTAAGGTGCGTGGAGGAAAGTTCAGGGGAGATGTCAGAGGTAGGTTTTTTACACAGAGAGTGGTGGGTGCCTAGAATGTACTGCTGGGTTTGGTGGTAGGGGCTGATATGATAGGGTCATTTAAGAGCCTATTAGATGGGAGCATGGATGAAAGAAAAATAGAGGGTTATGGGAGGTGAAGTATAGAGGGGGATAGATTGAATGGGGATAAGGTTTTTTATAGGTTGGCACAACATTGTGGGCTGAAGGGCCCGTACTATGCTGTACTGTTCTATGTTCTATTATGTATTTGGTTAGGGATCAACTTTGGCAGAGCCCTCTTGCTTTCAATCCATTTGCAGTTAAATTTCATTTTAAAAAAGTGGGAACAATTTCAACTTAAATTAAGCTGTCCGTGGTTAAATTCTGAAAATTGTGTGCAAAATATTTCTACTATCGTTTGAACTATTGCCCGTGAAATATTCAAGGATGCATAACATTAATGCATGCAATCTGTCAATGTTTTGCAACTGATTTTTTTCAATAGAACATCTTACTTTTAAAAATAATTTTCACTGATAAACAATAAATATATGGAACCACTTGTGATGCAACAATTAATCAGCTTGTAAACCTGACTGGAAATAATGATTTTTCACTGCATCACAAGTACACGATATGTTTGGATTCATTTCGTAATTAATTGTTGAATTGTAGCATGGAATGTTTCATTGTGCACCGAGATTCATCCGATGTTGAATGATATTTCTACAATGTATTTGCTCACTTGTGAGAACTTGTAAAAATGTGTATACCACATGATGTTTAAATCCTTTGTGTTCAGTCACAAAGGCACAGAAAGTCCAACACAGTGGATCTGAAATTCATTAGTATTGGAAAAATATCATTGAAATAACAAGACAACATTTTTGTTAGTGAGAAGCGCTCAGTAAATATTTTATATATAAATATTTTATAATAAAAATATATTTGAGCTGTAAAGCCCAGGGAAGATGTGTCATGCTTTGTCATGGACATTGAAGCTTGCCAGTTTGTAACTGATGTTAATCACAGAGAGACGCTGATATATTTTTTGTGTGGAGGGTACAAAGGTGAATCTAGTAGAGTCATTGCCTCACAGTGCCAGAGACCCAGGCTCAATCCCGACCTCAGGTGTTGCTTTTGTGTAGTTTGCACATTCTCTTTGTGACTGTGTGGGTTTCCTCTGGGTGCTCTTGTTTCCTCCCACAGGTCGAAGATGTGCATCTTGCTGGGTTAATTTACAGCTGTAAATTGCCCCTAGTGTGTAGGTTATTGGTAGGATTTGAGGGGAGTTGATGAAAATGCGGGGACTGTTGTGACCTTGAATGGGCCACACAGAGACTGGAGCTGTAGATGGCTCTTATTCAGCCTGACAAACAGGCCTTCTGGAAGAATCTCTCTTAGACTCAAAGTACATTGAGGTATTATACTCTTTAAGCACAAACGTAAGAACAGGTGATTTAATACAGTTTCAATTGTTATAATTATGTAATTTACTTCAACATTTCGGTTGTAGACAAGTAATTTTGTAAAGTTACTTATTTACAATGGCAGCACATCTCAACCGACAAGACACGTTTGAACATTCAAAGTAAAAAATAAACTGCTGGAAGAACTCAGCATCTGTGGGGGCAAAGGGATGGTCGCTGTTTTGGGTCAAGACCCTACATCAGGGCTCATTACTTTGCCCCCACAGATGCTGCTTGAGTTCTTCTAGCAGTTTATGATTTGCTCCAAATTCCAGCATCTGCAGTCTTTTATTTCCTCATTTGAATATTCAAATTACCTGAAGGCTTCTGAGCACAAAATCCCAGACACTCAAAATATCACAGGATTGAGAATGTTATAAACACCTCAAATCAGAATCAGAATCAGATTTATTATCACTGACATATGACGTGAAATTTGTTGTTTTGCAGCAGCAGTACAGTGCAAAGACAAGTTTTGAAATATTGATTGAAAGAATAAATATGTAGGGCAGGCACGGTAGTGTAGCGGTTAGCATAACGCTTTACAGCGTCAGCGACCCGGGTTCAGTTCCGGCTGCTGTCTGTAAGGAGTTTGTACGTTCTCCCTGTGACTGCGTGGGTTTCCTCTGGGTGCTCCAGTTTCCTCCCACATTCCAAAGGCGTACGGGTTAGGAAGTTGTGGGCATGCTATGTTGGCACCGGGAGCGTGGTGACACTTGTGGGCTGCCCCCAGAACATTCTACGCAAAAGATGCATTTCACTGTGTGTTTCGATGCAGATGTGACTAATAAAGAAATCTTATCTTATCTTAAATACGTAGTTAACTATGCAACAAGTGTCAGGGTGGCTACTTAATCCCTTCCCTGATCACATCCTGAGAGTTTCCATGTGGGCTGATTAACATGAACATTCATCTATTATTTTTCCTTTTATCGTTTACAGTGGTGCAAAACCAGAATGTCACAATGCAATGGCTAGTTTCAATGTCCTTAAAGTATCAATGGATGCTACATTGTTTAACAAAGTATCTTTTACAAGTGTCAATAGAAGATATTGCCTTGTCAGTTTTCAAAGTATATCTCTGAAGTGACCTTCCGCCGTGAACTGGTAACCTGTGATCTTTGTAGACAATGGTGTCTGTTTGATACAAAACTGCTGGAGGAACTCAGTGGGTCAGGCAGCATCTGTGGACGCAGAGGGAAGGTTGATGTTTTGGTTCGAGACCCTGCATAAGGAGTGTAGAGGGGAAATAGCTAATGTAAAGAGGTGAGAGGGACGGGTGAGGCAGGGGCTCACAGGCGATTGGTGGAACCAGGTGAGGAGGGAGCTGATGGGCAGATGGAGCCAGGTGGGAGTGTGGGGAGGGGTAGAGTTGGGAGACAGTGGCTGGTGGGTGATAGGTAGAAACAGATAAAGAGAGAGAAGGAAAGGAGGCAGATGGAGCCGGGTGGGCGGAGTGGAGAGTGGAGGGAGAGACAGGGCCTGAAAGATGACAAGTGAAGACACAAGAGGCTGTGGAGCCCCCTTATTCCATCTTGCCCCCTTGCCCCTCCCCCGTCCCCCACTGTTATTCCCCTCCCCCACCTGGTTCCATCCGCCTATAACCCAGACACTTAACCCACTGGATCTTCTATCTCCCTGCCCCAACTAGTTCCATTTGTCCATTATCCCTCCTTTATCTGGTTATACTTATCACTTTCTTCGCATATCAGATTCCAGTATCTGCAGTCTCCTGTGACTCCATTTTTCACTTTCTAGCCTCTGTCTCTACCTCCACCCTCCCCATCTGACATCAGTAGTTAGAATGCCGTCTCAGAATCAGAATCAGAATCAGATTTATTATCACTGACATGTGACATGAAATTTGTTGTTTTGTGTCCCCAGGACAGTGCAAAAACATAAAAGTCTATAAATTACAAAAATAAATAAGTAGTGCAAGAAAAGAAAGGAATAATGACGTAATGTTCATGGGTTCATGATTGTTCAGAAACTTGATAGCGGAGGGGAAGAAGCTGTCCCTGAATTGTTGACTATGGGTCTTCAGGCTCCTGTACCTGCTCCCTGATGGTAGTAACGAAAAGAGGGCACGTCCCGGATGGTGAGGGTCGTAATGATAGAAGCCACCTTCTTGAAGCACCGCCTCTTGAAGATGTCCTGTGATGGAGCTGGCTGAGTCTATAACCTTCTGCAGCCTCTTGCGATCCTGTGCATTGGAGCCTCCACACCGGCTGTGATGCAACCAGCCAGAATGCTCCCCACCATAAATCTATAGAAATTTGTAAGAGTCTTTGGTGACATACCAAATCTCCTCAAACTCCTAACGAAGTAGAGCCGCTGGTGTGCCTTCTTCATGATTGCATTAAATGTGTTGGGCCCAGGATAGATCCTCTGAGATGCTGATGTCTAGGAACTTGAAGCTGCTCAACCTTTCCACCACTGACCCCTCAATGAGGACTGGTGTAGTCTTCTCCCGACTTCCCCTTCCTGAAGTTCACAATTAGTTCCTTGATCTTGCTGATGTTGAATGCAAGGTCGTTGTTGCGACACCACTCAACCAGCCAATCTATCTCACTCCTGTAAGCTCCTCATTGCCATCTGAGATTCTGCCAAAAACAGTCGTGTCATTGGCGAATTTATAGATGGTATTTGAGCTGCGATTAAACTCAATAGCACAATCACAATATAAAAATTTAATGAAGCTCACCCCAATAAAATCAGTTTAGGTTAGTATACTCAAATACAAAGTATGGAAATTATTTCTCAATTAAGAAATCAATGAAAAGGCTCATCTTCATTTGACAAAACTTTTGAAAATTTTTTAGCAGTGAACTTAAAAAGACCTTACTCGAAGACTTAAAGCAACATTTCTGTCATTCTGCCTTATGGAAATAATTTCCCAACAACGCCATAAGGCTTTTAACAAGGCAAAGGAATAATGTCAGAAATAAATGTGGTGAGGTAGTTACTGGTGCTTTGCAGAGTAACTAATAAGCCTGAGTTCAATTGAAAAGAGCTCTATCCTCAGTCTGCTTCATCCTTGAAATCTAATGTAATCGCCAAAGTTTCTAACATTGATTCATTTGAATCTTATTTTGCTTCTCTGATGCATTTTAATTAGATATTCAGCTAACACACCTCACCCAGACTGTCAGTACATTAAAGCTGCTTCCTGTCACCTTAGTGCTGCTCAGCAACAATTAGACCTTTATTTCCCACATCTTACTTCAGGCATTCATTGGTATTTATGAAACATTTATACCCTGCTCAGGGTGAGAAAGATAAATGTTCATAAAGGTAAATTATTGATTATATGTAAAGTATCTCTGGCAATATGTGTCCAGACAGGAGGTAAATTCACTGATACATCATTATGCAAGAAGAAAGACTGGCTAACTGTAATTGCATTAATGGGGTCAGGTGACTGTACAATAGACACAGACTAGAAATTGATCAAAGGCTTAATATTCCACCACTCTGTGGATAGAACCAAACACTGTGAATAGGCAAACTGTCGGAGGGAGGGAGAGGTGTGAATTCGCTGAAGTTGAACTAAGTCTTTTCTTGTTTGCCAGCCCCTCGGTTTTTGACTATTTACATATTTATCGTAATCACAATTATAAAATAAGCTTTTAACAGTCAAAGGCTTTTGAGTACAAACCTTCATATTTATACAGTAAATGGTAGCACTCTTGGGAGCAATGATGTACAGAGGTATCTTAGGGTGCAAATCCATAGTTTCCTGAAAGTGGCAATACAAGTAGATCGAGTGGTAAAGAAGGCATACAGCATGCTTGCCTTCGTTAGTCAGGGCATTGAGTATAAAACTTGGGATGTCATGTTGGAGAGGTATAAAACATTGATGAGGCCATATTTAGAGTATTGTATGCAGTTCTGGTTTCCACATTAAAGGAAGGATGTGGAGGCTTTGCAGAGGGTGCAGAGGAGCTTCACCAGGATGTTGCTGGGGTTAGAAAGTATTAGTGATAAGGAGAGGTTGGACAAACTTGGATTGTTTTCTCTGGAATGTCGGAGGCTGAGGAGTGACGTGATAGAAATGTATAAAATTATGACAGACATACAGTAGATGGAGCAGATTGACTGGTCTTTTTTTTTCTGGGATGGAAATGTCAAATACTGGAGGGCATAGCTTTAATATGAGAGGGGGAGTGTTTAAAGGAGATGTGCAAGGCAAGATGGCAGGTGTTTGGAACCCGCTGACAGTGGGGTGGAGGAAGCAGATACGATAGTGATGTTTAAGAGGAACTTAGACAGGCACACATGATCATGCAGGGAATGGAGGGATATGGATATGGATTATGTGCAGGCAATTTAATTTGGCATCATGATCTGCCCAGACATTGTGGGCTGAAGGGCCTGTTTCTGTGCTATACTGTTCTGTGTTCTATGTTCTCTGTCCTATCTGCTGTGTGTCTCAGGACTTTTGTTTTACAGACGGTATTTCATATCAATATGTAGTTAGCTGATTTCACCCACAGAAACACAGGTAAAGACATTCTGAAGTTCATATTTTCCTACCTAAAATGTAATTCCACTATGAATATATCATTCCATTTAAAATGATTTCCCACCCAAAACTCCATTGTAAGTGTAACCCTAATATAACTAATGAAGTTGTGATTAAAATTTGTGACTTTATAACAAATTATTTTTCAAACAGTTGGGGTGGGCAATGAAATTTAGTGTTAGATCAAAGGACTAACTACAATTTCAGCAATTAATGGCTCTTGAGGTTTTACCTTCAAAGTAAGATCACTCAGCCAAGAGGGTACTGCAGTTAGGGAAGGGTGATCCAATTAGTCACTACAAGTCATCCTTCATTAGATCATTAGTGGATTAATAAATAGTATGAATTGTTAGAGAGAAAGGGAAGGGTATCATAGTATTAGCTGTTATATTAAAATTAGTATAATCTCTCAACCTCAAATAACTGTATTTCACCACAGAATAAGGAATTCTAGTCTCTTGCTACTTATTAAAATACCTTGTCAGGACCTCTATAGAAACTAAATTACTAGCTCATTGTAAACTTAGGTGGGCAGGGAAAGATACCAGTTCTTAATAGTATAACACAGATAACAATTCTGCTAAAATATGTGAAGTTTACATAAAACAACATTTTTCAATTTACTAATAATACTGAAGATATTAGTTCTTTAATAAACATAATTTTTTTCCTCTTTAAACCTTACTGTAAATCACTATTTTTCCAGAACAATAAATATTCACTTATACCGGAGGTCAGTCTAAGTGATTTGTGAATGTGGTATTGTGATAAATTAATAGTTTAGTATGCAAAGAATTATACGGCACAATTTTAGATCACATTTCCCAGATGACAACCTAATCCATGAGGAACACTTGAAAGATAATCAAATGTGCTCTATCAGAATTTCTGATGTGTATTTCATAGGGTCATAGAATCATAGAAACGTACAGCACAGAAACGGTCCATCAGCCCAACTCATCCATGCTGACCGTGATGCCTATCTATGCTAATCCCATTTGCCCATATTAGACCCATATCCCTCTACTTCCTTCCCATTGAAGCACCCATCCAAATGCCTTTTAGATGCTGTAATTTTATCTGACTCTACCACTTCCTCTGGCAGCTCGTTCCATATAACCGCCAACTTCTGTGTGAAAATCTTGCACCTCAGATCTCCTTTAAGTTTCTCCCCTCTCACCTTAAATCTATGCCCTTTAGTTTTAGACTCCCCCACCCAAGATAAAAGACTGTGACTGCCTACCTCATCTATGCCCCTCATAAGTTTTTAAACCTATTTAAGATCACCCTCAGCCTCCGATGTTCCAGTGAGAATAAACCCATACTATTCAATCTCTTATTATAAATAAAACTCTCATTCCAAGCAAAATCCTGGCAAATCTCTTCTGCACTCTTTCTAATGCTGTTACATCATTCCTGTAGTGTGGCGACCAGGACTGTACACAATACTTCAAGATCAACTTGACCAATATTTTGTACAGCTGCAGCTTGATACCCCGACTCCTGTACTTAGTGCTTCAGCCTATGAATGCCTTCTTCAATACTCTATCCACATGTGTTGCCACTTTCAGGGTGCTATGAACTTGCACCACAAGGCCCCTCTGTAAATCAACACCCTGAGCTCCCTGCCATTTACTCTATATGTACTGTTAACATTTGAAGACTGAAAATGCACTATTTCACATTTGTCTGGATTAAATTCCATCTGAAGCAACCTCACCCAACTTTCCAACTGATCGATGTCCCTCTGTACACTTTTACAACCTTCTTCACTATCTGGTACTCCATCAATATTTCTGTCATCAGTAAACTTATTAATCAGTCCACCTACGTTCTCATCCAAGTCATAAAGTATATAACAAACAAGAGTGGTCCCAGCAGTGATCCCTGCAGTACACCACTGGTTACAGACTTCCAGTCAGAAAATCACCTCTGGATCATTACTCTCTCCCTTCTATCACCAAGCCATTTTGGGGGTAATATACCTTAATGACTACTGACCAGTGGCTCTGACACCCACCATCATTAAGTGCCTTGAGAGGCTGGTCATGGCACGCATCAACTCCAGCTTCCCAGACAATCTCGACCCACTGCAATTTGCCTATCACCGAAACAGTTCTACAGCGAATGCCATCTCCCTGGCCCTACACTCAGCTTTGGAGCATCTGGACAGTAAAGACACTTATATTAGACTATTGTTTATTGACTACAGCTCTACCTTCAATACTATAATTCCAAGCAAACTTGTCACCAAACTCCGAGACCTAGGACTCAACACCTCTCTCTGTAACTGGATCATTGACTTTCTAACCAACAGACTGCAATCAGTGAGGATAGGCAGCAACACCTCCGGCACGATTATTCTCAACACTGGTTCCCCACAAGGCTGCATCCTCAGCCCTCTACTCTACTCCCTATACACTCATGACTGTGTGGCCAGATTCTGCTCTAACTCCATCTACAAGTTTGTAGATGATACCACCTTTGTAGGCCGTATCTCAAACAGTGATGAGTCAGAGTACAGGAAGGAGATAGAGAGCTTAGTGGGATGGTGTCATGACAATAACCTTTCCCTCAATGTCAACAAAACAAAAGAGCTGGTCATTGACTTCAGGAAAGGGGGTGGTGTTCATGCACCTGTCTACATCAACGGTGCTGAGGTCGAGAGGGTTGAGAGCTTCAAGTTCCTGGGAGTGAACATCACCAGTAGCCTGTCTTGGTCAAATCATGTAGATGCCATGGCCAAGAAAGCTCACCAGCATCTCTACTTCCTCAGGAGGCTAAAGAAATTTGGTATGTCCCCTTTGACACTCACCAACTTTTATCAACGCACTATAGAAAGCATCCTATCTGGATACATCATGGCTTGGTACGGCAACTGCTCTGCCCAGGTCCGCAAGAAGCTGCAGAGTGTTGTGGACACAGCCTAGCGCATCACGGAAACCAGCCTCCCCTCCTTGAACTCTGTCTTTACTTCTCACTGCCTTGGTGAAGCAGCCAGCATAATCAAAGACCCCACCCACCTGGGTCATTCTCTCTTCTCTTCCATCAGGTTGAAGATAGAGGAGCTTGAGGGCACGTACCACCAGGATCAGGGACAGCTTCTACCCCACTGTGATAAGACTATTGGATGGTTCCCTTATACGATGAGATGGACTCCGACCTCACGATCTACCTTGTTGTGACTTTTCACCTTATTGCACTACACTTTCTCTGTAGCTGTGACACTTTACTCTGTACTGTTATTGTTTTTACCTGTACTACCTCAATGCATTCTGTACTAACTCAATGTAACTGCACTGTATAATGAATTGACCTGTATGATCTGATATCCTTTGAGTTTGGCCTGAAATTGTCTGGGCAGGAAGAATTAGTTAAGACTCACCAAGTAATACAATGCAGAACTCTTAATGCCACAAATACAAAAAAATATATAAATACAAACGCTACAAATAACATGAGGCTGACAGTTTGGGTTTGTATTTTCCTGAAGTTTAGAAGAATGATGGGTAATAAGATCTGAAATAATAATCCAAAAAGGACTTGACAGGGTAGATGTTAAGATGTTTTCACTTGTGGGAAAGTTACAAATAGGGGTGCATATTTACAAGATAAGGGGCCAGTCATTTAAGATAGAGTTGCGTAGAAATTTCTGGAATCCTCTACTCTGGGGGATGGTGGAGGCCATATCATCAGGAATATTTAAGACGGAGATAAATAAATATTTGAAAGACCGAGGAATTGAGGGTTATGGGGAACAAGCACTAAAGAGGAGTCATTGACATAGATCAGCCATGATCTTATTGAATGGCAGGGCAGGCTTGAGGGGCCTGGTGGCCTACTCCTCCTCCCATTCTCTTGTGTTCTTGTGACATAAGATGTTGTGACATAAGATGTTATATGAAATTAACAGAGGTTATTACACAAAATACTACAGATTTTCATACCATGGTGGGGCCTCTGTTTTCTGTACCTTACACAGCTTTAAGAGAGAGAGATACCTTAACTGTATCTCTCTCTCTTTCTCTCTCTCTTGGTGGTCAATCTTGTTTGTAGTTCACTTGCAAGCTGCCTTTCAACTCTAAATATTACTTATTGTTTAATTAGATGATTTTAGAAGGAACTCATTGTGGCAACCACCATCTATAGATCCTTGCAAGTTGTCCACCTCCCTCTCTAGGCCTTCAGAGATAGGAAAGGAAGAAAGTGTAACTGTAAGAAAAGATAAAAAGTTTTAGTCTTAAAAGCTGAAGAGTCAAGGTGAAAAATAAGAGTAGCAGCATGAGTAGATAAAGTGGTGACGAAGACATTTGGGTAACTAAGCTTCACTAGCTTGGGAATAGAGTATTAGAACAGGACGATTATAGAACATCTTTAAAAAACATTGATTAGGCCAGAGCTTGAGTACTGTGTACAGTTCTGGTTGCCACACCACTGGCAGGACATGATTTCAATAGAGAGGGTGCAGAGGAGAATCACTAGGTTGGTCAGTTACAAGGAGAGACTGGATAGGTTTTGTTTATTTTCTGCTCTCCTACACATTTGCACATGGTCTGTTAAAGGCTTCATTTGCTTTGATAATTCTTGTATTGATTTCACAAAAGTCTACAAAACAGGTCATTGGATAAAAGGATAACTTGGTGAAAATTCCACCCTCTTTTAAAATATATGCCACATATAAGTTGTTATGAAAAGGAGGATTAGTTTTGCTTTAATATAGTAGATACACTCTTGCATTACTTGCAGAACTATTGAAAAACCCCAGCCATTTATAGCATCTTTCACCTGTAACACTGGTCATTTTGCCTGTTTTAATCATTTTAATAAAACCTATAATGATCACTGAATGTTTTTCAGCAACTTCTTACAAATGCTATTATAATATTCTCTGATATGTGATAAATTTTGTATGAGGAAAATCAAAGGAAAGATTATTTAAAATCTAGAAAAACAAAAGACTGTGGTTGCTGGAGGAACTCGGCAGGCCAGGCAGCATCTGTGGAGAAAAGCACGTGGTCAATGTTTTGGGTCAGGACCCTTCTTCAAGACTGAAGATAGGAAAAGAGGAAGCCCAATATATAGGAGGGAAAAGCAGAGCAGTGATAGGTGGATAAAAGAGGGGAGGTGGGGTGGGCACAAGGTGATGATAGGTAGATGCAGGTAAGAGATGCTGATAGGAAGGTGATGGGGAGGAGGGGACAGCAGATCCACCAGGGGATGGGTCAAAGGTAAGGAGAGAGAGGAAAAAAGGTAGGAAAAAAGAGGCTAGGAAAGGGAAGAAGAAGCATGGTGTGGGTGGGGGGGGGGGTTGTGGGGAAGGGGGGGTGGGGATTACCTAAAGTAGGAGAATTCAATGTTCATGTCGTTAGACTGCAAGTTCTAAGACAGAAAATGAAGTGCTATTCCTCCAGTTTGTGCTTGGAATTCTCCTGGTAGTGGAAGAGGCGGAGGACTGACATATCAGTGATAGTGTGGGAGGGACAGTTGAAGTGACTGGCAACGGGGAGATGCAGATCGCGGTTACGGACAGAGCACAGGTGTTCTGTGAAACGGTTCTTCTTCTCCTTTACTATTACAAAGATACGGCAGGCTCAAGAAGATGATCCTATGGATACGATACTCACGTATTTTGACAGTAATGAACTAGACATTACATTATTCCCAGTTAACCGGGTTTCATGAAAATAGAAAAAAAACAGGGAAAATAAAGTTTATTTTTAAATAATAAAATGATATTGTTTCTGTACACGATGAAGGGTGAATCAATTCTGGGATAAAACTTCCTCTAGTCATAGTATTCATTTCCTGTGGAATTGCTTCATTTTATTTAGAGACCGTCATGTTGATTTCAAGCTAATATATGTGTGGCACAATCAGACTTGCATCCAGCTATATAATAGTTAGAACATCATTTCAATGGTAATCAAATCTATATGCTGAGATTTTTGAAATGAAAACCGTGCCTACCATTTCTGATTAAGTTTCTTCTGTCCTTTGTCTTGATGTGAGGTCACAAGATGGAAAATGGAATATTGAAGTGGAAATGAGGTACTCTTTATTCATGCTATGTTTGTGAATAATCCCACATGAAATTCAGATTGGTTGGCTGGACCCATGGTGCTTATTTACCAGCTTCCAGCTTTGTGAGGAACCACTTTATGATTGCTTGGGATCAGGTTATTCATAATGCCTTCAGGTGTTAGAAGATTCAAAACCTGTCAGGTGGGAAGACAGTTCATACTCTAAAAGCTGCAACTGATTAATACCCATGGGAATATCTTGGGGCTTTTATTCACAACTAATGATGCCCAAAATCCTGAAAGAGGAAAGAAATTTGGAAGATTAGCTCCACAGATTTACAAATGACATCATTCTTGAGGTATTCTCTGTGTTTAAAATAGATCACCTCTATGCTCTTTTCAGAGGCTCTTACAGAATAACAGCTTCATGCTTTGATTAATCTTAATAAGAATTATATGAAACCATATAACTTGTCCCTTACAGGCAACAGGGGCATTTAATGTTTCATGATGTACATTCATAACTTTATTGTAATTGGGGATGAGTAGGCTATTCTGTTGTTGACTGCATTTACTTAAAAACATAATATAAAGGCCATTATCTTCAGGGTTTAGTTTCTAAATAAGTGTGACACTGAACATTGATTTGACCTGTTTATATAAAACTTGGAATTGAAGATTGTGTGTAAAGCCAGTGTCACAGTTCTGATCTGTAATGAAAATAAAGCTAAGGCTTACCTCTTTGGAAATAGAGGTCATCTGCTCTTCCAGTAATGTTTGTGTGCTCTTTCAGTGAAACAAGATTGTAATTGGTTTAACTGCCTGGTTAAAACTGAGTACTAATAACAATATCAATATACAATGTGGTGAGAAATACATGTTTAAAATTATTTCTATATTTTGCACTGTTGAGCAATGTATTTAACATCTTGCCTATCTGCCTCTGTGGGATGCAATTCTTTAATTTCATATTCCTATTTTGACCTGTGACCTAAAGTTACCAGTGAGTTAAATTATTGTTATTTTTCCATGTTAGGTCAAATTTTCAAGATACTTTTTGAGAAATATTGACTTAAGTGTCCTCAAGTCTGCTTCCATGAAAACAAAACTTCATTAGAAGTCAGATGGAAGCAGTGCTTACAAACAACAAAACACAATTGGCAAGGTTGCCAAAAGTTTTCAGTCCAAGTTACCATGGATGATTGGGAATAAGCTTGTATTCTTTTTTTTTGCTAATCATGACCCAATTGGTAGAAGCAATCTCTTCTCTAGGTCAGATGATTGAATGCTCAAGCATCACTCCAAAGTTCAGGCTGACATTTCAGTGCAAAAGTTCCCTTATTTAAGAAAGGATGTATCACCACTAGAGGCAGTCCAGAAGAAATTCATTAGACTCATTCTTGGGATGAAAGGGTTGTCAAATAATGAAAGGTTAACAAATTAGACCTGTATTTTTGGAGTTTAGAAGAATTAGGGGTAATCTTATACAAACAAATAATATTCCAAGAGGACACGATAAGGTAGATGTTAGGATGTTTCCACTAGCGGGAGAGCTTCAAATGCGGGGACATAGTTGCAAGATAAGGAGGAGGTCTTTAGAGTAGAAGTAGATAATTTTTGAAAGATTGGGGATTTGAGGGCAATGTGAAACCGGTGCAAAAGAGGAGTTGAGGCCTGGGGCAGATGAGCCACAATCATATTAAATGACAGGGTAGGCTTGAGAGGCCCAGTGGCCTACTCCTGTTCCTGCTCCTATTTTCTTGTGTGTACTCTTGTGTTTTTGCTGAAAGATGCTACACTGTCAAAAATTGGAGTAGAAACTCATTCTTGATTGCTTGTGCTAAAGGTCCATTGTAGTACTGGCTGGACATGATACTCCATGACTACCTATGCACAAAGAACAAGAATGAATTTTTTACTCTGTGTAATGTTGCACCAAACCCTATTTGCATTCTCAGGTTGGAGGTAAAACATTCCATAGCATTTTTCAAAGGTGCATTGCACTTGCTGAGGTATCCTTCAACCAGCTGAACTCTAACCTCCAGTTGAGCTTTCAACAAAGATACAAATTATGTGGTCATTATCTTATTGGTGTTGTGCATAAATAGCCTGCATTGTTTCCTACAGTATACTATGAATATAATTAATAAAAGTGTTTGATTTGTAAAGCACATTCTGAGGATCTGAAATTTATAAATACAGTATTTTTCTTTCATAAAAAATTAAATATTACATTACAAATAATTCTATTTTGATCCTATACTCAGGACACATACTAGGTCATAGTCTCATAGAGTTGTACAGCACAGAATAAGCCTTTCAACCTACTATGTCCTTGCCAGCCTCTTTGCCACCCACACCAAACCCATGCGCTTACACCAAGTCCACATCCCCTCCACGCCTTACCCACCTTAAATCTTCTGTGGTTTCCATCTATATAAGGCCCATGCCATTGATTGTACAGGCGGGTGGCCCTGGGATTAATTCTGCAGGGGAGTAGAGGTCTGTTGAAAATGATATCTTCTTTGACATAGCTGGGAACATGGCACTGAATGTGGCCCATGGGCACTGAATGTGCTGGCATATCTCTCATTTGCAAACTTACTATTTTGCACTGGTAATTACATGCAAACAAATTCCTCTTAGCCTTTGCAACAACCTCTTTGTAAACTTTTTCTTCTTTTTAAAGTTGCTAGAGATTTTCAAATTTACCTTTGACATAATGTCATGAAACTTTTTTTAAAGTGGTACATTACTTTTAAGTCACTATTTCTCTAGAGGTCTGACACTTTTTCTCACTAGCATCATGTGCATGCATAATATTGCAGTTCTGTCAAGTGGCGGTACTTGATCAGTTGAAACGCAAATTAGCTCTTGTTGGTTATCGCTGAATGAATAGATCCTGTTGCTTTCAAAAATTTTCACCGAGATTTCACATCAGCTTCAACTGTAGCAATTGCTTATCTGGATGTCTTTGTGATGATGCAAATAATGATTCAAGTGGAGCATATATTTAAGCTTCCTTTTAAAAAGGCACTTCTGTATTCTGCTGACAAGACAGTACCTGCTGACTTCTCCTGATTTGAAATCTTTTGTACCACATGGAAATGCGTTACTCAGAGTTTCTTATGTTTAGTCAATGGGATATTTTCCAAATCAGTATTCTTATTCTGTGTGAACAGAAAGCCAAAATCTTTCAGCCAGCATGATTTACTGTGTTGCATACAAAATCAAGGAACCATGGCCCAGATGGATGAAAGATCGAATACCTGCTTTCCCATCTGTTCCTTGCATCAGATGTGGTGTGACCTCCACAATGTCAGGGCATGACCTTTGGAATGGATTGTTTTCACTCAAGTGATGCTGCCTTCCAGAGCACATTTAGTGAAAAAGAGATTTTTATTACATCCATCAAATCCCCCTGCTTTCATGCATCTCTCTACTGCATCATCCTATCACCTTGCAGCTTCCTATTCTGAAAATAACATTTTCTCTTGCCAGTAGGTTTTGGACACTTATTTTCCCTGGATGTTGAACTTCTGTAACAGTTTTTTTGATATAAAGTTACTACCTTCATAATTTTTTTTTGATGTCTGACTTTTTTGATTCCAAGCACAGTAACTCCTCTTCCATCAGCTAATGCAATGACAACTACTCAGAAAAATGTACACGCTTCAGGGTTCAACATCTAACCACGTATCTCCAAACTCGACCTGTTTCCTATCAATTTCTTGTTCTGTAATCCCAAATAATTTTTAAAAGTCTGTTGGTCAATTCATTCATCTGAAAGTTTGAGGTGTCTCAGAGATGTTGGCTTCATCTAACTGAAAAACACCGACTCACACACACAGCTGAATCGTAACTCCTAAAAACTAATGGGTTGATGTCAGGTCAAAGATTAAAATTGAAAAGATATGAAATTGCCCATTTCCTATTTTGTTGATGTATTGTTCAGGGGCAATGAAGTCTGCTATTGAGAAGTGGATTGGTCATGAGTGGTACTGGATGCCGTGTTTGTGAGGGCTCTGATGTTTGTTGACTGAATGCCTGCCAAAGGTAAGTGTAGGCAAATCATGATGGCAGAGGTCCCAGCACTGATCCCTGCAGAACACCACTGGTCACAGACATCCAGACAGAGTTTTTAAATTAAATTTTTATTTACAGCTTGGTAACAGGATCTTCTGGCCCAATGAGTCTGTGCCGCCTATTTTAAACCCAAATTGACCTACCCATACATCTTTGGAATGTGGGAGAAAACCGGAGCACCTGGAGGAAACCCACGCAGACATGGCAGAACGTACAAACTCCTTACAGACAGCGACGGGAATCGAACCCCGATTGCGCTAACTGCTACGCTACCTTGCCGCCCCATAAAAAATATGCTGGTATTCAGTTTGACATCCTTCCCAGTGGACAGGCGCACCTTGAGCTGGAACTCTCGCTTGATGTGAGCCGGGGGATCAGGTACGTCAGTCGCCTTCTCGTCGCACTTCTCTGTGATGAGGTTTAGAGGCGGTGCCAGGCAGTAAACGGGAAGCTGATATCTGTTGCCAAGTTCATCCTAACATTCTGTCAAAGAACCATGTGGCAAGATGAAAAAGTTGGCTGCACTGATATTTGGGCTGGCTTTCTGGAACTGAGATTCCTTTTCTCTTGAATGCAACCCCTTGTGTGGCATCCTTCCTCCCCTCAGGCAACTGAATCATGGAGACATCCAGCATGGAAACAGGCCTTTCTGCCCGCTGAGTCTGCGTTGACTATCAACTACCATTGTTAATGATATCTGGAATATGCTGCCAGAGGAGGTGGTGGAATCAGATACAATCAAAGGCATTTAGACAGACACTTCAACAGACAAGGCATAGAAGGATACAGTCCTAATGCAGGCAAGTGGGATTGGTGTAAATGGTAGGCATGGACGTGGTGGGCCGAAGGGCCTGTTTCTGTGCTGTACAACAATGAATCAGCATGTCACATAGGTTCAATGCCAGCACTGCCATTTCGTACCTCGTTGGTCCAGCGATTGCCCTCTCATAAACACACATTTTGATTTGTAGCACCTTCAAATTCATGAGTGAGCAGACAATGGCATCCTGCGTCGTGGGGAAGCCTGCAATCTCTTCAAAGCTGTATGCTCTGTCCTCCTACTGGTCTCTGATAAGTCAGTATGAAAAGTATCTGGTGGCTGCCAAGGCTGGGTCCATAAGTGTGCAAGTGGAAAGTACTGTGACAATTTGATGCCAAACGCTTCCATAGTGAACACAGGATTACTAACAGGTGTTCCAACACACTGTGGCTTCATTGCACAGTGTTCTCCGTGTTAATTATTTAAAGCAGAAATCTCTTTAGAGAACTGACACCAGTATTGCTCTCTACTTCTGGTCTGGCTATACCTGATGGCTCAACATTGCAGGTCCCACCTTTTAATCATGCTTCAAATTATTTGCAGTGCCAGTGTCTGTACATAATTGTTAAATCAAATGATGTTTTTTGCCTTTGCTCTATTCTTGCTCCACTTCCAGTACTTCTGTTTACAATTCTTGTGTGCTGAAATAAACATAGAACATAGAACGTTACAGCACAGTACAGGCCCTTCGGCCCACAATGTTGTGCCAACATTTTATCCTGCTCTAAGATCTAACTAACTTCCATCCCACATAGCTCCCCATTTCTCTATCATTCATGATAGGACAATGATGAAGGAACAAGGAAAAGTAAGTGGGAGTTGCTTATAACAAAGAGAATACTGAAGACAATGGAGGAGGAGGATCTGGGATGCATGTTGGAGGGTTAGGTATGAGATCTTCAAATGATTTCCTCCAGTAGCATTAGGTATGACAGCCGTCTTGTCTCCCAGTTGTTGTTTTCTGCTGGTTATGCGGCATTTCTTCCTGTGGGGGTAGTTGGGGGGGGTGGGAGGTGGTGGTGGAGTATGCCTGTGTGTGTAATGTAACACATTGGGATGACATGCCCAACAAGGTTAAATAATTTCTGTTGGATTTGGATCACCTTCCAGCATGTAATCATGGCACCCCCACACCCCCAAACAACAACAAAGGCACCATCCATTTCCTCAGCAACAGGAACCCTGCTTTCATAGGCTTTGATCTTGTGAAGCACTTGAAAGATTTCTAGTATCCTCCCATGAGTTAAATGCCAGGCTAAAATTCAAGCCATTCACTTGCATCCGTGGTAATGTTGTTAGGGAGTGCAGAGGGTGGTCACGGCGATCTTCCCTCTACTGCAGCCGTATCTCTGGAAATGAAATGTGTGTGGAGCTTACATACTCTTGGGAAAATGTGCTTAAATGGGTTAGAGAGCAGTGAGATCGGGAGGTGCAGTTACACAAACTACTAAAAGCCACAATGAAAGTTAATTGAGGAATGAAAAAGCAAACAGTGCACTGGGATTTGTGTCTGGTGGGGTAAAATTGAAAAGCAGAAATATTCTATTAAATTTATATAGAACCTTGAAATGTTCTGAGTGATTTTGATTACCAAATTATAAAAAGCATATAGGTGCCTTGGAGATTGCAAAAAATGATTGACAAAAATACTACTGAAACGGAGAGGTTATACCAAAACAAACCCTGAAGAATGCTTTCCTACAGCTCTTTGAAATCATGACAGGATTTGATAAACAGAGCAGGCAGAGCAAAACTAAAAGCCATCAACATAAGATATTCACCAGGAAATCATATGGAGAATTTTGGAGAAATTTCTTTATCAAGTGTGGGAGAATGTGGAACTCACAAAGACACAGGTTAGTTATGGAGCCATCGAAACAGTCCCTTCGGCCCAACTCATCCATGCCAACCAAATTCTCACCCTGAGCTAGTCCCATTTGCCTGCATTTGGCCCATAACCCTCTAAAGCTTTCATGTCCATGCACCTGTCTAAATGTCTTTTAAATGAAGTAATTGTATCCGCTTCCTCTAGCAGCTTTTTCCATATACCCACCGCCCTCTGTATGAAAATGATGCCCTTCAGGTCTCTTTTAAATCTTTCCCTCTCACCTTAAACCTATGCCCCCTAGTTTTAGACTCCCCTATCCTGGGGAAAAGAATGTGACTATTTGCCCTATCGATGCCTCTTATGATTTTATATACCTCAATAAGGTCACCCCTCAGACCTTTGCTCCAGGGTAAAAAGTCAAGGACTTTCCAGCCTCTCCTGTAACTCAAGCCCTCCAGTCCCATTAACATCCTTGTGAATCTATTCTGCACCCTTTCCAGTTTAATGACATCCCTCCTATAGGTGGGTGACTAGAACTGCACACAATTCTCCAAGTGTGGTCTCACCAACATCTTGTACATTTGTAATGTGACATCCGAACTCAATGCCCTGACCAATGAAGGCAAGTGTGCCAAATGCCTTCTTCACCACCCTGTCTAACTGTGTTGCTACTTTTAGGGAACTATGTACTTGTGCCCCCAGGTCTCTCTGTTCTACAACACTCTCCAGGACCCTACCACTTACTAAGTCTTGCCCTGGTTTAAATGACCAAAGCGCAACACTTTACCATTGTCCGAATTAAATTCCATCTGCCATTCTTTGGCCCACTTCTCCAGTTGATCTAGATCCCATTGTAATCTTAGATAACCCTCTTCACTGTCCACTATACAACCACTATGCAAAGTTTTGGTGTTATCCACAAACTTACTAACGATGCCACCTACATTCTCGTCTAAATCATTAATATAGTTGACATACAACAGTGGACGCAGCACCGATCCCTGCGGCACGCCACTGGTCACAGGCTTCCATTCTGAGAAAAAAACCTCCACTACCACCCTCTGACTCCTTCCACCAAGCTGGTTTTGTGTCCAATTGACTAGCTCACCTTGGATCCCATGTGATCTAATCTTCTGGACTAGCCTACCATGTGGGGCATTGTCAAAGGCCTTGCTAAAGTCCATGTAGACAACATACACCACCCTGCCCTTGTCAATCCTCTTCACTACCTCTTCAAGAAACGCAATCAAATTCGTGAGATAAGATTTCCCACTCACAAAGCTACGCTGACTATCCTAATCAGTCCTTGCCTTTCCAAATGCTGGTAGATCCTGTCCCTCAGAGTCCTCTTCAGTACCTTTCCCACCACTGATGTCAGGCTCACAGGCTTGTAGTTCACTGGATTATCTTTGCAGCACTTCTTAAGTAAAGGCACAACATTTGCCACCCTGCCATCTTCTGGTATCTCACCCATGGCTAAAGATGATGTAAATATCTCTGCCAGGGCTCCTGCAATTACTTCCAAAGCTTCCCACAATGTCCTAAGATACACTTGGTCAAGCCTCAGGAATTTATCCTCTTTAATATGCTTGAAGACCACCAGCACCTCCTTTTCTGTAAGGTGGATGTGCTCCAGTACATCACTATTCATTTCCCTCATTTCCTTGCTTCCATGATCCTTGTTTCCATGGTAAATACAGATGAGAAATATTCATTTAAGACCTTGACCATCTCCTGACGCCCCACATATAGACAACCACATTGATCCTTAAGGGGACTGATTCTCTTCCTAGTTACCCTTTTGCTCTTAATATGTTTGCAGAATTTCTTAGAATTCTCCTTTACCTTATCTGCCAGAGCTACCTAATGTCCTCTTTTTGCCCACCTGATTTTTTGCTCCAGGTCAGTAACAATGGTGCACTCAAGGGGAGAAAGAATGGGGAGGATGTAGCATTGGAATTAGATAAAGAAAAGTGGGAGGTGACTGTACTGGGGCATAAATGCCAACATGGAGTTGTTGGGTCAAAATGATGGCTTCTGTGCTGTAAAGACCAATGAATACTGTGCATTATTGCACCTTCTGTTATTTTTGCTTCATCAGAAACTAACAGTGATTCAACATGTCGAACTAACAACTTTTGTATTGAGTGTATTTTCTGACATTTGGCTTTCTGACACAATATACAAACAGATAAAGGTCATGGTATCTAATACTGTATTACCAGAGATTCCTGATTAGTTTTCTCTGGCTTATATTTGGTCTTTCTCCAATATCATATTGTATAAATTTTGTTTGTGATTGATTTGATGCCCTTTTCATATCAATCAATCTGCTACATCTCTACGGGGAATAATGGGAAGTGATGCATGCTGGAACACTGTAGATTAATTTTTCAGGGTGCACTGTATCATCTGGGCATAATGTATACCACAACATTGTGAGTATTTGGATATGTGCCTTTAGAAGAACATACTTGCTATTCCTTCTTTTGGTTGTCCTCCCTTATTATAATTACAAACCAGCATAATCCAGGTAGTATAACATAGCAGATCACATCATTTGATATGATCTTTTAGGGCTTGTTTCTCCAAGTTACACCAAGGATGGAAATTGTCCAGTCTAATTAGACTAACTGCTTAAAATGGGAGACAAATGAAAGAATAGCCTAACAATGTTCAGATTGAATACTGGTGGAAAATTGATGGTTGTGGATTGGCTGTCACTTCCTTCACCCCCTCCCCACACAGCCTCCTCCCTCTCACCCTCCACTGCCACCCCTGAGTTTTTACATTAACTTCAACGGAATATAAATCAGATGGTGTATATAATGAGATTTTCACTATTTTTGTCATGTTTTTTACATGTGATGCCAACACGTGAGTGAATGCAATGATACCAAGAATAACAATAGTTTATTAACTATGAACACTTAACACCTAAAGTATATACTTGTTAACTGTACCAGCTCTCTTTTCAGACTAGCTGCTCCAGTTATTGTCACTGTTGCAAAGTTGGTATTTGTGGTACTTGCTTTTCTTAAGGTGTTTTTAACTCTTCTGGCAGATTGTGCAGCTGCTCCACTGGATGCTGGATGATGTGGGGAGACTAAGGGATGCTCAGTACCATCCTATCTCACAAAATTATTAAACTGCTACAAGTGAAACTGCGGTTGGTTGTCAGAAACTATTTTCTCATTTAAACTACGACATGTAAAAATTTTCCTTAGCTCATTGTTAGTCACTTTCTGTGGTGGCAGAAATTCCCACGGGTTTAACTTCTATAGTGACTATCAATAAAGCCTAGAAAATTGTTATGTCTCTTTTCACAAAGGTCAATTTGCTTTTGTTGGAAGACATTCCTTGCTCATGTCCACACTTGCAATGGTATATTCACGACGTATGATCTGCACTGCTGACAGATAGTAAACTAACTCACCAGCTCTTCTAGATCATGATTCAGACTTGGCTACTGTACAAAACTGTGAGGAAATGCCTTCATTGCTTTCACAGCAGCAGACAACATGTGAAACTATGTCAACTTTGCTCTTAAATCAGTATGTACTACCACATACAATGCCCATTTTAAGCACCTTTGATGGTAAGATTGTCATTTTGGCAGAAATATTATGGTATCAACTCTTCAATTGTGCATTTTTTTCAACTCTGACCATCCTCTATGAATGTGTTAATAAGCATGACTCACAAACGGATATTTCTGTGTTTGGTCTACTATTTTCAAATGTATTACTGGAAAGTCATCACTCATTAAACAGTAAAAATGGTGCCATCGAGTCCCATATTCAAGTTCTCATGAGGTAGCACTAGACAATGTATCTGTCACTGCATTCTGCTTTGAGGCCTTACATTCGATTTTGTAGTTATTACTGACGTAACAGCACAGCCCATCATTGCATCATGATGTTGTCATTGGCGGTATGGCCCATTTTGCGCCCAAAATTGTCAGTGACCATTTATGATCAGCTGCCAATGGAAATGGCCTTCCAAGGAAGAACCTAAAAGAATTGTTTTGATACCAAAGTGATTGCAAGAGCTTCCTTTCGTATTTGAACATAATTTTTATTTTGATTTTTTTTGTCAAAGTGCAGAATGCAAAGGCAGCAGTTTTCTCCTTGGCACGTGATGACTGGTACTACAGCTTGTTGACGAAAGGGGAAGTTTAGTTCTATTTACCTGGTGACAGTTGGATGAGTTGTTCATGAACAGTCTGGCTGGAAAGGAACTGCCAATGTTTCCTCCTCCCTTTACCTTCATCTTCTCCCTCCTCCAGCTCTGCTGTTGCTCAGCATCTAGCCGATTGCAAGGTTCTGCAGCATGCTGCAGAGTACCATACATCTCATCATCTTCTCTGCCAACTACCACAGGTTTCCTCCAAAGTGGCCCCGACAACGGTTTCTTTTTTACACACATATGCATGGTCTGTGCCATTAGTGGATATCTCATCACTGAGTAGCTATCCTCTGGTTTGTCAAAATGGTTCAAATGCAGATGACACAGTGAAACTTCTGCAGACTGGAAAAATCATGACTGCTGTCAGGATACTGGACATTGAGTTGCCTATAATGTGGTGCTCATGCTCACACTCTGGTGGGGCATTAAAAGTGTTGAAACTCTCAGTTTGCAGGGCACCAGCCTGTGAATTGTTGCAAATATCTCCTGCTCTACCTTGAAAAGACACAAAAGTTCAATATAACCAAATATACAAAAGTTCATTGACACAGCCACCCTGACATCTCCTGGTAATGCAGACCTTGCCCTGTTTTGCTGTTGGAGTTCTGCCTGGAGCAGATATTACATTTCAGTGAATACCCTTCCCGACTGCTTCTCTCCTCCATCTCCCCACTCTCCTCATTGCTGGTTCTGTGTGCCTTGTGCTCTTTCTCTCAGTCATTACCATCCATGGGGAACAACTACTAGTGAAATCATTTCTGTGAGCATAAATTCCTTCAGTATTCATCTCGTCCATCTATAGGTCAATGGAATGGAGAATCCAGCAGGAAATTTCACTGGCAGTTGATCCACTGTTAAGGGAACTGATTTTCACTTGTTACCCCTTCCCAGTCTCCACTGCTCTGCACCCATGCTGATGTCTGCATCCTGTCAGAGTTTAATTCACCAAGGAAAGACCAAGGAACAAGCCTGAGACTGCTCTGATTTGTGTGATACATTGTGTAAAACATGTTACAGCTCTGGCCAAGGCTTATTTTCCCTCTCCAGAAACTCTTGACTTGATCCATTCTTTCTCAATCCCATTAATTCTACATTTCAAATCCTCCATCCTTCTCAGATTCAGGAATTCTCAAATTCCATTTGTCTGATGCTCAGTATCTTAAAGTACTCTGTAGATTTTTATTATTTAATAAATTATTAATTGTTCTGGAGGAAAGACTCTGTTGCTGTACAGTGATGCAGTTGATGCTTGCTTTCCTTCCTTTGTAAAGAAAATTCAGTCTGCAGATAAGGCATAGAGATATGATTGAAGCCAACTTTATGTGGATCAAGTTCCTGGACATGGAAAAAATAAAGAAATACTACTCCTGTAACGACTCAAGATAAGACAGTGTTAGTGAAATTACATTACAATATCACTCCAGTCTTTCCATTGTCTCCATGATCATGATAGGGATCTGTCAAGCTCCCAGTCACTTAAATGAGTACACACTTTCAGTGAGCTGGCTTATCCTTTAACCAAGGAGGTCAATGTTTCATTTACACAATCACGCCACCAACCTGATTAATTTTGTTTGAAGCTCTGGCTGTTTTCATGGATGGGCCTAAGGATGATATTTCTGAAAATATTTCAGTGTCTTTTTCCAGAGCTGTGCAATATATTTCTCTGCCAGAGAATGCAGCTATCCAAGTGAAAATTTTTTAAAAATGCAGTCGCTGTAAATCTAAAATAAAAGCAGAAAATTGCTGGACACAGTCAACAGGTTAAGCCACATCTGTGGAAGCAGAAGCAGAGTTATTGCTTCAGGTGGAGCGAAGATGAGTTCCGACAAGGGGTCATTAACTTGAAATGTTAACTCTGTTTTTCTTTACACAGACATTGCCTGACCTATTGAGTGTTTCCAGCACTTTTTGTTTTAATGTAGCAATCCATCTTTAAGAACTTTGCCCACAGTGCAGAAACAGAAGGATGTGCTCCATTTAGTAATGAATATTCCGAGGCACATATTTCACCCAACCATAGAATACCTTAACTCAGTATTTCTGTAGGGTTTTCAACATTTTCTGTTGCTAGTGTTGCTACTAACTGGATGAAGAAAAACTAATTGTTGGTCCTCCTCCTGATTTGTGCTTATTATTGCTGAGCGAGTCAAGTCCATGTGTTGAAGATTCAGCTTCCACCTTAGCTTCCTCCTAGTCTGTAGTAGACTGGACCCATACTGCATGTAAGTTTGAGCATGTGCAGGAATACAAGCAAGATGCCCATCAATTGGACTTGAATCAATAGGAAAAGAGAGAAGCATTTGGTAAAAGTGCAATCTGTGTAACTGGAGATCTTGTAATTTATATATTTCTTCACATGCAGGAAGCTCATCTCATCTTCTACCACTTCAGTAATATTTAATAGAACAAACAGTTCGACAGGTGTGATTTATAGAATCAGTACCACCAACCCCATCAAACTGTTGAGAGTGTCTGAAAAGTCACACATTACCATGTTTCTGAGTGAGTTGTGACACCTTTTTGCACAAGTAGCAGACTGTTAATAGGTGTAGTGTTCAATCTATTTGATAATTGATTTGTTTTCAAGTGTTGAACTTATAATTGAAATGGACTATAAATAAAAATGTAACATTCTACTGTTGTGATATGTCATGTTCTCAACCATGTAAATGATTACACTCTCAGTGAGCTAGGCTAGCTATTAACCAAGAAGTCAATGTTTCTTTTACAGCAATCACATCACTGACCCGATGAATTTTGTTGAAGGCTTGGGCTATTTCTATGGCTTGCCTTCAAAATGATATCAACAAAAAGTCAACTGATCAGGGGGAGATAGAAATGTATTAATTGCTCTGCAAATCTGAAGGAGATGCGACACAATCTTTCAGTGAGGTGGGATAATAGTTGTTTGTCTGGGAATGTGGAATTTTGACAGCAGAGAGGTAGTGGTTACTGGTGGCATTAATGATGTTGATGCAGATCAGAATATTACTGTGTGGGAATTGCTGGTAGGATAAAAGTTTTGAATGGAGCTATTGAACAGCAATCTTCTGGATATCAAGAAGTGATCCTTTTGAGGAATTCAAGGTCAGCTATTAAACACTGCAGTTCAATGGGCAGAAAACATAGACTAATTATATGGATGACACCAGCGTTTATTCTTCATCCTGTAAACTTCAGGGCCTTTAAGAGTCAATACATTCATGGGTCTGGAGTCATACTTAAGCCAGATAAATTAATGATGGCAGATTGTCTTCCTTGATAAACATTAATAGATGAGTTTTTAAGACAACTTGGTAGTTTTACAGTCAGCATGATTGACATTGTCTTTTTGTTTCAGATTTACTCCATTATTTGAATTTTAATTCCCAGTTGCTTCAAACTTTTGTTTCCAGATCAATAGGTAAAAAGCTGAAATAAAAAAAACAGCAAATCCTGGAAATGCTCAGATGGCAAGGCAGCATGTGCAGAGAGAGAAACAGAATTATGTTTCAGGAAAGGTTAATTACCTTTCGTTGGAAGCACAGGGGAGTCTCTCTGACAGTGTCATTACCATAGTCAACCATCAGAGTTCATTGCACGGGTGACCCAGAAGGTTATTTGCTACTACAGTCATATCCATTTTTACCATCTGAGATACTGTTGTTGGAATCAATGACAGTGTTATTTTTGGAGATAGTGTACAATCATATCGGTTGTTACCTCACCTATACCGACCTCAAGTCAGATGGCCTGTTGTCAATTTCAGAATCTTCCTTATTTTTAAAATATGTAAACACCAATTAAAGGGTGAAAGACCCAAACAGAACAGCAGCACAATGTTTGAAATGAACAGCAAGCTAAATCAATGAACATTGATTGACGTTAAGCCTGAATTTTAAAAGACAGCAGATTATAGAAGAGGGTAAGGTAAGAAGCTCAGCAAGAGGACTGCCATTTCTTTGGTTGATGCTCCCCAAAAATGTGCAACAATATCTCAAATATTTCTAAAATCACAATGATAGGAAATGCTGCAAGGATAAGCAGATAATTCTGATTAAAAACTAGCTCCATCAGCATCTTAACAGTGTTTTATATCAGCAAGGTTACTTGTGTGAATATATGATTTTTGGTTTTTGAGGCATTCTTACATTTGCATAATTATGCAGAGTACTGTCATGTACTCTGATGGAGGTTACTTTGGTGTCTAATGAGAATGGCGTTTGACAGTCCAACATAAGCATAACTTAGAAAAAAATTGAATTAATAAATATCAAAATATAAATTACTTTCTGATAATCTAATTTTCAATGACAATAATTGATAACTTTTGAACTTTTGTATTTACATCCACCGGTTATTAATTTCATTATGATAATCTAATTCCCTGCATGTGCATTTTCTTTCTCTGACACATGAAATGAGTTTGCTATGAAACAGTGATAACACTGTTCTGGACTTAAATCAACCACTTCTAAAGGCCGTCACATAAAAAGATGGTTACAATTGTGGAAAGCATTCTATTTGCTTTCTTCCATAATGACTAATAGCAACATATTATTTATACTTCAAACCCCTCTGTGTCTCAGTTTAATGATTAGCATGCTACTTGTATTTTGTGCCACAAAATCAAGCTCCACAAACAGCATAAAATCAAAGCACTTATGTATGATATGGATTCAAAATCATATAATAACTGAGAATGTGGTAGAATCCATTTCAGCACTCTTTTGTATTTGTGGGACCAATTAGTGAAGTGGAATTTAAATTAATTGAAGTGGGGAACTCTCCATTCACTACCATTAAACTCCAGTATTTAGAAATAATTGCCAGGATTTGGAAACACTCATAAGTAATAGAATGTTAATGCTGGGTTGCTTGATATAATTATTAAATCACATTACTTTACAGAAATGCATTTACAATGCACAAGGTGGAGTGTGTCCTTTAATTTGTAATGTTTCAAGGAAATTTTACAGGTGTACCACTCTTTAATTATGTAGCTGGGTAGGATGGATGCCAAAAATTAAATGCAACCTTAGGTATAACATATTTCCCTTTATCTTAAATGTAATCATTTTATTAGCAAAACATTTGTATAAGAATGATTATAATTTTAAACAGATAAATACCCTTGATAAATAAAAGAAAAACTTGATTTGCACACAAATCCCTAGGTTTTGAAAATATATATTGGAATTTATAATTCCGGCAAATGGATCGAGTTGGATTTTGTATAGAAATTACAGCAGGTAATTGCTGCCATTTCTCCACACGGAATCCACTGAGTGAGCCTAAAGTTGCAATAATTCCCCACTTCTTATGGTGAGCAACCCACATTAAGGCCCTGTGCCAAGTTAGACCCAGTGCATGCTGTACTACTACACCATTAATTTCAATAGAATTAAATTACTTTGAGGGACTTTGGTAAGTTAATTAATTTAGATTATTTATACTTGTGTGCTCTTTTTTAATTAATACTGAGTTAAAGTTTTTTAATTCTTTTTTTAGTTTTTTGGATATTTGTGAATGGTTTGAATTCTTGAGACTTTCAGAGTGTTTTACCCCTTTGACATTTCCAGCTAAGGTAGGTGACATAACTTAGCCTGCTGTCTGAAATAACAACGAGAAACACTGGGGATACTCAGCTGGTCAAGAAGCATCTGTGGAGAGTTTCAGGATGATGATTTTTCATCAGAAATGGGGTTAATGGAACTTAAATGTTAACTCTGTTTCTCCCTCCACAGATGCTGCCTATCTTGCTGAGTCCCTTTGAATTCACAGTCTTTATTTCAGATTTCCAACGTAACCATGTTTTGCTTTAGGATTAACCTATTGTCTGTTTTCTTCACCTTTTCTATGAGTGAATATGTTTTGGGCTTCCCATGTGCAGGGTTTTGCCAGAAGGCATTGAATGGGACTGTACCACAAGTGGCGAGTCAATGGTTTGCTTCAGGTAAGTGTAAACTTTATTCAGAGATGACCTGTGGCTTCTGCTACCACAGGCCATAAAATGTGTCTGCACATAGATGCATGTTCAGTGTGTCATGAAATTAAGAGGATCCTCTTTGGTCCTGATAGTGCATCTGCACCTGAGACATAAAAAGGTCTGCCCTCTTCACAGATGCTGAATGTTCAATGGAGTCTTTCCGTTATTTTTATTTGTGTTTGTTTCAGATCTCCCCTGATAATGTTTCTGAGTAGTTAAAACTTTGGAGTTTGGGCTTCACATATTTATTGACCCAGTAATAGCTCTTCATCCATTGCTCTAATCTGGCAGTTCTGTTGAAAAGGTACAAAATAGTTATTTGAGCCATTCATAATATTTTTGCCTGCTTAACATATGATAACTTTTGAGGTGTGATCACTTTGAAATTATGCACAGGAAAATGGAAAACAAATAAAACTGTAGATGCTGGAATCTGAAACAAAGCAGAAATGGTTTGCTTTCATGCACAGGAAAATGTTTGCTTCTATAAATTGGCATTGTTTCTGCAAAATATGGCAGAGAAAGGACCTAAAACAGTAAAGCCCAGGTGTTGAATTTGACCTTCAAAGTATTTGCAATTACAATAGTCATAGAGGGAGATGCAGCATGGAGACAGGCCCTTCAGCCCATCAAATGTGCATTAGCCATTAAGCCCTGTTTTTACGCTAATTCTACCCAAACCCATTTTATTCACCCCACATTCCATCAACACCCCACAGATTCTACCACTCACCTACACACTAGGGCCAATTTATAGTGGTCAATTGTTGTACCAACTACATATTTTTGAGATAATAAACATAGAAGTGCTGAAAAGATACAATTGGCCAGTTAACATCTAAAATAGAAGAATAATTAATAATTAGGATGTTGTCATTTATTTCAATAATTGTTAATAAGATTCCTGGCAAACAGGAATCAATTAACCTATTGAAGAAAGGATGATCTTGACAATCCCACCTTACTAACACATATTATAAAAATGCAAGATTGTTGCTGTTTTGTATGGCCAATTGAAAAAGAGGAAGAGTGAGAGATGAAAATTTAATGCTGATATATCAATGCAGTCCTTATGCTTGAGATACTTCGATTGTTTATTGCAGTGAACTAGGGTTTGTTGCTATCACTTTTGCCTGAATCAGTAAGTAGTGAGCTTCAATTCCACTTCAAAGACTTAAGCACAACACTCAAGCTGACTTTCCAGTGTGCTGCTACATGGTTGGAGGTGCTGTCTTTTGAAAGAGATGTTAAACTGCAAGCTCTACCTACCCACTCATGTGAACACTAAAGCTCCATCAGCACTATTTTGATGAAGAGCTTGGGATTTCTTCATGTTTCTTGGCTGTAAACTGCAATGATATGATCCTTGTATTTGTGGTGAATTATACAGATACACTGCTGAACTCTGTATACACAAAGGCCTCTGTCTTTACTGCCACCCAAGAGTGGGCATGCTCAGAACTATACACAATCTTAAAGAGGAAATACACTCAGAGTCCTTAAAAAGGAAATATACTAACATAATATAACAATACAATAGCATAGCAACACTGCACTGGCCGGTATTTATCCTTTGATCGAATTCACAAGAAAGCAGATTGTTTGATTTATGGTTCTATTATGGGTACATTCACATAGTGTACAAGTTGGCTGTAGGGCTTTTTTCATCATTTTTGATTATACTTCAGAAGTATGTGACAAGCTGTAAAAGCTTTGGAGTTCTTAAGGCTATGAAGTACATAATATAAACGCAAGACTTCCCTTCTTTTTCCTAAATTGTGAAGACCAGCTGGCAAAAACATTTTTTTGAGAAGTAATTTATTCATTCATTAAACACAAAGATATGAAGTGCTTGTGTAGAGCAAGTTACTGTTACAAGATATGACAAATGAAATTATGGGAATCTATTTCATGACAGTCAATATTTTATCTCCTAGGAAAGCACTTTTTTATATCTACAGGGGATATCAGTAAAATCTATTATCAGCTTAAAAGGGAAATTATGCAGATGATAATTGATGAAACAGTGTCTTCACAGAATGAAGGATAAGTGGAGGTAAAGGATATATGAAAGTATTTGTCTATTTGTATGAGAACGTACAGACAGAGAAAGTGAAAATGGGAGTGAATAATATGAACCCGACTTTTGAGACTGAAGAACGAAGAGAGAAAAGTGAAGTTTAAATATTAAGTAATTAGATCAGGGTTGAAATTAGATCCTACTCATTTCAAATGTCTTTCTTTTTGTGTGATTATTTACAAAGATTAAACAGCATTTTTCAAGAAAAAGCACCAATGTAATCTGCACATTAATTTCAGATGGTTAACAGCAACTCTCCTGTTCTGCAGCATGAAATCCACATGGTATCCAGTGCTGTGGAATAAGTAAACTTGCCTAAATTGGAAATATCCATTTTAACAATCAGAATCCATAGTAAAATTGGGTTCCACTCTTAAATGAAACTTTGAAATATTTTCTTTACATGTAAGATATAATTTTGATATTAACAGAGTGCAATATATGATTGCAGTGACAACAGGTTGTAACTTTTACACTTGTAGCATAATGGCAATGCTGTTAAAGCACTGAGCGTGCTACAAATCAAAAGTATTTGCTACATTTCTTGTGATTTTTTAATGGGCACCAGTGCTCTTGTTAGGACTCCAGCTGCTCAGGCTATCTATAATTTTACTTCATTTTGCTCTTTAGATGTCCAAGCATCTGCTTTACAGAGCAAAAAGGGCATCAAATTTAATCGTAGGTATACTCTGAAAATGGATGGGAAATAGATACTTCTCTGTTTGAAACAGACTGTCAGCAAAAGGATGCATTTAGTGATCCCAAGGGCACCCTCCAAGCTGGCTTCAGCATTTGCTGCAGTTATTAACACATTTACTTCTTAACATAAAGCACACAATCAGAAAGTACACCGTTGCAAAATTCCCAAATTACCTTTTTTTTTGATGAAGGGAAATGGTTTCAGGATTTAAATATCCATTGAGAAAGGCTGATTGCTGAAAGAGGTACCATTTGACAGAGAAAGAATGAAAGAAGACCTGGACACTCAGTGAAAGAAAAGAATATGTTCCCAGAGGGTATTTTATTACTGCGCCGGCATAATCTTGGCTGTTCTCTATTTTAATCTCAATGAATATTGATGCTTATCACATACTTTCCACTTTGTCTTTTTGCCTCCCTTTATAAACAATTGCACCAGTGCTGAGCAATTAGTGCCTGGACAATTTATTAAAATGGGATATAGACCATCAATATTAGGGAAATCCAAGCACCATAGAGACTTCTCAGGATATCTGTGGTGTTCATATTTTCCAAAGATTAAAGGAAGACATATTTTAGTGTTACAGTTAATTTATGATGAACGTAACCAACGAAATGTGGTTTGAGCCTCAAGCATTTTCCCATGCAAAACACTGAAAGATTGCATTTATTTATTTTGCCATAAGTGCAATTCATCACGTTGAAATGATGGTAAGAATTTTTTTCATATTTCTACTGTTTGTTTGCTTAGTAATGTTGAATCTTAGTTGGGGGTCCAGTTTGTTAGGCACCAATTACTAATAGCCACCTCACCCAAAAGGACATTTTTGACTCAGGGCAACATGGCCGAACTAATTACTGTCCGCACCTGATCACTAATTACATTCACTTCCTCTATAGGTCACTGATAGCAACAATGAGCAAATAACCCACTTGTTACCTCTGCTTAACCCAGCAGTGTTCAGAAGTGATGTAGTTCATCTTCCACATCCTGGCTGAACTTGGCTTACTCCAGACACCACTGATGGTTAAACCTGGGACTCCCCAGTCTATATAACTCAGTTACCCATGATGTGAATTTTCTGAATCACCAGTCTTTTACCTTTAAATAAATTGTTGAAATTTCTTTCATCAAGGTGGAGGACCTCAAAGCAGAAGATGGAATCCAGTTTGATTGTACACAGCCACTGTCAGTATTACTCATGCATAGATATGGTACAGCAAAGGTAATATGCAAAGATCAGGTTCTTCTAGTTCAGTCCATTAATGAATCTTTAACTCAAACTTTGAAAGAGCCGCCTTCCCCATATTTCGATCCTCACAACAGATACTTGCTACTGTAACATTTGTGCCAGTAAGTGCTGGTTATAGCATCTGTATTATTGGAGAATATCAGTGAGTTCTCTCTGACCTCCTGCGATCACCAACTTTCCCTGACTCTACCCCACTTGCAGTCATTTTCTCATTTCACCTAATGCCTCTCCCCTCCCAAACCTCCCCAAAACAACTCATGTGTCTAGGTTTCCCATCTATAATTCACCTCCCTTTCACTGCTAAAAATTGATGCTGTGGTAAATATTATGGCTTCAGTATTTCATTTGCTTTATGTTATGAGTTCAAAGATCAAGGGGAGAGTCTTACTCTATTTCTATATTTCCTTACAATATAGAAGGAGGCCATTTGGCCCTCAGAGAAGTCCCATTTCCTGATTAATTTCCCCTCTAACCTTTTCACCTACGTTCCCATCAACTTGCCCCTCCAGCCCCCCTCCCCCTAGATTCTACCACCCATTTACACCAGGTGCAATTTACTGTGCCATATTAACCTACCAACACACGTCTTTGGGATACACAAGAGACTGCAGGTGCTAGAATCTGGTGTAACACACAAAACGCTGAGTTCCCCCAGCGCTTTGTGTATTGAGCATGTCTTTGGGATGTGGGAGGGAATGAGAACATTGGGAGGAAACCCATGCAGTCACTGGGAGAATGTGCAAGCTCCGAACACCCGAGGTCAGGACTGAATCCAGGTTGCTGGTGCTGTGAGGCTTCAGCTCCTCTAGCTGTGCTGCTGATCGAGTCCAGCTGTGGCTGGCAGTGTATGACATGCCTGACAGCTTAGCCACTTCCACATGACCTGTCTGCGTAGAATACTTCACATCATATGGCAAGACAAGATTCCAGACACACAGATTTTATCCCAAGCAAACCTCCCCAGCATTTATACATTGATGAAAGAATCACAGATCTGGTGGGCAGGATATGTCAGAAGAATGTCTGATGACAGAGTACCAAAGCAGCCACTTCATGGAGAGCTGACTGAGGGCAAACTATCACATGGCAGACAGAAAAAGAGATTCAAAGACTTTTAGAACATCATTGAAAAGTTTCAGCATTGACACATACCACTGGGAACAACGAGCATTGGATCTTTTTGTTTGGTGTACCCACAAAAAAAGTGGTGCTCGCTCATATGAGAAATCTAGAATGGAGGAAGCAAAGAGGAAAAGAGAATCTCTAAAATCAAGAACCGCTGATGCTACAGCACCCCTACACCTCTGTCACCTGTGTGAAAGGAACTTTCAACCCCAGCTTGGTCTAATCAGCCATCACAACACTATAGACTAAATGTCATGGTCTTACTCGAGATTGAGTGATGAACCACAACAGGCTGTGGCAGGGACTAAGGACTTTCAAACACAAACAACATGAGTTTTTTGTATTTACTGAGGCATGCTACCAACTTGTTTATTGTCTTCAGTCTTTGGAAAGCAATTTCAAAACCTAACTCATTCTCTGTTTATTCACCTTTTGTCTTGCACATTCTTCAAACTTGTGTAAAAGTTCTTTGCTTCCCGGCATTTCAATTTTCAAAACAAAATCCACCTTTTCAATCTAAATATTTTCCAAATCCTTTCTGTGGAAAATGTTTGTAAGTAAAAGTCCTGGCACATTACAATGTGACTGACAGGGGTAAAGTGGCAGTTGAACAAAGTATGCATTATTAGGCTGAAAACAGGATCAAGGATACTATTTTAAGCAGTATTTTGAAAAAAGGGAGGCAGGTTTAGAGAATATATTCCAAAGTGCCAAGCCTAAGATCTTTGTATCTATCAAATATGCAAATCGTGGATGTGAGGGAAGCCAGAGCTGATGGGGTGTACACAAGAAGGTTGTAGAGGTTGAAAGGCAGAACTGGATAAGAGATTTTAAGGAATATGTGTTCCCCGAAATGTACCCTCTTACTCGTGGCTCTGCCTTCAAATTGAAGGCTAGATGCTCTGGAGTTCTCTCCATAAATGTGTCCATCTCTCTCCTTTCCTCCTTTAAAATGGTCTTTGAAATTCTCTAACCTGGTTTCTGGTCATCTGCCCTATTGTTTACTTGTGTGGTTCAATGTCGAGTTTCGTTTGTTAATGTGTCCAGTAAAACACCTTGGGAGAGTTAATGAAATTAAAGGTGTTATGTCAAGACAAGTTTTCATGGAGTCATGCAACATGGAAACAGGCCATTTGGCCCACCACATCCATGTTGACCAGATGGGACTATTGTGACAGGGGACTCAATAACAGGGGGACAGACAGGAGGTTCTGTGGCCACAAATGGGAATCCAGAATGGTGCGTTGCTTCCCTGGTGCTAGGGTTGGGGATGTCTTGGAGCAGCTGCAGAACATTCTCAAAGGGGAGGGTGAGCAGCCTGAAGTCATTGTGCATGTTGGCACAAATGACATAGGTAGAAATAGGGATGAGGTCCTGCGGAGTGAATATAGGGAGTTAGGGAAGAACTTAAGAGACAGGACCTCCAGGATAGTAATCTCTGGATTGCTACCTTTGTCAAGTGCTAGTGAGGAAAAGAACCGAAGGAGTTGGCAGATAAATGCATGGCTGAAGAATTGGTGCAGGGAGCAGGGATTCAGATTTTTTTGGACCATCGGGATCTCTTGTGACCTGTACAAGAGGGACAGGTTACGCCTGAACTAGAGGGGGACCAATATCCTTGTGGGCAGATTTGCTAGTGCTACTAGGCAGGGTTGGTGGGGGAGGGGGGAGGGGGGGTAGTGGCATCCTAAGTAGAAGTGAGGTAATTGAGAGGCAGGATAGTGATAGAGAAAACAGCAAAAGCAAATTGAACAGACAGGACAGGAAGCAGCATGATGAAAGGAAAGTCAGTTGGATTAAATTGCATTTACTTCAATGCAAGAGGTCTGACAGGTAATGCAGGTAATGCAGATAAACTTAGGGCATGGATAGGTACGTGGGATTGGGATATTATAGCCATTATGGAAACATGGCTAAGGGAAGGGCAGGAGTGGCAGCTTAATGTTCTGGGACACAGGTGCTTTATCTCACCTGGTGCAGGGCAGAGAAGAAGGGGACTTGTTTTTTTGATTAAGGGGAATATCACGGCAGTAGTTAGAGATGACATTACTGAAGGACCATATGGTGAGTCTTTATGGGCGGAACTGAGGAATAAGAAGGGGATGATCACCTTGTTGGAATCATATTATAGGCCCCCACGTAGTCCTCAGGAATTAGAGGAACAAATGTGCAGGGAGATTGGGGAGAGTTGGAATAATAATACGATTATCATGGCAGGGGATTTTGACTTTCCTAACATTGACTGGGATTGTCATAGGGTTAAAGGTTTAGATGTGGTGGAATTTATTTAGTGTGTTCAGGAAAGCTTCCTCAGGCAATATATAGAAGGCCCTACCAGGTGTGGTGGGGAAGGCAAAGCTTGGTCTTCTCCTGGGAAATAAGGAAGGGCATCACGGTAAGGGAGCACTTTGAGACCTGTGACCACAGTCCCGTTAGTTTTAAAATAATTATGGAAAGGGACAAAATTGGTCCACAGGTTCATGTTCTGAAATGACGCAAGATGAATTTTGACGTTATTAGATGGAGCTTGCAAAGGTTCGTTGAGCTAGGTTGTTTGCAGGCAAAGGGACCTCCAGCAAGTGGGAGGTTTTCAAAAGTGAGACGGCAAGAATTGAAGGATGACATGTTCCTGTTAAGTGAAAGGCAAAGCTGCTGAGAGTTGGGAACCCTGGATGTCAGGGTATATTGCAACTCTGGTCAAGAAAAAGGAGGCTTGGGTCAGATACAGGCAGCTGGGATTAAGTGAATCACAGGAGTTATATAGTGGATGCCGGAGTATACTCAAGAAGGAAATTAGGAGGCCCAAGAGGGGGTATGAGATGGTTTTGGCAGAGAAAATTAAGGAGAATCCTCAGAGAATGTTTAAGTATATTAAGAGGATAAACGTGACTAGGGAGAGAATAGGACCCCTCAAAGACCAAGATGTGTGGAGCTGCTGGAGGTGGGCAGAGTCCTCAATGATTTTTTTACGTCACAGGTAGATAGGGCAGTGAAGAAGGCTTTTGGCATGCTGCTGTTCATCAGTCAAGACATTGAATATAGAAGTCCAGAGGTTATGTTGCGATTGTACATGACATTGGTGAGGCCACACTTGGAATATTCTGCTTGGTTTTGGTCACCCTGTTATAGGAAGGATGTGACTAAACTGGAAAGAGTGCAAAAAAGATTTATAAGGATGTTGCCAAGACTCGAGGGACAGAGTTATAGGGAGAGGTTAGACAGGTTGGGCCTTTACTCCTTGGAGCGCAGGAGACTGAGGGGTGATCTCAAAGAGGTATATAAAATCATGAGGAGCATAGCTAGGGTGAGCAGTCTTTTTACCAGGGTTGGGGAGTTGAAAAGTAGAGGAAATAGTTTTAAGCTTAGATGTGAAAAGTTTTAAAAGAACCTGAGGGGCAACTTTTTTACACAGTGGGTGGTAGATATATAGAACCAGCTGCCAGAGGAAGTGGTTGAGGCAGGTACATTAGACATATTTAAGAAGTGTGTGGACAAATATATGGATGACAAGAGTTTAGAGGGATAAGGGCCAAGTGCTATGAAATGGGATTAGCTTGAATATACATCTTGGTTGGCATGGACACATATGAGCTGAAGGGTCTTTTTTCTGTGCTGTGCAACCTTTGTTGGCATGGACACGTATGGGTCGAAGGGTCTTTTTTCTGTGCTGTACAACTCTATGACTGTATATATTAATCCATCTAATAGTACTTGGCCCATAGCCTTCTATGCCTAATTAATTCAAGTGCTCTTCAAGAAGCTTCTTAAGTATTGTCAGCAACTCTGCTTCCACCTTATTGTTGACACTTGAATGACAGGCTGAGTTGACAAGGTCCAAACTGGTGCAAAATATTGGATCTCCCAAATGTACTTAATGTGTGGCATTAACTGCATCTCTGAAGTCCAGTTCAGCAACATCTAAATTCTGGTTCCATTACAACTCAATGGAAGAAGAACTGTTTTGACAATTGTGATCTCATGACTGAGCACTTCATTTGTTTTTTTAATCAATAAATTGTAGCCGCACGCAACGCGCTACTCAAGGGACACACGGAAGCAGGGAGTACTGAACTCAGAAAACTTTACTGATTCAACAAAGCGTGCAAAACCTCCCAACCCAAGGGCCCCTGCGACCCGCAGGGCGGAAGTGACGTCCGACTGTACCTGGGGAGTCCACACCGAGCGGGTAGTTCAAAATGCGCTACCATGTGTCTGTCCGCGGCTCCCGATGGCGGTTCGAGTCCCGCACGTGCGGGCTGCCACAAAATGTCATTTTGGACCTCATATTTCGCCTGGGCAGTCTCCAACTTGGTGGTATGAACATCAAATTGTCAAACTTCCTGTTCACTGCTCCCCCTCTGTCCCTTTTCACTTATTTTTCCTTTCTGTTTCTTCTTTTTTTTCCCTCTCCTCCTGATCTAACTGGTCTCCATCACATTATGTCTTTCCCTTCTCTCACCCTCTCCCTCTCCATCTGCCCATCACCCACACACTCCTCTCACCGTTTCCCCTCGCCAACTTCCTCTCCTTTATGCCATGCTCCATCGTCCTCTCCTATCATATCCCATCATCTTCAGCCCTTCATCACTTGCACCTATAATCTCCCAGTTTTTGACATAATTCCAGCCCTCAACTCCCTATCAACCCCCTCACTTGGATCCACCTATCACCTGCTAGCTCTTGCTCCATCCTTTCCCCCCCAGCTTTTTATACTGGCTATCTCCCCCTTTCATTCCAGTCTAGATGAAGGGTCTCAACCCAAAACGTTGACTGTCTATTTCCCTCCGTAGATGGTGCCTGACCTGCTGAGTTCCTCCAGCACCTTTTGTGTTGCTCGAGATTCCAGCATCTTCAGTCTCTTGTGTCTCTTTTTAATTTTTGACACTTTGACAATAGCTTTTCAGAGCAACTTTTACAAGAGATTGTCTCAATAATACAGGTAATATTTGACGATGTAAAAAGTCAATGTTTATTCCAAATGCTTGCAACCTCAGGAGCACAACTTCTACAATAAGAAGAAATATATTCCCTGGGTGCACAACAAAGATGAAAAAAAATCATTCATTTCAATGCCTTCTGAGGATTTCAAATTAAGCTTAGTTTAGAGATATACTTAAAGAATACATAAATATTATGCTAGAAAAATAACCAAAATAAGCATGATTTTTATATGTTTTAACAATTTTCATTACAGCAAGCCTAAATCAAATTATTTTTCATTTGGCAGTTTGCATATGAAAATTGAGTCACCCAAAAGGTTTTTTAATGAAACTGTACATGTGGTTTTAATATCTTTACAGTCTTTCCCTCCTCTATAATTCCATCCATTTGGGCTACAACACTTTCTAATGTAAAGTCATGGATTCAATCCACTGAATACTTGAGACACCATCATCTTACACTTTGAATCAGATGGATCACATTGATCATCAGTCGGTCTGGTACTTGACCAAGTCTCATCAACAATGGATTCTAGATCCAGCAAATTACTGTTGAAGTTGCTAAAGAGATGTCTTTTATGCATGCTTTGCAGGCAAGAATAACACTACACCTGTGCAAATCCCCACAGCATCTGGCAACCCTGTGATCTCTGTCTCAGAGGCCGACGTCAGAACATCCTTCAAGAGGGTGAACCCTCGCAAGGCGTCAGGCCCCGATGGTGTACCTGGCCGGGTTCTGAAAACCTGTGCCAACCACCTGGCTGGAGTGTTCAAGGACAACTTTAACCTTTCACTGCTATGGTCTGAGGCTCCCACCTGCTTTGAAAGGGCATCAATCATACCGGTGCCCAACAAGAGCAGGGCGAGCTGCCTCAATGATTATCACCCGCTGGCACTCACATCTACTGTGATGAAGTGCTTCAAGAAGTTTGTTACGGTTAGAATTAACTCCTGCCTGAGCAAGGACCTGGACCTACTGTAATTCGCCTACTGCCACAACAGGGCTATAGCAGACAAAATCTCACTGGCTCTCCACTTTGCTTTGGAGCACCTAGACAACCACAAAACATACGTCATGCTGCTGTTTATCGATTACAACTGGACGTTCAACACCATCATCTCCTCGGTACTAATCTACAAGCTTCAAAGCCTGGGCCTCTGTACCTCCTCTGCAACTGGATCCTTGACTTTCTTATCGGGAGACCATAGTCAGTATGGATTGGTATTTATATCTCCTCCTTGCTGACAATCAACACAGGCGCACCTCAAGGATGTGTGCTTAACCCACTGCTCTACACTCTCTACACTCATGACTGTGTGGCTAGGCACAGCTCAAATACCATCTATAAATTCACCGATGACACCACTGTTGTTGGTAGAATCTCGGATGGCGATGAGGAGGCTTACAGGAGTGAGATAGATCAGCTGGTTCAGTGGTGTCGCAACAACAACCTTGCACTCAACGTCAGCAAGACCAAGGACTTCAGGAAGGGGAAGTCAAGACAACACACACCAGTCCTCATTGAGGGGTCAGCGGTGGAAAGGGTGAGCAGCTTCAAGTTCCTGGGTGTCAACATTTCAGAGGATCTATCTTGGGCTCAATACATTGATGCAATCATGTAGAAGGCACGCCAGTGGCTCTATTTCATAAGCAGTTTGAGGAGATTCGGCATGTTACCAAAGACCCTTACAAATTTCTCTCGATGTATGGTGGAGAGCATCCTGATTTGTTGCCTCACAGCCTAGTATGGAGGGTCCAATACACAGGATTGCAAGAGGCTGCAGAGGGTTGTTGACTTAGCCAGCTCCATCACAGGCACAACCCGCCCTACCAGCGAGGATGTGTTCAAGAAGGTGCCTCAAGAAGGCAGCATCTATCACTCAGGACCCTCACCATCTGGGACATGTCCTCTTCTCGTTACTACCATTGGGAAGGAGGTACAGGAGCCTGAAGACCCACACTCAATGATTCAGAAACAGCTTCTTCCCCTCCACCATCAGATTTCTGAATGGTCCATGAACTCATGAACACTACCTCGTTATTCCTTTTTTTTGCACTATTTATTTATGTTTGTAATTTATCTCTTTGCACTGTACTGCTGCCGCAAAACAACAAATTTCACATCATATAAGTCAGTGATAATAAATCTGATTCTGATTCTGAGATTAGATAAAATAAGATTTCTTTATTAGTCACATGTCCATTGAAACACACAGTGAAATGCATTTTTGCATAGAGTCTACTGGGGGCAGACCGCAAGTGTCGCCACGCTTCTGACGCCAACATAGCATGCCCACAACTTCCTAACCCGTACATCTTTGGAATGTGGGAGGAAACCGGAGCATCTGGAGGAAACCCACGCAGGCACGGGGAGAATGTACAAACTTCTTCCAGACACTGGCCAGAATTGAACCCGGGTTGCTGGCGCTGTAAAGTGTTACGCTAACCGCTACACTACCGTGCCTTTTTGTTACGCGATACTTGTGCAATGTGCATAGTTTATGAACAATCTGTTCTCTTAAACATCATTAAGAATATATATCAAAGTGATAAAGTGTGCATTAATAGTGGAACATGCTATGTGTTTTAACGTATCAAAATTAAACATCTTATGGACAACCTCAACTAATGTTTTGGCATAAACATTCTCTTAGTATGTAATATTTTTCTAAAAGCAACTTCTTGCTGTAGAATTGAATCAAACTGAATAGTGGAATCCTGTTGCTGTCTAAGAACAAGAGAATTATGGATTTGACATTGCAACAGATCTTAAAAGACAAAGAGGACAAATAAGCAATGAATAAGCAACCATTAAAGATTGATTCAATGAGTTTATGTGAGTGTAAAATCAAATGTTGTGCTAATCAGGCATTTCATCTGAACCTAACCTGTCCTCGACAGATGGCTTAGCTTAAAATTGAGGATTTAATATTAAATCTGAAGGTAATTGTGCTATTCTGTTGACTTCCATCCATCAACAATAATAATTTGCTTTTATGTAGCAAATTTAGCATCCCAAGCTGCTTTGCAGAAGAATAATCAGACAAATATTTACACAGTTAAAGAAATAGATGTTAAGCCAACAGGAGGTAGGATTTGAGGAGAAAAGTGGAGAGGCTGCAAAGTTTGGGAGTGAATTCCAGACTTAGGACCTAGACAACTAAAAGCATTGTCGTCAATTGTATGGTGAAGAAGGTCATATTTATGTAAGTGATCAGAGTTGGTAGAACAAAGTATTCAGAGGATTGTAGGACTATCCTGGGTCAGGGCTTCGTTGGGGAAAGACCATGGAGAATTAGCAAATAAAGGTGAGATTTTTAAAATTGAGACACTGATAGATTGTGAGGTAATGTAAGTCAGCAAGCATGAGGTGACAGGTAAATGAACCCCGGTACAAATTTTTATTACTTACTTGAATAACTTACATTGACACAGCTGTCATTCAGCCCACTTGATCTACACTGGCTCCTTTCAGAGCCATCCCATCAGTCTCATTCCCCTGTAACCTATCTCTGTAACCACCCACCAACCGCCCCCCACCGCCCCCATCTGAAACTTCTGTCAATCGGGGAATTGAATTTAGGAGCCGACAGGTAATGTTGCAGCTATAGAGGACCCTGGTCAGACCCACTTGGAGTACTGTGCTAAGTTCTGGTCGCCTCACTACAGGAAGGATGTGGAAGCCATAGAAAGGGTGCAGAGGAGATGTACAAGGATGTTGCCTGGATTGGGGAGCATGCCTTATGAAAACAGGTTGAGTGAACTCGGCCTTTTCTCCTTGAAGCGACGGAGGATGAGGGGTGACCTGATAGAGGTGTATAAGATGATGAGAGGCATTGATCATGTAGATAGTCAGAGGCTTTTTCCCAGGGCTGAAATGGTTGCCACAAGAGGACACAGGTTTAAGGTGCTGGGGAGTAGGTATAGAGCTGATGTCAGAGGTAAGTCTTTTACTCAGAGAGTGGTGAGTGCGTGGAATGGGCTGGCGGCAACGGTGGTGGAGGCAGATACGATAGGGTCTTTTAAGAGACTTTTGGATAGGTCCATGGAGCTTAGAAAAATAGAGGGCTATGGGTAAGCCTAGAAATTTCTAAGGTAGTGGCATGTTCAGCACAGCTTTGTGGGCCAAAGGGCCTGAATTGTGCTGCAGGTTTTCTATGTCTCTATGTTAATCACTTGTACTGGAAGGATATTGAACCCATGGGAAACATACAGAATGTGAAAACTCTGTACAGACAACATCCATGGGAAGGATTGAAAGAGGTGTGAGGCAGCAGCATCAGCTGTTATGCCACTGTACCACAACCAAATATGACCAACAGTTTTGGATGATCTCAGGTTGATGGATGGAAAGCTTTGCAACTGTTGAATCTGAAGCTGGCATAAGCATCGAAGAAGGTTTCAGCAACAGATGGGCTGAGACCACAGTGAAAGTTTATCACAATACAGAAATCACTTACACAATGAATGCAAGTGATTTCTGTATTGGAGTGAGTACAGGTTTTGAAGCTTATCTTAACGTCAAATGTCCCATTTGGATGTAGGTAGAGAGTTATAGAGTTGCACAGCACAGAAATGGCCCTTTGGTCCAACATGCCCATGCTGACTTTTTTGGCCATCTGCACTAATCCCATTTAGCTGCATTATCCTTCCATACCTTGCCTTTTCAGTGAATGTCTAAATGCCTTTTAAATGTGGTGATTGTATCTGATTCATTACCTCTTCTGGCACCACACTCCAAATATAAACCATTCTCCATGTTTTTAAAAACACTTACCCCCCCGATTCTCTTTAATTTTGGATCCAATTAGTCAGCTCACCTTGGATCCAATGTCCTTTTATCTTCTGGGCCAGCATACCACTTGGGACCTTGGCAAATGCCTTACTAGAGTCCATATAGACAACATCTACAGCCCTGCCTTCATCAATCTTCTTAGTTACCTCCTCAAAACAACTCGATCACATTAGTGAGACAGGATTTCCTCTGCACAAAACCATGCAAACTATCTCTGATCAGCCTCTGCCTTTACAAATGAACATAAATCCTGTCCCTTAGAAATTTCTCCAATAATTTCCCTGTCACTGACTTAAAACTCTATGGCATGTAGTTACCTGGCTTATGCCTGCTGTCCTTCTTAAATAAAGTAACAACATTAGCTATCCTCCAGTCTGAAGTTAGAACTGGTGGCCAGGGAATAGTTCATGATGCCTTTATTCTTAGGTATACATTATTTGTTGACATTTTTGAGTTGGAGCAGCATGTTGACAACACAAATGCTATGAAACATTGAAAGACTTGGTGGTGGAGTAGGGCTGGGTATATCAATGTATGCGTGAAATCTGCCACAGTACATTAGATAATTCTGAAGCTACAGCTAAGTCAAGAAAAATGCAGAAGAATATGCAGTAGTAAAGGATGTCCTTCATAATTTTGACTAGGCTTGTTATGATTCTGTGGTAGGGGTAGAAATCTAACTGGAAGGGCTAAAGACGAAACTGCAAGAAAGAAAGGTACAAATTCGGGATTAAAACTCAAAAGGGCTTGAAGCTGGCATAATATCCAGGTGTGACAAAGCCAGCATTTGATGCTGAGTTTCTGAATCAGGGAAGGATTATACAGCTTTGGTATTGGTATTGGTACTGAATAAAGTTAAATTCCTGATTTTGAATGAGATTACATTTTACTTTCCCCTTTTATTAAATTTTAATAAGTGTCCAGCATAAAGTGGGGTATTATATTAACTTTCCTACCTTGGTCGACCAATCACCTACTGGTCCCTGTCTCACCCCTCCCTATCTCTATACTGGCTATCTTCCCTCACCACTCTCAGTCCTGATAGAGGGTCTCAACTCAAAACATTGGCAATTCCTTTCCCTTCCCAAAGATGCTGCTCGACCCGCTGAGTTCCTCGAGCAGATTGTTACTCTCCTACCAACATGTTATTTGTGGACACTCCTCTTGGCTTCTTTAGAGGGTTGGTATTTTGGCCCAGGTTTTCATTAGTAAGGAAAGGATTCAAAGGAAGTAAAAGGGAACATTTTCTTATTGAGGAGATCAATTTGTTAAATTGGCAGTTGTATAACCTCAGATCCAGAAGATTCTGCAATCAGCAGCTTCTTAAAAGTCATGGCATGTATACAGGAATTTGTGATCAGAGATTTAAAACAAACATAAGAACAATTAGTATTCTAGTTAAAAGATCCTTAACATTCAAAAGCTGCTTGACATCAAATGTTAGCAGATCCATCATTTCCCCTTGAAAACAGAAGCCAAAAGCTATTTCTTAAATCTTGTGAGACTCCGCAGGTATTCCAGATTTGCCATTAAAGTTAAACATTAAAAATATGTAAAATTAACCAATTTGCATGGTTAATAATGTAGAATAAAATATTAGGTTAGTATAGTAGAATGACAGTGTAGTATTGTTGATAAATGGACAAGTATAAATAATTTCAGATATACATATAAAATCCTCTTTATTTTCTCACACTGCAGTAAGCATGTAATTGCTAGATTTTATTTTTATGCTGGTGGGTCAAAACTTAAGGTTTGTTTTCAAAAGTCAATGCAACATTTTTGCTGACCTTGCTCGTATCTCTCTGTTCTACTTGTCGAGTTACTGAAAGGTACTTTCCATTTGATTGATGACAGCTGACAGGATAAACTCAAGAGAATTAAATAAGAGGAAAGTCTAATACTGAATCAGATAACTTGCTGAGATAGTGAAGAAATCAAAATCTGTGGTTCAGTTGTTACAATTTGTCACATTTACTGGTTTGATATGCTGTCAAGGACAAAGCTTCATAATAAACTACAGCAGCTAATGATGCATCAGTTTGTTCTGAGTAAACAGGGCTGAACAATTGATGTGAATTAACATAAACAGCTTCAGGGCAGAACTGGTTACCTTTTATGAACACTAAATTTGCTCATCAAGTGTGATAGGATTAGCGTTTACCAACCGGTTTCAAAAATATCAGGTAAGGCATTGGGAAACGTTTTGTCTTTGGTGCAGTAAACAATCTGCTGGAGGAACTCAGGGTCGAGCAGCAGCAGTGTGGGAAAGGAACTGTTGATGTTTCAGGCTGAGACCCTGCATTGGGACTAATGCCTAATGCAGGGTCTTTGGTTGCTGGTAGGAAACTTGGTATGTCATCAAAGACTCTTGCAAGTTTATACTGATGTACGGTGGAGAGCATTCTGACTGGTTGCATTACTGCCTGGTACGGAGGCTCTGATGCACAGGATGGAAAGAGGCTGCAGAGGGTTGTAGACTCAGCCAGCTCCATCACAGGCACAATCCTCCCCACCATCAAGGACATTTTCAAGAGGCGGTGCCTCAAGAAGGTGGCATCCATCATTAAGGACCCTCACCATCCGGGACATGCCCTCTTTAAGTTACTGCCATTGAGGAGGATGTACAGGAGCCTGAAGACCCACACTCAATGTTTCAGAAACAGCTTCTTCCCCACCGCCATCAGATTTCTGAACAGTTCATGAACCCATGAACACTACCTCGTGATCCCTCTTTTGCATTATTTATTTATATTGTGACTTACAGTAATTTTTATGTCTTGCACTGTACTACTGCTTCAAAACAACACATTTCACGACGTATGTCATTGATAATAAATCTGATTCTGATTCTGATGTATGCAAGGATATTGGTGACTGTTTGTTATCAATTCCCCTCCACAAGATCTATTGAATGCAAGAGGTGAGTATAATGGCATCTGATACCTTTGCATGTATTTAACACTATTAAATTAAAACAAATTTCTCCCTTTACGTCCCTCTGAACAGTCACATCACATCAAGCAGTAACATATCAGGTGGTTCAACCTTTTTGAGAATATTGTTAATCAAAATTTACGATTATTTCCCATTTTAATTCACTTAATTACTTTAAAAAAGATGTACATTTTTAGGTCTACTCTGACAGTACCTGCAAAACTAACAACCTCTACCGCCAAGAAGGACTATGTGACCAGATGCATGGGAACACCACTGGCAGCAGGTTCCTTTTTAAATCACATGTCAACCTGACTTAGAAGTATATTGCTGGTCCTTCATCAACAATGGATCTAAATCGTGGAACTCCCTTCCCTATCCAACTGTATTGTGAGAGTACTTTCACCAGAAGGTCTGCAGTGTTTCAAGGATTCCCAGAAGTTCACCACCATCTGCTCAAGGGTACATTATCTTTGCCAGCGATACTCAGTTTCTGAAAATGAATACAAACAAATAAATAATTAAAATGACAAATGAATAAACAAATAAATAAATAATACATACTAGTTTAGTGTGCCCAACTTACACAGACATTGGTGTGCAGAGTATTTCTCTGTAGGTGCCCCTGATGATAACTTGAAACAGGACATAGAGTGTAATCAATTCACACCTTAACTACTGCTCCTACTTACTTTCAGAAAACAGGTAGCTGATAAATGAGAGTGACTGTAACAGAGTTCCTGGAAGGATATGGGAGCTGCATTTGGCTAGTAATCCCCATCAGTACCCAACATGAATACATAACAGACAATTATCAATATGTCTCATTCATGAGCACCATGTATACATTCTTGTGCAACCACAAAGCCTTAATCATTTCTTATCTTATATTCGCCCATGATGCAACAACTGTGGGTTCAGCAAAAGTATTACAGATTAAGTGAATGGACAAAACAAAGACAAATAAGACAAGTGCAGGGTCAAAACTTTGGTCTTGAAAATGATAGGACAGAGAACTTTCCAAATGATGCAAAGTTAGAAACAATGGAGGCAAATAAGATGAGAGTTCACGTACAAAGATTATGGTCATAAACTTGAAAATATTCAAAACAGTGAATGGAATACTGACCTATACTGAGGATTAGAGCACAGTAATTGTGCTACATCTTTCAGTAGACATGGAAAGATCACTGTCAGCAATCCAGGGACCACATTTTAGAAAAGATATTTTGGCACACAGAGGATGATGGGTATATGAAATGAGCTGACAAAGGAAGTGGTAGAGGCATTTGGACGGGTACATGGATAGGAAAGGCTTAGAGGGACATGGAATAAATGCTGGTAAGTGGGACCAGTCCGTGTGGATGAGTTGGGCTGAAGAGCCTGTTTCTGTGCTGTATAACTCTATGACTCTATTCCCTGGTAGATGCAATTTCATAGAATCTTTCAAGATATTATGGGGAATGGATAGAGTATATTGAAACTAATTTTAATGTAAAGCTAATCTGGAACAAAAGACCGAAGATGAAAAAAAATTGAGTTAGCTGTGGTAAAAATTTGGAAACATTCTTCAGCAGATATCAACTGATGCTAAGTCAAAAGTTAATTTTCAATCTGAGTGATCTCTTTCTTTTCACCAAAGGTACTAAAAGATAGAGGGAGAAGGCAATATATAGTGACAGATCAGTTGTGATATCAGTGAAGGTTAAAATGGCCTCAAAGAGCTAAATTGTTTCCATCTGTTCCTGTGGCTAATCTGTTCTATATAGAGGCAGGATGTTCAGTTTCTTGCTCTGATTGTTGAGATGCTCTTGACCAATGTCCTTTGCATTTTGGAAACAGCTTGGATCCCACTGAAGATAGTCCACTTGCATCTGCGCAGAAACAGACCCAGCCTTGGAGAGAGGAGCAATCTATGGAGAGTAACTGAAAGATGAGCTGTTGGCAAGTGCTTTAATTGGAGTCTCATTTCAATGATCACATTCACCATGGTCCCTTTTATGGTCAAGGCAAACTACCACTGTGATGGAGAACATCTTGGTGCAGTTCGGAGAGGCCCTGATTGCTAAAGCTGCTGCATTAGTCAATGTATGTTTGCTGTCAGATAACTTGGCAACTAGGTGGTGTTAAGGTCATGAATGGGCTCTTGTGATTGGACTGTACCCACGGAAGAAGGTATTATCCAAGCGGCCTTTGAGACAACCCCCATCATTCATGGAGAAGTCTCTATCAATGTGTAAATAACAATTTGAAGACATCACTACATCACATATTGTTTGCTGCTGCATAGTGATTCTTTCTTGATCAACAGCTCCTAGAATTCAATCTCTGAGCTGATGTTGCAGATTCTCCACTTCAATGCCTCTACCTGCCATTTGCTCTCACTCACCAGTGGGTGAGTCACTGTTTTTTTTTAACTGGTCTCACAGGTGAATGATATGCCTGAGGTACATGAGACTGTATCTTCAGAAGAACTCAGCCCCTGTAAGAACTTGTTATTAGCAACCATCAAACTGCAACTGTAAGCTTAAAGGCTCTTTGGAAGGTAAAAGGCATAAATTAGTTGTGGTAAGAGATAAGATGAGAATGTATGATTACCTATCATAATGAAGCCAATCATATTTCGTTTGCAGTTGAAACCAAGGTAACATGGTTGAGTGTCAGATATTATAATGTCCAGCTTGTATTTAATTGTGTCACCAAGTAGCTCCATCAACCATGGGCACCAGAACTCCACTCATCTTCATTGGTTCCTTCTCTACATATGCCATCTGTGAGATGTTCGGAGGGCCTTCTCTTATATTCTCACTGATGTTTTGTGCTCTGTCCTTCTGTAAAGAGAGAATGAAGAGACTTATGAGAAAGCATACTGGCATGTGCTTATCTCAGGGACAGAGTGAATGGTGAATGTGAACATGAGTCAGAGACACAAAACAATGAAGGAGTGGGACTGGTGGATGGGTACATTAGGATGGCAGGAAATGTAGCAAAAGAGAAGTAGAATTGTATCTGCAGGTGTGAGGAATGATGTGCTGGAGAAGTCAGATTGAAGGGTTGAAGCATACATCAGCAGGATGTGGCTAACTGTGCCATTACACTAAATTTTCCTGACCTGCTTGAGTCACAACAGCCTCTTTCTCCAACAAAATGAGGAGTGTGGCTAGGACCCTGTTGCTAACCTCTCCTGCTATCCCTGATCTTGTCTTCCTGGTCCCCACTGCAGGCTTCTTCCTCCACTGGGTCAAGATGTGTGTCTGTCACTGTCTCCTCATAGCCACAGCAGCAGACCCAGAGTAGTGCTAGTGAAGTGAGGTCCAGCCTTTGCACATTTAGATTCTTCACCACAAAGCCTTCCCTTTGCACCAAAATTCATTTAATTTGTTCTGCTAAATAGTAGTCTTCAGATTATGTCATGCAGGTTGATACCAAGTTCACTTCCATAGGTGGATGGGAAGCTCAGAAATAAAATTATTATAAGATACGTATCTGATTTAAGAAGTTAGTGACAAATGCCCTCCACTTCTGGATTTCACTTTTTTCTCCCTTCTGTGAGCTTCCTCACTTGCTGGGCCAAAGAGCTTTGTTTTATGGGGGTCCAAAATGAATCTCTGTTGTTCTGGCTCTTGGCAAGAAAGTGAATAACATTTGTAGAAGAAAGTCAATTCTCTCCCAGATATATTATACTTTGGAACAGAAGATGTTACCCTCTACTGTGACTCAGGATTCTTAAGGATCACCAGGCTGATTAAAGGGAGTAAAACAGCATGAAGAATATAGAAAGAGCAAATTATTTCTTCCCAGCATCTGAACTTGCTCACTGCAGTAAATCTTTCTTGGCATGCTGCTAGAAAAAGAAGCCTGCTGGCTCAGAGGATATTGCTGATTCTGTATTTATCCTTTTACTGATGACTTGGTCCTACTTACTTCGTCAACTTTAGCCACTTAAAATAGATTCTCATTAATAAGAAACAAACAATATTTCTCTTTTTGTTTGGTGCATAGAAACTATAGTTTATATTACAGAATTTATGTAGGCTTAAATGTCTCTGCAGATATTAATATATCCAGTTACTGTGAATCTTTTCAACTTTAGGAATGAAAGATTACAACAAATGTTGTCGTATCTTTCACTTTCTGACTGACTTGCTGTGCACTGCTAGCAATTTCTATTGTTAATCAAAATGATGATACTGACATTTACCTTTTTTAGGTAATTGATAGCTTTATGCAGTAAAAGTTCAGTACTAGCATTGGTTAGGTGGAGTGCAGAGGACTCTGGCTCAGCAAGCAGTCTCAGTCCTGGGGAGAAGTTTCACTATTGTGCCAGTGGACACTTTTCTGTTCATAGTACAAGCTAATATCATGATTTTGCACATTTATAAAAAAGATTCAATGATAGTTCTGGCTTTGAATTATGGTTGGAGGATGCTCAATCCATTTTTTAAATTATAAAATCAATTAGCAGTAGAACCATGGAAAGGGTGTTGAAACAATTAGTTTCGATAGAGAGCTAAATATAATTTTAAGCAGCTGTCTCATTGCACAGTTATTTATAGAACCATAGAACAATACAGCACAATACAGGCCCTTCAGCCCACCATGTTGTGTCACCCTTCTAACCACACCTAAGACTAACCCCTTCCTCCCACATATCCCTCTATCTTAAACTCCTCCATATGCTTATCTAACAATCTCTTGAATTTGTCCAATGTATCAGTCTCCACCACCACCCCAGGCAGTGCATTCCATGCACCAACCACTTTCTGGGTGAAAAACCTCCCTCTGACATCTCCCTTGAACTTCCCACCCATTACCTTAAAGCCATGTCCTCTTGTTTTGGGCATTGGTGCCCTGGGAAAGAGGTGCTGGCTGTCCACTCTATCTATTCCTCTCAATATCTTGTATACCTCTATCATATCTCCCCTCATCCTCCTTCTCTCCAATGAGAACAGCCCTAGCTCCTTTAGTCTCTCCTCATAATCCATACTCTCTAATCCAGGCAGCATCCTGGTAAATCTCCTCTGCACCCTTTCCAATGCCTCCACATCCTTCCTATAATGAGGCGACCAGAACTGGACATAGTACTCCAAGTGTGGCCTAACCAGAGTTTTGTAAATCTGCATTATCACTTTGCGGTTCTTAAACTTGATCCCCTGACTTATGAAAGCTAACATCCCATAAGCTTTCTTAACTACCCTATCTACCTGTGAGGCGACTTTCAGTGATCTGTGGATATGAACCCCCAGATCCCTCCGCTCCTCCACACTGCCCAGAATCCTGCCATTTACCTTGTACTCCGCCTTGGAGTTTGTCCTTCCAAAGTGTACTACCTTGAATTGAATTGATTGACAGGAAATATTGACAAATTCATACATTTAGAAAGGAAATGAGTTTGTCAGGGAAATGTTTAACTTTGTTAGATTCTTTTTCAATTTATGCTTTAAAGTGCTGTGAGTTCTTTAGTCAAATGACAATTGTATAGTTTGGGCTGTAAACGAGATTAAGCAGCTGTTACTTGAGTGGTAATGAAACGTACACATGGGATATTTAGTTAGTCTCCTTTATGATTAAAATTTCACCTGATATTATGTGGTTAACCTTTAATTAGCCCAAAGACAACATTGCCTTATTAATTTTTAAACCCAAAGGCACTTTTTGAGGCACTGTGATGCACTTTTTTATGTAACTGATCTTACCTTGAACATTTTTGGTAACAACATTGGGGCAATACAAATGACTACCAGGGTGGATAAATTGACCAAAAGGCTGTTGGGAACAAAGAATGCTCCACGTCTCTCCCCGCCCTTTCTCCATCTTCTGCCAATGTACTTTATAGTGGAATTCTTCATCCTACTCAATTGCCAGGAGGGGAAATGAACAATTGATCTTTCCTTATTCCTTGGAAGAAATGGAAATAGAGACAGGAGGACATGAAATCAGAAAATTGTTCAACTTTTAACACTGCTTTCCTTTTTCACTTTCTTCCTAATGTGGCAGAACAGCTACTTGCATGTGTTGATGTTTGTGTTCAATCAGTTACATTTCAGTTACTAGTTTCAGTACGGTCAGGTCAACGTTAACTATTGAAATAAATTACAGCAGATTAACATTCCTATGCATTTTTTTTGTCAATGCTGATGGCAGAGGAATGGGTGCAAAGAAAAAATCTGTTCAATTTGTCTCTATTTTGGGATTTTATTTCTCAGAATTGAAAACTGGCAGAAGGTTGCTCAATGTTTTTCTCTCACATTAACTTGTTTCCTTAACTGAGCAAAATTTGACAATTTCAAAAAAAAATAACATGGGACTTGGTTTGAATTCTTTTCCAGGTACACGCATGTAAACATTAAACAATAGCAACTTTCCAAAGTACAACTATTCATCATCACATCCATCTACACAAATTAGATAGACTTATAGAAAGCCACTTTAATACTGGAATATATACTCCCTTTATTCATCAAAATTATTCACTGTGACATATGATGACTGCAGGTTTTTTGAGCAAATGGTGGTCTGCAATATCACAATGATGTAGCTTCATTTGAAGCCTGATGATTGATTGATAATTTTTTTGATGAAATATGGCATGTAAGACTGGTGTTGCTGCAGGAATGACTTCACTGGATACATTTTTACTTTATGTTCCAACACTGTGCCTGACAGTGGTGTCATTTCCTGGCATGCCTCCAAGGAAAATTCTCCCCTAAAGCTCTAGGCAACTCAGTAGCTTAATTATACTTCACAATTCCTTTAATATATTGAGGTGAAATTCCAGCATTGCAGTCCTATCCATCAGGAGCAAAGTGAACAAAATCCAAATTGGCATAACGCCAGTATATGAAGTCTTAATGCTATCCCTCCTGATACATAGGTTTGTATTTGTAAAACTGATTCAAGTAATTGACAATTTCATATGGCCAATTCCAGCTCCTGGCTATAGACTCTCAGTTTCATTTTGCTGCTGATATAGATTTTATTTCCTGGACCATCAAGTGCAACTCAAGATAAACTGGTAAAGATACAAAAAAGCAACATGCAAAATAGGAGAGCAAACAAATTTCAGACTGTCTCTGATACAACAAAGAAAATTTTTTTGCATAAAAGCCCCATTCTAACTTGACGTCACTGGATGTCCCAGCATAGGTCGACAATGTTAAGATAATCACCAGTCCTCCAGCTAGAAGGTTAAATCTGGAATAGTGTTATCAATCAAATTGAACATCCATAATAAGAAATGTGGAGGGTTGAATGCATCATGGGGTCGGGAATTTTATTTGTTACACTGTTAATGGTGGAAGAATGCATATGTGTGATTCCCATTTTGTTCATAGATTTAATGTTGTTCCCAGGGAATTAACAATGGAGGGGTCTCTGTAGTGTTCTGTGCATTTTATTTTATCAAATCAATAAATGGTTGCTGCTGCAGGATTTGAATGCCTATAGGAGCTTAAAAAGACAGGTAGTTTCCTTTGAATTACTGTGTTGAGATATATCCAGTTATGGTGATAGTCCAATTAAAAGGTATGTAGATTAATCAAATATCTCTCCACAAAAGAGCCTGCTATGGCCAAATAAGATTTATTCTATGTTTCCCATTAGCAGGCAATTTTGGAAAATTGATGTCTAAAGATATAAATATCAATAGTTTCACTGAAGTGGTGGCATGATTCAGGATCTTTTGGGAATTTTTGCACAAAAACGGATTTGTAGAAAGCATATTGCTCCAGCTATTGTGTTTTGTAAAGTTCCACATTCACAAAAAATTGTGAGAAGTTTGAGTAGGATTTGATGCCCTATATATTGGACCATGTCATGTTGCTTATCGCAGTGCAACATGATCCAACATGGATCAAGTAACAAAATGGAGGCTGCAGTGTTTTCTGATGGGATTAGTGCGGCACTGGGATTTCCTGTTATGCTTTGAGCTGATAATATTTAACAGTGTTTGTTGTAGGTCTAATGATGTCACTTTCCATTTTGCAGTATTGTAGATTCCAGGAGATAATGGAACATGTCCCTCTGCCACCCATCGTCAGCAACAATCTTTCACCACCTTCTGAAAGACCGTATTTTGTTTGCAATGTGTGCTCTCTAACCTCACTCTCCACAGAGCCACTCACAGCTTGTGCAGCCTGCTGCTTAAACCTCTGAAGGCTCACACTGCAGTCGTGAGGCTCCACCTTATTACTTCTGCTACTGTACAGTATCTGTAAGACCTCACGACACTGAAGTATCAGAGCTTGGATGATTCTGTCCTTACACAAAGCTTTTTTTTCAGTTGTTTCCACTAGATTTCAACACTTCTCTCTTTGAGACCTCGGGACACTCTCCCTGATGTCAGTACTATCTTTATGTTGCATTGTGAAGCACACACCACTTGCTATAATATATGTTTGGTGATGTTGGAGCAGCTCCTTTAAGGACCGTGACCCATGCTGTTTGTTCACTGGACAAACATCTGGCTTGGTGTTTAATATTGAAACAATGGAGCTGTTCCATATCACTCATTTCTACACGAGGCGGTATGTGGCACTTCAAGTGCACTGAGATTTTTAATGCCGTGGATGAATATTACAATAGAACAGCACCTCTCTGACAATGAATTTTTTTCACATATGTTCAAGGAAGATCTGGGCAGATGTTGTTTCTCTATGGATTGCAAATAAACAGTCCATTGGTTTCTCATTTTGTAAGTACAAGTCCTTCTAACTAATTGTATTGGGAATTATTTGACTAATTCTCTTCACTGTGAGCAGCAAGAGATAAACAAGGTGTTGCCTTAAATTAACTTCCTGGATCTGCTGATTTGTTATCTGGAGGATTTTGCAGAGGGGCTAAAATGCTAAAGGATAATAAGGCCAACTTACTGCAGTAAAACGACATTGACATTAGGTATATTCTTTATCTTATAAAGGTAAAGAACAGCAATTATGAGGAAGAGCAGAACCTTGATTCTAACTTGGGGCTCAACTACTCTACAATCACCCCTGTTTTTGTCAGCCACGTGGTCAAGGGCCGCAGCCCATGTGATCTTCACCCTCAACTGTAACCACATGCACCCATGCAACCTGGTACCGCAGTATCTGAAATCATAGGATCAATGACCTGTAGAATGACCCAGTGCAGAAATGAGAACATTTGACTCATTTTGCCTGCACCAGCTCTTTGAAATTGTTGTACAATTAATCACATAGCCCTACTCTTTTCCTCCTGTCCACCAAGTTACTTATCATTTATTTATTGTTTTTCTGGAAGGCGTATGGCATGTTTGTCTTCATTGGACAGGGCATTGAGTACAAGAGTTGGGACGTCATGTTACAGCTGAATAGGACTTTGTTGAGATTGCAACTAGAACATTGTGTGCTGCTCTGGTTACCATATAATCACTGGCCAGAGGTTCTTCCAAGACCGGATCCAGATGTACCAATATTCCCGCTTCCTTCTGTTTACATCTATTTTTGAATAAATCTGAGACATTTAAAAAAAATCCCATAGATAATCTACATCTTTACTCAATAAGCACATTAAACCTTGTGTGCTGAAATTAGTTCTGTCTGTTTTTATCTCCAAACATGTCATTGTATGTTTCAGGATCATCTGCAATCGCTCTGTGTACAAAACTCCGTTAAAGCTCATCCATATGTTGGATCCTTCCTATATTCTTAAAACAAAATCTTCAAAGTTGTTTCTAATGCTACTGAATAACACGTAAATATGGTTAACTCTCAAAGTTAGTTTAACATATTGTGTCAGATATTTTTGTGTATTCATCAAGTAAGTGTCATAGTATGACTTTATTCTTTAGTCATTACATTTTTAATTGTCTCTCTGACCACAATTTGTTATTGCTCTTCCTCTATTTTGCCTATTGTGCTAAGGCCTCTCCCTTCCAGGTTTATTTATTCCACCTTAAATTCTCTTTCACCCAACTTTTGACCTCAATGGAACTGAAGTTTAGGAGTTCAAGATCTCAATGGAACTGAAGTTTAGGAGTTCAAGACACATGTGCAATGTCAGTGACCAGAATCAAAATTTCTACCCTCTTTAATCAGATCTTCCCTATTTTTTCATATACCTAACAGTGCACACACTTACCTGTGCAAACAATTCTCGTAATTAAATCCTTTTAGCCAGTAATCTGTTCCAGAATGGAAATATTCCTCCTAAACTATAATACCCAGAATTGAATGGAGTACTCTAAAGGGGGTCTAACATGCACTTTATACAGCTGCAACTGTTTGTATTCCAAACTTTTTGAGATAAAACCAACATATTTTAGTCTTTTAATTATTTTTTGTGCTTGCTTTCAGTAAATTCTGCATTTAGTACATCCATAGCTTCTTGCACCTCACTACTTTGAAATGGCTTTGAATGTCTGAAAAGAAGATTTAAAAAAATCATGCATGTGCTTACACGATGATGCTGGAAGAACTCAGCAGGCCAGGCAGCATCTGTGGAGAAAAGCAGACGGTCAACGTTTTGGGTCAGGACCCTTCTACAGGACTCTTCAGGAGTGGCCCAATGTTTGCATGTGCCATTGAAGAGATAGCTCTTCATGTTGAACCCAAGAAAATTTCTTGCAAGGATTCAATGATTTCTGTGGTGAAAACGAGCCTTATTCTGAAGTCTGCTGCTGTCAGATATTAACTTAAGGGGATCTCTCCCAACTAACTGCAGACTTAGTAGTCAATCACATTGAAAAATCTCAAAACCAAATCAAAAAATAACTTGTAATTAGCATTATGCAAAATGTTAGAAGAAGATAGGATGTTTAAAGTAGCTTAAACTTCATACATCTTTTGAATGTTCTCACATATTAATACATACATTTTAAAACATACATGTAAGACTTTAGTCCAGATATGTGAAGTTAGTTTTTTAGGACCAGATGGTTCATTGGGTAGTAAGAATGGCTGAGTACAATATTAACTTTCTGTTTAAATTTCAAAGAAACAAGTAAAAGGTTTTGCAGGATTTGCAGGGTATTTTACCAGTGGGATTCGTTTATCATTATTTAAATTCACGTCAGCTTAAGTGACTTCAGCTTGATTGCAGTGGAGAAGGATGGAAGTGCACAGCTTGTGAGGAAACACTACATCTCTGACAGTAATTTCAGGGTCTCTATGTTATACTACAAGGGTGTAAAGAGTTCCTGCAGTTCTCAGGGAACTCTGGTAAATCTGCCTTTGTGACATTTGCAAAATCCAGGCCCATCTTTCCAAAAATGCAACCAGATTTTTCAGATATGACTTACTCTTTACAAATTCTTCTTGGCGCTCTGTAACCAGCTCACATTTGACAAAATGCTCAATTCTCTCAAGTCCACCTTTTGCTTCTGTCCATCATTCATTGTCATCTTCCTTTGCCTTACGTCAATGACACTTTCATCGATTAGTCGAACTGTGCTGGCTATAGCTGGTGGTTCAGAAGGGAATTGTCAGCATTCAGCCACTCCCAGGCTATTACTGGACAAACCCCAAATCGTGAGGTTCTGAGTGACAGCTGTCAGGCATCTGTAGCTCAGCACTGTCGCTGGACTCCACTTAGAATCCAATTGTGCTGATAATCCAGGGAAGCAGCCTCCAAATAAATGCAAGGAATTCCAGCCAGACCCATATTCAACCATGATCAGCTATTCTATCAATAATCTTCTCTTTATCATAGGATCAGAAATGGGGATGTTCACTGATGATTGCACAGTGTTCAATTCCATTTGCAACTCCGCAGCAAATGAAGCAGCCCAGAACTGCATGGAGAAAGACCTAAACAACATTCGGGCACGGGCTGATGTGTAGGAAATAACATGTGAACTACACAAGTGCCAAGCAATGACCATCTCTGACAAGAAAGAGTTTAACTACCTACCCTTGATATTTAATGGCCATGTCCTCCACCATTAATTTTTTTCGGGGTCAACACTGATCAAAAACTCAAAAGCACCAGTCAAATAAATATCGTGTCTACAAAGAACAGATCAGAAGCTGAGTATCCTGCAGCAAATGACTCACCTCTCGATACCATAAATCCTTTCTACCACCTGAGAAACATATCAGCAGCAAGATGGAATACGAGACGCATGGAGTTATTCAACACAGAAACAGATCTTTTGGCTAATCACATTCATGACAACCATAAAGCACTGATTTTCACTAATCCCACTTTATTCTCTACAAACTCCACACAGACAATGGAGTTGTGAGGCAGCAGTATGACCAGCTGTGCCACTGTGCTGTCCACTTGGATGAGTGCAGTGCTAACAACTCTCAAGAAACTCAATACGGTCTAGGACAAAGCAAGCAGCTTGATTGCAAACCCACCCACTTACTTCCTCTCATGTCACTGCACTGTGTACAGTTACATAAACACTCCAACAACATCAGGCTGAGTCCACTCACATTTTCCAAGTTCAGTGATATATCCACTGTGTCCAAGACCTGCCACCATCACTGCTGTACTTGGGATTGGACCTGTACTCGGGATTGGACATACTCATTACTTCACCTCTGAATAACTTCCATATCTTGGACGTAGGCCGTGGCGACACTTGCAGGCTGCCCCCAGAACACTCTATGCAAAAGATGCATTTCACTGTGTGTTTCGATGTACATGTGACTAATAAAGATATCTTATCTAATCTCTTATCTTACTTGTACTTGGACTTGGTAGCAGCCTCCCTCTCACTTGCTACACATGGGATTACTGTCCTGCTTATCTCTCATGCAGCAATGCCCCAAACCCAGTGCCGATGAAGAATCAGCAGGCTATTTTGTGTTGCTACTTTCAAATACAAATGCAGAAATAAAGCTATTGACTGAACATTCTTTATTGAAGGCAATGAACTCTCAACTAACAAGTTTCAAACACAACGACATGTCAAGTTCTTCTCATGTGATGGACTTTCAAAGGAACAGTCATTGCAGCCACCAAACTGTAAAGTTAACTCTGTTTCTGTCTGCGGAGATGCTGCTTGAGTCATGGAGCCAGGCCCTTCAACCCATCGAGTCTATGCTGATCATCAAACACCCATTTACACCAAGCTTATGTTCATTCTTTACATATTCTCATCTACTTTCTAAAGATTCTGCCACTTACCCACACACTCGGGGCAATTTACAGTGGCTTATAGCGTGACGCTATTACAGTGCCAGTGACCTGGGTTCAATTCCGCCGCTGTCTGTAAGGAGTTTGTACGTTCTCCCCGTGACTGCGTGGGTTTCCTCCAGGTGCTCCAGTTTCCTCCCACATTCCAAAGATGTATGGGTTAGGTAGTTGTGGGCATGCTATGTTGGCGCTGGAAGTGTGGCGACACTTGCGGGCTGCCCCCAGAACATCCTACACAAAGATGCATTTCACTGTGTGTTTTGATATACACGTGACTAATAAAGAAAACTTATCTTATCTTAACCCACACCACTTTGGGATGGCAGAGGAAACCAGAACACCCAGAGGAAGCCCACGTGGTCACAGGGAGAACATATGAACTCCGCACGACAGCGTCCAAGATCAGGATTGAAACCCAGTCTCTGGCTATTGAGGCAGCGACTCCACTAGCTATGTCACTGTGCTGTCCATAAAGTTGCTGTATATCGGCAGCATTTCTTATTTCAAAATCTTTCTTCTACTTTCTACTGTGTTTTGAGTGTGCAACTTGATGTTTAATCAGTGAGAGGCAGCAGAACACTACATAGAAAGACGTCGTTGACTGACAGTGCTAACGTGGTATCAGCACATTTCTCTCTGCCTGTGTTTCTGTTGACTTCAATGGAATGCATTTTGTAGGCACAACATAACTCTTTTGATGTTTCTATATGAAGTGTTATCTAAGAATACACAAACTGAAGAGCAGATCTTTTAATCCTGCACCCGGAGTTAGAAAGCCAGGTTAACTCTAACCTTTGTAATATTACTTATTGAGGAATGCCTCCAATGCAGACTGTTCATCTAAACTTTCTAAATCCTGCCTTTTCAGTATGATGGGTAGGCACAACCTATCTGAAAGTGTCCTTATTTTAGTGTATCAGTCCATTAAAGTCAACCATAAGCTGATGAACATAGCTACATATCTGAGGTTTGGCAGCTGAGGGAACAAGTGTTGAGGGCTTTGAAACAATGTTGGAGCAGCTAGTGATCTCTGGGTTTGACACTAAAAATCCAGATGATTTCTATCTTCCAGCCTTGCTGTGAAGCGGCTCACTCAGCTGAGAGGAGCTTATCTCTCACATTGGCCTGGTGCTTGGGAACGTAGTTGTCAAACCAAAGGAAAAGAAGACATGGAGGTGAAAGGCTCCCTCCTCTTTCATTAGTACCCCATCATTGGCATTGCAGCTATTGTACATGGAAATAAATTTTCCTGACCTATTCCCCTGGCCCATGCCTATTTCCTGGATCAAAAATAGGAACTGCCAACAGTCCATAAGAGGTTAATGCATGTTTACGAAGTACAGGGCTCTGCAATTACATTTGAAGAAATGAGTGAGTGCTGTTTACAGTGCGGTGGGTTTTAAGTTTAGGGCAGCCAAACAGCAGAGTACTCTAATAAATCAAGCCTCATCTGGTGTGAAATAAAACACAGCCTGAAGAAAAGCAGAGATTTTGTCCACCATAAAACAGACTGTTAACTCATTGCTGTATATGGATTTTTTTTCTATGTGCAATTCGCCTCCTGTTTTCTGTCCACAGAAGTACAGCTCCAAAGCAATTTATAAGCTTCTGCAGGTCCTGAGGAAATGAATGCCTCCAAATATGGACAGAATATATCCAAGGAAGCAAGGGAAGAGATTGCTGCGCCTTTGGCGACGATCTTTGCATCATCACTGGCCACAGGAGTAGTGCCAGATGATGGGAGGGTGGCAAATATTTTTCCTTTGTTTAAGAAAAGGAGTAGGGATAACCCTGGGAATTATGGACCAGTGAGTCTTACTTCAGTGGTGGGCAAATTACTGGAGAAGATTCTTCAAGACAGGATTTATGGGCATTGAGGGAAGCATAGGCTGATTAGGGACAGTCAGCATGGCTTTGTGAGGGGCAGGTCGTGCCTCATGAGCATGATTGAATTCTTTGAGGATGTGACAAAGCATATTGATAAAGGTAGAGCAGTGGATGTGGTGTACATCAATTTTAGTAAGGCATTTGATAAAGTTCCTCATGGAAGGCTCATTCAGAAAGTCAGGAGGCATGGGATCCAGGGAAACTTGGCTGTGTGGATTCAGAATTGGCTCACTCATAGAAGACAGAGGGTGGTGGTAGATGTAGTGTATTTTGCCTGGAGGTCGGTGACCAGTGGTGTTCCGCAGGGATCTGTTCTGGGACACCTGCTCTTTATGATTTTTATAAATGACTTGGATGCAGATGTGGAAGGGTGGGTTAGTAAGTTTGCTGATGACACAAAGATTGGTGGCGTTGTGGACAGTGTAGAAGGTTGCTGTAGATTACAACAGGATATTGATAGAAGGCAGAGCTGGGCTGAGAAGTGGCAGATGGAGTTCAAACGGGATAAGTGTGAAGTGATACACTTGAGAAGATTGAATTTGAAGGCAGAATACTAGGTTAATGGCAGGACTCTTAGCAGTGTGGAGGAACAGAGGGATCTTGGGGTCCACGTCCATAGATTTCGCAAGATTGCCACGCAGGTTGATATGGTTTTAAGAAGGCATATGGTGTGTTGGCCTTCATTAGTCGGGGTATTGTTGCAGCTCTATAGAACTCTGATTAGACCACACCTGGAGTATTGTTTTCAGTTCTGGTCGCCTCATTAGAGGAAGGATGTGGAAGCTTTAGAGAGGGTGCAGAGGAGATTTACCAGGATCCTGCCTGGATTGGAGAGCACGTCTTATGAGGATAGGTTGAGCGAGCTAGGGTTTTTCTCTTTGGAGAGAAGGAGGATGAGAAGTGACTTGATAGAGGTCTACAAGATGATAAGAGGCATAGATTGAGTGGATAGTCAGAGACTTTTTCCCAGGGCGAAAATGGCTAACATGAGGGGGCATCATTATAAAGTGATTGGAGTAGGGTATAAGGGGGATGTCAGGGGTAAGATCTTTTTTACACAGAGAGTGGTGGGTGCGTGGAATGCACTGCCAGCTGTGGTTGTGGAGGCAGATACATCAGGGACATTTAAGAGACTCTTAGGCACATGAACGATAGAAAAATGGAGGGCTGTGCAGGAGGGAAGGGTTAAATAGATCTTAGAGCAGGATAAAATGTTGGCACAACATTGTGGGCTGAAAGGCCTGTACTGTGCTGTAATGTTCTATGTTCTATGTTCAAATAAATGCAAGTCTTTCCTTTACACATTGCTTTGATCAGCACTGAAAATTCTGCACATACAGCTGGATTGATCCACTAGGTGCTTTTCAAAATCACCAAACGTTAAGATGGTTTAAAGGCTGAACAGTGATCCAGCTGCATTATTGCTTGTCCGTTCTGATCAGCCGTTAAGTTATAGTTTACTTCACCGCCAAGGAAACAAACGGGGAGAAGTGATGCTCACCTGTGACTGTACTATAAAATGGAGAAACAATTCATGAGGAACATACAAATTAAGAATAGTAATTTTACTTTAGAATCAGAGGGCTAAATGAAACATAAAAAGGTCAATGCCTAATCATGCTGAGAAGTTTAGCCAGTTCCATTTAAATCCCAACAATGTTAGTGCTTCATTAATGCACTATGAGTATAGTAATTCATATTCACTCATTTAAATAACCCTCTTTAACCCCTATGCTTTCAATGTTTATAAATTGCCAATCAGGCCTGAAATTTCTGAATTGTATGTAAATAGCAGAGATCCAATTATGGGATCTCTGCCTCTTCCAGTGATTTGTAAGGGGCTGAACTTTGCCTATTCCTTGCTTGTCTAATAAAGAGATGGGAGCATTCTCGGGTATAAGGATTTTTTAAAACAGATGTTTCCACCCTTGATCCACCTGGGTTAAATGACTCACCGTGGATACATTTTGATGAAATGTACCAGCTCTCACACACTTTCAACTGGGCCTCACCAATGGATCCAAACCAGTCCAGAGAAGAGGACATTTAAAAAGAACACCCTGCCTTTGCTCAGAATATAATTCCAGTATGGCTTCTAAAACTGCAGCCCAAAAATTTGTGTTTCCTATTTGTTTCATGTTTTTATGAATTTTCAGTGTAACGGTATGAGGTAACTGGAACATAATCTGCAGTGTTTAATTTTGGATTATTTTATTGCATTTCTCCGTCTGACCAAGGTTCATGTCATAACTGTTGACGTTGCTGCCCTGCATTTCTTGCAACATAATATGATGCTATATTTTTATTGCATCCAAAAGGTGATTATTACACAAAGCCTAGGTACCTATATTTTCATGCCTAAACCCAAAATTGTGGGGGTTTTCAGGTCTCAAGACTTGGAACCGATAACCTGCTTGATTAGATCTGGAATGAAAGGGAGCAAAGTTTTTGAAATTCATATCCAATGAAATCGTTGTTCTTTTCTGTCCCTGAAGACCACATTACAAGACAGGGAACAGTTCCCCTCCATCTTATCTGTCAATCAAGAATTGCCAGAAACCATTTCAAGTGTTACTTCCACCAGTGCCAGCTTTTTAAACATTCTATTGCCATAGTTAACATCAGAAGTAGAACCATTCCATGAATAGTGAAGCAACTTGGCCTGAAGCAATTAAAGCTCATTAGGAGAAGCTGATTCATTGTCCCTTTGGGTGCACATCTTTTCACTTTAATTACTACACTTGGGTACCAGAGCGCACAATAGATGATTCAAACCATTAGTGCAAAAACCATCATTCTGTGTATGAAATGACCCTGTTTTGACAAGAATTTAAATGTCTCTGAAGACCTGAAAATCACATTTCTTCCACTATTAACATTCACAGTCTTTTGGGTCATATACAGAAAGAGTGAGCATCATTATCTTGGCTCTTTTTAACAATGAAGGAAAATATCCCTTCTCCACCGCTACTGCTCAACACTTTCCCCATCCCCACTCCTTTTCCAAATTGCCATTTCTTCCATCATCCCCACACCCTAGGTCATCTGAAAGCTGCTTCATTCTCCAAATTGGCTACTGTTTTCACCAGAACTCTTACTGTTGGACTATCTCTTGCATTTTGGCTCTGTAAATGGAGCCTCTCAGTCCTGGTGTCCACTAGCCAAAGCTGTCATAGGCTCTGATCCAGACCCAGAACCCTACTCTTCCCGCTGTAACTGGTCTCAATCCCACATCCAAAGTCCTGTGAGTCTCAGATAAAAAACAAGGAATGCTGGAGATATCCAACAGTTCAGAGAGTCCTTGTGAAGAGGCAACAGTGTTAATATTTTATGTGGATGGCCCTTCATTGGAATACATCGGTTTCTCTCTCCACAGATTCTATCTGAACATTTTCCCCTATATTTTCAAAAGTTTAGTGCCAATTTCCTAATGAGCCTGAGACCCAGCCTCAGAGTCAAGACTGTAGCCATAATTTTCAGACCTATACATTCCCACATTACCAAGCTCATGCTCTCCTACCCTATATATTTCTGACAGCTAAACTACTTTCAATAACAACCTCAAAGCATTGGAAAGGTACCACCAATGCTATCTTCACAATATCCTCCAAATCTGCAGGCAGCATAAGATAAGATATCTTTATTAGTCACATGTACATCGAAACACACATTGAAATGTATCTTTTTGCATAGGGTGTTCTGGGGGCAGCCCGCAAGTGTCACCACACTTCCGGTGCCAACATAGCATGCCCACAACTTCCTAACCTGTACATCTTTGGAATGTGGGAGGAAACCGGAGCACCCGGAGGAAGCCCACACAGACACAGGGAGAATGTACAAACTCCTTACAGACAGCGGCCGGAATTGAATCCGGGTCGCTGGTGCTGTAATAGTGTTACGCTAACCGCTACACTACTGTGCCAATGTCGATGTTCTCACCGAGGTAAACCTCCTCAAAGGCCCACATCACACCCAGTCAGCTTCACTGGGCAGACGGCCCCATCCGAGTGCCCAGCACGAAACTTTCAAAGCAGATCCAACACCAAGCTCTGTCACAACACAAGATTACAAAGTGGGCAGAGGAAAAGATTCATGGATGTTCTCAAAACCTTGAAACATGTAACATCTTCACTATTACTGGGGATCCCTGCTCCATGACTCCTCAAAGTAGAGAAGGAGCATTCCCGATTGCACTGAGAACCTCAAGACCACTTGTCGGGAATGCACAGGAGGCCAGTGTAAAACAGTAGAAGGAGCAAACTACTTCCCAGACTATCTGCACCTGCATCTGCCCCATCGGGCACCTTCTGATCCAGCTGTGGTAAAATCAGCAGGTCCCACATTGTTTTCATCAGTCACCTCAGAACCCACAGAACTGGAAGAGAAGGAAGAAATCCTAAATCCCTTGAGATGGCATGGTAGTGTAGCAGTTAGCGTAATGCTATTACAGTGCCAGTGATTCGGGTTTAATTCCCGTCGTTGTCTGCAAGGAGTCTGTATGTTCTCCCCATGACTGCATAGGTTTCCACCGGGTGCTCTGGTTTCCTCCCACATTCCAAAGATGTACAGGTTAGTAGGTTAACAGGGTGTAATTGGGCCGTGTGGGCTCATTGGGCCAAAAGAGTCTGTTACCCTGCTGTATAAATAAAGTTTAAAGTTTTTTAAAAAATCTAAGAAGAAGACTACTGATTCTATTCCTTTCCACAACCATTCCGAATGAGACTGCTTGTAGCATCAGATTTTCATTCAATTATTAACTAAGCTTTAGACTCACGGAACACACTGATCATACAAAATACTACTTGTATCCTTAAGGGAGTTCTCATATTTCTCCATTCCCCTTTCCTCTTCTTTTCAGTTTTCAATCACTCTTCCTCACCATCTCATTTTACCATTCACTCCATCTCCTCTCTGTCATCCTCTCTCCACTTCCACTTCAGACCCTCACCCTGTCCCTCATTGCCTTTCACCTCCATCCTCCTCTCCTTCCTTTCTTTCCCTTTTATCGTCTCTCTTCTTGGATTTCCCATTCAACTTATCTCTATTCATCCCTCTCTCTGTTAGTCTCCTTCCAACCTCTTTCCCCATTACTCGTCTCTTGCCCCCTCCTTCACTTTTGTTTTCCTTCTCTGTTAGTCTCCTTCCACCCTCTTTCCCCATTACTCGTCTCTTGCCCCCTCCTTCACTTTTGTTTTCCTTCTCTGTTAGTCTCCTTCCACCCTCTTTCCCCATTACTCGTCTCTTGCCCCCTCCTTCACTTTTGTTTTCCTTCTCTGTTAGTCTCCTTCCACCCTCTTTCCCCATTACTCGTCTCTTGCCCCCTCCTTCACTTCTGTTTTCCTTCCACCTTTCCTTGCACTGTAAATTGGTAAATTGGTTTATAGTTGTCATGTGTACTGAGGTATAGTGATAAACCTGTCTTGTATACTGTTCATACAGATCAATTCATCACTCAGTGCATTGAGGTAGTACAAGATCAAACAATAACAGAATGTAGAATAAAGTATCACAGCTACAGAGGAAGTGCAGTGCAGGTAGACAATAAGGTGCCAGGTCATAATGGGGTAGATTGTGAGGTCAAGAGTCCATCTTATTGTACTGGGGAGCCATTCATTGGTTTTACAACAGTGGGATAGAAGCTGTCCTTGAGCCTGGTGACAATGTCCTTCATCTTCCTCCTCCACTTCCCTTTGCGTTCCTCCCACCCCCGATTCCTTACAGACGCTAGGATGTCTCCTTGAAGATACAAATTATTTTGAGAACATAAGAACATAAAAACCAGAAGCAAGAGATAGTCAATGGGCTCTGCAAGTCTGCTCCAACATGCTATAATATCATAGGGGATCCATTCTTGGCCTCAGCCACACTATTTTTTGCTCTCACCATACCCCTTAACATCCTTGTAGTTTAAATGCCTGTCAATCACTGCCATGAATATATTTAATGACTCCACTTCCATAGATCTCTGGGCCAAAGACTCATGACCTTCTGAGAGAAGAAATTCCACTGCATCTTCTTTATAAATGGTGACACTTTGTTCTGAAACTATGCCACCTACTTCTAGATATCAATATCACCTTGTCATTCTCCTTCAGAAGTGTATATGTTTCAATAAGGTCATCCCTCATCCTTCTAAACTCCAAGGAGTATAGGCTGAACCTCTTTAACCTTTTTTAATACCTTAACTCCTATATCTCAGGAGTCAATCAGTGAGCTTCTATCCCGCTGTTATAAGAGTATTGAGCGGTTCCCTCGTACAATAAGATGGACTCTTGACCTCACAATCTACCTCGTTATGACCATGCACCTTATTGTTTGCCAGCACTGCATTTTCTCTGTAACTGTAACACTTTATTCTTCATTCTTTTATTGTTTTCCCTTGTACTACCTCTATGCACTGATGTGATGAAATGATCCATATGGATGGCATGCAAAACAAAGTTTTTCACTGTACCTCAGTAGATGTGACAATAATGAACCAATCTACCTATTTAATTTATCTAATTAACCTTCTCTGCACTGACTACAATGCAACTATGTCCTTCCTTAAATATGGAGACCAAAACTGTACACAGTATTCCAGGTACGGCCTCCATATTTAAGGAAGAACCCTGTAGAGTTGCATCAAAATCCTTCTACTAGTATACTCTATACCACTTCCTGTAAAAGGCTAACATTCCATTAGCCATCCCGATCAGTTACCATGCCTGCATGCCCTTTGCGTTTCATGCGGTAGGAACCCCAGACGCCCTTTTTACTTCAACAATTTGTAGTCTTACTCCATTTAAGTAATAATTTGTTTTTTTTTTCATTCTTTGTTCCCAACTGGATAATCTCACATATCCCACATTATACTTTATCTGCCAATATTTTGTCCACTCACATAATCCTCTGATATCCATTTGCAGGCTCTTTGTGTCCTCCTGTCAAGTTGCTAACCCACCTTTCTTGTATCTCCCAGCCAAGGTCTATATTCTCTTGTCCTTTTCTATCTTTCAGGTTTCACTTCCTCTGCAGATCTTAAAGTTATGTCCTGTACTACTAACTCCAAGTTAATATTAAATATCAAACACGCCAGTGGATCTAGTACTGAAATCTGGGAACTGCATGATGTACCCTTCTCCAATTTGAAAACTAGACATTCATCATAAATTTCTGAGGCAGAAGTTTGACCCTGGTCACTTGTGTTACACTCTGCTACACTCCATTAAACATATGTAACACTTCAGTTTTGAAACTTGATTCCATTGAGCAGAGCAGTCACCACTATGTTGTACATTTAATGAAAGTAACTGAGGACTAATTTTTATCTCATATTCTATCCCTTAGCCAATTTTTTATTCAGGCTACTACTGCCCCTTTTTGTTTTACAAGCTTCAATTTCACCAACATGCCTAATAGGCCATACTTTATCAAAAACGTTCTGTACTTCTCTAATACAGTACTGCCCTAATATGAGTTACCACAACAAAATATTATCACAAGTTAAACACAAGTTGCCCTTTCCAAATCTGTGATGACTCTCAAATTATTAGTGGATATGAACCTGTTAATTGACTCTGAGATTACTGTCTCTAACTTTTTTTCCATCATTGGTATTAAACTTACTAGCTTGTACTGGTCAGATTTATCCTTCCCCTCTTCTTTGAAGAAGTGTATAACAGGTGCAGTTTTCTAATCTTTTCCCCTCTCTGTAGAATTACATTTAACACTGTGTTAGTACTTAAGAGCCGACATTTATTACCATATACTTTACAAACATTTAGCAACACGGTACAGCTTTGAAAGTCAGCATTTTGTATTCCCTATAACACATGAAAGGATTACCAAAATGTTTCTTAACGGTTTGCTTGACATCAAAGTGTGGACAGATGGTTAAAAATAGCAGCAAGAGCTTAGTTGAGAATGGGAACTGATTGAATGGAGCAAAGGCCTTTAACAGTGCAAATGTAACAGCTTGAGTGTGGATTTGCTTCTACGGCACTGTAATGGAAGTAACAAAATGACACATAGGTTATAGAAAGGCAATATATGTTTGCCTTTTTTTAGTTTGATCCTGACATTTACTGTACATTTCATTTTTATGGTGAAGTGGAGTTTGAGTATGATTAATGATTTTTTTTGGCCAGTTAATTAATTGTACACAGATCTATTATTAACCATCCATGGGGAGGATGTTTTACAATCTTTTTAACTGCAGCAACACCCTCGATGGGCATTAAACTTGACAGAAAAGGAATAGATAAGATAGAACTGCAAGTACTTTTCCCCTTTTTAGAAAGCCCCTTAAAACAAAAGGATGAAATAATTTCTTCTTTGTTGGAAATGTAGTTATAAATCATTAAGAGCTACTTGTTAATGAGCTTTTGGAGAAAATATGGGAATTTTCAGCTAAGCAAAATTAAAATGACCATGTGGCAATTAGTTCACCCACTCAAATGCTGTTAATTCAATTATGGAGTTCTATTTCAATGAAGGTTTTGTTGTAATTGTCAGATTAATTGGTTTAGTGTTGCCTGTAGTGAAAAGAGTACACTGCCCAACCTAGCTAAGCCTGAGCATCTCCCACACCAACAATCGTTGACATGAATTGCTTACTAGCACTTTAATCAGCTTAGCAAGGTGGGACTCAGCTGCAATAAGTTGATAGATATTGAGCTTATATAAATTCCCATGCCTAGAAAAATGAATCATGTAACACCACATATATGTGTCAATGTCATTCAATTTCAATGAAAAATTAAACTTATTAAAAATCCTGGACTTGTGGTTTTATATTTACATTTTCCAGAACCTTAGCTTTATTGGCAAGGCCAGAATCTATCATCCATCTCTAATTGCCCTTGAAGGAGCTGTCTTCTTGAACTGCTGCAGTCCTGGTGAAGATATTGCCTTCGAACTGAGTGTCATAAAGCCTGAAATTTTCCTTTGCGGTCCTCCATACACTTGACAAGCTAAAGTAAGAGGAAGCCAGGACATGGCTGACCCTGACTCTACCCTCCTCCTCCCCCAACAATTAACAAATTAAACCCTGAACAATTACCCAACCCCTTAACATTTGGCAACTACTCTACTCCACCATCGATGGCAGTCGATTTCATTTTGATCATCCCCCAGACCAAACCTTGCCCTGACCACCCCATTGAACCCTCTAACTATCAATCTCAGTTTATTAGTTCAAGCCCAATGACCTTTCTTCTAATCACTGATCCACTGTCTCCTGGCCTGTCATCCCTACAACAGCTGCTGTGTGGTTTCCTGTGGATGCTCCACAGTGATACAGAGTTCAGAGAGTGATAAACAAACAGACTGTTTCATGAACCCAGTGGGTGGTATGTAAATGGAATGGGCTGCCAGAGGAAGTGGTTGAGGCAAGTACAATAACAACTTTTAAAAGACAGTCGGACAAGTATGTGGATAGGAAAGGTTCAAAAGGATATGGGCCAAACGCGAGCAAATGGGACTAGCTTGGATGGGCATCTTGGTCGGCATGGATCAGATGGGGTGAAGGGCCCGTTTCTGTGCTGGTTGACTCTATGACCCTAAAAGTGATAAACCCAGACAAACCGTCAATCATGCATAAACTGTCAACCAGTTAAAATTAACTGTTTGCGTCATTAAATGTAGAAAACTAAATGCACAAGAGGTCATATGGCCCATTCTGTCTGGGGTGGTCCCTCCAGCCTAATTCCTCATTCCAGCACTTGGTCTTTTACTCTTTGGGTCATGGCTCATCAAGTACATATCCAAGTGCATTTAAATATGGGGTCCAGATCCCAACCACTCTTTGGATAGAAATATTTTTTCTTCATTTCAGCTTTAATCATTTTGCCAATTACTTTAAATCTCTTCCCCCTTGGTTTTGGACCTCTCTGCTGAGGGAAGTTGGCTTTCCTATTTATCCCACCTAGTCCCCTCAAAATTTTAAGCACTTTAATTAAGTTGCAACTAAGCTTCCTGTATTCCAAAAGAAACCACGCCAGCTTACCCAGTCTTTCCCCATAGTTACAACTTTCCCGTCCTAGCAACATCTTTGTAAATCTTCTATGTGCTCTCTCCAGTGCAATCACATCTTTCCTCTAATGTGATAACTGGAACATCAAAAAACAGCTGTAAATTCAGCCAACTATAAATTCACTTGAATTCTTTACTGCAAGCAGTGCTTGATATCTCCGAAATATCCACTCCAGGCACCGGCATTTTCTGTGAAGCATTTCTCCAGCTTGGCCTCAAGCACCTTAGGGCTCGCATCCCATTCTGCAATGTAAGATGCCTTCAGTGTAAGTATGAATACATTGTATAACATACTTCTTGCTGCCACCTTCTTGATTTCAGAATGAACTTTTCACAGAAACTAGAGTCTAATGACTCTTCTTAACGACTGAAGTCTTTTGCAATCTATTTGTAATATTAAATAGCTTCTTCTTCTCCTTCCTCACACTCTCACATTCTCGCATTCTCTTTCACTTGGAATCAAGTATGACTTTCTTCCACTCTGGTTTTGTGGACTCTGGGGTGGCATATGAGGTCAATGGGTTAATCCCAAATTGTTCAACGGAAAAGGCAGAAGGTAGCTGATGGGGTGGGTTCATAGCTGGTTTGCGAGATGGGTCACAACTTCTGACACTTATGCAAGGCTTCTCTATGCTTTGATGTATGGCTTTGAGGTTCTCCGTACCATCCCAAGGCTCCTTCTACACATTGAGCAGGTGGAGGCCAAACGTTCCCAGGAGACAATGGGAACATGACACTTTTTCAAGGATGTTTTTCGCCTGTCCATGAATCTATTCCTTTGTCCACTTAGAACCTCCTCACATGACAGAGCTTGGAATGGCTATTTTGGGAGTCTGATGTCAGGCATGTGACTGATGTGACTAGGCCAGTATAGACAACTGAGAGTAACTAGGGCTTCAAGGCTGGGAACGTTGTCCTAGGAGTGGACACTGACATTGGTCTGATTATTCTTCCAGTAAATTTGGAGGATTTTGCAGAGATGGTGTTGGTGGTATTTTTCCAGTGCCTTGGTGTGCTTGCTGTAAGTTGTCCTGGTCACAGAAAATATAGGAGGACAGGGATCCAAGTAATTGGATACCACATACTCTATTACAACAATCTCTATTTGTTTCCTGTTAAGGCTATCCATTTTGTAGTCATTGAGTCTTACAACATAGAAACAGGCCCTTCAGTACATTTCCATTCCAACCATCAATCAGCCATTTCCACTAGATGTGCATTATTCTCATTTTAATTCTCCCCCCCACGTTCCTATCAACAGATTCTACAACCTATCTACTCACTAGGGGCAATCTATGGTGTTTAATTAACTGACTTGCATGTCTTTGAGATGTGTAGCAGCACCCAGAGGAAACCCATGCATTCATAGGGAGAACATGCAGATTTTATATAGACAACACCAGTGATCTCAATAGAACACGGGTCACCAGAGTTGTGAGGCAGCAGCTCAACTAGGTGCACCATTGTGATGCCGCTGATGGTGCCTCTGCTTTCACACTGTCTTGCATCTTAACTTCCATTCCGATTCCCTGCAGCTGCTCGACTTTTCCTATTTATTGTGGTTCCGTCTGAGAACTGAAAGGGACCACGGCAAAGAGCATATAGGACCATCCTAATAGAAAATAATTGGGGTATTCCAGATAAATCTGGTCCACAGCAGAGTGATTTGCCATAGTAGAAATGTGCTTAGTTACCGTAGCTTCCTCAATCAGCAAGGCAACTTTAAATGTACTGCCCTTCTCATTCTTCTCAAGTGGGCAAGTGATGCCTTTTGGCCTTCCTGTTTCCACCTCATTATTGTCCGATGTGTTCTGTTCCATAGCAGGACTGCTCCACACTAGTGACTCCTATCGTCTGAGGCAAATAAGATTACATTTTTTCCTGGCAGTTACCTTCCTCAAGCACTTGCATCACTGTGCAACGTGCTTTACCTTGAGACAATTGTAGCACATGGCCAGCTTCAATGGGCGTTCAATGGCTGTGTGGTCCCAGTAGCACCAATGGAAGGCTTTGCTGTCTTTTGCACCTTTGTGAGCTGGTGGTTCCTGTTTTTTGTATTCGTATAACCTGCCAATTTCCAATATTTCCTTATGGCACAGAAAGAGGCCATTTGGCCCATGGAGTCTATGAATTGGTAAATTGCTTTATTATCGTCATATGTACTGAGGTACAGTGAAAGAATTTGTTTTGCATGCCATCCAATACAGATCATTTCATCACATTAGTGCATTGAGGTCATACAATAGAAAACAATAACAACAACAGAATGCAGAATAAAGTGTCTTAGAGTCACAGAATTCAGATTTAAAAGTAGTACAATTATAATAGATGAAAAACACTATGATGCTGGAGGAACACAGCAGGCCAGGCAGCATCCGTGGGGAAAAGCAGGTGATCAACGTTTCGGGTCCGGACCCTTCTTCAGGACTGAAGATAGGAAAAGGGGAAGTGCAATATATAGGAGGGAAAAGCAGAGCAGTGAGAGGTGGACAAAAGAGGGGAGGCAGGGTGGGCACAGGGTGGTGATAGGTAGATGCAGGAAAGAGATAGTGATAGACACGTGCTGGGGAGGAGGGGAGAGCAGATCCACGGGGGAATGGGTCAAAGGTTAGGAGGAAGAAAAGGGTCGAGAAAAGAGAGATAGGCTAGGAAAGGGCAGAAAAGAAGAGGCATGGTTGAGGGTGTTGTGGGGGGGGTGAGGGGGAGACGATTGTGGATATTACTTAAAGTGGGAGAATTCAATGTTCATGCCATTAGGCTGCAAGGTTCCAAGACAGAAAATGAGGTGCTGTTCCTCCAGTTTGTGCTTGGAATTCTCCTGGCAATGGAGGAGGCCGAGGACTGACATATCTGTGATGGAGTGGGAGGGGGAGTTGAAGTGACTGGCAATGGGGAGATGCAGATCGTGGTATGGACGGATCGCAGGTGTTCTGCGAAACGGTCACCTAGTCTGCGTTTGGTCTCATCACTGTAGAGGACGCCACACTTGGAGCACTGAGTGCAGTAAGGGAGGTGCAGGTGAATCTCTGTCTCACCTAAAAGGACTGTTTGTGTCCCTGGATGGAGGTGATGGAGGTCGTGTAGAGGCAGGTGTTGAACCTATGGCAGGGCAGTGGGAAGTCTCTGGGGTGGGAGTGGAATGGGTGGGGAGGGAGGAGTGAACTAGGGAGTCACGGAGAGAGCAGTCCCTGCAAAAGGCAGAAAGGTTTGGGGAGGGGAAGATATGCTTGCTGGTTGGATCCCGTTGCAGATGGTGGAAGTGGCGGAGAATGATGCGTTGGATACGTAGGCTGGTAGGATGAAATGTGAGGACAAGGGGGACCCATTCAATGCTCCAAATGTGGCCTCCTCTACATTGGTGAGACCAAACACAGACTAGGTGACCATTTCGCAGAACACCTGCGCTCCTTCAGTAACCACGATCTGTATCTCCCCGTTGCCAGTCATTTCAACTCCCCCTCCCACACTATCACAGATATGTCAGTCCTCGGCCTCCTCCACTGCCAGGAGAATTCCAAATGCAATTTGGAGGAACAGCACCTCATTTTCCGTCTTGGAACTTGCAGCCTAACAGCATGAACATTAAATTCTCCCACCTTAAGTAATCCTTTCAACCAACACCCTCTCCTAACTATTCCTCTTCTTTTCTTCCCTTTCCTAGCCTATCTCTCTCTTTTTATACCCTTTTTTCCTCCTTACCTTTGACCAATACCCCTGTGGATCTGCTCTCCCCTCTTCCCCTGCACCTGCCTATCACTCTCTTACCTGAATCTACCTATTACCACCTTGTGCCCACCCCACCTCCCCTCTTTTGTCCACCTTTCACTGCTCTGCTTTTCCCTCCTATATATTGGGCTTCTGCTTTTCCTATCATTAGTCCTGAAGAAGGGTCCTGACCCGAAACGTTGACCGCCTGCTTTTCTCCATGGATGCTGCCTGGCCTGCTGGGTTCATCCAGCATCATTGTGGTTTTCATCTAGATATTCCAGAATCTGCAGTCCTTTGTTTCTTTACGACTATAATAGAAGTCATGAGTAGATCTGCATGGAGCAGCTTGCAACGAGTTGTCACTCTCCAGCGCCATCTTGCATTGCGCCATCTATTCTGCATCTCCAAGCAATCCCATCAATCCCATGCCCCATTTATTTTCCTGCAACTTATTGTCTCTAAAATGTCCCTTTGATTCTCCAACCATCCACCTACACCAGGAGTAATTTACAGGAGCCGATTCATCAATCTACCAACACATATTTGTGAGAGGAGACAAGAGCTCCCTAAGGAAACCCATGGGGTCAAAGGAAGAAAGTGCAAACTTCACACAGACAGGACCAGAGGTCAGGATCAAACCTGGGTCACTGGAACTGTGAGGCAGTAGCACTACCTGCTGTGCCACCCTGTTTGCTGTTTCACTGTTGTGCCCATAAAGACTTAGCAATGAAGAAAACTGCAGTGCTATTAACATATTTTGGTTCTTGTTCCCTGTTTCCAACTCAGAATCATCTCCCAAGCAAAAGTTCTGGACATTTTAAGTGGCATCAATATAACTCTACGCAAGCCCTTTAACCTTAACTCAATTATTTTGAATGGCTTTGGCTGAAGTCTCTCATGTGCCAGTCTGGATACTAAGCAACCACAATGCCTGATGTATAAATGTCTGGCAATTGCTGCTTTTTACCAGTGTCTTCAGCCTGACCACATATTCACCAATTTTTTTCCTCTGCTCTGTGCACGTGCCAAATTTGTAGCTTATGAAAAATTTCGGACAGTGCCAGATCAAAATATCCCTTCAAGGTTTTCACTATGTCCTTACATGAAGTATCATCAGCAGTTTGTGGAACCAGTAGACTTACTACCAGATTGCCTTCCTCTTCTTGTATGTAGACGTGCAGCTCTGTTCTGTGTCCTCGCCCATAACTGTGTTCATATCATTTGGCTTCCTGTATATATCCACTCTTTCCATTATAGGTCTCTCTGTCTCTTCCACACCCCACCCCCCCCCCCCCCCCCAAGAGTAAAGCAAATGGTAACCAGATTGATACCTGGGATGGCGGATTTGTCATACGAAGAGAAATTAAGCAGGATGGGCCTATGAATTCTAGTGTTTAGAAGAATAAGAGGTGATCTCATTGAAATATATGGAATTCTTATGTGGCTTGAAAGGGCAGATGGAGAGATTATGTTTCCCCTGGCTGAGGTATGTAGAACCAGGAGTTGCAATCTTAAAAGAAAGGGTTGGCCATTCACAGCAGAAGTTTGATTAAGTTTCTTCACCCAGTGGGTAGTGAACCTTTGTAATTCTCTGTCCAAGAGGACAGTGGAGGCTTAGTCACTATGTATATTCAAAACAGAGATAGATAGATTTTTATGGAATCAAAGAATGTGGGTTTTTACAGGAATGGTGTGTGAAGCAAATGGCCACCCAGGATCTTATTGAATGGCAGAATTGGACAAGGGGTTAATCGGCCGACTATTTCTTATATTCTCATGAGCTTACCAATGTATCTACTATGTCCACAGCTTGCCATCATTACTACTCTACTTAAACACAAAACAAGATCTCTGTTTTCAAATTGTTTTGTTGTCCTACTACTCCCTTAAGCAACAATTTCCTGGATTCTGTAGGCTCTTTTGAGTTGCTGCTTACAAAGCTGAAGAACTAGTAACATAATATCCTTCACTGAAGGCAGTAACTCCCAAGTAACCTTGCTATCTTGAACAGTAAAGTATCAAAGGTCAAACTAAATTTCTTAAAGGTACACTTTCATTTACATTCATACAAGATGCATGTAATTTCATTGTGGATTGGCCATGGGTGGATTGATTTTAACAGGTATTAAATCAAAACCAGCCATTCAATCAGACTATGCATATGGGTGATTATGATCCACACAGGCTTCTCACCTAACTTCATCCAATCCAATCAGCATAATTTTCTGAAATTAACAAAATTTAACCGAATGAATGCACCAAATAACACTGAAGAAATTTCCATTTCTACTGGTTCACGTGAAAAATAAACAAAAAGAAAATTAACATTTTAAATGATAATATTAAATAATCATTCATGGAAGGCTGTGAATGATTTATTCATGAATCATAGAAGGCCAGCATAACTTTCCACTTAATTAATTGATGCTGTTATAAATGAGGCAAGTGGTTTATGGTGATAAACAATTTCAGATGCTGGATTTTTTGGGATTTTATGCAAGATTTGAGTTTCCAGGCAAGATTTGCATTAGGCACGTGGAAAAAATTTAAAGAATTTGAAGTTTCAACAGAATGAATACTGTTTTAATGATGGGAAGTAGTGTACAATGACAACATTGTCGAGCTACCTGTTATACATCTGTCCTGATTATCATTTCAGCTCATATGTCAATTGCTTTTATTGATGCCTTTGCCTATATTTTCTGGCTGGCTGTATTATTACTCTTTGACCAAACAGTTAACTCAAAAAGCTCCATAACCAACATTCCCATGTTCTTCACCACGGCACCTCCTAACTCATTCAATACAGCAGTGATGACTAATTATTTTATACTTTCCAGCATGGCAATAAAGAAAAGTGCATATACACCAGCAGTCATAAATTAATGCAAGTGCAAAGAAATGAAAGCAGAAAATGATTTAACTTGATTATGATTAATCACAACCCAATATATTTAATGATCCAAATTATCAATATTACACAAAAAAAGCTGAGCATGAGGACCAAGGAGTGAAATAAAAATGACCATTCATTGAATGATATTGTTTATACTGAGCTTAAAACTGCTGTTATTTTTACATCCTTTTTTCATCATCTTGTTTGTGTTCATGTTATTGGATCACACTACTGCACTATGCTTCATGTACAATGAGCTGTGGAATCAGAAATGAACTAGTGCCTTATTCCTCTCTGCTTTTCAGCTCCTTCTCGATGTTCTGCCTGCCAAATGCAGTCATCTGCAAAGCTCTGATTAGGGATGAATCTCACCTGATGAATCTGCTTCAATATTTGCAAAACCAAAAATTTTGCATTCATGATCACCTCGGCCTAGCTTGCAAACCAGATTTGAACAACCCTCAGCACCCATAGAAGCCAGGAAGGCTGATAATGTCGATGGAAAAACTTCAGCCTTTAGTTTCCCTTTATTATGTCAGTGGTTGTCAATAGTGTTGTCACCAAAGCATGATGTTGTTAATGAGTTTATTAGCATTGAACTTCTCAAATTAAATTACTGGACTAAAAATCCGGAGATCTGAGCACACATCTCACCATGGCAGCTGTGGAATTTAAATCTGGAATTAAAATAAGACCTAATCATTAGTAATGACAACCAGCAAACTAACAGATTGTCATCTGGTTCACTTATACCCTTGGGCAGAGGGATCTTTACCTGTTCTGGCATTTAGGTGGGTCTGGTTTCACATATGTGATTGCAAAACACTCAGTTGCACTATTATCACTATTATAGCAGAGAAGGAATAAAAGAAAGACCAATGTGAGCACAGACTTTGGGAACATCAAATTTGCACCCACCCCAGTTGACTTTGCAAAGTCCTCCCCACAAAATTCTGGGGACTGGAGTCTAAATTAGAGATACTATCCCATAGACTATCAAGCAGCAGTCTGACATAATTGTACATCACAGTGTGCTAGACTCCACCAGCAGAACCTCTGGGTATGTCCTGTCTCACCAGCAGGACAGTGATGTAGAGGTGAAGAGTGTAGCCCAATAAATCCTTAATATTGTCTCTAAACCCATAAAAATTCATGGCATCCAATCAAACATGGACAAGAAGACCTTCTCCTTCAGCTGATGAATCAATGCCCCTTCATGTTGAAGTACATTTTGAAGAAGCACTAAAGAACAGCAAGGGAACAGCATGTACCCTTTGATAGGAGACTTCAGTGTCCATCACCAAGAGTTGCTTGGTAGCACCACCACTTACTGAATCCTGACTGATTTACCTGTGGCAAATACAACGATCCATAACAGCATTGGTACATCTATCCATAATACAATAATACATATGGGCTAAACAGCAAATACAAACTGTAATGGACAGATCTATGCAATGTCAGAATCAAAGGATCAAATCAAAGCAGGCCAGAGGAAAGGTCTCGACTTGAAACGTTGATTGTCCATTTCCCTCCACAGATGCTAGCTGACCCACTGAGTTCCTCTAGCAGTTTGTTGTTTTGCTCCAGGTTCCAGCACCTGTAGTTTCTTATGTCTCTCAAATCAAAGCTCTGCAGTTTTTCCACATTTAGTCATGAACGGTGGTGGAAAATTAAGAAGTTAGTGTGAAAAGGCTCCAAGAACATGTCCGTCGTCAATGATGGTAGAGCTTATCCTGCCAGTGTTGAAGAGAAGGCTGAAGCATACAGAACCATGTTCATCCAGAAGTGCCAAGTGGATGATCTAAATCAGCTTCCTCCTGAGATCCCCAGCTTCACAGAAGTTGGTTTCCAACAATTCAATTCACTCCATGTGATTTGAAGAAATGGATGAATGCACTGGATACAAAAAGTCTATGGGACAAGACAACATCCTGGATGTAATACTGAAGACCTGTGGCTTACAAGCAGCTGCACTTCTAGTCAAGTTGTTCCAGTACAATTACAACACCATCATGTCTGAGACAATGTAGAAAGTTGTACAGAAGTATCCTCTTCACAAAAATTAGGACAATCCATTCTGGATTTTTACTACCCACTCAGTCTACCTTGAATCATCAGCAAAGTGATGTAAGGCATTGTTGACAGGGCTGTCATGCAGCACTTGCTCACCGATAACCTGCTCATTGATGCCCATTTTGGGTTTTGTCAGGATGATCATTCAGCTCCAGACCTCGTTACAGCCTTGGTTGAAAAATTCTAGAGCAGACTTGAGAATGATTGCCCTTGACATTGTGACAGCACTTAACCAAGTGTGACACCGAGGAGCCCTGGTAAAACTGAGGTCAAAAACCATTAAAAGAAAGCGCTCTAATGGTGGAGTCATAACTTGCACAAAAAATGATGAGGTCAATCATCCCAGCCTCAGGACACAACCACAGGAGTTCCTCAGGGCAATGTCCTAGGCCCAATCATTTTCAGCTGCTTCATCCACATCTAACCTTCCTTCCATCATAAGTTCAGTAATTGCTGATGTTTGCATATTGTGCAATTCCATTCACAATTCCCAGGAAATGAACTGGTCCAACCCTGTACGTAACAAGACTTGAACAACATTCAGACACATACCGATTAAAGTGGCAAGAAAAGTTCATGTCACAAAAGAGCCAGGAAGTAACCATCTCCAACTTTGGAGGATCTAACCATCTATACAAGGTATTATCAAAATTAAGTTTCCCACCATCAATATTCTAGGAATCAACAATGACCAGAAACTCAAGTGGATCAACCATCCTTAAGAGGATAAAAGTGAACTGTATCCTTGAATCTCTGCAGTCCGTTTGCTTAAGGTATTCATATAGTATTGTTAGGTAGAGAGTTCCAGGATTCTGGCCCAGTGATGATGAAGGATCAGCAATATGTTTCCATATCATTAATGGTTTATTTCTGTTCATAAAATACAGGAATATATGAAGTAAAAATATAGCTGCATTTGAATACACATGAAAAATTTGCTAACTTTGTTCTTTATTTATGATAAAATTACTATAGGGGTATTACCTAATGAAATAAGGGTAAGAATCTGTTTGTTGCAGTTAAGTACAATATGATGTATTTGACTCTTTGCCAGCATAACTCATGCGCATACTCCAGTCTAAGTAAAATATCTGTCCAGTTTTACAACCTGCTCATCAGATAATGAAGTCAGCGGTAAGCAAGTTAAGGAAGATGTAAAGATGAATGAAATATAAATATGAATTGAGCTTGAGGAGGTAGAAATGCTGAAGTTACATTTGCAAACATTGCAGAACCCTTTAAAAATTAATTAATCCCTATCCTTTGGTACATTGGTAGTTTTCAAAAAATCATCTGAACAACTTAACAAGACATACATAATGCATTTAATGTTCAATTCTAAGCCTTGCAATTCATTTTCGTAAAGACTGACTTAAAGCTGGCTTGGAAAGCACATTGGGCAGTTAAGTGAACTTTAGTAGAGGAATGCTTTCTGTTCCACAGTTAAACAATATCATAGTTAAATGATAGCAGAACCCCATCACCAAAGCCCTCACATTAATGGTCCAAGATCTCCAGGAGCAGCTCATTAGGCTTTGCAGAGCATAAGCTGGACTGTTCAGTGGCCTCACTGTCAATGGCAAAATGCAGCAATATGTACCAGACAACTCATTTGAATGTGCTGCTCTGAACATTGTGGGACATTAGACGCAAAGCAGTCAAAGGATATTTCCTTTCAAAATGAAATTTAGAAGGTTTTAAGGAGGTGACCAGGAAGATTGATGAGGGCAGTGCGGCGGATGTGGTTTACATGGATTTTAGTAAGGCGTTTGATAAGGTTCCTCATGGTAGGCTTCTTCAGAAGGTCAGAGGCCAAGGGATCCAAGGAAGCTTGGCTGTGTGGATTAGGAATTGGCTTGCATGTAGAAAGCAGAAGGTTGTGGTGGAAGGAGTGCCCTCGGATGGGAAGGCAGTGACTAGTGGTGTCCCGCAGGGATCGGTTCTGGGACTTCTACTTTTTGTGATATTTATAGATGACTTAGATGAGGGGGTGGAGGGCTGGGTTAGTAAGTTTGCCGACGACACTAAGATCGACGGTGTTGTGGATAGTGTGGAGGGCTGTCGGAGCTTACAGAGGGATATTGATAGAATGCAGAGCTGGGCTGACAAGTGGCAGATGGAGTTCTATCTGGAGAAGTGTGAGGTGGTAGACTTTGGAAGGACAAACTCCAGGGCAGAGTACTGGGTAAATGGCAAGGTACTTGGCAGTGTGGAGGAGCAGAGGGATCTGGGGGTTCATATTCACCGTTCATTGAAAGTTGCCTCACAGGTGGAGAGAGCAGTTAAGAAGGCCAATGGGATGCTGGCTTTCATAAATCTCGGGATTGAGTTTAAGAGCCGCGAGGTGAAGATGCAGCTTTACAAAACTCTAGTTAGGCCACACTTAGAGTACTGTGTTCAGTTCTGGTCGCCTCATTATAGGAAGGATGTGGAGGCATTGGAGAGGGTGCAGAGGAGATTTACCAGGATGCTGCCTGGATTAGAGCGTATTGAATATGAGGAGAGGCTTAAGGTGCTAGGGCTTTATTCACTGGAAAGGAGGAGGATGAGAGGAGACATGATAGAGGTATATAAAATATTGAGAGGAATAGATAGAGTAGACAGCCAACGCCTCCTTCCCAGGGCACCAATGCTCAAGATGAGAGGGCATGGCTTTAAGGTTATGGGTGGGAGGTTCAGGGGAGATGTCAGGGGAAGTTTTTTCACACAGAGAGTGGTTGGTGCATGGAATGCACTGCCTGGAGTGGTGGTGGAGGCAGATACATTGAACAGGTTCAAGAGCTTGTTGGATAGGCATATGCAGGACTGTGGGATGGGAGGATATGCGGGAGGAAGGAGTTAGGTAGTGTGAGGGTGGTTTGATGGACAGCACAACATGGTGGGCAGAAGGGCCTGTTTTGTGCTGAATGGTTCCATGGCTCTATGGCTCTATGGAAATTTAGTCAGATTCTCAATTGCTCAGGTTTCTTGAAACAGATATGATAAGCATATTTTTTTTATTTGTCTTAAAAGAAGACATGGTCATTTTATTCATACAATGTATGAAAGGTGATCAGATATAACCATAAAGATTTATTTAAATCACCTTTCATGTAACACGTATTATATAGACTCTTCAATTTTAGAAGATATCATTAGATTTAGAAGGACTATTACAGGATTATTAAAAGTTCGATGGAATCAAATGATTGTGTGCCATTCCAGCTTTAAATCCTTTCCCAAATATAAAATAACACTTGGACACCTATGAAAATTATTGCTTCACAGTAATAAATCATTTTTTACTAAACTACTTCAAAATGCAATACTTTACCACTGAGGGCATTTAAACTTGAATGCTGTAGAAATGTTATTCCAAATATGTTTCTGTGCTTGCATCTGGTCAATTTTCAGATATTATGTGAATTAAATCCCAGTTTTAAGATAGATATGAAAATGCACAGCAAACTTTTTTGAACGTGGTGTGCCTCAGGGGTCGGTGCTGGTCTCATTGTTGTTTGTCATCTATATCAACAATTTGGATAGGAATGTACAAGGCATGGCTAGTAAGTTTGCAGATGGCACTAAAATAGGTGGTATAGTGGACAATGAAGAAGGTTATCAAAAATTACAGTGGGAGCTTGATCAGCTGTGTAAGTGGGCCAAGGAATGGCAAATGGAGTTTAATTCAGATAAATGCAAAGCATTGCATTTTGGAAATTCAAATCAAGGCAGGATTTTCACAGTGAATGGTAGGGCCTTGGGGAGTGTTGTAGAACAGACGGACCTTGGAGTTCAGGTATATAGTTCCCTGAAAGTGGAGTCACAGGTAGACAGGGTGGTGAAGAAGGCTTTTGGCACACTAGCCTTCAGAAGTCAAGGCATTTAGTATAAAAGTTGGGAGGTCATGGTGCAGTTGTACAAGGTGTTGGTGAGGCCGCATTTGAAATATTGTGCTTAGTTTTGGACACCCTGCTATAGGAAAGATGTTATTACATTGGAAAGAGTGCAGAAAAGATTTAGGAGGATGTTGCTTGAACCTGAGGGACTGAGTTATAGGGAGAGGTTGAACAGGCTAGAACTTTTTTTCCTTGGAGTGTAGGAGACTGAGAGGTGATCTTATAGAGGTGTATAAAAACATGAGGGCCATAGATAGGATAAATGCATTCAGTCTTTTTCACAGGTTTGGGGAATCAAGAACTAGAGGGCATAGATTTAAGGTGAGAGGAGAAAAATTTAATAGGAATGTGAGGGGCAACTATTTGTACACAGAGGGTGGTATGTATGTAGAATGAGCTGCCAGAGGAAGTGGTTGAAACACGTACAATGATAACTTGTAAAAGACTGTTGGACAGGTACATGGATAGGAAAGGTTTAGAAGGTTATGGGCCAAATGTGGGCAAATGGGATGAGCTTGGACGGGCATCTTGGTTGGTATGAACCAGTTGGTCCATTCTGCATGACTCTATGACCCTATGACATTGTTCTGTCAAAGGGTCTTTGACCTGAAGCGTTTACCCTGTTTCTCTCTTCACAGTATCTTTTCAATATTTTGTGTCTTTATTTCAGATTTTCAGAATCTGCATATTTTTGATTTTCTTTCTCCATATGCACCTAGCACACTTTTTCCTTCTGGGTGTATTAGTTGCCAATGAACAATGCAGTCACTAAATAGGTGAGGAAACAGAAACTCTTTCTTTAGGCTGTTTTACAGCATATTCAGGTCCTGGTCCAGTGTCTGATCCTTCAGTTGCTTCTGCTCAAAGCAGCTGAATTGCAACTCCCAGTTAAATGACACAAGTGGCACATGATTTCCCACCTCTGTCCATCCAAAGCAGGCACTCAACATTGCAGGGAGCACTGGTAGCGCATCATGCATAATAAAATGGATCACAAATTTGCCAATGCCTTTCACCTATGTCATTTGTGTCCATTGCCATCAGGCAAATTCTCCTTGAAAACCAAATAGCTTGGGCATCATGTCCAAATTTTAAATTATGTTTATGTACACTGCATTGCTTTGCAGATTGTGCCTTATTAGAACAAAGTGTTGGCAGTTCAAAAATTGCCGGGACTAAATTGAATCTTATTTCAAGAAGGAATGGACCAAAATCCATTTACCCCCTACACCCAACTTCCCATTAGATTAACCTAATGGGCTTCTCATTAACTCATCTGATTTCTCTTAATTGACAGGAAGTTGTCTGTTCCCATTTTTGAATTGGTATTGGTAATGGTATTGGTTTATTATTGTCACTTGTACCGAGGTACAGTGAAAAACTTGTCTTGTATACCGTTTGTACTGATCAATTCATTACACAGTGCAGATACATTGAGTTAGTACAGAGTGCATTGAGGTAGTACAGGTAAAATTAATAACAGAGTACAGAGTAAAGTGTCACAGCAACAGAGGAAGTGCAGTGCAGTGAAGGTGGACAATAAGGTGCAAGGTCATTCTAAGTCAGTTTCCCATTTAACCAGAATCTGTGATAGTTTATCAATGAATACTTATTGCCCTTTATTAAATGGATATTTGCTAATATTGCCCCTAATTTGAAACTATGACCGTTAAAGAGAGATCAGTTCTAGAACAGCTAATCTCTCCTAAATTTTGTTCATTGAGTTCCAGAAACAGTATAGTAGCTTGTGTTTGCTTTCTCTCCAGTAACACCAAGTGCTTCCTGGCATGATTCTGTTCAGTGAGTGGTGAGCTACCTGCGCTTACAACCCATGCTCACCATCTGTCCTCACTGCTCCACTAACTGCAGTGGCAACTTGCACTCCTGATCAGTAAGGATTTACAAAATTTTCAAAAATGTGGTGCCAATAAACTGCATTGATCAATAGGGCCTTCCTCCTTAAAATACCAGGCCAAGCCCACTTAAACCAAGAAACTCCTCCCTCCCACAAGAGCTACTGGCTTAAAAACTGTCAGACATCCTTGAATGGCTGAATAACCCAGGCACTAAAATACTCAAAACCCATTAAAAATGAATCATACTATTGAAAAATTTATGTTTAAGAAAATTAAATAATGAAATAATTAAAGCAGGAGAAAACGCTTAAAGCAATTAAATTAAAGTTAATAATTAAATACATATGTTAACTCAATTAATTCAAGAAAATGTATATTACCTGTAAGTTACAGAGCTCCCTTGAAATGTTGAGGTGAATGGAGTCCAGGTCCAACTTGCTGTGGGTTCAGAGGGCAGATTCCCCAGCTGCTGAGAAACTGTGGGAAGTTGGTGTTCCACCACTAGATTTCATACATACTCCAACAATGTAGTGTGGTTGGAATATACTGGGACATTTAGGAAATGTATGACCTTTGTGTTTATGTGCGTGTTTCTCAGAACAGTTTCAGATTGTAATTATTGCCCCTGCTCTGCCCTCCCCCCCACCCACTCTCCCCACAAGAAAAGGTGTGGACCATTGCAATATCCTTTTCAATATAATGGCCTTAAACTATATGCATTGTTCTAACTGGGGTTCTTACTAAATCCAAAGACAATGTCAGAATCACTTAAGTAGACTGATAGCTTTACTCCTACAGTAGATGTTCTGTAAATTTTTATACCCACCTCATGATTCTCATTACTAGTTGTGATGCTTCAAGCCCATTTCTAGTATTCTTTTCCCTGGTTTCAATCCTTGGCCATCCTTTGATGTATAATAAGAAATTGAAGGTTTCAGCCCTGAGTAGACATCCAAGGACCCTTTGGAATCAGGGTTCCTGGCACAACTGGGTTGGGTCTACTTTCTATGAGTTTCGAGCAGTCTCTTGTCAGAATTAAAAGTGGAGATTTCTTAAGACATAAACAAACAGAAAATCCTAGAGATTTCAGAGTTTAGACATCTTTCTGTTTCATATTCTTGTCTCCTTGGTGGTAGTAAGGACAGGCAGAAGACAAGCGTAAATCTGGATCCCTGCTCATAACAGTAATGCTGAATGTGATGAGAATGTCTGAATACTGAATATGGATTCTGCAAGTCCTGGATAGAGGGATAGAGTGGACATAGAGAAGATATTTCCATTAGTAGGAGAGTCTAGGATCCAAGGGCACAGCATCAAGAATAAAGGGATGTCCTTTTAAAACTGAGAGGAGGAGGAATTTCTTCAGCCAGAGGGTGGTGAATCTGTGGACTTTGTTGCCGCAGAGGGCTGTGGAGGCCAAACCATTGGGTGTATTTAAGGCAGATTAATAGGTTCTTGATAGGTAAGGGGGTTAAGGGTTACAGGGAGAAGGTTGGAGAATGAGGTTGAGAGAAAAAAAATCAGTCACGATTGAATGGCAGAGCAGACTCGATGGGCTGAATGGCCTAATTCTGCTGCTATAATTTATGGTCTTATAATGGTCTTATGGTGAAGGAGAACAAAAAATGTAAGTGGAAGTTGACAGCAACTCCTCCTGCTCCATCACTTACCATAACCAATGCCATTCTCATACTACGCCGGCCACAGAGGAGAATGTGTGCAATGGGGCCACGATTTCTTAAAATGGCAGCCTCCTGGAACAAACTCAGCAGAACATATTCCTTCAGGAAAGAAGGAGTTGCATCCAAAATGATCTATTATGATTTGGAGAATGTGTTTGTCATGGCAAAATCTTTGGTGTCCAGGTGCATGATTGAACATGTGCAGGAAAAAATGGTTTATGAAACAGATAAATGTATATAAGAAGGAAAAAAAAATCGAGTCATAGGGTCATATAGCACTGAAATAGTCCCAGAGGTCCAACATATCCATGCAGAGCGTTAAGTTGTCATCTATGGTAATCCCATTTACCAGCACTTGGTCTATAATTTACTATGTCTTGGAGATTGAAGTGCTCATCAAGATACTTTTTAAACCCCCTTAGGCAGTACATTGCAGAAATTCAATCATCCACTGGGTGAAAACGTGCCTTGTCAGATCCTCCTACCTCTTACTTTAAACCTAGGCATGTAGTTTTAGAGACCTCTGCTTTGTGGGGGGGGGGGGGGGGGGGGGGGTGGAACGTGAGGAATGTTTCTTCCTATCAGTACCATCTATGCCCCTCATCAGCTCAATAGACTTGATCTATGGCCCCTCATTACCAAATAGGTGCCCCCTACCCTTCCTCCCCAAGCCTCCTCTGCTCCAAGGAAAATAAACTCAGCCGATCCAGTCTCTCCTTATAACTGACATGCTCCATCCCAGGCAACATCCTGGTGAATTTCCTCTAAACCCTCTTCAATGCAATCCCGTCCTTCCTGTAGTGTGGCAACGGAACTGCACAGTACTCCAGCTAAGGCCAAACCAATGTTTTATAAATTTGTACCTCACTCCTCATATCCTATGCCCCAGCTAATGAAGGCAAGTATTCTGTATGCCTACTACACCACATCATCTGACTGTGCTGCTACCTTCATAATCCTTTGACATCTACACCAAGTTTCCTCTGTTCCTCAGTACTCCCCAGGGCCCTACCATTCGTTGAGTGTATCCTGGCCTTATTAATCCACTGAAAATGTATCACCTCATACTCATCAGAATTAAATTCCATCTGCCATCTTATCAACTGATCAATATCATCCTGAAGCCTAAAACTACCCTCCTCACCATTGACACCACCATCAAAGTGAAGTCAAAAATGTTGAGAAGTCAAGGAGGGAAGTGTCATAAACAATAAGATTGAGATTTGTAACAGAGCTGCATTATTACTTTGACATTTCTGATTAGGACATTGAACTTGTGACATTACAGACAGCTCCTGACATTGTCCACCTCTGCAGCTTCTTCCCACTGGTTGGGGAGTTGTTACCAAGGAGCTATTTGCCATTTGGCAGGATTGGAAGTATCATTATGATAGAGCAGGTTTCCCAAAACTCTCTCTGCATTTCTCAACTATTCTATCATTCTGAATGTTTATCTTCATCTACAGCGAGAGATACTGGCTACTTTTAAGTAACATTTAGGTAGCCCAGTTTTCTCGTCGTCCCTTCCTCCAAACAAGCACACAGCCAATGAAATGAGAAGCCTGTGGGTGAAAGTATAATGATGCAGACCCAGCACCAACTTCACATGGTCCCAGAGCCACATAAACAGGCAGCAGGATGACACAGAGCATCCTTTCACATGCATATGCAGGCACAATTAGATTGCCAAGCTATGATTTCTTTTGAAATATAGGATACATAGATAGCTCAGTAAAATATATTGTACAGTTTTTCATCTTCAGCAGACAGGAGACAGCCATAAATAAAACCAACAGGTAATAAATCTTAAAAATCTGCACACAAGCAAAATACACAACCTCTATTGAGCATTTTTTATTGTGTTATGGAGGAGTTTGATGAAATATGAAGCTTTATTCACAATACTATGTCACCAGTAGTTGCTATGTGTCGCAGAAGCACATTGATCTGTTGCCAAGGTTATCACCTGACCAGAGAATACCATTAATATTCGTTGTTTTTTGTGTATTTATCGCACCAGAGGGCTTTATCAAAATATTACAATGCAATAATTGTTGCTGTAATCTTCAGTAATAACTCCTCATTGAGACCTCCATTTGTGACTATTGTAGCAGGGTTCATCAAACACCTTTGCATGTTTTCTCCTGAATCAATGGGCTGATGTTATTGCCCTTATATCTCTCTCCCTTGGCTAAACCAGTCCATGTAAATGACTAGGTCTGTACTATCCTGGTCCATAAAACCTTCTAGATGCACTACCTGCTGGGCCAATAGTCAGCTGATGCAATTTGTGAGAGGGTGCCACTCAAGACTGATACAGTTATTTAATTATTTCATGTGCCTTGCTGGTGCTTGATACATTAATATAAAGAAAAAAAGGAAATTAGACAACGGGAGGACACACACTTAAGCTGCATTTTGCATGTGTGGGTGCAATCAAGGGTAGAGTAATGGTGTACAGGAGGCAATATATTAGTAATATGCTGACCTCATCTGCTGCTTGTAACTTAGAGGAGTGTGTGGATGAGGGGTACGAATGAATGTATTGTCATTTTTAATGAAACCCGCAGCACCAATATTCACGATCAAAGCTGTGCCTGCTCGAATAATGACAAGCATTCTCTCTTCCAGACAAAACACTCACTTCTCTCCTGCTACTCTCCTGTTGTCAGTGCTGGTTATGTGCTGTCTTCCTTAAGAAAGAGAGAAGTGTATTAATGACTGTTCTGCAATGTATCCAGTCTAGCATCGTTGAATTGCTGTCATTATGTGTAAGTTGTTTGTTATGGATGTATGGCTTGGAGTAAAGACTAGGCCCAGGTGAATGAAGGAGGTACTGTATAATGCTCAACAGCTGGAAACGTAGAGGAAAGTTGCAGTGGAAGTGAAACTGCAATTGTTGGGGTTGTACCTCACACAAATGAAAATGATTGTGGTTCCATAGGAGAAGTGAGAGTGATGATGCATGTCATCAAGGTAGCAGTTGTCCAAGTATGGCAACAAGAAGGCCTGGCAAAACTGAAATCAATAAACATCAAGGGGAAAACACGTCAAAGGTTGGAGAGATACCTAACACAAATAAATGTAGCTGAGATTGCTGGAGGTCAATCAGCTCAGTTCTCGATTGCAGTGTCGAGGGGCCAACTATCTAAAGGTGCTTTACTGATGACCTTCAGAAGTGAAGATTGTGTAATGTTCACTTACAGTTGCAAATCCTCAGCAAACAAAGCAGCCTGCAAGTGGCAAGACACAGACAACATCTAGACATAGGCTGATTAGCGGCAAGTAATATTCCCACCACAAAATTGCCAGACAATGACCATCTTCAAAAAGGAGAGTCTAAAGTACCTATCCTTGACATTGAATTGTATTTGCATCACTGTGAGCCCCACCATCAGCATCTTGGGGGTCACCATCAGCCAGAAACTCATCTAGGCTTACCTCATAAATAATGTGGCGACTGTGGCAAGTGACTGGAAGACTTTTCACTATTTACAGACACCGGCAACACTCAAGAAGCTTAAAGCTATTCAGGACAAAGCAGCCCACTTGATTGGTACCTCCTAAACAATACATCCCTTCATCACCAGTGCACAGTGGCCGTGCGTACCACAAAATGGACTGCTGTTACTCACCTAAAATACTCCAACAACACATGTCAAACCCAACAAAGAGGATAAGAGCTTCAGGTGAATAGGAACACCATCACCTGCAGGTTTCCATTCAAATCACATGATCATTGTCACTGGGTCTAAATCCTGGAACTCTCTTCGGTGTGGAGTAGTGGCTGAAAATCAAAAGGAACAGGGTGCAAGATGAGGGTGGTATGGGAACTCCCCTGTTCTCAGGCATTGACCATTAAGATCTTATGCAGATGGTCACAGACCTGCTGCATATCAAGGGAGCAAATTCATTGGTGGTTGCAGTACATCTCTGCATTATGTAGTGAGTGCAGTCAACTACACTCCACACGACAGTGAAACTAGAATTATGGCAAAAGAACACGCACACACACACACACACACACACACGCACGCACGCACGCACGCACGCACACAGACATTCCCATTTGCTGACCAGCATAGGTCATGCAGATATATGTACTGTATGTGCAATTTAGACAGGAAACTGGAAGCACATTTACACTCATAACTCTGAAATTTTAATGCTAGGGAGCCCAATTTTCTACTTAGAAACTTATCAGCTCAATTCCTAAGAGCAACTATAAGAACAAACCCAGAAGTAATTTTAATCTACATCATACTAATTGTCATCGCAATGTAATCAACTCTTGCTGTATTAAAGTGGTGAATTACTTATTGCTTTTATAACTTTAGTTTTCGCATGCAAATGTTTATTCGTATATATCATTGTTAACTGTTGCAGCCAATAGTCACAGTCTCTATAATCTACATGCCACATGAAAAAGTCATCCTAATATTTTGTACTATTTCTTCAAAGCCCAAAAAGCCAGGAAACTAAATTGACTGCTTGTTAAATACCCCACCTCATTTATTTTTCCCAAACTTTTCATTCTGGTCTTATTTTAACACACCCTGTTTTAATGGTCTACTGGAAATGGAAGAGGTGTAAAGTTACTAGGATCGCACCATACTATATGTCTAGCAATAATTCTTTCTTGTCCCTTCCACATCAATGTACTTTTTGACAGGTTAACTTTTGATCATATTTTGCTCATTTTGCCTTTTACTAATCCATTCAAAGTTGCTAATTTAGATGTCAAATTTGGTTAGGCTCCTATCAACACTGACTGCAGCTGAGAGCAATGAAAAACAGGGTGTAGCAAAGTTCATGTAAAGGATGACAGTGGCTTTACCAATGAAACAAAATTCCTGACAATAAAAGTCAAAGCAATATATATGAGGCACAGCTTATTAAACCTTCCTGTCTGAGGATAACAATGCAAAACTGAACCATGGCACCAAAAGATTAGATCAAATTATACCTGTGCTGGGCTACTGAGGTTTTATAAATATTAATTGACACAGCAAGATTAATCATCAACAACAAAAGGAAATTTCACCCATTCTCAGAAGTGTTGACTGCACCAATCCTCAAACAATTTCGCTCGAAAAATATCATCCCAAAATGATGACGAAGAAAACAAGATGTATAGAAGCTGCCATTACAACCTCCAGTGAACTGCATTTTACAAAGATAATGGAGCTCCATCAATCATCTCTGGCCAGAAGCACACAGGAAAAAAGTGAAAGGGAAACTTTTTAGATGACTTCCAAAGTAAATAATTAAATACAGCAGTTTGCACAATGACAATCACTTCTAACAGTTTCATAATGTACATTACAGAAGTCCATCAGAAAATCACAGTTCTTTAAAAGTGTCATTACTTATAATAATGAAATTTTATGGTGTGATTTGTATCCTTCCCCAGAGAAATTTTTATTATGAATTTTAGTTCCCGCTAAACAAAAAAGATAGTTATAAATCAATACTGCCTTAATGTTAGTGCAACATATAATAAAAGTTAAAAGGGTTTCCTGTCTGCCAAGTGGAGCAATGGGGCAAGTTTGTTCTTTATGATTCAGATCATCTACAAGAGTGTTTACATTTACACAGAGCCCATGTAGGAGCTATTACTGGTTGTCACTTAGTACAACAAAAGCTTGAGAGTGAGCAAAGGAGACCTGGAAGTGCACTCTGCTTGAATGTCAAGCTATACAGGCAGTGAACACTACACGATAAAAAAGCTCATTGGACCTCATGGAATAGTGCACAGAGGCTGAAGTGCTGCTAGAAAACTGTGCTGTACATCTGCCATTTGATTCACAAAGTACAGCAGGAACATCAATAATCAACTGCAGTACTTGATAGTAGAAATCCATACCATTCCCTTTTATTTGTAAGCCACGGGGAACCGTTCAATACTTTCAAAAGTCATGCTGCTGCCCTGGAAAAGCCATTCACTGCTGCTCTGGGAGAAAATTTATGCTTTTCTGCTGCACACACTTTTCAAATGCTCCACCAAAGAGAAAAGTAGCTGCAGGAAGGTCCTCCTCAACTAGTGATTGGTGCTCAGCTGGAAAGAAAAGTAACTCATTCTAAGTAAGCAACATAATTGAACATACAGGATTGTGTCTTATCCAACATCCAAGACTTTATCATCTTTTGCCACTGCAACAGGATAAACTCATTAGAAGTGGGAGGAGAGTGATGTAAAGTCAGGTCGGAATGACTTGACTTTACATCAAGTCATGGAAATGAAGGAAATGGAGTCAACCGTTCAACCCTTTGATTATCTTCTGATATTTGATTGTAAAATGATAGCTAATTTTTCTCTTAACTCCATCTACTCACCTTGGTTCTGTAGTTCTTGCCTAACAAAATCTATCTGGCTCAAATGTGGAATTTTTATTTATCCTAGCATTGAAACCTTTTAGGGAGTGAAAGTTCCAGATTTCCACAAATATTAACACTAAACAATCTAACTTTAATTTCAAGGTTATGCTTTCTGTTTCAAGGCTATCCCATTAGGGAAGGAAGTTTCTCACCATCTACCAAATCAAAGCCTTTGATCATGTTAAGTTTATTAATTGGATCACTGCTTAAACTTCTATATTGAAGGTGGGAAATCTACAAACAAAAAACAAGTAGAATTATGCCTCGGACAAGCAATCAGCCTTTGTATTAATTTTTAGCCTGAATCAAAGGACAATGTATATGTCCTGAGGTGTGCAGTAAAAATTGGGTGCAATGCTTCAGACGAATCAGAAGCCTTTACCGTTGGAACACAAATTTATTTCTTTGTATTCCAGTGTTGTTAAAAATCATACATGGGTTTGGATGAAAGGATTTCAACCTAAAAGGTTGACCTGTCCTACCTGTCATGCTGTTTCCTGTATTTTCTGTCATTTAAAATATTATATATATATTTTGGTCCAGTATGATAACAAAAATAAATGAGCACTGAACCCAATTAATTTTCTATGGAGATGAGATTGGGAGCAGATGATAACCTAATCTTGGCAGGCTGGTTTCTCATTTTAATACTTCAATGACATACCAAGATTATATCCGTGCTGTGTCCTGGTTTCCTGCTGATGGAGCTTGTTAAGCACCCTTTCCCATTTATTTTTTTTTCAGGATGGACAGGTCAGCATCTTTTCAGCACTTCTGTTGGTCAATGTGAGCAGCCTTGCTGGATGCAGCTTCTTTTCAGTGAAATTGTCTCTTCAATTATGTGAAAACTGCATTATTCCAGATGCATTCAGATTACTTTTGAGTCTGAATTGCATGGAGATTTAGACAGCAAGTAACATGGAATAGTTACAACAGAGAAGGCAGCCATTTGACCTGGTGAACCCATGCTGGCTCTCTACCAGAGCAACTTGCTAGTTCCACTTCCCAGTCCTTCTTATGTAGCCTTGTGTATTATTAAGTATAAGTTAATTGCAATTAATATTAATTCCAATTAATAAGGCAAACTATCTGTTGTAGGTAGTCCAAATCTCAGAAGCCCAAGGGATGGCAAAGATCACCGCTGGGTTTGGGTCTTCGTCTTGAAACACCTTTTTCCTCAATTGGTCAAATCTGTGGCTGGCTCATTGGAAGTTGGTGCTGAATTTCATCGTTGATATCTGCCTTTGGTAAAAGGAAACTCCTGAGGTTTTCCAGAATCTTTCAGTGGAGTTTTATTGTTGAAGGGCAGAGTTGTACAGTGTGGTTGGTGGACGACCTTTGTTTTGTAGATGTTAATTATAATGTTCTTCTTATGTTTCAAAGAAAAGTCAATGATGACTTGGAACTCAGCCTCTGAATGCATGCATACGCAAGGATGTTCTGGAGTTGAGCAAATGCAGGTTAAACTGTTTTCCATTAGTTACAGAGTGTGCCATTAACCTGATTTCTATCCCTTTGGACTACCACGGCAAGGAAACTTTCCGTTTCACTATTGATAACCAGACTGCATGGTTACCCTTAAAGTAATCTGGGACAGCCTGCTGAGCTGTGCAACCATAGTTCCAAGCATATTTACATTACTGTACCTCAGATTTAAAAAAAAGAATTGTGATATATTGGGGACTTTTGCTGTATTTTGTTTGAAATTGAACGACTTTGTGATGTTCAGGCTTTTGAACTATTAATCTAATCTTTACTTGGTGGTTTATTTTATTGGGAATATTTTCTGCATAATCTGCTGAGTTTGAAATGTTTGGAATCCTGTGAATTAAGCAAATAAATTACAGTTCCCCATATTCACCATTTCTCACTTGAAACACTAAAGATTTGTACTGCCACTGCACAATACAATTATCCTCACTTGTAGTATGAAACAATGCTGACGAAGACTGTGGGAAAATAAAATATGAATGGAGATGTAGAACCAGACACCAAATGGGAATAAGATGTGAGCAAAATTACATTGTTATAAGTAAAAAGATTAGCAGTCTCTGCACAAGCACAAATGATAAATTATTCCTCCTGCAACATAAGAGTGTGAATGGAGTAGAAGCCTTCAATGAAAGTGATACAGGGCAATGAGATAATAAGAATAATAAAAGAAATGGAGGTGAGAAGAGAGACATCCAAAGTATAAGTATGGTTGCCAGTTTCTGAAATGTAGAAAATACATTTGAGTGATATATCACATAATTGACACAAGATCATTTGTATAAGACATACTGATATTGACAGATGTAGATTTCATGGATAGATTCATAATTCCACTCACTTCTCATTTTCCACCTAGTTGATCTCTCATGTTATGGTGTACCGAGGGGGATTATGGCTTCATAGAAGTAGAGTGAAAACTTCTATGATGATCTTTGTCTGCATAAATGGACAATTAATCTTCAGCAAAAACAAATTCTCAGGGTTCGAAAGCAGATGAAAGTCATTGCAATCCGATTGAAAAATCTCTGCAGGGAATGGCAGTCCTCTGGAAAGAAACAGCAGTGCAGCGGAATAACCTGCAAGCTACTGTCTGAAGAACTTCAATTATTCAGAGGAAATTATATAACCCTTTTCATGAGTTAGGTTTTTTATAAACGCTATTTGTACTTGACATTATATTCAGCTGGGTCAGAAAAAGCAATAGAGTCTACTTTGAAAACTAAATTGAGGAGTATAACAGACCAAAATTGAAGCCCTTCAAATTGCTTTTTATTTTGTATTCTTTGATTATCAATGTTTTAGTAATTGAATGTGATTTGCTTATTTATTTCAGCCAGAGAATGCATGATTTTTGAATCATCAGTTATAACTATATTTATCAGTATAAATTTTATGAAACATGATGTGAGTTTAAAATCCTCTTCCTTGAATTATTGCACAGACTCTTCCAACTAGATAACTAGTCTTTGTCCCTCTTTCCATTTGTGATATTGGTAGCAGTAGTTCATCCACTGGGGATGCTCTAAATCTCTCCATAATCTCACTTTATACACCTTTAAGAAAAAACTCCTTAAACCCAACTCTTCGATCAGGCCACTGGTTAGCTTCCTGAAGTAGTTTATAGTGTCAGCATCTGTATTCAGCATTCTCATCAACATCATGCCTTGGAACATATTTTCAAGTTAAATACATTATTTAAGTTGAAATTATTGTTGTGTCCTTTCAACCAAAGGCATATTTTAAATTCCTCTTTGTCTTTAGTGGGAATGTATAACACTTAAGCACTGTACTTTTTTGTTCAAGCACGGAACAATTCTGTGCATGGCTGTTAGAGTAAGCACAGCTTCTAAGTCATTGAAGCCCTTCAAACTTAGGAGCATACCAATGGAAATAGGCTATTTAGCACCTCATACCTGTTCAACTATTCAATAATATTATGGTTTCTCTGTGACCTCATTCTAGATACCTGTCTTTTCTGCATATTTCTTCATGCAGCACAGTAGCTCAGCTTGTAGAGCTGCTGCCTAGAGCTCCTGTGACCCAGTTCAAACTGACCTCTGGTGCTATAGAACGTTGAACACAGAACATAGAAAATACAACCCAGGAACAGGCCCTTCAGCACGCCATGTCTATGTCGACCATGATGCCAATCTAAACTATGGCCCATGTTCCCCTATTCCCTGCCTGTTCATGCATCTGTCTCTTAAACGTTGCTATTGTATGTGCTTCAACCACCTCCCCTAGCAGCACGTTCCAGGCACCTATCACTCTGTGTAAAAAAAAATGCCTTGCAAATCTACTTTAAACCTTCCCCTCTCACCTTAAACCTATGCTATCTAGTATTTTCTATTTCTACCTTGGGAAAAAGACTCTGGCTAGCTACCCCTTTGCATAACTCTACGTACTTCTGTCAGGTCACCCCTCAGCCTCTGACACTCCAGAGAAAACAATCCAAATGTATCCAACCTTTCCTTATAGCTGGTACTCTCTAACTCAGGCAGCATCCTGGTTAACCTCTTCTGCACCCTCTCTAAAGTCTCCAAGTCCTTCTTATCATGTGGCAACCAGAATGGCACACAATATTCCAAATGATGCCTAAGCAAATTTTTATAGATCTGCCAGTTCTGCCCTTTTAGAACATAGAACAGTACAGCATAATACGGGCCGTTTGGTCCACGATGTTGTGTCGACCTATATGAACACCTATAACCCTCCATTTTTCTTACTTCCATATACTGTACCTATCTAAGAGCCTTTTAAATATTCTTATTGTATCAGCCTCTACAACCACTCCTGGCAGTGCATTCCAGGCACCCACCATTCTCTGTGTAAAGAACCTAATTCTAACATCTCCCCTGAACATTCCTCCTCTGACCTTAAATGGATCTCCTCTGGTATTGGCTATTGCTGCCCTGGGGAAAAGGTGCTGGCTGTCCACTCTATCTATGCCCCTCATAATCTTATACACCTCTATCAATTCACCTCTCATCCTGTGTTGCTCCAAAGAGAAAAGCCCTAGCTTGCTCAATCTTTCCTCATAAGACATGTTCTCTAATCCACGTAGCATCCTGGTAAATCTCCTCTGCATCCTCTCTAAAGCTTCAACATCCTTCCTATAATGAGGTGAGCAGAACTGAACACAAGTCTCCAAATGTGGTCTAACCAGAGTTTTACAGAGCTGCAACATTACCTCACTGCTCTTGAACTCAATCCTCAAACTAATGAAGGCCAGCACACCATACACATTCTTAACCATCCTATCAACTTGCACGGCAACTTTGAGGGATCTATGGACTTAGACCTGAAGTTCCCTCTGTTCCTCCACACTGCTCAGAATCCTGCCATTAACCTTGTACTCCACCTTCATGTTTGTTCTAAAGTGTATCACTTCACACTTTTCTAGATTTAGCTCCATCTCCCACTTCTCTGCCAAACTCTGCATCCTGTCTATATCTCATTGTAAACTACGACAACCTTCTACATTATCCACAACGCCTCCAACCTTCGTGTCATCTGGAAACTTACTAACCTATCCCTCCACTTCCTCGTCCAAGGCATTTATAAAAATCACAAAGTGCAGGGGTCATAGAACAGATCCCTGCAGAACACTTCTAGTCACTACCTCCAGGCAGAATATTCCCCGTCTACTACCGCCTTCTGCCTTCTGCGGGCAAGCCAATTCCAAATGCACAGAGTCAAGTCTCCATGGATCCCATGCCTCATGACTTTCTGGATGAGCATACCATGGGGAACCTTGTCAAATGCCTTATTAAAGTCCATATGCACCAAATCCACTGCTCTACCTTCATCTAGTTATTTTGTCACTTCCTCGAAAAACTCAATTGGGCTTGTGAGGCACAACCTGCCCCTCACAAAGCCATACTGACTATCCCTAATAAGATTATGCTTCTCCAAATGCTCGTAAATCCTGTCCCTAAGAATCCTCTCCAATATCTTTCCCACCATTGACGTAAGACTCACTGGTTAATAATTCCCAGGATAATCCCCATTTCCTTTCTTGAACAAGGGAACAACATTTGCCATCCTCCAATCCTTTGGTACCACTCCTGTGGCCTGGGAGGATGCAAATATTGTCGTCAATACCCCAGCAATCCCTTCCTTGCCTCCCGTAGCAACCTGGGATATATCCGGTCCAGTCCAGGGAACATCTGTCCTAATGTTTTTCAGAAGCTCCAACATTACCTCTTTCTTAACCTCTATGTGATCCAGCATATTAGTCTGTTCTACACTGACCTCACATTCGTCAAAGTCCATCTCCCGAGTGAACACTGAAACAAAGTATTCATTAAGGACTTCCCCTGCCTCCTCTACCTCCATGCACATGTTTCCCCTTTGTCCCTCAGCGGTCCTACCCTCACTCTATCATCCTTCTGTTCCTCATGCACATGTAGAAGGTCTTGGGGTTTTCCTTAATTCTACTCTCCTCCAGGTAGTCTGGGTTCCTCCTACATGCCAAAGATGTGTGATTTGGTATGTTAATTGGCCACTTTAAATTGCTTATGATGCTTAGGTGGGTGGTAGAATCTGGAAGGAGCTGATGGGAATGTAGGGAGAGAAAAATACGGTAAGGAATAGTGTTAATGTATACTTGATGGTCAGTGTGGACGTGATGGGCTGAAGGACCTTCTTCCATACTGTGCAGTTCTATGACTCTATGACTTAGAAACGTAGAATTATTCTGGCGCATAAGGAAGCCATTCAGCCCATTATCTATGATGGCTATGGAGCAATCAAGTTAGCCCCATTCCCTCACTCTTTCCCCATCACACTGCACATTATTTTTTCTTCAAGTTGCATTCAATTCTATGCCAATTCTGTTCAGAACTGTCATTCTGTGTTTCATGGTCATTGTATCATTACTAAACAGAAAACTGACCTTTATTTACCACATGTAATCCTTAACAATAGTGTATCATTCTCAGATTTTTTAAGTATTTGTTCACAGGAGATGGACTATATTGGTCCTGCATGCAATTATTGTCCATCTTTAACTGCCCCTGAACTAAAGAGGCAATTAAAAGTCAAAGACATTAGCAAGTCTGGAATCACATATACAGTAGGCCAGGAGAGCAGATTTTCTTCCCTGAAAGATAATCATGAACCATTGGTTTTTGCAACAAATTTTTGTGGATATTATAACAGAAAAGATTATTTGTTTTAATTCCATATTTATTGAATTAATTAAATTTAAATTCTACACCTGTCATTGTGGGATTCAAACACTGCATAGAGTGAATAAGAATCCAAAAGAAATAAGTTTTCGATAAAAACTACTATTGGAGAAACTAATAGGGTTGAGGGCCAATAAACCCCTGAGTTCTGATAGCCTGCACACCAAGATTTTGAAAGTAGTGGTGATGGAAACAGTGAATCAGCTGACTGTCATCTTCCAAATGGACTCTAGAAAGGTTCCCACAGATTGGGATGCAACTAATGTAACTCCATATTTATCAAAGGAAGGAAATAGAAAATAGGGACGTACAGACCAGTTAGCTGAATATCAGTAATAAGGAAAATTCTAGAATCTATCATGAAGGAAGTTGTGACAGGACACTTAGAATTGTGCAGAGGCAACGTGAATTTGTGAGTGGGAAAACATACTTGACAAATCTTTTTGGGGATTATATCTAACAGAATAAATATTGGGAACTAGTGAATGTTTGGACTTTCAAGAGGCCTTCGAGGTTATGAAACAAATTAAGCACATGGGATTGAGGGTAATATACCAGTCTGAACCAAGAATTGACCTAGTGGACAGAAAATAAAGCACAGAAACAACTATATTGTTTATGTTGGGAGACTGTGGCTAATGGGGTTCTGCAGGGATCATTGCTGGGGTCCCAGCTATTCAAAATCTATATCTATGGTTTAGATGAAGAAACCAAGCTGGGTGCCAGTGTGAGTTGTGAGGAGAATGTAATAAGGTGCATACAAGAAGGATAAATGAATGCGCAAGGAAATGCCAGGTGGAATATAATGTGTAAAAATGTGAGGTCACACACTTTGGTAGATAAAACCGAAAATTAGAGTGTTTTTTAAAGGGTGAGAGATTGAAAAGTGTTCAGAAGGACCTGGATATCCTTGCACATGAATCATTGAAAATTATCATGCAGCTATCTCAAACAATTATGAAGGTAGATGATATGTCTTTATTACAGGATGATTTGAATGTAAGAGTAAAGACTTTTCACAGGAATTGTATAGTGCCCTGGTGAGATCACACCTAGATTATTGTGTATGAGTATTATACCCCTACCTAAGGAAGGATATACTTGCAATAGAGAGAGCTCAATGAAGATTTTCCTGGCTTGGGGATATTGCCTATGAAGAGACTTAATATAGACTGGGCCTATTCTGTCTAGCATTTAGAATCATGAGAGGCAATCACATTAAAACATGCAAAATTCTTGTGGAGATTGTCAGGGATGTTGCAAGGATAATGTTTTCTGTTTATGAGATGTTTATCTTGGCCTTGAAGTAAAGTGTCAGATATTCAGCACTGAGATGAAAAGAAATATGCTCACCCAGAGAAGGATGAATCTTTGGAAATCTCTAGCAGTAAGTGCTGTGGAAGCTGAGACGCTGAATATATCCATGGCAGAGGTCAATAAATTTTTGGATATGAAAGGAATCGGGAATGTGGCACTGAGGTAAAACAATGGCCATGGTCTTATTGAATGATGGAGCAGGTGCAAAGGTTGAATGACCTACTCCTGCTTCTACGTCGTACATTTTTATGTCTCTGATCAAGAGTCTAGAAGTCTGGCTGTTTGGCTAATTATAGATTAACTTCTGCTCCCTTGGACTCCAGCGCCTTTTAAATTATTTTCTCTACCTGTCCATCTTTCGGCTACTTTTCTCATGGGCACCCGGACGTTCTCCTTTAATAGCTACTTTGGCTGACCATTCAGCTGGCGTGGGAGGAGACTGCCAACTGCTTGGGTACAAGAGTTTTTTTGGGACTGAAATGTCCTTGCTCACAGGACACCAATGAACTGCATCTTGTGCCATTGCCTTTGATGCCTAAGCAGCCTGGCATGGTAACTTACATGCACTGAAAGTTAAACTGCAGACGCGACATGCACTGCTTTCCTGTGAATCAGCAACATCTTGTTAGTCTGCTTCTGACTGGTAGACTAGCAGTTCTAAATGGATACAACCAAGTTCAGGATCCCCCAACTGAGCATATCCCTTAATTAAGTTCCAAATGGTCCAAGATAAGAATGCAGGCTTTTTCTCAGGCCCAGTGCCAGCAGGTGAGTGGTCAAAGCTTTTAGTGTGAAGGAGGCACCAAATTGTCCTGGAACGCAGCTGGGAAAGATTGCAGTCTGAAGTGAAGCTGCAACAAGCTCCATTCGTCTTTGCAATGAGGGAAAACAAACTTGCTAATTAGGCCAGTGAACTAAATCAAGATTCATGTGAAATGCTGCACAGATTGGAAATACATGCTCAGTGCCCACTTGTTTTTATGAAGTTCATCTTTCTTTTCATGGCAATATCTTTGAGAATTGAGTACACTGCTTCTTCAGAAGGGCAGCCTGGGAATAGTCTTTGTCTATTCCTTACCCCATTGTGTTTTTTTGTGCTCAGTGCAATGTATCTGCATCCATATTACTTGGAGACATGAGCAGGTCCTTGAATTCCATGCACACTGTATTTTTGTCCCAAGAGTGAGAAGAATAGCACTCAGCAGAGCAGTCACCTCCTTCAAAGCAGCTCCGCTAAGGGGATTTATTTGCTGCAAGCTCTGCAAATGATCTGCCTTCTGCTTATTCTAATGGAGAAATAATGGCAGCAAAATTATCAATGTTCACTGTCATTATAACGTGAAATTGACAGCAACTTTGGGAATTCCACATGGACGTAGTTTAATTCAAAAATATCAAAGCTTCCATTACTGATTCAGCCTTACTCCACAGACTGTGCTGATTACATCCTTCTCCAACTGAGTCAAGGGAAATCACTTGCATTGACATGAACTTAAGCGATTAACTAATTAGTCTTGCTGTAATCTAAAAGCAAAAAAAAACTCCAGATGCTGGATATCTGCAATAAAAGCAGAAAATGCTGGAAGTTTCAACAGATCAGGTAAAATCTGCGCTGAGAAAAACAGATCTAATGGTTCAGGTCAATACCTATTTTTCAGACCTCATGGTGAAAGGGCATCAAGCTGAAACATTAACTGTTATTTATTCTCCACAGTTGCTGCCTGACTTGCTGAGTATTTTGTTTGATTTTACTCTTGCTGTAATATACCCTCAAAAATTATGCATTTTGCATGAGTTCTAAGTGAGTTTATAATGACACATTAAGCCATAATAGTGCTCAGTAAACTCTCTCCCTCGGTATAAGAATTTTCTGTATGTTCTTGTAATTTGTTCAGACAAATATTTCAGAATGTATTTTGAAATAAAAATGTTTACAAATTTTTCAACTTCTGCGTTAACTAGATGCATAAGTTCTAATTTTTAGTTAGCCTTCTGAGGAATGCTAAATGTTCAATAAAAGTTGCACAAGCAAAGATCACCCTGAAATGCAACAGTTATTGGAAAAGGGGATGTTCTGATCACCAAGATTATTAAGACATTTTTGGCCAGGTTTCTCTGAGGCTAGAGGAAAGAACTGTTGTTTTGCTTCTCACTGCAAGTTCTGCACCAATACTTCAACAAGCAAATGCACAAAAAGTAAAGTTGTAATTTTCTTTGAAAGCACTATCAGGAAACAAGTAAAGCAAAACTATTCAAACATTGCAACTTGATTTGCGTGATCAAAGCAACCATATCTTTAATATTCTTAATAAATTGGCAGCAGTTATGTCAATTATCATTTTTGTTGGAAATATAATGTTGTTAATATCCATATCAGGAAGAACTTCAGCGAGAAAACATTCATGAAGTCATGCAAAGAATATGACAGATTAACTACTCTCCATAAAGATAGTATAAAAACAAAAGAATGTAGTATTTTAGTTAAATAACCTAGTATTAATTTCTAATGTTAAAATATTAATTTTATAAAAAATGATTTACACTTTCCAATGTCAGAATGACATAATTATGTTTTTTATGGGTAGTGTGAACTTCGAGCAGTACACCCTCTGTTTTCAACAGATCTGTTAAGACAGAAAGTCATGTGAAGACTTTATTTTCCCCAGATATATAGAGGTGATAATGGTTATAGGTAACTTAAGTGTGACAGGCAAAAAAGATTCATTTTCATCCATCTTCATTTTGTTCTGACATTTGCTGTAACATAGTTTAACCAGTCTAAATTGTTTGTGCTGGGATAATTGCATTTTGAAGTTTTATTGTGTTGCTGTAAAGGCCACAGCTGTTGTACCAATTACTATCATCAGGTCGTAATAAGAAAGGATTATACATGGTGCTTTTCTGTCTGCGATTAGGTCCAGTGTTCCTGAACTTTGTGGTGACTTTCTCTAAGTCATTGAATCAATGAAAACCATGAAAGTAGTGACTATAAAGACTACTATTCTAATAAAGTACAAAGAATTTGTAAGAGATGACTTCAGGGCCACCTGGAGAGAACTGTATTTTTAAACAGTATTTTGTGGGATGGCAAGACTTTATTTCTGCCTCTGAACTGAGGAGACAGTAAAGAGCAATCCACATTGGTGGGTCTGGAGTCACAAATAGGCTAGACCAGATAAGAGCAGCAGATTTTCTTCTTGAAGGACATTAATGAGCCAGATGGGGTTTTATATTTTGGTAGTTTCACCATTAAAAATGCCAGCTTTTTACTTCTATGTATTTAGTTCCTTGAATTTAAATACCCCAGCTGTCATGGTGAGATTTGCTTATGCCTCAGGATCAATAGTTCAGGTCTGTGGTACTAATCCAGTAACTACACCACTTTGTTTTCATACCATATTAAAACACAACATATGAAATCATGGAAAGCATTAAACCACTTTTTAAAGTTGTATTGTCATCAAAACAATATAATAAAAGGAATGAAACTTGACTTAGTTATTTAATTTTAAATAAAAAATACTGTGCAACAGAATGCCAAAAATTAACTGGTAGATGTGAGCTTTGTAATACTCTTTGAATCACTTCCAAGCTAATATTTCACTATGGTAGTACTTGACTGCAGGCAATGTTGGGAGGTTATAAATTAGAATATAAGGTGCAGTGGAGCTGAACAACAAAGGAAAACATAGCCGAACATAAGCTGAGAAGTGAAAAACCACACTGAAATTAACTTCAATATTTTCTTAGTTCTGCATATATTCTAATCATTTTTCAATTTTTTAATTCTTCAAAATGACTCAAGTCCAGAAATTGGACTGTTCATTGCCAGCCTGGGTTGGAACATGCGATTGACCTCACCCCAGTGAAATCATGCCCATGGCAAAAAAGAGATCAGAAACTTTTGTCCACAACTCATTTTCCAGCAATTTCTGGAATCATTTACACTAATGACACTGTCATTTACAGAAAGCCCATTTTTGCCCCTGTCAATGGAAATTGAAATTCTAAGTTGCAACAGGAGTACCTTAAACTACTCCTTTTGAATTTCCTGTTTTTAATTTCAACATTGGAAGATGAGACTGGGTGACTTTACAATTGGCTATAATCTGATTCAACACATTTGCAAGTGCATAAGATGAGTTTAAACTAATAGGGAGTTCTTCAGCATCTGGATGCTGAGATAGTCATTGCTCAGTGGTGACACTACTGACAGCAATCTATACTACAGCCATCATTATTGCAATGACTGTTCAGTAAGGGCAGGTGGAAGGCCTTGGGGTAGGAGGCAAAGATATGTCATTCAATGAAAAAGTTATCCTTAAAGATATCACATCCTACTTGGTTCATTCTGATGTACAATATATTTATGGGCTCTGCTTTTCTAAAGCTATCATTGCTGAGATATGTGACCTAAGACCTTCAGCCATGACCCGATGTTTGGACTGCTCTCTCCATTGAGATCCAGGCAACAGTGATGATAAATACATGGAGCACTACTTCCACAAAGTGCAAAGCTCAAGACTTTTGTATCAATACAAGAGGCTTCTGCTAATGCATGGAATGATTGCACGGAATCCAGTTCTATGGGAGACTGCTTTTATAGATTACAAAATTCACAATTTTGGGGAATTCCGTGAAGTTGATGAAAGATGTCTTGTTTGATCCTTCAAAAAAGCAAGGAGCAAACTGAGAGAGAGTGAAAGCTGACAGGGTGGATAAAGTGGATACATTGGCAAGATAAATAAAAGGCATAGGTAAAGAAGGAGTTCAAAAATTAAGGTGCAACATCACAGAAAGGCAGGGATGTGCTTGGTTGGTTAAGGTCAATGAAAGGAAGGAGCTGGTTAGTTGCAGATGAGTTCTTTGTTTTTAAACTCTTCCTTCCAAATAAGTTAATGTAATAAATGGAGACACAAGAGACTGCAGATGCTGGAATCTAGAGTAGACCTGTGGAATATACATCTAGAGCCATGAGGGAACTCCAGGGCAGTTTCCAGCTCCCAGATCATAGATGTTGGTACAGGCTCAACTGGAGGAGTACAAACCCTGGGTTTGGGAACTTCAGCAACAGCCGATGTTGCTGAAATCCATCTGCAAAACTGTTGTTCAAGCTCACAAACCCAGATGTCCTATGGAGTTCACCTCACAGCTCAAGTGAATGCAGAGAGCGAGGAAATGAGTCTTCTGCCAGACAGACAGAAAGAAGCAGGCAGGTATTTCAGAAAACCACTGAGGGCATCTTGCTCTTTAACCAGTATTTAGTTCCCAATGCAGACGGAGGAGAGGTTTCCCATGGAGAGTGCTGCAAGAGCCAAAACGATGGATGACTCAACTAGAAAAGGAAGGAGGAGAATGTTCCAGGCAATTCTGATTCACTGGTGATGTTGAAGAGGGTATAAACTAGCTTGTGAGCAGAATGGGAAGCTAAGCATACATTGTTTCAGAAGGGAGAAAAGCAGAGCTAGAAATGAGGGTTGAGAAGGCAAAGGCTGAGAAATAAACAAAAAATAGAGTCTGGCAGTGCTTAATAGTATATACTTAAATGCAATGACTAGAGAGAATAAGGCAGATGGTAGACATGTGAAAGTATGATATTTTATCTATTACTGAAAGATGGCTTGAAGAGGGGTTAAACTGGCAGCTTAATATTCCCGGTTACTGGCAGCTACAGCAGATCTCCCCCATCTCTCACAACTGCTGCTAACTGCAGCTTTGGAAAGGGTATTCAGGTATTCACAAGGAGATGATTTTACTTCCATTGATTTCAGTGAGGAGCTGGTAGCATCTTAGACCTGGGATTAGTCAGCATTGTTGGCTTCACACAAGTGCAAACAGTGGCCGTGAAGTCTCCCCTTAATAATCCAGATTTTCTTCTCAACAGGAAAGTTTTCCACTCCTTTAGTATTTGGTTCATTGTGGATCATCAGAACATTTTCTGATGATGAAAGCCATACTTCTGGAAAGTACATGTGGCACATTTGTCTTCTGGAAGATCAAACTGCCAGCACTGCTGGGAGGGATGGATCCTGGGAGACAAGGGCTCTTCTCTAATTCCCTGATTCCCCATATCAATTCAGAGGCCCATCTCAACTGCTGAGCACCACTTCAGCATGAGCCTGAATCATAGAACAGTACAGCACAATACAGGCCCTTCAGCCCACAATGTTGTGCTGACCTTCAAACCTTGCCTAAGACTATCTAACCCCTTCCTCCCACATATCCCTCTGTTTTAAATTCCTCCATATGCTCATCTAGTAATCTCTTGAATCTGACCAATGTACCTGTCTCCACCACCACCCCAGGCAGTGCATTCCATGCCCCAGCCACTCTCTGGGTAAAAAACCTTCCTCTGATATCTCCCTTGAACTTCCCATCCATTACTTTAAAGCCATGCCCTCTTGTGTTGAGCATTGGTGCCCTGGGAAAGAGGCGCTGGCTGTCTACTCTATCTATTCCTCTTAATATTTTGTACATCTCTATCATGTCTCCCCTCATCCTCCTTCTCTCCAAAGAGTAAAGCCCTAGCTCCCTTAGTCTCTGCTCATAATCCATACTCTCCAAACCAGGCAGCATCCTGATAAATCTCCTCTGCACCCTTTCCAATGCTTCCACATCCTTCTTATAATGAGACGACCAGAACTGGACACAGTACTCTAAGTGATGTCTCGTCGTCGTCATGGCTATCCTTCGAGGTCGAGGATGATGGTCTTTGTTCCATTGATCTATTTATGGGCTCTCAAGTGGCTTATGAGTCCAATCTTGGATCTGAAAGTTCTTCTGCATTCAGGACTGGTAGTTCCAGATGGCAGACTAGGCTGTGGTTGTTGCTGCCTCTCTTTCCATTTTCTTCTCTTTTCCTCTAATTCTGCACATCCGTTGGCTTTGAAAGTTGCTGTTCCTTCTCGGGTGATGGTTTGCCAAAGCTTCCTGTCCTTGGCATTGGTTTCCCAAGTGTTGATGTCAATGTTACATTTCTTCATGTTGGCTTTTAAGACGTCCTTGAATCTCTTCTGTTGTCTGCCTCTTTTACATTTGCTTAGTTTAAGCTGGGAGTAAAAGATTTGTTTCGGCAGACGTTCATCTTTCATCCAAACAACATGACTGCTCCATCTTAGTTGGTTCTTGATAACGTAGGCTTCAATGCTTGTTGTTTTTGCTTCATTTAGCATGCTGCCATTGGTTCTTCTATCTTCCCAGCTGATATTTAAGATGTTTCGAAGACGGCGTTGATGGAACTTTTCAAGTGCCTTCAGATGTCGTCGGTATGTTGTCCAAGTTTCTGATGCATACAGGAACGTTGGGATCACCACTGCTGTGTACACTAACATTTTAGTGTCTGTTCGGATGTCACGATCATGAAAGACTCTTGTTTGGAGACGTCCAAAAGGGGTTCCAGTGCATTTAAGACAATGTCGGATCTCGTCATTAAGGTCGACATTGGAGGAGAGGCGACTTACAAGATATGGAAAGTGGTCCACATTTTCCAGGGTTGTTTCACCAAGTTGAATTGATGGTTCTATCCAATTTGTCTCAGTTGGTGATGGTTGGTAGGTGATCTGAGTCTTCTTGGAATTGATGGTAAGTCCAAGTTTTGTGTACACACGGTTGAAGGCAGTCAGAATCTGTTGTAGGTGGTTTTCTGAGAGAGCTGCAACACAGTTGTCGTCTGCATATTGGAATTCAATGAGGGAACTTGTGGATGTCTTGTTTTTGGACTTGAGACGGGCAAGATTGAAAAGTCTGCCATCTGTTCTGCAGACAATTTCGATTCCTGGGGGTAGATCGTCCTTGATGATGTGGATGATTGTCACAATGAAGATGGTGAACAAAGTTGGGGCAATCACGCATCCCTGTTTTACTCCTGATTTGACCTGAAAAGACTCACAGTTACTGTTGTTGACCATGACTGTGGCAAGCATGCCATCGTGGAGGAGTCTCAGGATTCGAATGTACTTTTCAGGGCATCCATAGGTGGATAGGACATCCCATAGGAGTTCCCTTGATACCGAGTCAAAGGCTTTGGTGAGGTTGATGAATGCCATGTACAATGGTTGAAGTTGTTCACAACATTTTTCTTGCAGTTGTCGCATTGTGAAGGTCATGTCGATTGCTCCACATGATGGTCTAAAACCGGCTTGTGTCTCTAGAAGGATCTTCTCGGCTAAAGGCTTGAGCCAGTTGTTCATGATGCGGGTGAGGATCTTTAGTGCTGTTGCTAACAGGGAAATTCCACGACAGTTTCTGCATTCAGATCGATCACCTTTCCTTTTGTAGATGGTAACGATTGCTGAGTCTCTAAAGTCTGCTGGTACGTCTTCATTTATCCAGATCTTGATCAGAAGTTGATGCAGTTGGTAATGAAGCAGGTTACCTCCAATTTTGTAGACATCGGCTGGTATTCCATCGAGTCCAGCGGCCTTGTTGTTTTTCAAGGTTTTGATGGCTTCCTTGACTTCTTCAAGTGTTGGTATTCTGCTTAGGGAGTCATCAATGGGCTATTTTGGAATGTTGTTAATCATATTCCTGTCAAATGTGATGGTTTGATTTAGAAGATCCAAAGTGCTCACTCCATCTAGAATTGATGTCAGCATTGCTCTTCAGGATGGTTAAACCATCTTTGCTTTTGAGAGGGGCTTGACCGTGAGTGGATGGGCCAAAAATAGCTTTAGTTGCATAAAAAAAGACTCAAGTGTCATTGGTGTCTGCTACTTGTTGGATTTCCTGAGCTTTCTTTCTCCACCATTGGTTTTTCAGGTTTCAGGTGCTCTTCTGGACCGCAGCCTTGCATTCCCGATAGCATTTCCTTTTAGTAGCTGATTGTTGGTCATTTTGTAAAGTGACAAAAGCTTTTCTCTTTTCATCGATGAGTTGTTGGAGTAGTTTGTCATTATCGTCAAACCAATCCTGATGTTTTTTTGTCTTGAACCCAATTGTTTCCTTGCAGGAGGTAATGATAGCGTTCTTCAATTGTGGATTTGGGAAGTGCCGTTGAAGTAGTCCAGGCGAGTAAATACAGTAGTGTACACACCGCAGCCACCATTTACTAGTGGTAGAGGGAATGAATATTCAGGGTGGTAGTTGAAATACTAATGCATTGAGCGCCATGTCCAAGCTGCTTGCTGTTGAGGCAGCTGCATTTATCCAGGTATGTGGAGAATATTCAATGCTCTTAATTTCTCCTCGTAGATGGTGGAAAGGTATTGCAGTGTCAGGAGACAGGGTTCTCTCTGCAGGATACCCGACTTCTGACATACTTTTATAGCTACAGTACTTATGCAGCTAGTCTAGTTGAGGTGCTGATCAAGGATGATACACAGGTTACTGTTGATGCAGTGATGTAAATGCCATTAAATCTCAAGGGATACATGATTAGACACTTAGACATTCTCTTGTTTCTGACAGTTATTGCCTGTAACATTTGTAGTATGGATGTTCCTTGCCACTTATCAACCCATGCTTGAATGTTGTCTAAGTTTTGCTGCATGAAGACATAGATTGTTTTGTTTGATGAGGAGTTGCAAATGGAACTGAACAATGCACAGTCATCAGGAAAATCCCTAGTTCTAGCATGATGATGAAAGGAAGATCATTGATAAAGCAGCTAGGACACTGTTCTGAGGAACTCCTGCAGTGATATCCAGAAGCTAGGATGACTGACCTCTAACAGGCATAATTCCAACTATTGGAGTTTTCACCAATGTTCTGATAAAAGGTCTTTGACCCAACACATTATCTGTATTCTTCTCTCTCTTTCCACATTTACTGCCTGACTTGCTGAACATTTTCAACATTTCTGTATTTATCTCAGATTTCCAATGTCTACAGTTTTCCTTTGACTTTCATTAATGCTCTCTCCCCTCAGATCCCCATTGACTTCAATTTTACCAGGATCCTTGACACCACACATGACAAATGCTGTCTTAATGATAAGGGAGCTCACGCTCACTTCACCTCTGGAATTCAGCTGTTAGTCTATATTTGAACCATGGTCATTGATGAGGGTTAGAATCAAGTGTTCCAAGCAAAACCCAAAATGGGCTGTGGTGAGCAGGTTATTGGTGAGTTATTGCTACTTGATAGCACTGTTGCTGAACCCTTCCATCTCTCTGCTGATGACTAAGAGTAGACTGATTGGTTGGTATTAGCCAGATTGGATTTGTCCTACTTTTTGTGAACAGGACATACCGAAGCAATTTTCCACATTGTCAGATAAGAGGCAAGTGCTATAACTGTGCCAGAACTGCTTAGCTAGAGGAATAGCTCGTTCTGGAGTGTAAGACTCCAGTCTATAGCTGGGATGGTTCCTTGACCTATGGCCTTTACTTTTTCCAGTACTCTCAGCCATCTCTTGGTATCAAGTAGAACAAACTGCCCAGGTTTTGGCTGCTGTGTTGGGGAAGCTGAGAAGGACCATTCAGCAATTTACCTGAACATGGTTGTGAGTGCCCCAGCTATCTCTCTAGCACTCACACGCTGGGCCTCACTGTTGCTGAGGACCGGCAAGTTCTTCAACTTTCCTTTCCCACTACCTATGTATTTATCTGCCACTGCTGATGTCTAGATCTGGCAGGATTGCACATCTTTGATGTTGATTCCTTTATTTTTCACTTGCTTGTCTATTTCACATCCATGTTGTTGAGATACACCAGGATGGCCTTTCTTTTTTTAGGTATGTCTGGTGCTGTTCATGCCTTCCTGAACCCTTCCTTGAAGTAGGGTTGATCCCTGGCTTGAAAGTATTGTTAGATCAAGGGATCTCCTGGGCCACGAGGTACACATTTTTATTACTCTTGGTGGTTTACACCACCTCATGGATGCCCAGTTTTAAATAGTCTGATCTGTTCTCAGACTATGCCAGTTAACCATCCTGCATGATTGACAGGGCTTGCTTTCCACAAGGACCGTGCAGTGATCACTTCATAGAATCATACAGAACAGCCCACCTCATCCATGCCGACCATGATGCCTATCTGGTATGTCGCATCTGCCTGCGTTGGACTAGTATCCCTCTATGCCTTTCCTCTCCAAGTACCTGTCCAAATATCTTTTAAACACCATTGTATCAGCTTCCACTACCTCCTCTGCCATCCTTACAGATAAGCACCACCCTCTGTGTAAAAAATTTACCCCTCAGATCCCCTTTAAATTTTTCCTGCCTCACTTAAACCCCATGCCCTTTAGTTCTGGACTGCCCTGCCTTGGGAAAAAGGACTCTGACTATCTATTCTATCAATGCCCTTAATAATTTTATAAATCCCTATCAGGTTCTACCAATGCTGTCATGAACAGACACATCTGACACAGGTGGATTGATGAGGATGAGGTCAAGTAGATTTAGCTCTTGCACAAAAAGTGCTGGAGGAACTCAGCAGGTCAGACAGCATCTATGGAGAGAAATAAACAGTCAGATCTTATGCTGGTTCATCCACTCTCGTGTTGGTTCATCTACTCCCTGCCACAGAACCAACCTAGCAGCTTTCAGGACTTAACTATTTCTGTTGGTGGTGGTGCTACCAAGCCACTCTTAGTGATAGACAGTGAAGCTCCCCTACCCAGAATATATTCTGTCCCCTTGTTTTCTTTCGGTGCTTCTTCCATGTGTTTTTCAATATTGAGGAAAACTGATTCGTCAGCTGAGGGAGGAAGGTTTATCAAAATCAGGAGGAGGTTTACACAAGAAGTGCTGGAGGAACTCAGCACTTTTTGTGTATTGCTCCAGATTCCAGCATCTGCAGAATTTCTTGTGTCTCAGGAGGAGGCTTCCTTGCCCATGATTGACATGGTGTAATGAAACTTCATCGAGCCTGGTGTCAATGTTGAGGATTCCCAGGGCTATTCTCTCCCGCTTGTATGCCACTGTGCCAACCCTAGTGGATCTGTCCTGTCAGTAAGACATGATTCACCCAGGAATTGTGTCGGAGGAATATAACACATTGTCTGTAAGGTATGATCCTGTGAATATAACTATATCAGGTTATTGCCTGACTAATCTGTAGGACAGCCCTCTCCCACTTTAGACTCAAGTTGCCAGATGTTTGTGAGGAGACACAAGAGACTGCAGGTGCTGGAATCTGATGCAGCATCTCAACTTGAAACATTGACAATTCCTTTCCCCTGACAGGCGCTGCTCGACCCACAGAGTTCCTCCAGCAGATTGTTTTTTACTCTATGAGGAGAACTTTGCAAGAACTGGGCTGAGAGTGACTTTACAAAGTCTAAAATTCTGTGTCCAGGTCATTCTTTCATTGTTTCAGCATTGTGGGGATGGTACAACTCTATGGCTTGCTAGGCTAGTTCAGAGTCAATCACATTAGTAGGTTGGAAGTCACATATAGACCAAATTTAGTTCCTTAGTGTCACTCAGAGGGAGGCTACTTACACCATCAGGTCCTATTGGCTTCCAGCAGAGCAATCCCACCAACCCCAGTCCCCCTTTTTTTATTTCCCTATACTCCTGCAACTCATTCTCTTTCACTTGCCCGTCGAATCCTCTTTTGATTATATTGCTACTTACCTACACTCAGGGACAATTTACATTAGCCAATCAACCAACCAGCATGTCTTTGGTATGTGGGAGGAAACCAGAACACCATGGGGAAACCCTCACAGTCACAAGGCGAACATGTAAACTCCAGACAGACAGCACCCAAGGTCAGGACCGAATCTAGATCCCTCCAGATGCAGCTGGGAAGCGGCAGTTATTGGTGCCAGACCTAGATAAGATGGCAGATTTCCTTCCCTACAGGGCATTTGTGAACCAAGTGGTTTTTAGTGACCATCCAGTAGTATTCGTGGTCATCATTATTAATGATAACTGATTAATGAATAACAATTACAAATGACCATTGTTTTATTTAACTTCCAGATTATTAGACTAAATTTAAGTTCCACAGAAGTTAGAAAGTCATGTATCTGTTTGATGGAGTCATAGAGTAATACAGCATGGAAACAGGCCCTTCCCCCCAACTCGTCCATGCCGACCAAGGTGCCTAATTGAGCTCGTCTAACTGAGCTAGTCTAACCAAGTCAGTTGCCTGCATTTGACCCATATCCTTCTAAACCTTTCCTATCCATGTACCTGTCCAAATGTTTTTTAAATGCCATTTTGCATCTGGAATATTTGTCCACTAAAGTAACAACAACACCATCAATATACCCAAATGAAGGTACAGTATATATTGGGAAGTCTTCATTTGGGGAGGACCAATTGCACTGGCTCTCCACACCCTGGGCATTGTGATGGTGAGATCTCGGCAGTTACTTCATTGGCATTGTACAAAGATCCCACTCCCACAAAACCCATAACTGGCTTTGACAGACAGCAAAGCTAAGGGCAGACGGAAATGAGGAGGAACTACTTTACCCAGGAAGTAGTGAATCTGTGGAATTCTCTGCCCAAGGAAGCAGTAGGGGTGACCTCATTAAATATATTTACTACACAGTTAGATAGATTTTTGCACAGTAGGGGAATTATGGGTTATGGGGAAAAGGTAGGTTGGTGGAGCTAAGTCCATGGCCAGATCAGCCATGATCTTGTTGAATGGCGGAGCAGGCTTGACAGGCCAGGTGGCCTACTCCTGCTCCTACTTCTTATGTTCTTAAGGTCAGACTGGTAAAGGAGTGGTGATTTGCCAGGATAATGCAGGAAATCCCAAAAAGACTGAGCTTTACCTCAGGGACACAGGACATCCTAGACTTTCAGAATGCTGGTCCGCATGTCTGGAATTCTATCCGGATGGCTGAACTCATTGGTGCCTTTCACACTCAACAAGTCCTGCCCCAGCAAAAGTACAGTGTTCAGCATCCAAACAATAAAATGATTATTTTCTCTTTATAGATTGGGATGCAATGTGCCCTAAATTTTAGCATAGTTGTTGGGTACCTGGAGCAAGACCCCCTCTTTATTTATAGATGAGCTAAAGTTGCATCTGTAATAGTGACAACACGATATCTGCTGCCTAGAAAACCGAGCCACACTTAAGCTGGCTGTAAATGTGAGGCACAATCTATTTTAACCCAAAACTTACACAGTCACTTGGATGACAGCGTAAACATGGTCATCAAATAGACATATAGATACTTCTCATAAGGTTTTATCTTTATAAATAGCATGCTGCAGTTGATTGAACTGCAGTACCAGCAGCTTAATTATCAACGTTGACATTCAAATTCTATCCTTGCTTCAGGGCATCTTTTAGCACTTTGATCATTACTCATGATGAAAATATCAAACCACGTTTGAACATTATTACAATAAAACTAAATTTGAATCAGAATAGAGATTCACAGAGCTAATTGACAGTTGGTGACAAGATCCCTGGATCAGTAGCAAAAAGGATTACTGATGCACTTCCAAATGCCAGCCCAGGTGATTTGTTTTAGTAATGTAGTGGCACGTTGGATAGAGCCAGCAATTATCTTCTCAACTGTAAACATGGCTTTGAATCCAGAGGAGATGGATGGAATAAACTGGGTTTAATAAATGTGAAAGAATTTGACAATGTTGATTTAGCTTCTAGTGAATACAGGTTTGAAATAAAATAGCAATCCTTGCACTTGTAACATCTGTCACTAATTCCTTCATTTGGGAAATGGAACTGTTAGACCAAATCATTCAGAGGATAGCATGGGTGTCAGCAGGGCTCAGACCTCTGCATGAATCCAACAGCAGAGAAGCAATGTGCTGAAGAGAGGGATCGAGCACTCTGCTGTATGTCAGGGAGGGACATGTATAAATGACAACCCCATCCATTTGATGTAATTAGATCAGTTTCATTTGAATGGGCTCTTCAACCTTATGGAATAATCCAGGTGCTGATAAGTGCTTGTTTTATTTCAGTTATTTTAATGTTGTTAATTAAAGTTTCAGTTTTTTTTAAACTTGTCACTACCGGCTTTAATTATTTAAAACTATTTAAATAGTTCTAAAATAATTGTGGGAACATTCTGTGTGTGTAAACTGGCTGCCTTGTTTCTTGCATGACAACAGTGACAGCACTTCTACCTCATTGGAGTAAAGTACTTTGGGATGTCTTGAGCATATGGAAGGCATGTCAGAAACACAAGGAATACCAGCCCAGCTGAGTTATTTTAACAATGTAATACCATACAGGTTGGACCCACTGGTCAGAACAGAACAGCAGGATGCTTGGCCAGGAAAATTACATCTGGGTAGATGAGGACCAAGGTGGGTCATGTCTGGACTGCAGTCAGAGTCTGGGATAATCCCATTATCCTCAAAGTACATCATCTATAATATTCAAATTATGGTATCATAAAGTCATAGCATTTTATAGAACAGAAATTGTCATAATGTCACGTGAAGAGCAAGATCGCGGAGAACCCAAATGCAGAACACCGGTCCCAGACTGGAGTCAGGACGCTTCTTCAGAACAGAAGGAATCTTGTCTCAGGGCTCTGAGATGGAGTCCCAACACAGAAACAGCATTTTCTAGGAGAAACAGCAAAACTGGGACTGCTCTAGAGTTGACAGCTCTAAGCAGCCAGGAGACAAAGTATACCCAGAGATAGACCAACAATCTGGCAAGCAGAGTTTGTGAAACCAGGGTTCTTATACTTGTCTCCTGATGGAACTCAGGTGTGTGTCATTAGGGAAATAGTAGTGCATGGAAACCATGTGCTGCACAACAAAGCACCATCAATGGGGTGAAGGGGCAGAATCGAGAACCAGCACTCGGAACCATGACAGTAGCCCCCCCCCCCAAAACAGGAGCTTCCAGGCGACCCACCAGTCTTGTCTGGATGGCTCTGATGGAATTCATGAATAAAGAAAGGTTCCAAAATGAAGGAGCGAGGAACCCAGAAATGTTCCTCTGAACTGTATCCCTCCCAGCCGACCAAGTATTATAGAGCCCTGCCCCGGCGGCACACGTCTAGTAAATGCCGGACAGTGTATGCTGGATGGTTGTCAACGATCCTGGGGGTGGGGGGGTGGGTGGAGGGGGCTTGGGGCTTGGCCAGAGGGCACAATGGACTGCTAACCACCGGCTTCACCTGGGACATGTGGAAAGTGGGATGCATCCTCAGAGCTGTATGCAATTTGAGCCAGACTGCCATGGGATTGACATTCTGCTCAATCAGAAAAGGCCCCAAGAAGCGAGGGGAAAGTTTCCTGTGCTTGTCTTTGAGGGGAATATCCCTAGCCGAGAGCCAAACCTTCTGCGCAGGCTGGTATTCTGGTGAAGGAACCCAATGGTGATCAGCAATTGTCCGGTTGCAGGTGGTGGTACGGAGCAGGGCCACGCACGTGTCCTCCCAGACCTGGAGGCAATGGCGGAGATGGTCCTGAACTGAGGGCACGATGTCCTCTTCATGGATGGAGAACAAAGGGGGTTGGTAACCGAGTGAGCATTTGAAGGGGGATCTTCCAGTGGTAGTGCAGACTAGAGTTGTGGGTGTACTCAACCCAAGCAGCGTGGGTGCTTCATGTAGACGGGTTGTTTGCTGTTATGCAGCATAGTGCTGCTTCCAACTCTTGATTCGCCTGTTCCGTTTGGCTGTTCGTCTGTGGATGGAAACCAAATGATAGGCTTACAGACGTTCTGAGGGCCTGACAAAAGGACCTCCATACTGCAGAGATGAACTGGGGACCCCGGTCGGAAATAACATCAGCAGGGATTCTGTGGAGGCGGAAGACGTGTTGGACGACCAGGTCGGCTGTCTCCTGAGCCGTAGGGAGTTTGGGAAGGGCCACAAAATGCACTGCTTTAGAGAATTGGTCCACTATGGTGAGGATAGCTGTGTTCCTGTGAGAAGGGGGAAGTCCTGTGACAAAATCCAGGGCAATATGGGACCACGGACAGCTAGGTACGGGTAAGGGATGAAGCAGTCCAGCAGGTGGGAGGCTTTTCCATGGGTGCAAACAGAACAGGCAGAAACAAAGGAACGGGTATCAGCGTCCATGGAGGGCCACCAGAAGTGTTTCTTCAAAAGGAAAAGCATCCTATCTTTCCCCAGATGGCAGGCAAAATGAGAAGAGTGTCCCCACTGAAGAACCTGAGACTGCACGGACTTGGGTACAAAGAGGTGGTTGGGTGGTCTGTTACCTGGGTCAGGTTGGGCTTCCTTGACTATGGCCTCGATCTCCCAGGTGAGGGCCGCCACCACACAGGACCAGGGAATGATGGTCTCAGGGTTAGGATGGTCGTTCTCAATAGTGTATTTTCAGGAGAGAGCATCAGGCTTCTCGTTCTTGGACCCAGGATGATAGGTTAACGTAAACCTGAACCTGCCAATGAGTAATGCCCACGGGGCTTGGCGGGAAGTCAGGTGTTTGGTGGTTCGGATACATTCCAGGTTCTTGTGGTCTGTCCAAATGATAAACAGATGCTCTGCTCCCTCTAGCCAGTGCCTCCACTCCTCTAACGTAAGCTTGACCACCAGTAACTCTCAGTTTCCTACGTCATAATTACGTTCGGTGGGGGACAACCGGTGAGAAAAAAAAGCACAGAGGTGCAGCCTCTGATCTGGACCTGAGCGTTGAGAGGACTGCTCCCACCCCAGAGTCAGAGGCGTCGGCCTCCACAATGAATCGACTGGAGGGGTCTCGTTGGACAGAATGGGGGCAGACGTGAAGCATTTCTTCAGCTCCGAGAACACTGAGTCAGCTTTGGGGTTCCAAAGAAAAGGGGTCATAGGTGAAGTGAGTTGAGTAAGGGGCGCTGCCACCTGACTATAATTTCTAATGAAACAGCGATAGAAATTCACAAACCCCAGAAACTGTCGGAATTGTTTGCATGTTGTGGGTCGAGGTCACTCTGCCACTGCCCGCATCTTCTTGGGATCTGCCCTTATTCGTCCACTCTCAATGATGTATCCTAAGAAGCTGACAGAGGGAACACGGAATTCTGATTTCTCAGCCTTGACGAAGAGCTTGTTTCCCCAAAGCCTCTGGAGGACCTGACGGACATGGGTGTGTTCCTGGATACTACTGGAGAAGACCAGGATGTTATCCAGATAGACAAACAAATCAATTCATGAAGTCTCATAGAACATCATTGATCAGAGCTTGGAAGACGGCAGGAGCATTGGTGAGGTTGAGTGGCATTACCAGGTATTCAAAGTGGCTGAGAGGGGTTTTAAATGCTGTCTTCCGCTCGTCTCCCTCCCTTATCCTGACTAGATGGCAAGCGCTTCATAGATCTAATTTAGAAAATATGGTGGCCCCGTGAAGTAGTTCAAAAGCAGAATTGATGAGAGGCAGTGGGTATTTGTTCTTGACAGTTATGAATTTAGGCCCAGGTAGTCAATGCATGGACGCAGTGAACCGTCCTTCTTCCCCACAAAGAACAAGGTGCCTACCGGGGAGGATGAGGGACGAATAATGCCTGCTGCGAGAGATTCATTGATATACCCCTCTATAGCTTCCCCCTGGTCAGGACAAGTTATATAACCGACAGGTAGGTAGCAGAGCTTTGGGGAGAATGTCGATTGCGCAATCTTATGGCTGGTGTGGAGGCAGGGAAAGAGCCCATTGTTTGCTAAATCTTTGCCTCAGGTTGCGATACTCTGCTGGGATCCTGGACAAGTCTGGGGTTTTGACAGCCGACGAACTAGCAGTAGCCTTTACTGGGGAAAGGGCTGACTGGAGACAAGTGGAGTGGCAGAACGGACTCCAACTGGCTATGCTGCCCGTGGACCAATCGATGTGGGTATTGTGGCCGCTCAACTAGGGGCACCCAAGAACCATCGGAGTCTGCGGAGAGGCCATCAGGTGAAATTAGACCTGTTCCCAATGGTTTCCAGAGATAAGCAAAGACAGCGGAGGTGTACGGTGCGTGACTCGGGTCAACAGTCTTCCGTCTAATGCCGAACTTCTAGAGGGGTACCCAGTGGCTCCTGAGGAATCCCAGCCCAGGAAGCTACCTCTTTGTCCAACAGATTTCCCTCAGCGCTAGAATCCACAAAAGCGGAAAGGTACAGGGACTGTTGGAGGTGCCTTATGGTAGCTGGGATCAGCATCCAGTTCTGGGGGACAAAAGGGAAAGTTGTCTGGCTCACCAGGACCCCCTGCTCTAGTGGTGAGCGCCCCCCCTTTTGCCAGAAGGAAACAAGTGGCAAGAAAATGGCCAGGCTGGCCGCAATAGAGGCAATTCCCAGCTCTTAACCTCAGATGTCATTCGGTGGGAGAAAGGTGGTTCTGTCCCAGCTGCATTGGTTGCTCCCCTGGGGTGGTGCAATCGGGCAGGTCAGGAGCACCTCTAGGAGTGGAAGGAGCAGAGATGCTTGGGCTAGGAGAAGCTGGGAAGGGGGCCCGTGGGGTGAACGGAGGTGTTGGACAGGCCGTCCTCTTTCTCTGCCTTTCCCAGAGTCGGTTGTCCAGCCTGGTGGCTAGGGAGATCAACGCATCCAGGCTGGTTGTCTCATCCCTTGCCACCAACTCATCCTTTATCTTGTCACCGAGGCCTTACAGAAAAACCCCCTGGAGAGCCTCATCATTCCACTCTGAGTCAGCTGCTAACGTCCAGAACTCCACAACACTGTGGGAACCCTGATGGCAGGTGAGTAGTCACTTGGCTGCCTCTTTACTCCTGATAGGATGATTGAAAACCTCTCATCTCCACAATAAATGTGTGAAATGAAGAGCAGGTCTCTGGCTGATTGTCCCAGATGGCAGTGGCCCCTTCTAATGCACTTCATCACAACAACCCCACAATAAATGCTATCTTGGATCTATCGGTGATGTATGTGGCGAGTCACTGCTCAAACACTAATAAACATTGTAGCAGGAAGGACCGGCACTTTCCCAGATCCCCAGTGTAGGGTTCTGGGTCAGGTACGTGCAGTTCCTTGGGTGGTCAGGTCAAACCGTGGGGCGTTGCTATTACAGATTGTCCAGGCTGGTCAGACAGAGTTCTTGGAGCAGAGACTCAGCTGACCTGTTCATCGACCTGCCCAACATGCACTGCTAGGGTACAGAAGTTTTCCATAACCTCCCGGAGCTGCTGGTCATGTCAGCCCAGGAGTGAGCCCTGGCTGGTGAGGCCTTCTTGCAGGGGATTCATGTCCACTGGGGTAATGGTGGCCAGATGATTCTGTCATAATGTCAAAGAGCAAGATCACAGAGAACCCAGAAGCAGAACACCAATCCGAGACTGGAGTCAGGATGCTTCCTCAGAACCAAACACAGAACAGCAAACAGAAGGAATCTTGCCTCAGGGCTCTGAGACAAGAGTCCTAACACAGAAACAGGGCTTTCTAGGAGAAACAGCAAAACCAGGCCTGCTCGAGAGTTGACAGCTCTAAGCAGCCAGGAGACAAAGTATACCCAGACATAGACCAATAATCTGGCAACCAGTGTTTGTGAAACCAGGGTTCTTATACTTGTTTCCTGATGGAACTCAGGTGTGTGTCATTAGGCAAATAGTAGTGCATGGAAACCATGTGCTGCACAACAAAGCACCATCAATGGGGATAAGGGGCAGAATCGAGAACCGGCACTTAGAACCATGACAGAAATGGGCCATTTGGCCCATCCTGTCTCTGCCGGCCTTTTTGCCCACCTAGATTATCCCCATGCGCCTGCATTAGCTCTGTATCTTTCTCTGCCTTGCCCATTCAAGTGCCCCTGAGGCATAATGATCCTGTCAGACTCCATCACCTCCTCTGGCAGCACATTCTAGATATCAACCGCCCTCTATGTAAAAGCAACTTTACCCTCAAATCTCCTTCCTCTCACCTTAAACATAAGCTCTTTTGGTTTTGATACACATGCCTTAGGAAAAACAGTTCTGAATATCTACCCTATGTATGCCTTTCATAATTTTATGAACGTCCATCAGATCACCCCTCAGCCTCCTTTGCTCAATGGAAAACAAGTCCAGCCTATCCAATCTCTCCCCAGAGCTAAAGTCCTCCATTTCAGGCAACATCCTAGTGAATCTCCTCTGTGCTCTCTCCAGCGCAATGACATTCTTCCTAAAGCGTGGTGACCAGAACTGTGTACAATAACCAAAGTGCAGTCTAACCAGTGATTTGTAAAGTTGCAACATAACGTCCCAACCCTTATAATCTTCAGTCAGACTGATGAAGGCAAGTATACCATATGCCTTCTTCACCACCTTGTGTTGCCATGTTCAGGGATCTAAGAACCTCAAAGTCCTTCTGTTCATCAACATTCCTTGGCGCCTTACCATTTATTGTATAGGTCCTAACCCTATTCAAATTTTCAAAATGCATCAGATTGCACTTGTTAGGATTAAATTCCATCTGCCAATGCTCTGCCCAAGTCTTCATTTGATCTATATTCTGCTATAGCTTTGGACAACCTTCCTTGCTATCCATACCACCACCAATTTTCATGTTGCATCTGTTCTGCCCTCTGGACTTGCTCGATTTTTCCTCATCTGTTGCACGCTACTGTGTTTTCCAACTCCCTTGCCAAATCCTCCCAATTAGTGCGAACAAACCTGCCCGCAAGGATATTGTTCCCCTTCCAGTTTAGCTGCAACCTAACCTTCTTATACAGGTTTCACCTACCCCAGAAGTGGTCCCAATATCCAAGTTCCTCAAACCCTCCCTCTTGCACCAGCTCTTTAGCCACATGTTCATCTATCCTATCCTCCTATTTCTTTCCTCACCAGCATGTGGCACAGGGAGGAATCCTGGGATTACAACCCTAGAGGTTCTGTTTTTAATATGGACAAGTCCTGAAGAAGGGTCCTGACCTGAAACATTAACCGTCTGCTTTTCTCCATGGATGCTGCCTGGCCTGCTGTTCCTCCAGCATCATCGTGTTTTTCGTCCTGTTTTTAATGTTTGGTATTTCCTCTGCTTTGTGCAATAACTAATTTAAAGGGTCCTGCAAAATGAACCATTTTACAATTGGTTTAAGCTTTAGTAAGATCTGCTTGTTACTCCAACAGAGAATAATTGCATCTAAAGGCAGAGTGTTCTTACTTTGTGCTAGGAGAATGCTCTGTTACTACACAACCTAAGAATAAGAGAGCACTTTTGTTGATTGTGTATTCCATTGATAATTTTTGACTGACGTCATCAACAACATCTTGCAATTATACATTTCCTTTAATACAAGTTAAAATGTGCCAAGGAACAGAGTATTATCAAACAAAAAATGATACAGAGGCCACATTATAGTATGTTGGAGCATAAGCTCAAAAGCAAGCAACAAGGTAGGTGTGGATGAACATCTTGAAAGGAAAGAAGAGAGTTAGCAAGGCAGAGATTTATTGAAGGAAATTCATGCTTGATGACTGAAAGTACTGTCACCGTGTGGTGCAACTAAGTTTGGGAATGAGCAATATGTTAGCATTAGTGGAGTGCAGATCTGCTTAGGGTTAAAGAGCTGGAAATGATTACAGAGGTTGGGAAGAGCAGGGTCATGGGAGGACTTGTAAGCAACATTGAGAAATTTTAATATCGAGGTATTGATTTACTGGGATCCAGTTTATATGTAAGCAAGCACAGGAGTGATGAGTGAACAGGACCCATTGTAAGCTGGGATGTGGGCAGCAGAGGTTTGGATAACCTCCTATTAATGGAAAGTAGAACAAGGAAGGGAAATTCAGTGGTAGGGAAATAATTGGAGAAGATTCTTAGAAAAAGCATGAACCTATTCGGGATAGTCAGCATGGCATTGTGCGGGGAGTTCATGTCTTACAAACTTGACTGAGCTTTTTGAGGATGTGATAAAGATGTTTGATGAGGCTAGGGCAGTGGATGTTATTTACATGGACCTTAGTAAAGCATTTGACTAGTTCCCTCATGGTAGGCTGATGCAGAAGGTTAAGGCACATGGGATCTATGGAGATTTGGAGGTTGGATTCAAAATTAGCTTGGCCACAAAAGTCAGAGGGTAGTGGTGGAGGGGTGTTATTCTGACTGGACGTCTGTAACAAGTGGGTATTGAGTAGGACTCAGTGGTGGGACCTCTTTATTTGCGATATATATAAATGATTTGGACAAAAATGCAGGTGGACTGATTAGTATGTTTGCAGATGACACAAAAATTGGTGGAGTTGTAGATAGTGAGGAAGGTTGTCAAAGAATATCGCAGCATATAGATCAGTTGAAGATTAGAGGCAGAGAAATGGCAGATGGAGTTTAATACGGACAAGTGTGAGATGTTGCACTTTGGGAGATCAAATGTAAGAGGAAGGTATATAGAAAATGGTAGGACTCTTTGAAGCATTGATGCACAGAAGGATCTTGGGGAGCAAATCCATAGCTCCCTGAAAGTAGCAACACAAGTAAATAGGCTGGTAAAGAAAGTGTATGGCATACTTGCTTTTACCAGTCAGGGCTTTGAATATAAATGCTGGGAAGTCATGTTGCAGCTGTAGAAAACTTTGGTTAGGCCATATTTGGAGTAGTGTATGCAGTTCTAGTCACTGCATTACAGGTTCACAAAATAGGTTCACCAGACTGTTGCCTGGATTAGAGAGGATTAGCTATAAGGAGACGTTGGACAAACTTGGGTTGTTTTCCCTGGAGCATAGGAGGCTGAGAGGCGACCTGATAGATATAAAATTATGAGATGTATAGATGTATAGATAGTCTAAGTCTTTTGCCCAGGGTGGAAATTCTAATACTGGAGTGCATAGATTTAAGGTGTGAGGGGGAAAGTTTAAAGGAGATGTGCAAGGCAAGTTACTTTTTACACGGAGTGGTAGATGCCCAGAACGTGCTGCCAGAAGAGGTGGTAGAAGCAGATATGATAGCAAAGATTAAGAGGCATTTAGAAAGGCACACAAACAGGCAGGAAATGAAGGGACAAAGACCATGTGCAAGCAGGTGGGATTAGTTTACATTTGCATCATGTTCACCACATACATCGTGGGCCAAAGGACCTGTTCCTGTGTTGTACTGTTCTGTGTTCTATGTTCTTTGAAGTTTGCCCAGGGGAGTGCTAGAATGGTCAAGCTTAGAGATAAGAGTGCATTGAGGATGAGTCAAAACATTTCACAGTCAGGAAGATAAAATACACAGAAATACTGATTCCAGCCAGCATGGCAGTAAGTTGTTAAAACACTTCATCTGGGCTGCATAATCAAAAGAAAACCCTTGCATTTATACAATGCCTTTCAGTATCTCCAAACATCATAAAACATTTTACCTCCAGTGAGGTACTTCTGAAGCGCAGCCACTGTAATAATATAAGAAGCCAGGTAGCCAATTTACATGAAGAAATCTCCCATAATTATCGGACAATACACTGAGGATAATTTCCCAGCTCTTCTTCAAATTCGTGCCTTATGATTTTTTACATCCTCCCAGGAGAACAGTGGGGTCTTCATTTGTACCTGAAGTGAAAAATAACAAATCTGTCATTGAAATACATGCTTACCACTATATTGAAATGTCAGCTGTACTCAAACCTTTGTGACTGAATATGAATCACAACTGAGTCACAGCTGGTAAATTCATCTTTAAGAATTATCACTGGTGGTAACGGGTCAAGCTGATCAAACTAGCACCTGATTGCTTGATTTACAAATACCATTTTTCAATAAGGTCTGGTTGATTTCATGTCTGATACAACACTAATTTCTATCTGGTGCAACACAATCCATTTCATCCAGCTTTTTCTGATTTTACCATAATTTACATCTAATACATTTTCTTTTGAATCTTCTTTAATACTTCAATCTCAACAATAAATACTTAATGTTGGTATAACCTCGCAAAACTGTCAAGTGCAGCACATAAAGTATAACCTACTGTCCCCAACTACCCCACCACCACCAGTCCTCCCCTTGCCCCACTCACTCACTCACAGAGAGGCAGATATGCAAGCATACCCAGGCATGTGCGCTGATGCGCACGTGCGCGCGCGCACACACACACACACACACACACACACACACACACACACACACACACACACACACACACACACACACACAATTCATGCACTAAATTAATCTCAGTTAACCATTGAGAAAGAATGTTAGATTTCAATTATGTGTCTTTGGGTTATCCAGGACATTGAAATGCAATTAAGAGTTCATCTTAATTGATTCTGTATTTCCTAGTTATGTTCTATTCAGAAATTCTTAGCAGCCTGATATGTGCTTCTCCTGAGTTTTAATAGGATGTCCCAGTTTCCAGTGACTAATGACATGCACTGCATTCATTTTCTGTTTTGCCTGATATGGGGATGTCAGCCATGTTTGTTTTCCCAAACTATTTCCATTTTGTTTTGCTTAGACCTTATAGTATTAATTTACAAACTGCCCATTACAATCAATGATGAAAGGTTATTGACTTGAAACATTAACTCTGCTCCTTCCTTCAGTGATTCTGCTTGAACTACTGAATGTCTTTGTTTTCTGTTTTCAGTTTAGATTTACAGCATCCACATTATTTTGTTTTTTAAATTATCAATATTATTGAAAATGAGATAAAAACAAATTAAATTAGTTCAATGAATACTGGGACTGGTTTAAATGGAAACAGAGGAAACATTTATTTGAAGACTGTAAAATGGCAACTTACCACATAGCTAGCAATAACTGGGACAGGAGGATGTAACAGCAGTGCTTGTGGACCTTTTCAGTAAAATCCTATCAAGCACACTAAGAGGTTATCATCATAAAGCAGTCAGCATTTAATTAGAAAAGAAATTCTATATCCCCAGTGTACGAGTCAGTGAACCATGCTGTGGGGACATGAGCTACACTAATAGAAATAGTGCAGGTTCAATCTCTGCTGTATGCTGAGTTAGCTCATCTCAGTGGGGGTATTAGTGAAGGTGCTGTCAGTGTCTTTGGGCTGGAGAAGGGATCTGCTTCATTTAATCCAAGCATTTGCTCATCATTTTAGCTGGAAAGTACAAAACTGTGCAGGTTATGAAGAATAAGATCAGGTTTAACTGCACTGGGGCATAACTCCATTGAGATTTACTGCTGTGTTCAATTGTAACTAAACAGACACGGTACTGAAGTGTTGCTGATGCAAATGGAAATGCCCCATGGCATATGAGGGGAAAATAAAAAAAAATGATGACCAGGACATCTTTAAAGTAGTTATAAAAATTCACATCCTTTCATTATTTCAGAAAGGCTTTGACTTTTTTAATTGAAGCAATGCAGTCATGATTTTTTATTTAATTGTAGCAATGCAGTACTGAAAGTGAGTGAATTAAGGCACAGTAACATATAGGGATGTCTTAGTGTTAACAATGTGTTTTAATTCTGTTCTCATACACTATTGTGTCATAAATATTCGAAGCTAAAACCCCCAAGGTTATTACTGACATTCATTTAAAACATGAGAATGTAATCTTTTCACCAGTCATGACCGTTCCAGAATTTTTAAGTATTAGATAAAAAAGGATGCAAAGAATCCTTCTTGATAAAGTTTGTGAAGATTCAGGAACATAATACAGGAAAAAAACGTCAAATAGAAAAGATTTTAAATGTTGAGCTGTCTGATCCAGGTAAAAATCCTAAATTGACAATAACAGCTTTTCCAAGTAAAAGGTTTGATATTCTGATTGAAGTTGAAGTACTGAGTATAGTTTGCATTAAATAAACAGAAAGTAAGTTGAATGATAGCTCAAATGATATAAATCAAATACTGCAATATTTTAGTTGCTGTAGCTAACCACAAAATTTAAATTGCCATGCCTTTATGAGCACTAATAATATCCCTTCCATAGCAAGCCTATGTAATGTTTACTCTTAGTGAAAACTTCAAATGTATAATCACCTAGATAAGTGCAGAATATGTTTTAAAATAAAATTGAATTCCTATTTTAATAATCCCGTGTCCATTGTAGAATTGGATGTGTCTAACCTGTCAATTCTCTGAGGCTTTCTGCTTTTCCATCAATCACATTGCCACCTGCAGTTGTTGCCTCTACTGCTCTCCATTCTTATCCTTCCCAATAAATTGATGAAATCGCACTGTTTAGAAAAAGACTATGAATTGTCTTTTCTGTGTGTAGTTATGAAAATTGTGTTTTATTTATTACTTTGTTTTGTGATTTCACTCCATCCCCATGTTTAGAATTATACATCAGCTGCTTAGCAGTATGGTGGGAATATTGGCTCATTATATCTGCATTCATTGTGTTGGGGTCATTTAGGCATAGTGACTGAAATGGGGTTTCAGCAACTGCACAGGGCTTTTTAAACATACAGTGCATCTGGGTCACAATTATAACCGTGCATGGTGTTATTTGAGGAAAGGTAATTGTTATGATAAAATAACATCATTTTGAAGTCATCTCACCTCAGCTGTTAGCTGTCAAATCTCAGAACCAAAAATTCACTTTCTGACCTCGGTGTGTAACCTTGGCTAACACAGTACAGAGATAATGCGTTCCTTTTCTTCAGTAAGACGACAAACCAAAGCTGTGTCTACCAATACCACTTCTGGGTATTCAAGTGGTTTTCAACCATTACATGGCACAACATAATTGACACTGGATTGTCGTCCTGATGTCTTGGATAACTTTCCTATTTAACGATCTCTGCCAATAAACAGACTAGTTTGTTATACACCTCATCTTCTTTTTGTGCTACATGTAAATTGGCTACTGTGTTTTTTGACATTACAGTTATGACTTCATTCTGTTTATTGATTGTGAAATAAAATGCTGGAAATGCTTAACAAGTCTGACAGCAACTTTGGAGAGAGCAACACTTAATCTTCAGGTTGATGATCTTCCTTCAGATTAGAATGTACTTGGTTCTTTCATAAGCACTGGGTCTAAATCCTGGAACTCTCCACCTAATAACACTTGTGCGATTACCTTCACCAGAAGGAGTGCAGTGGTTTAAGAAGGGAGGTCACCACAACCTACTCAATGGCATTTTCAGATGGACAATAAAGTCTGGCCTTGTCAGTGGCACCCACATCCAGTATTGGAATGAAAATACATTCCTGAGGTGTCCCTTTATTCTTCTGAACATCTGGGAGAGTAGCTGGGCCCTCAATTCAACTTCTAAACTGAAAGATGATATTACTACAGCACAACCCTCCCTCCATTTTGCCTGAATTACTTGTGGGTTTATGAAAATCCACAGCCTTCTGAGGCTTATGATAATTCCACTACTGACCCATTGGTAATACATCGCTAAGCTGACACTTGAAGCTTTACTGAATGTTTATAACATTGAGCTTACCACACTGGATGCACACCATCTCAGAACATAAGGAAATAAGAATATAACCCAAGGTCTGCTGAGCCTTGCTCATACTTCACTTTATCTTATAAACTAAACTTGGCCACTCAGCATCTTAAAATAACCCTGGGCCATTTTCTCTCCAAGTTTTTCCAGAGCCAAATCTATATCAATGCTAAACTATGATCTAGTCCAATAATTCTTTAAAAATAAATGTTTTGTTTTAAACTATGTTCCTTACTCTGTCTGCACTTGGGGAAATTTATTTTGCCTTTCACAAATATGGCAATGCTTTTATCCAAAAAGCTATCTATGTTTGAACTCTAGCAAAAGGCATTGAAAATAGTAATTTAAAAAAAATACGTGAATAGAAAGTCCATAATGTTGTCATAATGATTGCAACTCTTGATGCTCTCTATTCCTTAATTTCTCCTGTGTACCTTTACAACAAGTAGAATGGCAGAGACATAAGAGTATTTACACAACACAAACCCTTAATTATTTGACCAGAGTTATAAGCTTCTGTTTATGTAGTATAAATGCATAGGAAGAATGATTAAGGTCTTTATATATCAGGTAATATTCAGCATAATGGAGCAGAAATGTTTCAGAATGTATAACTGAAACTAGGATTAATCAGTGTTAAAATGTATCTCTCTAGGAGGAGCTAAAGCATCACAAATAAACTGTCCAACAGTAACCCTATTGCAGTCTTGTTGTAGGTATTGTGATTTGCTTGCCTTTGTAAAAGTATGCAGAGCAGGCATGTTGTTGTCAGTTGCTGACAGACACTGACTAATGGTACTCTGGACAAATATTCAGAATTTCATACATCATAATGCAGGAAACTCTTTGCAATTGATTTCTGAAAGCTTGTATCATGTACTAGCTCTCTGGATTGTGCTGAAGCTTATTCTTGGTGCTGAGTACAGCCCCAATAGTGTGGCCTCTCATTATAACACATTTATTGAAGCAACGTTTTTGCATCGAGGTGTGACGGAATGCTTGAGCCCCAGAGAGATGATGCAGTTGTCAGTTCATTTATCAGAAACAAGCCTGAGTTTATTTACTCGCACCAGTTCCACTGTGACGTGCAGATTAAATTGTGCTTCAGAGCGAAGAATGCTGCTGCTCGATGATAGCTTCATTGTGTATTGTGCACTCTATATACTCGGGGTGCAACAGTCCCATAATTGTTAATTGTTATTCACAAATAATGACTGAGCATTTGGTCTTTATTCTGCAAGAGCAATTTCAACATTTCACATGTGCAAAAGCTGAAATAATATGTAACAATGAATTTAACAAGGCACTTAATGTTTTAACTAAAGACATAGATTGTAGCTGCTCTTAACAATTTAGAGCACTTGCTCACAACTGTTGCATGGATGACTTAGAAGACAATTATACTCATAATAGAATTGCTAGAAGTTAGCAGTGGCAGGGCTGCATTAACACCAATCCATGTATAGGTCCTCCCTTTAAATATGCCCCATTTATGTTTCCCTGCTTCTTTCTCTTTCTGTCTGTAGACTAAAAGTCATTTTAGGTTTCTCCAAGCTGGAGGATTGTGAGCATGTTTGAAATGGACCAGTGATAAATGCAAAAAGAATTGCAGAGTCAATTACGAATGCACTCTTTTTGTTAAAAGGTAACTGTTTTAACCTGTTTTAATTTTTTATTGCAAATGTTCCCTGCTATCTCAGTAAATACCTCAATAAGTTTTAACTCATTTTAACAAATCTTTCATTTTCACTTTAGTTTTCTAAGGCCATCACTCTTTCCTGTGCACATTCTTTGTTTATTCCTAGATCTGGAGATATACATTTTAACAGGAAGCAAACTAAGGAAGGCAAAGGATATGATCCCACAAGTCTGATTAAACTCAGAGATGAAATACTCTGCACCTTCAGTCCTCTAGCCATTTTAATCTCAAACATGAATAGCTAAATCTTAATTTAGTGCATTGGATCCCTTTTCTGGAGCTCTTGACCAAACAATTGATTAAGTTAAATCTATCTCCTTCTTATGCAAGAAATAAATATGATTGTTATTTTAGTGCAGCAATTACAGAACGTGCAAAATGCTTCTTGCAGGCTATTTGTAGAATTAACTCGCCCTGCAGATGCCAATAAACAGCTGCATAAGTATTATCAGAGATGATTAGCACATCACACTTAATGGACTTTAATCTGGTATTGTTCAAGATGTTGCAATTTATGTTGATATTTCTTCCAGAATTTGAATAGTCTTTGGGTCTTCTGATTCTCCAGTGCTCTGAATGATTACTTTCACTTTTTGGAGCCTATCCTCATTTTAGCCTACAGAAATAGCCAACCTGCTCTCATCAGATACAGCAGCTGGTTCTGTTATGTACAGGGAAACCTGGCCCTCTGGACCTTGACATTTCTTTACCCTAGGGGATGACAGAAATGAGCTTTGGTCAGGTGGCTTTTTGCATTTGCTTGCTGTATATTTGAAAGGAAGTTGCCAAGGGCTAAAGATAGAGTGATAGGGTTCATGGAACAGGTCAGTTTATCATTAAAGTAGTTCAAGGACTACAGAAAGAAAATAGCAATATCTGTACATTTACCATCTCATTACTGGTTAGCTAGTGAGATTCTATGGTCTTGAAGACCTGTGGGCCATTGATTCTATTTTAAAATGCTTACATTCATGCACAATGACCTTTTCTGCTGGCACCAACAGAGGAGGTAATGGATTTAGCTAGTTCTGTCAATCAAGGCACTCCCAGTATATGAATGTGAGGAAGTGGGATAGTTTTCCATCCACAGTAATTTTAACAGAAGAGTTGTGGAGACTCTGGAAAATCCCATGGTTCAGACATTTGCATAGTTGTAGCGTCGGAGAAAGAGGTGAAACATGTGACTAAGCCCAATGAAGCCCACAGAGCCTTCTCAGTTTGCAGCAAGGGCTTCCTGCTGCTGGGTCTTCCATTCCCAGTTCCACACCAGTTGGTGCTTTCCATCTGTCTCAGGGTACACAGTGACCCTTGGATTTAAAAGCTTCAGCATTTCTGATTGCGATGGTTAGGGTGGTTGCTTTCTGCCTCGGGCTACACACCCAATTAATGTCCTGTGATAAAACCACATGTAGAGACAACTCCCACTCCACTGAGGGAAAATAAATTCACCAATAAAATCATCATCTGTTCATTGCTGAGAATACAAGGATCTTATAAACAAGACTACTTTTGGGCCACCTTGCCTACCTGTCCTCCTTGTGTGCTATCCTTGTTATTCTCTACCTCTTCTAACCTCTTATATAATCTTCTCTGTTATCCGTTTGCTCCTATTTGACTTTCTTCCACTTTTAGTTTTCGCAATGCCCAATATTCCACCTCTCCTGCCATTGACTTCATTCCATCTCTCTCCCTTACCACCCACCATCTTCTATCTGCCCACATACCCCTATCTTCCCCAACCTTCCTCCCTTGTTGACCTGAGAAACACCCTTGACCTTGGCTCCTCATGTGAAAATCCATGAACGATTCAACAATGATAAACACATGCAAAATAGAAATTTTATTTACTTAATGCAGGATAGCTCAACATATCTCAAAAAGCTTTGTCTAGCATTGTAGTCTAAGTAGAGGAGTGAATAACTGTTGACCTGAAACTGTACTTCTAGAACTCTAAATTAGTTAATATAAGGGAATAAATGATTCACTTACATAACTATATCTGTTCCACCTTAAAAGCGCAGGATGTAATTACAGGAGAATAGGAAACTCTTTCATCATAGACTCATAGAACAGTACAGCACAATACAGGCCCTTTGGCCTACAATGATGTGCTGACCTTTAAACCTCGCCTAAGACGATCTAACCCCTTCCTCCCACATATCCCTCTATTTTAAATTCCTCCATATGCTTATCTAGCAATCTCTTGAATTTGTCCAATGTACCTGCCTCCACCACCACCCCCGGCAGCACATTCCATGCCTCAACCACTCTCTGGGCAAAAAACCTTCCTCTGAAATCTCCTTTGAACTTCTCACCCATTACTTTAAAGCCATGCCCTCTTGTATTGAGCATTGGTGCCCTGGGAAAGAGGCGCTGGCTGTATATTCTATCTATTCCTCTTAATATTTTGTACACCTCTATCATGTCTCCTCTCATCCTCCTTATCTCTAAAGAGTAAGGCCCTAGATCCCTTAGTCTCTCCTCATAATGCATACTCTCTAAACCAGGCAGCATCCTGATAAATGTCCTCTGCACCCTTTCCAACGCTTCCACATCCTTCCTATAATGAGGCGACCAGAACAGGACGCAGTACTCTAAGTGTGGTCTAATCAGAGTTTTGTAGAGCTGCATCATTACCTCGCGGCTCTTAAACTCGATCCCATGACTTATGAATGCTAATATCCCATAAGCTTTCTTAACTACCCTATCCACCTGTGAGGCAACTTTCAGGGATCTGTGGATATGAACCCCCAGATCCCTTTGCTCCTCTACACTTCCCAGAATCTTGCCATTAACTTTATACTTCACCTTGAAGTTTGTCCTTCCAAAGTGTGCCACCTCACACTTCTCCGGATTGAACTTCATCTGCCACTTCTCAGCCCAGCTCTGCATCCTATCAATGTCCTTCTGCAATCTTTGACAATCCTCCACTCTATCTACAACACCACCAACCTTTGTCATCTGCCAACCCACCGTTCTACCCCCTCATCCGTCATTAATGAAAATCACAAAATGTAGAGGTCCCAGAACCAATCCTTGTGGGACACCACTAGTCACAGCCCTGCAATTTGAATGCACTCCCTCCACCACCACTCTCTGCTTTCTACAGGCAAGCCAATTCTGAATCCACACGGCAACCTTCCCTGGATCCCATGCCATCTGACCTTCTGAAGAAGCCTACCATGTGGAACCTTGTCAAATGACTTACTAAAATCCATGTAGACCACATCTACTGCACTACCCTCATCAATCTGCTGGTCACCTCCTCAAAGAACCCTATCAGGATTGTGATACATGATCTGCCCTTCACAAAGCCATGCTGGCTGTCCCTGATCAGACCATGATTCTCTAAATGCCCATAAATCCTATCTCTAAGAATCCTTTCCAACAGCTTGCCCACCACAGACGTAAGGCTCACTAGTCTATAATTCCTTGGACTATCCCTACTACCTTTTTTGAATAAGGAGACAACATTTGCCACCCTCCAATCCTCCGGTACCATTCTCGTAGACAACGAGGACTCAAAGATCCTAGCCAATGTTTCAGCAATCTCCTCCCTCGCCTCGCGGAGCAGCCTAGGGAATATTCCATCAGGCCCCGGGGACTTATCTGTCCTAATATTTTCTAGCAGCTCCAATACATCCTCTTCATTGATATCAACATGCTCTAGAACATTAACCTTACCAACACTGTCCCCCGCATCATCAAGGCCCCTCTCCTTGGTGAATACTGAAGAGAAGTATTCATTGCAGACCTCACCCACTTCCACAGCTTCCAGGCACATCTTCCCACCTTTCTCTCTAATCGGTCCTACCTTTACTCTCGTCATCCTTCTGCTCTTCACATAAGTGAAAAATACCTTGGGATTTTCCTTAACCCTACTCACAACTTAATCCTACTTGCCAACTTAACCCCACTCACCAATAGGTCCTTACCTTAACTTCTTACCGAGAGCCTATAGGTCTCTCGGTAAGAAGTTAAATATTTTATACACTTAGAAAGTTGAAAGTCAAATTCTTAATGGATACTGAGTCAATAGAGGTTCATGCATCATGATAAAACATTGTTTTATCTAATGGAGCAAATTAAGTAGTTTTAAGAAATTGACAAGCCTGAACACAATTGAAATCATTGTGCTATAATGTTGGAAGAAAACCTTGAGGAAGCATAGTTACAGCGGATTTCAGTAAGGTCGAAGGAGGTTCTATCACTCCCTCCCCCATCCCCTGAGGAACATTAAAAAATACATTAAAACACCAATGCAAATCTTGAAATGAATGAGATCAGAAGCTCAGCACTAGACAAATTGTGTAACACGATGTTCAATTAATTCAAAAATATCAGCAGAGTTTGCAGTTTGCTTTCTGCTGACAGAATTGACAATTCTTTGGACAAGTTTTGCACAGAGATATCGGTCCACAATTTTGTATAAAATTATGAGAAGCCTAGGTGGAATGAATAGGAAGGACCAAATCCTTTACCAGAGAGATCAGTAACTACAGGGGAATAGATTTAAATGGAAGAATTAGAGAGAAGATTTTTTTTTACCTAGTCAGGGGCCTGGAACTTACTGCCTGAAAGGATGGTGGAGACAAAAGCCCTTATCACATTTAAAAAAACATTTGGATGAGCACTTTATTCATCAGAGTCTAAGTCTGAGTCCAGCAAGCATGTATACAATAGGAACTTAAGTCCAGGCATGTAGCACCAAGGCCACAGAAAAGTTTAATGGCCTCTTTGGAACTGCCATGTTAACAATACTTCCTCATTACTCACCTATTCAACAATTATGGCCTTCACTCTCTTGCAATATACTTCACTTTCTTCTCATCCTAAATTTATACTCAACATTACTGCAATCTACGTGTCCCCACAGTGTATATCTTCCACACTGCACATTAACTGTTGTAGCATGAAAGAGACGTGCTCTTTGCATGTTAAATTTGGTCAGTGTATTGTTTGTGGGCTCTTGTGTTGTTGTCCACTTAGGTAAGTAATAAGAATAGAGCTACCAACAAAATGTTCTTTATGAAAGGGGTTCAACACTCAACTTTTGGTAGCAGATGATACAATGATCAAAAGTCATACCAATTGGTAAACACAGTTCTTAAAGGTACACTGATACACCACTGCCAATTTTCCTGCTGTCTTGCAGGAAGAGACTGCACAAAACCTGTATTAGGTCTTCAATCTGCTGAACTGACCCTCTTCAGAAAGAAGAAATATTAGTGGTGGGGAAATTATGTTATGAGTGGCAATGCCAAAGGAAATGATGTACAAGTTTGCTCTCACTTTATCCTCTTTTACCCTCTTACTTCAGTTTCACATATTCTGCCTAAGAACTGTTTTATTTAATAATTGAAGTTCAGGGGCACCTAAGGAGAAGGACTCCAGTGGTTGGAGTCAAATCTCACACAAAAGAACATGTTAGTGGTTGTCGGAGGTCTATTATCTCATCCTCATGACATCACTGAAAGAGCTCCACATCATAAGGTTAGGTGTGGGGATGTTTCAATTCCATTCACAACTCCTCAGCAAATGAAGCAGTCCACGTCTGCATACAGCAAGACTATTCAGGCACGGACTGCTAAGCGTCAAGTAAACTTACATCCCCGAAGTGCCAGGCAATGACCATCTCCAATCACCTACTCTTGATATTCAGTGGCACGACTGCCATTGAATCCTTTGTCATCAATATCGTGGGGGTCACCACTGACCAGAAATTCAGCTGGATCAACTGCATAAATAACTTGGCTACAAGAGGAGATCAGACTCTGGGCATCTTACGGTGAATGACTTATCTCTTGATATGCTAAAGTGTTTCTGTCATCAGCAAGCCACATCAGAAGTGTGATGGAATGACCTCCACTTGCCTGGATGAGTGCAGTACAACCCTCAAGAAATTCAATACCATCCAGTACAAAGCAGTGCGGTTGATTGAAACTCATCAGTGACCTAAACAATCATTCTCTCTACCATTGGCAACTGGTAGCTGTTATGTGTACCATCTACAAAATGCATTGCAGTTACTTGACCAGGGTATTCCAAGAGCACCTCCCAAACCTGCAATGTCTACCACCAAGAAAAAGGCAGCAGCCGCAAGAGACTACCACCATCTGCAGGTTCCCTCACAAGTTGCACACCATCCTGACTTGGAAATATATTGCTGACTCTCTATTGCCAAATGTTCGAAGCACTGCACCTCTCTCCCCAACAGCACTGTGGATGTACCTTCACCGGTAGGACTGCAGCAGTTCAAGACAGCAACTCCTACTCAAGAGCATAAATGCTGGTGATACCCAGATCCCAAAATTGAATTTTAGGAAATCTGCTTCCTCTTGTCTCCTTGCACTTTGAAAGTTAAACCTTACCACTCTTTTTCAGTCCAGATGTTGAAAATGTGGATATACCTTTGCCATTTCAGGAGGGCGAGGCTGGTCTTCCTGAATATGTTCCATCACTTGTTTGGACTCTGGCCAGTCCCAAATCAGAGAAGAACACCACATGTACTTTAAGGGAAGGATTGGTGGTCGACTTATCAAGTGGAAAAATGGTGAGAGTTAGCTAGATATTGGACAAAGGATGGAAATCTTCCTTTAGTGACTTGGTAGCAGTCTTCCTGTTATTCTCCGTAATTTATGACCCTTGTTTCATAGAATGTCCTCAGTTGATCATTAATTAATCCTTCACTTCTTTGTAAAAAGCAAGTAATCCCCCAAGAATACTAAGGTATGCTTAGCTATGCTCTAAATTCGCAAATTTTACTAGCAGAAGTATAACATCTTGCCAGCCCTTTTCTTTCTACAGCTGAAAATTGCTAATAAATCTCCTTAACAGCTGAACCTTGTCACTGACCAAACCTAATTGCAGATGATGAGAATCTTGCACTTCCGCCTGATTGGCTAATGAATAGCCTGAGTGCCTATTGTGGATAGAGGCTGCTGGATGAGGTCATTGTCACTCATCCAGATGGAGATATGTGTATTTTGTTATAAAAATCTGTGCAATAAGTCAGAGACTTCCAATTTAATGGCAGGATAGCTGAATTCTCCAATTATGCTGCCTCCAGTTTTAATGCTTTTCTTAGCATTCATAGTAATAGAACATAGAACAGTACAGCACAGGAGCAGGCTCTTTGGCCCATTATGTCTGTGCTGACCTTGATGCCCAATGAAACTAATCCAATCTGCCTGCACATGATCCATATCTCAGCCTTCCCTTCATGTTATGTGTCCGTCTAAATGCTTCTTAAATGTCACTATCATGTCTGCTTCTACCACCACCCCTGGCAGTGAGTTCCAGGCACCTATCACTCTCTGCATAAAAAAACTTGCCTCACATATCTTCCTTAAACTTTCCTCCTCTCAGCTTGAAGCTATGTTATCTAGTATTTGACATTTCTGCCCTGGGAAAGAGACTCTAACTATCCACATTCAATGAATGAACTATCATTCATTTATTTCATCAGTTACCTAAAAAAAAATAAGATTGTACTGGAAAGAGGCAAAGTATTGAATAAAACCAAGAAGTGCTAGAAACTTAAATTCAACAATAGGGAGGAAAGGTGTAGATAAATTACTGTGGTAGTGCAAAACTAGTAGCCACGATCATCTTTGCAAATCCTGTTCCCAAATTCCAGGAACTAAACCATCAGCAAATTTTGAAAAGTTTGGGCCAATAGTGGTTGTATTTGAGCATCAATGAAACAGAATTCACAGATTTGTACAGGGAAACATAGGCGCAAGTGTGGGTCAATCTCTCCAGATTGTTTTGCCGTAAAAGGTTACTGCATGAGATAAAAGTGCATGAAGTTGGGGGTAATATATTGGCATAAATACGGGAATGGATAACTAACAGAAAGTCTTGAAAAATATATTCAGAATTAATGAGGGATGAAAAGATTGTGTGTTGGAGCAAAATTTAGTGAAGGTACAAAGGTAAGTGGGTTTGCAAAATGTGAGGAGGACACAATGAGGGATATAAATCGGTTAAGTGGATAGGCAAGAAATTGGCAGATGGAGTATATAATGTGGAAAAATGTGAGGTTATCCACTTTGGAATGAAGAATGTGAAAACAAATCATTGTTGAAATGGAGTGAAACCGTAATTATTAGAGTACAAGGAGATTTGGTGTTCATTGAACAAGGAAGTTACTTTGAAAGTACAGTAAGTACTTGGAAAGGCTAATGGAATGTTCGACTTTATTGTAGGGAGAGTGAAGTATAAAAGTAGGGAAGTTTAGATCCAACTTTACAGGGCATTGTGAGACTACATCTGGAGATTTGCTTACAGGTTTCGTTTCAATATTTAAGGAATAACATGCCTGCATTGTAATTATTGTAGAGAAAGTACACTAGGTTGACATATGAAGAGAGCTTGAACAGGTTGAACCTATTAAACATTTAAAATCCTGAGGGGGATTGATGAAATAGATGCCCGATGAGCATGTCTGGAACTAGGGGATATTTTAGACATATTAAGAGTAATTTATTCCCTCTCTTTTGATCATGAATCCTTGGAATTCTCTACTTTAGAGAACTGAGGAGAAAGAATCTTTGACTATATTCATGACAGAGACTGACAGATAGTTGAACTACAGGGGACTCAAGGAATATGGGGAAAGAGGTGCTGGAGCCAAAATTGGATCACCCAATTTTGGCTGGTAATGTTCTGGCCTGTGAGACTAGAACGACAATCCCTTTCTCCACTTTTCTGAGCAGGCCATTGCTAGTTGCAACATTAGAGTATCTTGAATGTGGGTCAGAATTTGACAATTATCATAAGAGGTTGTGTTTAAATTGCACCAGTGTATAACTGTCTCCCTCCTTCTGGGAACTTCACTCTTAGGATGCTGTGACTGTGAATGAACCACACAGAGAATGGAGCTGGTGATATAATAGGTCTGCTGGAAGTCTGTCTCCTGGACAAAACTCAGTTGAATCTCTCTGAATTCAAAAGCACATTCAGGTTTTATACTCTTAATGCACAAAAATGACAGCAAATGAGTAAATACAGTTTCAATAGTCCCAACTGCAGTTCACTTCAACATTCTGGGTGTAGACATTTGGCTCCATAGAATTACACATTTACAATGGGAGCACATCTCAACAGACAAGAACAATTCTGCATATTCAAATACTTTTGCTGGGAATCGAGACACCCAAAACAGCCTTCTTTTACCACTGCATTAAAAGATAGCCCTCTGCAGACAATTGTGTGAATTCGTGTATCTTTCCTTGTCTTACATGGAAGACTGGTTGTAGTAACTGGCTGCTATCTCCATTACATAACCCTTGAAGATATCCTAAATAATTCCTAACAAGGAAAACAATTTTCTTAGTTTAAAATACCTTTAGTTTTCCCTTTATAGGCTTTATTTTAATAATAAAATTGAATCAATTCAGGCTTTGAATCCATAATTATTGTATTAACAATGCATGTTTATGATTTAAATTCTTCAAGTATAGTGTAGTAAAATATAAGCAAAAATGGAAACACAGCCATCAAGAATTATTAGTTTGAAAAGTAGAAGTCCAATTTCGGCAAGCATAATTTCATTAGGTTAATACAGCAGTATATAAGTTGTCCTGATGTAAGAGCGTTTCCCCTGTCACCCCATTCCCCCAAATATTTTAAGGCCCTTCCAAGAATACTCTGAATGCAGATTCACACCAGTTTTTTACAGTAATTCAGAAAGTAGTTTCAATAGTTCTAACTCTGCATGATGTTCTTTTCCAGACCAATACATTGTGTGAGAGTACATGCTACAGAAAGGTTATATTGTGTGAATTCCTAATTAGTGAAAAAGCCATGAGCAAATTACAGTTTCTGAACTGCGCTGCAATTCAGAATGAGATTCTCAGAGAGGCTAGTATCCTTATTTCAATATCAGAACTCTGCTGCACTGTTCCTATACTGTCATTTCTACTTACTGCATCTGTTTTTATTCAGATGTTTGGATATGAAGGGACTCGAGGAATGTGGAGTTAATAAGGAAAGTGACACTGAGGCAAAGGATCAGCCATGATCTTATTGAATGATAAAGTAGATGCAAGGGGCTGAATGGCCTGCTCTTTTATTTCTTATGGTCTTGAGAAGTAAGCTCTTTTGTTTATCTGATTTGGGAGGATACATTGATATGTTGATTATATATTAAGAAGCACTTGGATAGGTACATGGAGGGGTGGGGCTTAGAGGGATTTGGGCTGGACACAGGAAATTGGGACTAGCTGGGTGGGCACCATGGCCGGCATGGACTGATTGGGCCGAAGTATCTGTATCTGTGCTCTATTGTTCTATGACTCTATGTTACATGTGTCAATAAATGCTAGCCATCAATAAGGTTGCATATTCTAAAAGATTTGAGAAAAAAAATAGGGCTTTACTTCAGGGTAGATCAAGGGTGCAGTATAATTCAATAAGCAACATTGTTAATTAGAACTACTTGTCATAATTTAACTATGGAACAAATATCTCAAGGGGCCATTTATAAAGCCAACTCTCCTGCAAATCCTGAGATGTCAGCTGTGCAGGAGAGATAGAACTGAAAGGTGGGAAGATAATTGTCAATCTGAAGTGATCATAATTTGTTTACGATTGATCCCAGGATATTGAGAGTACTACAGGGCTTAAGGCTGTGTGATTTAGCATATCTGTTCACTGAAAATACCATTTCACATTGGCAAGAAAGCTTTTGCACCTGATGTATCGCACTGATTTATGAAAAATATCATCACATATGAAAGAATAGACTTTGCTTATTTTTCATTCCATAGTAAGGCTTAAAATTGTTAAAACTATTCCTTTGCTTTTATTCAAGTTTCTCTTCTGAAATGGTGATGTTACTAGTGTCCTGATGCAAAAACCAGCTCTGCAGGCAAATGAAGGCCACAGTTCAACAGAAATCCTCTGACCCAAGGAACAGATGGTGGGTGGAAAGAGCAAGAAAGATCCAGCCACTCACTGATAACCATGACATGTACGGCTTCCTCTGTGCTGTCAAGACCAGCTATGCCCCAAACATTCAATGGCCCACCCTGCTGAGAGCCAGGAACAGAGGTGAAGTTATCAAGGACAGACAGATAGTCAGTGCCCACAGGAAAGAACACTTTGTATAACTCCTCAGCAGTGACTCTGTCCTTGAATTCGCCCCACAGCAAACTTTCTAGTCCAGGCTCACCACCACCCAAACCGACATAAAATGATAAAGATCATATGCCGATTGAAAAATAATAGGCCCTCAGGAGCAGTCAGTAACCCTACTGAAGTTTCAACATTAGGCAGAGAAGGACTTCAGTCACCAATGCCCATCCTCATAAACCCCACCTGAAAGAAGAAGGACATACCAGGGGACGTCAGGGACCCTGTAATCAAAGCCACCTTCAAGAAAGCAGATAAATTTGACTGGTAACTATAGAGGGGTCTCCCTACCAGACACTCCATCTGCCATTTCTGTCCTAGCAGGGAGACCTGTCTATAGTTACTGGCCACAGGGTAAGTCATTGCCAAGGTCTTCCTCAACTGCCTCCTCCCAATGGTCAAAGAGCTGCTCCCGGAATCACAGTGTTGATTCTGTCCAACAAGAGGCATAATGGACATGATTCTCATTGCACATCAACTTAAAGAGAAGCCTTTGGCTCTGTTAATTAAGAGGAACTGTGCTATTATTCTCAAATTTGGTTGCCTGCAACCTCTTGAGTCTATCCTTCATCTGGAACAGCAGATTCTCATTGGTCCCATTGTTAGTGCAAATTGAAGCCAAGCAAGATTCCATCATCAGCTCAACACTTTTCTCGATATTTCTTACAGCAAAACTGCACTTCACCTCCCCTCCGGAATGGAAACAACCTACAGGACAAATGGGAAACTGTTCAACCTGTGCACTCTATGCTCCATAACCAGGCTCACTGTTACTTCAATCACTGAGCTGCAGAGGCAGACAATGTTCAGCAACTGAGTTCTGAATCATCATTGACTCATTCATTGAAACATAGAAATACACACTTGGTGTTCAGAAAACAAATGCCCTCCACCAATATGACTCCTGCTTTTTAACACTACCATTCACGGTGACTCTTTCAAAAATGTTGATCACATCTCAGGAAGTGCTTCTCGCCTTCAATGGCCCAGCACAGCCTATGACCATTTGAGGAAATGAGTGTTTGAAGGTCAAGATCTCAAACCTGGAAGAAAGCTTATGGTCTACCAGGCATCAGTGGTCCCTGCCCTCTTGTATCAATATGCAACATTGATTACTAATAGCAGGCACCTGAATGCTCCAGAGGGATATCACCAACACTTGCTCTGCAAAGTCCTCCAAATCCATTGGCTGGCTAAGTGTGCCAATGTCAGTGTCCTCTCCCAGACTGACTCCCCGAGAATCAAGGCCCTAATTACACTCTGGTCAGTTTGGTTAAGCAGGACACGTTGGTGTGCACCTGACTTCCAAAGCAGTCTATTCTGAACTCTGTCACAGCAATGGATAGAGGAAATGATTCAAGTTTTTTCTCAAAGCCTTCATGAAAAATTGTAATATCCCTATTTGCTTGTGGGAGTCCCTGACCCATTGCTGCTCAAAATGGAGAAGGAGCATTTGGATGGCACCAAGAACCTTTAGTTCCTTTGTCAGGAGCACAGAGAAGTCCAGTGTGAATGACAGGAGGAATACACCACCTCCCAAAATACACACCCGCCCATCCTGTTAAGCACCTTCTGCTTCACCTGTGGCAGAGTCTGCAGGTCCAGTGTTTGTTCAATCAGCTTGCACAGGCCACACAGAAGTGGGGTGGAGGCTCACTGGCTGAATCCTGCTGTGATCCATATGGAGTTCAGCACTGGAGTGGTCATCCTTGACTCCAATGGACTGCTTAGGAAGAAGGAAAAGGTACTATAGTATCTGGCAGTGAGAAACAGAGCAGATTGTAAAGCATGGAAGAATGGAGGCTCAGCTGAACTTGATCCTATTTTATGGCATATATCCATCAATGTCTTAAACCAGGGATAGCAGAAAAACAATGATAAGAAGCAATTCATCAAATTGTATGCGAGGAAGTTACAGAACATCTAAAACATACTTCCAGTTACTCTGCCCCATTCAATTCATAACAGGCTATTTACCAACTCTTTACATGACAATCTTGAGTTCCAAGTAAGGGTGAGTACATCAGCATGGGGTAGTATAATTTCTGCAGACTTTATTGGTCTTGTCCCATCTGCTAAAAATGATCATCCAAGTCAATAAACAGTAACATTCCATGCCTGGTTGCCAATGAATCATGAAAGTATTGTCACTGCACAAGTACTGATAAAATAATGTGAAACATCATGTGACCACAATTGTTCTCAAAGGATTATAGGAAGGCTAGAGTGGCATGTGGTTTTCCAGTAATCTTGTTAAGCTGTCAGACTGAAACAATTGTCAATAAATAGATTATAATACATCCACACACTCATATACACTCACACGCACACAGATACACACACTCACACACACACAAAATTCTTTTATCTCTGTAATTAGTTCACTGACATATTGAAGGAATGTATTTATTAAGTATTTTTTTCAATTATATGCTAAGAAGGAGACATTTCTGTGCATTGTTTTGATCCATTCTGAAATCAATTTAGCAATTTGATTATGTGCATTTTAAATATGTGATCTCAAATCTGACTACCTACTGTTAGGGCACAGAATTAGGTTGTAGATGAGTCAGTTTTTTGGAGTTATTTTGTGGTTTCAAATCAAATGCAAGTACATTTGTAACAGAAGAGATGTGCCTGTCAGTATATTAGCAATGGCTTTGACATATGCATTGCTAACAAACTGAAACAACAATACAGTGTGTTGAACATGACTGATTGGGGATATTTTTATAGGAAAAAGACTCTCTACTACGGTGATTAATAAGCGGTTAAAAGCAACATGCCAGAGTCAAATATGGAGTTGAACTTATATTCTAGAGTCTTACGATAATATTTTAGCAAATAATCTCCTATGTGGTTAAGTGGCCTGGACTTGGTTGAAAGGGCCTTTCCACTGAACTAGGGGTGTGGCAGGTCCTGCAGTATGAAATGATTGCTGGGCTGTCAAACATTTCAGGCATTATGATAAATGGTTGCCAGCCCCCTCACTGTAACAGTGCTTCTAGGCCCACTGGCTGAAATGTCATTTGAAATGAATAGTGCCAAGACTTCACGTGACGTTATCAAGTATGAGGGGGTGAGCTGGAATAAAAATCCTGTCAATGAAACTCCCCCAAAGAGCCTTGACAGGTGGCAAAGCTACACCCCCCACTTTTACTATCTGTCAAAGCTGTCAAGGTTTGTCAATGCTTCTGAAGAATTCCAAAACTACTAGAAATAAAACAAATAAATGAAACACCTCTTAAGTTACTAAAAAAATCAAAAGAATTAAAGTATAAAATCCCTTGAGACATTCTTAAATAATTTACAACATTCCTGAAAGCACAATTAAAACAAAATAACTTATGAAATCACATTATTCCTGCTCTTCTTCCTCACTTAACATGGGTGCAGGATTCAAGAGCAGGTTTCCCAAACCCTTGGTTTACTGTTGAACTCCATACGGATCACAGCAGGCTTTATCCAGTCAGCTCAGGACATTGAAGAGATCAAGTTATCAGGAGAATTTGGATAGGCTAGTTCTGTTTTCCCTGGAACAAAGGAGGCTGAGAAGTGACATGATAGAGGTTTATAAAATTATGATAGGGATAGATAGGGTAGATAGCCAGTGTCTATTTCACATGGTAGGGGTGCCTAAAACTAGAGGGCAAAGGTTTAAGGTGAGAGGGAAGAGGGTAGATTTTTCACACAAAGAGTAGTTGGTATCTGGAATGAGCTGCTATTAGAAGGTGGTGGAGGCAGCAACAGCAACAACATTTAAGAGGGATCTGGTCAGGTACTTGAATGAGTAGTGCATAGACGGATAGGGAATTAATGCAAGCAAGCAGGATTTGTATAGATAGGTATGATAGTCAGCATAAACACGGTGGGCTGAAGGGTCTGTTTCTATACTGTGCAACTCTATGACACGTACAATTATGTGGGGGTCCCAAACCTGCTGGACTTAGACTGAGGAGTACCGGCAGTTTCTTGAGGTACGTCAACATCATCTCGGACAATCTTAAACAAAAAGTATAATTGATCGTACAAAAGCAAAACATTGCCAAAACTGAAACTCTGAAATGAAAACAATAAGGACATGCAAATTCAACAAGCCAAGTAGTGTCTGTAGATGAAAACTGAGTAAATGTCAGTGTCCTTTCATCAGAACTGATGCTTACTGCTCTTGCTTTGTTGACAGCTCTTAGTCCATACTCCTTTACATCCTAATGGCATGATTTAATAATTTATTTGATATTATATTTCTGGGTAATCTACTTTTCTTTATTTATCTCTTTCCATGCATGAAATTGCACATTGAAATATTTAGATCTCAAACATATTTCTGGTGATAATATCAGTTTCAGCACAACTTATAATGATTTATGATTCTGTCATAAAAAAAGTTAACACTTTCCATTTTCACTGCTTAAGTCAAATTGAATGAAAATCAAATGGGTTCTGTGCAATGTGGCTGATCTGCCCTGCCAGAGTCGCAAAGATTTTCTTGAAGTTTTCTTTAAATTAAGAGAATAAAATGACATGGACAGAAACAAAATAACTGACCGTTATTATGAATTCTGGAGTGCCCTTAAAATTTGTGACAAAACATACTGCAGTATGAGTAGATTTGTATCCTGTTGCATCAATTGAATAGGCAGTGTTTTAAGGGCAGTGCACCAGGAACTGATTAATAGGGGGCGAGTGACTGAATATGTATCTGTCATCCTGCAGCAAGGGCCATATGTTACATTATTACATCCATTACAAACTGTATCTCAGCTTATGACAAGAATAATTCCTGACAAGCAAAGGAAACTGATACATAGAGATAATAAAATGTGAAGAAAGAAAAATTGCAGAGGAGCCAGAGTGCAAGAGTTACTCTCAGGCAAAGTCACAAAAATTCCACACTTTCACTGAAGTGCCTCTCACCTCTGGAGAACATGTGGCATCATAAACCATTTCTGGGAGGGATGCAGCTGAACTGTGAGCTAATGTAACCTTCACTGCATAATCCTCGCATCGAATATTCTGCTCATGTCTGATGCATCTACCTTGGCTTGGAGAAAGGCTGTCACCTCATTAATATTAAGAACATACTTCAAAATGAAGAATCTTATCCCAGCTATGAATATGGGGAGAGGTTACTATCTGTGAAGGTGAGTCTAGGCTGATTAAATAAAATGTTCTGAATTAAAATTGGGAATAAAACTGCTACTAATTTTGAGAAACAAAGCAGATCACTTACTTAATGATTTTCCATTTTATATGGTTGTAAACTATATTATCTGCATAATTGAATGGTGAAGGAGAATTTTGTTGAACGCCGAGAACTTTCACTAAATGCAAACATTTTAACTCGCATATCAGTTGGGCAAGAGTTATATGTTATTAAATTTTGACTAATGGAATAATTATTGTAATTAAAGTCTAAGATTTCAATCAATTTTGTCCTTTATAAGTCAAAATGATTCTTCTTTTGAAACGTTGGATTATGCCTATTAATTATGAATATTTGTTAATGTTCTTTTCACTTTTCATAAGTCTGCATATATGAAAAGCTCAAGGAAGATCTTCAGGCATCCAGTTGCATCAAAAATCCACTGGCCCTCTATATTGTCGGAGAGATGCTTATGTACCTGGGGCAGTCTGTCCATCAGAGAGGACGGGAAATCCAATGACTCCAACATGGAGTAGTTCTTCCCTTATCCTTTCTTTCCAATGCTCCAATAGGTAACAAAGATGCCAAGAATGGGAATGGGTGGAGGAGGGTGGAGTTGAGGGTTCCTGAGGGATGGAGCTGAGAAGAGGTAAGAGCTAACATAAAGTCACAGTTAATGTTCTCAAGCCTACAGATATCTTTCTGAAAGACCTTTTTTTGTTTAGAGCAGCCTGGTAGTCTGCTCAGTATATTTATTATTCTCTGCCCTTTAACAGTGGAAGATTGTATCCAGGATGTATTGATGTTATAAGATCTGTATTTACAAGGGCTAATGACCTGACATTTGTTTTCAGTGGGCACCTGACCACTCATTTCAAAGTCCCCAATGATATGGTCTTGGCATGAACAACTTTAAGAACATTGTGGTAAGGATTCTGGTTCAATTTTCTTTTATTATGATTCTGTCCCTGCCTGAAAACAGGAATGAAAATTAGACCTGTGATTAAAACTTCTAAGATCAATTATAATATCCTCTGTGAATAATTTAACATTGTTTTAATTCATGACTGAACTTTACTGGCTAACTAGATTCCCTGACGGATAGAATAATTTCAGGTTTGCAAGTGCAAATGGTTCACTGACATAAATTTCTTTAGGAAAAGACAAGGACAAATAGGAAAAATTAATATCACTTAAAACTGTCACTTAAAGGAGGAGTGTGTCCCAGAGTATGGAACCAGAATTCTAAGTGCAATGTGTCTTTGTAATGCCAGTGAAGTGAAGCTTTAATTATAAAAGAATCTTTTTTCACATTTCCTGAATTCATCTCACTTGTCAGAATTTGGTTTGAAAATGCAGGCAGACCACATGTGTCCCAATTAAGTGACCATGTTTTGTATGTCATTGAGTTTTACTTTCAATGGAAGAGTGCCCAATTCATCTCACACCCAAATTCTATGCCATTTCTCCTGTGGTACCTGCCTGTGTATTTGGAACTTGAATTCAATTTGTCCAAAATCTGCAGGTAATTTTGCTTAGAAAATTACTCCACTCAGTTTTGCTGAATATGTAATATGGTGATATCAGCATGTTGAACTCTGCCTCCAAATTTCACTCCATTTGGGAATAAATTTTGGAGACAGAGTACAAAATGCTGCTGCAGTTGTGTGGCACATTTAACACCACTAACAAGGATGAATTTCAAGCCAAAAATTCTTTCAGAGTTGGGCAATTGGAGCTTAGCTTTCCAAATTTCTGGGCAATAAAAAAATCTCTTGAATTTATGCTCATTGGAACCTGCCTAAAATTACTTTGCTTTAAAGTGTTATAAATCTTTGGAGAGAATGCTTTCATCTCAGAAAGGTTTGATTGAAGCACTGATCCAAGAGGTAAAAGAACAATATTGCAAACAGCTTTATCAGATGAGACTATTTGTTTCAGCCACATATTAATAAATGGTTACCCAGTTGCCTCATTAGCTCGGCTACAGCAATGTAATTCTTTGACTGAGAGGACAGTTAGGCAATCTATTTCCAGTCCTCTGACAGCACTGCTCCTGAATTTGCCACTGGGAGGTGCAAAATGCTGAATCATTTGCTGAGTTTTACCACCGCTCATCAAGCAGTGTGCAGAGACATTGCAAAGACATCTGAGCTGAGATTAAAAACTGATTGTGTGCAGGATCGTGGAACAGAACATGCCCTGCTAATCTGTGCTGCATGACCAAATATAATAACAACGTGAGCATGTCAACAGGTGATCTTAGCATTGAAATGAGTTTGAAAAATAGGTTAATTATGACTTTTGAAGAAACTGAATATTCGGAGAAGCTGAAGTTTTCATGTGCACATGCATTTATTTCCTTGGGAAAAGTGTGGTAAAACTGACACCAAATTCTCAGTCGCAGCAGGTGTCGAAGTGGGAGGTGCAAAAAGAAACATTTTTTTGGATCCTAACATACATTCTTCTTCATGGCCTTCTTGAAGATCTGTAGAAGTAAAAGAACCTGGACTTATATAGCGCCTTGCACAGTCAATAGGGTACTTTGGATGTGTTGTTATAATGTAGGGATGGGAAATAACATTGTTGTTTTTCTGTCCAGGTTTAAAGTGATGGCTTGAGGCCAAAGATACAAATGAATTTAATTTACTCTACACCAACAATTCATTAATTTCTGCTTGTGCTACTTTTAGGCTAGCAAGAAGGCATTTAAAATAAAAAGGTCAACACTGTTAAGCTAACTCAAGCAGGAATTTACTGTATGTAAACACTCATGTAAAAATAATATGTAGGGACATACATCAAAAGGAAATTTGGAATAGGAAAAATATAGGCAAAATAATTTTTTAAAAAAAACCCTATCTACTTTCTGTCATGACTGTGGGATAATCCTTTCTCCTTCAGAATTACTTAGAATTGTGAACCCATTTATGTTGATAACTTAAATGTCTTCCAAATAACTTGCTCCATGAATATTGTCTGATATGCAATCCTTCAAAAGTAACAGTGGTGTATCCTGCAGGCCTTGAACTACAAAGCAAAATCAGCATTTAAATGACTGTTGGTCATTTCAGATGTAGCTGGATAGTGAAACAGGCAGCATCCGTGGAGAAAAGCAGATGGTCGATGTTTTGGGTCAGGACCCTTCTTCAGGACTGAAGACAGGAAAATAGGAAATCCAATATATAGGAGGGAAAAGCAGAGCAGTGATAAGTGGACAAAAGAAGGGAGGCGGGGTGGGCACAAGGTGGTGATAGGTAGATGCAGGTAAGAGATAGTGATAGGCAGGTGCAGGGGAGGTGGGGAGAGCAGGTCCACGGGGGAATGGGTCAAAGGTAAGGAGAGAAAAAAAGGCAGGGACAGAAAAAAGAGAGATAGGCTAGGAAAGGGAAGAAAGAAGAAGCATGGTGGGGGGTGGGGGGGATGTGGGGAAGTGGTGTGGGGGATTACTTAAAGTGGGAGAACATTGAATTAAAGTTCAATTTGCCCAAGGTAGACAGCCACCTCGACTCAATGGGGAAGGAGCAAGCCATGGTCATTGAAGAAAAGAGTTGCTGCTTTAACAAAATGACTGTTCTGGTCTTACCAACCCTCAATCCTCAGATGAGCAAAGTCTAACAAAGTAATATTAGGCTTGCAATAATTGAACTAGTGAATTAATCAATTACATCAAAACATTGATATTAACAACAATAATAGCTGAAGTTAACTTTCAGAATCTGTAAAATGAAATTTGATAATTTGCTAGTTATCAGGTGGGTGCAGATAATTGCATGATCAATATTTTCCATATGTTGCCTTATTGGTGCACCTCAGCACCAGAATTATAATGCAGGTTGAAACTCTCTAGTCCGGCATTCTGAAATCTGGCAACTCCTGTAGTGCGGCATGTTTCAAATCTGTAGTACAGATCTATACTAATTAATTCTAAATAAGATCTAAAATTAACTTAGATATGTGCTAATATGTAGCTAATTAACCTTCCAGTGCAACTTTGTGATCCCAGCCAACGGTGATCCCTACTTACAGAAACTTCAGGTTACAGATAGTTCTTGGAACCCTTCGTGACCCGGGAAGTGTATACTTACAAAGGACAGTTCTCCTGCTCAGAGGAAGATGATCAGGAGCAATTTCTGTGGTCCGGATTTTCTGTGGACTGGCACCAATCAAGTCCCAAGAGCTTCAGACTAGAACTTTTCAACCTGTATTTAAATTCTGTTTTCTAAATTGTATTTGAAGTGAGTTGTCCACAAAAGAAAATAAATTTCTTTTGGATACTTAATATGACAAGTATATCTGTGTGGTGCAGACAAACCAATTGATAAGACAAAAGGTTGTAATTTTTAACAAAGGTTAATGAGATGCTCTTTTACTCCATATAACACTGCCACTGCGGAGGATATATCTATCTTGGCAGCAATGCTAAACATCAGAGAATGACAAGTTTCACTAAATTAAATCCAACTCAATGAGTTAGACAGCTGGTTGAGTTCATTGATATGTTGCCCAGTGAGACAGGTTGGATATGTATAAATAGATGTCTCATTAATACTGATGATATCAACACAGAGCTTATTCCATTCTCAGCAATTTCCAGCAAATGAATAGACATTGGCTCGGATCTTGCTAGTGAATGACAGCAGTTCTAAACAAGCCTTATTAGATCTAGTTCCACTGAATGAATGATGTACATCCAAAGAATGATCCAATTAAGTAGATATTTAAGCACTGTCTATTTGTAATTAAGATTGTGAGTGCTCTGTCAGGTAGTTGCACGAAAAAGAGCCAGGACTGGCTTCCATCCCTTTGTTGGTCTTCATCCTCCAAATGAGGGAATTCCAGATGGAATCTATTGTTGAGAGCAACAGAACTCCAGGGAAAAGAAGAGCAACAGGGTAATTGTCACAAAGATTCCCTAAAGGGTGACAATTAAGGATAAGGAGAAGCTAAAGGAAAAAAAAATATGTGGAAAGTGATACAGAACAGGGTTTAGAAGACCCATAAAGTTATTACAGTATAGCTTAAGTGAAATTCTGTACATTTTATTGTTGTACTAACGGAAAAGCATGAAAATAAAATAAAGGGATGAAAATACTATCAGTAAAACAGGAATATTGAAAATGTTTAAGTGTTTTATCAATATCTTCAAAACAATACATTAGATTCAAAACTTTTATCAAAAGTGAAGCCTCTCATTGAGTCCTGATGTAGGGTTTTGACCCGAAACATCAACAATTCCTTTCTCCCTACAGATGATGCTCAACCTTCTGAGTTCCTCCAGCAGATTGTTTGTTGCTCTAGATTCCAGCATCTGCAGTCTCTTCTGTCTCTCTGTAAGTCTCTCATTGTTGGAACACACCCAAAATATCATAACTCATCTTGTTCTATCCAGATGCAAATTAAATACTTTCCGTATTTTCTGTTCTTATGCAAGTTTTGTAAATTTGGATGGCCAATTTAGTCCTCATCGTTTTAGTTTTCTAGCACATATATTAAGAAATTATTTGGAGGATATTACCAGTTGATTCAAGATACTTAGTGTTTGACTGACTTTTGATGAATAAGATTTTAACTCATCATTTGAAGGAAATTTTCATATATACAAGTAACACATCCAAAGTGAGACATAAAAGTTGCAGTTATTGAAGTACTGAAAACAATATGTATGCACCACGGTTATCATGTTTATCATTAATAAAACCCAAAATGTCTTACACAGTTTATGAAGAACATTTGAAGAATGACGTGCTTAATTTAACAAATGTTTTCTGACTCCAAAATTATTGAGGGCTACATTTATACAAGAGGAGAATATGACACATTAAGAATTGGACCACAAACTTCATGCCCAAGAAATCAATTCATGTACCAAGATTCAAAGATGATACATAAGAAATCCTCATCCAGCTTCATCTGATGAAAATATGAAGCTGGAATGTCATCTGATGTTTCTTAAAAAGGAAAATCCCAGAGCACAATATGTTTGGTCCACAATGTAGAGGCACAGTGGTACAGCTAGTAGAGTTTTTGCCTCAGAACTTCAGTGACCCTGGTTCAATCCTGACCTTGGGGGCAGGCGATGTGGAGTTTGCACATTCTCCTTCTGATCACTGAGTTTCCTGTTCCTGTTTCAATGCTCATCCCAAAGATGTGCTGGTTGATCATTAATTGACCACTGTAAATTTCCCCTAGTGTGTAGGTGAATGGTAGAGACTGGGGGGAAACGTGGGAATGCGGAGAAAAAAATAATGAGAATAGCATAGGTATTAGTGTAAATAATGGGAACAGCAGAGGTATTAGTGTAAATGGATGCTTGATGGTTGGTAGACTGAAGGGCCTGTTTCTGTTCTGTATGATCCAATGACCCTGTCACTATGATATTTAGCTAATGTAAGTGAACACCATCTTCTTCAAACATTGTTTTCCAAATTGCTAGCTACCAACAGTGGGTGAATAGATCTTAAATGTCATTATTATTTTAGAATCCAAATCAATCATGTCATGGGATCATTATACTGCACATGATGCCATCATGACAATAATTTGCAATAGGTATATAGTTTCCTTTCCAGGAAAGGACAAGTCTAACTTGCACTGCTTGCTGTTTGATGATCATGGAATCTGATTTATCCTGTGGCTGACCTTTCAGCAAAATCTTATTTCAGACTTCCTTGGATCATTTTGATAAATTATGTAGAAGGAATCTGCATCCCCTGCTGCAAGTTGGGCAGGAAAATGACAGAAACTTTAGAGACACGATTTAAACAAGTAAGAATTATAACACATGCTGATTTTCCTGGCCTTCTGGCAATCTGTTGTCAAATTTACAGCAAGAGATTGGGATAACTCTCTTGAAAAAAAATGTAAGGGGCAGGATGTTTTACGGTAGGCAAAAATCATTATCAAATGAATTAACAAAATTTCTTCACAATGCAGAGGGATTGTATGCTGGATCCGTGACCTGTTCACCCACCCATATAATCTTTTTATAAGTCCACATTCTAATCATAACTCACTAGATCTGTAACTCATTATGTGTTTCTATGCTTTAATTAGACTTTTGAACCCTAATAATATAAAATTTCAGATACAAAGTATTTAAGGGCAAAAATTATTTGCGGTTACATCCAGGTCCAAATATAAAATACACACCTTAAGTTGATTCCCATCTTGGATAGTAATTATAAAACCCAGAGTTAGGAAACAAATGGTAAAACAAATTATTTTTTCTCTTATAACACTGCCACTATCTTGAAAACATTGCTAGTAGTCTAGTCAGCAGCTGAGCCATCCAGACTAAGGAAACCTTGGATTCGATCCTGGGAGTCACAGAGTCATGCAGTGTGGAAACAGACCCATTGGCCAGATGAGTCCATGCTGACCATCAGCCATCCATTTACACTACTCCTATCCTAATCCCATGTTTTTCCCCACATTCTCCTCAGATTCTACCATTAACCTACATACTTGGGGCAATGTACATCAACCAATTAATCGACCGACTTGCATGTCGTTAGGTTGTGGGAGGAGACCAGAGTACTGAGAGGAAACCTACTCAGTCACAAGAAGAGTGTGCAAACTCCATACAGACAGTACCAGCGGTTTGCATTGCCGGAAGTCTCTGGTGCTGTGAAGCAGTAGTTCTATCACTGAATTAGTTGGTTTTAGCACGAGTGGCATTTGAAGTGCAGTAATTGGCTTTGACATGCTGAAGTAGGGAAAAGGAAAGTTGGGTGAGATTCCCATTCCTGTTCGTAAGCTTCTCCTTTCCATTGGTGCAAGTGTATGGATGTTGCCCGAAATTCATCAACAGAAGGCACCAGCACTGATGGGATGGATCAACAGCAAAGCTCTCTTGACCAAGTACCAGAGGATGACTGTGACTTCTCTGTATGCACCAATATGCCTTCTGAGGAGAGGGGTTGTGAAAGAAAATGAGGAAGGATAAAAAGAATAAATCATTTGTTCTACTGTGCCTCCAAAAATGGTCCATGTGTTTCTTTGTTGTGTTGAGTATGACCCCAGTTTAGTCCTCCACCTGTTTATTACACCAAATGAAAGGTAACAGTAACCTTTGTTCAAACAAAAATAAGTATTTCTTAAGGGACATAGAGGAAAGTAATGTTATTACATTTATCACTTTTCTTCTAAGAAGAACTGTAACAAGGAGGAATTTGTTAAAACCAAATCTTCCATTATCTATAGAGGACTTTCTCTGATTCTATGAAAACAAAAGATTTTCTTTTCAACATTATGTAGCATAGTGTGTAAGCATGAACAGCTTATTCTTAACACTGTGTATTTCAATATATAACAAACAGTGTACATTATAACTGTTAATAAAAATGGACTCTAAGGCATTCAGAACCCCTGCTAAAAAGTGTGCAGTTTATTACATGCAATCCATAATGATAGAGAAAAATATCTTCAGGGTGCGCCTTCCACTAACATAAATCATCTTATTGTGAAATTATAATTGTGCAATGAAAATATTTGAATTTATATTGATTTTCCCATCTACAGTGTTGAAATAAACTATCAGTATCTCAGGTTATATAATGAAATACTTTGGTATAGCCTTAAGAGTAAGAAAGAATAATAACATAATCTGTGATCCAAAATTCTGTTCAAAACAGTTACAGTTTTTATTTTACTCTGCATGAAAATAAAGTGAATATTCACAGTATGTTCTAATTTCACAGCATGAAACTAGAGTTCAGAGATCTCAAAAAGCCATGCCTGCCAATTTTGTGCGAAATCCTGATATGTGGTTAGGATACTTATTGTGTACTATCTTTGTTTGCTTTATGTTTACAATATGCATGGTACAAGGGAAGATTTGTTTAAAATGTATTGGTAACATCCACTAGTGAAAGTAGCATTCATTCTTTGTGTGGGATGATTACATAAGGTTTTATTCATTTCTTTTAACTTGACTGTCCAAGTTATGTAATTAATTCTGATGTCTGTGGTACCTTTTGATGAAAGTATACAGTGTAAAACAATAAATCACATTATGCTACTATACATAGTGTCTGTGAAAGATCCCAAAATCTTTTGTCCAGTGATAGTGCCAAACAAATTGCTGATTATGTATTCAATGCAAAATTTTTATGAACAAAATTCAGAGAAAATGTTTTGACAACATATTTATTAGTTATCTACAAATTATTTCATGGCAAACAACTGCAGGAAGGCAATTGGCTTAGAAACCCAAGCTGCTGATTAGTGAAAGAAGAGCTAGAAATAAACCTGCAGCTGGATTCTAAACCTGCAGCTGTTACCAAAATGCAAATGGAATCATGGCAGAAAGATGTTTGAGGTGAAGTGAATTGACTCCACTATGTTTTCCAGAGTGAGCCAGTTTTTAACAATAGAGTGAAGCTTCTCAATGTTACACTACTTTGACTGAGAGGCAGCTGTTGGGAGGCAGAGTCTTGTTTCCTGTTTCAGTTTTTGCAAGCCTGCAGAAACCCAAAATGGCCTCAGAAGCAGAGATGATTTCAAAGGTAGAGATTTGAAAAAAAAGATATTAGAAACATAACTTTGTGACTGATAACAAATAGCTACACTTGGAGGTAAATTTTAAAACTGGATTCTGAATGAGAAACAATATAAACATGAGCTTTGCAAACAAATCTTGCTCTCTCTACTTTCTTTTTGTATGTGGAGTCAGCACTGACCATCAACCATCCATGTAGATTAATCCAATATTAATGCCATTTTTATTTTCCCCACATTCTCATCAGCCACCCCAGATTCTACCAGTTCACACAGACAGGATTGAACCCGGGTCTCTGGCACTGCGAGACATTGGTTCTACTAACTGCGCCACATTACCGCTGAAGTGAAATATTGTTTCACGTCAAGTATCTTGAGTGGTGGAAGCTGGTGCAGGATTCCCAAGAGAATAATGAAATGTTGGAGGTGAACTTCATTGTAAAATGTACTGGCCTATTAGTACTGGCCAAGATTTTAACTGCTGTGACATATCATTTGGGAGGTAGAAGGTGAATATGATGAAAGAGATAATTGCGATGGAAAGATGTCACACCTTTAACCTAAGCATGTCATGCTGCCCTTTCAATACAGGAAGACTGTTGATTGCAGTATGTTAATATCTCATTAATTAAAAAAAAGCAAGAGTTACATTAATAATTTAGTGCCCATGTATTTTTTTGAGCTTCCCAAATTTGTCAATGAATGCAAAATGTAAACATAGTGACATTAAAGTGGGTCTGGAGATATCACAGACTGCATATCAGGGCTACAGCCTCACTGCTACATTTTTGAGATGACTCTGTAAAAGTGACTTTTTCCACTGAAGGTATGTCTGGAGGTTGTTCAGGAAATAGCAAAGTAAATGTTGTAAAAATTGCCGCCAAGTTTGCAAGCTTTGGAGCAAGACTGTGGTGAACTCCACTTTGTAGCTCTCAATGGCAACATCAACTTGGGCGCTGCTTCAGCTGCAATGCCACCAGAGGAGATCAATATTGAATATGAGAAGGAACCTCAGGAATAGTGTCAGGCTGCTCCCCAGCTCTTGCAATGGCCTAGCCAGGAGGAAGTCACTGGAAGGGTGTAGCTTGCAGGAGATCATTCCGGTCATACATTCTGTGCGCACAAGGGAAAAGATTCTTTGACATGTCTGAACATCAGTGTCTCAGCAGGCTCAGGGCATCAATTCAGGTAGTGGCACATATTAAAACCCTACAGAAACAAAACCTCATCTTTTAGACTGGTCAATGTCACCACTAGTCTTCACCTTGGGGGTTATTAAAAGACTCAGCTGGAGGGATTTGAGGATCTTGTGGTTAGTGATACATAAATGCGTAAGTCAGGTGACTTTGTTAGCAAGGACTGGAAATGATACCAAATCTCCCCATGCTGATTTCAGTCGAAATGAATGGCTGCTCAGGTCAGCAGCTGTAGCTGGCTTCCCACAGTTGCAAAATATCGTTGATCACATGTGTGCGGCGAGCGAGGCACCTCCAGATGATGAGGAGCATGGATTTCTGGTCCATTACATGCAGTTGTTTAGCAACCATAATATCATGATTTTGTCCACCTATCACTGCTCTGCTTTCCCCTCCTATATATTGGGCTTCCCCTTTTCCTATCTTCAGTCCCAAAGAAGGGTCCTTATGCATGTGAGCATTCCAATTATCGCCAGGCCCTTCTCTGCTGCTGTGGTTTATTTCAAGAGAGCTGGGAGGTAAGCTTAGGTTCTCTGTATTTTCTTGGTGTTCAGTAGTCCCTCCTCCAGTAAGGAAGAAAGTAAAAAAGATGTGGTTGCAGTGTCATGTGTTAAATGGATGAGTGGTGAGAATTTGTTGATGGTGACTGAGATATGGCAGACTGTAGTGAAGAGCTGGTGTGCTAGTAATGGCTGGGTAATTGACTGTGTGAGGGAGTGCAAAGACTGAAGTGGAATGGTGCATTTGCGAGATGAGTTAGTGAGAGGAGTGATGCAGTGGAGTAGACTCAAGAGGCCAGATTGAGGGGTTGAAATAATAATATGCAGGGCAGATACCACCTTACGCATCTTTCCTGAACTGTTTACAGGACTAAAGCCAGAGATTACTGTACTGGTGCTCACTTTTTGGTAACTTCCACCTACACCTCCTTTGTGTGGCTGGAAGGTGTCTTTCTCTCATTACAAGGGTATATTATGCCCTTGCTGACCCTTAGAACCCCCAGCATTAAACTCATTGTGTAGTCACTGAATCAAGGGACACTCCTGACTAGTCAACACTCCAGGTGCTGTGAAGTTATCTTCAGAATCTATGAAGTGTCAAGTGTACAATATTCCTATAAGTGGTGAAGTTGGAATTTAGTCATGCATATTGAAACATGCCACTCAACCTAATTGGTTGGGAAATCTGGAAAATATATGATAATACAGTGGTTAGGGTTTTGCTCCCAGCATGAAGAAAAGTTATAATTCAGCCCACTTCACTCTTAGTGTATCCATGCAATTATTTGGTGATAAACATCAGTACACAAAGTTTGATGTGACAAATATTCAGAATAATAAAGCTGGCATTCTTACAATTTATTTCCTCCAACACAATATTCTGCTAATACTAATGTTCAAAATGGACGCATAAAACAACTCTCATTACAGGTTGATTGAAGTCTTGTACAGAATACACAGCCTATAATTTAATGGTTTTGATTATGAACAGTCATTATATTTAAATGAACAATACACTTAATAACCTTCAATAATTTTAAAATTTGCTCTTCAAACAAAGGAATTGAAAAGGAATTGAACAAAGAAGGAATTGAACACACTTGAATAATAATGCTTACCTATGAAACCTTAAGTTTTGTAATTAAGCAAAAGGTACTGTGAAAAGCAATGAGCTAAAAATGATTTTGCATCTGCCTCTCTGGAACAAAAGTCCAGGAGTACAATATGTCCTGAAATAAAACTTCAAAAATAGATTTGAGCATTCATGAATTATTTTGCATTTTTAACCTTTGCCTTAAGTACTCTGGTCAGACTTTTGTTCCTTCTAATTGGCATGGCTTAAAAGCCAAATTGCAGATGGGGAATAAAGCCACTGCAACAAAAACTCTGATGACAGCGACAGATTGTAAAGTATGTTCAATACCTTGAAACCAAATGAATATCTGAATTAAATATTTCACAATCTATGAAGGTTTTAAAATTGCAATCACCCAGAGCTGAGCAGAAAAGAAGACAAGACCCATACTCCATTTTAACCATCTCCTCTTGCTCAATAGCTGGAGTTAAAATCAAAGTTTCTGGGTTTGAAGAAGGTGTGTATGGAGTATTGATGTCAGCATGAGAAGCTGCGGTGAATGCCTCACTTCTCTGACATATGCTAATTGTAACACTGCTCATTAGAAGTTCAGGAATATCAGTAATTCTCAGAAAATTACGAATATGTTTCCGCATTCAATAGATGAAGATGATACATTTGTTGTTACTTAGAAAGAAAACATTTGGAAAAACTTCTGTTCATTGTTAATGGCTAGATGTTAATTGTGTGTATATAGAAAATACTTATGGTTTTGCTATTGAATCTCCTCCTGCCGTTGAAAAAAATGTGTGTGTGTGTGTGTGTGGGGGGGGGTGGGGTGGGGGGGGCGGGGGGAGGGATAGGAAATAATTTGAGCTATAGGACAAATCATATTGATCATATCTAAGGAGCTTTGCAAGGAGGTCCTGGGAGATCTGTGAGGTTATCAGAACCCAGTTTCCCTCTCTGCTAACTATCTGAGCGAGGGTATGGAACAGCCCTCATTCTCTTGCTCCAGCCTTTTTGAAAAGCCCAGATCCACTCTCAATAAACTCCCCTGCCTGCCAGTGTGGAACAGAGAACAGGGAACAGAGGTCCCTGGAGGAGAAAGCCATCTGATGTATGAATTTAACTCTCTGAAGTAACCTTTTTGCTTTTTTAGTGTCCTCCTGCAACTACTACTGAACCTCAGATTTGCCAAGAATCCCATTGCAAATTCTGCTGCCCAACTTCATGACCAGTGGTTGTAGATACTGTTTATACTGTACCTTCTGCTACTGCAGACTTTATCCAATCCAGTCTTATGAATGACCTGGACAGAACCACAGGAAGGGCTCACTGAACACATTGGTGCTATCTGGCCAACTTCCACATCAGTCATTGTGCATTGTGATGGACTGACCAGTGTCAAGCAAGGAAAATATGTTCACTTCTGATAGGAGTATGATTTAACTGGCTCACTTATTGCCTTAATGATTGTCGGTATATATTCATACCACTGTGGAAGTAGTGTAATCTACAAAAGTTTTGGTGAAGAACTCAGGTACTCAAAAAAGTAAAGAGTACTAATTCCAAGATGCTTTCAGGCACTTATAACAGCCAGCCATGACATGTTCTTCTGCCACTGAAGTGACATACAAGTAAAGCACAAAACTAAGGTCAATCAAGCATATGATTTTCCCCAGGCTGGAGATTCTAGAATTGGGGCATAGTATTGGAATAAGAAGGAAGTCATTTAGGATTAAGATGAGAGGTTTGTAGATCTCTGAAATTCTCTATGCCAGAGGACTGTGGAGCCTTACCCAATGAATATGTTCACAAATCAGATCAATACATTTTTTAACACTTAGAACATCAAAGGACATGGGAGTAGGATGGGAAAGTGCAGTTCAGTCATCTTACTGAATGGCAGAGAAACCAGGATGGGCCAAATGGCTAACTCCTATTCCTGTCCATTTACTATGTTTCAATAACTTGCTTGTCAAATACCATAATCGAGCAAAATATTCACCAAATAGCAGAAATTCACAAATAGCATATTGGCTTTGGACATAGTTTAAAACATAGAATATTACAGTACAGTACAGGCCCTATGACCCACAATGTATTGCCGACATTTTATCCTGCTCTAAGATCTATCTAACCCTTCCCTCCCACATCGCCTTCCATTTTTCTATTATTCATGTGGCTATTTAAGAGTCTCTTAAATGTCCCTAATGTATCTGCCCCCACTACCTCTGACAACAGTGCATTCCACACACCCACCACTCTCTGTATAAAAAAACTTACCTCTGACATCCCCCTGATACCTTCCTCCAATCACCTTAAAATTATGCCCCTTCGTGTTAGCCATTTTTGCCCTGGGAAAAAGTCTCTGTCCACTCGATCTATGCCTCTTATCATCTTGTACACCTCTATCAAGTCACCTCGCATCCTCCTTCTCTCCAAAGAGAAAAACCCTAGCTTGCTCAGCCTATCCTCATAAGACCATACTCTCCAATCCAGGCAGCATCCTGATAAATCTCCTCTGCACCCTCTGCACTAGGAGCATTTTTCTTCAGATAATGTATGTACAATGCAGTACTAAGGGAAGTTTGCACTTTAGTGATTTTGTCTATCAAATGAGACTTTAAACTGTGGTGGCTTTTAGTAATGCCTACAGGATTAGTGGCAAAGTATGCCTATACTAATAGAACTAGGTGGCTGTTCAATGGACATCCAGAAATTGACCAAAAGTGGAGTATCCAACAATGCTCTGTGATAATCAAGGTTTGTGGCATACAAACCATGAGAGCAGAGTTACAGAGAGAGAGGAAGCAAGGGATGTGATTTGCCTCTTTAACTATATCATTTCTTCTCTGTCCTCTTTTTTTTCTTCTTGGTAGATTTATATTTTCAAACTACTATCAGAAAATAAAGGCTTCATGTCTGGAGTTCTGTCTTAGAATCTTTATAGAAATTATTATACTTAGTTAAAAGACCTTAAAAAGTCTGCTGGAGGACTTGCTCGTTTACATATGGTATTTCATGTCAATATGCGATTAGCTTAATTTGAACAGAAAGCAGATGCTGGGAAGTTTTTAATAGTTTTGTTTATCCAACCCATTGTGAGACTGCCTTCTTACCTTGAAATGTTTTTTTGAGTAAAGTTTACCCCATTATAACTACAGAAATTGTGGTTGACCACCTGAAATGTAATTCAGAATTATGACAATAAATATTTTATAAATTATATCAAATAGCTGACACAGATAGTAGATAAGAGTGAGGAATTGAGCTAATGCCTGTTGCTCAAGCCAGGAGGAGAGGGGGGAATGCACAGCTTAGAGTTAGATCATAGGGGAAGCTGCAATTTTAGTCGTTTACGGCTGGTGAGATTTTACCTTAAAATTAAGATCTTCAGTCACAGAGAGGAAGGATAGCCTGGTTGGTCACAGAAATCATACCTCATTGGATTGTCAGTTGATTGACCCTGGGTTTTTCATGAGCACATGTAGGGTTCAGCTTTGCACAGAGGGGTAGAGAAAAAGTTATCTTCATGTCAAGTATTAAATTAAGATTACTGTAATCTCTTAACCTCAAGTAAAAGTATTTTACCAGAGAATTAAGATTTTTTTTGGCCATTTACTCAAAAGTCAGGACTTCTGCGTGGCTAGGTTAAATTTATTTCTGATCCATTGTCAATGTGGGTAAGCAAGAGAAAACATCAGTCTTGCAGGGACTTTGGTAGTTTAATTTATTGCTCAAGAACGTACTACCTCGGTGGACTCCTTGTACTACCTCAATGCACTGTGTAATGAATTGACCTGTATGAATGGTATGCAAGGCAAGTTTTGCACTGTACTTTGGTGCACGTGACAATAATAAACCAATTTCAATTTCAATTCCAATTCCAATTCCAATTCCAATTCCAATTCCAATTCTAATTCCAAGATGTGATGGCATTGCTCAAGGATGTGGGGTTCAAGGACATCAATTTCTCTGAGAGTTGCTCAGTTGTCATTTTGGTGGATAATTGGCACAATCTCCAGAAAATAGGTGTTAGAGTAGGAGAATTCCCATGGAGTTCAGAACATTAGTGTCGTGTCCAATAGTCCTCCCTCTATTGAAAAAGAAATGAATTAATGGAATATTTCCTGTCTATAGAGCTCCTTAGAGAAACAAAGGATTGCATAGAACTCCCTGTTATGTGTAAATTGCCAGCAAAGTTTAAGTGCAGAATACCAATAATTACAATTTCAACATAATTCCTTGATTGCAATATCATTTAGAATGTTTCATGTGTTAAGATGCTTAGTTTATGCATAGTATATTCTAAAAAGTAAAATCAAAGTTCTCCAACATCTAAGTCACAAAACACATCGTGACTGAGGCTGCACATTTCTGATTGTTAAGTAAAGAGTATTGGATATCATCACTTTGGCAAGTAGTCTCAGAACTTATTCATGCAACACAGACATTTGCTCTCTAATTTTTTATTTATCGATGCATTATTTCTTTGTTTACTTCATTGCAAACATTTAAATTAATATACACATGAAATGCATCCATCTGCATTGGGTGTGGACGCAACACATTTTCTGCCAATTATTAGTGCACCTGGTTACAATGGCATTTTTGTAGCCACTTCTGAGTTAGGCAACATGTTCTGTTGGAATACACTGTTCTCAAGGGTAAAACTTAACCCCCTGATATAATTTCTGACCTAATCATTTAACTATGCATCCTCCACATAGTCCTGACTTCTGCACTTAAACTCCATCCAGTTCTTGAACTGACATTTGAATTAAATATACATATGCAAATGCATCAGATAGCAAGATATATCTCTGCCAAGTTTCTGCTGGGAGCTCACATACTGTAAATCAATCTGTCAGCTGCATCAATCACCTGTACCTATTTCAACAATACTGTATGTTGTGTAAATGGTACCGACTCACAATGTCATACATTTTAGTAAATAACGTGATGCAGTTTAATTAATCACTATATTTTAACAGTGTACTTTCTATAAACTCATGTATTTCAGTTGAGTCTTTATCTTGGCTGCAAGTAGATGGAGTGAATCAAAATATTTGAAGTGGTAAATAATATGAGTTGAAATCAGTGAACCTTCATAATTTATTTTTCACACTAAAGCTATACAAGTCGTTTATGCAGTCTTTTGAACCAGGTACATTGTCTATCTGTCTCCGATTATGCAATATATATTTTCAAGGTGAGTCTGTGGCTTTTGTAAATCAGTATAATTTCAGAAGCAACAAATGATCTGCTGGAGGAACTCAGCAGGTCGAGCAGCGTCTGTGGGAGGAAAGGAATTGTTGACATTTTGGGTCGAAATCCTGCATCAGGACTGAGAGGTGAGATGGCCAGGATAAAGAAGAGAAGGGGAGTGATGGACACTGACCAGTCCATCCTTGGCCTTCTCTGCTGCCAGGGTGATGCTCAACACAAACTGTAAGAACAACACCTCATATTCCGCCTGGGTTGTCTACAACCCAATGAGTTTTCCAGTTTTAGGTAACTCTCCTGTCCTGTTTCTCCCTTCCTTGTCCCTCTTTTCCACCCCCTCTCTCCTTCTGCTCCTCCAGTCCACCATTTTTGTTCCCTTAACTTCACCCCAGCACCCCCATCATCCATCCTTATTCCCCCCCCCCCCGCCTCCTGGTTCCATCCACCCACTACACCCACTACAAATCCCTCCCCTATCTGGTTCTGGTTTCATCTGCCATTCACCCCTTCCCTAGTGGTTCCTCTTATCACCTCCTCCGCTTATCAGAGTCCAGCACTAGTAGCCCTTTGTGTTCCTGCGTCTCTCCCTCCAGCAGCTGTCTCCAACCTTCACACTCCCCTCCTCCCACCTTGCTCCATCTGCCTCTCAATACATCGGTTTTCCCCTCTCTCTCTCTCTCTCTCTCTCTGTCTACCTCCATCTATCATTCACCTGCCACTGTCTCCCAACTCCACTCCCACTCCCCTCCCTACCTGCCTGTCATCTTACACCCTTCATCATTCTCTGACACCTCTCCCTCCTTCCTCGATCTTTCCACCTCCATCTCAGAAAATTCCTTATCCACCGACATCTACAAGCCCACTGACACCCACAGCTACCTCGATTACAGCTCCTCTCACCCTGTCCCTTGCAAGGACACTATCCCGTTTTCTTAATTTCTCTGCCTCTGCCGCATCTGCTCCCATGATGAGGCTTTCCACTCCAGGACATCCGAGATGTCCAACTTCTTTACTAACTGTGGCTTCCCCCTGCTGTGGTCGAGAAGGCTCGCACCCACATTACTGCCATTTCCCGCAGCTCTGTTCTCACCCTCACCCCTCCCAGACCCAACAGGGACTGCGTCCCCCTCATCCTCACATTTCATCCCTCCAACCTACGTGTCCAACACATCATTCTCTGCCACTTCTGCCATCTCCAACGGGACCCCAACACCAAGCATATCTTCCCCTCCCCACTCCTTTCTGCCTTTTGCAGGGACCGCGCTCTCTATGACTCCCTATTTCACTCTTCCCTCCCCACCCATCCCGCTCCCACCCCGGGTACTTTCCACTCCCCCCACCGGAGGTGCAACACCTGACCCTATACCACCTCCATCACCTCCATCCAGGGACCCAAACAGTCCTTTCAGGTGAGACAGAGATTCACCTGCCCTTCCCTTACTGCATTCGGTGCTCCAAGTGTGGCCTCCTCTACAGTGGTGAGACCAAACGCAGACTAGGTGACCGTTTTGCAGAACACTTGCAATCCGTCCGTACCACGATCTGCATCTCCCCATTGCCAGTCACTTCAACTCCCCCTCCCACTCCATCACAGATATGTCAGTCCTCAGCCTCCTCCACTGCCAGGAGAATTCCAAGTACAAACCGGAGGAACAGCACCTCATTTTCCGTCTTGGAACCTTGCAGCCTAATTGCATGAACATTGAATTCTCCCACTTTAAGTAATCCCCGCAACTCCCCCCCTCCTCGTCCACAACCCCCTCAAACTTGCCTCTTCTTTTCTTCTCTTTCCTAGCCTATCTCTCTTTTTTCTACCCTCCTTACCTTTGACCCATTCCCTGATGGATCTGCTCTCCCCTCCTCCCCTGCACCTGCCCATCACTATCTCTTACCTGCATCTACCTATCACCACCTTATGCCCTCCCTGCCTCCCCTCTTTTGTCCACCTATCACTGCTCTGCTTTTCCCTCCTATATACTGGGCTTCCCATTTTCCTATCTTCAGTTCTGAAAAAGGGTCCTGACCCGAAACATTTGACTGCCTGCTTTTCTCCACGGATGCTGCCTGGCCTGCTGAGTTCCTCCAGCATTATAGTGTTTTTCATTCCATCACTCACCTGAGACTCCTTTCTTGCCACTGCCCTTCTCCTCTTTATGCTGGCCATCTCACCTATCCTTCTCTCTGTCTTGATGCAGGGTTTTGACCCGAAACATATGCAGTTCCTTTCCTCCCATCGATGCTGTTTGACCCACTGAATTCCTCCAGCAGATTGTTGCTCCAGCATCCAGCATCTGCAGCCTCTTGTGTCTCCAGTGTAGTTTCAGTCCTGCAGGAATGTTGTGAGATATGAAAAAATGGAAGAGCTAAGAGCAGAAAATGTAGAAAGGAAGGACTTAGTTCATGAAGGCTTAGCACTGTGCCTATCATCTGCCTGGAGTGCAGTAAGAACATAAAAAATCAAAGTCAGAAAAGGCTAAGTGGATCTTCAGATCTTCTCTGTCATTCATGGAGATTACTGCTGATTCTCTACCTCTCTTCCCATATCCTTTGATTCACTTAATGCCCAGAAATCCAACAACCTCTGTTTTTTGATGGACATCTAGGGTGGACTTAAACAACCATTTGGGGTAAAGGAGTTTTGCCCTGTAATTAATTCTCAATGAATGTCAGTACATTAACCCCACCACAATGTGCTCTATCTAACATTGTTCATCAAACTCCTTATCGAAAGCCTTCCAGAAATCTAAATATACTATATCCACTGGTTGCCCCTTATCTATTATGCCAGACATGATGAAATTGTAATTGTACGAAGAAGGTTTTACTGAACACAGCCTAATTATAGCCGCATTAGTAGACATCTTGGTAACACAGTATTTCTCAGCGCAAACTATGGCCTTGTCTGACTAGGACAAAAACTTTGCCCCCGTAACGTGTTTGGGAATTGGGTTGAATTCTTGGTTGTTATCCAAGGTCTTCCTGCCTCAATCCCATCAACAGTGCAGTGGGATTGTGCCAGAAACACACAGATTTTTAATTTCAAACCTCTGTCTTGGCTCTGAAAATCTGAAGTTTCGAATGAAACACAGAAGGCTAAGTGATATTTGGGCAACTGGAGTGAGAACATTTTGCCAGCAAGGGAGTTTCAGCAGTGGCAGCCTTGATCTCTTTGACCTAGGCTCTCCGATTAAGGTTCTACAAGAAACTCCTCAGCCAATTGAAAACAATTAGCCAGAAAGCTCTTCAGTTGCTAAAGCTTGCTTGTAATGTTAGATCATCCTTGAGCAAAAACATCCACAACAGTTACTGTAATATGCCCTCCTAACTATGGGTCAGAAGTATCATGGGGTCATATCTGTGCAGTCATGGATAGAGTCTTGCCTCCACTGCAATATACCACAGAGCATAAAATATTTACATGGACAGGGCTGGGCACAATGTCACTAGTGTTAAAATCAGTCTGATTAGCACTGATGAATGCTGCTATTAAAGGCTATGTCTCTAGACCATTGCTTCAGCTAACCAGAAAATCTTATTGAGAGAAAATGCTGCAAGGATTCACAGAACTTGCTGCTACTTGCCATGCTGTTTCTCCACAGACCCCGTGGACGTGTTGGGGGAGTGTTCAATTGCTTTCACTCTGTCCTTTATTCATGAGGTGCACCAACCACTTCCTGCTTTAGCAAAAAAAAACAACTTACCATATCACCCTTCCAACAATTAAGTACATACTAATACGTAGGAAAAGGCATTAATCTTTTTCCAACCACATTCTCCAGCAGTATAAACCTCTCCTTGGCACCTTAATTCTAGACTGCTTAGAGCAGAGTTACGATTAACAAAAATGATTAGCATTTCACAGTATCAAGGGCAGCAATGACCTCTGGAATGACTGCAAAAGCCAGCCAATGCACCCATGCCATCTATAAACCAATAAAATATTACTACATGCATAACTTCAAATTGAAATAAAAAATTGAAGGAGGAGGAAACAGACTGGAGTTATCGTTAATTGAAATCTTTTAAATGCATAATTCATGAACTAAGCATTTTGTTTAGTTTTATTCTATCAGGAGTGTTTTTCTTTGTGGAGAAGCAATAACACCTAGAAGCCTTGAAGAAACACATTAACTAAGTGTTTAATTTAGAAATATAGAGAGGACTACATTTAAGAAAAAATGATTGTAATTGTTTATTGAATAATAAATCAACATGACACATTTCATCTAAGTGATTATGTGTTCTAGCTTTTGTGATCTATTATATTTTGTTTTTGGAAAGAGTGCTGTGGACAATTCTACTAGGTACAGTAATGTGAGAGAATTGAAATTACATATTCAATAATCTCAATTCATCCGCAGGCAAAACGAAGGTACTACCAATGTCAACTTCAAAATAAGAATTGAAATGTGTCATTACAGAAGAATCTACATATTGAAAAAATATATATTGCACAGAGATTTATCAAAGTCATGAAGTGGTTGGCTCCTTGGCAATACCTGTGGTCTGACTAGTTCTTGCAAAGGTCCACATTGCAGTTATAGAAACTACAGTCTTCTGGAATTGACACTAGCTTTGGTTTAATGGTAGCATTCTTTCCCCTCACTCAGAAAGACGTGGATTTAAATCTCTCTCCAGAGACTTGAGTGCAGATATGGTGAGTTTCATCCCTGGAGTTTCTGATCAGGTGTCAAGCTTCACTAACACTGATTTTCTGGGATTTTATGTAGCTTTTGCATTGAAATGCCAGTGAGTGAGCAAGCAAATCCATATGGAGTCTCATCCCAGTCATTTTGGTTGACTCTTCAGTGGTGCGACTCTGAAGGTGAAGAGCTGGACTGCCATAGGTTCCATCTTCTAAATCAAATATTAATCTGAGGCCTGGTTGCTTAGAAATTGGAGCCATTAGCAACCATTTTAATGCATTAAATGCACATAAAAAATAATTTTGCACATGCTTTATTGTGATTGCATTCATTTCTGGTCGAAGTCCCCTCCCATTGGGAAATTGGATTTGTACTTCAGGGTACTATTCACCTTAGCATGGGTGTCATTTTCAATATCTCACACTGGTTTGTGGCTGCTTAGGGCATGGGAATAGATGTGTGCGCACATTCCCTGGGGAGTTTGGAGGCAGTATTATGACTATACACAATGAATTCACATATCCACCAGCGCCCCCCCCCCCCCACCCCCGACATACCCAAGTATTCTCCTTTCCCATAATGACATCTTTTATATGGCTGCTAAGGTTGTAAAGGAGAGAATACTTAAAGGTATGAATCCACTTTCTGTGATCTCTTGTGACAGTGATGTAACAGAGCTGTGATTTCTGCAGGCAGTTTCCATCAAAAATCATGCAGGTCACTTCATAGTACATCAAAAATTCATTTTGCATTTTGGAAAGACAAATGAGGGTAGGACTTTCACAGAGAATCACAGTGCCCTGGGGAGTGTTGTAGAACAGAGGGACATGGGAGTACAAGTACATAGTACCCAGAAAGTGGCGTCGCAGGTAGACAATGTGGTGGCAGCAGCTTTTGGCATACTGGCCTTCATCAGTCAGGGCACTGGGTATAGAGGTTGGAATGTTGGTGAGGCTGCATTTGGAATATTGTGTTCAGTTTTGGTCACCCTACTATAGGAAAGATGCCATTAAGCTGGAAAGAGTGCAGAGGAGATTTACAAGGATGTTGCCAGGACTCAAGTTGTGGAGAAAAGTTGAGCAGGTTGGGACTTCTATCATTGGAGCTTAGGAGAATGAGGGGTGATCTTACAGAGGTATATAAAATTATGAGGTGCGTAGATAGAGTGAATGCACACGGTCTTCTTCCCAGGGTTGGGGAATCAAAAACTCAAGGACATAGATTTAAGGTCAGAGGGGAGACATTTAATAGGAACCTATGGAGTAACTTTTTCACCCAGAGGTGGTCAGTGTATGGAATGAGTTGCTAGAGGAAGTAGTCGAGGCAGGTCAAATTAACAACATTTAAAAGGTACTTGGACAAGTACAAGGATTGGAAAGGTTTAGAAGAATATGGGCCAAATGCGGGCAAATGGGACTAGCTTAGATGGGGATCTTGGTTTGCAATGGACCAGTTGGGCTGAAGGGCTTGTTTCCATGCTGTATGACTCTATGACCTCAAAAATCCTATTTCCAGACAAATCTGTCTTCTCACATGCATGTTGAAGATCATAATCTGAAGAGATATATTGGATAAAGGTGATGTGTAGGTGAGTAGCAGAGTCTGGGGGGAGTTGATGGGACCATGGGGAGAATAAAATAGTGTAGGATTGATGTAAACAGGTGCTTGATGGTTAGCATTGACTTGGTTGGCCAAAGGGCCTATTTTCATACTGTTTGATTCTATAATTCCTTGAGTTTATGATAATATGTATCCCTCAAATAATTTGCAAAGCAAATTATCAGGTCATTTATCTTGCTGTGTATATTAACAATGACAATGACAGTGACAATTCTTCAAAAGTTGCCCATTACTTGTAAAGAATTTTGGAACGTGAAATGGAAATGAAAGACTTCCTTTCTTGTTCATTTTGCGGATACTGGAGAATATATGAAGATGGCAAAACATCTCCTTTATGCTCTGAGAGACTATCCAGCTAAAAAAAGTAATAAAAAGAAAATGTTGGAAACTCTCGGCAAGCATCTGTGGGAAGAGAAACAAAGTTAATATTTCTTTTCTTTCTTTTCTTTTTTCTCTTTCTTGGCCCGTCTCTCTTTTTATTCATCTAATTCTTTTTTTCCTCTCCTCACCTCCCCCCATGGGTCACCTGCCTCCATACGTTTGACCCATCCCCTGGTGGATCTGCTCTCCCCTCCTCCCCTGCACCCTGCACTTGCCTATCACTGTCTCTAACCTGAATCTACCCATCACCACCCTGTGCCCACCCCGCCTCCCCTCTTTTGTCCACCTATCACTGCTCTGTTTCTCCCCCCTATATATTAGGCTTCCCCTTTTCCTATCTTCAGTCCTGAAGAAGGGTCCTGACCCGAAACGTTGACCGCCTGCTTTTCTCCACGGATGCTGCCTGGCCTGCTGAGTTCCTCCAGCAACATCGTGTTTTCCATCTAGATTCCAGCATTTGCAGTCCTTTGTTTCTCTAGGGTTAATATTTCATTTCCAGGACCCTTCATTAATTGTGGGAATTAATGATTGAAAATTGATGATGATTGACTTGTTTGAGAAAACAAGTTAAGATTTAGGTGACAGAGAAGGTAGGTGAGGGGAGCGGTAGAACAAAGTGAATGTCTCTGATTGGTTGAGAGAGTTGGCCTAATGTAGTAATTATTGTGCAATTAACATCTGATTAATATCAACTGTTTCTCTTTCCACAGAGGCTGCCTAACTTGCTGAGTGTTTCCAACATTTTCTTAATTTATTTCAGATTTCTCACATTCTTGTTTTTTTTTAATTTTCAATGCAGAAGAAGAATCATTGAGATTGCACCCTTTCAGGCCTAAAGCAAAGGAGTTCACATTACCTCCCAATCAAAACTACAGACATATTGAATATTAGATAGGACCAGGCAACCATTCCAACACTGGAAATGGGAGTACGCAAGGAAAGATCGTTCCCTGAACTAGCTCAGGCTATAAGAATCTTTAGAGGCATTGACTGCTGGACTGGAATTTTTGCCTTTCTGTTTTTGAAGGAAAATTATCCTCATTGGCTTCTATTATCAGACATCTGACTTGTCTGTGATGTATTTGCATTTTACTGTAGTTCTTAATTTCCAAAATTACCTTCAGGATTTCCTTCAAATTAAGTTACTTTGACAATAGATGCGTCCAATGAAAAAAAATTGATTCGGTTCCTACAGCCTTTCTGTTTCAAAATGCCTTCAGACTTAATCTTTATGTACCTTTCCATTTGAACACAAGAATGAATGGTCTTATCACTACTAAGGATGAATGGTCGATTTTTTTTCAATCATCTAGACAAGCTAATTAGTGTTTGTCGTTCAGTCTCTAGGGAAACATTTTTTTTATAGAACATTAACACTTTTGAATTAACTTGGAAATAGTTTTCCCAAACATCAAAGCCAGGATCACTGTTATTCACCATTGAAAGAAATAACATTGACTTGGCAATTCAAAATGCATTTTAAAAAAATGGAAATGACAACAAATTGCAGGTTTAGTTACACAGGGGAAATTAATGCTGAATGTAGGAAAACTTCAAAGGACCTACAGAACTGGCCTGTAAATGGCTATGAACTTCCATCTAGGTTTAGTGATATGTTTTCATAGGATTACCGCATACTCATTGGTAAATAAAATCTATATAATGTTGAACTATAGAGAAATCTGGGGGTTCCGATACACACACCCCTAAAAATATTAATGCAATGAATAATCTCATTAAAAATAAGTTCTGGTGTTCACTTCTGGATGCTTAGAATTAGATCCTCCGAAGATATGTGAAAGTTCCATACAACTTTGAGAATCAGCGGCAAAAAAATTTGCTGTATTGCCAGAACTAAGAAATTATACCAAGTGAGAAAGGTTGACCAATCTGGGACTCTTTTCCCATTAAAGACAGATGGGGAATCCTTATAGATTGTGAAAAGATTTGATAGCTTTAATTACATTCTCTGGTAACAGGGAAAAACAGTTTGTGCTTTAGTTTAGATTTTTTTCTTTCACTTTGGTGACTTCCTCCTGTCACTGAATGCATTTGTCCTTCTCAGCATGAATGTGATCTGGCTTGTGTCCTGGGCATGTTGCTAAAACTGGGGACACTGCATTAGAGTAGTTACTCAGTGAACCTTAATGCTCAGTGGGGAAACTGATCTCTCAGAGAGTGTCAATTGAGAGAATGAAAGCTATAACGCTCTACATGACCTCTTCCGAGACACAGGCTCCAGTAATCATATTTGTCCTGGGAATAACCTGCTGCTAATTCAGTACTTCACATGTCAGTATGGGGAGAGAGCAGTCAATGCTTTCCTGCAACATTTACCTTGATCTTCCGCTGCAGCATTCGTAACCACAATTGCTTTTCTCTCATCGGTTGGCTGCTTAGACATGTAAGCAACAGGGAGCACTTTCCCACTGGGTAGTTTTTCCCCATGATTAGTTGAATTAACATGGGAAAACTTTCACTAGACAGGAGAAAACACAAATACCATAATAACAAAAGTGAAGTACCCAGATATTTTTCTTTATTCAGTAAAGCTGAACATTCCCCAATGCAGTGGATGTGCATCTTCTGAAATGATTTTCCATTGAACTTAATAGAACAGAATTTTGGCATAATACATAGAACATAGAACAGTCAGCACAGGAAAAGGCCCTTCAGTGTTGACCATGGTGCCGAACTAAACTAATCCCATCTGCCTGCACATGGTCTATATGCCTCCATTCACTGCCTGTAAATGTGCCTGTCTAAATGCCTCTTAAATGTTGCTTTGCACAATTGATTTTTCACTGCAATTCTGTGCTTGTAGTGCCTGTAACTGTGTGTGAATGTCTGAGCAGTGAGCTTTACCATGTCTGGCATCCATAATTGCAATAATTTATTGCACAATGAAAAATAATCTTCCGGTCCCAATAGTGGTAAGGAACAAATTTTGGTCTCCTTTCACAAGGATGGAGAAACTTGGTATAGAGGGAAGGCAGCAAAGATTTACCAGATTGGTTATTGGGATGGCGGGTTTACTAGATGAATAGAGATTGCGTAGACTGTGCATCTCTTCTCCAGCATTTAGAAGAATGAGCAATGGCTTCAATGAATCATACAAAATTCATAGAAAGCTTGATTAGGTAGATGTGGTGATGTTGGTTTCATTGGCTGAGAAGTCTATAACTAGGGAGTCACAATTTCAAAATAAGGAGGTCACTTGAGATTGAGATGAGGAAAACTTTCTTCACTCACAATATGGTGAATCTTTGGCATTCTCTGTCCCGAGACTCAATCATTAATTTCATTCACAGAGACCGATAGGTTTCTGGACATTAATGAAATCAAAGGATATGACGACAGGACAGGAAAATAGTGTTGAGGAAGAAGATCTTATTGAATGGTGGAGAATGCTTGCAGGACTGAATGTCCTACTCCTGGTCCTACTTCTTATATTCAGAATTCAACTCTTTAATAAGGTTACAAAATTATGATTACCTCAGCACTTTTTGGCTCATTCTCTTTGTTATCTAAAAAGGTGACTCAGCAAGATGGCCATTGTGTTTTATCCTTAGATTTAAAAAAAATCCTTGAAATATTTGACAATAGTATTCTGGTACAGATTTACTAAGTCAGGTAAAAACAGGTTTACAAAAAACAATAGTTTTCAGTAAAGGTCTCTCCCACCTCCTGCGAGTAAACCCATTTGTAAACAACTGAAAATGATCTGGAGAAGCTTTCTAGATAATTATTAGTTCTATCAGAGCACAGTGGCGAACTTTTATTGCATGGTTGCCTTTGCACTTACAAAAAGAGTTTACCTTTTAGAGCCTTCTCAAATATTGCAAACACGAGAAGAATAATAGAAACTCACCATGCTCATAACTTCATGTGGCAGCATGCACAGTCCTGTGGTTCTGGCTGATTGCCACACTAATGCTCATAACTTCATGTGGCAGCATGCACAGTCCTGTGGTTCTGGCTGATTGCCACACTAATGCTCTTAAAGCAATGCAAGAGATCCCAGAGAATCAAATATGCTTGGTACAACTTGTGCTACTTTGATCTATTCCAGTCATATTCCACCAATAAGGCCATTAAAAACTACCAGAAGCTCCAGGAAAGTATTTTGCTGGTGAGAATAGTGTCTGATAAGATTTTCCAAGGAGCATTATTTACTGTTTCATTCAACTACATTTTTATATTGTAAAACAGCAGTTTTTTTTCAAAAAACAAACCACTTATAGGAATTGAAATATAGAAATTGCTGTCTCTTTTTCATTACTGTCAGCTCCAACTGCCTGTAGTGTTGTCTCATCTTTTCATTTTCAATAAACACATCTAGCTGCTTCGATAATCCATTAATATTGTTGACTATTATTAGCCTTCCCTGGCAATTTATTCAACAAATACATTATGGTTTGAGTAAGTGCTGTCCACTTAATTTCCTTTGGTATTGTTATTAAAACTCCTTGCTTTTTTGAATAGTTTGTCTGCATCAGCTTTGAAAATCCAATATATCATCTTAAATTTTTAATTAAAGCAACCCATTTTCTCCTAAGTTTCAAAGTCTGACTTTCTTACAAGTCAAACACATTCTTTGGTGACCTTATAACATTCCAAGGGGCTTTTGATGATAAGGTGACGAAAACAACACGCAATGTTTCACCCAGGGCCTAATTCTTTTGTAGTCTTATTCTGAGGGAAAGCAATGCTAAGAGTACTACCAAGTGGAGACTTTTATCCCCATTTACATTTCTCTTCTAATCTTTTTAAGTAAGAGAAAACCTAATCCCTGAATCTAGGTGCATCAGTTGTTGATGATACTGGGTGAGGAAGAAAGTATTGACTTTTTCATTTTATCTCTGATGTTTTCTCAGCCAATATCTGGATAATTCAATCATTCTAAATATATTTTTTGATTTAACCAAAAGACAAATGATTATTTAGGATGTAAGTTGCCCCATAGTACTGGTGTAAACTCTTTAATTGGAGTTCTGTACATCAACTCCATTCCCCCAGTCTTTCCTTATATCTGTCTAGAAAATGGATCCATTGGCACAAGATTTTCAAACACAATCCATGCACTAATATGATTTCACACAGGGTGATCATTTCTGCATGAAATCATGGCCAGTGGGAACTTGGTGTAGGGACTTCTGTGTGCAATTCACCTTTGTGTATCTGATGTTTTTTTTCCAGCATCAGTCACATACCTAATGACATCAGAAGTCATACATCATACGTTTCCCCTAATGTTGACATTAATTGGCACCTTCAGGTGCAAATTACAACTTTGTTGAACACTCACAGAAAAAAGTATGAGGAGTACATTACACTGACATTGTCAATGAACATCTTGCACATGTCTTGCACATTATATCTTCCAACCTCAGAATATTTAAAGCCTTATCATTGGTGGTTCCTTTACTGATTACATCCTTTTTTATGCCAAACATATCAGACCTACATGCTGTAATCTTTGGCCCATCAATCATCCTGCACATCATGGCAGCATGGGACCATTCACAGGAGTCTATCAGGGTAGATGAGCGTGGTGAGGGGAACCACATATACAGATGATCTTTAGTTTGCCCTTTCTCACTTTATTTCCATAAAATGCCTCTGAAACGATCAATGCTTATGCTCCATATCACCTGATCTGTCCTAACCAATCTCCATATAGTCTTGTCTTACAAATCTCTCCTCCCCCACCACCCCAACTGCCCCCATCCCCAGGCTCTTGTCTTTTAAGCTATAAATACTCCACTCTCCCCCCAGTTCTGAGGAAAGATCCTTGACCCAAAACATTAATTGGTTTCTCTTTCCACAGATGCTGTTTAACTGGCATAGGTCTTCCAGCAGTTTCAGTCTTTTTTTTGTTTCAGATTCCAGAACCTGTGGTTTTATTTGTTCTTCCTTATGTTGTCTCCCCACCCCACCCCCCATCCTGATCTTCGCTTGCCTCCAAGGCATCTTTTATTTGGCTGTGCAATGCTGTCGTGGGGAGAAGACCTTTCAGGTCTTTTGCTCTTAGTCATCAGAGCAACAGACACTTGGCAGATGGGAACCTTTTAAGCAGCTTCCATCGAGGAACTTCGTAAGTCCAATATTTGTGTATGATTCTGGAAGTAAACCACCCCAGCACTGCTTTAAACACCATTTTGACCAACTTCCTAATTTTCTTGCAGGGGACCCAAGTGAGTATAAATGCTATATGCCACACATGTTTAGCACACCAAAAGACGATGAGATAATAACATGGAGCATAGAACAGTACAGCGTAGGAACAGGCCCTTTGACCCACAATATTGTGCCAAATTAATTAAACTAGTAATTAAACACCTAACTAAACTAATTCTTTCTGCTTACACAATGCCCATGTCCCTCCATTCTCTGCATATTCATGTGCTTATCTAAGAGCCTCTTAAATGCCTCTATGGTATTTGCCTCCACTACCACCCCTGGCAGTGCATTACAGGCATCCACCATTCTCTGTGTAAAAAAAACTTGGCCCGCACATCTCCTTTGAACTTACCCCCTCTCACCTTAAATATATGCCCTCTAGTATTAGACATTTCGACCCTGGGAACTATGGACTTGGGCCCCAAGATCCCTCTGTACATCAACACTGTTGAGGGTCTTGCCATTAACAATGTACTGCCCCTTTAATTTGATCTCCCGAAGTGCAACACCTCACACTTGAACAGATTAAATTCCATCTGTCATTTCTCCGCCCATATCTGCAACAGATCTATAACCTTTGGCAATCTTCTACACTATCCACAATGCCATTAATCTTTGTATTGTCTGTGAATTTACTAATCCACCCATCCACGTTTTCATTCAAGTCAGTTATATATTATCACAGACAGATGTCCCAGTATGGATCCCTGTGGAGCACCACTAGTCACGGATCTCCAACCAGAATAAGTCCGATCAACCACTACTCTCTGTCTTCTATGGGCAAGCCAATTCTGAATCCAAACAGCCAAGTCACCACAGATCCCATGTATCTTAATCTTCTGGATGAGCCTGCCATGAGGGCCAAACACCTTACTAAAATTCAACAACTGCAGCTCTACCTTCATCAATCATTTTTGTCACCTCCTTGAAATGTACCTGGATTTGCAAAAATCCTTTAGTAAATTACTAATTTGTGGATTATTAGATAAGAAAATAAGTAAAAATGGTGGGAGAAATTAAACAGAATATCCTGGAAATAGGAACCCTTTATATTTGAGTTATACATAAATGCCCCAGAAGAATAATCTTGGTGAAAGATGGTTATCTTTTTAGAGATGAGATGGGTGGCTGGGAGCAAGGGAGAACAAGATGGAATGGAAAGGAGTTGGGTGGGGGGGGAATGCATGAATTCAGGCAAGATGGACAAGATCATCTAAACATAACTTCCTGTGGGCACCATCTAAGCTGATTAATAGAAAATAAAAATTGATGTGGGAAAATACAATGTGCTGGAACTAGCTAAGGAAAGCTGACAGTTCCATACTGTTAGCAGCAGTGCTTCATATCAACCCTACCAACTGTGGGATTACCCCCCCCCCCCAACACACACACACACACACACACACACACACGCACACACACACACGCACACACACACACGCACACACACACACGCACACACACACACACAAACATATTATTTCCAAACCTTATGGCTGATATACCGGAGCTCCTAACTGTACTCCAAGACAAAACTCCTCAAGGAGCCCAGAAAGCAGACCTCCAGCTTGCAGTAATTACCCAGAAGTTATACTGATGAGTCCATCTGGTAAAATTACATCAGTTTACACCGACGCAGGAACAATCAGCTTTTTAATTTCAATGGAGAGGCAACTTTTTGAATTTTGTTTAGTGATACAACTTAAATAGAGTTTTGTAAAATTTATCAACGCAATATCAATCTAAAGTTGTTGAGCAATTTGAGACTTAAGGACAATCAGAAGCACTCAAAGTCCTTGACAGTTTTTACAGCTGGAAAAGCTGCTGGTGACTTAGCCTGCTGCCAAAGGCTTTTTTTCCCCCAGCCTTTTCATGGGTTCACCTTGTCCTGGCCCCTACGTATTAGGGCACCATGTTATCCAAGGTCATGCCTCCATGTAGGGCCTTCCATTTAGGATCAGGACACTTTGGGCAGTCAATCAATACAGCATTATGTGTCCATAAAAGGTGAGTTCATACTTAACTTGGTGATCAGTGACAAGCACCAGTCCAATATTCCGGACAACTGTTTAAAACTGGGATGAAAGTTAACAGGTTGAATTATCAGCTGAAATCACATAAGCAGAGGGTGAATGGCTGAATATTGCTCGAATACATTTTCAGAACCATAAATCCAAATATTAATCTGGAAGAGCACCTGAGTTTGGGGAGAAGACAAAGGAGACTGGATGTGTTGAAGTTTGGAACAAAGAACAGAATTTTGGAAGAACTCAATGGGTCAGTCAGCATCTGTGGAGAAAAAAGATATAAGACAGCTATCTGCCCCCTCCCCCACCCACCTACCTTCCCCCCTCACCTGGACTCACCATCTCCCCCATCCCCCACCCACCTACCTTTCCCCCTCACCTGGACTCACCATCTCCCCCATCCCCCACCCACCTACCTTCTCCTCTCACCTGGACTCACCATCTCCCCCATCCCCCACCCACCTACCTTTCCCCCTCACTTGGACTCACCATCTCCCCCATCCCCCACCCACCTACCTTTCCCCCTCACCTGGACTCACCATCTCCCCCATCCCCCACCCACCTACCTTTCCCCCTCACCTGGACTCACCATCTCCCCCATCCCCCACCCACCTACCTTCCCCCCTCACCTGAGCTCAGCATCTCCCTCCTCCTCTATCTGCCTACTTCTTCCCCCCCCCCCCCCACCTACCGACCTTTCCCCTCTCACCCGGACTCACCTATCACCTGCCTGTGTGTGCTCCTCCCCTTCCCCTAACCTCCTTATTCTGGTTTCTGTCCCCTTCCTTTCCGGTCTTGATGAAAGGTCTCGACCTGAAAAGTTGACTGTTTATTTCCCTCCAATAGATGCTGCCTGACCTGCTGAGTTCCTCCAGCACTTTTTGTGCTTGTCGCTCCAGATTCCAGCCTCTGCAGATTCTCTTGCATCAAAAGATGTAAGTTAACACTTTGGGTTGAGACCCTGCATCAGGACAGAGGGAAGAGGAAAGAATGCCAATATATAAGAGTATGAGCAGGGGGAGGGGTTAGAGGGATAGAGGCTGGCTGGTAATAGGTGAAACCAGATGGGGAGGGGATGATGAGCAGGTGGAACCAAGTGGCGGGAGGAGATTGGAAAGGCAAACAAAGAAAATGAGGTGAATAGGCAAGTGTTTGTGGGGGTAAAGTACTGGTGGCGTGGGTTACTGAAAATTGGAAAATTTGGTGTTCATACTATTGGGTTTGGGCTACCCAAGTGAAATATCAGACGTTGTTCTGGTCTCTCTGTAGCAATGCACAAGGCAAAGAACAGGCAGAATGGTGTGGGAGTTGAAGGAGAATTAAAATGACCTGTAACTGGAAGCACGAGATGGCCATTGTGCACCAAGAGCAGGTGCTCTGAAAAACTGTTGCCTGGTCTGCTTGGTTTCACCAGTGTAGAGGAGGTTTGGGAGGAGGATGCAACCCTGATGTGATTCTGGTGAATTTATGCTGAATGCTCGAAGAGCTGTCAGAATTCTTTGTGTAACAAGGCTTCTGAATCTGCAGATTTATGCCAATGTGGTCCAGGATATACATTGTGGAAATTACAGAGGCTGACAGAGTCACACAACCAGAATCCTCATTTTGACAGATATTGGATAGATGAACATCAGTTCAAACTAAATAACCAGAATTTAATATCCTGTCAGAGGAGTTTTGGTAGTGGTGAAGTGGCTAGACACGATGGTTCAATGAATTGCATTCTGCTGAACTAAGATTGTGTTTGACATGCACGACTGGGTGTCTCCAATTTCTTCAGGAGTATCAGATCCACTTGCTTATTGATTCATATGCAGAATAATCTTGCTCAGCAAAAATGGGTGACAAGGATAATATGGGAAATTTAAAATTTCATTGCTTAGAAACTGATCAATTTTAAATTGGAGTAATAAAGCTCCGCTGTATGATTCACTTCGGTGCAGGTCATCGAGTTGAACAGGACAGAAATGGCTCTTTCTTCCCACTATGTTCATGCTGACCTCTCTGCCCATCTATACTAACTCCATTTGCCCACATGAGGACTGCATCCATCTATGATTTGCCTGTTCATATGCCTGTCCAAATGCAATGATTGTATTTGATTTTACCACCTCTTCTGGCAGCACGTTCCACATACCAACAACTCTCTGTGTAAAAAAATGTACCCCTCAGATCCTCTTTAAAAATCCTTCTCCTCAGCTTAAACCTATGCCCTCCTGTTTTTGATACCTCTACAGTGGGAAAGAAATTCTATCTTGTCTATCGATGCGTCTCACAATCATATATCATTCTATCAGGTTACTCCTCAGCTTCCTTCGCTCCAAGGAAAACAAGCCCAGCCTATCCAATCGCTCCCTACAACCTAAGTCCTCCAGTCTAGACAATGTCCTGGTGAATCTCCTCTGCACTCTCTCCAGCTCCAGCACATCCTTCCAAAAGTGTGGTGACCAGAACCGTACTCAATACTCCAAGTGCAGCTTAAACAGTGTTTTGTAAAGTTGCAGTGTAACGTCCCAACCCTTGTATTCTATGCCCCATCCAATGAAGGCAAGCATGCCACATACCTTCTTCACCAACCTAATGACCTGTACTGTTACTTACAGGGAACTATGGGCTTGGATCCCTGTGTCTCTCTGTTCATCAACATTCTTTAGTACCCTTCTGTACATGTCTCACTTCTATTTGACTTCCCAAAATGTGTCACCTTGCACTTGTTGGGATGGATTAAATTCCATTTACCAATGCTCTTCCCAACTTTCCATCTGATCTATAGCCTGCTGCAGCCCTAGACAACCTTCCTCACTAAAAGCTGAGAGTGCTACAGATCTAGAAGGCATGTAACTATCTCCAGGACATGTATTATACCTCTTCACCTCATAGCAATGCACATTCTAGGTATATATTTCAGGCAAATTCCCTCCCAACTATTGCCTCCCTTGCAGCCATTTCGCCAGATCCCGATAATGGACCTTCATATCTTTGCCGATAAGACTGAAGGGGGGGACAAATCTCTTCAGCACCAGGAGTGCCAAGGCAGTGCTGTGAGGAAGTACCATGGTGGGAAAGGAGGTAGCAGCTCAAAATGCTGGGTGTGATTCTGTGACCTCATTCAATTGTCAGTGTTAGTAATTTGAAAACTGCAGGGCACAAATGAAGCAGACAAAACTGCAAATTCCCACACCTCATGGTTTAACTCACAGATGTAGATGCATGCACGACCCACACAAGTGGACCCAATTCCATTATGACAACCATTTCTTCAGCTGTCCTCATTAGCTACTCACTACTGCCGCTCTTCTGAACAACTCCCACAGCTCAAAAGACTCATTGGTCACTCAGCAACCACAAATGAATTTGACAATCATGTTTTAACTGTAATTGGATATAATTTTCCCCTTTGTCTTGCAGGATTGCCTTGCACACAAGTGGAGACTGTCCCAGCAAACAGGAGAAGGTGGGGACTTGCAATCCCAAAGGGCCACAGGCCTGGAGGATAGTTGGACAGAGGAGCTGAAGCTGAGGATGTTGCAGATGTAGAAGGCATGCAACTACCTCCAGGACCTTTAACATATCTCGACCTCACGATCTATCTTGTTGTGACCTTGCATCTTATTGCACTGCACTTTCTCTGTAGCTGTGACACTTTTCTCTGTACTGTTATTGTTTTTACCTGTACTCCCTCAATGCACTCTGTACTAACCCAATGTAACTGCACTGTGTAATGAATTGACCTGTACAATTGGTATGCAAGACAAGTTTTTCACTGTACCTTGGTACAAATGACAATAATAAACCAATACCAATACCTCCATCGTAGCACTGTATATGCTGTCTATATATATATATATATATATATATATATATATATATATATATATATATATATATATATATATATATATATATATATACATCATCTGGCACTCCTTCTAAAGTACTGTTCACTTAATGTCAATGTATTCTCCTATTGATGTTAACATAACCTCTCATATCATCCTTCATGGCCATCTACAGCCAACAATTGAATGAAGCAACTTAATACCAACACAAGTCCCAAGAAGTAAACACTGCATAGATTTAGTAAACTTAGCAAATTGGGATGGAAGACTAATTAGATCGTAAGGATGATTAGTTTATACATTTTATTGTTTATATGTTGCCTTTCATGTTAATGTTCTGAGATTTATGTGAAGAACCATCTTTTCATATAATCATTACAACCTAACTATTTTAGGGTTAACTTAACTACAAAGATAGGGAAGGGTTAGACATATATTAGAGCAGGATAAAATGTCGGCACAACATCGTGGGCTGAAGGGCCTGTACTGTGCTGTAATGTTCTATGTTCTCTATTCTATTTTGATTAAATGTATTGGTGAGGTGACAAGGGATGTTGTGGAAAGATGGAGGATTGCACGATAGAATGTTTTTTGTCTGTGTAAGTTTAACTGATCATTTATTGTACGTGTATGAGGCCAGACACAATGTGAGGTCACTGATTTCTCCAATGTGTGCAAATAACAGACGAATATCAGCATTACCCTTCAAACATGCTTTGAGATGGCGCAGAGCTGGCAAACTTCTGGCAGGCATGTAAAGTGAGCAGAGATAGAGAACTTAAACACTGCCAGTTACTCACATCACCTCTTTAATCTGAGATAATGGATCTTTTCTTTCCCCATTATTTTAGCACCAGAATCTTTGTCACTATTCAGAGGAAGAACATGTTGCAGTGATTTCCCTTAAGTTCAAATGGAGAAGATTTCTTGGAGAGTCAATGTAGTAAATAACACAATGTTCTCAAAAAGAATTCATTCTGATGACCAAGGTTCTTGAAACACCTCTTGAACTACTGCAGAACTGAATAATTCACATTGAATCATTTACAATTTACACTTCATCAATGAAACGGAACAGGATAATATGAAAAATATTACAATTTGATATTAGGGCCTTTCTTATCTTTAAACCACAAGAATACCTAATTGTTTTCCCCTGATACATCTTGAATGTGTTTTAAGGCCTGAAATTTGTTTAAGGACTCCCGATTTCCAAATTGTGACCATGCAGAGGTTTAGGACTTGTGAACAAACATGGAAGAACAAAATTCCTCTAACTGATTGCCAATTTTGCCTCAACTACAGTCCATCACTGGAGGTCATGGACTTTAGCAGTGGAGTATAAACAACTGTGCTGCAAATCTGCCTGGAAATTCTGTGCCAAGTTCAACTGGGTATGAGTCCAGCAAATCTATTTGTTCTACTGAGGAGAAACAGCTGCAATAAAGAGAGCTGAATTACCAATAATTTATTTTTTCATTTCATTGAGATAACTTAAATATAGTTCATTGTTTTAAGTGTAATTTGCAATTGATTGTTTTTGAATATTTGTGTATAGGTCACCATTTCAATTGGGTCACCAACCTTGATTGAAAAAGGAAGTGTTTGTTTTACTTAATCTTATGTTTTTTTTACAATTATGTTGTCACATTCAAATATATTTTTAAGTAAATATATTACCATTTATTCTGTCTTTAATTGATGGATTCCTTAAATCTATTTGAATAGCTTTTAAATGTCTCTGATCATTAGAAACTTAAAAGGTGTTCAAAGACCTTTGACAACAGTGAGCTGTCAAAATGCCTTCAGACTAGTGTTGGGGCTTGGCCTCAAGATCTGACACCCGAGGCCTGATTAATGCTCGTGGATCTCTATCTAATGGTATGGCTGTGACAGCCAGGTCTCTACAATAATTAGATCAGTAGATCTGCAAAAAGTATGTGCAGCTGCAGGAAATGCGTGGGGAGTGAGCACAGGCAAAAGGCTAGATCAAGCATGATCTATCACAATGTCACATCCAAGAAGTCCAACTGTTACATGCAAAAACTTTCATTCAGAGTTAATAATCATTTGCTGAAGCATGTACCTCAAACATCCGTCAATTTATACAGAATTAATTGCTTTGCTGGCTGTTACCACAACATAATTTCTCAAAGTCTTTCTCTGCTTCAACCAACCAGTCTAAATGTTTTGGGAAAAGATTCCTAGCACATCCACAGTGTTTGAGAATGCAACTAACGTATCAGTATGTTTCCAGGACAACTCTGTGATATTGAACTTAAATCAATACTGTGGTGAAAGAGCAAATGTGTTACTTTGTAACAAACTAAAATTGCAACAAAGAAAGATTTGTTTCAACTACAAATAAGTAGTATGATAAAATGTTGCAAAGTCTTGTTTGAAATCAAATTAATTCTTCTTTGTGGTCGCAAATAATTGGACTGATTGGGAATTTAGAAACAGGCATTTACAGGTTAGAATTAGTTTCCTCTTAAAAACTGTCATCACCATCACAGTCTCAACCGGGGAACCTGCTCTACAGATTTGCCACCAAGCTGCTAATGGTGAGCTGCCCTATTCCTCACTCCTGTATTTTCTTGGTTCCCTCTAAATAAAGGATATGTCACGCAATTTACTACCTATCAGTTAATCCAAAGAAAAAGCAATGAAATCCCTTGTGAACATTGTCCTCAGAACAAATAAATTTGATGACCTTTCTTTTGGTTTTGGTTTGGTTTATTATTATTGTCACATGTACCAATGTATAGTTAAAAAAAACTTGTCTTGCATACAGTTCATACAGTTCAATTCATTACAACAGTGCATTGAGGTAGTACAAGGTATTTAAAAGAGTAGAACGATTATAATAGAAGTAATGAGTGGATCTACAGAGAGCAGCTTGCAATGAGTTGTCACACTCTGGTGCCATCTTGTACCCTCCTTAGAGCTGTGGAGAATTGTTAATTGCCCAGAACAATCTGAAAAATGAGGAAAGTGAACATCAGTCATTGCACGGAGGCTCTGGATGGAAGGTTGCCTGTTTATGCAAACCTCAGACCTGCAGGATTGTTTGGTGCAATTGTGCAGTCAAGGACTTAAAAGGATCAGCTGATGGTCTTTCAAGAAAATAGCACAGAATATTTTGAAGGATATACTTGTGGAATATTATGTTCACTGCCAGCTCTTTCATTTCTTGCTTGAAGCTCAAATGGAACTTGTTTACAGCTCACATGCAACTTGTCTATAGCGTGTGCACAGCTCACATGTAACTCACCCCAACAAGCTCGCACACAGCCCTAACCAATCCACAGTTCATATACAGCTCAATGTAATTAACCTGCAGCTTCCATGCATCTTACTTGTACCTCACTTGCAAATAAACCATAACTCATTCCCAGTTTACCCATAGCTCACAACTCAGCTGCAGCTCTCCCACAGGTTTCTTGTTATTACTCACAGCTCACCCTCTCTTCTCTTGCAGCTCACTGTCACCTTGCCCACGGATCACTCACAGCTCAAGATTTGGGACATGGAGCAGACATTTGTCTTTGGATTAGGAGTTTCCATACAGATCTGATGTTCCCCAGTGAAACAAGTCTGGGTAAAGATGTTTGCTGATGGGCTGAATAGAATGGTGGGAAAATGGTTAAACCAGATGAAACCATTTGCTTGATTGTAGTGAGACTAAGTGTAAACTCTTGGAGTAAATCATAATGCACAACAGTGAAAACATTAATTGAACAATTTCCAACAGTGAGAGCAAAAGAAACCAACAATGCTTATAAAGACAAAAACATTGGAGATCTGCCTTCATTAATTCAGATAGTTTGACAAATAATGTATCTTATCTGTAAAGCCTTGAAGGAGATGCTGGATTGTTTACAATCAACTGACATGTAACTGGAAGGATATAAGTTCTTTATAGGAAAACCTGGTGGTAGAAATCCCTCCTTGGTTCTTTGCTCTAAACGCATAAGATATCAGCAACTATTCATGGCACACTGCTTCCAAAAGTCAGTTCTCAAGAAGTTCAACATGCAGCTGCTTCTGCATAGCAGATTCAGTGTGAGTGAACAAGTTTCTATTCCAACATCTCTAGAAAGAGAAGGAGTGTGACAACATATATAAACTCTGGTAATGTGGCAAAGGTGAGAGATAGTACAAGAAAGAACAGGACACAAAATCTATCTGTGTATCACTAATTGACATTAACAGAGGTGAACTTTTTCTGAGGTATCCCTCAGTTCCCAAGCCAGGGTGAAAGTTAATCTTGAACTGTGGGTTGAAATAAGGAAGAAAAAGGGTAATTTACAGGGCCAAACATGAACTAATGAGCTGAATTCCAGAGATGAGGTGGGAATGACTCCACTTGACAATAAGGCAGAAATAAAGACAAGGGTTTTAGACACAAAGGAACACCATTACTTTCATAATTCTCTCCATGTCACACACCATCCTAATTTGGGAATATATCCCTGTTGTTTCATCATTGTTGAGTCTAAATCCTGGAACTCCCTGCCAAATAGCGTTGTGGGGACATTTTCACCAGAAAGATTGCAGCAATTCAAGATGGCACTATTTACAAGGGCAATTTGTGATGAGCAAAAAATCGTGGTCTTTCCTGGTTCCTGAGAAATGAACAAATATATTAAAAAAAGTTGGACATTCTAACTTGCAGAAACTGATTGAAATGATGATGCAACAAACAATAAGGCAGGGAAAAGATTTTTGAAAAGTTATTGAAAGTCATATTTATAACTCACTTCGTGAAAAAATCCACAAGGAGCGATAATATCTTGAATTTAAGTATCAGCAATAGGAGCAATTAAATCTCCTACTTGATGTCGGTGAGGTCATTAAGTGGCTGCAGTCATAAAGCATTGACATTGGACATTAGAAGAATTGGCAATGTTGTAAAAAACCAAAACTAAGCTGCTAATTTTATGTGCTTGAGAAGTCAGAATAGCAAAAGAAGGATTTATGTGGCTGGGCAATAGGGGACTTATGGATTTCTTTAAATAAGGTCATTTCAAATATAATCAAGTCTGAAAAGTCAGAGTACAAAGGTTAAATGTACTCTAGAATGATCGGATCAGACAACTAAGCAGTTTTAAAGACAGAATAAAAAGGCTATGAAGAAAAATGGTAAAGAATTAACATAGATTTGGTAACTAAAACTATCTCTGGAGTATAAAAGGACAATTTAAAAACATGAATAGATTAAAATAAGAGAAGTATAATGACAGATTCTTAAAACCATATTGTGTGGAATAAAAACAAAGGAACAGAGTGGATTCATTTAAAGTAGATCAGATGAAGATTATGGTTATTGTACACAAACATCCACAAATCATTGAATATGAGAGAGCCGCCAGGAGACTGAACAAGGCCACTTTTCATCCTGCTTGCAAAATGCAAAACAAACAGGACTCAAGATGAAACAGACCAGTCAATGTGTTTTTCATGATAAACAAGTTCACAGACACTTTCATTAAGTCCCTCAATCGTGACACTTACAAAAGATTTGGACATGATTGGTGGGCACCAAGTACTGCTGGAGCAAAAGACTGCCCATGCTGGAAGTCTGAAACAAAAAAAAACCAGAAGATGCTGGAAACACCCAGAAAATCAGGTGGCATCGGTGGAGGGAGAAGGAGAGGTAATGTGTTAGATCTGACCTTTCATCAGAGCTGGGATAATTTAGGAGAAAAACAGGTTTATATTGGAAAGGATGGAGGGGCAGAGAGAACAAAAGGAAAAGACTGTGGGAATGTGGAGATGAGGAGAGACTGATTAACATATGTGCTGTCTGAAAGAGGTGGTAAAGGTACATCTGGAGGAGTGTGGATAGAAGTTGAGTGATACCTGAGCTGATAAGAGGAGAAAGAAAGACTCCACAAATGGTATAAATGCAAATCACAAAACTGTGATGGCTGATTATCTGATACTGTTGAATTCAATGTAAACCCTGAAGGATGCAACATGCCAGGTTGGAAGATAAGGTGCTGTTTCTTATATCATTGTACATTAATGATGGCGTGCAAGATCCCAAAGGTAGAGAGTTAGGATGGGAAGTGAAGTGGAAAATTAAAGTGGCAGGTAACTGGAAGCTCTGGGTCAACTTTGAAGACTGAAAAGGCATGCTTTGAAAAGAGGTCACCTAATCTGTGTTTGATATCCCCAGTATAAATGGGACCACATCACAAGGAGCAAATCAAGTACACCAAGTTAGAAGAACTACAAATAAATTGTTACTGCATCTGGAAGGAGGGTTTACCTCCTTAGAAGGCAGGTAAGGAAGTGGTAAAGGGGCAGGTGTCGAACCTCCCGCAGCTGATGAGAAGGTGCCTTGAGAAAGGAAATGGTTGTTGGTAGGGATGGAAGAATAGGTCAGAGTGCTGCAGAGGGATTCAACTCTTCAGAATGCTGAACGTGGAAGGGAGGGGAAGAGTAGGTGCATCACACTGGAAGTTTCAGAAATTACAAGGGAATGATCTGTGGAATATGTTGGATGGAAAGTGAGCACCAGGAGAATCATATCCTTGATCTGGGAAGAGAGGGGATACATAGAACATACAACAGAGAACAGTACAACACTGGACAGGCCATTCAGCCCACGATGTTGTTCCGATCTTGATGCCAATTGATACTAAATGCCCTCTTCCTGTGTATCATCCATATCTCTCCATTCCCTTCACATTCATGTGCTCATCTAAAAGCCTCTTAAACTCCACCAAACTACATGATTCCACTACTACCTCTGGTAACCCATTCCAGGCACCTACCACTCCCTGTGTAAAAAAATACTTGCCCCTCATGTTACCTTTAAACTTCCCCCCTCTAACCTTAAAAGCATATCCTCTGGTGTTTGACATTTCTACACTGGGAAAAAGATTCTGACTGTTTCCCTTCTCTCTGCCTTTCATAATTTTAAAATGCTCCATCAGGTCTCCCCTCAGCCTCCAATGCTCTAAGGAGAACAACCCAAGTTTCTCCAACCTTTCCTTATAGCTCATACCCTCTAATTTAGGCAGCATCCTGGCGAACGTCTGGGTCCACATCCTTCCTATAATAGGGCGACCAGAACTGCATAAAACACTCCAAGTGCAGTCTGACTAAAGTTTTATATCGCTGCAGCATGATTTCCTTACTCTTATGCGCAGCACCTCTATCAATGAAGGCAAGCATGCCATATGCCTTCTTTACCACTTTATCCACTTTAGCCACTTACAGTGAACTATGGACCTGGACCCCAAGATCCATTTGTACCTCAATGCTATAAAGGAAACTACCATTAACTGTATACTTTCTCCTTTCATTTGACCTCCCAAAGTGCTATACTTCACTCTTGCCAGGATTAAACTCCATCTGCCACTTCTCTGCCCATATCTGTTACTGATCTGTATCTTGCTGTATTCTTGGATATTCCTTTACACCATTCACAACTCCACCAATCTTGGTGTCATCCACAGACTTGTTAATCCACCCATCTACATTTTCATCCAAGTCATTGATATATATCACAAACAGCAGAGGTTCCAGCACTGATCCTTGCGGAACACCAATGGACACGGACCTCCAGCCAGAATAACAGCCTTCCACCCCGACTCTGTTTTCTATGGGCAAGCCAGTTCTGAAGTCAAACTCGCAATTCACCCTGGATCCCACGCATCTTCATCTTCTGAATCAACTACCATGAGGGACCTTATCAAATGCCTTACTGAAGTCCATGTAGATAAGGTCCTCTACGTTACCCTCATCAAGCGCCTTTGTCATCTCCTCAAAAAACTCAATCAAGTTTGTAAGACATGACCTGCCCTGCACAAAGCCATGCTGACTGTCCCTAAACAGGCCGTGTGTTTCCAAAGCAGTAATAATGGATGAAAGCAGTAATGCAGAAAATGGAACTGAACTGATGCAGTTGAAAAATATGAGTTAGTTGAGAAATGAAAATTGTTAAAATGGTAAAAGACATCAGAAGTATCATGACTTAAAGAGGAAGGGACTGCTAAAGGGAAAACAAACGGAGTTGAAATGGGAAGAAAGAAGTTCTGTTGGACAGGGACAGGCTGAAACAATTGGTCTATTGGGAAAGACCTGCTTGTGGATCTGAAGGGAGAGAAACAGGATGGCTATGGTTGGAGGATGATGAATTTGGAGGCTATAGAGAGGTTTCCAGAGGAAATGAGGTCAGTGATTGTCTGGGAAACAGCCTGATGTCCTGTGGTGGAGCTAAGGTCCAATGGGAGGTATGTCTGAGAGGTAGCATTCAGTCTCTCGGGAGGCAGAGGACCATTCACCAAAACGTAACAGCATGCTCTTGTCAGCATGTTTGATGGGAATGTTGGTGTTGTTTCTTAATGAGTGAAGTGCTGCAGTTCAGAGGGCAGGAGTGCATGGTAGGTTAGATAGAGATGGCCAGTGTCTCTCCAGCAGTTAGTGGTCAATAGATCTGGATTGGGTTAGAGGCTAGAGGGAGGGATCAGATGGATTGGAAATACTGAAGTCAGGAGAAATGTTCCATGTCTGAGGTGAAGAGACATGACCAAAGAAATCAGCACAGAAGCAAAAGAAGTAGAAGAACTCACTTTTATGTTAGGCTCGGAATTCCTTGAGATAGGGCCTAGGAGGATGAAACTGAGGCCTCTGCTAACCACTGTTCATTCAGAGTCAGAAGGGTAGTGCATGCTATGTTGGCACCGGAAGGGTGGAAACACTTGTGGGCTGTCCCCCAGCACATTCTTAGTAATGCAAAAAGATGCATTTCACTGTGTGTTTCGATGCACATGTGACTAATAAATAAATATCTTATCTTATATCCTAAAATATGGCAAGAGGTAAGACTGGGAGAAAGATAGGGTCTGAGGAAAGTGAGGAGGAAGAGATGCCTGGAGGAGGTATACCCTGACTCTGAAGCGTTGGAAACTGAACGTTGTTGAAGTTTATGATTTTTGGACCTGACAGGAAGGAAAGGTTTCTTTTGTGGAAGCATGGAGAAGAATTTAATGGAATTGGAGATGAGGAAAACTTTGAGAAAGAGTGAGATGATGCTACTATGGAGTAAAGGTCAAGAGCATATCTGTGACAATGTCTAAAGAGCACATCTTGCTTCTCCATATGGAACAAAGCTCCAGCATATTTCTACCATATTGCACCATTAAATTATTTTCAATGGATTATTTTGCCACATCCTGATGAACACAGCTTGAAACTAACCAGTAGAAAGGACCTCAGTAAGATGGTATCAAAAGCCACCCAAACATTTAGGGCTCTATTGGACCCCACCTTTTATACAAACACAGGGAATGTATCAGAAGTGCTATTGCCATCATCACCACCACCACCAATCCCCCACCCAATTCCCCACCCCCAGTCCCCCAAGTTCACATTCTGTTATATTTGGTGTGTCTAAGCCAAAATTATAAAAGATAACAATATGGATTCATGTTCATCTTATCAATCCAATTAACAATTTTTCTTTAAGAATGTGACAAAGAAACAAGGGTTGTAGCAAAGCAGTCTACATGCATTTGACTTGCTGTATGAAAAGCTTGGTACTGAATATGAAGAAATTGTGAGCCAGTAAACTTATCTTACAATGGATCGGTAATTGGCCGACCAATTATCCAATCAGTCAGAAACGATAAATGCCAACATGTGTGGGAATTTTCTGTATGCTATGAACAAGTAGTTGACTGATTATTCTGGATAGAAACCTGAATAATAAATGCTGGAAAATAATTTTGTCAATGTTATCATACTTTATGTATTTCCATCAAAATATTAAAAACAGCTCCCATTATTTTAACTGAGGCATAATATTTTAAAAATGGAGCCGATTATAGGGCTAGGAATTACTGTTGGCAATAGTAGCAGCCCAATGCTTGTTTGACATTTAATGGTTTTGGTAATATTCATTCATGTTAAATGGCTATTTAGAGATTTGTTAGCATTGTGAACAGGGAAATTTTATACAAAAAACAACAGGCATTCATCCAGTATTATTGCCAATACTTAAACTGCCCCATGATACTCACAACAACACTCTTCTAGAATCCAAAGTACTTGTTACTTTCCCCGATAGTCCTACTTCAGAGTTAACCTCTGCATTTGCTCATGTCCTCATCTCACAACACCCCTTAAAAAAATCCTGATTTAACACAGTGTTAAAAAGGATACCAAAGAAAGATAATTACTGAGCGATTTGCAGAGTTGCCCTATTCCAATACTTCACAGGCTTCAATACTTCCCCTTTAGGCATTGTTCCCAATAAAACACCCAGCTTATCCATTACCTACCAGCTCTTGTAGGACGATTCTTAAATTGCTTTATTGATCACAGTACATACTCAGTCATCTATGCCAAAGTCAACCATGCAGTTCGCATTCTAGAAACCTCTCATAAATGGTGCCTTAATTGCAGAAGGAACTGACATTCATTTGGCCTTCACACTTCTACAAGTTTGGTTTTGGCCTCACTCTTTTCAGATCCTGGGAAAAGTTAATATTATATAGGAGTTAGTATATGTATTTCATAGATACACAGCAAAGTAAAAATCAACAATGCAATACATTTCCTTCAACTTTTATTCATAGGTTACATTCAAAAATATGTTGTCACCCTTCTGCCACATCTTCTGACCATGACAGCACAAGCACAGTGCAAGTTAAAAAGGTATGGTGGCCTTGGTACCTTTAACAAGATTCTCTTGAAATTGAGATATATTTGCTGCAGGACAAATTTGCAGGAACAATCATTCTTTAATATCTGCACTGCTTGTCTTAAAATGAAACTGCATGATTTCTGGAGATTAATTACTTTAACTTTGCCTGTCAAGCCCCATCAGTTGGGAGAGCCCTCAGCAATGATCAAGCCCACTCACACATGGTATTTGAAGACCTTGTCATTTTGCTTGCATCAGGAAAGGTGTGCCTGCTGACCCTGCTGTCCAAATTGCCTTTCTTCATCACTTTAATAGGGCCTTGCTTTGACATGGAAGGTGCTGGAATGTCAGTGAGTGCATTCTGCTTTCATAGTTGCCATGAGCAACACAGGTTTCTTCCCTCCAGGCTAAAAGCATCAGGCTGTTGACCTTTTTTTTTAAAATTGAACATCTCCAAATAGCACCGTTTTAGAACTATTTCCCATAATCACTTTAGTGGTCACTGAGAAAATGGTCAGTTACCTTAGATGAAATAATGGATAATCAGGCATTTTTTTCCTCTAACATTCTAGTTATAATGATTTTTCAAGCATGGTCATATGGCTCATTGGATTGTTCATTACAATGACATCAAGACATAGGACAAATAAAATCTTGCATAATATTATACCTTCTTTAGACTAGTGTTTTACAATGTGTAGTGATTTAGCAAGTACCAAAATATTACTACATGTTGTTTACAATGCATAGCCAACAAATCTGATTTTCCATGTTGCTTTCCGATTTATATTTTTGTTGAGGCTTGTAAACCTTTCCATGTGTTGTGTCTTCTACTATTTTTTGAAATCACATTGACTGAATTAAATTGATTGAAGTCTGTCTTTTATGATAGTGGGGATCTTAGTTGCAGGTTAAGATAAGATCAGATTGGGACATTTGGCTGAAGGTGGTAACAAATGCTTTAGCCTCATGTTTGGTGTTCATATTCTGGGATTTGCCATCAATGCCCCACCCCCTCCAAAACTAAGTTATTTGAAAGTTAACAATGCCCGATTTATGTATTTACATTCAACATAGAGAAATAATGTGATGAATTAAAACAACAGCTCGCACCAAAAACAGCTAATACCTTTGTCATCATCAGATATGTTACTGAAAATACTCTTAACAAATATTTTCTGTGATATGAAATACAAATTACACTTTACTTTCTTTCAAGGTCTTTGTCCCTTTGAAAATTTGTAAAAATAGCCTAACAAACTATCTTTTTCATCTTTTGGAATTGAAAGTCTGTTAAAACAATAGAAAACAAATTGCATTCAATATTTTTAAGTGTGTTTTGTCCACGTTCCTTATATCTTCAGTTACTGCAGTCCTAATAAAGGTTGTCTCCACAATGTTGCCATAGAGATAATAATTTCCACTTCACCTCATTCCTTGCACCAAGTTATCATGACTTGTTATTGATTATGTTACTGTCTGAAAAGATGTGGGAAGCAGATTCATTGCTAACATTCAAAAGGAACATTAATCCCCGGATATAGGTGAGTTTTGTGCAGATTTGAATTTAATACTTAATTTTAACTTTAAACCTATAACAGAAAAATTGAACCCAACCCCTATCTGCCTCCAACTCACTCATTTGCAGTGTTAATGATGTTGGATCATGGCACAGGCTTGATTAGTCAGTGAAAGACTTTAAGGAGACTGTCAGCTTTCATTTTTATTTCCTTTTCACTTTTCAGTCATTTTGGCTTGTTTTCACAGGGCCTGTGGTTAGACCATAAGACATAGGAGAAGAATTAGGCCCTTCAGCCCATCGAGTCTGCTCCACCATTCAATCATGTCTGATTTATTTTTCCCTCTCAACCCCATTCTCCTGCCTTCTCCCCATAACTTTTGATGCCCTTACTAATCAAGAACCTATCAACCTCTGCTTTAAATATATCCAATGACTCTACAGCCATCTGTGGCAATGAATTCCACAGATTCATTACTCTCTGGTTAAAGAAATTCATCCTCATCTCTATTCTAAAGGGACATCCTTCTATTCTGAGGCTGTACCCTCTGGTCCTAAGCTTTCCCACTACTGGAAATATCCTCTCCACATTCACTCCATCCAGGCCTTTCAATATTCGGTAGGTCCTGTAAGATAACCTGTTTTTCCTTTGAGTTATTGCAGTTTCCCCCAACTCCACAATCTATGGCCCATTTATGATTTCCAAACCTCCCATCTTCTCCCATCTCCAAACTGTTTCCTGACCTGGATTCCTCCCCCAGCAGCTGACCATAATCTTTCTTGAAACCATGATCTGTCTGATGACCATAGTCTCTCCCCAATCCCAAATACAATTTCCCCCTCCACTAAACATAATCATTCCCCAAAAATTCATGACCTATCTTTCCTGCCTTCTTATCTCACCTGCTCTCTTTTCCCAGACTGTGGTCCAATGCTGCAGCCATTCCTGCTAACCTGGTGAAATTTTCTCAAGCATCCAGCTATCAATTTCAAGGGATTACCCAGCAAATGCAAACTATTGAGATTTCACTCTAAACTTCTCTGCTCGATATCCAAATTGCCATAAGTACCAGAGTCTGTAAATCAGTTTGGACAAATAATCAAATTTAGAAAATGAGACTGCCTTTCCTTTTGAAATGCTTACTAGACTGTTTGGTGTTTCCAACATTTCCTGGTTTTATTTCAAATTTCCAATCATTAATCATTTAGTTGTTATTAATCCATTAACATTTAATGAAAATATTTGTGCAGCATGCAACCTGTAAAATGCCACAATTTAGTTGAAGGTATGGATTTTTTTTGGCTTTTCAGGGTATTACTGATATATAATTGAAGTTTTAATAAAATGAGTGAAAGTGGAAGCTACAAAGTAATCTGTTTTAACCTTTGGTTTTCTGGTCTATTATATAACTGTATAAGGAGGCAATAGTAAACAAAAACAACCAGTTTTTTATACTACATTGAGTTCCACCCATCCCTTTTAATCAGCATCATACAGTTATATAATTGACCAGGAAACCAAAGGTTAAAACATGTTATTTTCTATCTTCCATTTTCACTGACTGACATAACAAAAATAACAAAATTGGGCATCCTTAATTCTCCTAAATGCCGAGCATGCCTGATTCATGTAGGAAGGAATAAATGTGCTGTGAAGGAAACCAATGTGTTCTTCCACTAATGCTGTTTCCAAAGCTGGTGTCATGATTGCAGGTTGTGGGATCCTGCAAAAACAGTTGTATTTTCAGTTAGATCGGGCAGTAATATATCAAAAGCCTGGCAATAGTGCATACTTCCATTTGATTGACACTTACATCTTATAACACTTTTCTTACAAATGCTGCTGATAACTCTCTTATTGTTGCAGCAGCATAGTTTCTGTCTCACTTGGAGTAAGACCATGGAACTTCTGCCACACAGGCAATATTACAGCTTTAGTAAGAGTAAATTTATGGATGTAACTAAATTTTAATGATCTCATCAGCAAAGTGATTAAAATAATACAGCAAAGTTGTAATTCATGTGTCTTAATCTAAGTGGAAACTTGCTTTGAATTTTAAAACATGATGATACAATTGCTTGATGAAATTCATTAAATAATTTTATATGAGATAATTTTGTAAATAATATCTGCTTAAATTAATGACTTTTTATAGAAATTCTGATAATAAATTACAGCATTAGTTTCACCAACTAGTAAGTTGCCTAAAGATGTGCACTCTTCTGTAATATGGTTTATTTAAAAGTGGACTCAAACTCTAATATTGGTCCAGCAGAGAACAAATGAGTTGTGTTTATTTGACCTTTCAGTCAATAGCTTCATTGATCAGAACACTGAAATCATACACTGTTCTGATGAGTCCTACACACCAGAGGAGCAAACATATGGCCTGCAGTGGTTAAATTACCATGCCTGGACCAAAAATCTAAGATGATGGCAGTGGTGAAATTTAAAATTAATTAATAATCTGGGTTTTTAAAATAAATTAGTAATCAGCACCAGCCACAAAATTACTGTATAGTTGTAAAAACCCATTTGGTTTACTAATGTCCTTCAGGGGAAGAAATTTGTCATGCTTAAATGGTCTGGCGAAAAGTGATTCCAGACCCTCCAGTGTGGTTGACTCTGAACTGGCAAATCTAGAAAACCACACAGTTTAGGGCATTTAGGGATGGGCAATACATTCTGGTCTTGCCACTGACATTTTGATCCAAAGAAATGAACAACTAAATTAAGATATCTTTATTAGTCACATGTACATTGAAACACACAGTGAAAAGCATCTTTTTGCGTAGAGTATTCTGGGGGCAGCTTACAAGTGTCACCACGTTTCCAGTGCCAACGTAGCATGCCCACAATTTCCTAACCAGTACATCTTTGGAACTTGGGAGGAAACCAGAGCAACCGGAGGAAACCCACACAGACACAAGGAGAACGTATAAACTCGTTACAGACAGTGGCCAGAATTGAACCTGAGTTGCTGGCGCTGTAATAGCGTTATGCTAACCGCTACACTAGGCTGATCACTAGGTCATTGAGGCACAGTGTATCATACAAAACATACAGAATGTATCATGGAAAAAATTCTCTGCCTGGAACAGAACCGATGATGAGTTTTAAAAAACTGAAACAGATTAGTGCTACAGAAAACAAAATACTAAAAACTGTTTTCACAATTACATTTATTTTATGAAGAAATCAAAATCTTGTTCTGAAACTTAGTTGACTAAAGAAGTTATAATCATGGCACAGAATATTAGCTATCATTTAGGAACCTGACCAGTTACTGCTCCACTGGTGATATTACACTTTATGCTAATATGTAATGCTTTAATTATTTAAGTTCTAAATGAATAGAATACAGGCATCCAGGACCAATTTACATGTCAATTATTTGCATTACTAATATGCCTGATACTTTGGAAATCATGGATCACTTTCCACAATAATGAAATTACCTCAACATCAACAGAGCCTTTGGGTTGTTTGAGGCAAAGTATGTTCGAAGTTCATTACCTCAAACCTGGCACAAAACTCATAGTTTTACCATGTGTGACCCCTGCTCTCCTATGCATTGAGAGGCATGGGCAGTCACAGTATCACCTCAGAGCATTAATATTATATTGCAGATGCTGTGTCCACAAAATCCTTCAAATCTAATGTGGTATCGGTTTATTATTGTCACTTGTACCATGGTACAATGAAAAACTTGTCTTGCATACTGATCATACAGGTCAATTCATTGCACAGTGAAGTTACATTGAGTTAGTACAGAGTCCGTTGATGTAGTACAGGTAAAAACAATAACAGTACAGAGTAAAGTGTCACAGCTACAGAGAAAGTGCAGTACAATAAGGTGCAAGGTCACAACAAGGTAGATCGTGAGGTCATAGTCCATCTCATTGTATAAGGGAATTGTTCAATAGTCTTATCACAGTGGGGTAGAAGCTGTCCTTAAGTCTGGTGGTACGTGCCCTCAGGCTCCTGTATCTTCTACCTGATAGAAGAGGAGAGAAGAGAGAATGTCCCGGGTGGCTGGGATCTTTGATTATGCTGGCTGCTTCACCAAGACAGTGAAAGGTAAAGGAGGGGAGGCTGGTGCCCGTGATGCGCTGGGCTGTGTCCACAACTCTCTGCAGTTTCTTGCAGTCCTGGGCAGAGCAGTTGCCTTACCAACTGTGATACATCCAGATAGGATGCTTTCTATGGTGCATCAGTAAAAGTTGGTGAAAGTCAAAGGGGACAAACCATATTCCTTTAGCCTCCTGAGGAAGTAGAGGCGCTGGTGAGCTTTCTTGGCCATGGCATCTACGTGATTTGACGAGGACAGGCTGTTGGTGATGTTCACTCCCAGGAACTTGAAGTTCTCAACACTCTCGACCTCAGCACCATTGATGTAGACAGGCGCATGTCCACCACCCCCTTTCCTGGTCAATGACCAGCTCTTTTGTTTTGTTGACATTGAGGGAAAAGTTGTTGTCATGACACCATTCCACTAAGCCCTCTATCTCCTTCCTATACTCCGACTCATCACCATTTGAGATAGTGCCTACAACAGTGGTATCATCTGCAAACTTGTAGATGGAGTTAGAGCAGAATCTGGCCACAAAGTCATGAGTGTATAGGGAGTAGAGTAGAGGGCTGAGGACGCAGCCTTGTGGAGCACCAGTGTTGAGAATAGTCGTGCCAGAGATATTGCTGCCTGCGGAAGTATTGCTCACTGATTGCGGTCTGTTGGTTAGAAAGTCAAGGATCCAGTTACAGAGGGAGGTGTTGAGTCCTAGGTCTCGGGGTTTGGTGACAAACTTGCTTGGGATTATTGTATTGAAGGCAGAGCTGTAGTCAATAAACAATAGTCTAACATAAGTGTCTTTACTGTCCAGATGCTCCAGAGCTGAGTGTAGGGCCAGGGAGATGTCATCCACTGTAGACCTGTTTCGGCAATAGGCGAATTGCAGTGGGTCAAGATTGTCTGGTAGGCTGGAGTTGATGCATGCCATGACCAGCATCTCAAAGCACTTCATGATGCTGGATGTCAGAGCCACTGGTCAGTAGTCATTGAGGCATGTTACCTTGCTTTTCTTTGGTATTGGGATGATAGTGGTCTTTTTAAAACAGGTGGGAACCTGAGATTGAAGCAGGGAGAGGTTAAATATGTCCACAAGTACTTCTGCTAGATGATCAGCACAAGATCTGAGCACACGGCCAGGGACACCATCTGGGCCAGATGCTTTCCTCGTGTTCACTCTCCAGAAGACTGATCTTATGTCCTCAACTGTGATCACAGGTTCAGTTGCATTGGAGGCTGTCAGGGTGGGTGGTGACAATCCACTTCCCTTCTGTTCAAAACACACATAGAATGTGTTAAGCTCATCAGGAAGGGATGCGCTGTTGTTAACTATGCAGCCCGTTTTCGTCTTGTAGTCTGTTATGACATGTAAGCCCTGCCATAACTGATGGCTGGTCTGGGACTCTATTTTGAGTCGGTATTGCCTCTTGGCATCCCTGATAGCTTTCCGAAGGTCATATCTCAATTTCTGGTACAGATCAGGATGACCAGATTTGTATGCAGCAGTCCTCAACTTCAGTAGGAAGTGGATCTCCTGGATCATCCACAGTTTCCTGTCAACACCCGTATTGTCTTCTTTGGTACACCGTCCTCCACACACTTGCTGATAAAGTCTGTGATGATGGTGGCATACTCATCAAGGCTGGCAGCTGAGTCTTTGAACATGGACCAGTCCACTGTCTCAAAGCAGTCACGTAGGAGCTCATCTGCTTCCTCAGACCAGCACTGCACGACTCCCTGTACCAGATCCTCCCGTTTCAGTTTCTGTTTGTATGCAGGGAGAAGGAGAACAGCCTAGTGGTCTGATTTCCCAAAGTGAGGATGAGGGGTGGCTCGGAAGGCATCTTTGATGGTTGTATAGCAGTGGTCAAGGCTGTTGGCGCCCCTGGTGGAGCAGGAGATGTGCTGATAGTATTTTGGTAACACACTCTTGAGGTTGGTCTGATTGAAGTCACCTGCGATAATGAAGAGGGCCTCAGGGTGTCCTGTCTCAAGGTTGTTGACCACGGAGTATAGCTCATTGAGTGCAGGCTTCATGTCTGTCTGTGGTGGGATGTAGACTGCCATCAGGATAGTTGAAGTGAACTCCCTTGGCAGGTAGAATGGTCGACACTTCACCGTTAGATATTCCACGTTGGGAGAGCAGGAGCTCACCAGGACCGTCACGTCCGAGCACCATAAGTTATTGACTAAGAAGCAGACCCCTCCACCTTTAACTTTGCCTGAGGATGCTGCACTGTCCATTCGATGAATTGAGAAGCCCTCAGGTTGAATAGCACAGTCAGGTGAGGCAGGTGTAAGCCACGTTTCAGTGAGACATAGTACACAACAGTCCCTCAGTTTTCTTTAGTAGGTCAGTTTTGCCCTGAGTTCATTAACTTTGTTCTCAATGGACTGGACATTAGCTAGTAGTATGCTGGGGATGGGGGTCTTGTATCCACGATGTTTCAGCCTCGTCGGTGGCCCAGCCCTCTTGCCACGTTTCCAAGGTACGCGGCGGTGACACTTCGGTCCTGAAGTGGAGCCACCAGGTAAGTTATTGTTAAGGGTCAGACCTGTAAGACCTGGAATGGATTCCCCTGGACTTCAGTATCCTCTGCCTAGTTAATGTTCCCAGCATTGAGGGTCTGAAAATGTCCATCTCTGATGGGTGAGTCACATCATCCAGACACCAGTCTCTTGAAATAGGCATTCTACTCTGACTTCTAATATAGCAAAAGATTTCCAAGAAGACAGAAAAAATTCTTCAGGGATATTCTCAAAGCCTCCTTGAAAAACCTAACATTCTCATTGACTCAAGGGAATTCCTGGTGCAAGTCCAATCAAAATGGACAACAACCACTGAGAAGGCACTGAACACCACAAGTCCTTCAATGTGAGTATGTGGAGGCCATACCCTAACAACAGAAAGAACGCAAAACCTCCCAAACATGCACCTTCTGCCCCAGCTGTGACAGAGCCTGCAGATCTTTTATTGGTTTCATTAGCCACCTCAACAGCAAGGGACTGAAGGAGGCATAGAGTCATAGAGCTATACAGCACAGAAAGAGGCCCTTTGGTCCAACTGGTCTATGCCAACCATGATGCTAGTCCACCAAGCTAGTCCTATTTGCCAGTGTTTGGCCCAAAACCTTCTAAACCTTTGCAATCCATGTACCTGTCCAACTATCTCTAATTGTCCTCTGATGGCTGATTCCATATAGATACCAACTTCTGTGTAAAAAGTTTGCCCCTCAAGTTCCTCTTAAATCTTTCCCCTCTCAACTTAAACCTATGCCCTCTAGTTCTTGATTTCCCAACTCTGGGAAAAAGACTGAGTGCATTCACCCTATCTGTACCCCTCATGATTTTATACACCTCTATAAGATCACTCTCAGTCTACTACGCTCTAAGGAATAAAGTCCTAGCCTGTCCAACCTCTCCCTATAGCTCAGTCCCTCACGTCCTGGCATCATCCTTGTAAATATTTTCTGCACTCTTTCCAGTTTACTAACATCTTTCCCATAGCAGGGCAACCAAAACCGAACACAATACTCTAAGTGAAGCCTCACCAGCATCTTGTACAACCACACCATGACCTCCCAACTTTCATATCTTTTATACTCAAAGCCCTGACTTCACCATCCTGTCTACCGGTGACTCCACTTTCAGTGAACCACGTACTTGTACTTCAAGGTCCCTCTGTTCTACAATGCTCTCCAAGGCCCTGCCATTCACTGTGGTACTCCTACCTGGATTTGACTTTCCAAAATGCAACACCTCACACTTATCCGAATTAAACCCCATTTGCCATTCCTTGGCCTACTTACTCAGCTGACCAAGATCCCTCTGTAGTTTTGATAACCTAGTAGGAGAAGTGTTGAAGAAATCACTGGATAATTAATAATATGACCAAGCAAAATGTGAATGCATTTCACATGGTTGTAGCCATCCAGCAATTATTGTTTCTGCAGGAAATAAGTACCTATTAACTGATGATCAGAACCAGGTGTCCATTTCCACTTGAGGGACTACACGCTGAGAACAAACTCTACAACTCCTGATTCAGAAGCAGGAATGATACCATCATGCCAAGTCTTTTAATGAAACAAACCAATTCCAGTTTCCTGAGCAAAAAGAATTATTCTCAAGAATATTTTTTTAAAGTATGAATTATGATCAGACATTATGCTCGTGGAGTTATTTGTCTCTCATTCCTTGATATAATGAAGCATAGAAATTATGATGACATGCTTGAGTAACATAAACTGAATAATCTTTAGAATCAGGTGCTTTGTTTAGTGGAAAATAGCAATAATTGACCAATTTTATGGATTTTCAGGCTCTATTGGTTTTGGACAATTTTCATGTATTCCTATTTCGACATGGCCCACAGCAAGTATGGGGAAGAGGGGAGAGCAGATCTTCCCCATACTTGCCTATCACTATCTCTTACCTGCTTCTACCTATCACCACCTTGTGTCCATCATGCCTCCCCTCTTTTGTCCACCTATCACTGCTCTGCTTTTCCCTTTTATATATTGGGTTTCCCCTTTTCCAATCTTCAGTCCTGAAGAAGGGCCCTGACCTGAAACGCTGACCGCCTGCTTTTCTCCACAGATGCTGCCTGGCCTGCTGAGTTCCTCCAGCATCATAGAGCTTTTCATCTAGATTCCAGCATCTGCAGTCCCTTATTTTCTTTGCAAAATTACATACTTACAATGGTAGCACATCCCAACTAGCAGAACCCCTTTGAATATTCAATACTGGTGTCTGTTCTGAAAGCTTCTGTGCACAAATTCCAGACACCCAAAATATCCCCTTTTGTTACAGTGTTGAGGAATGGCTCCCTGAATATACAACTAGCCAGAGTATTAAGTGACAAAACAGACCTGTCCTGAACTGTGCATTAAGTGGCAGGGATATGCCTTTAACAATGTATTAATACAGGAGAAGGCCACTTAATGCCTTCCCTGATCTCATCCTGAAGTTTTCAATGAGCATCAATTAACATGAACATTCATTTATTGTCTTCCCCTGTTTAAGTTTCAATGGTACAGAATCAGAATGTCCCACACCCAATAATTGGCTTCAATGACCTTAAAGTATTTGTTGAAGTTAAACTGTGAACAGGTTTTATTTCCTGAAGACAGGTTCTCATTTTAATTGATATCTGCTATCCGTAATTTCATAATTCCACAATAATCCCTAACAGTAATATTGTTGGCAAGGCAAGTGACTCAAATCATGCATCTGAGCATGCAGAAGTCACTGTTAGCTTGCTCCAGTTATTCAGAGATGTGCCAAAGACCATTGTCCAATTTACCATTTGCAGAGCTTTTCTTATCCAAAATGACAAGTGACAGCTTGTGAAGCTTTCCATCATCTGCTAATCTAAAGGAAATTAAAGCAATACAAAGAATAAATGTTAATTCACACCAACTGTATTTTATATCCTGTTAGAATAAAAATGTGGAGAATTAATTATTCCATTTGAAATATTGGTAAAAATCCAGTTAAAGTGTGTAAGTGGTGAAAGATTTGTCAATGGTACAATATTCAATCAATGAATGATCAAAATTGACCACAATATTTACCCAGAAAGTAATTTTAGTCATTAAGTCAATTGTCCAGTTCTGCTCAATTAATTTTTAAATGTCATTTTGAACATGCAGTACTTGTATTATAACAAGGAAATTGGTCCTGAAAATAGAACAATGGTTACCTGTTTCAGGAGTCTGGCTACACCCCTCATAATTTTATGCTCCAAAGAAACAACTTAACTTATTCATTCTTTCCTCATATCTCCATCTTGCCAATTCAGACAAGATCCTTATTAACTTCCTCTGTTCCTGTTGCCACGCAATAAGGTCTGTCCTGAAATGTGGCAACCAGAACTGGACCAAGCATTGTCGGCCTTGATAAAAACACCTCAGGTCACACGTATGTCTCCAGCAGCTAACTGGAAGGATTCAAAGGCAAAAGTTTGAGCAGAGGCTTAGCAGAATGGGCACTTTAACAATCACTTGTAGAACATAACTGTCAGGTCCTGTAAACAACAGGCCTTGTTCAAACAGGCTATAAATGTCTGCCATCACCTGAAACAACATATCAGAAGTCGTGGGACACTAGTGTTCTGACATATCGAGGAAGCTTAGCTTCCGTTGATAGATACCATGTGGTGAGTATTGTCTCCTGTGAGGTCCCCATCTCTGCTAATCCCTTCTTTCCTGTGCAGTAGCAGTCACTGCTTGATGTTAGTGCTAGCTCTGTTATTATTGCTGCTGGTTTTTGGTTCTCATCAGATGTTCAAAGCAGCACAGTAAGCATCACTCATGCTTATTTGATAGATCAGAGCTTCAGGTTGACTTCTGACCTCCAAACCTCCAAAGCGTGGATGACACATCCAATATGTGTAAAGATACCACTCAGCATGCATTACAAACAAGTCCTTTTGTCTCCTGGGACATTTAAGAGACTCTTAGATAGACATATAAATGATAGGAAAATGGGGGGGCGGGGAGCCGATGTGGGAGGGAAGGGTTAGATAGCTTCTTAGAGCAGGATAAAATGTCGGCACAACATTGTGGGCTGAAGGGCCTGTACTGTACTGTAATGTTCTATGTTCTATGTTCTTTTGCAAAAGCAGTTCTTCTGATTGGTTCAATTTCCTCACTTTGCTTCCATTTGTAACATTCAGGAAGCTTCTGAAAACAATGGACTCAAAATTAAAATTAAAAACCTATGGCAAGGTTGCTGAAATTAAGGAATTAATATTATACAGTTCATAACTCACCTGTCCTGACTATTTGTGTATATGCAACAAAATGTACTGGAATGAAATATAGACTGAAGCCAGCTTCTTAATATCTGCTTTACCCCACGTCCAATCCTGTGTACTTACCCACATTGAAATTCCCAACGAGTCATCACCTCTCTTGTTTTTTTAGTCATTCACAGAATGTCCATTTCATGGGCTGAGCCAGCATTTAATTGCCCACCCCTAATTGCCCTTGAGAAGGTGGTGGTGAACTGCCTTCTTGAACCGCTGCAGTCAGTTCAAAACTACTGACAACAGTATCTGGTCTCAGAGTTGAGAAATGGTATAAAACTTCCAAAGATCTGAGGAGAGGCAGAGAAAATGAAAGTAAATTGGCAAATTGTGTGCAATTTTAGATTTAAATTAGCCTGGGTTCATATAAATGGTAAATCCTACATGTATAATTATCATGCTTCCCTCGTCATTGTTGCATGCAGGGCTCAAGGTTTAATTTCTCTTATAAATGCCTGCAGCTTATAGAGATAATTAGAAATGTTTACCATACCCAAACAGAAAGCAAAAAAAAACACAGAACCTCTGTTTGATTATATTAATATACTTCAGTTTTCACTGTAAGGTTGTTGATGTGATGCTTCATTCCCCTACCTGGGGAAATGCAAAAGCTACAGTTAGATGCTGAACACCTGCAGGCAAAGACTTCTCAGCATTTTCTTCTACTTAATTCCAGTACCCATGAAAGGCGACTGAATAATTACTTCACATTAAAGCACATCACTAAACACTAGATATTTCTCCAGGTTTATCTGTCAAAATAATTCCATTCTAAAAATAAAATGGCTAAATAACATAAAAATGAAATATGCCATGAAAGTTGACCTGATTCCGAGACTCATTTTCCACAGGGATCGATGCTGAGGTTTCAGCATTCTACAATTCATATAATTGACTTGGATAAAAGCATTGAAGGCACAGTGGTTAAACTTGCTGGTGACATAAAAGGGTGGTGGGAAACTAAGTTGTGAAGAGGTCACAAGAGGCTACAAAGTATATTGGTAGGTTAAGTGAGTGACCTGGAAATTGGAGTATAATCTGGGAAAATGTGAAATTGTCCATTTTGGCAGCAAAATAAAAACACAAGATATAATCGAAATGGTGAGAGATTGCTGAGCTTTGTGCCTCAGAGGGATCTGGTTATCTTAATACTTAATTTGCAGAAGGCTAGTATTCAGGTATGGCAAGTAAATTAGGAAAACCAATAGAATATTTTTATTGATTCCTAAAGGAATTAAATACAACAGTAAGGAGATTATGCTTTAGTTATACATTACGTTGGAGAATTTTATTTTCCCTTGGAGGATTATGAGTCTTTGGAAATTCCTGGGAGCAAAGGACGTGATATACAAATGCAAGTTTGTTTATCAATATATCCGATGAGTTTGCATTGACACACAGGAGTAATCAGTAACGAACAGAAATGGATACATCAAATTATTTCTATTGCTGATATACAGATGTGCCTTTGACATAGATATTGTACAATTTTAGACTACCACTTTTTTAAATGAACCACTACATATGATATGGAATAGTTAATAAAGTTGTTGAGAACAGTTTGTTTATCCTGTGCCATCTCACTACCTGCTGAATTCTTGCATTTTAATAACATAAAATACTATACAAAAAAACAAAAAAGAAAATTGCAGTGCAAATCAGTCATGTGCCAAAGGCATTTGACCTCTCCAGACATGAGACTTATTATTTCCAAATTCGTGAAAAGTTCTGCTGACTTTCAGTTTTGCTTGATAATTTGAGATATCTATTGAGAATATTTATTGTTACTTGTAGCCATAAAATACTCATGCAATATGTAAAATGAGGGTTTTTATTTTCATTATTTGTCAGTTCTGTAGAGCTTTCTATACATTCAGTAGGACTGTGATATTGATAATATGACTGCCAGCTGAGAACAAAAATTGGAATAATTATGTTGTAATAGTCTAGTTATTTTCATTCACTTAGAATAAAACAGCTCAATGAAAAAAATTAAGTTGTGGTGATTTTGAATTGACTGGTTTGAACACCTTAAATGTAACCTGTATTCACTGCATTCCTCCCATTAGGTAAAAGTATTTTTACAGTGCCTTTGGCTTGATAAAACATCTCACAGGGGCTTCACAGGAATGCAATCAGTCAAAAAAATACTGAACCACATAAGAAAATATAAGGTGGATGACTGTGAAAGGTGATCATCCAGCCTATATCCACCTTATATCTCTGCTTGATAGTTTGCGGGGGATGCAGTGGGCAGGCATGGTAGTGTAGTGGTTAGCGTAATGCTATTACAGTGCCAGAGACCTGGGTTCAATTATAGCCACTATCTGTAAGGAGCTTGTACGTTCGCCCAGTGTCTGCATGGGTTTCCTCTGGGTGCTCCGGTTCCCTCCCACATTCCAAAGACGTATGGGTTGGGAAGTTGTGGACATGCTATGTTGGCGCTGGAAGTGTGGTGACACTTGCGGGCTGCCTCCAGAACACTCTACACAAAAGATGTATTTCACTGTGTGTTTCGATGTACATGTGACTAATAAAGATATCTTATTAATATCAGTCTCATACCTCTTGGTGGGGCCATGTGATGTGCCCAAGGGGATCCTTTGATTGCTACATGGATCAAGACCCCAGTGTCTGAGGTCAGTTTCATCCATATCATGCACAGACATTCACATCCACTGTGGTTTGTCCCAGGATTGGCTACAGGCTGTTGATTAGTGTGCTCAAGGTACTGATGTGATCTGCCAAATTGTCTGCCCAGGCAATGTAACTAATCAGAGATTTCTTATTCTGACTTCTTCAGACATGCTAGTGATGGTCATCTGTATTGGTTCTGTGTCCATTGAAGTGAATGCAGAATACCTGCTGTGGATAGCAAAACTCAAAAGTGGTTGTTTTCAAGTCACTGGCTCTCAGGAACCTGACATCATGATGTCCAGTTACGTACACTGTGGCCTCACGGAAGATGAATGCATAGAATTCCTCAAAGTAAAGTGTAGTAAGGCAGTTACAGACACTTGAGCAAAGCCAGCTGAAGGCAGAACTGCCAAGTTGGTCACGGATAAATGGTCAGAGTTGGAACATCAGTTATAGAGACCATGTGCCAGTAACACCAAATTTCTTGATCAGGGACAATGATAATGAACAGAACATCCATAGTAACCTGGCAAATTGAAATTCAATGGGCCCAATTTGATACCAGCCCAGCAGCCTGAAAATGGTATTGGATCTTTTCACAAACAATGTGTGCTGATACTTCACCATCAGCAATTTGCAATGGATTTTCTGATAGGCAGTTGTGTCCTTTAATAAGGAAATCAGGGATCCCCCTGTAAGTAGTGAATAATTCCCTAATCTTTCTTTGACTTTTATTTTTTATGGGGCCAGGAGAAGCTGGTGTGTTTCTTTGGACGTCAAAAGCCTTCTGTCATGCCAATGCTTAACCACTTCCTATGCTAAGTCCTGCCTGTGCTGCTGGAAGGTTCAGCATCTATCCCCATTGGAGGACTTGCATTGGTCACTTGGTGAGCTGCATCAGCATACCTGCTTTTGGTGTGCAGTTCCTCATGACAATCTCCTGATGAAGGTCAAACCTTGAAATGGGATAAACCTCTTCGCTGGATCAGCGAATGAATGACCAACATGTAAAAGTGCTCAGCCACCTGGAGTCTAAATTGTCTTCAAGATATTTAACAACAAAATTTCCTTGGATACTTGGATGAAAACTGTTTTGACTGTAGGTCAGGAAATTCATGTTTTATTTGTTTAAGAGTTTGGCAGCATTTTGCAGTAAATGTTTGTCAGTACCTTATTCTTCCTTTAGTCAACCCTTTTCTCTTCCATTAATTTCCCACATCTTCCCTTGCTTCTTTGCCAAAGTTATTCATTTGAGGTCTTTCACTCGATCTTATTTATGACTAAATATCACTGTAGCAAGGAGTTTTATAGGCGCACTATGATGCGTTGATGATGAGTTGAGTAGCAAGCCAAGGGATGTAGTTGTCCACTTTAGTGCACATAATAATATCCATAACCCTGTAAAAATTGCTTTGTAGATACATGCAAATCTCTAAAAATAACCACAGAGTTGTATAGTGGGATCCTGGGGTCCAAGTCCAATCCTCCCTGAAAGTGGCTGCACAAGTCAACAGGCTAATAAAGAAGGCATATGGCATGCTTGCCTTTATTAGTTGAGGAATTGAATTCAAAAGTCAGGAAGTTATGTTGCAGCTTTATAAATCTCTGGTTAGGCCACATCAGGAGTATTGCATTCAGTTCTGGTCTTCCCATTCTAGAAAGGATGTGGAGGCTATGGAGAGGGTTCAGAAGAGGTTTACCAGGATGCTGCCTGGATTAGAGGGCATGTGCTATAAGGAGAGGCTGGACAAACTAGGGTTGTTTTCTCTGGAGCAGCAAAGGCTGAGGGGAGACCTGATAGAGATTTATAAGATTATGAGAGGCATAGATAGAATAGGCAGATAGTATCTTTTTCCCAGTGTCAAAATGTCTAATACTACAGTGCACACATACATACAAGGTGAGAGGGGGAAGTTCAAAAGAGAAATGGGGAGATTTTATTTTACACAGAGAGTGATGGGTGCCTGGATTGTGCTGCCAGGTGTTGTGATGGAGGCATTTACGATAAAGGCATTTAAGAGGCTCCTGGATAGGCATGTGAAATATGCAGGGAATGTAGGGATATGGTCCATGTGCAGGCAAAAGGAATTAGGTGTTATTATCTTAATTAATTTGGCCTGTTCCTGTGCTGTACTGTTCTATATTTTATGTTCACCAAAATGAAATGTAATACCTAGAACATATGGAATCACAACTATAGACTTTGAAAGTGTCCAAGTGATGATATTTTGTTATTTAAATCCTGTTAATTGTAGCCATATTGTTTTATGGAATGTTTAATGTATTTTAATATTTCTTAACATCACACTACTATAACCCTGTATTAGTTCGTGTTATACTGGATGTTACCTAGTTATGATTGTAATGATCAAGAAATCATAGAAACATAAAACACTGAAGGTGGTCAACTTCGCTGTGCTGGCGATTTGTAAGAGCTTTCTAATCTGTTCCACTCCCCTGATCTTTACCCATAATACTTGTGCAATGTACTGTAAATCAGAATTTCTGATGTCAAATAGCCAGGCTATTTCAGCCAGGTTTTGTGTACAGAATGGCCATAACCTGTGTCCTGAGACACTAAGCAGAACAGAAATATTTTCTGGTGACATGGCAATTTCTATCCTTCAAGCTATTAGAAAATACAAATGATCTTGTTAATTGTTTCATTGCTGTCCATGGGAGTTGCAGTGTGCAAAATGGCAATCTGTATTTGCTGAGTCACAACAGTCCGACTAGTTCATCCATGTCTGAGAGCCACTGTTCCACAAAAAATCCCTGGCATGGCAAATACTTCTGCAATACATTGCATCACTCCACTCCCCATGAATATGCGACACCTTAACCAATGCCAAACTGTACCCAAAACATGTAGAATTGTAGCAACAACAAGGAAGACTGAAGTACTGACTAATCTGTTAAATAATTAATGAACCCTTTAAGTAGTGCTGGTGATGGGGGAAGAGTGTGGGGTCTGGAGGACTGGAACAATGGTGGAGCATGACAAGATTCTGAGGTGGGAGCAAATGGGTCTGTAGTGAAGGTCAGAATGGTAAGTGGACAATATGAAGAGGGGGTGTGGGAAGAGATAATGGATTACATGGGAGAGGAGATCGAACTGGATTGGAGATGTTGTAGGATTTGTTCGGGGAGTTCAGAAGGTAGTTTGGTGAACATTTCTGCTCCACTTGGCCCACAGACTGTGTTGTCCCTGTACCAGACAGGCCTTACTCTCGCTCAGAGCTGGGCTCCCCAAGGCTAGAATCACTCATTTTATAGCAGAAACAGAAGAAAGAACTGTAGGTGAGCAGCTTCATTTAAATAATTAAACAAGAAACCTGCCTCCAGGTAGTACCTAGTTCTTGCTCGTGTTCCCACGAAGCCAGGTGTTGAGACAGGTTTAGAATCAACTGTAAAATATTTTAACTTCGCACCTGCTAAACACATATTAGTTTTTGGGGTTTTAAATTAACCCCATTGTCCTCCAATAGCTCAATCAGCTCCTATTAATGTCTTACATAAGAATAAGATAAAGGAGCAGGGTGGGTCAATCAGAATGTTCCACCATTCAACATCATGGTTGATCCAATCTTGACCCCAACACCAATTTCCCACTCTGCCCTTTGAATTCCCTATCATTCAAGTGTCTTGTATTACACATCTTTCATCTCATTTTTTAAATCATTTTGTTTTTGCATTTTCCAGTGTTTGTCACTTCTGTACACATGGAAATAAGACGTTTGGCATTCACCATCTATCCACTACTTACCCTCACCTTTCAGGGTTACCACATCACATTTCTGGTAGATTTTTTTCCCTGGTACAAGTTGTCAAAGCTTTTCTCTCCCTTGTTAATGCAACCAGTCCCTGACTGCGTCACCATTATAACTCACTTTAGTTATTTCCTAAAAGCTTGAGAAGAAGTTAAATAGGTTCCTTCAAAGAGAATCTCAATCTTAGCAAAAAGCAAAAACTGCAGATATTGGAAATCTGAACTAAAAACAAACAAATGCTGGAGATACTCAGCAAGACATTTCAGGTCAGATAAACTTTTATCAGAACCTTTCATCAGCCTGAAACATTAACTCTGTTTTTCTGTCAACAGAAATATCCTGAATTGCTGAGTATCTCTAGCACTTTTTGTTTTTATCTCAGTAAAAAGCTTAAAGTTCAGGATCTCTAGGATAGAAAGTCCAGGATCAGTTTTTGTGCTATCAGCAAAGGAATACATTGTTGGTGCTGGAGAAAAGGATTCAGGTTCCTGGTAATCTGGTGCTGAATTGCTATTAAACCTGAGTTCCTGCTGACAGTAAACTCTGTGCACTATGGCCTTTTAACCTTCACATTCAGATGAATCTTTCAATAGTCAGGTTAATTTTACACTGTTTAACTTTCAACAATTGATTAACAGCTATAGACAAAAGGAACCCAGCCAATTAGAAACAGAATTACCAATTAGTAAAATCAGTCCATGCATAAGGCACCAAGTAAACAGTTCACAAAACTGAATAGCTAAAATAAAATGATTCATTTCAAAATACACTGAATTGGATAAATTAGCAATTTAATCTTTCTGACTCAAATTACTTGAATTGGGGCTGAAAATCACACCCCCTTGCCATTTATACTGCACTGGTTTAACTTAAGCCAAGATCAATCAATCTAAAAATGCAATGGGCTGAATCATTCCGGCTGTGAATAGGCATTCAGCCACTGGCACTGAATTCATTCCCATACACACATGGACTTGCTGTAATCTAGGTCTTATTGAATGACAGATGCTGCCACATCTGTCACTACATTTCATTGCTGGACTCCATGTGGAGCCCAGTCTTGCTGCAATAACAACGTTTTGCTGGGTAGTGGTGACTCAGATCTCCTGCTACATCAGAGCTGGTGCAGAAGCAGAGAGGCCATTGATTTGAATGAGGATTCTCAGTTTGCTGAATGACCATCTTTTAATTATTTTACTTTTGCTTGATATCATGATTTTATGCATTTTTAATAGTTTTGAAAACTTTTTGAAAAGTCTATCAATTTTAAAAATGATTAACATGGATGTAAATTGTTTTAGTGTTTTTAAATGCAAGACATTTAAAATGACTGAATTTTTTTTCAGTTTTGGCAGAAGACAAAGTTCGGTTCCCAGTTTCACCTCTCAGGGTGTTCCTCATTGCCCAGATATCTGATAATGCCTCACTGGATACCACCAGGATACAGTGCTCTTTGAGGCTTCCTAAATGACTTTGCTGTAATTTGGTTAATTGTAGGAATTCACCGGACCTTTCCTTTACTGCATGTGCAGTGGAGCCTGCAGGATTTTAAAATTAAACCGCTAAATGCAGTGACAGGACCCCTAACAGTAGGCTGGAGCCTTTCTGACTGTTTGACCAAATTCTGCAAGTCACATCATTTCCAGGAACATCTGTCTGTCCTTGGAAAATGGGTCTTCCCAAGGAGCGCAAAGATATCCTTCTTAACTTGTCTATGTTTCACTTTATTCCAGAAATAATGATTTTTGCTAGAAAATCAAAATTACAGCAAGGAAACATAGAAACTTTGAGGAGATGAACAAAAACAAAGGAGAGAATGAAAAAAAATGCTGGAATTATGAGATGAAAAACACTGCAGTTGTTGGAAACCTGAAATGAAAGGTAAAATTAGAAATGGTCAACAGGTCAGGCAGCATCTGTGGAGAGAGAACAGAATCATTTATAACATTTACAATGGCCATGTTCAAGCCCATCCATTCCTCTACCATCTTTAGCAAGGTTATTTGTAACCTCTTCATCTCAAATATAAGAACATAAGAAATAGAAAATATAGTAAGACTCTGCCATTCAATAAGATCATGGTTGATCTTTTATCTCAGCACCACTTTCCAGCACTAATATCATTCTGTTCATTCTCTTAATAACTAAAAATCTTTCTATCATTTTTCTTGATTATATCCAATTACTGAGTTCCTCATAACCCTCTGGGTATGAGAATTTCAACAATTAATTTCCCATAAGGTGAAGAAATTTCTTCTGATCTCTATCCTGAATAGCCAACCCCTATTTTTGAGGCCGTGACTCATGGTTCAAGCCAGGGGAAACATCATCTCTGCATGTACCTTGTCAAGTCCTGTAACAATTTTATGTTTTAATGAGATCACTTCTCATTTTTCTAAATCCAAGACAGCATAGGCTCTGTCTACTTAATCTCTCCTCATGCAATAAGTCTGCCATCTCAGGCAGCTGTGAACCTTTGCAACATTTTCTCCACCACAATTACATCTGTACTTGGGTATGAAGAGCAGAGCTGTGCATGTGGATGACTGGAGAAGGTGCACTGAGGTGTGTTCAAACATGCCAGACCAATCAAAACTAAGGGCAATGTCCAAATATAGTTAATTTCAGTGAGATGGAGATGGAGAGAGGGATTTCTTTATTAGGCACATGTACATTGGAACACACAGTGAAATGTATTTTTTGCGTAGAGTGTTCTGGGGGCAGCCCACAAATGTCGCCTCTCTTCCACTGCCAACATAGCATGCCCACAACTTCCTGACCCTTACGTCTTTGGAACGTGGGAGGAAACCAGAGCACTCAGAAGAAACCCACGCGGTCACGGGAAGAATGGGGAAACTCCTTACAGACAGCGGCTGGAATTGAACCAGGGTTGCTAGCGCTGTAATAGCATTACACTAACCGCTACAACACCGAAAAATATTATCAGGAGCAGATCATTCAGCATTGTAAGCTTGGTCCACCATTCAACATGATCATGTTTGAATCTTATTTTTCCAATACCATATTCTCACTCTCCATGTACCCTTTGATGCCTCTTGTGTCTGGAAATCTACCTCCTTCTTGAATATACTCAGGAGTTTGGCCTCCTCCCAAGCCCTCTGTCAGAGAGAATTCCAGTGGTTCACCAATGCATGTGTGAAGAAATTTCTCTTTACCTCTGTATTAGATGTCTTATCCCTTATCCAGAGACCTTCCTCAGTCAGGGGAAACATCCTCTCTGCATCCGGCCTGTCAAGCCCTGTCAGACATTTTTTCATGTTTCAGTGAGATTTCTTCTTGTTCTTCTTAGTGTGGAGTAGCCTCGGTAAGAAAGTCCAGTGTATTTTGTGATGATGCAGCCATGGTGCACCAGTGTTGAAGGGAGTGTGTGTTTAGGGCAGTAGATGGATGTCAATGTGAATTTCAGAGGTGACAGTGGAGTTCAATGCATACCTTAATATCCACATGCCTAGCACATATAACAGAGATCTTGATGATTTGGAATAAATGTAACAGCAGTCTGTGTGTTTAAAGTGCACAAAGTCACTGCCAAATGTGCACATCTAAACTATCTACTCCTATACTTCCACATTCAGTTTGAAGTGGTCAGACACAGGGACATAACCTGAAGGGTTAACTCACGTATTATGTTATATAAAAGCAGTGTAGACCAAAAGCACATTTCTACCCCACCAACTAAGTCAAACCTGGTTTGTGCAACAGGGTATGAGATAAAAGATACCAGAAGTTCCCTGTGAGGAACATGGAACTGGAGATGTTGTGCCTACTAGTACCATCACCATGATCAAAAGATAATTTAGGCATGTGATCACGGGGCCAGGTGTCTACAAGCACAAGATGGTCCCGCAGGGAAAGTGATGTCGCATGTGGCTGATCACATGGCTTTTCATGGATTGTTCAGGACATGATAGTTGAAAGTCCGTGGATTGGTGAAGATATTTTGTTTTAGCTTGAAGCTCATGTAAAAGCGCTATGCTTTGTCTAAATAAGGAACGTGTAATCCACACCTGGGAGATAAATGGGACTCTCTCTCCCTTCTTGAAGTGAAACGTTGATCGATGGTGGTTGACCTGAGAGGGGATTGTGTGAGTGATTCTTTTCTTCCACAATAACTTCTTCAAGTATCCCTATTAAACTTGGATTCTGCAATATGTTTGATACTAATGCAGTACATTTAATTAATTGTGTTGTGCGTGAATATTGCCTTTTTCAGTGGGGTTCTTCTGTTTGCATTAGATATGCCTCTGATATTAACTGAAAGCCATTAAGGGAGTGTGGAGGGGCTTTGTTTCCACACACAAACTTTGACATTAGGGTCTCTTGTGAGTGCTACCAAATGTAAACAGTAAGATATGTTTTAAAATGTTCCAGGTGATTCCCTGCCTAATGGCTGGCTTGATGAAGAAGCTATTGGGTCAGAATGCAGGAATGGGTGAATAGTAGTATTGTGATGATTGCAAGACTGGGATGGTATAGACCTGTCAGATATCATGGATGGGGTGGTAAGTAGGTGGAGCTCATGATATGCAGAATGGCCATCACAGGGATTGCGAGCGTTCCATCTTGACACATATAATGAGATAAATTTGATGGGTTAGAGAAACATTTCAGCTCATCCTACTTTGGACTGGGCTCACAAAATTAAAAAATATACTTTCCACCTCTGACTAACCCATCCTGGAGATTAAATTTGCACTGCCCTCTGCAATCTTGCTGCCTTCCAAATGATCCCATCATGTTAGCTGCGATAGTGCTGACTTGGTAGCAGAGTCTCATTAACACTCAATCTCTAAAGGATATGCGTTCCAAGGAGTCCAAGGAGCAACCTCTTTAAAGTCAACAAATGCTGTCCAGTTTTGTGATAACCACACTTGAAAGTTTGACTCAGTCATTTTTTTTGGAATACAGGAAGTCCCTGGGTTACGAACGAGTTCCGTTTTTGAGTCTGTTCCTAAGGTGAATTTGTATGTAAGTCGGAACAGTTACGTACAGTTCACATCTAGTGTCAATTAGTCCTGAATCACTACAAGCTTCAGTTATTTATTGCTATATATTAAGATCAAAATGGAATTTTGATTCCAGTTTCATTATAATTCCACACGTAATGTGAAGCAATCTAAAATACAGCATAACTTGTTATCGCCAGGACATTTGAAGACTGTCATCAGTCTTATGTGCGTTTGGTGTCATTCATTACAGTACAGTACTGTGGAGGTACAGCTACCACATCGAGTGAATTTTGTGTATTTTCCGACTGACAGACAAAATCAACTTAAGGACGTCTGTAGAAATGGACCTCGGTCATTACCTGGGGATGACCTGTCGGGGGAGAGCGGGTGCTGGATAGAGAGAGAGATAGAGAGAGAGATAGAGAGAGAGAGATAGAGAGAGAGATATAGATAGAGAGATAGATATGGTGGGTGGTGACCATTCATGGCATTCCTCATCATTCGGAACTCCTCAAACATCCCTACTCCGAAATAGCAGTACAGACTGTAACACATGAAATCCACGATCCAGCCGTTCTCCACCTCCATGACCTGGAAGAAGTCAACACTGACAGACAAACCGTTCTGCGCCCAATTCAACGCCTTCTTCCTGCCGTTCGTAAGTACGGGCGTTTGTAACCCAGGGACTTCCTGTATAGTGTACATTTTTGAAAACTTTTAACTTTATACTTACCTCAAAAAAAATCACAAAACAAGGGATTACTTACAGGTGGAAGTCATTGCGCTGTTGTTCAGTGGAGCATCATGAATACATAATAGTCAATTTGTTCAAGCAGACCACTTCTTTGCATTAGAGGAGCCCAAATTACAGCAGATAACCAAGTGGAAACCAAGTAACACCAAGGTACTTCCTACCCCAATGAGTTTGATGAATATAAGAGATGTAAGTACACAATACATAAACCTCTGATAATCCAACACCCTTGGGACTTTGATAGTGGCAGACTAGCAGATTTTCCAGATTATTGGATGTTACTCCAATTAATACCCAAATATACTTTAATTTCACTTTTTTATGCGTTACAAGTAGTGTAATAAATTTTCCACTGATCTTGGTGAGAGTTGAAATGGAACTGGAAATATTCAAGTACTCCAGCCCTTGGCTCCAGCCACAAACCTACCACATTCCTGACCCCTCGTGTTCTGGACTCAACCTTGTCTCCGGCCATAAACTCACTCACATTCATCATCCTGGCCCCTGACCCACTCCGGGCTATGGCTCTGGCTGCACACCCTTCTTGCGCTCTTAACCCCTAGCTCATATTTCAGACTAACGAGTGAGACAGATGTCGCACCATCAGGGTTTCTGCTCTATTGGATACTGCCCCTAAACTGTCCCATTATTTCATCCTTTCAGAGAAATTCCCATTGTTCCGCCCATCTTCACCCCACCCCCACCCTACACCCCACTGTCCCTGCCGGCTGGATTAATGTGTTTCTTTCCTTCTCAGTTAAAGGGCCCCAGCACTAAAACATTAACGGTTTTTTCTTTCCACAGATGCTGCCTGACTTGCTGAGTGTTTCCAGTACTTTGGTTTTATTTCAGATTTCCAAAATCTATCTATTTTTTAAAAAAAATTTAAACTATTTTGAATCTGTGTTTCGTAGTTCCTTTTGGATCAAATCTTCCAAATTCATCAATTTTACATAATATAAACCAGTTGCTAAAATGGCTGCCTATTTGATTTTTGTACCACAAGCTTCTGACAAACTCATGGTTCATCTCCACACTGAATCCAGCATTTTAAATTTCTTTCTGATCTTTGCTTGCAATCATAATTGAATGTGGTAATCAACCTATAGATTTCTAGAACATTATATTCCCTCTAATCTATTCTTTGATTATATTAATTATTGCATTGGTTCAACATTTTTATCTTGACTCGGCAAAAAATCTTTGGGGATTAATTGTTAACTTTACTACTTGGACAGTAATTGGGCAAGATGAATTCCCCACTCATTGTAGGCTACCCAACTGTTTTTCCATTGATTTTAATGGGACAAAATTTGAGTGGGATGTACAATGCCTGCATCAAACTTTATCATCCAGTGTCAGATGTTTAAATGCACTTGTGAAACTCAGGATTAAAGTATGGACAGCAGTATAATACGTTGATATTTAGGATGACTCTGTATAACATCAAAAAGCTAGGGTTCTTCAAATCCACCTCTACATTTAGCTCTCACACACCTGTTGAAGCTATAAATTGACTCAGCAGTTACTCCAAATGTTTAGAATACATTTCCAAATAAATCAAGAGAAATATAAATAAAACAATGCTGAAGTTCATGCTAGTTTATATATTTGTATAATGGTGATTTCATCCTTTGATATTCAGTATATAAGAATAGATTATTTCTAAATCTTTTTAGTTTTGTGCCCATAAATTAAATAATTGTTCAAGCAGGTGGCTGGTTATGGAAAAAATAAACCTTAGTGGATATTAATTATTGCATAACCAACATCATAAATGAGACCTGAATAATAAACACCATGGCTAATTTTAAGTACAGCAGTACTTTTTCTTCATCTCACTGGAGTACTAATCTACTAATCTGTAGTCCCCTGCCAGTCTTCAAGATAGGGATTCTATTACGATAAACAAAACAGGATAAATTATGCGCTTGTCTTTTTTTTATTAATGGCATCATTAGTGGTTCGTTAACACCTAAGGGGTAACTTCAATAAGTCACCTACGTTTTCCAAAGTACACCAATCACAAAAAAATAAAGTCAATTAATTGCAGAGTGCACAGTATCCAACCACATTTGTCAAAAGGTGAAGGCTGTTTCAGTAAGAAGGTTCTGGGAATAACTAGTAAAAAAAATCCAGTCAAATTTTAATAATTTGTGTTTTAAATTATGCCGATTATGAGCTGTAAAGTAACAGGCAAATATTATTACCTCTAAACATGCTGACCACTAATAATGTCCTTGGACCAACCATGAAAATTGCCTATTAATTCAATTGGGTAAAGTTTGTTGCTATTGCTCTAAATAATTACATGATTCAATTTTTGTGTTTTGATAGGGAGTGATGGAGAAGGGTCGTTATCAATATTTTCAAACTGCTATTGACTTGTCCCTGATTTAAATGGTCCATCATCTATCCCTATAACAATTCAAGCATCTTAGAGAATCATTGAATGATACTCTGCAATAAAAGGCAATTTTGCTTATCATGCCTGAACTGCCTCTTTGAAAGATAACTGGGTCCATTCCTTTACAAGTTTTCCCACATCTCTTCAGTTTTATTTTACTTCAATTATTTAAGATTTGTTGGGCTATAGACCTCAATCTGTTCCTTAATGATCCTATAAACTAAATCTTGCTGGTAATGGCCAACTGATTGGTCATTTAAGCTGTAGTACCATCCGAACTTCTAAGCATTTCACTGTCAAGCGCGGAAATCTGGGACTTAATTGACAGATTCAGAAGGCCAAATCTGACAGTTCACTCTGCTGTTTAATTCCATAGGGAATTGAAGAAAACAGAATAAAACCCATAAAATATACTTGTTGCTAGACTAGGAGTAGTATAGATCTCGAAGCTCAGGGTTGACAGGTGATCAAGATTTGGTGTGAGTTTGGGATGTGGGAAACAGACTTCTGATGAGCTGAAGTTGATGGAGCTTGTAGGGTAGGTGACCAGGAGTTGCACATCTCAGATACCAAATAAATGGATGAGGGTTTCAGCAGCCAATGAGCCAAGGTGGCATGGAATTGGTTTATATCACAGAGGTTTAAAAGGGCACTTGGTTATTGTACAAATGTGTAATTGGAAGGTAAAAATGACATAAGTATTTTGTAAGAACATTAATCATCTCTGACTGCCTGATCAAAGCAGTATTAATAATAAGTAAAACACACACAGGAAAACAATGCCTGAGGTAGACGCTTTCTGTGCTGAACTGACTGATTCATTCCTGAATGACCAATTTGCTTAATGCAAACTGAAGAAAGGTTGTTTCCATGGCTACATCTTTGTAGTAGATAGTCCAATCATGTAACTTGTAAAAGATCACAGTTAACTATCTACTCAGCTGTGATGCAAGTGTTATAAATGTTACAGCATTATAGAAAAAAATTGGACTTTTAATTTATATAATTAATGACATATTTACAAACAAAGCTGCTTCACTCTCTTTCCTTCACATCATTGTATAATTTTCCATGTATTACTCCAGGGCACATAAACCGTCTGATGATTTTTGTTCCTCTGTTAATTTTTAACGTATAAATAATGTGAAACGTTAAGTTTGACAAAATCATTCACTGGCACACAAATGCTATAAAACGACTTGACAGCATACAAAGTGGGGTTATGAATAGGTTACACCACAAATGTGGTTCAGAATAAAACACAGGAGATGTCCATTCATTCATAATAACGTGCCAGATGATTCCACTCCCATTCTGGGATATTTTCTTAGCTCAGCTTAGCTGCACATTTTCATAATACTACGATGTTGCCCTTTCATACGGGTATTGCACTCATTTCAGTAGCTTGGATCTACCCAGGATCATGGACTGAAATAGTAACATTAATGAAAACACATAATATACAGGTAACAATTTATACACTGAGGTTCCTGGAAGGTTAGCAAAAAAGAAAGCTCCTGCCAGAAGGTGGGAGGTGAGAACACATTCCTCCAGGATTACCTCATTTGCACTATTTATTTATTTCTGTAACTTCTTGTAATTTTTATGTCTTGCACTGAACTGCTGCCGCAAAACAACAAATTTCATGACATATGTCAGCGATAATAAACCCAATTCTGATTCTGCTGGCAAATGCACCCTTTCATTGAGTGTGGGGAGGGGCATGAGAAAATCTTCTTCCAAGACTCCCACAATTGAGATGATCCTGCACATAAAGGGGAAATATCCATCCATTCCATCTTTGTAACCTCAGAGAAATGCATGCCAATTCTCAGATGATAACTGTTCTTTGAGGCCCTTTGTTCCCAGCAGGCATTGCTTGTTCTGCTTTGAAACAAAGGTATTAAAGAAAAATTGTTGAACACTTACAAATTTTTCTGTCTGCTATCAGAGCACTATGTCAACATTTCAAACAGTACTTAGAGCCGAGTTCTTCTAAATGTGCTTGGTTTTTTCATTCACATGACTGGATTGCTGCAATTTGGGACAAGGTCATTATCTTTACATTTAGGCAGATGGGATCTGCTCCAATGCATATCCAGAACTCAAAAAGTCCTGCCAAAATCTTCAGAACCATTACAGTAGCATTTGAATGTGATGAAAAGAAAGCAATTCAACACAGCTTGGCCTCACTCTTGTGTGCCTATGAGTGTGCAAGTTGAAAATCAGTTGAAAGATAAGCTCATTTGTCACAAAGGGTAGCATCAATATTCTCTAATATATTCAAGGGCTTTAGTAATCGCATTTGAAATTGTTCTGTATCCATTTTCATATCCTGAAAATATAGTGTGCACGTTCATTTCCCTGGACTGTTATTGGCTTTATGGTGATAATTATACTTTATGCCATATTTTTTGGAATGTTGTGTTTATTCCTTCATGAAAGAAAAACTTCAAATTTCTCTTATTAATAAGGAAAGTGGTTCCATGGCAGCAAGACTTCTCCCAGCTGAATATTTTAGAAGAAATGTAACACAGGAAGATTTGCATTTATATAGTTCCTTTCACATTTTGTTCATGATGTCCAAGAGTACCTCACAACCAATGAACCACTTTTGAATTCTGTCACTGTTGTAATGTAGGAAACATGGTAGCCAATTTGCATACAGTAAGATTCAACAAACAGCAAAGAGAGTGTGACTAGATAATTTGTTTTAAGTAGTGCTGATTTAAGGATAAATATTGACAAGGGTACCAGGGTTAACTCTTCTGTTCTTCAAAATATTACCTTAACATCTTGGATATACACCAAACAGAACTGATGGGAGGTTGATTTAATGATTCCTCCAAAAAAAAGCAGCAACTCCAAATATGCAGTGTTTGCTCAGTGCTACAGAAGACTATCAACTAGACTTTTGTGTTCCAGTGAAAAGCAAAAGAAATGCTGAAGTAAATCTGAAATAAAAAAAACAGAAAATACTGGGGATACTCAGTAGGTAATGCAACATCTCTGGAGAAGGACTTATTCTGATCAAGAGTCATTGACCTGAAATATTAATGATTCTTGGATTCTTGACTTTGACAGCCATTTTCCAGCATGACCCAGTGACTTTATGATATTGATATACTTATGAAAGCATGTGGTGGGGGACATATATCTGTCTCATGTAACATGGTCTTCATGAATAGTATATTAGCACATCACTTTCACTGAAAAAGGTTTCCAGACAGTTTAAAAGCCATGGTTTCTTATCCCCAACACCTGAGTTTAGTGAAGGTGTTCCTTGGAAAATGTTGCTGCACAGTGACAACAACAGTAGATATTGTTGAGCAATATGTTCATATATTACTGCTTATACAATACCTTTGCAAGATTCAGAGCATTTGGAAAATTGCAAAAATGTTTTGAGTAATGGGGAGTAAACAGGAGGAATAAACAAAATAGTCTTTTTTAAAAATCATTTTTAATTCATTTTTCAGGATTTAGATTTTGCTGGGCATACCAGCATTTACTTCCCAACCCTAATTGTCCTCAAGAAGGTAGTGGTGAGCCCCTCTCTGGAATTGTAGCAATACTTCTGGTGAAGGTACTGCTACAGTAATATTGGGGAGGGAGATACGGGATTTAGACTCAGCAACAGTGAAGGAACAGTAATATATTTCCAAGTCAGGATGGTGGAGAACAACCTGCAGGTGGTAGTGTTTCCATGCACTATCTACCCTTGTTCTTCTTGGTGGTGGAGGTTGTGGGTTTGGAAGGTGCACTCAGCATAGCCACATTGCATTTTGTTGATGGTGCAGGGAATGGATGTTTGGAATGGTGGATGGTTTCTGCAACAAGAGAAGCTGCTGATGAAAGAAAATACTCTAGTGTAAATGAGGACCGACAAGAGCAGATGCTGAACACAGGAATGCTGGGAAGCTCCTGGATCAGTCCCTCACACTTTGTAAGATGAATACCAGGCCAGCAGTGCAATACAAAGATTAAACAACATGCTACACCCTGATAAGACAGGCCGACAGCTGAATGCCACAATAATGAATGACAAAAAACACAAACAAGGATGCCAGATGAACATCAGGCTCATGTTGAAACAGTACTAAGGTGACAGGGAAGAACTACACTGTACAATTTTGAAACAAGGTAAAGCTCCACAAGGGAATCAGGGCATGAATGAACAAACCACTATACAAGGACCAGGCAGAGCCCCTTACAGTTGTTCCCAGTTGCAGATTATCTTGTGAATACTCAGTGAGTGCAGATAGATGTAGTTCATAGGAATTAAATAGCATCCACCTTATGGAATGACAATATTATCAGCTCTCAGATCAGTTGGCAGAGAGGCTGGGAGAAGAGGTAGATCTATGAAGTAAAGCTGATAACAGACAAAGCCAGACTGTCCTCTAATAATTGAAGAGCTGCACATCAAAGCTAGCTATTTGTTGCCGAATCTCCAGTTGAATTGGAGTCTTCTGAAGTATTGATTCTCTGAGAGGTACATTCATGGGCTGGAATTTTCTTTAGCTGAAGAAAAAATTTGCACACGTTGAAGTAAATGCAAGTTGGAAGAGAATTGGTAGGTGCCTCTGCACATGCATCACTAATCATTCATCTCAAAAGGACAAACAATTGTTTTTCTCATTATCCAATGAAATTGAAGTATTGAGGCAGATCCTCCCCTGAACTGGGATCACTGGTTGCCTCTGTCCAAGACTGGGCTCTTTCTTCCAGCACGGTCTGCACCGCACCTTTCTGTTGGAAGGATAACTCTTATTGTTACAGGGACTCAGAGTGGCTGCGCTGACAGACTAGCTTTCACAGTCAATGTGTTCCCCTTCCCCTATCCCACACACAGCATCACTGTCAACCCTCCCATTTAAATTGAAACGTCTTTAAAAATCAAAAATAATTTTACAAGAATTAAAGTTATTTGAAAAAAATAAAAGTCAGTAATACTAGGCAGAGAGATTAAGGGACAACATATTTCAGGAGTTGGTCAGCCTGCAGTTCTTGAGACCACAGGCTAATGGGTGGGATCATTTTTGGTGCCAATAATGTCTGTAAATCCACTCTGCCTTATTGCAGACCTACTGAAATCTCTGTGATCACTTTAAATAGACCATAGTTGAGTGCCAATGGGTTAGGTAAAGAACGTTTGCAGGACTGTGTCTCCTAACACTGCCCACTGTTCAGACAGAATCAAAAGAAATAATTCTTGTATATAAATGGAATGAGCTGCCAAAGGAAGTGGTTGAGGCAGGTACGTTAAGAATATTTAAAAAGATAGAGTCATACAGCATGGACAGGTACATGGATAGGAAATATTTAGAGGGATATGGGCCAAACATGGACAAATGCGACTAGCTTAGATAAGAATCTTGGTTGGCATGGACCAGTTAGGCAGAAAGGCCCATTTCCATGCTGTATGGCTCTATAACTCTATGTGTAATGATTACCATTTGTACTGCTGAACCACCTTAATTCCCACCACTCCTTTAGGAATTTTAGAAAAACTATATACTAAAAGTGTATTACAATGAGAAGTTGCATAATTGTCATCAAATATAATAAGTAGTCAAAGTCAATGTCGAGTTTATTGTAATATACATAACTACATGTATGCACAGATGCAGTGAAAATCTTGCAGCAGCAGCATAGGCACATAGCATCAGATAAGCAGCATTCACAAGAAAAAAAACATAAATTATACACAATTTTCACGAGAAAGAACACAATTACAACAAAAAAATTTAAGCAAAACCAGCTAAGTAGATGGCATTGTGAGTGATGGTAAATGGTGCCTTCAATGCAATAGGAGTTACAGCCACAACTGGGAAGAGCTGTTCCATGGTATTGGTCTTATATTTGTGCATCCTCAGATAAATATTTGGATACTTTTGGTTTGATTGACTTTTGCAGATACAAAAACAAGGAAATGAATGTATTAAGCAACAGAAGACCAACCATACATCATTACCTCATACTTCATTCTGTCTATATGGTCATCAGGGTTTTTGTTTGCCATAAAAAGTCGATTAAGCGATACTCCTGTTCAATGCAAAAAAAAATGTACTTATAAGTGATTTCATAAAAAAATAATATTCTGCTTTGACATAGATAGCTAAAGTAGCCACTTGGAACTTGGCTGTCTGCCAGAGCATGAATTAATTTGAACTTTCAAGAGCTTTCAATCTGTCAGGTAGATCGATGGTACAAATAATACATCAAAATGCTGAAAGAATGCCTGGGATAATGTATTACGTCAATCAGCCTTTGAAAGGGAATGGAATATATTTTATCCTTCCACATTTTGCACAGCAAGGTAAGTTTCTATGCATCGAGTACAAAAAAAAAATTATCTCTACAGACCACTGTATTCCATCCAAGCAGAAATCAAAACTGAGGAGGAAAAGCAAAAAGGCCATCAGAAAACCAATTCTGAATGATCTTTAATTGAAATGGCAATCATTTTGTCCAGTTATCAAAACTTCCTTCAATATCCTTAGAAACAAATGCAAAAATATTTAATCTTATAAACTCCCTAAAGCTATCAGATATCTCAGTGGGCTAATGCTCAGCAATTTTCATTGATTAATTCTAAACAAATTAGCAAATCACTTATCTGGTAATAATGGAGGAAAGTCTGATCCTGATGTAGCATTACCAGTTAATGTAACTGAGTTTCTGGAGAAATCATGATAGTTCAGAATAATATTGAAGTATGACAATGATTAAAACTCCTAAAATATCTGCTGGAGTGCTTAAGGAACAGCTTCTTCAGTAGATAACAAAATTGAGACCTTTAATAATGTGGTGTCATCAACCATTTTTGTTTAATGACAGACATTCCTCATGATGGATGATGGATCGGTATAATCACTCTGATGAATTAGGAGGTGCTAATACTCTTCTTTTGAGTATATCTTCTGGCTAAAGTTAATGAAACATTCCCTCTCCTAAGGTATATTGTCCATGATATCTTCAAATGAATGCAACAATGTGTGATACCTTCATTTAATCTCATATAGTGCTCCAACTGCCTGTCTGCAGAGTTCGATTTTGTTTCTCGGAGTTGTATGAAATCAGAGTCAGGTTTAGTCAGCCTAAAACAGATAACACGATATCAGGAGTGAGATGTTATATTTAATTTTCCAATCTTTTTAGAATCTGGTCCTTTACATTGCATGTAATGATTTTGGGAGTGACAATGGGACTAGAATTACACTGTTTCTTACACAACAAATTTCCTTGCTAAGTTTACAATGGATTTTTTCTTTCACTCACTATTGCTCAGTTCTCTTGAATTTGTTCTTGTTGCCCTTCTCTTCCAATTGTAATTCAGAATGTGATACATAGCTATGCAGCAACACACTAGTAATTCTGTCACATGATAGGTCTTCATTTGTAAATATAGACACTGGGCTAACTGACCATAGTACTATCACACACTAGTTCAAATAACTCCTCAATTATAGTGCACACTGCCAACCAAAGATACTGGAAACAAATCAGGAGCACTAGCTTTAGTTGATTTGTTCTTTCTTAGCCTGAAAGTTTTGAAGGGAGTTGGAATAATTTCACTGCTATTCCCAGTGACATGTTAAAACCAAAAGCTCCACATTCATTTCATTGAAAACCCCATGCTTTCATTTGCCAACAGTCAATAAACTCACCTTGTCGCATTTGGTTACATTGATTCTGTGGGGTAGAAGACACTCTTGCATGCATTCAGCATGCAGCCAAGAAGAATTTCTTGCCTGAAGTTTTCAGAGCATTACTGCTTCATTCCAGGCTTGGAGCCCAACACAATTTGAGGTTGATTCACAGAATAGCTTAATATACTCTGGTTTGATAATTGCATTTGTTTGCCTTAATAGCAAGTCTTCTCCTTGTCAAAATACATCGACAGGTTCTGTACCAAATGGTGAGTGCCCCAGGTAAAGCTGTTCCAGTTAAATTGAAAGTAGATCTGGTGAAGAATATTGAGATCATTTTTAAGAACTGCAATGTTAAACAAGGATAAAATTTCACACTCCCATTAACATTTTAATTGCAGCATAAAACTGAACACAAACATAAATTATTAATACCATTGCAAATTGGTATATAATTCTTCTGATCTCTTTGTAAATGTCACATAGCAAAAAAAAACTCTTATTTTCACAAAATGAAACATTTATTTTCAACAGACAACATCTTGCCTTATAAATCTAGTGACCTTAGAAAGAGACAGGGTAGAAAGCATAATGTCAGTGTTACTTATGAGGCAATACTTCCTGTTGGCTATACTCGCATTTAGGAGAACAGAAGCAAGTACTCACAAATATTCACATTCCCTAGGCATAATGTTTGCAAAAAAAAATACTTTGCTTTTGATTGTTATATAATAACCTTCAATAAAAGTGTATTTATCTGGACACAGGCTGACGACATTATGAGGCTTTATCTTCACAGTTCCATCACTGTCAAGTCTCATACATAATGTCACTAGCATTAAGAGTCACTAGCAGTTCAGCATTCCTTGAAGAATTCAAGCTCAGTACAGCAGACAACAGCAAAAGATGGCTCCTTTAACAGTGCAGCATTCCCTCAATAGTTTTAGCCTTGATTTTAAAAAGAGCAATAGAAATATGAAAAAAAGCAAAGCTGAAATTTTTGTCTGCAATACTTTAGACGATATCATTAGCCTTACCAACACAGCAGCAGGAACTTCATCAATTATTCTGATAAACACAGCAGCAGGAACTTCATCAATTATTCTGATAAAACACTGATTATTTTGCATTCAACAACCTCTTGTGTGCATAGCCTTTATATACTCAACTCTTCAGTTTCCCCACGTCCATTTCAATTTGCATCTTGCCAATTAAATATTACCAAAAGGATATTATCACAAGCATTGAAAAACCATATTTAAATGCAACTATTTACCAGAATGATTGTGGACTATATTCCTATTAAAAACCATAATTGTGTCGTTCATATTAAATTTCAGCTTTAATAATTTTGTCATTCCCCATAAATCTCTGCTATTCCTTTTCCTTTCAATTAACACACTTTCATCCAGAGGAAAATTTTATTTGCAGCATTATTGAAATGGACACTAATGTTCAATGACTGATGTGTCATAGTTCTTTTTCATTGCATTGAGATCTGGAAGCTTTAATTCCTTCTAAAATCAATCAAAAATGGGTGTTATTTATTCTCCAAATAGCAAGTTAAAAACAATTTGTTCATCAAGTTATCAATTTTGACTGTTTTATGGTTGAAGAATTCAGAATTAGGTTCTTTCTTACAATAGGTCAGTGGAACAAACCATTCTGTTGTGGCATATTAAGGATTGTCCTAATCAATACTTGTTTCCACAATTAGAACCAAACTACACGGAAATCCTCCAGTAAATTGTTTGTTTCTACCTGTCTACCTAAGCCTACGTCTTTCAGTTTTAGACCCCTCTGCTTTGGGTAGTAGTTTCTTCCTATCTACACTATCTATGCCCACCGTAACTTTGCATACCTCTATCAGATCCTGCCCTCATCTATTCCAAGGAAAACAAATGCATCCTCTGCAGTCTCCCTGCATAACTAAAATGCTTCATCCCAGGCAGCATCGTCATGAATCTCCTCTGGACCCTGTTCAGTACAATACATCCTTCCTATTGCGTCTTGACCAGAACTGTGCACGTTAGTCCAGCTGTGGCCTAACCAATGGTTTATAAAGTTGCACTACAACCTCCCTGCTCTTATATTCCAGCTCCAGCTAATGAAAGCTAGCATCTATTTGCCTTCTTTAACACCTTTTTGACCTTTGCCACCACCTGCAGGAATTTTTGGACTTGCACACCAAGGTTCCTCTGTTTCTCAAACCTCCCTAGAACACTATACTTCTTTGTATATGTCCTAACCTTATTAGTTCTCCCAAAATGCATCACATCACCTTTATCAGAATTAAATTCCATCTGCTATTTCTCTGCTCATTTTATCAACTGATCAATACCATGTTGTGACTTTCAACTATCCTTCTCAGTATCAACAGCGCCAATTTCCCTGTCATTTGCAAATTTGCTAATCATGTTTACTATACTTAAAGTATATAACAAACAGTAAGGGTACCAGCAATGAGTGTTGTTGTGCACCACTGATCACAGGCTTCCAATCACAAAAGCAAGGCTCCATCATCATCCTCTGCCTTCTATTACCAAGCCAAATTTTGATCCAGTTTGCCATCTTGCCTTAGATCCCATGGGCTTGAAACTTTTGAATTAGTTTCACTGTGAAACTTTCTTAAAGGCTTATTTGAAGTCTATTTAAATTACATCAAGCTGCACTGCTCTCATCAAAACATTCTGTTACGTCTTCAAAAATTCAATCAAATTAGTCAGATAACATCTCCCCCTAACAAAGCCAAGCTGACCATTTTTGATTAAACCAGTCTTTCCAAGTGGAGATTAGCCCTGTCCCTCAGAATTGATATGAGACAGTCATAGGGAAGTTAAAGTGCTGGAAAAATAGGAGAATCAATGACAGACTCAAAAGAACAGAATTCATATACTTTTGGGCCAATTTTCCTTATTCCACTGAAACTACATCAGCAACATTATATTCAATTTCCATTGAATGATACAGAACACAATGGACCATTCAGTCCAAGGTGCCTGGATAATTTTAGTACAAGTGTCCCATTAGTCCAACCTGCTAGCTCTTTCTCTATATCCTTGTAAATTTCCCTCCAAATATTTATGCAAATAACTTTTGACTACAATTGACTCTCTTGTGCTGTAATACATGAGTGTGACACTTTGCTAGATAATTTTCTGTTTCTCATGACACTTATGGTCCTTTTGCTATCATTTTAAATCTATTCCTTCCAGTTACTACCATTTCAGCCACTGGTGACAGTTCCCTAAATTCACTCCATCAAAATCCATCATGATTTTGCACACCTCCATCAGGTCTCATTTTTAACTATTTATGTTCAAAGGGGAACACATCCAACTTCTCATCTTCTCTGTTGAACCAAAATCCTGCAGCACTGGAACAAGTTCTTGTAAATATAATCTGTATCTCTCAACACACTTACACCTTTCCTAAAGTAAGAATTAGGCACAATACTCCTTGCTGCATTAGTCCAACCAATGTTCTATAAAAGTTTAGCATAACTTGCTTTGGTTTATAAGTAGAGGCATGGAGTACTAATGTTCCCATATGTCTATTTAGCAGCATTATAAACCTATCCTGCCAAACTCAAACTTAGTTTTTGTTCTGTGATCTCCTTGAAATTACACCAAATCATTCAGCATACCTGTTCTCATTTAAATTTAAATCATTTCACATTTCTCTGCACTAACTTTTACCTCCCATGCGTCTGCTTACTTTACTAGTCAGTCCACATGTCTCTAAAGTCTATAATTCACCTCACTATTTATTACATTACAACATAAACGATACAGGAGGAAGCCATTATGCCCTTTAAGCTAGCTTTGCCTCTCAAAAGGTCATGGCTGAACTTTTACCTCAATGTAATTATCCTGCCCTCTCCACATAATTTCTCCAAAATCCAGTAATCTTTTGGACTCTGATTTGAATGCAACAAGGAAACCAATGACTTTCATGTCATCTGCTAAATCTGAATTTCTGCCTTATGTAACCAAGTTCAGGATATTAATACATACCAAAAGGAGTGGAGGTTTTAAAATTGGCCCTTGGAGATTACCACTATAAACTTCCCCCGAATATATAAACAATCTTTCAGCAAATTCTCTGCTTTCCATCTCGAGTAATTTTGCACCCACACATTCACTGGCCATTTAAACCCATTTTATTTTACTAATAGATTATATGGTATAGATTCATAAAAAGCAAACAACTGCAGATACTGTAAAATTGAAATAAAATTAGAAAATAGTGGAGATACCTAGTAGGCCAAGTAGCTTTTGTGAAAAGATAAATAAAACAGTCATTTCATCAGAACTAGGAAAAGTTAGAAATTAGAAGTGTCTTAAGTTGCAGAGAAGGGTGATGGGTGGAGAGAACAAAGTGAAAGTCTATTGTAGAGTGTAGACCAAAAGAGACTGAATGACAGAAATTGTGGTGTTAATGGCCGAGAGAGGGAGGTGAAGGCTTATTAATTACAGCTGGTCTGTCTGGAGGTGATTCAAGTAGAAGGAAAACAGAGGAAAAGGAAAAACAAACAATGCTGGAATTGTGAAGTACAGAACATTTTAGTTGCTAGAAATCTGAAGTAAGGGAATATTTTAAACACACAGCAGGTCAGGCAACCTCCAGATAGCGAAACAACAGACTTAACATCGGAGGTTGATAGTTTTTCATCAGAACTGCCCAGTTTTGATACAAACTGGAAAGGGTATCTGAAATTGTTGAATTCAGTGTTGAGCCCTGAATGCTACAACCTGCTTAGTTGGAAGATAAGATGCTGTCCTTTGAACTTAAGTTAGGTTTCGTTGGAACAGTCAAGAGGCCAAAGAATGGGAGTATGGCTCAGTATAGCTCACAGTATGGCTTCTTCTACAATAGAGAAACAATACACAAATTGGATGACCAGTTTACAGGACACATCCATTCAGTTTGTCAGGAGTACCCAGAGTTTCTAGTTCATAGAGTTATACAGCATGCAAACAAGCCTGTTAGCCCAACTGGTCCATGCCAACAAGATGCCCCATCAAAGCCAATCCCATTTGCCAGTGTTTGGCTCATAACCTTCTAAACCTTTCCAATCCATGTACCTGTCCAACTGTCTTTTAAAAGTTGTTATTGTTCCTGCCTCAACCACTTCCTCTGGCAGCTCATTCCACATACATACAACCCTTTGTGTAAAAAATACACATTGCCTGTCATAGCTGTCTGTTACTTTAATTCTCCATCCCACCCCCACTCTGACTTCTCTGCCTTTGGCGTCTCACACTGTTCCAATGAAGCATACAAGCTTGAGGAATAGCATCTCATCCACCGATTAGGCACACGACAACCCTCAATAGACTTCTGTGCAGAATTCAACAATTTTAGATAACCAAGCTTTCCATTTTGTGTCAGAATTAAATATCAGAAAAGGTTATCTGCTTGTAACAATAATCAGTTGTCAGTTGTCTCTTTTTACTTGTTTTCCTCGGTTCTCATTTATCTCCTTCCAAAGAAATAATCAACAATTAATAAGTCTTCACCATTCCCTCCAGCTGGCACCTCCATCACTTGTCATTCAATTTCTTTTGACCTCCACCTTTGTGCTCTCCATCACTCATCCTGCTCTTCAACTTAAAACAGGTTTGATTTCTAACTTTTCCCCGTTCAACTGAAATATCATTGACTTGAAACATTAGTCCTGATTCTCTCTCCACAGATGCAGCCTGACCTGCTGAGTATTTCCTGCATTCCGTTTTTGTTCCAAGAATGTGGCTCTGTCTCTTCACAAACCCTGTTTTGAAAGTTGAAGGCTTGATCTGATGACATATCACTTGGATGTCACCATGTTGAAGGGACTTCTTTGAGGTGAGAGTTTCATAAACTTGGGTCATTCTCCTTACAGTAAAGACATTTCAGAAGTGATCAAATTAATATCTTCAGAATTCGGGAGATTGAAATGGTAAATTGGAATAATTATTTCACCCACTGGGGGGATACAAAGCAAAACAAATCCAATAAAGATGTTAATGAAGGGACAATGTCTTCAAGTGAAAGATTTAGTTAATACACAGACGTACGTCAGAAATTAGATGTGATTTGTAATGGGTCACTAATATAGAAAGAAAATGTATTAAGGGAAATGAGATCCAAATTTATGCTTCTGTGATCCCAGAACAGAAGCTCAGTGAGATAAGAATTTATTTTAGAGAATTAGGATAACATTACTTGCATCCTATCTCAGACTATAATTTTAAGTAGCTCAAAGTCGTGGAAAACAAAGAAAACTGCAATGCTGAAATGTGAAACAAAGACAGAAATGCTGGAAGAATCCAGCCAGTCAAGCTGCATCTGTGAAAGAGACAAAGAGCTTAACTTCCACTTAGTGGCTGTGCATCATTTCATCCAATTGCAGATATTCCCTTTGTTCCCCCAGTGCCTTCTCCACCTTCTCTATTACTTAGACTACCTTGTTTCCTCTCTCTCAGTTAAGATGAAAGGTCTTTGACTTGAAATGTTAACTGGTTTCTCTTTCCACAGATACTGCTTGATGGGTTAAGCTCTTCCAATGTTTTTTGTTTCAAAATCATGAAATTCACCTTTTAGAATTAAGGAAAGCAGTAGTGATTAAAAAGACAGAAGTTGCAATGGCTAATAAAAAGCTTGTTTTACTAAACCATTTTTTCAAAATTGTGTTCTTGGGATGTGGCTAACTGTGGCAAATCAGTATTTATTTTCAATTCCTTACTGCCCTGAGAGCATTACGAGGCTGGACCACTTAGAAATAGCAGTTTGTCTTCCTTTCATGTACTGTCCTAAGCTGTCAGCATTCACTGTTGTCCTATGAACATAGTTGGCAGTAACTTCATGCAGAATTCACCATGAGAATTTGCTGGAGAAAGCAGGCTCCAACCTCAGTGGGGTGGCAGGGCCTTCTGTTCATAAGTCCTGTCACGTGGTGATAGGAAGTACAAGTCTTGGCCAGGAAACGAGTGAAAGAAAACCTTTTAAGAACCAGTGTTAAAATATGGTATGTTTCTGTCATTGAAAAGCTGCCAGAAAGTTCAAGACTTCTATACTTGTAAAACCCTTGAACTTGCTGACACTTACACAGGGAAATGTTGGATGTTCTTCATAGAACAATGAACATATCCTCTGAAAATCCAGCCAATGGACATTGGGTTGCACAGTAATCCAATCACTTTAATGATATTTTTCCCAAATGCTGGCATGCAAGTTATCTGATGCATTGCTGTCTGTTTTAGTGTTTATAATATTGGATTTGCAATTGCTATCCTGAATCGCAAATCTTTGTATTCTAACAACGTATGTAACATAATTATGTGTGTTTCTGCCACTATAAATTTGTTGCTATTCAGATAAATCAGGTCCCCATTGTCTGCATATAAGCAAGCAGCAATTTTGTAGCTTCTTCACTTTTGTTTTCAATAATTGATTAACAAGCCACAGGTTTTGAAAATTTCAGACTATGAAAAATATGATCACGTTGCATGTGCAACAAGCTTCATAATATTTTATCCATGGTGAATTGTTAAAACATAGTGCTCTCTAAGCTTTGAAAATATTTTGTATTAATTTCCATTATATGTGATATTTGTTTTCAGCATTTCCAAAAATATAATTATTAGTATAACAGAATGGCATTATGTCTAAATTTCATTTCCTCTGCTGTTTGGAGGAAATTTTTGTTTGTAAGCGTACATGTGAAATTTTCTGATGGTGCACCAGAGAGATTGTGATGGTTGGAAATGGTTTATGGCAGCAAAGCACCATTTCACTCAAGGGACGGCATTCTTTTGTAACAGAGTTTCAGCATTTTCATACTCGACATTAAGTAAGGTAAGCTGCCATCTGTAAAATCCCCTGAAGGTGAATTAAGTGCTGAATTTACAGGTCAGTTCAGTTTTTAATACTCATTTGTCAGCAACAAATTATAGAGCCGGTAGGAATACTTAATGTTCATTAAACACAAACACAAAGGACTGAAATTGAACATTTTGCCAAATTTCTTATCAACTGTACCATGAAGGGAAGGACTGTTGTTCGTGCTTTAGTTCCCATGCTTATGTGGAATACTGCCTCAGTAAGATGCTTGAATAGGGTAGATTTATGGTTTTGTGCCTTGGGAGAATCATAGTTCCAAATTCAATGTCATCAGACTGCATAATAATTCTTATGTGACTAGAATGGGTTTTTATTTCATTATTAATTGGATTCATCAAAATTTAGTGTGATCCTTTTTAATTCAGCTTTTATAATTCCCTTTTAAATAAAAGCAAATATCAGGATAAATGCACCTGGCACATATTAAACTACATTCAAAATAAGGGTTCCACAGGCACTCAGCCATTTAAATGCCAGTAAGTGCTGGAGTTGCGTCTATGCACTTTCAAACACATATCTTGGAGTTAGTAACAGATCCCGAGCATTGAATCTGTCAGTTCACTTTGCTGTTTGGCACCATTTGGCGGCATTTGGTGGCACCGTTTCCCAAAGCATGGAAATCACCTCTCAAATCCTGCACCACTTTAGACCTGGCACAAGATCTGAGACCCTCCTGAATTCTATTTGGATTTTGGGGAGAGAATTGGGAGGCAGAGACAAAGGCAAAGGTACAGTTCTTCCTTTAAAATCATTTTGGTCTAATTGAATGTTTATAATTAGTTATGTGTTTTATCTACTTTCAGTGAAGTTAATAATCTTAATTTTTAACTATTCACTTTGATTTTAATGTTTTTTTCTTCCTTTTCAGGGAAATTATGCCTTGCAAGGATGTGCAGAAATGACATATTTCTCTTAGCAGCGAGGCAGTGTGGTCAACGGCCCATTACAAAAATAAAATCAGTTCCATGTTTCCGCCAACATTTGCCTCCAGGTCAGGATTCCCACACAAGTTTGCAGTAATACAGGAGAGCCAAATGTTAGGATAGCCGATGACTGCTTTCATGTTCACTGCTGCCCAATGCTAGTCTTCATGAAGTTTGGTTGTAAAACACAATGTTTTATAGTTTCTCTGCAATTATTCTGGGGAACCTTCCAACCGAACCTGCACCATATTGCTCTGTAAATAATTAAGATCACAGACCAAATAAAAATCCTATCAGATAGTCAGGACTTGAATTTCCCAGCAGGCACCATGACACCCAGAAATGGATCTATTATTACTCCACTCCAGGTTGAGCCATTTTTTACTGTTCAGATTTGTTTTATGGGGGGAGTTATCCAAACAAATTCCTAGGCCAAGAAGCATGATTGATCATGTACATTTTCTCTTTTTTATTTTCTTTGTTGTATTTCTTTCCATGCACTGTCAAACATGCAAACCTTAGACTTTCTAAAGAATTTGGAGCATTGAATCTGTCAGTTCACTTTGTTGATAGACATCATTTAGCAGCCAAGTCTAGTTTTGCTGCATTTCCAGAGCATAGGAAACCACGTCTCAAAGCCTACACCATATTAGACCTGGCCTCGGATCTGAGACCCCAGCCAATTCAATGCAGATTATGGGAGAATTGGGGAACAAAGGGCAAGGTGAATTTCCTCTTTTGAAATAACTTTGGTGCAGTTGAACATTCATAATTATTTGTTTTATATACTTTTAGTGAACTTAATAATCTTAATTTTTAATTATTCACTTTTGTTTTAATGGTTTTTAAATGCCCATGTATGGACATCTGTTGGACAGTTTGAAGTGCACTTGATCAGTGTGCTGTTGAAATTCAGGATGCTTTTGGCCAGCAGAATAAATAGCAGTTCCATATTGTGAACTAGAATCAATAAGGTCCAGCCCATGAGAAACATCCACAAAAACCTTTGCATATCTATAAATGGGACTTTGGAAATCACAAAATAAGCTACCAATTGCATTTGGTCATTCTTAAATGAAAGCTAAAAATAAATACAAAAAGAACGTTTACAGAAGAACTTCACGTATTAAGGCAGTGTCTGTTCACTTCCTCAAAAGCGCAAGTCCACATGGAAGACAGTATAAGTGAATTAGCACTCAGTCAGTAAATCTCATCATAATTTTGAACTGCCAGCTCTTAACTTCAGCTGAATCTTAATCCCCACTTGTCTAGGGGAAACTGTGTGAAGAAACAGTTGAAGTTGTATGGAGAGTTACTGCCAAATAACCTTAAGCCCTAATTTTGCATTATATCATTTAGAATGGCACTTTAATTACAGCTTTTCGGAAGCCCAAATATATTACATCCAATGGTCCTGTTATCTGCTCAGTTGATCAAAACATCAAAAACAATAAGATTTCTCAAGCATTTTTCATAAACTATGTTGAATTTGCACAACATTATAATGTTTCTAAGAGCTCTGTTCACTTGCACCTATTAATAAATTATAGCATTTCCTGTGCTACTGCTAACAGACTAACAGGCCTGAATTTCCTCATTTTTTCCCTCTCTCCTTTCCTGTATTGGAGTCATACATTTGGTACTTTCCAATCTGCAGAATTCATTGTAAAACTAAGGAAACCCTGAAGATCAAAAACAATGCATACACAGTCTCAGCAAAAAGTATTTTAAAACCTGTGTATGTGATTTTCTTTTCCAGATTTTGTCTCATTAAATTGTTTAGTTCTTTGCTAATTTTGATTACACTAAGCTTCTCATTTTCTCCAGATCCTTGTTCTCCGCCATTTCGAGAAGTTTTTAAATGTCTTTTCTTATGATGCCACAAATACAATTTGTGCTTAAACTTATTCCCCATTATACTTTTTCTTTCTTCCTGCGAAGGACACATACTTATATTTGTTGACCTTTAGAAACTTATTTCTTTAAACTTTTGCTTCTTTAGTGTATTATTTTGTTTGGTGATTTAGTGTTGGTATTTTCTTTTTTTGAATTCATCTTTTGCCTATGTTTGTTAAAATTTAAAGTCCTCCAAACTGTAAAGTTGCTTTGATACAATTAATCTATTATTATTCTTTATGTTGAATGAGCTTCAGTTGGATCTTTCTTCCTAAAAGCTATTACTTTATGGAATTATTATAATCACAGTGCAAGGTTAATAACCAAAGCTCTTTGACCACAAAAAAAACTGCCTTAGACAAGACTTAATTCACTATTTTACAACTTGCTCTTTAGTAGGTATTGGATAGCGTGGTGATGCAGCAGGTAGTGACACTGCCTCAACTCCAGGATCCTGGGTTCAACCCTGAGATCAGTTGCTGTCTGGATATTCCCAGTGACCATCTGGGTTTTGGTGGGTAGCCTGGTTTTCTCCCACATTTCAAACACAAGCTAGTAGATTAGTTTGCCACTGAGTTTCCCCTTATTGCTGGATAAATGACAAATGAATCGAAGAGGATTTGATGACCTACAGGACAGCAAGAAGAAAGAGTGGGATTGAAGGGATCATTCTATTGGAAACTGGTGTTGACCTGATGGATCAAATGAGCCGTCTCTGCATCATAGTAAGTCAGTAAATTGGAAGGCTGCACAAAAAGTAAAAGTTGTCTCATGTTTCTCTCACGATGATCCATTCCAACTGACTGCCATTTAACTAATCAGGCTTATATTATCACAATGATGAATACAGCTTTGAATGTAGATTATATCAGTTTTCATCCTTCAGAGCTAACTGAAGTGGTATCACGTTCCTTCTCACCTAGTCTCAGCATTACACACCCTCTCCTTTTCGGTCACTTGCAACAAGGATATAGTCCAGAAAACCCTAAACCAATTTGCCATAAGAGATCACATCACAGAATGTACATCTATTATGAATTATTTATTTAAATCCAGGCCACTTCCAAGCCACCATCATATATTAATCTAGTTTCCAATCCATTTTAGGGAACTCACTTCTGCTTTGTAAAGTTTTATGGAACTCAGCATAAAATTCTATCACTCTTATTCATCATTCGCCAGAAACTCCTTTATCATAACGCTACGTATCATGAATTAATTTTATGGAACTTCACCTCCATATTATTATTACAAATGTCGTTTATGTAGTCTCTACGGGCTGCACAGGTGGGTAGAAAAGTACCAATTGTAGCTCAGTCAGGAGAAATGTGACGTAATAATTTGGGGAGGGGAAGCAATACGAGGAAATACATGATCGATTGTAGTAGAGAAGGAGAATGTATGACCTCAGACCCCTGAAGACAACAGGGCTGAAGGGTCTTGACCTGTAACATTGACTGTTTATTTCCCTCCATAGAGGCTGCCTGACCTTTTGAGTTCCTCCAGCACTTCGTGTGAGTGTTACATTTAAAGGAGTATCTGGGGATGAGCAATTGATCTGCTGTAGCCCATGGTAGGAGCTGGAAAGTAGGATTCATCTTAGTAAATCTTCCTTGTCTGGCATAGACACTATAGGTCCTTCTATGTTGTAATTTCTATGATATTCTGATATCAAGATTAAAGTTCCCAGTGGTCACTCTGTTACATATGTTATATCTGACCTCTAATTGTCTAACTTAACCTGCCCATGACAATGATTTTTCAGGAGGTCCCATGAACTAATGCCACAGCATTTTCTGCCCTGAATTGATCCCACCTTTCGAGATAAGATCCATTCTCTCTACAGTCCTTATCCAATTACTTTCAAGTCTAGCACTACCATGAGTCACCCCACCTTCACTCCCCATTTGCCCCTATCTTCTAAAAGGAGAGGGAGAGAACACCGTAGATTTAGTGAAAGGGATCAGGACATTCTCATCAGCAAGATAATTGCAGAAGGGGTTCTTGAGGATTTAGTTAGTCAGGACCCCTGCCAGAGACACAATGGGAGAACGCATTAGGAGGTGGCTCCAGCCATCTCCTCCTGGTGCGAGAATCCCCACCCAACTGATCTATGCAGGAGTAATTTCCACATCCTCACAAAAGATGTCGGGGTGAGCTGTAACATTGAAAACAGTTCAGCGAGCCATTTTGGTGAGTGAATTCACCCATGAGTTATGATCAGTGCAGATGGTCCTCTAAAGATATATAGGATAAATAATAATGTGTCGTATAGGCTCTCTTTTGGTGGATTACTTGTGAACCATGTTGCTGCTTGGGATTGAAGGGTGGACAGGGTCACTGTCTGATTGGGAGTTATCATTTTGTGGGTTCTTTATGAATAAAAGATCATCTCTAACAGGGAGCGCCTCATCCCACTTGCAGTCATTGCCTTCCTCTTCTGTCCTGGTGGGATACAAGGCTAGTGGTGTTCTGCTGGGATCCACCAGATAGCCTTTCTCACCTTCCTACTCTTCCTGCACTTGTTGCTCCTCAGCCCACATCTCATTTTCCTCGGGCTCTGTCTACAAACTGGTCTTCCTCCAGCACTGGCTGCTGTCCTCCAATTGCTGGGTCAAGCAGCTTCCAGCACACAGCAATGAAGTCTCCGCACATTTTGGGCATATACTCCAGAGTGCTACTGGCACCATTTCCTCCCTTTCAGAAGAACAATGGTGTCCTCCACAATGACTCGGGTACTTGAGTGGCTTTCATTGTAGCAATGCCCAGCATTTATAGTAACACTGTGAATTGGTGTGAGGAGCCAGAGATGTAAAGGATAGACCAGGTTCCTCGTAATGCAACCTTCTGGGCAGTTCCAGCTACAGAAAGTGTCTGTCAGCTTGGACTCCCTGAATACGAAACGAAAAATCATGTGTGCTCAGAAATATGATTTTCACCATCAGGAAACTTTTGTTGATTGCAAGCATCAGAATGTTTAAAGAAATCTTCCGTGTTCATAAAAAGATCCTGGTTATTAAGTGGAGCTTTTATGGACATGAATACAGTCAATATCTACCTGCATTTTTGGGAAGCTAGTAATGCTGCCCAAGAGGTCACCTGATTCTAACAGAGTCAGAGCTGATGAAAACTCTTCTGTGCGAGATGCAGAGGTCTGCTGCAGGAAAGGAAGTCAAGAGTCAATATGACCTTGATCTTGGAAGAGAGAATGTCCCAGGCATGAGCATGGGATGTACTCTCACACTCATCCCATGTGAGAAAACCTCACATATCTCAGTAATAACTGCTTCGGAGACCCTGTGATTATATTGTTCATCAAAGAGATCCAGGTAAAACATGGTGTCCCTGAAAACCCTGCAGAGCCAGTCATTGCCATAATCATACCTCTCGTAATGGACTGTTGCCAGCAGTATCACCACTGAGACACCCATGCAATGAATATCTCAGCAGCTAAATGCCGGAAAAAGCACTCACTGTTAATTTAAACATAATCTCTGGACTTTGAAGGTCACACAAGCTTTGAAAGTTGTTGCTATGGGAACAAGCATAGGCCTAATCAATACCTGGGATACTTAGAACAGTGTTTTAGTCCTACTTAGGCTTCCTCCCTCAACCCTTTCTCCTTTTTTGACAATTTTATTAGTGCTGCTTCCTGTGCTCATAAAGTATTCAAAAATGTCATTATTTTTGCTCCCTCTCCCTCATATGGTCCACCACTGGCTCTTCCCTCCCCCTTCTGCAATGTTCTGCTTCCATCCTAGGGACCAGATTGGTAATCAATAACTATTGTAGTCTACAGATGCCCACAGCTGCTTCAACTGTACTTCCTCCCATCCCACTTCATGCAAGAACTCCATTATATTCTCCCAGTTTCTGTCTCTGTTGTATCTGCTCTGATGACCAGACTTACCACACGCCTCTGAGACATTTTCCTTTTTCCTTACCCATGGCTCCCCCTTTATCCCAGATGACAGAATTGTTTCCATTTCCTGCACCTCGACTCTCATGTTCTCTTCTCCCAATCAAAGTAAGAACAGAGCTCCCCTGGTCCTCGACTTCCACCCCATCACCCTCCACATTCTCCACAATTTCTGTCACCTTCAATGAACTTCCGTGAAAATACATCTTCCAATTCCCTTCCATCATTCCAGAGGGACCACCCATTTCATGACTCCCTGGTCCTCTCTTCCATCTCCACCAACCACTGTCATCATGACGTTTTCCCTTGCAACTGCAGGACGTGTAACATCTGTTCTTTTATCCCATCCCTTCTCACAATCCAGGATCCCAAACATTCCTTCAAGGTGAAGCTGTGTATTCAGAGTATTGTATTCAGTGCTCACGATGTTGTCTCTTCTATAGTGGAGAAACCAAATAGAGGTTGGATTTTCAGTCCAGAGGCTGACCCTGAGCTTCCAGTTGCCCTCATTTTCATTCTCCATCCCACTCCTGGTCTAACCTATGTCTATGGCCTCCTGCACTGTTCAAATAAGGCACAAGTAAAACTTGAAGAACAAGGCTTCCTTTTCTATCTAGGCATATTGCAGCATTCAAAACTCAATATCAAATTCAACAATTTCAAGTAATTCATTTTTCCTCTTTGTATCAGAACTGGCCAGTTCTGCTGACAGGTTATCCATCTATAATATCAGTTCAGTTATTCCTGTCTCCACAGACACTGCCTGATGTGCTGGGCATTTCCAACCTTCTCTTTCTGATTTCAGGTTTTAGCCATATCTCTGGCCTTGTATATGTTCCTTCATACCTCTCTCTCTCTCTCTCTCTCTCTCTCTCTCTCTCTCTCTCTCTCTCTCTCTCTCACTCACTCAACCAGCAGTGCTGTAAACTTTGGGATCACCACAGTTACATTGGCCTCACCCGAATCAGAGATATTAAACCAACTACTGCCACTTTGCCTTGTCTACAGTTGGGCTGCAATTTCCCCAACTGGCTCTACAGATCACCAACATTCAGTTCCAGTAGGTATTCTGACTCGCACTCTAGTCCCCCTGTCCTATTCAACCCTCCCCCACCAACCCTGCAATTTTAATCTAACTTGTTTTTCTCCCCTTCCCAGATTTGATGAAAGGTCTAAAAGGGAACTTGAAACTTAACCACTGCTTCTATTTTCACAGATGCTGCCCGACCTGTTGAGTGTCTTCAGCATTTTCTGTTTTTATGTCAGATTTACAGCTTTTAAATTTTTACTTAGGTAGTCAATTTTGAAACCATCCAAATATCCTGACATTCGCAGACTGTCACTAAAAGTAAAAGATAACCCTCCAAATGGCTAGGATGTATATGTACTTGTTACTGTGACTGTTCAGTGATGGTTGCGGGTGACACTTAAAAGCTCCATTTTATGTCAGATATGCTAGTGTGAAGTATCTGGTCCAATTTCCCAATATGTGCTCTTTCCATCAGGGATGATCTAATCCAGGTTAGCTCACGTTTATGCACAAGATTTTAACCAACCCAATTTAAAAGGCTTTTGTCTCTTACAAATTACATAAAAAGGTAAGTGTCAAACCCTTTAGCTGCTCAAGTTTGTCAGTGCATGCCAACAGTTAAGTGACTGACACCAGCTATGTAACTAACAAGCCAGGGAATTGTGCTCAGTTGTTAATTGACTTTCTGGATGGTTAATTAAATTATCTCTGCAAACCAAATGCTGGTCATGAAGGAAGAAAACACCATTAAATACCCAAATTTCCTGCTCTAAATATCTGGAACAAATTCTGCTAACTTATTTCTCGGTTAATTCTGGATGGCAAATAAGAAGTATTTTTGCCACTTCTAAATGATTATTCACAACGATTATTTACAGGTTGAAGGTAAGGCAGGTACAGAAATATAGGCTTACCTTGGCCAACTCTCTAATCAATAATAGAAATGGATTGAAGATTCACACGATTATGACCAGTGAGGGAATTATTTGGCATATTTTCAACTTAAATAACAAAATGATTCACTGCAGTCCACATCTAACTGAGTACTCTTCATACTCATTAATAAAAAGCACCATGTATATTCAAGGACAGTATTGGTTCAAAAGAATCAAAGGGAGGAAATTACATCTGGAATTAACCTTGCAGAAGAGAACCAATCAATACAACCTCACCTATCTACCAGTAGGACATCAAAGGTACCCACACTGCGCAAAAAGTAATGCATTAGTTCAAAAGTCTTAATTACCAAAGGACAAAATAATCATATCACCAAACTTCTGGATGAGACAAAAATACAAATAGAGAGGGAAAAATATACAATGAAATCTCAAATATGCCTGCATATTTAATGCTTTAATAAAGAGACTCAGCCTCAAAAGATGTGAAATTACCCACCTACACTGCAGATCCCTTGGTCAGTAATACAATGCATGGCTTGTGTTCTTTGAGTATTATTAGGTATGGGAGGTCAGTGTGAAATTTAAAAAAAAGGTTTTTTTGGTACAAGGAGAAACACTGGTTTCAATGGTTACTGCTTGTTCAAGCAAGCAGATAACCAGCTCAGCAGAGAGCAAAGAGAAATTCAATACTCAGGACATCGATTCACAACAAATTTCAGGTAAATGGCTAACTGTGGTGATCAACTAATCAATCCTGCTCCAATATAGTATTGCTGGACAATTGACCTGCAATTAGTTAACAAGGTGCTAAGGAAAGTAATAAGGAAACATGGGCCTGATTATCGCCAAAAATCGTGAGGGTTTGGGATGTGAGATTAACCCGTGTGAGTTGATTGCCTAATGTCAGCCATATGATAAAACAGAAGTAGAATCTTAAGCCCATGATCTTTCACCTTTCCAAGTCTAGAAATTCAGCTCAGGCCTCAATGTTTTTCTTTCTGGTTCAGTTCAGGGATGGTATTAAAGATCAGCAAAATGGATTAATTTCCACCATTATAATCTTGAACCAATAAAACGCATCAGCTTGTCGTCTCCTTTAATCTCCATCAGCACAACTAAATCTAAATAACAACAAGGTGAGAGGCACACTGGTGCAGCTAGTAGAGCTGCTGCCTCACAGCTCTAGTGACCTGGGTTTGATCCTGACTTCAGGTGCATTCTAGGTGGAGTTTGCACGTTCTCTGGGCAGGCACGGTAGTGTAGCAGTTAGCGTAACGCTATTACAGCGCCGGCGACCTGGGTTCAATTCTGGCCGCTGTCTGTAAGGAGTTGGTATGTTCTCCCCGTGTCTGCATGGGTTTCCTCCAGGTGCTCCTCTTTCCTCCCACATTCTAAAGACGTATGGGTTAGAAAGTTGTGGGCGTGCTATGTTGGCGCCGGAAGCATGGCAACACTTGCGGGCTGCCCCCAGAACACTCTACGCAAAAGATGCATTTCACTGTGTGTTTCGATGCACATGACTAATAAAGATATCTTATCTTATCTTATCCCTGTGACCACGTGGATCTCCACCAGGTGCTCCGGTTTCGATCCAGATCCCGAAGATGTGTAGATTAAACCATAGAGCCATAGAACAATACAGCACAATACAGGCCCTTTGGCCCACCATGTTGTACCCACCTTCAAACCACTCCTAAGACTATCTAACCCCTTCCTCCCACATATCCCTCTATCTTAAATTCCTCTATATGCTTATCTAACAATCTCTTGAACTTGACCAATGTATCAGCCTCCACCACCACTCCAGGCAGCGCATTCCATGCACCAACCATTCTCTTTTTGTTGGGTTAATTGGTTGGGTTAATTGGCTGGGGTGTTGGTGAGGGGTAGAATCTGGGAGGTGTCTGAGGGAAGGTGGGGAGAATAAAATGGGTGCTTGATAGTAGGCATGGTCAGTGGGCCGAAGGGCCTGTTTTCATTGTAGACTCTGTGGCTGAGAAGTCATGTGATTTCTGTTTGCTGATCTTGCAATGTATTTCAGAGAAATAGTTCCATGATTAATAAAAAACTAATTAGCCTGACTTTATCGAAGTATACCTGTGGAAACCCTGCCACCTGATGGACATGAATGCTGAAGGTCAGCCTTAATACTGCTTCCCTTAACAAGATTATGGATTTCATCAAGCATGCTTAATTTAAACAGGTGCGGGAGTTGAAGTGAGCTCTCCTTGCAATCTGCCAAGTTTTGCATCAAAACTGATCCTGTCAGTCACAATGCCTCAGTGGTTTTCTCTTACTGAGGCTGTTAGATGGTTGGTTGAATTTTGGACACCATTCACAAAATTTCTGCCGGGTGTAGTCTTTGGAGCAAAATCCCTCAGATGGAACAATTTTGGCAAAATCATCATTTTCTCTCGCATAATTGCACACATCATTGGTTTTTCATTCTACTTCTGCTCATGCTTTTACACCTCAGTTTTCCACCACTGACCAGCACATTCCTCAGCCAAGTGGGATTGCTCAGTACTCTGCATGCGCATTATGAAAGCCACCTGCAGTGTTTTAAAAGTCAAACATAAATTCTGCATGAATGATGCTTATTATTGGCATGGAATTTTGTTGGTAAAAAAAAATCAATCTTTCTAGGTAGGTTTTGGTGATGTTTTATCTGCTATTATCAGTTAAAGCTGAAAAAATTCAGGACTTAAATAAGACATGGTTTAACTAATTAATTTGTTTTTGGAGGTTCATTTCATGGTGGCATTTAATTTCTTCTAATGAGTTAGCAAAGAGTGCATCAAGTAAGTCCTGGGAACAAGACCTTGCATCACATGGGCTCCAGGGAACAGGCATCAAAAGCATCAAACACTGGAAAACTAAAATAAAAGCAGTAAGTGCTAGGGATACTCAGCAGGGGACACAGTATCTTTGGAGAGAGATGTAGTTTAATGTTTCAGGTAAATGACCCTTCATCAATTCTGACCTGAGATATTAACTCTATTTCTCCCTCCACATCTGCTTTCTGACTTGCTGGGTATTTTCCGCACTATTTTTCTTCTATTCCAAGAAAAAATTGGATGGGCAATGTATTGGATGGACCTCGGTTACTGTGCCTTTGTATTGAGTGGGGCACAGGTATAGGGCTTTGCACTAGGTGTATCCTGAGGACCAGATAATGCACTTGAATGGCCCCTGGAACCTGGCATTTGATAGCCTCAGGGTCTTGGTGAACACCGAGGATAGTTGAATCTAATCTCCATCCTTTAGCCACTGCCTCCACAGTGCTCCTATTGATCTCCACAAGCTTCAACTTCAATCATAATGTTATTGGCCAGTCATTTCATGGCATCAGTGTATGAAAAATCAGATCCCTGTATCAATATCTACAGGAAAGCTTAATTTTCCTGCAGGATACAGGAAACCTCGTACCATTTGAGAGTGCTGACAACACTAGTCTACATGAACTGTCATTGAATTATTGGAATCAATGTACCAAAACCATTTTTAATCTTTCCTATTTTAACATACTTTGCAAAAGACTGAAGCAGCCCTTGTTTTGACACATGGCTGTCAAGGTTGCTGATCTAGGTTGTTTCCCAAATGACAACCAAGGAGTTCAATCAAAAATTAGTGTGCTCGACAAACCCATCTAGCAAGCCATCAAATCTCTACTGCTCATAAGCAAATACGTGTTTTACCATCTGATATATTTGTCTTACATTTCTATCACTTCAGTGGCTTTTTTCCTTATGTTCCATCAATTAATTGTCATCCTTATAAAACGGCTGTGGAAAAAGGAGTGTCTCCACTACAATCTTGACATGAAGTAAATGTTCAAAAGGGTAGTCTTACTTTATCAAATGTCATCTCAGATCTGTTACATCAAAAAATCTGAGATGTTATTTGATGGAATAAAACTACCCTTTTGTACATTTACTTCATGTCAAAAAATCTGTTAAATCTTAATCGTCTTTTACAATTTTTAAGTTGTAACAACATTTTTTCCAGATTACAACCAGAATGTATATAGTACAGTACCATTCATAGACTTAAAGATAAAAGGATGTCAGTTAGGTTGCCAAAGGAGAAACAAGTGTCTCATGCAAACCTTTCCAAAATCTTGTAATTATTACCTCAGTATACCTGAGAATCTGCATGATGACAATATATTGGACCTGATCAAGATATTAAGATTGATTACAAATTAAAATCTGCCTCACAAGTGAGGTAGCTGAGACACTGGGATATGTGTACTTAACAGATCATGAGCACAGGGGAATGGAGAGATATGTATAAAGAGGAAGCCCTTGTGGACTATAGACACCAGCGTTGGATCAAGTGGTCTGCAGCAATATTCTTTGTAATCCCATGAAATGTAAACTATGACAGGCACAGTTGTCTCCCCCACACAGTTCTTTCCATCACAGTGGCACATGAATTGAGCCAACTGGAAGATAGATGAATTAGGATTTGGGACCTATGCACTTTCAGAGGAGATGAAAGGAGAGAAATGAATTTGTGAAACAATTTCATATTTTATTTCAAATGTTACAATCTGCAGAATGGTTCTATGGGGTAATTAGTTGCTGAAAAGATGCACACGATAGTTAAGAACATTTCAATGGATGTGCAGCAGTCTTATATAAGATTGTGTCTGTCATTAATTGTGATCAAGTATATTTTTGCTCTGTCAGTTTATCCTTCTTCAAACTAACCTAGCATTGTAATGCACAAAACAAAGTTCCAACGACATTTCTTGTCTTAGGATATGTTTGGCTGTCATAAAGGCATTGCAACTCCCTCATTTTGGAAGGTTGCACCAAATATGTCACCCAAGATGACATCTGCAGTCAAAGATGACCATGAAAAGACATTAATTTTGTTTGTGAATATCATTGTATTGTCCCTAATGACAAAACAAAGTGAAAACAAATGCTAATAGCAACATACTGATTATGTATATATGCATTTGGTTACTTCAGTATATCATTGTTCATTGACAAGTCTGTTGTAAGCTCTCTAAAAACAATTAGATGATAATATATTAATTCTAGAGTTCCTTGCAGTGGTGCACAACCAAACATGCAAAAACTAATTTATAATTAACTGCCTCCTAATGTTCAACCACACCTTACTAATGTAAATTTATTTCCTAATGCAGCTGTTGCATTAAGAAACAAATCTTGCGTGTAAAAAGATTAATGTGCATTATTAATAGAAAATAGGTCTGCATTGTTCAGCAAAAAGTGGTTCACCAAAACCACAGTGCAGATGGAAACTTGTTCATGCTCTATTTCAGATATACTTTCTGTCAACTAAATTGAAAGGGAAAATAAAATTTATTTCCCAGAAATTGGATTACGCCCATTTTTGCTGCAATTAATGCTACCTGCACGGTTGTGTCTTCTGCAAAAACATCACGAAATTGACCAAAATCTAATTTGACACAACACTAGGAAGTTTTATACTCACAAAACCAGTACCTGTATGATTTCTGAGGGGACCTCGCCAAATTTCACCCATTTCCCAATACTTCACTTCACTGTCAAGTTGATCTGCATGTTACTGTTTAGAACACAGAACATAGGACAGTATAGCACGAGACAGGCCATTCTGCCCATGATGTTGTGCCGATCTTGATGCCAATTCATACTAAATTCCTCCTCCTGTGTATCATCCATATCCCTCCATTCCCTTCATATTCATGTATTTATCTAAAAATCTCTTAAATTCCACCAAACTGCCTGCTTCCACTACTACCCCTGGTAACCCACTCCAGGCACCTACCACTCTCTGCGTAAAAAGCCTGCCTCTCATGTCGCCTTTAAACTTCCCACCTTTAACCTTAGAAGCCTGTCCTCTGGCTTTTGACATTTCCATTCCTCAGTAGAAATCCTATCCCTCAGTATTCTCTTCAATAGCTTCCCTTCCACTGACCTGAGGCTCACAGGCCTATAATTACCTGGATTATCCCTATCTCCCTTCTTGAACAAAGGAACAGCGTTTTCAACTCTCCAGTCCTCTGGGATCTTGTCTGTTGCTAGAGAGGACACAAAGATCTTTGCCAAAGTCCCAGCAATCTCCTCACTGGTTTCTTTCAAGCTTTCTTGCTTCTTTACTTCAGCAGAGTGGAGATCCTCACAGATAATGCTTTCATACAGAGATCCAAGCTCTTTGAGCAGGAAGCTGCTCCTCAGGAAATGTAGAGGTGCTGTAGCAGGTCATTGAAGTATTCAAAGCAGTGATTCATTCATTGAAGTGTTATATTCCATGCATGGGCCATCTGGGAGGTGTGGATGCTGAGCAGTGACATCTCCTGGTAGCCTTCTTTTCCCTCCTATTCTCTTATTCCTGCTGTTCTCCAGGATTCAGCTATTGAATAGCTCCCTAGTATGATAAGATGGACTCTTGACCTCACAACCTACCACGTTATGACCTTGCACCTTATAGTCTACCTGTAATGCACCTTAATGTCTACCTGTAGCTGTGACACTTTACTCTGCATTCTGTATTGTTTTACTTTGTATTACCTCAATGCACTGTGTAATGAATTGATCTGTATGAACAGTATGCAAGACAAGTTTTTCACTGTACCTCGGTACAAGTGACAATAATAAACCAATTTCAATTCATTGTCCCCGGGCCCAGGTCTCCCTTCAGTTCCTCCTCCATTAGTGCAGTGATTCTGATTTACCCAAGACTGTGCAGTCTGCAGCACATGGTAATGCTGTTTTGGTATCTGTTTTGGTGTGTGTTTCAGGTCATGCCATGACTGATGCAGGCAATAACATCTTATCTTGAATAGACCAATGACATTTTCGACCCCCCCCCCCCCCCACCTCCGCCCCGCCTGGTGTCTTGCATGAGATTTGCTGTATCTGTGCCCAGCTGCTGTGGTTGGAAGATGTTTTGCTGTGAGTAACCAAGGACTAGAGGGTAGCTCCTGTCCTCCAGGATCATCAGTCTGGGCACTGTCAGCTGCTGAATATGTCCAGGATGATCTCTCAAGATGAAGGAGTCTTGTGTGCTTCCCAGAAGAGATATGAAGAGATATTCTCCAGGCAGCAATTTTTCCCATGATCCACAATTACCTGCACACTGAAGCAGTAGGAACCTTTCCTTTTCATACCAAGTTCAGAGATTTTAAGACAACCCTTATGGGTGCATATGTGTAAATAATGGCTACCTACACTTGTGGGAATAGAATTATGCTGGCAAATCCCATTGCCCTTGATGCCAAAAGTTCATCACTGATATTAAATCAGAAGAAAGTATTTCCTTGTAAATACAGTGCCTGGGTAACCTCTCTGATATTATAGTAAATTGTGAAACATGGCAGAGAAAAGATCTTGTGGTGAGAAATTTGAGAGTCAACATGGCTTAATCTCTATGGATCTCCATTGTAAATTTTACTTCCTGGTTTGCTGGAAGAAATTGTAATGCAACAGGGGAGCTCTCCTGAGCAGCAAATTTTAGGCCCAACAATTGCTCGATATAGGAAATCAGCCAGGCCAGGGAGAGCAAGTATCAGAGGGACAACGACAATCATAAGATCACAAGGTTCACATTAGCTACTGAGGACGTAAAAAGGGCTAATTGGAGAAGGGCCAATTCTGACAGGAAGAGAACAGATCTGACTTGGGTAAATCAGAATCACAGCTTGCCAGGCAAAATTGTAACTGAATAATGGGAATCCTTAAAGGTGGAGATGTGGGAGAAGGGCAGCGAAATTAAAGACAGAGTTTCCAGAATGACCAAAAAGATAGAGAGGAAAATAGAGCAGAGCACTAGAGGGATGATAGATGCCAGGTTATTAACATATCTAAGTACTAGGCAGGAAATTCACTGGGAAAGTAAAACAAGGAAACAAGAAAGGCAGAGAGAGAGTATGAGAAAGACTGGCAGAAAATGTAAAAGGGAACCTGAATATACTCTTCAGGCATGTGAACAGAAAAAGGTTTGTGAGAGGAAAGCTGGGTTTGATCAGCTGCTTAATAAGAAATCTACACACAGAGGCGAGGTCTTGGCTAAGGGACAGAATGAGTATATTATGTTCGTCCTTCCCAAGGAAGACTCAGAAAGGGGAAATATAGTTGAGATTTCAGATAGGTTAAAATTGATAAAGAGGAGGTAATAGGAAGGCCAGCTGCTATTTGAGCAGATAAATCACCTTGTCCAGATGTGATGGAATTTGGATTGAGGGGAGCAAAGGTTGAAATTGCAAGGTCCCTGGCAACAATCTTCCAAATATCTGTAGAACATAAGAGCATAAAATAATAGAGGTAGAAGTAGGCAATTTGGCCCCTTGTGTCTGGTTTGCTATTCAGAAACTTGCTGACTGACTTTTTTTTTACCTCGGTATCACATTTCTCCACTAAGATATATGGAGTTAATAAATAACAATCCATCTCTGTCTTGAATATATTCAGTGACTGAGCATTCACATCTCTCTTTGGTAGAGATATACAGGTGAAGAAATTACTTTTTATCTCTCTCCTGACTGACTGACCCCTTATTTTGGGACTGTGACCCCTTGTTCTAGAACCTCCAGGAAAGGGAAATATCAACACCGCAACTACCCTGTTGAACTCCTTTAGAACTTCACATTTCTCAATGAGATCGCCAATCAGTCTTCTAAACTCAAGGAAGTACATGTTAAGTTTGCTGAGTCTCTTCTCAAACCTGCCCAGGAACTCACTTTTACCTCTATGCAACTATACCCTTCCAGGAGTAAGGGGGCCAGATCTGTGCATAATATTGCAATTGTGGCTTCACCAGGTGTCTATATAATTGAAGCAAAGCTCCTCTACTTTTGTACTTAAATCGTCTTGCATTTGCTTTCCTAATTGCTTGGTGAATCTGCAAAATACCTTTCAGTAATTCATATATGTACACCCAAGTCCCTTTGAATACTACACCACCATTCTATTTATTCCACCTTTTAAAGTAGATGACTTCACAATTTTCCACTTTATATTCCATTTGCCATATCCTTGCCCACTCACTTAGCCTATCCCCTTGAAGCTTCTTTGCATCATCCTCACAGCCAAACTTGGAAATATTACACCTGATTGCCTCACCCAAATTGTTGATAGAAATTGTGAACACAGGGGGCCCTAACACTGATTGTTGCATCATCCCACGGGGCACAACCTTCCAACCAGAAAATGACCTGTTCATCTCTACTTTCAGTTTTCTGTTCATTAACCAATCTTTAATCCATGCCAATATATTATCCTCAATGCCAAGAAGAATAGTAAGAGATTATCCAAGGCTTTCTGGAAGTCCACATCAATTTGCTTGCTTTCCTATCCTGCTAGTTACATAAAATTCCAAAAGGTTTCACAGATCCAGGTTGAGTCTGTCTGATCATATCATTATTTTCCAAGTGCATTGTTATCACTTTATAATACACTTCAGCATTTCCCTTCTGTTGATGTTGGGTGACTTGGGAGATTCAAGGGCAGGGATTGATCAGATAAAGCTAACATGAATGTTTTGTTCAGATAAAGTATGAGAAACGGTCAATGAAGAACATGTGGACAATGTGCTATATGTAGGCTTTCAAAAGGCACTTGCTGAAGGATTGAAGCCCATGGAATAACAAGAACTGTAGCAGCATGGGGAGAAAATTGACTCCAAATAATAGGAAATGGAGAGCTATAGTGAAAGGTTCTCTTTTGGATTGGAGATGCGTGTACAGTGGAGCTCCCCAGAGCCAGTAACAGGTACCAGAGTCAGCTCCCCAGGGTCAGGACCAACTGGATTTGCTGATTATCAATGGCTTGGACTTGGTGTACTGGGCAAATGTCCAAATTTGCAGATGATGCAAAACTTGGAACCATCATGAGCTGTGAACAAGATAGTAGTAGATATCAACAAGATACAGATATATTACCGTAATGAGCAGAATGTCGGCAGTTAAAACTTAATGTTTAAAAGTGCAAAGTGCTACATTTCAGTCGGAAGGGTGAAGAGAGGAAATATAAACTTGTGGGTACAATTCCAAAAGGGGTGTAAGAACAGAGCAACCTGAGGGCAGGCCAGGCTGAGTAGGTGCATAAAAAAGTATATGGGACATTGACTCAAGGAAGTAATGATGAACCTTTGTAAGACACTGTTTTATATTGTGTCCATTTCCGGGCGCCACACTTTACGGAAGATGTTAAAGGCTTTAGAGAGTGTGCTGCACAGATTTACTAAAATAATTCGAGGGATGTGTGACTTCAGTTCCATTGGTGGAATGGAGGAACAATGTTTTTTCACCTTGAAACAAGAGGATCTGAATTTTAATCAATAAGGGTAGATACAGAGTAGATAGAGGTATAACTCTTCCCATTGGCTGAGGGATCAGTAACTAATGGACATAGGATGAAGGCGATTAACAAAGCAAATAAAGTGAAAATGAGGAAAAGTATTTCATTTTGTAGCATGTGGTTGGGGTCTGGATACATCGCCGGGGTAATAGTGGAGGCAGATTCAAGTGTAGCATTAAAGGGAATCTGGATAAATATTGAAAGGAAAGAAATTATAAGTTTGTGAGGAGAAGGTGAGGGTAGTTGGATTTCATAGAGCTGGTACAGCCTCAGCAGGCTGAATGGCCTCTTTCCATACTGTAAACACGCTTCAATCCTGTGATTTTGTGGTTTTACCTTTAGTTCTGATTCAGTTCAGTGGAGACCAAAGTCAAATCTGACATTTCCTTAATGCAACAAGGCAGGAGAACTTCTGTTAAACTGGACCATGCACCTCCATACCCTACTGTACATTTTTCATAATTTTAGATCTTATTTGATGTTAAGAATCTGTCTAGTTCCATGTAGAACCTCATTAATATTTCTTGTTCCAACATATATATTATTAATAAGATTAATGCACTATCCTTTGGATAAAGTTCCTCCTGTAGGTTCCATTTTTCTGTTGTTCTGTTTTGTAAATATGTACTGTTGAATCTCCATTTTGTCAATGCACTTACTAATTGAGCTATTTCGGTCTCAGCCTAAATAAACTCAAGACAAAAGAACCCATTTGCTCAGATCCAATAATAGAAATAACAATGATAATTTTAATAGAAAAATATGTTTAATTTATGAGTAGCATTCTTGCTCATAAGTGTTGAGAATCCCATTTGTAAACTTTAGAAATTGCTGGATGTTGACTTCAAGCAGAATTACCAGGGAGAGCAACTGCTGGGCTGTAGGATAGAGGTGGTGTTAGTGGACAGTGGAGAAGGGTCAGGATTAGTAGTTGTGTACAGGTGGAGGATGAGGTGAACTTACTTAGCAATTCTCTTTTATTGCTGCTGTATCATGAGGTAGCTACACAGAAAAGGGACTCCTCTTTTATGTGGTTAGTGATGATTCAATCATGAAAACAATCTAACTAATAAAAACAATCTCATTATCCCCACTAACTGGCAGCCAAGGAATCATCAGAACCAGTCATATTTATTAGCCAACCATTTTTTTGATAATTAATTGCGTGCTACTTCATTTAATCATAAGCTCCCATTATTTAGTGTCAATCATCTGCAAGATAACAGTATTCTGTTGTATGCTTTTCCCATTTGAATAATTAACAGACTGTGTCAACAGCTTCATTTTGGATTTGATAATTAATACAAATGTGTATAAGGGCTTAGTTGGTCTGACAAGCATAATATTTTGATAATGATCATATTCTAATATATTGTACAAAAAGCTATTTGTGTATGGCCATGATTGTGCACCATGATAATAATATTGTATTGAAATAATAGCAAAGTAATTAAGAGTGAGCAATGAAATGGAATCAGATTATCTTGTTATGCATTGAACATCACTTTCATTGTTTCCTTAGGCTTTTGATTTACTCTGTGCACATAGAAGCCCTGAATTCCAGTGGCTAGATTGGGCAGAGAGTGCATTCATCACCGGCAAGGAAGCTGGAATATGGGATAAAACCTAGTTTCTCTGGGATTCTGCACCATACAAATATATTCCCAAGGGGCTTTTCCTGATCATCCAATGTTAATTGGCAAAGAGCTGCAGCAAATTTGGGTCAGCATACATTGTATGTTCCAGGATGTATTTGTCTTTCGCACATGTTATGGTAGCTGATCATGAGAATCCCTGTAGAAACAGTCCGTTTCCTCTAGCCAAGCCCTCTGCCTTCCCAGCAACTTTTCATCCAGCACCAGAACCTTTGCCAGCTGACTGCTGGATTTATTTTGTTTTGACAGCCTGACTCTTCCCCACAGATGCCCAGGAAAGATGATCAACTCCAGAAGGGATCAATTATCTTCAAAAAAATTGCATATTTTGGAGCATTTGACAAGTTTCTTATTTGTTTCTTTTGGCAGTCTTGTCATTGATTTTGGATGGCATCATTCAGATTTTCCTGGCTGATATAGACCACCAAGTGCTCTGACTGACAGACACAAACTAATCCCACGCTATTATATGCCTCCTATCCAGGAAGACAGCTTCTATAGTTTAATCCAGGGGCGTAAATTTTTGCCAGTGGAGTAAATCTCTCAGTCGCATAGTAGTTAAAATATCTGTTTGTTCCTTAAAAAGTAAGCGCTTTCTATAACTTTGATTTGAATTAAACAACTCTGATGGATACAGCATTTCCTCCATCCAGCTGCTGTGAAGCATAGAAGTGAATGTTTTTGATCAACTCTTGTAACTCAATTGCTTACATCATTTGTAGAGTTGTAGTTGGTCTTTTTGGTATAATTCTACATTTACACTGGAGAATCAAACAGATCCATGTATTAAATTTACCTACAGCAACAGCTCTACAGTCAGATTCATCTAATGTAATAGTAAGCATAAAGATCAAATGATCTGTAACATAAGATTTCAGGAAACCAAAGGAAGTGGAAGTGTGTTGTTGAGCCATGTTTGAAATGAATGGCAGAACAGCTCAAGGGCATAATTTGTATTTTACATCCATTTATCCTCCTTGAGTCTGTTGCCCAGGAATTGGCTCAAAAGGTGCTCATCCTGTTTCAATGAAAAATGAAGCTTAATTAGATATTGGCACTTCATTCAAGGAGAAAGAAATCTGGAATTTTTACTTGGGTCCTGTGTGCATCTGACAGATGAACATATGGCTGACCCTCGACTTGTACAGAGGTGGATAATAATATGAAATGTACAACTGAGCAACATTTAGACAATGTTAAAACATGATATGTGGCCTATGACATCTGTGTACCACTCATACAGAAGAAGGCTTCATTGGCAAAGCTTGTTTCTGTATGAGTTAAAGGCACTGGGAGACCTAGACAGATAGGTCATCTTTAAAGTGATTGACCCTCCTTTGGGGTCCATAGCACATCTCTCCACAAAGAAATCCTTATCCTCCCTCAAACTTGCAACCTTTATCCAATCCAGGAGCCACCAGCTGAGCTGACTAACCTCCAAACTCAACCACCAATTCACCTGTGTCCACTGAACTCATTCCCCAAATTACCAGTCATGACCCCTGTCCATCACCAAGCTTAGTGTCCTTGACTCTCTATCCTACCTTTTGACAACTAATTCTACCCAATGACATCCATTTACTCCTGCAATTACCAACCCCGGTATTTTATCCAGCAAGCCTGCTTTTACTCTGTCAATCCTACCCCCACCCCTCCAAGACTACTGATCCTAACCATCACAATCCCCAGGAGTCAATCTTCACTCTATACCCTTTATTCATTTGATCCATCTCAAATAATGAACCTTTCAAAACCTCCACCACCTTTAGTCTCTCCACCCCATAACCCTTGGACTTATGCCTGAACCAAAATAATTTCTTTTTTTGGCTATTCCACATTGGTAGAGAGTGCAATAGAAAGACCCTGAGTACACAAGGCCCATGTGGGAGACATGTTGTATTGGATCTTGTAGGAGACACATGAACTAGATATTCATTGGCCTACCATGCACCATCTGACTTGTGAGCTTTGATCAGTTTCTGGGCATATCTTCTTTGGGTACACATGTCTAACTTCTTAGTTTTGAAATTATCAGTGTCTTCAGCATTCTGGGGAGAGAATTGAAGATTTCCACCAAACTTTGTCTGAAGAAGTTTTTTTTACTGACATCATTTCTGAAAGAACTGGCTCTACTTACTGTAATGCCTGAGGCTTTGTGGGAGTTGTGATTTTTGCAGAAATTATGGATTCCGCAATGTTAGGTCTCTGTCACAATATTCAAACCCAGGCCATCAATGCCAAGTGCTGCCTTGATCACTCCCTCATATTGACTCTGTTTTAGACACCCAATCAACTGCTCCAGGTGTGAAGGACAGCCCGTGGACCGGCAGGACCTGTTCCCAACCTGCTCCAACAAGGGAAGCAACTTTACCTGCCCTCAGTACCGAGTGCCACCTCACTGACCCCTGATCATTGCTGATGAATGAAGGCAGATTGTTGAGCGCACGTGAGAAATAAGTTACAGGGAAATAAGTGGGACACAGGATTGATAGAAATGCTCTGAAAGCTATCACGGGCTCGATGGGCCAAATGGTCTTTTATGGTGTGAGAGATATGAAATGTGAGAAAGACAACAGCTAGTTCTCAACAAAAGTCACAGACAACTGTTTCTAACACATTTTATGCCTCTCCCAGAAACAAAATTTCAATTCCAACTTTGCTAATTGCTGCAATTTAAAAAAATATCTGCCTTGTCCTCAAATTCACCAGCAATTTTTTTGAAATTCACCCCACGATTTAGGTGAAGCTTTTATTCTGCTTCTATGAAAATATAGTTGCTCTTTTTCTGTCAATTTTAATCACTTAATCAGAGCATCCTTTGATCTTATATATTAGAGGGTTATCTGTGAAGCTTGCTCTTATATTTTAACTATTTAATCTTGAAATCATTCTGTTGCATTTACGTTGGACCAGCCCATAATCATTATGTCCAAATGTGCCAATGAAGCCTTCCTTCTCAAGCCCCTAGAGGCCTGCTCCTGTATGTACCTAACTCACATGAGAGAGAGTACAAAGGAAAGACTTTGACTGTGTGAGGCCTGTCTAGTAACACATAAAGCTTAGGGCTAGATGTGCTACTGAATTTCACAGAGATGAGTCCTTGAACGTAACATATAATTTGCGTCTGCTACATTTGCACTGTTCAATATGTTTTGCAGGCATTGACGATATACTAGGCCACAAAGTTTGCCTCAAACATGTTAACATTTATATTGCAACTGACTGTCGCTTCTATCTACTTCTAGCTATCAGAAGAGTAAAGAACAAAAGAGAAGACAATTGGAGCAAAAATGTTTCTGTTAAGTCATGCAGATGGTGAGTTGGAAGTGACACTGGATAGTGCAAATACTAGATGCAACTTTACTAATAGCACATTTTACAGTCTCTGCAGTCAAAAGAAAAACAAAATTCTAGAACTTATCAATATGTTAGACAGTATTCTTGGACAGATAAAGAGTTTATGGCTTGGAAATTCCATTTCTTAGAACAATGTTTTTGTGTGCTAACCAATGAAACTTTATCAAAAATTTGAGCGAAACGAGATTGGTTTCTTTGTGAGTGTGGCAGTCAAATGCTCAGAGATTACTGGGCATGGCATGTGAAGTGAGGTTAATGGACCAAAATTGCTCTGCAAGTACTAAGCAAGCAATGCTACTGATTTTACAAACGAGAAAAGGTCTTAACGGAAAAGTTGAAGCTTGCTTCAGTGTGGCTTAATGAGGTGTAACCTTAGTTGGCACCTGATGGGAGATGAGAAGTATCCATCAGATTCCAGGTTGGTTCTTCTTTTCTTGGTGGTGATTCCCACCCCAGCAAGCTATTAATGGCTTCAGGTTTCCTTCCATCATCATCACCCCCATTGTCTTCCTAGATGATTCTCCCCAATTCACCTGAAAGTCTCCTCCTGTCAGCTCTCCAACCAATCCCTCCCAACACCCTGATCATTTCCCCAACAGGAACCAAAGAGTTCTGTAATAACATGTCAGGACTTCCTGAACTCAACAACAGCAAAATCCTGAACACACTTTCCAAGATCATTGTGTTTAAGTCCAGTGGTCTTTTGTTTGATTTTCCTGCTCTGTGCTAAAAAATAGAAATTTGAACCACAGCAGCAAGCTTTATTAAGACCCTGATTTAAATCTTCTCAACTCTTTGTGCAACAAATTTTGGGAAAAAAGTTGTTTATGTTTTTATGTTTTTATTTCAATCAGCCCACAGCCAACACACCTGAAATAGATTTAGTCTGGTTAGCAGTTTAGGTTTTAAGCTTACTCAGTAAAATTCAATATGACAGAATGATATTATCTGTCATAAATGCAGCTGCAGAGTTCAGTACCATTATTAATTTCATAAAATTTTGCTAGCGATTGGAAGTTTGAGAGATTTAAATAGACTGCCCTGTCTTCACTATCAATTATTATTGTTTCCTTTTAGAGTGAGCACTATAGAATCATGATAAATGCAAAACTAGTTCCCAGGACCATTGTAGGATCAAGATAACACTGGAAGGATTTTCTAAATCAAAGTTAATGCATTAATAATATTTTAGATTTACCATTTATCTTCAATTTGGAGGAGTGAATTTGCTGGCCTAGAAATTTGATGATACCATGCTTAGTTTGCACATATTAAACAGAGATCTGAGTATCCTACATGACAGGCATGGTACACTTTCTTCACTTTATTCGCGAAGTTCAAAAGGAAGCTTATGATCTTCTGGAGAAACAAAGGACTGCAGATGCTGGAATCTAGATGAAAAACACTATGATGTTGGAGGAACTCAGCAGGCCAGGCAGCATCAATGGAGAGGACCCTTCTTCCGGCTAGGACCCTTCTTCAGGACTGAAGATAGGAAAAGGGGAAGCCCAATACATAGGAGGGAAAAACAGAGCAGTGATAGGTGGACAAAAGGGGGGAGGCAGGGGTGGGCGCAGGGTGGTGACAGGTAGATGCAGGTAAGAGATAGTGATAGGCACATGCGTGGGAGGAGGGGAGAGCAGATCGACTGGGGGATGTGTAAAAGGTAAGAAGAGAAAGAAATAAAAAAAGGGCTAGGAAAGGGAAGAAGAGAAGAAGCATGGTGGGGGAGGGGTTGGTGGTTGTGGAAATTACCTAAAGTGGGAGAATTCAATACTCATGCCGTTAGGCTGCACGGTTACAAGACAGAATATGAGGTGCTGTTCCTCTAGTTTGTGCTTGGAATTCTCCTGGCAGTGGAGGAGGCCGAGGACATATCAGTGATAGTGTGGTAGGGGGAGTTGAAGTGACTGGCAAGGGGAAGATGCAAATCGCGGTTATGGACAGAGCGCAAGTGTTCTGCGAAACGGTCACCTGGTCTGTGTTAGGTCTCACCAATGTAGAGGAGGCCAGGCTTGGAGCACCGAATGCAGTAGATGATATTAAGGGAGGTGCAGGTGAATCTCTGTCTCACCTGAAAGGACTGTTTTGGTCCCTGGATGGAGGTGGTGCAAGCTATTCTCAATTTCTATGCCTCCGCTGCAGCTGGTACCATGATGAGACTTTCCACTCCAGGACATGCTAGATGTCCAACTTCTTTTCTAACCGGAGCTTCCCCCCAGCTGTGGTCGAGTGAGCTTGCACCCGTATCTCTGCCATTTCCTGCACCTCTGCTCTCACCCCCACCCCTCCCAGACCCAACAGGGATAGGGTCCTACTTGTCCTCACATTTCATCCCACCAGCCTATGTATCCAACACATCATCCTCCACCACTTCTGCCATCTCCAACGGGACCCCACCACCAAGCATATCTTCCCCTCCCCACCCTTTTCTGCCTTTCGCAGGGACTGCTCTCTCCATGACTCCCCAGTTCACTCCTCCCTCCCTGCACATCCCGCTCCCACCTGGGAACTTTCCACTGCCCCCGCCATAGGTGCAACACCTGCCCATACACCACCTCCATCACCTCCATCCAGGGACCCAAACGGTCCTTTCAGGTGAGACAGAGATTTATCTGCAACCTCCATAATATCATCTACTGCATTCGGTGCTCCAATTGTGGCCTCCTCTACATTGGCGAGACCAAACACAGACCAGGTGACCATTTTGCAGAACACCTGCACTCTGTCTGTAACCGTGATCTGCATCTCCCCGTTGCCAGTCACTTCAACTCCCCCTCCCACTCCATCACAGCTATGTCAGTCCTCAGCCTCCTCCACTGCCAGGAGAATTCCAAGCACAAACTGGAGGAACAGCACCTCATTTTCTTTCTTGGAACCTTGCAGCCTAAAGGCATGAATAAGGAATTTTCCCACTTTGGGTAATTCCCACCCCCCTCTCCCCACAAATCTTCCCCCCCCCCCCATCATGCTTATTCTCTTCTTCGCTTTCCTAGCCCTTTTTTTTCCTCTCTCCTTACCTTTAACCCATGCCCCGGTGGATCTGCTCTCCCCTCCACCCCCTCACCTGCCCATCACTATCTCTGACCTACATCTACCCATCACCACCCTGTGCCCACCCCGCCGCCCCTCTTTTGTCCACCTATCACTGCTCTGCTTTTCCCCCCTATATATTGGGCTTCCCCTTTCCCTACCTTCAGTCCTGAAGGAGGGTCCTGACCCAAAACATTGACCACCTGTTTTTCTCCACAGATGCTACTTGGCCTGCTGAGTTCCTCCAGCATCATAGTGTTTTTCCCCTCTGCTGTAATCTTCTACTTCCCAAAACTGGATGTTGGGGAACCAAGTCTACACATGATCTAACCACTAGTCCTCAAATAGTTGGCAGCTGTTATCAAAAAGAAATTTTTATAACATGCTTATCTGAACATGGAACCAGGAAGAACAAAGTTGTTACTTAAAAGTTTCATAGCAGTTTTTAACAATTGTTGGCCATAGCTGGACATACATTCACCACTAATAATCTATCTAAGAATTACCAAGAATCTACCTAAGAACTGCTATTTCTCTTGTAATTTGTTCAATATATCAGATACAGAAATCACTGGCAAGGTCACTATTTATTACCAAATCTTGATTGCCCATGAGGAGATAGTGGTGAGTCACCTTCTTGAACCTCTGCAGTTCTTATCCTGAGGGTATTCTCAAAATATTGTTGAGTAGGGACTTCCAGGATTTAGACACAACAATGATGAAGGAATGGCAATACAGGTCCTCCCCAGGTTACCAATGCTTGACTTATGCACAGTCTGTACATACAAACAAGCATTTAGGAGACCGAAGGGGTGGATTTGCCGGCTTCTGCAGGGCTACGGGAATGTTCTGCTGTGTAGGAACTTGTTTCATGGCAATATCTGAATGGTTGAATTAAGCATCCTGGTTTAGCTCCAAGTTGCCCTTGGTTGGCCTATGTTTTTATTTAAATGTATTATTGAGCGGCCGCATTTCCGACTTGTGGACTGTTTGTGTTACGGATAGTTCTCAGGGATGGAACCCTGTCATAACCTGGGGAGGACCTTCAAGAAAGGATGGTGTGTGGCACAATGAGGGAGCTGCAGGTGGCAATGTTCCAATGCAGCTGCTGCCCTTGTCCTTCTTGGTGGTAGAGGTTTCAGGATTGGGAAGTGCTATTAAAGTAGACTAGCCAAGTACCACTTACAATAAGAGGTAGATGCAAGAAAACTCATCTATTTACCTTCTTTCGGTGTATTAGCTGTACACTGTCTCAGCCAAGTACATCCTTACTTAGGTAAGGAGACTGAAACTGTACACAATACTCCTGATGTGGTCTCACCAGGGTAACCTCCATGCAATCCTGGTGCAAAAGAAGCCTTATCTTCACAATGACAACACCCTGTGAAATGATGTAAAATGAAATAGATTCAGAGCTGTTTTAGCTGTCCATCCATGAGGCATTGTAGCTCATCAAGAGAACTGCACTGCATTTGCTCACGAATCTCAGAACTTGGCATGTTTTTCATTCTACCATCATCATTAAGTTAGGTAATGAACTCTGATTCAATGAGTATAGACGAGCATCCCAGGACCAATTCCAAATGTACCAAAAATTGAGGTACCTATTTGAAAAATACACAATGAAAACTACATATGTTAGCAAGGACAAAGTTACAGGTGAAATGATCCCAGAAGCAACAGGTCAGATCAAAGCTCTGCAATCCTGCAATATCCCCTAATATACTGACATGGACTGAGAATTGGTTATCAGACAGAAAACAAAGTTTGGGAACAAACATAGCTTTGTCAAATTGGCAGGCTGTGACTGGTGGAGTACCGCAAAGATCAATGCTTGGGTCCCAGCTATCCATGATCTATATAAAAGATTTTAATGTCACATTTCCAAATGTTCTAATGATACAAAACTCAGGTGAATTGTAAGTAGGGAGGAGGATGCTAAGGGACTTCAAGGGGGTATAGACCATAAGACAAAGGAGCAGAAGTCAGCCATTCGGCCCATCGAGTCTGCTCTGCCATTCTATCATGAGCTAATCCATTCTCCCATTTAGCCCCACTCCCCCGCCTTCTCACCATAACCTTTGATGCCCTGGCTACTCAGATACTTATCAATCTCTGCCTTAAATACACCCAATGACTTCGCCTCCACAGCCACCCGTGGCAACAAATTCCACAGATTCACCACTCTCTGGCTAAAGAAATTTCTCTGCATCTCTGTTCTGAATGGGCGCCCTTCAATCCTGAAGTCGTGCCCTCTTGTACTAGACTCCCCTACCATGGGAAACAACTTTGCCACATCTACTCTGTCCAGACCTTTTAAAATTTGAAATGTTTCTATGAGGTCACCCCTCATTCTTCTGAACTCCAAGGAGTACAGCCCAAGGGCCGTCAAACGTTCCTCATATGTTAACCCTCTCATTCCTGGAATCATTCTAGTGAACCTTCTCTGAACCCTCTCCAATGACAGCACATCCTTTCTTAAATAAGGAGCCCAAAACTGCACACAGTACTCCAAGTGAGGTCTTACCAATGCCTTATAGAGCCTCAACATCACACCCCTGCTCTGATATTCTATTCCTCTAGAAATGAATGCCAACATTGCATTCGCCTTCTTCACCACCGACTCAACCTGGAGGATAGCTTTTAGGGTATCCTGCACAAGGACTCCCAAGTCCATTTCCAGCTCTGAATTTTGAATTTTCTCCCCATTTAAATAATAGTCTGCCCGTTTATTTCTTCTACCAAAGTGCATGACCATACGCTTTCCAACATTGTATTTCATTTGTCACTTCTTTGCCCGTTCTCCTAGTCTATCCAAGTCTCTCTGCAGACTCTCTGTTTCCTCAATACTACCCGCCCCTCCACCTATCTTTGTATCATCGGCAAACTTAGTCACACAGCCATTTATTCCATAATCCAAATCATTGATATGCAACATAAAAAGAAGCGGCCCCAACACGGACCCCTGCGGGACACCACTGGTAACCAGAATGAGATCCCTTTATTCCCATGTAGACAAGCTGAGTGAGTGAGTAACATAATGCACAAATATGTAGTTATCCACTTTGGTGTGCAAAATAGAAAAACAGAATATTTTTTCAATGGTGAGAGACTGGATAGTGTCGTTGTTCAAAGGAACCCTGGTATCCTGATACCCAAATCACTGAAAGTCAACATGCAGGTTCACTAAGTGATTAGGAAGGCAAATGGTATGTTGGCCTTTATTATGAGAAGGTTTGAGTACAGGCGTGAAGATGTCTTACTGGAGTTACAGAGGGTGTTGGTGAGACCACATCAGAAACATTGTGTACAATTTTAGTCTCCTTACCTAAGTAAGGATGTACTTCACTGAGACGGTGTACAGCATAATTCACAAGACTAATTCCAAGGATGACAGGTTTGCAATCTGAGAACAGATCGAGTAGACTAGGACTGTATTCTCTAGAATTTAGGAAAATGAGAAGTTCTTCCAGGGCTCAGCAAGATGGACATAGGGAGGATGTTTCCTCTGATTGGAAGCCTAGAAAGGGGACTCATAGTGTTAGAATAAGGAGTGGACCACTTGGGACTGAGATAAGGAAAATTTTCTTACACAGAAGGTGCTGAATCTTTGGAGTTCTCTATCCAAAGGGGCTGTGGAGACTGTGTTATCGAGTTTATTTCTTGATAGATCTCTGGATAGTAAGTGAATAAAGGGATATGGAGATCAAGCAAGAAGATAGTATTGAGTAGATGTTCAGTCATGACATTGATGAACAGTGATTGAGGCTCAAAACACCAAATGACCTATTTCTGCTCCTATTTCTTATGGTTTCATGTTCTTAAGCATACTTCTGAGATAAGAGCTGTTAACAAGAGACACCTGAAAACACCTGAGGCTTACCACTAAAGCTGTTTCTGTAAAATCTTCCAAATTCAGTGACAGAAAAAGTGAACAAAGTCATCATCCTTTCCCGGGCCAATGTCCCTAGTTTCCAGGTTCCAATTACACTCAGGTGACTTCAGTGGTAGGTAGTAGCATTGGAATGTCAGACACTAGTCTCCCAAAATGGATAATCTACTCCAAGCTCTGTCATGATAACCAGGTGGACAGCATGTTTCCTAATGGTTGCACAATCATTAGTTCCATTTTCAACTCCTCAGATAATAAGATCTAGATAGAACATAGAACATTACAGCACAGTACAGGCCCTTCAGCCCACAATGTCGTGCCGATATTTTATCCTGCTCCAATATTTATGTAACCCTTCCCTCCCACATAGCCCTCCATTTCTCTATCATTCATGTGTTCATCTAAGAGTCTCTTAGATGTCCCTAATGTATCTGCCTCCACAACCTCTGCCGGCAATGCATTCCACATACCCACCACTGTCTGTGTGAAAAACTTACCCCTGACATCCCCCTTATACCTTCCTCCAATCACCTTAGAATTATGTCCCCTCATGTTAGCCATTTTCGCCCTGGGAAAAAGTCTCTGACTGTCTATTCGATCTATGCTCTTATCATCTTGTACACCTCAATAGTCATCCCTCATCCTCCTTTTCTCCAAAGAGAAAAGCCCCAGCTCACTCAACCTATCCTCATAAGACATCTTCTCCAATCCAGGCAGCATCCTGGTAAGTCTCCTCTCCACCCTCTCTAAAGCTTCCATATCCTATAATGAAGTGACTGGAACTGAACACAATAGATGATGGCTTTATTTGGGCCATTAAGTGGCAAGTATCATTTCTGCCACACGTCAGATAATGACCACTTCTGACAAGAGGTAGTCTAACGATGACATGGACCGTGGCTATCCCCATATCTAGTGGAGAGACACCAGGTGCAGGCAGACGGGATTAGTTTAGTTTGACATTCTGGTCAGTGCAGACAAGGTGAGCTGAAGGGCCCGCTCCTGAGCTGAACTGTTCTATATTCTATGGCCTCTTAACTTTCAATTACATCAACTTCACCAAACCCTACGTGATCACAATTGACTAGAAATTAAACTGGACCAGCCCAATGCTGTGGTTAAAGAGCAGATTAGAGATTCTGTCTCCCTGAACATTACACCATCTACAAGGCAGAGATCATGAGTGTGATGCAGTCACCTCCAACCATCTTCAGTGACAACATCCATGCCGGCAAACCAACAATCCATAGCGTCCTTCCACTGCTGGGCTAAAGTAACAGTCTGCCGTAGATAGTTACAGTCTTCTTCCCAAGGTAGGAGAGTCGTAAGCTAGAAGGCATAGTTTTAAGGTGAGAGGGGAAAGATTTAAAGGAGATGTGAGGGGTAAGTTTTCACATGGAGAGTGATACATATCTGGAATGAGCTACCAGAGGAGGTGGTAGAGGCAGGTATAACTTACAACATTTAAAAAAAACACTTGGACAGTTTTGTGGTTAGGAAACGTTTAGAAGGATATGGGCCAAATGCAGACATATGGGATTTACAGACAGGCATCTTGATCAGCATGGGCAAGTCGAGATGAAGGGCCTGTTTCTTTGCTGCATGACACGATGAATCTAGTGCAGACAAGATGCACTTCAGAAACTCACCAAGACTTGTTTGACTGAAACTTCCAAACCCTTGGTTTTCACCAGCTAAAATTAGAATTGCAGACAATGCATGATAACACAGCCACTTACATATTTCTTTCCAAGTTATGCACATTCCTGAACTAGATATGTATTACCATCCCTTCATTCTTACCAAGTCAAATTTCTGAAACTCTCCATCAAATCATGCAGTGGGAGTAACTTCACAAGGTCTGCAGTACTGCAAGAAGGTTGATCAACACCACCTCCAAAAGCGCAATTGACAAAAGGAATTAAATGTAGCCTCATCACTGATACTAACATTCCATTAGCTAATTTTCCATGTTCAAAGACTCAGCTGCCAGCCTAGATGAGTATGTCACCACCATCATGGACTTTACCAGCAAGTGTGTTGAGGACTGTGTACGAAAGAGGACAATCCATGGTTCCCAAACCGGAAACCATGGATGAACCGGGAGATCCACTCCTTACTGAAGTCGAGGACTGCTGCATTCCAATCAGGTGATCCTGACCTCTACAAGAAATCAAGATATGACCTCTGTAAAGCTATCAGAGATGCCAAGAGACAATACCGGTTCAAAATAGAGTACCAGACCAGCTGTCAGTTGTGGCAAGGCTTACATGCTCTAACAGGCTACAAAACAAAGTCAGGCAGCATAGTCAACAACAGTGCATCCCTTCCTGATGAGCTTAATGCATTCTATGTGCATTTTAAACAGAAGGGGAGGGGATTGTCACCACCCACTCTGACAGCCTCCAATGCAAATGAACCAGTGGTCACTGTCAAGAATGTAAGATCAGTCTTCCAGAGAGTGAACCCGAGGAAAGCATCTGGCCCATATGGTGTCCCTGGCCATGTGCTCAGATCTTGTGCTGATCAGCTGGCAAGGGTATTTGCAGACATATTTAACCTCTCCCTGCTTCAATATGAGGTTCCCACTTGTTTTAAGAAGACCACTATGATCCCAGTACCTAAGAAAAACAAGTTAACATGCCTTAATGACTTCCAACTGGTGGCCCTGACATCCACCATTATGAAGTGCTTCGAGAGGCTGGTCATGGCACGCATTTACTCCAGCCTCCCAGAAACCTGGACGCACTGCAATTCACCTACCACCATAACAGGTCTGCAGTGGACGCCATCTCCCTGGCCCTACACTCATCTCTGGAGCATCTGGACAGCAAAGACACCTGTGTTACACTATTGTTTATTGATTACAGCTCTCCTTCAATTCTATAATTCCAAGCAAACTCATCACCAGACTCTGAGACCTGGGACTCAACACCTTCCTCTGCAACTGGATCCTTGACTTCCTGACCAACAGACCGCAATCAGTGAGGATAGGCAGCAACACTTCCTGCACGATTATTCTCAACACTGGTGCCCCACAAAGCTGTGTCCTCAGCCCTCTACTCTACTCCCTATACGCTCATGATTTTGTGGCCGGATTCTGCTCTAACTCCATCTACAAGTTTGCAGATGATACCACTGTAGTGGGCCATATCACAAATAACAATGAGTCGGAGTACGGGAAGCAGGTGGAGAGCTGGTCATTGACTTTAGGAAAGGGGGCGGTGTACATGCACCTGTCTACATCAATGGTGCTGAGGTCGAGAGGGTTGAGAGCTTCAAGTTCCTAGGAGTGAACATCACCAATAGCCTGTCCTAGTCCAATCACGTAGATGCCACGGCAAAGAAAGCTCACCAGCGCTCTACTTCCTCAGGAGGCTAAAGAAATTTGGCATGTCCCCTTTGACATTCACCAACTTTAATCGATGCACCATAGAAAGCATCCTTTCTGGATGCATCACAGCTTAGTATGGCAACTTCTCTGCCTGGGACCCCAAGAAACTGCAGCGAGTTGTGGACACAGCCCAGCACAACATGGAAACCATCCTCCCCTCTATGGACTCTGTCTATACCTCTCGCTGCCTTGGTGAAGCAGCCAGTATAATCAAAGACCTCATCCACCCAGGTCATTCTCTATTATCCCCTCTCCCAACAGGCAGAAGATACAGGAGCCTGAGGCACATACTACAAGGCTCAAGAACAGCTTCTATCCCACTGTGATAAGACTATTGAACGGTTCCTTTATACGATAAGATGGACTCTTGACCTCACAATCTACCTTGTTATGACCTTGCACCTTATTGTCTACCTGCACTGCACTTCCCTGTAGCTGTGACTCTTTACTCTGTATTCTGTTATTGTTTTTACCCTGCACTAACTCAATGCACTGTGTAATGAATTGATCTGTACGAATGGTATGCAAGGCAGGTTTTTCACTGTACCTCAGTACAAGTGACAATAATAAACCAATACCAATACCAATATAAAACATTTTTCCTTAATTTTTCATTCAGCCTAATGTTTCTATCTTCATGTAAAACACAAATGCTTTCAATTATCTACTATTAACTACAATTAGCTACTAATACTAATATTCAGTAACTATCTTATTCTTTTCCATAGATTTAGGAAGATAAATGTTGATGTCCGTAGTTGTGTTTTAAGCTTGATTCAATGGTTCTCTTCAGTTAAATTTACTGTTGTTCTGCCAGTGAAACCTTTTGGTCACTTCTTGTCATAAACAGAAATACAGGTTACTTTTCTTAAAGTGCTACTAATTTTCTTTCTAATTGCTTGTGGAATTGGAGTCTCTAAAAGGGTGTCAGAGTGAGGTGCAAATGGCAAATAGTGCAACCTGCTGTTGAAAATTGGACAGTCTACTTCAAATTACCAGAGAAATTAGTGAGTAATGTAGCTCATTTTCTTCCACTTGGTACATTGTACAGGAAAGCAGTCAACATCCCCTTTTGTAGATCATGTTTTGTGTGCAAGAGATGAGAAATAACCTTAAGTCGCATTCAAATATACTATCCTCATGTGTTAAAAGGCACTTTTCTTTTATTTGAGTGTTTAATACATGACATGCCTTTGCCTAAAGTGATATGTTATGGGGTCTTTTCTAGAAGATGACAAAATGTCACAATACTCTAACAGGGTCATTTGAATTATTTTATTTTAAGATTAGGATTCAGAAATTGAGCAATTGGAGGATAGTTAAGCAACATTTGCCTCAACAGTGTTGTGAAACTATTGGGACCAAAAGTATAGTTAATAGCAGTTGAGCTACAAAGTTATCCACTGCCACTATTTTTCTATAAAGGCAAGGCAAATATAGAGAGGAGGTTTTCTTTTCAACATAGCTCTTAGTCAAATATGAATGGAAGAGGCTTTATTACCATAGCCTGAAAGCAAATAAGGTGAGGATGGAACCACACTGCCATCAATGATGGATTGGTATTTCTGATCTCATCACAATGCCATAGTATTGTCTTATTCTTCAAAAGTTCAACAGGTTCAATGGATTAAATTCATACCAATTTAAATACAAATTATGCATGTTTAATTGAACAAAAGTTATTTGAAGTTTAAATGAGGCCATTAAATTCACCTTTGCTTTTTGTCTGAAGGGTGTTTTTCCATGTACAGGCCATCCCTGGGTTATGAACGCCTAATTTATGGACATCCATACATACAAATGAGCTGCCATAACGTTATTAAATTCAGAAGTCCAATGTACATACGTACGTTCATCCCTGTGAAAGGCAAAACTGGTTCCCTCTCTCTCTCCACTTCTAGTAATTGTTCTTTCTTATCAGTCTTAGGTACTTTTGATGCCATTCATTACAATACTGTGGACATCAAGTAATTTCTGTGTATTTTTCGACTTATGGACAAAATCGACTTATGGACGCCTGTAAAAACAGAACTTATGGGAATGACCTATACTACTTTACCACTAATCCTTTACATTTTAAATAACCATACAGCTTTTCTTGTTTGTTCACTAATTGCTGGTCTCAAAGAATATTTCCTGCAACAGCACCTGAATTGTTTATTATGGCTTGTCATAACGCAAACACTACCTCTTTTTCTATTTCTATTGCCTATAACATGGGAGAGAAATGGTTGACAAATGAACAAGCCAAGTTTTTAGCCATCCAGATCCAGTGTATGATTTGACCATTATCTTTTTGGCCATATGAATTATTTCCTTTTTCCTGAAAAAACATGCTCATTTTGCTTGTGTAGTTAGTTTTGCTCTGTGTGGCAACAGTTCATTGAGAAGAAATAGTTTTCTGTCCTCAAATACTTATTAGTAGCTTTTTATAAGTGAATGAAAGCTCATCTGGGGACATATGGAAACATGGATAAGGAAAGTAATTCAACCTATCAAGGCTTCTGCTTCCACAGATTATATAAAATTGCTCCAGCATGAACTCCAACCAGCTTACTTAATATCCTTTGGGAGTGTTTTGTAAAATTTATCTCTGACCTCTAAAGGCAATCAAGAAACTGTCCAAATATTAATCTATTCTTATTTTTCTATTATTCAAATTTGTCCTCCTGTCAATACCATGGATGGGATTTCCATGATCCCTGCAGCACAAAAAACAATACATTCCAATGAGATTTTGATTATCTCTGGCTGTAAGTATCTCTACAACATGAAATCCTGTTTCTAACCAGATATTTATTGAGCTTTGGTAGGGAGTTAATCAACACAGTATTACTTGCTTTTGCAGGCAATCTATTTGAGATACCCACTGCTCTGGGGTGAAAAATGCTTCAGTTCCCTAGCTCCATTTGAAGCTTGTTAATTTTGTTCTTTTGTCTTTGCTCAAATTTGCTTTGTGTGTCAAGTTAAACACCACTGGAGGTTACTGTCAGATAAGGATATGTGTTATTATAGGAGGTCAGCTGAAGCAGTAGAAGGACAGAAAACTACCTATATAGTTGAGCCAGAATTTAACCTAACTCTCTAGGGTGGTCAGGACATTTCTTTGCAATGGCAGATAGGAATAATCAGGTGAGTTAATTTGCAGAAAAATCATTGAGATGGGTGCAATATCAAAGCCTAGGGATTTGATGAGAAGGAATCTCATTTCAACATATCCAATGAATATTTTCTTTTATAGAACACCACAGGATGTGTCAAAGAACTGTGCAGCCAATGAAATGTGTTTTGAAGTCTTTTCACTGTTGTAATATAGGAAGCATGATGGATACTGCATATACTACAAGTTCATATGGACAGCAATGTGATAGTGACAACATCGTGATTACTTTTCAGTGAGAACAACTTTGGCCAGGACACTGGAAAGTAGTTTCTTTTCCTTCTTTGAAATTCTGTAATTGTACTGATTCATCTGAGAACAGACCGCCTCAGTTTATTACTTCTTCCAAAAAAACATCATGATGAGAGTGTAGCACTTGGTTGTTACAACACAAGAACATCAGCTAAAATTTTTGTGCTCACAACCCTGGAGTAGGGCTTGAACCCAAATCCTGACTCCGAGATGTGAGAGAATAATTGGCACAATCTGTACACAAATTCATGGTAAGTAAGAATAATCATTATGTGATATGACTGACATTAAAGAGGAAGGTTCTTTGAGGATGCATGAAATTTCTTCAGGAAAGGATAGAAAGATAAAGAGAAACACTTAGGAACAGGCAGCATCTAACTTGTAAGGAATTAGTAGTTCATACACATGAGAGCCGTACTTGATTATTTTAGGTCTGCTATAAATCAACTTATTTGAACCTATTGTATAAATGTAATAGTTATACTATTGGTGTCTGAGTAATGAAATTGCATTTGGATAATCCACTCTACCTGAACCTTGAAGTGTCACTTAATTGAATTTAAAGATATTTCTTTACAGTCCTCCACTTCTGAACTGATTGCCCAAGTTAAATAACTTATTTAAAAATATTCTGTCCAATGTCGTCCCTTTAACTGCCTCCAATTCCTAATGAAAACTCAAGGGGATTTTTGAAATCCCTTAATTGTAAACATTCAGGGATAATTTTCTCCTCTACCTGTGGTAGTGTTTGGAAAGAAATGCATTGAAAATGAGAATAAGTCTTTTGAATCAAAAAGGCAATTGGCTTTTTGGCAATGGCTCCAGCCATTGTTTGTATTGCATTCATTAATTTGGTTGGTGCAGGATAGATTAGTCACACTACTCCTTGAGAATGTTTTTAACTACTGGAAACAAAAAAAAAATTATAAAATGGATTTTTTTTGCAAACAATTAATGTATGCTGTTTCTTGAAACATTGATACAGTTAAAATAAACTCTGCCATAAGTATCAATGCTAGCTAAAGAAAGCAAACCTTGAGTTTTATAATGAATATGATGGATGATTTTATGATTTTATGGAACAGAAGAGATAAAGCAATTGTAATAAATCTTTCCAAAAATCAGGGAGGAGAAAGCATAGCAGCAGTCTATTGACATCTAGATCTTTTTTCATTTTATTTTTAGCCTAGGCATTATAGGTCAGAGCCCTGAATTTAAAAGATTTTCTTTCTCTTGAAATGATGCATACCCTACTGTGGCAGTGCATCACTTTAGAAATTAAATATGCAACATGATACAAGGTGTTATCTTTGAAGAAAAGCACAAGATGTCTACCTGTATATTTTATCCTGAATGTTACAGGCTTTTCACTTCCATGTTGAATGCAGTTTTATTTTCTATTTAAAAGATAGCTCAGGCACAATGAGTCCTTTCAAATTCAAATGGCTAGATTGCCTTCTTTTGTTATTTTTCATGAGAAAATTATAGAAACTGCTGGTACTGCTCCAAATATTAAGATCTATTGCCTTGAGAAAGAATTTGCACTGTATCAGCTTTTTTCTGAGACAATCTGTCATTCCTGATGTATTGTTTAAAATATACTTTGACAAAATTTCCTAACTTTATTAAATAACTTATGTTGTGATTATTTGCAAAGTTATCGTCAACACTGTACATATATTTTTAAAATAGCTTATCTTACAAACAGTAAAAATTAGTACTTCAATTTCGGTGAGTAATCTTTCTCTAGCGCCATAGTTTACTTTTCTTCAATGGCTTACCTGCTACACTGTAACATGTATCTTTTATTTTGGTGTTATTGTTTCACAGACATTGATCGTTTTCTAGAGCAGGGGCAAGATAATTGATTTAAGGAAAATGTTAACCAAATCAATAAAATACAGCACTTTACTTTGTGTTCTTTTTCTCCGTCACCTAACACAACTATACTTGTTGTGCTGAGGCCTTCAGTTTTTGTTCTACATGTTGTTCTTAAAATTTAAGCAGAAAACAAAAACTATTAATGGTGTTTGCACTCACTTCAAAGATGCTAAAAGCTATGGATGAAATGGGAAATCCAGGAGCTCAAATACATAATTATTTGAAATTGTATGTGTACAGATCTACTCTTTACAAGCTGAGCACACATTCCATGAACCAAACAGCAATGATATATTTGTACATGTAATAATTAGAGTACATTTTGTAATCTTGGTAATACCACTGGAGAAAGGACTATAAAAATGTAGAGAGTTTTCAATACAGGCTCCCTAAGGAGGTGAATCTATAGATATAAGGATACACTTGATATACTTAGATTTTAGGTGTATTTCTTTATATATTGCCCATGAAAGAGCATAGACAAAGAAGAGAATTAATAAATGTCTTTAAATAAATGAAAGGTTTCAATGTGGTAGATGGAGCCATAGAGTCATAGAATTGTACAGCACAGGAATGGGCCCTTCAGTCCACTGCACACAGGCTAATCTTTTTGCCTATCCACACTAACCCCATTTGCCTGCATTAGGACTGTATTGTTTGATGCTTAGCTAATTTAAATGTCTGTCTAAATGTCACTTGCATTTAGTAATTGTATCTGATTCCACCACCTAGTCTGGCAGCACATTCCAGAAATCAACCACACTCCATGCAAAAAATTTATCTCTGAGATCCCCTTTAAGACTCCTATTTCTCACCATAAAACTATGTCCTGTTGTGTTTGATACTCCTACCATAGGATAAAGATTTAGACTATCTGCTCTACCTCTGCCCTTTGTTACCTTATTTATTTCTATTAGGTGACCCATCTGCCTCCTTTGTTCCAGGGAAAACAAGCCCAACCTATCCATATCTCTGCCCATAATGAAAGTCCTCCAGTACAGGCAACATCTTGGTGAATCTCTTATAGAGTCATAGAGCCATACAGCACAGAAACAGGACCTTTGGACCTACTAGTCCGTGGTGACCAAAATGCCAATCCAAGCTTGTCCAATTTGCCAGCATTTGGCCCATATTTTTCCAAATCTTTCCTATCCATTTACCTGTCCAACTGTCTTTTAAATGTTATCATTATATCTGGCTCAACCATTTCCTCTGGCAGCTCATTCCACACACATACCACCCTTTGTGTAAAAAAGTTGCACCCAAGTTCCTATTAAATCTTTCCCCTCTCACCTTAAACCTATGCCCTCTAGTTCTTGAGTCCCCAACCCTGGGAAAAAGGCTAAGTGCATTCACCCTGTCTATGCCCCTCATGCACCTCTATAAGGTCACCTCTCAGTCTCCTATTCTCCAAGGAATAAAGTCCTCACCTGTCCAACCTCTCCCTATAACTCAGTCCCTCAAGTCCTGGCAACATCTTCCTAAATCTTTTCTGCACTCTTTCCAGTTTAATAACATCTTTTCTATAATAGGATGACTAGTCCAAGTGTGGCCTCACTAGTCTCTTGTACAACTGCATCATGGCCTCCCAACTTTTATACTCAGTGCCCGAATTGATTAAAGCCAACATGACAAAATCCTTCTTCATCACTCTGTCTACCTGTGACTCCACTTTCCAGGAACCATGTACATGAACTCCAAGGTCCCTCTGTTCTACAACACTCCCCAGGGCCCTGCCATTCGCTGTGATTTAACTTTCCAAAATGCACATCTCACACTTATTTGAATTAAACCCCATTTATAATTCCTTGGCCCACTTACTCAGCTGATCAAGATCCCCCCATAATTTTAATAATCTTCCTCACTGTCCACTATGCCACCTACTTTACTGTATTTGCAACTTTACAGCTCTTCTGCACTCTCTCTAGCACAATGACATCCTTCCTATCATGTGGTGACCAGAAATGCGCACTCTTAGTGTGACCAGTGTTTCATAAAGATACAACATAATGTCCAGCCCTTATATTCTGTACCCTGATCTATGAAGGCAAGCATGCCATGTTCCTTCTTCACCACCCTATTTACCTGTACTGCCACTTTCTATGGACTTTCAGGTCTCTCAGTTCATCTACATGTTCTTGTTTTTCAAATTTTGTAGGTTGTTAGAGTGTAGAACGCTTGCTACAGTAACCAGCAGCAATCATACTTCAGTGCATCCTTTGTGAAGATAATAAATGAGAAATTGAGTCTGGAAAAAATATACAATAAGAGTGGGCAATGAAATTAGTTCTGAATGGTCCCTTCTAATGCTGTAAACTTCTGCATTTCTATATTTGTTTGTACTGATCTTGAGTTTATTTTATTTTAATTGATGTTGTGCTTCTTGTAACATAACTTCTTTTCCATTTATTTATGCTTAAGCAGTGAACAAGCAGAAAGAATGTTATCATAATTATTCAATCTCCCCTTCATGTAACTTCTCCATCACCTGCAATTGAGAAGAACCTTTAGAAAAGAATTAAGTTAATGTTGTGTCATTACAGTATCAGAATAATCATTTTGGCTCATCATCATGGCCGGTGAGTCTTCTTTACAAAAGTCCAAAAATTGATCAGTGCAAAGGAAGTTTCAACTTCTCAAAGTCAACATTGTTTTATTGATGAATGAGGCAGCACATGAAAGAGCTCACTACCATGTTTATCTGTTTCCTCTTTAGTCACTGTCAGACTATCTTCTGTTCGAAGAAGAGCTTTATGATACAAAGGGACAACAACAGAAAATGCTGGTAGCATTCAGCAGGTCAAGTCGCATTAGTGGTAAGAGAAACAGCATCAACATTTCAGGTCAAGGACCCTAGATCAGAACTGGAAAAGTCAGAAAGCACGTGTGTTTTAAGTTGCAGAGACAGGGAGAGGTGGTGAGAACAAAGAGAACGTGAGTGAGAGACTAAGGATGTCAATTAGTTTAAAAACTGGTAGTTAGAGATAGCCAGAGAGAGGTAAAAAAAATGAAACAGAAAGGTACAGCCATATCTGTGGTTGGTGAGAAAAAAAAAGGTTGTTACCCCAAATTGTCACATTCAGAGTTAAGTCCCAAAGGCTGCAGTATGACAATGTGGAAAATGAGGTTCTGTTTCTCTCAAGCTAATACTGGACATCATTGGAACAATGTTGGAGGCTGAAGACAGAAAGGTCAGAGTGAGAGTTGGGAGGAGAATTAAAGTGACAGGCAAGTGAGAGCTCATTGTCTCCTTTGCATACTGTTTGACAATATGACATACAACTCTGCTTTGATAGCAAAGGTGAATTGTTAGAACCAAACTTTATGAGCAAATATCTTTTATTGTGGAGACTGTTGCTGCTACCCAATTCTGCCATCTCAGTCTCACAATATTTTTCAATTCACTTGCGCAAGTGAAAAGATTACTTTGGATTCCTTTTTTATTCTACCTACAGCTGCACATGTCATGTACATTCATACTTTGTATCATGTAAACTTAGAATTAAATAATTGTATTAAAAGTGTGGCTTTTATTGTAACTCAATCACTCTATATAGCAGTTGGATAAATGTTGAGAAAACATTGAACAGTTGCTTAATTTGTATTTTCTCTACTATTAAAATAGATGGTGGGTTTTCAATGACTTTGGACATAAAAAGATTAGAATAGAGAATATTAAAAAAACTTGTGTATTGTGTTCCAAGGCAAAAAGAAGCTCATAATAGTTGTGCCTAAAGAATCTCAAAGGAAGAAACCACTATACACTATCATGGGCATCCCTAATGCTAGACCAAAAGTGATATCAATGAGTTAAAGATCTCCGGTCTAGTTCTTCATGACTGCAATTATAAATTCATCAGAATCTACACAAAAATTTCCAGTCTTTGACATCGTACAGATAGCACAAATGGCAGCTGTTTGAATTTATCAGTAGGTGGATTAAAAGGCTAATTAACTATGTAAAAAGTATATTGTTCATGACATTCTGCATCAAATTATATCACTATAATAATTTAAAAAAAATTTTTTAAATTTTATTTGCAGCGTGGTAACAGACCCTTCTGGCCCAACGAGTCCGTGCCGCCCATTTTCAACCCAAATTAACCTACCCGTACGTCTTTGCAATGTGGGAGGAAACCGGAGCACCCGGAGGAAACCCATGCAGACACGGGAGAACATACAAACTCCTTACAGACAGCGACGGGAATCGAAGCCCGATCACTGGTGCTGTAATAGCATTGCGCTAACCGCTATGCTACCGTGCTGCCCCTGTCATTTGTTTTAAGTTAAATTGGTAAAGTGGGAGTAGCACTAAGTTAATTCTTTGCCTTCATTATTTTGCAATTTGCTTTGCAGATAACATCAAAGTGTGATGGACCAATGAAAAATGAAAACAAAACAATTAACAACAAAATCATATGGCTTATAAGGATATTCATGAAGTGGTCGTCACTTACCAGTTGTGCATAATCAGCTTGTTTTCAGTGAATTATGATAAATTCCATCAATGTTCATTCACCATAACATCCTTTAGTCTAAGATTTGAGGACTCTGAAGAAGACAATGGAAAACACTTCTCTTGAACTGTTATATTTTCTGTTTTTAAATCATTCATTTCTTTGTTTCCTTGTTGTAGACAGTGTTGACATTTTTGCCTCTCCAGTGATATCCTAACGTAAGATTACACAGGATACTGTCCTGGTCCAACTATGTAGATGCCATGGCTAAGGAAGCACACCTACTTCCTCAGGAGGCTGAAAAAATTTGGCATGTCCCCATTGACCTTCTTCAATTTTAGACACACCATAGAAAGCATCCTATTCAGATGCATCATGGCTTGGTATGGAAACTGCTCTGCCAGGGACTGCAAAAAACTGCAAAGAGTATGGACACAGCTCAGCACATCACGAAAACCAGCCTCCCCTCCATGAACTCCGTCTATACCTCTCGCTGCCTCGGTAAAGCAGCCAGCATAATCAAAGACCCCTCCCATCCCGGACATTCTCTCTTCTCCCCCCTCCCATCAGGCAGAAGATACAAAAGCCTAAAAGCTCGTACCACCATGCTCAAGGACAACTTCTATCCCGCTGTTATAAAACTATTGAATGGACTTCTTGTACAATAAGGTGGACTTTTGACCTTACAATCTATTTCATCATGGCCTTGCATCTTATTGTTTGTTTGCACTGCACTTTCTTTGTAACTGTAACACTTTATAGAACATAGAACAGTACAGCACAGAACAGGACCTTCGGCCCACAATGTTGTGCCGACATAGCTAGTCCCTCCTACCTACAGAATGCCCATATCCCTCCATTTTCCTCTCATTCATGTGCTCATCCAAGTCCCTCTTAAAAGCCCCCAATGAATTTGCCTCCACCACCCTATCAGGCAATGCATTCTAGGCATCCACCACTCCCTCAGTAAAAAACGTACCCCTTACGTCTGTTCTGAACCTACCCCCTCTCACCTTAAATGCATGCCCTCTGGTATTGGATCGCTCAGTAATAGGAAAAAGATATTGCTTGTCCACCCTATCTCAGCCCCTTATAATGTTATACACTCTTTACACTCTATGCACTCTTTATTCTGCATTGCATAATTGTTTTCCCTTGATGTACTGATGTGATGAAATGATCTGTACGGATGGCATGCAAAACAAAGTTTTTCACTGGACCTTGGTACATGTGACAATAATAAACCAATTTACTATAAAATGACAGGGAGTAACTAGATAGACAACTTGCAGTGAGGACAAAGATTGATTCCACAGCCATATTCTAGGAAACAAGACTTGTGAGTATCCAGATGAATGAAGTGCTTCATCGACATGCCTTATCAAATCCAACAGCAGTGTTCTCATTACTTATTTATGGTGTCTCCGGTCCAAATTTTGTATATTGGCTTTTCAAATGATGATGTGTTTATTAAGTGGCTCAGCACATATAGTGGATAAATTGGAACCACATGAACATGTAAGCAGTTGGGACAGTACCACGACTGATCTGCAAGCTGACAAGAGTACATGCTTCCTTAAAAGCTAATTCTTAATGGGACACAAGGGTAGTACAAGGCTGTCAACCACACTTTGAGATAGTAAGCCAAATCTCCCAGGAACCTGCTGTGCAATCTGTTTTCCCTTTAGAGTAATTGTAGAGCCCTTCATTCCACAAAGATGTGTGCATCATAAGTATTCTCAAAAGCAAAACATTTCCATGCATAAATTGATAACTCTGGTTGCATACCATCTGTGTAAGAAGGAAGAAGTTAGACGTTTATAGTCACAGGTTAAGTAACATTGTGGTAAGGTTATTAATAACTTTATGAATAAAATTAGTGCAGCCTTATTCTTAGGCATGCATCTTAAAAATATATCACATCTGCCTATCTAAGTGCTTATATAAAGTGAGCTGAAACAGGATACTCTTGAGGAATCTGAGGATAAGACAGATACTCACTATTAATTTTTCAACACTAGTCAATTCTCACTTTTGCTATTGTCCCCATAATATATAGTTAGAACCAAATTGTGGGACTAGCCTGCTTTAAAGGAAGATATAGAAGAATTGAGATTCATTCGATCCAGGAACCAAAAGTTAGAGCTGGCTTTTATTTTAATTGGAGGCTTTGCATTCTGGCAGAAACTTCCACAAGCCCTCAGTATTTACACCTTCCAGCCATCAATTCTCACTTCACTTTTCTCTTCTGATCTCCTACTGCTAATTCCATTCCCAATTCTCTGACCCTGCTGTTCATATCACTCCCATTGTCTTTCTTGGTGATCCCATGTGCCTATTCTCGTAACTTGAAGGACTAGAAAATCCTTCTTCATAATTGCTGCCACAGTTCCGCATGCTGGCTGCTGCTGGTGTGTTGCCGAGGACAATTGCCTGTGGGGAGGAGGAGAGAAAATCTATCCTGTCAGGCTGTGGGCTGGTAGCACTCTGGTGACAGTACAGTTTGCAGTGGTTGACAGGCAGGACGAGTAGACTTACTGGCAGCTCCCAGTGCCTGCAGCTGATGAGCTAGCTGCAGGCACCCACAGACTTCTGTTCCCGCTCTGTTCTGGCTTTGAAAGGTCTCTAACTTTTATCCTGTTGCTTCTGCATTGGTCTCTTTACTTCTTCAACATTTACTCATGTGCTTACATGTGCTTCCCCATATGTACTTCTTTATTTCTACAGTTGTTGATGTTTCTCTCTGATATATAAAAATAAATGTGGCATCGTGACAATGTATCATAGATGCTGGGAAGACCTCTCACTGAGTTCCAGAGCTCCAGCAAAACCCAGCATTGTTTTGTTTTCTATGAGAACTCATGTCCATTGGCAAGTACTTAAAAATATACAACTTTTTGCTACTCGTTACATTCTTCACACACAGTCAACTTACCAAATTTAAATTCATCTGACCTCGGGACGTGGTCCACTACTATGTTACAGGCCCAACACATATTAGGCCTCAAACAAAAGGAGCATCATCTCCTTGAATAGGAGAGGAGATTGCTGGGACATTGACAGAGACCTCTGTATCCTCTTTAACTACACGTAAGCTTCCAGAGGGCTGGAGAATAGTCAATGTTGTTCCCTCATTTAAGAAGGGCAATAGGGATAATTCAGCAAATTATAGGCTGGTGAGCCTTACATCAATGGCAGGGAAATTATTGGAGAAGACTCTTAGGGATCTTCTAGGGATCTTAGATTCTTAGAACAACATGCCAGAATCTGAGAGAGTCAGGGGCAGAAGTGAGTGTAATCACTATTACTAAGGAGAAAGTGCTTGGGAAGCTGAAAGGTCTGAAGGTGGATAAGTCACCAGGACCGGACGGACTACACCCCAGGAATCTGAAAGAAGTGGCTGAAGAGATTAGGGAGGCATTAGTACAGATCTTTCAAGAATCACTGGAGTCAGGAATGGTTCCGGAGGACTGGAAAATCACTAAAGTCACTTCACTCTTTAGGAAGGAAGGGAGGCAAAAGACAGGAAATTATAGTCCAGTTAGTATGACTTCAGTGGTTGATAAGGTTCTAGAATCCATTATTAAGAATGAGGTTTTGGGTAACTTGGAAATACATGATAAAATAGTCTGAAGTCAGCATGCTTTCCTTAAGGGGAGATCTTGCCTGACAAATCTGTTGGAATTCTTTGAGGAAGTAACAAGCAGGATAGACAAAGGAGAGTCAGTGGATGTTGTTTACTTGGATTTTCAGAAGGCCTTTGACAAGGTGCCACACATGAGGCTGCTAAACAAGATAGGAGCCCATGGTATTACAGGAAAGGATAGAAGGTTGGCTGACAGGCAAAAGGCAAAGAGTAGGAATAAGGGAGGCCTTTCCTGGTTAGCTGCTGGTGACTAGTGGTATTCCCCAGGGGTCGGTGTTGGGTCCACTACTTTTCACGTTATATGTTAATGATCTGAATGATGGAATTGATGGCTTTGTGGTCAAATTTGAGGATGATACAAAGAAAGGTGGAGGGGCAGGTAGTGTTGAGGGAGCAGAGAGTCTGCAGAAGGACTTGGACAGGTTGGGAGAATGGGCAAAGAAGTGGCAGATGGAATACAGCGTAGGGAAGTGTATGGTCATGCACTTTAGTGGAAGGAATAAAGGCGTAGACTACTTTCTAAATTGGGAGTGAATTCCGAAATCAGAGGTGCAAAGGGACTTGGGAATCCTCGTGCAGGATTCCCTAAAGGTTAACTTGCAGGTTGGGTCGGTAGTAAGGAAGACAAATGTAATGTTAACATTCATTTTGAGAGGACTAGAATATAAGAGCAAAGATATAATTCTGAGGTTTTATAAGGTGTTGTTCAGACCATATTTGGAGTATTGTGAGCAGGTTTGGACCCCATATCTAAGGAAGAATGTGCTGACATTGGAGAGGGTCCAGAGGAGGTTTACAAGAATGGTCCTGGGGATGAAAGGGTTAATGAATGAGGAGTGTTCGCTGGCTCTGGCCTGTACTCACTTGAGTTTAGAAGGGTGAGGGGGGATCTCATTGAAACTTGCAGAATATTGAAAAACCTGAATAGGGTGGATGTGAAGAAGGTGTTTCCAGTAGTGGGAGAGTCTAGGACCAGAGGGCACAGCCTCAGAATAAAAGGACATCCCTTTAGATCAGGTATAAGGAGGAACCTCTTTAGCCAGAGGGTGGTGAGTCTGTGGAATTCATTGCCACAGACGCCTGTGGAGGCCAAGTCAGCATGGTAGTGTAGCGGTTAATGTAACGCTATTACAGTACCAGCGACCTGGGTTCAATTCTGAACATTGTCTGTCAGGAGTTCATACATTCTCCGTGTCTGGGTGAGTTTCCTCCGGGTGCTCCGGTTTCCTCCCACGTTCCAAAGACGTACGAGTTAGGAAGTTGTGGGTATGATATGTTGGCGCCGGAAGCGTGGCGACACTTGCGGGCTGCCCCTAGAACACTACGCAAAAGATGCATTTCACTGTGTTTCGATGTACATGTGACTAATAAAGATATTTTATATTTAAAGTGGAGGTTGATAGGTTGTTGATTAGTAAGGGTGTCAAAGGTTATGGGGAGAAGGCAGGAGAATGGGGTTGAGAGGGAAAAATATATCAGCCATGATTGAGTGGCAGAGCAGACTCGATGGGCCAAATGACTTAATTCTGCTCCTATGTCTTATGGTCTTATGGATAGGATTTACTCAGATTTGGAAAAGCATGGACTTAATAGGAGTACTCAATATGGCTTAGTGTGGGAGAGGTCATGTCTTATGAAACTGACTGAGCTTTTTAAGGAGGTGACAAAGATGAATGATGGAGTAGGGCAGTGGATGTTGTCTACATGGACTTTAGTCAAGCATTCAACAAAGGTCCTCATGATCGGCTGTCAAGAAGATTAAGGCACATGGGATCCATGGTGACTTGGTGGATTGGATTCAAAATTGGCTTGGCCATAGGAGGCAGAGTGTGTTGGTGGAAGGATGTTATTCTGACTGGAGGTCTCTGACCAGAGGTGTTCCATAAGAATCAATACTGGTACCTCTTGTTTGTGATATATTTAAAAATTATTTGAAAGAAGATGTAGGTGGGCTGATTAGTAAGTTTGCAGATGACACAAAAATTGGCAGAGTTGTTGATAGTGAGGGAAGGTTGTCAAAGGGTACAGCAGGATATAGAAGAGTTGGATATACGAATGGAGAAATGCCAGATGGAGCATAACTCAGACAAGTGTGAAGTGTTGCCTGGCTTAGAGCATCAGAGGCTGGGGGTGACCCGATAGAAGTATATAAAATTATGAGAGGCATAAATGGGATAGATATTCGGAGTCTGTTTCCAGGGTGGAAACAGATATGATAGCGACACTTAAGAGGCATTTAGCAGGCACATGAACAGGCAGGGAATGAGGGATATGGACCATGTGCAGGCAAATGGGATTAGTTTCACTTGGCTTCATGGTCGACACAGACATTGTGAGCTGAAGGCCCGTTCCTGTACTGTACTGTTCTATGTTCTAACATTGGTTAATGCCAATAATTAACCATTATTTCAGTATTAAACCTTTCATTTTTTAAAAAGCCTTGCTGGCACCAGTTGCCCCCATACTCCAGATCTTCTGTAGCTTCCAAAGTGAAACAATGAACAAATATTTTAACTTTTTTAGTGTCCATTGTGTATTGTGTGCTTTTGGGAAATTGTTATTAGAACACTTATTAAGGCTTTGTGACAAAGTCACTTTGGCATCAACACTAAATTGTAGTGGGCACCCATTATTCTTTCCATTGAGTTTAGAAGGACTGCATGTTAAGCAGGATGCACAACAGCCAATGCATTACCTCCTGTTTAATTTATCATCCAAACCAAATTTCTATTACAATTGTGCTTATATGGCTGCTGTACCCTGGATATCATGGGCTTTTCATCTGAATTTCATCAGTTTGGACACTGAGGGTACCTCTGTTGTGAAGCATCTTACCATTTAACTAGATTCAAGGAGACAGTTTATGGGTTCCATTGAAATGGTTTCTGCTCTCAATTAATTGTGGGAATATTCTAGTTTATGCATTTGGTTTTACATTAAGGATCCTGCAAAGCTTTGTGTACATATCAAGATAGCAGAATATGCTGAAACTGCTAGAGATTAATCTTGATCTTGCAAATGATGGTTGGTATCCAAGCAGATGGCAGGTGAGTCTCCATAGAAAACTATACATTGCAGCACACTTGGATAGCAGGCAACAGTTCAGCAACTGATATGAAAGAGTAAATTTGTGCTGTCAGCAAGAGCTTCAGATGCAGGCAATGCCTATTTATTGGGTGGATGAATTTAGGATTCGCTATCCATTCCCTTGAGGAGTGTAAAGTCCTACATGCTGCATGATAATTGAACCTTCATGCCAACAATTCTGGTAAAGTTCTGTGCCAAGCAATATTAGTTAAAAAGGATACATTTAATACTGATAATTACTAGACTATCACAGGATTCACTTCCAAAGGGATTACTCAGTTGGTCTGCTGATACTTCACAGAAAGATCCATTGGATACACCCAGAGGAATGGTGTAAATGGTTAATTTAGCACCACTGAGATAAAGTTTAGTCTCCTGACCTGGTCAAATTTAGATAACAATTCAAACTAAGGATTACTTTTGTTATTTCCTCTTTTGCATTATAACTTGCTGATAAACTCACTAATTTATTGGAAGAGTCCGTTTTAAGTGTTTGAATTATATGGTGCACATTGTTCACATAACAAAGTGCTATCCAATAAAGCAAAAACTGAGAACAAATGAAGCAAAGGGTCACAAATTGATATTTCCTGGGATATGTTTCCCAACTTTCCATTGGAAAGGATATTTCATGTATGATGTATAGTACATCTACACCTACAATAGTATTGCACTCCTTGCACAGAGATTCTCTATTGATCGCCAGCACCAAATAAACCCTGAATATCAGTATTACTTTTATGTCCCCACATCCAAATTTTACCTCCATTAATTTCAATGCTCCTAAGTTTACACAGCCTCCCACTTTTCATCTGGCTGAACAACCTCTGATGCTAATAATCTATTTTGTCAAAATGATGAGCCATCCTTTTGTCTTTCCCAGCCATGCTTGCTCCTTGACTACTTTAAATCCTACTTCAAATACATTCAGCAAAAATTTATAATCACCCACTCCCCCTTTTTTCCTTTTAAACACACCAGATAGGGCAATTATAATACTCATCATATGAGACACCATAATGGTGAGGGTATTGGTGTGTGTGTAGTGAACATCTGTGGGAAGTATACAGATTAGGCAACACATTGTATCACCAAATGTGCAAATACTGATTTAACACAGCACTGTCATCTTGGTCCACAGAGGCACAGCTGTTGCTAGCTCACAGCTCCAGTGAGCTGGATTCAATCCTGGCCTCCAGTGCTGCCTGTGTGGAATTTGCACGTTCTCCCTGTAACCACATGGATTTCCTCCGGGTGCTCCAGTTTCTTTCCACATCCCAAAGATGTGCAAGTTGGTAGGCTAATTGGCCCCTGTAACTTGCCCCTGTCGTGTATAAGTGAGTGGTATGATTAGTGTAAATGGAGATCATGATGGTCAGTGCAAACTCAATGGGCCAAAGGTCCTGTTTCTATGTTGTATGATTTTATGAACTTAATCTCTTTTCATAACTTCACATGGTTAAATAGATGTTTAGCAGGTGGAAAGACCCCTTTTCCTCACCAACTCCCATCCCAAGTCTCCCTCACTCACAAGCTATGCCATTTAAAAGGTTTGTCACTAGTTGATATTTTTCTAAGTACTTGATGGTTTCTGGGGCTGATTCAAGGCACACGAACGCAGCATTCATACAACAAAACTAGGCTGTCACACAAAACCTGATCACTGCCATGCTGAAATACAAACCAATCTCAAGGAACTCTGCAGCATTTGGTAGAGTGGGTAACCAGACCTGCATTGTTGGTCTGCTGCACAACCTTGTCATTATGATGGATCACTCTTGCCACTGACTATATCTCAAAGGACTAAAGAGGAAGGAGAATGAGGATGACACATTGAAGAGGAGGTAGGCTAGAGCGCTCCTTATTTCCTTACTTCATTGGATAATCATGAAAAACTTAGCCAAATACAATCCCAAAAACAACTTCAACCACTGCATTCATGGCAGGCACAGTAGTACAGCAGTTAGCATAATGCTATTACAGTGCCAGCGACTCGGGTTCAATTCCGGCCACTATCTGTAAGGAGTTTGTACTTTCTCGCCGCGTCTGCGTGGGTTTCCTCCAGGTGCTCCGGTTCCCTCCCACATTCCAAACGTACGGGTTGGGAGTTTGTGGGCATGCTATGTTGGCACCCGAAGCATGGCAACACTTGCAGGCTGCTCCCAGAATACTCTATGCAAAAGATGCATTTCACTGTGTGTTTCGATGTGACTAATAAAGATGTCTTATCTTATCTCTTGTCTTATCCTGCTGGTAAAAATAATCTTACTGTGGTGGTAGGAAGTGAGTTCCAGGGTTTAGACCCAAGGATGATGAAGGACCAGCAATATATTTCCAGGTCAGGATGGTATGTGACTTGGATAGGGGTGGTTGTCTTCCCATGTATCTTTAGTCCTTCCCCTTCTTGGTTGTAGAGGTTGTGGGATTGTGAGATTTTGTCAGAACAACATACACTCTTTTCATTCTGTAGCTGGTACACACTGGGCACACTATGCACTAGCAGTAGAAGGAATAAAGGTTTAGGATGATAGATGGAGCATAAATCAAGTGGGCTGCTTTGTCCTGAATGATGCCAAGCTTGTTGGAGTTGCAGCCATCCTTGCAAGTCCTGACGCTCCTGACTTATGCTTTGCAGACAGTGGACGGACTTAGGGGTATCAGAAGTTGACACAGTCAATACAAGATATCCAGCCTCTGATCTGCCTTCATTTCACAATATTTATGTGGCTGGCCAGTTGGTCAATGATGATCTCCAGTATATTGATAGTGGGGGACTCAGTGATGGTAATGCCATAGGATAAGTGGATGGACCTCTTGTTGTTGAAAAGGTTCACTGCCTGCCACTTGCTAGCCCATGTCTACATGCTGTCTAGGTCTTGTTACATCTACATATGGACTGGTTACTTTGATGAGGATTTGTGAATGGAATTGAACACTGAGCAATCATCAGTGAACATTCCCACTTTTGATCTTACAATCAAGGAAGGTCATTAATAAAGCAGCTGAAGATGGTTGGGCCTAGGACACAGTCCTGAGGAATTCCTGCAGTGATTTTCTGGGGCTGGGATTATTCACCAACAACCAAAACCATCTTTCTTTGTGTGAGGTATTATTCCAATAAATTGGAGTGCTAATCCCTCGATGTCACTGACTTCAGTTTTACCAAAGCTCATTGTTTCCACACCAACTAAAACACTGTCAAGTGCAGTTATTCTTCTCACCTCTGGAATTTAGCTTTTAGGCCCAAGCTTGGACAAGTGCTGTGATGAGGTCCGAAACTGAGTTGTCCTGGTGAAACCCAAACTGACACAGATATAAGGCCTGTAGTCATGTTGAGATTGTAGGGTGCTGCAGGATATATGAATATTTATTGAAGTTTGTTGAAGATAAATAACGGTAATCATAGTGAGTGCATTTCCTTTTTACGAATACTAAGAGTATTTCCTCCTTAAGACTGAACATGTCTAGTACCTTGGGTCTGATAATAAAGAAAGCATCCGTTTTTCTACATAGTGTGCAGAAGTGAGATTGTATGACTAATCTCTTTCCACTCGTAGATTACAGTGGTGTAAAGCATTAAACAGTGTCCAAGGCTGGTGGTGTATTTGGAGGGATATGCCGTTTGAAAATGCATTTACTAATCTTGATTTCAGTGAAGGCGTTTTAGCAATTCAACCAGGTCCTCGGGGCTTAACTCTTGGAATTAGCCACCCTGGTTGAGTATGCACCTGGACAGTCTCCCGGCCTCCTGCAGATTCAGTCAATTTATCCCAATTTCTTTTTCCTTTACCAATGCTTATCTTCTCCCACTAGACCTCCAGTTCAACATCCAAAAAAAAAACTTGGAGACTCCCGTTTTTCATAAAATTCCATTCCTCCTCATTCTTAAAGTCAGATTCTCTTGCAGAATGCATACCATCACCTGTTCCAGCCACAATGTACCGACACTTTAAGAGGCCCAGGTTAGTTTAATGAAGAGACAGATTTTAACTGATGCTAGCCATGTTTAAGTTACTAAGTACTTTATTACAAAACACATAATTTTATTCATCTTTAATTAATGCTAAATCTATTAGCTGCTATTAAATCTCAAAATTAATTAGACTCAAATTTACATAAACTGGGACTAGATTTTGAAAGGTCAGGTGTAGCAAACTTATTGGAATTTTGTGAGGATCTAATGGAATTGGCAAATGGCAGTAATGTGATGGATGCTATAAGTCTTGGTTTCGGAAGACATTTGACAACGTTCCTCAAAGACATGGAGCTGTAATGGAAGTCCTTGGTGTAAAGGAGGAAATTACAAACTGAATATTAAAGTATCCAAAGGCAGAACATAAAGACTGGTGAGGTGATCGATAGTAATTTTAATTGGACAGTTGGGATCAAGAAAGTACCTCAGGGTAAGTCCTGGGAGTCAAAAGTTCACTATATTTAAAAAAAGTGACATTGACGAATGTAGAATTCCCATGTTTTCAGATAATGTTAAACTTGTGTAGACTATCAAGATTTTTGAAATTCAGAGAAGGCTACAGGGACCTAACTACCAGACAAATGGATCATAAATTGAATTCTGATGTTGAGGAGTGCATTGCAAAATCTATTCCAAATCTAAATTTGAAAATGTGATAGCAACACAATTTCAAAGCATATTGTAGGTGATGTTGTCTAGCTGTAGTCACTATATATTTGAAAAAATAGAGATGAAATTTCTTATTTTACTGAAAATATTGCCATGAATACAAAACAGCATTTCCATTTTATATCACAGTGGCTTTAGATAAAATTAGCATGAGACAGCTGAAAATCCAGAGGTAGGGAAGGTGATATTGCTCAGTGTAGATCAGTCATTTAGAAAAAGAGGTTGAACCTAGTACTTAAAAATCAAAACTAAATATGGGCATTGGCCAAGTTTTTAAAATAGTGAAGAGGATCTATAAGACAGAAACAGAGGAATATATTGTGCAACATTAATATAGAAGCAGAGCTTTGATGTAAGTAAGACAGTCATTAGCTAAAGTTGATGAAGAAATAAATACTGAGCTACTTCAAAGATCCAAAAGGGAATTAGGTCAATTCGTAATTCAGCAAAGAGCAGAAGGATGGGGTTTGAAGACCAGAAAGAATGAAAATGTTTTGTTCCTGAAGCAACACCTAACTGATGGACTAAGGCGGATAGATTGACTGGCTGTTTCCCTTAATTATGTTGTGTTCTTAATCGAGTTATATTAATTGTATGCACTAGGGTAAAATAACTGCCTTGTGATGAATGCAACAATATGTATTGATTACTTAGCTCAGTTTTATTTTCACACCTTACATTATTTTCTAAAGACCTTTGGGATGTCTTTGATTTGTTTCCAGTCGTTTCTTCAGATAAAATTCAAACTTATTTCCACATCTTCATTGGTGTTCAGCCAATATTTGTTTTCCACTAGAATTAAAAATAACCATTGCATTCATGGACTGCCTTATCACATCTAAGTAGCTCAAACACTTTACACAATAAATAACTTCCTATTCTATCTAGCCATATGGGACAGCTATTCTATAAACAAACAAAAAGTACAAGATAAATGACAAATATATTTGTTCTTTGATGTTTTGACTGAGCAAAGAATGCTGAGCAGCATGGCAGCAGTCCTTAGAGTCATAGAGTAATACAGCAGGGATACAGACCCTTTGGCCCAACGAGTCCATGCCGACCACAGTGCCCACCCAGCTGGTCCTAATTTCCTGCATTTGGCCCATATTCCTAAGCCCTGGCCCTCCATGTACCTATTTGGTGCTTCTTAAATGATACTATTGTGCCTGCCTCAACCACTTCCTCTGACAGCTCATTCAATATACTCACCACCCTCTGTGTGAAAAAGTTGCCCTTCAGGTCCCGTTTAAATCTTTCCCCTTTCACCCTAAATCTATGCCCCCTAATTTTGGACTCCCCTACCCCAGGGAAAAGACTGTCATTGTCCACTTTATCTATGCCTCTCATAATTTTAAACACTTCTAAGGTCCTCCCTCATTCTCCTACATTCCAAGGAATAAAGACCTAGCCTGGCCAACTTTTCCCTATAACTCAGGCCCTCTAGTCCTGGCAACACTCTTGTAAATCTTTTCTGCACTCTTTCCAGTTTAACCATGTCTTTGATATAACGGTGACCAAAACTGTAAACAGTACTCCAATTGTGGCCTCACCAATGACTTATACAACTGCAACATAATGTCCCAATTTGTATACTCAATGAAAAACATAATGATGCTGGAGGAACTCAACAGGCCAGGCAGCATCCGTGGAGGGAAGCAGGCGGTCAATGTTTTGGGACAGGACCCTTCTTCAGGACTCAATGCCCTAACTGTTGAAGGCCAGCGTGCTAATTACCTTTTTCACCAGCCTGTCTACCTGTGATGCCTCTTTCATGAACGATGCACTTGTACTCCTAGGTTCTCAGTTCTATTACATTTCCTAGTGCCCTATCACTCATAGTATAAGTCCTGCGCTGGTTTGACTTTACAAAATGCATCACCTCACATTTATCTGTATTGAAATCTATTTGCCACTTCTCAGCCTGCTTCCCTAACTGATCAATATCCCCCTGGAATGTACAATAACCACCTTCACTATCAACACCACCTCCTAATTTTGTGTCATCTGCAAACTTACTGATCAAGCCTTGTGCATTCGCATCCAAGTCATTTATATAAATAATGAAGAACAAGGGTCCCAACACCAACCTCTTTGGCACACCATGAATCACCAGCCTCCATTCCATGAAACAGCTTTCAACCAGCACCCTCTGCTTCCTACCTCCAAGCCAATTTTGAATCCACCTAACTAGTCCTCCCTGGATTCCATGGGACCTAACCTTCCAGACCAGCCTGTCACATTAAATGCCTTGCTAAAGTGCAAATAGACAATTTCCGCTGCCTTACCATAATCTACCGTTTTATCTACCTCTTCAAAAAACTATAATAGCTTTGTTAAGCACAACTTTCCACACACAAAGCCACGCTGACTCCTCCTAATCAGACTGTCTATCCAAATGCTGGTAGATCCTGTCCCTCAGTATTCCCTCCAGTAACTTCCCCACTACTGATGTCAGGCTGACTGGCCTGTAGTTCTCTGGCTTGTCCTTGTTACTCTTATTAAACAACGGCACAACATCAGCTACCTTCCAGTCTTTGTGAACTTCACAAGTGGCTAACGATGAAGCAAATATCTCTGCAAGGGCCTCCACAATTTCTCCTCTAGCCTCCCACCAAGTCCGAGGTTGCACTTGGTCAGGCTCTGGGGAGTTATCCACCTTAATATGCTGCAAGGCTGCAAATACCTCCTCCAAAACATCACCACTTGTTTCCCTTATCTCTTGAGCAACCATGGTTTTCTCCTAAGTAAACACTGAGGAGAAATATTTGTTAAAAATCCCACCCAACTCCTGTGGCTTGAGGCCTATGTGGCCCTGCTGATCTGTAAGGGGACCTACTCTCTCCCTAGCCACCTTTTTACTCTTAATATAGCCATAAAACCTCTTGGGATTTTCCTTAACCTTACCTGCCAGATCCACCTCTTACCCTCTTTGCCCTCATGATTTCCCTCTTAAGAGTATTCTTAATCTTTTAGAGTCATCAGGGGATTCAAACAACCCTGATCTCCAAATCCAATGTATGCTTCCTTCTTTTATTTGATCAGAACCTCAATCTCTCTCATCAGCCAAGGTTCCCTAAACTTGCTGGGTTTACTTTTCACCCGAACAGGAACATGCTTCTCCTGGACTCCTGACATCACACTCTTAAAAGCCTCCTTCCCCTTCAAACAAGCTCACCCAGTGGACCTCTGCTAGATCCTGTCTCATACCCCTAAAATTAGTGCTGCACCAGTTTAGGACCCTCACCTGTGGTCCTGTCCTATATTTTTCCATCATTTTCTTAAAACTACTAGAATTATGGTCACTGGAGCCAAAATGCTCCCTGGCTGCCACTTCAGTTAGCTGCCCTGCCTCATTTCCTAAGAGAAGTTCCAGCATTGCACCCTCCCGAGTAGGGCCTTCTATATATTGACTCAGGAAACCTTGTTGCTTTTCCAGGAAAATTAATCTTGAACAATTGAGCAAATCCATGTTTAGCATTTAATCCAGACAATGGAAGCTTTGCCAATATAGAAACCTACAGCACTGCATGGGAATGTCAACTTTGGTTGCAAGTTCCAAAACAAAAGATGCAAGCACCGTTAATCTGAATTAAAGTTCAAAACCACTTGAAATATATTGTCCTGTAATAGCTTTGCCTTTCTATCACTTTTGATAAAGGATTTAGACCCAGAACATTGAAAAGTCCTATTTCTCCAGGCATACTGATAAGCACACTGTACTTAGAGCAATTTCTGTTTTGTCCACAAACCGAAATCAAAATCTTCAAGAGATTGAACATAGAACAGTACAGCAAAGAAATGGGCTCTTTGGCCCATGAATTCTGTGCTGAAAATGATGCCAAATTAAACTAAATCTCTTCTGCCTGCATATGATCTAACTCCCTCCATTCCCTGCATATTCATATGCCTATCTAAAAGCCTTTTAAATGTCTCTATTGTATCTTCTTCCATTACTACCCCTGACATCTTGCTCAGGGCACCTACCACTCTCTATGTAAAAATCTTGCTCCGCACATCTCCTTTAAACTTTCCCCTTCTCACCTTAAATGCATGTTGTCAAGTATTTGACATTTCTACCCTGGGAAAAAGATTCTGACTGTCTACCCTATCTATGCTTCTCAGAATTTTATAAATTTCTACAGGTCACACCCCCCCCCCCCACCTCCAGCCTCCAGAGAAAACAACCCACATTTGACCAACCTCTCCTTATAGCTCATACCCTCAAATCCAGGCAGTATCCTGAATTTGAGGGTTTGAGCTATAACCTTTCCAAAGCCTCCACATCCTTGTTGTGGAAGATTACAAGCTGAATCAATTCATTTAATTGGCTAAATGACTCATGATTTTGACTGACTCTGAGGTTGACAGTAGTGATTCTAACTGAATGAGGTTTTGTAATATTTTAATATCATTGATATCTTTCCTAATTTCATCAACATCAGTTTTATTTCATGTATCTGGCAGTCCATCACCAATGGTGCTGTACTACATAAATCCTTTGCTCAGTTGGTTATAAAAAATAAAACTAGAACCAAAAGAAAGTTGCCAAAGTGCATTTATTTTTGCTAGGGAGCAGAGAGAAGGTTCAAATGGGAAGGATTCTGTAGTACTACCTCAGTCAAGAAGACAAACATGCAATTTGAAAGATGGGGTTACATTTTGTATGTGTCATATATAAATGGTCTTCTTCTACTCTCCTGATGAGCTGTGACAACAATGTACCTTTTAGCTGTGCTTTAATGAATATGATTTCCATTGTCTCTCTCTCTCTCCCCCCCACACACATTACAGCCAATTATAATCTCATGAAATGTCTAGTGTTTAGATGCTATTAAGTACCCCCATTTCAATGATTAATCTTGCTCATCAAGAAAAATAACTTATTTTTCATTCATTAGTTTCCTGTGGTAGGCAAGTCAGCTAGTCACACTGTTTCTCAGTAATTCGTCCATAAAGCACCAACAAAATGCCAAATACAAGACAAAAAACATTTCTGTACTAAAAAATTGCATACCTTCACATCAGGGAAAATAATCTGTAGCAGATATTTGGATCTCATAGGATTCAAGTAATTGCATTTTTTTCAGAGATTTGTAAACACTCATGCAAATTACAGCCAATTTAAGACCATGTACATTTCTCTCATTGACAAGATTAGTCCCAAGGGGAGAAGATTCTTGAACACTTGGAGCCTTGGAGAGCCAAACCAAGTTAAAATGTTGTGCTGCTCAAATATACCCACAAACTCATGGAACTGAATTGGGCACTTGCACTTGCATAACTTATTAGCAGTTGTAAATAAAAACATTCATTGTAATTGTTTAGAGTTGTGGACAACAATATATGTTTACCCCATGCCTTTAACAAAGCAAAAATATTCCAAGACCTTTTGCAAGCGAACCAAAATTAACTCTCAGCCATAAATTCGAGCTGATGACAAAAAGTTTGGCACAGAGGTAGGTTTTAAGGAACATTTTAAAAGAGGAAAGAGTTAGAAAGAAGGAAATGTCTCTGTTCACATTCTTCCATACCCCTCCCATCACCCCCATGCCAAACCTTCTCCATGTCCTCACTTGTTCCTCAGCCCAAAGAACCAAAGAAAATTGATTGAAAAAGAACCAAAGAGGGGCTTGGGTTGGCACATGAAGGAGAGGAAAATAGAGGGATATGGGCATTCTGTAGGTAGGAGGGAATAGCTATGTCGGCACAACATTGTGGGCAGAAGGGCCTGTTCTGTGCTGTACTGTTCTATGTAAAATCCCTCAGTGCTAAGGAGCTGGGATGCAGACAGCTGATGGCGATTGACCTTGGGGTGCTGTGGAAGGTACTGTGACTGGTCCCAGAGGACCTGCTGATGAGCAGCATGGCAGGAGGATTGGGCCCACAGAGAGAGGGCCAAATGGACCTGGCTGGCCAGAGAAGAGCAACAGGGATGCAGCCCTTTTCCTCAGGCCACTCTGTGCCAGACAAATGCTGTCCTGTGATCAGTGCAGGCTCTGAGCTAGAAGGTTCCATGCCCAGAGACCGGCCCTGTCCAAGGAGTGCAGAGCCGGTGAGCAGAGTCACTCACTCAGAAGCAGACATGTTGTGAGGCACCTTTGGTTGTTAGTCTAAGGAGCATGGCCCCAGGAACATGCTTCAAGTAGAATAATTATCCCTCCATACACCCTGACCCATCACAATTTCCACTTCACAACTCCTCCCTCCCCCTGCCCTTTGACCATCATCAATCGTTAGGAGGAATTAGAGCCTGTGAATCAAAGTTTTGGATATCATCCTATTCATAGTGCACTGAAAAGCTGGGTTAACCAGGAATACATTGGAAAAGTCATCATGATCAACAAAGGCATGAACAAATATTCCCACAGCAGATGAGCTGAGACAAGCCCAGGTTAGACAATGTAATGGAGGTGGAAAGAAATACTCTGGGCAGTGCTACAGATTAGAAACTTCATCTCGGGATTAGAAAAGACACCAAGGTTGTGAAGTATCTGATTCGGTTTTGGACATCTACCAGGGAAAAGGACAGGGTAAGTGGCCAAGTAACTGGCGTTTGTGTTGGGAACAAATATAATAACATTTGTCTTCTTAGTTTGTAGTAAGACAAAATGTCTGCTCGTCCAATATCAGACAAGCAATCTAACAATTTAGAGACAATGGAGGACTCCAGGGATGGTGGTAAGTTTGTGTGTCATCAATGTGCTTGTGGAAATATACACCATATGCTAAGGGCAAGATTGTGGTGAGAAATAGGGAGGAGCAAAGGGTAGATATAGACACAAAAGGTCATAGTGTGGCCACAGTGAGGGAAAGCACTGTGATTGTCTGGGACAGAGGACAGATAAGAATGGAGCCATGCATGCACTCTAACTCAGCTGGATAACAGTGAGCCAAACCAAATGTTAATTCAAACATGCAAAGACCATTTTCATAATTGAGCCAGAAATAAGCTAATAGGAATCATTTTATAAACCTAATTTGAACTGACTTATATAGTTAACGGCAGCTAAAATAATCTTTGACCGTCCATACATTTGAATCGGAGATATATATTTCACAAGTTAGCCTTATTTTCTGCATTTCACTTCAGCCCACTATAAATTGTTAGAAAAAGTTCACCATTTCAGGAACTTTAAATCGGTTGTTTGTGGTCAACTCCTGAGATGCCCTCTTTGCTGACCTGATTCACAAATGCATAGAAGCAGAATAATAATTCCATGCAAATTAGGTCATTAGCTACATTAATAATACATAGCTTTAATATTAATAATTGTTGTGTCCAATGCATTACTGACCTCCAACAGGATGCTGCATTGCAAAATGGCAACAGAATGTAGCACTGGCCCTGATATTCTTCACATGACACTCAGGTTACATTCACTAATATTCCCTCATGAATATTGCTACAAATTAAAATAGAAATGTGAAACAGTGTATGAAATAGAAAAGACATGTCTAATTAGCACCAGGACAAGTAACTCTGGTGAAAATATATTTGTTTCACAAAAGTGATATTTAAGGTGACATTGATGCTTTTTGCTTCAAGGTGTTTCAAGCTTGCTATCGGGTTCAGCAAATCTTTTTCATTCATTGCAGAAACATTTCATTCTTAATTGAATTCCATAATATAGCAAGAACAGGAAAAATAAATCTGTTAAAGTAGCATTAGCAAATTCTGTACATTGGCTTAGTTGTTGCCTGGAATTAATTTTGATGTGAATGTTCTGATTAGTAAATTCAAGGAAATTACTAACATATTGACACAAGTATTAATTTAAAATAGGTTCACACCTAAAAATAACTGCAGAGAAAATTAATATATGAAAAAGTAAATGTTCCTACCTGAAATTTGTGAATGGGGACATATTCCCTTACTTTACTCTGGATATAATATTTGGTTTTATGGGTATTACATACCAATAGATCTAATAAGGTTAAAAGATTAAAGTGACATTAGATTTATTAAACAAGGAAGATAAAGCATGGAAAGTCTTCACCCCACTCAGAAAGTTGCATCTCATGGGATCCAGCTTGAGGTAAATGTGGGACAGTAAGAGCCAAGCTCCAAGTGAACACAGACCCAGCATAAAACTGAGCCAATTTGCTTTCAAAATGACAGTTCAGGGTCACAGGATGGATTTGATAAGAAGGAAAATCAATCAGTGTTTGCAATGTGTGGGAATACCTTTGCTCAAAAGTTTCCTCTTAGCACTTTACCACAGTTTAGTGATTAAGTAATGAAGGTGAAAATCAATCTCATTGACTCTGGATGATCAGCAGAAGAGTGAAGATGGTGGTCTGAAAGATATTCTCCACACAGTTGGAACACTATCACAAATCCTGACACTGTTTAAAAAGGAATTGGATAAGTATTTGAATTTTTAAAAAAAATATATATTGTGTGAATGTAAAGAAATGCATTTGAATAAACAGATTGGGGTAGAAATCCAATCATGTCCCATATGCTTTTTATGTGCTATAGATCTCCATTTGTGGGGAATGTCAGCTGTGAGTTGTGATCAGCTCAATGAGGTGAAGCTTATGCAGCTTGTAAGATTGAGTCACATGTTACCATACCTGTACTCATGTCAATAGCATGCAAGGTTCACAGGAGTCAAATGTTAATTAAATCTTCCCCCCCTATCACAATGGATGGAGCCCTTGACCAAATCTCATCTATTTGCTGCACTTTTGCTTTCAGCCCCTCTCCTAATGGACAGGGGAAGATCGGAGTTCCCCTGTTCCTCAGCTTCCACCCCACTAGCCTTTGCGTCCAACAGATCATCCTTCACAATTTCTGCCAGTTCCAACAAGATTCCACCACCATACATAAAGTCCCTACCGCTCTTTCAAAATTTCAAAGGAATCACTCGCTTTGTGACTCACTGGTCTGCTCTTCCAGTCTGGTCTTTCCTTCCATCCTGGTCTTCCACTCCCCATCATATGGCACTTTCCTGTGAGCCACAGGAGATGCAATACCTGTCATTTTATCTCCTCCTTTCCCAACCTTAAGGGATTCATATAATCTTTTTAGGTGAAGCAGTGATTCACTTGCTCTTCTTCCAATCTAGTGCACTGCATTTGGTGCCACAATGTGGCTTCCTCTACATTGGAAATGCCACACACAGATTGGGTGATCAGATTGCAGGGCACATGTGTTCAGTCCAAAGGGGTGACCCTGGAATTCTAGGTGCCTGCCACTTTAATTCTCCAATACACTCTCACTCTGACCTTTTGTCTGTGCCTTCCTGTATTGTTACAATAAGGCCCAATGCCAGTTTGAGAAACAACACCTCATCTTTTATCTGAGCATGTTGCAGCCATCTAGAGAGAACAGTGAATTCTCCAACTTGAGGTAACTCACTCTTTTTCCTATCTATATCAGAACAGGCCATTTCTGCCTCACCATGTCCATCGGTGATTATTGCTGTTTTACTCTTCCCATTTGTATAGTCTGGCTGCTGCACATGTCCCACAGCCCTAATATTAGTAACATATGACAGCATAATCTAAGTCTAACTGCTACCTTAACTCATTTGGTCTCATCCTATCAGTGATATTCCCTTTGTTCTGCTCATCCTTCCCTTTACCTTCTTGCTACTGAAAACTGAACTTATTTTCTGTCTTTCCCAGTTCAGACAAAGGTTCTTGGACCTGAAACGTTAACTGTGTTTCTCTTTCCATAGATGCTGCCTGACCTGCTAAGAGTTGCCAGCATTTTCTGTTTTAATTTCAGATTTCTAGTATCTGCAGTTTTACTTTGATTCTTCAATCATCCTGCAAAGTTCATTTGACACTTGGTTTATCCAATTGCCCTGCATATAGGTGACTAACAAACAGCATTGACCATGCACAGGAAATCTGTTGTTGATCACCACATTGTTCACTTTAGAACAAATTAGGGACTGAATGATGAGATTATGAGATTTCTTTATTAGTCACATGTACATTGAAACACACAGTGAAATACACCTTTTGAGTAGAGTGTTCTGGGGGCAGCCCACAAGTGTCGCCACACTTCCAGCGCCAACTTAGCATGCCCACAACTTCCCAACCTGTATGTCTTTGGAATGTGAGAGGAAACCAGAGCACCCAGAGGAAACCCACGCAGACACGGGGAGAATGTGGCTGGAATTGTACTCTGGGTGCTGGTGCTGTAATAGCATTACACTAACTGCTGCACTATTGTGCCTAACTACCGTGATGACCGATGTAGGGAACCGAGGGGCTGGCTGGAACACTAAATGAGTACAGGTCCTCCCCAGCCTAACTTGTATATGGCCTGTACATGCAAACAGGTATTTGGGAGACCAATGGAATGGATTTGCCATCTGCTGTGGGGCTGTAGGCATCTTCCGTCATTTGGGAACTTGGTTTGTGGCTGCATTTCCAACTTGTGAACTGTTTGGGTTACAAGTGGCTCACACGAATGGAACCCTGCCACAACCTGGGGACAACCTGTACTTTTGTACTGGTCTTTTCCAAGGGAGGGAAAACAACCAATAACTCAGTAGAAGGAGAAATAAAAGAGATAATGAATGGGGTTAAAATAAGGAGAAAGTCAGAAAAAGTTTGTTATCCTTAAGCGAAATCATTTTCAACCGATCCGGATGTGATCATCCGAGTTTGTTTCACAATATCCTCCAGGTAAGGAACTAGCATCTTCTAAAGCTATCTACTCAGCACTCATATCCTCTTTTGTCCCCAAGTGACAGGCACAATCAAAAGTTGCTTCTTCGGTTTTAAAATCATTTTAGCTTACATCTATTATTATATATATCTTATGAGCTAGTTGCTACACATTCCTCAACTAGCTCACACTTTCTACTTGCAGGACATATTGGCACATAGTGCCTGCTAAGGGGAGTCAACAGAGTAGCATACATCCTTGAAACTTATTATACAAGTTTTCTGACCGAGTTATTTGAACTATATCCCTGGCATTCCTGTGAAACACCACACAGATACAACTATACCGCAGTTTCTCAGTCTTGTTATTCTCAGGAGAGGAATGCTGAACTATACACAGCTTCTGTCATCTCTTCCCGCAGGTTCTGAAATGATGATGGAATTCACTCCTTATGTGTTTTGACACTTTACTGAAACCATGAAGATACAGATATAGAAACTAATATCTGTGACAGGGACAGATGAATAAGACATCATTCCCAAATATTGCCCTTTCACAAATAGAAAACAACTGAAGGAACGGAAATTAGGTTTCTCCTGCTCAACATTTTTTAGCCTCATAATGGAATCCAATTTGGAGTGAAAGTATACCTTCAGTGCTAAATTTCAACAAAACAATAATAAAAAGTAAAACTACTTTGAAGATTGGATTATGAAAAAGATTTTTAAAAAATGAAGATTGCAGAAAATCTCAATAGATCAGGTAGTATTTGTGAAGAGAAAAAAAAGTTAATGTTTCAAGTCACTCACCTGTTTCTCTCTCCACAGCTGTCACCTGACATATTGCTCAGCCCACAGCTGTATCCTGATGTTGTTTCTCAATAATGTTCATGGAATTCTGTCATATGTTGTTGAATTTAAAGGGCATGGAATTCTATCATAGGTTGTTGAATTTAAAGGAATAATGAATATGTTATTTTGATCCTCATTCAGTCACTGTACTTTCAAGCTGGAAAGGGAGTTCCCATTCTGTGGAAAGCCAATCAAATATTTCAAGCTGCAATGGCACAGAATTTCCTGCCAAAGGCAATCCACTCACTGCTGACCAATGCTGTTAGTCCACAGGTGTCACCTTCTGGCAAAGAGCTCTGTGCTTCTGAAAGGTGAAGTTGCACAGCAACAAAGCCTTGTGTATGGCAATGCCATCACACATGATGGGAAGAGAGTTGAACGAGCTCCACCTATGAAACATCTAAAGGAGTTTGAAGCCAAAGAAGTTGAGCTGACTGTTAAAGATGTCAAAAAAAGTTTCCAAAAGCTGCCAACATTCAGACACTTCCAAAAACATTCAGAGCTGTTGAAAATTTAACTGTTAAAACTTTCAAAATTAAAATAAGTAACTTAAAAACATTTACTTAAAATACTTAAGAACATTTAAGAATAATACTTAAAAAACATTTAAGAATAATAGAATGCAATTAAAATCATTTAACTAAACTCATTAATTGAAAGGAATGTTCTTTACCTAATACTTATGTCGGTACCTTGCAGTCATTCCTCCCTGTTGAAATGAATGGAGACACTATTTCAGTACCAGGAATCTAGTTCTGGTACTAGAGGTGGATTCCACAGTGTAAATGCGCAATACTGTAATCGTACACTCCACTGCTGACACCATGAGATGTTCAATGTCAGCATGCAATTAGGAATAGCTGATGGGTACCACAAACTTGGTAGCACCTGTGTAAGGAATTGCTAACATTTCTGCATACAAAACACTGACATTTCTATGCAAAATATGGGTCTCCGTAAGAACTCATGAAAGTGGGGCACAGAAAGATCTTAGGTCCACTGATACTCATCCTGTTCACTGGATATATAACCTGGTGCACAGTTCTTTCCAACCACAAGTGAGAAATTAACTTGTGATAATTTCAGCATGGAAAAAGTGATAGCAATTTTACTTTGTCTCCATTACAAAATGAAGTAAGCTCCAAGAGACAATAGAAACTCATGATCCATCATCAGGCATACTTTAGCTTGGTTCAGTGGCTGGCATCTTCTGAATAAGAACTACTTTTTGGCACTAATTTAGATTCTTTATCTGTGGATGTTTTAGGCACACCTTTTAGTTTGCCTAATTACTATCAATCTCAGAATCAGAATCAAGTTTATAATCACTGACATATGTTGTGAAATTTGTTGTTTTGCAACAGCAGTACAGTGCAAAGATATAAAGACATAAAAATTACTGTAAATTACAAAAATAAATAAATAGTGCAAAAGAGGAATAACGAGGTAGTGTTCATGGACTGTTTAGAATCTGATGACAGAGGGGAAGAAGCTGTTCCTGAAACGTTGTGTGTGGGTCTTCAGGCTCCTGTACCTCCTCCCTGATGGTAGTAACGTGAAGAGGTCACGTCCCGGGTGGTGAGGGTCCTTAATGATGGATACTGCCTTTTTGAGGCACCGCCTCTTGAAGATGTCCTTGATGGTGGGGATGGTTGTGCCTGTGATGCAGCTGGCTGAGTCTACAACCCTCTTTCAATCCTGCACATTGGAGCATCCATACCAGGTGGTGATGCAACCAGTCAGAATTCTCTGCACCCCACATCTGTAGAAATTTGCAAGAGTCTTTGGTGACATGCCAAATCTCCTCAAACTCTTAATGAAGAGTATCATGTACCTGCACCTCAAATATATCTACTATATTCAATTGTTTCAGACTTTTGAAGACGTCAATTAGATTACCTTTGTGCCCATTAGAATACAATTTCAAATGCAGATTAATGTCGTTCAGGCACAGTAGTGTAGCAGTTAGCGTAATGCTTTACAGCGCTAGCGACCCGGGTTCAATTCTGGCTGCTGTCTGTAAGGATTTTGCACATTCTCCCTGTAATTGTGTGGGTTTCCTCCAGGTGCTCTGGTTTCCTCCCACATTCCAAAGACGTACAGGTTAGGAAGTTGTGGGCATGCTATGTTGGCGCCAGAAGCGTGGCAACACTTGCAGGCTACCCCCCCAGAACACTATGCAAAAAATGTACATTGAAACACACAGTGAAATGCATGTGACTAATAAAGATATCTTATCTTATGTGAATTGTATAGAATTTCTGGGACCAAAGCTGTACCTTAGTTAATATGCATGACCAAAGTTAAAGGTCCATTCCAAGTTACTGTAGGCTATGTTTTGTTCAACACAGATGGACTATGACCTCACGATCTACCTTGTTGTGACCTTGCACCTTATTGCACTGCAATTGCTCTGTAGCTGTGACACTTTATACTGTTATTGGTTTTACCTGTACTACATCAATGCACTCTGTACTAACTCAATGTAACTGCATGGTGTAATGAATTGACCTGTACGATAGGTTTGTAAGACAAGCTTTTCACTGTATCTTGGTACAAGTGACAATAATAAACCAAGATCAATACCAATACAACCAGCTCCCATCAAGGGACAGAAATCAACAGTCTAATGTGCTTAAGATTAATCACATATGGTGGACATTTTACACCCAGTTTGCTTTGGAAACTGGATCTCATTTTGCATGACGTGACATGGGGAAAATTTGATTTCTCTGCCATATGCACTCAACTCTGGCCCTAAGTCTGGCTGCCCCAAGGACAGTGCCAAGTCTCCTGTCTGATGCATATGATTTTGGATATCAGTTATGCCAGACAAGCAGGAGGGATTTGAGCCAGTCTGGTTGCAGCTGTCCAATCTGAATATATTTGTTTTGTAGCCTTTTTTCAAACATCAGTACAAGTTAATTTGCATTGTACAGCTTCTTCCGATCCAACACTGCTTGGTGTTTGAAACAGATCAGGAACTGCAGATGAAGTACTGGAAATAAGGTGGTTAAACCAGATGGGGTAGGATTTTGATTCAAGGGAATTAGAAACTCCACTTTAGTTGCTGCATTTAACAGGCACTATGGCATCTGCTGGCTGATGCACACCACACCCAAAAGTTGGATCAACTGACTTCAGTCACCTACTTATCACCAATGATCAAGGATATATCTTGACACCATGGTTTTGTGCATTATTTTTTAAACAGCCATTTTTATTATTTAATTTTTAAATTCTGAGATTCTTTGCAGACAAGGAGAAAACACAGTTATGATGACTGAACTGTTTATTTTACTGAATGAGCGAACCTTTGATAACTGACAAGTAATGTAGCTCAAACTAAATAACATGGGTCTGCCTTGTGACTGGAATAAACAAGATAAACTGCTTCCCATTTTATATAAACAATACATGCTGCTTTTATCTAAAGGCATTATTAAAGGTCATTACAAGCCCAGTGTTAGTGTTATTATACCAGGTGAACCCTCTGTAGTTTTCTCCTACTCAGCATGGGGAGAGAAATCAGCAAAAAAAAAGAGCATAAAATGAATTGCATTAGTTTTAATCTTTTTGAAGTTGTAAGAAAGTAACAAGCTCAGAGTGCCCTTTCACTGCCTTATACAAATGTACTGTTTTCATCAAAAAAAGCAGCAAATGCTGGAAGTATTCAGCAGATCAGACAACATCTGTGGAGAGAGGTCAAGAACTTTGAACAAAAATATTCACTTTCTTTCTCTTTACAGATATTACTTGACTCATAGCATCGTCCTTTTGTATTTGCATCTTAATCAATTTTCCAAAGGTTCTTTTGCGCTAATGGATTAAGTGTTAAATTTGTTGTTGGCTATTATATTGAAATAAATATTGCCCTTTTATCTTAAATTCTTTACAATAATTTGTGGCATGGCAATTCCACTGTACAATATTTGAATAAAGAGGCATTAGCTGGATAGGAAGAAAATCGCTGTTGGCAGACTTCCACTTCAATGCTTGTTCATCAATTGAACACCTTTGGAGAGGTGGAACTAGGCAAGGAAATACTCAATAAAGGAAATAGTGTGGAGGAACAGAGAAACCATGGAGTGTATGTGCAGAGATCCTTAAAGGCAGCAGTGCTAGTCAATAAAGTGATTAAAAAGTGATACTGGATGCTATCCTTCATCCTTATAGAATATAAGAGCAGGGAGGTTATGCTGAAACTGCATATAACAGTAATTAGGTCACTGCTTGAATACTGTGTACAGTTCCTGGTCACCACATTGTAGGAAAGATTGATTGTATTGGAGACGGAGCAGAGGAGATTTATGAGGACATTTGTGGGATCGGAATTTTTTGGCTATGAAATACAATTGAATATGCTAGGATTGGAACAGAAAGACCAAGGGAGATTTACTTGAGGTATATAAGATTACGATGGACCCAGATGTAGTTAATAGTCAAAAACCTGGAGAGATAGATTAAAGATAGTTGGTCAAAGTATTAGAAGGAAAATGAAGAAAACCTTTTTCATTCCGAGGACAGTAGGGGTTTGGAATCCACTGCCCAAAAGGATGGTAGAAGGTAGGAATCCTCATCACATGTAAACAATAGTTGACTTATTACTGATGAAGGTCTTAACAAGACTGGAGAGCTCACCTTTGACTGGCATGGCCACGATGGGCAGAATGGCCTTCTATGTTGTAACTTTTCTATGATTCAATGAAGCATAAAACATGAGCTGGTGATTTTCTCCCCCTACAAACAGGTAACAGAAGAATTCTTTCATTTTATGAAATTCCACTACTGTGTGTTAAATAGATAACTGTTAACATATCCCACTTCATTTGCTTGCAAAATTTGGGACACACAAGAAAAGCCATCAAGCATAAACCAGTTGGCAAAAAAGCAGAAGATTCCAGATACTGGAAATCAGAAATATAGAAACACAAAATGCTGGCAAGACTCAATAGGTCAGGAAGCATCTGTGAATCAAGAACGGAAAATAATGTTTCAGCCTGAAATGTCCTCTCTCAACAAATATGGCCAGACCTACTGAGTATTTCCAGCATCTTCTGCTTTATTTTGCACTAACTAGCTACACATTTGGTTTGTATATTGGATCTGACTGTTGGATCTGGCATGTGGGCAAGATTAGAGAAGTATTGAGGATCCATCAAATCAGATAAGTGGATGTAGTAGGCAGATATTGTGGCACTGGCAAATGATTTGGGCAGCTGGCCAACTGAACGAGTATGCATGCTAACAGTCTAAAACCGAACAAGCAGTGAGTAGACCAAGGCATTAGTCAGGTCAACAAACACTTTCCAGGCTGAAGCACAAGCAAGGCAAAGCTTGATGTGCTGGATGACAAGGAGTCTGCAAGCAGCCTCCAGTTTTGTTGTTGACTGGCGTCCACCGAATGCTCTCTGCTGAGCTACGTTGATGTTCTGCAGTTCAATCTCCACATACAGTAAAAGTAACTTTTATGATGCCCAGGGCTACGTGTAACTGAGACAAGTGGGTGAGGCCTGAACAAACCCCACTTCTGAAATTTCTCCAAGAAACTTTAACTGATAGCAAAGCTGACTACTGATGAGTCTTTTTGTGCTTCTGATCGTCAAGAACACTTCAAAACATTAAAACTTATTAAAAATGAAATTAAAAAAGACAATTTGAGGTGTTGAAGACATAATTACCTAAAAACACATTAAAACACTTTAAAATAATTTTCAAAAAGAGTGCAACACACACAAATAATTATTGTAAAAATGTAATACAACTAATTTTTTCTCCTCAACCAAATAATCCTCATTAAAATGGTCTAGGGAACCTACTTCTGATCTAATCAGACAAGTTTAGAGAGCAGCTTCCCCAGTGTAAATGTTATGCAACCTTTGGCTGTAATTTTAAAATCATATCGTGTCAAGTGGTGGAGAACAGCCAGAAAATTGCCGGAAGAACACAGCCAATATGTTTGGGACTTCTGCATTCATGTGGGAGATCAAAACTTGTGGGCACTCACATGGTTAAATTCTAGCAATATTGGGATAATGATCATGCACATAGCCAGAAAGAGAGAAAGAGCTGCAATCATCAGTCTTGTATTTACAAAGAAAATTCAGTGAGCTGTTGTTATAGCTGGAACAATGTACCCATGTTTAATGCCAAGAAGACCAAGCAGTAGTTTGAAAGATTTGTACATAACTGAAATGGCAGCATACTTCATTTCCTTACAGTTTCAGAGCAAATATTATGTGTTCAATTACTATTCTGACTACTCAATGCTTTAGAAGTATTCTAAAGCAAGGTAGTAAAAGCATTCAAAATAACCTAAAAAACAAGACTGAAATTGTCAAGGCTTTTTATCAGGTGCCTAAAAGACACAACACTGTGAATGTGCTCCCCACTGATACAGTGCATGAGCATCAACTAAAAGGGGCAAGTATATCATTTGAAAAGAATAAAATGACAACACAAACTTGTCCTAGCTGTGGACTTCCCACAGCAGTCCTGTCCCTGCCATCTGCTGTTGATCACTTGGAATGCTAAATTGTCTATGGCACTAAAACCAGGGATGGAGATCTCACTCCAATTATTTATTTCTGTGGCAACCTCCAGACTCACATTTCTTGTGTTGTTGACAGGCTTCTTACTCACATCAGCACGGAAACCATGACATCCAGAGAGGAATCGTTGAAGCTGTCTCACTATATCTCTCTATGGTAATAGAAAATAGTTGGGAATTCAAACCAGCAACAAAGGTACTTTACTGAACAGCATTCTTCTTAGTTTGACTTTCTCCTGCAACTCTTACTTGTTTATAGTACATTATATCATATCTTGGGATTGAATGCAAAACCAAAATCCTTTTCTTCTTTTTGTATAGTCTCTTGGGACTAAGGATGACTTACTTCCACTATTCTTTAGTGGCTAGTGAGGTGGCTAATGAGGCCAATGTGAGAACTGCACTCTCTTCCATAGATGGGGAAGGTGGTGGCTGAAGGGGTAAGCAGATGGGTAGTGCGAGAGCTGGCGCACTGCTTCTGTTGCATGCACAGGGCCTCTGCCTCCTCTCAGTGCATGGCCTTGAGATTCACAATACCATCTCGAATGCTCCTTCTCCACTTTGAGTTGGCATGGGCCAGGAGTCAAGTTGGGGTGCTGCATTTCTTCAAGACCAAAATAAATTAGACATATCAGCAGCAAACAAAAAACAGAAAAGCAAATTATCATTTAAATAATGAAAGACTGAAAATTTTGATGAAAAAAAGTAATCTAGATGTATGCCATTCACTGAAAGCAAATGTGTTGGTGTTCCAAGCAGCAAGATGCATGTTAGCCTTCATTGCAAGAGGTTTTGAGTATAGACAAAAGAATGTCAATTATTAATTGTTAGTGGCAGGACTCCAATGGCAGGACTCCAGGACTCCAAGACTCCAAATAATCAATTGTTAAATGGCAGGACTCTTAGCAATGTGGAGGAACAGAGGGATCTTGGGGTCCACATCCATAGATCCCTCAAGGTTGCCGCACAGGTCAATAGGGTTGTTAAGACGATGCATGGCGTGTCGGCCTTCGTTAGTCAGGGTACTGAGTTCAAGAGCCGCAAAGTAATGTTGCAGCTCTATAGAACTCTGGTTAGACCACACCTGGAGTATTGTGTTCAGTTCTGGTCGCCTCATTATAGGAAGGATGTAGAAGTTTTAGAGAGGATGCAGAGGAGACTTACCAGGATGCTGCCTGGATTGGAGAGCAGTCTTATGAGGATAGGTTGAGTGAGCTAGGGCTTTTCTCTTTGGAGAGGAGGACGATGAGAGGTGACTTGATAGAGGTGTACAAGATGATAAGAGGCATAGATCGAGTGGATAGTCTGAGACTTGTTCCCAGGGCAACAGTGGCTAACACGAAGGGGCATAATTTATAGGCGATAAGAGGAAGATATAAGGAGGATGTCAGGAGTAAGATTTCTTTTTTATATACAAACACAGAGAGTGGTGGGTACATGGAACACACTGCTGGCAGAGGTTGTGGGGGGTGGGAGATACATTAGGGACATTTAGGAGACTCTTAGATAAGACACATGAATGAGAGAGAAATGGAGGGCTATGTGGGAGGGAAGGGTTAGATAGATCTTAGAGCAGGATAAAATGTTGGCACAACATTGTGGGCCAAAGGGCCTGTACTGTGCTGTAATGTTCTATACAGAGTCTTAGTGAGACCACAGTTGGAGTACTGTGTATAGCACTGAGCTCTGTGCCCAAGAAAAGATACACTTACCATGGAGGGAATGTAACAAAGATTCACTGGATGGATTCCTAGGATGGCAGAGCTATTTTATAGGAGATTTGTTCATCTCGGTGTTTATTCAATGGAGTTTAGAAGAATGGAAAGAAATCTGATAGAAATTTTCAAAATTCTGACAGAGATTGAAAGTCTGAAATCACAGAGAATGTTTCCCTGGATGGAGAGGCGAGGGTGTGGGTAGTTGAGCAAGGGTCTAGAAGCAGAGGTCATAACCTCAGGCATTGAGAGAAGATATATAGGACTTCATTTGGGGGGCTTGGGAGGGGAACTTGTGCAATTCTCTACCACAGAGTGCTGTAAAGGCCAAGTCACTGAATATTCTTAAGAAGAGAGATACACAAAAGGTATAAAGAGGTAAGGGGAGAGAGAAATACTTTGGTATTCAGTTAAATATGCCACATTTATACTAAATGGCAGAACAAACTTAGTGCTCTTGCTCCTATTTTCTATGTTTGTGTGTCTATGTTTCTGCACAATGCTATTTGAGTGAGCTCCATATAATGTTTATCCTCATAAATGCAAACAATTAACCAGATTAATGTTAGATGTAGTCCTTTGTACTGTAAGGGTGATTACCCCATTTGCAGCAATAGACACACCCAAGCTCTAAACCAGATTGATAACGCATCCTGATTTTCCAAGGCATCCTGAACCCATGTAACTAGTTGAACAAGGGAATGCCTAGTATTCATTTGAGATCTGCTTTGATGATTATTACCCTGGTGGTCTCAATCTATTTTCAGTCATTAGTCTAACCATAATCCACTCTTTGCAGCTTCCCTGCTGTCTTGCAGATCCCTGCTGTTTTGGAACCAGTGTTGATCTTTCCCATTATGATGCCTGCATGTGTAAAGTTCTGAAAATTATGTTCCTTTCACACAGACATGCCATGTCAGCAGTGGATGGATGGGCCTTCCTCCATCTCACAGGCAAATTTAATATAAAGGAATCTTTACAGGCTGACTTCAGCAAGGATGCATAGTCCATTGCAATCCAAAAATCATTGTGGTGAACCTGGTGTCAGTGCTGAATTCTTCAAATGGGCCACACACTGAAAGGAAGTCCTAGCTTTTCTTCCAGAGCAACACACACAAAATGCTGAAGGAACTCAGCAGGTCAGGCAGCATCTATGGAGGCAAATGAACAGTTGACGTTTCGGGCCAAGACCCTTCATCAGGACTCTGCTATGAGGATATCACCAAAAATTATAAGGAATGGAAGCCATGAATGCGGTCATCCACAATACTTGCAACAGTGAAACAACCCTGGCTATACTTCCCCCTTTGTCCTCTTCTTCACTTCTTGGTTGATCCCCTGACATTTCCAGCCTGGTTTTGGTTAGTTCCACAGCTTTGCACATCTGTGTGCATCCTTACCGAGCTAACTCTGCCATTCTCTTTGGCTGGAATCCTGAATTCTACAAATAAACTTATCTCTAATGAGCAAGTCCTTTAAATGTCATACTTGTAATGCCCCCTTAAATAGTGGAGCTGAAGTTGAGTTGAGAATCTGCTCAACATAATTGGTAGGGAAACCTACAAATACAATGGCTATGGTAAAGCAGTTCTGCAAAATGTGCTGCAGAGTATTTGGTGACTGCTACTCATTGTTGGTCTCAAGGAATACTCCACTACTGCACCTAGTGTATCAAGAGGTTAAAATTTAGTCCGTATGTACATTGTGTGAAGTGTACATTGATGGGCTGCAAGGTAAGCCATTGATTGCACTCCGACTGAGCTCACTGATCCATCACTGAGCTTGCTGAGTTGCAGCTAAATTGATTTTCCACCAAGTTAAGGCTTGCACGTTGTGAGCCAAGAGTGAGAGTAGAAATATCCGATTAACGGAATGTGCTGCAAATCACGCCGTCACAGAAATCTCTGCCCCACTTAAGTACTTCTTACCCTGTTTTTCCATTCTTCAGCACTAGGTGGGGCATCACCTCCAGCAATACCTTTTTATGGGTTCTTAATAAAAAGACAATTATCCTTTCAAATAAGTAGATTTCTTTTTGTCCCTTGGTTATAGTATCAGGCAATGTCACTCCCCTTCAGGACATTACAGAATATCATACTTTAACTGTGTATGTAAACGATGGTACATGGTTTTAATGCTGAGCCATAGAGGAGACTAATGAGAAGAGAAATGATTAATCTATTTTGATCCACCCTGAGTGGTCCAATCAACTTCACTTCGCATCACATGAATGTCACTTGACTGATGTCATAAGAATAAATTGTAAGAGCTGGCTCACTGATCTACCTCATTAAAAAAATCTACGTGCAACTGCCTAGCAACAAGTACAATTCAAAACAAAAGCAAAGTACTGCAGAATTTAGAAACCTGGAAAGAAAACAGTAAGTGCTGGAAACATTCTGCAGAACAGGCAGCATCAGGAGAGAGAATAATGGAGTTTATATTTCAAGTCTATCAGAACTGAGCTTCACATTTCAGATCAATGACCTGAAACATTAACTCTGTTTCTATGCCTAGAGATACTGCCTGACATGTTGAGCATTTTTCTACTTTTATTTCATGGTGTCATCAATACTTGATATCATCAATACATCCTGCAGAAAGAGCTCAGCTGGAAATTGTTCTCATAATGTTGTCTGACCAGAATTTGTGTAATCATCCTTTTATTCACAGTGCAGGGTCTGGCCCTTCAAGACAGAAGTTGAAAGTGTCATGGTAAAGTGGTGCAGCTAGTAGAACTGCCACCCCACAGCTCCAGTGACCCAGGTTCAATCCTGACCTCTAGTGCTGTCTTTGTGGAGTCCGCAAGTTCTCTCTGTGACCACGTAGGTAGGTTTCCTCCAAATGCTCGTTTCCTCCCACATCCCAAAGACATGCAGGTTTCTCGGTTAATTGGCCAATGTGTAGGTGGATGGTAGAATCTCAGTGAATTGATAGAAACATGGGAAGAATAAGTTAGGATTGGTGTAAATGGGTGCTTGATGGTCAGAGCAGACTTGACAGGCCGAAGGGCTTGCTTCCCTGTTTTATGACTCTATATCAGGTGCTGCCTGTAAACCAACTCATCAGGTCCCAATTGCAGAGCCAAGGGGTAATGAATCTTGTTTTGTCTCTAACAATCACCGTGGAAGTCAAATTTCTTGCTTTTAAGTCGCTGCCACTTTTAACTTTTCTGAGCCTTGACAAGTTGAAATGCCCAACCTTCACAGCTCATTTTAAAATCACTTAGTATTTAGAACTCAATGTCCCACATTCACAATATGCAGCACCGGCACAAATACACAATGGAAGTTAGGGTAGGCATGGTAGTGTAGCAGTTAGCATAACGCTATTACAGTGCGCTGCGACCCGGGTTCAATTCTGACCACTGTCGGTGAGGAGTTTGTACGTTCTCCTCGTGTTTGCGTGGGTTTCCTCCGGGTGCTCTGGTTTTCTCCCACATTCCAAAAAGACGTATAGGTTAGGAAGTTGTGGGTGTGCTATGTTGGCGCCGGAAGCATGGCGACACTTGCTGGCTGCCCCCAGAACACTACGCAAAAGATGTATTTTACTGTGTGTTTCAATGTGACTAATAAAGATACCTTATCTTACATAATGTGCCAAGTGGATTTTGAAAGCATTGGCAAAACACAACAGGTAAGTTGTAAGTGAGAGAGAAGTAGATGCAAAAGTAGGCCAGGCAGTCCTGCAAGCTTACTGCACCATTCAAAAAGATCACTGCTGATCTGATCTTAGCTTCAACACCTTACTGTTTCTTTCCCATTATTTTCCTTTTGTTCGAACATATTGCAGCTTTGATAATATTCAGTGACTCAACCTCTGCAGCTCACCGCAGCAGAGATTTCCAAAGATTCGCAGCCCCGAGAAAAGAAATTCCTCCTCGTCTCTGACTGAAATGTGTGATCACTTACTATGAAAATATATCTGCTTTTTCTAGCTTGTGCCCCCACCGTTCGAGGAGAAGGTTGCTCTCTGTGCTGTAGAGTTAGAGCAGGATGTTTAGATGTAGGAATTAATTAATAAAAAAATGTTCTTAGAATAAGAAAGTGAGAATAAGACAGGATGAACTGAAATATTTCTCATTGTCCTATCTGACTTCCTGTGGCATGCAGAGCAGAGGTGTAATGTTTAATTAATGAACGCTTTTGGGTGTCTCTCTAACACCTCCGCAGAATGCTTCCTGTGAATCAATTGTAAACAGATTTTGTTGTTAGCTAGAAGTTAAAATTAACTGTTCTAAGCTCTGTCGTGGGAAGAATGGAGTCATACCTTCAGCAAGAATGCAGAACTCATGGTGAGCCAAAACTGACTGAACATTGTCTGTGATTTCTATCCCAAGGTGCCGTGAGGAACCTAGTGGCAGTACTGAACTTTTGAAACCAGACAGTAAGCCGAAAGAAAACTAGAGAGGATTTGTTTGTACAAACTCAAGTTTTCCCTCAGACCCCTGCTACGTGACCATCTCACCAAAAGTTACAAGTCATCGCAGGGATAACACAATGGCTCTGGTATGGCTAACTCTGTCCTTATCAGAGGTTTACAAGTGTTAGCATCAAGGGAAAAACTGCTGGAAGTAGAGAAAGAGCATTCAGGGGGCACTGAGAGCCTTGAATCCATACATTGGGAGCACACAGAAGCCCAGTGTAAACAGCAGAAAGAAAGCAGCACCTCAGACATTCTGGCTTCTGCCCTCTTCCTTTCCACTCCTGATGAAGGGTCTCAGCCCGAAACATCAAGTGTCCATTTCCCTCCATAGATGCTGTCTGACCTGCTGAGTCCCTCCAGCACTTTGTGTGCATTGCTCCAGATTTCCCACATCTGCAGTCTCTCTTGTACCTTAGGAACTACCTGGCTGGCTGCTCCAGCAGGCACCTCCTGCCCCATGCAGTGCATGGACTGACTGCATCAGTCACCTCAAAACCCAAAGAACCAGAGTGGAAGCAACTCATCCTCAATCCCAAGGAACTACTAAAGTAAGAAAGAAGAATTAATGTAAATATTTAGTTTGTCCAGATTGGTCATTACTTGGTTCCTGCACATGTGATTTTAATATCTCTCAAGGTAATCTAAAGGTTATATTTATACACTTACATTTTACAGCTATAGAGGTACTCCTGACAGTTGAGTGGGTGAAGCTCTGTGGTAATGGGCCTGTTATAATGTTAAAGTGGATGAAATGAAAACTCAGTAAGAAGGCATGAAATTCAAGGAACTAAATTGGGACCTAAATATTCATCAGCCTGTATCCTGCTGCTTGTATTAATATTATTGCACAGCAACACTGTTATAACCTATGCAGAGGTTGATATTAAAAACATTGAAATATTTCCACTTTGTGCATTAATTACCATAAGTAAATATAACTTTAATTTGTGAGTGCTAGCATTGAGGCGACATGGTAGCGTAGCCGTTAGCGCGACACTATTACAGCTCCAGCGATCGGGGTTCGATTCCCGTTGCTGTCTGTAAGGAGTTTGTACATTCACCCGTGTCTGTGTGGGTTTCCTCCAGGTGCTCCAGTTTCCTCCCACATTCTAAAAAAAGACGTATGGGTAGGTTAATTTGGGGTTTAAAATGGACAGCGCAGACTCGTTGGGCCAAAAGGGCCTGTTACCACACTGTAAGTAAATTTTTTTTTTAAAAAAATTAGTTTTGTATATGGCCCAATGAAATATGTAATGAATGTATGTTAAGCTCAATATAGCCACTGAAATTTTGACACATGGAATATCTCTTCAGGTTTGTTCTCTTGCTGGGTGGTACAATCACCATAATTTTTGTTGTTGAGCTCCACATAATTAAGCAATTATTATTTTGACTGTAATATGGTTTGAGCTTGCACAGTATTTCTCCAGCAGGTATTTTTGTGAGTGACAGCAATTCACTACTACAATTGGCATTTTCATATTTTATCTAACCATTTTGTTAGTGAAGTCCCAAACTCTGGATAGCTTTTTTTTTGAAAATGAAAATTGAACTCCATCTGATAGTAATAAAAACAGAAAATGCTGGAAACACTCAGCAGGTCAGGTAGTATCTGTGGTAAGATAAAAAGAATTAATGACTCTTGATTAGGTCTGGGAGAGTGACGGTTGTTGGGCAATATTGGAGCAATGTAGGAAGCTGAAGGCAGCAAGGGCAAAATTGGAGCAGGACAGAGACTTAAAGTGACAGGTAAATGGAAGCTTGGGAGCCCCCTTGCGGATTGCATGTTAGTGCTTTCTAAAGCTGTTGTCTAATGGCTTTGCCTTTAAATATATTTTGTATAATGATTGGCTGAAGGAGCATTATATTGCTTCAGATCTGCTGTATTAGTTTCCAGCTGGATAAAAAGGCACATAAACTCCAGACAGTTCTAACTATTCTGGCACTGTGGAAATTCACATTAGACTATTTCAATATGCCAGAATGGGGGAAAAAACCCACAGATTTAGTATGCTTAATTGCATATATACATCTTAGATCTAAGAAATAGATAATGGATATTTAAAATAAATTCCCTACTCTAGCAACTTTCTGAAAACTTTCAAAAGAGAGCCAACCTGGTTCCTGCATAGGGGAGAAATTCCTTTAAATGCAATGGTTATTTGTAGATGCAATCTCTAATATCCATTCCATGCATTTTACATGTCACCTCTTCGAGAGCAGTTTAATACCTCGAAGAAAGCGTATGGATTTCATGCTGTTTCCCTTGTGGAAATTGGTTGGAATTCTTTGGCAGATGGTATCTCTTGTCTTATTGTAGGTTTGAAATGCCTCATATGCTAAATGCAAATGTGCAAACCACTGCCAATTTAAAAGTCATTAAAACACTTCACTCAGTCAGATATTGGTGTTTTTGCAAAATGCATGGTGTGTTGTGACACAAATTAAATTCCTCCCATTTTCATCAAAGAACTGGAATGAGCACTGAAAATATATACTAACTATTAGAGAAACAAAGGACTGCAAATGCTGGAATCTAGATGAAAAACACTATGCTGGAGGAACTCAGCAGGCCAGGCAGCATCCGTGGAGAAAAGCAGGCGGTCAACGTTGAGTCAGGACCCTTCTTCAGGACTGAAGATAGGAAAAGGGAAAGCCCAATATATAGGGAGGAAAAGCAGAGTAGTGATGGGTGGACAAAAGAGTGGAGGCAGGGTGGACACAAGGCAGTGATAGGTAGATGCAGGTAAGAGACAGTGATAGGCAGGTGCAGGGGAGGAGAGGAGAGCAGACCCACCAGCGATGTGTCAAAGGTAAGGAGAGAAAATAAAGGAGAGTAGAAAAAAGAGGGGGGAGGGGGGAGGGGGGGAGGGGGGAGGGGGGAGGGGGATTACTTAAAGTGGGAGAATTCAATGTTCATGCTATTAGGCTGCAAGGTTCCAAGATGGAAACTGAGGTGCTGTTCCTCCAGTTTGCACTTGGAATTCTCCTGGCAGTGGAGGAGGCAGAGGACTGACATATCTGTGATAGTGTGGGAGGGAGAGCTGAAGTGACTGGCAACAGGGAGATGCAGATCGCAGTTACAGACAGAGCGCAGGTGTTCTGCAAAATGGTCACCTAGTCTGTGTTTGGTCTCACCAGTGTAGAGGAGGCCACACTTGGAGCATGGAATGCAGTAGATTGATATTAAGGGTGGAGCAAGTAAATTTCCGTCTCACCTGAAAGGACTGTTTGGGTCCCTAGATGGAGGTGAGGAAGGTGGTGTAAGGGCAGCTGTTGCACCTATGGTAGGTGCAGTGGAGAGTTCCCTGGGTGGGAGAAGTGAACTAGGGAGTCACAGAGAGAGCAGTCCCTGCAAAAGGCAGAAATAGTGGGGGGGGGGGGGGGGGGGAGAGAGAGATATGCTTGGTAGTGGGGTCCCATTGGAGATGGCAGAAGTGGCAGATGTGATGGATGCGTAGGCTAGTAGGATGAAATGTGAGGACAAAGGGGACCCTATCCCTGTTGGGTCTGGGAGGGGTGGGGTGAGAGTGGAGGTGCAGGAAATGGCAGAGATGCAGATGTGAGCTCTCTCGACCACAGTCGGGGGGAAGCCGCTGTTTGAAAATAAGTTGGACAACTTGGATGTCCTGGAGTGGAAAGCCTCATCATGGGAGCAGATGCTGCAGAGGTGGAGAAATTCAGAAAAAGGGATCACGTCCTTGCAAGAGACAGGGTTTCTTTCAATGCAGTTGAATTCTTTTGTGATATTGATGTGCTGGCTAAAGTTTCCCTCTGCTTTTTTTTTTAAAAACTGAAATCACTAGTTCATTTACTTTATGCTTTATTTTAAATTCAGTTGGCAGATAACCCTGCTAATTATTGTGCATGGTCATTTAATGCAAACTCTGCTACAAATGGTATACAGAGGAATTTCAGTGTTTAAGAGATCAATAGATCCTAAAAAGGGAAAAAAGACATATCAACAACATTTCTGAAAAAGGTAAAAGTCCTGAGGATTTTGCCCCAACTCCCTTGTGGCCGAATAAATGGAAAGAGGTATGTATGTTTCTGAAAGTTAATGGGAATTTTTGTAGTTGTGAAGATCAATTTGAAGTGTTGGTAGATTAGGAAAATGTTTATTTTGATCTCATGGGACAGATCTGCATGTATTACTAGCAAAAGAAATTAGAATAAATGAGTGTCAGAGCGTATATCCATAAAGAATATCTGAATGAGATTTCCTTTTGCTGCAAAATATCCTCTAGCTCTTCGATCATAACAGAGTTATAAAATAATGGAGGCAATTTTAATGTTTAGCACTGGGCAAAAACTGGATGACTTTGGAATGATGGAATAGAAAAATCAAGTGAGATGTAAAATGGACTTAGTTGCTTAGGTCTGACGATAAAGATAAAATTTCCCTCAATTAACTGCTCCACTGACTTGAAGGTTCTTCATTCAGACTAAGTGTCATCCAGGAGGTTAAATATCAAGTTGATGATCAGGGAACCAGTAGATTCAGTTGAAAGACAGAGGGAAAAACACACTAATGAATCTTAATTTATGAATTACAGGTTGCATCTATGATCAAACATGCTGCAGCTACATCTGTACAGAAAAACACTGTTGGAATTAATATAGACATATTACTTTCAGGATCAGCAGGTACCTGATCATGGGCAACTTTATCATGATTATATATAACTGTCACAGAAAAGTAAGCATGCAGGTATAGCAAGTAACTAGGAAGGTTAATGGAATTTTGGCCTTTATTTCAAGGGGTATGAAGTTGAAGAGTAGGGAAGTTTTGATGTACTGGGGTAAGGGTTAGGTTGGGGCTACAGGGCACTGGTGAAATAGTACCTAGAGTAGTTCATGCTGTTTTGATGTCCATATTTAAGGAAGCATATACTTTAATTGGAGGCAGTACAGAGAAGATTCACTAGATTTGAGGCTGGAATGAAAGAGTTAATATATGGAGAAAGGTTGAACTGGTCAAGATTGACGAGGTGAATACAGAGAATGTTCCCCCTTGGGTGGCATCTAGAACTGGGAAGGATAATTTCAGAACATGGGGCTCTCCATTTCAGATGAAGAGGAGGAATTTCTTCCCTCAGAGGGCTGCATATTTTAGAATTCTCTACCCCAGAACCTCTGAAGGTGGTTATTGATGGAATGTATCCAAGGTGGAGATTGACAGACATTTGAATTCAAAGCGAGTCAGGGAATATGGGTAGAGAAGGGAAAGTGATGTTGAGGCCAAGATTGGATGACCCATGATTGAATAAGGGAACAGGGTCAAATGGCCAATTGGTCTACTGTTGCTCCTACTCTAATGCAACTGATTTGACTAATTCCCTCATCTACACAGAGCAGCTTTGTGTACCCTCCTTGTGCATGACCATCATTATTCTTAATTGGATTGAAGTTGTCCAAAACCCTCTTGTCAGCTTTGCACTCTTTCAGAGTATCGTTCCTACTTTTTGCATAGTCTGCAAAACTTGCAAACATTGCCTGTCATGACTGTTTTGAAATGCTCGGTGAAATATTGTGGTCTTGACGACTGCTGCTCCAAGATATCATTTAACTAGGAGCTGACAGTACATACGGGTGATTCTCCAGTTCTATTCAGACAGCATCCACCTTTGTGTGTAAGAGAGCAAGTACTGCTACTCCTGTACCATCTTTTATTTGAAAACAGCCCATTAAGATGTTTGCAAAGGACTCATGAAGCAATGAACCATCAGACCCTCATCAACCACACTGCCACTGTCCTTTCTTCACTATTGTTCAGTAGCTTATCTTGTGCTTTCACCTCTTCATCACTATATACGTCACCAGAATTGTGTCCAACCATGTTATTTCCTGTTTCAGATTAGTACTGTTCTTTGTTCTAAGCTGTATGTTCCTTTTCTCTATTTAGAGAAACAGATGCTGTGTGATCAAATAAAAAGGCATGCTTTACCACTTGGATTCTCTGCGATTACTAGTCGTGTACCCCCTAAAGAAGGAAAGGCTGGCTGTGACAGTGGGAGTGAGTAAACACCAGAAGCGAAAGTAAATATGTGAGGAGATGTGAAGTCGATGAGCTTTCACAAAAGGGTTTGTGATTTGTCAAACTAATTCAGAAGTGAACGCAATATTTAGTTTTCTGACTATAACAGCAGAGAGTTGTTGATTACTGTGGTGCTGAGTATAGTAGCTGTATTGTACTGATATCAGTGGGCATCATCAGTGCTGTCATTCAGAGATAGCTCTATAGGTTTGTGCTCCACAGAGCCACTGCCATTTTCAGGGCTGGCAACTCAGTAATTCAAGTAACCCTCAGGAGCACAATTTACTGTGGCACATTCCTCATGGGGGTCTTATGGTATCTTTTATCTCACCCTCGGGTCTGATTTATTGGGTGGAGTAGAAATGTACCTGTATCTTTCACTACACTTTTATAATATAAAATGCAAGTTAACTCTCCAAGCTCTGTACCCTTCAGGCAGCTTAGGGAGGGCCCAGTAAGATGATGCTGGTTATGTAGGGATTGTCACATGAAGAAAGGTTAAAAACTTTGGGATTCTCCTCACTGGACTTTATAAGAACATCAACAACCCAATGGTAATGGCTGTTCCAATTTCTTAAAGTTTAAGAGAACAACTGGATGTAAAGATCATCTGTGAAAGAGGTAATGCATTGGTTGTCTGTTAATACAACATGTCAAATTACCCTTCCTGTTTCATTTCTGCACAGCACCTGTGAAGACAGGAGGTTTGTTTCATGTCAGAGTTATCACTTGTTAATCCTGCTGCTGGATTTGAATGAATTGTTCCTTCATGATGTTATGGTGATTTCTACTTTTCATTGGAGATGCAGATTAATACATTAAAATAATGATAGTGCTATTTAACTATCCATTTTCCAACTTTGATAGAAATCCCATCCATTGTAAAGATGTTTGGTGTAGAGTGAATTCTATATGTATTCAAATGTAGAGTGAATTCTATATGTATTCAAATGAACTCTTAAAAAGGGACAACTGTCATAAGGACAACATTTTACATTCAATATACTCTTCCCTTTGCTTGATGATATGTAGGATTAAAGAAAGCATATCAGGGAGCTCAGCTGTCAGACTTGCTACACCCACTTGACAAGGATTAAGAGAAACCACTTGTCTCAGCAACCAGTTTATTTCCTTATTTCTAATGAGCCACTTGTTCTGAGTTGTAAGTGAAGTTAACAGTGAAAAGACTGGCTGCTGGGTCTCAGGGGCCATCGCTTAGATATATCTGCAACTGCAACAGACACGTCCACTTTCTTATAGTCTGCCACCTTCTACTGCATTTGCTAACAGGTCCTAGATTTGGGAGGCTAACTACTAATTCTCTATGTGCTGCACTGCACGTTTCCAAAGTGACAAACTGTCTACCTTTTCACAGCTACATCATACACCAGTTTCACCATTTCAACAACAATAAAAAGATGTGGTTATTTTCCATGACAATTTAACAATTATCCACAGACTCCATTTGATGATTAGTTTTGTTTTGCCATTTGTCTTTAAGTGAACATTTCTTTACAGAAAGAATGGTACAACTCTAAACAGGGCAGCCGAGTAGGGCAACAATGGATGGGATATCAGGCTAGCTTTCTATCATCCTGAATATCCTATCCAGACATGGACTTTGGTGTAGAAACAGTACTGAGATAATGAAGCTCAAATCTACTTTCATTGTTTTTACCACTTCCATTTCAGATACTTATTCTTTTGATCACCTCTGACTCTTTAACAATGATGCCATCAGTTGGACTCAGCCTTATGCCTGAACTTCAAAACTTGTGTTCAAAGACTGCCAATCAAATTTGTGTGTATTGAACTGTGATAACATTTGAGTTCAATGTTTTCTTTTTAAAAATGGGATTTCTCTTCCATCTCTCATTAATATTATTTTAATTGCTAAGCTTTCATTCTTATGCTATCCACATTAAAGCAACAATAAGATATTGCACAAAAGTGAAATAACAGCCACTTAAAATAATGTAAACTGGACATTAATTCAAGCTGTGTCTGCTTATTAACAGACAGTAGGAACAATAATAGTTAATAACAAAACCTATATATTCAAAACACTTTGCTGGACCAAGATTTTAGGATTTTCAAAAAAATATACTATGAAGTCAAAGTATATGTTATTGAGTATTCAGCAACCATAACATAGCTCCTCCGAGTTAATTAATGAATGACATTTATCTCCCTATTAGATCTCTCCATACTCTTTCTTGGCTGAGAGAATGAGTAGGTAATCAGTTCAAGTAGTTGACACTTGATATTGGATTTTTATTTTCTTAAAAAAATAAAATTTTGTTGGCATCTCCCATTTAGCCTTTGACTTGAGCAGAATAATAAGATGTCTCCAGTGTAATTTTAATGCCCCATGATATCCATGTTATCATTCAGATACAAATTTGCAGATATTGCTCTAAATGGATTGAAGTAGAACAATCATTTTTGTGATAGATATCATTCAAAAATATTGCACTAAATCACCACGGGGTTATAGCTATCACTTTTAAGTGTAAATGGATACTTAAAATTAAATGACTCATTTGAAGTTTTGGTTTACAAAAGAAATACTTTCATCTCTCTGATCCTAAATCTACAGTTTTTAATTGAAGGTTATATTTTGTCATGCTTGCTTTTTCAGTGCCTACATCCTCATCAGAAGTTTAGCCAACAAGGGTAAGTGAAGCTGTAGGACAAATAGTTTAGAGAATCTGGGGTAACGCAAGGCTTCAACAAACACTGAAGACAGAAGAGGAAATGGGCCGCTGACAGTACTTTCTTTCCTAATATTGCTAAAGCTATCATTAATGGTGAGAGAAATAGTATCACAAGTGGTTATCACAAGGTCTGTCCAATTCATATGAAGCAGTGTGAATGAATATACGAGGACAGTGGAAATGGAAGAAAGAACTGTTAGATCTTTAAGTCATAGAATCAATGTTTCATTGTGGGCAATAAAAAAATCCGGAAAGAAAGTTAGGAATTATGTAATTAAAAAAATAATTCTCCACATTTTCAGATAGATAGTTATGTTTTTGATACAAGAAGATATTTGTATTAAATTAGCATCTGCTGAAAAATTGTTGCTGAATCACCTCATTCTTTGCAGTGACAGTTTCAGTTAATCCCATAGTATTTGACTTGAGGAAGGAGCGGAGAAACAGAAAACTTTTGGCCACCTTGACCAACATGAGCAGTGCTGTTATTAGGAAATGATAAGAGGTCACTTAGGAACTCATAACATGATAACTCAGAGTTAACATAAATTTGTGAATTATCAGTTCAATACGCACGAAGTGACTGGCAGCCACTTTGTGTGTACTGAACTGATAATTCAGAGTTGACATTGACAAAACTACTAGAAGTTTTTTTTTGAGGGTCAAACCCAAGGGTAGTTAAATGTAAGCTGTGGAAGTAATGTATTAGATTTTTTAAAAATGCATCCCATTTGGTGACATACAAGAGATTGTTGTGCAAGTTTTAAAGTGATACTTCAGCACAGAGTGTAGTAAAAGCAGAAAATACTGGAAATATTCTGTAGGTCTGGCAGCATCTGTGGAGGGAGAAACAGTTGACATTTCAGATTGATGACATATTTTGCATTTGGAACATTGTTTGAGAATGTTTAATACACAGAAAGCAGAGAGTAGGAGTCAGCATCTCACTTTGGGGTTCGCAGGCTGTAGCAAGTTGATGGTGACTTGGATAAGGGAATGAATTTATCCAGGTTTGCTCATTCTGCAGTGTGATACTGAGAAATTATATGAAATCAGCAAGATGGTGGCAGATGGAATGAAATGTGCATAGATGTGGGATTATCCATATTGGTAGGATAAAAAAAAACTTCATAAAGAGGTGAGATGCTGGTAAATTTTGACAAACAGGGAACTTTGGTGTTCTTATAAACACATCTTTTAATGTTCCAAGGATGAGTCAGCTCCAGACTTGCATCTCTCTGCATTTTCACTCCCTCTCTCATTGTGCCACCTCCAAGCTTAATCTGCAAAACCTTTTGCCTGCTCAAGAACCTTCTACTGTAAACAGACCACTCTCCTCAATCACTCTTCTCTCTCCTTCAAATCTCGTCACCCATTCATAAAAGCAACCATGACCCATTCCATCCTTGCAAACTACCACCTCACCTCCAAAATATATTTTCTCCCCAAAGACTTTGAACATGTTAGTCTCTCAGTTGTTGGGAAACTCTGTTTGAATCTCCTTGATCAGTTACTTACTCCTGCCACAGTACCAAAATAACAAATTCAAAATTTCTCCCAACATTCTACATAATTATGCAAAGGAATCCATCTTGCCTTGTCTTTATTAATCTGTCTATCGGCTTTAAGATTGGTATATTATTGTCACTTGCACCAAGGTACAGTGAAAAACTTGTCTTGCATATTGCTCATGCAGGTCAATTCATTACACAGTGCAGTTACATTGAGTTAGTACAGAGTGCATTGAGGTAGTACAGGTAAAAACAATAACAGTACACAGTGTCACAGCTACAGAGAAAGTGCAGTGTAATAAGGTGCAAGGTCACAACAAGGTAGATCATGAGGTCAGAGTCCATCTCATCATATAAGGGAACCATTCAATAGTCTTATCACAGTGATTATTCCATCCTCTTCCAGGCATCTCAACCTGAGTGGAACTATACTCACCTAGGATCATTCGTATCTATCCAGGGAGTTTCCCACCTTCATGCCAATATCTCTGGTGTCGGTGTCCTTGTTTTGATCAATGGCCTCTCCTGTTTTTTTATCCCCTTGCCTCAATGGCAAAATTGCCATCCTACCACCAATTGCTGTTGGAAAGGGTGAGGAAATGCACAGAAAGGATTCTATATCCACATCCCTTCACCAATTCACTAAGGATCTTGAATGAATGCTGATCAATGCACAGTGAGAAAATGGGATCCCAACAACATTCTGGAAAATTATTACCTAGAATTTCAATGGAGGTTTCTTTGATACTTTAATTTTGTCAGAAACCCTTGTGAATTTGCCTAGATCCCATTCACAATATTTCTCCGGAATTTACATTGTCATCTATCAAAGGTCCAGTGGTAGACGGAGGAACATTCCCCTCACCCATTCAATGTCCCTCACAAAATATCATTGCACTTGTACTTTATCAACCTGTCAAACTATTAGGATTAGAAAGATATGTGCTTCACTGGACTTTTGTGGTTAAATCATCTGACATCCTTGAAATAAGATAATATATCTTTATTAGTTACATGTACATGGAAACACACAGTGAAATACATCTTTTTGCGTAGTGTTCTGGGGCAGCCCACAAGTGTCATCACGCTTCCAGCTCCAACATAGCATGCCCACAACATCCTAACCCATACGCCTTTGGAATGTCTTTATAAAAGCTATTGACCATAAACTTAGCTTGTGAATATGCTGCCCAATACAAAATGGAAATATCAAAAGCAGGGAGGTACCAGTTTTCATTCTTCAGTTCTGATGAAGGGTATTTAATGTGCAATGTTAACTTCACTTATCTTTCTACAGATGTTGCCTGACCTGTTGTGTTTTCAGCATTTTCTGTTTTTGTTTCAGATTTCCAGCATCTGGAGTTTATTGATTTTCATTCTCCATGTGCTGAGTTAGCTATTGTCTGCTGGGATATTAGTACGAGTACCTTAGCACTACTTCTGAGACAACAGGTTTATTCATCCCTCTTCTGTAGTATGTGCTAGATTGCAACAAAACCATATAATAAGTACCGTTAAGGGTTAGTGACAGGAGCTGGCTTAATAGAGACAAACAGCAGAAGCCTGGATTTGTTTCTAAACAAACAGTTTATCAGAAGTTATCAAACATGAACCCCCAGTTGATACATTCAGCCTAGATATTGAACTCTTGTTAGTTTACAGTTTAGCTTAATATTTAATGTTGAAATACATCACTTTAGCCCACATAACTGTTGAAAGCTAGATTTTTGAAATTTCTGTGCATTATGATGACTCATCTGGAGGCCTCATAGCTGTTAAGAGATCATATTCACCTCATGTGCATTACTGTTGAGTTATGCAGGCCATTCTGTTCTAAATCTATTCCAGCACTTTGATTAATAATGTTAATGGGAATTCATTTTTCACTAATTAAACAACCACAGATGCAGGCAGAAATGTAAAAATGGTAAAGCTGCATGCCCAAACCCCAGCTGTAAATTCCCACCACTCAGCAGTAATGTCTCTGTAGACAGCTCTCCTTCACAGACCACAGATGTGCATTAATTACCAGTTTACTAATTACTCACACACCAATTTGATTGCGCAGACCATTCATTAAGCCTTATTTTAACACTGAAAACCTCTGAGGCACTTTGCTCTGAGCATTTTGCTTGGTGATTTTAAATGAACCCTATTTATTTTTCATTATTATGGAAGGTCAAGTTATTAATAAAAGAGAGTGTTCATATATTTCAAAAAAATGAAAACTCTGTCACTTGGAGATTTTTTCTTTGCAACTGAAATGGCATCAGGACCTTTGCAACTGATCCTGTGTTATTCTGTTCTCCTTCAGATTTAAAAACACCAGTGAGAAATCAAAAATAGTTCTACATTACTGCACCATAAAAGACAACTTAATAAAAATATCACATCAAGGTTCCTAATTGTAGTACCGGTTAGCATAACGCTTTACAGTGCCAGCAACCCGGGTTCAAATCCGGCCACTGTCTGTAAGGAGTTTGTATGTTCTTCCTGTGTCTGCGTGGGTTTCCTCCCACATTCCAAAGACACAGGTTAGGAAGTTGTGGGCATGCTATGTTGGTGCCAGAAGTGTGGCAACACTTACGGGCTGCCACCAGAACACTACGCAAAAAGATGTATGTCACTGTGTGTTTCGATGTACATGTGACTAATAAAGATATCTTATCTTAAAAGAAGTGATTAAATCAGATAACATTTCACGATATGATTGATGATAACTCCTAAAACTGAATTTTTTTGATTTTACTCCAGGAAGAATGAAAGAGTGTAGAATGTGGATGTTAAAAATTATTAAAAATAGTGGTGTGCAGCTCACTTGATGGGTCAGATGCTGAAAAACACCCGAGCTTTACAGAAGATTTCAAGACCAAGCGCAATCAAACGTAAACAGGAGTTAGTTGATGTCAGACATACTGCTAATAGGAGCAATATTAATTCTTCCTGGCCTTAGAAATATCTACTTCTGTTCACAATTGAATGGCCACTTCTGTTTTAACTCTATTTGACTGAAGCCTCAGCCAGGACTGATGACTTAAATGGAAAAATGGAGGACAGCTTTTACTCCAAGCAAGCCATATCCCAACTATAATGATGAGAAAGCAGAGGGAAAGAAAGTAAAATAAAAAGATTATTATATTTCAAATTATTAACAGAATCAAGAATAGTGGTAATATGCAAAAATGCTTTTTTAGATAGTTATTTCAAGAACTTGGGCAAATCCTTTCCTATCTTTGGGATAAATTAGTGAGTAAAATATAGCAGTGTTGTGGAATGAATATTATTCCAAATGAGCATCAAAGAAAACAAAACAAATGCTGGAAATACTCAGCAGATCAGGTCACATCTGTGGGAAAAGAAACAGACTCAATGATTCAGGTTAGGGAACTGAAAAGGAGACAAAAAGCTTGTCAAGCTGCAGGGAGGGTGGGGGGTGGTAAATGTTTCTCATAGGGTAAAACCTGGGTGACCAAGGGGATAAGTTGTGAACAAGGTCAGCTGGTCGATGAGTCAATTGGAGAAGAAAGTGAGATCACAGACAAAAGAACCCAGACCAAAGAATGTGGGAGTTGCAAAATGCAGAGCGGGAAGACATGCCAGTCTGTCAGGCTTGGCATGTCCTCCATTCCCAGAGATAAACAAAAGGAAGGGGGAAAAAAACAAGCTGAGCTAACATTACAGATAGATGACTGATACAAGCCGAGAAGTCAAATGACCATTAGACATAGGAGCAGAGTCAGGCCATTCGGCCCATCGAGTCTGCTCTGCCATTTGATCACGGCTGATTTATTTTTCCCTCTCAACCCCATTCTCCTGCCTTCTCCCAGTAACCTTTGACGCCCTCACTAATCGAGAGCCTATCAACTTCCGCATTAAATATACCCAATGACTTGGCCTCCACAGCCGTCTGACAAGGAATTTCACAGATTCACCTCACTCAGGCTAAAGAAACTTCTCATCTCTAACCAACACCTCAAAGCCTCAGCATTACATCTTTGCCTTTATATTTTAGTCCTCAAAATGAACGCTAACATTGCATTTGCCTTCCTTACTACTGACTCAACCTGCAAGTTAACCTTTAGGGAATCCTGCACTAGGACTCCCAAGTCCCTTTGCACCTCTGATTTCTGAATTCACTCCCAATTTAGAAAACAGTCTACACTTTATTCCTTCTACCAAAGTGCATGATCGTACACTTCCCTATGCTGTATTCCATCTGCTGCTACTTTGCCCATTCTCCCAATCTGTCCAAGTCCTTCTGCAGACTCCCTGCTCCCTCAACACTACCTGCCCCTCCACCTTTCTTTGTATCATCCGCAAACTTGGCAACAAAACCATCAATTCCATCATCCAGATCATTAACATATAACGTGAAAAGTAGCGGACCCAACACCAACCCGAGGAACACCACTAGTCACCAGCAGCCAACCAGTAAAGGCTCCCTTTATTCCCACTCTTTGCCTTCTGCCAGTCAGCTAATCTTCTATCCAGGCTAGTACCTTTCCTGTAATACCATGGGCTCCCATCTTGTTTAGCAGCCTCATGTGCGGCACCTTGTCGAAGGCCTTCTGAAAATCCAGGTAAACAACATCCACCGACTTTCCTTTGTCTATCCTGCCTGTTACTTCCTCAAAGAATTTCAACAGATTTGTCAGGCAGAATCTCCCTTTAAGGAAACCGTGCTGACTTCATCCTATTTCACCATGTGCTTCCAAATTACCTGAAACTTCATCCTTAATAATGGACTCTAACATCTCACCAAGCACTGAAGTCAGGCTAACTGGCCTATAATTTCCTGTCTTTTGCCTCCCTCTGTTCCTAAAGAGTGCAGTTACAATTGTGATTTTTCCAGTCCTCCGGAACCATTCCTGAATCTAGTGATTCTTGAAAGATCACTAGTAAATGCTTCCACAATATCTTCAGGTAGCTCTTTCAGAACCCTGGGGTGTAGTCCATCTGGTCCAGGGGACTTATCTGCCTTCAGACCTTTCAGCTTCCCAAGCACCTTCTCCATAGTAATAGCAACTACACTCACTTCTATCCCCTAACGTTCTCAAATTTCTGGCAGTCTCCACAGTGAAGACTGATGCAAAATACTTATTCAGTCTGTCCACCGTTACTGTTTCCCCCATTACTACCTCTCCAGCATCACTTTCCAGTGGTCTGATGTCCACTCTTGCCCCTTTTACTCTTTATATATTTGAGAAAACTTTTGGTATTCTCTTTTATATTATTGGCTAGCTTATTTCATCTTTTCTCCCCTTTTTGCTTTTTTAGTTGTCTGTTGTTGGTTTTTAAAAACTTCCCAATCCTTTAGCTTCCCACTAATTTTTGCAATATTGTATGCTCTCTCTTTTGGTTTTATGCTGTCTTTGACTTCCCTTGTCAGCCACGGTTGCCTCATCCTCCCTTTAGAATGCTTCTTCTTTGGGATGAAGTGATCCTGTGTCTTCTGAATTACTCCCAGAAACTCCTGCCATTGCTGCTCTACCATCATCCCTGCTAGGGTCCCTCTCCAATCAACTTTAGCCAGCTCCTCTCTCATGCCTCTGTAGTTACCTTTACTCAACTGAAATACCAATATATCCGATTTTAGCTTCTCCCTCTCAAACTGCAGGGTGAATTCTATCATATTATGATCACTGCCTCCTAAGGATTCCTTTAACTTAGGCTCCCTAATCAAATCTGGTTCATTGTACAACACGAAATCATTACTGCCTTTTCCCTAGTGGGCTCAATCAAAAGCTGCTCTAAAAAGCCATCTTGTAGGCATTCTACAAATTCCTTTCCTTGGGATCCAGTGCCAACTTGATTTTCCCCAATCTACCTACATATCGAGGTCCCCCATGACCATCGTAACAATACCTTTCTTACATGCCTTTTCTATCTCCTGTTGTAATTTGCACCCCACATCCTGGCTAATATTCGTATATAATTCCCATCAGGGTCTTTTTACCCTCACAGTTTCTTAACTCTACCCACAAGGATTCTACATCTCCTGATCCTATGTCACTTCTTGCTAAGGATTTGATTTTGTTTTTTAAACCAGTCACCCGTCCCTCTCTGCCCACCTGTCTGTCTTTTTGATAGGATGTGTATCCTTGGATGTTTAGCTCCCAGTTGTGATCGTTCAGCCACGACTCTGATACCCACAACATCAGACCTGCTAATTTCTAACTGTGCTACAAGCTCATCTACCTTATTTCGTATTCTGAGTGCATTCAAATATAACACCTTCAGTCTTGCATTCACTATCCTTCTTCTCAAATTTGTCTCCATGTTGCCTGAAGTTAAATTCTTATCCCTTTCTGAACTTTCTAATTCTTTATTCTGGAGACTTCAGTAACCTCTCCTGCTCTCTCCTTACCTTTTACTTTACCCATACTCGGTTCAACCCCCCGCCCCCCCCCCCCCCCCCCCCCCCCCCCACCACTATTTAGTTTAATGACCTCTCCACAGCCCTAGTTACGCAATTCACCAGGACCCTGGTCCCAGCATGGTTCAGATGGAGCCTATTCCATCGGAACAGCTCCCTCTTTCCCCAATACTGGTGCCAATGTCCCACGAATTCAAACCTACTTCTCACACACACATTTAACTCTCTGATCTTTTGAAACCTATGCCAATTTGCACGTGACTTGAGTAGCAATCCAGAGATCATCATCTTTTTGGTTCTGCTTTTTAAACTTAGTCCCTAGCTGCTCAAATTCCCTCAGCAGAATCCCTTTCTTTGTTCTACCTATGTAGTTTGTACCCAAATGGACCATGACTATTGGATCTTTCCCCCCTCACTCCAAATTCCTCTGCAGGTCAGATGAGATGTTCTGACCCCAGGCACCAGGCACGCAACACAGTCTTTGGGACTCTCAATCCTTGTGACAGAGAAGTGTGTCTATTCCCCTGACTATACTATCCCCAACTACAACTCCATTTCTCTTCTCTGAACCACGGTTCAGTTGTTCATCCTTCCTACAGCCTCCACTCTCATCTGCACAGAGAGCAAGAATCTCAGACCTGTTGTACAAGCTCAAGGGCCAAGGCTCCTCCAGCACTACCCCTTGGCTCCCTCTATCTGCTTCACCCACAGTCACACTCTCTTGTCCCTGATCACAGGCCAAATTTGAAGAAGTTAATCTAATGGGTGTGACTGCCTCCTAAAACACAGCTTCCAGATTACTCTCCTCCTACCTGAAGTTGTAGAGTTCAAAGCAACAAGTAATGTGCTGGAGGAACTCAGTGGGTCATGCAGCATCTGTGGGAGGAAAGAAATTTATGACGTTTTGGTCCCCATCTTGCTCCATCTGTGTTTTTCTCCCTGGCTGTCTCCAACTATCATTCACCTGCCACAGTCTTCCAACTCCATACCTTTCACCTCCTCTACCCCGGCACTACCTGCTTGTCATCTCACACCCCTCCTCAGTCCACCACTCACCTCAGAATCCTTTCTCACCACTCCCCTTCGCCTCTTTATGTTGGCCATCTCACCCCTCCACTCAGTCCTGATGTGGAGTTTTGAAACGTCGACAATTTCTTTCCTCCCACAGATGCTGCTCGACCCGCTGAATTCCTCCAGCAGTTTGCTGCTTCAGATTCCAGCATCTGCAGTCTCTTGTGTCTCCATTGTTGAATTCAGTATTGTGTCCAGAAGGCTGCAAACTGTCCAGACAGAAAATCAGGTGCTGTTCCTTAAGTTTGAGTTGGGCATGAGTAGGATAAGGAATTAAAATGGCAGGCAATGGGAAGCTCCGGGTTACCCCCGCAGACTGAACGCAGGTATTCAAAGCGATCACCCAAGCTGCATTTAGCTTCTCCAATGTAGAGGAGACCACGTTGTGAACACTGAATGCAGTCCATTAGATTGGAAGAACACATTTTCATTCTCCATGTGTGGCCAAAGGTGTAGAGAATTATTTGCATTTGTTGATCTTGCATATAGTAATCCCACTCATTATCAACTTTTTTTTAATAAAAACAATATAAAAAGAGAGATGAAGAGACTGTTAGAAAGAACATTCGGATTTTGGAAATAATTTATGATTTTGTTAAGCGAGCAAGGCTCACAGATCTGAAGGGCAATTGGGTGACTTGTTTCCCGAGTTTATGAGTCAAGTTAATTTTCCATCATCCCATCACTCCCAAATCAACATTGCTATTTATACCATTAATCCATGTGGTACAATAATAGAATATTTGTCTAATTAAAAATGCTGGTAATGGTCATGACTTCATGCAAACAGAAATTGTGTATCATAATCAGTATTACTTCTTGATGGCAAAAATCAAGAACTGCAAATAACCCTCTGCATCTCAAACTACACAATTGGAATGATATTGCTTAATTTAAACTAAATCAACAGAAAATGAGAAACGGATTGTAGTTATGTTATTTTTGAAACAAAAATAATGAAAAAATGCTCTATTTCCAAACTGTGATCACATTTAGTTCAAGTTGGGTTGGTTCCAATCATATTTGCATGATTTATTGCTACAAGTACAGTTGCATATTAATGATATTAAAATGGAAATTACTATAAAGCAGTTGATTTGTCAGCTGCAAGTTCATTTTTTTGAGGGGGTGATCTTCAGCTTTTATGGGAATAATTTGGAAAGGTCATTGAAGTTAGGAAAAGATAGCAAGTTAAAGCAGATTGGGCTGCCACCAACAATTGGTATGTCTCCTGTAGAAATAAGGTCAATAACTTAAATAAGCATGAATGTATCTAGAACTATGACTTCAGTTTACTTTTGCTCATGCTCATAATGAAGAAAAAAAATAAGAGATTTGAAAGTAAAAGGGGAAGTTACCTTTAATTTTGATTTGTTAATTTCAATACAAATCAAAAATGTGAATTACCACTTCCAAAACCCCAAGTAAGTGACAAGGGTAATAGCTGTTTGCTTGTTATTAACTTGCAAGTATGTGAGAAGCCAGAATGCTTTACAGCTCCTTGGAATGTATTGTCAGTGGTTCTTTATAATGGGCAAATATTGCATTGAAGCCAAGGATTTGGACCAGAGACTGAAATCCAGCAAATCCTTGGTGGATGAAATTTAATGATTCCCATAAATGCCAAGCTGCTTCACACTCTTCTGTTTAGACACCATTAGCAATAACAGTGCTGCATACATTTCTCATGTTGGCATGCAGCTATTGTTAAGATATTAATGAGGTAGTATCTCACTGGTAGTACACTATATCTCAACTCTCAACCAACTGTAAGTGCAGAAGTTCAGCTGAATCAAAGTTAAAACTGTTACCCATGTAAGGTAACCCATACAGATATGAAATACTGATTAATCATATTGGTGATAAAATGATAAAAGTGTTGATGAAAGAGAAGATGAGAGAAAACAAGCAGTAAGGTTTTGAGAAGAGGGAAGTACGTGGACCACTCTATAGATGCCTAATACTGCACTTAGGAGAAGCTGCCAGTGGCCCCTTGACATGAAACAAAGGCAAGGCTATTTTATTATGTTTATGGTTGGATCCTGAGGCAAATGCAATCATGGATTGTATGGATTCCCAAGGCACTTAGATCACCTGTTCTTTAAGGAATTAGCAGTATGTTGAAATGATTACTAAACCTTTTCAGAGTTATATATTTGACTGCTCCTACCAGCACCACAAAAACACTGTGGTCCATTGCCAGTCTAAGCTCACTTGGCATTCACCATAGTCAGCTTTTCCCTACTTCCACCAAGGACCTGCCTGCAGTTAGCTTCCTGTTCCTGCAATTCCCCAAATGGTATCCAGTTAAGACATTCATGGCTAATTTAAGCCTGGTACTGAATTAGGTGTCATACTAGCATGGCCTGGCACATGTACCAATCGCCATTCTTGGAAGCTAATTGAATGTCTCACCCAGGGAGAGAGCCACTCAACTTTGTCAGGGTTGCAAAAACAGTTGCAGATAAAATAGCAGATCAGAAATTGTAAGGACTCTGTTAAAACATTGTTACATGAAGGCCACATCATCGTTTTGTGCAAATCCCCAAAGCAACAATATTTTACCACAGCCATAGCCCAATGTATGATGAATGTAGAATTGCTTTACATCAGGAAAGCTTCTTATCCACAACCCAACATGGCAGAAAGGGAAATTGTATGAGAGGGAGTGAGGGATGAGGCTGATGGAGGGGTATAGTGGTTGGTGGGAATCAAGTGGTGGTGGGCAGAAGGAAATGATCACTGAGAAAGAACTCAAAGAGAATCTGCTTTGACACTAGCTCATGGGTAACAGCCCAGGAAGGTCAGACACTAACAGCAAATTTAGTCTCACTGCTGTTTGGGCCTTTACAGTATATTAAGTTTGCACTACTTTTGGGCTGTACCTGCATTACCCAACTGTGTTTAGAGATCATGTTTGATACTTTTTTTTTATTACATATTTCAAGTCTTTTTGCCATGTAATTGAATTTTAATGCCAATATTTCAACAACCACAACAAACTGTTGACAGTCTTGGATTTCCATGACAAATAAAGTTGAGTACTTAGAAGTTCAGTAGTGCTGCTTTTTAGCATTAACCACAAGAAAATCAATGTTTGCCAGAGGTAAAGAGACTAGCACTAGTTTTCAGATTGCATCACACCTCTCAGAAATTCAGCTAAGCATTCGTTGCTACCAATCATGTTTGCAGAGATCACTTACTTTCTCCATTGGACACATCAAGAATGAGATCATTCCCCATGCAATATTTGTTCAGTGTTGCCAGAAGAAATTAAAACATATTATTCCAAAATGCACCTGTTGTTAGGCATTCTCAGCCAACTAATTTTTGATAGGAATGCTTGATCTACTGCTATGTAGTTTAAAGAAACCTTCTTGATCAGGATGCAGCTTGGCACCGGAGAATCTGATTAAGGTAGGTCCTCTATTATACATCTTGCTCTGGTCCCTCCACACTATTATTGCATCCTTCCCATCCAAACTCATCACCTTTATACAACTTTATCACTTGATCCACAGACATCTCAAACTCAATACTTGAGATTACCTGATCCCAATGCCAGGATGAGCCAATATCACCCAAGTTACCAAGGCCCTGATCTACAACCACTGACCCCAACTCACAACCAACAAACACAGCCTCCCCACCCCACACACGTGGACACACACATTCTGCTGACTGAAACCCCTGATTCACCGCCAGCGCCTGATGTTCAACCCAAATGCCCCTTCTGATACGCAACTCTCTCCTCTCCCCCACAATTATACACCATCCTAATCTCATTCCCCCATTCCCTAAGATCCAGACCCATCTCCAGCCCTGAACTAATTGCTCTTCCTTTCTACACTGGTACAGCATGTGAAGGACAGGTGGCTCCATGTAAGGTCGGGTCAGTAGCACCAGATGTCTTGGTCACAAGGGTTACCAATTATTACACCTCTCTGAGGCCAATAACTTCCTAGGCCAAAGTTTATACAGGGTAAGAATGGCAAAGGAAATGAAAAATATTTCCACATCTGAAGAGTACAATATACTGTACACGAATGTATTCAGCAGAGAACAAACATCACTGCTTAGAAGGCACACTGCTGACCAGAGAAAATGACTGCCAAACACATCAGTCCTTTGGGAGAGATGCATGTCTTCATGGTCTTCACATAATAAATGTTAATTAGATTTTTAAATTGACTGGCGAATAATAAATAGTTATAATATTTATAAGATCTTCCTGATTGCCAGGGTTCACTCTTTCGACTTGGAAGGACAGATAAATACATGATTTTTTTTTCCCCCAAGGATATGTTCCCACTAACACTGGAAGTCTGATTGTAGGCTTGCCAGTAATACTTGGCAAAGTGTAGCAAATCATATATGAGATATCCCACAAGTGTATTATGCTTAAAGTGATTAAACTGCCTTATTATAGAAATATGTACTCATGGATAATCCAAGGTCAATTAATGAAATATTCTTTTCTTTCTCAATGGAGATGATTTTAAATGGTAGTTAAACATGGCTAGATGACTTATCCATTGGCAATGGCATTGATACTGTTGTTCTGAACTTATGCTGGCGCAGCTTTCACACTGGAAAAAATGTACTTTGATCCATATTTTGATGAACTTTCTCTGCCGCTAATATCTTCCTTTTAATTCCTGCTTAATGGATGTGTCTGAATCAACAGTCATATGCTTTTGCACTTGCCCAACAACCAGAGGCATTTTACAATAGATTGGATTTCACTAACTAAAAGAGGGAAAGAAGTGAGAAAATATAGCTATCCAGTGTGAAAGAGGAGATTTTGAAGGTATGGAGAGAAATTGTGACATGATGATGTTTTGGAACAAGTTCAGAGTGCCTGGGCAATGGAGGGAGATTGAGACAAAATAGATTCAGCTTCAATAGGAAATTCTAGTCAGAGTTCTGGAATTTAACATCCATCTAAATGAAATATTATTACACTTCATCTTTATATTTCTAATTCTAACCTTGGTTTCACGGTCCTTTTCTTATTAATCTACAGATGTCTGAAAATAATTCGGTGAACTTTGGTGCAGGGAAGTGCATGTGGGTAAGTGGAGGTGTTAAAACTGGTGAGAGTGCATGTTTGCATCTGAAAGTTGGCTGCAACATCTGGGTTAATTGTGCTGTGTTTAGCTGCATGAATGTAATCCTTTAGGGGAGACAAGTGATTTAAATTATGTTCATATCAAAATTGCAGGTAATTTTTTTTAAAAGTCATTTAACAATAGTAGCACATGTAGGGTTCCCTGGGATTACAGAAACCCACCAAAGCAAGAAGAGAGCAGCAATTCCTAGGACTCATTAAAAGTCAAATGTTGAAAGTATTCAATGTTCACTGCTGCTTTCTTACCTAATGTTGGGTAAGGATTGCTGTAAATAGTCCTGAATAGAGGCAAATATCTGTGGAAGTATTGAAACTCATAATCAGGATAAGTTTCTACTGTTGCTTCCTTAAGGGCCATAATTAAGCTGTTTACTGATGATACTAACATTGGCAGTGTGGTTGTCTGTGAGGAAAGTAGTTATAGGCTGGAAAATGGTATCAATGGACTTGTTAGATTTGCACAAAAAATTAAATAGAAATCAACACAGGGAATTGTGAGCATATGCATTTGGGAAGAGCAAACAAGGCAAGAAACCCATGAAGAATGGTTGAATAGTAAGAAATGTACATTACCAAAGGGAACTTGCAGTAGATTCTCACAAAATTTTGAAGATAGTAGGTGGTTAAGTAAACATATGCCTTTATCAGAATACAAGAGAGAGTCCACAGCTAGAGTAGGGCATGCAGTTCTGATCACCATACCACAGGAAGCATATGGTAGCATTAGGGAGAACGGAGGGGAGATTTAGAAGGGTGCTGCCCTGGCTGGAATTATAAATATGAAAAATATTGACAGGGCTAACTTTGCTTTCTTTTAAATGAAGGATAATGAGGGGAAATTTAATTGAAGTATACGAAATGTTGAGAGGTATGGAAAGCTTGAATAGGAAGGATCCAATTCTTTTGGCAGAGAGGTCAACAACTAAAGGATATAAATTTAAGTTCATTGATAAAAAAAATTGATAGGGAGTTGAGGAAAATATTTACTATTTGAAAGCATTTAAAAAGTCCCTGGAGAACCTACAAAGCTCCAGATCAAGGACTGGGAAGGAGATATAACGTCAAGAGAGCCATTTTTGGTGAGCATTGACACAAAGGACAAACTGTCCTCCTGTTGTCTTATGAATTTCTGTTTCTTTATTTCTGGGACCTTGGATTTATTTCTGGATGACTGTCAGTAACACCCAATTCCAACTGCAGAGGATCCCAAGGTGATGAACTCATAGGAGACAGTACCTACGTAACATGAACATGCTTCTGAAGGCCAATTTCATTATGTCATTTGGTTAGAGATAGCTGGAGTCTCCTGTTGAACCTGATGGCTGTGGGTTAACAGTGGCTGTAAAAGTGTCAACTTTGCACAACTATTTTTGCCTCTAGACCCCTTCCATGATATTTCTGTTTATCCAGCATTTCAAAGTTTTCTGCACATAAAATCATTGATGGATTGTCTGCCAGGTCCTATAACTATGTTAAATTGACTTTTATCACTTGGTTTTGCAGGCTCAGAGAGAAGACAATTAGTGCACATGCAAGGTAAGTGATTGTGCAGATGAAGTGATGGTGAAGATGCATGGGAACTGTCAGGGTAGGGAATGGGGATGATGTGCACAACAAGATGTAGGTTAATTTGCAACTTAACCTTCCCAGTTTTGGATTCAGAAGCATTGCAAAATACCCTTGTAGTATTCTTCCTGGGCCACCTCCAGCTGTGTCTTCCTTGTGCCAGAAGTGTTTTTCTTCAATTTTTATAATTGCTGTTGCTATGCAAAGTCTTTTAACACCAACCCTCCATCCCAAACTTCTAATGCCAAATCTTTGGATTAGTCCTTCAAATGGTTGTGTCGAGTTTGCGTCATCCAAAATATGCACCACACCCTCTGCTCTATTTTTGATGCAAATATCATAATTAGTTGTGTGTGTTAACATAGAGCACACAAACATGCTGAAAGTTCTTTTGTGTTTACAACTGCATAACATAACATCCCTCAATAAATCCATCACCTTTCCTCAAATCACAGCTCACAATAGGCTGGTTTATCAGATCTAATCTTTCATTGTTGGTCTCCATGACTTATCAAACTTAATGGTATCTAACAGGAATGCTGGAAATACTATTAACTAACTCTGCTCCAGGCCACAGCTATGCTTTGGGCGTGAGGGAAGTAGAATGTTGGGCAGGAGTTGGATATCCATGGGGTAGGGTTAGAGTCAGGCATATTGGGAGTTCCGGTAGCAGGGGTTTGGATCAATCATGGGAGAGGGAATCCAACTGTAGATGAGGGGTGTGGGTGTATTTGCTTACAGAGATTTAGATCAAAGACATTGTTGTACCCAATCATTCTTACCTCCCTTTGTATTTTCTGAAGAGTGGAAAAGGTGGACAATCATTGCTAAATTTGAAACTGTAAGTAATCCTCTTTATAATATTTGAATGACCTGCCTGCCATTGAAGGGAAGTTAATTTGACTGCCCTCAAATAACCTCCAGTAAAATTGGAGATGGATAAGATAGAGGAGGACTAGGCTTATTTCCCTACTTTCTTTTTTTACTATTAACAATATTTTCCCATTCCACAGTATCCCCCCCCCCCCCCCAGTGTAACCCATCCTTGGCAGTTGAAATTCTCTTCAAAATGTTTAAAATGGCATAGAATCTTCGAACTGGTTAACAATTTAATCACGCCTCATAATCCCAAGGCAAGATGGCACCCGACCATGCCGACCCATTGCAAGCTGCTCTCTGCAGATCCACGCATCACTTCTATCATAACCATTCTACTCTTAAATCTAAATCCTATATCACTAAGAATTACTCACTTTCTCTGCAGCTGTTACACACTATTCTGCATTCTGTTATTGTTTTACCTTGTACTACCTCAATGCACTGTGTAACAAATTGATCTGTATGGATGGTATGCAAGACAAGTTTTGCACTGTACCTCAGTACATGTGACAACAATAAACCAATTCCAATTTTATTGTTCCTATGTGTAGGTTTATTATTTTCTTTGATAACATTCCTTAATTTAAAAAACTGAATTTAATTCTTTGAATCTGCAATTCTGCTTTTCATAACTTGCTTCCCCAGATCCCTATTTTTTTTTCCTTCTGTTGAGGTTGATGTCATTTTCTGTCTTTTCTAAAAATGACCTTTTTTGATGTTACTTGCAGCAAAAAAAGTGCCCACTCGTCTCTCCTTCTGTAGCCTGAAACAATCTTCTTTCCTGATTATATTCTTCAAGCTGTTATCTTCAGTAATTATTCCTTCATGCATGAGTCAAATTATTTACAGCATAGAATTCCAAATGAAATAGTTGGGACACAACCAAATTTACATCTTCTTAATCCAAGGAATATATATTTAGGTTTTATTAATGTTTTCTTTTATTGCTCAATACCTGCTGTTACTTTATTTTTGACTACTTAATCTTCACATATCCTATGTGTGGCTTCATTGGACATTCAGATCTACTTGATTTCCTTCATGTTTTCTAAGACTGTGATTATGAATTATATTTTGTAAATCTGAGTGGATATATCTATCCATATCTTTCTAAATGTTGTTCCCTTTAATGTTCTTTGGCAATTTTCATTCTGTCTGGCCTGTAATCACTGGACCCATTTCTCTCTCCTTTTAAAGTTCAGCCCTTTCATCCATTTCTTTGGTACTACTTACAGTATACTTCCAAAACATTTTGTTAAATTTTATTTTGTGCTTTGACAAAATTGAAAGCGGATTTAAATATGATCAATTATTGTTTACTCAATATTTCTGATTTGAGATTGTTGGCCACAAAGTAAATATTGCAATGCACCTCAAGTGTTTTGCAACACAAGAAACACGTGTTCAGTTATTACATATTACAACCTAATGGTCATCTACATTTGTCTATTTTGATCACTGTAGATTAGATCTGTATTAGAGTTTGTGTGGTCGTCCAACCATCATTCATGGTACCCTCACTGAGACTGTAGTATTCCACTTGGCAACATGGAGTTGACATACTAAAACTCCAAAAATTACATTCTTTACTTGGTCTCCAGGAGGTAGCTCATGCTGATTTTGTACAAGAGCAATGTAATGGAATATTAAATGTTTGGTTTTTAACATCTTGCAAATCTTTTACATAATGTTGTTTTTACATTAGGGATAAAATTTTGAGCACAAAGGAAAGAATGTGTCAAGTAAATAACATTACAATAAAGGCAGCATTTAAAGGGTTACACTACATAATATTTGAGTTCTCTCTTCAACTTACTTTAGCTCTTTTCCCAGTATTGATGAAAATTCATTGACCCGAAACATTAAGTATCTCTCTTCACAGATGCTACCTGAGCAGCTAAGTAATTTTCAAAGCAAATTTCCAGCAATTTTCTCTTTATATTTTAATATCATCCTGTTTTATACGTTGTGTTAATGATGAAACATTTCATAATGATCTTTGAACTGAGACTCTGACCTCTGTTTGCAACTTACACCTATTCTTGCACTTTTAATTTCACTTCGTACTTTCCATGAGTGTTTTCAGCCATCAGCTGCATGACCAGGTAGTTTATTTGTTTCCATGATATTCTCATTCATTTCTTTTCTTCAGACCACACTTGGAGTATTGTGTTCAGTTCTGGTCACCTCATTTTAGGAAGGATGTGGAAGCTTCAGAGAAGGTGCAGAGGAGATTTACCAGGATGCTGCCTGGATTGGAGAGCATGTCTTGAGGATAGGTTGAGTGAGTTAGGGCTTCTCTTTGGAGAGGAGGAGGATGAGAGGTGACTTGATAGAGGTGTACAAGACGATAACAGGCATAGATCGAGTGGACAGTCAGAGACTTTTTCCCCAGGGTGAAAATAGCTAACACGAGGGGGCATGATTTTAAGGTGATTGGGGGAAGGTACAAGGGGGATATCAGAGGCAAGTTTTTTTGTTTAAAAACTACAGAGTGGTGGGTGTGTGGAATGCACTGCCAGCAGATACATTAGGAACATTTAAGAGACTCTTAGATAGCCACATGAGTAATAAAGAAATGGAGGGCTATGTGGGATATTGTGGGTTGAAGGGCCCGTACTGTGCTGTAGTGTTCTATGTTCTTTGCACTACCTATGTTTCTGATCCAGGTTTCAAATTGCAGGTGTGGAAATCTGGTCTTTCCTGGAAAGTTTTAATTGCTATAACTGATTCGTCAATTGTAGAATGATTAATAGAGGTAAATTTTATGAATTCTTGTTTCAGCTCTTCCCTTGCTGTTTGTTGATAGTCTCCAGAGCATTCTGTCATTTCAGCAGTTCCCAAGGAATTGTTAAACTCAGTTCAAATCCCCATTCATTACTCTCCTTCCAGGTAGGTGGGATTGCTCTGTATCCCATTAGGTGTTACTATTCTTCATATAAACACCTTCAATCTTTAGCCACATAGCTCATTTTAAGACTTCATAACTATACTTCTAAATATTTCTCAGGCTCTGCATAATCTACCAGCCTTGGTGAAGATCACAAGAAAATCCAATGTTTCCTTGCACAATCCATCTCAAATCCACCTCCCCTTCCCAATATAAGCTGCACTCCAGCAACAGAATTCAAAAGAATACAAAAAAATAACAAAATTAGTAAGAGTGAGAAAACAAAAAACATGCTTCCAATCTGTATCCAATGCTCCATCAGTTTTCTTGAATTTCTTAGTCAACTCAGTGAAATTTTACAGCCTTGTTTTTCTGGGAGCACTAAATTATGGGGTGTATCTCTTGTAGCTCTATCTTCAGTAAGAGGATAGGAATGCAGTTATATAGGTTAGACCACATCACAGCTTTCAGTGTAAAAGGGAGCTTCTTTAAGTGCCTGCCAATAACACCTCTCCTCCAAACATTGGAAAGAACTATGAAAAATTGGGTTTCAAAGTTATTATACAAAGAAAATTTGATGTCATTAAGCTGTAAAGGGTGCAGAAAAGATTTGTGTGGATGTTACTGGGACTGGAGAACTTGATTTATAAGGAGAGGCTGGACAGATTGGGACTTTTACCCCTGGAACATAGAAGGCTGAGGGGTGACCATTTAGAGGTGTAGATAATCATGAGGGGGTGGGGGTTAGTTAAGATCTATGGAGGGAACAGGTCCTGATGAAGGGTCTTGGCCAGAAATGTCAACTGTTCATTTCCTTCCAATGAATGCTGCCTAACCTGCTGAGTTCCTCCAGCATTTTGTGTGTGTTGCAATAGAATGTTAAGGAAGCATTTAGACAGACACATGAACAGGCAGAAAATTGAGGGATATGGACACTATGCAGGAAGATGGGATTAGTTTAGATTGGCTTCATGGTCACTGCAGACAATGTGAGCCGAGGGGCCTGTTCCTGTGCTGTATTGTTCTATGTTCTTCTTAATAAAAAGATTCAGAGGGATTTGGGCCAAATGTAGGCACATGGGACTAGCTTGGAGAGACATCTTGTCAGCATGGATGAGTTGGGCCAAAGGGCCTATTTCTGTGCTGTATAACTACGATAGCACTGCAGAGGCCGCAAAGATTCACCAGGATGTTGCCTGGGATGGAGCTTTTCAGTTATGAGGAGAGACAAGGTCTGTTTTCCCTGCCGTGGGGCTTAAGATGGGACAAGATTGAGATATATAAAATTATGAATGATAGATAGGGTAGGCTGTTGGAAACTTTTGCCCAAATTCAAAGATAGATTAAACTAGAAAAAACAGATATAGGGGAAAGGGCAAGAGATTTAGAAGGGATCTGAGTGGTACATTTTTCACCCAGAGAGTGGTACGTACCTGGAATACATTGCTCAAGAGTGGTAAAAAAGAGTCGCTGACAACATTTAAGTGTTTAGATGAGCATTTGAATCACCTAGACAGAAATTATGTGCCAAATGCTGGAAGATGTGATTAATATGGATGGGTGCTCATTGGTCAGTGTAGACGTGGAGGGCCTAAAGGTCTGTTTCCATGTTGTCTGACTCTACATGCATCATCTCAGTTAACACCCCTGCCTCAGACAAACATTTGGTGTTCAAGTCCCACTCCAATGACTTGAGCACAAAAAATCTTGTCTGACACTTCAGTGCAGTTCTGTGGGGGGTGTAGTGCTGGAGTGCAGCCAAAGCCAGAATTCTAGAACTCCATCTACAAGTTTGCAGGTGATACCACCGTTGTAGGCTGTATCTCAAACAGCGATGAGTCGGAGTACAGGAAGGAGATAGAGAGCTTAGTGGAATGGTGTCATGACAACAACCTTTCCCTCAATGTCAACAAAACTAAAGAGCTGGCCAATGACTTCAGGAAAGGGGGCAGTATACATGCACCTGTCTACATCAACGGTGCTGAGGTTGAGAGCTTCACGTTCCTGGGAGTGAACATCACCAACAGCCTGTCCTGGTCAAATCACAGATGCCACGGCCAAGAAAGCTCACCAGTCCCTCTACTTCCTCAGGAGGCTAAAGAAATTTGGTTTGTTCCCTTTGACTCTCACCAACTTTTACCGATGCACCATAGAAAGCATGCTATCTGGATGTATCAAGGCTTGGTACAGCAACTGCTCTGCCCAGGACCGCAAGAAGCTGCAGAGAATTGTGGACACAGCCCAGTGCATCACTGACACCAGCCTCCCCTTCTTGGACTCTGTCTTTACCTCTCGCTGTCTTAGTGAAGCAGCCAGCATAATCAAAGACCCCACCCACCCAGGTCACTCTCTCTTCTTCTATCGGGTAGAAGATACAGGAGCCTGAGGGCACGTACCACCAGACTTAAGGACAGCTTCTACCTCACTCTGATAAGACTATTGAACGGTGCCCTTATATAATGAGATAGACTATGATCTCACGATGTACCTTGTTGTGACCTTGCACCTTATTGCACTGCACTCTGTCACTGTGACACTTTGTACTGTTATTGTTTTTACTTGTACTACATCAATGCACTCTGTACTAACTCAATGTAACTGCACTGTGTAATGAATTGACCTGTACTACATCAATGCACTCTGTACTAACTCAATGTAACTGCACTGTGTAATGAATTGACCTGTACAATCGGTTTGTAAGACAAGCTTTTCACTGTACCTCGGTACAAGTGACAATAATAAACCAATACCAGATTGTCAGCAGGATTCAGTGTACAGAAGACCAGGGATCAGAAACACGAGTAGGTTTGTTGCCAGAGTCAGAATCTAGAGTGCTTGTATATTTTCCAGTCCCTTGAAACTCACAGGGTTCACTGGAATTCTATTATACTACTGTATTATACGAATGTTTACATGTAAAAGTAGTGAAATAGAAGTGGTTAGGTATTAATAGGAGTAAGATGCAATAGAAGGGAAGTCTGGCACCAAAGTTCCAAGAGTACTGGCTCATCAGAATTTTGCTGTATCACACTTCTTACTTTAAAATGGTCTCCACATCGTGAAAAATTGGCTGCAAAGTAATGTAGCAATGCTCAGACGTGAAAGCTTCTTATATAAATGCAAGCTTTTAACTTCTTTTACAAGTTTACAGTAGTTGCTTTTAGTAGAACATAGAAAATAGAACAGTACAGCACAGAAATAGGCCCTATGGCCCACAATGTCTGTGCCAAACAGTGCCAAGTTAAACTAATCCCTTCTGTCTCTACATGATCCATGACTCTCCATTCTCAGCATATCCACGTGCCTATCTAAAAGCCTCTTAAACATCAATAGTGTATCTGCATCCACCACCACTGCTGGCAGCGCAGTCCAGGCACCTACCACTCTGTGTAAAAAAAGCTTGTCCTGCACATCTCCTTTAAACATTTCCCCCTCTTACCTTAAGGCTATTCCCTCTAGTACATGGCAGTTCTAATCTGGTAAAAAGATTCTAATTGTCTGCCCTATCTATGCCTCTCATAATTTTATAAACTTTTATCAGGTCTCCCCTCAGTCTCCTTCTTTCATTGAAGACTGATTGTGGTATCATTTGGTGAACATTGCATGCTTTGGGAGGATGAGTACGATTCTAAAAGTTCCTCTCATAATGACAACGTAATATTTGATGAGAAGACAGCAATTGATACTTCTAGCACTTTACTGGCAAGCAGAGTACTCTAGCATAATGACTGGATCACCCAGAGAAAGTACTTCTGAGTATAGATTTAAATATATTTTTTTAATATCCTTCAATGTTAAATAATCTAAATTCATATAATTTGATAGCTTCACTACTCTTGATTTGACCCGTGAGTACCTGCCACACGCTGCACTTTCCTGTCAATTTCCATATTTCTAAATACATTAAGTGTTGCAATACATCTCCAAATGATTATTGCAGGGCCAAATTAATTTGGAGCTTTACTTAACAAAGACAAACTCCCCTGCCCCGATCTATTCACAAAGGCAGCAAGGATGAGCTAGAGATGTTTGCTCATATGCCAACAGCACTTCAATACCTCACTTAAAAGCAAGTCTTTGCTTACGAGTGCAGACAATGTGCATTACCAACCCACATAATAATTACAGTCATTGCTATTGAGCGTGATTCTGACCTAATCCAAAGAGATATCCATGCAGACACCCATTGTTATGTTTCAGAGTTCCTTGACTATAATAATTCTTCTTGGAATGGATTTTGAAGTCAAGTCGTGCAATTCAAAAGAAAATGAATTTGCACTAATTTAAGAGAGAGAGGCAGCCACCAGGAGCATGCAATGAATCAGGAGGAGCTGGTTTGCAGAATGCTAACTGATAGACTGCGCATCAGTTGTCTCATCAAAATCAATTGGCTAAGTGTTTTTCTTCATTTTCTAAACAGCACGAGGCATCCTCCAAACACACATTCACAAACACTGAGGCGAACCATCGATTCAGAGACAACACACAAAGCACTGGAGGAATTCAGCAGGTCAGGCAGCATCAATGGAGGGAAATGGACAATCGATGTTTCGGGTCAAGACCCTTCATCTAGACTCAAATTGATTCAGAGAGACATGTTCAACTCCCACCACAACAGCTAGGGAATTTAGAGCCAAATATTTAAATACAAAAAATGAATCTGGAATTAAAAGAGTCTCAGTAATGGTAAACATCGAACTGCTGGATTATTGTAAAACACCCATCTAATTCAACAATGTCCACAGGCAAGAAAACTGCAATCCTTACCTGGTCTAGCCTGTATGTGACTCCAGATCCATAGAGGCAGTTGACCTTTAATCAACTACTCATTTCAAAGGCAATTAGTGAAAGACAATAAATGCCAGCATTCCCAGTGATATCCATATCTTGTGAATGAATAAACAAAAAGTGTTGTATTAACAAGCCTACAAATGGTCATTGGCTGAAGAAGCCAGCATCACAACAGAGAGAGAAAAACAATAAAGAGACACTCAGACCACACACCAAAATGTCTGTCTAATCATGGAGGCTAATGATGTGCAATTTCTTTTTGTACTTACTGTGAGAAAAATCTGAAACAAAACTAATGTTTAAAAAAAAAATTACATGTTCCCAAGAGGTCAATAAGCATGGGATATTATTATTATTGATCCAAATATTCAAGGAGAGAATTGAGATTAAGCCAGAAAATACAATTTTCCTTTGTGTCCTTACATATTTGACTACTTTTTTCTTCCTCTTACTACCTTGAACAGATTAGACAAGCTCATATGAAAGCAAAGACACACAGTATCCATATCTGATTAAAAAGGAGATCCAGTTAATCTTTTCATAGATTATCACATTGTATAGTTGAAAATGGAGTTCTATGGGTTTGAAGGTGAACCATTTTGAACACAAATTGGAGCAGTCAAAATCACAGCACTTATCAAACATCTACAACAAATATAAAACCTGTAACAACCTCCATGCATTTCAGTACCTGATCAGTGCTGTACACAGCTCTGTGGCTACATTAGAACTGTTGAACATGAACAGGTCCATCCCATCATTTGGGCTCATTTTCTTAAATGAGATTGATTTGTGAACAGCACCTGATTAGTTTGTGTGCTATTTCCTTGCTGCTTGTTTTGCATTTTTAATCAGGCTACCCAATGAAGGAAGAAATGTATTTATAAAAACCTGTTACATCTTTATGACTTTCCAATGTACATTAATGCCAATTAATTAAATATGAACATTGTGACATAGAAAAATGTGACAGCTAATCTGTGTGTAGGCTTCCTACAAATAAGAGTGAGCTCAATTACCAGATAATCATAATGGTGGTGTTGGTTATGAGATAAATGAACTAATTCAATTGATATCATGGGACATTAAATCCACCTGAGCAGACTTATCTGCTTTTCACAGAGTCACTTAAGGAAATAGCTCTGATGTTGCAATAACTATTGACAGATTTGATTGTCAATTCATCAGCTTTCTCCATTGTCACAGTGCTACAACATTGGTTTTATTGGTAAGTTCTTGTAACTTGGAAAATTCACGCTCATTAAGTTAAAGTTCAAAACTACTTTCCTAATCAACACGAATGAGCTTTCAACACATTGGGCCAGATGTTTGGTCAACTGCTCTTGGACCACACTGTCATTATCACATCCATCATTAAGGATCCCCACCATCCAGGTGTGGTAAGGTGAAAAACTATCAATGATTTCCCTGTTGCAACAGCTACCAATAACTAGATGTAACTAAAGGGTTAAAAGAAGCATCTTTCTCTGTTAGGACTATTTGTTTTTCCCAGGAGTTACTGAAACCATGTGAAACAGGAAGACATCAATGTGGAAGGTAGCCTCAAGCATTACTCGGGTGCAGTTTAACGTGCAGCTTTGCCAAACAATCAGGGTATGCTTCAGCCAAGTGAGACAATGGGGAGTGTTAATTTGCCCCATCAAACAAGATCCCAGGGCTTTATCTGAGTTCATCACAAACCTTTCTCAGCTGCACACTCATGGAGCCACCTGCTCTCTGGAAGATTGGAATTTTTATCTGTTCATTAACAGTGGAATTTTTCTGCACTAATGACTGATGAGACTCTCAAAAACAATGGGAAGGTTTTTGCACTGTGAAATGAATTGACCCATACGATCGGTATGCAAGACAAGTTTTTCACTGTACCTCAGTACAAGTGACAATAATAAACCAATACCAATACCAACCAAAGGTGTGGAATCCTTTGTTATGCTTGGACAAAACAAGCCACAAAGCCCTCCTTGACTATAAAGATGCACACTGCAAGAGAGTCCTTTGGAGCTTCTCCACGGGTTGGTTCATGGCCAATGCCTGGAGACTGTCAAGCCCCTTCACGCTCGCTGAAGTACCCAGGGCTCCCTTTGGCGATAGACTGAGTGGCAGAGAACACAACATTGCTGAGTACTGGATGCCGATAAGTATCATTGAGAACTGCTTGCAAACGTGAGCTTGATTTTACCAGGGAAATGTTAAGTGAGAGTTTGGGTTTTTGGTCTTGGTTCTTTTAATTTTGGTTAGATTAGATTTGTGGTTAGAGCTGTGGTTTCCTTTGTGGTTAGTTGTTTTTAGTTGTGTTAAATAAAGTTACTCAAACTTTTTGTGAAATTATGGTGTCGTTCAAAAGAAACCCAGAAGAACCTGAGTCTTGTTTAAATACATTGGGCCATGCCCTCTTCTCATTGTTGCCATCAGGCAGGAGCTACAGGAGCCTGAAGACCCACACCTTAAGGTTCAACAATAGCTTCTTCCCCCTTCTTATACTGACCTGAAAAACTTTAGTTCTACCTCGGACTATGTTTCCCTTAACTTGCACTAATGTCATTATGTTTATTTTGTTGTGTAAGTTATGTATAATTTATGTTAATTTAAGTTTATATAATTTATATTTGTCATTTGTAATGTACTGTGCTGCTGCTGCAAAAACTAATTTTCATGGCATTTATATGCTGGGTATGTATGACTATGACAATAAACTTGAATTTGAACACTTATTTCCAGCAGCCTCCTGGTACAACCTTCTTCTGGGAAGCCAGCTTCCATCTAATTAAAAGCCGAGCCCAGTGCAGAGTCACTTCAAGGTGTGCGTGGCCACCTGCATTTCCAGAATTCTCCGACAGCCAGTGGACCCCACCATGGCCCTATGCCCCTCCTGGCTCAGAATGAATGTTTGAGAATGGCAAAGATCAAATGCAAACAGTCACAAACATTATGAAATGAAAGAAAGAGTTTAAATTAAGAAAACTATGAACATTCACACTTCTAAATAATCAAATACATTTAAACCAGCTGAATTGAATCAATTAATAAGATCTACTTATCATTCTCCCAGCAGTCATTTCTTTCCATTCATCCAAAGGGAATGTACAAGTTTAACCTCATACAGGTTCTGTAGCTGTACTAGGTCATCCTAAGAACTGGGAAATCTGTGCTGAGCCTTTGAAGAAGTCTGTCAATGCAGCACAAGCGCCTGGAGCCACACTTATCCTCTCACTCCAACCTGCACTCACAAGTCCTGAGTTTCTGCCCAAATACGAATTTAAAAGCAGTCAGATCTTAAGGGAATATTTCTTTGTTCATTTTGGCTGCACTCTTGAAACCTCTCTCTCCTGAGGAAGTTCCTTGCATACAGCCAGTCCCACACTTTGTCACTTCCAGTTCATTTAACCTCTGTCCCGCGGCCAAACACATCTCACAATAGTTAAAATTCAGAAAATCCTTACTTCACATTGTCATTGCTGGTTCTGTTTACAGAGTGCATTACTATCACAGAACCCAGCATCTTGACGCTTGAAAGGAGACTTGACAAATCAGTGATGTTTGTCTCTGGTGTGGAGGTGAGCCCATTGGTAAGTGACAAACATTGCAAAAGTCTAAAATCCAGATGAAGGTGGACCTCAAGGCTTCAGTGCGGGCTCCCTGATGGCTATTCATGATGAAATAACCAAAAAAAGTTTTCCACAGTGAGCAAAGGAACCCAGGCTGTAGGCCTGTTATCTCAAGGTTCTTGCTTGTTGGGTATTGGGTTCTTGAAACTATCCTGCAGAGTAAAACATTAACTCATTCAGACTTATACCATCAAGGGAGTGTATCTTTATGGTGGCAGTCGACTGTTGCTAAGTTAATTACATGGCACAGCCTCTTAAAGTAACAACTACCTGCCAACCTTGAAGTAATAGTTATATAGGACAGGTAGCATAAACAAGTAACATGTATACACCACACTATTTGTATTTTACTTGAAAAGAAAGAACAAGCAACCATGTTCAGGCACGGAACATATTCGCACTAAAGACTTGCACATGCAAATAAATTAACACATGTCAATCATAAACTTGTAAGTCTGGTTAAAATGAAGAACTCAGATACACATATATACATACAGTCATACAGCATGGAAACAGGCCCTTCAGCCCGACTGGTCCACACCGACCAAACTGCCCATCCAAGCTAGTCCCATTTGCCCACCTTCAGCCATAACCTTCCACACCTTTCCTATCCATATACCTGTCCAACATACATATACATTAATTATTTTAAACCACATTGTATGTTTCTTAATGTTGTGAGACTTCCTTATGGCATTTCTTTGCTCTGCATCTTAATTTCACTCTGGACTTCTTAGTAGCTTGTGGCTCTGAACCACATCAGTTTCACGTTGATTGATTCTTTGGCAAATACATTCACTTTAAACTCTTTGGACACCTTTGAAGAACCTGCACATACAGTGCAAATATTGCACCCATTTTCTCTCACAGAAATCACGTTTATTCTCTGTACTCCATTGGGTACTCATATTCTCATATCCCACACTGCTCCTCTTCATTGCTTTGCCTTTAAAATTTTGCCCTACAGGCTTCATTTCTGCTTCCCTTCCAGAGGTGGTTGCTTTGGCCTTTGCCTTTAACATTGAGGCTTGAAACCAGCTTTGCCATGCATGAAAGACTCCACGCTGAGCAGACAATACTAGTAATATTTTAGTTTCCATCTCGTTGAAGTGATATATCTCTTGTTCTACACCCCAATGTTGCTACCATAATGCCATACTTTCTGCTCACAGCTTGTGCAAATCCATTTGTTCTTGGCTGACCCAGTGACAAGTTCCTCAATCAGCAACAACCCAGTGGAAGATAGGCATCTGGTTAGGGACCCTGCATGGTTGGGATAGATGCCTTATTTGGACTCTTGTTCTTATTGTGATCCAGCTTTAAACTTGCTGTGTGAACCTGGTTAAATCTGTTGTGGAACTGGTTTACTGTAGAGCTGTTGGGCCTCAGTTGCAGCTATTCCATTCTTTCCAAGCTTGACTGATGTCTGAGAAGTACTATTCTAGTGCTTCAATGGATAATCCCATTTGCCTGATATAGGAAGATAACTGCTCACCAACTCCTCTCTTATTTCTGTCTTCACTCATGCTTTTTATATCCCTGCTCTTTGGTCTCTTCAGTTAACGCCTTGCTCATATTGACTTCACACCCCAGTATTTTATTATCATTAAGTTCAAGTGCTTGTCCCAATTGCTGTATGGTTGTGAAGTATGAAACCCTGAATTTCCATCTGACCCCATTGATGCAACCATGACTACCTTTGTTCTAAGATCATTTTTTTTCCTTAAATTCTAGAACTTTTCCTCCTCATCCAGGTTCTCCACGAAAATTTCATTTCCCCTGGAAATCACCGCTTTTAACTATGTTTCTTTATCAACTGGCTCCTTGTAGTCCTTACAATCTACCACTAAGAACAAATGTACAACCCTTTCTTCAAGTGCTACAATGATTTGCACATTATCTGTTTGGTTTGCCTCTGCAATGTTTTTCAATGTGACTGTGCCGTGCACCTTCCTATGGTTATACCCTTTCCTGGTGTCAATTCACGGTTTCACTTCTGCTGTCTTTTCCCCAGGATAGGGGAGTTCAAAACAAGAGGGCACAGGTTTAAAGTGAGATGGGAGAGATCTAAAAGGGACCTGAGATGCAATTTTTTTCCACACAGAGGATGGTGAGTACATGGAACAACCTGCCAGAGAAAGTGGTGGAGATGGGTACAAGTACAACAGTTAAAAGGCATTTGGACAGCTACATGGATAGGAAAGGTTCAGAAGGAACCTCACAATCTACCTTGTTATGACATTGCACCTTATTGTCTACCTGCACTGCACTTCCTCTGTAGCTGTGACACTTTCCTCTGTATTCTCTTATTGTTTTTACCCTGTACTACCTCAATGCACTGTGTAATGAATTGATCTGTATGAACTGTAAGCAAGACAAGTTTTTCACTGTACCTCGGTACAAGTGACAATAATAAACCAATACCAAAAATAGACAAATGGGACTAGCTCAGTTAGGCAACTTGGTTAACATGGACGAGTTGGGCTGAAGGGGCTGATTCCGTGTTGTTTAGCTTTTTGACTCTATGAGTCTCCCATCATTTCACATTTCAGCTCATACTATTGGTCAACTGTCTGTTTCTTTTCTCCAATTCTACTGCTCTATCAATCTTTGAGTTTGAACAGAATATGCAAAACACAAATGCTCTAATCCAGCTCCTGCACATCATTAGTTACCAAGTGTAATCTGCCATAACTGTCAGTAGTTCAGTTTCACTGTCACATTGAGCAACAGTGCACTTTACCTCTTTAGAGTTCTCGGCATTTCGCTGGAATATGTGCACATTGCTCATAGTCAGCAGGACTTGGCTAGTAGTGGCCTTGCCCCATCACTGAGAGCTGTGCTGCATTGGCAATGTTGATTACAATGATCTGATCATTTATCTTAATTGTAACTTTCAGTTCACTAGAGTCCACTTTTAGCATCATCTGTGACATTAATATTATTCAACACATTTTCTTCCATTCTATCACTAATTTCTGTGTTATTTAAAGCACCTCTCTGGATATGTTCAGCAGGCATACTTACCTGTTTCTTAGAAAGATGTGAACTACAGTTCCCAACATCTGCTACCTTCTGTTTGCTCTTATAAACCATTGTAATGTATCCTCTGAAATATTTCAGACCACGCCAAATTGAACTGCACTTTTAACTTTGTAACTATGTCATAAAATAGGGCATTGACTTTATTGATTGCTTCAACAAATTAGCCAGTGTTGCTTGAGTGTCAAAGCTCACTTCTACTAATAGTACTGCTTCCTTTTGTATAGATCACCATATTTTGTTCTTTAGTAAAGTCGCCTATAATCTCCACAATGTTATCATTTTTGGTCCAAGCACTCCATATAAATATTAAACACTTCTTGTCTTTTGTTACATTTACCAAACTTCCCAATGTACCTTATTTGTGCCATTTTTGCCACCTCATCTTTAGCTCCTTTTTGCATGCATTATATCTTATGTTTCAAGGAATTAGTCTTTCATACTCACCCAATTTTACTTTCTATAGCATGAAACTTCCTGATCTCCAGTTTTATTTTTGTCCCTGGTGTGATTCTTCCTGTAAATTTACGAAGGAGTATAACATTAACTCACTTAGATTTGAGGATAAAGGGAATACATCTTTATTATGGTAATTAACTCTCTAAACTGAGTGAAGCTTGGTAGATACAATGTTGTTAATTGAACAACAAGGTAATAGCAACCCCATAAAGTAAATCACACAAAACAACTAATGAAAACAAGCCATCTACACACAGCACATTGTTCTTGTTGATACATTGATCTGAAGTGGTTTGAGAGATTTCCCTAAAACATTTGAGATGAAAATGTTCAATCTGTGTTCCGATCTGGAGTATGTGACCCAGCTTTCAAAACCATTAACAAAACTCTACCCTGATCACAGCAAACAATCCAAATCTTGAGACGCCATTTGTGTAAACAGGGGGAGTCATAACTCGCTGGATCATTTACGGAAAGTCGCTAAAAACAAAATGAAAATCAAGGGAAGAAACTCTATGGCAGAAAAGAGGCAGTAATGGTTTCTACTCAATTTTCCTGGCATAAATATTCACACATCTTGATTGCGTATTGATAATCTATTGAACTCATCAAGGAATTTCTTCCATAAACTCAAGGTTTCTAGAGTAAAATAATAAATAAATGGGAAGTTGTGGCTTCACCATAATTGTTGAAGTTATTGTTGATTTTTAAAATACATTGCTGCACATAGCTTTCAAACTTTACCATTTTTTCTTGATTCAGATGTAATAGCAATACGTAATCAAGATGTGTAAATATTTATGCTAGGAAAATTGAGTAGAAACCATTACTGCCTCTTTTCTGCCATAGAGTTTCTTCCCCTGATTCACAGTTTGTTTCTAGCGACTTTCCATAAATGATCCATAGAGATCTGACTTCCCCTGTTTACACATATGGCACCTCAGGATTCCGATTGTTTGCTGTGATCAGGGAAGAGCTTTGTCAATCAGACTTGTGTTCTCAGTACTCTTCTTTATGGTTTTGAAAGCTGGGTCACGTACTCCAGATTGGAACACAGATTGAACAGTTTTCATCTCAAATGTTTTAGAGAAATCTCTCAAACCACTTCAGATCAATGTATCAACAAGAACAATGTGCTGTGTGTAGATGGCTTGTTTTCATTAGTTGTTTTGTGGCTTGCAACTTTCCCAAGCTAAGTAAGAATAATGCAACTGAGCTCAATTATAATCTATATGCTAATGTATAACCAACAATAAGCAATATTTTCATATTCATTTGAAAATATATTACAAGTTAATTCATTTTCAGACAGGAAGCAGCTAGCCCTTGAAACATTAGTCACTGGCTTACACAGTAAAATGAATAGGTGTTGAATTCAAATCATGCGTATTCTGATCTCAATGCCAAAGGATTGCTCAACATAAACAAGTACATATTTTATTTTCTCCTTTATGAATCAGGCAACCTTTATAGTCAGTGACCTTGTGGACCAATTACTGCATTCAAACAAAAAGCAAGCTAGCTTCTGGGATTTCCTCACTGATAATTAAGAAGGTATGTGAACCCTCCTTTTTGACAGCCAGTACAAATGAAGTGTTAATTGAAGGTCTGTATGCTTTAGTTATACTGATGCTGCAGCCAGTTGGTCAACACCTCCTTGGTAATTGGAGACACATCGTATTTCACTGACAAATGCCAATTCTTGCATAGTATTAAACAATATAAATTTTCTCCCCCTTAATATTTACTTTCCACAGCTACATTTATATAAGTATGTGCTTAAGGGTTAAATCCTCCAGAAAATTTGAGACATTTTTTCAATACAAATATCATTCAAGGTTGAAATTCCTGTACTGAAGCTTTAATCATGGTATTTATCATCAGCTGGACTAATTACAGGTTTGTTTGCCACTGACTAAGATTTACTTTCTTTATCAGCTTTTTAACGATCTGTATTCTTTCAGTTGGGGAAAAAAATTAATCACCATGCTGATAAAAGGTGCTTTGTTCTTATTTACACTTATAGAATATTCTAGTTAATTATACCAGAGTGTAGATGATTCCAGTGAACAATTCAAGACCCTGGAATATACTGATTTATATAGCTAAATAATCAAAGTCTAAAGGGAGGTATTGGAACTGGAAATTATAATGCAGTCAGTCGAGAGGATGCAAAACGGCTGAACCACTTGGAGGAAAGTGGAAAGGCTGAAGTCAATAAAAAATTGAGCCAAAAGCTGAGCAAGAATAATTTAATGGGATTTTATCTTTAGAACTGAGGGTGAAATCAGAAGCACAGAGCAATATGGCGCAGAAGGAGGCTCGGGACATCATGTATCTAATTAATCCCTCTGAATGTTACTGTTGAATCTCTTTGAGGTTGCTGTCGTTCCAGAGCACAAGTAGATGAAATTTGGTTAATGTTTCCTTCAATGACATCAGGTAGAATGAGAAGGCACACAGCTTTGTAGCTCTGGATCAATAGGTTATTGATTTCACATATTATTCTATTACAGCAACCATGGTTTACCAGCATCCTTCAATAGCTGCAAGGACTTCCACTCTATCATTGTCCAGCTGCTGCAGATGGGCACAAGCTTCCTTGGCAGCTGTTTTGGAGCTCTCCTCGTAAAAACTGTTGAGTCTCATGGTCTCTTTAATGGCATACACAAGAGATTACTGTATTAAATAAAAGCTGTTGGTATCAATGAGGAAGCCAGCCAATGAGGGCTGCAGGAGTGGACTATCTGCTCACCATGGCTACTCTGACAGTATTTCCCAAACCTGCAGCCTGTAAGGACAAGGACAGCAAATATTTGGTATCACCACCTACTGATGTTCCTTTTGGAGGAACGCACCATCCTGATTTGCCAAATATTGCTAATCCTTCATCATCACTGCTCTTAACTCCTGGATCTCAAACTCCCACTCCAAACAATAATGTGGGAACACCTTCAACTGATGAACTAGAGCCATTCAGGAATTGTCTTCTCAAAGACAATTAGCCAGTACTGGCCACACAGCATACATTTTTCAAACAAGTTATCTTGTTCAGTTCTGATGGACGATCATTAACTTGAAAGGTTAACTTTGTTTCTTATAGAAGCTGCTTAACATGAAGAGAATTTCCAGAATTTTTTGATATTGTGCACAGTAAACAATTAATAGCATGAGAGTTAGCCTGTCTTTAGGTATTCCGGTTCTCAGGATTAATCTTAACTTTGTTAGGACATAGAACATAGGACAGAACAGGCCCTTCAGCCCACGATGTTGTGCCGAACTAACTAAACTAGGAATTAAAAGCCTAACTAAACTAGTCCCTTCTACCTACACAAGTCAATATCCCTCCAGTCTCTGCACATTCATCTGCCTATCTAAGAGCCTCTTAAATGCATCCATCGTATTTGCTTCCACTACCACCAATGGCAGCACATTACAGGCATCTCCTTTGAACTTACCCCCTCTCACATTAAATGCATGCTCTCAAGTATGAGCTATTTCGACCCTGGGAAAAAGATTCCAGCTGTCTCCCCTATCTATGCCTCTCATAATCTTATCAACTTCTTTCAGGTCTCTCCTCAGCTTATGCCGCTCCAGAGAAAACAACCAAAGTTTATCCAACCTCTCCTTACATCACGTCCTCTAATCCAGGCAGCATCCTGGTAAACCACTTCTGCACCTTCTCCAAAGCCTCATTATCCTTCCTATAATTGTTGTAAATGGTAATGGCAAGGTCAGCATTCATTGTCCATCCCTAATTGCCCCTGAGGTGGTAGTAAGCCATCAATTTGAACAACTACAGTTCTGTTGACTAGGGAGTCCCATGATTTGGACCCAGCAACCATAAAGTACTGGTAATGTATATTCCATGCACGTACTGTCCTTGTCCTTCTTGGTGGCGGAAGCTGTTGGTTTAGAAGATGCTGTCAGAGTAAGCTGAGTAAGAAACTGCAAGGCATTTTGTTGATGCCAAGCACTGCAGTAACTGTGCTACAGTGGAGGAGGAAATAAATGCTTAGAGTGGTGGATGGGCTGTTTTGTCCCAGATGGTGTTAAGTTTCTTGGTTTATGTGGGAGTTACGATCATCCAGAAAAGTGGAGAGTATTCCATCACAGTCCTGACATTGCCTTGTAGATGGAGAAAAAGTTTTGGGCTGTCAGGTAGTGAATCACAAGCAAAAGGATGTTTAGTTTTTGACCTGCTCTTTCAGCCGCAGTATTTCTGTGCTTGATTCCATCAAGTTACTGTCAATGGTGATGCTCAGGCTGCTGATTGTGGGGGATTTGGCGATGGTTCTGACATTGGATATACCACTAAATATCACGGGTAGGTTGTTAAACACTTGTTTCTTACTTGTCACTTGTCAACTCATGCCTGAAGGTTATCCAAGTCTCGATGCATGCAAGGGTGGGCAGCTTCCTTTGGTGAGGAGTCGTGAATGGAATTGATCTTCCTGAAATCATCAACAAACATTCCCACTTCTGATCATATGAGGGAAGGAAGGGTCATTGGTGAAACAGCTGGACATGGTTGGGCCTATATCATCACTTCACTAGTGATGTCCTGTGGCTGAGACGATCAATTTCCAACAATCAGAATCCGATTTATTATCACTGACTGAAATGATGTGGAATTTGTTGTTTTGTGACAGCAGTACAGTGCAAAGACATAAAATGACTATAAATTACAAAATTAAATAATAGTGGAAAGAGAAGGAATAACGAGGTAGCGTTGATGGACCATTCAGAAATTTGATGGCGGGGGAAGAAGCTGTTTCTGAATTGTTGAGTGTGGGTCTTTAGGCTCCTGTACAACCTCAATTATTCTTCACTTGTGTGAGGTATGACTCCAACCATTGGACTGTTTTCTCCTTGATGCCCATTGACTTCAGTTTTACTAGGCTTCCTTGATCCACACTGGATCAAATGCCCCCTTGCTTCCAAGGACACTCTCACATCATCTAACCTGCCATACGCTGTGCTCTGAACTCAAACAGGTTTAAAGAGGACTATAGCCGTATTGGGAGCAGAAGTACCTCATTTAGCACTCAAGCCTGCTCTACCATTCAATCAGAATGTCTCCCTGTTCTGCTTATAAACTCTACCTTCCAGATTTTCTTCCAACCCCCTTGGAATGCTTATGATTTATTGATCTCAGTCATGAAAGTTCTAACTCATAGAATCAAAGAACTTTTAGGAAAACTTCATATTCCTAGTGCCTCTCTGTAAGAAAGTACATTCTGATTTCACTCCTGAAATTATAGAAATCAGCTGTAATGTCAATATCTCTGCAGAAAATTTTAAAGCAAATTTTCAGCTTGAGGAGAAACTCTGACCTCAGTTGTGGCAAATAAAGTAACAAATTTAGGCACCAGTTAGTTTTCTGATCAGCAACATTGATTGGGCACTCACCGCTGATCTGAAAGAATACTGCCCAAATGTTAAGCAGGGTCTGTGGCATGAATTTCCCCACTGCTGCTGGCATGGTCTCCAGTCTGGTGCAGCATAGAAAAGATCTGTATTATTCAGTAACAATGGAGCGAGCAAGCAAGATGCCCAGCCAATCAGATTGCAGAATTGTCCCATTCAGAAAATCAGGGAGTAAAACCACAAATTTTATTTAAGAATTGAAACATTTTACAGAAATGAAAATAAAGATGAAATTTAGGTGGAAGATAAAACATCACAAATGTTTTAACTGATTCAATTCAAGAAAAACGTTGGTTATATTTTAAGATTAGATGATCTGCTCATATCATTCAGGGAGGGGAATGAGCTTCCAGACTTGTCAGACTGATCTGCATTGAGGTGGTATAGCACATGATTAATGACTGGAAAAGGTGATCAAAAATCAGTAAGGATTATTTTGAACAGCTACAAACAATAAAAGATCAGAGAAACCCATGTAAGAATTTTACTTTGGGACCATGTTGATTACAATAGCCCCGGCAATAATATCAAATGCACCTGGTCTAAGTCTTAGCTTCAGTTATCATTTAAACCTGGCATGCTGATACACCAACATTGTTGTGCTGACTACTGCTGCAACTCAAGGTCTCTCTATCAACAGGCCTTTCTCCTATCAATACATGCTGCCAAGAAGAAAATCACCTTCTTGATTTATTTTGGATAATCTGCTGACTTTGAAAATATGCCCGCAGTTTTAAGTTACACTTTCTAGAGAAAACTTTCCCAGTCACTTCATTTAAACAGACTCAGAAGACATTTCTGTTGAAGTTCCTGAGAAAAGTTATCTGTAAATATGTTGAAGGAACCAATGAAAGACTTGGGCTTCAAAGCAGTGAAGTCAGCAAATTATTGCTTAGACTGGGAGAAGTGGGGGATCTTCACAGAACGTCAGAAGTTTGGCAGCTTCAGCTATGAGGATCCCAGAACTGAAGAGCATTAGGAAGAAAACAACATGAAAAGCAAGTAAGAAAATGAAATCAATAAGTTGCAGGGCTCTGGGGAGAAAGGGGGAATGGGATTGATAAAACTGCTCAGCTGGGACCTGGCATGCACCTGATAGGCTGAATGAACCTCTGCTGTAATAAGTGACTAAGTAAAATACGAGAAATAATTAAGTTTCAAATTTGCAACATCTCCTACTGTGAATGGAAAGAAGATAATAAACAAGTGAAATAGAAGCAAGAAGAGCTAACAAAACTTAGAAATAGAGCAGAATAGTTAAAACTATATCTAAAAGAAATCCTCTTGTTCATTTGTGAAGGTTAACAAATTGAAACAGGGAAAATTAGTAGAATTTGATCTTGTCCAATAATTTACGACGAGTCAGTAAATTTTTTTTACAGTCTCCATGATCTTTTATTTCCACTGGCTTCAATATAATGGCAATAGCTGCGATCCATCTGAATACAACAACAAATCAAAATGGCCCAGTATTACATACTGGTGACCAGGTACTGACAGGCTGGTACAGAGAAAACAATAAGCCTACAGAATAAAGACAAGGAATTAAAACAGAGCGGCTGCTCTATGATGATCTTAACAATAAATAAAGGAAACTTGAAAGCACTGATGGAAGCAATTCCTCTTATCTTGGTTGCCAATCCCCTGAAAGTCCTCACATATTTCCTTGCAAGATGAATTGTTCAACATCAAGAATGACATGGAAACTAATGTCAGCTAGCTGTTTAGTTGAAAGTCACGAATGTGTTGTGGATTTTGGTATCTGTTTCCCAAACGGCTGTGACTTAAATGTGTATTGTAGCCTTCTTTGGATTAAAAGATGTAGCCTGACTATAGCTTGTGTTATATTGTTGATCAACATTCAGCTGTCTCCTTCTAAAAGAAGGAAATATTATGAGGTCATATGGCAAATGGCAACCCTGGGCAAGACGTGCAAAAGAGCTTCTATGCACAGTTATCCTTTTTTTTGTTTCTTACTTCAAGCTCACCAGACACACCCTTCCTGACAAACCATGGCTGCTGTCATCAGCTACTTTTGTGTCTGCATTCTCTTCATGCTTTATGGGGAATCGGATTGAGACAATTGCATAGCTGGGACCTGGTATGCATCTGATAGGCTGCATGAATCTCTGTGCTATAATAAGTGATTAAGTAAGTATAATACAATAAATAATAAAATTAAGTTTCAAATTTGCAATGTCTCCTGCTGTAAATGGAAAGAAGACAATAAACAAGTGAAATAGAAGCGAGAAGAGCCAACAAAAATGAAAAATAGAGCAGAATAGCTAAAAAAAAACTATATATAAAAAATCCTCTTAAATTCAGTTGTGAAGGCCAAAAAATTAGATAAAATGAAACAGGGAAAACTAATAGAATTTGATTTTGTCCAGTGTTTCACAAAAAGTCAGCAAAGCTTTTGCAGTCTCCATGATGTTTTATTTCCACTGGCTTCAAAATACCTGCTATCCACAAATCAACAAATCAAAAAGGCCCAGCCTTTCGCCCCTTCATGACTTCAGGCACGGTAAATGAGGAGACACCACTGTCATTTCAAAGAAGTCAACCTTTCTGAAGATCCATTACCACTTAAGCGGACCCCAACAAGCACTTCAGAGAATGATCCCAACAGTTTTTAAGAAGATCTACCAGAAGACATTTCCATATGGTGAGTAACCTGTTTATTTATGGGAGCAAAGCCAATGGAGAGATTGATAGATGCCATCTAGCCAAACAATGATATCAGAGACCAGATCCACAGAAGAAATACAGGAGGGCAGGGGGACAGTAATAACACAGCAGGTAGAATGGGCAATAAGTGAGGATGATCAGGGATCAGAGACGAAGGCAGGATTAAGGTACAATCATATGGATTGAGAGGAATAGAGAAGGGAATCAAGAAGTAGAGGTGACAGTATCAGACAGGGTAAAGGCAGGAGGAAGGCAGGCAAGAGCAGTAGAAAACAGGTATGAGGAGAACAAAGCACTGAATCAGGAAGGGTAGAATTATATTACAGAGGACAAAGAGTGGGATCAAAGAGGAATTAGGATACAAGAGCCAATCAAGCAAGCAGACATCAATGGGCTCTGTACTAACTCAATATAACTGCACTGGGTAATGAATTGACCTGTACGATCGGTATGCAAGACAAGTTTTTCACTGTACCTCGGTACAAGTGACAATAATAAACCAATACCAATACCAGAAGACAAGACCAAGAAAGGCAGATCACAGAATAAGTGACAGTAACTCTGCTTAAAGTCTTTTCTTATTGTGGTCACTCGTCACAGACACTTCTGCCCACAGGTCTGCAGAAAACACAGACCATCCTCATATCTCAGAAGTCAAGGGGGCATTGATGATGAAATTCACTATTGCCTTTCGTGCACCAACACAGCTTTTCATCGACTGAGGAAAAGGTTATTTGAAGATCGAGACATGAGACCTGACAGAAAACTTATGGTCTACCAAGTGACAGAGTGAACCTATAATGACAGTGACAGTGATCCTACCATCTTACATTACTTCTGAAACCTGGACAACATCCAGCAGGCTTTACAAAGGACTGGAAAAGTGTCACCAATCCTCTCTCTTCACAATCCTCCAGATTCACTGGAAGAGCAAGCAAACCAACATCAGTGTCCTCTCCTAGACCAACTCTAGAGGTACAATTTACACTCAGTCAGCTATGTTGGGTAGGCCGTGGCATTCACATGCCCAACATCAAACTCCAGAAACAGACATTCTGGGTTCTGTGACAGGAAGAGATTACTAGGTGGATAGAAGAATAGTTTTAGGGATATGCTCAAAATATCCTTGAAGAAATGTAACATCTCCACTGATCCTGGTATCTCTGACCTATGACCACTCAAAAGCATCTTTCACAATGACGTTGAGAGCCTTGAGTCCATGCATTGGGAGCACACAACAGTTCTGCGTAAGTGGCAGAAGGAGCACACCAATTCACAAACAATCCACTTGTCCACCCTGTCAGGTATCTCCTACCCTAATTGTGGAAGGGTATGTGATTCCCATATCAAACTTGCCAGAACCCACAAAAGTGAAATGAGGGACTCAACACCTCCCTTTGCAACTGGATCCTTGACTTCCTGACCAACAGTCCACAATCAGTAAGGACAGGCAACAACACCTCTGCCACGATTATTCTCAACACTGGTGCCCCACAAGGCTGCATCCTCACTCCCCCCTCCCCCCCCCCGCTCTATTCTCTATACACTCATAACTGCATGGCCAGATTCTGCTCTAACTCCATCCACAAGTTTGCAGATGATACCACTGTAGTGGGCCATATCACAAATAACGATGAGATAGACAGCTTAGTGGCATGGTGTCATGACAACATCCTTTCCCTCAATGTCAGCAAAACTAAAGAGCTGGTCATTGACTTCAGGAAAGGGGGTGGTGCACATGCTCCTGTCTACATCAAAGGTGCTGAGGTCAAGAGGGTTGAGAGCTTCAAGTTCCTAGGAGTGAACATCACCAATAGCTTGTCCTGGTCCAACCACGTAGACACTATGGCCAAGAAAGCTCACCAGCACCTCTACTTCCTCAGGACACTAAAGAAATTTGGCATGTACCCTTTGACCCTCACCAATTTTTATCAATGCACCATAAGAAAGCACCCTATCCAGATGCATCATGGCTTGGTATGACAATTGCTCTGCCTGGGACTGCAAGAAATTGCAGAGAGTTGTGGGCACAGCTCAGCAGATCACAGAAAGCAGCCTCCCCTCCATGAACTCTGTCTACACTTCTCTCTGCCTCGGTAAAGCAGCCAGCATAACGAAAGACCCCACCTACCTGGGTCATTCTCTCTTCTTCCCTCTCCCATCGGGCAGAAGATACAAAAGCCTGAAAACACATACCACCAGGCTCAAGGACAGCTTCTATCCTGCTGTTATAAGACTATTGAACAGTTCCCTGGTACGATAAGGTGGACTCTTGACCTCACAATCTACCTCATTATGATCTTGCGCCTTATTGTCTACCTGCACTGCACTTTCTCTGTAGCCGTGACACTTTACTCTACATTCTGTATTGTTTTACCTTGCACTGCTTCAATGCACGGTGTAATGAATTGATATGTATGAACGATATGCAAAAGTTTTTCACTGTACCTCGATACAAGTGACAATAATAAACCAATTCAATCTCATGGGACTGGTTAAGAATTACTGGAAGCCTTGGTTTCTGATATGAAACAGCTCTCTGTGCGACCATTTCCTTCAAACCCATCCCTGACAGTATGCAGGCTATTTGTTCAGCTCACATTTCACATAAAGTCAGACAGTGATCATCGTTAGCAAGAGGGAATCTAACTATCTCAAAACCAAGGTTGCCAGCTCTTGGAAGAATGAGGCAGAGAAATCACTGGAACACCTTCACTTCCTAGTAACACACCATAATAATTTTGAGTTATACTGACCACCCCTTCATCTTTAGTGGGTAAAATTCTGGAACTCTCTACCTTACACCACCTTCACAAGACAAACATCAGCAATTTAAAGTGGTACACAGCCACCTTTCCAAGGCAATTTAGGGATGACATTAAATATTGATCCTGACAATGATGTTCAAGTTCTGAAGAATCAATCTAAAACATGAGGTAAATAGGATAAAATAAAATTAGTTTGGAATGGATGAAATGAAAATCTTCCTAGATTCCGCTTCTGCTGTTGAATCCTTTGTTAATGTTGCAGCTGCAATAAAGAATTATTCACTTTTGGCACATACATATCAGTGTTCATGATGTGTTCAGAGGTGGTCTGCGTGTGAATCTAGTAATGCTGGTAAGCTGTATCTATAATAATTAATTTTTTTTTTAATTAAATTTTATTTGCAGCGTGGTAACAGGCCCTTCTGGCCCAATGAGTCCGTGCCGCCCATTTTAAACCCCATATTAACCTACCCGTACATCTTTAGAATGTGGGAGGAAACCGGAGCACCCGGTGGAAACCCACGCAGACACGGGAGAACGTACAAACTCCTTACAGACAGCGACGGGAATTGAACCCCGATCGCTGGCGCTGTAATAGCGTCACGCTAACCACTGCGCTACCGTGCTGCCCTTTAGAGGACACCATGAGCTAAGGAACAAATGTGTGTTCATTTTTGTAGACAAACAGTAATCAATATGTCCCCATAACACACATATGATGATGCCATTACAGCATATGCATAATGACTTATTTGCATGTTTACATAAAAATAAACCACACCATGAATAATCCCTACCCACCATTGGTAGTGTCTACAGGAGGCACTGCCTCTAGAAGGCAACATCTATCATCAAAGATCCCCACCATCCGGGCCATGCCATCTTTTCACAGCTACCATTGGGCAGGAAGCCTGAAGTCCCACACCACCAGTTTCAAGAACAGCTACTTCTCTTCAACCTTTTGGTTCTTGAACCAACTGGCACAACCTTAATCACTGGAGTTTAGTAACACTATACCACTTTGATCATTTTGCATCGAAATGCACTTTGTTTTTTTTTGTTCTAATTGTGTTCTTTCCTATAAAAATTGTGTATGATTTACATTTAAGTTTTGGTTTACTTGTGAATGCTGTTTATGTGATGCTATGTGCCTGTGATGCTGCTGCAAGTAAGTTTATCATTGCACCTGTGCATACATGTACTTGTGTATGTGATAATAAACTCTACTTTGACTTTAATCACTGATATCTCTCTTTGAAAAAAGTTTTTTACATATATACAGTATTTACGGGTTATTTTCTATTAGGTGGCTTTCTCAGACACATAGACCTTATCAACAGTATGACGCTTTCACATTATTGTTATTTCTTACACCCATAGAGTCATGGAGTCACAGAGCCTGGAAACGGGCCCCATAGCCCAACCTGTCCATGTCGACTGTGTTGCCCAACGAGCTAGTGCCAAACACCTTCTTCACCACCCCATCTACCTGTGATGCCACTTTCAGCGAACAATGCACTTGCACTCTTAGGTCCCTCTGTTCCATAACACTCCCCAGGGCCCTACCATTCACTGTATAAGTCCTACCCTGGTTTGATCTCACAAAACGCAATACCTCACATTTATCTGGATTGAAAGTCATTTTCCAATCCTCAGTCCACATACCCAGCTGATCAAGATCCTCCTGTAATTTTTCATAACCTACTACACTACAACACCACCTATTTTAGTATCATCAGCAAACTTACTAATCATGGCTTGTACATTTACCTTCAAATTGTTTATATAAATTACAAACAACAAAGGTCCCAGAACTGACCCCTGTGGCACACCACTAAAAACAGGCCTCTAGTCTGAGAAAAAATCCTTGACTATCACCCTCTGCTTCCTACCACTGAGCCAATTATGAATCCAATCTGCTACTTCCCCTTGGATCCCATACTATCTAACCTTACAGACTAGCCTGCCATTAGGGACCTTGTCAAAGGTCTTGCTGAAGTTCATATAGACAACATCCACTGCTCTACCCTCATCTACCCTCTTGGTTACCTCCATGAAGAACCCCAAGAGATTTCTCAGACATGACTTCCCATGCACAAAGCCATGTTGACTGTCCCAAATCACATCCTCTCTCTCCAAATGTTGGTAGATCCTGTCTCTCAGAAACCCCTCCAGCAATTTACCCACCACCGATGTCAGATTCACTGGCCTGTAATTTCCTGGCTTGTTTTTGCTGCCCTTTTAAAACAATGGGACCACATTAGCCACTCTCTAATTCTCTGGAATCTCACCTGTGACTAGAGATGAAGGAAAAATTCTATTCAATGATGTGACTCTTTGATTCAACTCTCTGTTGACTTGTGTATTTCCTTCCACAGTTAGTTCCCTCATTGTCTGTTTTAGTTATATATTTACAAACAAATTTTCTACAATATTCCTTCCAGACCTCTATTTCTTCCTATGTACTTTCATTCTGTCACTCACTCGGTAACACTGAGTAATATTGAAGAAAGATAGTGATAAGTATTTTGTTTTATTAAAATCTAAGCAGCAAAGATGAGAGGTATTTGATTGTCTCTTCATTGAAAAGATTTTGCATAAATAATAGGATTTTCCACAAAAGTTGGCAAATTCTGCATAAATATTTCTATATGAAACTAAAATGGACTGCATGTCGTATAAGAAACCCACAGTGAAAGGCTTACAGGATACTATCAAGGTCTGATCTGAAAGGCAACATAAATCATTCAATATTAAGACTTAATTAATGCATTTTATGGCTTGGTTGATGCATGGCATTCATTTACTTTCCACAATCATAATAGTGATAACAAGAGATGCAAAAAATTGTCTTTGAGATTTCAAAGTGTTTAGTATAAATACTCCTGAGCCTAGCACTAATAAAGAAAGTAAAACGGATCATTAAAATGCTGTAAGTGCTGTAACACAACAAAAATTCTAAATTGACTTTGGTCAGTTAATTCTGCCTGGTGCTCTCTTGATTGGACCTCAGAAAATGCTGATCAAAAATTGGTACAGAGATAATGTACTAAATTGGAATTTTATTCTTGTTTTGCAACTAAATTGGTTATACAATCAGGGAATATGCTAATATTTGTTGTGAAAATTCATCACTTAGAAGCTTCAAGCAATTAGATGGAGAGCAAAAATCTATTTTTATTGCATTCAGCAATGATGGATGCAGTGTGTTTCATCTGGATCGGACATCTTGATGCTGAAACAGAAGAAAGTCTGGTCTGATTTAAACCTCATCTAAACAAAAGTTTGGGGAGGGAGTAGGTCACATAGATAACAGGTTACTTACCGATGTATTCTGGACATTCTACCTTCTGTCAGTACCTTGACCGAGTTTAGTGCATGGTTCAGGCACCTGTCAGATGCATTAGTAACCTCATCAAAATGAGGTTCTATGGTAGACTTTGAACCTCGGGACCCTAATGTCATAGTTCATAAAAGTAAATGGAGTCACATTCCACTCCCTTGGCTCAGTGCCCTAGCAAGCATTGTGAGGTGTTGCAGGGCAGATTGTTGTAGAACTGAGGCTATGCGCAGTTTACAGAGTTCAGCCCACATTACTGACCGCGGCCTTCTGAACTGATACTGCAGCACCCAACTGTTGAGCAATTTCTGTGTGTTCTGCACTGGAGCTTCCAACATTGACCATCAGACATTACATCATAGCATGTTCATGTATGTGTGATCGGACCTGGCTACCACTTCCACGCTGGTAAAGGTGGGTTCCAAGCTAAGGGATATAAAGGAATCAACTTGCAATAGCAAGTTATTTCCTCTAATGCCTTGACCATGAACATAAGATTCAGGGCAGGTTTCCGAATGTTCTGAGAATTTCATCGTGGAAATCCATTAGATTTCATCTGCAGCCTGCACTTTCAAAAGTCTCACCTGAACCCATTGCAGCTGAACCAATATATGACCTTGCCCTCTGGCAAGTAGAAAACTACCCTGACTGCCAAGCCCATTGCTGATTCCACCCCTATTCTGCTCTCTAATTTATGCAGCGCCAGTATCAGAGGTGGTAATGATGTACAAAAACGACTAGAGGTATACCTTTACCATCCTGATTGACATATTGGGGATGTTGAAGGTCTGATGCTTTGCACAGAGTCTGAAATTAATGATTTTGTTGGGGGATATGGTGTCTGAAGATTTGTTCACCGAACTGGATCACACACATACGGACATTGAACTTCTTGGAGCACTGCATCCAGATCTTTGGTTTGAATTCCTAGCATTTAGCTCTGGAGCCATCTGTTCCTACTGTCTTCTAAACATAGACTTGAGGGTTTCCTTGTCCCCTGAAGACAAAGAACATCTCTCTTTGCTACCAAGGCTTTCACCAAGATCTCCAGTGCATTCCAAAGCAACCTGGAGCCCACCCTCTCCCTTGTTGCAATCCTCCAACTATATATAGCTTCTGCTTACAAATGCTACAGTCACAATTTCCTCTCTTCTTAAGGAACTCATGCTAACTTCAACTTACACTAGACTCTAACAACAGTGGACACTTACTGAAGCAGCCTCTTACTGCAGCACAGTTAATGTAGCTGGGCATTGTAATCATTATGATTATCAGATAGCATGAAAATTAAAATTAAGATCATGTATTCTGTTATTGTTTTTACCTGTACTACCTCAATGCACTGTGTAATGAATTGATCTGTACAAACGGTATGCAAGACAGGTTTTTCACTGTACCTTGGTACAAGTGACAATAATAAACCAATACCAATGGGCTAACTTCACATTGCAATTCCCCAGCCCATTTTCAGTGATTGTTAAACATAGCCCCCATTCTTTAAAAAACACACAACAGAATTAGTTTTACAAACTAACAGATTTTATGAAATTACATGGTTCCCTGTTCAGATGACAGAGCATTGTGTAAATTGTGTGATGCATACTGGCTTGCTGCTTTGGTTAAATTATTTCCATGCAAGTTTCTACTCTACTGCTGCTAATCATTAGTTTTCCAGGGACATCTTGTTTTCCATCATAAAATGATTCTGAATAATTTTACAGTACAAACACTCATTATTTTGACAACACTAATAATTTTATTAATGTTTAATGGATATATTAATGATACTTATTTTCCAGATCTATGCATAAATACCTTTGAAATTATCTGTGAAAAACAAATTAATGTGAGGACAGAGTTAAGCATGTATGTGTTCATCTACAATCAGACACGCCTGTCAACATTTCCTATTATAAATCTCTGTTCCATTCTGATAATCTGAATAGGTCACACTGTTCCTTAAAAATAGGAAGGGCCAGTTGCAAGCCTTCAGTTGGGAATGCATTAGGTCTATAGCTTTAGTCAAATTACTTCCGGCCCTCTAATCCAGATTAGAAGACTGAAATTGCTCTTCTTTATGCCATTGCATATCTTAGGTAATCAACCAGTGTTATTGTCAAAACAATATATAACTGCATGCATTTATGACTATAAAGCATTCCTTATTTTCCTTTGTTCACTCTTTGGTGACAAATTTACAAGTAATTGCCTAGAAATGGGATCATGTTTTTGTACAACACAATTTGATTTCAATGGAAGAATCAAACCTAAAGGAAAAATGTGGACTTACTGTGAGTTGCAAGTTTTAAGTGTTGCATGCATCTAATGTACTAAAGCAATAAGAAGCCCAGAGGTGTTCAGTGGCCTCCAGCAGCGTACAAGACTTCCAGGACAGTCATCCATATTTGCATGGCCTGCATCATTCGCAGGATGTTCATGCAGATCTTCAAAGCCTTTGTAACCCCAGCTGCAGCATCACCTATAGGAGGGCTGTCTGAGCAAGTTCCGGTCTGCGGAATCTCGTCATAAGAACTCACCCCTGTTACGATCCTTCTAAGTAATGGGACCCCAAAGGTACAGAAACCTGGCTGATTCTTAATTGCCTTCTGAAGGGGTGCAACATGTCAGGAATGCAAGAACTCTAGAAACTGGCTTATTTGCAACTTCTCAAGGGTAACTGGGAAAGGACAAACCTTTTGAGCCCTGCTTCAGTATCTTGTTGACAACAAAAGAGAATCCCTGACATAGCACTGAAAAACAAAAAGAAATGTTAACTTAGAGAAACTGCAGATGCTGGAATCTAGATGAAAAGACAAGATGTTCGAGGAATTCAGCAGGTCAGGCAGCATCCGCAGAGAAAAGCAAGTGGTCAACATTTTGGGTCAGGACACTTCTTCAGGGCTGAAGATAGGAAGAGGGGAAGCACAATATATACTGTAGGGGGAGAAACAGAGCAGTGATAGGTGGACAAATGAGGGGAGGCAGGGTGGGCACAAAGTGGTGACAGGTAGATGCTGGTAAGGGATAGTGATAGGCAGGTGCGGGGGAGGAGGGGAGAGCAGTTTAAGTAAACCAACTCCCCCCTTGCTTCTTTTTTTCCCTTTCCTAACCTCTCTCTCTTTTTTCTCCTTGCCATTTTTTTTCCCTCTCCCCCCTTTTTCCTCCCATCCCCCCATGGGGCACCTCCATCCATACATTTGACCCATCCCCTGGTGGATCTGCTGTCCCCTCCTCCCCAGCCTATCACTATCTCTTACCTGCATCTACCTATCACCACCTTGTGCCCACCCCACCTCCCTTCTTTTGTTCACCTATCACTGCTCAGTTTCCCGCCCCCATGTATTGGGCTTCCCCTTTTCCTATCTTCAGTCCTGAAGAAGGGTCCTGACCCAAAACATTGACCATCTGCTTTCCTCCATGGATGCTGCCCGATCTGCTGAGTTCCTCCACCATCTTGAAATGTTAAATTCATTTCTCAAAATCTGAGTTGCAGAGAAGGCTAGTGATCATTGCCCATCCCTAATTGCCCTTGAACAGGTGGTGGTGAACTGCCTTGTTGAGCTTTTGCATCCTGATTGAGAGGGTACTCCCATAATGTTGTCAGAGAGGGAGTTCCAGGATTTGGACACAGCAATGCAGAAGAAATGGCAATGTATCTCCAAGTCAAGATAGTAGGGAAACAGCAGGTGGTGGTATTCCCAAGCATGTGCTGTCCTTGTCTTTATTGGTGGTAGTGTCATTGATTTGGGAAATACTGTATGAGTAACCAAAGGAAGTACATTTTGTAGATGGTACACTCCGCAACTACAGTACATAATGAGGGAACTGTTTAGGGTGGTGGATGGGGTATGAATCAAATGGATTGCTTTGTCGTGGATAGGGTCAAATGCTGTTGGGTATTGTTAGAGCTGCATTCATCCAGGCAGGTGTAAAATACACCATCATGTTCCTAACTTCTAGGTGGTGGAAAGGATTTTGGATGTTAGAATGTGAGTCACTCACCATAGGATACTTAGCCTCTTGACTTGCACTTGCAGCTGGTCTAGTTGAGTTTCTAATCAATAGTGTCCCAGATAATGTTAATGTTGGCAGACCCAACAACGGTAATCCCATTGAATGTCAAGGGGAAGTTGTTAAACTCACTCTTTTTGGAGATGATTGCTGCTTGCCATTTTCATGGTGTGAGTGTTGCTTGCCACTTAATAGCCATACCTAAACTATGCCCAGGTCTTGCTGTATGCAGATGTGGAGTCCTTTCTTTGCTAAGGAATTGCAAGTGGAATTGAACATTGTACAATCATCAGTGAACTTCTGACCTTATGATGGAAGAGAGGTCATTGATAAAGAAGCTGAAGATGGCTGGATCCAAGACATTTTTGTGAAGAACTCCTGCAGTGGTGTCCTGCAGCTGGGATGATTGATCTCCAACAACTGCAACCATCTTCATTTGTGCCAGGTACGACAATACCCATTGACCCAAGTTTTACCAAAGCTCTGTGATGCTACACTCTGTTAAATGACTAGATGACATCAGGGACAGTCACTCTCACCTCACCTCTGGAATTCATCTTTTCATTCCATTTGAACTGAGGCAGTGATGTTTAACAATCTGCTGAGATTGAGTGTAGAGTGATTGAGCTGTGATAGGCTGGAATGGATTTGTTCTGATTTTTTTTTAAATGAGCAATTTTCCACATTAACAGATAGATGCCAGTGTTGTAAATGTATTGAAACCAGGCTGGCTGGAGACGCAAGTTCTGGAGCGCACATCTGTGATAGCCATAATATTATCTGCTCCCATGGCCCTTACAGTATCTGGTGCTCTCTGACATTTCATATCCTGTTGAGTGAATTATTGGCTGAAGACTGGCATGTTATGGTAGATTATCCTCTTGGTACTTCTGGCTGAACATGATTGTGAATGCTTTAGCCCTTGTCTTTGGCACTCGTGCCTGGCTCCACCATCATTGATGATGGGGATGTTCTTGATTCTTCTCCTTCCATTATCAGTTAATTTGTCCACCATCACTCACAACTCAGTACAGACAAGATCTTTATTAGTCACATGTACATCAAAACACAGTGAAATGCATCTTTTGCGTAGAGTGCTCTGGGGGCAGCCCGCAACTGTCGCCACACTTCCAGTGCCAACATAGCATGCCCACAACTTCCTAACCCATATGTCTTTGCTCCCCTTCCACCATCTCCGTTTTTGTTTTGGATTCCAACAGTTTTGTTTTCCATTTCTGTCTATTGCATGTTTTTTTTTCTAAACTTGCTGTTTAGTGCATCTTTACTAGGTTGGCATTGCATTTTTAGATGCACCTATTGCCACTCCCTGCATGCCCTTCTGCATTCCTTAGTGAACCAAGATTGATCCCATGGTTTAATAGTAATAGTAGAGTGACAGATATGTTGGGCCATGAGGTGATGTATCATGGTACTCTACATTTCTGCTGCTGCTGATGGACCACAGAACCTCAGACATCCAATTTTGATTGTCAGATCTCTTCTGGGGTTCTCCTACTTATCACAATTGTGGTGCCACTGAGGGCATCTTTGGTGTGAAGAGGAGATTTTTTTCTCAACAAGGACTGTGCAGTAGTCACTTTGAGCAATGTTATCATGGAGACTTGCATTTTCACAGGTAGATTGGTGAGGATGAGGTCAAGTTGCTTTGTCCTTATGTGTTGGTTCACTCACTATCTCCAGCAGTGGTGTTCTTCAGCACTTGGACAGCTCTGTCAGCAGTGATGCTACTTGGTGATGGATGATGAAGCCCTCCATCCAGAGCACTTTCTATGCATTTGCTACTTTCAGTTTCTTCCACAGGTTCAAGAGAGAAGTACTGATTCATCAGCTGAAGGAGGATGGTAGGTGGTAATTAGGAAGAGGTTTCCATGCCCATGTTTGGTCTCATGCCATAACACTTCATGAGGAATGGAGTCAACATTGTGTACTTTCTAGATCAGGGAGCAACACTATCATTCTCAGGTTGCCCAATCACAGGTGCATCTCTTACACCTAATGTGCTGGACAATGCCACAGGTCAACATTTTGCAGGGAATTTTATCACTCCATGTATGTACTGCTTTACTCTAGCATAAAGTGTTTGATTATTACAGGAACTGAATTGAACTTAACACTGTGAAATCATTAGAAAATTGCCTTATCATGGAGGACAGGTTTGTGATGAAGCAGATGAAGATAGTTGGATCTCTTGCAGTGATGCTCTGAGACTTGATTGATAATGATGCTAAGGTAATGATGGTCATCTGTCCTTGTGCCAGGTAAGTCCCCTAAACAATACAGTTTTCTTCTTAAACAGAAAGGAAAAGGAAAATGAATGTTCTGCTGAAGGGTCTTTGGTCTGAACATTTAACTGCATCTCATTGCACAGATGCTGCCTGACCTGCTGAGTGCTTCCAGCATTTTCTGTTTGTTTCAGATATCCAGCATCTAAAGTTTCTTGATTTTTCACTTCTCTCTTCTTGATCAACATTACCTCAGTGTTACAAGCTCCACTATGTAGCCAGTTAGCATAACATTATTACAGCACCAGTGACCTGGGTTAAATTCTGGCCCGTCTGTAAGGAGTTTGTAAGTTCTCCCCATGGGTTTCCTCTGGGAACTCCAGTTTCCTTCTACATTCCAAAGAGGTATAGGTTAGGAAGTTGTGGGCATGCTATGTTGACACTGGAAGTGTGGCGACACTTGCAGGCTACTATGCAAAAGATGCATTTCACTGTGTTTCGATGTGCGTGTTACTAATAAAATCTTAATCTTAACTCCAAGAAATAAGTTAACCATTTTAATTAATCTTAAAGTTGCCTTGGGGGCCAACTGGAACAGGACTGCTTCTCTAGCTTCTTAAAGGAAACTTCAGACTAAACATTAATTTTTCTGGAGAATCCTATCTAGACATCCATTGTACCATCTGCCAGTGGCCTCTTGCCATGTAAACTCTCACGCTGCCATTCTAGTCACTTCATAGTTCCCACCAGGCCCATGATAATGAAACTGATGGGACTTTGGGCATTTACTCCCTGTTCCAAGGTTACACATGCTCCAGGTTTGAATCAGATCTGATTTGCTTGTCTGGCTGAAAGAAACCAGTGATTCATTATTCTCAGTTGGAATGATTGCAGTATAACCTCCTGAAGCAATTACCAGCCTGAAGGAATGAGACATAATAGAGATTGATTGACAGTCATTAACAATTAACATGTTGTTAAAAGGGTACTTATTCTACTAATTTCCAGACTTATCTTTTTGCACCTAGTATAATGAGCAAGTAAAGCACAAAAAATGTAGCAACCTCATGAAAATAACAGGAACTATAAGTGGAAGATGTCTTTTAATGTGATGCCAATGGCAGAGTAATGAAAATCACCCAGCAACGTGGATGATTTGCAATTCATGGGGTTGGAACATGGATGCTGCACAGCTGAATTTTATGGCATTAGCCCCCTATCCCCCAACAGCTGTCAATCAGTGGCATCTTGATGAACAGCATATATTGTCACAATGCATCGTGAGAAGAATATGCCTGTCTGCTAGTTTTGAAAATAATAGTTCAATATTCCTAATTCATTCACGATCATCACCTACCACCACAAAGACAAACACAGGAACACTGCAGTAAATTGGGGGAAAAATATGCTTGCTGTCACCCTAAGCCTATCAAAATCTGCTTAGTTTTCAACAATGACAGATAGATTGATTTTTCTACTGATGCACCCCATCAATCCATTGCTGCCTTGTGGCAAACCTTCGGTTGATTCTCAGGGGTATCTGGAGGTTTGACAATAATTGATATTTTGAAGCAAATAAAGGTAATTAGCTAAAGGGCTAACTACATTTGAAATGTTATTCTGAAGAATTATTTTTCATTTTATTCCCACTATGCTAGGACCCTCTGGAAATCTGCTGCAATCAAGCATTTATCTTTAGCTGCAGAGAGGGACAGTTATAACTGTAAATAAATACACACAATGAACACTATAATTACCTTCTGACAATCTGTTGGGCAGGAGGAATGAGGTACTCAGAGCTGAAACTGACCTCAGCATTTTGGTGATGTTACCGCTGCGACTGAGCTGATCGTCCCAGGTCCGACCTGCCAGTGAACATGCTCCCTGCCCGTCAGCACCTTTCCCAGGTGAAGAGGCTGGAATGAGTGCCAGGCATCTAGTAATATGGAGAGGACTCTGAATGATGAGCATGCCATAGTTCAGCCCTGGATCACCCTGACAGGTTTGGACACTGACAAAAGCTATTGAATTATTTGACAGATACATTTAAAGAGTATTAAAAATAGATTTTTAAATTTTTTTTCTTAATTATTTGAATCCATTTTACAAATAGAAAAAAAACTAAAAATACATGTAATAAAAATCAAACACTAAGAGATAAAATGAAACATTAAAATTAAATTAAGTAAAGTGCTTCCTTGCACTTGTTTCATAGGGTTAGCCAGCCCTCTCTGGTATAAAGCTGAAGGCCAGTTTCAGAGTGAATTCAGAACCCTCTTTCAACAAGCTACTGGTAAATTCAGCAGAAGAGCTGGAAGTCAGGGTAGAAGCTTCTGATAGCCATCTCACCTTGGATGCCTGCATTTAATCAGCACACACAGTAGTCCAAAGCATCCTGAGACCTAGCCAATCCTTTGGAACTGTTGGCTTAGAGCCAACACAATTTGTTCCTCCTAAAATCAAAAAGCTGCAGATGCTGCCTATCTGAAATAAAAGCAGAATTTGCTGGAGACACTCAGCAGATCTGGCCGTATCTACAGCAGGAAAAACAGAGTTCATGTTCCATGTGATTCTTCAAAGGCCAGTTCAGCTCTTTTCTGCTCACCAGTTAGATTTATTGTCCATTCACAATAACTTGTTTTCAATGCATTCAAATGCATTTCAAGATAAAAGTTAATCACTTCTGAGAACAGCTGGGCTGAAGTTAAAACTGTGGAGAATTCAAAGGACAATCAGTTAAAAAGAAAGCAGACCAATGGGAATAATATTCACCTTCATTGTTTGGCTAGTAAATTGGTGGTTCAGATTGTTTGCTTGTTATGGAAAATTGCTTTTCACAAAATGGACAAGAATTACCTAGAGAAGGTGAAAATTACTTTGACCGTTCTCATGGAAGAAAGGCCTGGATATTGCTACTTAATTTGTGAATAACATTTGTTGGAATTGTGTCACATGCATGTTTATAAATTTTGTCAAAATTTAGGGCAGGAAGCTCAATAGCAAATATTTGGATTGAATTTTCTAATTCAAAATGATTCTTAAAAGAATGATGAGATGTGATAAATTGAGACAGAAGAAGAAAAAACATGCAATTAATTTCACGATTTACTAAGCTAGAGTTAAAAATAGAAACTGTTCCACCAAAATGATAGGCCAGGTATACTGCATCTCTACAAAGCTAACAATAATATAAAAAAGATCCTCGAGGCTGGAGCAGGATATAAATGGAGCTACTCTTGACAAATGGATATGGAATCTCTAATTGTTGCTCAAGTATGAGAAAACTGCTAAAACAGAAACAATTGTTGTGACCATTGAGCTATTGAGGTGAAATATTTCTTAGATGAAGTACTGAAATGGGCAATAGAGTGTTGACAGCCCATCGTACACTCTGACTGAGTTTAGTTTCTCAAGACAGTGGGGAAAAAGTATGAAACAATTCTTGGTTTGTTTTTTTGCCCAATTTCTGCTGCAGCCCAAGACACATTTCATTCCCACTGCCGATCAAGATGGAAGAACTGAACAATTTATTTACTTAATTGTTTCATAAGAATTGATTTTACATCAAAGAAGTTGCATTTAATAAATATATCAGTTTTCACTGCCAGTCTTTCATTGTGGTGAATGTATACCATGAGGACTGGAAGCTCATGTACAACCTTTATAACTCCTAATACTAAAAAAAATCATTTCAGGCTGCTAACTCTGCCCCAAGACATGAAAAATCCCAACCAATTCATATAAAAGGGACTGTTCATTCACAAAAGCTGTGAAATTGAATCTCTTAAAAATAGTTAACCTCCTGTGGACCAATTCAAGTTGTATGATCTAAATATGCTGGTTAATAGATTTTGGTACTGTTCGAATTAAGGACACCAATCGATTTTTGTTTAGTAAGAGTGCTTATGAATCAACCCGAGTGGCAGAACAAAATATAATTGTAGCATATTTGGAAGTGAAAGGGATAATATAGAGTTCGGAAAATGAAAAGGCTGTCAGTTCTGGAATGATAAGACTCACGGGAAGAGAGTCCAATTGTTTTCTCCGAACCTTAACCAGATTGCTTACTGAAGAATGACTTTGTCATCCAAACAGGAATAAACAGTCTATATCAGGTCAATTTGAGGACTGAAATATAAAGGAAGTAAGGTAATGCCACAGTTGTATGAAGTTCTGATCATACTACAACTGGACTATGTTGAGTTTATGGAGGGATAATGTGGCTTTGGAAAGGGTGCAGCACACATTCATCAGAATGATATTAATACTCCGGTGGTGAGATTATAAGATAAGCAAGGTCTGTTTTCACAGGAATATGAAGGTTAATGGGCGATATGATCGAGTTTCTCAGAATCTAGGAAAGAGTTGACAGGGTAGGTAGAGAGAGTCCTTTACTGCTGGTGGAAGATAAAAAAAGATATAAATCAGCGCATGTTGATGCCTCCTGTTCCCCCATGTGACCCCTTGCATTGCCTACTGGGAACTGTAGTTCTTTATTATAACTACATAATAACACAATCAGTCCAAGCCCCTCGATTACACCTGGCAGCATATGCAATATTCCACCATACCAGGATGCACTTAGGTAGAGATAAGGGTGTACAATGATGCTATTTGGTTCCAAGTTGGTGCACAGAAAAATACACAGCATTCCTCCACCTATGCTAGACATCTCTCAGGACACTGATGTCCTCTTGTTAAAGAGATACATTTACCAAGTGCATCTTTGCATCCAAGTATCCCCCCAAAAATCACACACTAACTAAACTCAGCCACTTGTTCTCATGTCAAAAATCTTCCCACTTCCTATCTGGTGGTATTTAGGAAACACCTTCACTAGGCAAACTTGGCCAATTGGTTGTCATGTCAAAAATCTTGCAACTCCCTATATGGTTAGCATTTATGACATACAGTACCTTCACTACCTAGCCTCAGTCAATTTAAGAATGAAAAAGAGCATCACCCACCCACAGACAACGAGGGATAAGCAATAAATGCTGTCTTTGCCAATACTGCCCTTGGTAGTAAAGAATAAGGATTGATTGGGCAGTTTGGGGAACAAAGATTTATCCCCTCAGTACAAAATAAGGCCTTCAGAGGTTGAGATCTTTCATCTATACTCTTAGTTTAGAGGATCTTTAGTTCCTTCCTCGTTTGGGAGAGTTTTAGCAAAGAAAGTTGTCTGCATGCTCTGATGTACAAGTAAACAGGGAGACCTAATTCAGTGTATCTGCCCTCCAGCCACTTGAGAAGAAATTCCTGCTCATGAAGGCAGGCAACAGTGCCTCTCTTCCTTTCACAGAAACTAAATTATAGTTCTCCTTTGCTTGTTTGTGTAGATTGGTTATGTCTGAAGCTCTTTTGCCCTTCCACCAGCTATCTCATCCATATTTATGAGCTTTTCTATAAAGATGGAGGAGACAGGTAGTAGACAGACAATCTTCTTACTCAACTCTCACCCTCTCTTCTTCCTCCAACTCTCTCCTGAATCCATCTTCTTTTTCTCTTTTCTTCCCCCCCCCTCACCCCCCAACATTTACCAGAGTCCAATTATCCCTCTGGACCTTAGTACTGCACTTGGTTCTGGCTTTCCAGGTATTTTGCTGTGAGAGAATGGCTGATGAGGATTGAGATGCTGAAAGGTTTATTTTACTAACGTGCTCTCACAGTGGAAGGCATCGCCTGTCAGGAGCTACGTTTCAGCAAAACTATTTTTCTCTTCATTAATTGTAATTATTACAAAATCGAGGGAAGCATGTCTGAGAATTCTTGATAGCTACTCCCATGCACATTGTTCCCCAATGAGTCAGCATGAAATCCATCTTGCAGCCTTCCATTGCTTTCACACTGTGATTGATCTCCTATCTGGATAGAGTGTTTGCTAACTTTTTGTCTATAATCCTAACGTTACCCCTGGGAGTAACCAGGTGTAATGCACATTAGCACACTGACCTGATGTTCAATGTTTTGCTAGTTAAGCAGCAAATTTACTCAGGATTTGGTTGATTCATATATCATTCTGATTTTCAACAACTGAAACTGCTGTAAAAACAGAGGGACCAAATGTTCTTTAAGTGGGGAACACAGAACCAAATATCTAACAATTAGTCAAAGAGGATTTATTCAATGAACACAAATCATGGGAGTATCACCCTTCTGTTTCCCAGATACTTTGTAAAAGTGTGAATAGAAATAACTAAAGAGAGCAGCACAGAAGGTATTGTTTTGACCCCACACGATATGTTTGTGTCTTGAGATGTCAGCTATAACTTAATGGAGTTCATCAGGTGCATCATCACCTTTGGTACCCCTTAAGTCATACACTACTCAAATCTGATGTCTTCATCATCGTTAGGTTAAAAGTCTTGCATCTCCCCATCAGGTAGCATTTATGAGTCACCTTCACTATCAGGATCTAATTAATTCAAGGGGAAAACCCAGCATTACCTTCACAAAGGTGATGAGGAATGGATTATTCATGCCACCTTTGCTAATGCCTCCCACATCTTAAATAATAATAACCAATGGTGCAGTCCACCATCAGCCACTTGTTCTCATGTCAAAAATCTTCCAACTTCCTATCTGGTGGTATTTAGGAAACACCTTCACCAGGCAAACTTGGCCAGTTGGGTATCTCCCATCCCAGTTAGTACACAGTTCAAATATGGAGGATGGAATATATGATCCAATTTAACATTTTTGTGAAGTATTGAAGTCCTGTATTGCTGGAGGTGATTTTCTGATGAGACATTAAAATGAGCCTTGACTGTTCTCCTAAGTGGAATACCTGCAACAACTTCTGTTTATATAACACTTTGGATATAGTTACATCAAGGCCTTCACAAAAGCATAATCAGAAACTGATGCCAGCCTCTGAAAGAGATATTAGGTGGTTGGGAAAAGCCCGATAAAGGAGGTAGGTATTAAAGAGGGTCTTGAAAGAGGAAAGAGAGTGAAGATCAGGGACAGAACAGCATCTTGGCAGTTGGAGGCAGGTTCCCAACTGAACTCAAAAATGTTCAAGAAACCAAAAACAAAGCTGGGCATTTGTTGTGTTGCAGAGCTGAAGATTATAAAGATGAACAGGGGTCAGAAAACGATGGTGACAATTTTAAAACAGAGGCATCACTTGATCAAAAGCCAGTGTAGGTCAATGGTCACAGAGGTGATGGGTGAACAGGAGTTGGTGCAAATTAGGACACAACCAGCATTGTTTGAATGATGACAGCTATACAAAGATTGTATAGTCAAGTCTAGAGGTTACAAAGGTATGAGGACTTCACTCATTATTAAAGATCTTGTGATCCAAATATGGCAGGGAAGTTTGACAGATGCTGCCTGACCTGCTGAGCATTTTATTCTTACTTAACATTCATTCCTTTTTCCCCCAACAGAACAGAGTTTCAGGAGTGTGGATATTGACAAAATGTACTACAATTACTTACCTCGACTACTCTGACAGCACCTCCCAAATCCACAGCCTCCACCACCATAAAGGAAGCTTCAGGTGCACGACATTGATATCAACTGTAGTTTCACATTGTGACATTAGACCCTGGCTTGGAAATATTTCACCCTTGTTTCATCATTGCTGGGTCTAAATCTTGATGCTCCCTGCCAATAGCCTTGTGGAAGTACCTTCAGCAGGAGTGTAGCAGATCAAGAAGACAGCATACTCCTTGTTTCTCAAGGGCAATTCAGGATGGACAATAAATGCTCACCTTGCCAGTGACACCCAGATTCTGAAAAAAAAACAAAAAGTGATATGATGACGACTGGACATTCTATTTTTGCTTAAATGGTGGTTCAAGAATACATTTTGGCAAGGAAACAGAGGACAATTATTCAGCAATATTACCATGAGATGGAATTTTTAGGTCCCCTCAAAGAGGACTGATGGCATGTTAGAGATCGTAAAAGGCGGTACATATAGCTAAGTCTTTCTTTTTCACTCGATTTAAGAAAGATGTCAAAGTGTGGAAGGACTTGGAAAAGCAAAGATATTCATATTGTAGTAATATTAAGAAATCTGGAGCTCTTCTTCCAGAACAAAAAAAGTTAAAGGGAAATCTAATAGTAGTGTTTAAAGTTATGAATGGTTTGCTCAAAGTAAATTTAAGTCTACTAAACGGTGAATCAATTCCAGAGGGCATAAGTTTAAGATAAATACATAAAGAACAAAGGGAGACATTAGGAGAGAAAAATGATACAAGAGAGATTGCAGGATGTGGAAGGGTTGATTTTTCTCTCCAGTGTATCTGGAGAATACTTTGATGCCTAGGACAAAGGAACAATGATTTGTTATGGATTAGTTTTCCTTACAATACAATCAAGGAAGTTCTGCTGATGCCTGCCAGTTGAAATTTGTGGGTCTACAGATTTCTCAACTGTAATGTTGTCAGAAAACAGATCACATACACTTAAGAGAAAAAAGAAGCAAAGAAAGAACTGGCATAAGCTGCCAATCCAAGCAGCTAGAGCATTCTTGGTGAGCAAGAAAGAAAGTAGAATCCAAGAGGCAAATCAAGCATGGAAGTGAAAGTCACATGTACTTAGTGGTGGAGCCAGTTAAAGTGCAGGGCTTGGGGGAGTTGGGTGTCAAGGATGTCATTAACTGCCAAAGGTTGGCCAGTGTGATTTTTGAGAATCATCTTCAACTCAGTTTCTAAAATCCAGTCAGCGACATTTGTCCTCCAGTTTCAGCTCCACTTGCATGATGCTTTGGATTTGATAGTTGGATGAGGAAAATTAGCCCTGCTCTGTCACCTTCCTGTCAAATGTAGAGTTTGACCCCTGTTCTCTCACCAACCTCACTTTGATCTTTACATGTGCACATGCTTCCGGAAACAATGCGAGCCACATGTTCAATTGCAAGTCACGTGTTAAACCAAAACTAAGTACAGCATAGGTGATAAAGAATGATTTAATCTGATAAATAGTTAAAATAAAAAGTATGGGAAACTTTAATAGGCATTTCACCATCAAAAAAACGACGATGGTGGAGATAAATTTCAAGGAAATTGAGTCTCAAAAGAAAAATCATACTAGTTGTCACAAATATGTATACCTTTTTTGTGTGAAACAGATCCAAAAGTAGATAATACCTTGAGCACATATCTGTAGTCTGATACAGATCTCATCTGTCAGCAGTGATGCAAGTACTGTAGAAAGAAGCACTAAAACAGCATGTGTGATTGCTTACAGCAAGCAATCCACTGTGAGCATGAGCTACAGCATCTGTAGAAGAAATAAACTAATAATACAACCTCATGCAAAAAGAATTGCAATACATTTAGCAAATGTGCATGACCTTTTGTATCAACTGGCAGACGTATGGTAAACAGCAAGCATTTCATAAATGTATATACTTCAAAGGGATACAAAGGAAAATGTATGATCTACATTGTGATCCAGAATATCTGATGATGAAATGCACATTATTTCTCAGCTGGGCATGGAAGCAGAGGAAGATGATGATTAGGTTGAAGCTGACATGATCAGCATTATTAAAACTGATAGAACCATAGAACAATACAGCACAATACAGGCCCTTCAGCCCACCATGTTGTGCCGCCCTTCAAACCACTCCTAAGGCTATCTAACCCCTTCCTCCCACATATCCCTCTATCTTAAACTCCTCCATATGCTTATCTAACAATCTCTTGAACTTGTCCAATGTATCAGCCTCCACCACCACCCCAGGCAGTGCATTCCATGCACCAACCACTTTCTGGGTGAAAAACCTCCCTCTGACATCTCCCTTAAACTTCCCACCCATTACCTTAAAGCCATGTCCTCTTGTGTTGAGCATTGGTGCCTTGGGGCAGAGGCACTGGCTGGCAACTCTATCTATTCCTCTCAATATCTTGCATACCTATCACGTCTGCTCTCATCGTCCTCCTCTCCAATGAGAACAATTGGACTTGATAAAATGGTAGCAACACAGGAAACAGTTCAAGGACAAGGCATCAGAGCTGCTATCTATTAAGCTGGTACTATGCCCCAAGCATCTAAATTGTCTGAATGGGGAAAATGGGGTAAATTTACTTGAATGGTAATCTGACAGTGTGCCAGAGACAAGGCCGAAGCAGTTGAAACAATCTTCAGCAGGGAGTGTTGAGTAGATTATCCAGCTCAGCTTCCTGAGCTCCTTACCATCAACTGAAGCCTAGCTTCAGCCTATTTGCTTCACTTCATATGATACCAAGTAATGGCTGGGAGAACTGGGTGCAGCAAAGGCAATGGGAGCAGCCAACATCCCAGCTGCAGTGCTGAAAATGTGCATTCTAGAACTAGCCCTGCCTCTAGCCAAGCTTCTTCAGTACAACTTCAATGCTGGCAACTCTGACAATGTGAATAATCTCTCGTGCTTGCCCTCTCCACAAAATCAGGACAATTCCATTCAACCCAATTACCAGACCACCAAAGTAATGTGTTCACCATGCTCAATTTGTATTATTCTAGGATCAATTGGATCCAGACCTCATTACAATAAGCCTTTGTCCATTTGGACTAAAGAATTGAATTCTGGAGGTGAGGTGAGAGTGAATGACCTTGAAGGCATAAGTGTTTGTCAAAATTATTAGGTTGAATTTGACAGTATTAAAATTGAGATTCAACTTGATAAAAAAATGTGAGATCAAAAATCGCTGGTAGGTTTGAAGTAAATGGAGGTCAAGGGGTAAGCATTCCACTGGTTTGATTCAAGTTTCACATAAAGGAAGATAGTTGTAGTTGCATTTGTTGGAGGTGGATAATCTCAGCTCCAGGACATCACTGCTGGAGTTCATCAAGGCAGTGTCCTTGATCCAATTATCTGCTTTAAGGAACTTCAGTGCATGGAGGTCAGAATTAGTGATGTTGGTTGAATAATTTTTCAGTGTTGTTCACAACTTGACAAAAACTAAAGCAGTCCACGACTCCAAGCAGCAAGACCTTGACAATGGGTAGAAATAACCAAATGAACCAAAGAGAGTCTTATCACCTATGCTATTCATTCAATGGCACTACCATTGTTAAAAGGTCACAACAACACATCCTGGGGGAACATCAACAGAAATGTAAATGAACCAACTACATAAATGTTGTGACTAAATGTGTCGGCCAGGGGCTGGGTGTCTTGCAATGAATAACTCACCTTCTGTCTTTCATCATCTAGGCACAAGTCAAGAATGTAATGGAATACTCTCCACTTACCTGGATGACTAGAGCTCCAACATTTGAAAAGTTTGAACCATCCAGACTAAATTAACATTTAATTTGCACCCTATTAACAACCCTGTTTTAAATTCACAAATACTCAGTGAACTAATTCTTTGTATTGAATACTAAGGGCCAGAAATTGGCACTAAATAAAATTCAAAAGCAATGGCTGGAGGATACATTGACCTCCCACATATCCATTTCTAAAGACAATAGAACCAAGTGGGTGGAAGTACAGTTGCTGACTTCTGTCTGCTTTTAATGCCAGTGGCAAAGGCAGATTTCCCTTTCCTCAGAAAAGGAACCGATCACTGCTGGTGGTCTATATTAAAAGCACCAATCAGATTCATATATTCATTCATCAAAAAACCCAAATTGGACAGGGACTTGGTCTCAGTGGCAAAAAAGTGGAGTACACTCCAGACAAAGAATATACTTTTTGCAGATCCCCTGATATCAACTCGGGGAGGGTACTCCCAATTTTAAATGGCAAAGCCCCGAAGAGCAGTAAGTAGTTTCAAGCACAATATAATGCTATTATGCGTGAAGCCAGAACAACCACTGTCCACATTGTAGCTGGAGAAAACCTTGACTGCTGCCAAAGCCATGCCCTCAGGTACTGTCAGTTGACAAAACCGTCAAAGCCTCGAATACTAAAGAACTCTCAGTGTTCAAAAATGGTAAAGGGAATTTAAAATAAAATTTATTGATAAAATATTAAACCACTTGGAAACACTCCAATAATTAAAATATGAAAGCCAATTCAAGTCATTCAAGATAATGCAAAATTACCTTTACTTACCTTTCTCTCACGTGTCCATTCTTCGCCATTACTATGTGGGAGGGAATCTGCCTGGTGAATCTCCTTTGGACTGCCTCCAATGCAAGTACATCCTTTTTTGTAGGTAAGGGGACCAAAACTGTGCACAGTATTCCAGGTGAGGCCTCACCAACGTCCGATAAAACTGCAACAAAACATCCCTTTTCTTAAACTCCAACCCCTTTGCAATTAAGGTCAAGATGCTGTTTAACTTGTTGGACCTGCCTGCTAACATTTTTGATTCATGCAGGAGATGATCCCTCTGAACTTCATTCACTTGCAATATCTTTCCATTCACTTGCAATATCTTTCCATTCAGGTAATAATCTGCCTTTTGATTCCTCTTACTGATATGCATGACCTCACACTTGCCCAATTTAAACTCCATTTGCCAGATCTTCACCCAAGCACTCAATCTATATTGCATTGCAAAATCAAAATGAACTCATTACAACATGCCCTTCCACACATTCTTGTATCATAGGCAAACTTGGAATCATTACATTTTGTTTCCTCTTCCAGGTCATGTAAAGGGTACATCCCACCTAAACTAGGACAGTTTACAGTGGCCAATTAACTACATCTTTGGTAAACCTACACAGTTACAGGGAGAACAATGCAAATTCCACACACACAGCACCCAAGGATAGGATCTCCAGAGTTGTGATGTCTCTCTCTGATAAGACTTTCATGTCCCTTCGAGTGCATCTAGGAACTGTTTCCCTCTTCCCAATAGGCTCTCACTCCTCTAGAGAGCTATGCTGTGTGTTGCCACTGTCTGGCTTCCATAGAAAATGTGGGTTTAAGGGTTGATGACTTGGGAGCCAAGAAATTGAGGAGAAAAGGTGATTTTAAATGGTGATGTTGGGCGATAACAGGATCAGAGATGGAACATATTGAAAAGGGGTTTATTGTGGTAGTTTTGAAAGAGAACAGGCAGTTCCCAAAGAATGGAAGCCATTTGTGATGCTCATAACTCGGGAATCAAGGAATATTGGCCTGTCAGCAATTAATGGAAATGAGGTGAAATGTGTAGATGGTGCGTCTCATGGACAACTTGACTTTGTAGATGACATTTGAGTAAGGGGGAGAAATGAAAAGATGTTTTTAGGATTAGGGAACTCAAGAAGTGTCAGCTTGTCTCACTCAATAGTGATATTGATATTATAAGCAGTACAAAAGAAAATTAAAAGTGGTAAATCATATTAACATCCTGTGCATTTGATGTTAAAGTAAAAGGGCAATATTATAACACCAGGCTATTATGTATATTCCATGATCTTCATTTCAATTGTCATCAGAAATTAACTCTGTACTACAAATACTCAATAATTTAGTTGGTGGCCTAATGTATTTGCTGAATGCAATCAGTGAACCACATGGGATTATGTAGAAATTGCAAGCTTCCATGAAGGAAAATCAATAGATGTTCAAAAAAAAACAGGATGTCAAGGTTGGATCCATATGCACAAAACAGCAAGATGTTCCAGTCACAAAAAATACACCGCACACAAAAATGTAAAGCAACACTGTGTTGAGAAGACAACAAATAACAGGAATTCTAACAAAATAAGGTGAAGCACTTTCAATGAGCAAAACTTTTTAACTCATCAAGTACAACATCGAGATTAAATGAGACAATATTGAGTAACATTTTTATTAAATGCTTCATTTTGACACATGTAGGTCAAAATTAACCAGCTTTCCTCTTAACTGCTATTTCATAATTCCTTATTACATCTGAAGTTGATGCTAAATTTTGATTGCAGTTTCCAACATAATGTATTCAAAAATGGAAATATAGGTGTTATTGCTGCAGTCTTTTTTAAAAAAGAGATCCTAGTCAAATATAACTGTGCTCCCTCTGGGAATAAGATTATAATCCCTCTACCAATAGTTTAAAATCATGGTTTTATTTGATGGTAGTAGTGACATAGACCAAAAGCCTTACAGAGATAAACAAGAAGAGGAATTCACTGCAGCAGTTTTCATATTCTTTTCACAATACATTCAATTCCTTCTGAATGCCCGAGGTTAATATTTGATTCTTTCTATCTCTTCATCATATTGAAGACTACTACATTTTTATGCAGTTAAATTATGAGAGCAGCCTGTCACTTCAGTCCCAGATCTGGCATGCTGTAATAAACCATCGACATTCCAGAGGGCTCTTATTGATGTCATTAAACTTCTTTCTAACTCTAAATCTAGTGAGACTGCTGGTTGCATCATTATCCATTTTTATCTATTCTAATTTAACCTTTCTTTATTACAGCCTTGACAACATGCTGCTAATCTTCATAATGAAGCTACATCATTACCACACAGGGCCATCATTCCATTTTGGACATGGAGCTATGCATGGTGCTTTCCTCAGCTACATTTGTTTATGCCTATTTTTAAGCATAGTTTGCAGAAAGCTATCTTTGATGGGAATTGAATTGGCTGTATTTACCAGTCCCTTTAGTAAGCCAATTTATTTCTTGTTTTTAAATTTTATTTACAGCATGGTAACAGGACCTTCCGGCCCAACGAGTCCGCGCCGCCCATTTTGAACCCAAATTAACCTACCCATACGTCATTGAAATGAGGGAGGAAACCGGAGCACCTGGAGGAAACCCACGACGACATGGGAGAACCTACAAACTCCTTACAGACAGCGACGGGAATTGAACCCTTATCGCTGGCGCTGTGATAGTGTCATGCTAACTGCTATGCTACCGTGCTTATATTTTCTCCCTTAGTGAACAATTTTAATTTTCTTGGTGGAAACTTTAAACATAGTACAAAGCTAAAATATGCTGTCCTGTTTGATTCACTCCATTTAATGCAAAGTCTGGTCAACTGCTGCTGATTCGAATTGCTATTTAAATCTCAAGCTTCCTGCTGTTGGAATGTTAAAGTGTGGTTTCTGGCACTGCTCTGGGTTCCAACAAAGCAAAGCTCTGCAGGTACGCCCACTGTTATGCAACTAGCTGCTTACTTTGCTGGATGAGCTTCAGAACCTGAGGAAATCGGGAATCAGCAGTTGCAAATTAATCTGTTGTATAATTGCTTAAAGATATCTTTTTGGTGCTGGTTTTTGATCTCTTTGAAAGCATTGTGAGCATGCTGACAGCAAGATGTGACTGACTTTGGCCTTGTCCTGTGGTGGACAGTGATAGGATCGGGACTTAATAAAGGAAAACCTCTTGCATGTTCTTTCTCTTGAGTAGTACCCAGATAATTGCTTTAATAAATTTAAAGAGAAAGTCATTATTTAAAATTAATTTTAATGTAATGAACTTTGCTAACTAAAAAGGTACTCTTCCAATTTAGCAAATTTAAACATTTTCAATTATTTCCTGCAATAAGAGTACATTTTTTATGATTTCGTACTGTTTCCTGCTGTGCCAGCAACTCAAAAGGGCTAACTATTAAGAAATTGAATCATACAGATCTGAAAAATTACTACTTTGATCTTTGGTCTGTGCTGCATTATCTGATGTTAGTTATTCTCCAACTTGTGTCAACCCTATCAGCGGGACAAAAATTTGTCCTGGGATTTTAGTTGTATACAATGACCATTATGGGAAGCAAAAAAACCTCTTACACAATAGCCTAATGGTACAGTTATGTTTCACATATGGGCATGTTGGCACAGATATATTGAACTGAACCTAGTCAGGGGATTACTGATTTCAATATCTGTACTAATTTAAGATTCTCCATTAGTTTATAAGAATGACAATCACAATTTAACATCTCAACAAGCAGGAAATGAGTTCTTTATATGACACAGGTGGGTGGCAATACCACTATGGCAATAAGAAAATAACAATCTAATAGTGCAGAAAACATGGTTTGCTCAGCTCAAGGCTATCTGAAACTTTGATAAACTGCTAAGGAGAGTAATCTGTGATGCAGAATGTTTCTCCTAATCTTCCTGCAAATAAATAGGCCTGAAGCAAAAAAAATCTGAACATTATCTCCACCTACTGAGTTGCTTCACACAAAGTGCAAAAGACTACAAGTATCGTTCAACTACTAGCTCAGCAGGTCAGGCAGCATCCATGGAAAGAGAAACAAAATTAATATTTCAGGTCAATGAGCACATGTCAAAACTGATGAAAGGTTGAAATGTTGACTGTTTTCATCTCTGCAGGTATTGACTTGCCTGCTGAGCATTTTCAGCATTTTCTGTTTTATTTCAGACTTCCAGCACCTGCAGTATTTTGCTTTTAAAATATTGGAATCTGATGACAGGAACTTACAGAAAAGTAAAACTGTGGTGGAATCACTTGTTCTCATCTTTCTGTACTACGGAAGCAGTTGTACCAACGTCCCAGGAATGGCTTAAAATATGCTCCTGAGTGTGCTTCCTGATAAGATATTGCATGTTATATAGTTTCAACCAAGAGGAATATGAAGAATAATAGCATCGGGCTACAGTTCACAAAGAAAAATTTAAAAGACCACCAGAAGTAGATCAAACAAGCTGGTATCATTTTCCTTTAAGACTATGCAGTGTTCATAGACTGTTTTCCTGGGATTTCTCTCTAGTCACTTTCATCACCTTCCTGCTCCTTATTGTTCTGCTGTTTTTCAGCCTGGATTGCATGTCCCTCTAAACAACACTACATTTTTATTTTAGAAAGTTACACTATTGTTGATTTAACTTTTTCTTAATGATGAGAAGTTAATACCATTCCAACTTCAGTTAATCAGATTGAATAATTCTCCTCATTAGTTTCTTAAGTTCTGCACAGTCTAAATTTTATTTCAATAAACAATTAATCTTTCTCCAACTGATTTATATTCTCAACTAAAATGGCTGGGATGCCATCCTTCCAAATAAATGTAGTGCCCCTAACTTTTAAACCAGCAAAAATTTAATCTTAGCCAAACATCATCTTTAAATTAAAAAAAAGGCTGCAAAGAATTCCCATGCTCACATCAGCAATCACAGATGGTTAGTCCTCAGGTTTTACAAACTCAGATCACGTGTCAAAGTTGGTGTTAGATCTTTGTTTAGCAAAGCCAGAACCAAAGAACAACTGACCGACTCATTAAATGGAGCACAATTATAGTGATACTACTTTCTGCTAGGCTGGCCTTGACAGTATTCTTATAATAGCAGAAAGGCAAGACACTTCGCCTTTCAGGACTGCTCTGGCATTCAATAGCAATTTGTCTTCCTATATTGTTCCTACATCCCTCGATTTCTTTGGAACACAAGAACATATTGATCTATTTTGAATATACCCAGTGACAGAACATTCACAACCTTGAGTAAGGAATACCTTAGAATCAAACCTCTCTCTAAGCTTGCTTCTCTCCATCTTAAATGGGCAATCTTCTCTTCTGGAGACCAATTGTCTCAGGGCCCCAATCCAGGAGAAAAATCCTTCCAGATTCCTGTCACTGAATCACTGGTTGACTGCAATTGTACTATACTGTTATTTCCAGTGTGGTCCCAGGCACAGACTTCATTTGAGAGGCTGGGTTTCAGGTGATTGGCAGCAAAATGCAAGGCTGTTCGAAGCATAAGTGGCTAGCAGCACTCCAACAGGTTTGTTGGCTATTAAGTTGAAAATTTGCTCCAATATGTCTCATCTCTCATTCTTCTAAACTCCAGTCAATGTAGACTTAGTCTACTTAACATCTTCTGCGAGGCCAGTTTCCTTCAAGAGTTAGTCTCTAAAGCAATGCATAGCTCCACTGAAAAAGTTGTGCACTGTTCCCTGGTTGATTCATGAACTAGAAAGCTATCTTGAATACATTACATGTATTTGATGAATTTGTCCTTCATCACTTTACTCCAAATTTGGCTTACTCTGCACAAATGAAGTTCAAAAATCTCCCATGATTACTGGACTGGCCTAATTTATACACCTCCAGTTTTTTTTTATTTATGCTTTGCTTTATAGCCCCATCTGTGTTTCCAATCATTTGTAGCTGCAGTCAAACAGATTCTGTTTGAAAAGTTGTGTTTAAACTTTAATTTTCCAAATAGTCTTATCTTGGAGATGTTTCTTTGTTGTGAACCACTGTTTATGAAAAATAAGAGAAGAAAATCAGGGAAGTATTTAAGTAAAATATTGGAAAACTAAAATAACAAACAGAAACACTGAAGCTGTATTTGTGGATAGAGGAAAAAGAAAGGCACAACCTGTAGGGAAATGCCTGAAATTTCTCACCAAAGTGAGAGGCAGAAAACTTGAGACTCTCATGGGAGTGAAGAAATTTCTAACTCACTGCCTGAGCTTGGTGATTTCCCAGTTGTGCTCAGAAATTAGACTCTGGAGTGCAATCTTGGTTCAAGCCCCAGCAGTTATGCTGGGAAATCTAGCTGCTGAAACTGATGCAGAAGCCTGCAGGAACAAATGAACCCATTGATTTGAATAGAGAGAAATGGCTGCAAGGGACAAAGTTATGGAAAAGACTTATTTGCTCTTTTAGTTAATGGATTGAGTTTGCTTAAATATTTTTTTGTTTAAAGTGTATTGAATGTGTTTTTAGTATTTACATTTTGAAAGCATTTTTATTTTTAAAGCTTTTAATTATTCCATTGTTTTGTTTTTAATAGTTTTTGAAAGTTTGTGAATGTCAGGGATATTTGGAAACATTCAAAATCCTTGACAGGTTTGGCCACTGGTTTTGCTAGCTTTCAGTTGTCCTGCAGCCAGGACTTTTTTTTTTGCCAGAGAGGTTCTCACCATTTTGGATTAAAATGGTTTCTGTGAACAATTTGCAAAAGGAGATTGGAGAAAAGACAAGTTTGTGCATGCCATGCATGTCAGTGGTGAGCACGAATGGCGAGTGTAAGTGGATTACTTCTTACACCCAGTTTTGTTCCACAGTTAATATTTCAAGTCTTACAACATTACTATCCTCTGGAAAGGTGTGGAAGACTGGAGGATAGTAAATGTTATGTCTACTTAAGAAGGGCATTAAGGATAGACCTGGTAATTATAGACCAGTCAGCCTAACATCCATGGCAGGCAAGTTGCTGGAAAGCATTCTGAGGGATAAGATATACTTACATTTGGAAAGGCAGGGGTTGATTAAGGGTAGCCAGCATGGCTTTATGCATGGGAGATACAAATTTAAGAGAGTTTTTTGATGAAATGACAAGGAAGGTTGATGAAGGAAGAGTGGTAGATGTAGTTTATATGGATTTCAGTAAGGTGTTTGATAAGGTTCTGCATGATAGGCTGCTCTGGAAGGTTAAAACATAGAACAATACAGCACAATACAGGCCCTTCAGCCCATGATGTTGTGCCGACCTTTAAACCTCACCTAAGTCTATCTAACCCCTTTCTCTCATATATCCCTCTATTTTAATTTCCTCCATATGCCTACCTAGTAATCTCTTGAATTTGACCAATGTACCTGCCTCCACCACTGCCCCAGACAGTGTATTTCATGCCTCAACCACTGGGTTAAAAAACCTTCCTGATATCTCCCTTGAACTTCCCACCCATTACTTTAAAGCCACGCCCTCTTGTATTGAGAATTGGTGCCCTGGGAAAGAGGCGCTGGCTGTCCACTCTATTCCTCTTAATAGATCACATGGCATCAAGAAGAGTTAGCAAATTGGATGGTAGGAAACAGAGGGTAATGGTGGAAGGATGTTTCTCAGACTGGAGGTCTGTGGCTAGTGGTGTGCTCCAGGAGTTAGTGCTGGGCCCATTGTTATTTGTCATCTATATTAATAATTTAAATGAGAAGAAATGAGGAATACTTAGCAAATTTGCAGATTATACTAAAATAGGTAGTGTCGTAGACAGTGAAAAGGAGTATCAAGAATTGCAGTGGGATCTTGATTGCCTAGGTAAGCGGGCTGAGGAATCGCAAATAGAATTTAGGAACCCACTGGCACTGTTTCAGAACTTGTGCTAAAAACTTCACACTTTATTCCGAACCTCTTTGAATCAGAATTTGGGAAAATGCTCATAACATTTTAAGACAGGAAAATGATGCAGACACATTTCTAGCATCTGTTTTAGGGCAGCAGCTATTCATCTTATTTGTAAATGACGAGGATGATTGAATAGAAAAGGATACATCCAAATTTTGCTTAAGGTACAAAGATAAATAAAAAAAATTAGCAGTGTAGATAAAGTGATGTTTGGAGGTTAAATGAGTAAGGGAAACATTGTCAAACATAGGTAAATGGGAAATCATCTACATTGGACCTGAAAAGGAGAGAACAGTACTACTGAAATTGAATAAAGCTAGAAACAGTCTAAAGGGACATGTGCATCATTAAAATGTCTTGGACAAAAGAAAATAATCAGAAAGGTAAGGGCCTGGCCCGATCCCATCTGGATTGTGTAAGCAATTCTGGGGATCGTGATTGAGAAAGTATTGGCCCGAGGGGAGGTTTAAAAAAAAACCTGAATTCCAAGTGTTATCATACAAACTGGATTGTTTCTTGAAATTTAGAAGGTTGGACAATTTAGTCAAAATTTTCAAAATAGGAGACCAGAGTAAAGAGAGGGAAACTGTTTCTGCTGTTTGGGCAGACCTGCACTAGCAATTACAGGCTAAACTTTGTAGCTAGTTGAGGTAGAAGGCACTACAATGTGCAACAAGTGATGACAATTTGCAACTCTTTCAGTGATTCTGGACCAATTCTTCATTTTAAAACAGACTTTCAGTTTTTGTTAACCAATGGTGTTAATGGCAAAGAGACAGATTCAGTTATTATGGTATCAGGTTACATGTTAATAATGATGTAATTGAATAGTAGACCAGCATTGAGAGGATTAATATGCTACCCCTATGTTCCAATATGTCTTTCTCTCTTCATGTCCCATCCATTATTATCAGGTCTATTCAACCCCCATTCATCACTCTAACCTCTTTCTCCATCACCACATGTACCTGAAGCCCCTCATAATTGGGAGAAAAAGGGTATCACTGCCCACTCACCTGTCCAATCAAGCACTTCTTACCCTACCTGTGACAATGCCTACAGACCCCACATTGACCACATCAGCTACTTCAGAACCCACTGAATTGGATCATCCTGGAACCAAAAGGACTGCCTAAGGGAGAGAAGGGAAGAGCTACTGAACAACAAGATAAAGGTTATGTTCTTTGAATGCTAAGAAAGGGTTCAAAGTAAGCAAAGTCCAAATGGAAGTAATGGATAGCTTTATCTTCCTGCAAGCCTGAATTGACCAAATAGGGGAAGAAATCAGAAATAAAGGATGCTGTTAGGAAGGAAAGCAATGCTAGACTAGAGCACTGAAAGATAAATGTTATTGTGGCAATGGAAATAGGAATTAAGAACATTGGCTTTCCAGATAAAGTACAAATGTGAAAGCTCGTCTTTATGAAAGAATGAGAGAAAAAGGATGGATTCATTTAAATTGCAATGCTGGGTAATATTTCTCAAAATCCCATAGAGAGCAAAGAGAAGCAACTATTCAGACCTTGAGCAAATAAAGTAGACTTGTTCCCCTTAAGTCATAAGGCTCAAACAGAACAAATATAAATCTGGACTTCTGGCACAGGGCTAGAGAAGGCAATAATGCTCAGTAAAGTTGAAGAAAACAAAAAGAGAGCAATATCATAGATGGATAGATGAAAGGAGCCACTAGTAAGTTTCTGCAGCAGTCTTAGGTTAGTACTAGTCCATACTGGAGAAAGCTAGGCAATCACACCAGGGACTGACATTGACTCAATAGCAAGACAACAATGTCTTTTTTACTTCCTAATATCATTGGCAGCCCTTTCTCATTGTAGTTGACAGTCTTTTGTCACAGGAACACAAAATGCAATCATCATGGGGTGCAAAACACTGGAAGGTGAAAGGAAAATTTGCAACACTCATTTAAATGAAGGCTGTCGTTGCAGTGTCTGAAAAGAAAGGTCTGTTTTAAGTGAAATGAGCATGTTAAGTGAGCAATGCGTTAGGATGGCATTAATGGTCACTTTAAGTGCCTAATTTGCCAGTTTAATTGGTCATTTGCACACATTGAAGATGTCAACAATAAACACAAGTTCTTTTGTAACAATTTTAATGCAGAGAAATGGATTGCAAGTGAGCTCTACTCCACAGTTTCAACTGCACTGATAATGACCGTATGTTTCCGGCCAGCACAAGGACTAACACTCACTGTAATATCTGGGATGCAGGAACACTTTTCAAATGGTAAACCATCAGTATCTGGCCCAATGCATCCCAAGTTTGTTGAATGAAAGCCTTTTGTTCACCCTTGGTAAAGGATTCCCCCACCAATCTCCATAAATGCATGATGACCTGATAAACTGCTCCAATTAAGGAATTAGATCTGTCCCAGGATTAGTAGCAGTGAATTGCTGCAGTAGCAAAGATGTCAGGATATTTTATCTCATTATTTGTGAAATTTCCAACAAATGACCTCAATAGTATTGAAGCCTCACAGGCCATCTGTAATCTTTAGTGCTTCCCCACTCCCCCAAGAGGATCATGCATCTCAGACTGGAAACCACAATGATCTAGCCTAACCAACCAATTATCCATCTTAAGCTTTCATGAGACGACTTTATTACTATTTATCAAATCTAGAGTTTGTTGTTAATGCAGAAGGTATGGCCTAGATTTTAATGCACAGAAGTGGTGTGTGCAGGGATCTCCCCTGCATGTGGTAAACAGAGGAATATGTGAAGTACATCTGTCAGTTGTCCTTTAACACACCTACTTGATTTATCATTAATTTCTAGATTTATCATCCATTTGTAGAGGTTGGCGTAACACTATTACAGCGCCAGCGACCCAGGTTCAATTCCCGCTGCTGTCTGAAAGGAGTTTGTATGTTCTCCCCATGTCTGCTTGGATTTCCTCTGGGTGCTCCGGTTTCCTCCCACATTCCAAAGACATACAGGTTATGAAGTTGTGGGTATGCTATGTTGGCACCAGAAGTGTGGCGACACTTGCGGACTGACTCCAGCACATTTTCAGTAATGCAAAAAGACACATTTCACTGTGTTTCGATGTACATGTGACTAATAAATAAGTATTAGTGAATGTGAACTGCAATCTCAACTCCAGCAGTTAAATGGATATTCCAACTACAAAAGTTGATGATGCTGAAGTTGGGAAGAAATTAAAAAGGAGTTTAACCTGGATAAATGTGAAGTGTTGCACCTTGGTGGGACTAATGTCAAGAGATAGTACACTCTAAAGTGCAAGACACTTAACAGCGTTGAAGAGCAGAGAGACCTTGGGGTGCAAATCCATGGCTCACTGAAAGTAGCTACACAGGTAGATAGGGTGGTAAAGGCGGCTTATGGAATGTTTGCTTTCATTAATCGAGGTATTGATTACAGGAGTCAAGAAGTCATGATGCACCTCTAATAGAACTCTGGTTAGGCTGCATTTAGAGTATTGTGTACAATTCTGGTCACCTCACTACAGGAAGGATATCGAGGCTTTAGAGAGGATGCAGAGGAGGTTTAGCAGGATGCTACCTGGATTAGAGGGCATGTGCTATCAGGAGAGGCTGGACAGACTTGGGCTCTTTTCTCTGGAGCAGTGGAGGCTGAGGGATGATCTGTTGGAAGTGTATAAAATTATGAGGGGCATAGATAGGGTGGACAAGCAATATCTTTTTCCCCCATTATTGAGCAATCCGATACCAGAGGGCATGCATTTAAGGTAAAAGGGAGTAGGTTCAGAACAGATGTCAGAGGTATGTTTTTTTTTTACTCAGAGTGATGGATGCCTGGACTGCATTGCCTGATAGGGTGATGGAGGCAAATTCATTGGGTGCTTTTAAGAGTGCCTTGGATGAGCACATGAATGAGGAGAAAAAGGAGGGATATGGGCATTCTGTAGGTAGAAGGGATTAGCTATGTCAGCACAACATTGTGGGCTGAAGGGCCTGTTCTGTGCTGTACTGTTCTATGAGTGTCATCATAGTGGACTGTGGAAAGTAAGATTCCACTTCATGAATTCCCCAATGTAAGGCTGGTGGTTGCAAGGAAGTGGACAGAGATACTATTCCTAAGGAATGGGAGAAGGACACCATCTGTGAAAACAAGAAAGAAGAGCTGGAGGTGGCAAAATATAACAGTAGCAAAAGCATTATTCATACTGCTGGATCCAAATGCAGGTAGAAATTTAGTTATCTAACCAGGTCAGGCAATATGACAATGATGTAGTGTTTATTCAAATCATGATGCGTGTGTTACACCAACTCCTTAATTTTGACCTTAAGGCTCCAGCAGCAAAATTCTCCAGTCACCAACTTGGTTTGCAGATACTCCTATCTGAGAATGTTCATCCATCACTGATAGTTATCAGCAACATTATGCAATGCCAGTCCTCACCTTTATAGACGTTCTCCACTTGTGAATGAGTACATAACATTACTTCATCTACGTCTCTTCTTTCCTTCCTTAAAGGAGTCAAGAGCATGAATAACCAAGGTGGATTGTTCAGAGTTAGACCCCAATTCAGGGATTTCAGAATCATTAATTACTAGGGACAAGCAGATAACCGGTGGTGACTTACTAACCAACCTGTTTTACAGCTAACAACTTTAGAGCAGGAAGTGCTGGAGTACAGCGGAGTCCCAGCATGTTGGACAGGCAGAAAGGAAAGACAAGAGCCTCTTTCCCACCTGGGGTTTGGATTAAATATCAGACAGCTACCTGAGATGTTATTCCCAGTAATTTTGACTTGATGTCAACAACAAAATATCATGTGGATCCTGATAACTTCAACCATTTTCACCTGGACCATATACATTTTGTTTCTGAATTCTGTTCATGTGAATGAAACGCAATATGATAATTGAACAGGTGCATGCTAGCCTTGAGTTAGGTTTTGCAATCTCTGAATATCGTCTTAATTAGAATGAATAATAATCTAGCCTCATCTGTTCAATGCCCTGTTGTTTTACACCCTAGTATTCTTCAGCATAGTACTGTCAGGGAAATGCAACTCAGACATGAGATAGTGAAAGAAGGTAAGACATTGAAGTCGGGACTGTACTCCCAGTGTTTCCACTTCTCAGCTAATTGACCCACTTAGTTAATACCTTATGTTGCTTCATGTTATGATGACCTGGTCTGACTCTGCATGAACAGGTGAGCCAGTTTGTGCTAGGGCCCTAATAGGCTCGAACATCATCAGGCAGGATCACCTCCGCTATTAGAGCGAGGACATGAACACTCTTCTTCAACCTCAACCAAAACTGCTAAAGCATTAGGAAAGAGGGTTTAAAGATTTATGGTTACAATGATATGCATAAGATCTGATGATGATAAGACCCGAATGGACGGCAACCATTTGGGGATATGACAACGTTTTGGTTGCTTTCAGGATCACTTTGGGTTAGAGGCAAGGAAGATTTGAAGGTGAGGATGTAAAGGAGGCTTTTGAGTGAGTTGCTGAGAATGTGTGGTAGGTGCATTAATGGAGCCCAAACAAATTTCTCAAATAATGAAAGGATGCTTTACTGCCTTCAAAATTGCTGCTGGGACACAGGAGTCACAATTCTTTGTTGAGACATGGCAATGGGAACAAATTCCATTTTTATCTATGCCTATTATGGTCAATGAGTGTGATTAGAACAATTGTCCCTTGTAGGCTTTAAATGCTGAGAGGGACCAGTTGGGGCAATTGGAATACTTTGTGTTGTAACTTTCAAATAGTTCTTTAATGCAGGCTGCTCATTTTTGTTTTTGGTAATTAGCTGGACTCTCATATTCACAACAGGCAGACATAAATTATCTTTTGATATTTATCCACTCCAGATTTCTCCCAAGTGTACAATCCAGATTTGAATGTTTTGTACATTTCAAGCTGTGCTCACTAAAATATTGTCATCTGAACTTGAAAGGACGGTAAAGGTATTAATTCATTTAGATCAATGGAGGGGAGTGAGTATTAAAGATAAGCATAGACAGATTGTGGAGGTGACCTACAGTCTATGCTAGTGCAGGAAGCTTATTGATGTTGTTTCTGTTGTATCCCTTGACACTGCAAAGGAAAAATTGCCAATTTGTTGAAAATAATCTTCAATCAAAATATAAAAGCTGTCACCTTTAACCACCAAGTTATTGTTTGAACCTGCGCTCTCTTTTTCTGGTTCACATTTGCAACTTGGTGATTCTGTTGTCACAGAAACAAGAATTGAATTCACAATTGCATCACAGTAACAGTGGAAACACAGACACATACATTTAATATGATGGCATTGAATCAGTCCTCAATTTATTTTACCGTGGGTTTTGCAATAATGTAGCACTTCAACTCCAACCTCACGTCAAAACTTTTAGGAACAAAAGAGGTGAGATTCACTAGTGTTCAGATTTCAGATTTAATTGCTAAGTGAAATCATTTTAAGAGCTACAGCCATGATGAGTAATTGCATAAATAAGTGTGTGTTTCATGTACAATGCTTGAAATTACATGTCGTTACTATGCTAGACTGTGCTAATGGCCCAGAAATCAGTGCTTAAACAAATGACACCTTGCACGTCATCTGGGTGCAAAACTCACTCCTCAGGTGTGTCCAATAAAATTGACCTGGGTTCCCACACACTCCTGCCCTCTGGCACCATTTAAATGTCCCCTTATACATGCATGGTAATTTCTTGACATTTTTTCTTTTGGTGATGACATCCTTTAGTTGATTATTTTCAACAAATTGCATTTTTTTTATTTTGCTGAGTCAAGGGAAACAATATCAATAATCTTCCTGCATCAGCATGGACTGCAGGTCACCTCCACAATTTGTCTCAATGTACCTCTAATACTTACTCCCCTCTATTGATCCAAATGAATTAATACCTCTCCCATCCTTTCAAATTCTAATGACAAATCCTAGGATGATTACAATGCAAGTGGATTCAAGGGAATCTGAACATGACAAAGCTGGCAATGTTATGTTCAAGGAAAACCATCTTCCATTTCTGGCCATAAAACTGCTTATGAGCACATACTCAAGGCCTGATTGTATTGGTGGGAGATTAATTTTCCCAGTATTGACTGGACTACCCAGAGCATTAAGGGCCTGGACAGGGTGTAATTTATGAAAGGTGTCCAGAAAAACTTCGAGTCAATATATTGAGGGCCCGACTCAGGAGGGCACAATACTGGACCTTCTCTTGGCAGGGCAGGTAACGGAAGTGGCAGTCAGGGAGCACTTTGGATCCAGTGACCATAATTGTTAGTTTTAAGGTAGTGATAGAAAAGGTCCAAAGTTCCAGGTCCTAAACTGGAGCAGGGCTAATTTTGGGGCAATAAGGCAGGATCTAGCAGAGGTCAATTGGGTGAAAATGTTTGAAAGGAAACGAACAAATAGCAAGTGGGAGGCTTAAGAGTGTGATAGAGTGTCCAAGAGCAGCATGTTCCCATTAGGGTGGAAGGTAAACCTGGCAAGATTAGGAAACCTTGACTGACAAGAGATATTGAGGCTCTGGTCAAGAAAAAGAAAGTGTACATTGGGTATAAGAGGTCAGGGATGAATGAATCCTTTGATGTCTATAAAATGATTAAGAATACTCTAAAGGGAAATCAGGAGGGTAAAGAGGGCATGAAATGGATCTGGCAGGTAAGGTTAAGAAAAATCCCAAGATATTCTATAGCTAAGAGTGAAAGGGTGGCCAGGGAGAGAGTAGGCCTCTAAAGAGATCAGCAGGGTCACCTGTGTCTTTAGCCACAGGAGTTGGGTGGGATTTTTAATAAATATTTCTTCTGTTTGCTGAGAAAATCATGGTTGCTTAAGAGATAAAGGGAAACAAGTGGTGATGTTTTGGAGGACATTTGTATTACCAGGAAGGAAGTATTTGCAGCCTTACAGTGCATTGTGTACCACAACTTCTGGCTGCTCACCCTCCTTATTTAGAATGCTGTGGACCCAATCTGAGACATCCCTAACCCTAGCAGGCAACATACCATTCAAGAGTCTCTTTCACATCCACAGAATCTCCTATCTGCTCCCCAAATTATAGTGATTTGCTCTCCTCTTACCTTCTGAGAGAGGGAGCCAGACTCAGCGCCAGCAACCTGACCACTGTGGCTTTCCCCTATAGATCACTGCCCACACCCCCCATAGTATCCAAAGCAGTATACCCATCATTGAGGAGAAATTTGCACTATCTGCCTCTTCCCTACCCCTCTCCTGATGGTCACCCAGCTACCTATCTCCTGCAACTTAGGTGCATTACCTCCCTGTAGCTTTTATCTGTCACCTCCTCATTCTCCCATATGAGCCAATGATCACCCAGCTGCAGCTCCAGTTCCCTAACATGGTCTGTAAAAAAAAAAATCTGCTGCTGGATGCACCCTTCAGGGAGACTTGAGATCTCCCAGATCTGGCTGGAAGAACACACCACTGACCCTGGATCCATTGTCACTACTTCAGTTAGGCACTAATAGACAAAGAAAGAAAGTTACCTTAGCCTCTTCTCACCAAAGACTCAGCTCTCCCACTCTAACACTGATCCACTCCAAAATAGCTACTCTACTTGACCCTACTTTCTTTTTATTAGTTGTTGCCAATTGGCTAATTTCCCACTCAATATCACCTAACAATCTGCAGCTGTGCCTTGTATATTGTCTGAAAATACCTGGAAAAAGAATTGGGTCCTGACACTCACCTCTTTATATGGCTCCCACTTCTCGCACTGAGAGTCCCCCTTCTTGCTCCAAGTCATGGCCCTCGCTATCTGGAAAAGTTAGTGGTAGAGGATGTTTTTCTGATTGGAGGTCTGTGACCAGCGGTGTTCTGCAAGGATCATTGTTACAAACCGTTGTTTCTCGTATGTGTAAATGGTTTGGATGAATATGTAGGTGGTCTGATTAGTAAGTTTGCAGGTGACACAAAAATTGGTGGAGTTGTGGACAGTGTGAAAGGTTGTCAAAGGATACGGCAGGATGTAGATCAGTTGGAAATTTGGATGGAGATATGGTCGGCAGAGTTTGTTCAGGTCAAGTGTGAGGTGATACATTTTGGGAGGTCAAATTCAAGAGGAAAGTACCCTGTAAATAACAGCACCCTTAGGAGCATTAACGTACAGAGGGATATCGGGGTGCACATCCATGGCTCCCTGAAAGTGACAACACAAATGGACAGGGTGGTAAAGAAGGCATATGACAAGTTTGTCTTCATTGGTCAGAGGGCATTGAGCGTATACATTGGGAAGTCATGTTGTAGTTGTATAAAGCCACATTTAAGCCACAATTGGAGAAATGTGTGCAGTTCTGGTCACCACGCTATAGAAGGGATGTGGATGCATTGGAGTGGTTCAGAAGGGGCTCACCAGAATATTGCCTGGATTGGAGTGTATTAGCTATAAGGAGAGGTTGGACAAACTTGGATTGTTTTCTCTGGAGCATCAGTGGCAGAGGGGCAGCCTGATAGACGTGTATAAAATTATGAGTGGCATAATTAGGGTAACTAGTCAAAGTCTTTTCCCCAGGATGGAAATGTCAAATACTAGAGGGTATAGGTCTGTGAGAGGGGAAAAACTTATAGGAGATTTGCAAAGCAAGTTTTTTCACAGAGATTGGTAGGTACCTGGAGTGTGCTGCCAGGGGAGGTGGTAGAAGCAGATGTGATAGCAACATGTAAGAGACATTTAGACAGATACATGAACAGGTAGGGAATAGAGGGATGCAGACCATGTGCAGGCAGATGGGATTAGTTAGGTTGGCATCATGATTGGTGGAGACATAGTGGGCCAAAGGGCCTGTTACAGTGCTCTACTTTTCCATATTCATTGTTCTATGAAGCATTCTACTCACAAGCAGTTTAACCTATTACTGTGCTGCAATGGCATTATATCTCTTGAGCAGTCTTTTATATTAGTGCAATTTGGTTGATTCCTTGGACAGATGGGAGATTACATTAGGACATGATTCCAGCAGTGGAAAAGCCTCGGTTGATGGTGCAGCAGAGGTAGTGGTGGAATTGTTCTTATTCACTTCATAATTAAAAATTCCCTTTTCTTCTTGTTCATTGATGGCGGGGCCCTTGCACAGAGGTGCTAGATGTGGAGGATTAATTGCATGTGCTCATTCAACATTTTTAATTTTAGTGGCTGGCAAACATGCTAGCATTCAGGAGGTAAGCATATGCATGGGGATCTTATAATCTGCTTGTAAACAGACAGCATTTAGTTGTTCATAATTAATGTGAAGTATTCAGGGCCATACATACTTAGTCATGCTGAGTTTTCAGTAGAAAATGACATGAAATTCATCTGGGATAGCCTAAAGCTGTGTTGCAGTTTAAAATCTGTTTCACATTATGTCTCTCAATTCTACTTTCAACTGATCTAAATGAACAAATTGTTTGAAAATTATATTCAGCATAGCAATGTTAGTGGAAATCTACCCCCAAGAAAAGACAGGTGGATTGCATTTTAAGGGGGATAGGGGGAGGGGGGTCTCCATGTCTCTGTAGTAATTTCTGTGGGAAACAGCCAGACGCCTCACAAAGAATTGACCCAAGTGATCATGTCTCAGCAGCTGGTGTTGAACAGAGGAGGAGTGGCATGGGGTGTGAGGGTGGCTGAGGCTGTGAAAGCTTCATTATCCTTCTAGTCAGGTTACACCAGGAGATGAGGAAAATCTCATTGGAATTTCAAGTCTATGGTGTCAGAAAATTCTTATTCCATCGTCAAATGAGGATGTTTGATACTGTGTTAATAGAATGATAATTTCAATTCTGAATCGTGTAGGTCTTGATGTTCTTGTGCTTCTATTTTCTGCTTTGTAAGTGTTTCTTTCCATATCATCATTACCACATTTTCTCCAAAAGACTTTGCAAACTACCATTCCATTCCCAACCTAATTTCCCTTTCCAAAGTTTCTTGAATGATCATCACTTTCTAAATCCATTTGCATTTCCCTTGCAGCTCTCTTTTGGAATTTCTTGAATCAGGTTTTTGTTCCTGCAGCAGTGAAAAAGAAAGAAGTACCTATATTTTATAGGGTAGTTTTCATGTCTTTAAGGCTTCCCAAAGCACTTACACCCAGTTAAATACTTTTTGAAGTGCAAACAATACAGCAACCAATTTGTGTATGACAGGCTTCCAGGAGCAACATGTGATTATGACCAGATGACTGACTTTGTTAGTGATCTTTTTTGAGTTTATTTTGTCCAGGAGACACACCTCCTGCTCTCTTGATTCTATTTGCATTGAAGCATTGACTAATCAAATTTCTTGCAAGGCAGGCATACCTGTTAATATTGTGGACAGTTCCATCTTCCCAAATATTGTCCCTACCCCCTTCATCAAAACTTTCCTCTAATAAAAATGATGGTTCTTTCTGACCTTGCAAACAATTTTCTTTGAACCTGTCCAGAAATTTGTTTAGTTGTTTTGGGAGGACTTTTGTTCTGCTTAGTATTTTGCTGTCGTGCATCATGCAAACTTTGCATTAAGATTTTCAACCTCACTGGTCTGAAAAATAGCAGTCCCTATTTACTGAAAGCATAACGAGCAGTCTTTGTGCAGTTCTGGTTGCCACGTTACCAGAAGGAGGATTTGATGTGAAGGAGGATGTGGAGGATTTGAAGAGGGTGCATAGAGGTTCATCAGAGTGTTGCTTGGAGTGGAGGGTATGAACCGTCAGGAGTGGTTAGACAAACTTGAATTGTTTTCTCTGACATGTCAGAGGCTGAGGAGAGACCTGATAGAAATTTATAAAATTATGAGAGGTGTAGATGGGATAGACAGTCAGAACTTTTTCCCACGGTAGAAATGTCAAACATGAGAGGGCATGCATTTAAGCTGAGAGGGGGATGTTTAAGGGGGATGTTCAAAGGGGATGTGTAGGGCTAGGGTTTTGCACAGAGAGTGGTAGTTGCCTGGAACACGCCAGAGGCTGAGGGGAGACCTGATAGAAGTATATAAAATTATGAGATGCATAGATAGGGTAGATACTTAGAATCTTTTTCCCAAGGTGGTAATGTCAAATATTAGAGGGCACAAATTTAAGGTGAGGGGGGGAAATTTTAAAGGAGATTTGCAATGCATGTTTTTTATGCAGAGAGTAGTAGATGCCTGGAACACGCTGTCAGGAGAGGTGGCGGAAGCATACGCAAGAAGCATTTAGACAGGCACTCAAACGTGGAGGGATATAGATCATGTGCAGGCAGATGGGATTAGTTTAAATCGACATCATGGTTAGTACAGACTATGTTCTATGTTCTCTGTTCTATATTCTATATTAATCACATTTGCCCAGAACTATGCAATTTAAAGTGTCATCACCCAAACTGTATTCTTCCTCTTCACCGAGATCTGTGACCTATACAACTTAAATAAAGTCTCACATTTGTGCCTTAACTGCTTTTCCCATGGAGGTCAGGGTTGTGTTCACTCTCAGCTTCAGGATCATTCCAGGGTACCGGTGCTGATCTCTGTCACATCTAAGTGCTGCACTAGGGAGATCACCCAGACTCCATACTCAAAGAATGGAGACTTCATCTACTTTTCCTTCAACCCACAGTTGCAAGTAGTGTGGATACAGGCATTTACTTAAGTTCTAAGCTTTCCTGAAGTGCACACATTCAAAGGTAGAATTCATGTACTTGCAGAGACAAAAAAACTGCCTATCAATTAACGTGAACATTTACTTATTGCTTTCCCCTGTCTAATTACAATGGGAAAGAATCAATGGCTATTTTCAAATGACCTGAAGTATCAATGGATGTTACATTGTTTAATGGAGTGTTTTTGCACAAGTATCAATAAAAGCTATTGCTTGTCAGATTCCAAAGCAATTCTTTTAATTGGCATCCCCGGTGAAACTGGTAGCCTGTGTACTTAAAAGACAATGGTGTCTTGATTACTGTGGGGAGGTTACATGTTAACAGGTTGTTTTGTCAAGACTGGTTCTCATTTAAATTTAACAATATTCATTGGAGTTTGTTTGTATGTATGGGGTGTCCATAAGTTGGGTCTTCATAACCCAGGGAGTGTCTTTTATTGTACAGTGGAATGTCCCTGTACCAATTGCCTGCAAGGATCTCATCTGAGAGCAAATTGATACAGGAAACCTGATAATGTTTTCTTGAACACTACATTTGATGTGCTCACTCTTTGTGCAATTTTCACAGGTAGTATTAGAGAGACTCATAACACTGTTTGAATACCAAAATGAGGAGAAATATCTCAGCCCATCACATCTACTGTTGAAGTGTTCATCCTGAATATTTTAATGCTTAGACTTGTACATTCTGCACAGCATCTGATGCACCCCCCACTATTAATTGGATCTCATCTAAAACTCTCATATACAAACCCACATTGTCCCATTCACCATCACTTTTCTCTCATCTACATTGACTTCTGTACTCTGATGCCACAATTTTGAAATGTCTTTGCCCCTTGCCATACCTGTGCCCTCCAATAAGTCTTTGTTCCACCAGCTAATGGTGTCTTCTTTGTTTTCTACCCCATTTTCCCTACAGCTGATGAATATTTCTTCAGTTATCTAAGTCCTAAAGTTTAGAATCCTTTTCTTAAATATCTTTTCATTTTCCTTCAAGATTCCTCCCTTAGAGCCAGGCTGGTTGATTGAGAATTTAGTCAACTGTCCTCATGTTTCATTCTTCGTGTCAATTTTTGCCTGATAAATGTCTTGTGAAATGTCTTGGGATGCTTTCTATGTTAAAGTGGATGTTGTGATGCCTCTCTCTTGTCCTGAGTTTATGAAACAGCATGTTGATGTGTTTGCTTTGATAGATATTCTGCTGTGTAAGTTGAGGCTTGTAAGTAGATTAAAGTCTAAAGTTAATTAATCACCTCTTACCATTTTGTCATTATCACAATTGTTGGATTAGTTGCATGTTGGAAGAGGGAATTCAATTTTGGCTGCTCAATCTTTTTACCGAAAGAAATTAGAAACTTAGCTAATAAATCAACTTTGACTGTTATCACTGCCATTACATATTTGCATTTGTCACTCATGGTGATGATGGTGATTGTCAAAAAAATTGGAAGAGCCTAAGTACACGTGAAATTAATAAAGGCATAAAGTCAGAAAACTAATCTCCCTCTTGTCTTATACAGAAAGTGTCAGAAAAGAACAACATGTCTGTCAACACATGACAAATTTATATATTTTTGATGTTGGCATTGTCACATTTTGCAATCCAATGGCCACAGGTTATTGGGACTGCTGTGAGTGTGAGCACAGAAGAAGGAGGTGGGGGAAGCGTGTGCTAACAGAGTCCAACATATTTTTCATTAATTAATTCAAATTAATGGATACTTAAGTAGGCTTCGTGATGGACATCTGTTCTCCCCCCACCTGGTAGAGAAGGAGAACAGCATGGGTGACTTCATCGTTAGGGGCATAGAGTATATGAGTCAGAAAGTCAGGTTGCAGTTGCATAAAACCTTGGGTAGGCTGCACTTGGAGTATTGAGTGCAGTTCTGGTCAACCCATTACAGGAAGGATGTAAAGGCTTTGGAGAGGGTTCAGAAGAGGTTTACCTGGATGCTGCCTGGATTAGAAGGTATGAGCTATGAGGAGAGTTTGGGCAAACTTGGATTATTTTCTCTGGAGTGTCAGAGGTTGAGGAGAGGCCTGAGAGAATTTTACAAAACTATGAGAGGTATAGATAGGGTAGACAGTCGGAATTTTTTTCCCATGGTAGAAATGTCGAACATGAGAGGGCATGCATTTAAGATGAGAGGGGGATGTTTAAAGGGGATGTGTGGGGCTAGGTTTTTACACACAGAGCGGAAGTTGCCCGGAACACACTGCCAGAGCAGGTAGTGGAAGCAGATAAGATAGTGACATTCAAGAGACTTTTAGATAGACACATGAATATTCAGGAAATGGAGGGATATGGATCATGTGCAGGCAGAAGGGATTATGGCATTATGCATAATTTGGCATTATGCTTGGCACAGATATCATGGACTGAAGGACCTGTTCCTATGCTCTGTTGTTCTATCTTCTAATTTTCTATGTTCACTCTACACAGGCAGCCATTTTACAGCCCTTCCTTTTCACATGTCCTTTCATCTCCTGTACATTTTCAATCATATTGTTTTGTTTCTATTAATGCTTATTTTAAAAATATTTGCTTTTTATCATCATTTTGAGTGATAAAATGGAAAATAATGGTCTATTTATAACATTGTTCAGTGTAGCCAATCAATTAGTAATCTGCTTAAAAGCAGAGTAGAACTGGAATCTCTCCCTGTTCTCTGTTATATAATTACTGCCAGCTATGCAAAAGTTCTGACTAGGGACTTTTGTAAATGACGACAAACATTTTTTTAATTCCATAGTCAAGTGCATTTGCCTGAAGTTAAGAGACCTCAGTAATCTTTATTTAAGCACTGATACTCGGACACCTTTCCCTTTCTCTAAAACCCTCTTTGTTATAAACTAAACCCTTCAATATATTCAACGACTGCCCTGGGGGTTAATCACAAACACAACTCCCAGTGAATGAGCAGTTTATCCTTCCTGACTCCAGTTTCTTTCTCAGTGTTGTACCTGCATCTGCTGCTGAATGACCAGTTTGCCCTTCCTGACAGCAGCAACTCTATGTCTGTAGCATCTCTGTCCTGACTGGGGCCCTATCCTAACTGCAGTAACTCTGTTCATCACAGCCTGCAGATTGCATATGGAGCCTCTAAAAGTTTGGTTATCACAAAGTACGATGGGCTAAGGAACTATGATTTTTCAGCTAATTCTAAGAATATGTTATAAACTGCGCAGTGTCAGCTGGCACAGCACTTAAGCCCTGTTAGAGTAGGTACAATCATCTATTCTTACTGCTGGTATTGCTGCAATAGTAAAGCTGTTTCTGTGATGAATAGCATTATTTAGAATATACCTCCTAATGGAAATCGTTATCAATTACTGCTGAGGACCAAATTCAAAACTTTAAAGCCATCATCCATGATCATTAAAAAAATTGCAGGGAAAATAAAATCTATACCTTAGTACCTTTTAAAGGAACTGTGACCAAGCAAGTGATGCATTATGATGCATTATTTATCACAGAGCCGTCCATGCCTGTTATTAGCCGAGTGGAACATACAGAAAATGTTTCGAGCTGTCAGCAGCTGTAAATAGTCAACCTCATGATACCTCTCCTTGATGCAGTTGGTAAAAAAAATAGCAGAGTGGTTAAGTTACTGGACTAGCATTCAGAGGTCTGAACTATTGTTGTACTTCTACAAGAGCAGCTGGGGAATTTAATCTGGAACAAAAAGCAAGGATCAGTAATGGTAACTATGAAACTACCACAGGTACCATGCATGTGAACATATGCAAACAGTTGACTCCTGCCTTAACCGGCCAGTTTGCTGACTGCAGTCTGCAATTGCAGGCAAACTCCTTCAGTGAGAGGGAGGAAATAATGTTGATATGGTGCAAAATGTGTGTAAGCTACCTTCCATTGCTGAATAACTGAAAAGTGTGTTATGTATGGGATATGTATGCGACTCTTGAAGTGGTGGGAATGAGATTTGTGTCCTACTGTTAGAGTAGTGGGATACATATCAGTGTAGTAATGGCTGTGTTGGCAGAAAACACTCAGTCATTCAGACGGCAGTACTGGACCAGGTTCCCAGGATATCACCATGAACATTGTTCTCTCTGGCCAGATCCTCCCACTTGCTCTTGGTGGTTCCCCGAGCTCCGTTATGTTCAGGATTTCCCTCACATTGTCCAACTTCTCCACCAAATATCAAGGTTGCTGTCAGTGAAATCGAGAACTCTCCCCTGTGCCTGTTTGTCAGTGCTCTTCATGCTATATAATGGCTTCTTGCTGTGAAAATAAAAAAAAACTGCTGATGCTCGAAATCTGAAATAATAATAAACATTATTATAATAATAAACAGAAAATATCAGGTGATTCCAGCATCTTCTCTTTTTATGCCAGACTTTGAGCTGTGGTTGATGACTTCCCCTTTAGAAGTGCAGGCATAATGTAGCAGCTGCTACCGCGATGTGAAAGCAAGACACTAGTCAGTGGGCTGCAGAACAAAAACTGATTTATTTTCCCGCCTTGCGCGAGCCTTTTAAGAGGAACGGTTCCTGCCCACCGAAAAAGGAAATGACGTATGCGCTATGTCATCAAACTTCTCCCGCGTGCGGGTTCTCCCCGTTGCTCGGGGAAGACGAAGGCCCAATGCCATCTAGGGCCTCACCGCTCCGACGACGCACGACCCGACTGCCAAGCCGGTTCACTTGCTCGGACGATGAGTCACTACACAAACCCCCCCCCCCCCCCCCCCCCCCAGAACCAGCGATACGGTCCCCAAGGTTCGTGGGCTGTGCTAGCCATTGCTTAGGAGGTCGGCCTCTGCGTCGCAGTGTTGGGACCTTGACCGGTTGTTGTAGATCTAAGTGGGCCGGTTTGAGGCAGCCCGTTGTGAAGACCTCTTCTTTGCCCCCAATGTCCAAAATAAAGGTGGAACCATTATTCCTGATGACCCGGAACGGCCCCTCATATGGTCATTGCAACGGTCCCTGGGGTGTGCCCCTGTGAACGAAAACAAACTTACAGTCTCATAGTTCCTGGGGCTCACAGGATGGGGCTTGACCATGCCGCGAAGTGGGAATCAGTGCCAAGCTGCCGAGCCTCTCGCGCAGTCTTTCCAGGACTGCTGTGGGTTGTTCCTCTTGGCCCCGAAGGGCGGGTATGAAATCCCCTGGGACGACCAGGGGCACCCTGTACACAAGTTCAGCTGACGAAGCGTGGAGATCTTCCTTGGGGGCAGTACGTATGCTGAGCAGGACCCAAGGCAGTACGTTGACCCAGTTAGGACCCTTCAGGCGGCCCATCAGGGCTGATTTTAGATGGCGATGGAAACGTTCCACCAACCCGTTTGATTGAGGGTGGTAGGCCGTGGTGGTGTGCAGCTGTGTCCTTGGCAAGTTCGCTAATGCAGACCAGAGGCTGGAGGTAAACTGGGTGCCCCTGTCTGAAGTGATGTGGGCTGGAACACCAAAACGTGAGATCCAAGTTGTGAGCAGCGCCTGGGCACAGGAATCAGTCGTGATGTCAGATAGAGGGGTTGCCTCTGGCCACCTTGTGAACCGGTCCATGATGGTAAGGAGGTACCGGACACCTCTTGAAACTGGCAGAGGACCAACGAGGTCGACATGGATGTGGTCGAACCTTCTACGGGTAGGCTCGAACTGTTGTGGCAGGGCTTTGGTGTGTCGTTGGATTTTTGACGTCTGGCAGTGCAGACAAGTCCTGGCCCACTCACTGACCTGTTTGCGCAGGCCATGCCAGACGAACTTGCTGGCGACCAGTCGAACAGTTGATCTGATGGACGGGTGCACCAACCCGTGTACCTAGTCGAAAACGCATTTCCGCCAGGCTGCAGGAACTATAGGGTGGGGTTGACCTGTTGCGATGTCGCAAAGGCAAGTCTGCTGACCTAGACCGACTAAGAAATCTTGGAGCTGCAGGCCCGACACTGCGGTTCTGTAGCTGGGCAGCTCGTCGTCGGCTTGCTATGCGTCAGCCAGGGCCATGTAGTCAACACCCAGGGACAGGCTGTGGATGGTCGGTCTGGAAAGCACGTCAGCAACGACATTGTCCTTTCTGGAGACATGTTGGATATCCGTTGTGAATTCAGAAATGTAGGACAAATGTCGCTGCTGATGAGCTGAACAGGGATCAGAGACCTTGGAGAAGGTGAAGGACAAAGGCTTATGGTCAGTGAAAGCGGTGAAAGGCCTGCCTTCTAAAAAGTACCAAAATGCCGGACCGCCAGGTACAGCACTAGAAGTTCCCGATCAAAAGCGCTGTATTTCAGTTCAGGTGGTCCAAGATGCCTGCTGAAAAATGCCAAGGGTTGCCAACGGCCTTCGATTAGTTGTTCCAGTACTCCACCAACCACGGTGTTGAATGCGTCCACAGAGAGGGCAGTTGGGACGTCTGTCCTAGGGTGTACCAGCATCGCGGCGTCTGCCAGGGCATCCTTGGCCTTAATGAAGGCAGCCGCAGCCTCGTTGTTCCAGGCGATGTCCTTGCCCTTGCCAGACATCAGCAAGAACAAAGGGCGCATAATACGGGCTGCTGCAGGGATGAACCGATGGTAAAAGTTGACCATCCCCAGGAATTCCTGCAGGCCTTTGACCGTGTTGGGACGGGCAAAATGGCGGATAGCGTCTACCTTGGCGGGTAGGGGTGTTGCTCCTTCGCTGGTGATTCTGTGGCCGAGGAAATCGATAAAGTCAAGTCCGAATTGGCACTTGGCTGGTTTGATAGTGAGGCCGAAATCACAGAGACTGGAGTACAGTTGGCGGAGGTGGGAAAGGTGTTCTTGGCGGTCACGGCTGGTGATTAGTATGTCATCTAACACGAAGTCCAGGTCTTGGCCTACCGCATCCATCAGCCGCTGGAAAGTCTGCGCGGCGTTCTCAAGGCCGAACGGCATTCGAAAGAATTCGAAGAGGCCAAATGGAATGATAAGCGCAGTTTTGGGGACATCATCAGGGTGGACTGGGATTTGGTGGTATCCCCGGACGAGGTCCACCTTGGAGAAGATGAGGGCCCCGTGTAGGTTCGCCGCAAAGTCCTGGATGTGAGGGATGGGGTAGTGGTCCGGGGTGGTGGTGTCATTCAGCCTGTGGTAGTCGCCACAGGGCCTCCACCCACCAGTGGCTTTGGGGACCATATGCAGGGGGGAGGCCCAGGGGCTGTCTGACCTGCAAACGATCCCCAGCTCCTCCATGCGGCGGAACTCTTCCTTTGCCAGGCGGAGCTTGTATGGAGGTAGTCGTCATGCTTGGGCATGAAGGGGTGGCCCTGTGGTAATGATGTGGTGCTGCACCCAGTGTTTGGGCATCGAATTTGTAAACTGAGGTGCCAAAACCGATGGGAACTCAGCTAGGAGCTTGGTGAACTCGTTGCCAGACAGGGAAACGGAGTCCAGGCGCGGGGCTGGTAGGCTGGCTTTTCCCAGGGGGTAGGTTTGGAAAGTTCTGGAGTGCACTAGCCACTTCCCTCGCAGGCCGACTAACAGGCTGTGGGCCCGAAGGAAATCGGCTCCCAGGAGTGGCCGGGCGACGGAGGCAAGGGTAAAGTTCCAGGTAAAACACCTGTCACCGAATTGTAATTGAACTGTACAGGTACCAAAAGTCCGTGTTGTTGTGCCGTTTGCAGCATTTAGACCTTGTTGCCTGTTACGAGTGTCGCGGCCAGTCGGGGGCAAAATACTGACCTCTGCTCCAGTATCGACAAGGAAACCATGCCCCGACTGCTTGTCCCGAACAAATAGGAGGCTGCGTTGGCGGCCAGTCGCCGTAGCCATCAGTGGCGGCTGGCCCTGGCGTTTCCCTGAAACTTGCAGGGTGGGCGGCATCGACGGGCCTCCGTGCCCCACCTCTGATGGTAGAAACACAGCTGGCAGCCAGTGTCGTCGTCTGTATTTCTGGGGTGTGGTCGCTCAGTTGCTGGGACTGGTTTAGGTAGGCGTTGGGCTCGCGGCCTGGCGATTTGGCCGACGGACGACCCGCTCTCGCGTTTGGCCTTCCACAGGACATCTGCCCGGGCAGCTACCTCATGTGGGTTGCTGAAATCGGCGTCGGCCAACAGCAGGTGAATGTCCTCGGGTAGTTGTTCGAGGAAGGCCTGTTCGAACATTAGGCAGGGCTTGTGTCCCTCAGCCAAGGCCAGCATCTCATTCATTAGGGCGGATGGGGATCTGTCCCCCAGGCCGTCGAGATGAAGCAGGCGGGTGGCGCTCTTGCGATGGAAGAGGCCGAAGGTCTGAATAAGAAGGTCTTTGAAAGCCAGGTACTTATCCTTCTCCGGAGGAGACTGGATGAAGCCTACGACCTGGGGGGCTGTCTCCTGGTCCAGAGAGCTGACCACATGGTAGTATTTTGTGGAGTCAGAGGTGATCTGCCATAGTTGGAATTGTGCTTCAGCCTGGTCGAACCAGACACTGGGCCAATGCATCCAAAAGGTGAGCAGCTTGAGTGCCACTGCATTGGCTGCTGCGTTGTCGTCCATTGTGTGGGTCCAAAATCTGTTTGGACCACCGGGGTCACTAATGTAGCAGCTGCTACCGCAATGTGAAAGCAAGACACTAGTTGGTGGGCTGCAGAACAAAAACTGATTTATTTTCCCGCCTTGCGCGGGCCTTTTAAGAGGAACGGTTCCCGCCCACCGAAAATGGAAATGACGTGTGCGCTAAGTCATCAAATTTTTCCCGCGTGCGGGTTCTCCCCATCGCTCGGGGAAGACGCAGGCCCAACGCCATCTTGGGCCTCGCCACTCCTACGATGCGCGAACCGACCGCCAAGCCGGTTCACTTGCTCAGACGATGAGTCACTACAATAACGTGAATTCATACAGTCGTTTTCAGCAGATGTACAAAACCCTTAACGTTACTCATGCTCACTCTCATCAAAGTGTTGCACACCCATCTTTATAACACTTTTATTTTGATCTGGCCTTGTTCAGACCCACTAACCAAGAGGCCTACTCTGAATGGAAATTGATTCCCAAAGCTCATCAAAATATTTGGAATGAGTTGTTTGTGCCAGTTGTGACTTCACTCTCATCTCAAATAATTGAGGAGACTAATAATGTAATCAGGTTGTGCTGGAAACACTCTGTAGGTAAGCAGCATAAGTGGAGAGAGAAACTGTTAATGTTTCAGGTCAATGACCCTTCATCAGGACTGAGAAAGAGGAGAATCAATGATGGGCTGTTAACAGTGGCCTCAGGTATGTCCCAGAATTTATACTTTAGTTGAGTTCTGTGTGCAACCAGTGAAGTTGAAAAGCAAAGTTTGAAGTTTTAATAGGTGGCTGATGTGGTTGATGAGAAATTCTAAGGCAGTCCCAGTTTCAGTCTCTGGCTTTAATCAATAATTTCAACTGATGAATTTCAATGGATTTTGCAACCTCTCCTAAAACCAACAGAAATGTCTCCTTGAATTTTGAAGGTGAACCAGTACCAGGAAGATTGATGCAGTTCCTATCATGGCTAAGTTGGTAGGAGAGTCCATTTTACACATGAAAAATGGGTACAAAGTGCACTAATGCCCACTAATGTAGTAATAGATTAAAGCTTCTTTTTGAAGTACTTCTAACTTTAAGCCCTCTGTAAATGATGTGATTGGTAGAATAAATACATAATGCTTGAGAGCCATAATTCTGAATATTTCAAAGTGTGTAGATTTCTTTCTATAACAAGGAATTTGGAGCTTCTAACTTCACAGAAATCCTTGGAAGTAAAAGAATCTGGGGAAATAGATCGCTGCTAAGATATGCTCCCAAAAATAAAGGTTCTAACTACTTTTGAGATATTTGGCTCACATTTGCAACAATTTATGCCACTTTTTGTGGTACAATTTCAATTGTGGTATGGAAGAATAATTTGTTTTGCAAAGACGAGATGGGCTGAATGGCCTTAACTCATCCTATTTTTTCTCATTTTCTTATTTTACAATGCTTCCTCTTGTCTCATGCTGGAACTCTTGAGCGTTGCCTGAAGCAATAATCCTCAACCTTCACAATTTCTGTTTCTGCTGAATGTGATTTGTCAGATCAGTGAGTAAACAGCTCACTACCTCCTTCTTATTTATGTCTATTGCATTGTACTTCTGCCAATTAGTTTGGATGGAGCTGCTTACCAGTGCAATAGTATTAGATGTTGGAAACTGGTCAAGGATTGATCAGAGATTTCTTCTTCAAATGCATGGCAGTACTACCTTTTCACAATGCATTCTGAGTCATCTCAAGGCCTATAATAAGTACTGCAAATGCAAAGCAGGGAATTTGACACAACATTAAGTTTAGTGGTTTGGCATATTGTAGAGGTTTTCCCAGTTAAATTTAATTACAAAATTTTGAAACACTGATGTTGCATCGGCAAGTGGTATTGAAAATGTAACTAGTTCAGAAAATAATTGTTTTCTTATCAGCATTATGAGCAGATTTTAGGATGCCAACTCGGATTCCAAATTGTCAAGACCCAGGCTAATACATTATACTGACAAAAAAGTTTTTGCTGGATGGGATAATTCTGACCTTCTTTTCAGCAAGAGCCACCAGTGAAGATGTTTACTGACTTAACAATTCATAGAGAAAGTGGATAAATGACAGATTTATATGACTTCCTAATATGTTTAAAATGGTTACTTTTTACTGGACATAAAATTGTCATTCACTTTGCTCATTTTCTGGCTCCAAACTAGGTGACATGGGCCAAATTTGTGGATATAATGACAGGGAAGCTGTCAGTATTTGCCAACATTAAAACGTGAAACTGATAGCAACTTCTGGTATCAGCACAAGTGCAGTTAAGCTTGGAAATCCAAAAGTTGCTGACATTTATATTCTGCTGCTCAATAGGGTGCACTAAAGTGTTTATTGCCGAATCAGTTGATGCAAAATGAGTGAATAGACATGTAATTCAAATTATTGGGCATTATTCTCACAGCAAAAAAACACTCAAAATGTTATTTCTCCCAGACAGGGATTCAACCAAGCTTTTGATGACATAAAAAAAATCATAATTACTGTAGTCTTTAACCTTACATTGGTATGCAATTTTCCATCCTTGCAATTTAGTTTCTACAATGGAAAAAACAAAATGCAGATTTGGTGACTGCTTTGCTGAACACCTCCATTCAGTCTGCAAGAATGCCTTAAATTTCCAATTGCCTGTCATTTTAATTCTCCATCCAACTTCCATTCTGACCTCTTTGTCTTTAGCTTCTCACTCTGTTCCAATGATGCCCAATGACTTGAAACATTAAGTATGATTCTCTCTCCACAGATGTTACCTGAATCTGTTCAATATTTTCAGTATTTTCTGTTTTTAATTGAAAGATTATGAAGATCATCAGGTATGCCATTTTACTTCATTGCTTCCAAACATTTTGTCCTTGATATGACATTATTTATCTTTAAGTCAAAGGCAGTCCTTAATTATTCATTCAAGTGCTCTTATTCTACGGTTCCCAGTAGCAACAAATTGGAAAACTGAAAGTGCCTGAGATGGTGTGGTGGATGACTTTGGAGATTTGTGATGACAATGCCTCCATAGTGCCAGCAGATATCCGAATGACTCTCCTGGCTTCCATGTCATCAGGCCTTTTATAGAAGTATAGGATAGAATGGGAACAGTATTGCAGGAGGCTTCTCCCCATATACTTTACGTAAGCCCTCCGCAATCAAAGTACAGCTAATCACACTCTCCTGATTTTTCCCAGTTCCTCTGGATTTTCTTTTTTTCTGGTACGGATCCAATACCCTTCACAAAACCAGAAATGAAACCGCTTCCACCATCCTGACAGAAAACAAATTCCAGAAACGTGGAATATGAGATTATCCACTTCAGTGGCAAAAACAGAAATGCTGATTATTTTTATAAAATGGTAAGAGTTTGGGAAATATTGAAGTCTAAGTCGACCTGGGTGTCTTTGAACATTAGTCATTGAAAGCTAACATGCAGATACAGCAGGCAATAAAGAAGGCAAAGGATATTTTGGCCTATGTTGCAAGTTTAAAGATGTAGGCAACACCTACTGCCCTGCCTTCATCAATTCTCTAGAGGATAATAATGTTGAGAGGCATAGATAGGGTAGTTAGCCAATGCCTGCTTTCCATGGTAGGGGTGTCTAGACGGCATATGTTTAAGATGGTAAGGGATGCTTAAGGGGGGATCCGAGGGATTAATTTTTAACACAAAAAGTAGTTGGTATTTGGAATCAGCTGCCAGAGGAGGTGGTGGAGGCAGGAGCAGTAACAACATTTAAGAGGCATCTGGACATGTATATGAATAAGAGGGGAATAGAAAGATATGGAATTAATGCAGGCACATGGGATTAGTACAGATGGGCATGATAGTCAGCACAAATGGACTGAAGGTCAAAGGGCCCATTTCTGTGCCGTGCAACTCTATGACTCCATGTTGTATTATAATTCTATAGGATCTTGGAGAGACTGCACCTGGACAATTGCGCATGTTAGTGGTTTCCTTTCTTAAAAAAGGATATACTTGTTGCAGAAGCAGTGCAGTAAAGATCCATTAGACTGATTCCTGGGATGGCGCATCTGTCATATGAGGAGAAATTGAATTGGGCCCTCTATTTCAAAAAATAAAACGTGACCCTGCTGAAATAAGTACGGGAGATGTTTCTCCTGGCTGAGGCATATATAAATGAAGGGCCACAGTTTCAAAACATGGGCTTGACCATTTAGAACTGAAATGAGGGTGATGAGCCTTTGGATTATGCCAGAGGACTGTGAAGATTCAGTCACTGATTGTATATAACAAAGAGATGATAGATTTCTTGATATTAAAGGATATGGGATAGGGCAGGAAACTGATATTTGAGGTAGAAAATCAGCCCATAAGACCATAAGCTCTTGGAGCAAAATTAGGCCATTTAGCCCATTGAGTCTGCTCCACCATTCAATCATGGCTGATTTTTTTCAACTCCATTGTTCCACCTTCTCCCCATGACCCTTAATCCCCCTACCAATCAAGAACCCATCGGTCTCTGCCTTAAATACACCCAATGACGTGGCCTCCACAGCCCTCTGTGACAATGAATTTCACAGATTCACCACACCCTGGCTGAAGAAATTCCTCCTCACCTCACTTTTAAAGGGACGTCCCTTTATTTGGAGGCTGTGTCCTCAAATCCTAGGCTCTCCTACTAATGGAAACATCCTCTCCATGCCCACTCATGATCAAGTTATGATCTTGTTGAATGCATAACCTGCTCAAGAGCATGACTGATCTATTCCTGCTCCTATTTTGTTAAATACTAACTGTAAGAACACTTTATCACATGTTACCTTTGATTCTTGCCATTCACCTTAAATCTATAGTTTTCAGCCATTTCCACAAAGGGAACAGTTTCTATCTATCTTGTTTAGACTCCTCACTAATTTTAATGTCTCATTTTCTCACACACATTCATTATGCTTAATTCAAACTTATAACACCCCAACTTTTTCCAGTCGTGATGTAAGATCATTGACCGAAATGTTAACTTTTTCCACAGACACAGCTGACCTGTTGAATATTGCCAACATTTTATGTTCTTGCAGAGTAAAAGATTATCAGTGAGGAGTGAAAAGCTAATACAGAAACAAATGTGTAGCTATGTGGCTAACAGCTGAACCTTTTAGAGGATGATGGGAAAAGAAGTCAAATTTACATGAATTCTGGGAAATTATGTCATCTTTACATGAATTTTAGCCTGGTATAAAGAGAAGGTGAAACTAGACAGCCACCTCAGCTAACTAAGCTGATTGTGGAGGGTTGCTCAATCTCGATGGAGGCACGCGACACTAAGTTAAGGATGGAAAGAAGAACAATGAAACAGATGGGTCCCATTTACTCAACTCTGGAATGAATGATCTCAGAGTCATGAGGATCGTGGGCAGGAGTTCATAAACAAACCTTCTGGGAGATCAGAAGAAACAGTGTAAAAGAGGGGCCATCGAGGACATTGTTGGCATTAACCTGGCAACAATCATTGTAGAAGGAAGACCCTGAGTTTGAAACTCAGAGAAGATTACAACTCCCATCAGAGTGAGCCCGGGTAGTATCTAAGTCCAAGCCATGGGTATTATGACTTAGTATAATGAATGATGAGTTAGAATAGTGAATCAAATGTGGAATTATTGGAAGTTAATTGTACACTGGCATGTCTAAGTAACTTGAGTACTAATAAAGACTAAGTTGCATTAAACTTTAGTTTGAGAGTCTCTTTGTTTGACACACCAGTTGATATGCTATAGAGGTAATAGAGTCAACAAGTGTAGTTAAAAGTTTGAAAACATGATGCCTAAAAATTCATCCCCAGCCAGTAGTACTAAATGCATTGTACAGTCGCTTACACTAGGGTGCTTGCCTTAAAGTTCAGTTCCATTGAAGTGAATTCAGTTCACTTTAAATTAATACATTTTTCAGGTAGACAATAAGGCACTAACTCATCAGTATGGTGCTTTCAGTGCCAGTGACAGGGAATAGATTTTTAGGCAATAAGGATCCCACACAAACAAGAAATAGATAATTTCTTCTCAAATTTTGTTCTAATTTTCTTTGACTGTTTCACTAAAAAGAAAACAGATCTCTTTTAATGTTCCATTATCTCCAGTGTCCTGATGTCATTCTGAACTAAATCCCTTCTGTTGTGTGTATGGCAGTGTAAGCTATACAAATTAGTGTTCCTGGCACTGGCTGTAGCATACTGAGAACATATATTCAGATATGGAGTTCTCATTTCAATGGATACAAAATCTTGCATAGCTCACAAACACTCAGACTGAAATTCTAAATATGGTGTCCCATAGAACATAGAACAGTACAGCATTGAAACAGGCCCTTCAGCCCACGATGTCTATGCTGAATTAAACTAAGTCTCTTCTGCTTCCACGTGATCCGTCTCCCTCCATTCCCTGCATATTCATGTGTCTAACGGCCTCTTAAGTGCCACTGTCATATCTGCTTCCATCACTACTCCTGGCTGCCCGTCCCAGGCACCTACCACTCTCTGTGTATAAAAAAAACTTGCCCTGCACATCTCCTTTAAACTTTCTCCCTCTCACCTTAAATGCGTGTCTTCTAGTATTTGACATTTCTACCCTGGGGAGAAAAATTCTAATTTCTATCACAAGATCACAAGACAAGGGAGCAGAAGTTGGCCATTTGGCACATCGAGTCTGCTCCAAGGAAAAGGGAAAAAAGAAAAAGAGAAATTGGGGGGGGGGGAAGAAAAAAAACCACATACACTATTCTAACCCCAATTTCCGGCCTTATTCCCATATCCCTTGATACCCCAACTATTTAGATATCTATCCATCTCTTCCTTAAATGCCTCCAATGATCTGGCCTCCACTGCTGTATGTGGCAAGGAATTCCACAAGTTCACCACTCTCTGGCTAAAGAAATTTCTCCTCATCTCTGTTTTAAACCTGTACCCTCTAATTCTAAGATTGTGCCCTCTGGTCCTGGACTCACCCACCAAGGGAAACAGCTTGACCACATCTACCCTGTCCAGTCCTTTCAACATTTTAAATGTCTCTATGAGGTCCCCTCTCATTCTTCTGTACTCCAGTGAGTACAGTCCAAGAGCCGACAAATGCTCATCATACGTAAGCCCTTTCATTCCAGGAATCATCCTCGTAAATCTCCTCTGAACCCTCTCCAACATCAGCACATCTTTCCTAAGATATGGGGCCCAAAACTGTGCACAGTATTCCAAATGAGGCCTCACTAGTGCCCCGTAGAGCCTCATCAACACTCCCTTACTTTTATACACTATACCTCTTGAAATGAATGCCAACATAGCATTCACTTTCTTTACCACAGCTCCGACCTGGTGGTTAACCTTCAAGGTATCCTTCCATCTGGTCTCCCCTCAGCCTCTGATGCTGCAGAGAAAACAACCCAAGTTTGTCCAAACTTTCCTTACAGCTCATAACCTCTAATCCGGACAGCATCCTGGTAAACCTCTTCTGCACCCTCTCCAAATCCTTCCTGTAATGGGCCGACCAGAATTGCACACTATACTTCAAGTGTGGCCTAACTAAATTTCATATAGCTGCAACATGACTTCCTTACTCTATATACCTTCATTACCACCCTATCTGCTTGTGTGGGCACTTCCAGTTATCTATGAACTTGGACCCTAAGATCCCTCTGTATATAAATGCTGTTAAGGGTCCTGCCATTAACTGTATACTTTCCCCTTACATTTGACCTCCCAAAGTGCAATATCTCACATTTGCTTGAATTAAATGCAATTAAATTCCATACATGGACTATGAATTCATAAAATCCACAGTAGCGTAAAGTTAGCATGATATTTAATTAACTCATGTACTATCTGTGACATTACTATAACAATATAACTTCTGAGTTCACAATATGAGGTAGAAATTGTGACCTGAATTAGAGTGTTCAGTCTTTTACAGAGTTATTAGTTTCCAACCTGGATTCAGCATAAATCTAAAATTATCCCTAATGCCATATCAATTGGTATTCTTAGTCAAAACATCCGGAGGGAGCCTGATGTGAAAAATGCCATGTTAATAACGTTCAGGGTGTTGTTTGAGAGTGAAGCAGAGATTTTCACTTTTTGAAGTGGCGTGGTAGAGTATGAAAAAAATTTTAAAAGAAAACTTTGCACCAGAGGCCCATGTAATTTTCAAGCAAATCTCAAGTTAGATAATAAACAAAAACCCAGGGCTTAAAATGCATTAAACTGTAAATGAGCATTGAACAACCACACCAGAGATCCTCAAAGAAATAATGGCAATTTATTCCAAAATGAACAGCACGTATAGCTTTTCCAGTGATTGTTCGTATTGGGCCATAAAACTGTTCTAATTTATCCAACTCTTCATCCAACTCCAACTTTTGCTGTCATCCTTTGACAATATAGTCATTTCTTGCTGCTGGATGACATTCTTGAGCACCCCTCAACACAGAAGTTGCAATTTTGCACACAAACTCATATGTGAGATTCCGTGTTAAATTGGTTTCAGCGAATTTGTTAATTGATTAAACCTTAAACAAACAACGCACATTCTAAAAGGCTTCATTGCTGAGATGGCCCATCAACAAGACAATATACTAATATACTTCTTGATAGTCTTCCTAACTTTTGATCTCTGATCCCAAATTTGTTGAGACTCTCAATGGCTTGGGATTGAAATAATCTTGTACCTTTTGCACTATTTCATAAAACTAAATGCCTTTTGGTTTCCATGACGTTTCAGCTAGAAGAACAATGTTCTCTCAGTGCCATATTGTATTGTTTTGTTCAGGTACGTTGCAGTATCACCATCAATTTCCACAATGTTATTTACCATAAAGAAATATTTCCATATATGTATAAACTGCAAGTCTCACATACCCAGTCAAACGCACCAAGACTTCCGATGTAACTTGCATTAGTCTGAGGAGTCACTTTGTTCTATTACCTCAATTTCATAGCATCATAGAGTCATAAAGCACAGAAACAGACCAAGAGGTCAGGATTGAATACAACCAGGTCTCTGGTGCTTTGAGGCAGCATTTCCACTAGCTGTGCCACTGTACAGGTACTGAATTCCTGCTTGAGAACTATTTCTCCTGTGCTCCTTTGTCAATTTTTGTTATATCTCACAACATGCTGTTTGCTATGCACATAGATTAATTTTTGCTCAAACACAAGGTTACTGGCTTCCAGATTCACCCCATGAACTCCTCATATACAGTCACTGGCTATTCTTTTCTGTTCAACTTCTTCCTTGTTGCCAATTTGCAATGTATGTGAGCATTCACATATTCTTTAATTCTAATCCAGATAATATAGAATTGACAGCAAAACACCAAAAAGCACAGATAGCTTCAAGGACTTGATTTATTCAACTCTCTGACGATACTTTACATACATGCATATATGCGAGCTTCATACGTAAACGTTAAACAAAGACATCTTTAATTTAACTATGGTAATACTAAACATCATTAAAGATATGGTATAAAATGTAAACAAACTATTTCATTTGAATGTGAAATCACTTTGAGCATCAGATAAAATTTAATCACTAAGTTTGTGACAAATTTAGCCCATTAGCATTAAGAAGGTATATTTTGGCCATGTTCCTAAAATTCTTCTGGGTGGATTAGTGCATTTGTAAACATAGATCCTGAATTCATTTTTGTTTTGCTTATTAAGGGCTTATCAAGGATGACTGAAAGTCAAGCATACATATGCACTCAAGGATGTGCCTTTCAGGCCACACTGCATTGATTACGTCCACGCTCAATTTAATATTAAGTCATTGAAGAATGTTGGGAGGGGTCCAATGCTCTGAAGAGCAGGAGACATTGTTACAAATGATTTGTTTCAACAGACACCACAATGTAGTTGTGTAACCTATCCTGATGTTTTTGGATGATGTTGAAGGAAGAGGAGAAAAGAAAGTAGAGGAGGAGGAGGAGGAGGGAGATTAGGAGAAAGCAAAAGGAAAAGAAAGAAGGACTAGTGCTATTTCCACCTCCCCTCAGGATCTCAGGAGGCTGGCCATTAGAATTCCCTTCTGGTCCCAGCAGAATTCCCACCACCAGTTATTGAAGCACTTGATCTTGAGGAATGGTGTCATGACAGATCTGAGATGCAACATTACGCTGGTGCTATCAGTATAATAACAACAGCAGTACATGAACTTGGTGCATGCTCCTTACAGCCAATGGCAAGGAGCTGACAGGATTAATGAGTTTTCTCTATTATCCTGCGAACTATTTTCCGTCTGAGCATGTTGCAACCTTCTGGACTCAAAACTGAATTCTCCAATTTTAGGTATCTTGTTTTCTCTTTCAGTCTGTACCAGGTCTGGCTATTTCTGCCAGATATCCATCTTTGAATTTGGCTCAGTTTTTCTCTTTCTATTTGTATAGTCTGGCCAGCTGGGTATGTCTCACAACCCTGCTATTAGCAACACACAACACAGACAAGAAAAACATATAATAGGCTTCTAACTGCCATATTAACCCAATTGGTCTTGCCCCTATCAGAGATATTCCCTTTATCCTATTCTCCACTTTCTCTGCTACCTAATTAACTTGCCTTCTCTCTTTCCCAATTCTGACAAAGAACCCCGCACCTGAAACATTAACTGTTTTTCTTCCCACAAATGACGCCCAACCTGCTGCACATTTTCAAATAAATGTATTTTGTTGACGGTTTCCAGATGTCTATGATCATCAGAGATTTTTGGAATCTGTAAAAAGACATTCTGACTACAGGACGGGTCAATGATGTTTGGCACAGCTTGTGGGCTGGGCTTTAGTTTCCGCTGCCTTTGGCAAGGTTGACGCTTGCGGCTCTACATATCTCATGGAAGGGCTACAGTGGCAATGCCAGCAAAGTGGTGGAAGTCAGGATCAGTGTGATCAACCCATAATTTATTCTACTGATAGCTGCAAATTCTATACTAAAATGACTCAAAATATGAATGAAGCGTTTTGAAGCTGAACAACCTCTTTTCTTTATTGCATCTTGAAATTAACAGATTTCATAGAAATTAGAATTCTAGTGCTTGGACTGCAGCTTGGATATGATGAAATATGCCTTGGGAACCTTGGTATGATTTTTTTATGGAGTACTGAAAGTCACACCGTGCAGCCTTTGATCAAAGTTTATGCACGTTTATGAAAAATGAAGAGCTAACATCGGAAGGAGAGAGTAAAAGCTGGAAAGCACTGCACTGAATAGCAAGATTTATCAGGGCCTAAACATTCTTTTCAGGATGCCATCCTTTGTGTTTTACTGGTGTTTAAAAATAAGTAAGCATACCTTAAATTGTGATGTTTCATCAGAGACCACAATATCGATAATATGCTGCTGCTGTAGTGCTGAGGTGCACAGGTTGGGGCAATCTTTGCACCTCAGAGGTTGACCTCATACATAGTGAGGCTCTGTTATGTGGGACTGTGGGACTTCCTCTGGTATTATGGACGCAACACATTGGGGCGGAGATGTCTGCACGTGATCTACAGTTAAAAACACAACAGTTTTCTGAAGATCAAATAAACTGCAGATGCAGGAAATCTGAAATAAAAACAGGAAATGCTGGAAACACTCAGTAGGTCAGACAACACTTGTGGAAGGACAAAGAGAGTCAGCATTTCAAGCTGAAGACTATTCTATTGGTATTGGTTTATTATTGTCACTTGTACCAAGGTACAGTGAAAAACTTGTCTTGCACACCGTTCGTACAGATCAATTCATTACACAGTGCATTGAGGTCGTACAGGGTAAAAACAAGAACAGAATACAGAGTAAAGTGTCACAGCTACAGAGGAAGTGCAGTGCAGGTAGGCAATAAGGTGCAAGATCATAACAAGTTAGATTGTGGGATCAAGGGTCCACCTCATCGCATAAGTTCAATAGTCTTATCACAGTGGGGTAGAAGCTGTCCTTGAGCCTAGTGCTACGTGCCCTCAGGCTCCTGTATCTACTGCCGGATGGGAGAGGGGAGAAGAAAGATTGACCCGGATGGGTGGGGTCTTTGATTATGCTGGCTGCTTCACCAAGGCAGCGAGAGGTATAGACGAGTCCGTGGAGGGGAGGCTGGTTTCCGTGATGTGCTGGGCTATGTCCACAACTCTCTGCAGTTTCTTGCAGTCCCAGGCAGAGCAGTTGCCATACCAAGCCATAATGCATCCAGATAGGATGCTTTCTATGGTGCATTGATAAAAGTTGGTGAGTGTCAAAGGGGACATGCCAAATTTCTTTAGCCTCCCGAGGAAGTAGAGGCGCTGGTGAGCTTTCTTGGCCATGGCATCTACGTGTTTGGACCAGGACAGACTATTGGTGATGTTCATTCCTAGGAACTTGAAGCTCTCACCCTCTCGACCTCAGCACCATTGATGTAGACAGATGCATGTACACCGCCTCCTTTCCTTAAGTCAATGACCAGCTCTTTTGTTTTGCTGACATTGAGGGAAAGTTTATTGTCATGACACCATGTCACTCAGCTTTCTATCTCCTTCCTCTACTCCGACTCATCGTTATAGTTTAACAGAACTGGGAGTTTCGCCTTCCACAGGTGCTGCCTAAATTGGTAAATTGGTTTATTATTGTCACATGTACCGAGATACTGTGAAAACTTGTTTATACAGATCAATTCATTACAGTGCATTGAGGTAGTACAAGGCTGTGTGCTTCCAACATAATCTATTTTTATTTTAAAATAGTTTTCTGGCCTTCTGCAGAATGCATTAGCTGAATATAAAATATTTTGTTTATTGAACGTCTGTTTCATAGTTACCAGCTTGTTTTGTTATTATCTGCTCTGTGAATATTATTCCTTTCCTGTTCTTTCCAGCTATATCATAACAGATTCTCTCTTCTTTTTCCAATTCTCCTTGTTCGTAAACACACCCACTGCAACCAATAATTAGATCTGAAACTGAAAATCAAAAGAAAAACTGCAGATGCTAGAAATACTCAGTGAATCAGGCAGCATCTGCAGTGGAGTTAACATTACAGATTGAAGATCCTTCATCATAACTGGGAAAGTGAGAATACACGTTATTTTCAAGTGGCAAAGACTGCATGGAGGGCGGATAGGATAAAGGAAATATCTCCAATAGAGAGAGGCCAGGTTAGCGAAGTGAAATAAAAACAGAAAATGCTGGGAGCTCTCAGCAGGTCAGATACCATCTGTGGAAAGAGAACCAGATGTAATTTTTAGGTCTGAGACCTTTTGTCAGAATATCCAAGGTAATCCCACTTTTTACAGAGCTGTCCGGATGATAGTACAATAACTGAAGTTAGAGAGAGAGAGAAAGCAAATAAATGAACATAAAAAAGCTGTGATGTGCAGTTCAGAGCTTTTACTGAGACATCAGATCAAAAGGAGAACATTAGAAATGCTCAGAAGACCTGGCAGTGTTGGTGGAGCGAGATAAACTGAGTTAACATTACAGACAGATAAAAGTTACAGCAAAATAAAACAAAATGGGAAAGACAGATGGGATTAAGGGACAGAAATAAAAGAGACAGACAGAGAAAGAAAATGAAGTGCTAATTCTTTTATATAGAAACTCACAAGCACCATTATTTTTCAGAGTGTGTGAAGCTTCATACCCAGAAAACTACTTCTTTTATAGATAAAGATTTTTTTTTAGTAATTATTATAACTTGCCTTGTTATTTTAAAAAAATCACTTATTCATGTAGGTACCTAGTCTAATTTTCTTAGTCATCTTTTGGTGTAAAATTTAACCAAGTATCTCATGATCTTCTTAAGAATCATGTTCCAAATTTCTATATTTTTAACACTTTGTTATTTCCTTTTGATGGATTAATAATGTAGGTTTTGCCAGCCTTGTTGACTAAATTTTTGGATTATAAAAGTAAATCTTATTGTTCTTTCACATATTTCCCTATTGTTGTCTCACTAAACAAGACTTGACATAGTGTACATTATTCTTTATATTCTTTGCTAGGATGTAGGCAATTGTCCAAGTATGGTATTTATTACCTATTCCTAATCACCCTGAAACTGAGTTGGATACTATGCCATTTCAGAGAGGAGTTAAAATTCAACCATATTGCTGTGGTTTAGTATTAACAACTGGGCATAGACCAGGAAAGGATGGCAGGTTTCCTTCCCTTAAGGACATTAGTGAGCCAAATGGGCTTTCATACAATGCAATGGCTTCATTATTGCTACAATCTCTTCCAATATGCTTATTCACCTTACTCTGGGTCTCTTCCAATAGTTTAGCCATCATGTTTCCATTCCAGGTGATGGTGATGTCAGATGCAATACATTCTGACCAGAGAGTTGCATAATTTGATAATGACCTTTTCGAACTTCCACTCTGTTGTTTTACATTCTATGTGGTGAGGAATAAATTCGGTTCTGGGTTCCCACATCACTTTCAATGTTACCCTCATACATTCCAGAAACATTTATGTTGTATTGATGAAATCCATTTCTTCTTTCTAGGTACAATACTTGTCATTTTTCTGTATGAAATATCTTCTCTCTTGGGTCTGCCCATTTATAAACTCTGACTATTTAACCCCCATACCTGTGATTAATTATACAGGCTCACTGTTGAGCATTATGTAAACAATGAACTTTTTTTTGTTCCCATGTCTGAGATACTGGCATGTTCATTAATACACACAGTGTTAATGCATATAATATTTTTTTAAAAGATCATAACAAAAAAACAACATGACAATACTTCATTATCCTAATCCATTCTGACCAAGGTATTGGTCAGCTTCACCTAATGCCTCATTCTTGGCTTGATGTTAAGTTTGATTGTGAGGACACCTGTGTTATTTTGTTATGTTATAAGAACTGCCTTAATATAGGTTGACATCATTGTTACAGAGTCATAGGGTCATACAACACAGAAACAGACTATGCCAACCAAGATTTCCATCTAAGCTAGTCCCATTTGTCTGTGTTTGGCCCATATCCCTCTCAACTTTTCCCATCCATGCACCTGACCAAGTTCCTTTTAAATGTTGTCAATGTACCTGCCTCAACCACTTCCTCTAGCAGCACATTCCATGTATGTACTACCCTTTGGGTGAAAAAAGATGCTCCTCAGGTTCCTATTAAATCTCTCCCCTCTCATCTTAAACCTATGTCCTCTAGTTCTTGATTCCTCAACCCTGGGAAAAAAGACTGTGCGCATTCACCTATCTATGCCCCCTCATGATTTTATACATCTCTATTGAATTGCCTCTCATTCTCCTACGCTCCAATGAATAAAATCCAAGACTGCTCAACCTCTCTCCATAACTCAATCCTTCGAGTCCCAGCAACATCTTCACAAATCTCCTCTGTATTCTTTCCAGCTTGATGGCATGTTTCCTATAGCAGGATGACCAAAACTGACACAATATTCCAAATGTGGCTTCACCAACATCTCGTACAACTGCACATAACATCTCAACTCAGTGCTCTGACTGATGAAAGCCACATGCCAAAAGCCTTCTTCACCACCCTGACGAACTGTGATGCCACTTTCAGGGAACCTTGTACTTGTACTCCTAGGTCCCTCTGTTCTATAACATTTATATAATTTATATAACTCATTCTGTTTGTTCTTGGCTATAGAACCATAGAACCATACAGCACAAAACTATCTTTACCACTTTAAAAGCAAGTCCCATTTTGGCATTGCTTGTCCATTAGACCAGTCACCACTGAGGTTTTTTAAATCCAAGTCATTCATTTAGCTTACTGAAACTACTGTTGACCCTCTTACCTCTATAGGGTATCAACTAACATGTTGAACAAAGAGAATCTAAACCATGGTTTAGAACAACTTAATCTTTATTAGAACTCAAGTTACTTAAGCATTTACCACTGACTTCCAACAACTTCACATCTGATTTATTGTTCCAACTTATCACTTCTTATATTAAATTACAAGACTCACAATGGACTTAAACACAAGATAAAATTGGCCAGATTCACTGTAACTGTGTTTTAGTCTTTTTTGAGTTCTAAACTCAGGGCCCTCCTTCTTGCGATGGTTGTTCCCGGGTTGTCACTCCCAATATCTTGGACCACCCTTCTTTTAAATGATTTTTCCTCTAATCATCTGAAGCTTTTCGTTGTTCGTACCCCAGCCCAGAGCTCTCTTAATTTTGAAGTCAATCATTTCAGGTTGCCACTCATCCAAGGACTGGATAAACAAAACACATATTCTTTCCTTATCAGGATAGAGATTTCTTAATTACAAGGATGTATGTTTGTACTTTATGTAGCCCCTTCAGAGGAAGGCCATTTCCAGACACCCTTATCTTGTTCATACTGTTTATCATGGTCAAATCACATAGCTATAAATCTGTGTCACTGTGCTCTCACCAGGGGTTGATCACAAAGTTTTTCTTCACTACGCTCCTTTGTTCTGTGGTTCCCAGAATTCTCTCATTCTCTCACCCTCTCTCTTTCTGTCTCCCTCCTCCTCTCTCCCTCCTTCCTTCCCTCGCTCTCCTCTCTCTAGCTGGTAAAGTGTCCTCTCAGGGCCTGTCAGGATACTTGACATCTTGTCTCCTGCTACACCACTAAATGGATTGGCCCAACTTCTTAAGTTTGCTCTCTAAGCAGCAAGCCTGCAACTTCTTCCTATCCCTCAGATATTTTGTTTTTCCTCCTATTTCTAGCTGAAATGCTGACATTTCCACTACTGTCTTTTCCACATTGAAAATGCCTTCAGAGCACTATTTAGTTTATCCAGCAATGTACTTTGAACTATTTTCCAATAAGCTGTTCAGTTTTGCAGTTTCCTGTTGCAACCAGTTACACCGAGGAAATGTTAACTCTCAGCCAATGCTAGCCCTAGAGTGTCTGTGGGAAATCCTGCCACTATCATTTTCATCTCATTAGCCAATTCTCACTCCTGAAGTGGGTGCGAAACTGCGGCCAATCATCTGTCAGTGGGTGATGATCGGACCATCACTCACAGACTTCACTGAACTGGGGCAATTCAGGTGGGCACTTCAGCCACTGGCTCAAAGATAAGATTAAATGATCTAAAGTGGAACAAAGAACCAAGTTGACTTATTTTAACACCCACTTGTACAATTTAGTAACTACAATATTCACTCCTCTTCCATAAAAAAGCTGGGTAGTCCTGAAATGAGTTAACAGAAGGTAAACATGTTTTTAACTTCTATTTAACACACTGTCTTTGCCTTAAGAATAAATTTAGCCCCAAAGTGAAATGTAAGACTTCTTTCCATTCACTGAATACCATGAAGGCTGCTAAGCTTCAAATGGCAATTATCATTACCTTGTTAATAGGCTCTGCAAACGTAAATTGGACTGCAATGCAAATAACTGATAATTCTGTACCAATTAGTTAGATCTCTGGTGACTAACTTCTGTTAAATATTCCAACAAGCTCATTTATTGTACTGATGGGATTAGAGAATACCATTATAGGTGACACTTAATAAATCCTGAATTGAAATTATAAAGATGTATTTTACTGCAGCATAAGTCACGTTATATTGTACTTTGAAGGGTTAATAGGTTTTCTTTCAATCACATTGAGGCATCTAGCTTTTTCAATGTTATAACTTTAAACTCGTTTGCTATAAAATATATATTTTACACAACCAATTGTATTTTAGGGATGTCACTTAAAGCTGTATAATTTAGCATAGTTACTAAATTTATGTTTAAAACATAATCAGTTTATTTTATACATAAAATTAATACCACCCATGGTGAATTAAATTTTAATAAAATAAGAATATCATGGAAGAGCCACATTTTGGATGGTATCACATAGATTACCATGTTACATAAATAGCATGTATTTTTACATGATCATTTTAGGACAGAATAAAGAATATTAAGAAACAAATTAAGAAGCTGAGGATTTCTTTCAGTATTTTCACTCAACATAAAGAACAAAAATGCTTATAAAATTAGATCTTATTGAATCAAGTTAGTCCATTGTCACAGATTTCCCCAAGGGATAATCATGTATATAATTCCTTATAGCATAGCATTCTATCTTCAAGTTCAAAAGAAAACTAACTAGTTCAATTTTCCTTCACATTGGGTCAGAGAGGTAAAATATCTTCTATTATTTGATACTGAAATACATATGATATTGTCTAAGTGAACTTATTTTTGTCATTCATACTTAAAAGCTATCCTACAGTGAGAAATATGAGGTCTCTAAGATGATCCATTATAAGGAATAAACCATCATGAGGAATATACCACAACTGCACAATTTAAATCATTTCCCACACTTAATCAGAATAATGTGCTTTAGAAACCAAAATTTATTCTAGTCATAAGAATAGCCTTAAGCTAAACAAAGTGAATCCCTAAATGCCTTTATGAAGTAAGAAGTAATAATTTCAATATTCAAGCTGAACATTCAAGATCTTACCCTGGGATTAATATACACACACAGATTCAATGTCAAACAGAAAATGACCATAAATTGGAGCAGCATAGGTCAGGCTTCATTTTGCTTCATTCCATGTTTTTGTGTAAACAGGACAAAAACGTACACCAGATGGATATAATAGTAACACCCAACAGTCATTTTATGGTTACTTACTGTTTAGCGTTCAATCTGCATGCCCCATTTTTTTCACCCCCGGCAATAATATTCTATGACCAGTTTCAATGTAAACAAAAATATCAGTCACTCATAGTTCTCACTATCATCAAATCATGTAAGTTCACATTGCAAAAGGAGTTACTTTGGTTATCATGTGTGTGTTGACTCTGCTTTCATGAACTCTGAAACCAGTCTAACCCCAATGGTCTCACTCTATAACCTTGCATCTTTCTTTAATACAAATAAACTATTTCGTAGGACAAAGCATTCCACATTCTGAGTGTCTAACTGCTCTCCTGTTGAAGGAGCCCATGATACAGAAGTGAAGGAGAGGGTCAGAAGTGCCGCTCACAGATAGCACAGAAGTCCACTTGGAGAACAGTGACATGCTAATATCCCTGGTCATTTGAGATAGAGAGATTAAGTGTTGCTGTTCCATTGTAACAGAACTATATAGGGCAGTCCACATCTTATAATAGTTATGTTACTTGAGTTCAGCAATGAGTGAAATTATTTGCACTCAATAGCAATATTCTGGCAATGCCAGTATCATTATGTGTTCTTTCTTTCTTCCAGAACATTCATGTGTTCAACAACATTTCTGATAATATTCCTCAGAGGAGCTGATTCCAGGGTTCATGTTGACTTTGTATCAATATAGATGTGTGTGCGAGAAAGGGTTCATTGAGAGAGCAAGGTAAAATTTCTCCTGGTGGATAACTGATCACATGTAAGCAAGAGCCAAACTTGATTGTGGGGACAGCCATTGAGGGTTTAGTTCATGACAGAAGTTCTCTCCATGCTTAGCTCAGTTGGACACAATGCTGAATCCTGGAGGAATTCAATAAAATGAATAATAACATAGGGAGAGCAGCAAATCTGTGGCCTACTAGTCACAGGTACTGCAATGATGTAGTTTGAACCTGAATAGAGTTGACACCAATAAGCTTGTGGGGTTAATGGAAGGTAGGGGTGGGGGTGGGGCATGATTCAATTAACTTGTGGAGGTAAATAGAAAGAAAACTGCAGATGCTGGAAATCTGAACCAAAAACGTTGGAAACACTCAGAAGATCAGGCTACATTCATAGAAAGGTAGAAAGAGAAATAACACTACTATTATAAGAAGAGATAGTACAAAGGGAAAAGCAATAACAGAATGCAGAATAGAGTGTTACAGTTACAGAGAAAGTGCAGTGCAGGTGGACAGTAAGGTGCAAGGGCCATGACGAGGTAGATTGTGAGATCAAGAATTCATCTTTATCATACATGAGGTCTGTTCAAGTCTTATAACAGCGGATAGAAGCTCTCCTTGTGCTTGGTGGTACATATTCTCAAGGCCTTTAAGCTTGCCGATGGATCAACATCCTCAATGAGATGTTCATGAGAAATTGTAACATGTTTCAATGTTTCTGTCTGAGTTTTGAGGCTTTGCAAACATTGGTAATCTTTTTTTATATGTGGGAATACCCTGGGCCCAAAGTTAATGAGGAGTTCAAATATAAAAACAAGGTGCATGGAAGATCAGGGTACACATAGTGGGAAACAATACAAATCTACATACAATCATAGAAAATATTTTAAAGAGAACAGAAAAATTATAGAGAATAAAATTAGATTTGGAGATTGTGTGAAAGTGCATGCTCAGTAAAGTTGGTGAGCTGCAGGTGCAAATAGCCAAACAGGAATGTAATACTTTTGTCAAAAACTTTGAGCTGAGAATTATATGGCTCAGAATTTGAACAATGCCAATAGAACAAGCTGAATTCCTGCAAATGAGAACATTGTCTCTGGAAGGGTAATCTTGCCTTTGTATTAGTTGCAGCAGTGTAGAAGTAGAACAACATAAATGCAAATAATTGGGCATGAATGACCAATCTATGTGTGGTACTTTACAGTACATTGTGCTTTAAGGTTCAATCCTCCATCTTAATACATCAGCATCATTCTTGGTTGTGTCCCATATTCTGTATTGGCCACATGGGATATGGGCCAAACATGGGCAAATTGGATTGCTTAGATTGCTTGCATCTTGGTCGGCATGGACAAGTTAGGCCAAGGGGCCTGTTTCCGTGCTACATTACTCCAAGGCTGCATTTCTCTATAGTTGCATGTGATAGTCCAATGGCACATCCTACGCCAGGATCAATGAGGCATTCCAATGTGTATAAAGCAGGTTTGTTGGACAAAGCTGGAGTATAAAACAAGAGTTTTCCAAAACATTATTTATTTTACTCCGAAGTGGTGTAACAATCGTAGTCCATAAAAGCGGCTGCCATTTTAAGGATTTCTGCTGCTTTATAATGACAGATGGGTACTGGTCTTGTAATGATTGTATTGCAGTGGGAAGAACTGCATCCCTCAGGATCTACCAGATGTCACATCCGTTTTGTAGCATTTTATATTGTGCTGGTTTGAGGAAATTTGTATTATAATAAGCAAAAACTTTATGACCTGATTGAGGGGATAAAACAGAATTTTCAATGTCATGTTTCAATGAATTATGCACTGCTAGTATTACTGAAGGTATTATCTTCTCTCACCAAGAATCAGCTCTGATTTGAGTAGTGTGGTGTACTGGGAGCCCTCTACACTAGCTGTGTATTAGTTTCAATGTAAGGCAGGAGATTTTGGGCATCATTGCCTGAAATATTTTACTGTTCCATTTTCCATGATTGTATGTCCAATATTATGGCATGCACCCCTCCACTAGAGAGCTAAAAAACTGCCTGAATAAGAAGGAAGGTATTTTGAATAGGAAAACCATGAGCCAGTCCAGTCAAATAGGAAAACTGAAGTTAGGTTTTAATTTTCTCATGAAGGACTACGAGAAAGTCTTCACTGGACTTCACGAAGAAAACTGAAACCCAGGTAGACCTTGCCCAAGAATGGATCTTCACATGGCCCATATCTGCTCATTGCTTTCCTTGTTTTTCAGGTCTAGAGGCTGGCCATGTTGTCTGATATTGTGGTTGCTTGGAGTGGATGAACTGTCCTGGGATATTTGTTTTGATCCTGGTGATCACAGTCCCGATGCTAATGATGCCCATCCCACAAAGAAGGCAATACTTCTTTTGGAACTATTGAGCAGCTGCCTGGATTGCCCACAAGATGGCGATGGAGGAACTGCAGAGAGACAAAACCTACAGAAAAGGCTCTCTTCTTTCTTTGGTAGTTGCAGGCTTCAAATTGTAGGATAAAATGAAACACTAAATGCATCAGTGGCAATATGCAACCAGTCAACCAGCTTTCATAAGTATGCCAGTTGTCCTTGCCAATGTCAATGGGTATCCTTTGTTTTGAGGCCACAGATGTCAGGTTTGAGGACAAAGATGCAGGCTTCAGATCCACAGGATTTCTTGGACATGTTAAACAGGGGTAGGACATATACAATAAATGGTGGGTCATTAAGGAATATTGATGAACAGAGAGATCTCGACGTACAAGTCCATAGTTCTCTGAAAGTGGCAACACAGGTTGAAAGCAGATGGTGTGAAAGCAGATAGCATCCACACCATCAAAGATTGGAGCATAGAATATAAGAGTTGGGAAGTTATGTTTAAATGTTACAAAACACTGGTTAGGACACACTAGGAGTACTGTGGGTAGTTCTAGTCACCACATTATTGGAAGGATGTGATTGAACTGGAGAGAGTGCAGAGGAGATTCACCAGGACTTCAGTTATGGGAAGAGATTGGATAGGCTGGGCTTGTTTTCCCTGGAGTGAAGGAGGCTGAGGGGTGACCTGATAGAAGTATATTTGAATATGAGAAGCATAGATTGGGTAGATAGACAAAATCTTTTTCCCATAACAAAAGCAAGAGGGGATAGGTTAAAGTGAGAGGAAGGCATTTCAAAGGGAATCTGAGGGCTATGTTTTTTTTTATGCAGAGAGTGATTGGCATCTGGAACACTCTGCCAGAAGAACTGGTGGAATCAGATACAAGTATTATGCTTAAGAGGCATTTAGACAGACACTTCAACAGGCAAGGTACAGAGGGATACAATCCAGGCAAACGGGTTAGTATAGATGGGAAACAGGTCTCCATGGATATGTTGGGCTGAGGGGCTTGTGTCTGTGCTGTATGACCCTATGACTCTATGGGTCTAATTTAATGGCAGGTCATTTTTCACTGTGGGCAAAATTTTATAGTGTTGGGCTCGGGAACCATCTCTCCGCCAAATGGAAAGACTTGAGAACTGGCTTAAATTATACAAGTCCTGATTTTGATGATAATTGTGGATGTTGTTTTACAATGTTCTCTTCTGAATACAGAGGCTATAAGATCTGGTGTACTCAAACATCAAAATAACTGCTGCCTCTGATCAGTTTGTGCCTTAACCACTAAAATGTCCAAACCATAAAACTGGAAAATTGTCCCACTCATTTTCTCTGTTGATGCTTTCAGTCCTATCGGCATAAACATATTATCACTTTCATCTCCAAACCTCCTTTGCATCTTAGGGTTATCAACAGTGATTGACTGAGAAATTGATATAACACCCAGCTGGTCTTTAGTTTGTGCTGATATATTTACATGATGGTTAAGTCAAGCCACAAAGTAGTCAGAGTTTGAAAGCACAAATTTCTTCCATAGAATTTATTCTAAATATTGTAACTGGTTTATGTTTACAAATCACTAGGTTAGTGTCAGCTGATTACTGTGTACTATTTTGATCTCTTTAACTACAGAAGGGTAGACTTTGAGAGAATGCAATAAAGTTTCACCAAACTGGTTCCTGTAATGGCAGTTTTGCCAAATGAGGAGAGATTGAGTTGACTAGGTTTGTATTTTTTAGAATTTAAAAGAAAGAGAGGTATCACTGAAACAGACTAAATTCTTGCAGGGTCTGATGGGGTGCATGTAGGAAGTATGCTTCTGCTGGATGAGGACTCTAGAACCAGAGGTCACAATCTCATAATAAGAGGTAGGCCGTTTAGGACTGAGATAAGGAGTAATTTCTTCACATGGAGGCAAGTGACAATTTTGAATTCTCCATCTCAGAGAGCTGTGGAGACTGGTCATTGAGTTAATTCAAAATAAAGATGGACTTGTGTATATTAAGGGAGTCAAGGGATATGAAATAAGGTAGAAGATCACCCACGGTCTTGATGAACGGTGGAGCAGGTTCAACGGGCCAGGTAGCCTTCTCCTGATCCTAATTCTTATTTTTGATTTTTTAAAATGTTTTTGTGGATTAGGTGTGCAAGTCTTGCTACTAACATTAACAAGGATGCCAAAGTTCTGAAGAAAGTACAGAGGAATACATCAGAATGATATCAAGGATGAAAGACGTCTGCTACAAAAATACTGGAAAAGCTGACATTGTTCTCTTTCAAGCAGGGAAACTTAGTAGGAGACCTTAATCAAGAGATTGGAAATAATTTTTTTTTGGAGTGAGTAGGAAGAAACCCTGGCAAGTAGAGCATGGATTTAAAATAAATGAAAATAATGCTAGACAGGAAATGTAAAGACATCTCACATAGAATTGTTAAGCAGTATCTAAAAACAGTTTTGGAAGCAGATTCCATGGGAGGAGAATAAATTTACATTGCAATGGAGCAAAATCTGAGGGGGAGAGGGATGGGACTAAATTGAACTTGAGACAGCTGCTTCAAAATGAAAAAAAAAGCTTGACACCATCCTGGACAAAGCAGCCTGCTTCATTGGCATCCATCCACCACTTGAAGCATTCATTCCCTCCACCAGACAGCACAGTGACTGCAGTCTGTACTGTCTACAAAGTGCACTGTAACAGATTCCAAGACTACTCTGACAGTACCTCCTAAACCTGCGATCACTCCCACCTGCAGGTACATGGGAACATTACCACCCGCAGGTTCTTGCACAATCCTGACTTGGATTTCCATGGCAGTCCTTCATTGTCACTGGCTGTAAATCCTGGAATGCCTCCCCAACTGCACAGTGGGAGTGCCTTCACCAGAAGGACCACAGCTGTTCAGGAAGATGGATCATCACAACGTTTTCAAGGACAATTAAGGAAGAACCTTGCCAGCAGCACCCAGATTGTGTAAAATGAATACTTTTAAAAAAATGTCCTGGCGCAATAATTTGAATTTTTTGCCTGTGAGATTCTATGAGGCAGTGTGTGGATGGTATGGGATGGATATTAACAGTAAAAGACAGGCCAGTTTGGGGTTGTTGTTCAAATCATCTGAAATAACAGAGAAACTCCACTGCAGTGGCCCCTGGGTTTAAGCCAGCAAGTTTCTGTACATGTGCATACCCTGTCCACTTACTTAAATTTCTTACCTTTTTCTTACTTAAATTTGGCCATTTGATGACTTTCATTGGAGTTTAAAATTAACCTGACACACGTGGGTTTCCCAGGCTTCCTGAAAGTCAGCATTATAAAATGGAAAAGAAAATGATGTGGCAATTCAAAGGGGTGGGTAATAAATGTTGAAATTTGTGCAATAAAAAATACTTCGTACTCATAACTGCACTCTTGCCACTCACTGGGAAAGAATTTGTAAGTACTTATTGAGAGCAATACCTCAAAGAGCCTAATCTTGTTGCCATTGAAAATCAGAGTACCAGGCTGGGAGGTCCTTATGGTAAGGAGATGAGTGTTGGCTACAACAGGAGCTTACAGTGAAAAGAACTGCCACTTGTCAGCAGGGAGAACAGAGAGAGAGCATTAACAGAGAGAAAGCAGCAGAAAGAATAGACTCTATGATAGACTCTATCACAGGGTGGCTGAAATCAACTGACTTCCAGAAGGGGATCTACTAACTGCTGGGTCTGGTGGCCCTGTATTACAAGTGTTCAGCATTATTTATTCTAAGTCCTGCAGAGCATGACCACAGACATATGTAGAACCTTTGAGTCGGTTGATGGATTGCTTGACTCTTTGGCAAGTTTGTACAATTTGCCTGTAATGTCAATAGCCAGAATGAGTGAGCATGCAGCTTTATGCATGTGTGTAGTTACCTGTACTGTGTCATTGACTGTACAGGAAGCCATTCTTGCACTACCATATCAGCCATGCAAGAAATTCTATTCAGTCAATGTGCGGCTGGTGGACAAGCAGTTGATATTCATATGGGCACGTGGAATCCACTGTGACTTGGTAGATTGGATTCAAAATTAGCTTGGCCATAGAAAACAGAGGGTAGTGGTGGAGGGACGTTATTCTGACTGGAGGTCTGTGACCAACGGTGTTCTGTAGGGATCAGTGCTGGGACCTCTGTTGCTTGTGATGTAGTGATATATATATATATGATTTGGATGAAAATGTAGGTGGGCTGATTAGTAAGTTTGCAGATTCCCTGGACCATAGGAGATTGAGGGGTGACCTGACAGAAGTATATAAGATCATGAGAGGCATAGACAGGGCAAAAGCACATAGTCTTTTTTCCAGGGAGGGGTGCGAAAAACAAGAGGGTACAGGTTTAAGATCAGAGGCAAGAGATTTAAAAGGGACATCAGGGGCAGCATCTTCACACAAAGTGCGGTGTGTATTTGGAATGAGCTGCCAGAAATAGTGGTTGGGGCGGGCACATTAGCAACAGTTAAAAGCCATCAAGATAAGTACATGGTTAGGAGAGTTTTAGAGGGCTATGGGCCAAACGTGGGCAGATGGTACTAGCTCACTGGGCAACACAGTCAGCATGGACTGGTTGAGCCGAAGGGCCTGCTTCCATGCTGTATGACTCGATGACACAAACGTTGGCAGCATTATGAATAGTGAGGAAGAGTGTCAAAAGATACAGCAGGATATGGATTAGTTGGAAGTATAGGTGGAAAAATGGCAGATCGAAGTATCAGAATGGAATTTGACAAATGTGAGTTGTTGAACTTTGGGAGGTCAAATGTAAAAGGGAAGTGTATGGTAAGTGGGAAGATCCTTTGGAGCATTGATGTACAAAGGTATCATGGGGTGAAAGTCCATAGCTCTCTGAAACTGACAGCACAAGTGGATAGGGTAGTAAAGAAAGTATAGGGCATGTTTCCCTTCATAGGTCGGAGCATTGAGTATGAGAGTTGGGAAGTTATGTTGCAGCTGTATAAAACTTCAGTTAGGCCACATTTGGAGTATTGTGTGCATTTCTGGTCATTGCATTACAGGAAGGATATGGCGCCTTTGTAGAGGGTGCGGAAGAGGTTCACCAGGATGTTGCCGGGATTAGAGAGTATTAGCTGTCGGAAGAGGTTGGACAATCTTAGGTTGTTTTCTCTGGAGCGCTGGACACTGAGGAGTGACCTGAAAGGCATAGATAAGGTAGATAGAATCTTTTTCCCAGGATGGAAATATCAGATGCTAGAGGACGTGACTTTAAGATGAGAGGGGGAAAGTTTAAAGGAGAGTTATAAGGCAAGTGTTTTCCACAGAGAGTGGCAGGTGCCTGGAATGCACTGCCAGGGAAGGTGGTAGAAGGAATGTTTAAGGGGTATTTAGACAGACACATGAACAGGCAGAGAATGGAGGGATATAGACCATATGCAGGCAGATGGATTCATTTAATTTGGCATCATGGTCAGTACATACATTGTGATCCAAAGGACATGTTCCCATGCTACATGGATGTTCACAACAGCTGTCATGAGACTTTCATCCTCTTGAACTCCAAGCTTTCTCATAATATTGAGCCTGCAAGTAGGATTAAGAGGGAACAAATGGAAATCAAAGGATATCCCCTTCAATCTTAGTAAAGATGCTGATGAGCAAATCACTAATCAAGACCCAAGAGTGATATAGAGTCAGAGAGTCATACAACAATACAGCACAAATACAGGCCCTTCGGCCCAATGAGTCCATGCCGACCACAGTGCCCACCCAGCTAGTCCCAATTTCCTGCATTTGGTACATTTCCCTCTAAGCTCCGCCTTTCCATATACCCATCCAAGTGCTATGACAGCCACCTGATGTGTCTTGAATAAGTGATGGACATTCCATGTGCACCTTTGTACAGGTCTGAAGGCCCCTTAAACACTCATCAATCAGTCAGGATTTTCAGTATGTGTCAGGTACTTTGCTCTGGACCACACTTGAGCTCAGTAGGGTTTGAACTGGAGGGGGCATAAGCTAAGCATACATTATCTGCAGTTGAATGCATGGGGGAGGTATATTGGATAAAATGGACAGATAAAGTTATTCAACAGATACCAAGCCACACTTCTATCTGGGTGCCAGGGATGCCTTTATACTTGCAAGGTTCAGTTGGTCAGTACTATTTGACAGCTGTAACAATCACATCAGTGGCCACCTTGCTCCTGGTCATACCACTGACCCTAATCTTAGTGATTTAAAAGAGTCCTGTAACAACATTTTCCCAATGAATGCCCTTGGGAACGCCCTTGGTGTTGATCAATTAATATTTTCCCATTCACAAAAGGCAACTGGAAAGGCATTTTGTCCATGCAACCAGGGATTAGCAACGCCAGTGAAATAATACATGATATCCGATTCTAGGAACCATGGAAACGTAACATTTCATAAAACAACTGCGCGCATTGCCTTGATGAACTATAAAGCTTTTGTCTTTTCTTTTCTATCTGTCCCAGCTTTAGCAGAAACAGAGTCAGGCACCTCAAGAGCCTGCATTGAGATGATTTTGGCTGATGACCTCTGGGCATTGGATCCTATCAGGGCCCATCAAAGACTGCTCACCCACCATCATTACAGGGGCAGGACAGGTCATATAAGGAGAGATGATAGCACCTTGGGTAGGGGAAGAAGTAGGAGAGAGTGATGCAATGGGTGAGAAGTGCCTTGAGTGGCATTTCCATTTTACCATCATTCCTATCATAGCCAGTCATACTTCACAGCTATCATTTGTTGCAGAACAGAGCTCAGAGAAGAACAGATTAGGGAGGTGCGGTAAAGCCAAGGCTAAGGAATCTACTGACTAAGTTTTGGCATCAAACATGTTGACATCAAGGACTTCTCATTGCTATAATTGATGTCCCATGGAGTTGGCCACTCTTTCCATGGAAGGAGACATCTCTGTAACATACTGAAATATTGGCCTTCTCTTGCTGAAGCTGACTACTCCGCTCTCTCTGCACGAGGACAGTTCATAAAGAAGGCCTGTCCATACACTGCTCCTCAATGGACTAGACTGTGCTGTTGCCCAGCCGTTGTTTAGTAGGGAATCACAGACTAACTGCAGTGCATATGTCAGTGCCTTGAGGACATCCGTGTCTACACACCTGTACATATAATCCCTTGTTCCATCAATGAACTCACTATTAAGTGTAGGACCATTCCATAACTTACTTGGCTGTGGACCAGATACACTTCACTTGTACCTAAGGTGGACGTATGGCAGGGTCATATGGGACAATCTCAGACACAGCACTTGAAGGGCCAATCCAAGGACGAGACTGGAAGAAATAGGACTTCTAATGAATTGAGGGAAGAATATTGTGATGGATTCAGGATTTGCACAGTCAGCATACAGATTGAACAACACCTCAGTTCATGTTACAACAAAAAAATTGCTGCAACAAAGGCAGCCGAAAATAGTTGAATTATTCACCAGAAGGAGCAAAATGCTATGCTTCTGAATTCAGTGCAAAGAGTGCTTTAATAATCCAGCCAGATGTACAGTTGCCTGGAGACGCAAGAGATTGCAGATGCTGGAATCTGGAGCAAAACAAACCAAACCAAACCACTGGAAGAACTCAGTGGGTCAGGCAGCACCTGTAGAGGCAAAGGAATAGTTGATGTTTTGGGTCAAGACCCTGCATTAGGACTCAGAGTGTAGAGGGAAGATATAGAAGAAAGAAGGGAAGGGTGAGACTGGTAGATAAGGGGCATAACCAGATAAGGGAAGGATGATCGACAGATGGAACCAGGTTGAGGAGGGTGATGAATCTAGGGAAAGGGATGGAAGAGGTGAACAAAGGGAGAGAGGGAATGGGTGGACTAGGAAATGAGCATGGGGGTTGTGTTCCCTGAAATTGTACAATTGCCTATTCACCTACATCAGTTGCGTACACCACTTCCTCTCCCTTCTTTGTGCTTTAGCATGTCAAATCCAATAGATAAACCTCTATTGGTTGTCTTTCATTCAAAAAGAAAGTGTATTTGTAAACTTTATTTTCATTAATATTAACATTTTAAATTAATCTATATCAGCTGTGTCTTTAATTGAATTTATTTATCTATCTATCTATCCATTTATTGATGATCAATTGATTTCAAACAACTCTTCCTCTGTAGTTATAAACAAGAGAATCTGCAGAGGATCACCTTCTGTTCCCTCGCTCCCAAAAGAATTTTGTGCCGTTTGTTTCTGCAATGCAAAAGACAATGTGCATTGTCTTTTGCAATGCAGAAGCAAAGCAGAGGTGAAAATATATCTATTCAACCAGGCTTGACGAAGCACTGGGAAATTTGAAGAAGTGGTGATGTACACAACAGGATGGAGTAAATAGATAATTGTACTATTATAAACAACACAAAGGTGATGGACGAACTCAGTGGGTCAGGCAGCTTCTATAGAGGGAAATGGACAGTCGATGTTTCGGGGTATGATCCTTCATCAGGAGTAAAGCACTTTCTGCACCAAATCCAGAAGTGAGGCACATTGGTCCTGCTGCTGAGTTTGTGGAACACTCCGGGTTTCTTTGATGCAGACACAAGAAACTGCAGATGCTGGAATCTGGAGCAACACAAAAGGTGCTGGAGGATCTCAATGGGTCAGGCAGCATCTTTGGAGGGAAATGCACAGCTGATGTTTCGGGTTGAAACCCTTCATCTGGACTCTTTTGATAGAGCAGGCTTTTTCATCCTAATGTATAAGTGAAGCATTGGTGGATTTTGGTGCAGCCCGTGCCAGCTCTGAATCCATTACAACACTGGTCCCTTGCTTTACCTCAACTTCAGGCCAACACATCCACTTCAGAGCCTCCAACACTAAACCCAGAAGTAATATTCTGATGAGTCCCTCTCCACAGCCCTCTCCTCTAAGATTAGCATAGGTTGAACATTTTCTTGCTTTTGCACTCAACGTCACATCTATCCTTCCAATCATCTAGCCTTCACCAGTCCTGCTTCAAATATTATCAGAATCTTTCATTAGTTATAATGTATGACTTGATTATATTATCTTGTGCAGAGAGCTGTATTCTTTGTAGACAGTGGTTTGAAAATATATAAAAAACACTAACCTTCAGAAAATAACTTTAACAGAGCTCTTTTCCCCCACATTTCCTCTATGGTTTCAGTGAAGCATAGTCAATCAAGCTTGCAATTGATCATATGTTTGGTTGCTGTGGAGACTTACTGTCTTGTTGCTTTGTACAGCATCTATAAAGAAGCAATGATATGCACTTGAGGGGAAGATCTTTTAGTTGTCTTGTGAGAAGTTGGCAATAAGAAATAGAGGCAGTAAAAGGAGTCAGTATCAAATGGTCAACAGCCTGCAATATACGTTTTATTAGACCATTGTAATTGCTCATTGAAATTCAGTGGATGAAGTATCTGTCTGAAACAAAAGGGTGCCTCACAGATTTATGCAAAGCAGAGCAGCAGTACATCGAAGAGACATTGACTGCATTTTAACCTGAGCGTGAGAGTGCAAGCTTCCACCAGGTGAGGACAAGTGTTAAGTGAAAGAGGACCTCCAAGATCAGGGGAGAATCACTTTGGTGGTGGTCAGTAGTCTCTGGGTGCCTGATTTTCCTTCTGCCTCACACATGGTTAGTCCTGTCAGTGTAAATATAAAAAGAAATTCTGGACTGTAACTTTAAAAATGGATAAATTTAATGAATTTATAATGAAACATTAAATGACAGTCATTTCTAAGACAGTCATGTTTTTACAGCATTTTCTAAACTTATAACCTTGAAAATGAAGCAATTTTATGGGAACATTATCTCCTCCAAGTAACATGACAAGTTGCATATTATTCTGACTTGGAACTATGCTGCTGTGTCTCCCTCATAATGCTGCCTCAAATTCTTTGCCCAACAGCAATGAGGGATAAAGGATCATCACCACCTTTTGGAGAATGACCAGGGGTAGTTAATAAGTTTCAGTCCTAGCAAAGCCAAGTCCCTAGTGATGCGTTCTTTTTTAAAAATAAAGGCATATTATACCCTAAGTGCTAATAAAATCTTGTGCAACAACATTTTGAATCTTTTGAATTTGAATGTCACAGCTCCACATTGCAATGCAGCTTTGACTATTTACAGTCCTTTGAACCTTTAGTGCAAAGGAGCTTACTGTCGTTATGTTTTTAGCCACAGTCCATGGGTTTTATTCCGAACAAAAAAAATGAAACCATTAAACAAGGCAAATTGTAGCTTTCTTTCCAATCAAAAAATCAATTGGCCCTGCAATTCCAAACCCAGGAGGGTTTACTTTAGGCTTATTCAGCAATTAATGAAACACACTCAGCATTTCAGATGCTTTTCATTAATCTACTTTTATTACCAGTGTCGCAGCATTTAAAGAAATGAGTTAATGTAGATGACGAAGTCCATACTTACTTATTTTCTGGATGAAAGATTCTGGATAAGCAGAGTATTAAATTATTGATTTTCACTGCAGCCTGTTAGTAAGAATAGACAGCTCTACCTCCCATTGACCTGAATATCTGCCATTCTTAGGGAGTGAAATTTATCTTTTAACAAAGCAAGATAGAAGAATGCCTATTTTTTGCTGCACTGAATGACTCAATAGTGAAATCCCATTTGCCGAAATTACCTGGCTCAAAAGTCACGATGTTGTTATGATTTTCTGGACAATTAGAGAGAAAAATGAATATTCTCCAATTTTTACATTGGCTAATACATTTTAGAATACATTACTTTGTAAACCATAGAAAAAAAACAGAAAAAAACTAATACATGCATAATCAAATCATAATTAAATAAATTTGAAAAGGGCTTTAAAATCCTTAACTGCTTCTATACAATCCATAGGGGGCACTGTCAGCACATGCCAAACAGTTGTATTTGAGTGGAAAATATTCTTAAATAAAACGGATAATTTTAGTTGAAGGAGTTCATGGTCAAAATTTCTTTAATGAAATACAGATATAAACTGTACAAGTGAAAAATTAGTTATTTTCATATCTTGCATGGTGTTAACTAACTAAAACTGCATTGCTTGCAAAATAAATTCTATTTATGCTCATAACTTTAAAACATACTAAAATAAGCCTGGAATTTTATCGATTGTTCTCAGCTTTATTCTCACATACTGGGCTTTCACTGCATGTCAACAACAACCTTAAATGAAACAAGCTAAATTGAAACATATATGATCGTCATCAAAGGAACTATCACTCATACACAGTTTGCATGTATCTTACCTACATACTATAAACAACTTCCTACAGGTAATCTTAGAAAATAACTCCACTATTTGGCATGTGGGTTATATTTGTATCTAGTTTATTAAAAAAAGGTTATTTAACCATTAAGTAAGAAAATATCTTAAAGTAAAAATTCAGAAGTTATGTACTTCAGGATAATGCACCATTTCTAATACAATTAAAGGAGAGGTTGGACTTTAAAAGTATGTCAATGCACAAATGCCCTTCAGCATGTGAGACATCATTTTGCCATTTCTGCTGTTAATGTCCTTCTGTGAAGCTAAATGACTGTGGCGTTATGTCTAGATGTGATGCACCAAGTGTGGGAACTTCCAATTTCAATCAGTACAACTCGATGGTCACTGTTTCTGACTAATATATGCCCACTTTCTGTGGTGGTCTCATTGAAGGAATAGTTTACATTATCTAATATGAGCAGAAGAGCATTCATTTTGTTGTTCAATTGTTGGAAACTGGCTGCATCTTTTATCATGTGTGTTATGATGAAGTAATGTCCTGTTGTCTATAGATGGCCTTGGAGAATCACTGTATTACAAATACCTTTCTGGGTATAGGTGGCAATGGGTTATTGTCCTTAGTGGGACAGAACTGAGCTGGTACTTCTGTATCTGAATATTATTAGAATTGAGGAAACATTAGATGAATATTTAAAATGCCTAATATGAGCAGCATATTTTTTTTTGCTGACCAAACTGCTTATTGGTCTGCAGGAACAGAATATCCAAACAAGAGCTTTAATACTTAAATTCTACTGTCTTCCTCAGTGCTAGAAAGAAACAGCTTAGAGGAAGCAGACATGTTTTCTTTAGGTAGCACTCAATATAATATCACCATTTTTCTAAGTTATTTTGAGTCTGCACGAACCAGAAACATAAATCTCACAATGCAGGTTATCTACTTTCAGTCTACCCATACTGGATTGACTTTGGCAGCATCTCAATATGCAGATACAAATTAAGATTGTTGCAGAAATGATTAGCTTTCCCAGCCATTTCAATTAAACAGCCAATCATAGGGAAAATAATTTTGATAACCGTGTGCAGGAATTGAAAATAAATTATAATAATTTCAGCACTTTTAAAATCTCTTTTTCACAATTTGTTTCTGCTAGTGGGTTGGCATTACAGAGCTACTTTCACAGCATTGGTTGATTCCTCAATACACATTCAAAGAAAAAAGTTCAAAGGCTATTGACAGTAAAGGCCATTATAGCATTCTGGGGCTGGGCTATCAAAATCCATTGCCTGTGGGTGGGGCTGCAGGATCCATTGCCTGAGGCCTTAAAGTGTGGAATACATATATAGGCACTTTAGTCACTGATCTGCATTGACTCATTTATACTAACGCTACACCAAACCCATTTCATTCTCCCCACATTCCCATCAACTCCCTCCCTCCCCCCCCCCCCCCAGCTGCAATGAACAGCAGCCAATTAACCTACCAAACCTTACGCTTTTGAAAGGTGGGAGGAAACCAGTGCACCTGGAGGAAATCCATGAAGGCACAGGGAGAATGTGCAAACTCAACACTGACAGCACCAGAGGTCAGGATTAAACCCAGGTTACTGGAGCTATGAGGTGGCAGATTTACTAGCTGCATCACTATGCTGCTTTGTCATGCTTGTAGTGTGCTCCGTCTTGTGAGACAGCCATGGCAGCTAGGTCTTGACCTCATATTGAAACAATAGAGTCAGAAATGGTAAGTGCAACTGCAGAAGAGGTATGAGGAAAAACGTGTTGTGGGTCTAATCAAAGGCAACACAACCCAGTAAGCATGTTAGTACCATTGGTGGCCAATGTACTTCCATGAGTTTAGCACTATCAACAAAGACAAATGCCTTCTCCAACATTTCTTTATCTTCTACAGAAATTGCAATATATTATTCTTCAGTCACAATAAAGTTCAAGAGGAATGACGATGATGACATAATATTGCTCTGTTTCTACTGAGAAATTTTAGTCCTAACTTTTTTTTTGTTTTTTTTAAAATTTTTCTGTTTAGCTTAGTTTGGTTTGATATATTGTTTATCATTTTTCTTACTGATTTGGGGATTTTTTTTCTCTTTCTTTATTTATATAATAAATCTTTTTCTTTCCTTCTTTTATATTATACTCATTTACTAAGAGATCGTTGGATCTACAGATATTTTATATTTTATTGTTCTTTATGATTATATAGGCCATCGTTGTTCTGATCTCTTTGTATCACATGTACAAACATTGATGTTATATATTAATCTGTATTAATTTGAAAACAAATAAAAAGTTCAAGATGCACAAATTCTTATATTATATCACAAAGAATATATTTTCACAAAAAGGTGAAATATTCAAGCTTAGAAATTAGATTGGAAAAGGAGACATTTGAGCCATTTATTAGGATTGGTTTATTATTGTCACTTGTACTGAGGTACAGTGAAAAACTTGTCTTGCATACTAATCGTACAAGTCAATTCATTACACAGTGCAGTTACATTGAGTTAGTACAAAGTCCATTGATGTAGTACAGGTAAAAACAATAACAGTACAGAGTAAAATGTCACAGCTACAGAGAAAGTGCAGTGCAATAAGGTGCAAGGTCACAACAAGGTAGATCGTGAGGTCATAGTCCATCTCACTGTATAAGGGAACCGTTCAATAGTCTTATCACAGTGGGGTAGAAGTTGTCCTTAAGTCTGGTGGTACGTGCCCTCAGGCTCTTGTATCTTCTACCCGATGGAAGAGGAGAGAAGAGAGAATGTCCTGGGTGGGTGGGGTCTTTGATTATGCTGGCTGCTTCACCAAGACAATGAGAGGTAAGGACAGAGTCCAAGGAGGGGAGGCTGGTGTCCGTGATGCGCTGGGCTGTGTCCACAACTCTCTGCAGTTTCTTGCGGTCCTGGGCAGAGCAGTTGCCATACCAAGCCGTGATACATCCAGATAGGATGCTTTCTATAGTGCATCTGTAAAAGTTGGTGAGAGTCAAAGGGAATAAACCAAAGTTCTTCAGCCTCCTGAGGAAGTAAAGGGGCTGGTGTGCTTTCTTGGCCGTGGCATCTACGTTATTTAACCAGGACAGGCTGTTGGTGATGTTCACTCCCAGGAACTTGAAGCTCTCAGCCATCTTGATCTCAGTACCATTGATGCAGACAGGTGCATGTACACAGCCCCCTTTCCTGAAGTCAATGACCAGCTCTTTTGTTTTGTTGATATTGAGGGAAAGGTTGTTGTCATGACACCATTCCACTAAGTTCTCTATCTCCTTCCTGTACTCCGACTCATCACTGTTTGAGATGCGGCCTACAACAGTGGTAACATCTGCAAACTTGTAGATGGAGTTAGAGCAGAATCTGGCCACACAGTCATGAGTGTATAGGGAGTAGAGTAGAGGACTGAGGACACAGCCTTGTGGTGCACCAGTGTTGAGAATAATCGTGCCGGAGGTATTGCTGCCTATCCTCACTGATTGCGGTCTGTTGGTTAGAAAGTCAAGGATCCAGTTGCAGAAGGAGGTGTTGAATCCTAGGTCTCGGAGTTTGGTGACAAGCTTGCTTGGGATTATTGTATTGAAGGCAGAGCTGTAGTCAATAAACAATAGTCTAACATTAGTGTCTTTACTGTCCAGATGCTCCAGAGCTAAGTGTAGTGCCAGGGAGATGGCGTCGGCTATAGACCTGTTTCGGCAATAGGCGAATTGCAATGGGTTAAGATGGTCTGGGAGGCTGGAGTTGATGTGAGCCATGACCAACCTCTCAAAGCAATTTATGATGGCGGATGTCAGAGCCACCGGTCGGTAGTCATTCAGGCATGTTACCTTGCTTTTCTTTGGTACCAGGATGATCGTGGTCTTTGTAAAACAGGTGGGAACCTGAGATTGAAGCAGGGAGTGGTTAAGTATGTCCGCAAATACTTCTACCAGCTGATCAGCACAAGATCTGAGCACATGGCCAGGGACACCATCTGGGCCAGGTGCTTTCCTTGTGTTCACTCTCCGGAAGACTGATCTTATGTCCTCAACTGTGATCACAGGTTCAGTTGCATTGGAGGCTGTCAGGGTGGATTGTGACAATCCACTTCCCTTTGTTCAAAACGCGCATAGAATGCGTTAAGTTCATCAGGAAGGAATGCGCTGTTGTTAACTATGCAGCTCGTCTTTGTCTTGTAGCCTGTTATGGCATGTAAATCCTGCCATAACTGATGGCTGATCTGGGACTCTATAGCTGGTCATTGATGTCAACAAAATAAAAGAACAGAAGAGCTAGTCATTGACTTCAGGAAAGGGGGCCGTGTACATGCAGCTGTCTACATCAATGGTGCTGAGGTCAAGAGAATTGAAAGCTTCAAGTTCCTGGGAGTGAACATCACCAACAGCCTGTCCTGGTCAAATCACACAGATGCCACGGCCAAGAAAGCTCACCAGCCCCTCTACTTCCTCAGGAGGCTAAAGAAATTTGGTTTGTCCCCTTTGACTCTCACCAACTTCTACCGATGCACCATAGAAAGCATCCTATCTGGACGTATCACAGTTGGTACGGCAACTGCTCTGCCCAGGACCGCAGGAAACTGCAGAGAGTTGTGGACACAGCCCAGCGCATCACAGACACCAGCCTTCCCTCCTTGGACTCTGTCCTTACCTCTCATTGTCTTGGTGAAGCAGCCAGCATAATCAAAGACCCCACCCACCCAGGACATTCTCTCTTCTCTTCTCTTCCATCGGGTAGAATATACAAGAGCCTGAGGGCACGTACCACCAGACTTAAGGACAACTTCTACCCCACTGTGATAAGACTATTGAACGGTTCCCTTATACAATGAGATGGACTATGACTTCACGATCTACCTTGTTATAACCTTGCACCTTATTGCACTGCACTTTCTCTGTAGCTGTGACACTTTACTCTGTATTGTTACTGTTTTTACCTGTACTACATCAATGGACTTTGTACTAACTCAATGTAACTGTACTGTGTAATGAATTGACTTGTACGATTAGTATGCAAGACAAGTTTTTCACTGTACCTCGGTACAAGTGACAATAATAAACCAATACCAATACCAATATTGCCTCTTAGCATACCTGATAGCTTTCCGAAGGTCGTACCTCAATTTCTTGTACAGATCATGATCACCAGATTTGTGTGCAGCAGTTCTCTCCTTCAGTAGGGAATGGATCTCTCGGTTCATCCATGGTTTCCTGTTTGGGAACACCCGTATTGTCTTCTTTGGTACACAGTCCTCCACACACTTGCTGATAAAGTCTATGATGGTGGTGGCATACTCATCAAGGCTGGCAGCTGAGTCTTTGAACATGGACCAGTCCACTATCTCAAAGCAATCATGTAGGATTTATGTGCAGTACAGCGTGACTTATCATCTTGGATATGTTCTGAAATACTTACATCCACTTGCTGCTGAAGTTGCCATTGGAAAATTGGACTGGGCTCTTCCTGTCATAGTTAGATCATAAGATATAGGGGCATGATTAGGCCATTTGACCCATCAAGTCTGCTCTGCCATTGAATCATGGCTGATTTTTTTTCAACCCCACTCTCCTACCTTCTCCCCATAATCCTTAACCCCTTTACCAATTTATTATCAAGAGGTCACTGGATCATCCCTGCCCCAGCCTCAGAATGCTATATTGCTGTCAAAGGCCTTTGAATTATTATTTAATGTGTGCTAATCAGACATCTGAACACAATTCATATAGATTTAAATATTATAAAAACTGAAATTAAAATTAATAAGTTGACATAAAATCACCCAAAATATTATTAAAGTAATTAAAAACAGAAAAATGAAGAAAAGTAATGAAACCATTTACTTCTTCAATCAAAATTGTTCACTCAATTCAAATGAATGTCATCACAAGAACATAAGAAATAGGAGCAGGATCACTCAGGTCCTCAGGCCTGCTCCATCATTCAATGTGATCATGGCTGATCCGCCCCTGGCCTCATCTCCTCTTCTGTGCCAATTCCCAATTGCCCTCAATGCATTGATCTTTCATAACCTTCTATGTTTCCTTCTATATTTAAAGAGGATCATTGATCTAAGCTGGACAATCCTCCTGGGGAGAGTATTCTGAAGATTCACTACCCTCTGTAAGAAGTTCTGATGCATCTCAATTCTATGTGACCATCCTCTAATCTAGTAATTGTTTCCCTTCAATTGAGGTTCTCCCTTTAGTGGAAACATGTCAACATCTACCCTGTCATTCCCCATGAGCATCTTACATGTTTTAAAAAATTCTTCCCTCATTCTTCTAAACTCCAAAGAATATAGATCTGATATCTTTAGCCACTCATAATAGAACAATAATCTCATCTCAGGAGTTAGCTAAGTGAATCTTTTGGACTGCCTCCCATGTCAGTGTTGTGACTTTGAATGAGCCACACAAAGACCAGAGCTGTAGATGAAACAGATGTTTACTCAGCACAAGCAAGCAGTCAGGAGGACATCTGGTGGAAGAATCTCCTGGGAGAATCTCTCTGAACTCATTGAACTTTTATACTCCTAAGCATAGAGATAACAGCAGGTGATAAAATATAATTTCAATAGTTGTAAGTTCACAGTTTACTTCTATATTTTGGATGTAGATAAATGGTTCCATAGAATTACATATTTATGATGAGAGCACACCTTAATTGACAAAACCTTCAAGTATCTCTGTTGAGACAAAGTAATTCACAAGGATGATCTGAAAGCTTCTGAGGACAGAAACCCAGAACAATTGCCCTCTTACTCAACTTATCTATATCCTGTAGCAGACTCCAAATATTGTAATTGCAACATGCCCTCCCACATATTAGTGTGTCATCAGAAAACCTGGATAACTTACAGTCTGCCCCCTACTCCAGATCATTAACACAAATTGTAAATAATTGAGGACCAAGAACAGATCCTTGGGTCACTCCACTACTTATATCCTTACAGCCCGAAAAAAACTCTTCATTCCAATTCTCTGTGTCCTATGTAATGACTAATCCATGCTAACATATTTCCCCAATATATGAGCTCTTACTTTATGCACCAGCCTTTTATATGGCAACTTGTCAAATGCCATCTGAAAATCCAAATACACTATATCTACAGGTTCCCTTCTACTGCCTCTGCTTGTTACAACTTTGAAGAACTTTAGCAAATTTGATTTAACTTTCTTTCTTTTTCAATCTTTTTATTAGTTTTCAAATTAATACAGATTGATATATAGCATCAATAGTTATACATGTAATACAGAGAGATCAGGATAACAACCATAGCATATGTAATCATAAAGAACAATAAAATATAAAAAAAACTGTAGATCCAACGATCTCTTAGTAAATGAATATAATATAAAAGAAAGGAAAGAAAAAGAATTGTTATATAAATTAAAAAAAAACCCAAATCAATAAAAAAAATTATAAACAATACAAACTAAACAAAAAAAACTTTTTAAAAGAAAAACAAACAACAAAAAAAAGAAGAAAAAAAAACTGGGCTAAAATTTCTCAGTAGAAACAGAGCAATATTATGTCATCAAGTCCGTTCCTCCAAGTTGGAAAGTTATTGAAAGGGGATCTACATCATGTGAAAATATTGAATAAATGGACTCCAAATATCTTCAAATTTAAGCGAAGGATCAACAGCACCACCTTTAATTTTTTCCAAGTTTAAACATGATATAGTTTGAGAAAACCATTGAAAGGTAGTAGGGGGTATTGGATCCTTCCATTTAAGCAAAATGGATCATTTGGCCATTAATGTAACAAAAGCAATCATACAGTTAGCGGAAGGAGATAAATGGCCTGACTTAACTTTCATTAAACCATTGACTTGTTTTGATTGTATTGCTTTCTGAATGACAAGCTACTTTTTCCTCAACTATCGACTCCAGCATCTTCCAACAACAGATATTAAGCTAACAAGTCATCTTTTATTCCCCAACTTTTGTCTTCCCCCCTTCTTGAAAAATGGAGTCACAATAGCAGTTTGGCAATCTGCTGATACTTTCCTGGAATTCCAAGAGTTTTGAAAAACATCAACCAATGACTCCACTTTCTTTGCAGACATTTCCTTTAAAGTCCTCAGATGCAAGTCATTGAGACCTTGTGACTTGTCAGCCTTAAGACACATTAGTTTTTCCAGCACTTTTTGTTCTTCATGATAATATTTGTTGGAAGTTCTTCCATAGTGTTTGAAATCAGCCCATCAAATATCCTTGGGACATTTGTAGTGTCCTCAGCCATGAAGATGATGCAAAGTATTGAGTTAATTTTTTTTTTGCTATTTCCTTGCTTTCCCCAGTCTTTTAATCTCCAGGAGTCCTGTGCTTATCCTAGCTACCCTCTTCCTTTTTATATATCCATAAAAATCATTGCTACACCTGCCACTTAAACCCTCCTCATCTGGATCCATTTATTGCTTGCCAGTTCTTTCCCCTGCCCTTCCTCCTTCTCATCTCTTTACTCTGGCTGTCTCCCTTCTACTCTCACTCCAGATGGGTCTTGACCTAAAATGGTGACTGTCCTTTTCCCTCCACAGATCCTGCCTGACCTGCTGATTTCCCCCACCCCAGGTTGCTTTTTGCTCCAAAATCCTTGCTGTTTGCTTTGATATTATTTGCCTTTTTTTGTCTCATAATCAATTTTTTCCCTCCTTGTTAACTTCTTAGTCTCTCGCTACTGGTTCTTGTAAAATTCCCAGTCCTTAGGTCTATCACTAACCTTGCCACTTTGTATGCTCTAGTCTTGGATTCAACATTTTTTTTCATCTTTTTCCTGTCATCCCACTTTCTAATTAAAATATATTTTGGTTGAATGTGATGAATTAGCAGTTTAAATATCTGCCACTACTCATCCACTAACCCATTCTTTAACCTAGTTACCTGGTCCACCCCAGATAATTCTACCATTTGTGATTTCCCTTATTTACGTCAAGAACATTGATTTTGGACTTTCAAACTATATCCAGAATTTTAGCATGTTTGATCATTGGGCCCTGATCATTGGGCCCTTAATCACAACATATTTTATTAATCCTATCCAATTGCACACAGTCAAAGATAGGTTGTTCACAAATAAGTTCTTTAAGATTCTGCTCTTAAAAAGTAATCCCTGATGCACTCCACAAATTCCTCTTCCACATTCCCCTTGCCAGTTTGATTAGTCCAATCAATATGCAGATTAAAGTCATCCATCACCTCTTCTTACATGCCTTTAATATTTCCTCATTGATGATTTATTGTATTGAGAAGCAACATCTTGGGCCTACTCCTTCCATGTCTTCTTTTCCTTACTTTTCATTATTTCCACCTAAACCAATTCCAATTCCACGTCACTATCGTTGGTACTTATATCACCACGCAGCACCACACTCATTCCTTCCTTGATTAACAAAGCTTCTCGACTTCCTTTCCCTTTCTGTTATTATTTTGGAATCTTGAATAACCTGGAATATTGAGTTCCCAGTCCTGGTCATTCTGTAACCATACCTCTGTTATTGCTATTAGATCATAGTCATATGATACTATTTGTGCTGTCAACTCATCTATCTTGTAACAAATGTTTTGTGCATTCAGATAAAGAGCCTTAAGCTTTCACTTTTTACATACTCTGGGTTTACTTTCTGCCACAAACCTTTGCTTATATTTTCTTCCCCTTCCTGTCATGCTTTAATTTTCATTTTCTTCTTCACTATCTTGTACTTCTACTCTCTCATTTGTTTTTGATTTATTAAACATCCCATCATAGGAATCTTCCCCTCCTCAACTTAGTTTAAAGCCCTGTCTACAGCCTTATTTATGTGATTCACTGAGATATTGGTCCCAGCACTGTTCAATTGAAGCCCATTCCAACAAAACACCCATCTCTTTCCCCATAATTGTGCCGGTGCCCCATGAATCAGAGCCCATTTCTTCCACACTAACTACAATACCTACACCACACATCCAGCGATATCAATGATTGGCCAGGTGTGAAGTACATACAGCCATTCAGCTCAGCATATCAGTGTTGCACTACTTGACTCAGTGCTGAGTTCACCCATATAGCAGGAAGTCAGATTCTCCAACATCTGACCTCCAACTTCAGTAGTGCAATGAGCTGGATGGGAAGTCAGATGAACTGATACCTGAGAGGCAAGTGGGTGATTCTCTTGGCCACACTGGGTGCTTGTGACCAAACATTTTCCTCCAGCATTTTTATGATGTGAAACAAGTTTATTTTTTCCCTCACACTCCAATATTATCCATTAGCGAGAATAATATATGATTTAGAACTAAATAACCATAAAATAATACATGAACCTGAACTTTCCATGATTTGATCGTCATTAAAGCAATTCTCACGTTTGAGACTTTTGTTCAAAGTTTATCACAAAGAAATTGAGAACATAATTGATGTAAGACTAAAGGCACCATCAGTATCAATTTAAAAATATGTGTGTCATGGTGTGCCACTCGTGGCTCTGCTTTTCCTTTTCTTCTTACCTCCTCTTCCACCATTATTATGCAGTGGTATGCCTGTAAGTTCTTCATTCAAATAGCCTGGATTTCTTATTTCCCGATGAGTCAGTGAGCATTGTTTCTATTATTCATCCTATTCAATAGTTAATATGCATTCCACTTTAGTATCTCAGTTGCTTGTAGTATGCCTTAAATATTTGAATATCATACATGTTAAGCTCTATTTGCAAAGGCACAAATGTATGGGCAATGTAATATAACAATGAAAAGTATTTAAGGGAATCAAATGCTATCAGGAGTGATTTGTCTTCCACTGTCAGGCAAAGGGATCCACTCCAATCTCATGAGATTAATAATTAAGCACACTTTTGTATGATTCAGCGGAGCACCTGTATGCAGTATATTTGCTTTTTGTGATATTTTTATAATAGTCTTAGGGATTATTGGTGGACAAGAGCTGAAGAAGTGATATGGTTTTGTTAGAATTCTTTCTGTTGTTGAGAATGTCCGTCTTGACAAATGTACTTTTTCATTGAGAGAGGTATCAGATCCAATTGCTCCAATAGCACATTCATTCTGGGCTTTTTTTAAAAAGAAACAGCACCTTGTTCTTGATTGTTGTTTGATCAAATGCTTTAACTTGAGATGTATCCAGCACTGTAAATACAACACATCCAAAAATGACTGATATAGAATGATCTGATGCGAGAACATCTTTGACATTGACATTTGAAAAATAATGGAAATCCATTTCAATGACTGACACAGGATGCACTTTCTAGTATACATGGTGCACTGTACCTCAGTTTTCTACTCTGACTATGCAGAAAAAACAATTGTGATGCAGCCATACTGAGTCCTAACCAATTATGTCACCCCTCTGTTGTATTTTCATTTGTATCAGTAAGCCAAATGAAAAAAAACTCAACCTTTTCACTCCCAGACAAATCTTAAGCATTTTATGAAATTAAAAAAAACCTCTTAAATGGGATAAAGTGACCCTTGCATGAAAAATTCTAATGTTCTGTCCATTCTAGCTGATAAATATGACATTTTTAATTATATGATCTATTCAGGACTGCAGACCATTAATAATCTTAAAGTTACTGATAATTAAGGTGCACAACAAATTATAAATCAATTTACTATTAATCACCTACAGCTGTAGGCAATGACAAATTAGCTGGTCAATTAACTTTAGAAATACATACATACTACATAATTTTTAAATCCTTTAACATGATCTGATGACAAAAGTGAACACTTTAGGATTTGTGACAGATTATTTTAAAAGCAGTTGAAAGTGTACCAAAGTTAATATCACAGTGGAAGAATGGCAAAGGAGATTAAGGAGAATGGTTAACACAAGATGATTAGCATGACTGGGATAAATACAGCATCATCCACAGCAGGGAACAGTATTTTGCGAATGAGGATAAATAAATCTCAAAAGCTGTAAGAAAACTTATTTAAATGATATTTAAGTAAAAATAGACTCTGGAGACAACAGAGTTCATAGACAGATAGCATTGGATTGGAATATTGTCTTCCCCCATTGAAAACATCTATTCTGGTAATAGTTGTTACAAGTGCAGTGTGCTTAAGCAGCCTTCACACTCCAACCCTTCCATTCTATTGTCCTTAGATCTATATTGTGTTCATTATTCAATATGATTATGCACAGTTCAATATGAAATCCACGTTTCAGAATAAACAACTTTTATTGATAAAGGAGAATTTTGCTCTTTCTAATCTCAATATGGATGCAAAATTTTTTTTCACATTTCTTTCCTCAATGATTTGGCTAAAAGCACATTCATTAAGTATTTGCATTTTCTTAATGACTAGTGGACTAGAAATTGGTACATGCTGCACCTCTTTTTGTTACACGAAACAGTTGTCTTAGGCTTCAAATTGGCAGCTGGATACATGCATATGCTCAATCCAAGTGATCTACTTTCATCCCATTTTGGAACATGATCGTCTGCAGGCAACATTGAGTATTTAAAAGGTTCATTATTATATTTAACTAAGAGTCCTTATTGAAGGGATTTCTAGTAGGAGTGCACTCTACTAGTTCCTGATACTTTCTGTGAACATCTCTCCCACATATCAAAACAACAAGGACTCTTCAGCAGCGCTATTTATAGAATACTTCCACTACATACAAATTATTAATCATCTCTGACCCTTCATCACCTACAACTGAATTGTAACTTAGTGATAACAACATTTTGCCGATCTTCAAAAATGGGTGGGCTGGGGCTGGAGATGAAGGGGGTTAATCTAGAACAGAAGGCTTAAACTAGTGTCAGCGTACTACCAGATGTCAAGATCAGTGTGGTGATTAACCTTTACACAACGTGCTCCTTACTGGCTGCAGGGCATATATCCTACAATTTTCCATGAAATAACATCTTGATTTGATCTCCTCCACTACTGTTTTGTACAGGCACTAGATGTGTTGCTTGGAGTGGTTTCTATTTACCAAACCAACAAGATATCCTTCACTTGCTGAACCATGCCCCCAAAATCTGGGAAGGGAAGGGAAGGGAAGGGAAGAGAAACCATGCCAGGGAAATCTGGGTGCTCCCCTGGTAGTATTTCCAATTACAATTATTCCCATGTATTTACACTCAAAATGCTGCACCCATTTAAGAGGTGTTGCTGCCTTTGGGTTGAAACAATGAAACCCAATTGACCACTTCCCACCCTCCAGTTAAAGAGATGGACAGTTAATTATTAACTTTGGCAGCATTGGGCAACATGCCTGACTCATCATAAAGAGAAATCTGCAAAAATTTCATGTTGGCCTTGTGACCAGGTAACAGAAGTATTGGGTGTCCAGCTTCAGTAGACTATTAATCCCACTTTACTTCATTCTCCAGCTACACACAGTTTTTGGTATTCAATGCCAATATTTTCTATTGTAAAACATTTGCAAAATGACTGCCTTTCAGTCTTTAATAGGAGCATATGAATTGCAAGAGACCATTCAGTCTCTTGAATCTGTTCTACCATTCCATTAGATTATAACTAATGGTATCTTAACTCCATTAACCCACTTGGTTTATATTTCTAATGCACCTGACAACTTAAAACCTACTAAGTTCTGCTTTGAAATTTTCCATTGACTCCGTCTTAACATGTTTTTTTGGGAGAAACATTCCATGTTCTTCATGCTAAAGATAGAGGAAATGCTTCTTGGCATCAGTTATGAATGACCTGGGTTTAGTTTTAAGATTATGCCTCCATGTTGAAGGATCTTTGACCAGAGGTAATAGTTTCTCCCTAAGGCAGAGAAATGGAGACACAACAGACAGACACAGATACTGGAATCTGGAGCAAACAAACAAGTTCCTGGAGGATCTCAGTGGGTCAGGCAGCATCTGTAGAGGGAAATGAATAGTCCACATTTCAGCTCAAGACCATTCATCTGGACTTAAAGAGTAGAGGGGAGAGAGCCATTATAAAGAGATGGAGGGAAGGGGTGGCACAAGACCTGGTAAGTGATAGGTGGATTCAAGTGAGGAGACGTTGATTAGCAGATGAAGTAAGGTGGGCAGGGAAGGTTGGAGAAGGCTGTTTTGCATCTTTCTCAGTATTGACTGGTAATATTATTCTTAAAATACATAATATTGACACCTTGGGCAGACTAAGAAAGCTCAAAATTGGTTAAACTCTGGTTTTGATAATATCCACCCAAGAGGAAGCAGTTGGGCAGATTTTCCATAAGCTCCTTGCACCATCTTGATTCAAAAGAGTCAGGAGTAATTTCTGGAATAAGTTATAAAGTTACTGAGGTTGGTTCATTAAGATTATCAGTCCATAAATTTCTCATTCACAACAGCTGCCCACTGTAATATAGATGAGATTATACAATGTTTGTAATTTTCCAGTGTAAGAATAAGATCTGCCTAGCGGTGGGTATAGGGCATAATAACTCCAGAATGGGTAGTCTAGCATTGCACTTGATAAGCCTTATTGGTTAGACCCCATGCAGAACCATGCGATCTGTGTTTGTGCATTGCCCAGGTTTACACAGGCTCTCAAACAGGCCCTGTACTTGCAGGTGAAAAGTCCTATGCCTATTGCATATGCAGATTCTAGGTGCTTCTTTTTCCACTTTTGTGTTCCATCCATCACTGTAGATGTTTCGATGCCCATTTGGTGCTTGTAAAGCAGGTAAAAATCACCAAAATTCCATCCAATTTTGAAGTTTTATTTCTCAGTGATGAACTGATAATAATGGGTCTCAATCCCTAGTAGAGTTCCCTGAGGGCACACTGCTGTGGTATCTGTGCCAAAAGTTGTTGGCGCTTTTCCAGATTCCTCTGCATATTTATGACATAAGAGACTTGGTGAATTAGTTTTTATGTCCATTTTGATTTGTAATTTGCACTTCATGTTGTTCAATTATTCTTCAAAAGTAACATATTTTCCTATTAGCCCCTTCTAGAAATTCTTATGCAAACGATGCAAGAAATAATTTTGCTTGCCAGATGGCAGGACTCTGGGATGCAAGGACTCAAAATTTCTAACAGGAATTCTAAAGCAGCTCTTTCTCTTCACAGATGACCAACTACACAGCTTCAATTTCCCATGCACTTTGAGAAATGATCAGTTTATAGTGAAATCTGTTAAGTAATCTGTTTTGATTTCATCAAACACCAGCAGGAGTTGTAGTCCTACTGGTGTTAAAATATGTTGTTGATAAGTAATGTTGCAATTTGCTGCAAGGTTACCCCTCCGCATCGCACAGACACTATGTGCAATTCAAAAGCAGAATTGTACATCTTTGAAATTTGAAAAAGAGGAAGTTGAGGTGAAACCCGACATATGCAAAAGCTTCAGAAAAGGGTAAGTACAGGTTACCATCTTGAGTGTAGATTCAGCACCAGGACTTGAAGCCAAGAAATGTTTTTCAAAATTACTGTACATAACAAACCAAAAAGATGGAGGAAATGACAAACACCAATGACAAATGAAAGCTCAAAACAGATTAGCTGAGTAATCTATTACTAAACATGCTAAATAGTTGAATCAGCACGTTGTACAGAATTTATACAATTGACTTCAACTACCAGGGATGAATTTCCAAACATCTTGAATTAGTGTGAGAACAAGAGGAATCAAATAGCTGCTACATAAAGAGCATCTCACTAATGGATGAAAAGCCAGCAAAAAAATAACATAATCACATAAGACAGTGGTGTGGAGAATGAAGAAGAAAAACTGCAAGTGCAAGAAATTGTGTTTCAGGAAATATTAACAAACCCTGATGTTTGATGTGGTCAGTTGCTCCATTTTTTGCTGCTGATTTGGGACCCAAGGCCGATAATCCATTCTACTGCTGACCCTGATACAACACATGAGCTCAGTTCCATTTACATTAGTTAAGTACAGTTCTATACCAGAGGACAGCGTTGTGCTGGGTGGAAATTTAAACAGCTGGTTTTAAAAAGCGTAGAATGACTGATGATTTCACCACAAAGTTAAAGTTAACAGGGGCTATAACTTTTTGCAAGGTCTTGACTACCAGGTAGCTGTTATAGGTTGTTACTGTGAGATACTGTGACACTTAAAAAAATTCACTCCAAAGGAGGCCTAGCCAAAATCAGCCAAAGGTTGAGCTGTGGAAAGCAGACAGGAAAGAAGAACATGAAATTATAATGAAGTGAATGTTCAGACATTCTTGGAAAGGATGCAGTGGAGGAGAGATGGACTAGTGCCCAAAAGAAGAAACCTCAAAAAAGGCTCTTAGCATACAGCACGGAGGGAGGGAGTAGTAACAGAAAGAAACCTACATTACAGGTTGCCACTTGTAGTCCACCAGCTACGAGAGGGCGGGAAAGTACTGGGCTTTCACCTTGAGCCAACACCCAGGCTGGCAATGGAAGTGGAGAGAAAGGAAATCCCAAGGCAGCAACATTGCTTTGCTAGGTGCAGACCAGAAGTTGTTTCCAGGTCCTGATGCAGAGGGATGCTTTTCATAGTCTTATAGAATAAGAAAAGGAACATCTATTTTGCTATTTCTTCCAGCAACCTCCAGCAGTACTTAACAGACCTGTGAGCTAGAAAACAGGAAAGCATTTTGCTCATATGGAGTCTTTCATAACATTGGATGACCAAAAAACTTAACAGAGTGAAATAGTTTTGAAGAGGGGTCACTGTTATAGTAAACATGACAACCAGTTTGTGAACTTCTCTTATAAACAGCAGTATGATAATGATCAGAAAATTTGTTTTTTTTTGTAATGTTAACTTAAAGATCCTGAGGGAATCTCCTTTAATTATTTTCAAAGTAATACTATGGGGACCTTTTATGTCTATAGAAGAGAGAGAACAAGGCCTTGGTTTAGCACCTTATCCAAAATTTAACACGTCCTTCAGTGAAACGTTCCCTCAGTACTGCACTTCATGGACAGCCTAGATTGTTGTGCCACAATCCATAGTCATTCAAAGCAAAGATGAGGATGTTACCAACTAAGCCAGGCTACTATTTGCTTGGAAGCGTGCATGGACACTCTCTGCCTAGTTTATTGGAAAACTGCACTCCCAATCTAGGTTGTCAGTTTGCACACTTAAACAGCCAGCTGCATGAAAATACATTTGTAAGCTTCCCTAAAAATTGCATTCGGTGGCTCTTGGTCAATGATGGAGTGTCTGAAGTTCTCCCCACTGTTAAATTTCAATTACCAATCAGACATTATAAAGGACCTAGAAACTAGGAATAGAAACAGGAGTAGGCCATGCAATCCCTCAAGCCTGCTTTGCCTCTCAACGCGATCATGGATGATCTGTTCCCCATAACCTTCAATTCCCTGCATATTGAAAAGGCCGTCCATTTCTGCCTTGAGTATATTCAATGATGAGCAACAGGCAGCTGGCAGTTGTTATCGCCCTTTTATCTAGGAAAACAAGTAGAGAATGTTAATGCATAACACTATGTATTCACCCAATCAATAACTGGTTTGCACTGCTATTAATATACTGTATCTTTAACTCTCAAACTTCCTTCTCAACTCATAGAGACATACAGCATCCTATCTGGATGTATCACAGCTTGGTACGGCAACTGCTCTGCCCAGGACTGCAAGAAACTGCAGAGAGTTGTGGACACCAGCCTCCCCTCCTTTGCCTCTCGTTGTCTTGGTGAAGCAGCCAGCATTGTCAAAGACCCAACCCACCCAGGACATTCTCTCTTCTCTCCTCTTCCATTGGGTAGAAGATACAGGAGCCTGAGGGCACGTACCACCAGACTTAAGGACAGCTTCTACCCCACTGTGATAAGACTATTGAACAATTCCCTTATACAATGAGATGGACTATGACCTCACGATCTACCTTGTTGTGACCTTGCACCTTATTGCGCTGAACTTTCTCTGTAGCTGTGACACTTTACTCTGTACTGTTATTTTTTTTACCTGTACTACATCAATGCACTCTGTACTAACCCAATGTAACTGCACTGTGTAATGAATTGACCTGTACGATCTGTTTGTAAGACAAGCTTTTCACTGTACCTTGGTACAAGTGACAATAATAAACCAATACCAATGCCAGTACCACAGAAACAGGCTATTTTCCACGCCAACCAGTGGCACCCATCTGCACTGATATAAATACAGTTCCTTATCAATTATGTCAATATATTTCATTTAATAAACATTATCTGGCAGTTTTATTCTAACATTTCTATGCATTTCCATTCCAAAGCCTTTTGTCATCAGTATCCTGCACTTACTACCTGCAACACTCCATCTTCCAGCTTGTCTTCACACTTTTAAAGGTATCCTTATAAAAGCACATTTTAGGCATCTCCTCTGACTTTTTTCCTGATTGACAGGTACCAACCAAATGTTCCAGCAAGGCCAAAGGAGGTGATGCTTAACTATTTTAAAGGTTCTGAATAAATTCAAGACTAACATTTTCATTTTTACTGATTACCTGCTCAGAGACATTTTTCATCAATTAATTTAGAAGTTGTCAACTCTTTCACAATGGTCATAAATTTTCTGAACAGCAGGTTTTGAGTAACAGATTCCTGTGGAACATGACTGGTTACTTTTTAACTGACAAAGCATTTTCCATTCATCAGCACCCACTGCCTTCCGCTGCTGAACCAATTCTCAGCCCATCTGGACAGCTTCTTATTTGTTCCACGAGGTTTAATGTTCCCTCCTTATCCTTGCAGAATTTTGTCAAATGTCTTTTTAAAATCCAAGCAAACAACATCCACTGGATTACTCTCTTTCAGTACTGACACCTCAAAGACCCCTGGACAGTATACAAAGTAAAATGCACCATTCGGAACTGACCCCAACTGGGCATCTAGAAACCTATTTTTAGGATCTCTCAGATTACTCTTAAGCACTAAGAAGACTTTAATAAATTCATGACTCACCTTCATTCAGAGCATTGAAAATACCTGCCATCTTTTAACCTCCAGCTATCTTCTGAACACTCACAGGTCTCTGGAAAAAAAACAATTTCTTTCTTCAATTCCTGAGGACTCAAAGATATGCCCCCATTGCAGGAAATCTGCTGATTAGCAATATTTCCAATTTCTATAACTATCCAAACAGTTAACAATTAACAGACCCCTTCACTATTTGGCAACACTCCTAACAATAGACAGTGAAAAGAATTTCTGGGTGCCTTCTGGGTTTCTACTTTTGCATTCAATTGTCCTTTAGTAGGTTAATTGGCTACTGTAAATCGACCCTGGTATGTAGACAAGTTACATATGTGGAGAATAAAATGGAATTAGTTCAGGATTAGTGTAAATAGGTGCTTGATGGTCAGCATAAATGGTGGACTGTTGACATTCTGTATGACTCTATGGCTCTATAACTCTTATCTTTGCTACATTATGTAGTTATGTTTGACAGCCTTTTGAACCATTCTGTTACAGATTAGGTTACTATTTGGTGAATGTCCCCTTAAGACATAGTACAGTTGTGTGTGTGTGTGTGTGTGTGTGTGTGTGTGTGTGTGTGTGTGTGTGTGTGTGTGTGTGTGTGTGTGTGTATGTGTGTGTGTGTGTGGCGTCATTACGACAACAGCAGAACATAACAACGTGCTGACATTTTGGTTCAGTCAAAAAAGAGAGAGAGGAAGAGAGACACACTGCCTGCTGGTCACTGTATCGATGGATGAAAAACAATAACTGTGTCTGTCACTACAATCCACGTATGCATCTTTGGAATAGTCCAGTGGAGTCCACTTTATCGTTAACCTGTAGAGGGAAACAGGTATTTGTGTGGACGGCCACGTCTCAAACACCTTTCAGGGTGGCAGATACTTCAGAACAAAGCAATGGACATCATCAGTGATTGAGGTGTCATCTGGGTTCCATCGTGGAACATTTGGATTTTGTAATTTCTCTCTATTCTCTCTACATTTTCTCTTCCGGCAACTGTGGTTTTGCAAAAGCCTTTGCTCATGTTTCACCTTATGGCTTGCTGAACTGAACTTTGAGAACTATTCCTGGACTTGGAGTTTGGGAATTTGCCACACACACACAGTTCGAGTTTAGTTTTTGAGGTTAATGCTTAATATCTAACATTTTTACTTTTCTGATTATTATAGGTAGTTGTTAATAAAATAGTTTCTAACACTTATACATGACTCGGTGTGTTTCTTTTGTTGCTGGTACGTAACAATTCCAAATCCTCCTTGCTTTTTTTGTTATTTTGTATCTTCTGAAGTACATATGTTTGTTTTGGCCTCTTTTATTCATCATCTAATTTACAGAATGAAGTGTGCACATTTATTAAGATTTGGTAGTTTGGGTTTTTTCTTCCTTGATTTCCACTTCTCTTCAACTCATGTTATCTGTCCTTGCTGGTTTTACTTCCTTGTTCTTTTTGTTTTCTATTTTCAAGGAGGAGTACCAAATATTTTTCTATAAAATCTGTTCTAATATCCATTCTTCCGACGTTACACATTACCACACCAGCATGCATCAACTTTCAAATTGATTCATTTCCTAAAATGGTAAATATTGAATCTAATTCTGCCTCTGCTTTACACGTCTTTCATTGTGTGATGAAATTCTCCCTGATTTTCTTACATTTCACTCAAAATTCTGTTTGTTTCTGAGCTGAACATTCAATTTCTTGAAAGATGAAATTCATTTACGATTGAGTCATTATGATATCACAGAGTTTTTCTGATGTGCTGAACATTCCCTGGCTTCCTGATGTTAGTGGTCCTTTGTGTTGTAGTTGGGAGAGCCACTCAGAGTCTGGAACAATGTAACAGCTCTTTATTCAGCACAAGCAGACACAAAGGGGAGACCAGGTGGAAGACTCGCCACAAAATCAGAATACACTGATTTTTTTATTCCTTTAGGTACAAAGATAATAACAGGTGATTAAATGCAATTTCAATTGTTGCAACCTGTAGCTTACCTCAATATTTGGGGGGTCAAAAATGGTTCCATAGAATTATATATTTAAATGGGGGCACATCTTAAATGGCAAAACCAGCTCTGAATATTCAAACACTTTTGCCAGGACAAGATAGTTCACAGTGATATTTTAGAAGCTTCAGAGGACAAAACCCAGACATCCAAATCATTCTTCTTTTACCACAAAATTGTGAGGTGTAGTTCTCTGGACACACAGACATCCCAAATATTGATTGAGAGAACAAATATGTCTATGATGTCTATGACCATATGTGATGTGATTTATGGTGAGATTGCCACTCTGGAACCTCCCTTGATTTCATTCTGAGGCTGGCGACACTGGGTCCCCTCTATGTCAAGAAACCTAATGTCTGGTTCCAATGCATAGAACTTCATCAATGGTTTCTCAGTGTCAATGGATATCACATATTCCTCTCAGTGTAGTCATGAGAGATTTCAATGTGATCTGTTAAAATAGTCCTGTTGCCTGTTCATTAGACCAATGCGTACAAGAAGATCTCATGGCCATGTCATTTTTTGCAATATTTAACATATATCTTTATGCAGGTATTTGTTGTCAGTTTCCAAAACATATCTCTTAAGTGGCCTCTGCTGTGAGACTATCACCTGTTCCCTTCACAGAAAGTGATGGTAGTTTTATGCTGTAATTTCAAAACTCATTACTGCTTGTAAGTTACATTTTGAAATAGTTTGAAGGCTAGTTACTGCTTATATTAATTAAGTCAGCAGTTAACATACCAAGGGCCCTCAGACCAAGGCTCGCTACTCCCTAGCACTTATCCATTAATGATTTGTCACATTTATTATTCTATTCTGTTAATGTACTTCTCACCTCATTGCTTGACTGCTGTGATGATCCAATATCATTGCTGAATCTGTAAAACAATGGCTCTTCCTCTGTTTGAAGGTCTTCTTTTGCATGTGCATCCACTCAGCTCCATCTTCTGCTTCTACCCACATTATTGAGAAGCTAAACATACAATCGTTATCACTATTTCTTATACTCAGCTCCTTCCAGTTCAGTTTGTTCATTCAGAGTACCATGGGACTTTATAGGATGAAATTTACACACTCATGTGTGTGCTGGCTCTTGCCAGATACACTAAAGTAATCAACTTAATGGATTTTGATTTCTCTCTAAGGGTTTGAGTCTTACATAGGTTCAAACCTTTGTTCACTTTTTCCTTAAAACATCCAATGGTTTCTATTTCTCATACTTCCTGATATTCACAGGTTTGTATCATTAAAGCCATCATTCAAATTCAATATTTGATTTTATATAATCCTCTTTGTCTCATCATAAGTGATAATTTAGCAACTTGTTTTTTGTTCCTGCTTGTTCTCATCACTGTAATATTTTAAAATATTAAAATAATATTTTAATATTCTCACCTATTGGCCTAATTTTTAATACCCATCTGGTACAAGGCACTTTAAAGGAGTAAAGCATATAATAGAGTTTCTTACACATGTTTAGTCTTATTCCAATGATTCATTGTTAAATTGCACTTTTCATTAATTCCTTGAATGCAACATAACATTAACCCTATTGGCTTCTCTGAAATTTTTTTGAATCATTACTCCATCAATGAAGTGAATGAGAAAACCTGCCTTTGCTCAAATTGGTCATACATTTCAATGTATGAATTATTTTCTTTTACAAGAACAGTTATAACACGTCTGATTGAATTCATTTGAGTACTTTTCCTCTTCTTGGATAGTTCTGTTTGACAATATACAAAGTTATTTTTTCTAGTTTCTCTCTCCGTTCAAAATAGATAACTTTCTCTTAGTTTTCAGTTACTAAGGAAATTTATTTGTATTCTTCTTTTTCTCTCTTCAATAGGATCCATACTAAATTAGAACATTACCTGTCCTCCATACAACTCAGTTTGGTCTCTAACATCTACATCAGTCTGATTTAGGTTTATCCTTAAAAGTCTCATTATACTACTTCTATCTCATACAAAGTGAACTTACTCATCATCCACCAATCGATATTTTGTTCAGTTGAAAGTAATGGATTATATCTTCCTACAGATATCTTTCTGTATTTAGTTATTTAAAATTATAAAACGTCTGCTTGCTTTTCTTGACCATTAACAGACAATCAAGGATCCAACAGTATTGCCTCATGTTAATTTTATCAATTCCTTTTATGCTAAGAGCAGGTAAGATCAATTGATCATTTGATTACCAAGGTAAGTTGTGTCACTATTTTTTGAGTCATGTGCTTCGACTGAGTGGTAGCAATGTCAACTTCAGCTTGCTAAATTTGTGAATGCTGAGAGCTGGTCACCTGTTCTGGTAACACTGATTATTTTTTTCACCTTTAATGCAGAATGTTCAAGATTGAGGTGTTTAAAACCAGCAAAACTATCATGGCATGAAACCTGTTTCTATGCGGAACCAACATCATATCAGAGATGAATAGAAACTAAGTGAAGCTGTGTGAAAATAACATTTCTACTGGAAATCCATAAACAGCATCTCACATAACATATTTCATAGTACAGCTGAATCAGGCAGCTAGAAATCTGATGGAACTGGGATGCTTCCCATGTTGATGAAGGTAGAAAAAGAAGTGTTCAGGACCCACATCTGAAGCAGATATCAGGTTCTGTGCATGTCCAGCTGAGAGCGCTCATGCCTGTTTGAGGCCACTTATGTTAAGTCGCGCTGCCTTGAACAGCAAATCCACATTGAGCTGGCTGCATTTAGCAACCTGTGAGCTCCAGTGGTTGGAAGTGAACTGACCAAGGAACCAAATTAGAAATTTTATATAAGATGGTGTTTATAGATATCTGGTATAAATTTCAAATAGACTCAGAAAAGAGTTAGCTGGGGAGTGTGAGCCTATGAAAAGATTGGAGGAAGAACGAACGACAGAAAAAAATGGGTCAGCAAGAGACAGTTTCTTGTCAGTCAATGTGTAACCAATTAAAGTGAAAGGGATGGTTAGAAATGGGTGGAAATTGACCAGAACATTCAGAAAGAGAACATGGACAAAAGGTCAACAATTTACAAGCTGCCTAGCAGATATTACAGCAACTGAACAGGGAGGAAAAAAATAGTTCGGCAACCCAAAAAGAGTGCAGGATTGAGGAACTGCTGGATAACTTGAAAGTACAGGGAGGCTCACCACAGGCATCAAAGCAGCAGAAACAGTAACATCCTTGAGCTGATGGGGCACTTGAAGAATCTCAGAGTGTGTTAGAGCACAAATTGGTTCTCCTTCAGTTCATGAAGGAGATTGATGATTCTTTTTTCTTTTTGTTACCCCCCCCCCCCCCAACACACACACACTGCCAGACCTCACAGAAATATGATGGGAAAACAACATTTGCTACTAGTAAAGCTGCTGCCACACACATCAGAAACCAAGGTTCAATCCCTACCTCATGTGCTGACTGTGTGGAGTTTGCTTGTTCTCACCTGTGACAGCATGGATTTCCTTCAGGAGCTCCCCACATCCCAAAGACTTGCAGATTGGCAGGTTAATTCAAAGTCAAAGTTGAGTTAATTGTCATAAGCACAATTACATATATGCACAAGTGCAATGAAAAACTTAATTGCAGCAGCATCACAAACACATAGCACCAGATAAGCAGCAATCACAAGAAAAAAAGCATAAATTAAACATAAATTATACACACCTTTTACAAAAAGGAAAACATTTAGAACAGAAAAGGTCCATTGTAGTGTAAGGTGATCAAAATGGTCATAGTGTTGCTATACTGAGCTAGAGACTAGGGTTGTGCAGATTTGTTCAAGAAGCAAATGGTTGAAAGGAAGTAACAGTTCTTGAACCTTGTGATGTGGGACTTCAGGTTCCTGTATCTCCTGATGGATGGTAGCTGCGAGAATGTCCCGGATGGTGGGGATCTTTGATGATAGATGTTGCCTTGTGTAGATACTACCAATGGTGGTGAGGGATGGCCCCGTGATGTATGGGGCTGAGATCACTACTCTCTGCAGCTTCTTACATTCCTGCACATTTGAATTATCATACCACCCCATGATGTAACCGGTCAGGATACTTTCAACAGCACATCTGCAGAAGTTTATTAGAGTGTTCGGTGACATTTCAAACCTCCTTAACCTCCTAAGAAAGTAAAGACACTGGTGTGCCTTGGTCAATGTACATTGTTGTGTAAGTGAGTGGAAGGAATTTAGAGACAATTGATGTGAATTTAGGGAGAATTTATAAAAATGGAATTAGTGCAGGATTAGTGCAAATAGGTGGTTAATTGTTGGCACAGACTCCATGGGCCAAGGGCCTGTTTCCATATTATATGACTTTATGGCTCTAACGTTAAGGGGACATATTATAGGGGAGCTGAATTTTTTCTAAGAGTTTTGACAAAGAAAAAGAGAAACTGCTTCCAGTTTCAGATGGATCAGTAAGCAGATGATGTGGACTTCTGGAATTTGTTAAAGAAGCAGGGGTGGTATCAGGCAAAGAAAGCTGCAATGAGTTGTGATCCAAAATTATCCTTCCTGAAATTCAATAATAATTTGCAAAAGAATATTGCTTAAATGAAAAAGAAACAAAAAAAGGTCCATTGGAAAGAGCATCGGAGTGGGATTCATTGGATAGATCTTTAGATGGATATGATGGCCTGAATGGCACCCCTCCAACCACACTCATTTTATGATGCTATGATTTCTCTCCAATATCTAATAAGAATCAGGTTTATTATCACTGACATACAGTATGCCATAAAATTTGTTGTTTTGCGGCAGCAGTACAGTGCAAGACATTGCAAGACACTGGCAATCAGCGGTGAGTGGGGTGCCGCAGGTGTCGGTGCTGGGCCTGCAACTGTTCACGATATACATTAACAATTTGGAAGAGGATACCGAGTGTAGCATATCTAAGTTTGCTGATGACACTAAATTGAGTGGAATAGCAAATTGTGCAGAGGATGCGGAGAGTCTGCAGAGAGATATAGATTGATTAAGTGAGTGGGCAAGGGTCTGGCAGATGGAGTACAATGTGGGTAAATGCAAAGTCATTCACTTTGGAAGGAAAAATAGACAATCAGATTATCATTTAAATGGTCAGATCAGGTTATTATTTAAATGGTGAAAGATTGCAGCATGCTTGGGAGTGCTTGTACTTGAATCACAAAAGGTTGGTTTGAAGGTGCATCAGGTTATCAAGAAGGCAAATGGCTTCTTGATAACCTGATGCACCTTCATTGCTAGGGGGATTGAATTTAAGAGCAGGGAGGTTATGCGGCAACTGTACAGGTTACTGGTGAGGTGTCACCTGGAGTACTGCATGCAGTTCTGGTCTCCTTACTTGAGGAAAGATATACTGGCTTTGGAGGCTGTGCAGAGGAGGTTGATTCCAGAGATGAGGGGTTAACTTGTGAGGAGTTAGCCTGTGAGGAGAGATTGAGTTGCCTGGGACTATACTTGCTGGAATTCAGAAGAATGAGAGGGGATCTTATAGAAAGATATAAAATTATGAAAGGGATAGATAAGTTAGAGGCGGGAAGGCTGTTTTCACTGGTAGGTAAGACTAGAACTAGGGTTCATAGCCTCAAGATTCGGGGGAATAGATTTAGGATGGAGAGTAGTGATTCTGTGGAATTCTCTGCACAGGGAAGCAGTAGAGTCTACCTCATTAAATATATTTAAGACAGAGTTAGATAGATTTTTGCATAGTAGGGGAACTAAGGGTTATGGGGAAAAGGCAGGTAGGTGGATCTGAGTCCATGGCCAGATCAGCCATGATCTTATTGAATGGTGGAGCAGGCTCGACCAGCCAAATGGCCTATTCCTGTTCCTATTTCTTATGTTCTTAAGACATAAGAAATTACTATAATTACTATGAGTTACAAAAATGAATAAGTAGTGCAAAAGAGTAATAATGATCTGGTGTTCATGGGTTCATGGACCATTCAGAAATCTGATGGCAGAGGTGAAGAAGGTGTTCCTGTACCTACTCCCCGATGGTAGTAACGTGAAGAGAGCATGTTCCAGGTGGTGAGGGTCCTTAATGATGCATGCTGCCTTCTTCAGGCACTGTCTTTTGAAGATGTCCTTGATGGTGGGGATTGGGGGGGCGTTGTGCCCATGATGGAGCTGGCTGAGTCTGCAACCCTCTGCAGCCTCTTTCGATCCTGCACATTGGAGCCTCCATACCAAGCAGTGATACAACCAGTCAGAATGCTCTCCAACATATATCTGTAGAAATTTGCAAGAGTCTTTGGTGACATACCAAATCTCCTCAAACTCCTAATGAAGTAGAGCCACTGGTGTGCCTTCTTTGTGATTGCAACAGTGTGTTGGGCCCAAGATAAATCCTCTGAGATGTTGACACCCAGGAACTTGAAGCTGCTCACCCTTTCCACCGCTGAACCCTCAATGAGGTCTGGTGTGTGTTCTCCGGACTTCCCCTTCCTGGAGCCCACAATCATTTCTGACGTTGAGTGCGAGGTTGTTGTTGCGACGCCACTCAACCAACTAATCTACCTCACTCCTGTATGCCTCCTCATTGCCATCTGAGATTCTTCCAACAACAGTGGTGTCATCGGCGAATTTATAGATGGCATTTGAGCAGTGCCTAGCCACACAGTCATGAGTGTAGAAAGAGTAGAGCAGTGGGCTAAGCACGCATCCTTGAGGTGCACCTGTGTTGATTGAGGAGGAGAGGTTACTACCGATCCCCACTGACTGTGGTCCCCCGATAAGGATGTCGAGGATCCAGTTGCAGAGGAAAGTACAGAGGCCCAGTTTTTGAAGCTTGTTGAATAGTACTGAGGGGATGATGGTGTTAAACGCTGAGCTGTAATCGATAAACAGCAGCCTGATTTATGTTTTGCTGTTGTCTAGGTGCTCCAAAGCCGAGTGGAGAGCTCCTGCTCCTAGTTTTCAATCTTTTAAGTAAGAATAAAATGCATATGTTCCTGTGAGCTTGGCTTAAGACCAGCAATCTGTGCATCTATTTTTTATATCCACAGGAGGCCAAACAGGTCAGACTTTTTTTTTGGAATGTCTTGGCAACTTGTCCTTGTTCTGTACCATCAAATTTGTCCTTCTAGTTCTATGTTGTACATTATTTATCTTCCTCCTCTTTACATGAACGGTTTGAAGAACATTGCAAGTTAAAGCTTTATCCTCAGCATCAGTCTCATTCTGCTTTAACAAGGTTATTTTTACTGTCACATCATTCAGCATTTTATTTATTCCAGCTCCAACAAAATGCTTTGAGCCTCTCACTCACTTATCAGTTGGTTGTCTGTCATTTGAGAACAATCTCCTTATGTCAGTCAGCCTGTCATTCTTCTCTATCACACCATACCTCATTGCCTTAGTTATGAAAAGCACCTTCCATTCACCTCTGCATACATCTTTCCACTTTGTCACTCACACCAACCCTTATACAATGAAATATATCTGCCTAATAAGCAGTCCTGATGAAGGGTCTTGACCCAAAACGTTGACTGTTTATTTCTCTCCATGGATGCTGCCTGACCTGCTGAGTTCCTCCAGCACTTTGTGCGTGTTGTTCCAGATTCCAGCATCTGTAGAATTGGTATTGGTATTGGTTTATTATTGTCACTTGTACCAAGGTACAGTGAAAAACTTGTCTTGCCTACTGATTGTACAGGTCAATTCATTACATAATGCAGTTACACTGAGTTAGTGCAGAGTGCATTGAGGTACTACAGGTAAAAACAATACCTGTTCTCTTGGATATCTGTCTAATACCCATAATGACAGCATGACACCAATTGGATGAACACCCTCCTTTGTATTGAATTGTACTGCAAACATACTAATTGGGATTGTCTCAGAGCAGAAATGACAACTTAAAACTGGGCCTCTATGTGGAACATCAGTAGCAGAAGTGTACACTACCATAATCAATGGCTTCATGGCCTGGCATATCCCCCACTCTGTCATGAGTATCAAACCAGAGGATCAAACCTCATTCAATGAGCACTACAGAAGGCCATGCTGATAGCAACACCAGGCACACCTAAACATGATGAAGTGCCAGCCTAGTGAAACTTATACATACAGTATGACAACCTACATGCAAAACAGCAAAAACTTTGATGAATATTCACTATCCAGGGTTAGGAGGCTTTTTGCTAAACTGAGCTCTTTAGTACAGCTGAAGAAACCGTCGATGGATCAAGATGTTTATTGCTAATCTTTAACTGGTACTATTTCCCCATCCTCTTGAGAAACAATACTGCCCAGGCTCAGGAAGCCTATTGTTGACTTAACCAAGACTGCACGTAATCAGAAGGAACAACATTGTCTCTGTTAACCAGAGGCTCCTGCCATCTGACCCCATCAATGCAGTTGTGAAAACATCACATGCAGATGAGACCGTCACTAGATGACTGGCAAAAAAAAGTTATAAATATTAGAAAGCAGTAAGGGTGGGGAGGAGTTACAGAGATAGACATAGAGTCCACTCCTCAGCCTCGACCTGAGAAGCATCTCTTCCCAGAGTCTTCATTCTGTGATGGACGACATGTTCGTCTGCAACTCATTGGTATATTTTCCTAGTTTGTAAAAATTGTACTTGTGTTTGGAAGTCCTTTGTAGAATTATAATCTCTGTTAGAATTTACTCCTCAAAATAAATGTGCTTCATTTAAAATAAAAACAACTGTGTTTAATTTGCTTTGTTAGCTGGAAGTATCTCCTCCTTGGCTGGGAGAGCAGACCTACCACTTGAAATAGTGATTATCGACAGCTAAACCCCTTCAGAAAAGAGACTAAAGTAGTTAAGTAAATTAGTCTTTGCATTATAGGTTGATACAGTACATCTCCCTAAAGTGAGGGTGCTGATAGACACCTATAAGTATAAAACTTAAAATCTTGGCTTAAGTTTTGGAGTCTAGAATGGGTACACTCAACATCATCACCAAACAGTCTGCTATAGATGGCCCTGGGTGATCTCACAACCAACAGATATGATCAAATTTTGGCAGTTATTGTTGATGGTGGTAGACAATTAAACAGCTAACCTGAGGATGAGGTTCCAAGAACAACCTCATCTTTAACGGTGGCAGAGCCCAGCTCACTAAAAAGGGTGGAGCATTTGCAACCATGTTCAGACAGAAGTGCCGATAAAATGGCCCATCTTGGCTCACTCTGAGATCCCCATCCTCATAGAAGCCAATCTCCTGCCAATTTTAATTCACTTCACATAATGTCAAGAAATACCTGAGGGCACTGGATGCAACAAAAACTATGGAGCTAGGCAACATCTCAGCTGTAATACTGAAGACTTGTACTCCAGAAATAATATGCCTTTAGCCAAGATATACCAGTATGGTTACAACACTGGCGTCTTCCTGACAATGTGGAAAATTGCTCAGGTAGGACTCGCTCTTGAAAAACAAGACAAATTCAGCTGAGCCCATTACCACCCAATCAATTTACTCTCAATCTTCACCAAAGTGATGGAAGCTGTCATCAACAGGGCTCTCATTAAAAAGCTACCCCTGGAAGCCTAGTTTGGGTTTTGCCAGGATTATTCAACTCCAGACCTCATTGCAGCCTTCATCCAAACATGAACCAAAGAGTTGAAATCTAGGGGTAAGATGAGAGTGACTGCCCTTGATATTGCATGTGGTACTAAGATGGTCTGGTAAAACTGAAGTCAATGGGAATCAAAGAGAAAATACTCCTGTGGCTGGAGTCATAGCTCACACAATAAAATATGCTGGTAGTTATCATCCCAGCCCCCAGAGTTCATCAGACTTGTGTCCTGGGCCAAACATCTCTAGTTACTTCATCAACAATTGTCTTTCCATCATACTATCACATGTTGGGATGTTTGCAATGTTCAATTCTATTCATAGATCTTTAGCAGCCCATTATCTGAATGCAGTAAGATCTAGACAACACTGATCCATGGGTTTACTGATGGCAAGTAACATTTATGCAACAAAGCTTCCAAGCAATAACCATCAACAAACAAAAGAGTCCAACTACCTACTCTTGGCATTCAAAGACATTACCGTCGTTGAGGACCCAACGATCAGTATTCCTGAAGTTACCATTGATCAGAAACTAAAATAGACCAGCCATTTAAGTATTGGTGCTACAAGAACTAGTCAGAGGCTTGATATTCTGTCGTGAGTGACTCAGTTCATGAAAACTTAAGCCATTCCATTATCTATAGTCAGGAGCATGATGGAAAGCTCCTCAGTTATCTGAAAGAATGCAGCATCGACAACAGCAGCAATGCAAAGTGCTTGATACCATTCAAGATGTTTATATGGCATCCCATCAACCTCCCCGAATATTCATTCTCTCCACCAAATGCACACAGAGGCGACAGTGTATACCATCTACAAAATGCATGGCAGTTACTCACCCAGGCTATTCCAACAGCACTTCCCAAACATTGAGTTCAATTCTGACTGCCCCTTTAAGGGAAGATATGAATGCATTAGAGACAGTCCAGAAAAGAAATGACAGTAGTTCCTGGAATGAGGGACTGTGATTACTATCAAAGATTCGAGAGGCTGAGACTGTTTTCTTTAGAGAAGGTGAGGACAAATCTGATGTAAGTATGTAAGATGAAGGATCCACACAGAGTGGATAGGGGATTCCTCAAAAGCATTGTAAACATACATTCACCAGAAGGACTAGAGGTTAAACAAGGAGACTCCCCAGCACCTTCTCAGGGGCAAGTAGGGATGGGCAATAAATGCTGGCCTGGTCAGCTATGCCCAGGTCCTGAATATGAATGAAAAGCAAACATGCCTTACAGACACCCAAGGCTGTTCTTCTGCTCACTGCAAGAGAACAAAAGGAGGAAGAGAAGAAGTCGGATACCACAGGTAGTCTAGCTGACATCATCAGAGCCTGAGGTCAAGGAGAACAGTGGCACATCTGACAAATGGAAAGGAGTGGGGCTGTAACTGCTGACAGAATTAACTGTCTCTTTCACATTTCTCTGAGACAATTCAGTCAAATTGGTTGATTTTAGCAGAGTGGAATATCATGAACTTAATTGGGTAAAATCAAAATATTGTAACATTGCCAGTACTAATTCAAATCTACCTCCTCTCTTCACCATGTGGAACAGTAGTCTGTGGACTTGCAGAACAATGATATCTAAAACAAGGTGATTATTCCTGAAGGTGCACTCATGCTTATCTTGGAGAAGGATTTGTACATGTAATCTCAGGATATTGTAATGCATTTTACAGCAATGAAGTACTCTTTTGGAATATAGTCATTTGTTATAATGTAGGAGATATGGCATTTAGTTTACACAACCAACAAAGGTGATTAAGTCTGGATAATTTCTTTTAGCATGCTAATTGAGGGATAAATAGTAGCCAGGTTTTGAATAAATCTTCTAAAGGACCAGACCTCCAACAATACAAATTTCCTCAATACTGCACTGGAGTATCAACTAGCTGCTTGTCAGTTAAATGAATGATCTGCTCAGGCACTTGCACATGATTAGTTGAGCTTTCACATTAGTTCACAAGTGAGCAAGACCATACACTGGGCAGCTGGGGAGAGTTTGAAAATCCTCTCTAGGCTCTGCTCAACGAAACGGACTCAGAGTTGTGGGGCCTTGATAGACTTTGCACTGCTGGCGCAGAAAATTAGCAGATTACACACACACACACACACACACACACACACACACACACACTCACATATATATCATCAAGGCTGATTTAAACCCAATATCCATGTTTAACCCATATCCCTTAATACCTTTTGTGAACAAAATCTATCAAACTCAGGTTTAAAATTTAAGAGAAAAAAACCACATAGCAACAACAGGCATTGGTGCAAGAGATTTCCAAAGTTCTGTGAGCTAACTTTATTAACTTTACTCTTAAAAGATCAGGCTCTAATTTGTAGATTTTGTCCCCTGATGCTGGACTTCCAAAATAATGGAAACAATTTCTAAGTAAGTAATTTCAGTGCTCCTTAATACATTGAAAACAGTGATCAGATCCCTCCTCAAACTTATAAGTTTTGGGGAGTACCAAAGTCATCTTTTACCCTAGAGCTTGTTCAACTTATTGCATGTCATGTTTTAAATTCCATATTCCAAAATATGATTTTATGAAATAAATGTATCTAACTTTCACTTCAAAGAATCAATAATATCTGCTTGAACAGGTTCCTAGGATTCCTTGTTCAATAAATGAAATAATGGCATTGATTCTAAAACCCCACCACCGCCAAACAAGAGAGGGTTGGGAGGAGGAAAAGTTGCAATGGAATCACTCATCTAAATATAACCCAACATGTCAAAGCTACTGCAATTTTTACAGTGGTCTGAAACTCCTACCATTGGATGATGGCAGAGTTAAGGCCTTTCTCTGACTTACTTTCAGATCATACTCAAAATCTCCTTCATCCTCACTGTCCTTGCCCCACTCAAATGTTATAACAGAGTCTCGCTCAAGCACCCACCCCAAAGCAGTCTTTGCAATCATGCCCAGAATCTATTTCCTCCCACACTGACTATCAGATATTTGTTAAACTCATCAATACTTCCAGTTTGCCAGGGTTTTCCATGGCTATAGGGATCTTGTACTCCATTTCTGACTTTGCATCAGTTTTGGAGATAATGACATGGAATTATCCATGAGTGTTAAGCCTCGACTGCACACTGATTCCATACCTGTTAAATCCACACTTACTTGGAACAGATCTTCCAGCTGCGTCTGATCTGATCACCAAATCCCTCTTCCGTACAATTCCTTCTTATTGTAAGTGTCACAGAAATGTTTTGAGAGCTGATTAAACTATGATCCCAGATTGAAATGCCTGTCAAAGCTCTCAAACAGCTATAATGCTTATGAACATTTGATATCCAAAAACCATAAAAACTAAACATAAACATTTATAATTTTTTAAAAATGTAACATTTAAAATCGCTAGAAAACTCTATAAGCAATTACATATATTTAAAGTAACTTAATTTCCAGAGTTGAAAATTGCTTGTAACATCTTGATCCTTCTCAGACATTCCTCTAAGATAAATGGTGCTCCTGCACCAGCATCAGGTCTAACCAGACACAGACAGAGATTTCATTGCCTAACTTTGGGAAGTACAGGGAATTGTCTCAATTGTCACAAATTGTTGGCATGAACCTCTCAAAGTTTGGAATCTGTACATTTGAGTAGGTGTTCCAAATTCCTGAGGCAACTTTGGCTGTTATATGTCAATGTTCCTCTGGAAAATCCAGGTCACTGTTTCCACAAGTAATGTTTCAATGTATTACCATTTCCCCTACTTTGGCCATTCCCTCTGGTTGCACAGCCTGAACAAACTGAAGTAGTTTGTCATGGTCCATATTATCTTGTTTCTTGACAATCTTAAAACTGTAATCTTTCATCCTTTAGTTTTCCAGAGTGAACATATCCAATTAATGTCCTCACTCCTCATAGTCAGATCCATCCTACCTTCATTTTATTCTGTATGCTTTCAGCATCTGCAATATTGTTACATGTGGGAACTAGAATTGTATACAGTGTTCTTTATATATAAAGTGGTATGATTAACTCAATATTGACCTTTTAATCCATTCTACCTGCAAAAAAAAGATGAGATAGATTCAGCTAATTGTTAATCTTGATGCTTGATTGCCTTCATTTTCCATGAAAATTATTTTAGTTTCATTTAAGCAAAAGTGCCTCTTGTACCTAAGTTGGAAGGACTTTGCATTTCCCTCTATTAAATTTCATCTGTCATCCAGGTGCTCAGTTCTCAAGCATATTCACAACCTCTAGTAGTTTTGTTGTTAAGTCTTGTCGTCCACCACCTTTATTCGGTTTGAAAATTCTCGGTTTTAGCCAAGGTGCCTGTGATTTGTAGTTGTACGTTACAGACCTTAAAAGATAGGTTACAAAAAGATAGGTTACAAATGCAAATGATGAGGTTACCCACATAACATCTTAACATACCACATGACCAAATCAATCAGTAAACGTAATCCATTTTCACAAAGCATGTGTTTTTATCTGATGTTTAACTAATTGAATTTGACTGTGATAGATTTGCTTTTACCAATTAGGGACAAGTCTGTGAATATCTATCAAAACCTACTCCTTGGAGATCTGTTCCTCCTTGCAGAAAAGACAGTAATTCCATTTCAGCTTACCCTTATCTCGGTTTAAAAAAAGCAGATAAAATTACGTCAAAGGGTTTTAGAGAAGACGATGCAGAGTGTCAATATTTGAGATGGCTCCTTGATTGGAATAAAATGATCAATAAAGGCAGAGTTTTAATAAAATAACCAATTTATGAATAAGATATTTCTGTACCTTGTTAGGATCATGGTAGTTCATTGAATTAGAGGTGTTCTGCACTACTGAAAGTAGTATTAAATATTCTTTTCCATTTTTTTTGCTTTTATAGAGCATAACATAAGAAATAGGAGGAAATTATCATTCAGCCTCCCATGCTTTTTTTCATTATTCAATAAGATCAATACTGATCCATTATCTCAGCACCATTTTTCTGCACTATCCCCATATTCTCAACTTCCTTAATGTCTGGAAAATCAGATGTTATTTTCCAATATTTTTGCATGTATAGACCAAGCATATGTTTAAAAATATCATTTCATGAAAATTTAGGATAAGTTCTACAGCAAAGAGCTGCAAAATAGCATGTGTTCTGATTCTGGAACCTGACATGTGCCCCTTGTTGTAGCAATGGTTAATGAGCTAAAGTGACTTTGCATGAGCTGTGACATGGATGAGTGGCACAAGGGGCAAAATTTAGTGATCCCATGCCTTCAGAAGAAATACAAAAAGAAAATACAGATCAGGGTACATTGTTAGCCTATTCTTGGTCTAAACCAGGCAAGTCCCATTGGGATTGCTATACATCACCTGGAAAGCTTATAGCTCCTTAGTTAGATTGTTTATGTATTGAAAAGGTTAAGAATCCTGGCATACTCTTCTAAGCTTTTGGTGAGACTTGGTAGCTATCAATCTCTCATGGTAGCCAGGCAAACAGGCTGAAAAAAATCAAGAAGCTGAAGTGCTTGATTCAATCTTGCTAACTATCAGTCTTCCATAACAGCTAAACTAAAATGAATATGGACAAAAGGTAAGGCAAGGTCTGTACAGTATGAGAAGTTCCACATGAAAAAGCAGTCCTGTCATTAACATGCACCCAAGCATAGTCTGGGACTCATCTGTTGTACAAGTTATTAGCAAGTTATTAATCATTGTTACCTACTGACACACAGGGCCATTCTTTACAAGAATTGGATTTTACTTCTGCAAACACAGTGGCTGCTGAGTGCATATTTTAAATCTATTAATAAAACATAACTGCTACTCTGTGTAGGATATCCTTGGAATCTCTGACAGGATGTGTATTTACAGTGGGCTGCTTCCCCATTCTATTTAAATGAGGCTACAATATTTTATTGATAGTCCATGTTCTGATAGCCATTCATCCAAAAAAATTGCCCTCTCTGATATGCTTCTTCTAGTGTAGATCCCAGTTTTTCTGAAATGTTTCTTACCCCAGCACCTGAGAGATAACAAAACAATCTGAAGTCTGTAGAGTGCATTGCAAAGAGAATGGCACTGAACTTAATTATGGGTGTATGGACGATGAGGTAAATTGGAGACTCAAACGCTGCTGCGAACGTAAGACAATACAATTAGTTTGACTCCTGGGCTTCATCAACATGTCATATCCTATATAGCGATCAGGCTGACTCCAGGAATATTCTTCAAAATGTCATTTCTGAATGAAGAAGGGACTTTGTTCCTGGTTCAAGGATTTTGTTGAGTATTTCTGATCATAAAGACACGTGGTGCAAACTCAGTGAACACCTTTACTGAAAAACAATGCTCTCCCATTTGTTAAATTAATATTCTATTTTATTAATTAGTCTCAGCTGTTACTTTATTATACATTCTATTTCCTTCTTTTTTTTCCTATTTCTTCCTAATTTAGAATGATTCTTCAGTTTATATCAGGTCTGACAGGTCTTCAGCTCAGTTTTGACGTAGATGTAACCAGCTTTGAGGAATAAATCCCATTTTTTCCTGTAGTATTAGTGCCAATTCCTCATAAATTGGAAAACCTACCCCTAAAGCTATCCCTTCAACCACATTTGAAAACCTACTCTTCCTAAGTCGCTGTTGCAGGGAAAGAATGGGGCAAAAGACTGGCTGCAGACCCAATTACCACTGTTGTCCATCACAAGTACAGCATTCTGCCTTCATTGGGGAAATCCACAAATTCTACAGCAAAATAAATAGGACAGAAAATTTGGATCCTTTTTTCCCCTTTGCACATGTGAATGGAGAAATCTGCTAACAAACAGATGGAAAGAAAATGGTCTCCTTCATTTCTGGCAAATGGGCTTTATTCTACACACATGATTGTGCATTCACCTGTAAACAATCACTGATGTAAAATGTTAATATAGCTCTTGGCCTCTTCATTTCAAAGGTATGTTCCCTTCAAATAATAGCTTTTATCTTTGATATTTGTTCCATCATTTCTAGTTCTCCTTGCACTTTATTTCTGCATGATGAGAAATATGAGCAGCTTTTCTCAGTAATCATCTTTAAATTTATAGTCCTTCACATCTGGCCTCTTATACTGCCTCCACTTCCTTCACCCCAACTAGTGACTGTTGCTTCAATCTTTTCACTTTAACACCAAACTTAAGCTGCCGCTTAAATCCTATCTCTTTAACTAAGTGTCTGGTCGCTTAGTCAAATGCCTCTTTTTTGGCTAAGAATAGTTTCTTTTTGTCTGATTAAGTTCCTGTGAAGTTCTTTGGAATGCTGTACTGTTAAAGCTTCTTTAGAACACATGTTGTTGCTGTTTCTGGTTGTACAACAATTCTTCCTTTGTCTGGCCAGCAAGCAATGCTATAACATTTCTCTAAATTCTTCCTGTTCTCCAGGGAAATACAATGGCTTCACATTAGTATTTTAACTCTTACAATGGATCAGAATAGAACTAAGCAGAGATGAGGATCAAAGTATTACTTCATGGTCACATTCATATCTGTGCATTATTTCATTTTGCTGTCATAATAATAGATATTTGATTTCTGATTGTGTAATATCTACCATCTTCAAAGATTTCTGTTTGTTGTCTCAATGATTGTTTATAAGGTTTGAAGAGTCTGAGAGCTCCAGCCAAAAACTGAAGCTGAGGCCCTATTTAATGCCACTCTGCATTCATCAGCTCACTGCTAACAGTGAGACATCACCACTTCTAATTGAGGGATCGCTGGCTGCCATCTCACAAAAATAGAGTCCTGGCACTTTCCTTGCTGTCCACCAGTATAAGAAATTAATGTTGAGTTATACTGATAAAAGACCCTTTGACTGACAGGCAAGTGCGATCAACAAGTCTCACCATTCACAGGATACCAAGTTATCAATGAATATGTCAGTCTAACGCAGCAGAGCAACATCACACATAAGTAAGTTGCTGTACCAAAACCTGTGACTGTTTGATGTTAGGATGTCTGCTGATGCCACCAAACTGACTTATACCCTTAGAGGATTTTTGAAGACTGGACTAAACTCTTTGGGTCCTTCGCTGACTGTCATGAGTAAGACTGCTCTGTGTTGCCAGAATCAGACCTTGTGCAATGTGTTTGATCCTTTTTAGTTACATCTAACTTTCTGTCCTTGTCATGACTTTTCTATGACAACCAATGCCACTCAAACCAAACACCCACGGGGCTTCAAATCTTACACAGTTAATTGCATAAAGTAATTGGTTGCACCGAGTTAAATTTGAGTAATAAAGGTGTAGTGTACTATTGGCATTGTTATTGTTACTTGACTTTCAGGTGAAGTTTGAAGCAAAATTAATTTGTCTTGAAAACTGTTTGCAATTGATATGTAACTAATTATAAGATATCTTTATTAGTCACATGTACATCGAAACACACAGTGATATTTAATATTTACTGGACTAGAAGTGATTAATTCTTCAAACTCCTATGTCATATTTCATTATTGAAAGTTAAAAAAAAATCATAGAATGATAGAGAACAGAGGAAGTCCATGGATCATGTTATCTTTGGAGGAGATAAGCAAATTAGTCACCCGATACCTACTTTTTCCTGAACCCTGCAATTATTTTCATGTTGAGTATTTCCTTCTGAAGATCACATCCACCATCTTTTCAAAAAGTACTTTCCAAGTCATTATAGATAACGATGTAATTCCATTATTCCTCAAGTTTATGTAACTTTTTTTGATAATTACCTCAAGTCTGTGTTCTGTGGTTACTGACTCTTCTGCTACCAAAAGCAACTTTTCATCTTTATTCAATCCCAATCAATTACAAAACAAAAGAGCTGGTCATTGACTTCGAGAAGGGGGCGGTGCACACGATCCTGTTTATATCGATGGTCGAGAGAGTTGAAAGATTCAAGTTCCCAGGTGTAAACATCACCAATAGCCAATCACCAATAGAACAGCACCTGGGCCAAGAAAGCTCGCCAACACCTCTACTTCCTCAGGAGGCTAAAGAAATTAGGTGTATCCCCTTTGACCCTCATGATATTTTATCAATGCACCATAGAAAGCATCCTATCCAGATGCATCACAGCTTGGTATAGCAAATACTCTGCCTGAGACTGCAAGAAACTGCAGAGAGTTGTGGACACAGCTCAGCCCATCATGGAAACCAGCCTCCGTTCCATGGACTCTGTCTACACTTCTTGCTGTCTCGGTAGAACAGCCAACATAATCAAAGACCCCACCCACCCCGAACATTCTCTCTTCTCCCTCCTCCCATTGGGCAGAAGGTATAAAAGCCCAAAAGCACATTCCCCCAGGCTCAAGGACAACTTCTATCTCGCTGTTGTAAGACTATTGTCCCTAGTATGATAAGATGGACTCTTGACCTCACAATCTACCTCATTATGGCCTTGCACTTTTATTGTCTGCCTGCACTTTCTCTGTAAATGTAACATTTTATTCTGTATTTTGTTCTTGTTTTCCCTTGTACTATCTCAATGCACTGCTGTAATGAAATGGTCTGTATGGATGGCATGCAAAACAAGTTTTTCACTGTACCTCAGTACATGTCATAGAGTCATAGAGTACTACAGCACAGAAACATGCCCTTTGGCCCATCTAGTCCATGCTACCTGACATTCAGCCTAGTCCCATCTACCTGCACCTGGACCATATCCCTCCAAACCCCTCCCATCCACGTACCTATCCAAATTTCTCTTAAATGTTACAAGTGAACTCACATCTACCACTTCTGCTGGCAGCCTATTCCACACTTGCACCACCCTCTGAGTGAAAAAGTTACCCCTTAGATTCCACTTTAACTAATTTGCCTTTCACCTTAAACCTATGTCCTCTAGTTCTATTCTCACCCAACCTGAGGGGAAAAAGCATCCATGCATTTACTCTATCTATACCCCTCATAATTTTGTATACCTCTATAAGATCTCCCCTCATTCTCCTGTGCTCCAAGGAATAAAGTCTTAACCTATCCAATCTTTCCCTTTAACACCGGTCCTCAAGTCCTGGTAACATCCTTGTAAATTTTCTCTGCACTCTTTCAAGCTTATTGATATCTTTTCTGTAGGGAGGTGACCAGAACTACACCCAATACTCCAAATTCAGCCTCACCAACGTCTTGTACAACTTCAACATAACATCCCAACTCCTGCACTTAATGCCCTGATTAATGAAGGTCAATGTGCTGAAAGCTCTCTTTACGACCCTATTGACCTGTGATACAACTTTCAAGGAACTATGGCTCTGTATTCCCAGGTCACTTTGTTCTACCACACACCTCAGAGCCCTACCATTCACTGTGTAAGTCTTACCCTGGTTTGTCCACCCAAAGTGCAACACCTCACACCTGTCTACATTAAATTCCACCTGCCATTTTTCAGCCCATTTACCTAGCTGGTCAAGATCACACTGCAAGCTTTGATAGCCTTCCTCGCTGTCCACTATGCCCCCATTCTTGGTATCATTTGCAAATTTGCTGATCCAGTTTACCACGTTATCATCAAAATCATTCATATAGATGATAAACAACAACAAACCCTGCACCAATCCCTGTGGCACACCACTAAACACAGGCCCCCAGTCAGAGAGACAACCATCTACTACCACTCTCTGGCTTCTCCCGCCATGCCAATGTTGAATCCAATTGACTACTTCATCCTGAATTTCAAGCAATTGAACCTTCTGGACCAGCCTCCCATGCGGGACTTTGTCAAGGGCTTTGCTGATCTCTATGTAGACAATGTCCACTGCCTTTCCCTCATTGACCTTCTAAGTAACCTCCTCAAAAAACTAAGATTGGTTAGACATGACCTACTATGCACAAAGCTATGTTGACTATCCCTAATCAGATCCTATCTATCCAAATACTTATATATCCTGTTCCTTAGAATATCTTCCAATAATTTACCCACAACTGATGTCAGACTCACCAGCCTATAATTCCCCGACTTATTCTTAGAGCTCTTCTTGAATAATGGAACGACATTAGCCATCCTTCAGTCCTCTGGCACCTCACCCTTGGGTAAGGACATTTTAAATATCTCTGCCAGGGCCCCTGCAATTTCTGCACTAGCCTCCCACAAGGTCCAAGGGGAAACCTCATCTGGCCGTGGGGATTTATCCACCTTAATTCACCTCAAGACAGCCAGCACCTCCTCTTCTGAAATCCGGCAAGGTCCATGACCTCACTACTCTTTTGCCTCAGTTCTGTAGTCTCTGAGTCTGTCTCCAGAGTAAATATGGATGCAAATAATTCATTTAAGATTTCCCCAACCTCTTTCGGCTCCATGCATAGATGACCACGCTGATCTTCAAGAGGACCAATTTTACCCCTTGCTACTCTTTTGCTCTTAATATAGCTATAGAAGCCCTTGAAATTCTCTTTCACCGTCTGCCAGAGCAACCTCATGTCCTCTTTTTACCCTGCTGATTTCTCTCTTAACTGTTCTCTCGCATTTCTTATACTCTTCAAGTACCTCATTTGATCCTAACTGCCTATGCCTCATACGCGCCATCTCCTTTTTCTTTACCAAGGCCTCAATATCCCTCGATAGCCAAGATTCCCTGAACCTGGTAGCCTTACCCTTTATTCTAACAGGAACATACAGAATCTGTACTTTCAATATTTCACTTTTGAAAGCCTCCCACTACCAAGCATCTCTTTGCTGGAAAGCAGCCTGTCCCAATCCACGCCTGCCAGATCCCTTTTGATGCCATTAAAATTGGCCTTACTCCAATTTAGAATCTTAACCCAGGACCAGTCCTATCCTTTTCTATGATTATCTTTAAGCTAATGGAATTTTGATCACTAGATCTAAAGTCTTCCCCTGCACACACTTCTGTCACCTGCCCTGTCTCGTTCCCTAAGAGGTGATCCATTACTGCACACTCTCTAGTTGGGACTTCTACATATTAATTTAGGAAACTTTCCTGAACACATTTGACAAACTCCATCCCACCCAATCCCTTTACAGTATGGGAGTCCCAGTCAATATGAGGAAAGTTAAAATCACCTACTATCACAACCTTATTTTTCTTGCAACTGTCTGCTATCTCTCCATAACTTTGTTCCTCTAAATCCCACTGACTATTGAGAGGTCTATAATATAGTCCCATTAACGTGGTCATCCCTTCCTTATTCCTTAGTTCCACCCATATTGCCTCAGTAGACGAGCCCTCCTGTATGTCCTCTTTGAGCACTGCTGTGACATTTTCCCTGAGGAGTAATGCTGCCCCTCCCTCTTTAGTACCCACCTCTCTATCATGTCTAAAACATCGGAACCCCAGAATATTGAGCTGCCAGTCCTGCCCCTCATGAATGACAACAACATCATAATCCCACATGCCGATCCATTCTCTGCCTTACCTACAATACTCCTTGCATTGAAATAGAGGCATCTCAGAACATTAGTCCCACCGTGCTCATCAACCTGTTGATTTCTGTCTCTACTTGTACGCTAAACATCTACTTTCCCCACATTCTCTCCACTTGCTATCTAGCCACTCTGGTTCCTACCCCCGACAACTCTAGTTTAAACCCACCTGAGCAGCACTAGAAAATCTTCCCACAAGGATATTGGTTCCCCTCCAGTTCAGCTGCAAACCATCCCATTTATACAGGTCCCACCTGCCCTGGAAGAGAGCCCAATGATCCAAAAATCTGAAGCCTTCCCTCCTGCACTATCTGCTTAGCCACGTGTTAAACTGCACTATCTTCCCATTTCTTGCCTCACTGGCACGTGACATGGGTAGCAATCCTGAGATCACCACCCTGGAGGTCCTGTCTTTTAACTTAGCACCTAACTCCCTGAACTCACTTTGTAGGACCTTGTCACCCTTCCTGCCTATGTTGTTGGTGCTGATGTGGACCACAACATCTGGCTGGTCACCCTCCCCCTTAAGAATGCTGTGGACTTGATCTGAGACGTCTCTGACCCTGGCACCTGGGAGGCAACATACCATCTGGGAGTCTCGTTCTCGTCCATGGAATCTCCTACCTGTTCCCCTAACCAATGGATCCCCTGTCACTACTGCACTCCTCTTCTTCTCTCCTTCCCTTCTGAGCTACAGCACCAGACTCAGTGCCAGAGACCTGGCTGCTGTGTCTTTCCTCTGGAAGGTTCCCCCTCCCAATAGTATCCAAAACGATATACTTGTTATTGAGGGGATTGACCACAAGGGTACCCTGCACTGACTGCCTATCCCCTTTCCCTTTCCTGACGGTCACCCAGCTACCTGCATCCTGCAACCCAGGTGTAACTGCCTCCCTGTAACTCCTGTCTATCATTTCCTCAGTCTCCTGAAAGATCTGGAGTTCACACAGCTCCAGCTCCAGCTCCCTAATGTGGTCAGTAGAGCTGCAGCCGGATGCACTTCTCATAGGTGCAGTCATCAGGGACACTGGAGGTCTCCTTGACTTCCCACATCCTACAAGAGGAACACACCACTGCCCAACTGCCATTTCACTGCTCTAACAGTGGAATAGCGTCTGCTCGCCGAAGCCTCCTGAACCAAAGCCTAATCAATGATAACAACAAAATAAAATAAAAACCTTACCTGTTCTTACCTATGCCTTCTCTCTGAAGCCTTTTTTTTCCTGAAGAGCTGCTTTCACTCTCCAAACTTGGGCCACTTACTCCGCCTCTTTACACCAAAGCCTCTTGAGCCAAAGCCTCAGCTCCCCCCTCTAACAATGTGACAATAATAAACCAACCTACCAATCAATTCTGGATTGAAATATTTTTCTTACACCAGTCCTTACACTAATCCTTACACTAATTAGTTTAAAGCTATGCCATCTCTATGCCTTGCAAAAGCTATGCCATTTGATTGACACCTCAATCAAATCTCTCCTCAGGTTCACTGGTCTAAGGAAAGCAATTTCAGATTCCCTAAAAAGAAAAGTTTCTGTTCTCTTTCTTTCCAGTCCTGATGAAGGGTCTCAGCCCAAAATGTTGACTGTTCATTTCCCTCCATAGATGCCTCCTGACCTGCTGAGTTCCTTCAGCATTTTGTGTGTGTTGCTCCAGATTTCCAGTATCTGCTGTCTTTCTTGTGTATCCATAGAAGCAATTTATCATGTGGCTCTGAGGCTGATCAGTTTTTCAGCCTGGTCCCACCACATGTGTGGATTGCTTTTGTAAACACTGCAATGGTGCCAGAGCCCTCAGTGGAGTTCGATCCAATATAGGAAAGTGCAATTGGTCTCCTGAAGGTTCACACCCTTACAAGGGCACAATCTTGTCCACAACCCTCATTCTCTTTATTTCACATCTCTTTGCGGTTAAAAGTCCTGAAATTCCACATCGGTATAAAGGGAGCTTGCAAGATATAAACAGATGGGTAAATTTAATTATATTATTTTGAAATGGACTCATCATCAATTTTTAATTTTTTTTGGTTATATTGTAGTGGCTAGCTACACACTATGAAATGAAGACACAGAGTCGCTGGTTTCAAAATCAGAGATCAAATGCAGACCCGGGGCACGGTGTGCCTTTAATAGCTGAAAACTTCCCGCGCTACAGTTCCCGTGCTGATGTCACGCGCGGGTCACATGACCTTCCCGTGCGTGGGCTTTCCCAGCCCAACGCTGTGGAAGAAGGAGGGCCCCATGCCATCTTGGATCGGGGCCTCCGACGACGTTGCGATGTCGGGAGCCGGTTCGACTGCCGGTGCGGTGAGTCGCTACAATATGTTTATTTTGAAGATTAATAATGTTGAATCTGAGAATAAAAGGTATGTACTTTTTATAAAACAATTTAACTCATTCAAATTCTGTGATCGAAATATTTGTATAAGGTTTTCTCATTCTAAGATCTCTATAAGAATGTTGCTTTTTCATTAATTCAAATTTAGATGTTTGCAATTAAAGAAATGTATTATCCCCTTTAAATGTATTTTGGCAGCTGACCTGCTCTCCTTTCCACCTCTATGGCAACACAGTAAACTTGTCTCATTATGTTTATAGTATTTTTGTACAGGAAGATGAATATTTGAGCCTAGAAATTGGGAGTTCACCCTTTTCTGCTGTACTACATGGTAGTACGTGACATAACACCCACTCAGATGACATGCAAAAGAAATAATTGGGAAATTGAAAAAAAAAGGTAAATGAATCCACAATCATACATTAAGCTTTAGCTCCATGATTCCCAATGGCAGCTGCATAAAAGGATTGCAAGCACCATGTTACTGCTGCACTGCTGTACCATACTACCGGTGAGATGGGAAGATCATCAGATCTTTAAAAAAAATCTCCACGGCTGCTAGCTGCAGAAAAGGCCGCCATGGGAATGAGGGAAACATGGGTGAGGGAAGAAATGAAGACATCTACACTATGTGGCACCCCGCTTTGTTACCATCTGCCTTGGTCCGGTCTCAGGCACAAGGCCCACATGAGATACAGGCAGATTGGTTTGGCATAGGTCTCAGCTTGAGGTACCTAATATAAAAATCATATGATTATTGTGAAAGCACAAAGCAATTCTTGTGTACATTGAGAAATGAGTCTGGCTCTGAGCAAGACATTGATACCACACTGGGGAACCTTGAATTTTGGCCAGCTTGCTATGAGGTGTGTTCCATGTTTTTTGGTGACTGACAAAATACAGGTCTTATATTACATCTTTAATGTCCAATACAATTTTGTAGTCATGGAAATACTCTCCCTCCCAGATCAATGAGACAGCTGCTCACGTCTTCACTTTCTGCATGGACCTCCCTCCTCTTCTCTGCCACGAGCCTCCAGATTCCATAGAATGTTCCCTCTGCAACAACCTGACAGGCTGGTCTACTCCTCAGTGATACCCAAAACCCCCACCAGACTATCCATAAAGTCTTCCTGCACTGTATTTCACAACTCCCACATTCTTTTGTCCTGGTTCTTTTGTCTATGTTCTCACTCTCCAACTGCTCTATTCACTCATTGACAGGTAACCTTATGTACAGCTTATCCCCACGGTTACACTGTTTTTACCCATCAGAGACACACCATCTCCCTGCACCCTCCCTACAGTTTAACAACCTTCCTTTGTATCCTTCCCGGTTCTGACGAAAGACCTACGACCTGAAAGGTTAGCTCCATTTCACTTCCCACTGATGCAGTCTGGCCTGCCAAGTGTTTCCAGCATTTTCTGTGTTTTATATTAAATGCTAGGAATAGTCAGCAGGTCAGACAGCATATGTGAAAAGAGAAACAGAGTTGAGGCTTCAGGTTGATGACTTGTCATCAGAACTGGTGATAGATCATCAGCCCATAATATCAACTTTTTTCTCTCTCAACAAAATACAAACTGCTGGAGGAACTCAGTAGGTCAAGCAGCATCTGCGGAAGCAAAGGGATAGTTGATATTTTGGGTTGAGACCCTGGATCAGGACTCTTGCTTTTGTCTCTCCATTGATACTGCCTGACCTGCTCAGAATTTCCAAATTTCTCAGTTTTTATTGCAAGAGAGTCAAGGTGTGTTTCCTTTTTTAACAGCCTCTGTGAAATCAGACATTTTAATTTATTATTTTGCCAATGTAATATCCATTGGTTCTCACCCAAAGGTAGTTTACAATGCATCAACAGGAATAAAAATCGTTTAGATAGGATGCAGTCTGCTTCATTTAAAAATATTTCTTTGCCAGTAATTCAATAAAAGATTCCTGTCAAGATGTCGTGGCATATGCACTGTAAAGTATTATCAAAGAATCTAAGACTGCACAGTGTTTATAGGCTTGGTTATTTTTTGTTTATTTGTTGTAGATGATCTGGCAGCTTTAGAAAATGATTAATACTCTGAATGTAGCAACCATCAACTGGAAAGAGAACGTGCCCTGCAGTTACACTTCTCTGAAATCTGTCGGTACACTGCTTTAAAAATTAGAGATGCTGAAAGTAATGTTATTGCAAATGCCTCAAATTGTGTTCTTCGGGCTGAAAGATTTATTTTTGCTGGAGGAATAATGCACTCAAAGTTCCTGAAATTACGTACAGAGCCAAACATTGCTTAGACGGCATTACTCTAACATTAGACATGGATTTTCAACGGGAACTTACAGTCTATAAAGTATTATTGACCTGTGTAGATTTTCTATTGAGAAGTGAAGACGAAGAATTATTTTGCACCACTGAGGTAAGTATGATGTGGGTTGGTGTAGTATGAAAGGCCAGGGGTCAGGTGACAGTGACAACACTACCGACCCCCATGGTCGGATGATAACATTGCCTATTAGGTCGGAAGCTACACCACTGTCAATCAAGGTTTGGCTCCACCCCATTAGGTAAACACCTTTGTCTTGCTGGACCACTCGGATTGGTCTGTGCGAGCACCTTTGTTCCTGGGCACATCTACTATTGGCCCGTTTAAGACACCTTTGTCCTTGCTGGGCCACCCAGCCACCCAGCCCCCCAGCAGCATAAAAGTGCTGCATGTTTGGTTTTCTCTCTCTTTCTGTCTCCGAGGATGTTGAGGTGAGCTGTGCACTACTTCAGGGCAGTTAGTTAAGGACTCCCGAGACCAAAGAGCCAATGTTTGTCCAGAATCAGGGTGTCCAAACATTGTACTGTTTATTCCTTGATCATTTGTACCCAGTTATTTTGTGTGTGTGTGTGTGTGTGTGTGTGTGTGTGTGTGTGTGTGTGTGTGTATGTGTGTGTGTGTGTGTGTGTGTGTGTGTGCACCTCACCCTCTGTTGTGATTTCCCTCCACATTTGTGATCTCCTGCTTGAGAGTGTGTGAGTGTGCATCTGTTCCCATTCATTCTGTCCCCACATTTGTCTTTGTTAATAAACCATTTTTAAATTACAAAGACTGTGTGTGCGCAGACCTTTATCTTTAAGATACCAAAAGAACCTTTCTCACAACAGTTGGAATCTCCAGCTGGTGGTGGGTTAGCTCTGGGGCAGATTCCACCCTGCTACTCTCCTGGTAGGCACTGCAAGTTTGGAATTGTCCATTTCTGATTGGAGGTGAAGGGAGTTGGGAGAGAAATTCAAAGTTGCAATTTAAAATGCTGCAGCAGAAACACAGATCACCCTACAGAGAAGAAAGCAGAAGGGGCCAAAATGTTTGAAAAACAGTCTTGAAATATTTTCCGTGTCATCTCTGAAGCAAGATCTTATGATATTTAATGCTTGACATGACACCTCCATTACAGTTGTGTCAATCGGAGGCAATGTGCTACATTTTATCTTACAGTGCCAAAACAATTCTGACTTAGTGAGGACTGTTTACTGGTGCTGATATGACTGGAGGCAGGCCAACCTCATAGTTAATGGGATAGAGCAAAGCTGAGGCTTTGTATTCAAGAACAGACCTTCATCGGGAAGAAGAGTGAAAAAAACCTCCTGCAGACCTGAGCAAAATCTAATAATTTGTAGGCATCTAAGGAGAAGTCCAATTTTCATTGCAACTTTTAGCATTTGTTGACTGTGTTGTCATGTTTTATTTAAATTTCAGTGTGATTTGTGTGCCTTTTCAATGCTGAATGACAGTTATCTGCTGGAATCCTTTGCTACCAATATTGCCACGGTAATGATAACAGAAATATATAAAACCACACTAATTATATAATAAACAAGCTGGCCGTTGGGGCTAGTGAGTCACTTTCCATCTTAACTACTAAGCAAAGCTTTATATTCCCTTTCTTTTCACGTACTTGTCTTGTTTCTTTCAAAAGTATCCTTTTAATTGCATTAACAATGTATGTTTCACCCGAACGCTATTGTGAAAGTTGCATAAAAGCAAAATTTTCAATTGCAAAGTTCACAATACAGCTTTGATGGGTTCTTCTTTTGAATACCACACTGAATTAGTTTCAATGTAGCATAATCTAATTTATTGTAAATTCTCCCAGCTGCTGGTCTAACATCTGTGGTAGATAAGTCACTGGAGAGGATTCTGAGGGATAAGATATACGTACATCAGGAAAGACATGGGTTGATTAGGGTTAGTCTTACGAACTTGATTGAGTTTTTGTTGATGTGACTAAGGAAGTCGATGAGAGCAGGGTGGTAGAAGTGTTTTATATGGACTTCAGTAAGGGCTTTGACAAGGTTCCACATGGTAGGCTGCTCTGGAAGGTAAGGTCACATGGAATCCAGGGAGAGCTTGGATAAACAATTGGCTTGATGGTAGGAAGCAGAGGATGATGGTGGAAGGTTGTTTCTTGGACTGGAGGCCTGTGACGATTTAGATAAATATGTACAAGGCATGGTTAGTTAGTTTGCAGGTGACACTAAAATAGGTGGTAGAGTGGACAATGAAGAAGGTTATCAAAAATTACAGGGGGATCTTGATCAGCTGAGTAAGTGGGCTGAGGAATGGCAAATGGAGTTTAATTCAGACAAGTGCAAGGTGTTGCGTTTTGGAAAGTCAAATCTAGGTAGGACTTTCATGATGAATGGCAGGGCCTTGGGGAGTGTTGTCAAGCAAAGGGACCTTGGAGTACAAGTACATGGTTCACTGAAAATGAAGTCACGGGTAGACTAGGTAGAGAAGAAGGCTTTTGGCATGCTGGCCTTCATAAGTCTGGGCATTAAGTTGGGATGTTACATTGCAGTTGTGCAGGATGCTGGTGAGGCTGCACTTGGAGTATTGTGTTCAGTTTTGGTCACCCTCTTATTACCCATTCTTATCATGGAATAAAAACAAGTTTTACTGACCCTGTTTCCACTGAAACCGTGCTTTAGAAAAGACCAACATGCAAGATGATATTAAACTGGAAAAGTGCAGAAATGATTTACAAGATGCCAGGACCTGAGGGACCGAGTTATAGGGAGAGGTTGGACAGGCTAGGACTTTATTCCTTGGAGCGTAGGAGACTGAGAGGTGATCTTATGGAAGTGTATAAAATCATGAGGGGCATAGATAGGGTGAACGTACACAGTCTTTTTCCCAGAGTTGGCAAGAATGAGAGGGCACAGGTTCAGGGTGAGAGGGGAAAGATTCAATAGGAACTTGAGGGGCAACTTTCTGACACAAAGGGTGGTATCAATGTGGAATGAGCTGCCAGGGGAAGTGGTTGAGGCAGGTACAATAACAACTTTAAAAAGACAGTTGGAGAGGTACATGGATTAGAAAGGTTTGGAAGGTTATGGGCCAAATGCTGGCAAATGGGACTAACTTGGATGGGGCATCTTGGTCAGCATGGACCATTTGGGCTGAAGGGCCTGTTTCCATGCTGTATGACTCTATGGCTCTGTGACTCTATGCTGGCATTTAGCCTTGCAGGTGTATGTTAGCTCTTAAAGGAACATAATGCAATACAAGCTGCATGCTTCCAGCTACAGGGGAGTGTTGCTTCTGGATGAGACAAAAGTTGGAGTATGCTCCTAATGGATCAGTCAGAGGCTGATGAAGAACAATACTTGCAGGAGCATGATCTTTGTGCCCAAGAGCCAGTGAGGCTACAGTCTATAGCCCAGCCATTCCGTTGCATGTCTGGGGTTGGGAGTGGGGTTTGGGCATTTGTAAGGACATTAGTGCTTTCTCTGAATATCTGCATGTTGGCAACCGTGCAATGCAAGCACATACCAGTGTCACTCTGTGAGTTTGGATGACCTTCCTGATGCAACAGTAAGCAGCAAATTGTGAAATGTTCTGAAAATCAGCATCAGCCTTGAAGGATCCAGAGAGTGACCATGACTCTGATCTCCATGGACAAAGCAGTCCAGGCATATTTGTGAGCCTGCTTTCAAGGTACTATGAGTTCCTAGATCTCAGTTGAGACAAAGAAAGCAGCTTGCATGTTGGTCTTTTCTAAAGCATGGTTTCAGTGGAAACAGGGTTAGTAAAACCTGTTTTTATTCTGTGATAAGAATGGTTGAATAATCAATGAGGTTGAAAGTCTCTCAGTAGATATACCTTATTTGTTGCAATGCTATGGGCAACAGCTGGGGAAGTTTAACACTGAGAAAAAGTGCTGGGGAAATGAAAATCCTTCCAATACGAATGTCAGCAGTTGAAATTGTTAAAACGGGGGGGCAGAGTGCTCTATCTAGCAGATGTTTGCATAATTTCACACCAGAAATGGACACAATATTGTTCAACTCTGGATTGAATTAGCTTCCAAATGCACAGAATTATTTTTTTAAAGATAATTGACAAAAGAATTTCTAGGCTTTAAGCTATTTGCCTTAACTACTTCCTGTGGTGGTAAACTCCACATTCTAACTACTTCCTTGGTAAAGAAATTTGTCACTATTTCAGGACTGGACTTATTATTAACTCTCTTGGTATCTGGTATTAGGTTCATCTGCTTGGACGTTTTCTCTCTGCATTCCTGTCCATCCTCTATAAAATTTCAAAGCAGAAATTGGTGATAATGTTTTCGCCAGCCTGAGAGGAGGTGATTGCGTGATATCCCTGTCACTTACGTTTGGGGTCCACATAACTGTAAATCAATACAATTTAGTTTATGCATATACAAGAGACTGCGATGCTGGGATCTGGAGCAAAAAACAAGCTGCTGGAGGAACTCAGCAGTCAGGCAGTATGTATGGAGGCAAAGAAATGGTTGATGTTTCAGGTCGAGATCCTGCATCAAGACCCTGAACAGTCCTGATGCAGGGTTTTGACCCAAGACATCAACCATCCCGTTGCCTCCACAGATGCTGCCTGACCCATTAAGTTCTTTCAGCAGCTTAATAGTTTATGCATTTATCTTATAAATAACTATTTTTCATTCAATGCATTTTTTTCTAAAGAAAATAACCTTGTTTTTGTTTGTTTTTCCCAAGAATCATTGTAATGGTTTGTTTCTGTTGTGACTGTGACTAATTCACTGGAGACTGGAAGCTGGTAGATATAAAAGGCTTTTATTCATCAAACAGGCATTCTCTTGGAGACCCTTCCAGTAGTATCTTTCCAAATACAAGGTATATCTAGTTTTTATAGTCTTAAGATCAAAGATAGCAGCAGGTGATTCAATACAATTTCAATAGCTACAAAGACATTGTTCACTTCAATATTTTGTGTCTGACAAATGGTTCCATTGAATTATAAATTTACAATGGGAGCACACTGTAACAGACAAGACACCTCTGAATGTTCAGACACCTTTGCTGGGGCAAAGTAATTCATATTGCTGGTCTAAAACCTTCTGAGGACAGAGAAACCAGACACCCCAAATTAGTGTTTTGAGGGCTGACTCTCCAAGTACACAAATATCCCAATTAGTGATAGAACAAACATGCTAAGTAACAAAGTATGTCTGGTCTGGAAGCTTCCTTGATCTCAGTCACAACAACGTACAATAACTTAACTGAAGGTGCCTGACGACTGGTTTGATACAGCCAATTAACATAGCCCAATGTCTTACACTTGGCTGATGATAAGAGAATGTCTCATGGTCATATCAGTTTACAACCCATATTGCTTGAGCAGCCAAACTCATGCTGTGGACCAGTAGCCTGTGCTTTGTAGACAAGACTATTTGTTTATATAGATGTCCTTTTATTTCAAAACTGATTACTACTTGCAGTTTTACACTCAAACAGATTTTTCTTGAAGACCTGTTCTCGTTTGTATTAATGCCTGCTATCCACATAATTCCATAAGTCCTGAATAACACTAGCAGTTTCCTCTGCTCTTTACTAAATTGACTTTTTTCTGTACAACAATCCATTACATGGGAGCATATGGCTCACCTTCAATGTTGCTGAAAAGTCATTGATCTGAAATGTTAGCTCTGTTTCTTTCTCCACAGCTGCTGCTTGACATGCTGAATTTCTCCAGTATTTTCTGTTTTTATTCCACTTCCAATTCATTGGCTGACAAACTATTCAAAATCAATACCCCATGCAGTTAAAAGCCTCTACCAGCTCACCACTTAGTTTTGGAGACACCCTTCACCCCACCAGCCTCCATATCCTGTACACCATTCTTCATCATTTCCGTCAGCTGTGACGCGATCCCACCACTAAGACTATTGAACTATTGAACGGTTCCCTTATATGATGAGATGGACTCTGACCTCACGATCTACCTGGTGACCTTGCACCTTATTGTCTACCTGCATTGCACTTTCTCTATAGCTGTGACACTTTACTCTGTACTGTTATCGTTTTTACCTGTACTACCTCAATGCACTCTTTACTAACTCAATGTAACTACACTGTAATGTAAACTACATTACAATGAATTGATCTGTCAGATTGGTATGCAAGATAAGTTTTTCACGGTACCTCGGTACAAGTGACAATAATAAACCAATACCAATACCAGTCACATTTCCCCTCCCCACCCCTTTCTGCTTTTGTCAAGGACAGCTCTCTCCATGACTCCCTGGTTCGCTCATCCCTCCCCACCCACCCCTCCCCATTCCCTGGCAGTTTCCCATACAGCCTTAGGAGGTGCAGCACTTGTTCCTACACCTCCTCCCTCACCATCATCCAGGGACATAAACAACCCTTCCGGGTGAGGCAGATATTCACGTGCACCTCCTCCAACCTTGTCCATTACATTCAGTGCTCGCAGTGTGGCCACCTCCACATTAGCGAGATCAAACATGGACTCAGCAACTACTTTGCAGTGCACCTGTGCTCTGTCTACAGAGGCAATCTTGAGCTCCCAGTTGCATGCCATTCCATCACCCCCACCTCTCATTCCAACAACAACCTGTCTATCCTTGGCCTTCTACACCACCAGTGTGAGGCCAAGTACAAACGAGAAGAACTGTACCTCATATTCTGCCTGGGTAATTTATACCCAATAGTAAGAAAATTGTATTTTACAGTTTCAGGTAGCCCAACTCCCCCGTGTTCCCTTCTCCCTCCTTCTGATCCACCCAAGTTCTCCCTGATCTGTCCATCATCTCCTCCATACCTGGTTCCACCTATCATCTGCCAGCTCCTGCTCCACTCCTCCCCCTCACCTCTTTATAGTGGTTATCTTTCCCTTATATAATCAGACCTGATGACCCGAAATGTTGACTATCCCTCTGCCTCCACATTGCCTCAATGGTCCACGTTATGGAAAATTATTCACAGGGGCCCCCTTCAGTGATGACAGCCTCTTTATACAGATCACTACTGCGATCACTGGCCCTTGATCAGTCTGCAGTTCACTGTGGCTTGGGGTCACCTGTGGCATAGAAGTAAATGGGCCAGAGGATCAAGTGGAAAGTACCCAGACACAGTGAATGATGTAGGACTGGAGTCTCCCCCTGCCCTCTCTGTTTGCAATGTGTCGGTAGTGTGATTATCGTTATGCAGAAGTCCTGACTGGTAGGGACTTTTTGGTAAATGACAACAAAACAGAATTCCTTAATCTGTAGTAAAGTGCCTTCATTTGAGGTCGAGAGATTACAATAACCATATGTAACAGCTGATAAAAGGATTCCCTTTCTTTTCTCTCTAACATTTCTTCCGACAGGCTAAACTCTGTGTTATGCTCATGATTGTTCCAGTATCAATCCGCCAGTAAAGCTCAACAGAAACAACTTTGCATGATTCATCAGTTCACCCCCCTGACTGTAGTCATTGTCCAGTGTTTTTATTTTGGAGGTTGACAAGCACCCTTGCTCTGTCTGAAATCTATGTCCGAGTGGTCTGTGAGGATTGACTGATACCCCCTCGTCTGTCTGCTGTCTGTGTCTCAATAGTCAGTGGGGATTGACAAGCACCCCTCCACTGTCCATAATCTGTGTGCCAGCGGTCTGTATGGATTGCCTAACACCATTCCCCGACCAGAATCTGTGTGCCAGGGATCCTTTTTGGAAAGAGGGTGACTAGTTCCCCTGCAGTACTTTTGCTGAGAGGTCCCACTGTTAAGGTAAATTTCCCCTGCCACAGACGTTAGAAACAGCTTTTTACCCTTGATCTGGTACTTTTTGCACATTCCCCCTCCCCTTGTGCTTTTAGCTAATAAAAGTTCAGCTTTTTCAACACTTTCCTGTCTCAGGAGTTATTGCGATTTTCATGTTATAACATCTAGAACATCATAATTTTAAATTGTGTGTCAGTTGATCAAATGCAATTTTGACAGTTACAATGGATTGCTTTACTTCAATACCTTACGTGTGAAAGAATGGTTGCATTGAATTTACAAGGAAAGCACAGTTTAAGTGATAAGTCAACTTTGAAATTTCAAACGCCTTTGTTGAAACAAGGTAGTTCAGTATAAAATTCAAAAAGATTCTGAGGACAAAATCCAGACACCCAAGTAGTCTTTTTTTTCACAACCACATTATGAAGGATTGCCCTTTGGATACACAAGTACTGAGGTCAAATGCCTCCCTCTATCTCCCTCTCTCTCCCTCTCTCTCCCTCTCTCTCCCTCCCTCTCTCTGCCTCTCTCTGCCTCTCTCTGCCTCTCTCTGCCTCTCTCTGCCTCTCTCTGCCTCTCTCTCCCTCTCACACACACACACACACAATCTCTTATTCTCTCTCTTGCTTTGTCTCTTCCTCACACTCTCTCTCAACCTCTCTCTCTTTCTCTCTCTCTCTCTCTCTCTCTCGTTCTCTCCCCCTCCCTCTCTCTTTACCACAATACTGTTCTATTTCTCACAACCCACAGCCCTGTATTCAGTGCCTTCTAAAGTTTGTTTTTCTCAAAGTGTGGATCAAATGGGGACAGCAATTTTTCAGCCTGTTGCTGGAATATCTTAGAACTGCACAATGCTGGCACAACCTACCAGCTCCATCAATGTAGGTACAGCCAGACACTCTTCCTGTAGATCTTGCTACAATTATGCCATGCCTCCCCTTCCCTATATTTCTCCCACCTCCGTGACATCCTTTCTTGTTGCTGTAGATGAGAGAGCAGTTGCTAGCTCTGCATGCAGCTGCCAACAAGAACCACACAGATGCTGATTTACCTCATGAAATGGTGTGCAAAATGCCAGAGTGCTCCTTATAACAGATTCTTGCTCAAATCCACAATTTTTTTGAAGATTTTATTGAAAGCTAGCACAATGCCCAGAACGTGCTTTGTGTGCTAAAAGATGGGGAATTTCCAGGCACACAATGCTGAATAATACTCCAAGAGAAGCCTGTTCAGGATCTTATATAAGCTTAATATAACTTCACTACTTTTGAACCCTATGCCCCAAGAAATAAATTATTATTTTGTTAGCTTCTGTGGGCATCAACATTGGATGGTATGTGAAGACATGGTACATTTAACATACACAACTGGGTCACCTGCAAAAATTACAAAATCAGTTAAAGTCTTCTTTGAAAGTTCAAACAAATGGATTACATCTAGAATCAAGTGATAGACAGGGACCCCACATTGTTCCCAATAGACCAAAGACACAAGAGATTTTGCAGATGCTGGAATCTGGAGCAATATACACAAAATGCTGGAGGAACACAGCTGGTCAGGCAGCATCTATGGAGGGAAATAAATAGTCGATGTTTCGAGTTGAGACCCTTCAGAGTCGACCCGAAACATCAACTGTTTATTTCCCTCCATGGATGCTGCCTGACCTGCTGAGTTCCTCCAGCATTTTGTGTGTATTGCTCCCAATAGAACAGGCTCAGTCAAATGCAGTTGATAACACAGTGTTTACCACAATCACAGAAAGGATCAAGCTTTTCAAGGCACCACTCTTCATAGCAACCGGGCAGCAGCAGCACACATTATGGATGCAAAGGAAGTGACAGGGGTTGCAAATGTTGAGGGAAAGACCTTCCAACTTCTCTCAAGAGCATAATGAAGTCTTTCAAATTGAGGTAACTGCCAGGAGAAATGTCATATGTCCAGAGCTTGGGATGGGGTGGGCTTGGGTGGAGCAGAAGAAGCTGTTGTTCAAGAGGTTTCTGCCAGGAGTGAGAGTCCTGATATCAATAAGTAATATTACCAGAAACGTCAAAATCTTGCAAGATATGTTGTTTGCCAAGATGAGTTTCATACCATAACAAAACACATAGACACACTCTCAGAAAAGTACATTCATTCAGACTGTTAATCACACATACTTTGTCCAACACATTTATGCAATCACGAAGAAGGCACACTAGCAGCTCTACTTCATTTGGAGTTTGAGGAGATTCGGTATGTCACCAAAGACTCTTACAAATTTCTACAAACGTACAGTGGAGACCATTCTGACTGGTTGCATCACTGCCTGATATGGGAGCTCCAATGCACAGGATGGAAAGAGGCTGCAGAGGTTGTAGACTCAGCCAGTTCCATCACGGACACAACTCTCCCCACCATTGAAGACATCTTCAGGATGCGGTGCCTCAAGAAGGCGGCATCCATCATTCAGGAACCTCACCATCCGGGACATGCCGTCTTCTCATTACTACCATTGGGGAGGACATACAGGAGCCTGAAGACCCACACTCAACATTTTAGGAACAGTTTCTTCCCCTCCACCATCAGATTTCTGAACAGTCCATGAAGCCATGAACACCACCTCATTATTCCTCTTCAGTACTGTTTATTTTTTTTGTAAATTATGGTAATTTTTATGTCTTGCACTGTACTGCTGCCGCAAAACAACAGATTTCACAACATATGTCAGTGATAATAAACCTGATTCTGATACCATAAATCCATCCACAATCCCCATACTCACTGTTCTCCCTGCTCCCATTCTCACAACTCTATTGACTTTTACCTCATCCACACCCCACATAGGGGTCAAGCCTCCAAAGTTGGATAATCAAAAGCTTGAAACTGGAAAGGTCTCCAACTTTTGTTAACTGCTCCCCCTCTGTCCCTTTTCTCTCTCCTCCTGATCTCCTGAGCCCCATCATTATGTCTCTTTCCCCTCCTCCACCCTCTCTATCTGCCCATCACCCACACTCTCCTCCCACTGGTTCTTCTCCCTCACTACTCCCCTCTGCCTTCCCCACCTCCTTCCCTTAATTTCATGCTCCACCTTCCTCTCCAATCAGCTTCCATCATCTTCAGCTCCTTTTTCACTTCCACCCATCACCTCATAGCTTTTGGCACTATTCCAACTCTTCCCTCCCCCATCTGCCTATCACCCTCCCCTCCCCTAGATCCACCTATCTCCTGCTGGCTCTTGTTCCACCCCTTCCCTCCACCTTTTTATACTGGTTCTTTCAGTCCAGGTGAAGTGTCTCAGCCGGAAACATTGACTGTCTATTTTCCTCCATAGATGCTGCCTGACCCACTGAGTTCCTCCATCATTTTGTGTGTTAATCAAAACCTTATTCCGTGTCTTCATCTTTTCCATTCAGGCTAAGATAATGAAGAACAGAAAAGAAGCCATAGAGAGTAAAGGACCATCACCCTCCATCAGGGCAGAGCAGCCACTGAGGCCCAAGATATCTCAAGAGCAGAGTGCGATAGGGCATAATGACAAAAAAATGAGTCAATCAGCAATTCAGTCAGTCCCATTTGCTCACTCTGTCTATGTAACCTTGTAAATTGATTTCCTTCATGTGCTTCTACAACTTCCTTCAGAAATCATTGGTCAACTCTACTTCCACCATACTGTAGGTAGGTCATAACCATTTGCCATAAAAAAAAGATCCTTCTCATATTTGCCCATAAACTGAAATCTGTGCACCTTAATCCTTGAACCATCCACTGATGGGAACAACTCTTCCTTGTCTGCCTGACCTAAATCTTGATTATCTCTGTTAAATCTTCTCTTATCCTCCTTTGCTGTAAGAACAACCCCAGTTTTCCAAGCTAACCTCATTCTGAAAACCATCCTGGTTATTCTCCTCTGTACTCTCTCAAGGACCTTCTCTTCCTCAAGTGTGGTGTCCATTGTAGCATGTTAATTATGACCTAATTCGGGAAGGTTCATCATCACTTTCCAGCTTAGTCAGAAGTTTTCTTAAAGTTTGAAATTTTCTCTGTATTCTGATGTCTAAACTACTTGCAAAAACATGAAGAAAAAATCTTTGGTCCCACTGCTGACCCTTGGAGAACACCACTTTCCACTGTCCTTCAGTAAGAGGACAACACTTACCACAATTTGCTGTTTTCTGTCCTTAAAGCAAGTTATTAATCAAGCTGACACTGTCACTTCCATTTCACAGCTCTCAATATTGTTAACCAGTCTTTTATGTATCACTTCCTCAAAGGCTTTCTAAACACCATTTGGATAATATCCACTGTATTCTCTTCATCATCTTCCTCTTAAAAATTTCAATAAGGTCAATCAAATAGAATTATCCTTTCACAAATCTACGCTACCTTTCATTAATTAGCTCAAATCTCGCTAAGTGCTTGTTAATTTTCTTCCTGATTATTGTATGAATCACAGAATCACAACAATAAGGAAGGGGGCCTTTCAGCCCCTGCAGGGAATACTAGCTTTGTGTAAGAGCAGTCCAGCTCATTGCAGTCCCCATCCTTTCTTCAAGGCCTTCAAATTCTTTCCTTTCAGATTTTTATCAGCTCCCTTTTAAATGTTACGATTAAATCTGCCTGTCTCTGGCAGTACATTCTAGACCTTAGCTACAAGCGACATAAGAATACTTTCTCATGTGGCATTCTATGCTTCCTAGTTCTTGACTTCTCCATTGTTGGGAAAATATTCTCTCCAATCACTCTATCAATACCCATCATAATTAAATACTTCTACCAAATCTGTTTATAACCTCCTCTATTCCAAGGAAAACTTTTCAGCCTTTGCAGTCTATCCATACAACTGAGGGCGTATATCTCTGGAGTCACTGCAAAATATCTTCAGCAACTCTCTAAAGCATTTACATCTTTCCTAAACAGAGATGCCCAGAAATGGATACCACACTCCAGTTGTGGCCTGAAACTACTGTTTTATTAAGTCTCTTCATGACTTCCTTGTTCTTGTACTCTGTGCCTCTGATTATGAAGTCTAAGCTCCCATGTACTTTCTCTTCAACTGCTTTCTCACCTTGACCTGCCAATTTCAATAAACTATGCACATACGCCCCAGATCTCCCTGTTCTTGTACCCATTTTAGAATTGTGCCCTCTTACATACATTTCCTCTTATCATCCTTCCTACTAAAATATAATACTTAACATTTCGGAGGTTTAAGTTCCATATGCGACCTATCTAGCTATGCCACCAGTCTGTCTATATCTTCCAGCAGCCAGACTGCAGGCTGATGTGGCACTAGGACACTGAAATCCACATACATGGTGCAAAATAGGCAAGTTTATTTCACAGAAAAGTGTGATGATTTTCCAATAATATTTGGCATTGTTATAAAGTATTCCTAAGACACAGGCATAGTTTAAATATATCCTTATTTAGAGCCAATAGCATACTTAATTGTGCAGAGATAAGTCATATTAATGTGGCAGCTGCTGTCATTGCCCAACCCCCTACCATGCATCATCTAATATCATGTACATCATGTGTAAGTGCTTGAGCTGAATCTTGACTGCAGTTACTAATTGAGTGAAGCTTTCCCTGAAAAATTATTGCCCTTCTGTGGCAGATTTTATGATTGTTAGATATTTTACTCATACTAATGCTGCTGTGTTATTCTGGCAATGATTGTATCTGATCTCCAGTGCAAGATTGATTATGATCCTAAGATTCTTATCCCTTGTTTGCTCTGCTCTTACAATACTTACCATGGCTATCTCCAACAGACAGACTTTGAAGAAAGGTAGGAAAATAGGGGATAGGTTAAATGCTGAGATGAAACATTTACTCTGTACTACTTCTTCCCTTAGACTCTCCCCCTCCCTCCCCTCTCCCCCATGTGGAGGATTGAAGGCAACAGGATTAGAGGAAAGAGTGCCGGTGAATAATCTTGGTGTGTGCAGGAAAGCAAGATGCAGCATTGTTAACATCCAGTTGTTGTGCACTGAGCAATATGCAATGGTTCTAATTCTGATACTCCATCAGTTGTGGCCCACTGTGCGCCTTGAAATGGTCAATTGTTGTAATGGCTTACAAAGAACATCAGCTGGAGTCTCACAAGTGATTTCTCATTGTTGAATGATTGTGGACTTCATTGGCTTGAAATGTCAACATCTCAATGCATCACACACGTTGAATGTCAATCTGATCAATATGTTGTTATGTGCATCACTCCTAGCTGCTGTGGCTACAATGCCGACCAGTCACCATTAATGTTGTCGAGTATTTAAAAAAAAATCAGTCTCAACCAATCTTTAGACCTGCAGAATGCAGCTGATCCAAAGGACGTGATGGGATTTTATGGATCAGCTTGGCTCTTCCTGCTGATTATTGGTGATCTGTATTGGTGTTTAGAATTGTAGTATTGAGAAAATGACTCAGTTTTCATTGGGGGGAATACTATTTACTGGGCTCCCAATGAAAATTGTCCCCCAGTAAGATGTCCCTATATCCCATTCAGCTAATGCCTGCCTCCTCTTCTCAGCCAGGAGATGAGGCTTTGGATGCTCAGATGGAGCGCACTCCTAATGACTCCCTTTTCCTCCTGCTACTCTAACTCCTGCTGTTGTCCAGGATCCACCTCATAGTCCCTAGGCTTCCAGTCTCCTTGCTGCTCTCAGAATGGCAGTGGTTGCTCTCTTTCATTGGCAAGGTTGTGCAGCACACATCTAGTCTCCACATCTCTTTGCCATATCCTGCAAAATGTCACTGGGCTAATGCAAGCAACACAAACTCATCTTCCCCACCCATCCTAGTACCTGAGTGGCCTGCATGCATCTGCTTTCAGCTACCGTGGATAGAGAGGGCACTGAGATAAGTAACCAGGGAAGCAGTGTGTAGCTGTTACTGCCCCAGGCTCTATAAGTCTGGTCAGCACGAGCTGCTCAAACATCTGACAGTTGAGTCCCACACATGAGCCCCACATCTTAGGAAGGATGTGCTGATGATGGAGAGGGTTCAGAGGAGATTTACGAGAATGATTCCGGGAATGAAAGGGCTTAAGTATGATGAGCGTTTGTTGGCTCTTGGACTGTACTCACTGGAGTACAGAAGGATGAGAGGGGACCTCGTAGCGACATTTAAAATGTTGACAGGTAAGGATAGAGTGGATGTGGCTAGGCTGTTTCCCTTGGTGGGCGAGTCCAGGACCAGAGGGCACAGTCTTAGAATTAGAGGGTACAGTTTCAAGACAGAGATGAGGAGAAATTTCTTTACCCGGAGGGTGGTGAAATTGTGGAACTCCTTGCCACGCACAGCAGTGGAGGCCAGATCAGTGGGGGTGTTCAAGGAGGAGATAGACAGATATCTAAATAGTCAGGGTATCAAGGGATATGGGGATAAGGCTGGAAAATGGGATTAGAATAGTTTTTTTTTTCTCTTTTCTTTTTTCTTTTTTTCCCACCCCATTTCTTTTTCCCTTTTCCTTGGAGCAGACTCGATGGGCCGAATGGCCTGCTTCTGCTCCCTTGTCTTGTGATCTTGTGATCTAATATGTGCTTCCTAGAAATATGGCATATAAGATGAGGAAATTCCTCTTATGATTCAGAATCATCTACATTTTGAGGTATTAGAAAGTTTTCCTGTTCTTAAAAAGGTCCTGGTTATTATAGGGATCCCTTAAGGGCTCACAAGCGTAATGAATGACTGTCTGCATTACTGGGAAGACAACAATGCTGGCAAATCCTTGTGCCTGCGATGCCACTGAAATCAAAGGAGATAAAACCATTCCCTCAGGAACAGAGAGCCTGGGTGATCTCTCTGACACAGCAGTGAACAGCAAATGGGGATGGCAGAGATCTGGTGCAGCTGCTTGGAAAGACTCCTGTGGCAAGCAAGTTAAAAATCAACATGAGGGAGCAGTATGGTCATGAGAATGTGGCAGAATATTTTCTTGCAGAATGTCACCTACCTCATTGACGACAGTCTGGGAAAACCTGAGCTTGTGACTGCATTGTTCATCAGAGATTCAAGTTAGAAGCAGCATCTCTGAAGACTCAGTGAGAATATGTTCTTGGCTGATGGGTATGCCTTTGCCTCCTGATTTGAAGTTCCCAACCCACCCTGGGTAGTCAGTCATTACCATAAATATGCCTTTGGTGATGGAGTTTCGCCTGCATTGCCACTACTGAGGCACTCATGGAAAGAATACCTCAGTGAATGTGGACTTTGGAAAATGAGCAGTCAACAGTCACTTCGAAAGTTGCCCAGACAGATCTTCTGGTGTCAGCAGACTGTACCTTTAAATTACAAAAAGGCAACAAGTTAATACAAAGAGCTCCTTCTCTTACTGTGATTTTCCCAATATTGCATTTGGCACAATTTTATCTGAAAATCGACTCCAGTGCAATCTACTCCAGGTAAAGTCAAAATAGACAACATGGCATCAAAAAACAGGTGCTTCTAATCTTGTTTTGCTGACTTTCTAAATTACTTTTAAAGGTGTGGCCATTCATTTCCCAAGATTCTTTTGTTCCTTTTTCCCAATTCAGGCCTAGAAATTCCTCTATGCAATTTTCTTCCTTTGTGAAAATTGCATAGCAAGTGAGAACTTCTATTGTAAGGTTCACAGAATAACATTATTGGGTTTTCCTGTGCAATGCCACTTTGAAACTGATATTGCTGGTTCCAGCACAGCATTCCCTACTGATGTGTTCCAAGCTCTCTAGCTTGTCAACACATTGCCCAGCAGGCACAAACTTTGCAGCAGAATCATAATGGGATGTAGCACAACAGGAATAATATTCTTCAAGCTGCAGGAGAGTGCTGCTGCTGAATAAATTGAAACTGCAATGATTGGAAGAGTGTTCCCAAAGGGTCAGAGGAACCTGAACAGGCTGATGAAGAACAACGACATCAGGGAAGAGGGTGCAATGGGTCGCAGGCTTTCCTGTCAAGTGTGTCCCTCTGAGGACGTGTGCATTTTCTGCGTGTCTGCAGTTTGGGGAAGCATGCAATGCAGGCAGATATCAATGCCTGGTTCAGCCTGCTTCTGTGGGCTGAAGGAACAATAGATGAATTCCCCTCTTTGAATATGAAGTTTAGGAGACTTCCATAGGCAGCAAATAATGAGGCATGGCAGAAATCACCAGCAGCAGCCCAGAAAGGCAAGGAAGCTGAGTGAGATTGCGATTCTGACTTCCAGGACCAAGGCAGTCCAGGCACACATGCAAGATTGTATTTGAAGTTACAAGAGGGCAGAGATCTCAATGAAGGCAAAGACTGCAATTTGTGTGTTCGCCCTTCAAATAGCATGGTTTCTGGGAAGGTGAGGCAGTAAAATTTGGTTTGTTCGGTGAGTAAGATAGAATTGTCAGTTTTGAAACCAGTTTGAAAACCTTGCTGTATATGATTTATGTACGTTGCACTATTAATGATGCAAATTGGGGGAGCTTTATGTCAGAGAAAATGAAGGAAGAATGAAAATCCCACTAACAAATGAGGAGATAAATTCCTTGACAGACGCTACAATGCCCAGAAATATGCATGGAATTGTTCCACTAAAGGTTAAGCCAGTTTTCTAAAGCACATTTTTGGAACTGTCTGAAATAATTTCTAACCCACATTGCAATTATTTCTACTGAAGTTAATTTCTCAGTTAATTGCTGAGTCTGCATGTCTGCAATTTTTTCTCAATATTATTCCCAGTTTTGGCAATTGCAAATATATTGCCAATAACTTGTTTCCAAGTCTGAATCTTTTATGAATATTATGAATAACAGTGATTCCAGCTTTTATCCTTTGGACCAGAACTTTCCACCTTCCTCAAATCTGAATAGCTTTCATTTACCCTGCTCTCTGCTGTCTATTTGCCATACTTTCAACTTTTTGCCTCCTGAGTGTCCTAACTTTAGTCATGGGCCCTGCATGTAGTTCCTTATTCACAAAGTTGTGAAAAGAATCAGTGTTCAGCTTGAATGCTTCTATTTGTATTTGCTTGAGTTGTAGTCAACAGCCACTGTTGCTCCTAGTAACTGGAAAAGTAGTCACACAATTTCCTGCCCCTACATCTGTACAAAATTGATCAGGATATCTATGGAAAATGCAGTTCATGTGTATTATTACTTTTAAATAAATTAAATTCCTTCAGAAATATCTGATGCAGCTTTATTTGAACTGATACCATTTTGCACAAGCTGAAATCTCATATAGACAGCAAATAATATAAAACATTTTATGATGAAGGCAATGTCCATCACAATAGCTTTGATAAATAAAGATAAGCAAGAGACTTGCTATGAATAAAAAGGTTGGAAGCTTTAGTGACCAGAGGATTACCTATCAGATGGCGTCTTAGTCCTGATCACGTCCAAGAATACAAATGAAATGATACAAGAGCCCTTCTGTATTTCATGGTTATAAAAGTTGAAACATAATGTAAGACTTCCTGCCTTCTTATTTTTTCTTTTATCTCTGAATAAGTCCACGGACAAGTACCTAATACACATCAAATCAGCATTTTTTAGAAAATGGAGATCTTCTTTTGGAGAACTAAATATACAGTATGCTGCATGTTGTACCAACACCAACTCAGATCTTCCAAAAAATTTGTGGAATTGGACAAAAATAAAGAGAAGTAGAACTTAGGTGTTAAATGAGACTGTATGGTTCCTGTCTGTAGCTGCATGCAGAGCTTACAGTTGTTGTTTTACTGTCACACTGACTGAACGGGAAGGCAGTGAAACTTTAAAAACCTCTCTCAATGGCAGCCACAGACCAGCTGCTGAAATGACTAACACAATGGTGAGGGAAAAAGAGCAAACTTCCCTGTGTTTGTCTACTCCCAACTTACTAAAATCTATGTCAACTACATGGAACACATTGTTCTTCTCAATATACTGTGTTACCCTTTTAACAAATTGAATCAAATTAGTCAGACAAAAACTCCCCTAACAAAGCCATAGGGACTCTCCTTGATTAATCCCTGCCCGATGAAGTGTAGATTGATGCTACCCCTCAAATATTTTTCCACTAACTTCCCTACCACTAATGTCAGAATCACAGGCCTGTAATTACCTGGCTTATACCTCCTACCCTTGAATAAGGGAATAAGGGTACCATAGTTGCTGTCCAACCATCTGGCAATTCATCTGTGGCCATTGAAGACTTAAAAATCTTGATCAGGACGCCATCAATTTCTTCCCTTACCTCCTATAGCCAGAGATACACCTTATCAGGCCCTGGGGATTTATCCACTTTTATGCCGACTAGGATGTAACTAGGACATAACCAGGACATTATTGGTATTGGTTTATTATTGTCCTTGTACCGAGGTACAGGGAAAAACTTGTCTTGCATATCGATCGTACAGGTCAATTCATTACACAGTGCAGTTACATTGAGGTAGTACAGGTAAAAACAATAACAGCACGGAGTAAAGTGTCACAGCTACAGAGAAAGTGCTGTGCAATAAGGTGCAAGGTCACAACAAGGTAGATCGTGAGGTCATAGTCCATCTCATCATATAAGGAAACTGTTCAATAGTCTTATCACAGTGGGGTAGAAGCTGTCCTTAAATCTGGTGGTATGTGCCCTCAGGCTCCTGTATCTTCTACCTGATGGAAGATGAGAGAAGAGAGGATGACCCGGGTGGGTGGGGTCTTCAATTATGCTGGCTGCCTCACCAAGACAGTGAGAGGTAAAGGCAGAGTCCAAGGAGGGGAGGCTGGTGTCTGTGACGCGCTGGGCTGTGTCCATAACTTTGAGGAGATTGAGCAGATTTGGTATGTCATCAAAAACTCTTACAAATTTCTATAGATGCATGGTGGAGAGCATTCTTACTGGTTGCATCACAACCTGGTAGGGAGCTCCAATGCACAGGATTGCAAGAGGTTGCAGAGGGTTGTTGACTCAGCCAGCTCCATCACGGGCACAACCCTCCCCATCATCGAGTACATCTTCAAGATGCGGTGCCTCAAGAAGGTGGCATCCATCACTCAGGACCCTCGCCATCCGGGCCATGTCCTCTTCTTGTTACTACCATCAGGGAGGAGGTACAGGAGCCTGAAGACCCACACTCAATGATTCAGGAACAGCTTCTTCCTTTCTGCCATCAGATTTCTCAAAGGTCCGTGAACTCATGAACAATAACTTGTTATTCTCTTTTTTGCACTATTTATTTATTTTCGTAATTTATAGTAATTTTAGGTCTTTGCACTGTACTGCTGCTGCAGAACAATAAATTTCAAGTTATCTAAGTCAATAATAATTCTGATTCTGATTCTGACATTGAATGGCTACTCCCCTTTAATGATAACATTTTTTTCACTGCCCCCACCCCCCACTGAATTCCCCAAGCACAATGTCCTTCTCCTTAGTGAATCTTAGTAAATACAGGTGAAAATTATTCACTAACACCTCATCTATGTCCTCTGGCTCCATGCATAAATTTCCATTTTGGTCTTTCATGGGCCTTACTCTTTTCCTGGTTATCCTCTTGCACTTAATATACTTATTAAGTGCTTTGTGATTTTCCTTAAACTTGTCTGCCAGTGATATCTTGTGCCCCTTCTTTACACTGCTAATTTCTTTTTTAAGTATCTTCCCTGAACTTCTTATGCTCCTGAAGGGCCTCCCCTTTGTTCAGTTACCCACACCTGTCATATGTTTCCTTTTTCTTAGTCCAGCCCTTGATATCTCTTGTCATCCAGAATTCCTTGGACTTGTTGTCCTTACCTTTCACCCTGATGGGAACATTTTGGCCCTGAACTCTCATTATTTCTCTGTGCTGTACTGTTCTAAATTCTCTAGGTCGGAGGGATTAGCTATGTCGGCACAACATTGTGGGCTGAAGGGCCTGTTCTGTGCTGTACTGTTCTATGTTCAATTTCACTTTTGAATGTTTCCCACTTTTGAGATGTAGACCTAACTTCAGGTAGCTGCTTCCAGTCTACTTTTCCCACATTATCAAAGTGAAAGCAGCTTTTCTTCTATTCAGGATGGTAACTTTCAAACCATTCTTACCATTCTTATCCCCTTCCATAACTACCTTGATACTTACAGGGTTATGATCACTATCTCACTATGGAGTTGAGGTTACAGTCAGATCAGCTATTATCTTATTAAAAGGCAGAACAGGCTTGAGGGGTTAAGGGACCAAGAGGTCTACTCCAGTTCCTAGTTCACGAATTTGTATGTTGTGCAACTTATTTTGGGCAAAGACCAGTAGCACAAAGGGGAATCAAATACTGATTTGCAGATGGCCACTAACTGACCTTGAAATGATCATGGGAATGTTCTAACTTGTGGAAAACCATGTTGCACAGAAGGCAAAATGCACAAGTGGGTCTGATTTCAAAGTTACCAAAGAAATTCCTCCCTGAATATTCTTCTAAGGCCTCAGAGGAAACCTCAGAGCTAAGCTGATCCCTGCGGAGTCCTGCTTTCAAAAATATCCAAAAATCTCTGGAGTGACATGTTTGATTCTATAAAAGATTGATTATTTGTCTTGTCTCAGTAAATGGATTCTTTTGAGGCTGAAAGTAATTTTATATGATTTTTCATCTACTTTGGAAGGGCCCTGGGGCACCTTCCCTTCTAAAGTGATGTTACTGTCTGTATCTCAATGGTGACCTGCCTTAAAGCATCATATTTAAATTGCAGCTTTAAGGATGATATAAACATAGGAAAAGATGCCAAAAAGTTTTTAAGATGTGCAATCAGACAAAATTGAGAAACAAAGAAGCAGATATTAGTAGAGTTCGCCATCTTTGGTCTGAAAGATGGGTTTGAAGAAGATGGTTAAATGAGGAGAGGGTGGTAGAAATGGGAAAGAAGGGAATTTCAGACTGCTCTGCTTTGGACCTTAGAAGAATGACGGGTAATCTTATTGTAACATGTAGTCTCCTTAGGAGGCATGACGGTAGATGTCAAAATGTTTCCACTTGAGGAAGAACCTCAGCTGAAAGCAATAGAATGGACTCTGATGATTGTTACAGATTAACTGACTCCTCTGCAGGTTTGCATTGATTCCAACCTATCTTGTGGACCCTGGAAATTTTGAGAGCGCTGTGCTGACAGTAAAACCTAGCAGACAGTGAGCCAGATAACCAGGTACCTGACCTCATGTAGCCAATCCACCGAGTGCCTGACTTCAAGAAAACACAATGACGCTACAGAACGTGCGATGAGAAAAATTCCTGCCTTAGGTCTGTTACTTGGCAACTTGTTTAATCAACATTCCAAGTAATTGTATTCACCTCTGATTTAACTCAGATTCTTTGGATTAAGTATCTTTAAGTATTGATTTTTACTTTTTTTATACAAAAAGTTAAAAATCAGTACAAAGCAAAAAATTATTAATTGTCTCTCCTCCTGATCCAAATAGCCCCCAGCACCCTATCTCTTTAACCTCCCCCCACCCTCTCCATCTGCCCATCACCCACACACTCCTCCCACCGGTTCCCCTCCTCGCCTCCCTCCCTTTATTCCATGCTCCATGTCCCTCTTCTATCAGACTCCATCCTCTTCAATCCTTTGTCACTTCCACCCATCACCTCCAAGCTTCTGACATGATTCCCACTCTCCCTCTTCCTCATCTGCCTATAACCCCGCTCACCTGGATCAACCTATCACCTGCCACCTCTTGCTCCACCCCTTCCCTTCACCTTCTTACACTGGCTATCCCTTCTCTTTCTTTCAGTCCAGATGAAGTGTCTCGACCCAAAACATCGACTGTCCATTTTCCTCCATGGATGGTGCCTGACCCATTGAGTTCCTCCAGAGTTTAGTGTGTTGCCCCAGATTCTAGCATTTGCAGTCTCTTGTGTCTCCTCATTTTTAATTATGTTTTATGAGTTACTAATTGGAAATATGCTTACGAATTGAAAACCAATTTTACCAAAATTCTTTCAAGTACAAAAGGGTAAGTAAATCCTTTTGAGAAGACAGTGTCGGTTTTATTTGGTCGCTTTGCTTTATCAAGAGTCCTAACCATTTTACTCCTGGCCAGCTGGGAAGGCTGGTTTTATTCAGTCAGTCAATTGCATAGTTCATACCTGTCTTGAATTTTTGCAGTTCGTGGAGCGGCTGAAGATTGGCCATGCCATGAATAAATAAGAAACCAGTTGCAGTTGATGGCTAATTCTGTGCCAGTCTGCAAGAATGAGAACAATTTTCTCTGGAGATTTCAGGGTAGGTAATGTTGCATTGTAGTAAAGGAGAAATATCTTTAAAATATCCTCACTTTCCATTTGAATTAATACTGCCTAAATGTCTTATCTTCAATTAGAATGCAATAGTGACTCTATGGCTACTTAATGAAAAGACACATTTAAAGAGACAATGGGTCAGAACATTGCAGTTCCAACCTCTGACCATTTTCATTGAGTGTAGCTCCCTGCTGGAGTGCAGAAGCACAGAAATGTCTCCAAGTCTTCAGCTCAGTTATCAGCAGAATATTGCCCTGAAAGTGGAGCACTTCTTAATATGGAGTGGAATTTAATTGGGTTATCACTCATGTGATAACACAATCCCTACCATGTTAGCAGTTACCTTACCTTGACGTAAGCGCTTTGAAAAGTCAGACATCTATAATTTCTGATGGATCTGATTCAGAAAAAAAGAGCCTGACTCTGTCTTTCTGCAGCTACATGGCCAACTGTGTACTTCCAGCAACTTCTCGTTAGATTGCACCATCCCAGCAAGTTCCACACAAAAACAACACATCATCTTTAGAGGACAGATGGTTACAAGTCCGAGTATAAAGGAATACACACCCAATATTATGTAACCATATATGTTAGAGGAATCACTGTATGAAAGATATTTATAATAGTCGATGAAATCAGCAGTTCATCGCATGCTGCTGATCACAAAAAATCCTGCCACATTGACTCAGAGGTAATTTGTGAAATGGTGAGTAAATCGGATTCTGAAGTGTACTTACAGCAAGAATAACCACTGAGCATTGTTTCACACAGTGTGCTGTCTCTAAATAACTTGGCAGAAGTCTTAATGATCAGCCTCAGCCAGAAAATAAGCCTACAGTTTTTTTTCACTCATATCCTTTTTGATCCTCTGTTGTATTTCCTTACAACAGAGAAGCATACTATTTGGCCCACTGAATCTATGCCAGCTCTCAGCGCAATCTCATTCATCCCATTTCCCCCACTTATTTCCCTGTAACCTATTCCATCTCACATGTCCATCAACTGCACCCTGATTCTCCTGCCGTCCACCAACACTGGAGGCACTTTACAGTGGCCAATTAATCTACTAGCTCATCCTTGGGATGTGGGAGGAAACAGAAGCATCTGGGGAAACCCACATAGAGAACATGCAGACTCCACACAGAAACCACCAGAGATTAAAACTGAACCCGGATTGCTGGAACTGTGAGACAACTACACTACCTGCAGTAACACTGTGCCACTATGATAAGCACTCAAGCACTTTTTCCTTGGAAGGTTTGTGGTGAATATACATCTTCGTAATCAAGAGTCTAAAAACCAACGTACAATCCAGAATGGTGTAGGAGCAGATGTTTATCTGAAACTAGTAGGCTGAGTGGAATATCAGTACACTTGCAATTACTGGCGAACTATTGATGGACATATATCCCAATCAATGTTCTCGTAATGCATTGTGCAAGTTACAATTGGTTACTACCACACTGGATCAAAAGTAGAATTTATAAACTTTTTGCAAAATGTTTATTTTTGAAGGAGCTGCAATTATTATTCTTTTGGATTAGGAAGAGGAAGGACCAGAAGGGAAGAGCACAGTCCAGTCAAAGACTAGCCAGCCTAGAATGTAAGGAACTTTTTTTCAATAAAAATCAAGTTGAAAGGTCATATTGATAACATCTTCCACTTCCATAGTTAGAAAGTTAGAAAAAAAATTCCTGAGGCACATCAGAGAAGTGTTATCAGACAACAATCATTGGCTACCCAAAGGGAGATGATATTAGGAAGAGGGTCCAAAAACTCCATCATGGAAGTGTTTTTTTTAAATTTTATTTATTTACAGTGTGGTAACAGGCCCTTCCGGCCCAACGAGTCCGCGCCGTCCATTTTAAAATCCAAATTAACCTACCCGTACGTCTTTGGAATGTGGGAGGAAACCGGAGCACCCGGAGGAAACCCACGCAGACATGGGAGAACATACAAACTCCTTATAGACAGCGACAGGAATCGAACCCTGATCGCTGGCGCTGTAATAGTGTCGTGCTAACTGCTACGCTACCGTGCCGCCCATATTTTAAGAAGTACTTTAAAGTAGGGGTCTGGTGGGGGAGATATCAATGTATGACAATCACAGTTAAACTGGGGTGAAAGAAGGGGAAATAGCCTGGGTACAGTATCCAGACTTTGAAATATATTACTTCTCCTACATCATCACTTGGTCTAAATCCTGAAACTCCCAACCCAACAGCAATATGGAGTACTTTCACAAGAAAGTTTGGTTCAAGAGGGTGTTCACTGCCCACAGGCCATGAGGGATATAGCCACATCCCATCATCAAACAGAATGTCAAAGTAATAGGAAAACTGGAAGACTGGAGTTAGCTATGGATACGGCTATGGATATTGGAAATGAGTTCATGAAGTAGTATAGGGATGAGGATTTTACATTTGAAGCATAAAGGAGCTGAAAGGTAATGGAGGTCAGTAAGAACAGGAGTGCCGAATGAGGAGGTCAATAGTGCGGGATAAAATATAGGCAGCAGAGTTTTAAATTAGGTTTACAAACTACCGAAGATAGGAGAAAGCCAGCAGAATATTAGAATAGCTGAACCTGGTGGTGTGGACGAAGAATTGGACTGTGGATAGGTTAAAGTACAGGCAGAACTGAGCTTTGTCCTGTAGGTGGAAGTAAAAGACTTCTGAGAATATTTTAACATTTTCCCCAAATCACTGGTTACACAAAAGATCAAGGAATAGAGTGGCTTTATTGATTCACAAAGAAGTGACAGTTACCATTATTATCACAAAATTTGACTGTTTGACTGACTAATTGTCTTGTGTTGGAATGGTCAGGCAAAAAGTAAATGGTGAGACATCTCAGCAACAGCCAGGGGCAGCATGGTCTTTTTTCCTGTCTTCTTTTTAAACTAATCAAGATGTTAAGCAAATGCAAGCAAAAGCTGGTATTAATTCCACCTTGAAGAGCTGTTAGTTAGCCAACTTTTTCACCTTTCATGCACTAACTTAAACAATTTTAAAGGTTGGCATGTGCTCTCTATCATCACTGTCCAAACTACCTCATCCCATTAATGATCTGAGTGCAAAGAAAAAGGTACACTGGCCAACTACTCCTTGATTAGATATAGTAGTTGTGATACTTCCTTATTTTGGGCTTTACTCAAGTCTGTTCTTTTTGGACAACTCCAACTGGCACCAACTTACATGTCTTGACTGCCTTACATCTAAAGATATTAATTGCAGGATTTCCATTTCCCCTATCTGTATGCTAGCTAGTCTGATATCTTTATTTCCTTTCTCCAGAGGAAATGTGGTACCACGGGCACAAACTTTTGTTTTAGAATCTGAATCAAAAATTCATCTATCGAGGCTTCTTAATTTTAAAAAAATGTTGTTGCAGCATCTTTCTGTTCTTCCTTATATGATTTCCTCCCTAATCATAATATCTCAGCCATTGCTATTATACTCTGTGGTCAATATCTTCCCTCAGTCTGTTTACTTCCACTTCCCGAGCCTAATTCCAAACACATTGAAGAAATTGTGCCGAGATATCTGCAGACAGGCAAAACTGAGTCTTGTCCTGTAGACGTAAGTAGGTTACTACAGGCTGGTATGTTATTGGGTGGAAGCTTCAGGAGACTGAATATGAAACAGAGTTGTGAACGGTTTGATTCTGATTGAACAATAGCTGGGAGGAAGATGGAAGCAATGGAAAAAGTACAGAGTTTGTTGTTTGGGCCAATAACTTCAAATTTCTTAACTGCAGTTAAGCCAAGACAGAGTGTGAACTGAGTGGTCTGAGCAAACTATCAGGGCTGGGTTGGTCCTGTGGCTGGTGGGTGAGGGCAGAAGGGATATATTAGGTTGAGAAGGATTATGAATAGAGTCGCTGTGATCATAAATGTGGAAGATAGTTCCATATCTGTACCTATGTGAGGAAGAAAAGAGCGATTCTTGATGTAAATACTTCAGCAGTAGAATGGGAGTCTTTTGTGAGGGATTCTCTAATTCCAATTGTATAAGCATAATGCAGGTATGTCAAAATGTTCTACTGCTGTAAATGCAGTCACTGGATTGCATGAATAAACCACGTACAGTAAGGACCTACAATAACAAGTAAAGGAACACAACCTTCCAAAAGATTGCACCAAGATAATGGACTAGGTACAGTGTTACCATTTTTCATTGCAGAAAATAAAGAAAATTTCGGCGCAAGTTACGAGCAGCTAGTTTTACAACTGTCACAAACTTTTATACCTACAGATTTCTTTGAGTTAGAAATTAATTCATGAATTCAGCACAAAAAAAATGATCTGTGAACTGCAACTCTGGTTGAGTCACTGTAGAAATACAAAAAATAATGCATGTACATGGCAAACTCCTCCCGGATTTGGAACAATTATAGAAAACTCTTTTACATACATGCCGAAGGATTCCCTGACAATTATCATATTTGAGTTGTCTAAATATTTCATGCTGGCGTCAAGAATGCTATTGAAGGCATTGACAAATATGGCTTTGCTCAGGTTTCCAGCACTGTTTGAGAGAGGGGATTTGGCTTTCTAAATTAGAGCTCTGAATCCTCATTTCCTCTCCATGAAATGGGAGCAAGAAGGTTCAATCCTAATCCTGATCAATATAAATGCAAACAGAAGCAGTACCAGTAAATTGGAAGATTCAAGCTTTAAAACCAACCAGAAACAAAACAAACTCAAACTTCAGCCTTAGATGGAAGACTCAGCTCTGCTTAAAATGAGAAATAGTCTACTGCTTTAGGAAGAAAACTGAGAACATAACTACTTAAATATTATATTCTTAATATAGCAGCATCGTAAGTAATTATTTGGAGTCCACTTGAAATCTCTAATGTAATTTTCTCCAACACTTTGCTTTGTATTTGTTAAGGGATATATTATTTGATTTATTGATCATAAATAAGTCAAGATTCTCAGCAGGGAAAACAAATGTGAAAAATCAATATTTGTGAAAGAGATGTCACTCAGCATTAAAAGAAAAGCTTCTTAGCATGTCAAATGAGTATTATTTATTATCTCACAGTTGAAATCCATCAAGTAAACTGACCAGCCTTCACACTGAGTTGATTTGTGTTTTGTTCAGTGAGCAGAAAGCAAAAATCTGCCAACATAAATAGAAATAATTAATACATGATATCCTGTGGCATTGCTCTGGGTATTTTTTAAGGACATAGAAATTCTACCACTTCATTAGCACAATAATGAAATGTTACTAAATGTGAAACTGGGATGTGGGAACAAAAGTACAGGGCTTTTATTCTCACAGTTCTGAGAAAGAGTTTGAAGATCTAGCAGCAGGGGAGGAGAACAAACATGGGTCTGCAGAGAGGAGAGAAGAGTATGCCTGGAACACTATAGCATGGACTTCTTGGCTATCTGGGTAACTTAGGCATCTGAAAGAACCAGAAGAACATTTGTAGAAGATTGTGATTATTGTGAAATGCAGGTTGTGGGATCCAAATAAACATTGCCAATTATGTTTTAATTGTTAGCGCTCTTGCTGTTGATTCAAAGGTTTGTATTGGTATAAGTTCTGTTCCAGAACCTTGAATACCATAATCTAGGCTGATCCTTCAATGCAGTTGGATATGAATGCTGCACTGCTGAAGATATTGGCTTTTGCCTGAGATTTTAAAGAAATGCTTCAATGCTCTCTCGGTTGGACTTAATAAAACTGCAATAAAAACAGAAAATGCTGGAAAAACTCTGAAGGTATACAGAAGGAGAACCGGATAATGTTTCAGGTCTGGAACACTTTGTTAGAACAGGCTTAATAATATTATGGGATCTTTTATAAGGAGCAGCAGATAAGTTATCTACAACGTTTTAGCCAATATTTATTCTACATCCAACATAATTAAAATCACAATATTATAGCTTATGGAATCATGTTCTATGCAAGCTTGCTGCTGTTCTTCCTACATTAAGTCATGTCTACAGCTGATTGATTGTAAAGTTTCATCAATTGTAATGTGTGAGGCATGAAGAGTCACAAACAGATGCAAACCCTTCCTCTTTCAAATGGTGGAAATCTTAGGAATAGTATTCCTGAGTTTGATGGACACTGGGGAAGGGGATGTGGGGTGTTTAAGAGGTCTTTGGCTTTTTTCTGAAAATAACTTGCCCATCCACAAACTGCCCATCCGTCTGGTTCTTTCCTTAATTCGCCCAATGTCCCCCTGAACATTACATGTTCCACTACATTTAATTCAGAGATAGCTGTCAATGCAGTATTGTAAATTATCAAACTGTACATGTTCACGCGTGGTTGACAGCTTCCTTCAATCTTTGGGAAATGATGAGGGGTGGGGTTTGAGAGCTGGTGGACAGGATGGTGAGTGAAAAAGGGAAATGTTTAATTTAACAGTTGGTTAATTGGGCACCAGGTATTTCAACTCTTTGTGAGGATTCTTGGACCTGATGTTCACGAGAAACACAATAAAGACCATTTCATTTTGGGTCAGTGTTTTTTTCTCTCAGCCAGAGTGCCTGATAATTAAATGTAAATGAATGTCTTATATTTGTTCAAGGATGCTACAACCATTTCTACTTTCTGAAGCAAAAAAAAACAAATTGCTGGAGGAACTCAGCAGGGAAATAGTTGATGTTTCAGGTAGAGACCCATCAACTGTACCCAGCTGAAGGGTCTAGACAGAAACATCGATTATCCATCTGACTCTACAGATGCTGCCTGACTCGCTGAGTTCCTCTTACTTTTTGCTTCAGATTCGAGCATCTGCTGTCTCTTGCGTTTCAATTTCCAGCTTCTGGGGTCTCTTTCTGAAATCTGCCCATAATTCAGTGGGAGCAATTGGAAGGTGCCACAGTGTCATTGTTACCTAACAGGATGCCCAGTTACAGTTGGGCTGTTTTAGATTTCTGGTGGGCTGTTATGCTATTTTCTGCCAGTTTTGCTTACTGCACTTGAATAGAAACAATTCCGTCCGTTTTCTATAAATATCATCAGACCAGCTGCCCAAGGGCTTGAGGACAAAATCACTCTGCTCAGTCAGGCCTTGTAGCCAAGGACAAGGAGAGGGAGGAGCAGTACAAAAATTGCTGAGGCTTCCAGCTTGAGGGATTGGAGGGAAAATATGGAGGGAGGTAGGGAGGGGGAGAGGACTAGAAGTTGTAGGTGCACTGATTAATAGGATTGGAAGGCCTCAGCATTTGGTTTTGCAGCACTGCTTCACAGGGACAGATGAAACAATCAGAGGGAGATATATAGCACATTTTGTTATCTATCACCCACTTTACCCTACCATGCAAAATCAAAATTAGCCACAATCTACCTTGTAATTCCAACGCTGCACTGATGCAGTCCAGAGGTTATTGTCAACCCTATCCTTTGAGTGAAACATTGACTCGGGGGACTAATGAATCATGCAGTCTGGAAATGCCACCTGAGGTCCCTACCTTCCCACACTTGCCTGGGCCTGGATGTAGTGGATTGATCCCTCTGGTCTTGAAGTGTTTTGGAAAGGGCCCATCAATGACCTGGCCTGTGGACCATTTGGATCTCACCTCAGAACATCCTATCAACCTCTGACAGTCTGGGACAGAGATTTGGCTGCTTTCAAACTTATGAAGCTTTACTTTAAAACAGTTTTTAAATGTCTCTCATGTAAATGATTAAAAGAATAAATATTATTGTAACGCATTTTAAAAAGTTACTTAGACATATTAAAATCAATAAGAGTGCTAAACTTGGGTTAAATTCCCATTCTCTAGGCTGAGAATTCCCATCGAAATAAACAGTCTCTGACCTTCTGCCTACTCCAATTAGCGTAGATCTAGAGACCAGCCCAATACTGTGGAATACCCACTGGTGGACTCTGTGTGGTGCCCTGTGACAGGGTGTGTTGTTGGTATGCCACTTCTCACTCATCAAGTACAGGAACAGCCAACTGCAGCCAGCATGATTCAGTTCAATAAACTGAGACTCCTTGACCATGAGGTCCAATTTCAATTGGCTCAGAGGCCACTTGTTCCACCCTGACAACTGTTTCCTGAATCCATATACACCATAATATAATATTATGACTTTAATCATCTTTCTGCTCTCTCCCTTATCTGTTAAAAATTTATAGTTGCCAAGGGATGTCTCTGCATCTCAGCAAATCATTTTAATTCCTCTTATTTCTTATTATTTTTCCACTGATCCACTACCATAGCCCCTTCTGCCCTAACTATGGGCACAAAATACACTTCTCTGCAGGTTTTTTGTTGGTTGTGGAGCTTAAGAATCCCAATGATAAGGCAACACCAAGTAAACAGTGAAAGTACAAATTGTTGGGACACACAAATTCAGGAATAATGGACACCTCCAGTAATTACTCCAACAATGCTTTCAAGTCTTATTCAAATGAAATTTCACATTATTTCACTGAATCCCAAGGTTACAATCTATTCCCAATATGCAAATTCAGTCAAGACATGAGAACCTTGTGTGCATTGAGTGAGCTAACAAGAATATAAAAAACAAATTTTTCTGAAGAGTATTTTTAATGGCATTATCAGCTGGAAAGGGTTTAGGGTCAGAATAAACTACAAAACATACAAAGAAGACCAGCACAATCAATAAATCAGGAAGTACCAGCTACAACATTTGTTTTTATGAGCAATGTTTAAAGATGCTGTGCACAAATTTCTTAAATTAAGACTTCAAAACTTGATGTGGTTTTCAAGGTACCACCAATTCTTTTATAGTGTATACAAAAAAGAAAAGTAAATTAAAAAGTATTGGATTGATGGAAATGTTGTCTTTGAATAAAAGGTCAAAACAAGGCTCTCCTGACTGTTCCAATGATTCAGGTAAACTTAAAGATTTAAAGATACAATTTGAAAATGAGCAGAGATTCTTCAAGTGCCTTTCCAAATTTTCTCTCTTGTAACATAATTAAAAATAGATTAACTGCTATTCTTTCCCTTGCTGAACTTGAGCAAAAACAATCTGCTACATTAACAGTCATAAGGGTAAATTCATTTCAAATTACTTGCGTGTAAAATGCTTTTAGATGTCTCTCAGGCACTGTATGAAAAGTAAGCTTTTCTCATTTCAGCAGTATTTTCCTTTGGTTATGTTTACTTTGCTTTTCATAACAATATACAATGTGCAGTGGTTTGTTTGAGTTCTGTGTCAGCAGGACTATAATTGCTATATGTCAGCTTGTGTTTGGCCTGCCATTTTAAACAACCTCCTCATTTTGTGTCTTTGTAACATAATCACCAAAGCCCAACTTGGGTGTCACCAGGACCACTGAACTTCTTATTCATTCACAAGAACAAAAGTGGTGACCATTGTGTAATTGTCCTGCTTACTTGTAATTTTCTCCCAGTCTCACTTTCCATAGATGGACTTTTCATGACATCCCATGATCCTCACGAATATAGTGTTTAGGTTCTTTGTGCAACCTCATGGGTGAAGAACTGAACAGACCCACAAACTCAGAGTTCATAACAGCATGGCTGTTTGTTCAAAGGCCCTCTCCAGATACTCTCAGCAAGCATCTGCAGACAATTGCAACAATCCAATTAGAGGTGATCATATAACACTGCACTTAATGAAGTAGCAGCCATAACACACAGTTATCCTTTTGCAGCCCATCTGAAATATGTTATAGCGGAGAATACCTGTGTTTGTTCATAATTTCTGTGTTTGCAACATATAACTTAGCCTGGGGAAGGTGGCGGCGACACAGTTTTTTGAACTGCTTCTGTTGTTCTGGTGCAGGTAATTCCACTATGCTGTAGAGCAGCAAGTTCCAAGAATTAGACCATGTGACAGTGAATTACTGGCAATATATTTCCAAGTCAGGTTGGTGTGCCACTTGCAGGAGAACCTGCAGGTGGTAACATTCCCTTGATCCTTGTGCCCTAGTGATTTCTTAGATGGTACACTGCAGCCACTCTTCATTGATTTTGGAGGAAATGAACTGTTAGGGTGGCTGATGTGGTGCCAAACAGGCTACTTTGTCTGTATAGGGTTGAGCTTAAAAGTTGTTGCCACTGTATCCATCCACATAAATGAAGTGTATTCCATCATGCTCCTGAAATAGGTCTTGTAGATGGTAGAAAGGTCTTAGTGTGTCAGGGGGTGAGTCAGTCTTCCGCGCTTACATGAGCGCGCGGGTGTCGTTGGAACGGGAGCACGCGGTCTCCGCGGGCGCCCTGGCCGAGTTCCGCGCTTGATGGGCCCCTCAGGGGATTGCGTGTGTGGTGGACGAGACGGATGCGATTCTGGTGTGAAGTGTCGTGCGTTTTGCGGTTGCGGGCATAGTGTTGCGCGGGTATTGGTTTCGGCCGGGTTGTTTCTTTCTGTACGAGATGTAGCGTGTTTGCTGTTGGTTGTTTTTGTAGTGTTTTTTTAACGAACAAACGTTTTGTACAAAAAAAAGGGGGTGAGTCACTCACAACAGGAAACCTAGTCTCTGACTTGCTCTTGTAGCCGCAATATTTATGTAACCGGTCTAGAGAGTTTCTGGTCAATGGTGATCCCCAGGAAAATGAAGGTGTGATATCCTGCAATAGTAGTGCCATTGAATATCTAGGGTCAATTGTTAGACACTGTCTTGTGGAGATGGTAATTTCCTGGCACTTTTGTGGTACATCTTTCAATTACCACTTACTGCCACGTGGCTGAACATTGTCTACGTCTTGCTGCGTGCAGGAATGGGCTGCTTCACTTGCTGAGGAATTGTGAATTGAAGTGACCATTGTGTAATTGCCAGTAAAAATCACCATTTTTGTTCTTGTGAATGAATAAGGAGTTCAGTGGTCCTGGTGACACCCAAGTTGGGCTTTGGTGATTATGTTATTGGTGAGTAAGTGCTGTTGAAAGCATTGTTGACAACACTTTCCATTAGTTTGCTGATAGTTGTGAGTAGACTGATTGGGTGGACATACCTAGATGATTTTCCACATTGTTGGGCAGATGCCAATGTTGTAACTGTACTGGAACACCAGTTAATCTAACCTCCTGTTGTGTTTTCCTGGGAGATTTGTGAATTTCTATGTGGTTACATTCTGTGGACAGAAAGAAGACAGAAGGCATTGAACGATAATGACAAACAGTTACAGACCAGAAATAAAATAAATCGAACTAGATCTAAAGTAATGATGCCCAGTTTCAACATCACAAGCATACTCACCACTGCTCTGGCGTGGCATTCTATTTCTCTTACTTTATATCAAATTACTGTATACACCTGAGAGCCTTGTGTACAAGAGCTTCCAAACACTTTAGAAATGCTACCAAAACTTAAGCAAATTTCAATATGAAATAATATCATACAATATAAAATGAGGGAAAAAAATGTAGAACTTTGGTCTATTAACTGAAAACTACACAAAATTTCCTCTCTCTCTTTGTCTGCCTCCATCTATCATTCACCTGCCACTGTCTCCCAACTCCACCCCTGCTCACCTCCCTGGCACAGCCTGCCTGTCATTTCACTCCCCTCCTCAGTCCACCAGTCACCTTTCTCACCACTCCCCTTCTCCTCCTTATACTGGCCATCTCACCTCTCCACTGTCAGTCCTCATGCATGTTTCAACCTGAATTGTTGAAAATTCCTTTCCTCCCATAGATGCTGCTCGTCCTGCTGAGTTCTTCCAGCAGGTTGTTTGTTACCACACAAAAAAAGTGTTGTCATTTACTAATGTTACGTTGCAGGATAAGGTATCCCTTATCAACACTTTGAACATCCAACTTGAGTGTGTGAAAAGAAAATACGCACGATTAATCATGCAATTAAAAAAAAGTGAGTTAATTTCAATTTAAGACATATTGTATATCAATAAAGGAATATTGCTATTTTAGAAATATGCAAATGGAAAATGCTTTGTCTTTGAGAGAGACTGAGAGGGGAACATTCTGAAGAAGTAGACAGAAGAGAAGTGGTGCAAGAGAGGGGAAGAACTGAAATGATGGGATAATGAGAGGGAGATGCAAAATGGAGAGGGATCAAGTGGGAGTGTTGCCCTAAGTCAATGGTTAAAGAGCACTCAGTGAATCAAAACAAGTTCTGGCTTCCATTATTCATTTATTGATATGCAATGTGTCTTAAATTGATATTAACTCACTTTTTTTAATTGCGTGATTAATTAGGTGGGTACGCACTCTGTGTTTGGGAGTGGGCTCCGCTCCCTTTCTCTTCCACTCTCCCTCTCCTCTCTCTGCCCCTCCTCCATCTTCCACTCTCTCTTCTTTCTCTCCCACCCTGGTTCCCACTGCACTCCCCTGACCCCCCTCCCCACCCCATCCCCAACAATCAACTTCAAGTGCAGCTACTTCCCACCCGCAGAAGTCAGAGCTGGGCTCTATTACCTGCCACTTTGGGTGTCAATAGGACAGGCTCAGATAGATTTGGCCACGTGGGATGTCAAAGTGGTTGTGACCAGCAGCTGGACATTGGGTGGGGGAAGAGAATGGCTTTGCACCAGTGACCGGCTTCTAGTCATCCCAGTGGTGCCTTCCTTGATGAGATGGGTCATGAGATTCCTGCAGTGAGTCTCGATGCTGCACAGTGGTATGATTCGCTCTAAAACTTCTGTGGCCATAGGACTCCGATTCTTTAATATCGCAAAGGAAATACAAGCAACCCATTGGACTTGGCAGGATATGCATTTTGAGGTAGCATCTGCACCAAATTGCAATCGGTAAATTTGTACCAATTAACATAAAAGTCAAATCAGTTGTGAATTCTTCCCTTTTGAAAACTGAGAAAAACACGTGTAAATTAATTTGGTTTGAAATTTCTGGAACTATCAGGAATCCAGAGAAAATCCCAAAGAAGAAATAACAGTCAAAGGAACAAACCTTATGATGGCAGCTCAATTTTGAAATGATCTGAGCAATCTTTATTGCTGTATGACTTTAAGGATTTAAAAAAAGAATAAAAATCATGGCAGTAAAATTAGACTTTGTGTTCGAGGGATAGAATTGGCTTTACCCTGCCCTTTGTGCTCAAAGGCTATCCATGAAAGCAGTCCATTTGGTTCACTGCAGGATAACTTTAAAACTCCTACAAAAGTCATACACACAGCAGTAATATTATCCTTGCATTTGAATCCCATTTGTACTTTCAGCCCACGTAGTGCAAGTATTTTGATGAAAAGCTTTATTTTCCATTTTGTATAATACTTCGGTATCTTTCAACAAAACTATAATCTTCTTTTGCCAAAAATGAATTTGACATTTTTTAAAGATGAATTAAGACTGTGTCACATGACTCCTGTGTTTTAACCCTTATTTATTTTTGCCAAGGTTTGCAAGTCTTAGACTTTGTGCATAAATAATTACTGTAAAATGACAGGTTAAAAGAAAGATTTGTACTTATTCTGTGCATTGCATGGTTAGGATATCCTAAAATGCTTTAAAGTCATTGTCCCTCTGCATCTATTTGATCTCACAGCTGCATTGTGATGGATTAAAACAAAATTTATTTAGAGAAATAGTAACTCAGAAATTCTATAGCATTGTACAATGTAGATAAGATAAGATATCTTTATTAGTCACTTGTACATTGAAACACACCGTGAAATGCATCTTTTTGTGTGGTGTTCTGGGGGCAGCCCGCTAGTGTCGACACGCTTCTGGCGCCAACATAGCATGCCCACAACTTCCTAACTCGTACGTCTTTGGAATGTGGGAGGAAACCGGAGCACCCGGAGGAAACCCACGCAGACACGGGGAGAACGTACAAGCTCCTTACAGACAGCGGCCTGAATTGAACCCGGGTCGCTGGCGCTGTAATAGCGTTACGCTAACCGCTACTCCAATAAGCTTTCATCAGAAAATTGGTGAGAAGCACAATCCTTGACTCGCCACATGCTCTAAAGACTCAGAGATCTTCCTTCTGGACCTTTGAAGCATTTCTTGTACTACCGTGTTTAGACTGGTGTAACGTAACCTGTGTCATCATTGTTGTAATGTTGGAAGTACAACAGCCAGTATGTACACAGCAGGCACACTCAATGAGCAATGCGATCTTCTGTTTCTGTGATGTGGATTGTGGGAAAAATAATCCCCCTTGCACATATTCAAAGCAGAGCTTTTTGCATCCACTTGACAAGGAAAGCAAAGCATAATGTTTCATCTAAAACACGGCCCTTCCAACACCTCCCTTAGTATTGCAGTAGTGTTGCATGGAAGATTTTTGTACTCAAGGCTCTGGAATGAGACTTAGACACAGAACTTTTCAATGGATAGAGGGCTGCAACACATGAAAATACTCAGCCTGGTGCAATGTGACTAGCAGCACGTTACACACTCCTGTCTCCCATTTCCATGATTTACATATATGGGCTACTAAGGCCACTTGTGCTGAGGCAGGCCTTTATAAGACAGATGAAGCCTGTTTCATTATAACAAAGTAGACCTGACTGAGCAAACTCCATGTTTGGAAATTCACTTCAGGCAGGCCCACTTCAGATAAAGACTTAGCCGCCTCATCAGTTCTCCCTCGGGCACACCAAGACCCAACTCCTATCCCCTAACCCAAATGTGAATCTAAACCTCACCAACTGGAAGAGCAAATGAAGATATTTCCCAGCATTGCCCTGACTAGATCTTGGGGGTCCTAAACCGCATCCTCCACCCTACTCCATACAAATCCAGACTGGCACTCAACTCTCCCCATCCCCTGGGCTCTCCTCCCCCTCAACCCTCAGATGATTGGTGAACTTGAGGCTTTCAACCACCCTCTTTGCAATGGGAAAAGTTTGTAAGTATATTAGTGATGCAAAGAACATTACTATGTGTGCATATAATTTTGGCTCACGTTAAACATTCATTAGTTCACATGGCCTGTTTTTGTGCCTTTGCTTGTGCTGGAGAACTTCTATGCTACTGCAGTTTGAAATGCTAATTTTTTTTTAAAGTGAAGGCTACTAATTAATTATTTTCCAGGAATGGAATAACGGCATTTGGAATGCAAGGACTGATTAGGGATAGTCAGCAAGGCATTGTATGTGGGTAATTGTGTCTCACGGCTTTGAGTTTTTTTGAACTGGTGACCTAGAGGATTAAGGAAGGCAGGGTAGTAGACGTTATCTACATGGTCGGGTCCTCCATTGTCTGTCATATATATTAATGATTTGGATGAGAATGTAGGTGACATGATTGGTAAATTTGCAGATGACACCAAAATTGGTGGTGTGGTGGAGAGTGAAGGAGGTTGTCTAAGGTTACAACAGGATCTAGCTCAACTGAGAAAGTGGGCAAAGGAACCACAGACAGAAGTTAACTCAGACAAGTACAAAGTGATGCATTTTGGGAAGTTAAACTAAGGCAGGGCATACACAGTGAATGACAGGAACCTGGGGAGTGTTGTAGAATAGGCAGACATAGGGGTACAAGTACATAGTTCCCTGAATGTGGCGACACAGATAGACAAAGTGGTGAAGAAAGCATATGGCATGCTTGCCTTCATTCTATGGGGCAGTGAGTACAAGAGTTGTGACATCAGGATACAGCTGTACAAGATGCTCATGAGACTCCCTCTGGAATATATTTTGGAGTTCTGGTCACTATTCCATAGGAAGAACGTGACTGAGCTACAGAAGGTGCAGAAAATATTCCCAAGGATGTTGCCAGGACTGGAGGGCTTGAGTTATGAGGAGGGACGGGATAGGCTGGGACTGTTTTCGCTTGAGTGAAAAAGGCTGAGGGATAATCATATAGAGGTTTATAAAATAATGAGTGTCAGAGATAAGGAGGATGTTCACAATTCTCTTCCCAGGGTAGGGACATCTAAAACTAGAGGGCGTAGGTTTAAGGTGAGAGGGGAAAGATTTAAAGGGGACCTGAGGGGCAAATTTCTCACTCAGAAGGTGGTGGGTATGTGGAAGAAGCTGCCAGAGGAAGTGGTGGAGGCAGCTACAACATTTAGAAGACATTTGGACAGGTTCATGGATAAGAATGCTTCAGAGGGATATGGGCCAAATGCAGGTAAGCGGAACCAGCTCAGGAAGACACCCTATTCAGCATGGACAAGTTGGGCCTGTTTCTGTGCTGTATAGCTCTATGACTATGACTCTATGAGTCCTTCACTAAGACAGCAAATGGATTAAAGTCATTTTTTTCCCTCTTGGACTTTGGGAAGACAAAATACAGAAAAACAACCTTTGGAAATGTTAGCCAGATAGGGTTAAGTTGCCAATTGCCAACACAACCTTTTGGAGAATGATGTTTCCTCGCAATGATGTATATAATAGTGGCCCCAGAATTTCCTATGAAATGCCAACATTTCTGCGATGAACTATCAGCATTTTCCTTTGTAACTGTCAGGATGTTCAGAATTCCCACGTCCACGCAGAAACGCGGGGGTCCCAGACCTGCTGGTCCTCACCTGCTGTCATTCCAACTACACTCTGATATTGAACTACTCCTTGTTAGAGCAGTAACATCCCACAGATTCCCACCAGTTGCAGTGGAAAGCTGCCTGTTTAGCTGACACCAGATGAGATCTAGTACAGGCTCAGCAACTCCATTTGTTTCAATGGGTAGAAAATGTTGCAATGGAAAAGCTAATGATTAAAATGTTTTCCTTAAAATGTTTAAGTTTTAACTGTTTCTGAATGTTCATTAGTGATAAACATTCAAGCTGTTGACACCTTGAGGGCAAGTTCAGCCTGCGGCTAAGACTTGACGGCTGAAGTCTTCTCAATTCATTGAATGGACTGCACAGAGTCCTCAAGTAAAGTTAAAGGTGGAGGGGTCTGCTTCTTAATCAATAACTTGTGGTGCTCTGATGTGACGGTCCTGGCGAGCTCCTGCTCACCCAGCCTGGAATATCTAACGGTGAAGTGTCAACCATTCTATCTGCCAAGGGAGTTCACTTCAGCTATCCTGATGGCAGTCTACATCTCACCACAGACGGACATGAAGCCTGCACTCAATGAGCTATACTTCGTGGTCAACAACCTTGAGACAGGATACCCTGAGGCCCTCTTCATTATCGCAGGTGACTTCAATCAGACCAACCTCAAGAGTGTGTTACCAAAATACTATCAGCACATCTCCTGCTCCACCAGGGGCGCCAACAACCTTGACCACTGCTATACAACCATCAAAGATGCCTTCCGAGCCACCCCTCATCCTCACTTTGGGAAATCAGACCACCAGGCTGTGCTCCTTCTCCCTGCATACAAACAGAAAGTGAAACGGCAGGATCTGGTATGGAGAGTTGTGCAGTGCTGGTCTGAGGAAGCAGATGAGCTCCTACGTGACTGCTTTGAGACAGTGGACGGGTCCATGTTCAAAGACTCAGCTGCCAGCCTTGATGAGTATGCCACCATCATCACAGACTTTATCAGCAAGTGTGTGGAGTACTGTGTACCAAAGAAGACAATACGGGTGTTCCCAAACAGGGAACCATGGATGAACCGGGAGATCCACTTCCTACTGAGGGAGAGAACTGCTGCACATAAATCTGGTGATCATGATCTGTACAAGAAATCAAGGTATGACCTTCAGAAAGCTATCATGGATACCAAGAGGCAATACCAAATCAAAATAGAGTCCCTGACCAGCCGCCAGTTATGGCAAGGCTTACATGCCATAACAGGCTATAAGACGAAGTCGGGCTGCATAGCTAACAACAGCGCATCCCTTCCTGATGAACTTAATGCATTCTATGCACGTTTTGAACAAAAGGGAAGCGGATTGTCACCATCCACCCTAAGAGCCACCAACGTAGCTGAACCTGTGATCACAGTGGAGGACGTAAGATCAGTTTTCCAGAGAGTGAACACAAGGAAAGCACCTGGCCCAGATGGTGTCCCTGGCCATGTGCTCAGATCTTGTGCTGATCAGCTGGTAGAAGTATTTGCGGACATATTCAACCTCTCCCTGCTTCAATCTCAGCTTTCCACCTGTTTTACAAAGACCACGATCATCCTGGTACCAAAGAAAAGCAAGGTAACATGCCTCAATGACTACCGACTGGTGGCTCTGACATCCACCATCATGAAGTGCTTTGAGAGGTTGGTCATGGCACACATCAACTCCAGCCTACCAGACAACCTGGACCCATTGCAATTCACCTATCAGTGAAACAGGTCTACAGCGGGTGCCATCTCCCTGGCCCTACACTCAGCTCTAGAGCATCTGGACAGTAAAGATACATACGTTAGACTATTGTTTATTGACTACAGCTCTGCCTTCAATACAATAATTTGAAGCAAGCTTGTCACCAAACTCCAAGACCTAGGACTCAACACCTCCCTCTGTAACTGGATCCTTGACTTTCTAACCAACAGACCGCAATCAGTGAGGATAGGCAGCAATACCTCCGGTATGGTTATTCTCAACACTGGTGCACCACAAGGCTGCAGCCTCAGCCCTCTACTCTACTCCCTATACACTCATGACTGTGTGGCCAGATTCTGCTCTAACTCCATCTACAAGTTTGCAGGTGACACCACCATTGTAGGCCATATCTCAAACAGCGATGAGTCGGAGTACGGGAAGGAGATAGAGAGCGTAATGGAATGGTGTCATGACAACAACCTTTCCCTCAATGTCAACAAAACAAAAGAGCTGGTCATTGACTTCAGGAAAGGGGGCTGTGTACATGGACCTGTCTGCATCAATGGTGCTGAGGTTGAGAGGGTTGAGAGCTTCAAGTTCCTGGGAGTGAACATCACCAACAGCCTGTCCTGGTCAAATCACGTAGATGTCACGGCCAAGAAAGCTCACCAGCACCTCTACTTCCTCAGGAGGCTAAACAAATTTGGTTTGTCCCCTTTGACTCTCACCAACTTTTACCGATGCACCATAGAAAGCATCCTATCTGGATGTATCACAGCTTGGTACAGCAACTGCTCTGCCCAGGACCGCAAGAAGCTACAGAGAGTTGTGGACACAGCCCAGCGCATCACAGACACCAGCCTCCCCTCCTTGGACTCTGCATTTACCTCTCATTGTCTTGGTGTAGCAGCCAGCATAATCAAAGACCCCCCCCCCCCCCACCCGCGAAATCCTCTCTTCTCTCCTCTTCCATCGGGTAGAAGATACAAGAGCCACCAGACTTAGGGACAGCTTCTACCCCACTGTGATAAGACTATTGAACGGTTCCCTTATACAATGAGATGGACTATGACCTCATGATCTATCTTGTTGTGACCTTGCACCTTATTGCACTGCACTTTCTCTGTAGCTGTGACATTTTACTCTGTACTGTTATTGTTTTTACCTGTACTACTTCCATGCACTCTGTACTAACCCAATGTAACTGCACTGTGTAATGAATTGACCTGTATGATCGGTTTGTAAGACAAGCTTTTCACTGTACCTCGGTACAAGTGACAATAATAAACCAATACCAATACCACTTAACGAGCTGTCAATGTATTTTAGTTGGATTTACAATGGGAACATTATGCTGTGCTGGAGTTCGCCGATCAGCTGGTTTCATTAAAAAAATTCTTGATGGGAATCTGTTCAAAGTAAAAGTGGGTTTGGTGAGTAAGCAAATAACTCATTGCTTCCAGGAAATTCTGGACCATTATTTTCATCCTGGGGCACTACAGTGTTGGTGAACCGAGACTATTTAAAGCACAGTAAATGTCACCCTTTGTGTCTGGCAGAGCCTGAAACAGTATCAAAGACTGGTGCTGCCTCTGTGCTCCATCCATTGGGAAATTGATTTAGCTATTTGTCATGGAGATGGAGCCATATCTTAGATTGCAGACTGAAAGTATTCACCTTTTGCCTCAAATCACACCAGTGATGGCCTCCTTTGCGAACAAAATGCTCCAAAGACATTAGCCATCAGGCGGAAAGTTGAAGTAGAAGTGCTCCCTGAAGAGCCACAGCAGGTATGCATCCATGCAAGCATGTGCCATCTACCTCCTCTGTAATCTGCTCCTGTTCTCAGAACCAGTAGCTCAAAAGGGATCACCCGGCCTTTATCTGTATATGGTTCATGAGTTCTCTCAATGTTGAGGGTTCTTGCTGCCTTGCGGATGGAGAATTTCAGAAAAAAATCTCACATGAAAAGTCAGGTAGCAGAGAAGCTCATTTTCATTTAACATATTGACAAATAGACTAAGACCGATATTTAAATAATTTCATTTCCATTTAACATACACACTGGTCTCCACAGGCAAACCACGTCCAACATGATGAGTTGCATACCATCAGTCTGTGAGAGTCTATGATCTCTCTCCAATTTGAAGGTTTGGGTTCTTGTTTTACAACTGCAGAGGATGGGTGGACTAGTGTTTCACTGGTCTTCAGCTATAAACAATGCAACAAATGCAGACCCTTCTCTCATTCTTTTCATTTCTACACTTTTCTCTTCATGGGATCCTTTGATCAAGTAACATAATGTTAGAAAAGCCTATGGTTGACATACCCCACCAACCTTCAATTTTTCTCTGAAAACACTCTGTTGATAAATTTTAATTATCCTCTCATATTCCAGGCTAGAAAAGGAATGAGTAGTTTTAAGACAATGGATTTTCTGTTACTGTCAACTTGTCTCACCACAATTTCCAGCTCATTTTCCTTTGTATGTCATCGTTGGACAATGGATCCAGTCAAACAGTGACCCACCTGGCTTAAAGCTACCTCTCTAGCCTGTGTGCAGTACAAAGCTGGAAAGAATGGATATCGAAGAAAGGATTGGATGGTTACTCCAATGAGGGTGGTGAGAAGAGTCTCATGTAGAGCAGAAATGCTGGCATGAACCTGAATTCCTGTTTTATACCTGTACATCTGGTGTAAATCTTGGAAGCATGTTGCATGGGTGCACTGGTTTGCCTCTCAAACAGAGCCATCTGATGATAATTAGTGTAAAGATATATATCCTGATGGTAAAGATAAAATGAAAACATAACATTCATTCTGTTTCTCTTCCCACAGATGCAACGTGACCTGCTGAGAATTGCCAGCGTTTTCTGTTTTTATTTTAGATTTCCAGCATCAGCAGTCTTTTTTATTTTCATTTTGGAGTTGGAATTGGAATTGGTTTATTATTGACACATGTACTGAGGTACATGTGAAAAACTTGTCTTGCATATTGTTCATACAGATCAATTCATTACACAGTGTATTGAGGTAGTACAAGGCAAAACAATGCAAAGTGCAGAGGAAAGTGTCACAGCTAGAGAAAGTGCAGTGCAGGTAGACAATAAGGTGAAACGTCATAATAATGAAGATTGTGAGGTCAAGAGTCCTGATGATAATCTGAGGCCACTGCCTGTCTATGAATGCCAAAAACAAGAGTTCTAGATGTTACAGTTAAACTCTAGGAAGTTTGTAATTTATATGAAAATAGTCACAACAACAACGTTTGCAGTGGAACATCATGTGCCATGATATTCTATCCCACTGTACACTGCCATTCCACTTCCAAAATCCCTTTCATCTTTAAAGTTACTAAGCATTTTTATCTCCCCCACCCCAAGCCCTTCCAGATCTTTCCCTGAAATTGTATGTCTTAATCCCTTCAATTAGATTTCCAGCCCTGCCAAATGACCAAAGTAGCCTTATTCTTATCTCATCAGTTGCAGCTGCTGTGACCTCTTCACTTTCTTGTGTTGTTATTTTCGAATCTCCAATGATGCATCCTTGGTCATCTTCCATTTATCTTTCAGAAGCTGTCCCCTGGCAATATGATCTGAAACCAAGTCAGGTCCATATGTATGTTAAGAGTGTCCAGCTCTATCTCATCACCACCTTTCTGAACTCCTGCATGGGCTCAAGGTGCTATGCTGCCTGTCTAACATATAATACTGGATGAGCAGAAATTTCTTCCAACTGAATACTGAAAGTTCAGGGACATTATAACCATACCCACAATTCTCGAGCCATCACATGTGTCCCTCTTTCTGATCATTGGCTGGGCTCACCCAGAGTGTTTGCATTCATATTTGGTGTCAAGATGAAGTTCTAATATCATTACTGCTTTATCACCAAAGCTCCCTCATGTCAACTCTGTAACAAACCAATTTCTGCCTCAGCTTAACTCAGCTCCTGCTGAAACTTTAATCCAGTGCTCTCTTTTAGCTGAAGAAGATGACTCATCGTGTTGCTTAAGGTTCAAGAATTTTGGAAAGAAAATGGAAGTTAGTGATGAGATGACAGTTTGCAAATTCAGAGTTCTGCAACATGTGGGGATGTTTCATTTTCCACAGTGCATATATTTGATTGCATCCAACTCTACTGTTCATATCCTAAATTGCATCAAGGTCCCTTCTCCCATTTCCCCTGTGCTTAGTGAACTACATTGGTTCCCCTTTTAACAATACCTCAATTTAAAATTCTTTTCCTTTTACCTAGGTTTCATCAAAGCCTGTCTCATCCCTATCCTCGTAACATTTTCTAACTCAACACCTGTTTGAGATTATATGTTCCTCCAATTCAAACCTCTTGGAATTCTGGATTTAACTTCCCACCAATGGCAGGTGTGTATTCTGCTGTCTCGGATTTAAGCTCTGGAATTCCATATTAAACTTCTCAACTCATGTTGAACTTACCTTTCTAGATCTCTTCATTCTGCTTTTGGGAAAGAGTATTGCATTTTACTCTCAGCTAATCATCCCTTACATGAACTTCAATCTCTTGCATTAGTTATCTCTTGCTCAATATGCCAGATTCATTTTTCTGTGGAGTCAGGAATTGAAAAAAAACTGCGCAGTGCAGTCTCAGTTCATTGCATTCATTATTCTACTTACAAACAAATACAGAAAAAGATAAACCAATCAATGTATTCATGAGAATATTAGAATGATTAAGCTATTGTATGAAGATATTTACTGGTGAACAGATATGTTCATAATTATGTTTTGGCTAATCTCTGAACAAACTTAAGTTTTACTCACAAATTTCACTTATTTTCGACCCACTGCAATTTGCCTACTGTCGAAACAGGTCTACGGAGGATGCCATCTACCTGGCCCTACACTCATCTCTGGAGCATCTAGACAGCAAAGACACCTTTGTTAGACTATTGTTTATTGACTACGGCTCTGCCTTCAATACAATTCCAAGCAAACTCATTGCCAAACTCCAAGACCTGGGACTCAACACCTTCCTCTGCAACTGGATTCTTGACTTCCTGACCAACAGACTGCAATCAGTGAGGCTAGGCAGCAACAGCTTCGGCACGATTATTCTCAACACTGGTGCCCCACAAGGCTGCGTCCTCAGCCCCTTACTCTACTCCCTATACACTCATGACTGCGTGGCCTGATTCTGTTCTAACATCATCTACAAGTTTGCAGATGACACAATCATAGTGGGCCGTATCTCAAATAATGATGAGCTGGAGTACAGGAAGGAGATAGAGAGCTTAGTGACATGGTGTCATGACAGTGACTTTTCCCTCAATGTCAGCAAAACAAAAGAGCTGCTTATTGACTTCAGGAAGGGGGGACGGTGCACATATACCTGTCAACATCAACGCTGCTGAGGTCAAGAGGGTTGAGAGTTTCAAGTCTTCAAGTTCCAAGGACTGAATATCCCCAATAGCCTGTCCTGGTCTAACCACGTAGACACCAAAGCCAAGAAAGCTCACCAGCGCCTCTACTTCCTCAGGAGGCTAAAGAAGTTTGACGTGTCCCCCTTGACACTCACCAACTATTTTTGATGCACCATAGAAAGCATCCTATCTGGATGCATCATGGCTTGGTATGGCAACTGTTCTGCCCATGACTGCAAGAAACTGCAGAGAGTTGTGGATGCAGCTCAGCACATCATAGAAACCAGCCTCCCCTCCATGGATTCTGTCTATACTTCTCGCTGCCTCAGTAAAGCAGCCAGCATAATCAAAGACCCCACCCACCCAGTACATTCACTCTTCTTCCATCAGGTAAAAGGTACAAAAGCCTGAAAGCACGTACCACCAGGCAAGGACAGCTTCTATCCTGCTGTTATAAGACTATTGAACGGTTACTTAGTGCGATAAAATGGACTCTTGACCTCACAATCTCTCTCGTTATGGCCTTGCACCTTATTATCTACCTGCACTGCACTTAATCTGTAGCTGTGACACTTTACTCTGCATTGTGTATTGTTTTACCTTGTACTACCTCAATACACCGTGTAATGAATTGATCTGCATGAATGGTATGCAAAACAAGTTATTCACTGTACCTTGGTACAAGTGATAATAATAAACCAATCCCAATTCCTATTCTAATAATTCAAGTTACAACTTTACCTAGCTTCTCTCAGATCGTGGCCTTCAGGAGCTTGTAGAGAAATGATATATAATATACTTCTCTCATTCCTCACCCAACCAATATCCCCAGGCCACACCCACACCAATATGCATTAGTTTTTAATAATCTTATAGGAAATAATGTCTGTAAAGCTTTCCATATTGTACAAACACATTAAAATGTCATTCTTTGGACAGTGTTCATTTTGGAGCACTGCAGAGGAAATTAGTTCATATTATTCTTAGAATATCCATCATTGGTCACCCCTGAGACAACTGAGTCTTCCTAACATCAGACTAGGCCCCCACAAAGTTCCATTGCTTATCATTTATGTTTCAGACAACTCCCTCCAAACCCCATGAATCATGACCCCTGACAAGCTGATTACTGATCAGCTGAACCCACAATCACACATAGCCTTAACACCTGACATCTGTGATCAGCCAATGCCCAACTGCTCCAGAATTTGGCCATGTATCATCCAATCTTCGATATTATGACTCTGTAACTCCAAATCAATGCCACAGTTTCCACACACAATCCTCCTCAATGAACCAAGCTCTAACCAGATGAACGTGACCCCAAATACAAGATCCTGATCAGGCCTCAAATGTCTTGATTCGTCTGAAATTGACCACTTACCAGCCCCATTCAGATCCTCAATTTTTAAATTGATTGGTCCCTTCACTGCAGGACCACCTTCCCTTCTCTGGTTCCTGCACCCAGCCTTGTTCTTGACACAATATTTTGTGTGTTCCACACACACAAATGAAAATGTGGAGCACCAATTCAGTAGTTGGTGAAGTTTGCAGCAACAGCTCAATGACTGGAAAAGGTGTGGGTACTTGTGGGATGATCATATAACATACTCAATGGCCATCATCCAGTTGGCCATCCCTCAATCAACCTCAATTACATAACAATTTCTGGTCTCTGTATCTTAGCTAAAACCTGAAGTAGAAGACTCAGGAGCTTCCTGTTTTATGCAGTTAACTACTAAAACACCTAAGGAGAGACACTTCTGGCTGTTTTTTCAGATAGCTTCATTTTCTCCTCTCACTCTGTCATTTGCGGGTTGATGTACTGCTCTAGAAGGTTAACCCTCCATTGCAATGCCGAGGGAGTGCTACACTTTATGAGGTAACACCCTTCAGATTTAGGCTTCATCTGTTCTCTATGCAGATGCAAAAGATGCTGCTGGACTATTTCAAAGAGGAGTTGAGGAGTTAATTCTGGTGTTCTGACCAATATGTATCTTTCATTTACCATCACTAAAATACCAAGTCCTTTTTGCCTTGCTATTTGCCAAATCTTGTTGTGTGGAAACAGGCACGTAGGGATGTCATGTCACAACAGTAGTTATAATTCACAAGCAAAAAGCCCAAAATGTTGATAATTCCTTTCCCCCCCACAACTGCTGCTCAATCCACCAAGTCCCTCCAGTGGTTTGCTTTTTGCTCCTTGCTTCAGATTCCACCATCTGCAATCACTTGTGTCTTCATAATTCAGAAGCACTTCCTCAGTTGGAAAAAAGTGTTTAAAGATGCTATTTATTGTCCTAACTTCCAGCATTTAACCTAATGGATGAAAAATTGGGGGAACTTGGCTTGGGAGATATTTTCTTCTGCCTTCCTGTATTCCAGGTATGTAGTTCTGCTGAAATCAAAAAAATCTGACACAGTATTTCACAAAATCAGGCTCATGCAATAACTTGCAGCAGGATGGAGAAAAAAGAAACATTCCAATAATACATTGCAGTGTTGCTATTCAAGGAGAAAAGGATAATTTCATTCACTGATATCCAAACCAAAAGCGATTTGAATGCATAAATTGAGTGTATGATCTTCTTTTTGTCCAAAACTGAAGTTTTCATAAGCACTAGTCCCATCAGATTTTTTAAAATTCTTTCCTCAGCCCTTTGAAGTTGGCCCTTTTAAGTTAGATACTTGGGTATTAGTTTATGTCAGATCATGTCAAATTTAATCATGTTCTAGTTGCAGCTGCTAATGCTTCTGTTCCAAATATATGATTTGGGTCATTTACAATTACTGGGTCAAAACATGAGTCGCCTTTCATGGCAATTCCAATTGCATCAGAAACCAGTCACCAAGGATGACAATTTTAAACCGAAAGGCAAATAATGGTGAATCAAAAAAAATATAGGATGTACAGTGGTAATTGCTGCAGCTATCAAATAAAAGGACATAGTTCGGCTGAAATCATGTAGCAGTTGGCAGCATCTGATTAAATGTCAGGTTCATATTCCAGAAGGTGAGATATTTTGGTCAGTCTTTGTTTTGTCATTAAAAAATGTGACATCTGGCACAATAGGGTTGTTGGTTTAAAATATACTTTTGATACTGGAGTATATAGATGTAAGTTTGGGTCTGAGAGGTGTAAGCATAAATGGAGTTGCCTGGAGTGACTCTGTGCATTATTCTGGCTCTTTTCAGACAATGAATGAGGAACTCCAGACTTCAGCCTGCCATCCCCGCACAGAGAAATTCCTACCTCCTCAAGTATACTGGGCATGTGGAATTTATATTGAAAAATAGAATGCCTTTTTCCATCCAGACTTCCAGACACAGACAGTTACAGTAAAATTGAGTCACATATTTATTCCACCCATGGTATCCATCCTCACTTCTCCTTTCCCTTCATGTATTTGTTATCTCTCACTCATGGGCTCTCCACCTCAGCAATTTGCACTAAATCTGTTTCTGTCTCTTGGTTTGACTCCCTGGCACTCTCTATAAGACATAGACCATAAGAATGTGTCTTTCTTTTCCATCCATTATACAAACGTGCAATACTCATTCAGACTGAGCCATAAATGTCACAACAGAGCAATTTCATCAGTCCTAATCTTTATCTTTTATTTCCCAGTTACACTGCAACTTATTCTCTCTCACATGCCCATCAAATCCCCTTTAGTTCTTTTGCCACCTACCTACACTAAGGGATAATTTACAATAGTCAATTAACCTACCAGCATGTCATTGGGCTGTGGGAGCAAACCAGACCACAAGGCAGGAACATGCAAACTCCACACAAACAGCATCAGTGGGTGGGATTGAACCTGGGTCCACAGAGCTCTGAGGCAGCACTGCTGAGTGCTGCACCACTATGCCACCCAATTGAAGGACATCACATCTGCCACTCTGCTCTGTTGCTGGACTCCAACATGCATCCAATGACAGACCCAGGATGTGCCAGAATTTCCTGACAAAAGTGGCCAAAATTCCACCTCGTTGTTGTTCATATTCCTCATCCTCTGATAGAAGTCGCTCTTCAAGGGTTCTGAGTACAGATGCATGGACCCCTCCCATTCAGCTAGCCCCACACCAGTTTCTGCAAGCCCAGCACTGGAATGCAGCCTACTAGTGCTTGGCATATCTCCCTGTGACACACGTTCTTGTTAATCCCTCATGATGCCGTTCTGAGATGATGCTGTGGGGTGTCAGGTACACTGATTGCCTGTGGGATTCCTCGTCATTATCCTTATCATCATCTCCCTACTCCCCCTCTTCATTCAGTCTTCCCTCCTGCTCTGATTGCTCCAACTGCTCATCTTGTTCTGAATGATGATGTTTCAACCAGGAGGAAGAGACATCCTTTCCTTACACTGTGCAAAGAGAAAGTAGAAAGCTATTGCTGTGTCCAAAACACCCATATTGTGATGCAGCAGCACATGTAATGCAGATGTCTCCTGTAATCACCTCAAATGGATGTAGTAATCACAATGAAACATCGTTAACGAGGGTACCTGGCAAATTTGCACCTCTGTGCCCTCTCTGCTTATGAAAAAAATAATAGTCTCCTCTGGCTTGGTGAGCCACTGCACTTGTGTGCCTTCTCATTTTGATCTCGTTTATTCCTTGCTGTTTTAACTTGAGATTGTGGATTGAGTAAACTTTTCACTATCCTACACTAGGAGACGACCTTTGTGTGGGAATTGGAGCAGGCAGAACGTCATAATTGTGGTGAGGTTGGGGGGAAATGACATATTAGATGATGGGCCATGTGCTTTTGTTTCAGAATAAGTGTGTCTGCCTGAGAGAGCAACTCACCTTGACGTATCTTGTGAGTCATGAGATTTCTTCCGACGGGCATCAGAGTGCAAAGGTTCTCATCTGTGGAGGAGGCGGCTCGAGCCACCTCCTGTCCAGCTTTTTCTTATGCCTTGTCGGGTATCCTGGCTTTCCTCTGCCCTCCCTCCTTGCTCCACGCCTCACCACTCCACTACCCCGCCTCCAACAACCCACCACTCCATTTTCTATGCAGCAAAGTGCAGCTACACTGGATTTAGTGCAGTACCAATAGAGGTGTGCTGGTCATGTTTATTATTTTATTTCTGGCTTATTTTATTTCATATTTATTTTATTCTAGAGCAAATATGCAACCTAACACTGTTGCATATTTGCTCTAGACTAAGTTGTAACATTTTTTTAAGAGGACCTGTTTTGCCACAAGAGTTAAGTGCAATAATGTTTCAGCACACCTAAAGTAGGAACAATCCAATTTCTAGGCAGAAGGTTGCAACTTCATAATGTCTACCCGACATTGTACTGAACAAGTCACAGAAAAAAAATGACCAAGCCACATTTCATTTGTTTTTGAAGGCATTTGGGGGTGATTTTATTTTGACATTGGACAATGGTAGGATTGATCCAGCTGTCTGTCACACACCTCTCCAGAATTTTATTCCAAGGTAACTGTGTTATTATGTAGTTCTAATAAAGAACTACAGTTCCCAGTAGGCAATGCAAGGGGTCACATGGGGAACAGGAAGTGGCTGTAAAAAGAGAGGGAAAGCAAGCAGTCTGGTGTTGGTTAATAAAATGTTCAGATGTTAAACCCACACGAAGTTTGTCTCTTGATGAAGAACAAACATAACGTGGTGTTAGAAGTTGGTGTGAGGTCTGAACAGGGAGAGTGGATGAATACTGTGTGCAATTGAGAAAGAGACTCAGTGAGTGTGAAAGAAAAGCTGTAATAAGACGGAGAAAAAGCCGGCTGGCGTGGCGAGGGAGCGCATTGTTCCTGAAGTTCAGCAGTCACTGGATTTGCCAAGAGAGATTCAGGTGAGAGGCCGAGAGTTCCCGTTATGGATAAGCTAAGTCCTCCCATGCCCATGCAGTTTACTGGCAATCTAACCGATAATTGGAAACACTTCAAACAGCATTTCAGCATATATAGATGCTAGTGAAGCGAGAGGGACCGATGAAAAATTGAAAGTGTCTGTTTTTCTGCACGTGATTGGCAAAGATGCTTTTGACATCTATAACAGCTTTCAAATTGATGAGACAGTTTTTGAGTTGGGCACTTTGATGAAAAAAATTGAGGAGTATTTTATCCCAAGTAAAATCATCACATTTGAGAAATATAATTTTTTTTCCTGTGACCAGAAACAAGGTGTTAGCTTTGACCAATACTTAGCTGAGCTTCACATGCTGAGTAAGTCTTGTGAATTTGGAGATTTGAGAAACTCACTAGTTAAAGACAGAATAGTTTGTGGAATTCCAGTTAATGGACTCAGAGAAAGACTGTTGCATGAAAAAGATTTGACCCTGGAAAAGGTGGTGAATATGTGTATGTCAGTAGAAACCACATGAGCACAAGCTAAGGAGCTGCACAGGGCATACACAACAGTGCATGCTGTGAAAACAGAGAAGCAGCACACAAGGCATTTCTGAAAGCAATAGCAAAGCAAAGAGGAAGGCTCAAGCAGCAAATGCAGCAGATGTGGAAGTAGACACATTCCAAAGATGTGTCCTGCTTATGGGAAGTCCTGCAATAGCTGTGGGAAGAAGAATCACTTTGCTGCAAAGCTGGGGCTAACAAGAGAAAGGTGCACACAGTTGATGGGAAATGAAGAAATTTTTTGTGGGTTCTGTACAGACTGTGGCTGCTGGTAAAACAGAATGGATTGTTCCAGTAACTGTGAATGAGAGAGTAATTCCATTCAAGCTTGACACCGGAGCTCAGGTGAATCTGTTATCCATGAATGATTATAAGACTCTCACAGTAAGGAGTAAGATCTACCCTGTGAAGTTAAAAGTGACAGGCTACACTGGAGAGAAAGTTCCAGTAAAAGGGGGCTGTATGGTGACCTTTAAGCACAAGGGGCAGCACTTAAAATCACAGCTACTGATTGTAGAAAAAGAGTACAGCCAATATTAGGTCTGAGTGCATATGAAAAGCTCAAACTAGTGAAGAGTTTTCATAGTAGTTTCATATACCAAAGATGACCACCCAGCACTCATGGAAGAGTATGCAGATGTCTTTGAGGGGCTCAGATGCTTACCTGGTGTACACAAAATTCACATAGATGAGGCAGTGGCTCCTGTTGTCCATGCATGCAGGAAGGTTCCATTTCAACTTAGAGATAAACTTAAGAACTAGCACGTATGGAACGGATGAATGTCATACAGAATATTGAAGAACCAACAGATTGGGTGAGTTCACTGGTCATTGTGCAAAAGAAAAATGGAGCATTGTGGATATGCTAGACCCAAGAGATCTCATTAAAGCCATCAAGAGAGAGCATTTTAAATTGCCAACACAGGAGGAGATCATGTCCCGGTTTTCAGGTGCCAAATGGTTTAGCAAGCTCAACGCATCATCTGAGTTTTGACAGATGAAGCTTGATGAGGCAAGTTCGAGGCTGTGTACTTTTAACACACCACAGGGAAGATATCGCTATCTTCAGCTGCCATATGGGATACTGTCCGCACCAGAAGTCTACCATAAAACCATCTACATGATTTTTGAGGACATACCTGGTGTCGAGGCCATGATGGATGACATCATCGTCTGGGGGTCCACCAAGGAGGAACATGATACTCGACTGAGACAAGTGCTTGACATGACAAGGAATGTCAATTTGAAATTAAATAAAGAGAAATGTGAGTTTGGTGTTAAGACGCTGATCTTCATAGGAGATGTCATATCTGAAGAGGGAGTGAAGCCTGACCCAAGAAAGACGTCAGCCATTGAAAACATGGAGAAACCCCAAAACAAAGAGGAGGTGAGACGTTTCTTAGGGATGGTGACTTACCTGGCTAAGTTCATCCCACAACTGTCAACAGTGTCAGAACCACTTAGGTCACTCATTGAGCAACAAAATGAATGGATTTGGTCTCATGAACAAGAAGAGTGTTTCCAGACATTGAAAAGGATCCTAACTGAAGAGCCTGTGCTGAAGTTTTATGATCCGGAAAGGTGTATCGGGATATCAGCTGATGCCTCCTGGCACGGCCTTGGATCAGTACTACTACAGCAGCATGATGACACATGGCAACCTGTGGCCTATGCATCAAGGGCTTTAACAAGTGAAGAAGCCAACTAGGCACAAATAGAGGAAGAGCTTCTCGCCACTACATATGCATGTGAAAGGTTCCATCAGTACATCTATGGGCAAGCTATTGAAGTGGAGACAGACCATAAACCATTGGTCTCAATTATGTCCAAACCACTGAATGACTGTCCCATGAGGATACAGCGCGTGTTGATAAGGCTGCAGAAATATGATGTGAAGATGATTTACACACTGGGAAAGTATATGTTCGCTGCTGATGCGCTGTCTCGAGCAGTCGACAAGACAGAAAAGAGTGACCAACAGGTTAATGCAGATATACAGCCCTACGTTGACATGATTGTCACCTCCCTTCCAGTATCTCTGGATAGAACAGAGCAGATTAGGAAAGCAGCAGAGGCAGATGAAATAATGAAAGTACTCAATGATACAATACAGAAAGGATAGCCGGCAGCAAAGGATGACTGTCCAATGTGTATTCGGGATTATTGGGCATGTAGAGCTGAACTGTCAGTAATGAAAGATATGGTCGTCAAAGGGAACATGTTTGTGATTCCAGTGTCACTACTCAAGGAGATGCTCCAGAAGATACATGAAGGGTATCTTGGGGAGGAAAAATGTAAACGTAGAGCATGTGAAGTGATGTACTGGCTAAGAATGAACCAAAACATCAGCTGGACCACCGCTTCATGTGAAATATGCCTTACCCACAGACCAAAACAGCAAGCAGGACCACTTACACCACACCCTGTACCAGACAGGCCGTTTTTCAAAGTTGGAGTGGATTTGTTTGACTGTAATGCTGTAATGGGAAGCGCCATATTGTTGTAACAGACTACTTCTCCAATTACGCAGAGTTTGCGACACTGCAATCAACGTCCAGCAAAGCAGTTATCACATTCCTGAAAGCTGTGTTTGCAAGGCATGGAGTTCCATGTGAAGTAGTATCAGACAATGGTCCACAATTTTTGAGCTGTGAATTTGAATCCTTTGCCAGTGTTTGGGGGTTTTGACATATAACCTCAAGCACTCATCACCCAAAATCTAATGGCCTAGCAGAGAGTTCAGTTAAGGTGGTGAAGGGCCTCATGAAGAAAGCGCAAGATGGACAAGAGGATTTCCACAGGAGTCTAATGATTTACAGAAGTGCACCACTGCAGAACGGCCTTTCACCAGCCCAAATGCTGATGGGTTGACACATATGCATTAACCTTCCAATACATGAAAACCTGTTGACACCTGAAGGAGCACACAAGGTCAAACAAGCTAAAGAGAAAGGGAAAGAAAAACAGAAACAGAATCACGACAAGACAGCGAAAAGGCTACCAGTCCTGAAGCCTGGGGATCAAGTGCGAATCCGAGATCATGATTCTGGCACATGGTCCATGCAAGGAGTTGTGCAAGAGGAAGTAAATCCACATTCATACCAGATCCAGACGGAGCGAGGGACACCTCTGAGGAGGAACTGCATGGATCTACGACCACAAGCTCCAACTCATGGCTGTGACCTGTCCCCTGTCAGTACACCAAAGGGGCCAGCATATGGAGAAAATGAACACGTGGACCAGAGTTCCCAGGAAAACACCAATAGTAATGCAGCAAATGAAAGCAACACACCTGCGGAAACAAGTACCAGACCAAAAAGGACAATTAAACCACCTCAGAGACTGATTGAAAGCTGCTGAGTGGACAAGGGTTCTTGGCAGGTTTATAAGGACAATGTATTGTGTTTGTTTTCCTTTAAAGGGGGAAGATGTGTTATTTTGTGTTATTATGTAGTTATAATAAAGAACTACAGTTCCCAGCATGCAATGCAAGGGGGTCACATGGAGGAATAGGAAGTGGCTGTAAAAAGAGAGGGAAAGCAAGCTGTCTGGTGTTGGTTAATAAAATGTTCAGATGTGAAACCCACGTGAAGTTTGTCTCTTGATGAAGAACAAACATAACAGTAACTGAAATCTGAATTAGGAGACAAACATAGCTGTCAATCAAATGAATACAATCTGACTCGAAGTATCATTCAAAGTTTCCCTCTTTAAGTCTTCTGTAATCTGAAATATCACAGAGCATTTGTAAAGCTTTGTTCACACAAAACTGAGCAGCAAAGGCAACTAGCCTTTAGCTTGAATTTTTAAAACTTTCACTCTTCTAACTCATTCCTTCAGACTGTAAAAGTAAATGACATATTAGAGCTTTGTTCCCTCACAGCAATAAAAGTTGCAAGTGTGAAATGTGTTACAAACTGAAACTTGTAATTGTTCCTCATGACACATACAACCATTTACATTTCATTTTAGACACGATTTCCAATGAAGTGTATAAGCCTATGGCGAGGGCAATATTTCCCAGTGTGGCTAACATTCTGTTCTAAAGCAGACTAATTATCTTAGCGATCAGTATCCTACCTTTTAAACACACTAGTAATTTTGATCACATTAGCAATGGTGTTCTTAATAGAGTTTATAACCAGACCTAATGTTTACCAAAGCTATTGGGCAATTAGCTTGAAATTGACTTTCCATCTGACCCAAATGCCAATTCAGACTGAAGTTTCTAGAGAAAGAGGGCTGCAAACCTAGACAGTTAAATTAAGTTCTTTAATTTAAAAATCTCTGAAAGTTAACCTAGGTTGAAGGTGCAATACTTATATTGTTTATATTGACCTGGATTTTGCAATAGGAATAATAGTGAAACTATCAGTACTCAATATTACCATGGAATAGATTGCAACTTCCAATATCCAAGACTCCAGAAGTTACTGTCCAATTTGCTCTGATCTCCAAAAACTTCACTTCACCTATATCCCACTGGTAGATTTAGCAATAAAATCTATGCAAGGGGCTGAGGTTGTTGTACTTAGCCACTAGTTCCCCATTAGGTACACTAGAAAATATTAGTACTGATATGTTCATGTATATGTCAATGTTTAACGGTGTGATGTCCTAATTATTGCCAAGCAATTTCCTTGGCATAAAGATATTTTAAAAATGACAAAATAAATCCTTTATATTTGTTTTCAGTCTCTTCTCTCCTTAATTCCATTTTTATTTTGTTTGTTCTCCATGATTTCACATTGAATTCAATATTCTAGTTTGTATTTTCTTGCTTAGATTTTGCGCATCTTTATTCCTTCAATGGAATAAAATCTTCAAAGCAGTGTAAAATGAATAATCACTGCTCAACTGTACACACAACAATGTGAAGGAGGATGAACTTTTACCCTGCTTCCACCTTTGGTAGATCTTCTGGAGAGGACGCTGCTGTGAAAAAGATTGTTTGTTGCTCTTGATGCTGATCAAAGGCCAATCAAGGACTGCAGGCTGCTGTAAATGCTATTCAATCACACTGACCATAACATTTAGGCTATTGTTACAATGCAATAAAAATGCATTGGTTTTGAAAGAATGTTAGTAAGAATCAAAAAGCTAAATAGTCCAGATGTTGAAGTTAAAAGAGGAAATGTTAGAAATACTCAGCAAATAATACAGCATCTGTGGAGAGAAAAAAGTAAAATTGACATTACCTCATGTATTTTCATGTTCTTATCAGACTACAGCACTTCACTCAGTTACTGAAACTAAGACATATTTTGAACCAAAAACTTGAGACATTCGTTCATAATTCATGGTCCTCTTGGACCAAAAGTTGACATTTACATTTTTTTGTTTCAGCATATTTGAAGGGGAAATCTTGCTCACAGTCAGTGCTCTTGTTCAAACAGGACATCATCCTTTGTCTCAGCTAGTACTTTGCCAAGAACATGAACAAGTCATCCAAGTCTTTTCAAATGAAGCTTGTGAAGATGGCACCATCCATCAGAACAGATAGATGAATGGAAACAAGCAATGGCAAACAGACAACAAGCACATGCAATTCAGTGTTATTGTAAGTTATCCCCCAAAACAGGGTGTACTAAGGGTTGGTGAGCTTACTGGGCCTGCTAGAAAAGGAGTTTGTTTTCTGAATTGATTAGCTGAACCATCAGTGGAATTTATGTAAAGTATCTTTCAAAGTTTGCAATGAATTATTAATTGATCTGCCAGCTGGTTCTACTTAGTTGCAGATGAATGATTGTCTGCATTGTTATCCAACACAAAATGTATTACAAGTCCTGAGACAATTGTAATTCTTTTTGTGAAACTCTCTCACATGAATATAAATGACACTACTACAATGGACATTCTCAAATATATTGGTGGCACTCATCAGGGTTCAAGAATGGGTAATTGAATTGAAATGATTGCAATGCTCAAAATTCTGCTCCAAAGCAATGCAAAAGAATTGGTGAGGGGCATTATCCAACCGTGGTAATATTGATAAGATTACAATCAATCCAGTTTATTAGTCACTGTGCACATGTATTAACAATTGTCCACCACCTCAGCAGATGACATAGCTAAAATTATAATTGCTATTCTACATTATCCCAAGAGGATACCGGAATCCAAGCAGTTAGTCACCAAAATCTTCAGCCAGAAAGCTCATTTTCTCCTTTCACACAAACTAATAATAAGTTACGGGTTGAAAGTGCATGTAATATAATAGAATTAATGGGGAGTACTGAGGCAAAGCTCAGTGATATCATCAGGGGGAATAAATCAGTTGCATTTGATTTGTATTTCTACAGTTTGTTTGAGATTGTGCTGAATCAAATAAAGTAACAGCAAATAATGGATATTAATGGTTATTGCAATCATGTAAAAATTGTTTGGACCCACATTACTACAAATGTTCAGAAAGAATAGTTCTTTGAATGGACAGTTCAGGTAGTTAGCTGAATAAAAGAACATCTGGCATTAGCGTCCTTCCGACAGAGGTTTCAGGACTTGTGCCTCTGTGGTCGGTGTTGCTTCCAGATTGTCATTTCATTCATTACTAGGTCTTGTTACAGTACTAAGCTTTGGGTGGCACTGCAGAAAGTGAGGTAGCCCTGAAGAACTTTTGCAGGCTTGTAGCCTGTATATCAGTATGATCTTCATTAGGCAACACATGTAAAACCTTAGCCTTGTTATTAACCCTGGCATGATAGATGAGCGAAGACCAGGGAATTTTTAAAACAGCGTGAGGAAAGCAGATTCACCAGCTATGTAGGTGGCTACTGCTATCTTTACAGCTGATGAGAGGAATCATTATAATCAAATGTATCACTCCACAGAACAAAAATTCAACTTAAGTTTTACTCTTGTTGAGCTGATTTCCCAAAGCCGGGAAAAAAATCCATAATGGAAGGAAGGTGGGAATATTGGGCTCCTTTTAAACTGCCTTTGAGGGTTGTGAAGAGAATGCTTGCTATCACGCTCACTCCCTGGCTGTCAATCACATCCCCTCTCATTCCATCCCACCCCACCTCACCCCTGCTGACCTCCACCCTCCACTCACCAGGACTTCCAGGCAAGCAATCTTCACCTATTTTGACTTTTACCCATACCCGGCTCTCCTCTGGTAAAGACCAGGGTCGCTGTTTAAAATGCCAGTAGTACGCATGTTAATAAGCAATGTAGCTTAAAGCACTTCAACGTCTGCTTCAGTCCACTTTTGCTGAAAGAGTATCATTAGTGAGAGCTGAAGAGAGTCATCAGCTGCACATCAGCTCCTCAATTGTCTGCACCTTTGCTCAGAACTCTCACAGCTACGCTTCTCCATCAGTTTAACCTGCCCATCTGGAAAAGTCAACAGTTTGGTAGAGCTGGCAAGCCTTGCCCGACAGCTGGTCTGGGGACAGGAGATGAAAATAAACAAATAAAGGGAAGCCTTAGAAGCTGAAAATCTGAACTAAAAGCCATTAAACGCAAGATGGTGATAGCAATTCAATCAGCAACGGGAACAGTGGAAAGAAGGATATTGATATTTGGTGCATTCCCTTCAGCAATTTAGATGATCAGTTTCATCACATCAATATTTTCTGATTTTGATCAAGGAGATCAAGGTTTTCTTGAATGCAGCATCAGTCATCTGTTTGATACAGCTACACAGAGCAAATTGATTCTCCTGATATTCTCAGTGTAGTCTGAAAGAGCTGAAAACAGAAAGCTTAAAGGATGTGTTCACCATAGTAACCACTGCTGATGCCTGCCCAATGCATGAAATGGCATCATATCTCCTTGAAGCCAATTCAACAAGATTGTAAATGCCACCCTGATAAAATGTACTTTTCAGAGGGAATGTTCTTCAATCATTGACAGGTTGCTAGGTGATGGAATGGTGGAGTTATAGTGCGTCTGGAGAGTTGGATTAGAAAACGGTGTGTGATTTTGGGCTTGTTTCACAGTGTTTTCTTGGTGAAACCCTGCACATCAGGAAATTAGACCAAGCATTTCCTGGTGCGATTCATCCCACCACTGACGCAATCTCTCCATCATTTTCAATTACGTTATCAAAATACGCAGTGTGTTTTATTTACTGAATTAGATTTAAAACCCGATATTAGTGATGCAGTTATTAAGATAAAATATCTTTATTAGTCACATGTACATCGAAACACACAGAGAAATGCATCTTTTTTGCGTAGAGTGTTCTGGGGGCAGTCCACAAGTGTTGCCATGCTTCCGGCGCCAACATAACATGCCCACAACTCCCTCGTGATGCAGTTATTAACAAACAGTTCAGCAAAGGGTATGCTGAAGATAATTAAATGGACATAGCTGTGACTTCACCTTTATATTTAATAAAACATTCACTGTTTCAATAAAGTTTTATATCTATAAAAACACAGCATGGTTTGGAATTGCATCCCCTGGCTCATCTCCAGTCAGATTGCACCTGATCCTGGTCCCTGGCTCATTCCCTAACCCACCCACATGATTGACCCCTTCCTTGCACTTAACTCCCTTTGCCCAAACATGGCTGCTTCACAGCACAGCTGATGCAGCCTTGTAACTACCCCCAACTCCCTTTCCAGCCTCCCTGCACCCCACCCACCCCCATACGGGTCTTGTGTCTCTCTCTATGTTTAGAATGAGTGAGCAATTGAATTACAATCAGTTGTACAGATGTCCTGACTAGGGATTTTACATTAATGGCAGAAGATCAGAACTTCTTATTCTGTGGTGAAATATCCATAACTGAGGTTGGTAGATCACTGAAACCAAAAAGTAACATCAAGCTTCTTCTCTTCTTCCCTTTCCTAGCCTCTTTTTTTCCATATTTTTTTCCTTTTTCTCCTTATCTTTGACCCATCCCCTGATAGATCTGCTCTCCCCTCCTCCCCCACACCTACATATCACTATCTTTTACCTGCATCTACGTATCACCACCTTGTGCCCACCCCACCTCCCATCTTTTGTCCACTTATCACTGCTCTGATTTTCCCTCCTATGTATTGGGCTTCCCTTTTTCCTATCTTCAGTCCTGAAGAAGGGTCGTGATCTAAAACGTTGACCACCTGCTTTTCTCCAAGGATGCTGCCTGGCCTGCTGAGTTCTCATCCAGATTCCAGCATCTGCAGTCCTTTGGCTCTCAGGTAACATCAAGGATTGGATACCCCTCCATTTCTTTCTACCGGTCTATGCCACAAGCTGAATGCTGCATATACGCCTGACAATCCTAGCGTCAATCTGTTGCCAATTCGTGGAGACACTGCTTCTGGTGACTGACCAGGGGTCACCTTTCTCTCACCGTAGCCCCTGTCTCGGTGGTCCAACTGCTGAACAGGCCTCTTTTCCTGACTGCAGTATTCCTGATGGATCAGAGGTCATAACTTTATTGTAAAACCCCATTTGCTGTGGACAATATTAATTCCAGCTTCCTCTTTGATCTAAGACTATGTTTTACACTTCCCCGCTACATCTGGCCTGAGCAAACAAGCTTCAGTTAAAGTAAAAAAATTCAAATTCGAGTTAATCGTCATATTGACAAGCACATGTATGCACAGGTACAATGAAAAACTTACTTGCAGCAGCATCACAGACACATATTATCAGATACATAACATTCACAAGAAAAACATAAATTAACAACATTAATTGTACAAAATTATACCAGAAAGAACATAATAAGAACAAAAAAAAGAAAACAAAGTGCATTGTAGTGCAAAGTGGTCAAAGTGGTCATAGTGTTGCTATACTGAAGTTAGTGATTCGGGTTGTGTAGGTTGGTTCAAGAAGCAAATGGTTGAAGGGAAGTAGCTGTTCTTAAACCTGGTGGTGTGGGATTTCAGGCTTCTGTACCTCCTGCCCGATGGTAGCTGCGAGAAGATGGCATGACCTGGATGGTGGGGGTCTTTGATGATAAATGTTGCCTTCTTGAGGCAGTGCCCCATATAGATACTTTTAATGGTGGGGAGGGATGTACCCATGATGTATTGGGCTGAGTCCACTACTCTCTGCAGGTTCTTACATTCCTGCACATTTGAATTGCCGTACCAGACCATGATGCAACCAGTCAGGATACTTTTAGCAATAAATCTACAGAAGTTTGTTAGAGTTTTTGGTGACATGCTGAACTCCTTAATTTTCTTAGAAAGTAAAGATGCTGGTGCGCCTTCCTTATGTTTGCATCTCCTCTGTTCTCCTTTGCTTTCCCGTCTGGTATCTGTTTCAAATATTTGATATCATTTTTAAAGTTACAAAGTTGTAATTCCTGCATTAGATTCCATGTGGTCAAACTTAATTTTAGTAGTTAAAATAGATTACATTTCATTTCAATCAAATTTCAAGTGGGAAAACTGTTTCAATGAAATGATATATTCATAACAGGGGGTACAATGGGAATTACCCTAATTCCAGGTGGGGAAATGAAAACTGTAAACCTCCTAGCACTAGTCTCAGTTCATACACACAGCTTTAACATAGTAGCTTTATTTACTGAAGTGCTCTTTCTGAAGGCTTTTTGTCACCGGCTCCTGATTCAAAAGCTTTTGACTGTTTAGAACCTATTTTTGTAGAGTATGGTAAAAATCACAAGGCATGAGACATATTTTTTCCACTTCCCCTGTCAGCCTGTTCTCACAGTTTGTTCATTTCACAAGGCCTTGGTTCTCTCAGAGCCTAATATCCTTAGGTATTTTCTTTTTGGTCAATTTTTGTGGACCACAAATTATCTTTATTGGTACAGGCAACAGTACATCCACCTGCACTGTTCCCTCCAGCCACATTAATAAAGATGTCAACAGCAAATTTTCCCACAGATATTGCCACCCTCTCAGCAAGCAGCAATCTGTGTAAATTGTGCAGGTCAGGTTTTAACATCTCTTAAAGCATGCACATCAAAATAATGTTTTTAAGTTGAAGAAATGCACCAATTTTGGGAATTTTTGGTGACCTCAGATTTGGCATTACAAATACCTTTAGTACACGTTTGGTTAGAAATTGAAGTTTAGGTATTCTGTGATGAAGTACCTTTATGTGGGATTGAAACCTTAATGTACTACTAAATGATCACTCTCTATATCACTAATGCCAAATTGGAAACAACAAAGATGATGAAATTGGCACTTTTTTGCTTTAAGAAATCATGGTTTTTCTCTCCTTAAAAAGTGTTAAAACCCAACCTGTGTCTGCGTGGGTTTCCTCTGGGTGCTCCGATTTCCTCCGACATTCTAAAGATGTACGTGTTAGGAAGTTGTGGGTATGCTATTATGGTGCCGGAAGCATGGCGACACTTGCAGGCTTTCCCCAGAACACTCTATGCAAAAGATGCATTTCACTGTGTGTTTCGATGTACATGTGACTAACAAAGATATCTTGCCTCTAGACAGACCACTGCTGTGTAATTTGCAGACTGATCCAAGGGAAGTGGATCAATGCTTTTGGGTTTTTAAAGAGATCTCTCCATTGTATTCTGGTGTGGGAGATGGTGGGGGGGGGGGTGGTAAAAGGTGATGGGAGGGGTTAATGGGAGAGACCTCCCATCAATGAGGCAGGCCTGGTCATGGTCTGTGGCTGCAGTCGGCCCCAAGATCAGCATCAACATTGGATCCACAGATCGAGGGGTCTGTCAGCTGCAGGTTACAGACCATTTGATCTTCAGAGAGGGCCACTGACACTGTGTATTTTCAATAAAAATGACAGAGAGTGTTTTATTACATTTAAAAATTGTGTCTGGGGATTGCCTTTAATTTATGCATAGTTTACTGCTTTCACTATGATGTACTCCTCATTTTATTATGTTATTTATGATGGTGTTAAGATGTGACCTTTTGAAATAATTTCTGTTGCTGAGTAATTAAAACAAGCTACACATGTTGATGATGCTTTCGCATGGAAAACATGCATGGAAAATGAAGTTGCGCTCTGCCCTCTTCCTTTCCAGTCCTGATGAAGGGTCTCGACCCGAAACATCGACTGTTTATTTTTCTCCATAGATGCTGCCTGACCTGCTGAGTTCCTCCAGCACTTTTTGTGTGTATTGCTCTAGATTCCAACATCTGCAGAATCTCTTGTGTCATGGAAAATGAAGTCTTCCTTTCGATGAATTACCAAAGTCCAATTTCCTCATGGGCAGAAATTCAAAATGAAAAGTGCATAAACACTACAAAACAGGCCCAAAACACATTTTCTGACTATACATATAAAATAAAACAAGTGCAAATGGGTTAAATTTCTTAGCAATTTGGCACACCAAAATATTTGCAATCCAATTACTAGGCATCACTGTCACCTAAGTTTTTTGATGTCAATTCTCTGTCATTCTAATTTGTTCAATAAGTACCAGTGGAGCACTGAAATTATTCCTCATTGAGAAAACAATGCTACTGGCAATAACTCAGTGATCCTATAGTTTTGTTCAGGATAACAATCAGTTTCCATGAATAAACAATGATACTTAAAACATGTCATCTCAGCATTAATGCAGGAATTACTTATACTTTTCTCATAGAGTAATAGAGTCGTGCAGCACAGAAACAGGCTCTTCAGCTCACTGAGACCATGCCAACCGCCAACCACCCATTTTACATGAACCACACCCTAACTCATTTTATTCTTCCAACATTCCCATCAACTACTCTCTAGATTCTACCTCTCAAGTACACACAAAGGGTAACTTAGTGGCCAATTAACCCACCAACCCCCATGTATTTGGGATGTGGGAGGAAACCGGAGCACCCGGAAGAAACCCACTTGGTCACATTGAAAATGTGCAAACTCCACACAGATACCAGCTAATGTCAGGATTGAACCCGTGTCTCTGGTGTTGTGAGACAGCAGCTCTATCACCCTCTTATCTCTTTCCTATCATTGCATAATTGCTCTCAACATGCATGAAAACTATGATTTTTCACAATTGCTGGCCAAATTTTTGTTCAATTGCCTTATTTAGTACTTCATTCACACTAACAGCATTCTTTGTATTCATGTATTGAAGGACTGATTTTATTTAGCCTCTTAAAAGGGTGTTCTGCTAGCAGTGAATGTAGGAATTTACAATAATTTCAGGAGTTCTGAATGACAAGTGCTGCTGTGAAACATATTCATTCTGTGAAAGGATTCCTCCTTTGCTTTCTGTTGAATTGTTTCTCATTAAGAATTTGTGTTCGCTTTAGCGGTTAGCATGCAGGAAAATTTGCAAACAGGTTGTTACTCAACAAAAACACCAAAAAAAATAATTTATCAAAGAGATCAATGATTTTCCAATATTTACATCTTCCTTCATTCACAATGATTTTTCAATATTACACATTGTTTGGATAATTGCATAATGTATAGAACGTGAAACAGAGAGATTGGAATCCGAAAAAATCCTGAAACACAAGTTCAAATTTGCAAATCCAAACTAAAAACATCCGTGAACTGAAGAATGAAATCACAAAAGCACCAATTTGCACCTCTAGGTTAAATTTCAGGTGTTTGAACTTGCTCCTATTACAAAGCTGGTAAACAGGGCAGTCAGCTAACTGCCCCTAGTTTTCTGTGGAAAATTCATTTGCATGATTATTCATAGCTACATGTGCTTTTTTAACTGTGCACAGGGAGTCCAAGAGAAAGTGGATAATTTGGCTGGAAGATCAGGATAAAGAAGATAAGAGTTATGTAAGCAGGTTCTTCTGGAAGTAAACAGAGATCACATAAATCAATTCTCAGAAACTGGTCAGCTCGCTATGCTCTGCTGGGATTGGGAGTTGAATAAACTCAAAAATGACAGATGGGAGGAACTATTACACTGGCCTTTACCAAGCTTGAAAATAAATTTGGAATATTTGTCATTATTAGCAAGACTGGAGGATAGGTGCATGAAAGGAAAGAAGAAATGTGAATCAAAATTCAACCAAAGATTAAGGATGGAACAAAATAATATTCTGTGGGAAAGAAACAAGAGTGGTATGGCGTCCATTCTAATGTTCTATGGCTGATACAATAAGCATACAATTTAGTGAGCAGAGTGTATCCCTCTTTTGCACTGCAGAGCACTCTATCAGTGGAAAGAAGAATATTATTGTGACTGGCTCAGAGCTATCTGGTCTTACAAATGCTTTCATAAGTGTAAAATAATTTATAAGACAGTCACTTACAAACAGATAGGATGCATAACCCAGTATTGTACTGTGCATGTGCATTGTAGTTTCCACTGCTTTAAGACCATCTCTTTTGCTTACCTAAGAAAATGGTAGAGAAGAAGCCCAATGCTTAACTTCAGATTTCTAACTGCAGTAACTTAAGTAGAAAAGGTGCATCTCTTATAACTTAGATTGCTACAACTCCTTCCCACTCATATGTCCCTTGACAGTATGAGGAATTCCCAGTGGAGTTCCCATTCCGGAGGTACGATAAGTTTGAATTCATAGTGGTGCTTCTTTGAGCAGTAAGTGAATGAGAATGTTAGAAGTTACAAAAATGAAGTGAAAAATAGCAATGTACATTCCACAAATTGTTCAATTACGTTAATGCTGCCAGGCCATAAATAACGACTGGGTAACTTGGAGCATTTATTGGCTGGTAACCCAGTGAATCTTGTTGGTTGACCAAATAAAAAAAACCCTAAAATTCCTTCCCTGATTTCAGCTGAAGTCAGACATGGTCATCCAACATTTTTTGTTCTGTTGCCCTGGCAGAAGCCTTTAAATCTGTTCAGAGAGAATTAGTCTGAAAGGGTTTAATCACCTTTGCTGTGCTTTTCTGAAGAATGGTATGTTTTTAAGTGCATTTTCATTCAACCTTTGCAATTTTTCTCTTCCTTGGTATAATGATGCAGGGCATTAGCATAAAAATGTGAGAAGTCTTAGTGTGAAATTGCCAGTTCTGGCATTTTAGCACAAATATTATTCAGTTTAAAATAAGCTGATTAATGTTTCTACTGAAATGTTTGAGAAGGATTTCTGTCAAATGTATAAAGTGTCCATTCACAGCCTATTGTGAATGTCATTCACACCCTATTGGGTGTAATCTTAACCCCAGAGCATTGACCAGGAGGAGTTGTAGATGGCAACTAAAAATAAAGGAATGGCAGCCTCAACATGCCACCAAACTGCCCAACTGAGTGGAGAAGGTTATGGAAAGGCAGCATGTCTCTCCAATGTAATATAATTTTTAGTTTTAACAGGCTGTGTTTCCCAAGCCTTGGGAAACACAATACAGTTGACAGGTGCCTTGAAGGTCTGAATCCATCAGTGCCAGTGGCTGTCAAGGTGGCTGTGACAATAAACCTTCATGTGTCTGTTTTTTTTCAAAGCTGGAGCTTGAGATAATTGCAACAGATTCGCTTATAGAATGCCTGTCAGTATCTGTTCCAGCCACAATCCACCTCCCTTTTAAGATTCACACTCCAGCTTTAACCAGTGCAGGTAGCTTTAATTGGACCTAACTAGTCATGCAATTGGCCCCCTATGGATGCCTTACAAAGTTAGTGTGATGTCTGCACTTCACTCAATGATTGAAGGGTTAATCATGCATTGAAATCCCTGTGCCTGTTCTCTTGGTTTATTGAATTTACATTCCCACCTTCACTGTCTTTGGAAGTGAAACCTATCTTTATCTACTTTTTATGAAGTTGGGAGTCAAGTCTGTCAACCCCCAGTCCACTGGAATAATTTGCTTTTACATTATCGTCTGAAAAATTCAAAATTGCTATTTCTTCCAGAGCTTCCCTCAGGATGCAAACCATCAGGTGCAAGGAAAATGTTCATTCTATTTCCCTTTGAGTACAGTCTGTTCCACACCCATTGCGAATGGGTTTACAATCCCAATATTCCCCTCTTTTGTGAAAACTGAGAGCTTGTTTTTCTATTTCTGACATGCTTTCCTCTCCATTATGAGCTTGGTGCTTTGATCTGGGTTATCCAATCACCCATTTCAACTTTCTGCAAGTGCATCTTTTAAAAATAGCTTATCATTGCTCTTTGTGTTTCAGGATTCAATCTGACCATTTTCTTCCTCTGGGTACATTTCATACCATGTTAGTGCTAAATCTGAAATTGATCTATTTTTCTTAACATTAGGATAAGATTCATTACAATAAGTGGCTTTCTCATCTACACTTCAAATATTCTTAGAGTCTGATGACTCAAGTCCTTGCTCTGTTTTGCTTATGGCTTTTTAAACCATTAATTACATCCTCTAGCTCATCTGACCAGGCATTCTACAAACTATCTGTCTACAATGGCATCAAAGTCAATACTTCCATTATTTTAAAGAAGTTCAATTACAGTTTATTTTGAATTTCTAACCAATGAGGTTAAAATTTGATTTACTAATTTCTTTACATAGTTCAAGGATTTCTACAAAAAAAAGTTGCATCCATCCGTATTTTTTTCACAAAATTTCTAACTTCTTTTTAACAAGAACACAGTGGGATGTTTAATTGCACTGATGTTCTAAAGAATGCCACAATTGCTTTCTTTGTCTTTGCTTTCACTGGATGAACAATATTTCCATTTTGCTTTTCCACCTCTGATCTTGCATTCTTTTAATTGTTGGACAACTGTAACACTTAAATCTACTATTTTCATCTGACTCTTTCTCTTCCAATAATAATTACTCTATTTTATACCAGCATATGTTACCTTAACTAATATTGTTTAATTTTATTTGGCATTCATTCCACTCCAAACATCAATGCTTTCTCTTAGTGGAACTTTGAATAACTGATTTTTGACAAACTGTGGAAAGCCGAGGACCAAACCATATTCTGATCTATGCACTAAAGCCATTCAATGACACCTGCTTTTGTTTTTGTGACTTCTTCCTTTATTTCTCAGAACTTCCATTTTAACCAGAACTGTGCCATGCCAAATCTCCTCTGAATATAAAATTCTGCAACAGCCACCATATGATCATCATCAACCAATTACATTGCACCCTCAGCAGAATTTCAATACATTTGTTATGGCTGATTTGCTTCCACAGATCAATGTTTATGCAGAATACTGCCTCAACTCTTTAAAATGCAGTAAATTGCTTCATTTACAACCAGTTCCATTACTTTTCCTCCAATAGGTATCAAGTGAACAAGCATATAATTTATGCCTTTTACCTTTTAATAAAATTGCAGAAACACCAACTGAATTTTGTTCCTTCTGCATTGCAACAATTCATTTGCTCACTTGCTTTGTGTCTAAACCATGTCCATAGCAACTCACTCTTTGTTCCCTTCCCATTAAGTACCAGCAAAATTCTCTTCAAAGTTTGCAAATTGTTTTCAACATTTCTTTTTCAAATAAACATTTTTTCTTTCATGCAGTAAATAATTTTGCTCTAGATTTAGATTGCTTCTATTGTCAGATGCTCTATGTTTGATTAGCTGCTTTCAAATACTTTTATTAGCCTCTGTTCTGGGCATTGTGGTTTCAAAACATGTTTACTTAGAACTTTGTTCACTTGTTTCATTATTCCTAGCTTCTAATCAGACTAAAATAATCATTGGCACTAAAGCACTCTTCCAGGTTCAATCTCATTACTGAGTACAATACCATCTATGAAACTTTACCCTGTATTTGTGTTTTGTAGAAAGTCATTCCCTCATTAGACTCACAATTTGATTTTTTTGCAAAATTACTTTTTCTTTACTCAAGTTTCACCTTATCTCTTTAATTATCAGTTACTTGTCCCCTGGGGCATATTTTACTTCTTTTACACTCTAACTTCCCTCCTAAATTAAAACTTCTGCCTTTTGTGAATATTTCAGATCAATCCATGATTCTATGATTCAGTCAAACTCTCCATCGTTTCAACTGAATCCCTTTTTGGAATATTACACTCACTCCCTCATTTAACATTGCGTACTCAATCTCCAGTAATCTGCTGGAGACACAAGAGATTATGGATGCTGGAAATTGGAATAAAAAGTAAACTGCTGACAGAACTCTGGTCAGGCAACGTCTGTGGATTTAAAGGGATGGTCGACATTTCGGGTTGAGACCCTGCATCAAGACTTGATGGATCCTGATGCAGGGTCTTGACCTGAAACATTGATCATTCCTTTGCCTCCACAGATGCTGCTTGACCTGCAGAATTCCTCCAGCAGTTTATTATTTTGCTCTAGTATTCTTTTATTTGGTATGCATGATGTACAAACATTTTAGTTTATCATTTCCTGGAATAAAATGTACTGGAATCCCGAAAATGTTTTGGTTTAATATGAATAAAAAATATTTCACAGTTTCTGGAGACACAAAGGGCTGCAGATGCTGTAATCTGGAGCAACAAACAAACTGCTGGAGGAACTCAGCAGGTCAGGCAGCATCTGTGGAGGCAGATGCCTCTACAGATGCTGCCTGATCCACCGAGTTCCTGAAGCAGCTTGTTTTATGCCACAGTATATGCCAGCTTCTGCAATGATGATTCTTGCCAAGCTCATTGGCATATGTTAGAATGTAAAAGCAGCCACATACAAACATAGAAAAAAAAATTCAGGTCCCAAGAAAAACAAGAGCTTGATAATACTTATTTAATTTCCACCAGGACAATTAGAATTTGAAGCCATCAGTTTAACATATTTACACAGCAAACATAGCGTGTTCATAAACACTCAGGTGTGGAACGTCTTTCAATTGTTAATGCAATATTTCCTGAAGCCAAATAAAAATGTTCAAAGGCATAGTAAATACAGAAATGGTAAATGCAAGATCCACTTTGCTTGAACTTTCATCTCCCCTTGGTCTAACGTGATCGATTTCCCAGTCATCCCTTCCTTTCCTTGACTTCTGTTTCTGCATTTCTGAAGTTGAGTATCAGCTAATGCCCTATAAGTCACTGATGCCCAAAGCAACCTGACTAAATTTCTTCACATTCCACTTTCACGAAGAACAACAATTCCATACTCCCAGTTTCATCATCTTTCTTGCATCTGTTCTTGTTACCTTTCACACAGTGCAGCCAAATTCTCTCTCCTTTTCCCTGACTTGGGAGTCCCACCACCACTTCCCCCACTCCTAATGTGATTGACAGAGCTTCAGGTTTGGTCGTTCAGTTTGCTGTACTTGTGCTTGCACCTTCCGCTCTTTCTCAGAACCACAAAAGGTCTCCGGTTCCAACCCACGAACCGGTGAATTCAACAGATGATCTCCTGGTATTTCTGCAGCCTGCAATATGACACCCCCACCCTTTCTTAGCCCCCCACTCTTCCCTTTCATGGTTTTGAAGGATCTATTGTATTTGTAACTTTTTAGTTCACCTCCAACAATCCCTCCCCATCCCACAGCATCTTCCCTTGCAAACCAACCAATGGCTCTTCCTACTTCTTCCCTTCCCATTGTCCAAGGTACCAATGATTTCCTCATACTTTCAACGTCCTAAACTATCTTTGTTGCTAACAACGTGGTCTTCTTTACACTGAGAGATCAAGTGCAGAATGCCTGAGTACTTTGCAGAATACCTCCACTTAGATCATAGCTTTGAGTCAATTGTCATTTTAATTTTCCATCCCTCTCTGTTCTTGGCCATCCGCACGGTTCCAATGAAACCTATTGGGAGCTCATGGCAAATCATCTTATCTTTCATTTCAGTGCTTTACTGTCTTTGGATTCAACACTGAGTTCAACAATTTCAGATTACAATCACTGCCGCCACATTTTTTTGACAATGTTTGCTTGCAATGATTCTGCTTCACACTTAATATATCCTTAATATATCCATCCTTTCACAGACTTTCCCTTTTGTTCGTGCCCCTCTCCCACCTTTTTCCTGTCTTTGAGCTTGCTTAAAACTTGTTACATTTTCCAGTTCTAATGAAAAAACATTAAGTTAACCTTGAATTCTACTTCTCTCTGGACAGATGTTGCCTGATTTGTATTTCCAGCATTATTTGTGTATACTTTAGAGAACATAGTGGTTGTTTAACCAAATAAAAACACTTGTGGATATTAATTCTATTAATAGTGACTTCACCTTTTTCAGTGCCTACATTTTTGACTTAAATCTACACCTGCAAAAAACAACATGATTGCAGGAGATTTGTGTGAGTCCCTCATTTGCAAAATGAGCAGCAGATAAAGTTGGTTGAGATTTACTAGAAATACCTAAGAGTATTGAAGTAACTGCAGGATAACAACAATAACAACAACAGCTCTAACTTATAGAGTGACTTCAACTTAGGAAAATCCCCTGAAAGCACCTTACAAGAGCATTATCAAAGAGAAGTATAATATGCATTTTGTAAGCACTCTCACAAATTGTGCAACAAACTTCTTGATCTTTTGCAAAACTAATTGACATTATGACACACTTGCATCCATTGCTTCTATGCATACTTCCAGGAAATTCTACACTATAACGTTTGTAGCGGTTGAATTGACCTTTCCACATGCACAAGTAGTCATGGAGTCATAGAGCAATACAGCACGGGAACAGGCCCTTCAACCCATCGAGTCTGTGCTGACCATAAAGTACCCATATTCAATCCCTATGTTAATCCAATTTTTTTATTCTCCCCACCTTCTAATCAATTCTTCCCTGCCCCCCATCCCTGCCCAGATTCTACCACTCACCCACACAATGGGGAAAATTTACATGGGCCAAAGAACTTACCACCCAGCACATCTTTTCAGATGTGTGATGAAACCAGAGCACCCAGAAGAATTATGTCACAGAGAGAGCACACAAACTAATCAGACAGCACCTTAAGTCAGGATTAAACACTGGTCTCTGGCATTGCAAGGTAGTGGCTCTATTCTCTGCTCTGCTCCAAGTATGAGGATATGGCAAATTATAAAGAGAACAAGGAATTATAGACAGTTAGCAGAATGGGCAAGTAGATGGCAGGTCCAGTTTAATACAGGAAATATTTTGAGAACATGAATAATGAAAGGTTTAGAAGGGGAATTCCATAGTTTTGACCTTGGCAGCCTATAGTGACATTGCTAGCAGGTGTGACGTAGGTAATATTGGGAATAAGTAAGAAAGAACATGGAAAAGTTGAAGATCTATGAAGTTAGAGAGATAGGGAGAAGCAAAACCCCAGAAGAATTTGAAAATAGGAATGAAAAGTTTAAAGTCAAGACTAACGTTTCTCTGGAAGCTAGACTAGGTTACTGGAGCTGTGTAACAGCAGTGTAAATTTTTGTTCCTTACACTTGCACAACTTAATCTGAATTCCAATCCATGTCTTCTGCAGCTGTAAGACTGCTTTACACTTTTCTATTTAATACCCTGAATAGAAACCCTGGATCTCCCAGTCTACCTTATTGCAGACCATACACTTCACTTGTTTGTCTGCACTGTACTTACTCTGCAGCTGCAACACTATATTCTGCATTCTGTTTTCTTTTTACTACCTCCATGTATTTGTATGTACGGCGTGATCTGCCTGGATGGCATGCAAACAAAAGTTCTTCACTGTATCTCAATACATGTGATAACAATAAATCAATACCAATACCCTTTCAGCTTGAATCCTTTAGTTTTCTCTCCTCCTCTACTCTGCCTAGACTTAATTATTCCAACCTATTACTGACTGACCTTTCAACATCAATAGACTCAAAGTTATCCAAAACACTGCTGCCCATGTCCTAATTCAAACTCTTCTATTCACCCATAACCCAGGCAAGGTCTAGGCAGAGTAGAGGAAGAGGGAAAGATAAAGATGCTTGTTCAAAGGGCCTATGGCATTCCAAGGTTTCTATTCAGGATATCAAAGAGAAAAATGTAAAACTGTCTTACAGCTGCAGAAGACATTGATTGGAACTCAGATTAAGTTGTGCAGTGTAAGGGATGAAAATTTCTCCTGCTGCTACACAGTTCCCGTGACTTGGGTTCTAGCCTAGTGCTGTCTGTATAGAGTTTGCACATTCTCCTTATGATGCACAGATATCCCTCAGGCACTCACTTCTCAAAGACAGGTTTTTTACTAGTAATTTTCCTGAGTGCAGTCATGTAGTAAGAGAATTGGAGAGAGTTAATTGGGCAAGTGAGAGAGAATAGTCGGGGAAAATAAATGGGGGGGGGGGGAAGGGGCCACATTTCCTTCAATGTGGTAAGGAAATGTATAATAAGAGGAAGAAAAAGGGTTAGAGTCTTCTTCTGTGTAGCATGTACCTAGCAGAAAATAGAGCTGATCTAAAAATTGGCAGTACACTGATAGAAAAAATACCAAGATATTTTAGTTAAATTTGTGAATGACGTTGTCCCACATCTTGCAGGGAAATAAGACACTTATATTTGCAACACAACGCAACTTTGGGACTTCAGCACTTTGGAATTTCTGAAGCTGCTGTTATTTATTTGTGCAGTTCATGGAGTTCAGTAGCAGAGCACAGAGGTAAGGTAATTCTCCCATATTTACACTGGGGAATATACCAGAACAAAGGATGTTTGATTAAAAATGTACAGGGACAAGGGAATATTTTTGTTTGTTTTCCACATTTTTTTCACTTCATTTAGTTTCTTTTTATATTTTTCAGTGTATTTGAGATTTTTTGATTTCTCATAATTTGGAATTGGTTTATTATTGTCACATGGACTGAGGTACAGTGAAAAATATGTTTTGCATAAAGTTCATACGGATTAATTCATTACACAGTGCATTGAGGTAGTGCAAGGTAAAACAATAACAGAATGCAGAATAAAGTGTTACAGCTGCAGAGAAAGTGCAGTGCAGGTAGACAATAAGGTACAAGGTCATAATGAGGGGGATTATAAAGTCAAGAGTCCATTTTATCCTACAAGGGGACCATACAACAGTCTTATAACAGCGAGATAGAAGCTGTCCTTGAGATTGGTGGCACCTGCTTTCAGGCTTTTGTATCTTCTGCCCAATGGGAGGAAGGGAGGAGAGAATCCCCAGTGGGTGGGGTCTTTGAATATGTTGCCTGTTTTACTGAGGCAGCAATAAGTATAGACAAAGTCCGTGGAGGGGAGGCTGGTTTCTGTGATGTGCTGAGCTGTGTCCACAACTCTCTATAGTTTCTTGCGGTCATGGGCAGAGCAGTTACCATACTAAGCCATGTTGCATCCAGATAGGATGCTTTCTATGATGCATTGATAAAAGTTGGTGAGAGTTGACAGGGACATGCCAAATTTCTTTAGCCTCCTGAGGAACTAGAGGTGCTGATGAGCTTTCTTGGCCATGTCGTCTACGTGGTTGGACCAGGACAGGCTATTGGTGATGCTCACTCCTAGGAACTTGCAGCTCTCAATGCCCTTGACCTCAGCACCATTGATGTAGACAGGAGAATGTGCACCACCCCCCTTCCTGAAGTCAATGACCAGCTCTTTTGTTTCGCTGATATTCAGGGAAAGATCATTGTCATGACACCATTTCACTAAGCTCTTTATCTCCTTCCTGTACTCCAACTCATCATTATTTGAGATACGACTCACTACAGTGGTATCATCTACAAACTTGCAGATGGCGTTAGAGAAGAATTTGGTCACGCAGTCATGAGTGTATAGGAAGTAGAGTAGGGGGCTGAGGACACAGTCTTGTGGGGCACCAGTGTTGAGAATAATCGTGCCTGAGGTGTTGCTGCCTATCCTCACTGATTGCAGTCTGTTGGTCAGAAAGTCAAGAATCCAGTTGCAGAGGAAGGTGTTGAGCCCCAGGTCTCAGAGTTTGGCGATGAGTTTGCTTGGAATTATAGTATTGAAAGCAGAGGTGTAGTCAATAGCCAATAGTCTAACATAGGTGCCTTTGCTGTCCAGATGCTCCAGAGATGAGTGTAGGGCCAGGGAGAAGGCATCTGCCATAGACCTGTTACGGCAGTTGAAAAATTTCTGTGGGTCATGACTGTCTGGGAGGTTGGAGTTAATGCGTGCCATGACCAGACTCTGGAGGCACTTCATGATGGTGGGTGTCAGAGCTACTGGGCAGTAGTCATTAAGGCATGTTACCTTGTTTTTCTTTGGCACCGGGATGATAGTGGTCTACTTAAGGCAGGTGGGAACCTCAGATCGAAGCAGGGACAGGTTAAAAATGTCTGCAAATACCCCCGCCAGCTGATCTGCACAGGATCGAAGGACACGGCCAGGGACACCTTCCGGGCCAGATGCTTTCTGCGGGTTCACTCTTTGGAAGATTGATCTTACGTCTGCAATGGTGACTGTGGGTTCAGGTACATTGGAGGTTGTCGGGGCAGGTGGTGACATACTGTACCAATCACCTTCTGTTCAAAACGTGCATAGAATGCGTTAAGCTCATCAGGAAGGGATGTGCTGCTGTCAGCGATGCTGTCCGACTTTATTTTGTAGCCCATTATAGCATGTAAGCCCTGCCGCAACTGACGGCTGCTCTGGGACTCTATTTTGGACTGGTATCGTCCCTTGGCATCTCTGATAGCTTAACGGAGGTTGTATCTAGATTTCTTGTATAGGTCAGGTTCACCAACTATACAATTTAGTGTCTCCTATGAGATAAAAAATGTTTCAATGATTTAAAAATCTATCCAATGTTTCTGAATTTCAGAGATATTTACAAATATTCCATGAGTTGACATCTGGGCAAGCTGGGACCAGAGATTAGTTATTTTATTGGAAAGATTTTTTATTGTGTTCCCTCTCTTTCCAATACATGTGAATGTATTACTCCCTACTACCATATTGGACCTTCCACTTGGGATGGAGTTGATGCCAGAGCATCCACACGAGGAAAGTGCAAATTTTCTGGGATGTTAAAGGAAAGTAGGGAGCTGTTCAAAAGGCTGGCCCATTAGATGAAATGTAGTTTGAATAATGTATGAGATAAATGTCAAATATATATTGGTTAAACAAACAAAGCGCTGGAGAAACTCAGTGAGTCAGGCAGTATCTATGGAAGAAAATGGACAGTCAATGTTTCAGGTTGAGACTGCCTGATATCAGAATATGTTTTGGTTATATTGATTTAAAAATCCACAATGGAGAGAAACAAATACCTATATTCTTACAGATCACCTAAAAAAGTTGGTGAATGATTTTTTTAAGTGATCCTGCTGTCTTATAAAGGAGTTTAAAACAATTAATTAAGACTCCTAAGGCCCCACGCCCTTCAGCTGAAGTAAAGACAACTTTTCTGGCCACTGTCAAGAAATCATGAACTTTCAGCTGCAATGTGTTCAGATTGGTTAAATTTAAATTGGTTAACATGGTTAAAATGATCCTTTTCCACTTTTAAGCAACACTAAATAAATTTGAATTCAGGTAGCATTTAAACTTAACCAGCAATTTGGAATGCATTTATTTTTGAAATAAAATAATTGGTTTGGTTTTCCAAATCCTTATGGAAAAACAAACAATTGTTATTTAATCAACCCCAGAGGCAGAGTGATTTTGTACTCATGGGCAGCTTCCTGAAGTAATAAACAAAAGCTTGATTTATTATCTGTCTTTTGACACTCCACTCATATTAGTTTTGTTGACAATTAATAATTTTACTGGCAATTCATTTTATTACTCAGATTTGTGTTTGAATACTGAGAGACAACTCAGCCATGAAATGCATTTGTAATAAGGGATTATGTATTATCAACAAATAGTTAGACTGTATCTCTGACCATTGGAATTACTAGACTGTGGCTGTCTGTCTCAGTCTGTGTTACTGGATATTTAGACAACTTGTTCTGACAAAAAGCTGTCTCACATGACTTGCATGAGAAATATGTAAGTTTCCAGTAAAAAGTCCTTCTCAAACTTGTTCAATTTTATTTCTCTTTCTAATCTGACATAAGCTGAAATAATAGATATTATGCAATTGTAATTGCAAGCACAGCTCAAACACCATCTATAAATTCACTGATGACACTCCTTGTAGAATCTCAGATGGCAACGAGGAGACATACAGGAGTGAAATAGATCGGCTGGTTGAGTGGTGTCGCAACAACAACCTTGCACTCAACGTCAGCAAGACCAAGGAATTGATTGTGGACTTCAGGAAGGGAAGTCAGGAGAACATGCACCAGTCCTCATTGAGGAGTCAGCGGTGGAAAGGGTGAGCATTTTCAAGTTTCTGGGTGTCAGCAGCTCTACTTGGTTAGGAGTTTGAGGAGATTTGGTATATCACCAAAGACTCTTGCAAATTTCTATAGATGTACAGTGGAGAACATTCTGACTGGTTGCATCATAGCCTGGTACGGAGGCTCCAATGCACAGGATCGCAAGAGGCTGCAGAGAGTTGTAGACTCAGCCAGTTCCATCACAAGCACAATCCTCCCCACCATCGAGGACATCTTCAAGAGGTGGTGCCTCAGAAGGCAGCATCCATCATTAGGGGCCCTCACCATCAGGGACATGCTCTCTTCTCGTTACTACCATCAGGGAGGAAGTACAGGAGCCTGAAGACTCACACTCAGCAATTTAGGAACAGCTTCTTCCCCTCCGCCATCAGATTTCTGAACAGTCCATGAACGCTACCTTGTTATTCCTTCTCTTGTCCTATTTATTTATTTTGTAATTTATTGTAATTTTATGTCTTTGCACTATACTGCTGCCATAAAACAACAAATTTCCTGATGTACAAGTCAGTGATAATAAACCTGATTCTGATTCTCATACTGATATTTATTTTATCAGCAGAAAATCCAATGAATTACACCCTTTCCCCCAAATGCCTCGATTTTAAGTAGAGTTTGCTTAATTCTGCATGTTGCACATCTCTCTCCACAGTTGCACATCTTTCTTCACAGTTGCAGCCTGAGTTGCTGAGTGCTTCTAGAATTTTCCGTTTTTTCTTCCGTTAAGTCAAAGCCTCTGTGTATTCTGTGGTGAATGACTGACTTCCTGACTCCCCCAAGATTTCCATCACTTAAAATGAACAAACCAGGAGTGTGATGGATGACTCTCAACTTGCCTGAATGAGAATAGATCCAGACATTATCAGAAAGTCAATGTCACTTAATCGGTTTGATTGGCACCCCATCCACCATCCTAAATATTAATTCCTTCCATCATCGATGCACTGGACTGTTGCGTCGACAAAATACACTGCAGCAATTTGCCACAGTTTCTCTGACAACATGTCCAAAACCTGTGATCTGTTCCACCAAGAAGGCAGCAGGGGCATTGAATACCACCACCTGCAGGTTCCCCACTAACTCACTTCACTTTATAACTTGTAAAAAGATTACAGGTCTTTCATTGTCACTGAGTCCAAATCCCAGAATTCCCTATTCCCTATTCAACAGCATCATGGAGTACCTTCATGTGGCAGGCCTCATATTTCCTTACAGAGGAGAAGGAGGCCATTCATCCCATTGAGTTTATGCCAGCTTTCAGAGCAATCCCATCAAAATCATTCCCCCACTTGTTTCTCTGCAACCTATTATATACCTTCTATATATACAAGAGGTGATTTACAGCAGCCCATTAACTTACCAACTGTGGAAGGAAAGTATAGCATCCAGGGGAAACCCAGCTCATCACAAGGACAATGTGGAAACTCAATACAGACAGCACCAACAATTAGGATCAAACCCAGGTCACTGGAGCTAAGAGGCAGCAGCACTACCTGCTACGCCACTGCACCTCCCCAACTCAATACATCTGCATCATTTTCAGAAGCGATCTCACCATGACTTTCGCAAGGGAAACGAATGAAGGCATTACCATTATTAGTGGCTTGGGTCAACACCCAGGAAAAAAATTAGTCAGAAACACTGCTGACTTAAGACCTCATTTTGATAATGAATCATATGACATACCTACCAATTTAATTTTATAAGCAGCTGACCAGCAGATAAGTCAAAGCCGACAGCCACGTTCACATGTAACAGAATTAAGAGCACTGGCAAATAGACAGAATAAACCAAAGAAAAAGTGTCACTGCAGTGAGGACAGATAGTGTGGTACAGTGATGCAGCAGTTAGTGCTGTTGACTCACAATGTCAGCGACATAGAATTGGTCCTGACCTTGGGTGTTGTCTGTGTGAAGCTTGCATATTCAACTTTTTACTATGTGGGTTTCCATCAGGTGCTCTGGTTTTGCTCCTACACCCCAAAGTGGCCTGATCTTGCTCTTAAAGATAAGATAAGATAAGATAAGATAAGATAAGATAAGATAAGATTTATTTATTAGTCACATGTACATTGAAACACACAGTGAAATGCATCTTTTGTGTAGAGCGTTCTGGGGGCAGCCTGTACGTGTCGCCACGCTTCCAGCACCAACATAGCATGCCCACAACTTCCTAACCCGTACATCTTTGGAATGTGGGAGGAAACTGGAGCACCCAGAGGAAACCCACGCAGACATGAGGAGAATGTACAAACTCCTTACAGACAGTGGCCGGAATTGAACCCGGGTCGCTGGTGCTGTAATAGCGATAAGCTAACCGCTACACTACTGTGCCTGCCCTTTGTGTGTATGTTCATAAAAAGGACAAGTGAAAGAGACTGAGTACAAAGAGGAGTGGGAAGAAAGTTGAGGGTGAGGAGGAGAGAGTGAGGGTGAAGTGGAGATAGTGTGTACAAGGGAAGGGGAGGGGAAGTAGTGGAATGTGAATGAGAGAATGGAGAAATGATGAGGAAGAAAGAGGCATGGAATCAAAAGTAGCAGAAGGGAGATGAGAGACAGAGAAAGGGTAAAGGGGATAACATTGAAGCTGAGAAGGAAGTGGTAAGGGAAACTACAGTTGTTGATTTCTCCAGGTTGTTAATGTCACAAAGCATAATGCTGAAAATCCTGCCGCAGTACAATCTGCAGCTGTGACTGGGTTTGCAGTTAAGTGCTGACATTATAATACATTTTCCCATAGAGATAGTGTGACATAGGATTTACTAGTGCATTCCATTACATAATAGATTTATGGATATTCTGCCTATTTCACAAGCTAGTTTGAAATATAAATAAATGGAACTGGGAACTAATGCAAACATTATGATATTAGTATTTCCCAGAGAGTCAAAATAATCTGTTGTAACCTTACCTATCTCCACAAGGTTACCTCTTGATTAACAAACACAAGCAGAAGAATATCACTGAATTAAAATTAAGGTAAATAAGAAAAAGAAGAAATTTCTGGAGAAACTGAAGAAGAAACAGGGAAAATGTTAAATAATCTAAAAAGCCTTATGCATAATTCAGATCCTTCAACACTGTCACCTCTGATTTTGAGGATGTGTGTTGATGCACATTACATGTGAAAAATGAGATGAAGCTGCTTCAGCCGAGTTGAATGGCTGAAATTACATTATAAACAGCAGCAGTGAAAGCCCAATTGCTTGTCATTATCATCAGAGACCTCTGAAATGATAACATGTTATTTTTTTTCTTTTCTGCATTTGGTATTTTAGATGCACAATTTGAGACTGTTGGGAGCAAATGGCAATGACTTAGACCATTGGTACAAATAAAATCACACACAAGGACATAGTTCATGAATGTCATCTATACTCTAATAATAATAAGTAGTCTTTTGATTTCTGTCTATTCCTAATGTTTTTTTTATTTTAACACTGTGACAATATTGGGTGTGGAATATTGTTGTTTAAGATAAAATGCACCTTTGTTTTACCCTGCTGGCTCAATAAAGACTGCAATTTAGGTATTTATAGCAAGAAATATGCAGAGATTGAGAACAGGTAAATTCTTATTGTTGAGAGAAGTTTGCAAAGATGTATTACTTGTGCAAATTATCCACTCTTGCCTTTTTAGAAAATGTGGACTACCTGAACCAGAATAATGCAGAAACAAATGGCTACGGGGATGAGCTGAGGCAGAATCTGTTCCTTCTTAAAGGGAAGGTAGATGAATCTCTGGAGATAGTGCAAGACATTGACATGCATAGAGCAGGGAAGACTTTGGGATTAGTTTTCAGCCTGCTCAAGCAAAGACCTGTTGCAGAAAAAATTGACACAAATTTTCTGCTCTGCTGTTGCGATTCATTTATTTCTAGCTTTATTTTTGTTGCCTCAGAATTGAATTGGTGAGCTTTTACTTTTATATGTAATTCATGTATAAAGTTGATTGCTCTGAAATATAGCTGGCTTTTGTGATCATTTCAGGGTGAAATAATACCCATTGAGAATTTGACCAAGTGTTTCCGCGTACTCTTCACTTTGGACCGCCTGGTTCATGACCACACAGTTAACATAACACCTAACTCCACCTTTACCAAAATTTAAAATAGAGCTTTTAAATGCAACCTATGACAATCATTGAATAATAATGGTACACTTAGGAGCATATTGCACTGTTTCTTTTTCTGAGAGTTAAACAAACATTCTGCTGATGACAGAAGACTTGTCTGGGTAGCCTTAAAGTCACAACAGGCTGCTCAAACACCTTCCAAAGTCTCAATTAACATTGAATGTTTTCTCTGGCACTTAGCTCCTCCAACATTCATCCATTTGGTGCCTCAGTGGTGATATTTCTGACACTAATTTATTACTGAAGGCGCTGGGAGGAGGGGAGGGGTTGGAAACCCCAAGAAAGGGGACAAGGCCATGCCCATGAGTAAATAGCCTACTCCTAGAGAGTGTTCAGACTTACCAGATCTGATATAGACTACTCTGATAAACAAGCTATTAAGAGCTGGCATTTGCTTTATGGGTCAAACAGCTTTTTTCTGTTGTGGAACAAGCTGATAAAGTCCTTGATTCTTTGGGCACCTTCCTAATGTACTTTTTTTATCGAAATGGCCTATACGCTTCACTTACTGGGTATGGTTTCCCTACCAGCATTCTCCCTTGACATCTGAGAGGTCCAGCTTCAACTGATGCTGGCTCTTGGGACTGCTGCAGCTCTTTCCCAAGAACATAAGAGAATAGGAGCAGGAATAGGCCAGTTGGTCCTTAAAGCCTGCCTCACTATTTAATATGATCACATCTGATTTACCCCAGGCCTCAACTCCTTCTCTGTGCCAGATTCCCATAGTTCTCAATCCTTTGATCTTTCAAAATATTATCTACCTCCACTTTGAATACTTCTAATGAACTAGCCTCCACAACTCTCTAGCGGAAGAGTTACAAAGATTGACTACCTTTTGCAAGACGTGTTACTCCAAGCACAATAATCTAGTAATAACAGCATAGAAAGTCCTCTGAGGGCAATAAAAAAAAGTGGCCTGGAAGCTGGAAACAGTTCTGTCAGAAGTAGAGCAAAGTGATCCCATGCTCCACTAAGCCATTGCCATGTGCCCCTTTACCTACAATAAATGCAGGAAATGTTGGATACCCTCAGCAGGTCAGGTAGAACATGTGAAGTGAAAGAAAACAGAGCAGGCACAGTAGTGTAGCAGTTAGTGTAACGCTATTACAGTGCCAGCAACTCAAGTTCAATTCCCGCTGCTGTCTGTAAGGAGTTTGTACGTTCTCCCCTTGTCTGTGTGGGTTTCCTCAGGGTGCTCTGGTTTCCTCCCACATTCCAAAGACGTAGGGGTTAGGAAGTTGTGGGCATGCTATGTTGGCACCGGAAGCATGGCGATACTTGTGGGCTGCCCCCAGAACACTCTACACAAAGATGTATTTCACTGTGTATTTTGATGTACATTTGACTAATAAATATCTTATCTAAATGCTTCAGTTTGACAAACCTTGCTACAAAGCTGGAAAGTAAGAAAGTAAAGTATTTAGATGTAGAAAATGGGGCTGAATAGAATAACAGAGAAGATCTGTGATAGCCCAGAAACTAAAGAAATTAAATGATGTTTGTATAAAGCAAAAAGAAGTATTAATAGGACAAATAAACAGCAAAAAGAATCGGTCAAAGGAGTATAAATTGAAACTATGTAATCATTACCTCAAAGTATTAAATCCAGTCTTCAATACAGAAAGATATAATGGGCCTACTCAATTGAAGAGCTGCAGTTCCTTGAACTTCTGTTGAGTTTCTCTGGAACACTGCTAGAAGTAGAAGAGATAAAAAGAGAAAATGCTGGAAACACTCAGCAGGTCAGGCAGCATCCATGGAAAGAAAAACCTTTAAATGTTTCAGGTCCAGAACGTGTTTCCGAGTGAGATCTTGTTTTTTGTTAATTTAACCACATTAGTTTAAAATTAGCAGCAGATGACTAGCACAGGAAGCCATGAGCTTCATTAATATTAAAAAGGTGTTCTGGCATAATTAGGACCAATTGACAAATTAACCAAAAACTGCAGAAGCTCTGCCTGTTGTCTTAACCACCAATAGAATTTGGTGAGATTGTTTTATCATATTTTCTGAATAGGTACTTAAAGGGGTAAAAAGAAATGAAGCAAAATATTGTAGACGCTAGATACCTGAATTAAAATTTATATTGGTGGAAATACTCAATATGTCAAACTGCAATGGTGGAGAGAGAAACTGAACCTTTCGCTTCAATCCTTCATTCAGTTCCTACTCTGAACTCTGTACCTTTAACCCTGCCTCCAGTGAAAATTTAAAGGAAAACCTGCAGATGCTGGCAATCTGAAATAAAAATGGAAAATTCAGGAAACACTTAGCAGACCAGGCAGTATCTGTTGAAAGAGAAATATTTCATGTTTCAGATCTGTAATCTTGCATCAGAACTCTCCAATAGTACTGGGGCACAAGAGACTGCAAATGTTGGAATCTGGATAAAAACAAACTGCTGGAAGAACACAGAGATTTATACCCAGGGTGATTTATATCCATGGTGATTTATACCCAGAGAGATTTATACCCAGGGAGGTTTATACCCAGGGAGGTTTATACCCTGAGAGGTTTATACCCAGGGAGGTTTATACACAAGGTGATTTATACTCAGAGAGGTTTATACACATGATGGTTGATTTATACTCAGAGAGGTTTATACACATGATGGTTTACATCCAGAGTGATTTATATCCATAGTGGTTTATACTCAGAGAGGTTTATACACAGGGAGGTTTATATCCATGGAGGTTTATACCCAGTGTATCTCTCTGATGTTTATACCCAGGGAGGGTTATACCCAGAAATAAAAACTATAACTGGTGGAAACATACTCAGTGGAATACAGGTTGTGAAAATTTACCGTGCACCAGTCTAAAAGGGTGTCATCTCTGAAAGTCAACCAGTGCCAACAACACACACTATGACTGCCAAGGAAAAGATGGAGGCTGCAGGACAAGAGGGAGAGAGCTCTGAGACTTATTGAGAGAGATCTGGACATTCTCATCAATGAGGTAAGGGAGGTCCTGTTCCCCAGAGCTGCTGGTATCACCAAAGGAAGAGCCTGGCAGAAGGTGCCTCCAGCTGTCTTCCACCCCCCCCCCCACCCCCCGCAGGTCTGGAAAACCCCAATATCCAAACAGATGTGAGGGTGAGCTGCACCACTGAAGAGAGTTGTAGCTGTTCACTGTTGTGTTGTGATCAGTGCAGATGGCCCTGCAAATAAGATGTGAGGGACAGATGTGTGAACTATGTCATTGTTAAGGATTAGAGTGTGGAGTGAGTCACTTCTACTGGATTGAGGACGATGACTTATCGAACAAATTATCAAAAATCTCTCTTATTTCTTGTTCATTCAATGCCTCTTTCCTCTGTTCTGCTGGGAGATGAGGCTAGTGGTGTTCAGCTGGGATTCCCAGGTAGCTTTCCTCACCCTCCTGCTCTTCTTACTCTTGCTGCTCTTCAGCCCGCACCTCATATCCCTCAGGATCTGGACTCACAAGCAGCTCTTCCTCCACCAGCAGCTCCTGTCCTCAGATTGCTTTGTCCAGCAGCATGCAGTACACATTGCTGAAGTCTCCACACATGTTTGGTGTATACTCCAGGCTGATGCAGCCACTGGAACCTCCATGCCAGAAGACCGATGTCACAATGATGCTCAGTGGAGGACAGCGGTGCTCAGTAGTTGTGGTCAGACTGCGATGAACAGCCAGGGACATAGAGGGTTGCTCTTGTCTCCCACGATCCAACCCTCTGGGCAGTGCTGGTCAATGGTTACTTGCACTCTCAGGAAGTCAGCAAGACTGGCAAATCCCTCTGCTTGAAATTCCAACTGCTTCTCACCTAATTTGAAGAAGATGAGATCACCTCCATGTGAGTACAGTGACTGGGTTAATTCTCTGAAGCTGCGGTGAGCCACAGATAACAAGATATTGCATTGATTTGCAGCAGCCGCTTGAAACTATCCCATGGAGGGGAAACTAGGGGTCAATGTGACCTTAACCTCCACAAGGAGAGTAGTTTGGCAGTGAGGGTGTGACCAAAGGGCTTCCTACAGAACATCTCATATCTCAGAGATGAAGGCCTTGGAAGACCTGAGGGAGCACTAGTGACTGAGGGAGCTCTAGAGTCCACAAGGGAACACAAGAGACCAAGAGGAAGCATTCAAGTCTGTGAAGGAGCACCTGAGGCTTTATTTATTAGGAGAGCTTTACTTGGATATGCTGGAGTGTGGGAGGCTGAGTGGTGACGTTATAGAGGCATATAAAATTATGAGGGGCATAGAGAAGGGTGGATGATTACAGTCTTTTTCCAAGGGTGGGAAAGTCTAAAACTAGAAGACGTTGGTTTAACGTGATAGGGAAGAAGTTTGAAGGATAACTGAGAGGAAAGATTTCCTCCTGGAAGGTGGTGGTTATAAGGGACAATCTGCCAGAGGAAGCTACAGAAGCAGATATAATTACAATGTTTAAAAGGCATTTGGACAGGTATTTTGGATAGGAAAGGAGCAGAGGTTTATGGGCCTAATGCAGGCAAATGGAACTAACATAGACAGGCATCACAATCGGCATGGATGAGTTGTGGTCAAAGGGCCTGTTTCTGTGCTATTCAACTCCATGTGGTTGCGAGGAGGGCATGCAGCGTGGAGAATATGAGTTTTGGGGAAAACAAACCTGAAGAAGGTAAAAGGTCCAAAGGAGAGAGAGAAACAGAGACAAAGCAAAGCCAGAGGAAAAGCAAATTTGATGGCTTGCTTGGAAAGCTGAAGAAAGCATTGATTGGAAAAAAACTGCTTTGTTGAATAGAGATGCTTGAATTTATTTTTAAGTTAATCCTATAGCAAAAGTTACAATGCTTATGAAATTCATCTTGAGAATTGGCTGCATGAAGTCATTCGATTGTTAATGAATTTACTTGGACAACTGCACAAACAAAAGCTATAGATCCTAGACAACACTTCTCTATCCAGTAAAACCTCATCTATAAGGTTCAGAAAGAATAAGAATCTGTCACAGAGATTAACCACAAAATAGCTTCATTAATTGTCAAGACATCTTGACCTTTATTAATGGAGATCTTATGAAAGATTGCTTGTTAACAGTCTGTGAAATGTATTCTGCTGATTCTCTGAACTTCAGTTTGCATAATGTGTCTTATATGTGAGAAATGAGATGGCATAAAAGCCAATGTATGCAGCAAAAACTTTATGTGTTTGCCCAGACAGCAGATGAAACCACTGATTCCTCAGACATAATTTGAAAGCAACATTGTTTTGTGTGGTGTGACAAATGATTTTGAGGTTTATGAAGAACTGGTGGGACTGACTTCATTCATTCATGAACAGACATGGACTTGTTTCTCAGCCTCTAGGATAAAAACAAAATGGTCTTTGGTTTGGAATGGGGAGACCCAGTTACCATTTTGACAGCTGGAGCACAGTCAATGGCAGGTGAGCAGAATGGAAAGATCTGAAGGAATGTCTGGTGACTGAGAAGAACACCACATCTGGTGTCACTGCTTTATTGGTCAGCAAAATTTGTGTTACTTGGATTTGGACACACAAAAACTGTTGACTCCACTGTCGATTATATAAAATCTCTAAATTATTGAATAGTCACAGCACAAAGGAGGCTATTCAACCCAACATGGTTGTACTGGTTTTGTAAGTTTGCTTTCCTTTCTAACCTTGTTGTCTGACATATTGGTAGTTGTCCCATAACCTTGCTGCTCATACATTCTATGTTCTTGTGCATGCTAATGTATCTTGTATGACTTCTTAAACACCTTATCTACCTGTGCTGCTGCCTTCAGAGACTGTTGGACATATACTTTAAAGTTCCTCAGTACTTTCTGGGATCCCAGCATTCAAAGCATATCCAAGCATTGTTAGCCTTCCCAAAATGTATCTCCTCACAGCTCTCAGAATTAAATTCCATTTGCCATTTCTCTGGCCATTTTACCCACTGATCAATATTATCCTGTAGCCAAAGACTAGTCTCTTGACTCTTAACAAAACCACCAAATTTACTCTGCAAATTCACAAACCATACTGTCTACATTCACATGCAGATCACTCTCTGTGTTTACACTCCTGGGCCTCTGTTTCCACTATATTTACTCTCTCAGCGTCCTTGTTCCTGCTGTGTTTACACTGTCTTTACGCTCATGGTGTCTTTGCTTTCACATGGAATCAACAGTCCTCGGTTTCAAATGCATTCAGAAAGAAATGGTGTTACGTATTCATCATGTAGAAGTGGGATGACGCAGCAAGGATGCAAACTTGAAAATGTTTGTGCCAATGATACCAGGCATCAAAAGGTTTTTGATGGAACAAGGAAAGCATGTGACCTATCTTGAGGATGCTAACTGGCTCTGTAAGTTTGCTCTCCTTTCTGACCTTGTTGTCTGACATATTGATCCGGATGCTCAGCTTCAGGGAAAGGGACAATTGTGTCTGACCTTGCTGGGAAAATCGTGTTTTCTCAAAGTAAACGGAGGAGTTCTGTTCTCAACTACAGTGAGGTGGTTTCCCCCCTTCTCTCTCTTTCTTTCTTGTTCTCCCACCTGCCAGTTAGTGTTTTCTGAAGTTGTGCAAATGCTTCTATATTTATTTGAGCAGCATTTCATAGACTTTCATAGGAATGAATTAAACAGAAATTACACATTAACCCATTTTCACCTGATCCAGAAGCAGCAAAATTGAATATTCATCTTGAACCTATCTACCTCCCTTTGCTCTGACTCATTTCCAAGCAAATTTTACAGTTGTCTTGGTTCAGAGCTATTTCAAAAACTATGACAAAGAGACATAAAACTGACTTGAAACATTAACTGTTTCTCTCTCCACATGTTACCCAACTGACTATTTCGCACTCACTATTTTACATTTGCATTACCTTCATTTATGAGCATATGTTTTCTCTGTTAAATCTTAATGTTCAAATGAGATAACAGATAATAATCAGTACTATATCAAGGAACATCAAAAATAAAACTTGACATTCCCAAAATGTTTCCCCAGAAGCAGCACAATACACCAGATTAATTCTGAGAAGGAAATTAGTGGTAAATTTTTATTCTGTTATTAGAGTCATACAACACCAAAAAAGACCCTTCAAGCCATTGAGTTCAAACTGCTCATCCACCACCAACACACTAATCCGAACTAATCCCATTCTCTTCACAGTCCCATCAACCACCCCCTCCCCCTGCGCCAATTTCTACCACTCACTGATATGCTAAGGGCAATTTACAATGTCTAATTAACCTACCAACCCACACATCTTTGGGATGTGGGAGTAGATGGAGCACCCAGGGGAAACACACACATTCACAGGGAGAACATTGCAAACTCCACACAGGCAGCACTGGAAGTCAGGATTTTGAATGCAGGTCGTAGGACTGTGAAGCTGCAGCTTTAGTGGTTAGCATAATGCTTTTCAGTGCCAGTGACCCAGGTTCAATTCTGGCCGCTGTCTGTAAGGAGTTTGTACGTTCTCCTCATGACTGCGTGGGTTTCCTCCAGGTGCTCCAGGTTCCTCCCACATTCCAAAGATGTACGGGTTAGGAAGTTGTGGGCATGCTATGTTGGCGTCGGAAGCGTGACGACACTTGTGGGCTGCCTCCAGAATACTCTACGCAAAAGGTGCATTTCACTGTGTGTTTCGATGTACATGTGACTAATAAAGATATCTTATCTTATCTACTTCAGTCCTGAAGTAGATAATGAAGTGCTATTTGGACCAAAAATCCAGAACATTATTCAGCATCCAGGATGAATTGATGCTATAAAAAATTTCATACAGATTATACAGATAAACAAGATCAAAAACACCAGTTATAGTTTCTTGCATTTTAGATAAAGAAACCATTATTGGTTTGTTGGTTTGCAGCAGTCTGAACAAAATCTAGGCTATTCATAAAGTTGGTGATTAGGTTCTTCATAAATGTGACTACAAATATCAGTACTTGGTTACGCATGGTTAAAATAAAACACATTTCACTCTAGTGGCTCTCAGATGTAGTTTAGATTATCATTCTGGTCCTTCCTCCAGAAATGGTAGAACATCATTGACCTATAGTGTGATCCTTACCATGAGAAATGGACATAGAAAAGCCCAAAGCACTGATCTGTCAAGGCACAATCTTTAAAGGGAGAAGACAGATTTTCATAAAACTTTTCAGACATTTATTTGTTTTCTTCAGTCATGTTTCTGTGTGGCCATTGTAAATAGTACAACCACTAGGAACATTGCAAAATAAGTAGTAAGTACAACATTTAAAGTGCCTTTTAACTTGTCAGCACTTGATTGGGTAGGGGTGGGGAGTAATTTTCACTTGATTAGTGAATGGGCTAGGCAGATTGAGCATTTTGATGGAACTCACTTGATTTCCATTCTGGTGTCCACATATTGAAGATGAAAGAAAATGTTCAAAACATAGATGCATATCATTTGTTCATCTGTCATTGATGAAGTCATTTCATAATCTAATGGCTCAAGAAAGATGGATGAGGTCTGCCATCATATGGTTTTAACTATGTAGTTTATCAGCTAAATGTCAGTCTTCCTGCTTTTGTGACTGAGATATCAGATGAAGAGATCTTAAATGGTGAATATGTAAAAACAAAATGCCAACTTGACTTCTGAATCTCATGGCTGATAGCTCATTTCCACTGCTTACAACTCATGATAGTGCATTTATCACTGTTTTTTTCATCATGAGCTAATACACCAATCAATTCAAACCTTTGAAGTCTAGATGCCCTTCTGATGAACAAAGAATAATTACACATACGGTGTAGTGTAATCACTGTCAGCTATTTTTGGATGCAATTGGTAAAATTTTGATAAGCACCTTTGCTATAGTTAAATATAATCTCGCAATGTTAAATTCCGTCAAATTGTTAAAACTGCTTGCCATTATTACCGGAAGAATTTAGGTGAACATGATAAGGAAAAGATTGAGAAAATGTTGTGGCTCTAAAACAAAGAAGTAAATAACAATGGTCTGAATCAGATGATTGAAATAAACTGCAAATGCTGGAAATTTGAAATAAAAACAGAAAACACACAGGTGGTCAGGCAGCATCTGTAGGAGGATAAAACATGAAAGTTTCAGATCTAGGATCCTTCATCAAAACTGGGAAAGAAAGAAAAAATGTTAGTTTTCGGTAGGAGAGAAAGTGTGGGAGGGATGGGTAGAACAAAAGGAATATCTCTGATTGGGTGAGACCAAGCACGTTAAACTCTAGTGCTCATTAACATGAAACAATAACTGTTTCTCTTATCACATGTGCTACCTGATCTACTGATTGGTTCCAGCATTTTCTACGTTTATCTTGTGGATCAAACTGGTCTGGAGCAATAAACCATCAATATCAGATTATCTACTGACATCTTTTACAAACCCACCAACTCCCATGGTTACCTTGACTACACCTCTTCCCACCCTGTGACTTGCAAGGATGCTATTCCCTTCTCTCAGTTCCTCTGTCTCCGCTGCATCTGTTCTCATGATGAGGCTTTCCATTCCAGGACATCCGAGGTGTCCTCTTTTTTTCAGTAAATGAGGTTTCCCCTCCACTGTTATCAATGCAGCCCTCACCTGCATCTCTTCCATTTCCCACACATCTACCCTCACCCCATCTTCCCCCAGACATAACAGGGGTAGGATTCCCCTTGTCCTCCCTTCCACCCCACTAGCTTCCACATCCAACATACCATTCTCTGCAACTTCTGCCATCTCCAATGGGATCCCATCACCAGGCACACCTTCCCCTCCCCTCCCCTCTGAGCTTTCCACAGGGATCGCTCTCTCTTCGACTCCCTTGCCCGCTCATCTCTCCTCACCGATCCCCCTCCAGTCGCTATGTGTTACCCCTGCCGCTACACCTCCTCCCTCACCAACAGTCAGGGCCCTGAACAGTCCTTCCAAGTGAGGCAGAACTTCACATGTGAATCCATCTGTGTCATTTATTTCATCTGGTGCTCCCGGTGTGGCCTCCTCTACATCAGTGAGACCCGACGCAGATTGGGGGATTGCTTTGTTGAACACCTTCGCTCCATCTGCCGTAACAGCCAGGATCTCCCAGTGCCCAGCCATTTTAATTCCACTTCCCATTCCCACATTGACATATCTGTCCACGACCTCCTCTACTGACAAGTTAAGGCTAGATGCAGATTAGAGGAACAGCACCTCATATTCTGCCTGGGTAGTCTCCAATCTGACAGCATCAACATCGATTTCTCTAACTTCTGGTAATCCCTCCCCTTTGTTCCCCCCCCTTTGTTTTGCCTTATCCTTCTGGCCCCTTTGCCACTCTTCTTTTCCCTCCCCCACCCTCACGACCTGCCCATCACCTACACCTTACTCCCTCTGCTTCCTCACCTCCTTCCCTTTATTCCACAGTCCTCTGTCCTTTCTTATCAGATTCCATCTTCTTCAGCCCTTTGCCTCTTCCACCTGTCACCACCCAGCTTCTCACATCAGTCCCAATTCCTCCCATCCCCCACCCACCTACCTTCCCCCTCTCACCTCGATTCACCTATCACCCACCAGCTTGTGCTCCTCCCTCTCCCCCCATCCTTTTATTCTGGCTTCTGCCCTCTTTCTTTCCTGATGAAGGGTCTCGGCCCGAAACGTTGACTGTTCGTTTCCCTCCATAGATGCTGCCTGACCTGCTGAGTTCCTCCAGCATTTTTAGGGCTATGTTTTGTAATTTTCTAGTTACCATTCACAGTATCCCACTTATCTAAAATAAAAATTCATAGTGTCAGATGACCAATGCAAACAATGTTTTAATAAATATTTATCATGTATCAAATACTTCTTTGGTAATGTATCTGATTTCTAGATTCTAGGAGGGACCAAAGGCAAATCAAGCTTAATAAGGATTCTACTCACATTATTTACTAAAACAATAAGTATTTACAGTAAATCAATTGGTTTATTCATCGGATCTCCCAACTGGTCTTCTGGGATTAATAATCTCAGTAGTAAATAATTGTTTTTAATTCAGCATTTTTCTTTTGGCTTACTTTTAGTGTATTTATGTTTTCTGTTTAGTTAGGTCTGATCTACAGCTGGTGCACAACAAAACATTAATGTGCAGTGAGGAAAAGGTGATGTGTTGCCAGAAGTCATATTTGTTACGTATAAGACATCTAACATGTTAATGAGTGCATTGGAGTTTGCAGAGAGGCTAAGGTATTGGAACAGGAGCAAGTTGGATGAAATGTCTAGCCACAGATATTCAGATGTGTTTTCTGCTGCTAAATGACACTGAGATTTTTGTCATATGCCCTTAATATCAATAAGCACTTTATCTACATTATAATGAAGCAGCCATTTGGATGCAGATTAGCTTGGTCAATCAGAATGCAAGATGATATGCATAAACTATAAGGGAGGTGCTCAGTGTTTTTCTAAACAAGTTGTTTTCAACCACAGTACATCTCATTGCCTTTCCTCTTTCATTCAGTCCTAACAACAGTACGGGCACAACACAGACAGAATCTAAAACATTCAACTTGGTCACTCTAGGCTTTATCAGGACAAATGGAATTGGACCTTAGCAAAACAAATCGGCAGACTATGCAACTAAAAATGTTATAATAGCAAGCACTAATCAATCTTGATCCATTCAAATATCATTGGATTCATGCATATATCTCATGCCTGTTGATGTGATGAAGGAATCTTGATGTGTTTTTTTAAGATAGTAAGTTTTATAGGACAATGTGTGTATTGCTCCAAGTCCTTGAAATGAATGATCCAGTGATTTAAAAGGGTTAATACTGTGTCAACAAGCTACTAACAATTTGCATGCTGTAAATGTTTTCATACTTATCCCAAAACACAACTACTTATGGTCGTTACTGATGGTGCACTGGACCATAACTAAATTTAAACTTTGTGCATTATACATAATATAAAATGTCTGAATTTCTCAACCATGTAACTTTTTAGCCGTTGCCAATAAAAGTCTTTTGGCTTTTTGACACAAACTTCAATAATAGATAATTGTTCTGACTGCAGGAAAAAACACACAAATAAAAAAAATCATATCACGTTTGATTAATTTGGTCCAAACTATTTTTCTGACTAAATTTTTATTTCCCTTTTCTGCAAAGTAGAACCAAACAATAAATTAGGTCATTGGATTGCTGGGGTAGAAAACTCAATTCTCATGAAAAAAAATTAATCTTTTATGAATATTTGGTTCTTTATGGAACTAACCATTTGCAGAGCTTCAGAGTTCATTGAAGCAGGCCAATTATGTACCAACAGACTATTAGCATATGCATTACCATAATAGCACAAAACTAAATGTATGTCATTATTGCCCAGTTTACATGCTAATTTCGATGTGCAGTGGTTTGGTACTTTTTAATTGAACTGTACTGCAGATATTCATTTTAAATGACTGAATCTATCAGATCCTTCCACTTCTCTGTTTGGAAGTTTGCATTAATTATTTTCATCTTCCAGATATCTATTAATTGATTTTCTAATGAATCAAGCAATTATAGCCTGCTATATTTTCACAATCTTACTCTTGCAACGCACAGCTCAACATCCACCATTCATGTTCAACAAAATGCATGAAAAAGTCAAATATGGGTGCCACAGTTTCCATTTTTCTGAGATATTCATTTGTATTTATTTTACATTTGTTGATATAACCACATTGAGCCAGATTTTCGGCCGATCTGCCAGTGCTCTGGACTCATTGGCCCCTTAATTTGGAGCCCCCTATTTTTTTGGAATGAGCCTATTCAGCACATTCTTCCATTGGGAAGCCAGCTCCCAGCTAATAGATTAAGTGACAGCTGGTGAAGCCCTGTTTCAGTCTCAATGGCTTTCACTGAGTTGTGGTTGACGTTGAATAACATTTCAAAAACGATTATACAATCAAATTACGACCAAGTCTTGAAACTTAACAAGAACTTTTGTTTATTAAAATACCAGAACATGATTAAAACAATTAAATATATTTCAATCAACCCATTTGCATCAAATAAAAAGGAAATTAACTTTCACTTATTATTCTTTACATTGCAATTTTTTTCTATGTAAGTGATGGGTCCCACTGGGCCTTTGTGAGGCAAAGCTGCTGCAGACTTGGCTGGGAAATCTGCAAAAGTCTGTGCTCTCCCAATAGAGGTAAACTGAAATTGTTGAGCATCTGATCAGAACTCCTGCCTGTGTACAGGAGACCTAATCTCCCATCCAGTTAAATCGAAGCAGGGATTTCTGAAGACCCCAGTATTTTATTTAAACATATTGTCAGCTTGATTCCTTCACAAAACTGATTTCTTTTCTGATTATTCAACACCATTTTCTTTATTAACTGAAATTTCTACTTTGCAAAATAAATTTTAAAAGTAAATAAAATGTGAATTTTAATTTGATTGTGAATTTAATAAATGACATGTGCTGAATTGTTTTCTTTGATTTCTTGGTTAGCCTTTGCCATTTCAAGGTCTCTCTCCAAAAAGCTTGGTGTTTGACTAAATACCCAGGAACCGGGCATTCCAGCCTGCTGAGTGCAGATAACTCTCCCTGCCAGCCCACGTGGGTCTAAAGCGCACCTAATATGAGTTCTGGGCCTTGTTTACTTGACTATTGAGCTGGAGATGCGTGATGGGCATACTCAGCACTTGCTGCTAACTATTTGGATTTCAGACCACAGGGAAATCTTAAAAGAGGAGGGCAAAGGAATGGGGACGAGGGCATGACTGAGGAATGGGGAGAGAAAGTATCGAGGAAAGATGAGGAAATGGTGAGTGGGTGAGGTAGAGAGGGGAGAATGCACCATTGTAAGAAGTGGTGATTGTTATTAAAGTTGAACTGGAAAGAGCACTCTTGCACCTTTGGACTCCACATTCAAGTACATACATTTAAAAAAAGGCACTTAGCATTTTGGTGTTGGCTTTCAGTAATTCCTTTAAGAGAAATAAAGGACTGCAGATGCTGGAATCTAGATGAAAAACACAATGATGCTGGAGAAACTCAGCAGGCCATGCAGCATCCATGGAGAAAAGCAGGTGGTCAACGTTTCAGGTCAGGACCCTTCTTCATTTCTTTAGTAATTCACTTCTACGCCTCTGGAAGAATACACTTTCTTGAGTGAAGTCAGTCCTCAGTACCTCATTAAAATAATCCTGAAAAACAAGATAATATAATCAAAAGCATATCTGAGGGGAAATTTACATTGTTTTTAAAATAAGGATGGCATAGAATTTCTTCAATGTCAACAATGGTGTGTTAAATAGTAGGAAATCAGCAGGCCCAAAAGCCTTTTATTTGTTCAATGACCACTATCAAAGTTGGAAGAACATAAGGTCCAAGGCCACATGGGCTGCTGAAGCAGGTCCTTCCTTCAACTGCTCCACCAGTGGAGTGTCAAAGGAAATCAGATAAGCACAGGCCCACTTGAGAGTCAGATTCAGTGTTCAGAGAATTGCAATTGTCTCTTGTGGCTCTGGTTAAGTGGTCAGAAATTGTTGGGTGTTGGGGAGCATACTGGATGGGCTGGTTGGCCAAAACTATGGGTGGAGGGTGGTTGCGGTCTGGGAGATCAATGAATGAAATGAGGATCGAGCGAGCACCACAAGCTAATAGATCTGCAGGTTGCTCCAGTGAAGGGATGGGGTGTGTTCCTGAAGTTGAGCCAGGGATGTAAATTGTTATTTAATGTGCTCAAAGAGCATCTGCCCAAGTTAGGGTCCCAAGACTGGACTGGTTCCTGCACATTGCAGTGCCCTTTTAAGTATTGGTATTGGTATTGGTTTACACTTCTGACACTTATACAAGTGGTCACTTGTACCAAGGTACAGTCAAAAACTTGTCTTGCATACCGTTCATACAGATCAATTCATTACACAGTGCATTGAGGTAGTACAGGGTAAAAGATTACTCAAACACAAATGAAAATCCTGGATCTAGTGTCCAAATGTGTGTTGGACATTGTTGGATGCCTCTGGGCATATGTGGAACTCTCTGTGCATTACAATCCAATCTATGAAAGAACTTTGAACAAAAACCAAAGATAGTGATCCATGCAGAGAGTCCCTAATTTTCATTCATTTTTGATGGAAATTGAATCATATGGCACATAAAAATGTGCTATTTCATATTCCCAACTCTCGGCAATACATGTGTGTCTCAGAGAGAGAGGTAATCTTAAACCTAATCACCCACTTCGAGAGAAAATGCCTAGTGGGAAAAATCTTGCTGAGATTATAATGAAGGCAGGTTGATGAATACAGTGAAACTCCGATAATGCACAGTCTGACTATTCGGAAATCCTAAAAGTTGGGCATCTCGTTCACCAGGGCTCCAGTTTCTAGGTTCATTTTAAACTTACCAGGGTCACGGTCCTCATGTTTCCTTTAAAACATCTGGACCTCGGTCCCAATTCCCATTAACACACTGGAGCCCAGCTCCCACAGTCCTTTGTACATGCTTGGGCCCCGGTTCCTGTGCTCCCATCAAACGCACCAAGGAACTGGTTCCCACACTCTTTTGAAACTCATTGGGATCCCGTTTCCCATGCTCGACTGAAATTCATCAGATCGTCACTTCCTGCACTCCTTCGAAACTTACTGGGGCTTTGCTCTTCCGCTCCCTTGAAACTTATCTGGTTCCGTTTCACACATTCTCTTGAAACTTCTCGAGGCCTTGTTTCCCTGTCCTCTCTTTAAGTTTACCTGGTTCAATGGAAAGTTTATTATTCCACTGTTTAATATCTAAAAGAACTGAAATAGAGTATTAATAGGAATAATATCCAAGGGTTTGGAAAATCTGCTAGTTCAACACCACCAAAATCCGAAGCAAGCTGGAATAATAGACTTTTATCGCATTCAATCCTAATGGAAAAATTGGGACCAATTTGCAACTTTTACTACTCAGCCTGAACCTGAATTGTCAGTGGGTTTCCTGTCTGTCCAACTTCGATCAGGCCTGAGAAAGGCACTCAAAGCTAAATTAATTTCTCTTTTATGAGGCTTTTCTGTGGCAATCATGTCCCACCTCTCAATTGCAGTAACCCTGCTGCACTGTTTATATAACTAAGTCTGACTACGATCATGTTAATTGTTGACATCCTGGTTGTCAAGAGGAAGAGACAGTAAAAGGTCATTAACACCATAATTGCATCTTGAAACTCATCCATTCAGAAAATTTATTATGTCAAGTGGAAACGATTTGTCATGTGATGCATAAGTAAAGAGGAAAATCCTAATGCTTGACATTTTCAAATTAGAAACCCATCTAAACTGGGATGCAAGCCTATTTTGATCAGAGTTCACACAACAGAAACTGCAAAGTATTTGTCCTTTAGTTTAGAGAACCAAACAGGAAAATAATTGTTGAACACAATTTAACAGGAAGGTAAGAGACCTGTTGTTTCTCATCAACTTCATTGCTGTTTAACTTCTATTTTAGCTTCCTCAGTAGCAATTTTGCATTTGTATGGAAAATCTGTGTGCCTATTCTGCATTCCAGCACGTCCCACTAAGCAGGTAAACTAGCACTTCATTGCAATACTGAGTTCTGGTATAGACCACAAAATTTCAGATCTATAGTCCCTGTTGATTGGATGCTGATTTGCTTCTATTTGATCCGGGATTACACATCCACCTTATTTAGAAGGATGATATTGTTTTCACACGCAGTAATGATGTAGAGTAAACCAATTAGAGGCATCTATCAATGTGCTGATGCTACCAATCAGAGCACATGCACAGAGATTTGAATTTGCTGTCTCTTGGAGGGCACATGCCACATCTGAAACATTATGGGTCAAACATATTTGGGTGGGTCCATATTCTTATTTTGTTTTCGATAATTATCAGGGGAGAGACTTGCTTGCTTCCCCATTTTGCACACAACCCTGAAACCAGTGCAACCAAACTCAACCTCAATGATGCAGTCATGTCATGTGTTCAACTCACCCAGAAAATCCAGTTTTTAGCAGCACGGAGAACACTTTCCCCATAGCCTGCACTGTTTAAAGAGGTGGTCAGTTACATATCAGTTTATTGGTGAATGAAATGAATTCCAGTTGGAGTCATTTTATTGGTTAACTTTACCCAGCTCTCACAGCAGTTTGGGTAGAAGATATTTTGCAAAAAGAAATGAATGTGTCAATTTCAAGCCTCCACAGAGCATTATTGTTCGTAGCCATGGATGCTGTACAATTCCCCCAGGAGCAGATCAGGATGGACAGACAGAATGGAGGGAGGCTATGCAGAGCAAATCAACTGACCAGAGGAGCTGAATACAAGAAGGGTCAATTGGCAGGAATCCCTAACTAGGAAGGGTGCTTAGAGAATTTTACTCCTGTGTGTACGTCAACGAGGGGTAATGCCTCTGGAGACTGAACTTCACTTCGAACCTGCTGATGAAGAGGTGTCATGCCCCGTGGCCACCACTGCAACTTCAGGGCAGGGTCAGAATTACATTGGCAGCTACTGCGTAGGCCACTGAGGTCATCAGCTTCTGTACTTGACACAGCTGTAATTTGCAATAGTGCACATTTTGCAGTGCACCATGCATTGGGAGCCCATAGAGGTATTAATTCTTGAAGAGCAGATTCATATCCTTCCTTCCACGTAGGGAGCAATGAGAGCAAGATTGTGTGGAGTTGCAAGGTTTGAATACAGTCATATCCTGATGAGTGTGTCACATTTGAATCCTAAATTATCTGTCTAATGCAAGGGGTTCCAGTCACTAATGGATGGCTGGTCTATGGCCGTGCATGAGTATTAAGGTCATCACTGACTGACATATAAACAGAAAGTGCTGGAAAAAAAGACTCAAACTCTCAGACAGAATATTCAAAGAGAAACCAGTCAATGTTTCAAATCTGCGAAAGATGACTGTTTCAACTTTTACAGGGTCACAGATCTGAAATGTTGACTTCAGCATTTTTCAGATTTCCAGCATCTGCAGTCTTCTTGATTTTCATCAATAGCCAACACCCAGGTATCAATCAAGATAAAAGCTATCCTTTCAGCACCTGCCTCTCAACTCCAGTGTGAAATCCATCCACAAACATGGAACATGCCTGCAGCGACAGTCATGCAGCCCTCTGCAGTTCATCGAGCAGATCATTGATTCACTTAAACAATCATTTTGCTTTCTGGAGCACTCTTGCGATACATAACAAGGCAGCAGGGTATGTATCCAGATTTGCAGTTGTCTATTATAACCTGGTAATCATGTATGCAAAGCCTTTATCAGCAGGTGCAGTTCAGGATGTAGAGAAAATGGAGAAACGGATAACAAAGGAAGAGAAGGAGGAAGAAGAGGGGAATAAGAAAAGTAGGAGGTAACATTAAGAATCCATCACTGGTTGGCATGTGCATAAATTATGATTATGATTTCAGTGACCATAGTTCAACTTATCCGTTACATTATTGTTTTCATCCATCTTTCTCACTGCTGTGGGTCATCACACATCTAACATACCCAATAATGACAGAGGTCAACACCAAATCATCATTCCACACCATGCTTCCAGAGCCAATCACAACAAAACAATAGGGGAAGCTTGTTGATTTGAAGTGGAGGAAGGTGCATAGTCAGTAGGGCAACCAAGCAAGAAACAATATTCTGCATGATGGTTGCATTCGAAAGTGCCGAAATAGAGCTGGTCACCACCTCCAAGCTGCAAAGATTAAGTTCCAAGCCTTGTGTACAGCCCAGTGTAGAAATGGAGTTGGACAACACAAATTCCTTCATGTTTGGTGCCACCATACCGAGCATTTCTCTGTGCTTGCCCATCAGCTGACATCTGCTGACTGACCTATCAAGAATCCTCACCTCATTATCAGGAGTGGGCATTTGCAATACATTTTATCCTGCCTTGGTTACAGATAATGTGTGCACATGGGAACTCATGTCCAACCTAACCACTAAAATATGTGAAATATCAGTGTCTGCGTTGGTGAGTGCAAGTGACAGGAGCATATGACTTTTATTGTCCTCTTGCCTATTTAGGATTTCTTGGCTACCTGCAAAATAAAAAGGAAGGGTAGGCTTATGGTGAGAGAAGGGGGTGGATGAGTGAAAGTCAGAGCTGCATGCTCGTCCATCTGTAGATTTGTGGAATGATGGGGAGAATAGTATGAGGGAAAAGGATTAAGTTGGAGCATCGCATCATTTTCAATGATCTCAGTACTGCTAAAGAGTCTGTGACAGCCAGTCTAAAATGGGCAGCCCTATCCCTTAGATGGAGCACCCATTAAATTAGTTTTTGCTGTCTGCAGTTATACACTGTCCTCTCCCTCAGGAGCAAGGGAAGTGCCATGCATTGTGTTTGGGTGATGTATTTGACACGGTTGAATTGTTAGCAAGCTATGCAAGTTGTGAGATATTCATGGGACTGGGAGTAGAGGTAAGTAGGTGATAGAGAAAAAATCATGTTAGGTCCAAACTCTGATTAACAGAGATTGTTGGTGGGCAACTGGAGGGGAAATAATGCACTGAGCATTCTGTGAGGCTTGTGCGGTTTGACCATACGTACAAGGTCATTAAATTTCTTACAGCACTGTATTCATTTCCTTAGGCTGCATTCCTAGTATTGAACTAGACATCTGCATCCTCCCACTGTTGCATCAAAGTTGCCTTGAGTTTCAAAGAGATGGAGGAGCTTACTGCATCTCTGCACTCTGCCAGTGTCAGAAAATCTGTCTGGCTCGCATGCTGGTAATGAGCATTATCTTCCAGCTTGGACATCTGGAATAATTGCCATCACAATGCACTTCAATTATAATAGGTGCAGATTGACTTCAAGCAGCTCAAGCCATCTTAAGCTGAAACTAACCTCCCATGAAATTGAACTATGTAGTAATACACTAAAGCAGTCAACAAATGAATTCATAATTAACTGCAACAGAGATTTTGGACTAAGTCAAATGGGCGTGGATTAAATAGGCATCACAATTCCAATGCAGGTTTTCCAGGGTCAATTTAGCTCCCATATTGATTTTCAGATAAGAAGCAAAGCAGAGGTATGGTCTGTTTGTTCACTTGAGGCTAACCAATTGCATGGTGGTTTTTGACAAAGCAAAAGCAGCTCCATTCACTATCCATTGCTCAATCAGCAGTAAGAGAAACTGAGGACGATATGCATTCCATTTTTAACTTGTGTGCTGACAATATTATGTAGCACCACAACATTGTCTATGGCTGTGATATGCAACCAAAGACATTACCCTGAGGTTTGTTGGAAACTGGGTCTTGAATCTCATTGCATGAAATCAGACACTGATTAGATGCCCTGATGTAATTGATGGTTGGGGGCCTGGGAAAGTCAATTGACTCTGATGTCAATGTGGCTGCGTGTTAGGCCCAGGATAGACATGGGAGGTGAACGAGGATTGTAGGTTGCTGTCAGCCACTGTTTGCCCTCCACCTGATCTCCATCAAGGGTGAGCTCACATCGGGCCAGGATGTAGTATCTCTGGTGGTCAATATTTGTCTGCATCAGAGCAGGTGTTCAACCAGCTGGAATGTAATTGGACCAAATTTGCATGATCTTGTCCAGTTGTCTGGATGGATTGAGAATAAGCCGGGCAGGAGAAGTTAATAATATAAGAACATACAGTATTCAGTCTAGGAAACAAAATTATTCAGTGGCATTTTACAAGAATTTATTTTGAAATCCTTGAAACAGATGCATAGTAATTTCTTAAATTCCAAATGACACCCACTACAGTGCATAAGTACAGCAATTATTTTTAGATAACATAGATCATATGTATGGGAGACCTGAAGCATGGCAGATAGATTTTAGTATGGGGAAATATTAAGGATATATTAGCAACTAAAGAAAATATGCATATAACATGAATGGGTCTCTATAGCTAAATTGAAAAGAGTAAGGACGTGTGAGTGATTGTATCCTGAGAATATCCAATGATTGCATTTTCTGTACCATTTATACATTTTTCAAGATGTGGATGTTGCTGGCAAGGGCAGCTGTTACTGTTCATCCCTAATTGTTCTTGAGAGAGTAGTTATGAGCCATTTTCTTAAACTGCTGCAGTTCTTTTGGTAACGGTAGTGAGATACATGATTTAGGCTCACATCAATGAAGGAATGGCTATATTTTATCAAGGCAGGGCAGCTTGCAACTTGTGAGGAACCTACAGGCCAAGCTACTTTTGGATTACAGTTCAGAAAAAGGTGCACTGTCATACAGGATAATCCTGAAGTCAATTCAAGAGTATATCATACAATTTTGGTCACAGTATATCCAAAAAGGGCAATAGGCCGGAAATTATTGACAGTAGTGGCACAGTGGTGCAGCTGATAGTGTTGCTGCCTCACACACAGCTCCAGTGACCTAGGTTTAATCTCAGTCTCCAAAGCTGTCTATATAGAATTTGTATGTCCTCCCTATGATGGTAAGGTTATCTCCAGGAGTTCTGGTTTCCTTTCACGTCCTAGAATAAAGTTTTCCTAGAGTGTAGATGAGAGGTTGGAACTAGAATAAAGTGGGATTAGTGAAGGATTTGTGTAAATATGTGCTTGATGGTTGTCACGGACTCTGTAGGCCAGTTTTCATGCTGTATGACAATGAATATTAGCTGATGTATGTTTATTTACAGGACTCTTTTGTTCTTTCATTGTTCTAGGACTGTCATGCAAATATATTTCCTACATGTTCCTAAACTATGGATGAATTATTAAGAGTTAACAAAAGATTAATCATGCCTTAAGGAATTTAGGAAGTTAAACCCTAGGCACTTATATTTTTGTAAGAGAATAGGGTGAGCAGAGACATAATATGAGACTTCAAGTAATGAAAGTTATAGATAAGGTTGAATGAAGTAGGCAGTTTATCTTCAACACTGAACATTGAGCAAAACACAGCTACAAAATCAATACGCCCCAGGCAAGCCTAGAAATTAGAAAAAAAACATTTTTATTGACAGGCACGTGGACACATGATACAAATTGCCAGATAAACTGGTTGATTTAGGGTCAATTGGTGTCTACAAAGGGGAATTGCTTTGACATCAAGAGGAATTTAAATATATCAATAGCACTGTTTATTTCATTTCCCTCTGTAAGCTAAAAGAAGGAAATTAGCTTTTATTAAAGGTGGATGTCTCTGAGAAAAAGAAAGATATGTTTTATTTTATTAATTTGTTATTGGATGAGCGGGATACTGAAAAAGGTACACCTTCATTTCCCCTCTCAAGTTATCATAAGGAAGTGGCTTCTCCCAGATCTCCTCATCGAACTACTGAAGGTCAGATGAAGTTTACAACCTCGTGGATTCTGCAGCAGAATGCTTTCACTGCAACCCTGCTTTTGACCCAAATGAGCTGAAACACTGGTGTATTTCCAAGTCACAATGCTTTTTGAATTGGGGAAGCATCCTTTGTGATATAGTTTGCAAGGTGGGGAAGTTCTGTCAGACTTAGTTAGATAAGTTTGTACAGTACAAGCACAATGCACCAGGAGTGGAGTGGGTTTATGTTCAATCCTGCAGTCTGGTTTTGTGTTGGTGATAGGAAGACCAATCAGATAAACCACTTTGTTTGAGTGATGTACGTCTGCATCACCACAATTCCAACTGCAACCATTCAAGGAAGTTAGGACAATTCCTCCATAATCATAACTGTAGTTTTGCCCACAACGGAGAGGTTTTGAGATATATCCATCTCATTTTTGCTCTTGCTGATATGGTTGGCCTAATAAGGATTCTGATCAGCAGTGACCTGGTACTGTTGAGAGGGAAGAGGGTCAATAGATCATGAACGTGGTGGGCCAAAGGGCCCATTTCTGTGTTGTATAACTCTATGACTCTATAGGCTGGAAAGACTGAGAAAGAAAGTAAAGATGCTATTGTGAAAGGATAGACATTTTAATGAGGTGGAATGTTTCTCTAACCTGAGACCAGGAAATTTAGAGTTTGATCTTAATTATATAATTAGTATATTCCTTGACAAAGATGCTCGAGGTTTGCTGAAAATTAGTCCTCAGTCTATGTTGGTATCCTTGGCACATGATGCTGCAATTGGTCATTTATCCACAAGCAACTGACATGAGTGTAAGGATCAATGTTAGGTCTGGTCAGCAGCTGCCCCAAGACAGATCAAGGAAGGGGAGTCCTGCAATCAAGGCAGTGGGCTATAGGTAAAAGGGGTATGATTGTGATGCCTGTGAATTTGGAGGAACTTCTATGGCTCCTTTGAAACATTTAGACATCATATTTCTTTGGTGGCCTTGTGGGATAGCCTTGACACCTGGTTTCCACAAGACTAGCTCATTAATGGTGAATTTTCCAAAGGGGTCCATCGAAAGCTACTAGGACTCTAAGTTAATTTAAAAAGAGCCCAATGAATTTGACACTGGGACCAACCCTACAGATATCCCAATGCTAAGTTTTATCTTTGTGCTCATTTTAAGTCTGAAAAAACGCATACTGACTGAAAAAATAAATCATTTGTTCCATGCCTTTGTACATGTTTCAATTCCAATGAAAAATAAAACATGAAAGAAAATGTGAGAGTAATCTTGATTTTCATTTCAGGTATTTCTGTGTGTCTCTATTGTAACATATAGAACACATTGGACATGTGCAGTGGCATCCAATGATGTGCAATATGCTCTGGATACCATATCTGGAATTTTCATTTGAGTAGTTCCCCTTTTCAGTTATTTACCAACATTCCTCCTTTAGGTTCTCCAATATTATTGACTCCACCACCTCCTTAAGCTCACAACCTCTGTCTGATCCAATAGATGGGAAAATCACTGGTAGTGATCAGTGGTGATCCTTCAACCAATCATTTAACCAGACCCACTCACTGATCTTCTATGATCGCCACCAACCCCACCCCCCCCAGCACTAATTACTGTCAGCAATCTTCATCCACTCCTTAGTCATTCTACATATGGCTCCCTGAATCTAGTCATAGCCCTGAAGCAAGGGCCTTGCCTTGTGTAACGTCAGTTCACTAGGATCTTAGGTTTTGATATCTTAGGCTGAGGCACTAGATAGTTTGGGCTTTGGATATTATTGAATGTCCAGTGGCAGACCCACAGGCAAAATTGTGATTGGAAGCTGCAGTCCAGCCTTTGCAGGCTTTGGGGAAATTCTCACCTAGCATGCTGGCATGTTTACCACTGAGTATTCTTGTAAACTTGGATGATAAGGTTCTTTGACATGACAGAATGATGTCTGGGTAATCTCTCGTCTGGTTATCTTGCTGTGGGAGAATATCATCAACACAATTATCAATTACTTCTGCAAGGAATTCTCATAGATTCAACATCACTCCTGCAAGTGAACCTCAAATCCCTGATAATCTGGAATGCATATTTTTCTGCCCATTGTCTACAGAAAAAAACAGTCCCAGAGATCATAAAATATATTATATGTCAGCTGCAAAAGTATATTATGCACTAAGACATGAATACATCCTGTCTATACAGAAAGTAAATAAAGTAGAAGAAAGGCCCTGGTTGGATAACGCTTAGATGTAAATGATAAGCTTGGTATATTTTGCACAAAATAAATTAATGAACTTATTGAAAAAGATCCTGGTCTTCTCAGTTATGAAAAATAATAAACATACAGTTTAGTTTTAGTATCTGTGTTCAGTAATCTATCCAAACTGGTCAAAGCTAATCTGATTCAGACTTTCAATATAATTACTTGCTCTAACACGTGATTTATGAGTCATTGCTCTACTGATTGATGTTACTAATGTCTGCATCCCTGAAGCCTGGGAAGAGCTGAAGCCAAAATAATTCAAGACTGCTGTGATGCTGTTAGTCCTATTGACATGTTCACTGTGAACGGCCTCATGAAGCTCGAGGCACAGCACATTGTTGCTAGCTTCCTATTGGTGATAAATTTGCAATTTTACTTTCTTAAGACTACATTTTGGATTGTTTTGTTAGTCATGGAGTTCACAGAATGGAGATTATTTTTTAACCAACTATACCTTCAACTTACAGAAATAAATAACACTTACTGGTTGGCCAAAGGCTGTCAGACAAAAGTGAGTTTAACATGCTAATACTGAATGAATATAATCATTGACAACAGTCATTGATATTGAGCTGGACAACTTATTAATTTTCTTGCTGTGCAATTCAACAAAGTGAATTGGGGTGAGAATTCTATGTTATTGACATAGAACTATTCTCCAGCAGTGTTTTAGATTAACAACTACCTGGGGGACTGGGCCAATGATTTTTTAATCCTTTTGACAGGCATCTCTATGGCCAGAAGCTTCCAATTGTAGCCTTTTAACTTCACAAAATGAGCTCAATAATTCAGCAAGTCAGAAGGCATCAGACAGAGCAAACTGGATCTGGCTCTCTGGAAGAGTTATATCACCTGAGACATAAGCAAGCATGCTTTCTGGGCCAGTTTAACTTCAACTGCTGGCAGAGGAGGAGGGTGTTTTTTCCTTTAAGTCATTTCAGGGTGGTTAGTGAAGTTTGTAATTTAGCATTAATGTGTGCCTTGTACATGCTGCTCAGCTATCTGAAGATGCAAGAGACTGTAGATGCTGGAATCTGGAGAAACAAACAATCTGCTGACCTGAAACATCGACAATTCCTTTCCTCCCACAGATGCTGCTTGACCTGCTGAGTTCTTTCAGCAGGTTGTTTCTCTGCTCAGCTATCTGTTTGCTTTAAAATCTGTTGGTTTTTTACACCTGTCTCCAACTAATAGAGTTCTGACCATGAAAGATGATGGAAAAATGCAATGGGAGATGTTTTCTGTTTGATGCCCACATCATGCAACACTTGTCATGATTTGCTGCAGATAAAGATATGCCTAGCCCTAAGGAATGTAGGCATGTGGGAAGGAGAATCCCATAATAGGAGTGCACCACATGTCCATGAACCCATCACATATCTTTCCCATTTGGACAGGGTTAGCCAAACAGGTGAATGGGACCCAGGAAGGCAAAAAACAAATTATTTACTGATCAGTGACAAGAGAAGAACCACTTTATATTAGCAATAAGTCCAATGACTCTGCTAAATACTTATTTGTTTGCAGAGAAGAAGAAGTCCTTGCTTCAAGAACATGGAGTGAATTGGTGGAGCTGGAGTCAACTCAGATTTTCCTCAATAGATAGTGAACCTCTTCTTGTCATAGCTGTGGATGTTATTCTCAGCAGATATGGGTTAAAGTGGGCCTTTTATTGGAAGTGGTACAGCTTCAGACCCACCAGCAGACTCTCCTGCTAATGGTCTCAAATAGACCAACTTACCCCCATCACCCAATTCCCGATTTTTCCAGATTGGTGGAGCAGCTGAATTCTGGCCTAAATCCTGACATGCCTGCCATTAATCTATCAAAATAATTGTATTCTCATATACAAATGATGTTGTTTTGTTTCCAGATAATAAATCTAATCCAGTAATTGGTCACTACACCATCATACATTACTAACAGGACTGATGTTTTTGCTAAAGTCATTTATTTCCCAAAGGCCAGTACTTCAAGGAGGACACAAAACCATTTTATTTACAGGAACAATGAGGTCAGACTGATCTGGTGGAGTTCACACAGGTTTTCATCAGAGCTCTTTGCCTGATTCTGAGCCTCTCCTAATGGCTTTAGGTAATATTGAACTGCAAGTGAAAGATTCCTCTTTGAAGCAATTTCCTCTCCATCAAGCATTTTTTTGGTGTGTGTCTCCAGGGTGGGAAGGCTATAATGTTGAAATAGTTTGTGCTTGACTGAACAGAAAGTGGACTTAAGTTGGCATTGCAATCAAAGGACAATTCTTGCTGTTTTAGTCAAAATAAAAAGGAAAATAAATTCTGGTAGTACTTTAAGCAGCATGGGAGATGGTTCACTAAAATGCATGTTAAAAATTGTCATGAGGAATGTTTAGGCACTGTACAATATCACTTAGGCTACCTTTATACTTCACACAGGCTTTTAGTCTTTAAGAAGCATGGATGAAAGATAGGACAGACAGGTTAATTCAAAGAAAAGCAGTTTGTTTGGATGCAAGTAGAGATTGCTAATGGCATATCGGCACTGGGCATAATTGTGCTAGTGACCATTCTAATGTATAGAAATGAGGTTTTAAGGGGGTATTACATTAGAGACATAGAGATATACAGTATGGAAACAGGCCCTTCAGCCCAACTCATCCATGCCGACCAAGATATGTATCTGAGTCTGCCTTTGGCCCATGTCTCTCTTAAGCTTTTCTAAACTTTGACATTTTATTTCATACAACAGTTTGGCGGCCTGTACTTGATGAATGTTTATTCACTCCAGTTCTGCGCTTGTTTTCAAACACCAAAATATAACATTTCACTCCAGCATACCTGGTGACCAAATTCCATTAATATTGTGGGAGATTTTGTTCATTGGTGTCCCATGGCAGCAATAGTACCAGTGTAGGCTAAATGGCTCCTCAAGCACAGTAATGTAGCAGTTAGCATAACATTATTATAGCGCCAGTGACCCGGGTTCAATTCCCGCCGTTGTCTGTAAGGAGTTTGTACATTCTCCCTGTATCTGCATGGGTTTCCTCCAGGTGCTCCGGTTTCCTCCCACATTCCAAAAATGTACGGGTTAGGAAGTTGGCACCGGAAGCATGGCGATACTTCCGAGCTAGCCCCAGAACACTCTACACAAAAGATATATTTCACTGTGTGTTTTGATGTACAAGTGATTAATAAAGATATGTTATCTTATCTTAAATAATATCATGGATGATATGATTGTGGCCTCAGCTAAATTTTCCTTCCTATTCCCTTGCTGTTGACTGACCATCTCAGTCGTAAATATATTCAATGATTCTGCCTTCACAGCTCTTTGGGGTAAAGAATTCCAGATTGTCCACCCTCTGAAAGAAAAAAAATCTTCCCAACTCTACCTTAAATCCTTATTCTGAAACCATGTCCCCTAGTTCTAATACCCACATGAGGGAAAACACCCCCTCAATATCTACCTTGTTATGTGTGTCAGAATCTTATATGTTTCAATAGGATCACTCCTCCTTCTGCTAAGATCCAATGTGTGCAGGGCCAACCTGTTCAATCTTTTCTCATGACACAGTCTCTTCATTACAACAATCAAAGCAGTGAATCTTCTCTGAACTGTGGACAGTACAAGTATATCCCTCCTTAAATATGGAGACCAAAACTGTATGCAGTACTCCAAATGTGGTGTCACCAATGCTTATGCAGTTGTGGCAAGAATTCCCCACTTTAATACTTCTTATCCTTTACAATAGAGGCCAACATTCTGTTTGTCTTCCTAATTATTTGTTATACATGTATGCAAACTTTCTGTATTTCATGTAGAAAAACCTAGATTCTCCGCCACCTCCTCCACCTCCAACGGGACCCCACCACCAAGCACATCTTCCCTTCCCCACCCCTTTATGCGTCTCTTCATGACTCCCTGGTTCACTCCTCACTCCCCACCCATCCCGCTCCCACCCCGGGAAATTTCCACTGCCCCCGCCATAGGTGCAACACCTGCCCTTACACCACCTCCATCCAGGGACCCAAACAGTCCTTTCAGGTGAGACAGAGATTTACCTGCACCTCCCTTAATATCATCTACTGCATTTGGTGCTCCAAGTGTGGCCTCCTCTACATTGGCGAGACCAAACGCAGACTAGGTGACCATTTTACAGAACACCTGCACTCTGTCTGTAACCGCGATTTGCATCTCGCCGTTGCCAGTCACTTCAACTCCCCCTCCCACACTATCACTGACATGCCAGTCCTCGGCCTCCTTCACTGCCAGGAGAATTCCAAGCGCAAACTGGAGGAACAGCACCTCATTTTCCATCTTGGAACCTTGCAGCCTAATGGCATGATCATTGAATTCTCCTACTTTAGGTAATCCCCACCCCACTTCCCCACAAACACCCCCACCCCCACCATGCTTCTTCTCTTCTTCCCTTTCCTATCCTCTTTTTTTTCTACCTTTTTTTTCCCTTCTCTCTTTAACTTTGACCCATCCCCTGATGGATCTGCTCTCCCCTCCTCCCCTGCACCTGCCTATCACTATCCCTGACCTGTATCTACCTATCACCACCTTGTGCCCACCCCACCTCCCATCTTTTGTCCACCTCTCACTGCTCTGCTTTTCCCTCCTATATATTGGGCTTCCCCTTTTTCTATCTTCAGTCTTGAAGAAGTGTCCTGACCCGAAACGTTGACCACCTGCTTTTCTCCATGGATGCTGCCTGGCCTGATGAGTTCCTCCAGCATCATTGTGTTTTTCACCTGGATCTCTATACAACAATGTTTCTAGAATTCTCAACTCTCTAGAATTGAGAAATATTCTGTTTTCATTTTCCCCTCTGAAGTGGGTAACCTCACATTTCCCCACATTATACTCCTTCTGGCAAATTTACTTCCACTATCACTTTGTAAACATTCTATCTCCTCCACACAAATTGCTTTTCCACCAACTTTTGTATGATCTGCAAATTTGATAACTATTTTGGATCAACATGATAAATATAGATTGTAAATAGTTGAAGCTCAGGACCGATCCCATGATACACTACTTTTACAACTTGCTAACCTGAAAACAAGTCAATTTTCTTGTCTTTCTTTTTCCTGTTGGTCAATTGTGCTAATACTTAGCTTCCCTCCACCCATCCAGCCCCCGTCCACTCCTCCACCACCCCCCCCCACCCTACCAATGTCATGAGCTCTTAGTTTGTGAAACAATCCTTTATGAGCACATGATTGAATGTCTTCTAGAAACACTAATACATTTCATTAACTAGTTCCTTTTTATCTACCTTGATGGATATGTCATCTAAAATGTTTCTCAGACACTATTTCCCTTTCAGAAAACCATTTTGGTTTTGCTTGATTTTATGATGGCTTTCTAGCCACTGTGATAAGATGATGATAAGACTGTGATAAGACTATAAGACTACTGAACGGTTTCCTTATACAATGACATGGACTATGACCTCACGACCTACCTTGTTGTGACCTTGCACCTTATTGCACTGCACTTTCTCTGTAGCTGCGACACTTTACACTGTACTGTTACTGTTTTTACCTGTACTACATCAATGAACTCTGTACTACATCAATGCACTCTGTACTAACTCAATGTAACTGCACTGCGTAATGAATTGACCTGTACGATCGGTTTGTAAGACAAGCTTTTCACTGTACCTCAGTACAAGTGACAATAATAAGCCAACACCATTACCAATACCAATAGAGTCAAGTCAAGAAGTAGGAAAGTTGTCCTGTTACAACTTCCACAAACTTTTCTGTTTGCACGACAAATAGGAGTAGTTTGGTATGGTGCATTTCACCTAGGAGGGGGGAACACAGGATTTGCAACTTATTGTAACTGACTAACAAATGCCTCCCTGAGCCAAAGAAAGTGAGAGAACTCAAAATATTCAAATATACACAGCAGGTGGATAAACGGAAAGGCCACATATCAGATGCAGCCTCTGCAGCAGCAATGGAGTCTAAAATACGGATTCTCTTGATCCCTCGCTGCATTTTGGCAGGAAATTGACGGAAAAATCAAAGATAATGCATGAATAGGTGAAAATAGCCAGATCATCTCAATTTTGTTTCTCCTTATAAATTGAACCGGAAGACTTGGAGAACTTCCATTCCAACATAGATAATGCATAAATAAAGCTGACGTTAGGATCATGAAATTATTCTAACAGTCTTGACTCCTGAGTCCGTGCTGGAATGTTCTGAGAAAGCTGCTGTTGATCCTGAAATAGAAATAACTGTGTTTGCCTGGACTGAATTTTGGTGGTAGAGTGGAGTACAATGTGTTGATGTGATTGTGCTGCATGTTTATCATTGTTGACTGTGGATGAATTTCTAGACAAATAAATCCTGATGCTGACAACACTTTGAAGTAAACAATGAAGTATCTAGTGCCCTGTCCTTTCACCTAGTTCCCAGAGCATGAAACTACACAGAGACATGAAATAATTCTTTAAAATAATTCAATCCCACAAAAGAGGTGGGGAAAGTATATTAATCTGGGATTGGAGAGATGCTAAAATAAAAACTAATTAAAAGAAACTTCCAAATGAAAATATAATAGAACACACTTCTGTGGCTTTATCATATTAAGTCAGAGAATATTAGTCATTTCCCTATTTTTCTGTTGATGTACTGAAAAGGTTTTCTCATTTTGAGCTTTCTGATATATTTCTGTCCATAAATGAATCCACTTACGGGTGAAACCTTGAAATGAATATACATATTGAAGCTTGAACATTTTTATACTTTATCAAGCTTTGAGCTTTCATGACCAACATTGCAAGTAACGACACTGAGAAATATTTTACATCTTGACAGATCTGGCAGTTTCATTCATAGGTTTCAGATGTAACAGAGCTTTGATGTTTTCTAGATGCATGGCAGATCTTTACAGACTCTGACAGTGACAAGACTGCTATGGAAATATTTGTGCATGAATAAAGGCAGTACAAGTACATAAGATCACTTCAGACAGTCTTCTATTGCTCACTTCAACTGGGATACAATTTTTTGTAGTTGAATACAGTAGCCATGAAGGGCATGATTCCATGTAATTGTGCACTCAGTCTAAATTGATTTTGCATCTAAATACAAGCAGTACAGACAGTTTGTTGATGTCACATTGATAACTTCAGTTCCTTTTTCAATTTGTCGTGGTTTAGCCACAACCTCAAGTCTGGGAACAGGAAATTTCCCAACATGGAAACAAAGGGACTCACATTGAAAATTTCGGTTGAGAATTTGTGGTCAGCGCAAATATCTGTTTGCTGCTGACCACTGGACAAAGTTCGGTTTTATCTTAGTTTTTTTTTTACCATTTTTCATGGCATGGGTATCACTGCCAAGGCCACATTTACTGGCTATACCTAATTGCCCTTAAGAAGGTGATGGTGAGTCACCTTGAACCACTGCTTTCCTTCTTGTGAAAATGCTTCTATTGTGGTGTTAGGAAGGGAGTTCCAGGATATAGACCCAATGACAATGAATAACCAGTGATGTGTTTCCAAATCGAGGTAGTGTGTGACCTGGAGGGGAACCCGTTGTAGTGTTCCCATGTGCCTACAGCCTTTGTTCTTCCTGAATGTAGAGATTACAGGTTGGGAAATGATGCTGGACTGTCCTAGGTGAGTAATTGCAATAGAGTTTGTAGATGGTACACACTGTAGTCACTGGAAGGAATAAGTGTTTAGGGTGATGGATAGGGTGCCAATCAAATGGGCTGCCTTGTTCTGGATGGTATTGATCTTCTTGATGTTTTTGGAGCTGCACTTATCCAGGCAAATTGGGAGTATTCCATCACACTCCTGAATTATGACTTGTAAGTAGTGAAAATGAGTGTCAGGAGTTGAGTGTCTCACTGCAAAATAACCAGTATCTAACATGCTCTAATATTTATGTGGCTGATCCAATTAACTCTCTGGTCAGTGGCGAGCCCTGGAATGTTGATGGTGGAGGACTTCATGATGGTAATGGCATTAATTATCAAGAGTAAGTGGCTGAACTCAGATTTATGGGAGATGCTTGTCACATGGAACACCAATGGCTTGTATGTTACTTGTCACTTGTTAGCCCATACCTGAATAATGATTACGTTTTGTTGTAGGCAGGCAGGGACTGCTTCATTTTCTGAGGAGTTATGACTGGGATAAAATGTTCTATGATCATCAAGAAATATCCCTACTTCTGACTTTACAATGGAAAGAAGGTCATAAGTAAAGTAACTAAAAGATTAGTGCCTGAAACACTGCCCTGAGGAGCTCCTGTGGAGATGTCATAGGTCGAGCTTTGACCAATAACCAAATTGATTGCAATCATTGTAGTGCCTATTGACATGAATTATATCAAGATACTTTGATGCCACACCTGGTCAAATGCTGCCTTGATGCCAATGGCAATCACTTTCATGTCACATTGGGAATTCAGCTCTTTCATCCATGTTTGGCTGTGCTGAGGCCTAGAGCCGTGGCCATGGGGAAACCCAAATAAGACACTGATTTGCAGGTTTATAAGAAGTGTTTCACTTGAATGCACTATTGATGACCCTTCCCATTACTTTGCTGATGCTTGAAAGGAGAGTGGGTAGTATTTAGCAAGATTAGATTTGTCCTTCATTTTGCTGACAGGTCATACCCAGTATGATGCCATTGTTGAAACTGTACTGGAACAGCTTGGCTTGCAACACAGTTAGTTCAGGAAATCAGGAAGCTGTAGTTTTCAGTATTGCAGCTGGGATGTTGTCTGGTCCTATAATCTTTTCTGTATCCAGTGGTCTTAGCCATTTTTTTATACCATGCAGAGTAAATCTAATTAGCTGTTGACTGGTTTCTGTGATGATGGGAATCATAGAAGGAAGCAGAGGGATGGATCATTCACTTGGCACCAGAAGGGCATTCCATGCTTCATGGCCTTGCTGTTTGAGAAATAATTAGTAATTAGAAGTCATAGCTGGGAGAAGAATCTGAGGAGGATAAATATCTGCTTGAAGCAATTTGCTCCAATGTCATGTTTCTTTTGCAGAGACTATGTGGGAGTAGGAGGACCTGAATGTGGCTGCTGAAGTATAATGTTCAGTCTGTAACCGGAGAGACTTATGCACAAATTGGACTGCAATCCCAGAGGTTGGCCTACAAATTTAAAGACGACCATAAGGCCGCTGAGTGCATTTCTTAGTCAAATGAAATGATGACTTTGCAGCTGTGGCCTTGGCATTCCATTTTATTAAGAGGTTATTATTAAGTGCCCTGGAATTTTGTATTGTACTGTGCTTAAATATCTGTCAGTATACATGATTGCCAGTGTTCTTAAGCAGGTCATTTGAAGAGGACTTGTTAAGTTTGTAAATTGAAAGAGCTGCTTGCTATGTAGATACCCAGCTTCTAAGACAAATTCAAGATGCGGTAGCTGATAGGCTTGAAAAGTGAAAACAGTGAAAGCCATGATGAATAACACTGATATTTTTTCAAGGCTGGATGGTGGTGACAACTGGACTCATTGAAACAGGTCCTTATTTCTGAGAAAGCTCTTGTTACAAATTTAGGCTGACATTGAGAAAATTGAGTGGGAGTTTCAGCATCTTGTTTATGGGGAGAAAAATCTGTGCCCACTTTCAGCTAAGTAACTTCACAGAGATCATTACTACAGCATATCTGCATTGTAAAGGTGGCAGTAATTGATTGTGTCTCACTGACTGAAGACTACACTTCCAATACCGTAGTGACGAGATGACCTTTCAAGTGCATGAGTTTTTTAAGAAGCAGTGTACAGAACGATGAGATCTTACGGTGTTTATGAGAATCTGCAGGACAAATGCTGTCACACAGCACATCCAGAAAGATGTTGACTTTGGTTAAGCTTGACATGGGGTTACTGTTGCTGAGGGTGTGGACTCACTGGGTCCTCACTCTTGCTATAGCCCCTTATGATCATCCTCCTGTGACCCTTCACTCCACTGGTCCTGTTGTTATTGCTGTTGGTCCTCCCATTGCCCCGTCTGAATGATAGCTTATACAGCACCCAGTAGATCAGCACAAAATGAAACCCTGCATGCTAAACACCATAAAGTGCCACCAGAAAGGTGCAGGCAGGTAAATTTCATTTTGACTAACTCCTGGTAGTGGGGTGGTTGTGATAGTAGTTGGTATGTTTGGAGCTCTGAGCAGTAATCACCCATTTGAGCAACATGTAGCCCTTGTCCCTAGAGTTCACGTTTTTGGGTAGTGTAACTCCTGAAAGATGAGAATGGCTCTGAATGAATGTGTCGTAGCTACCAGCATATCTGGAGTTGGCCATTAGAAATGTACTCTAATGTTATACCATCAAATGCATGTTGAGAGATCATAGTTATTTCCTGTTAATGGATTGTTGGATGTTGGGAATAGGAAACACATCATGGGGAAACCTGCCTGAGTTTGGTCTGCCTGTTCTTGTGAGCTGATGGACAAGCAATTGAGGCTGATCTTGATGAGTAGAGAGTAACATCTTCCTCCCCATTGCAGAGGTTTTCTCTCAAATGTGGCATGTGGACTTTCAACAGATGTAGGCTGGAATGAACCTTAGACTAGGAAATTGAGAGTGAGAGTATTCTTGACTTGAACTATTATAACAGTGAAGGCACATATGTGAGCTTGAACTAGATGTTTCTTGAGATCACAGCTGTGAGTAAGGACTACCTTTTGAAAGAAAATCCTGTAATGCCACTGCTCCCCTGTGTTCTCTTGTAATTTTCTATGCAGAATTGACTTGAGCAAATATGGTTGTGTCTGAGGCTTTGGCTCAAGGCTTCGGCGAGAAGAGTCTTGTCACGAACCAGCAACAAAAGAAACACACTGAGCATGATTCAGTGTTAAAAACTATTCTATTAATCACTACTTATGATAATACGTAAAATAAAAGTAAAAAGGTTAGTATGTTAGAATTCAAAAATGTTAAACCTTCAACGTTAACCCCAAAAACTAAACTCTTCGTGTGTGTGTGACAAAGTCCCAAACTCCAAGTTCCAGAATGGTTCTTAAAGTTCAGTTCCGCAAGCCATAAGGTGAAACATGACCAAGGGCTTCTTCAACAACCACTGTTGTCTGAAGATAAGACGTAGACGTAGAGAAACATAGAGAGAGTAAATACGAAATCCAAATGTTCCACGATGGAACCCAAACGACACTCCAGTGTTTACTTGGTAGTGACTTCCTCACCCCGAAAAGCATCCGAATCGTGGTCGTCCACACACAAATACCTGTTTCCTTCTACAGGTCAGCAACAAAGTGAACTCCACCGGATTACTTCCGACTTCCATACATGGATTTCAGTGGCAAACACAGTTATTGTTTCTCATCCATCGATAGAGAAAAACAAGCAGGCTGGTGTCTCTCTCCCTTCTCTCTCTCTCTCTCTTCTTCTTCTGACTTCTTCAACAACGTCATTACGTCCTTTATCTTCTATTGACGTAAGCACACCCCACACACACAAACACACACACTCTCTATCTTAAAGGGACTTTCACTGAGTCCGTAACACCTCCCACCTAAAAAAAAAATTTTTCCCAAGAAAAATTTAACTGCGCATACAGTTAGTAATGTTAATGATTATCATGCTACACAACTACGGACTATCAGATTAGTACAGATACATGTTTCCCATTTAACATCGGGAAAGACAATCAGCAATCACATTATCTTTGCCTTTAATGTGAGTTATCATGAGATCAAACTCCTGCAAAATTAAACTCCAGTTTAACAGCCTTCTGTTCTTGTTTTTGACTCGGCTCAGAAACACCAATGGGTTATGATCTGTATACACAGTCAATGGTTTCTGAGCGGTGCAAACATATGCATTGAAATGTTGCAAGGCTAAAACAAGTGACAGTAATTCTTTCTCTATGGTGGAATAATTCTTTTGATGCTCATTAAATTTCTTTGAAAAGTAAGCTACAGGATGGTCAATATCATCAAGGTCACCCTTCTGCAACAACACAGCTCCTCCAGCTTCATCACTGGCATCTACTGCTAATGAAAATGGCTTTTCAAAGTCAGCTGTTTCGAGCACAGGATGGTAGCATAAAATGGCTTTCAGCTTCTCAAATGCTTCTTGACAAGAATCTGTCCAAACAAACTTTACTCCCTTCTTCTGAAGATTAGTTAGGGGAAGAGCAATATCAGCAAAATTTTTACAAAATTTTCGATAATATCCAACCATTCCCAAAAATCTTCTAACAGTCCTCGTACCTGTGGGAATGGGGAACTCAGATATTGCTTGAACTTTTGCCTGAACAGGAGCTTGCTTGCCTTGACCTACAACATAACCAAGATACGTCACAGTGGCATGGCCAAATTCACTTTTAGCCAAGTTAACTGTAAGGTTAGCCTTGGAAAGTCTTTCAAACAACCTTTCTAACGCAGAGATGTGATCCTCCCATGTATCATTCCCAGTCACTAAGTCGTCAATGTAGGCATCTGTATGTTTTAACCCATGAATCACTGAATTAATCATTCTTTGAAATGTTGCCGGAGCATTTTTCATTCCAAATGGTAAAACATTGTATTCATACAATCCAGAAGGGGTTACAAAGGCTGAAATCTCCCTTCCTCTATCTGTTAATGGAACACACCAGTACCCTTTTAATAGGTCAATCTTTGTAAGAAATTTTGCCTTTCCCACTCTGTCTATGCAATCATCCACCCTAGGAATAGGGTAAGCATCTGACTTTGTTACAGCATTCACTTTCCTGTAATCTGTGCAAAATCTAACAGTTCCATCAGGTTTAGGTACAATAACACAGGGCGAACTCCAATTTGAAGTAGAATGTCTAATAATATCATTTTCCAACATGTATTTTATCTCCTGATCAACAAGTTTACTTTTTTCCACATTCATTCGATATGGGTGTTGTTTGATTGATTTTGCATCCCCAACATCAACATCATGGGTAATTATCGATGTTCTGTTTGGAACATCTGGGAACAGATTTTTAAATTTTAAAATTAATTCTCTCATCTGTTGTTTTTGTGAAACTTGTAAATGGTCCAACTTCGTTTCAAGGTTCTCCAGGATATTTTGGTTTTTTAGTTTTGATGGAACAATATTTGGTCTAAATTGGCCTTCCTCAACCTCAACATCAGGCATTCTAGAAACAACCTTTACATCATCCACCAAGGCCACAACTGAATCCCTCTCATAATAAGGTTTTAGCATGTTTACATGACAGAGTTGTGTTTTCTTGCGTCTATCTGGTGTTTTGATTATATATGTTAAATCAGTCACTCGAGATTCAATAACATAGGGTCCAGAAAAACGAGATTGCAAGGGATTATTTTGGCTAGGGAAAAATACCAACACCTTTTGCCCCACTGCAAATGTCCTAGGCCGAGCACGTCTATCAAAATATGTCTTCATTCTTATCTGGCTTGTTTTCAAATTCTCTCTTGCTAGCTGGCAGACTCTCTCCAACCGAGTTTTAAATTTTTGGACATAGTCCAACAGACTCAAGTGCACTTCTTCATTAACCCATTGCTCTCTTAACATCTCCAAAGGTCCTCTCACCCTATGTCCAAATACAAGCTCAAATGGACTAAATCCTATTGACTCCTGGATTGATTCTCTAACGGCAAACAAAAGTAAATGAATACCTTTGTCCCAATCCTTTGTGTGTTCCACCATAAAATCCTTCCTCGACAAAGACAATTCTTTAAATTCAGGCTCACTATAAGGATGTTGATCCTCCAGTGAAGACAGAAAAGTCTCAGATAAGGCATCATAATTTTCTTCCTGTTTAGGACTGTCACAAGGAACCACATCAGACTGCACCAGACTGTCTGTCTTGGCTAATTCTCTAGCTCTAGCTCGAGTCACCGCACATGATGGGTAAACATCTGGATCATTCTCAGACTCATCAATCCTTGGTTTGGTTGTTAACCGTACCACAGGAACAATTTCTCCATCTGCAAGGTCATTTGCCAATAACAAAGAAACTCCTTCCACTGGCAAACTAGGTCTTATCCCTATCTCAACTGGTCCTTCTACGAACTTTGACTTTAAAATCACCCTGTGTAAAGGGACAGTTATGGTGTCATCTGTAACGCCTCATATTAGATTTACCTCACCAGTGTCACTTTCTTCACCAAAATTTAAAACACTGTCCAGCAAGAGAGATTGACAAGCCCCAGTATCTCTAAGAATTTTCACTGGCACCTGGGGTGACTCATCATTCAGTGAAATAAAACCCTCTGATACATAAGAACGGAATTCCTTTCTCACCTCCTCCAACTTTTCCGCTTTTACCTCTTGCAAGGATTGATCTTTAACAGCATCTCCTAAACCTTTTTGATTTTTAATTGCCTGAAAGCAAGCATTGGGCACAGCTTCCTTCCTTTTCTTCAAAAGGGCACAATTAGATATCACATGGCCAGGTTTCCTACAGTAATAACAAGTACGCTCAACAGGTTTCTCCAGCCCTGGCTTCTTTTCATCCTTTCCTTTTTGATTACCTCCCAATTTAATCTCTGGTTTACCTGGATTGTCTTTGTAACTCTTTTGAAAGGTTTTAGGTTGTCCCCATTTGGATTTATGGGTTAAAGCGTAATCATCTGCCAGCCTAGCAGTTTCTTGTAAAGTTTCCACTGCCTTTTCATTTAAATATGTTGTTAATTCAGCTGGAACACATCTTTTAAAGTCTTCCACTAATATCAATTCTTTCAATTTATCAAAATCCCCATCTACATTTTTAGCCATGTACCATCGTTCAAAACATATTCTCTTTCCATTGGCAAATTCCATATAAGTCTGATCTGCAGATTTCCTCAAGTCTCTGAATTTTTGTCTATAAGCTTCAGGTACCAATTCATAGGCCTTCAATATAGCTTGTTTTACCTTGGTATAATCAGTTGCATCCTCAGCAGACAAAGCAGAATAAGCTTTTTGAGCTTTACCTTTAATCACACTCTGTACCATAAGAGCCCATCCTTTCCTTGGCCAGTTTGAACTCACAGCAACCTTTTCAAAATGTTGGAAATACTGATCAACCTGATCTTCCTCAAAAGGAGGGACTAATCGAACCTCCCTGCTGGCTGAAAAACCATCATCAGAATCAGATTCCGAACTCTTTCGCTTCATTTGTAACTCATGCTGCTTCTTTTTCTCCTCACTATCCAGCTCCATCCTTCTCAATTCCATCTGCTTCATTGCTAGATCAGCCTCTATCTTCATCCGAGTTATCTCTCGTTCAGTCTCTAATTTCTTTTGTTCGGCCTCTAATCTCTTTTGCTCAGCCTCTATCTTTTTTTTTCCCAACTCCACCTTCAGTCCCTGTAGGGTTGGTGACTCCAAAAATGCCTTGATATCCATTGCTGCTGGTTTCCACACACACAAGCCAATTAAAAAGAATTTATCAGACCTCCCTCAAAAATCTTTGGATTGGATCCCGAACAAATCTCATCAATCTGGGGAATGATCCCAGACGACACTCGTTAATCTTTGGATTGGATCCCGGACGAATCTCGTTAACCTTGGGAACTATCCCGGGACCTCTCGCACCCCAAGCGAGAATCATACCCCTAGATCCAAAAATGTTAAGCCTTGAACGTTAACCCCAAAAACTAAACTCTTCGTGTGTGTGTGACAAAGTCCCAAACTCCAAGTTCCAGAATGGTTCTTAAAGTTCAGTTCCGCAAGCCATAAGGTGAAACATGACCAAGGGCTTCTTCAACAACCACCGTTGTCTGAAGATAAGACATAGACATAGAGAAACATAGAGAGAGTAAATACGAAATCCAAATGTTCCATGATGGAACCCAAACGACACTCCAGTGTTTACTTGGTAGTGACTTCCTCACCCCGAAAAGCATCTGAATCGTGGTCGTCCACACACCTTGGTCCCGGGTTCAAATCCCGGACGAGCCCCCAATTTTGTCACGAACCAGCAACAAAAGAAACACACTGAGCATGATTCAGTGTTAAAAACTATTTTATTAATCACTACTTATGATAATAGGTAAAATAAAAGTAAAAAGGTTAGTATGTTAGAATTCAAAAATGTTAAACCTTCAACGTTAACCCCAAAAACTAAACTCTTCGTGTGTGTGTGAAAAAGTCCCAAACTCCAAGTTCCAGAATAGTTCTTAAAGTTCAGTTCTGCAAGCCATAAGGTGAAACATGAGCAAGGGCTTCTTCAACAACCACTGTTGTCTGAAGATAAGACGTAGACGTAGAGAAACATAGTGAGAGTAAATACGAAATCCAAATGTTCCACGATGGAACCCAAACGACACTCCAGTGTTTACTTGGTAGTGACTTCCTCACCCCGAAAAGCATCCGAATCGTGGTCGTCCACACACAAATACCTGTTTCCTTCTACAAGTCAGCAACAAAGTGAACTCCACCGGATTACTTCCAACTTCCATACGTGGATTTCAGTGGCAAACACAGTTATTGTTTCTCATCCATCGATAGAGAAAAACAAGCAGGCTGGTGTCTCTCTCCCTTCTCTCTCTCTCTCTCTCTTCTTCTTCTGACTTCTTCAACAACGTCATTACGTCCTTTATCTTCTATTGACGTAAGCACGCCCCACACACACAAACACACACACTCTCTATCTTAAAGGGACTTTCACTGAGTCCGTAACAGTCTGAATAAGTGACCTAGTTGAGGGGAGTGCAAGCAGCTCTTTAAAAAGAAAGGTTTCGGTAAGAAGGCACAGGTAAGAACAAGTAGGGGCTTTATCGTCTGTAAATCCTTAGTCCTTGATTCAGTGTAGGCAGGATGGCAGTTAGGGGAGTGGAATGCTCTTCCTGTAAGATGTGGGAGGTCAGGGAACCTCACAGTGTCCCTGATGACTACACCTGCAGGAAGTGCACCCAGCTACAGCTCCTGACTGACCAGGTCAAGGAAATGGAGCTGGAGTTGGATGCACTCAGGACCATCCGGGAAGCTGAAAACCTCATAGATGAGACCATATTCAGATAGATGGGTGACCATAGGGATATGGACATCATGTAGGCAGAAGGGATCAGTATAGTTGGGAATTTTATTATTAATATAATTGGTTTGGCACAACATTGTGGGCCGAAGGGCCTGTTCCTGTGCTGTACTGTTCTGTGTTCTATGTTCTATGTAATCAAATTGGGTAAGAAAGTATATTGAAGTTGATTTCTTTCTCTGGCTCCAAGAGTTAAAGATACAGTTAATTTATTAAAACTTCGTAATGTGTGGAGCCATATCTTGAGATATTTATCTGGGTTATACTTTTCTCCATGTTGATAACTTGCTTATTTCTCGTCAGTTAAATGCAGAGGAAAGGAAAACTGTAACTAATGTAAATATCTGTTGTTCTGATTTTTGGGGTATTCTGTAAATAGCTAGTACAGCAAAGAATACGTTTGAATTTTATTCATTTATATATTTTTCAGGTGCAAATATTGAAGGCAAGACCAACATTTATTGTCCATTCTAAATTGCTCTTGAGCGGGTGGCAATCCAGTTTCTTGAACTTTTGCAGTCCTTCTGGCAGAGGCACCCCCAGAATGTTGTTGGGTATGGAGTTCCTGGAATTAGACTCAACATTGATAAACAGACAACAATATATTTCTACGTCAGGATGGTGTGTGATTTGGAGGGAAACCTTCAGGTGGTGAAGTTTCCAAGCAGTTACGGTCCTTGTTCTTAGTGCTAGAGGTCATAAGTTTGGGAGATACCATCAGAGTAGCTTGGATGCTGTTTCTTAAGCAGTGATGAAACAACACTCATTGAGGGAGATTACTCTATCACATTGCAAAAGCAAGAAATATGCCGGAGGAACTCAGCAGGTCGAGTTCCTCCAGCAGATTGTTTGTTGCTCCATATTCCAGCATTTGTATTTTCCTGTGTCTCTATTTTATCTCAGTCCTGACTTGTGCCCTGTGGATGGCAGAATGGCTTTGGGATATCAGGAAGTGAGTGATTTGCTACAGAATAGTCAGCATTTGACCTTCTCAGTATTATGCAGCTGATACAATTGAATTTCTGGTCATGGAGACCACCAAAGGTGTTAATGGTAAGAGAATCAGTGATGGCAAAGCCTTGAATCAAGCCTTGAGACTCCTTCTTCTTGAGGATGGTTTTTGCCTGAAACTTCTGTGGTAAGAAATTTACTTGCCATGGTTCAATTCCAGCCACTGTCTGTAAAGAGTTTGTACATTCTCCCCGTGTCTGCGTGGGTTTCCTCCGAGTGCTGTGGTTTCTTCCCACATTCCAAAGATGTACAGGTTAGGAAGTTGTGGACACGCTATGTTGGCGCCTGAAGTGTGGTGACACTTGTGGGCTGCCCCCAGAACACTCGACGTAAAAGGATGCATTTCACTGTATGTTTCGATGTACATGTGACTAATAAAGATATCTTATCTTTGTTTGCACGTTATTGATGTCATCTGTATGCTTTTCTAAGGAGCTGCATATCAAATGGAATTGAACATTGGACATTACCTCAAAATGCAATTAGCAGTTTGAATATCGTTTTGGAGATAAACCAATGCTAATTGTTACCAGATAGTGTTTTCTTCATGAGTATTATCCTCAGTTCCATTTTTTACAATTCAAGAGATTTTCCAAGGTTTTTAAGTTGAGATGACTGACCACCAGTTATCAATCAGGAAAAATATAACTACATTTTTACATAAAGACTAAGATTTGGTGTCATTGCTAAAGATAATTTTCACTGCAATCACATTATAGGGGTAGTATTTATTTTTATATTCAATTTATTTTTCATGATTCTAGAACCAGGTATATCTGATTTTTTCTGATTCACATTAGAAGTTCTAATTCATGATTGGCCATGAATTTAAATGTTGGAATGAAATGGATGTTTGCTTTGAATCTCTGATGATTTCTTTTCCACAAGGTCAATACAAAGCTTTGTTTTGGCTAGTTCAAGTTTGCTGGACACATGGTCGGCATTAATATCAGTCAATAGTGCCAACCATTAGCAGATCATTTTCAAACCTTAATTTTTTCATCAAAGACAATGAAGCAGGCACACATTTATCCTAGCTCAAGTCATTTAGGAACCTATCATCTTTGTGCTCAGCATGGTAACTTATTAGCTTAGTTGAATGTAGGTTTGATTTTGAATTGGATTGGGTTCAGGCACATGGAAGTCAAAACTTCTGACAGTCTTCCCAAAACTTAAGAGCTGGGAGAATTTAGTTCCCAGGCTTGAGATGTAAATGTTAGGCCAGGTTGGCCTTGGAGATGGCAGGACTGAAATCACTGCTGAAGGGCGAGACTCAAATGTGGGGGCAGTAGGCTGGGTTCAGGGTGGGAGCACTGATCTAGAAGATGGCTACCTAAGGAGATCAAGTGAAACAATCATCACCAAGATGAATAGGTTTAAGTAGAAAATCTAACATTGGGAAAAGGGAAGCCAAACCAGCAGATTAGATAGTAATGCTGAGAATGGAGCAAGGTATCTATCTCAGGTCTAGGAGGATCATTCCTGTTTGCGATACGTTTTTAAAAAAAGATCTTGCTCAGGTTTGGATCTTTCCATTATAAGCTATTGCTGGCAGGGTAGAGACAGTATGCCCCATGGTCATGCTGCTGTTAATTTGGTTTGGTTTATTATTATTGTTACGTGTACTGAGATACAGTGAAAAAGTTCTTGCATGCCATCCATACAGATCATTTCATTATAACAGTGCATTGAGGTAGTACAAGGTTCAACAATAACAGAATGCAGAATAAAGTGTAACAGCTACAGAGAAAGTGCAGTGCAGGCAGACAATAAGGTACAAGGCCACAACGAGGTAGATTGTGAGGTCAAGAGTCCATCTTATCATACTGGGTGACCGTTTAATAGTCTTATAACAGCCGGATAGAAGCTGTCCTTGAGCCCGATGGTAAGTGCTTTCAGGCTTTTGTATCTTCTGCCCGATGGGAGAGGAGAGAAGAGAGAATACCTGGGGTGGGTAGGGTCTTTGATTACGTTGGCTGCTTTATTGAGGCAGCGAGAAGTGTAGACAGAGTCTGTGGAGGGGAAGCTGTTTTCCATGATGTGCTGAGCTGTGTCCACAACTCTCTGCAGTTTCTTGCAGTCTCAGGCAGGGCAGTTGCCATATCAAGCCGTGATACATCCGGATAGGATGCTTTCTATGGTGCATCAGCAAAAATTGGTGAGGGTCAAAGGGGACATGACAAATTTCTTTAGCCTCTTGAGGAAATAGAGGTGCTGGTGAGCTTTCTTGGCTGTGGCATCTGTGTGGTTGGACCAGGACAGGATATTGGTGATATTCACTCCTTGGAACTTGAAACTTTCAATCCTCTCGACCTCAACACCATTGATGGGCAGGCACGGTAATGTAGCAGTTAGCATAACGCTTTACAGCACCAGCGACCCGGGTTCAATTCCGGCCACTGTCTGTAAGGAATTTGTACGTTCTCCCCATGTCTGCGTGGGTTTCCTCCCACATTCCAAAGATGTGCAGGTTAGGAAGTTGTGGGCATGCTATGTTGGCACCAAAAACGTGGCGACACTTGAGGGCTGCCCACAGAACACTCCATGCAAAAGATACATTTCACTGTGTGTTTCGATGTACATGTGACTAATAAAGATATCTTATCTTAACTTAAACAGGAGCTTGTGCACCACCCCTCTCCATATCCCAATGATTTCATCTGCATGCAGCACTGACATTTAAACTGACCTCCTATTACAATGAGGTGGCAAGTTTCCCATGTCCAAGAATAGGCAAGTAAAAATGATATATGAGTGTTAGAAGACACTGGAATGTAAAGCAAACCCTGTATTCTGCTATCTTATGCTCCCTGTCCTCCTAACCACACACTCATACATACAACAGACAACATTCCCCAAAGGTAAGTTGGGTATAGATTCGAATCTTGTGATTTCCTTAATATACCTATTAGACTTGTCTTAAAGAAAGGCATGACAAATATCTCCCTTCATAATAATGGCCTGGACTAATGATCTGGAAACATAAGTTCAAATTCCACCATGGCAGCTAGAAATTTATATCCAGTGAATTAAATAAATCTGGAATAAAAAAAGCCAGTGTCAGGAATAGTGATCATGAAACAACTGCATTATCATTAAAAAACCTCCTGGTTCACTAACAGCCTTGAGTGAAGGAAACATCAATTGAAACTGTCCCACAGTAATGTGGTTAATTCATAACCGCCCACTGAAATGCCTTTGCAAAGCATTCAGTTAAAAGATAATTGCACTTGATCTATCAATATCGGTCTTGCTCATGTCTCATGAAAGAGTGAATAAAAGTTTGCGTTCCTTATCGCCTTTAAGAGATTTTATTTTCCACACTACTATCCACAAAATACAGTAACTTTACACTAATTTTTCTCAACATGGTTCTTTAGATTATGGGACTCCAACAAGGAATTCTTATTGTTAAATAACAGAGAGTTTGCTTAATTATCTCATCAATTTGCATTGAAGTTTTATGCATTGGGGGCACTATATTTACCTAATGTATTGACTACTTTGATTTGCAATTTTAAATGTTCTTGAAGAGATGTAGAACCAAAAGCACACATGAATTCTCATTAATATTTAATTTATTTTAAGCTCTGTAGAGGTCCTCCCCAACTTACGAACGTTTGATTTATGTACAGCTCGTACATACGAACGAGGTTTTGGGACATCCATGGAATGGATTTGCAGGCTGTTCTGGGTCTGTAGACATCTTTTTCTGTGGGAACTTGGTTTGTGGCTACATTTCTGACTTTCAAACTGTCCAGGTTACAAATATTTCACATGAACGTAATCCTTCTGTAACCTGGGAGGACCTGTATTTATCTTATTAGTGGGTTAATATTAGATTTGTTTGAGATCAATCATATTTTCTACACTATAAAATCCCAACATCAGCAACGTTATGATAAAAGTTTTCAGTCTTAACTGTAATATAGTTTTCCTGCAAACACTAGTACTCTCTTCATGCAGTTGTGTGAACAATATGCAAATATTAACATTTTGCCTACCATCTGTCATATTCTGTCAGAGCCATACTTTTATCTGGTCAGGTTTTGCATGTAATTTGTCACATTGCAAGACTTGGTTGACCACAATGACATCAAATTGACCATTTATTTCCTGTAACTTAGGCTAAAGCTTATCTCATTTCCATAGCAAAACCAGGTAAAATGAGCCCTTTAAAAATGAAAGGGGAAGCAGATAAGTAGCATAAGCAAGCTTGCAAAAAAAACTATCAGCTAGTAGGTACACACTGATTAAAACAACAACAGTGGAACATTCTACACTATGCAAACACTGCCAGCTGGCTTCGTTCCTTCATTTCCATTCTTGAAAGCAATCTACTGTTTCAATGTAAAGGCCATATATCAAGAGTATGCCAGTTCTGGAGTATCAGGCATAGCAGCTGCTGTGCTGTCAGTACAATTACAATAATTTCACTTTTCAACATTTTGCACCTTAAAAGATATTCACAGATAATATCATTACAGAAATTCTGGAAGCCATCAAACCTTCTAAATTATACTCATAGCTTGTAGGATTCTTCTACAAGTTGATAACAGTGATCTCATTAAATGTTTCAGAAGCAGACTGGAAGTCAACAAAAAACATGAGTTACAAATAGAAGCTGTTACTGATGATACAGAACATTACACAGAACATGGAACAGTACAGCATTGGACAGGCCATTCAGCCCATGATGTTGTGCCGATCTTGATGCCAATTTATACTAAATGTCCTCCTCCTGTGAATCATCCATATCCCTCCAGTCCCTTCATATTCATGTATCTATCTAAAAGCCTCTTAAACTCCACAAAACTGCCTGATTCCACTACTACCCCTGGTAACCCATTCCAGGCACCTACCACTCTCTGTGTAAAAAACTTACCCCTACATCACCTTTAAACTACCCCTGCCCCCCCACCCCTCCGAATCTCAAAAGCAAGTCCTCTGGTGTTTGACCTGAAGAACATACTTCCTATCTATGCCTCATAATTTTACCAGGTCTCCCCTCAACCTTTGATACTCAAAGGAGAACAACCCAGGTTTGTCCAACCTGTCCTTATAGCTCATGCCCTTTAATCTGGGCAGCATCCTGGTAAATCTCTTCTGCACCTTTTCCACAATCTCCACATCCTTCCTGTAATGGGGTGACCAGAACTGTACACAATGATTCCAGTGCAATCTGACTAAAGTTTTGTATAGCTGCAGCACGATTTCCTTACTCTTATACTCAACACCCCTACCAATGATGCCATATGCATGCCATATGCCTTCTTTACCACCTTATCCACTTGCATAGCCACTTTCAGTGAACTATGGACTGGACCTCAAGATCCCTCTGTATCTCAATGCTATTATGGGGCCTACCATTAACTGTATACTTTCTTCTTTCATTTGACCTCCCAAAGTGTCACAGCTCACACTTGCCTGGATTAAACCCCATCTGCCACTTGTTGCCCATACCTGTAACTGATCTATATGCTGTATTCTTTGATAGTCCTTTGCACTGTCCACAACTCCACCAATCTTGACACACACACACACACACACACACACACACACACACACACACACATATATGGACCACCAACCAGAATAACTGCCTTCCACCCCCACTCTCTATCTTCTGTGGATAAGCGAGTTCGGAATCCAAACTTGTAATTCACCCTGGATCCCACGCATCTTTATCTTCTGAATCAACCTACCATGAGGGACCTTTTCAAATGCCTTACTGAAGTTCATGTAGATAACGTCCACTGCCTTACCCTCATCAATCACCTTTGTCACCTCCTCAAAAAACTCAATCAAGTTTGTAAGACATGACCTGCCCCTCACAAAGCCATGCTGACTGTCCCTAAGCAGGCTATGTGCATAAATCCTATCCCTCCAATATCCTCTCCAGTAGGTTCCCTACCACTGATGTGAGGCTCACTAGCCTATAATTACCTGAACTATCCCTATTTCCCTTTTGGAACAAAGGCACAACATTTGCTACTCTCCAGTCCCCTGGGACCTCACCTGTTGCTAGTGAGGACATAAAGATCTTTGTCAAAACCCCAGCAATCTCTTCACTTGCTTCTTTCAATATTTTGCAATATATGTCATCAGGCCCTGGGGACTTATCCACCTTAATGCTTTTCAGAAGACCCAGCGCTACCTCCTCCTTAATCTTAAAATGTCCCAGCACATTAGCATGCCCCACTCTGTTTTCACTCTCCTCCAATTTCTTTTCCTCAGTAAATACTGACTCAAAGCACTCATTTAGTACCTCAGCCACTTGCTCTGACTCCAAGCACAAATTCCCTCTTTCATCCATGAGTGGACCTACCCTCTCCTTTTTTCTTCATATACAATAAGTACAAAGTGCCTTAGGATTATCCTTGTTCCTGCTCGCCAAGGACATTTCATGGCCTCTTTTGACCTTCCTAATCTCCTGGTTGAGCACTTTCCTACTATCTTTATATTCCACAAGTGCCCAGTCTGATTTTAGCTTCCTAAACCTTACATATGCTTCCTTCCTTTCTCTTCTTGACTAAGTTTAGGACCTCTCAGGTCATCTGAAGTTCCCTTACCTCATCATCCTTGTCCTTATTCCTTACAGGAACATGTCGATCCTGAACTCCGATCAGCTGGTCTTTAAACAACTCCCACATGTCAGACATGGACTTGTCTGACAGCAGCTGCTCCCAATCAATGCCCCTTAGCTCCCGTCTTATCCTGTCGTAATTTGTCCTCCCCCAATTTAGTGCCTTCCCGCAAGGTCTGATTTTATCCTTACTCATTACTATCTTGAAACATAATGAGTTGTGATCACTATTCACAAAATGTTCATCCACAATCAGGTCTGTCACCTAGCCTGGCTTATTTCCCAAAACCAGATCCAGTATGTTCTCTCCTCTAGTTGGACTCTCCACATACTGTTTCATGAACTCCTCTTGGATGCACTGAAGAAATCCCACCCCTTCTAAGCTTCTTGTATTAGGGAAGTTCCAATCAATACTGGGGAAGTTAAAGTCCCCCACTATGACAACCCTGTTGTTTCTACACTTTTCCATAATCCTTCTACATATCTATTCCTCCACCTCTCGGTGGCTATTAGGAGGCCTATAGTATAACCTCATTAGCGTAACTGCATCTATCCTATTTCTGAGCTCCACCCAAATTGCCTCTGTGGATGAGCCCTCCAGTATGTCCTCCCTGAGTACTGCTGTGACATTCTCCCTTATCAGTAGAGCAACCTCTCCACCTCTTTTACTCACCTCTCTATCATGTCTGAAACAATGAAACACAGGAATGTTGAGCAGCGGTCCCTCACTGTAATGGCAATGACATCATAATTCCCTTTACTTATCCAGACTCTAAGTTCATCCTCCTTACTCATAATACTCTCAGCGTTGAAATAAACACATTTCAGCCCATCAGTCCCACCATGTTTATAAGCCTGTCCCTTGCTGTCCTTCCTTTCAGTCTTACTTGTCGTGCCATCTTTCTTGCCCTCAACCCTACCACTTCTTGCCCTGCTGCTTGGTTCCCATCCCCCTGCCTCTCTAGTTTAAACCCTCCCGAGTAGCACTAGCAAACCTCCCAGCGAAGATATGCGTTAACAATTTATTTATCATATAATGTTAACAAGCTATATTAGAAAACAAATGATTCTGGTATCGATTAATGTGAACCAAAATATTTTCAAATATATTAAATAATTCTTCATTTAAACAAGATCTTCTGATCAATTGTTCTCTTTCTCACTTTTTCAGCAGGTTATATAGTCCTGGGTTAACTACATTATGCTCCATCTCCTGTCATACTTGATTAAATATACCATTGGGTTAATTAAAAACCTAGCCAAGCTAATTAACTTGCTTGAGTAAGAGGATGTTAACATATTCATTTGGATCAGAACGTATTTTATCACAGTGAGCCTCAACAAGGCCTAAAAAAAGCAAGTTTTGGTCGATTATTCTGATATTTTTTCTGCTTTCTGAGACCTTTATCAAAATATCTTTATTTAAAGGATCTGGGCAACATTTTCATGAACAATATTAATTACCCATCCCTAGATGCCTTTGAAAAGGTGATGGTGAGCTACCTTCTTGAATTGCCACTGTCCTTTTGGTGACAGTTCTTCTGCGGTACCATGGGAAGAGGGAGCTAGATGTATTTGCGAGGAAGGAACATTGATATATTTCTCAGTAGAAATGGTGTTTGGTTTGGAGAGGAACCTGTAGAGATGGTGCTTCCATGTGCCTGAGAATATTTTATGACATTACTGATGTGCTGTGTGGCTGGTGGATAAGGGATGAGTTACTCACCTGCGGCAAAACCAGCCTCAGGTTTTTTCTTGTTTCACTTCTTTGGTCCAAATGAATTTCTGCTCAATGGTGACTTCTCAGGATATTGATAGCAGGGGATTTCACCATCATCAGAACATTCGTTTGGAATTGGAATTGGTTTATTATTGTCATGTGGACTGAGGTACAATTAAAAGCTTGCCTTGCATACCGTTCATACGGATCAATTCATTACAAAAGTGCGTTGTAGTACAATGTAAAAAGGTAGTACAAGGTAAAACAAAAACAGAATGCAGAATAAAGTACAGCTACAGAGAAAGTGCAGTACAGGTAGACAATAAGCTGCAAGGTCATAACAAGGTATATTGTGAAGTCAAGATCACAAGATCACAAGACAAAGGAGCAGAAGTAGGCCATTTGGCCCATCGAGTCTGCTCCATGAGCTACACTAAAATTATTCCTATCTAGCCCCAAATTCTGGCCTTATCCCCATATCCCTTGCTACCTTGACTAATTAGATACCTATCTATCTCCTCCTTAAACGTCCCCAATGATTGGGCCTCCACAGTTGTACGTGGCAAAGAATTCCATAATTTCACTACCCTCTGGCTAAACAAATTTCTCCTCATTTCTGTTTTAAACCGGTACCCTCTAATTCTAAGATTGTTCCCTCTAGTCCTGGACTCACCCACCAAGGAAAACAGCTTAGCCACATCTACTCTGTCCAGTCCTTTCAACTTTCTAAATGTTTCTATGAGGTCCCCTCTCATTCTTCTGTACTGCAGTGAGTACAGTCCAAGAGCCGACAAAAGCTCATCATAAGTAAGCACTTTCATTCCAGGAATCATCCTTGTAAACCTCTTCTGAACCCTCTCCAACATCAGTACATCCTTCCTAAGATATGAGGCCCAAAACTGCACACAGTATTCCAAATGAGGCCTCACCAGTGCTCCATAGAGCCTCATCCCTACTTTGATACACTATACCTCTCGAAATGAATGCCAACATAGCATTTGCTTTCTTTACCGCTGATCCAACCTGGTGGTTAACCTTTAGGGTATCCTGCATGAGTACCCCCAAGTCCCTTTGCACTTCTGTACTTTGAATTTTCTCCCCATCTAGATAACAATCCACCTGTTTATTTCTTTTTCCAAAGTGTACAATGGCACATTTCTCAACATTGAATCTCATCTGCCATTTCTTTGCCCATTATCCTAAACTATCTAAGTCTCTCTGCAACCTTCCTGTTTCTTCAATACTCCCTACTCCTCCACCTATCTTGGTGTCGTCTGCAAACTTAGCCACAAAACCATTTACTCCATCATCCAAATCATTAATGTACAAAGTAAAAAGAAGCGGCCCCAACACTGACCCCTGCGGAATGTCACTAGTCACTGGTAGCCAATCAGAACAGGATCCCTTTATTCCCACCCTTTGCTTTCTGCCTACCAGCCAATGCTCCACCCATTCTAATATCCTACCTGTAATTCCATGGGCTCTCATCTTATTAATCAGCCTCTTGTGCAGCACCTTGTCGAAGACCTTTTGAAAGTCTAATACACAACATCCACAGCCTCTCCCTAATCCACCCTACCTGAGATTTCCTCAAAAAATTCCAAAAGGTTGGTCAAGCAGGATCTTCCCTTCATGAAACCATGCTGGCTTGGACCTATCTTGCCTTGCACCTCTAGGTATTCCATAACCTCATCTTTGAGGATCGATTCCAATAACTTTCCCACCACCAACTTCAGACAAATAGGTCTGTAATTTTCTTTATGCTGCCTCCCACCTTTCTTATACAGCAGAACTACATTTGTGACCCTCCAGTCCTCCGGAACCATGCCAGAGTCTATTGATTCCTGGAAAATAATCACCAATGCCTCCGCAATCTCTAAAACCACCTCCTTCAGAAGGTGCATCTCATCCGGTCCAGGAGACTTATCTGTTTTTAGTCCTATCGTACTAGGGAACCATTCAATAGTCTTATTGAATGGTAGAAGCTGTCTTTAAGCCTGGTGGTACATGCTTTCAGACTTTTGTATCTTCTACCTGATGGGAGAGAGGAGAAGGAAAATGTTCAGGATGGGTGGGGTCTTTTTTTATGCTGGCTGCTTTACTGCGGCAGCGAGAAGTACAGACAGAATCTATAGAGGGGAGGTTGGTTTCCGTGATGTGTTGAGCTGTGTCCACAACTCTCTGCAGTTTCTTGCAGTCACATTTGTCCATATAGCTTAGAACATTTAAAGTGCACACATATTTTTTTAACTTGTTGTAGTTATGATTAAGATTATCACCCCTCATTCCTCACTTGTCTTCTCCATGCTGCTCCTACTCTTGCAGTGGCCCAGAATTTGCAGTTATCCACCTGTCCTTGAAAAATCTCCCCTCAAAAATGATGTTTGTGACAAGACCTTCCATTCCCCCCACATCTGTTGCTTCCAGACATTAGCTGAAATGGGCCTATTGTATCCAAGAGCAGTGATTTGATCAGTGAATGAAAATCAAAAACTTGCAGATGCCAGAAACCTGAATTAAAAACAGAAAATGCTGGAAACATTCAGCAGTTCAGGCAGCAACTGGGAAAAAATGAAATAGTTAACATTTCAAGTCCTAGACTCCTCGTCAGACCCAGGAAAGCAAGAAAAACAAGCTAGATTTAATAGCAGAGTAAGTGGACCAAGGATGGATAGAACAAAAGGAATATCTCTGATATGGTAAGACCAAATGTGATAGTGAAACAGTCAGAGCAACAATTAAAAGCACATTGTGTTTCTTTGTCTTCGTAATGTGGTGTTATGAGACATGTCCAGCAGGGCAAATTATACCAGTAGAAAAATTAAAAAAATCATTAGACAAAAAGATGGCAGGCAGTCCTGATACAGAGAAAAAGAAAGAGCAAGTTACTTAAACATAGAACATAAAATATAGAATGTAAAACAGCACAGCGCAGGAGCAGGCTCTTTGGCCCACGAGGTTGTGCCGAACTAATTAAACAAGTAATTAAACACAAAAACTAAACAAATCCCTTTTGCCTCCACAATATCCATATCCCTCCATTCTCTGCATATTCATGTAACTATCTACGAGCCTCTTAAACACCTCTATTGTATTTGCGTCCGCTACCACCCATGGCAGTGCATTTCAGACACCTACCACTCTCTGTGTAAAAATACTGGCCCTACATCTCCTTTAAACTTACCCATTTTCACCTTAAATGCATGCCTTCTCATACTAGACACTTCAACCCTGGGAAAAAGATACTGGCTGTCCCCTCTGACTCTGCTTCTCATAATCTTATAAACTTCTATCAGGTCTATCCTATCAGGTCAGAAAGTATGACATTAACTCCTGCAGGCTGCCACATGCCCATATAGAAGATGAGGTTTAGTTCCTTGTATTCTGTATTAGGCCTCTTTATGGCATTGCAGAAGGCCTCAGAGTTGGAGTGGGATGGGTAGTTAAGGTGGTACGGAACTGGAAGCACAGGGCAACTCCTGCAGAGTTTCACTTTGTAAAGCGATCACCCAAACTGTGTTTGCTTTCTCGAGTGAAGATAAACCAGATTGTGAGCTCTGAGTGCAGAACACTAGTTTGGAAGAAAACTGGTTTGGTTCCTGGATGGTAGGAAGGGAAGAGGTGAAAGGTTTTGCACCTCCTGTGGTTCCATGGGAAAGTGTGACAGGGCATGCTAGGTTTGGAGAGAAGAGTCAACTGGGGATTTGTGATGGGAGTGATCCATTCGAAATGCTGAAGTAGAAGGGAGAGAAAACATGCTTGGTGTTGGAATCTTGGAATTCGTTGGAGTAGCAGAATTTGCAAAGTAGGATCTCTTGAATGTGGAGGCTGGTGGAGGAAAAGGTAAGGATCAGGGGAGCTCTGTTCTTGCTCTGTCCAGGAAAAGAAGGAATGAGAGCAGAGGTGTGGCAAATATCTGGGTGATGAGAGCTTAGTGAATGGAGACAATATGGCAGAAGTCTAATGGATATGAAGATAGGAAATGGAAAATATGGAATGGAACATGAAAAGTATGGAAATTCAATATTTTCTCACATACAAGAATTTAAGGGAAGGTGGAATGGAAGGAGGCAAGGAATTTAAGAAGGATGCACAATATACTGCAGATGCTGGAATCTGGAGCAAAAAAACAAACTGTTGGTGGAATTCAGTGGGTTGAGCAGCATCAGGTCTTGATGCAGGGTCTTGACCCGAAATGTTGACTATTCCTTTCCCTCTACAGACATTGCTCAACCCAAACAATTCAGCAATGCTCGTAATGGTTGCAAAAGAATATAAATCCCAAGGTTTTCTGGAACAATAAGCAAGCTTGACTGTTAAGGAAAGATTTTTCTTGGTGTGCAGAAAACTGTTACATTTTGTTATTTCGTGTCATTAAACTTAACTAAATGAATTTCAGAGACAGAATACAAAGTGCTCAGGTGATTCTGAAGAGTGTTTAGTGCTACTACTTAGGGATGACTCTCCAGCCAAGTGTTTGTAAGTTTGAGAGGAAGTATGATATATACAAAAACACAGGAAAAGTTTGGGAGCAGAAAGGCTATTTCATCTATCCCTCTAGTACATTAACTTTCTCATCTTGCCATTCAATAGCATGTGGAGAAAGTAGACCTTATGACATTCAGGCTAATGGGGACAATGTCTTTTTAGCTAACACTTTCACCCTCCTGCTGGTGAAATTATTCTGCACTGTAATCAGTTAGGTTTTACCAGCAGGAAGGCAAACCTTGAAAGCACAGAGTCAGTTTTAAACTGAAATTCAATATTGGACTGATTTGAACTAAAATAAGTGGAAGCCATTTACCTTTCCCTGGAGATTATAAAATGAGGTGTATTGATTAGTTCCCTGCAGCACTGCCCGTTGTTTCACAGTGGCATATCTTTTAGTCAATTTCTACAATTTCCTTTTTACTAAGACCATGAATATTTACATTATCTGGCTCTCCAGAATATAACCATCGACTTTTCAAAACAAGACAAACTTCTTACGATCTTTAACCCATGCGGTCTCTCAGTCAAAACAAAATACAGTAGAAAGAGCTTATGTTTTTGTGGGCCTTTATTATCTTTGGACATACTGAAGTAGGTGAAAATTGATGGCCAATTTTAAAATGGTCATGTTCCTACAAAGAGTAAGTAAATATTAATTTTAGTGCTATTGATTAGAAGAGAAATGTTGGTCTGGACAATGCAAATATTCCCCTGTTCTTCTTCAAAAAGTATCACAGAATTTGTATGCCCATCTGAGAATGCATATAGGGTCTGTACAACATTAGGTTTGCTAAGTGGTACCTCGGTACAGCACTGCTACATCAAAAAGCAAATAACTGAGATGCTGGAAGTCTGAAATTCAAAAAAAAACTAAATCCTTGAAAAACTCAACAGGTCAGGCACCATCTGTGCAGAGTGAGAAACGGGTCATCCAGCTGAAACATAATTTCTCTCTCCATTGATGCTGCCTGATCTGCTGAATTCTCTGTTTTGACTGGAGCATCAACTTGAATTATCCAATAAACTTTCTGGAGTAAGCTTTGAGCCCTAAACCTTCTGATTCAGATGTGAGGTTGCTACTATTGAACCAAGCTTAACCATCATGATACATTTCGAAACACGAGTGCTGTTAACAATGACATAGGATGAAAAATGGTAACAAGAAAGTATAACAAGTGGGTATGAAAGGGCAAGCTGTACGATTATGAGGGGATGGCAATTTCATAATTATTTTTCTTCTGTCCATCACCTTTGATCTGAATTTCCATACAGTGTTTCCTCTGTTGAGATACTATAGCTGCTCCTCCAGGGATGTTCACTTTCAATCATGTGGGCAATATGTTTACTTTCAATGGCCTCTGAGCAACATCATTCATACCACTCTCACAGGACATACTTACCTGAAAATTAGGGTATGTGCTTCTCATTCAGTGAAATGAATAGGTAGGGAATCATGTGTAGAAAGCAAATGAATTTCTAAATTGTGGTTCCAAGTGGCTTTTTCCTGGACTTAGTCTTATTTGGCATATTACATGGAGTGAGAGTAGCCAAAGTTTAAAGTTCAAACCCTTGACAAATTTTAGACCGCTGGGAAAAAAAATACTGCGTGAGACGCAACCTGTGATAATTGCTCATTAGACAGGTTCATGCTCAACATTCAAGAACTGTTTCAGGAATGAAGAATTTTGTGGAAGAGTGAAGAATTTTGTACAGAATACAAGAAACTCAACATACATTGGCATTGCACATTTTTTATGCATTGAAGGACCTTATTTTTGCATAATCTTGATTGCAATTCAAAACTAATGACTCACGGAACTGATAATGTTGAATCACACAATTATGTCAATTTTATGCCACACTGAACCGTCAAATTGGGCTGCATATATAAATAAAATCACATAATGGGGTCATGCACAGCAAATCAGGTCTAAACAGCAGGCAGAAGCCTTGAACCAGTGTTATTCAATGGATTCCTAATGCCTTACATCTTTGTTGGGGCCTGAGTTGGTGAAGACCTTACTGCACAGACCTGTAACTTGGAACTTCCAGGATCCAAGATCTTTTTTTCAATCAATGAGGTGAAAGCTGCTGTATTTTTAATTAAATATGGGTGCTTTTGTAGTGGAGATGCCAGACATCTCAGGCACAACCTGGAGTAGGAGGAGAGAGGTCAAAAACAAGCCACCTAATTCCAAAGAGAATGAAGAAAGAGGAACAGAAGAGCTCTGGGCAGGAGAGTCTATTCCCCAAGATTGTTCTGTCAGCAACAATACTGTCTCCGCATATCTGAGGATCACTGCATTCAGAGGCTGATATTCAAAGTACCTGGTCACAAGGATCTGCCTCCTGGTACAGATGAAGGTCCAACCACAGCCAGTTGATACCTCTCAAATGTTGCAATTTTCATCTCAGAACGGATTTCGCAAAATGGCAAGGTTATCCCAACAATCTGAGTTGCAAAGATAATGAAATGTGAACACGTGCCCAGCAATAGCAAGCACCAACTAGAGGACATTCCCCTTAATTTTATACACCATGGCCATTTTCCACTGACCTCCAACATTTTAGGGATCACCAGTGAACAGTCTCCTGAATCAATTATTTAACTACTTTGGCTGCATTAGTGCATCACAGCCTAAACTTTCCACAGTGAGTGCCTTGACTCCTAACTTCATGAACACTTATGATCATCTAAAAGAGTACTCTCTGTTTGCCAAACTGATTGCAGTTCCAAAGATAACGATGATGCTTCAGAAAATTCAATACAGAACAGCCTGCTGCATAATCTTCAACCACCCTGAAAATACATTGCAATCCACTGTGTCTGCAATGTCAGCAGTGTGTGTCCATGTGTAAAATGGATGACAACAAGTCAACATTGCTTTTTGGGAAGCACAATAATACTCCTGGCCTTTCTCTACCACCCAAGTCAGCTATCCCTTGGGTACTCTAATACCTGCAAAGTGGTCTCCAACATACACCACTATCAGATGTAAGTACTTATCCGGAGACACAAGAGATTCTGCAGATGCTGGAATCTAGACCAGCACACACAAAGTGCTGAAGGAACTCAGCAGGTCAGGCAGCATCTCTGGAGGGAAATAAACAGTTGACGTTTCGCGTCAAGACCTTTCATGGAAAGGAAGGGGGCTGAAGTCAGAATAAAAAGTTTGTGGGGAAGGAGAGGAGCACAAGCTGCAGGTGATAGATGAGTCCAGGTGAGAGGGGAAAGGTAGGTGGGTGGGGGAGGGGGGATGGAAAGGAATGATGTGAGAAGCTGGGAGGTGATCACTGGAAGAGGCAAAGGGCTGAAAAAGGAGTCCGAACGGAAAGGACTCTGTCCACTGTCTATTGTCCTTTCCTACTGGACTCCTTCTTCAGTCCTTTGCCTCTTCCACCTATCACCTCTGAGCTTCTCACATCATTCCTTTTCATCCCCCCTCCCCTACCCACCTTCCCCCTCTCACCTGGACTCAGCTGTCACCCACCAGCTTGTGCTCTTCCCCCTCCCCCTCCCCCTCCCCCTACTGTTTTATTCTGGCTTCAGCCCTCTTCCTTTTCAGTCCTGTTGAAGGGTCTTGACCCAAAATGTTGACTGTTTATTTCCCTCCATAGATGCTGTCTCGCCTGCTGAGTTCCTCCAACATTTTTAGTGTGTTGCTTTATTTACCTTGTAACCATCCACTTGCACTTTCACAATGCTGAGATTGTCACAAAGTGAGGCGAAGGGAGTTCCCTTAATACAAGCACCACAGCAATTCATGAAGATAATCAGGACTGTAAAGCAATACTATGGATTAACACTGTTGCTCTTTTACATCAGTCTTCTTTATTAGACAGATATCCTGACAGAAAGGTGATAGCAAATGTTTTTTTTGTCTTTGTACTGCTCCACTATTTTCTGTTTGGAAATACTTCATAATTTCTTTTGGGGAAAATAAAAACTGAGTTCTTGGTCCAAAGGTGAAAAAGCACTGGTGTGCAATGTGTTAAACTGTTGAAATGTCGATCACTTAGTTGGAGTGCTCTCATTGTTAACAAGTTTCTGTTTACTTATCATAAAAATAATATTAAATCCAAATCTCCTATGCCTTCTTCAAATGCCTTTTTCTACAAAGACAGAATAGTTATTACCAAAATTTATATCCATAAAATTAAAGGACCAGATGGCAATTTCTAAAATGTTTTATTTGAAAATGTTTAAAAGTAATTAATGATAGTGAGTTATGTTTTTACACAAGTCATTTGTATGATAGGGTAGTATAATCAATGAAAACAAGAACTGAATTGCATGAACTCATGCAATTTAACAATGGGGAAGCATTACATGTCAAAATGATGGAACATGGGCCAAATAAGCCTCTGAACAACTCAGCACTGACAATGATCTATTTGGTAGAATGTTTGTGGTAATTGAGAATAGAAATGGTTAATGGTTTCCAACATTACAACGTTAAAAGGTATTGCATTTCTTCACTCCTGCCACCTGCTACAACACAATTTTAGAAGTTGAACTTGTATAGATATTGATCTAAAAAAAGACAGATGAAAAAGTAGTTTGATGAGAATAGTGAATATGTAAACTTTGTTTTAGTTGTTCCACTTTCTCAGCTAATGTTTTTCCAGCATCTGAAATTATTGACTATTCCCATTGGAGCTGGCCACCTTGCTTACGTTATCAATACTTGTGTGAACTTTGAAGGTTATTTGACTGTGAGGCAGTGAGAGAGTGAGGGGAATTTCTTCTTAGTCCTTCTACTGCCCCTTGTGAAGTTAAATATCTTGTCATAGGGCCTTCCTAGATCCACTTTGCCAGTGCTAGCCTTCTCATCTCTATGAGTAAGAAAACTGGGCTCTCCTTGATTTTTTTGTCCAACCATTCTTGAAGCACATTATGTAATTATAAAACTGTCAAAATTTTGTTTTATGAATATGAACTACTGAGTTTCCAATATACAATCGTGGCTATATTTCATAAAATGTTATTGTAATAAGGTCCCTTTGACCTGTGGTAATGAGAGGAATCATTTAAGTGTTATATTATTATTTATTTGCTTTTCTGTATGGTTCAATTAGCATGGAATAAAATAGCTGAGGGAAGTTACTAATTGTATGTTTATTGAAATGCAGAACCTTTCAGAATCCAATCTGCAAACCTTTCTTGATCAAAGGTAGCTGAACAGTGATGGAGTGTCTGTCAGAAGCCTACCAAACAGGTCATAGCCCAACGAGGGCAAACAGGTGATGTTGAGCACCACAGAATCAGTTTTTTCTTCATTGGCTATTTTCTGCTGATAAAAACTTGTACAGTTATTTTCTAACATAAATAACAAGTCAGTGTCTTATAACAGAAGCATAGTTGAGTGATAAATACTTTTAGTCGAAGTTATAGCATACAAAAGAAACTTGCTAGATGAAAAAGTGTACACAAGCTTATCAAATTCAGAATAAAAGTTAATAAAATATGATAGAACATGTGGAAAATGTCTCAAGTTTGCTAATGGTTTTTATAAGTATTGATGTTAATGAATTGAAAAACCATTACAGATGCCAGAAAAATGCTGGAGTAAGCAATCAGCTCTAATATGGTTTCTCTTTAGATTTCCTGCACTCTCCTGAAAGGACTGATTTATACTTAACCATGATCCCACAAACAAGTTATTGGGAATTTTTCCTGCTGGGTTCTGGATTAAAATGCATACAACCTATTTTCCTATATGATTGTTTGAATACAAACTGCTTCTCTATCTTATTCAGTGCCCATGTGTGTTACTTCCTGCATTGACCATGAGTAAGAAACTCTGCCTGAAAAATACCTCCCTTGCATGTTCTGGAGTTTTATGATAAAAACAAAATTCTGTGGACCTTTGAAATCTCACATAAAAATTGAAAATACTGGAAAGACTTAGCAAGTCTGACCACAGCCAAGAGAGAACAAGAGTTAACAATTCAGGTAAATAACTTTTCATTGGAAGGTGGAAAGATTAAGGATAAATAGGCTTTAATATGTAGAGGGTAGAAGGGACAGCAAGGATAGAAAGGAAGGTCTATGACAGGGAAAGAAGAATGCTCAGGATATAGCAGTTCTACAGCAACCCTTGACAAAATCTATCAACTTAGCATGGAGTAGGAATTAGAAAACGAACCTTCAGCAAAATTTTAATTTTCTGACCAGATTTAGGGTATGCAAATTGAACTATAGTGGAAAAAAAAACTAAGATTATGCCATCACTGTGGTTGCTGTATAAAAAAAATTAAAGTTAGATTTAATAATTGAAAAATTCAGTTCACACCTTTCAGGATTGCATTTAGTTTCACTCTGTGATAGTCTGCCCAGTGGGGCAGTGTTTCAATAATCAGCCCCATTTTATGTAAATTACATAAACCAGTAGTTCTCAGCAATAACCGCGTTTCACATCTGTTTGCATCTGATTGATTTTGCTTCAAAGATTTAAATTGTTTTTTTTCTCCATAAAGGTTGATGGTGTTATAAACCACAGTCATTTTTATTTTGGACACTGTTTAATGCTATTTAATAAAGAAGGGAGGGAGAAAAAGGAAATTACTGGCCTGTTAGGCACTTAAAAAATAATGATATGATTGGACAGAGTCAATGTTTGACTCATCAGTTGGAGTTCTTTGACGGTGTTGCTAGTGGAATCGGTGGATGTGATAAATTTGTCTTCAGAAAGCTTTCAATAAGGTCAACTCCAGGAGGTTGTTGAACAAGGTTGAAATTAATGATAATCTACTCGTGTGGATTGAGAGTTGGTTAGAGGTAGAAAACACAGACGTAATAAATGGATTCTTCTCAGGATGGCGTGCTATGTTTAGTGGAGTACCAAAGGGATTAGTGTGTATTCCCAACGATTCACAATCTATATCAATGATTTCTAAGTTTTATAATGACACAAAATTAAGTGGAAATATGAATAATGATGAGAAGGCAAGAAGTATTGAATGGTATGTAGCCAAACTGAGTGAGTGGGCAACAATGCAGCATATGGAGTCATAAAATCATATAGCACAGAAACAGAATTTTTGTTGGACTGTGTCTGTCCTATCCATAAGTATCTATCTATACCAATCTATTCCAATTTTCAGCACTCAGACCACATGCTTTTATGGCATAAAGTTTTAAGTGCTGATCTAAATACTTAAATGTTGTAAGAGTACCTGCCTCCACCAGCCCCTTAGACAGTGTGTTCCAGATTTCAACCACCTCTGGGTGAAAAACTTCTTCCTCCAAATGTTTTATCCCTTACCTTAAACCTTTGTCCTGTGGATACAGATAACATTGCTAAGGAGAAAAGTTTCTTGTTATCTACCCTTCTATGCCCCTTATAATTTTATATATCTCAATCAGAACTCCCATTTGCTTTCTCTGTTCCATGGAAAACAAACAAACCAGCCTATTCAGCCTTTCATCATAACCTAATGCATCATCCCAGGCAACATCCTAGTGAATCTCCTCTGCACCCTCACCAATCCAATGACATTGCGGTGACCAGAACAATATTCCAGCTATGGCCTAACTATGTTTTATAAAGTTGTGTCATCACCTCTCTGCTCTTAAATTCTATGCCCTAGCTAATGAAGTTAAGTATTTTGTTTGCCTTCTTGACCACCTTATCTACCTGTTCTGATGCCTTCAGAAATCCCTGCACATGTACACCAATGTCTGTCTGTCCCTCAGTACCTTCCAGAGTCTTACCATTTATTGTGTATATCCTAATCTTATCAATTCTCCCAGAAGGTATAACCTCACATTTTTTACAACTACATTCATCTATCATTGCCTTGTCCATTTTATTTAGTCATCAATATCATCCTGTAGCCTAAGGCTATCCTCTTCCCATCAACAATACCACCAATTTTCACATCATCTGAGAAATTACTAATTACACCTGCTACGTTGACATCCAGATTGCTCATGTTTAAAACAAACAGCAAGGGTGCCAGCACCGATCCATGTGGTACACCACTAGTCACAAGCTTTCAAAAACTATTACCCTCTTCCTCCCGTGATCAAGCCAGTTCTGGATCCAATTTGCCAAACTGGCCCTGAATCTCATGGGTTCTTAGCTTTTGCACCAGTATCCCATGTGGGATCATGCTAGATGCCTTACTGAGTCCTTATAGACTACATCAATTGTACTAACCCCATTGACGCACTCAGTCACTTGCTTTTTCCTTCACCAGACTTTGCTTCACACATCAAAACCAACTGTTAGTCAGGAGAGTGATCCAAGCACTGCTTCTTACTTATCCACTATTCCTTTTGTCTGCTGATGCAACCTTTGGCAAGGGCTGCTATTTAAACATTTCAATCTAATTTCTAAACGCCACAGCAATTATTCCCATTTTGCTCATTAATTGCTGAAAATGAACAGATCCAGCAAAAAGTTATTTTGGTCCCTTTCCCAAAACAGATGGACTCACGTTCATTGGCACTGAAGCGGTGCAAAGTACTATGTAGAATGTCGAGAACCAAAATTTCGAAATGTGATCAAGACGACTATTAGAAAATAATAGATATGATAGAGATATATCAAGGACTACCTACATTACAAAACATATAATATAAAAATAAAATCAGTTAACATTGACAAATCTGAGATGTTAAACATTTTTCCATGAATGCCCTCTGACCTGCTGAGTGTTTCTCTTCTTATCTCAGGTTACTAGCATCTGTATTTTTTTAAATTTTCATTAACAGCTACAGGTCAATTGCTTAAGTGGCCCCAATGTAGTTTCAAGTATCCTCTCCGCAGACCCTGCACTCTACTCACTTTTCAAAACTTCTGGAAATCACAAGACAGCCATAAACCTTCAAGATGGTGACAGAAACCACACTAGATTTCCTTGGTATAGAAGCAGCCCTTCTGCTAGTTAGCTGGAGTAATGGGTGCTTTAGGCCAAATGTTGAAATCTTGCTCATTAGATGTTATTTAAGCATCAGACTCATTTCCACTGATGTCATATCTACACAGAACCCTCTTTTCTGGGTTAATTAGTTCACATTTTCCAAGGAGTGACTGCCATTGATTACTTCTGGAACATAACATGTTGCCTGACGTAAATCCCAAGCTTATCCTTTATCCTTCATGCCTCCCCCAACCCCCACTCCACCCCATGCCACTCCTAACAATCCCCAAGTGTACTGAGCCCCTCACCCACTGATCTCACCTCTGAACCAGCCTGAACCCCCAATCCCAGTCGTCCCTGACATAATCTTTCCCAATTAATTGATATTCTCAATCGCTTTTTCCTCCAATGCTCCAATAGCCTTAATCATCCAATCCTCTGATGCCTAAACAGTTCTGAGTCCCCTTACCCAAAGCTTCCAATTCCATAAGGCTATAATTCCATTACTCACTAATTTTCTCAACAGTTACCCTGATCTCCACTACACACCAGCCCTGATGCCTTGATGGCTGACCAGAACAGAACACCACCCACCAACAGAACACACCCGACCCTACGCAAGGCACCAATGTGGCCTCAGTAGACAGCCCCCTCTGTCCTCAACCCCCAGATCCAATCCAGGACCCAGACTCCCTCTAATGGTACACTGCAATTCCTAGATCCCAGTACTTAGCATTCTTCAAGGTAACAGGTTTGAATCAACCTGACTGACCTTCACACCCAGCAGTTCATTAAAGCTGACATGTTCCAATTCGCAACAACACTTCCAAAAGAAGAAATATAACCATGACAACTCTTTCCAAATTTCTCAGTGTGATATCAGACAAGAACCTCATAGTACACAGGATTTCACACAGGTCAAATTATAAAGTGAGTTCACATAAACCAGGTCTACATTCTCTGGAATTTATAACTACTGGGTTATTTTATCAACATTTTAAGTTACAAAGGGACCAAATAGGGCAGATAGAGTGAAGTTATTATAGCTTCTTGCAGAGTCAAAAAGTAGGAGATGTAATCTATAAGTTAGAGGTAGATTTATCGAAAGTAAACTACTGAGGCTGAAAATCTAAAATAAAAACAAAAATCACTGGAAATACTCAGGAGGTCAGGTATCATCTCTGGAGAGAAAATAAGAGTTAATGTTTTGGTCAATGCCTTTTCATAAGAAAGTATTCATGAAAGACAATTGGCCTAAAACATTAATTGTGTTTCATTCTCTGTAAATGCTGCTTGACATGCTGTGTATTTCCAGCAGTTTTTATTTCCTTGTTAGGAAATAATTCTACAGTCAGAGGCTGGTCAAAGTTTGGAAATATGTTATGCAAATTGCAGCTGAGGTCAGGTAATTAGCAACTTTAAATCAAGTAGCTTTATTAACAAATTTAAGGAACATAAGGTAAAGTTCATTACATGGAATTTGATCCCAGATCAACTGTGATCTCGTTGAATGTTTGAATAATTCTCAGGAGGCTAAAAACTTATTCTCATTTCCATGTTGCAATGCCTCTACTAACTCTAAAAGAATGCTGTTAATAAAATGGGACAACCAATGATTTAATACTTGCAGATTGTATTCTGTGGAGACTTTTTTAACCTAATGTTCCAGGGATTTATGGAAGATTTTATAAAAGCGGATTGTTATTTTCATTTTAGGTGTACATGAGGGATGGGGTTAGTTGGGGGAAAAGAAGCATGGCAAAAAATCTTTCTGTTGACAATAATTACCAACCAAATCACAGGAACCTTTGGAGATTTAGTTTGACCTTAGATTCACCGCTACTATTGCTGTGAAAAACCCTTGCTTTTCATGGCAATAGTAGTAGTGAATCTAAGGTGAATGGGTTTGTTGTAAGCTTAATGTACAGAACCTTTGTATGCAATCCCTGGAGTTAGTTTATAGCATATTCCTCTTGCTCTATTCGCTGAGACTAGGACTGTTGGAGACCTAATGTATCTGTGGAACTTTTCTGGTGAAGTAATCCACCAGACTTGAAGGTACAGCTGGGTTTCCTGTTGAATACTGGACTTGGTATGTGGGTACATTTGCAAAACATTAATTAAAAGCTTGAAATTTCTTTTCATGAACAATTTAAGGTACCATCTCAGTTTTGAATCTGAAGATATGTGCCATTGAAATGATATTAATTTAGTGTTAAATTGTTTTGAACCCATCTTATGTTTCCAAACAAAAATCTTTGATAAAACGTTTAGAACATAGAACATTACAGCACAGTTCAGGCCCTTCAGCCCACAATGTTATGCCAACATTTTATCCTTCTCTAAGATCTATCTAACCTCTCCCTCCCACATTGCCCTCCATTTTTCTATCATTCATGTGGCTATCTAAGAGTCTCTTAGATGTCCCTAATGTATCTGCCCCCACTATCTCTGCCTTTCTTTTATATAATTTTCCAAAGCCAGATTATTTAACTTTATTTTACATTGAGCATCTGAACAAATCTTCGTCCCTTTTATTCATTCACAGGACATGCATGTCACTAGCAAAGTCAGACTTCTTGGTCCATTCTTTATGGAATCATTGAACTTATTAATAACCAACTACCTTTGGGATCTGGAGTTACATACATAATGTCAAACCAGGTCACAACATCAGAGATTTCCTGCTGTGAGGGACATTAGTGAACTGGGTGGATTTTTATGACAATCCAGTGATTCCTTGGTCATCATTATTGACATTATTGACAATGATGTATTCTGCAGGTAAGGCCTAACTTTACTGGAGGGAGATGGTGGGGTTGTGACTAGTCCAGTCCTTACTCCAGATGTCCACTTCCACTCTCTCATTTTCCAATTATGCATTGCAGCATTGGGTGTTTGCTCCCATGTCCATGCTACCAAAATGCACCATGCTACTCGGAGTCATGGTTCCTTCAGAGACATGCCTCTTCAAGAACTCCCATCCATGGTGAGATGACACAGATAATTTGTGTTTCTTGCACAACTCCCTGTAATTGTTCGATGGTAATGTGCGTAACAGTGATAAAGGGTGGGAAATCATACTGCTTCTGGTATTCAATACCTTACATGAGAAACAAAGGACTACAGATGCTGGAATCTAGATGAAAAAACAACAAGATGCTGGAGGAACTCAGCAGGCCAGGCAGCATCCGTGGAGTAAAGCAGACAGTCCATGTTTTGGGTCAGGACCCTTCTTCAGGGCTGAAGGTAGGAAAAGGGGAAGCCCAATATATAGGGGGGAGAACAGAGATAGGTGGACAAATCCACCTATCTAGGAGGCGTAGATCCACCAGGTGAAAAAAGAGAAAAAGGCTAGGAAACGGAAGAAAAGAAAAGAAAATATTCTGTCTTTGGACCTTACAGCCAAACAGGATGAACATCGAATTTTCCCGTTTCAAGAAAACCAACACCCCCTCCCCCCAAACATGCCCCTTCTTTTCTTCCCTTTGCTAGCCTATCACTCTTTTTTCTTCTTGCCATTTTTTTGTCTCTCCTTCTCCACTCCTCCCCTCCCCCCATGGGGCACCTGCCTCCATACCTTTGACCCATCCCCTGGTGGATCTTCTCTCCCCTCCTGCCCCGCATCTGCCTATCACTATCTCTTACCTGCATCTACCTATCACCACCTTGTGCCCACCCCGCCTCCCCTCTTTTGTCCACCTGTCACTGCTTTGTATTCCCCCCTATATATTGGGCTTCCCCCTTTCCTATCTTCAGTCCTGAAGAAGGGTTCTGACCTGAAATGTTGACTATCTGCTTTTCTCCGTGGATGCTGCCTGACCCGCTGAGTTCCTCCAGCATCTTGTTGTTTTTTCACAATACCTTGCATGTTGTGCAAATATGAAATTCATTCCCTTGTGGCCCTTGAGCAAATAGGTGTGAATTCACGATGCAAGCACCATTTTGCATGTGTTTATATGTGCAATGCAATTTCTAGGCCATTTATTCCTGAATGCAGCAGCCCTAACATTATTTCAGTCACTTTTGGTGCAGAAGTAATCAATGATTACAGAATGGAGACACAGGAGACTGCAGATGCTGGAATTTGGAGCAACAAACAATTTACTGGAGGAATTCAGTGTGTCGATGAGCATCTGTAGGGGGGAAGAAATTGTTGACGTTTCGGGTTAAAAACCTACATCAGGACGAATGTCTATGCCACTTCAATGCCTGGTCCATCAGGGAACACACTAAAAGGTCACATTATTGTGGAGGAACGTGACACATTAGATAGTAGCTTTTGATGTTCTGCTTCTAACTGTACGTATGCAGATCTTGGAAGTTGCTGGCATATTTATTCCATTATAACATAAGCACTGATAGCCCCCTCTTTGTTATGACAAGAAAACTCAAGCCATTTTGTAATGTGGTGAAATGGAAGCTGTATGAGCTTAAATAACCATTGACACTCCTGAGGGGATTTTTCAAACTCTTGGATGCAAAGACATTTTAAAGTTCTTTTCTAACTCCACTAAATTTTCACTGAACCTGATAATGGCCCATTTCTAGCTTCCTAATTTTCATTTTGTTGTTGATGCAACCATCTTTATAAGTAACCGTCTTTATTGACATTTTGCATGTTCATGCAGGTAAGTCAGTTAATTAACCTTTGCAAACAAATTGAATTGGTGGCAGTAAATATAGAAAAAAACATCATCTCAATTTGAAGCAGGTGGCTAGGCTTCAGGGAAATAGAACATTTTACTCTAATGATCGAAAACCAAAAGTAGGCTCATCTTTTGGATAAACATTCATTTTTTTTCAGTTCAAAGTTCTGAGCTGAATCAAAGCAAATATAGTTTGGAATGTTATTGGAACTCAGAATAATGTTTATTGTAAATTAGCACACATAAAATTGGAAGAAAGAAAACTACAGTTGACAGACCTCCAAAAAACTAGTAATAATTATTTGTAGAGGCTACCATGTACCAATGTCAGAAGCTCCTTATTTAAATCTGATGAATAACAGAAGTTGCATATTGATATATATACATTAGCAAGTTGATCAAGCATTGTAATTCTCTCAAAGTTCTTCACTGAATGTGTACTACAAGTTCTGTATGGTGAAACTTTGCGTGTATCATTACAAACAAGACAAAGGTTTAAAACAGCACACACCTCAAATATAGAGTTGTAGACTGGAAACAGAACTGAAGGTGGCCTTTTGACCCAGTGAGTCTGCGTCAGCTCTCTGCAAGTGCAATGCTGCTCAACACACTCAGTCACCCGTTCCCATTGATCTCTGGGAATCTTCACTGTCCACCCTCCTACAGTCCAAAAAACAAATGATTACCATGACTCTGGTTTGAGTGAAAGGTCATTGAACTGAAACATTAGCTCTGCCTCTCTCCCTACAGATCCTGTCTGACCTGCTGTGTATTTCCGCCATTTTGTGTATCAATGTCAGATTTCCATAATTTGCCATCTTTTTTGCTATTGATGCTGCTGCTACCACTTTTGTTCTATGCCATCAGTATCAGCAAGCTCAATCATGGGCACAACCCTCCCCACCATAAAGGACGTCTTCAAGAAGCGGTGCCTCAAGAAGTTGGCATCCATCACTAAGGACCCTCACTATCCGGGACATGCCCTCTTCACATTGCTACCATTGGGGAGGAGGTACAGAAACCTGAAGACCCACACTCAATGATTCAGGAACAGCTTCTTCACCTCCACCATCAAATTTCTGAACGGTCCGTGAACTCATGAACACTACCTTGTTATTCCTTTTTTTTGCACTATTTATTTATATTTGTAACTTATAGTAATTTTATATCTTTGCAGTGTACTGCTGCCGCAAAACTACAAATTTCATGTCATATAAGTCAGCGATAATAAATCTGATTCTGATTCTATCCAATACCTTTTGGAAATCCATATACACCACATCAACTGCTTGGCCCTCATCAACATCCATAATCTCACAAAAAAATGTAAATATAGTTCATGAGTAGTTTATTTGACTGTATAAAGTTAGTGCACTAAAATCACTATGTTAAAGTGAAGCATATTAAGAGATTGTCTAACAGGAATGACATATAATACATAGAAAACATGTAGACCAGCATTGGAAAATGAGATCAAGTCTGCACTTCACTCTTGGCCCCCTAAAATGACCACAGACATATCATTTTATTGACCATGTTATTTTAGCTGATTTTCCTGCTTACTAGTTTTCCAAAGAAGATTTTGTAACCTAATGATTAAATCTATTATTATTATTAACATTTCAAGCTCTGCACCAATATGTGTTTATTTATATCCAAGAACACACTGAAATGTTTATTTCAATGTTTTACCAGTGACCATCTCCACCAAGCGCAACAATATATTTCTGAATAGCTGAATTATCCTGAAGAAGGTGAAGTGATGGGCATGGGATTTAAGCTATTGATTAATTTTGCATGTCTTTACTTAAAGAAGAATATCATTTCCAACTATTGTAACAAAGTTATTTAGGCCATCCTTTAAAATGTCTACAGCTAATATATTAGCTTTGGCAATACTGAGAGGTGTTTGTTGGTTAATGACAGACAGGTGTCTTAAAGTGAGGGTGGTGTCATTAATGGAGTCATTGTTGCCATACACCATGTTGGTAGCAGCAGTAATGATGCAGAAAGTCTTTAGCTCAGTGGGCAATATTAATGTCTGAATGTCATGCAACTTGTGTGGACAATTAAGAGATCTATGATCCTAACTGAACCCATAGTATGGTCAACACTATTCTGATGGATAATCTGGACTAAGCAATAGGTTTTGGGTCCATGCACATCCAGGTAGGTCCAGATCTACCCAGACATAGTTATTGATGACTGTAACAGACACCTAAACTTAATAATGACTTTCCCTTTATTACCCATGTTTTTGTCCAAAAAATGGGACTTCCATTGGCTTTTGGATCTTGTGCAGGTTAGACATGGCTAAGGTTTTAAGACCTTCTTAGCTTCAATGGCAATTGTTGGTGGAGGATTTGGAGACAAACAAGAAAGAAAAATTATTTCTTAATGGCATTGCCTTAGCTTTACTGCTTATTCCTATTTAAATATTTTAATTTTTCAAATATTTTGTTTCATTATATATACTTTTGAAATGTCTATAAATGTCAGGGATATTTAAAATCTATTAAAAATCAGGTTATATTCTTACAGCAGAAAAGTCCCTCCCATGGCTTTGCTGAATATCAAAATCTGTTGGAGAAAACTCAGGGTTGGGGCTTCTCATTGTGACACCTAAGGCCCTATTACCGTTGAGAGATTGCTGCTGTGTAGGACTAACAAAGTAGACCATCATGATCAGATAAGGTATGTGTGAGGTTGCAGTGGTTGCAGGCAGAGAGACCAGGTCAATGCAACCTAGTCCAAGACTAATGCAATATTGAATGTTTAAAAATAAGTTGTACAGGACTGTGAGTGTTCTAGTCGTACCATACCTTAAGTGCTGTAACCAGTTCAAACTTGGGCAAGAGTTCAGCGCTGCCAGTGTCAGATGGCTGAGCTATCACGAAATAAGGAAACTAGCTGAAGAGTGTAGAGTTTCCAATGTGACCTTATTGCTATTTATCAGTTAGGAAAGAATAGAGGATCTAAATTGACCGCTAATTTCAATGGCAACTAGGACATGGATTTGCAGTATTAAAATCATTTTAGCAGGGACCTGGGGTTCTTTCACTTTAACTGACCCTTCCTGATGAAGGATCTCAGCCCGAAACATCTACTGTTTATTTCTCTTCATAGATGCTGCCTGACCTGCTGAGTTCCTCCAGCACTTTTTCTGTATTGCTCCAGATTCTAGCATCTGCAGAATTTCTTGTGACACTGAACAAACAGCCCAGATGAAACAGGTGATGAAAACATGCAATGGCTTGAGGCAATGGCTGCTGTGGTAGGGATCTCTATGAGAAGGCATCTCCCAGCTGAAACTGGATTTTACTGTTGGATTAAACAATCTTCATTCTGGCATTTGGGTATGGTTTCAGCTGATGGCACAAATCCCTATCACTGGGCTGGAGAGTCACGTACTAGGTATAGAGCAAATAAACCAGTTTTCTTCTGAGAACTATCTGGTTCTCGATCTCTGTGAGGTAAAACTGAGGTAACAGCAACAGACAAAGAGAGGGACAGAGGCTGCAGTGCAGTGTTTCATATAAGATAAAACAAAATAAGATATCTTTATTAGTCACATATACATCGAAACACACAGTGAAATGCATCCTTTTATGTCGAGTGTTCTGGGGGCAGCCCGCAAGTGTCGCCACACTTCAGGCGCCAACATAACGTGTCCACAACTTCCTAACCTGTACATCTTTGGAATGTGGGAGGAAACCAGAGCACTCAGAGGAAACCCACGCAGACATGGGGAGAACGTACAAACTCTTTACAGACAGCGGCCGGAATTGAACCATGGCAAGTAAATTTCATACCACAGAAGTTTCAGGCAAAAACCATCCTCAAGAAGAAGGAGTCTCAATGCATATCCTTGATATTCAAGGCTTTGCCATCACTGATTCTCTTACCATTAACACCTTTGGTGGTCTCCATGACCAGAAATTCAATTGTATCAGCTGCATAATACTGAGAAGGTCAAATGCTGACTATTCTGTAGCAAATCACTGGCACTGTAAAGCATTATGCTAACTGCTGCACTACTGTGCCTGCCCATATAAGCAGCTTGTCAGGGATAGAAAATATTGTGGGATAGTTACTACTGTAAAGGAGGCAGTGCAGAAACTAACATGGGCCATGACTTGGCAGGTTTTGAACATCTCATGTGAAAGCTGGCCAGTACAGATATCAGTTGTAACATCCATGTTATGAATGTATTTGTGGTGCAAGATAACACAATGTAGATTCAGTGGAAGCTTGAGCAGGAGCCATCAGTTTTTAGAATCAGAATCAGGTCTATTATCACTGACATATGACGTGAAATTTGTTGTTTTGCAGCAGCAGTACAGTGCAACATAAAAATCTATAAATTACAAAAATAAATAATTAGTGCAAGAAAAAGGAATAATGACTGAGTATTTATGGGTTCATGGATCATTCAGAATTCTGATGGAGGGGAAGAAGCTGTTCCTGAAATGTTCAGATTTGGGTCTTCAGGCTCCTGTACCTCCCTGATGGTAGTAACGAGAAGAGGGCATGTCCCGGATGGTGAGGGGCCTTAATGATGGATGCCACCTTTTTGAGGCACCACCTCTTGAAGATGTCCTCGACGGTGGGGAATGTTATGTCCATGATGGAGCTGGCTGAGTCTATAACCCTCTGCAGCCTCTTGCGATCCTGTGCAATTGGAGGGTCCATACCAGGCTGTGATGCAACCTATCAGAACACTCTCCACCATACATCTGTAGGAATTTGTAAAGAAGGATCTACATTAACAATAACAGCCTCTTATGGAAGCAGAATGTCTGGTTTATGTTACTAATATCCTGGAAAAAGTGTGAATATTTGTTATTGTTCAAGTTTCTTATTGTCTACTGGTAAGACATGAAATCTATTACTTTCTGGTGATTACGTAGTATGTGCTGGTTGCCAGCTGGTGCAGTAACGTATAAAAGGATCACATGACAATAATCTTGGGATTGACATGTTCAGACTATGCCACCTGATATTGCATAGAAACTATTTGTAAATATGAGCTGTTTTCAGTAGTTTCGTATTCAGTGCTGATAACTCGCTTGAGATGGAAGTACACGTGTCCCAAAGAATATCCTGTTTGAAAGCATATGGGCCTACAGGATGCTTGTACTTTATCTATTTTATAAAACAAATTGAGTTAAAGGGCATAGATAAGGTGGATGGTAGCAGTCTTTTCCCCAGGGTAGGGGAGTCCAAAACTAAGGGGCATAGGTTTAGCGTGACAGGAGAAAGATTTAAAAGGGACCCGAGGGGCAACTTTTTCACACTGAGGGTGGTGAGTACAGGGAACAAGCTGCCAGAGGAAATGGTTGAGACAGGTACAATAGTATCATTTAAGAAACACTGGATAGGTACATGCAGGGGCGGGGCTTAGAGGGATATGGGCCAAATCAGGAAATCAGGACTAGATGGGTGGGCACCATGGTTGGAAAGGACTCATTGGGTTGAAGGGCTTGTATCTGACTCTATGACCATTAAATTTCAATGCCAGGGGACTAGATCTGCCAGAAAATCTTGGAGTCCAAGGTGCTGCTTTGAATCTATCAGTTGCTGGAAGCCATCAATCTCTTTTGCACCACATAGACTGACTGATACACTTTATGTTGGTGTGGTGAATTATATTCTCTCCAGCATACATTGATGAAAAGCAGCCTCAAACTGTAGCACCAGATAGTCTGCATTGCTCTGCCACCCAGTTGCCCCACATCTACCAAGAGGTCATGTAGTGGTTCAATATATGTATCAAGGTTTGGGAACATTCTTCTGTCCAAGGGATGGCATTTGAAGGTATCAAAGGGATACTGTATTACTATTGATACGTAATGAACTAGTACTCCAGTGACCTGGATCAGGAAACATGGGTTCAAACCCCACTATGGCTATGGACTAAGAGATTCAATTTATTGTATATTGGAATTAAGAACAGCTGGTATTAGTTACTTAATCCATGAAACTCCTTGATTGTAACAAGAACTTTGAGTGTGCTGAAGACCAACAAATCTACCACTCCTACCTGGTCCAGCCTGGATTTTACTGCCCTCTGAAAAGTCTAGCAACTCTCTCAGTTCAAGAAACAACAAGATCTTGCCAGAAAAATGCATGTTGGATAGTTAAATGCTTGGCAATAGAAAATAAAATCTCCCCTCATCCTCCCCTCAATTGTGTTAAGCACTGCTACCAGAAATTCAGCTTTTGCCTTTCTTATGTTCAGTACCTCAGCTGATGAGGTGTTCTTGACTACCACCTTGATCATGTCAAGTAACACTTCCTTAACTGCTGGGGGCAAGTGAAAGGGTGTATGAGTTTCTGCAGCTGGTTTTACATCCAGTTAAATCTGAAATCTCATATTTCATGTTTTCTTATGACCCATTGAGTCCCTGCCACTTCTCAGACCAATCCCACCCCCCTACTTATCTCCTATATAACCTATTTTTTCTCATCTGCCCATCAACTCCCCCCAATTCTCTGATAACCCACCTACACTAAGGACAATTTACAGTAGCTAATTAACCTACCACCATGTGTGGGAGGAAACCGGAGGACCTGGAAGAAGCCCACATGTTCACAGGGAGAATGTGTAAACTGCACACAGAGAGCATCCAGGACCATGACTGAACCCGGGTTGCTGAAGCTGTGTAATTGCAGCACTAGCTGCTGCACCACACCAGTTATCTGTTCCTTCCTCTGCTCATTGATTTTGAAAATAAAACATCATAATAAATATTAATTAGAGATCTGTTGTTGGATGACCACATCATTCTCTTTTTTTCCTCTATTTTGTTTCCATGACCAGAGGCTATAACATATGGTGTTGGCCATTGTAAATCAACAATGGACTCAGAACTTCCAACTGTTCCCACTCTTAGATCTTGGAAAGAGTTATTCACAACAAAACCCTCACTGCTTCCTCTTTCTCCTGATGTGATAATGGCATGGGACTTTTCATGCAGTTGGCAGCTATCCTTGAATTTAATCTTAAGTAACTGTTAGCATTCAAAATACACAGGGAAATTGCTGTTAGAATGCTACACACAGGAAGTAAACTTCCAAAGCCAAATACATGTGGCAAGATATGAGGATAGACGAGATGGAGGAATTCATGCAAAAGGTGTGAAATGGCATGCATTCTATAAATCCCCATAGAACAATGGATTTTCTCTGAGGGTCTTATCAAAGAACTAAGCTATATGAGGGCAATCAGATGTCTACGCATGAATATCCCACGATGAGAAACAGATTTCAAATTAGACACTTTCCAAATTGTTAATGAAGGAGCCAATCTTATGGATTTTCGATGGATTTTAAAGCAAATCCATTGAAGGTTCTCATAAGTCATCACAATAGCACACAGAAACCTGATGTAAACACTTCAGAGAAATTCAATTAATTGTATTGGAAAGGACAATTAATCATCAAAACCAGTAAACTTGCCTCTGTGCCCTAAGGGATTAAATTACTCTCTTCATAAATTAGTTTAAAACCTTTTGAAAATGAACGTCTGAAAATTAGCAATGAAGAATCTTTTGTTAATGTGAAGGGTTTCAGGCAAAAGAATTTTCTTCCATTTTTGAAAATGGAATTTGAGATTTTTTGACTTGGATTTCTCACTCACTTATTAATTTACATGCTCCAACATCTTAACAGGAAGCCCACTTAACTGATGGAAATACTTGTAAATAATTGTGAAACAACGGGACTTTGCTTCTTTAAAATCTGTTGAAACAGACTGGTGATTGAACATGTTCATTTATTCTGATGGCATATTATCAAAGCAGCTTACATTCTGAAACACCTTGAACATTGAGAAAAGAATTGAGAAGTTACTTCACAAAAAATAAGGTGGCATTAGATAAGATGATCAAAAGAATGGTCAAAGGGGTAGAACATATGCAAGATCTCAAATGAAGAGAAATACCTGGAAGGACAAAAAGGCTTTAGGAAAAAAAATTCAAAAGGCAACACAGTAGTGCAGCAGTTAGAACTGGCCTCACAATTCCAGTGACCTGGGTTCTGGAAAGTGCTACAGTCCTGGCTGCCATCAGTCCTGGAAGGGGACCCTAGCAGGGATGACGGTAGAGCAGCAATGGCAGGAGTTTCTGGGAGTAATTCTGAAAATGCAAGATCAGTTCATCCCAAAGAAGAAGAAACATATTAAAGGGAGGATGAGGTAACCATGGCTGACAAGGGAAGTCAAAGACAGCATAAAAGCAAAAGAGAGGGCACACAATATTGCAAAAATTAGTGGGAAGCTGGAGGATTGGGAAGCTTATAAATACCAACAGAAGGCAACTAAAAAAGCAATAAGGGGAGAAAAGATGAAATATGAAGGTAAGCTAGGCAATAATATAAAAGAGGATACCAAAAGTTTTCTCAGATATATGAAGAGTAAAATAGAGAGGCAAGAGTGGACATCGGACAACTGGAAAATGGCACTGGAGAGGGAGTAATGGGGAACAAAGAAATGGCAGACAAACTGAATAAGTATTTTGCATCAGTCTTCACCGTGGAAGACATCAGCAACATACCAGAAGTTTGAGAGAGTCAGGGGGCAGAAGTGAGTGTAGTTGCTATTACTAAGGACTTGGGAGGCTGAAAGGTCTGAAAGTAGTTAAGTCACCTGGACCAGATGGACTACATGCCAGAGTTCTGAAGAGATTGTGGGGACATTAGTAGTGATCTTTCAAGAATAACTAGAATCAGGAATGGTTCCAGAGGACTGGAAAATTATAAATGCCACTCCACTCTTTAAGAAGGGAGGGAGGCAAAAAAACAGGAAAATATAAGCCAGTAAGTCTCATTTCAGTGGTTGGTAAGATGTTCGAGTCCCTTATTAAGGATGAGGTTTCAGGTAACTTGGAAGCACATGATAAAATAAGCTGAAGTCAGCATGGTTTCCTTAAGGGGAGGTTTTGCCTGACAAATCTGTTGGAATTCTTTGAGGAAGTAACAGGCAGGATAGACAAAGGAGAGTCAGTGGATGTTGTTTACTTGGATTTTAAGAAGGTCTTTGAAAAGGTGCCGCTCAAGATGCTGCTAAACAAGATGGGAGCCCATGGTATTACAGGAAAGGTACCAGCATGGATAGAAGATTGGCTGACTGGCAGAAGGTGAAGAGTGGGAATAAAGGGGGCCTTTTCTGGCTGGCTGCCGGTAACTAGTTGTGTTCCGCAGGGGTCAATGTTGGGTCCGCTACTTTTCACATTATATGTTAATGATCTAGATGATGGAATTGATCGCTTTGTGGTCAAGTTTATGGATGATACAAAGATAGGTGGAGGGGCAGGTAGTGTTGAGGAAGCAGGGAGTCTGCAGAAGGACTTGGACAGGTTGGGAGAATGGACAAAGAAGTGGCAGATGGAATACAGCATAGGGAAGTGTACGATCATGTACCTTGGTAGATGGAAAAAAGCCGTAGACTGTTTCTAAATGGGGAGCAAATTCAGAAATTAGAAGTGCAAAGAGACTTGGGAGTCCCAGTGGAGGATTCCCTGAAGTTTAACTTACAGGTTGAGTCGATAGTAAGGAAGGCAAATGCAACGTTAGCATTCATTTTGAGAGAACTAGAATATAAAATAAAGGATATAATGCTGAAGCTAAAAAGGCATTGGTCAGACTACATTTGGAGTATTGTGAGCTGTTTGGGCTGAAGAACGTGCTCGCATTAGACAGGATCCAGAGGAGGTTTACAAGAATGATCCCAGGAATGAAAGGGTTAATGTATGAGGGTTAATATTTGATGGCTCTGGGCCTGTACTCGCTGAAGATTAGAAGGATGAACGGGGATCTCATTGAAACCTACCAAATATTGAAAGGCCTGGATAGAGTGGATGTGGAGAGGATGTTTCCAGAAGTGGGAGAGTCTAGGACCGGAGGACACAGCCTCAGAATAGAAGGATGTTTCTTTTCGGACAGAGATGAGGAGAAATTTCTTTTAGCCAGAAGGTGGTGAATCTGTAGAATATATTTCCACAGACGGTTGTGAGGCCAAGTCACTGGGTATATTTAAAGTGGAGTTTGATAGGTTCTTGATTAATAAGCACATCAAATGTTACAGGGAGAAGGCAGGAGAATGGGGTTGAGAGGGAAAAACAAATCAGCCATGATTGAATAGCAGAGCAGACTCGATGGACTGAATGGCCTAATTCTGCTCCTATGTCTTATGGTCTTATGGTTTGATCTTGGCATCCAGTGCTGTCCGTGTGGAGTTTACTCATTCTCCTCATGTTTCTCCTTGGTATTCTGGTTTCTTCCTACAACCCAAAGATGTGCTGTTATTGGAATTAGAATTGGTTTATTATTGTCACATGGACCAAGATACAGTGAAAAACTTGTCTTGCATACCGTTCATGCAGATAAATTCATTACACAGTGCATTGAGATGGTACAAGGTAAAACAATAACAGAATGCAGAGCAAAGTGTCACAGCTACAGAGAAAGTGCAGTGCAGGTAGACAATAAGGTGCAACGTCATAATGAGGTAAATTGTGAAGTCAAGAGTCCATCTTATCGTACTAGGGAACCATTCAATAGTCTTATAACAATGGGATAGAAACTGTTCTTGAGCCTGGTGGTACGTGCTTTCAGGCTTTTGTATTTTCTGCCTGATGGGAGAGGGGAGAAGAGACAATGTCTGAGGTGGGTGGGGTCTTTGATTATGCTGGCTGCTTTACTGAGACAGTATCGACAGAGTCCATGGAGAGGAGGCTGGTTTCCATGATGCACTGAGCTGTGTCCACAACTCTCTGAAGTTTCTTGAGGTCCTGGGCAGAGCAGTTGCCATATCAAGCTGTAATGCATCCAGATAGGATGCTTTTTATGATGCATCAATAAAAGTTGGTGAATGTCAAAGGGGACATGCCAAATTTCTTTAGCCTCCTGAAGAAGTAGTGGCGCTGGTGAGCTTCCTTGGCCATGGCATTTATGTGGTTGGGCCAGGACAGGCTATTGGTCCTTCTAGGAACTTGAAGCTCTCAACCCTCTCGACCACAGACCCGTTGATGTAGACAGGTGCATGTGCACTGCCCCCCTTCCTGAAGTCAATGACCAGCTCTTTTGTTTTTCTGACATTGATGGAAAGATTATTGTCATGAGACCATGTCACTGAGCTCTTTCTCTCTTTCCTGTACTCCGACTCATCAGTATTTGAGATATGGCCCACTATGGTGGTATCATCTGCAAATTTGTGGATGGAGTAGAACAGAATCTGGCCACTGTAAATTACTGATGAATGACCAATGAATAAAAGGTGAGCTGTGAGAGAATAAGTTTCAGGGTTACAGAGAAATAAGAAGGGCTGGAACTAATGGGAATGATTTTCCAGGAGCTGGTATGGATTTAAAGGTCCAGATGGCCTGCTTCTGTGTCATACAATGTCACTAAATAAGTAAAGGTTTTGTGTGTTGGAATGTGAAGGATGGTACAGCAGACCAAAAATCAAAGGAATGGAGAGTTAGTGGGAGAAGTTTGTAAGGCTGGAGGAGGTTACAACATGAGATCATGTAGAGACTTAGACATAAGGAAATTATTTTTTCATTCAAAATATTGTAGGAGAAGGAGCCATGATAAGAAAGCAAACACAGGAGGGCTTGTGGGAATGACACAGTTCAGAGAGTTTTGGGTGATTTGATGATATTAGTGGAGAATGGAGAATGATCAGTTGAATAGTCAAATCTGAAGGTGATGAAGACATCAATAAGAATTTCATCGGCATAACATATGAGGCTAGTGTGTCGGCAAGTGAAGTCATTGCAAAAGAGGAAGAACTTGTGATGTGTTGGAATGAATGGGAAAGAACGGTTTGAAAGTTCACGTTGAGGTTGCATAGAACCCCAAGGATTGTTAACAGATGGTTCAGTGACTGGGAGAGGGCAATAGAACATGTGGCAAGGGAATGTAGTTTGTGCCAGCTGTCAAAGACAAAGGCTTTAGTCTTGACAATGAAAGTCAAGCAGTTATTTAATGGATGATCTCAATATCATGAAGAGTTTTAGCGAAGTAACTAAGCAGAAACTCCTGTGCTGTAAGATAATGTGTAGCTTTCTCCAGGTGGATGCACGGGAGAGATATGCAGAATCACTACCTCCCTTCTCTACCTGACACCCACAATAATCATCTAAAAAAAAAGCATCACATTTGTACATTTGTCCCATTGCAAGAAGGATAAATGCACATACCTCTCCAAAGGCTGCCAAATTTAAATTCCTTCACACACCCATGTATGATTGTATGTTTCTCGTTGGTCCCACCATGCTGATCAGTGGTGGACAGGTGTTGTGAAAGATGGGGAAGTTGATCACATTAAAGGCTACAAAAATGTCACTGATCTGATAGAGGGATAGTCCACTGTGACTCAAAGAGGAGCAACACACAAAAAGCTGGAGGAACTCAGCGGGTCAGGTAGCATCTATGAAGGGAAATGAACAGAAGGCATTTCAGGTTGAGACCTTTCATATGGACTGTAGATTCCCTCCATAGATGCTGCCTGACCTGCTGAGTTCCTCTAGCTTTTTGCGTTTTGCCTCAGATTCCAGCATCTGCAGTCTATTGTGTCTCCATGGCTCAAAGAGAAGCCATTTTATGCCATTTTAGTTCTGTGGCAGGCTGGGAAAACTAGTTGGAGAGATTCATAAGAACTCTTTCCCAATTTTCTTGTAAGTGAAGGCAGGCAGACAGGCAAAAATATAAAAGGAATATTTGTTAATGTAGAAGAGAAATGAAGTATCTCAGTCCTCTGAGATTATTACCAAGCATTAGACAGTGAGACCCAAAAATCTTGATATGCTCCAGCTATAGGATGACTAAACCAGTTGTGTAGCAGGTAAACTTGATCCTGTGACCTCAGGAAAGTGAAGTTGATAACCACACATGGCAATCAAAGGTGGAGGTGAGATAAAAGTTGAGCAGATAAGAACATAAAAACATTTAAAAAAAAGGAGCAAAGGGAGGGCTACTCAAGCCTGCCCACCATCAATATAATCATGGCTGATCTGCCTCAGCCTTCATCTCTTCTTTTATGTCAGTTCCTCTTAGCCCTCAATTCTCCAATTTTACAAAAAATGTTTGCTTTCTCTTTAAGTGCTCCCAAAGATCTGAATGCCACAACGCTTTGGGGTGGAGAGTTCCAGAGTTTCACCATCCTCTGCAAGAAGATTAGCAAATACAGGTACATACTGCAGTGCATGGGAGCCTGGATGGAGAGCATTTGGAAGTTAGTGAATGATGTTGTCTTATTTTGTATTTTTTTCCCAAGGAATGATGTAGCAAGGATTGATAGTGTATAATGTACAGGCAATGTGGAACATAATGAAGTATTTGGAGATAATGCTGTCAGTGACTGAATCAGTGATTGAAATGGAGAAATCACAGGCTAGACTAACCATGCATGGCAAGTCTGGGCAACAGGCCAAATTCAACCTATTGTTTTCATTAGTTTTCATCAATACAACTCTGAGCTGGATTTAAATACCGACTATGCAAAATTCAACTTTTTCTTTCAGAATGCTGCACTTGGCTTTCAAACCACATACTTGGCCCAATTCTATTTGCCCATATGAAAGGGCAATGCTTGGAAAATTTTTAAACACATTGATCAGGTAGTGCATATAAAGATCATAAGAAATCAAAAGTTAATGCATCACTTGACCGAATATTTTTAACAACCAAAATTAACTAATTTTGTGAAACACTAAGAAAGATTGAAAAAAAATCATGAATGGAACCAAAAACAAAACCAAACAATTATATAGAAACATAGAAACATAGAAAACCTACAGCACAATTCAGGCCCTTCGGCCCACAAAGCTGTGCCGAACATGTCCCCACCTTGGAAATTACTAGGCTTACCCATAGCCCTCTTATTTTTCTCAGCTCCATGTACCTATCCAAAAGTATCTTAAAAGACCCTACCGTATCCGCCTCCACCACCATTGCCGGCAGCCCATTCCACGCACTCACCACTCTCTGAGTAAAAGACTTACCCCTGACATCTCCTCTATACCTACTCTCCAGCACCTTAAGCCTATGTCCTCTTGTGGCAACCATTTCAGCCCTGGGGAAAAAGCCTCTGACTATCCACACAATCAATACCTCTCATCATCCTATACACTTCTATCAGATCCCCCCTCATCCTCCGTTGCTCCAGGGAGAAAAGGCCGAGCTCCCTCAACCTGTTTTCATAAGGCATGCTCCCCAATCCTGGCAGCATCCTTGTAACTCTCCTCTGCACCCTTTTTATGGCTTCTACATCCTTCCTGTAGTGAGGCGACCAGAACTGAGCACAGTACTCCAAGTGGGGTCTGACCAGGGTCCTATATAGCTGCAACATTACCTCTTGGCTCCTAAATTCAATTCCACGATTGATGAAGGGCAATACACCATTTGCCTTCTTAACCACAGAGTCAACCTGTGCAGCTGCTTTGAGTGTCCTATGGACTCGGACCCCAAGATCCCTCTGATCCTCCACACTGCCAGGAGTCCTACCATTAATACTATACTCTGCCATCATATTTAACCTACCAAAATGAACCACTCCACAGTTATCTGTGTTGAACTCCATCTGCCACTTCTCAGCCCAGTTTTGCATCTTATCTATGTCCTGCTGTAACCTCTGACAGCCCTCTATACTATCCACAACACCTCCAACCTTTGTGTCATCTGCAAACTTACTAACCCATCCCTCCACTTCCTCATCCAGGTTGTTTATAAAAATCACAAAGAGTACGAGTCCCAGAACAGATCCCTGAGGTACACTGCTGACCACCAACCTCCGTGCAGAATACGACCTGTCAACAAACACTCTGCCTTCTGTGGGCCAGCCAGTTCTGGATCCACAAAGCAATGTCCCCTTAGATCTCATGCCTCCTTAGTTTCTCTATAAGCCTTACATGGGGTACCTTATCAAGTGCCTTGCTGAAATCTATATACACTACATCTACTGCTCTCCCTTCATCGATGTGTTTAGTCACATCCTCAAAAAATTCAATCAGGCTCGTAAGGCAGGACCTGCCCTTGACAAAGCCATGCTGACTATTCCTAAACATATTATACCCCTCCAAATGTTCATAAATCCTGCTTCTCAGGATCTTCTCCATCAGCTTACCAACCACTGAAGTAAGACTCATTGGTCTATAATATCCTGGTCTATCTCTACTTCCTTTCTTGAATAAGGAAACAACATCCGCAACCCTCCAATCCTCTGGAACCTTTCCCGTCTCCATTGATGATGCAAAGATCATCATCAAAGGCTCCGCAGTCTCCTGCCTCGCCTCCCACAGTAGCCTGGGGTACATCTCATCTGGTCTCGGCGACTTATCCAACTTGATTATCCAATATGAATGCATATTTCAAGCATATGTTCCAAGCATATATGAATGAACAAACTCAAGTAAAACCTGGATTACGTAAGAATAACAAAGACTAGAAAAGCTGTATGCTGATGATAATTAGACACCCCATAACCCTTGTGCCTTGAATCAAATGGATCAAGATTTGTTGCACTTTGTGCACTTAGTACCTTGATGCTCCTAAGAATGTGCACTTGGAAATTGAACCTAAATTTTCTGATGCAGAGACAAGTGTACTGCCAACAGAAGCATAGCAGTCATTTAATGTGTCAGTTGAAGGCTTGTGGTAAATACAAACTAATTGTTTTCTGATATTGATTTTATTTACTTGGATGCTTGTACATTATCTTACAGCACAATTAAACACAAGTAATTTAGGCTTAGAATCCCCGCATCAGCCACTCTCAGCTGCTAATATAAGTTACTCCTGTGGCAGCTTTGCTTTATTAGTTGAAAAAAAATGAAGTTAATAAAAAGTCATGTCATTCTTTTCAGTAATTCATCAAAATGATGAAAATACTGATTGTATTCTACTTGAGCACTTTTGAACAGACATACTTACCATCATTTGTTAGGTGATTAAAATTTGCTACCTCAGATTGTTTGGTGAATCTGAACAGATTATTGTTTCTTGCTCAAACTTTTTTTTCATTTTTAATTATTCTGATTGCAGACACATGGCTTAGATATCTACTTTCTAAACTTATTGAAACAAACACAGTATTTTTTTTCTGATCAAAATAATTTCCTTCTTCAATTATAACTTTTGAAAAACTGCATTGAACTTCTGTGTTACGAGTTGGACAACTAAAGGACTTCACTGTGGAAAAAGTGCTTTGGGACGACCTTTAGGATGTAAGTAGAAGTATGTTATTAGCATCAGACAACCTTACTGTCAGGACCAAGTGGGTGGATGTGAGTACTGTCAGAACCAAGTGGGTGGATGTGAGTACATCTGGTGGCCAATAGTCTCATGTACTTTAATGCCAGCTACCAATGCAAATGTTGAGAAACAGGATTTCACTCTTTTTTTAATATGGTGAACCTGCATATTGTACCAACACCCAATCAGATCACCCACTAAAAATTGTGGAATTGGCAAAAAAGGCTCAAGAGGAAGAGGTAGGTTGTTCAGACTCAGACCCAGAACCATCTGCATACATGGGACTTTTGTGGCTTGCAAAGAGAGCAGGCTCGATTTAAGACAGCCTCTGACAATTGCTTGTGCACTGATCTGAGAAGGGATTCAGCACTTAAAGAAACAATCCCCATGGCAGCTAGACAGAAGCAACACACATTATAGTTACCATGGAGGAAAGAAAGACTGCTGGCGACTATTGTGACAAACTGGAAGTGGAAGTAAACCAGGCGCACTATCAAAGTGGGAGTGCTTGTTAACTCAGTGCATCTTTGGATTCTTTGAACTGACATATGGTGATCTCAATGTGATGCAGGTCCAGCTCCTGGGCACCTGCACCACTGAAAAACCTGAGATCCTTGAAAGTAAGCATAGCTGTGTTGTCTGCTGTTATTTAACTGGAAAGAATGGAATGAATTCTGTTTTCCTGCAGTGAGGAATATCTAACACCTCCCTAGTATAACACAGGGAAGCAAACTGGGAAATGTTGCACACCACTACTGCAGGTTGGAAAGAGCCAGAAATATAAAGCTTTCTGTGTTGCCAGTGAAGACCAACCTCAACAAACCCCTCCTGTTATGCCCCCAACCCCGCTCTTCTTGTACGTTGAAGCTGGGACACACTGTGAAAAAGGTGCTATTGAAAGTCAAGGCAAGGTGGTGAGACACCACCTTCTTGGAGGTGATAATTGCCTTGAGGTTTTGTGGCATAAGTAGCTGTTACCATTTTTCAGACCTGTTACCAGGTTTAGGTAACTTAGCTTGCCTGCTCTGGCAATAAGAAAGCTCCTTTTGCCTTGCAAACCTGGAGTCAAAGAGGCAACACTCACCAAGCCAAGCACTACTCCTCACAAAGTATTCCATTTTCTTGGTCAATTGCCTGTTGTTTTTGCCCTTCCTTGTCTATCCCAAGGTAACTTTCTCCCCATCCCACCCCCACCTCTCCAACAGCCTATCAGTGGTAATTCTCGTCTAACTCCACCTTTTTTCCCCATTTTTTTTCTCCTTGGCCCCGACAGACTTGAGGTGTTATGGGTTCTATCTGCACAGATTACACACCTCCTGGCACCTAACTCCAGAATTGCTCAGATGGATAAGAGGCTTGAGGAACTCAAATGTTCTACTCTGTTTCTTTTCCAGCATGCACTAATATTGTTGTAATTCAGAGTCTTGCGCACATTCAGTTTTCCTTTGTTCCATTCTGGTACTTGCAATGGCATATCTGGTGGCAGAATTTTAAATTTATTCTAATCATCCTGATCCTGAACTTGAAGCAAGCTGTCATAGAAATGTTAATGCAAATTGCCAAGAGAAGACTTTTTGTGTCATTGCTGCTATATTTGAAAATTATTTCTTTCAAATATTTTCTTCACAATTGTTTAATTTAAATTTAAAAGTCAGGAAAGGACCTTTTGGTTATTTTGTTGCAGATTTGTTTCACTCATTTAAACTCATGAGAAATCAATCTAGTGCCGACTTCATATTCAGAGAAACTTAAATACTTTACCAATTTGATTAATTTGCTGTTATAAGTATGATGTGAGGTCACAAAAGGAGCAGCAACATCACAGTCTTGGCATTCTTTCTAACTGCCCAATGCTGCCATTACAGTTCAGTGAGTAAGCCATTACTCATGTGCCTGCCAATGGAAGTATCCATGATTTTGGTGGATGGACTTTAGATGAATATGGAAGCTGTACGCTGTGATGCTGTCATCTTGTACAAAAAGGATGGATGCACCAAAGCTGGAGGAGCACCAACAGCACCAATATCCTTGCAGGGAGGTTTGATAGTGCTACTCAGGATGAATTAAACTAGAGTGGCAATAGGTGGGGGGGTGGGTGGTGTTGGTGGGGGAACCTGACCAGTAGGTCAACAGGTAAAGAGATTGAGGAGAAGGTAGGGGTTAGGTCAAGTAAATCTGATAGGAAGAACAGGCAGGGCAGGTGAATGAACATGGTGAGACTGATGGATTGAAGTGTATTTATTTCAATGCAAGGAGTATAATGGGTAAGGCAGATGAGCTTGGAGCCTGGATTAGTACATGAAACCACAATGTTGTAGCCGTTATAGAAACTCAATTGAGAGAGAGGCAGGATTGGCAGCTCAACATTCCAGGGTTTAGATGTTTCAGATTGATAGAGAGCAATGTAAAAGAGATGGGGGAGTTGCGTTACTGATCAGGGAGAATGTCACAGCTGTACTTAGAGAGAACATCCCGGAGGGCTCATAGAGCGAGGCCACATGGGTAGAGCTCAGAAGTAAGAAATGTGTAATCACTATGATGGGATTATACTATAGGCCTTCAAATAGCCAGCAAGAAATAAGATCTATTAGTCACATGTACACTGTACATTGAAACATACAGTGGAATGTATCTTTTGCGTAGAGTGTTCTGGGGCAGCCTGCATGTGTCTCCACTTTTCCGGCGCCAACATAACTTGCCCACAACTTCCTAACCCATATGTCTTTGGAATGTGGGAGGAAACCGGAGCACCAGGAGGAAACCCATGCAGACACAGGGAGAACGTACAAACTCCTTACAGACAGTGGCCAGAATTGAACCTGGTTTGCTGGCAGTGTAATAGCGTTATGCTAACTGCTACGTTACTGTGAACAGATATGCGGACATGGAAAGATGTAAAAAAAATAGGGTAGTTGTAAGGGGTGATTTTAACTTCTCCAGTATTGACTAAGAATCCCTTAGTGCTAGGGTCTTAGATGGGTCAGAATTTCTCAGGTACATCCAGGAGGGTTTCTTGAGATAGTCCAACCAGGAAAGCGGCTGTACTAGGCCTTGTAGGCCAGGTGATTAAAGTTTCACTGAAGGAGCATTTTGGGAACAGCGATCATAGTTCTGTAAGTTTTAAGATAACTATGGTCCTCAGGTGAAAGTGCTAAATTAGTGGAAGGCTAATTACAAGGCTGTTAGGCAGGAACTGGGAAAATAAATCAGGAATGGCTGTTTAGGGGTAAATCCACATCTAACAGGTGGGAGGGCATCTTTTCAAAGACAGCTGGGTGGAATTCAAGTCCAGCAGGTTCCTGTGAGGATGCAAGATAAGGATGGCAAGTTCTGGGAACTTTGAATGTCAAGAGATATTGTAAAATTAGTCAAAAAGAAAAAGGAAACATATGTGAGGTTTAGAAAGCTGAAATTGGACAAAGCCCTTGAGGAATATATAGGAAACAGGAAATAAGCATGGAATTAGGAGGGCTAAAAGGGACAATTTTACATGTATATTAAAATAAAAGGGTAGCTGGGGAAAGAGCAGGTACATTCAAGGGCAAAGGAGGGAATCTATGCCTGAAGCCAGCAGAAGTGGGAAAGATCCTAAATGAATACTTCACATCTATATTTAGCAAGAAGGAGGACATGGATGGTGAGATCAGGGAGTGTTATGTTGATATTCTTGGGCATATCAATATTAAGATGGAGTAGGGTCTCTTGACAAACATTAAAGTGGATAATTCCCCGGGACCTAATGGAATCAATCCAAGGATACTGAGGGAGGCAAGGAAAGAGATTACTGGGGCCTTAACTGAGATCTTTGTATCCTCTTTTGTCACAAGCAAGGATTCAGTAGACTGGAGAATAGCCAATGCTGTTTCCTTTCTTCAGAAGGGCAATAGGGACAAACCAGGAAATTATAGGCTGGTGAGCCTTACATCAATGGTAAGGAAGTTATTGGAGAAGATTTTTAGAGACAGGATTTACTCATATTTGGAAAAACATGGACATTAGGAAAAGTCAGCATGGTTTTGTGCAGGGGAGGTCTTGTCTCACAAATTAGATTGAGTTTTTTAAGTAAGTGACAAAGGTGATTGACAAGGGTAAAAAAAGTGGATATTGTCTACATGGATTTCAGTAAAGCATTAGACAAGGTCCCTCATAATAGGTTGGTCCAGGAGATTAAGCCACATAAGATCCACAGTGAATTGGTAAATTGGATACAAAATTGGCTTGGTCATAGAAGACAAAGGGTAGTGGTGGATGAGTGCTTGTTCTGACTGGAGGTCCATGACCACTTGTGTTCTGCATGGATCAGTGCTGGGGCTTCCGTTGTTTGTAATACATACAGATATATACATGATCTAAATGAAAATGTTGGTGGTCTGTATACTTCCCTTTTGCATTTAACCTCCCAAAATGCAAGAGGAAAGTATACAGTAAATGGCATGACCTTTAGGAGGTTTTATGTACAGAGGGATCTTGGGGTGCAAGTCCATAGCTCTCCAAAAGTGGCAACACCAGTGGATAGGGTGGTAAACAAAGCATATGGCATGCTTGCCATCATTGGTGGGGCATTATGTATAGAAGTCAAGATCATGTTGCAGCTGTATATATCTTTAGTTAGGCCACGTTTGGAGTATTGTGTGCAGTTTGGTTGCCACACTATAGGAAGGATGTGGAGTCTTTGGAGTGGGTGTAGAAGAGGTTCACCAGGATGTTTCCTGGATTAGAGAATATTAGCTGCAAGGAAAGTTTGGACAAAAGTTGGATTGTTTTCTCTGGAGTGTTGGAGGCTGACGGGCAATCTGATATAATTATATATAATGATGAGAGGCATAGACAGGATAGATACAGTCCTTTTCATGGGCTGGAATTGGTAAATACTAGAGGGCATAGATATAAGGTGAGGGGGGAAAGTTTAAAGCAGATTTGTGGGGCAAGTTTTTTTTACACAGAGAGTGGTAGACACATGGAACCCGCTGTCAGGGGAGGTGGTAGAAGTAGATACGATAGCAATGTTTAAATGGCATTTTGACAGACGATGAACAGCCAGGGAATAGAAGGACATGGAACATGTACAGACAGATGGGGTTAGTTGGATTGGCACCATGGTCAGCGCAGACATGGTGGGACAAAGCGTCTATGTACTATGCGTGGATAGGATGTGCATGAGGACTTACAGCCTTTCAGAAGGAATAACATTTCCTTACTCGTATCCATTGCCCAGATGAAAGCAGTATCACAGAACTCGGGAATCTGATCCACATTTCACCAGCATGATATTTTGTCTGCAACTCTTAAGAATTTCAGGCTGCCTGTATGTGTCAACAGTGTCACCCCATTTCTCACTCCTCTAGGTGTGGTACAGACAATAAACACTGGATTTAGCACAGGCTGCATGCGTGTAATGAGCTGTAGCTCCAAGTTTGCCAGGCTCCTGTGCCAACATGAACAGGTGGGTGTAGTGCACCATACCCCGTGCCCCCATGCTTAATCCATTTTTGAGCACATCAACATCCCAGTGGCATTTGTGGAAGTGAATGCAGTTCTGTGTGTTATTTACACATCTGGAAAAAATTTCTTTTGTTGCTCTTGTAAAAGCAAAATAAAGATTTTCTACGTGCTCCAATTCTAGAGAAATAGGAATTGCATTTATTTTTTTTTCTGTCACAATAATGATGTTCAGCTACAAAGCTATTCTGAAGAACTTGAATGTTCTATTTGAAGAGCCTAAATAAAGTTAGAAAACTTTGCATTCATTAGAGACATAGGCTTCTTGAAGTCTCTCATGCAGTGAAATAGTCCTTCATTACAGTAATGAAGTCTTTGTCTGTAAGCTTTCCAAGCAATTCAAGTAAGAAAGATGCCAAATTATTGGACAGGTTGAGAGGAGAGGATTTGGTTTCCTATCCACTCAAATTTAATTAGGCTGAGACACTTCCATACCAGTTTTGCAAAAGTTGCTTTTGGATTTTAAAATGATTAGGTTGTTGTGTAAAATGCCTTGTCATGGACAACATTATAAAAAGTTGCCATCAATTCTCTATTCATGTCAGTTGCTGACCATTTCTTTATTTTCACCTTAATTCCATTAAGAGGTAAGGTTAAAAAAAATTGATGTTGCACAGGTCTGTTAGAAAGGAAATAGAAAAGCTGATTAAATAGATAACTTAAAGGGAACAGGTCTGAGTCAGGATTCTGGCGCCAGGTTGGGAACTACAACGGGAAGTTTCCTTTAGATCACACAGTTGGAGAACAAGGAACACTTATAAAACCTAAACAGATTATAACCACAAATGGACACGCTTGTTTTGGATCAATATGACAATTTTCCATGGCAAAGTTTTTAATGAGCTCTCAACTTTACACTCGGAATCACATCATTATTATCTGTGATCAATGTGCTAAAAGGCAAGCATGAAGGGACTTAGCACAAATTAGAGACTGGCATGGCACAATTTGATCTGGATACCAGTATTATCACATTACATTCTGGGAAACATCGTTTTCTATAAACATGACACTGAATAAAACAGTACCACACAAACAAATTTTTGGTTAATTTTCTCCATCCCTACTGAATTCATTTGTAATTTTAAACTCCTCAGTTGGTCATCCCTCATCTATCTAAACTCAAGAGAATATAAATCAAATTTAAATAAACTCCATCCATGAATAAATACTTTACATTCTATTGAATCAGTACTATATGCTCTACTAAGATCAATATATCTTTCCTTAGTTGAGTGTTTAAAAGTGTAAACAGTCCTCTAGGTGATATGTGACCAAAGATCTGTACAGACAAAGCATCAACTCCTCCCCTTCAATTATAAACCCACTAATAACTTTACTCATAAGCCTTTTTGAATGCCTGCTGCGTCTGTGTACTAGCTTTTGCTGGTTTGTTTTTCTGGAAACGCTTATTTCTTTATTCTCCCATTCTTGAAGGTTCCTTGTTCCCTAATCTTTCCCAGATGTAAAATGGGAATCATCAGGAACTGGAGATTTGCCGAACTTATTTTCTGCATCACTCTTTTTTGGAGCATATTAAATCCATTAATTTTCATATTATGTAGATTTTGTTGCACTGATATTTTATTCTCTTTCTCCACTTTGAACAGTGCCTGTCATTTCCTTGTAATCCATTATGGTTCTGTTTGCATCTGAATGCAATGGACGAACATTCTCTTTACCATTCTTTTTCCTTTAAATTTGCATTAAAAATTGCTGTCAGCTGTGATATTCCTCGCAATCTTTTCCATGCTCCCTTTTTGTGTCCCAATCACTATTGCTTAATCACTCTTCTGCGTTTATAGCTCTTCTAGTTTACTAGATTTCTACTTTTCCTCACATTTGTGTAAGCTTTTGGCTTTAAATTAGAACCGTCTTTTACTTGCTTAAGTTCACAAGTGGGTACTCATTACCTTTGCATTCTTCCGATTACATCTCTGAAACCCAAAACATCACCTGTCCATTTCTCATCACAGATGCTGCCTGACCCATTGATTTCCTCCAGCAATTTGTTTTTTGCTTCAGATTCCAGCATCTGCAGTCTCTTGTGTCTCCATTTTAATTTGGCTGCAGGTTTAACCATTGGCAATGGAGTAACTAAGCCAATGCATTACTCAATACATAAGATATTACTTTAATTAAATGCATCTTGGCTTTTGATCCTTCCATTCCCTACTTACTCTCTCTATTAAAATCTCAAATGCATTTTAGTTGGCAGATGTCTAACTGCACGTATTTCAATAATAGTTTTACATTTAAGGGGGTAGATGTTAGGATGAATTTGTTTTCTATTTTGAGTGCATGGGAAGGGATTTATGGCATCCACAATTTTTAATAACCTGTGGAAATGTTTGGTTATGAACTAAGAAATGCTAATATGGTTTCCTCCAAAACTCTGGATGGATTAATATCAGTTGTCTGCCTAATGTAACCAAAGAGGGTGTTGGGTTCAGGGAAGGAAGGGAGGTGGAGAGGCAGATTGATTTCTGGAGATAAGGAAGTGAATCTGGGCAGTCGTGAATCATCATGACTTTGTGGAGATAGATGGGGGCTCCTCTCCCTGTGGCTCCACAAAACTGAAAGTGAATCAAGAAAAACATCTCTGTTCAAAACTGCTCTACAAATAATTAAATGTCCCTCACCCAGAACACTGATCATCTCTTCGACTTTCAAAATATTGGCTGGATTCTTGATTTTTTTTAGATTACGTAGCCATTTTTTATGGTACTTGTAAAATAAATTCTAAATCTTCATGTAATCTCTGCCTTCAAAACATTTCTGAGGCAGGATTTCAGAAAATTTATTCTTGAATATGTCAAATGACTCTTGAATACTTTTCAAAATCAGCATTCTTAACCTCATAATACAGGGATTTCATCTAATTCTTGTCATGGACAACATTCTACTGCTAAGAGAAGCATAAGAACTTTCTTTACATCTCAGCTGGCTGTGAAATCTGAAGAAAAAAGTTTTACCTAAGTTCTCACATCACCAATAACTTTGGAATTTTGGTTAGAAGAAAAATGTTGATAAATCAACCTGAGTTTCTACATTTCCATTCATTTTTGAAATCCATACAATTGTTGGCTATCTAATAAAAGTTTATTTCAACTACATGGGATTGAGTTGCCAAACAGATTAATCTGAATTTGAGGATTTGTTGAAATTAGGAAAAGTGTCCCAAAATGGTGAGTGACATTAATTATCCAATAACCGAGATCCTTAGTGCCTGTTTAATAATGTTTTTCAGCTTACTCACTGATAGATTCTTCTGTTTGTACCGCTACAAGTTATTAGCCATGCAAAGTTTTTGACACACAAAAACATTTTGATTGTGTGCCAGCTATTTGTGTTCCTGTTTTGGCTGAAAGTGAAGCAGAGTAATCTCTTAACAATTTGACAAGAGACTAGAAGGGTTAACTATCCATATTTTAAAGCTGTCTTCATAAATGCCAATATCTGTACAAATTGCCCTTTCAAAAGTATGTGCTGAAATGCAAATTTTCAATACACTTTTAATAAATAGTAAAGGTCATATGCAAATTGTGCAGATGGTAAATGTGAACAAGAATAAACCATTAACCTAAACTAATGTTGAGATATATGCATTTTATTCAAAAATTTCTACAATATTTCTGGCAGATGACAAAAAATTACATTTGATCGACATGTAAGAGATCCCAGGGGCAAGACTATTTCATTGTTTACTGAAAAAGATAAACATTTAGTTTCTCACAAAAGAACATTCACTTCAAGTTTACAATTTCAGTAACAATCTGATAATCTGCTATCCATTTGTTTGGAAATCCTGATGGTTCAGCATCCGTGTCACACCATGATGTTTCCTGTTTTCCCTTTAGACCCTCTGAACAGAAGGGGATTGGTATGTCACCACCCACCCCAACAGCCTCCAATGCACCTGAACCCATAGTCACAGTCACTGTTGACGACATAAGATCAGTCTTCTGGACAGTGAACCCACGGAAAGTATCTGGCCCAGATGGTGTCACTGGCCGTGTCCTCAGATCCTGTGGAGCAGCTGATGGGGGTATTTTCAGATATTGTTAACCTCTCCCCACTTCAATCTGAGGTTCCCACCTGCTTTAAGAAGACCACTATCATCCCAGTACCTAAGAAAAACAAGATAATGTGCCTTGATGACCACCGCCCAGTGTCTCTGACACCCACCATCATGAAGTGCTTTGAGAGGCTGGTCACGGTACATATTAACTCCAGCCTCCCAGAAAATTTCGACCCTCTGCAATTCGCCTACCATCAAAGCAGGTCTACGGCAGATGACATCTTCCTGGCCCTGCACTCATCCCTGGACTATCTTGACAGTAAAGACACCTATGTTAGGCTATTGTTTATTGACTACAGCTCCGTCTTCAATACTATAATTCCAAGTAAGCTTATCAGTAAACTCGGAGACCTGGGACTCAACACCTCCCTTTGCAACTGTATCCTTGACTTCCTGACCAACAGACCGCAATCAGTGAGGATAGACAGCAACATCTCCGGCATGATTGTTCTCAACACTGGTGCCCCACAAGGCTGCATCCTCAGCTCCCTACTCTACTGCCTATATACTCATGACTGTGTGGCCAGATTCTGCTCCAACTCCACCAACAAGTTTGCAGACGATACCACCATAGTGGGCAGTATCTCAAATAACGATGAGTCAGAGTACTGGAAGGAGATAGAGAGCCTAGTGACATGGTGTCATGACAACAACCTTTTCCACAATGTCAGCAGAACAAAAGAGCTGGTCATTGACTTCAGGAAAGGGGATGGAGGCAGTGCACATTCTCCTGTTTGCATCAACGGTGCAGAGGTCGAGACGGTTGAGAGCTTCAAGTTCCTCGAGTGACATCACCAAGAATCTGCCCTGGTCCAATCATGTAGGCACCATGGCCAAGAAAGCTCACCAGCACCTTTACTTCCTCAGGAGGCTAAAGACATTTGGCACATCCCCTTTGACACTTATCAACTTTTGTCGATACACCATAGAAATCATCCTATTGGGATGTATCACAGCTTGATATGGCAACTGCTCTGCCCATGACTGCAAGAAACTGCAGAGAGTTGTGGACACAGTTCAGCACATCATGGAAACCAGCCTCCCCTCCATGAAATCTATCTACATTTCTTGCTGCATTGGTAATGCAGTCAGCATAACCAAAGACTCCACCCACTGCGGACATTCTCTCTTCTCCCCCCTCCCATCAGGCAGAAGATACAAAAGCCTGAAAGTAAGTGCCACCAGACTCAAGGATAGCTTCTATCCAGCTGTTATAATACTATTGAACAGTTCCCTAGTACAATAACTTAGACTCTTGACCTCACAATCTATCTCATTATGACCTTGCACCTTATTGTTTACCTGCACTACACTTTCTCTGTAGCTGTGTCACTTTACTCTGTATTCTTTTGTTTTACCTTGTACTCCCTCAATACACTGTGTAATGAATTGATATGTATGAACAGTATGCAAGACAAGTTTTTCACTGTACCTCGGTACAAGTGACAATAATAAACCAATACCAACGGGGTGCTTTTTCCAGTGCTTCCTTTAAACTCAACAGGACCCTGATTCCCACATTTTCTTTAACTCACTGGGGTCCTGTTTCCCACACTCCCTTTAAAGACACCAATGTCCTGTTTCCCACAACCCCTTTAAACTTACTAGCTTAACTGAAAAGATAATTACACTACTGTGCAATATTTAAAAAAGGGTCATTTAGAAGTGGACTGTGGTATTAACAGGAAAAGCATCCAAATGTCAGTGAATCTGCTAGTCCAGCACAACCAGTCCCAAAAGTGCCAGATTACTGGAGTTTTACTATGGAGTACTCAAGGTTACTCTTGAAAATAATACTTACAAAATATATTCAGCTTTTATATGTCCAATGACAAAAAACTAAAAGGGTTTTGATTGCAGCAAGAGATAAAATGACATTTTTGTATTTTTTTCAGTATTGACAATGTCCAGAGAGCTACTTGGAAATGACTTCAGTGACCAATGTGGCAGTGTTCCACATCGTTTTGTAAAGCAATACTCAGGGGAACCACACATTCTCTTAATGTCAGCACTGCCTGGCAACCTGACTTTGGCATGATAAATGTTGCAATTAGAGCTGTCAAACTGGGTCTCAATCAATGAGCCCCAAATTCTGGCATGAATTAACCACTGCTTTGTTTAAGATGGCCAAAGATGATAACATAACAGGTGTCTTACTGATGCATGTACATTGAGTCATATTAAAGAATTCAAATATATAAATTGACAATGCTCAGACAATTGCAATTTTCCACTGTAATCTAGAAGATATTAAAAATTCTTCTGTCTGCATCCTTAGCAGAAGAATTCCAGAATGGTACATGGTAGAAGAATATATGCAAGAGCAGGATTGATGTTAGAGACAAGGGAATGAAAGGGAAGGAAGAAATGGGCAATAATGAAAGAGTGAGAACTGGTAGAGGTTTGGGGATAAAGAATAGAGGAGCTGGAAGTAAACCATTTGATAAAGATAAGGGAGTAACAGAAATAATTGCAGCATGGTGAGAAATAGCATTAGGATTAACTGGGAAGACAGGAAATTGCTTTTTTTAAATTTTTTTTAAGGCCAATTTAAAATGGCAGATATGCACACAAAGCCATCTGAAGCAGTATGATAAAAAAAACCAAGATGATTATTTACTCAAGCAAACTAGATGTAAGCAAAATAAAGCAACTAATATTCGAGCAAAGAAAGTTAGATTTAAGAAACAGCTAAAGGAAAGCTAAGGCCGCCAACAGATCAGCTAAAAGGTTAATGGAAAAGCAAATTGTTGCCAATTGTGGAAGTAATGGGAAAAGCTTTCACAGTTAAGTGAAGACTCAAGTGTTACATTGGGTCACTGAATGATGCTCAATTATACGTGGAAATATTAAGTGAGCTCTTTACATTGGTTTTCACTCTTGAAGACCTTGCTTGACTAGTTGAAATTATGATAGTGTTAATAATCAAACTGATAATATTAGCATAGATGAAAATTTAGTTTTATGCAGAATTAAAAAACTAAAAAGAGAGGGATAGTCACACCAGTTGATATCTACATGTCCTCAAGCTCCTCTGACTTCACTCCTGACCCTTCTATTCACCACACTCTGCTGCTTAGAAAGGTGCATGAAGGACTTACCAGAATGATTCTGGGAATGAGGGATTTTAGCTGACAGTTATGTGAATAAACTGGGGTTGTTCTCCTTGACGTAAAGGGGGTTGGGGAGAAATTTGCTCGAGATGTAAGGCATTGTTACAGGGTTAAATAAGATAGGCAATTCCAGTTTTTAATTGTGCAAGAACTAAGGGACACAGTTTTCAGCTGATGCAGAGGAGATGTGGGGAAGAGCTACTTTCATGTAGTGATTGGTAATGACCAGGAAATGTTGCCTTAGGGGGGTGGTGGGAGCAAAGATGATAAATGATTTCAAAAGGAAATTGGATGAGCACAAAAGAGAAATAAACCTACGGGGCCACAGGGATTGAGTGGAGCATGGGACTGACTGAATTGCTGTTTGAGAGGCAGCATGCACTCGATGAGCTGAATGGCTTCTTGTGCTGCCATGTCTCTGTGATGCAAACCTGGTTTGATTATTGAATTCTAGGTTTACTTCCTGTCTCACACAGAAGCTGAAATTTAATAATCTTAATTCTCTCATTTTATGTAATATCACAGCCTAAGATAAATATTTAATTCCCCTTTCACTTATATACCATACTACGCCAGCTCACAACTGGTCTCTGTTTTACTTTTGGTTCCAGCAAAAGCTTTTGTTCCCGTCTCTTGCAGACAGGTTTATTTATGACCTACTTCTGAAACTCCAAGCTCCCACTCAATGCTCTCTTATAGAGCTTTGCACCAGCTCCCTCACTTTCCTAATGCAATATTCCCTTCTCCACTCATGTGTTGTGCTCCAAGCTCTCAGCTCCTCTCATTTGCCATTTATCATTTGTGTTGGAGTCTTAAACACCTCTACATCCTCACTAAAACCCACTCTCATCTCCCCCTCCCCTCCACCAATTGCTTTTCACTCAGACTCAAGCCCTCTTAGCACAAGACTTTATTGCCATTCCAGATCAAGAGTCCCTTCTGTGTTCCAGTCTCAATAACTAAAAGAATGCACGAGTAAACATTGCTCTTGAGCAATTTTTGAGGGTTTTGTTGTTGATGGAGGTGGGGGCGGGTGGGCTGGAGGGTGGGAGTAGTGGCAAGACATTCCTTCCTAATCCCTAAACTAAGTCAAGTAATGACTTCCACACTTTACCAAATGGAACAAAGTTTTAGCTCATGAAGAGAACAGTGATATAATATGACAGCTGTCAAAAAGGGAAAGACAGTGTAGGAAGCAAACAGAACATCAAAGGTAGACAGAGAGAATAAGAGACGAGGAGAGAAGCAAGTATATATATTACTGCAAAAAACACCTTCGCAAAATTTTTATCTGAATTACACAGGAGATCAACTAATGCATGATGTCAACCAGAAAACATGTTATTCTCTGCAAACCAACTCTCAATTAGAGAAACGCTAGTTTCAAAGCAGTGGTATTTAAAATGCCAAATTATTAACATGATAGAAATATTCTTCAGATCATGTAACCTACACTTGGAGTTCAAAACCTGAATCTATCATAGCTGGAAATTATTGTGAATACATGGTTTTAATCATGTCTTTTTTTATCTGCAAACACTTCCAGCTGAATACCTTTCTGTTAAGGTGCTATAGAGGGTAAAAGCATGCTACAGCAATTCATTTTGCACCTGTAAAGAAATGAATAGAAATTGAAACTTAATGATGGGTTGGAGGTGGGATCAGATAGTGGACGCTGATACCTTTGATACTTGCATTGTGCTGTTGAATTAGCCCACTTTGTAAACACAAAGATCTCTCTTGCATTGCTTTTATTGTTTGTTTTAATTTTCTATATAGTTTAGAAGACTAGTGCCGTGGAGTAGTTCTCAGTTCTCGGGTATTGGCACCCATACAGGGAAAAATGAAAGCTGTACCTTTGGGATAGCTTGCACCTGTACCATGCTGGGAACAGGGTTGCAGCAAGCTACATAACAAGGGGAATAGGGAGGATTTTAAACTAAATGTTGGGGCAAGGGATCAAAGTTAGGAAGGTGTGGTAAATCAAAGAGTAGCGACAAGTAATAAAGTAGTAAACAAATTGTGACTGGTGGGGATAAGGAGTACAAATCCAGGAATAATTTAGCAGCACCAGAAGTCAGAATTGAACCAGGTTACTGGAGCTGTGAGACAACAGCATTACCTGTTGAATCACTGTTCCACCTCCTGAATAAGTGTTGCCTGTTCCTTGATTATCTTCAGAATAGATGCAATCCAAGAAGAAACCAAAATTCCAAGGTGCGACCACCATCCGTGGTGAACCAAAAAAGTTAAGGATAGTGATTAAAAGCAAATAATTGCACAAAGGTAAGAGGTCCAAAGGTTGGACTGAATGTAAAAAAAGTAGTAAGGAAGGAAAAATTTCTGTGCAAGATAAAGCTGGTCAGAAATATAAAAACCGATCATAGGAATTTCCGTTATGTTTAACAACGAAAAGGACTTAAGTGGGCATTGGTCCTATAGAAGGTGAGTCTGGAAAATTAATAAAAGAAAACAATAAGATGGCAGATGCATTCAACAGGCACATTATATCAGTCTTTACAGTGCAGAATACAAGTATTGTCCCAGATATGACTCTCTAAGTCAGGAAATGGAAGAGAGGCAGGAATCAACAGGAAAGTGGCGTCGTCTTATTGTTTGGAAAGGTTCAGCATCTGGCTCATCGGGTGCTCGTTATGTTCATTATACAGATGCTCATCCCAGGCTTGCTTTAAACTTACCGGGATCCTTGCCTTCACCCTTGCCCTCATCTTCACACTCCCTTTAAACTCATTGGGTTCACCAAGAAGTTTATTGTAGAGACAGTGAATGCAGGCAGATTGTTTGGCCTACACTGTTCACACTGACCAACAATCACTTTGGCTTTGGCTTAAATTTTCCAAATTTTCCCATATTTGGAAATGGTTTCATAATGTTGGAATAAAGCAAATATAACATCTTTATTCAAAAAGGAAGTTAAACAGAAAGCAGGAGTCTACTGGTCAGATAGCTTAACCTCCATCACAGTGAAAACATTAGAAGGTATTATTAAATATGTCATAGCAGGACAATCAGAAATTTTCAGGGTCATTAGACAAAGTCACCATTGGCTTACTGAAAGGGAAATCATATTTGACCAATTTATTGGAGTTCTTTGAAGAAGTGTCAACTGCTGTGGATAAAGGAGAACTCATGATTGTACTATTCTTAGATTTTCAGGAGATATTCAGTAAGGTGCTACATAAAAGGTTATTGCAGAAAATATAGGCATATGATGTAGGAGGTAACCCATTGACATTGATTGAAGCTTGACTGGCTAACAGGGAACAGAGAGTAAGTGTAAATAAGTCTTCTTCTGGCTGGTAGGATGGAGGGAGTGGTGTTCCACAGGGATCAGTGCTGGGGCTTCAACTTATTACAATTTATGGAAATGATTTTGATGAAGGCATCAAAGAAGTGATTGCTAAATTTGTTGATTGCACAAAGTTGTGAAGAGGACTTAAGGAGGGTACAAAGAGGATGTGTGGGCAAAAATCTGGTGAATGGGGGATAATGTGGGAAAATATGAAATTGTCCATTGTGGCAGAGAATAAAAAGTATGATTTTAGTCATGAGAGGTTTCAGAGCTTTGAGATGTAAAGAGAGCTGGGTGACCTAGTGCATAATTTACACAAAGTAATGAGGCAGCCAATTTATGCACAGAAAGTTCCTGTGAACTGGAATCTGATCCTATCCAGAAAATCTACTTGAATTGTATTGGTTAAGATGTAAGTAATGACCAGAGCATTTGGATAACTCACTTGCTTTTTTATCAAAATCATGTTTAATTGTGAGAGAGTACACAGGGCCTGAGCTTAATAGTTTTTGCGAAAGGTGCCACCTCTAACAGTTCAGGACTCCCTCTGAACTGCACGATATGCCAAGGGTTTTGTGCTCATGTTACCTTAGTTGGACATAAATCTATATGCCCTTCTGGCTCAGAGACATGAGCTCTACCATAAAGGAATCCGGGGAAGAAATCATGACACAATGTGAGACAGAGAAACAGAGATCCATGAACAAATATTCCACAACAGGAAAGGGGCAGTGTGAAACTGTGATCTTGCCTGAATTAGAGGTATTATATGAGAATTTGATTTGGCCATTGGGCATGCAATAACATCAAAGCAAACAAGGAAGACATTTGGAAACAGCCATAAAAAATATTTTCTTCTGAAAAATTGTGCTTCACTGCTCTTAGGATAGCCCCTTTGAAAGTTACTGTCCAAGTAAGATACACAGTTTTGGCAAAAAGTGTTACTCGTAATTTCTTTTAATGACTCTGCTTACTGAATTACAGCAGGATTCCCTTTTGGCCTCCTTAGTTCAATGATTGCTTTGAAAAGGCATAACGATCAATGGACCCTCAACCTAATTCCAGCTTTCAACAGTTCTCAAATGCCTCACTCAGGAAAAAGACACAGGGAAAATATTCACCTCTCTGGCATCATCTCATTCTCTTAAAGACACAAAAAACTGCAGATGCTGGAATCTGGAGCAACAAACAATCTTCTGGATGAACTCAATGGGTCAAGCAGCATCTGAGGGGGGAAGGGGGTAACTGTGCCTCGGGGTTTCAATCTGAAACATCAACAATTCCTGTGCCCCCACAGATTCTGCTTTACTCACTGAGTTCCTCCAACAGATGGTTTGTTGATCTCATTCTCTTATATTTCTATCTCTTCCCAATAAAATGAGCCACCTTTAGACCACCATTTATAATAATTTTATTTTCAACCAGCATGAGAGAGGTTCATATTTATTTGTACGTTTTTACATAAACACTTATTTAAAATTTTTGTAACAGAAAGTGTTTTTTGGACAACATCCATAAAACATTATCGGAAGTATTTTGAGTAGAGTCTAATAATGTCCAAAATCTAATTAATCATAGAGTTTTATCTGACCACATGAGTCATTTTTTCACATGCATGTTTTTCCAGTGGATATTACTGCAGTGGAAGTATCAGTATGACCTTATAAGTAATATAAAGGTGCATTAAAAATTTAGGGGGTAATGAAAAGTGTGCCTACAATCTATTAATGACGTGAGGAATAGTAAAGTGACATGGGTTATCTGAATTACATAGTGGAAAGACACAGGTCAATGACCCCTACTATATTGAGCACTCAATCATGATTAAGCTGTATTTAACAGACATCACTTCAGAATTGCAATATTTGCACTAAAGGGAAAATCAGAATTGCTGTGCTCTGCTCCATAATGAGAGCTACAAGAGAGCAGGACCCACTGCTCTTCTGAATCATGACGCGTGAGTAGCCTAGCGAATTACTTGAATCTGCAGTGGCAGCTAACCACCGATAAAATGAGTTTGATAAATGATGTGGGTGGATCAATGGCAGATTAAATTGATTATGGAGAAGCATAAAGTATTGTAAATAAGAAAAAATTGAGCTTACATACATACTCCATAGAAATTGTTTAAAAAGCAAAGGTGAGGTTCAAAGAGGTCCTGTGCATCAAGAACTAATGCTTTTTCTGGAGCATCAATCAACATAGCATATAGAAGATTGAACTAAGGTTAATCCATTAAATGCAAAGACACTGACACCCACAGGTACCTCAATTACAGCTCCTCCCACCCCGTCTCTTGCAAGAATGCAATCTCTTTTTCTCAATTTCTCCGCCTCCGCTTCATCTGCTCCCATGATGAGGCTTTCCACTCCAGGACATCCAAGATGTCCAACTTCTTTTCAAACCGTAGCTTCCCCCCGACTGTGGTCGAGAGAGCTCACACCCATATCTCTGACATTTCCTGCACCTCTGCTCTCACTCCCACTTCTCCCAGACCCAACAGGGATAGGTTCCCCTTGTCTTCACATTTCATCCTACCAACCTATGTATCCAAAACATCATTCTTCGCCACTTCCGCCATCTCCAGTGGGACCCCACTACCTAACATATCTTCCCTACCCCACCCCTTTCTGCCTTTTGCAGGGACTGCTCTCTCTGCAATTCCTTAGTCCACTCCTCCCCCCCCAAGCCATCCTGCTCCCACCCCAGGGACTTTCCACTAACCTGCCACAGGTGCAACACCTGCCCCTATACCACCTCATCACCTCCATTCAGGGACCCAAACAGTCCTTTCAAGTGAGACAGAGATTCACCTGCACCTCCATTAATATCATCTACTGCATTCGGTGCTCAAAGTGTGGCCTACTCTACACTGGCGAGACCAAATGCTGACCAGGTGACTGTTTCGCAGAACACGTGTAACTGCAATCTGCATCTCCCTGTCGCCAGTCACTTCAGCTCCCCCTCCCACTCCATAACAGATATGTCAGTCCTCAGCCTCCTCCACTGCCAGGAGAAGTCCAAGCACAAACTGGAGGAACAGCACCTCATTTTCCATCTTGGAACCTTGCAGCCTAACAGCATGAACATTGAATTCTCCCACTTTATGTATCCCCACCCCCTCCACACCCACCATGCCTCTTCTTTTCTTCTCTTTCCTAGCCTCGCTCTCTTTTTTCTACTCCTCCTTACCTTTGACTCATCCCCTGGTGTATCTGCTCTCTCCTTCTGCCCCACACCTGCCTATCACTATCTCTTACCTGCATCTACCTATCACCACCTTGTGCCCAGCCTGCCTCCCTTCTTTTGTCTGCCTATCACTGCTCTGCTTTTCCCTCCTATATATTGGGCTTCCCCCTTTCCTATCTTCAGTCCTGAAGAAGGATCCTGACATGAAACATTGACTACTTGCTTTTCTCCACGGATGCTGCCTGGCCTGCTGAGTTCCTCCAGCATCATCGTGTTTTTCATCTAGATTCCAGCATCTGTAGTCCTTTGTTTCTCAAATGCAAAGCAGAGGATGAGAGGTAAAACTGCAAAGTGGCCTGCTTATACTGAACCTAGAATATGGAGCCGCCTTGGTCCCAGAAGTGATATGGAGAAGAGCCACGGAATCACTTAGTTTTAGAGAATTAATTTAACAGAAAAGTTGGACGTAACCTGAATGTTCAGCTTGACCAGAAATGTGCGAAAAAGGTATAAAAGATTGTGAAGAATGCCCTGAAGGTTATGGTTTAGAAACCCAAAAATGAATCTTCTATTGATAGGAACACGTACATTTAGATTAGAATCAAAATCAGATTTATTATCATTGACATATGACTGACATTTACAGTAGCAGTAGAGTGCACATTAAGTACACATTAAGCAGTACACATTAAGAACTTGGATATGGAGATTCATGCATTCCTTAAAAAATCTGAATTTCAGCGTTGTGCAGTAAAGATAGAAGAGCTCTGGACTCATTTCAAAAACAGTTTGGATCTCTTGCTTCTTTTTAAATGAATTAGCTCTGTTGGCTTTCCTCAACCATATCCATCACTTGATTCAGAAATATTTCAAAGTTGTCTTTCTTATGAAATTCTGAACAAGGTTAGAAAAGTTGATCTAGGCAAATCTGTAAACAAGAGAACAATCCAAAATTAAGCCATATCATTCAATAATGTAAAGATTTAGAGCAGATTCAGGACAAATCTTTCAGATATGGTATGTTGTGAGGGAGGCTAATGAAGGCAGAGAGTGTAAATGGGTTACAAATATTATAAAAGAAAATAATGAGAAATAAAATGAGAAGACCAGAAGATAAGATTAAGAATTATTCCTAGCCTCATAGAGTTAAATTGTATTTTTTTTGCTGAAAATAAAGGAAAAAACAGATGATGCTGGAAATACGAAAAAGAAAACAAAAAAAAACATGCTGGACACTCAGCAGATCAGGCAGCATCTGTGGAAAGAGAAATAAAGTTAATGTATTAGGTCATTCCAGATCCGATGAAAGTTCTTCAACCTGAAACATTAACTGTTTCTTTCCGCAGAAGTTACCAGAAGTGTTTCCTGCATTTCTATGTTTTTTTAAAAAAAATTCAGCCCTTTGTTGTCCTTTTGCTGTCATTTTGGGGGAAAAAAAGAAATGCTGTAAATATGCAGCGACTTAGTTGGTATCACTAGTAAGAAAAAAAGATTCAGATGATTAAGTGTGGAATTTGAGCACATTTGGAGAATAAATGACAAACAGACATTTAAACAAGATTGGAAGAATTGGAGGAGCAGTAAAGTATGCCAGCATTCAGTTTTGCTCTGATAATACAGCATGTAGTGATTTATTCCAAGGCATAGAAGGATAAACAATAAATGGAAAGTGCTGAATAGGAGATAGTGCTTTTGTAAGAGAGACCAGCTCCTGCACTTGACAATAATGTTTATATGGCTAAATCTTTTGGTTAATAATATCTCATTAATGATGTTCATTGGACTCCTTCTCCAAATTGATAGATTCCTCATAGGAAAATGAAATTATGGAGCATACAGCACATAATGAACTCTGCATATCTGAAGGCAATGTCACTATTTCATAGTCAGTGTATTATTGAATCATTAAGACATAAAAGAAGGCTATTTGGCCCATTGATTCAATTCTGGTTCTCTTTAGATATTCTGTTTAATCACATTCTTCTGCTGTTTCCCTGTAGCCTAGTAAAGTACTTTTCCTCACATGCATATTCAAATAGCTTTTGAAAGGCCTAATGACTTCTCTCACCCTTATAGACAGTGAGTCTCAGATCATCGTCACCCTCTTTGTAAAGATAATTTCTGTTCACAGCACCCTGACTCCTTTGCCTTTCACTTAATGTCTGTGTCCCCTGGTCCTTGAACTGTCTACTGATAGGAACAAATTTTCTCTTTGTGTCCTTTCTAAGCAAATCATCATACTGTAATCTTCTGATACATTGCAGGCTTTGGTCATTCAGGACAATGGTTTGCCTGTTGGTGGTTAACTCCATGTTGAACATCATCGACTATGGCTCAGGAGCCCCACTCTGGGATGGCAGTCTCTGCTGCGTTTACTGCAAGTGAAGTGTTGGGATGAGAAAGTACAATGCTTGCTGGCCTCAATTTTCTCTGGACCTCTCCTCAACTGACTGAGTTTATCTCTCTTAAATCTCTTCTCATCCTGTTTGTTTTTTTCTCTCTCCAAGGAGAACAAGCCCAGCTTCTCCTGTATAATTTTGTTGATGAAGTGCCTCATTCCTGGAATAAATTCCAGTAAATATTTTCTGTCTTCTCTCTGAGATCCTTCCTGAAGTAGAGTGGCCAGAAACAAATGCAACCGTCTACTTGTGGCTTAATCAGTGTTATATAAGGATTCAACATATGATTAATTATTGGTTCACCATGCCTTAGGAGTTTTTAATGCTTCTGATTAATACAAGGATTTTCCTTTGACCTGTGTCCTACTGTCATGGCTCATATGAATCAAGGCTCCATTTTAACCTGCTTTTGCAATTTTTTAAATTTTAATGGACTAGGGCGGATAAAATTAAAGTTATATTGCCATTTGCACATGAGTTGGCCACTGATTGAATAACTCATTGTTGCAAGTAGAGGCTAACAAAAGTTACAGGCATACCATCAATTAATTTTGGGAATTCCATTTAAAATAGAAAGATCATGTTGTTTCCTCTTTTTCATGTAGAACAGGATGTAATTATTTCCTCTTGCAAGCAACATGCTTTGCATATCTGTGGATTCCAGGTTAACTGATATTACTGATGTTAATTGATATTATTGTTGTACTTGCTGGCTGCTTGGAAGGAAATGAAGGTGTAACAAAAAGTTCAAGCTGAATTGACCTTGATTGCCACTGACAGTTTTGTGCCCAGCCTAAGGTTTAGCTGAAGGTCATTTTGTGGCAATGAGTTCAATGAATCTGAACCTTTGAATATTTTACTGCTTGATTAAGTCTGTAATTGCTAAATAAGTGTGATAGAGTGAGTGGCACTCTCAGAAAGTTACTTAAAAAGATGAGATTCCTTTTGCAGTATTTGTGATATATCAGGTTGCGTGGAAGCAACAACAAACAACTACAAAGTCCTTTGGCAATTTGGTTCCAGTGCTTGCTAATCTACTTGTACCACGTCAACCATGAAATAATGAAATTGGGTGCTTTGAAAATAGCACCCTTCATTAATTTTAAATTGTCCTGCCAACCAGCACAAGACTTTGTAGCATGCAATCTGATGATTTGTTGTTCCCTTATCTGGAGTGAACATTTGTATTCCAGCTCTGCTGAACTCTTGTAAGTGATTCAAGTGCAGCTGGTTTTCTGGCAATTTTGCAAACAATATTTAATATTTTTACGCCCTCATACTATATCTAATATGTTGTAAATGCACCATAAGAGAAAAATAAAACAATGAAAAAATTTTAAAAGTAAGGATGCTATTTTTTCATGTATGCAAGTATAAAAATGTTACTAAGGCATTTATGTTGACAAATATAGCATTGAACATCCCTCCATTGTTTTTGTCTCACTTAAATGTGCCTTCCCAAAAACTAGGCAGACACCAACTTCTCCTGCAAAAGGAAAAAGTGTTAGGAAATGCCTGAATGACATAGCTCTCAGCACTTGTATCAGCTGTGAATCATGCAAGTAAACTTAGCAAGACTGCTGTGTATTTCAGGGTATGTGTAAGCATGCAAATTAAACTGTTGAGTGCGGCTTAATAGAAGTTCTAGGCAGGATGCTGAAAATCTGAAGTAAAGGACAAAAAGTACTAGAAAATGCCCAGTAGGTCAGGCAGCATCTGTGGAAAGAGAAATAGTTAAGAATTTAGTTTGAAGACTTTTTACTGGAACACCTAATGAAAGGTCATGTGGGTCTAATGTGCATAAAGGTTAATGTGGATAAATGTCTTTGCATTCAGAAGCTGGTTCCAGCATACCAACTTCCAGATTTATCTCAAGTACATTTGGCAGTGGGTCTATAACCTTCTTTGGGGATGGAACCCATGATAGGATGCAACTACTCTGCATAGACATCAGTAGCATCATCCAAATTAACAGGTGGGAAATGGAAAGCTTCCTGATCAAATCTAGAATCTGGCGAGGCTACTTTCTCTCCTCTGTCTTATTTGTATATTGCATTAAGCCTTTTGCCAAATCCAGCAGGAAAGACACTAGCACAAGGCAATCTCACGCAGTAGAGTCACTCAAATTAAGGCATTCCCATACACGGATGAGATTGCAGTCTTATGTTGGATCCATCGTTGGTCCACAAATTGATGCGTATCTGTGACCAGAGTCAATTGCAGCAAAAATGAAGCCATGTTCTTTGGCAAATGGCCCTATCAATCCTTTGTTCCCTTTATTGTTGGGTCTGATTACCTTAAGGTGCAGGGAACATAGAGTCAAGGAGTTGTACAGCATAAAACCAGGTCCTTTGGTTCACTACATGTATGTCAACCATCATGCCTATCTATACAAATCCCATTTGCCTGCATCATGAATTGAATTGATTTATGAATTGCTTTATTATTGTCACATATGCCAAGGTACAGTAAAAAACTTGTCTTGAGTACCATTCATACAGATCAATTCATTACACAGTGCATTGAGGTAGTACAAGGTAAAACAAAAGAATGCAGAGTAAAGTGTAACAGCTACAGAGAAAGTGCAGTGCAGGTAGACAATAAGGTTCAGGGTCATAATGAGGTAGATTGTGAGGTCAAGAGTCCATCTTATCGTATTAATTCTATATCATTCTATTCCTTGCTCATTCAAGTACCAGTCCAGATGCCTCTTAAATGTTTTTACTGTTCCTGCTTCCTTTACCTCCTATGGGAGCTCATTCCAGATACCAACTACTCTTTGTGTGAAAAATTTACTCCTCAGATCCTCTTTGAACCTCCTCCCTCTCACCTTAAAGCTATGCTTGCTAGTTTTATACACCCCTGCCATGGGAATCAGATTCTAGCTGTCTACCTTATCTATGCCTCAAATAATTTTATATACCTTTATGTCACCTCTCAGTCTCCTTTGCTGAAGGGAAAACAGACCTAGCCTATTCAAACTCACCTTATAACTCATGCCCTCTAATTCAGGCAACATCCTTGCAAATATTTTCTGCACACTCTCTAGTTTAATCACATCTTTCCTATAATTTGGTGACATGGCTCAGAGGAGCTGGAGCATGCATGAAGAAATGGGTGGAGCATCGAGTCAAGGTGAAACATAAACTGGCAATATGGGAGTGGAGCTTCCTCTCATTCAGGGGGGAGACCCGGTTATTGGGTGCAAAGTACTTTCAGAGTTGTGCTTGGTGTAAGCGTGGCCCATCTATCACCCAAGACATCTTCCACTTCATCTGGAGATCCAAAATGGATTGTGTCGACATTGATATGGTATATAGAGAAATGAAAAAAAAGTACCTTACTTGGCTCTCATTACTTCATTAGCTTGACACTGTTTAGTGCCTTTAAAGACACATTAGTTCAAATGGTTTGCAGCATAACGTTCATTCATCTGCAACTTGAGAACTAAGGCCAAAGACACAGTGCACTATTGAAATGTCAATAGGAATCATTGTTACGTGATGAAAATACCAACTAAATCCCCTATTTTAGTGCCAGTCACATTGGTGGGCCTATAGTCACATAGAGACAAGCATGACAGATTTCATGCACTGAATGACTTCAGTGAATCATGTGGATTTTAAAAACAATATACTTTCTGGTCGTGATGAGTAAGATCAGCTATTTTACTTTCTCGTAAATACCAGATTACTAACAAAATTTAAATTCTATATTGGTCACAACAGGATTATGAAATCATAGTCTCTCGATTTTAAATCGAATCTCTAGATTTTAGTCCAAAAATGTAACTGCTGCATCAGCACCATATCCCAATTTGCTTTGTTCAGTACTCTAACCATAATCTAATATACTCAATGTCATTAAGGTATGGAGAATTTTCAATTTGCAGCAGAGATATGATATTTTGAGAAATACACTGCACTGCAAAGAAGGACGATCTTCTTTGTTGTAATGAATATTACAAAACTGCTCTTCAGCTTCCAGACTGTACACAAGAAATGCCAGATGAGATATATTAACCCTAAATCTGCAAAATAAATGGTTAAGTGAATTACAATTTAGCTGCCTTTATGATGAAGTTTCCTATTCCAGTACCCAACACATTATTCAGGCAAATAATGACACCAACCTAACACCAAATGATAACTTCAAAGATAAAAAAAATCTGACATTTTGCAACATTAATTAGGGTATTCATGTCTGCATTTTTTGACAGTCTTCATTCCAATATAAACTGCAAGTTAAGCTGGTTTTGCAGAATTTTCAGTTTAACGTTGCACCAAGTAGTTTGCTATAGCTTCCCATAGTGCCCATAATTACTCATTTACTTCCTATAGAGTGAGCAATTCAGCCCAGCACGTGGGAGAATCACGCTGAATTATTGACTCGATGCAAAACTAATGAAACTATTATTGCCGTGGAAAGCTCTGAAAAGCCTTTAATTCCTACTTTTGTCTGCCACAATGAACAGATGCAGAAGATACAACTTCACAGTAGGAAGAGTGCATTACAATCTGACAGCTTCTTGCTAGTCTTGTCAAAAATATACAACTGTGAACGTGAGACAAGAAGCCTCATAACCTTTGTATTGCAAGTGCTCAGTCGCATTGAGATTAACATTACAGAAGTGCAATTAAATCCGTCCCTGTTTGAATGTAGGATTATGTAGGTTATATGGCCAGAAACAAACTAATAAGCCCAATGAGTACATGTTGGCTCCACTTGAGCCTCCGCACTTCTTTTATCTAAATCTATCACCGCAATCCTCTTTTCTCTTCTCTTAAATAAATATGTGGTATTCACCTCAATCATTCCCAGTGGTTGTGATTTTCAGTTTCTCACCATTCTTTGGATAAAGATGTTTCATCCAAAGTTTCCATTGTGTTTCTTGGTGATCATCTCCCAACACTTGGCTTGGCCTAGTGCAACGCAGGGGTTACCTCAGCACCAGTAGATGGCTGGAGTCACAGAACCACTGACAGTTGGCAAATCCCCACCCTCTTGCTCACTGGTTGGCAGAGCTGCCATTGTGAATGTCTGCGAGGTTCAAAAAATCAGCAACACTCAAGACACATAAAAATGCTAAAACAATGAAAATTATTATTTCTTTAAAATTCTTTAAATTTAAAAATCATATCCAGGCACTAAAACCTGTTACAATCATTGAAACTAAATTAAATGAATAATAAAAGCAGAATAATTTGCCTGTCTTCCATTCAAATGAATGGAGATGGCTACGTTTACACCAGGTTTAACCCATCACAGGCTCAGGAGCAGATTTTTCAGCCTGACAACCAGGAAATCTATCAGGAATCACGCTGGCCCATTGGACTCCATGAGGAGCTCATCAAGCAGCACAGGCGGCAAGGCAAATGACACCACTCTCAATATAGTGCGGTGTCAGAACTCTAAACCAAATCTTCCACAGGGATGCGGGTGTAAATCCCAGCTTTGATGCTGCCAAAAGAATGGAGATCCTGCCCAATTTCTCTATGTATCAACTCTGTCAAACTTTTTTTCATTTTAAAGACCTCTGTTCGGTCACCCCTCATTCTTCTTCACTCAAGAAAAAATAGTCTGTTCACCTTTTCTAAACATATACATCCTCATATTTCTGGTATCATCTTTGTAAATGTCCATTGCCTTTAAATCTGTTTATATAAAATGGGAACCAAAACTGTCCGCAATGCTATAAGTGTGGTCTAACCAGATTCCAAAGAGAGTTAGCATATTTTCCCTATTTTTTTTAATACTCTCTTTCTTGAAGTAAACCTTAGTTCTTGGTTTGCTTCTATCATAGCCTTGTTAATGGGGGGAGGGGGGGTGGAAAGAACATACAGTATTTGTTATCTGAAATCCCTTTGGCTCCTTACCTAGACTCACACCTTTCAAGTAGTGTGACCTCCTTATTCATCCTACCAAAATGTACTCGCTCAAATCCATTTGTGTTGAACTTCATATGCCAATTATGTTTCCATTCTGCAAGTTTATTAATGCACTTTTGAAATTTGTTGGAGCCCTCTTCAGTATTGACAAGCTGTTAATTTAGTATCATCCACAAATTTAGAAATTCTGATCAGTAGTGGTCCCTGCATTGACACTCTCTACCACTGTGAATAACTACCTTTTACCATTTGTTTTCTGTCTTGAAGCCAGGTAGGAATCTTTGCTACCACTTATCCTCTGATACTGTGTTCTCAGAACTAACTTGTTAGTCTGTTATGAAGTATCTCATCAAATACTTTTTGAAAGTGTACATAAGTTAAACCTAATTCATTACCAGTGTCTGCTCTTTCAATTAGCCTTTAAAAAAATGTTGTTGGCTAAGCAAGACTTTCCATTTTGAAATCCATGTTGACTTTTCATTATTATGCTTTTTATTTCTCTATCTTTTTTTAGTTTCTCCTTCAGATGGAATCCTTTATTTTTCTTACCACGAATGTTAAGTTGACTGGTTTATAATTCCATGGACATGTTCTATCTCACTTAAATACATTGGATATTCACTAATCCTCTAGAACTCTACATTTTTTAGCAAACCATTAATTATGCATAGAGTGCCTCTGATATCTCTTCCTTAGATTCTTTTAAAATGTGTGGACACAATTCACCTGATCCAGGGGTCTTACTCTTTTTCAATTTGATTAGTTTATTTTACAATTTTCTATTCTAAATACACGAATCACATTAATCATCTCATCATCCACCATCATGTCTATCTGTTCTATCTCCCTGGTAAATATAAAAGCAAAATAATATTTTACTATTTTTGACATAACCCAGTCATTTTCTGTGTTATTTTCTGACTAACTTTATTGAGTCCATTCCCATCCCAATTTTCCTTCTTTCATTCATGTTTCTTTTATGTTGCTCGATTAGCTAATTTCACAGTTTCTCTCTGTCTTACCAGTCCTTTCTTTAACTTCTCTTCTAATCCCCTTTGTATTCTTTCTGATCATGGACTCTGCCCATGCACCATACCTCTTGTCTGCACACTGCTACTCAACTACTGAGGTTTGAGTAACCTTGGTTCTGGAGTACAGTTGCCATAGGTTGAATAGCTTCCCATTCAGTTGTGCCTATCAGTGGAATGACAGATGACAAACTCCTCTTGAGCAGGTGAAAACTAAGATGAGCAGGTTATTATGAACTTAAAATGGAACTGGGAAGTTAAAGTCAAAACTCAGAAGCTACTGAGGCAATAAGTCAAAATCTACATCCCACTACAACCACAAATGGAGCCTCAAACCAGGGCTATGGACAACACTGCTTGTGGCTGCTAAGATCACCATGAATCTTACATTTTATATCATGTGTTTATCCAGTGAAGTAATTCCAGACTGCAAAGTGTGGTATTAAGGACATCTTGATGTGCATCGCTGCATTATGGAGGGAACCAAGCCTCAAGGGGACCACCTACACCTCTTTCTTCAGAGCAAAGAAGTGTGAGAGAGCCTGAGACTTAGCTCACTTTGCAGACTTTACTTCACTCCAAGATGGTTGAATGTAAGAGGAGACAGAGAAAGAACAGGAACAGCATCTACCACTGGCAACCTTAGCTGCAAGTACTCATGAAGATCACTGATAAAAGAGCACTTCACTTCAAGAATCCATTGACTTCCCAGTGCACCAAGTGCCGAGAGCCTTATTACCAGCTTTTTCACATCCCCATCTAGTTGCTTCATGCAGCCTAGCCTCATGAGCCCTGCCTTCAGTTAATGAAATTATGGACACCAATTCCAAACACAGATCAAAAACATCAATCCAACTACTCAGATTATATCTGTGTAACTTTTCAAATACTGAATGAAAGACCCCATATCAGTGCTCAGCTATCCAGCAGTGAGGAAGAAACCTGCTAAAGACATGAATGGTCAAGTTGAGCAGACAAGCTGTTTCTGGCTTTTGGCTTTCAGAGATCATCTGCATATTGTATTAGGATAAGCGGGGTAATGTCGTGACCAAGATGGTTCCATGTTATTCAGAAAGACATTGTATGATTGAACGGTAAGGGGCATGGATTTTGCCCAAATGGAGAAGAGTGGCTGTGTCTCTCTCCCGCAGAACCTTTGCCATTCCTCTGGATCTTCTCCACTGTACTCCTATACTTCTGCATAAGAGTGAAGTGCAGGAGTAAATAGCAGAATGGAAGCACCTGCTGGCAGTCAATGTGCACTGACAGATGTTGTTGTTTCCATGGTAGTATCACAGGCTGCAGTGAAAGTTGTCCAAGGGATTTGCAGGCATTGAAAAATGGGTGGCACTATTTCATGCTCACTCAGTTGATCATTTGCTCTCTGGTCAAATACAGAGCCCAAGGATGAGTTTAACTCCTCGCTGTAGTCCAGACTGCCTCACATTTTCTGATGAGTTCTCCTGATCCCTTGTCAGTAACATCAAAATCGGATTGGAATTGTTCTCGACAGGACAAGACGATGACCACACCCTGAAGGCTGCCACACTCTTCAGCATCAGCACAGAAAGATCTGAAATGAAGAGGGACAAGAATGAGCTTTTGGAGTGCAGGGAGGGCAGAAGGAAGTGAATGTCGGTTGGCACTTTCATGCCAATCGTGGAAAAAGAGAATAAGATCTGGAGCCCTCACTTACCTTATTGGGCCCCCCTCAGAACCTTGAGCCTTCCTCTCTGGTCTCTTCTTCACTGCTACTGCTCGACATAAGGAGTCTTGTTTTTTCTCCTAGTTGGAGTGATACTCTATGGGGATCTTTCAGCTCATCTCCCATACCCTTGGAAGAACGTACGTGGAATCATCAGAAAAAAAAATTACAGATATTGAAATTCATCCCTGTTAAGTCCAATTCAGTATTTTCAACAGTTAGTACACTGTGGGAAACAAGTTATGTGTTGCCTATTTTTTTTCCACCTGGTGAAAATAATAATAAGAGAATCAGCAGCCATTGGCAATGATGTCCTTCAATCTTCTTACTTCTAATGATTGCTGCCTACTACTGAGACCTGTACCAGGCCTTGCCAGTGCAATCAATGGCTGACTTGACTGCGGGCAAGCTAGCAGTTCAGTAGAATTGCTTGTCACTTCACATGCCATAGTTAGTCAGTGACAAAAGTGATGAAGTCATGTCTCAGGTAAATGATGACCTGCTTATTCCACCCATGACCGATAGATACATTGATTGACAATGCAACTGCCTTAGTGCTAAATGGGAATGAGGTCAACACAAAATGTAAGGATCAAATGAGATTTGACAGCTTCTGGCTCTGTTGCACTAATGCTACCTGTAGTATTGTAGCCAGAGTGAAGGAGATAGAGTAGCTCTTTCAATGACTTTCTTTTAAACCTCCACCACCTTTGGCACATCTCAATTGATATTATCGAGTTGCTATGGTTAGAACAAGAGAACCACTCTGTTGCAAAAGGGCAGGATTTGACAGAACATCACTTGACACCACAAGCAGCACTTTCCTTCTCTTGGCAGCCTTTTCCTGCCAAATACAGTGCTAGTGGAGCATTGAATATTGTTCCCCATTGTGTGCAGAATTCTCAAAAGTGGTATTCACTTTGAAACAAATGACTTTTAAATGAGTACAACAGCTTTCTCACACTAATGCATCCAGTAACAACTTTTTAATATTTTCACCGGTGACACATTACTGCCTCCAATGCCCCACCAGTCTGTGAGCCGAATCACAGAGTGTACTAATTAATCACATCTTTGTGGCTCAGTTTCCATTCAATAATTTTGCTACTGCCTGTATAAGGTGCACTATAACATATTCCTGCCATTAACACTCCCCAGGTTTGTACATTATTTCAAGCATTAAAAGTTACATCATACCAATTATGTAATATATTTTAGCTCTTAACAAAATGGATATTGAATTTCTATCACTTTTTTATCTTATAAAAAATAGCAGGCAGCAATAGCTCAACTTTATTCAATTTTATTTTCAATTTACTTCACAACATAATTGTAAAGAGTATGACACAGTACAAAGCAAGATGATCATAACATTTCCTGTATCTGGACCAACCAAAACAACCCAGTTAAATTATGCGTTGTACTCAGCAGATAAGTTTGATCTACTGTGTATTTCTGTTAACTTATAAATCACTACAGAAGACTAAAGCCTAAAATCCAATTAATATTTTTCTTTATTATTTTAACACTCTTTAAGTAGTTAAACAAGTTTTTAATTAAAATAATTTAAGGGGCACTTTAAATATGTCACTTCTTGATTTATGCTGAAATTTTCAATGAATCTGCAAGCACATTGCTTGTAAATGTGTTTATGGATTGAGTGAAACTCAATTCACAAATGAAAAAAGCAGAGAAATATAGTAATCACATCTTTACAACACCCTTAACACTGTTTACACAAACTAGACATGGCATTGAATTCAAATCTAATGATCAGATTTGTTATTTCACATCAGTAATTACTCAATCAGCCTTGCTAAATAGTCTTTTTTCTTTGAGCCACATAAGTCAACTTAGTTTATCATCTAGAACATAGCAAAACTGGAACAAATGTGATATTCAAAAGAGCCTTCAGCAAAATCATTAAATCCACTTATCTGCTTTTTGTTGATTCTTCCCTCTCATCTTACTCAATAAGGAAAAAGGAAACAGCAAATTTTAAATCAATATCTTGATATCTACATTACAGCAAATGTAGCTAACATATGGAATAGGATCAAAATCTCAAAGAGTAAGGCAGGAAACAAAGATTGACCCTTTCTGATGTGTCCATAAATGATGAAATGTTCAAAGGTTTCCTTTGTTCAATGATAAATGTGCATTAAAGGAATAGCTGATAAATCATCAGATTTTTAGTAGAGCTGAATAGCATTACTATGAGTGAATAAAAATTAGTAGATGCATTGATTATAATTTTAATGAGCATTTGGTATTCTTGCCTTTGTAATTAGATGCATATAGAATACATAAGCAAGGGAGATATCCTACATTTTTATAAATTATTGGTTAGGCCTTGGATGGTTGGTCCAGTTTTGGTTACTACAATTTAGAAAAGATGTCAAGACCTTGCAGAAGGTGCAGAGGAGATTTAACAGAATGCTTTAACGGAATACTTCATTTAGGTAGAGATGTTGAAATTATTCACCAGTCAGAACAGCAGTAAGAGAAATATTAATAGAAATGCTCTAAATTGTGAAATATTTGAATAAAAAAAGGGCACCACGGTAGTGTAGCGGTTAGCGCGACGTTATTACAGTGCCAGTGATCGGGGTTCGATTCCCGTTGCAGTCTGTAAGGAGCTTGTACGTTCTCCTGTTTCTGCGTGGGTTTCCTCCGGGTGCTCCGGTTTCCTCCCACATTGCAAAGACTTACGGGTAGGTTAATTTGGGTTTAAAAATGGGCGGCGCGGACTTGTTGGGCCAGAAGGGCCTGTTACCATGCTGTAAATAAAATTTTAAAAATTTAGCTTAGAAACAATGCTCTCGCTGATGATTGGGTCAGTAAACTGATTGCATTTGGCAAAAGATGAAAAAGGTAGATGAGAAGATATCTGCTTATGCAATTGGGTGTGATGAACCAGAATGCAATGGCTGAACTGGTGGCAGAACTAAATTTAATACTAACATTCCAAAGCCATTAAATATAATTGACATGTATGAATTTACCAGCTGATGTGGTCAAACTAGAAGAGTGGAACAACTAGGAAATGTAATATTCAGAGAATAAGGTGAGCTTCGCTTTTATTATTATTATTATTATTATTATAATTATTAGTTGTGTAAATAGAAATTGTCACTTTCCACATGCCTGGCTGTGAATTACACTATTTATTGAATCATAAAAAGTTCAATGATGAAGTAGGTCATTCAGCATGTAATGTCTGTGTTGGTGTCAGGTCAATGTTGGAGCCAACTGGTCTGACGTATTTTCCTACTCCCCTATAGTTGTATCTTTAAAGTCATCAGTTCCCTTGTGAAGTCATGATTACTGTGGTTGAAATATTTAATTCAGATTATACTTCCCATATTTTAATAACTCTTTGCATTAAAAGGTTCACTTAAAATGCATTCTTTATGTATAAAGTATTGAGGTGTCACCACAACTTAGTGGGTAGTTCTTTCAGCTGTAAGAAGGTTGTGGTTCAAGTCCCACTGTACAGACTTGAGCACAAAGACCTAACCTGATAGTCTAATGCATTACTGTATAGAGGTTACAGCACAGAAGGAACTCACTTGGCAAGATCAATGCAAGACCAATCCAACTAGTCCCACTCCCCTACCTTCTTTCCATAGCCATGCAGATTTATTGTTTTCAAATACTTATCCAACTCCCTTTTGGATGAATATTGAATCTACCTGCAGCGCATTCCAGATGATGTTTAAATAAATGCAACAGTTATTCCAGATCCTAACAACTTATTAAAAAAAGCATTTCTTATGTCAGCTTTAGTTCTTGTGCAAAGTACCTTCATTCTATGTCCTTTGCTTCTTGATCTTTCCACCAATACAAATAATTTCTTTCTATCTACCTTGTCTAGACACTCACCGATTTTAAATACCTGTGCCTGGACAACATTCAGACATGAGTCCAGTAAACTTCACAGTAGCAAAGTGCTAGACAATGACCAGCTTCAACAAAGGGCAATCAAACCGCTTACAGTTGACATTCAAAAGCATTTCCATCACTGAGTTCCCCACCATCAACATCCTTGGAGATCATCATTGACCAGAAAGTCAACTGCACCAGTAAAATAAGCAGGTCAGAGGCTGGGTCTCCTACAGCGAGTAACTGAAATCCTACTTTATGGAGAGCTGACTGAAGGCAGAAAAAGAGATTCAAAGACTCTTAGAACATCATTGAAGAATTTCAACATTGACACATACCACTGGGAAAAACAAGCATTGGATCGTTCTGTTTGGTGTGCCCACATAAAAAGTGGTGCTCACTCATATGTGGAAGCTAGAATAGAGGAAGCAAAGAGGTAAAGAGAATCTCGAAAATTAAGAACTGCTGATGCTACAGCACCCCTACACCTCTGTCACCTGTGCAAAAGGAACTTCCAAGCTCAGATCGGTCTAAACAGCCATCAAAACACTGTAGACTAAATGCCATGGTCTTACTCAAGAACAACAACAATCCTACAGTGAATGACACCCCATATGCAAGGCACAAGTTAGGAGTGTGATCATATACTCCCCACTTGCCTGGTTTGAGTGCAACACCAACAATACTCCAGAAGCTCAACATTATTTAGGATAAAACAGCCCCTTGATTGGTACCCCATCAACCACACTAAATATGCATTCTCTCTACTACCAGGCACACTGGCTGCAGTGTTTACTTTCTACAAAATGGCTGTAGTTACTGACTATTTTGACAATGCCTCTGAAACCAGTGAACTCCACCACAAGCAAATCAAGGGCTTCAGATGTATGGGAATACCACTATCTGCATATTTCCTTCCAAGACACCCACCACACTTGGAAATATATTGCTATTCATTCACCGTTGATGGATCAAAATCTTGGAACTTTCTCTCCAGGGCACTCTGAGTGTACCTTCTCTGGAAGGAAGGCACCTTTTCAAGGGCGGTTAGGGATAGACAATTAATTCTAACCTAATCCATAGATCCAGATCCTGACAAATGAATAAATAAAAATTATCCAAGGCCCTCTTGTCTCTTCCAGGTAGATCTAAAAGATCATATGATGATACGTTAAGGGCTCAACAATATTTATCCCTCAATCAGCACTACTGAACTAAATTAACTGTTACCATGTATTCCCATTTTATTTTATGATGCCTTTTATCCCACTGAGTAAATGCCAGCTCACAGAGCAATCCATTCCCCACTAATTTTACCTATAGCTTATTCTCCCATCAACTGCATCCCAGCCCACACCCAATCCCCACTCTGTTCAATAGGAACAACCTAACGTGTCCAATACCCTACTTGCATGTCTTTGGGATGTGGTAGGGGGTTTGAGCATCCAGAGGAAACCCATGCAGCCACTGGGAGAACGTTCATACTCCGCAGGGAGTTAGGATTGAACTAGGATCATTGGTGATGTGAGGCAGCATCTCAACCAGATGTGCCTTTGTGCAACAGATCATCTGGCTTTGATCACTTTGCAATATGTGGGAGTTTGCTATTCTCAAACTGCTTGTTGCAATTCCTGCACTAAACACAAAGTGACTTTACTGGCTGTAAAGCCCCTAGTTTTTAATGAGGACAATATTGCAGGTTTGTTTTAGGCTGAGATTTCCTTAGTTCTGCGGTAATACCATACCTGGGTTGTTCATGATACATTTGTCAAATTTTGGTGAGAAGAAAAAAAGAGGGTGAAGTGGTCTAAATTAAGGCACGTAACCTTCAGTTCCACCAGCTACAATGTTCTTGAAATGACTCTACTTGCAGTATTCATGCATAACTTCCCAATGGAGAGAAGATATAGCACCACCATCTTCATCCTTTTGCCCATTCTTCCTTCCTGTTTTTGTTGCATAATCTTCTATTTAAAGAGGAACAAGTGTCTTCACCGTAGACTGATGAAAGGTTATGAAGGTGTGCTTCTTAGAGTAGAATAGTCTTGCTGAGTTGTGTAAAATGGCATAGGTGGGAGGATGGGAGGTGCCAAGGGATAATGTGTGAGGACTATTGTAGGGGCATAGTACCAGTAGTAGCAGAAGAGGATTGAGTGAAATTCCCTGAAGTGTAAAGAGTAAATCAATGAGAAATAGAGGAGGGAAGACTTCAAGCATTGTGACTGAAATTGATGAAGGAAGTAGAAGAAGTAAGATGGATGTGAATAGAAGTTATAAATTGACAAGTTTGCTGAGATCTTTAAATGTTCCCTGGCATTGCAGTCAGCTCTGTTCTATTATTTCAGATCACTATTACCACATTTCATACACCAAAACCCTTACATCATCTTCTTATTGATCTCCTCCATTAGGACTTCTGGTGGAGTATCAGAATGACAGAGGACCTTTTTCATAGCACCTCTTTTGATCACTTTAAATTGGGATATGTTGGGTAGAAGATTGTCCAGCCAAAAAGATGAAAGAGTGGCCATGTCAGTTAAGGGGTCTCCCATTTAAGAGGTGCTCTCTGACATTAAGGGTCATATATATTCTATTTCTCAAATAGAGCTTAGCAAGCACACTTTAATAAGCTGCCAGCATGGATTCCAATTGATCTCTGAGTCCTCTTTAACTGGCATATTGTCCTTATTGCTTAAACACTTCTTTTCAGATGCAATTCTACATCATTTTAACTGTGTGTGTTGGTGAGAGGTGGGGGGAGCAATAACATTAATGTTGTAATGGAAATTCCAACAGATCTGATGCAAGACATCATAAATTACACAGCTCCACATGGTGCTGTCCTGAACCAGTCATTCTTCCTACTGTCAAGATGTTTTGTAAGCAAAGTTCTTGGCCATGACTTAAGCAGGTTGAACTTCCCATCACTTTACAATCACTTAGCTGAACCTACTGGTTTCTTGAAATGCATTCAAAATTGCCAAGAAAGCCATTTATCTTTGTGAAGCATTTAAACTGCCTACAGTTTTCTGCAAGTCACAGTTACCTTTATGCTGAATGAGAACAGCAGGGGAAGAGCTGACATCTTAAATCAATATTATTCACTTGCCTCTGCCTGCTGAAAAAGTTACTCTGTTTCTCATACGTTCATACATATATTCTCTACATACTTAGCAAACCTCTGCATGCAAATACATGCTTTGAAACAGTAATTTATGTGTGAATTGCACTTACTTGTTGATAAACATAGTAAATATTAGACTTCTATTCAAGCTTGAGAAAATTAACCTATTTATATCTGCCAGAGGGTGCAAGAATTTTGCTGGGTGTAAAAGATGTATAGATTGCTGGTTTTGTGGCATGGTTTCAGATCTGGTTTAATCAACAAATGTATATTTTGAAATCAGTAACAGACATCCTAAGGCTGCTGAACATACCAACTAGTCATCTCAGGTCAGAGATCATTGTACTTTACAATATCCATGGGCCTGATTACATCTTTTACATTTTAAAGGAAACTTCCATTTAACATTTTATTTTTCAATTGTGTTTTGTTAACAGGTTCCATCCCCTGTTTCTGCTTTTTTGGTCAAATGCATGCTCCCTTAACAAGAGCACTGTATCTCAGACACTGAATTTATCTCCAAGACCAAAGGTGAGCTAAGGAAGTTCCATAATTTTTTCACATAGATAACAGAGGAAAATGCAACATAACTAAGCACATTGATTTCTTGTCCATTTTGTATAATTTTGTGTTTCTAATCCAAAAGGAATTATGAAGCTAAAGACCACAAAAAAGAATCTCATTTTTTTAAAGACAGTTTTCACTTTTGTGTACTTGAGTTTCATTTCAGCTATGTCCACCATAGATCTTCATGAATACATTGATCTGCTTTATCAGCACACTCTGGAATCTTTTACATGTCATGAATTTCTTTGGTTTCTTCCACTCAAACAATGGAATGGTGGATTTAAGCAAAACAATGCATCATCAAGGCTAGTCTATTTTCTTTTATGAGTTTTCATTTTAATTCCATCTTGTAATATATATCTCAGATTGGCTGTAATCATCATTAAAACATTTGGCACATCTGACAAGTTAGCCCCATGGCAAAGAGTTCCAAATAATGTTTCTCACTATAACTGAGCCAAAAGTCTCCAGACATAATCAAACTGCCACAACCAGGACTGCAATTAGTTCTTGCAGTACCTATTGACAATTGCGTACATTGCATTATCTGAAACACAACTGTCCATGCTTTCTATTCTGCACTGTCACCTTTTGTCAGATTCAACAACTCCAATACTGCAGGTTATTTCCCAGAGAATGAAAGGATCATGACATGATTTGTAAGGTTTACTTTGCAGGTAGTGACCCATTGAAGGTCTGCTAGTCTTTTGTTACTGTTCCTATGTTGTGGAGCTTCAAAGTATGTTGGGAAAAAAAGAGGTTCATTTATAAATAAACAAATTCACAGATGTATTAAATATTAGAAACCTTTGGAAAGAAATAGTATTGTGCAATCCAAATCTAGGTGGTGAATTCTCTGTTGTGTCTCTGGCCTAGTTCTAACTGTAACAGGAGATAAATGGCAGGTGACATTATGAAGAGTTTCAATGCAGATCATAAAGGTTCTTCTTAATGTTAAACGTAGAATCAAAAAGGTTAATTCCATCATCTTATATACTATACTAGGGGATTGCCCTCATAGGAACTGCAGGTCAGAGATACAGTGATCCAACCTCACATATTCATTCAAGCACAAGTATTCCACTGGGAATGTGGAGTGATAAAATTAGCTCTGGAATCTTTAACAGCATTTTACTTTAGCTGTGGCAAGCTTCTACAGGGCAATTAGTTGATTACATTGCTGGTTTCACTGTTGCTGCTCTCCACCACTTCTTATTGAAGCCCTCCAGTTTTTCTCTAAGACGTGGAGTTAAAATGCTGGGAATGCACCAAATCTCATGCAGTTTGCAGAACCAGCATTAGAGTCTAATGAGTACATTGATCAAATATGCAAAAGGCAGACAGCTGTAAGTTCCCAGCACCAAATAGCCATTGAAAGGCATTTATAACCCAAGAAGCAACTGCTTGGATGTGACAGTAAAGCACTCCATGCGTGACCTGTGGTTATCCGGTTAATGAACAGTGCCAACTCGTCATCTCGTCACCACTATAGTGCTGAATGTTAATGCATAAGATTCTTTTTAACTTCCACCAGGCCTTTGACAGAGTTTATGATTCTTTGCCGCATCAAAATATCACTCTGATCCAGCTAAGATATGCATTGTAATACTTTGCATTTTTAGCATAACATCAGCAGCAGAAATCGAGTCAGTTTTCCTTTTGATGGCTTCCTGAGGGTGCAGCCCGTCATTGATAGACTAGAGCAACCCATTTGAATGCCAACCAAGCAAGCCATATAAAAACAGTTAGTGTTCTAATAGTGATTGATAGTATCCTGAACACCCTTTAGTATTAATGCCAGGCATCCTGGGAGACGGAGCAAAAATATAAACTGCTGGAGGAACTCAGTGTGTCAAACTGCACCTGTGGAGGCAAAGGGATGGTCGATGTTTCATGTCGAGACCCTGTGTCAGGGCCAAGAGTGTCGTGCAAAGACAGCCAGTATATAGAAGTGAAAGGGAGAGGTGAGATAAAAGGTGACAGGTGGAACCAGATGATGGGCAGGTGGAGCCAGGTGGGGTAGGGGAGAGGGAGAATGTTAAGACAGAGCTTGGTAGGTGATAGGTGGAAAGATAAGAAAGAGGACAAAAATAGACAGATGGAGCCAGGTGGAGGAGGGGAGGGAAAAGGTGAATCAAGAAAGAAGAAACTAGGTAGATATTGTGGGTGATGGGCAGATAGAGCCAAATGGGGGAGTGTGATGTGTTTAGGTAACAAGGGATGGGAAAGATGAGCAAAGGAAGACCAATTCCCTGGTCCTAATGAGCTCATTTTTACCACCGATGTCCAGTCTCTAATACACGTCCATCTCCCATCAGTAAGGTCTTAGGGCCCTCTGCTTCTTTCTGGAACAAAGACCCAACCAGTTCACCTCCACCAACACTCTCATCCAACTGGCAGAAACTTCTCTTAATTTCAACAACTTCTCTTTCAGTTCCTCTCATCTTCCACAAATCAAAGGTCTAGCCATGGGCACACGCATGGGTACCATCCACATCTGTCCTGTGGTTGGATACGTGGAACAGCCATTCTTTCAAACCTACTTTGGCATCCCTCCTCCACTCTTCCTCCGTTACATTGATGACTGCATTGGTGTTGCTTCCCGCACTCGTGCAAACTTGTCAATTTTATCATCTTTGCCACCGACTTCCACCCTGCCCTCACATTCTCTTGGACTATTTCAGCACAGACATTGTGCGCTGAAGGGCCTGTTCTTGTGCTGTGCTGTTCCATGTTCTATGTTCTATTTCTGGCACTTCTCTTTCTTTTCTGGATCTTCCTTTCTCAATCTCAGGAGAGAAACGCTCCACCGATATCTGCCTTGGGGAAGCAGCCAGCATAATCAAGACCCCACCCACCTGGGTCATTCTCTCTTCTCCCCTCTCCCATCAGGCAGAAGATACAGGATCCTGAGGGCACATACCACCAGGCTCAAGGACAGCTTCTATCCCACTGTTATAAGACTATTGAGCGGTTCCCTTATACGATAAGGTAGACTCTTGACCTCACAATATATCTTGTTTGACCCTGCACCTTATTGTCCACCTGCAACCCACTTCCCTGTAGCTGGAAGACTTTACTCTATATTCTGTTATTGCTTTTACCCTGTGCCATCTCAATGCATTGCAATGAATTGATCTGTTCGAACAGTATGCAAGACAGGTTTTTCACTGTACCTCAGTACGTGACAATAATAAACCAATACCAATACCAATACTACAAATCTATGAACTCCCACAGTTACTTGCCTGCACCTGCTCCCACATTGTCTCCTATAAGGATGCCTTCCCCTTCCGACCCTACTACATCTGCACTCAGGATGAATCTTTCCACTCTAGGGCTTCTGAAATGTCCTCTTTTTTCAGGAAACGTGGCTTTCCCTCCGACATAGTTGATGTTTCTGTGGAGGGGCATTTGACATCTCTGGACCTGTACTTCTGATCTCCATCAAGTATGAGGGGGGATCTGAAAGGCCAGGATAGAGTGGACATGGAGAACATATTTCCATTAGTTGGACAGTCCATGATCAGAGGATACAGCCTCAGAATAAAGGGAAATCCCTTTAAAACTGTGATAAGGAGGAATTTCTTCAGCCGTAGGGTGCTGAATCTGTGGAATTCGTTGCCACAGAGGGCTGTGGAGGCCGAGTCATTGGGTCTATTTAAGGAAGAGAGTGATAGGTTCTTGATTGGCAAAGGGGCTAAGGGTCATGGAGAGAAGGCAGGAAATAGGGTTGAAAATCATCAGCCATGATTGAATGGCAGAGCAGACCCAATGGGCTAAATGGCCTAATTCTGCTTCTATATCTTATGGTCTAATGGTCTTATGGAGCCCTCACACACATTTCCTTCATTTCCCGCATGTCTGTTCTTACTTTCCCTGCCTCCAGATAAAATTCCCCTGGTCGTCACTTTTCATCCCACTTACCTCCTCATCCAGCACATCATCCTTCACCCCTTGCACCAGCTCCATGAAGTCCCATCACGAGCCACATTTTACCCCTCCCTCCCTTCCTGCTTTCTGCAGGGACCGCTCTCTCCCTGACTCCCTAGTCTGGTGATCTCTTCCCACCTATCCCTTCCCTTCTGCTGGCACCTTCCCCTGCACCTCCTCCCTCATCACCATCTAGTGACCTAAACAACCCTTCCAGGTGAGGCAGAGACTCACATGCATCTCCTCCAACCTGGTTTATTGCATTCAGTACTCGCGATGGGGCCTCCTCTACATTGGCAAGACCAATCATACACCAGGCAACCGCTTTGCAGAGCACCTGTGCTCTGAGCACAATAGCCATCCTGAGTTTGTGATTTCAACTTCCCTTCCCATTCCCATACCAACCTTTCTGGCCTTCTCCACTGCCATGATGAGGCCAAACGCAAACTGGAAGAAAAATACCTTGTATCCTGCTTGGATAGCCTATAGGATAAGGGTATGAACATTGATTTTTCCAATTTCAGGTAACCCTCTCCCTGTGTTCCTTTCCCCCTCCCACTAGTCCACCATGTACCTCTCTCCCTTTGTTCACCTTTTCTACCCCCTCTCCCCTTGTTAGACTAATCACCCTCCCCCACCTGACTCCATTGCCTTTTTTATTCTTTTCTCTCATGTTTCCACCTATTACCCACCAGCTTCTGTCTCACCCCTCCCCCTCACTTCTATTAGATTGGCGACCTTCCCTCTGTACTCTCTGTCTTGATGCAGGGTCTCAACCTGAAACATCTCTTTACTACCATCGGGGAGAAGGCACAGGAGCCTGAAGACCCACACTCAGCAACTTAGGAACAGCTCCTTCCCCTCCGCCATCAGATTTCTGAACGGTCCATGAACCCATGAACACTACCTCATTATTCTTTGTCTTTGCACTATTTACTTATTTTATAATTTATGGTAATTTTATGTCTTGCATTATACTGCTGCCACAAGCAACAAATTTCACAACATATAAGTCAATGATAATAAACCTGATTCTGACCATCCGTGTGGCTCCACAGATGCTGCTTGACCCATTGAGTTCTTCCAGCAGTTTAGTTTTTACTTTAGATTCAGTATCTGCAGGTGTCTTGTATCTCCATCTTAGAAGCTACTATGATTATTACATTCAGAGATACTCTAAGATTCCAAACATGATCTGCAGAGTTGGACAGGTGGAGGGATGGCTGCAATATCATTCTAGTTATCTACTTCAGCACTGGCTGAAGGGATCAGTTTCTATGGCAGTCAATTTAATTGAGAACCACTGAAATCCATGCAACTCTAAAGTGCCACTGAACTGTGTTATAATCTAAAAATAATTATTTTATTTCTTGGATTATTTGAGGCTATTGTGGCCAAAGAGGAGATGTCCAAAACGTAACAATATACTGTAAGTTCCATGACATCACAGTCATGAAAAAGGTTGGAGTCTGACGTGAATGACATCTTTCAGGGACGAGCAAAACAAAGAGCAATTCAAGAAAATGGATAATGTGGAAGAACTGTTAATATTACGATGGTTATTAGCACTTCATTGTCAAGTAGCTGAACCCCCAAAATTACAGTTGAAATACTATGTGGAACTGTTGTTCTGTTATTGCTCACTGCAAAGATGTTGCTGAACTCTCCATGATGTCCTTTCACCCTCATAGTTTCACCTGGAAATAGTGTGAAGTACTCAGGTGTTTAAAAATCACCTTTGTTTTGTTAACATACTTACATTACCCCAGATTCCAGCATCTGCAGATTTTTTTTTGTGTCTGCATGTTATTATTGTTCCTGTGAGGATAATTGCAATGATTGTATTCTTTCTCAGTAAGAGTATAATGCCTTTATTAAGAGGTACCAACACTTCTTCCTCTGGACTGCAAAGAATCAGAGGAATGACTCACAGAATAGAGGCGACACCGATTCACCAATTAAGAAAATAAGAAATAGAAGCAAGAATAGGCAATGCAGCTCCTCAAGCCTACTTCACCTTGACTAATCTGATCTTAGCTGTACTTTCCTGCAATTCTTCCATAACTCTTGACTTCCCTATAGTCTGAATTTCTCTCCCAGCTTTGAATATTTTCACTGACAGACTCCACAGCTTCCTGGGGTAGAAAATTCCAAACATTCATAACCCTTTGAGAGAAGAACTTTTTTCTTAGCTCCATTTTATTTGGGCAACATCTTATTCTGCAACAATAACTTGAGGTTCTAGATTTGATGTTAGAATTTATCCTGTCAAACTCCTCAGAATCTTATACCTTGCAGTAAGCCACATCTCATTCCAATGAGTACAAATTAAACTTGTTCAACATCCCTTCATTTCAAGAATCAAACTTTTGACCTTTACTGAACTGCCTTCAATGTAAAGACATCATTCCTTAAATAAAGAGACCAAAACATCACACAGTACTCCAGCTGTAACAAGACTATTTACTGTTATACCCCACCTCCTTGGTAAAAGAGGTAAACATTTAATTTCTCTTCCACATTACCTCCTGTATTTGCCAGATGACTTTCTGTTATATTACACAGGAGGACACTCAGATCCCTTTGTACAGCAGCATTCTGTGTTTTCTCTCGCTTTCAACAATATTCTGTTTTGCTGTTCTTCTTAACAAAGTGAATAACTTTATATTTCCTCACATGTTAGTCCACCTGTCATTCCCCACCTCCCCCCATTAACTTGATCTTTTTATGTCCTTTGCAGATGCCTTACAATGTGATTTCTCTCCTAACCTTATGCAAATTTGGCCACAATATCTGTAGCCAAACCTGCAGCATGAATGCATTTAACTAAAAATAAGCCAACATGAAAGAGTCAGACTGCTGCACTGTAAGAACATTTTGTGGCCTTCACACATAAAAATGGATCAAGTTCTGTATCTAACAGTGATTGGATTCATCCCCAAAGCCTTTGGAAATGTTCATGCTCAGATTGTTTGCTGCAGTGAAACCCATTCATCAGATCTTCAAAATACTGATGAACCCTAAACTTTCCCCCACTTTATATGATATACTCTTCAGTAGTTTTGTGTAATATCTTGTGCTACATTCTTCCAAATGATTATATTTGTATTATTTTGTTTGTAATATTTACTCAGTCCTAATAAACTTTTAGAGTGAGTTCTTTTTTGCTGCTCTGTGAACCTTGACTGATTTTATCTATCCCAATGGGTTCAAGTTGGATTCACAGAAGCATCATAAGAATCAATTATTTGTATACACTTGGTCTCATCACCTCAGTCATTAATAGTTGAGGCTCCAGCCTAATCACAGTGACATCCTTTTAGTTATAGATCCCTCACCAGGAAGTGATTTATTTATGCCAGTGAATCAATCCTCTATCCAATACCCTGAGTATTAAAATAAAATCAAAATTAAAATTGCAGGTGCTAGAAATCTGAAATAAAAATAGAAAATGCTGGAAACATTCAGCTGGTCAAGCAACATCTATGAAGAAGAACAGCATTAACATTTCAGGCCAAAGTTTCTTCATCAGAAGTGGAAAGCTACTGAACCCCAAAGGATCAAACTTGCTTGAGGAATGGCATCTCATCGTCCATCTGGGCATGTTGCATCCTTCAAGATACAGGTGGAGCAGGAAGTGCTTTAATGGAGGAAGGTTGGTTGTTTGAGAGGTGATGTGCTTCTTTTGCAATTTATGCTGGGCTTCCACGTGGTCTTGAAGATGAGACTCAGGATTCTCAATGGCATTTCTGAATGTTCCTTCTCCTTTTAAGTGTTGGGTCAATGGCATGTCTTTGTTGACCACAGACTATACTGAGATTGGGCCTGGTGTATCCATACTGGTTAAGATTTCAGCCTGCAAGCCATCCTGTTGCAACTATTAGGAAGGAGGTGAACTTCTATCAGGAACAAAATTTAAAAAGAATTTTCCATCGTTTCTTATGATTGATAGAGTTAAGGATCCTGTGTGTTCAAAGAATCAATTTGTTGGGGCTGTTCCCTTAGTTACATGATGATCATCGTTTCCACCGTGCTTCAAGATGGATGGAATCCATCGTACAATTTGGAGAACAACTCTTCAGCCATTGGGAGGAGGCTGATGAGGAGGACCTTCCCTTCCAGAAGCATGTGTACCACACTGCATCGCTATCCTGCCCATCATGCCTCACTCAAGGTAGCGAGGGCAATGTCAAAGTGTCTGAGTTGCTAGGCTCTGATGGAAAAGTGGCATTCAAACCTATTAAAGTTGTGATGTTCCAGGCTACAAACTTCATACTGAGGAGTGGAAGGTGTGTGTGTAATTTGGATACCAGCTACCATTTGTTTTGACAGAATGAGCCCTTGCTCCAATGGGAAGGGAATCCAAGAAAACTGCAGCCTATGCACTGCATGGACATTTACACACACACACACACACACACACACACACACACACACACGCACGTACACACTTGCAGGTACATATGCACTGGTAGGCTGAGGCAAAGTAGCTTTTGCACACTAAACCTCCTAACCACTCCTCATCCATTCTCCCCAATCCGTGACCTTGACAAGCTGAATGGTAGCTAATATCCAAATCACGCACACATACCTTCTCTGCTCCTTAGTTCTCCCTGTTCTTGAAATAACTTGGTGATGTCTAAAAAGCACAGGTAAAAGCTGAATTACAGCACCATGCACACTGTTAAAAGCTCAAACTATGTCTGTTCATTTTCTTCATCTGTGTTTTTGTGGGGAGAAAACAAACCTTTAAATTGCTTCCCTATGAATTGTATTTCCATCATACATTTTAAATTAAAGTTAATGGTGATAAACAATTTCTTTTACATCTCAGCTTCTCAACTTGACAGTATTTCAGAATTATCAGTTTAAAGTAGGAGTAAATGTTTAAAACTACAGCAAAATGACATTAAAATTGAATGATGGCTCATTTTAAACGCGGCAAAGATTTTAATAAAGTTATTACTTGAAGTATATTTAAATACATATGGTAGAAAACCTTTCAAGAAAACAACTTACATATTAGCATACTGTGGACAGAAAAATCATAGAATAATAATATAACACAGAAGGGAGTCACTTGGCCCATCCTGGATACACAGTTCTACGAAAAAATTTCCAATTAGTCTCACTCCCCTTCTCTTTGAAGACAGCTCTGCAGCTCTCTATTTTCGTAAACTGCATTTATTACTCCAACTTTCTTTTGAAAGTTACCACAGAATCTGCTTTCACTGCCTTTCAGGCATAAAAAAGATTAGATCATAACTATTCACCTGCATAAACATTTTTTTTCTGCATCTAATCTTTGGTTGTTCTGGAAATTGTCTGAAAGTGCATGGAACTTTAAAGAATATGAATAAAAGCTATAAAAAATTAAAACTACTGTATGTATTATCTATAGATCAAGTGAGCAGGCCATTATGTTGTGAATGCCTTAATGACCACAGTGGGTGGCAATTTAAGATTGCATTGTTGCAGTGGAACTCCTCATCAGGCAATTGACAATAAGGATGACAGAACAAATTAACACTTACTTAAATAACAAACTGATGATTAATTACATTGGAGAGTAATTCAGCAAGTCCTGTGTAGATGTCAGCTCCTAAAAGTAGTTCTTGCCTTCTGACTAACGTATTAAAATTATTCTTGTGGGACAATATATCACCTCTCTGAACCCCACTGGATTAATCTTGGTTTTATGGGCAAGGATAAATTGGAGATATCAGAGTGGTATAGTCTGCCACCAATGACAATATTAAAGCTTCATGTGTAGCTAACAGTGAAAAACCCTGAAGTTCATACCTTATATGTTTCTCACCATACAATGTAAACTAATTTTGTTTCATTTATTTTGTGGACACAAGAGACAAGTGTTGGAATCTGGAGCAACACAAAAGGCACTGGAGGAGCTCAGCAGGCCAGACAGCACCTATGGAGGGAAATGGACAGTCGACATTTTGGATTGAGACCCTTCATCTGGACTGGAAGGAAAGGGGGAGATAGCCAGTATAAAAGGGTGGAAGGAGATAGTGTTTTATTTCATTTATTTTGTTGTGTTTTATATTTGAGGACACAAGTTACTTATATTTTAAACTACAGAAATATTACTTTGTTGATCTAAAATGTGCTGCAGATTACAACTAAAGTATGCAGGGCTGTAATAATAGCACCATGTCATTGTAGAACATTAGATAAGTTTGGGATTGAGGCCGGATCTGGGAAAATCATGGGAGTGAAAGGATCAGCAGTCTGGGATTGGAAGAGCAAATGGGAGCTAGGGAAGAGATCCAAAGTCTGATTGGGGCCAAGGTGGAGGTGTTGGAAGTCTTATTAGGGCTTAGCTGAAGGGGGTGTTCCGAAGTCCATGAGGGGATAAGACAGGTGGAAGGGTGCCACAGGGGAGAGAGGATGGGTGGTTGGGTGTTTGGGGTGAGATGGTTGCTCAGTCTTGGTGGCCAAGGGGGCTGGATGTGAGGGCAAGTTGCATATCAGGGCATGTTGGGGATGTGTTCATTGGCATGGTTGAACTGTCAGCTGATCCATGGGTCGGGGTATCAGCTGAGGTTCATCACCTTGGGTGCACTTGGTACAGTGGTGGGGTGGGGGTGAGTAGGGTGAGAATCCCAAGGAGTTCTGGTAATGCATTAAATTAAAGTGAACTTGCCTTGATCAGGTTCCTAGCACTAGGGTGGGACTTGCTGAGGAAATCCCACTCTGAATCACAGAGACAGCAAGACTATTAAAATCTGATTGTTCTGAGAGTGCCTAATAACAGCCCCACCTGGGAAAAACATGACCTTATTTCCTGGTCGGTACCCGAGAGGAGTGTTGAATGGATATCGATGCACATCTAAAATAGCTATTGTTTCACCAGCATTAAGTGTGACACATGACTAGAATTGCTCAATCAAATTTCTGGAGTGGCTCAATTCAACCTGGACCTGAAGTAGAGCATTCAAGAATAAAAGCAGCCCTACACAATTAAATTTCTAGGCCATAGTCTCTGTAATGCAGCCTTTAATTATTTCCCAGGCCTGCCTCCCTGTCAATAGTACTTTGCAATGATCCCCAAAATTCACAGAATGGCCCTTGTCATTGTTGTGACATATATTCTGGTAATGATCTTATACTGGATGGGTAGATGCACTGCCCACCATCCTCAGGTGTAAATTGAACTATTCTGGCAATCTATCATGAAAAAACAGCCACAGAATTTCACTGCTAAAGAAATCTGGTCTCATATCCCAATTTTCCTCAATGGCTAAGCACTAAGGGATGGTGGAATAGTAAATCATCTCTTGCAAATTATCCGGTGGTAGGACAGTTCTGCTGGTCCTTTGAAGTCAGATCAGCATGAAAGGTGCTGAGGCTCAGTTACGCAGTGTTAGATATCAGAATCTAAACTTTGGAAACTATGATGGATCAGAGAGACGAAGTTACTGAACCTTTCACTCCAGGAGGCAGTCAGTCCCTTTTATTTAAATACTGTGTGACTGATTGAGAATTGTGTGGGAATACAGAAGAGAACATTGGAAGAGCCACAGCCTCTGCATGTCCCCAGCACGTACAAGATTCTTACAGTTTTAGTGAATAAGAGCAGGGACTTCAGAAAGGATGACAAAATGACCTCAGCACTGTGGTGCAAAGGCCCATTCAAATTAAATTATTATTTGGACTCAGCCCAATATATCATGGACACATCCCTTCCCATCATCGGTAGTATCTACATGAGGCGCTTCCTCAGGAAGACAACATCCATTCAATATTAGTAGTAGGGGCCCCAATATAATTAAGGGGATAGATGCAGTTCTATGCCTGTATTGATTCCCAGGGTTAAGGTCACTCCTTGGGACTGCAGGGAATCTTAGAGTGGAAGAGGAAAGATCCAGTTATTGTGAACCAAAAAATGGGATTAATGTAGGATAATGCAAATAGGAGACTGATGGTTAGTATACATTCAGTGGGCCAAAGGGCCTGTTTTATCTCTATTACTTGATGACTCAACAGCAAAGGGAGGACCAATAAATGCATTACAGCAGCTAAGGTCTAAATTGGAAAAGCAGAACCACGAAGTTAAACATCTGGCTTACTACCAGAACTTTGTGCAAATTGACTTAGCATCAACAAATTCTTTTAAAAAATGTGAAAATTAAAAATATGGCTCTAAGATTGTGTGGAGGAACGGATGTTACTTCATGGGATAGCAGCTTTAAATTCCTGGGCATTAACATATCGGATGACCTGTTCTGGGCCCAGCACATAGATGCAGTCATAAGGGTGCGCCAGCATCTTTACTTTCTTAGGAGGTTTGGTTCGGCTTGTCACTGAACTCTCTAACAAACTTCTACCGATGTACTGTTGAAATTCTCTTGACTAGTTGCATCATGGTCTGATACAGCAATTCGAACACGCAGGAACACAAGAAGCTGCAGACAGTAGTGGACTCAGCCCAATACATCATGGGCACATCCCTTCCCATCATCGGTAGTATCTACATGAGGCGCTTCCTCAGGAAGACAACATCCATCATCAAAGATCCCCAACATCTAGGCCACACCACCTTCTCACAGCTGCCATCTGGCAGGAGGTACAGAATCCTGAAGTTCCACATCACCAGGTTCAAGAACAGCTACTTCCTTTCAACCTTTTGGTTCTTGAACCAACCAGTGCAACCATAATCACTATCTCAGTATAGCAACACTATGATGACTTCACACTGAAATGGACTTTGGTTTTTTTGTTCTATTTGTGTTCTTCCTTGTAAAAATTGTGTATAATTTATGTCTAATTTATGTTTTTCTTGTGAATGCTGCTTATATGACGCTATGTGCTGTGATGCTGCTGCAAGGAAGTTTTTCAGTGCACCCGTGCATACATGTACTTATGCATATGACAATAAACTCGACATTGACTTCGAAACTGACACCTATTCAGCAGAAAGTGAAATTGCTTCTGCGAGAACAGTATTCACATGAATCTGATTAGGACAATTGTCCTGGCAAATCAAATAAATAGGGTTTTAAATTAAGTAGAAGGAGGGCAGATTCAGTTAAGGGGAAGTTTAGGAAGTAAAAAGAAAGGAAAAGTCAACTGTGCAAGGTAATGACATGGGTAATTAAAACCAGATTAAAAATTTAAAATTTCATTGAAAAACAAAGACTCTTCCAGAAGGATGATCCAACAGTGGTTAACTAAAGATGTTAAGGATGAAAAAGCATACAAGACTGATTAGTTGCAGGTCAGAAAATCGGGAAAATTTTGGAAACCAGTGAATGATGACCAAGAAGTTAATGTAGACAAGGTAGATGATAAATGTAAACTAGTGAGAAATATTAAAGGAGACATTAAAGTAAACATTTCCCCATAGAGGACGTTTGGGCAATTAATAATCTGAAATAAGAAAATAGCAGAGACATATATAGAAATATTTTGCATTTGTATTTACAGTGGAAAATTCTAAATACATCCCAATTGTAATAAAAAAATCACGGGACAGAAGAATAGGGAACTTGAAACAATCCCTGACAGTACACAAACTAATAGGACTGTAGAGTGACAAGTCCTCTGGACATTATGGACTGCATCCCGGGGCATTAAAAGAATTGGATGCAGAGGAAGTGAACTAATTGGTCATGATTTCCCAGTAGCTCATTTTCTAAAGATGATGCAACTGGATTCAAAAATTGTAAATGTAATGTTCCTTTCTGTTAAAGGATGGAAACAGAAAGTAGGATAATATCTGTCATTAGAATGCATTCTTAAAGAAGAATAGCATGATGTTTAGAAAATAAGACAACTAAGTGGAGTCAATATAATTATATAAAGGGCAAATTATATTTTACAACTTTCATAAGATTTTTTAAGAGTATAATAAACAAGGTGAATAAAGGAGAGAAATAAAAAGAAGAAAGCCAAAGGAAACAAGAAAGAAATTTAAGTTTCCAACCCAATTTGTCTTCCACTGGAATGAGAGACACATGCAGGGGCTCTGTGGGTTACAGAAGTCATGACTTACTGAAAAGTCAACTGGTACGCAAATTCTTCCGTAAACTTTTAAAGAATTTTTCAAGATAGTTACAATGAAAATGAAATGTTTTGTGATATTCATTAATAACTGGAGACAGTGTATGTTCCATTAGTTTAATTATGGGTAGAGTTCGGGCGAACATCCAAGATATTTGATGAAGAGATCATGGGAAGTGTGTGCAGAGCAACACGATATGGGTAGCCAGAGAAAACACATATTTATGACTTACAGATTATCTTTGATAGTAACTTCCGAACTTCCTCATTCAGATGTCCGATTTACTCCATAATAATAGTGAGTGTTGCTACCTTATCTATTATTGTTAATGAAAGCTCTGGGTCAACATTCTTGCTTTATGCATTTTAATGCTCCAAGGCTGAATCAATTGTTAGCTTCATTTGAAACAGCAGCATCACTTCTGGTGGAACATTCATCAAATGCTGTGCTTTTAGCACTCAGGTGGTTATTCACCAAAATGCTACTCTCTCTTTTAAGGCCGTAAGGTAATAAATTTCACATTCCATTTGTGGACTGAGAAGCTGAGAATAATGATGATGCTGGATGCTGAAAGGCAAAGTCTGACCGTTACTGATTGCTTAGCAGGTTCCTGGTCTTACCCAGGTTTTGATAATTAATTGAGTTGAGTGAGATGAGGTTATTGTTCAACTATCACAGCTTAGTGAGTCTCATGTATCATAGAACTGTTTAATTGTCACTTAAAACAGGATCTCTTAGTCTGAAACAGCTACTCTTTGCTTCTCTTGATATGTCAGCAAATTGATACTAATGAATAGTAATACTGCCTTTTAAATGATGATGTATGACTCTGATTAGGATTTTAGTTTTATTTTGAGCTAGCCTCAATAAAAGAAACAGTTATGTCATATTTCCCCATTCCCCATTTTTTTGTTTTTTTTCTCCTTCATCTGTAAACCTCTCATATTAACGATACCTTTCATTTTTAGACTTACATGTTCAATGCATTGGCAACCCCAGAGCAACATTTCACCATTCCTGCTTTGCTTGACTGAAAAGCTGCATGAGTCATCTGTTGTTCATTCTCCCCCCTCAACCATCAAAAATATTGGGAATGTAACCTTTACAGAATACTTGTGCAATTGTCAATGGATACCCAACTCCATGTCCTGGAAATGAAGTAATTACTCTTTCATTGTTAATAGGAAGTGCGTATCAGAATATAAAACACTAGTTATACTTAGCTCCCAGAGACGTGTTTCCATTTAAAGTCAATGGAACAAAGTATGTTGAAGGGAAATGCAACAAGGGGCTGAGGATTTAGTGTTAGCCCTAACATTTAAACAGACAATCCATCCTCAGAAAGATCTGTATAACATTTTTTCAGTGTCATTTCTTTGGATTTTTTATTTAATGGAATGCTGAAACTGTCTTAGGTTCCAAGTTACATCACAAATCCTATGGTAAGTTGTGCCAGTTGCCATGCTATGCATAATATTTCTTGGTGTATTTTGATTATCGTGCAGATGTTTGGTCTTGTAATTCTTAGTTTTCTAATCTTAGCTATCAATCTTGATAAGAAATGCACCATCTTGTTTTTGGACAAATGTTGATTCAAAATGGCATTCCCGGGAAGTGAACTTTGGAAATGTGTTATCTATGTACAGCCATTCCAGCATTAAGTCCTGTGCATATTGCAGCACCACCGAGAGTATGCTTAAAGTGGGACATTTATAACATTACCCAGACTTCAATGACAGAGAGCTATTTACCTAAACTTCACTTTATTCATTCATGGATCATTATGGAAAAAGTCATCATTTATTATCCATCCCAATGGTAGGCTTGGATGAACCTATGTCCCAGAATGGTGAAAGTGAGCAAATTTCCATCCCTGAAAGACATTATTAAACCAGATGGATTTTCATGACAATTCACCAGTTTCACAGTTAACGTTGCCAATAATACCTGAATACTTGAAGGGTGACACACTGGCACAGCTACTGGAGCTGCTGCCACATAGTTCTGGTGATCCATTCTGACCACATGGAGTTTGCATGTTCTCCCTTTGCATGTGTTTCCTCCCAGGTGCTCTAGTTTCCTGCCAAGTCCAAAGGACGTGCTGTTTGGTGGGTTAATTGGTCATTTGCCAGTTGTCACCAGTGTGTAAGTGATTGGTAGGATCTGGGGAGAATAAAATGGGATAGTGTAGGATCAGTATACACGGATGCTTGATTGTTGGTGTGGACTTAGTGGGCTGAAAGGCCAGTTTCTGTGTTGTATGACTCTGTGACTTTACTCTGAAATTACAAATTTGCCAGAAATGGATTCAAACTCATCTCTCTGCTTCAAACCTCTGGATCCCAGTGGAGTAACTTAGCCACAATGTCACAATACCCAGCATTAAATAAATGTCAATTTCAAAGTTGCCTGTTATATTTTCTTAGCGGTTTCAACTGTTTCAAACAGAAACAACTGTTAACTGAATCATTTCTGATACTATGTGAGTAAAGAACACATGGAAAATCAATGAATTTTTTAAAATGTATTTACGGTTAACACTTAGTACTGTATAAACCCAGTCTGAATAGTTGTCCAGTAAGAATGTTTTCCTCTTACTTCTGTGTCCTACTGTAAGTGATGGTATTTTATCACTTACCTACACTTGAATTGGAGACAAGGAGAAAATGAAGAATAGAACAAAAGCATCCCATCATAAAAATATATATAGTCCAACCTTAAACAATTGTCCACAGTGAAACTTTAAAGGATTCTTATCTGGTTTCTGTCATATCCTGGTCAAACTTTAAACATTCATGATAGACAGTTGCATCAGCTGATTAAAAAGGAAAAGATTGCAGATGATGGAAATATGAAATAAAATCAGAAAATGCTGGAAATACTCAACAGGCCAGGCAGCATCTGTGGAGAGAGAAATAAAATTATTTTTTTCAGGTTGATGATCTTTCCTTAGGACCAAGAAAAGTTAAAAATCAAACATGTTTCAAATTGCATATTTGATTTCAAAATGTTCCTGGTTCTGATGAAAGGTCACTAACTTGAACCATTACCTCTGTTTCTAATCCGACAGGTGTAGCCTGACCTGCTGAGTCTATCCAGCACTTGCTGTTTTTTCATTGATTAGTCATTGGATTCAGTTTCATAAAAACAAGTTGTGTAACATTTGTGTGAAAAATGAAGAATCAGCACATAGACCTTTATTTCCTGTGAGCAACAAGTATGCAATACTTTTGAAGAAATAAAGAATATCAATTAATAATTGGGATTAAATTATCATTTATCTAGTTGCTTGTCCTGTTATAGAATACATACGCAATTTCATACAATCAGCAAGTTGCATCTGCAGAAAATGCACCAGCCTCAAGCGCTGGCAACCACCTTGAAGCACAAGGCTAAGCATGCTGACAGCAAGTCAGCTGATCCTGAGAGAAGTGCCAGTACCTGCAGCATGAGCAGCAGCATGTCCAGACTTCTACACCTGTGATCTGTAGTGTGGAAACTGACAACATGCTGGAGATCAGAAGCCAGTGCAATCAACCTCTCATTTTGCCCCTGGCCTCACCATTGAGTGCAGGACAATTTGGTAAGTTGCTGAGCCAATTGGCTGGACACAATATGTATCAGCCCCCTCAGCTTTACTCCCTTCATAGTTGGCCCATCTAGCATGGACCTATTCATTTGATTTTAATTTAAAAGGCAAGCTTAGTAAGGCTTATCAGTTTATTTTTCTTCACATCAACACATTTTATGCTTTTAATTAATTGTGAGCAGCATTGTTTGTTTTTATATAAACTTAAAACTAAAAGAAAAAGATTTTTATAACTTTTTTAATTGCTTTCCAATGCCTCTGATCATCAAATACACTTGGAAACAGTGTGACAGCCTTGTGACAGAATGGGGTGATCACCATCGTGGGTGGGACCTTAGTTCCTGCTGGCTACACCTCGTCGCTTTCTGTGGCCCATTGTGCCTTGAGGAAGGGCCATGGTAGTGAAGGCAGCTGTGCGCTGGGAACCATGGGGACATCAAAAATTTAATACAGCCTTGGGGCTGGTGTGAGTGGTGACTATTAGACGTGAGCTGGAATCAACAGGGTTTGGCCAACTGTTCTAACTGAACAGCTGGTTTCTTTTCCCAATGAAACTGGAGAGTAGTATTCCCACCGGAAAATGAGATTCTTTTCACTGTGCTCTTTAAGTCAAAGGACAGGTACAGAATCGTAACTTGTTTGAACAGAAGGAGGTCATTTAGCCTGCTGTCATCGTATTGGCTCTAGGTAAGAGCAATCTTGCTTGTCCCACTCAACCCTGCCCTCATCTGATAATCTGGGCAATTCTTCCCTTTCAGAGACTTATCTAGCTCTCTTTATAATATAATCTGCCCGGATTACCCTTGACCCTTGCCCTGGCCAGATGTCAGTGGGAAGGTTATCTGTTTTCTGTTCAATGGTTTCAGCAGGGGTAAAATACTGCAGTACCCAGTGCCCACTTGGAGTTCCTCCTCGTTAGCTCCTGTCAAATATAAGATAAGGCATCTTAAAGAAAGAGAGTGTCCCATTCCATTTGAATCACACAAATTGAAACTCTGGCAGAGGGAACCCTTTAAGTGCAGGAATAGATTTCAACAAAGTGTCATCAAAGAAAAAATACTGCTATAAATCTGCTGCAAAACTTGTAATGGAGATATTATTTGAAATCCACCCTCTGGCTGAGGATCCTCACCAACATTGCAACAATTGGAAGTGGGTGAAAGAATGGCTACACTAATTTCAACCACTTTAATGAAGGGAAAATTCTGACCTGTGAAGCCGATACCTGAGGCCCACAGCTGGATGTGTGTACTCAGAAAATTAGCTAAGTAGTCAATATTGGAGACCTACTGAAAAAAAAAGATTAATATGGTTGTTATCTAGAGAGATTTTACAATTTCCACCAAGGACCAGCCCTCTATTTCTATCAGCATTGATTGTTAGCTTTCAGTCTTGCCATGTCTTCCTGGATCAGCATGAATGCCATACTCCAAGAGTGGCTGCACTCCCTTTTCAGTCACTCATTTACAGTTCATGTTGTTGTACCACGTATCTTTGACAGTGAAGTAAAAACTGCTAAAGAAACATGATTATCTAAAGAAAGCAAATCCAAATAGTTTCCAATTCATAATTGTTGTTAAATGAATTTCTCAACACTAAGGATGTTTTAATTAATGGAAGATTTTAAAATGTTAATATTTCTGGCAAGATTGTGTCCAAATCATGCCAAGGAGGTAAATAATTTATAGGAAAGAAGCAATGTATTAACATCATGGCACAAAAACAAAAATACAAAATCAGCTTCATTTTACTTTTTAAAGCTATGTTATTTTTCGTCCTGGATTGAATCACATTGGTCGATCCACCTAGACTTGTTCTGTGACCACAGGATTCTTTTGTAAGTGCATTGCTCCCAACAAACTCAAAGCCTTGGTTCCATGAATCTCTCATGAGTCCAATGTGCTGCAAGAGGCAACCAGGCCTCAAGCAGTACACCACCAGCAGTGCTCTGATGACCTTGAAGTCTCTTAAAGACCAGTTCCACTTTTTGTAAATGCTTTTGATAATCAGAGACATTTAAAAATAGATTAAATTTATTGAAGTAACTAAAAAATTAAAAATCATTTGATAAGTTTAAAATTAAAAAGGTTAATCTAAAACAGACTAAACTACTGCTAATTAATTAAAGAGTAAATGCACAGTCAAAAAATAAGAAAAAGAAGCAAAAAACCAAGCTATATCTTTTGAATTAATGTTAATGACACCTTTCAAATGGTTGGAGTGAAGTGGAGGAACTGGATTTGAATTGTTTCAGGCCTATCAGCTCACGAAGTAAAGAAGTACCCCAGGACTCAAAGATAAGTTGAGGAGCAGAGCAAGAGGTCCATTGAGGGCGCATTTGATCACTTGTTCATTTCATATTTTGGTCCTGCAGTGCATAGGTGAAGAAGTCCAGACCATGCTGAATGTACACTGCTGTTAGCTGGTGGTGTTCCATGGAACTGTTAGCTGGCAATCAGTGCAATCCAGCCCACTGCCCTTTGTTCATCAGTTCAGGGAGTATTATGTTAGAGAAAATGATTAAAGAGATAGAGACTATGTATCCTGCCTCTTTTGGGAAACAAAGCTGTTCATAAATTGGATTGCATCTAAATGGATATCATGCATTTCACTCAAATCTCCAGAAAAGAATGTGGAAGTTCGGATCATAGAGTGATAGAATTCTATAGCATGGAGATAGGCCCTTCAGCCCAACTTCGACCAAGGTGGCTTCCTGAGCAGGACCCATTTTCCTAACACTTGCCCATATCCCTCTAAACATTACCTATCCATGTACCTGTCCAAATGTCTTTTACCCATTGTAATTGTACCTGCTTCTATCACTTCCTCTGGCAGCTCGTTCCATATACCCATCACTCTCTGTGTGAAAAACTCGCCTCTCAGGTTCCCTTTAAATCTTTCCCCTTAAACCCAAGCCCTCTGGTTTTAGACTCCACTGCACTGGGAAAAAGATTGTGACAATCCATCTTATCTATGCCCCCCATGATTTTAGAAACCTCTGTAAGATCACTCCTCAACCTCCTTCACTGCAGGGAAAACAGTCCCAGGCTAGCCACTCTCTCCTTATAGCTCAAGCCCTCCAGTCCCAACAACATCCTTGTGAATCCTTTCTGAACCCTCTCGAGCTTAATCACATCCTTCCTGTAGTTTGGCTATCAGAACTGCACACAATGTTCCAGGTACGGTCTCACCAACATCTTGTACAGTAGTAACAAGCGTTCCACTGCTTGTGCTCAATGTCCCATTCAATTAAGGCAAACTTGCCACATGCCTTTTTCACCATCCTGCGTCACCACTCTCAGGGAACTATGTACTTGTACCCTGAGGTCTCTCTGTTCTACAATACTCTCCAGGGCCCTGCTATTTACTGTGTGTATCCTGCCATGGAAATTGGGCAAACTTCCTTAACAGCAATGCTCTGTGCTCAGAATCAAGGGCTAAAATGGAACTTATATGGTTCCTGCAGAGGTCCTGACTGCCGTGTCAACGTCACGTTGACTGCTGGAAAGTGAGTCATTACTTAAAGAAGTCTCCCATGGCAGCCTCAAGTTAGACTGCCAGAGGGTAAGGGAGAATGCCAAGGAGGAGGGATGCGGACACAATGGTCTGGATGAACCAAACCCCTGTGGTATGAGGGGTCTCAAGCCACAACAAACTGTAGGCTGATCAAAGAGCCAGTGATCACAGTGTATAGATCAGTAGTGATCTATGTAAAGAGGCTGTGATCAGTGAAAGGAGCTCCAAAAAAAAAATCATTTTCCTTAATGATGACCATTGGAAACTGAGGCTGGTTGTTGCTGTGTGCAAGACTGGTCTCACTTCCAATGCATTCTGAGTTTTTCTGTGGGTGAGCAATGAAGGTTGTAGATTATCCCTGAGAACTCCAGTTTCTACTGGCAGTGGAAGAAATGTGACTAACACACAGCTGGTGTCAGCTACACTAAGGTAATACTTTCCTGCAAGTGCCCAGTCCAATTTCTGAATAGGCATTATTCACTTGGAAATGATTGTGAGCACCCCCAAACCTGGGGAGAAAACATTGCTTTTTGCACAGTTTTTGTATTAAAACTGAGACAGCAAGGATCCAATTTCTAGGCAGGTGTGTTTATGAGGGTGAAGGGGGTGCATAGAGAAAGCAAGTGTATGAATCAGAGCAAAATGTGACAAGACACAGAGTTTCCTCTGCCCACCTCTGTGAAACAAAGAAAAGCATTTTGAATGTGTTTTGCTCACTTTGTGCAGAACCCACATTGAGTCTGCCCACTAACAGTACAAATGAACTTTCAGAATTATTTTGCATGGTAGACTAAACAGCAAGCAAAAAAAAAAGGGTGGAAGGAATAATACTTTCGAAGTTTCAAGATAATTTGTTGTTCTTCTGTTTTTCTCCCCCTCTCATGGCACTCAGACTCTCGTAAGCCTTTGTTTACACTGGGTTAAGTTGTTCCTCTGGTTATTATATCACCAGCTTTTCCAATGGGAATCATCCTGTCTGAGTGCTGATAACATTTTATTTTGTAAAATATGTCGCAATTATTTTTAATAGCTTCACCATGGTTGAATCTAAACTTTTAATCAAAATTCTTTTGAAAGATGGTGCTGAGATTCTTCTGACTAGAGTGAGTGTGCCAAATATTATCTACCCTGCCTACGAACACCCTGACTGAAAATCAAATGAAAATAGTAGACATTGTTATATTTCAATTTGTGACTTCCTCAAAGACTATTCTCTAGTTTTCCTCATGGGAAAAAAAATAGGTAGAGTAAGGAAGAAATTCATACAGATCATAAAAGCTCATTATTGTTAAACTGGCAGCACACAGATGCCATGTAGATCTGTGCTGGCATATCAGTGAGAGGTGAAGTAATTTGTCATGCATTTGTTTCCTAGATCTGTTACAGCTGCTTACTGTGATTGGTTGAAAAAAAGATCAGTAAAGCAGCTCCCAATTGGTAATATCGGCAGTACTTTCAGTGTTATTGAGCTGAAATGTACTTACCTATCATCAGTAGTCCAGAAGAGATTCTCCACTGAGTTTTTTTTCATGGCTCAGCATATTTCTGATTTCTGTGCTTACGCATGGTTACATGGAAAGTGCAGAACACACTGGAGATCAGGTTTCACTACACCTAACCTCTTGCTCACCACTGGACACAGTGGTGAATCATTTGAATCTGCTTCAGCTTTTTAAATGTCTCTGATTACCACCTGAGGTCTAGTTGATGCTCACTGACCCCTTTGCTTCAAGGAATGGTCACAACAGTGAGACCTTGAGTTTAATTAGATCGGCAGAGCTATGTGTGATTAGTGCAGCCACTGGGACCACAGTGGTGTTAGTTGGGGAGGCAGTGGGGAGAAGGTGGAACTTGAGAAGTGGGCAGAATAAATCACAATCCTGTGCAATGAATTTTTCTTGGCATGTTTCATCTGCGCTCAGACTTTTCAAATGGTTTCAAAACATGAAAAGACTAATGTAAGTATTTTGTTGCATTGAACTAGACTATGCCTAACAGACTCTGAACAACATCTGAGGGCCCTTTATACATTTCTGCTGGGCTTAATCAGCTTGCATCATTTCACTTTAATTCCCACTTGGCTGATAGAGAAGTTAAATCTCCAATAAAGCCTGGTTTCTTCCAGGAAACAGAGCACTGCCTCTGGTGTGGTTCTTTCTCTTTGCTTTAGATTATGGATTTTGTTCACTTTAATGGATGTCTCGGTCTCTGGCTTATTATACCTTAGGGGTGACTGCTTGTCGAGGCAAGAAATCCAAACTGATCAATCAGAAAAGATCAAAAGTAAAAAGTGAACTGCAAAAGCTGGAAATCTGAAAATCAAATAGTAAGTGCAGTAGATCTGTCACTGTTTAAAAAAACAGGTTAAAATTTGGACAGAGACCTTCTTCTAAACTCAGTGAAAGGCTCTCCACTTGAATATTATCACACTTTCTCTTTTCAGATCCTGTGAGGCTAGTTGTGCAATTCCCACAATTTTTTGTTTTGATTTATTAGGGTCTAAGTAGATAGATTCCAATATGCAGGTGGTAGGAGATGTTGGATGGTACTGCTCATAGATAGTGACAGGACATAGCATTTCATAAGAATAGGAATATTATGTGTTAAATTCTCCTGGGCCTCATACTGTGGCTGACTAGATGCTTCACCATCTGCCATGGGCTCCTCGCAACCAACCACCACTGCTTCCCCCCAACAATAATGCCAATCACAATCCTTATTGTATCACCTCCGTGAGCCTGTAAAAGGTGACTAAGGCTACGAGTGTTTGTGCAATTGTTAAAATTGGTTTAATCAGTACAAACATTATATCAAAGCTGTATTACCACTTAATAGTATGAACACACCTGGAGGAATTAATGTAAGTTGGTAGAATTTTATGCAACTAACACTGGAAAATATTTAAATTTCTTGTCGAACTTACATATAATTTTTATTGACGGAATTCAGAATCAAGATAAGAATTAGATTTATTGTCACTGACATATGACATGAATTTTGTTATTTTGCAGCAGCAGTACAGTGCAAAGACATCAAATTATGATAAAGTGCAAAAATAAATAAATAGTGCAAAACAAAAGGAATAACGAGATAGTGTGCATGGGTTTGTGGACTGTTCAGAAACCTGATGACAGAGGTGAAGAAGATGTTCCTACATTGTTGAGTGTGGGTCTTCAGGCTCCTGTGCCTCCTCTCCACTGATTGTAACGAAAAGAAGTCATGTCCCGGATGGTGAGGGTCCTTAGTGATCCTCTGCAGCCTCTTGCGATCGTCAAACTCCTAACGAAGTAGAGCTGTGGGCGTGCCTTCTTCACGATTGCATCAATGCATTGGACCCAGGATAAATCCTCTGAGATGTTGACGTTCAGGAACTTGAAGCTGCTCACCCTTTCCACCGCTGACCCCTCAATGAGGACTAGTGTGTGTTCTCCCGACTTCCTCTTCCTGAAGTCCACAATCAATTCCTTGGTCTTGCTGACCACTCAACCAGCTGATCTATCTCATTCCTGTACACCTCCTCATCACCATCTGAGATGAGGTGAGATGAGAGTTGCATACACAGTAGGTAAAGAATATAATTTTGAAAATAGATAATTTATTTCATGGTCATAAATTGTAATATCCATTTCCAGTGCAAAGCTTGCAGCCAGCTCTGATTTAAACTGCTTTTACAGGGAGATTATCGCATCCTTAAATGGAACAAACAAATTGAAACAAGATTACAACATATTTCCCATTGTTTAGTTTCAGTAAATACAATGGATTCTACTTCTGCATGGTCACTAACAGAATGCACATATGAAAACTTACAAGAGTGTGATTAATTTGACTACAGCAGTTAGGGCAGCACAGTGGGAAGTTAATGGAGCTGCTTCTTCACAATCGCAGGGACTCAGGTTCGATCCTAACCTCCAGCACTGACAGAGCAGAGTTTGTGCATTCTCCTTGTGACCATGTGGGTTTCCTCCGGTGCTCTAGTTTCTTCACACATCCCAAAGATGTGTTAACTGACCACTGTAATTTACACATATGTGCAGGTGGGTTGAACATTCTGGAAATGTGGGGAGAATATAATTAGGTTACTGTAGAAAATTATAAGATTGATAACTCAGGCTTATTGACATTCTAAAGATTTGGTAAGTGGGTTTCACTCAAAGACCAGCATTGATGTTAGCATTTCCATGACATTACTAAGCTCATTTATTTCCTGCATCACTAGTCTCACCATTTCTCCTACTGGTCAGAGTCAGGATATTCCCCTGGGCCTCATCTTCCAGCCCACTAGCTTCCATGTTCATCAGACCATCCTCCGCAAACCTGCCAGAGCTGAACTGCAGCTTGAATCTCTTTATCCCTCTCTGCTGCCACCCAACCCGCTCCCCGCACCCCCACACTGCCACTCCCCCCATCAAAAAAAGCAGAGAAATGTCAGCAAAGGTTTCTATGAAAATCACCGGTGAAGTGCAGGAAATTACATCATCAATATGCATGAATATGGTCTTCAAAGGTGGTCTTCATGGACTTCATACCTGGTATTCAAAGAGTACTGATGGTGTCTTCAGTCCTGATGAAGGGTTTTGACCCAAAACCTGTTTGGGAAACTGAAAGGTCTGAAGGTAGGTTAGTGTCTTGGACCAGATGGACTACACCTCAGGGTTCTGAAAGAGGTAGCTGTAGAGATTATGGAGGCATTAGTAGTGATCTTTCAAGAATTACTAGATTCAGGAATGGTTCTGGTGGACTGGAAAATCACAAATATCACTCCATTCTTTAAGAAGGGAGGGAGGCAAAAGACAGGAAATTCTCGACCAGTTGGCCTGACTTCAGTGGTTGGCGAGATGTTAGAGTCCATTATTAAGGATGAGGTTTCTGGGTACTTGGAAGCTCGTGATAAAATAGGCCAAAGTCAGCAAGGTTTCCATAAGTGCTTGCCTGACAAATCTGTTGGAATTCTTTGAGGAAGTAACAGGCAGGATAGACAAAGGAGTCAATGGATGTTGCTTACTTGGATTTTCAGAAGGCCTTTAACAAGGTGTCACACATGAGGCTGCTAAACAAGATAGGAACCCATGGTATTACAAGAAAGGTACTAACATGGATAGAAGATTGGCTGACTGGCAGAAGGCAAAGAGTGGGAACAAAGGGGACCTCTTGTGGTTGGCTGCCGGTGACTAGTGGTGTTCTGCAGGTTTGGTTTAGGTCTGCTACTTTTCATGTATATGTTAATGATCTGGATGACAGAATTAATGTCTTTGTGGCCAAGTTTGTGGATGATAAAAAGACAGGTGGAGGGGCAGGTAGTGTTGAGGAAGCAGGGAGTCTGCAGAAGGACTTGGACAGGTTGGGAGAATGGACAAAGATGTGGCAGATGGAATACAGCATAGGGTAGTGTATGGTCATGCACATTGGCAGAAGAAATAAAAGCATAGACTATTTTCAAAATGGGGAGAGAATTCAGAAATCAGAGGTGCAAGTGGACTTGGGAGTCCTAGTGCAGGATTCCCTGAGGGTTAACTTGCAGGTTGAGTCAGTAGTAAGGAGTGCAAATGCAAATGCAATGTTAGCATTCATTTCGAGAGGACTAGAATACAAAAGCAAGGGTGTACTGCTGAGGCTTTATAAGATGTTGTTCAGATCACATTTGGGGTATTGTAAACAGTTTGCGGCCCATATCGGAGGAAGGATGTGCTGGCATTGGAGGGGGCCCAGAGGAAGTTTACTAGAATTATCCTTTCTTTGTATTACATGTACAATATCGATGTTATATATTAATATGTATTAATTTGGAAACTAATAAAAAGATTGAAAAAGAAGGAAAGAGAATGATCCTGGGAATGAAAGGGTTAATACACAAGGAGCATTTGATGACTCTGGGTCTGTACTCACTTGAGTTTAGAAGGATCTCATTGACACCTACCAAATATTGAAACACCTGGATAGAGTGGACGTGGAGAGGATGTTTCCAGTAGTGGGAGAGTCTTGGTCCAGGGAACAGCCTCAGAATAGAAGGACGTCCCTTTAGAACAGAGATGAGGAGGAATTTCTTTAGCCAGAGGGTGGTGAATCTGTGGAATTCATTGCCACAGATATCTGTGGAGGCCAAGTCATTGGGTATATTTAAAGTGGAGCTTGATAAGTTCTTGATTAGTGATGGCATCAAAAGTTAAGGAAAGAAGGCAGGAGAATGGGATTCAAAGGGAAAAGTAAATCAGCCATGATTGAATGGCGGAGCAGACTCAAAGGGTCAAATGGCCTAATTCTGCTCCTATGTCTTATGGTCTTATGGTTGACTGTTTATTTCCCTCCATAGATGCTGCCTGACCAGCTAAGTTCCTCCAGCATTTTGTGTGTGTTGCTTCACATTCCAGCATCTGCAGAATCTTTGTGTCTCTGCAGTGTCTGCAAGCTGCTGGATTCAACGTTGAGAGTAAATGAGATTTCTGAGCATTAAGGGAATGAAGAGATGCGGGTATAGTACTGGAAAGATGGTTTTAATGAATGTTGGAGCATGGTTGAAGAGTCAGGTGACCGACTGCCCCTTATTATTATGTTCTTATGTCATTATGAGTTTGGCAATGTCATCCAGAGTTCTATGAATGGCACATGTATTGAAGAGAAGTGCAGAGAGAAAATCCATCGAAGGGCTTGTTAAGAGATCCAATCAGGTGATGGATAGATATTTTTAACTGTATAGTAATATTGAGCTAATTGCATAGATGTAGAGAGTTTGACCCTGATTTTAACTGGAGGCACATTAAGAGGAGAAGGACATAGCTAGGTTAGGGTGTGACGTGAAATGCAAAAAACTAGCAGAAATTTCAGGGCATCTTTGTGTGCTTTTATTCAATACAATCATTTCATGGCCATCTTCAGCATCAATAACACAGCAACAAATGGTGAGGATACACATGCCACAAGCTCACCTCCATTATTTAACACGCCAATCTGAAGATGAAATGAGGAGTTGGAAGCAAGCAAGGGAGGGAGTTTATCATGGATTCAGGATAATCAAAGACTTGCCCCATACTTGGCTTCATGCGGCACTGGGATCAGTGAACAGATAGTGAGAGGATCTTCCCCAAAGGTGGTTGTGTGGAACTCACAGCAGACAAACAATTACATTTGTGTACCTTAAGGAGGCCAGGGAGGTCAGAGGCAGGAGCATTGTGCTTGAATGAAGTACAGATAGCACTTCAATAGCCTGAACAGGTTGGGAAAGGTGAGAACAAACACTGCTCTATGAATCACCCCAACCTCTCACTCTGACACATCAAGTCTACACTACCTCAACCCTCAAAATCATTCAGGTGGCAAGCACACCAATTCCTTCTTTCTATGCATTGCCTCACATCTGACCCAGCTACCCACATCAACCACCCACGATGATTGATGAGGGTAGGGCAGTGGATGTTGTATACGTCAGAATCGGAATTATTATCACTGACTTACATGACATGAAATTTGTTGTTTTGTGGCAGCAGTACAGTGCAATGCAGCAGCAGTACAGTACAAAGACATAAAATTACTATAAATTACAAAAATAAATGTGCAAATAAAAGGAATAGCGAGGTTCATAGGTTCATAGACCATTCATAAATCTGATGGTGGAGGGGAAGAAGCTGTTTCTGATTCATTGAGTGTGGGTCTTCAGGCTCCTGTACCTCCGCCCTAATGGTCATATTGAGAAGAGGGCATTTCCTGGATGGTGAGGGTCCTTAATGATGGATGCTGCCTTCTTGAGGCACTGCATCTTGAAGATTCCCTGGATGGTGAGGAGGGTTGTGCCCATGATGGAGCTGGCTGAGTCTGCCACCTTGCTCAGCCTTTTGTGATCCTGTGCATTGTACATGGACATTAGTAAAGGTTTTGACAAGGTCCCTCATGGTGGTCTGATCCAGAAAATTAAGGTACGTGCAAATCATGGAGACCTGGTAGATTGGATTCAAAATTGGTTTGGTCATAGAAGACAGAGGGTAGTGGTGGAGGGGTGTTATTCTGACTGGATGTCCTTGATCAGTGGTGTTCCACAAAGATCAGTGATGGAACCTTTACTGTTTCTGCTAGGCATAAATTATTTGGATGAAAATGTAGGTGGGCTGATTAGTAAGTTGGCAGATGACACAAAAACTGGTGGAGTTGTAGATTGTGAGGAAGGTTGTCAATGGATTCAGGATATAAACCAGTTGGAAATGTGGGCAGAGAAATGACAGATGAAATTTAATCCAAACAAGTTTTATGTGCTGCACTTTGGGAGGTCAAATGTAAAAACAAAATATACAGTAAATGACAGGACCCTTAGGAGCATTGATGTACAGAGGGATCTTGGGGGGCAAATCCATAACTCCCTGAAAGTAGCATCTCGTATATAGGGTAATAAAGAAGGCATATGGCATAATTGCTTCCATTGGAGTATAAAATCAGGAAATCATGTTACCCTTGTATAAAACTTTGTTTAGGCTACATTTGGAGTATCATGTGCAGTTCTGGTCACCCCATTATAGGAAGGATGTGGAACCTTTATAGAGGGTGCAGAAGACGTTCACCAGGATGTTGCCTGGATTAGAGAGTAAGAGTTTTAGGAGGGGTTGGACAAACTTGTATTGTTTTCTCCGGAGTAACAGAGGCTGAGTGGTGACCTGATAGTATATAAAATTATGGGAGGAATGGATAGTCTTTTTCCCAGGTTGGAAATTGATCCGTATGAACAGTATGCAAGACAAGTTTTTCACTCTACCTCGGTACATGTGACAATAATAAACCAATTCCAAACCAATTCCATTTCCAAATACTGGAAGACATAGGTTTAGGGCAAGAAGAAGATAGTTTAAAGGAGATTTACGAGGTAAATTTTTTTTACACAGAGAGTTGTAGTGCCTGGAATGCTCTGCCAGTGGAAGTGGTGGAAGCAGATACAATCGTGATGCTTAAGAGGCACTTGGTCAGGCATATGAACAGGCAAGGAATGGAGGTATTTAGATCATGTGCAATGGGATTAGTTCAGATGAGCATCATGGTCGGCACAGATATCATGGACTGAATGGCCTGTTTCTGTGCTGTACTGTTCAATGTTCTATCTCTCCCAATCACACACATGCTTGTGTAATTTGATGCCTTTTCTTGAAAATTACACTTAACAAATGGACTGGTTCCATTGGGCAAACACCAGCTGGTGCTGCTGCAAGTCACATTGCCCTTTGCCTCCCAGGTCAATCTAAAATTGTCAATGCACCATGAGATTTAGGATACCTCCAAGGCATAGAAAGTAAACTTTCAGCAGTAGTGCAGTGAACAAACTCATTCTCCCAAATGGATAAGAAAACAGCTGAATGTACTAAGCTTTTATTGCAGCACTTCCTTGAATATTGCTCAGACATTTCAACCATTATATGGTCTTGCCACCCTTTACAGAAAACCTAGAAAACCAAGGACCTTGCAGTTAATCTTAAAACTCACTTGAATTGTTGTTCCAATTCAGTGGTAATCTATGTTTATGGGTGACCTACCCTGTCAGCTGAGGGACAAATCTTCAAGCTGGAAAATCACATGGCCAAAGGCATGTATTCAGAATTAAGATGACAAGAGGATGGAAACTGAGTTATCTCATTTTTCCAATTAATATAAAAAGTAAATGGTATTTATGTGTATATCATTCTTTCTACCAGGTGAAGGGAGTAGAGCAATGACTGTAGCACAGAGACTGATGCATACTGTATGAGATCAGTAACTCAGAAATGTGTATCAGAGATACTGGTGCAATATCACCCAGGAGACTGAGGCAAGAAAAAATTGTGTTAGGCTGCTAATGTCTGCTGTGGAAACAGAATTCACATCATAATGGTTGACTTAAAAATGTTGACCTTAAAATGCCAGCAAAAAGTTTTTTGAGACAGCAAGTGCATTTCGTACATAATATCTTAATATCTATTTATAATTTACTGATTAAAAGTCACACATTCGGCCAGCAAAATCTGTGAAGTCAGAGCAAGTTAACAGTTTGAACTGAAATAAAATATAGTGACAAGTCATGTCTTGGTATGAATGAGATAATAAGAGGGAAGATTTAAGATGTGATGTGCTTTTCACTTGATAAATTTAGTTTATGAATCTATATCTGTAATTCAGTGTAATTCATTGAATATTATCAGGGAATTATAGAATCATTAACATAGGAAAAGGCCATTTAGCCCACTAAGTCCATGACAGCTCTCTTTGAAGCAATTCAGCCAGTCACCTTGCACATTGAATAGTTTTGATTAAATCCTTTTTTGGAAGCCTGAAACTTGAAATCCTGTAAGTATGGCAGATATATTGTTTCTACCACCATTATAGGCAGTTGGTTCCAGATTATAAACAGTGGCTATGTAAAAGCTTTTGCTCATCACTTTGAATTTGTGTCTCTGTTCCTTGTAAAATCCACTAATCTACATCATGTGAAAATATTGAATAAATGGACTCCAAATATCTTCAAATTTAAGCGAAGGATCAACAGCACCACCTCTAATTTTTTCCAAGTTTAAACATGATATAGTTTGAGAAAACCATTGAAAAGTAGTAGGGGGTATTGGATCCTTCCATTTAAACGAAATGGATCGTTTGGCCATTAATGTAACAAAAGCAATCATACGGTTAGCGGAAGGAGATAAATGGCCAGACTCTATCCTTGGTAATCCAAAAATTGCAGTGATAGGGTGAGATTGTAAATCAATCTTCAATACGTTTGAAATAATGTTAAAAATGTCTTTCCAATATTTTTCCAGAAGAGGACAGGACCAAAACATATGTGTCAAAGAAGCCACATTCGATTTACATCTATCACATATAGGATTTATATGGTTATAGAAATGAGCTAACTTATCTTTGGACATATGGGTCCTGTGGACTACCTTAAACTGTATCAACGAGTGTCTGACACACATTGAAGATGTATTAACTAAATGAGGAATTTTCTTCCAAGTTCTTAAAATATGCTGACCAGAATTGGAAACAATACTCCCGTTGTGACCTAATAAATGTTTCCTATAGATTGAACATAATGGTTGTAGTCTATGCCTATATTTATGAAGCACAGGACTGGATATGATTTACTAACTGCTCTCTCAACAAATCCTGTCACATTCAAAGATTTTTGCACATGTGCATCTGGGTCACTTTGCTCCTGCGCGCATTTTAGAACTATGCTCAGATGGAAACGAGGAGGCGTACAGGAGTGAGATAGATCGGCTGGTTGAGTGGTGTCACAATAACAACCTCGCATTCATCTTCAGCAAAACCAAACAATTGATTGTGGACTTTAGGAAGGGGAAGTTGGGAGAACACACACTAGTCCTCATTGAAGGGTCAGCAGTGGAAAAGGTGAGCAGCTTCAAGTTCCCGGGCGTCAACATCTCGGAGGATCTATCTTTAGCCCAACACATTAATGCAATCACAAAGAAGGCATGCCAGTGGCTCGACTTCATTAGAAGTTTGAGGAGATTTAGTGTGTCATCAAAGACTCTTTCAAATTTCTACAGATGTACAGTGGAGAGCATTCTGACTGGTTGATTACTGCCTGGTATTGAGGCTCTAATGCACAGGATCAAAAGAGGCTGTAGAAGGTTATAGACTCAGCCAGCTCCATCATGGGCACAACAGTCCCCACCATTGAGGAGGCAGTACCTCAAGAAGGTGGCATCCATCATTAAGGACCCTCACCATCCAGGACTTGCCCTCTTCTTGTTCCTACCATTGGGAAGGAGGTACAGGAGCCTGAAGACCCACACTCAACATTTCAGGAACAGCTTCTTTCCCTCCACCATCAGATTTCTGAACAGTCCATGAATCCATGAACATTACCTTGTTATTCCTCTTTTATATTATTTATTTATTTTTGTGACTTATGGTAATCTTTATGGCTTGTACTGCTACCACAAAACAACAAATTTCGTGACATATGTCAATGGTAATAACCTGATTCTGATTTCATCTATATTGTTATTTCTGCCAAATTATATTGCATGAAGCTTCTCTCATCAAACTCTGCACACCTATATCCAATTCAATAACATTCATAGAAAGAAAACAGTGACCTCGGCTCTTGGCTCCTAAAAAACATTAATGTATATCAATACCCAGTCTGAAAAACAACCAGTTATTAGGACGCTGCTTTCTGTTATTGTGCCAATTTTTAATCTTTCTTGAAACTTTATTTTATTTATGCAGCACGGTAACAGGCCCTTCTGGCCCAACAAGCCTGCACCACCTGATTACACCGATGTTAACCTACTAACCCGTATGTCTTTGGAATGTGGGAGGAAACCAGAGCACCCGGAGGAAACCCATGCAGTCACGGAGAGAACGCACAAATTCTTTACAGACAGTGGTGGGAATTGAACCCCGATTGCTGGTGCTGTAATAGTGTTACGTTAACCGCTACACTGATCCTTTTATTCTATGGGCATCAAATTTGCTGACCAGCCTTTCATGCATGACTTCATCCAATGCCTTCCTAAGATATCTCCTTCAATTTTGAAATCTAACTTAAGGTTAAGGAAGTCAAGATAAGCAACTGATCATTATTCAAAGGACAACGGCAAATGGATATTGTATAGAAAGATAGAATTGTGATGCACATTTTTGGCATATGCATTTCTGTGATATTCCTTCTGGTACGTCAGAGAGCAGAGTGCACAGAGAGAAGAGGTGGAGGTGAATTGGCAAGGGAAGGATACGATTTTGGTGTGGAAGGGGATGAAAATATTTTAGAAGGAGAGAAGAGTGTTTCCTGAATACAAATAGCTAATACATTGCCTTTCTTTCTTTAGTAAATGTGTCTGTTGTGAAAAGGAGGGACACATGCTTTGTCTCCTTCATCTCTGGTATGCTGTTTATCTTTCACTTAACTTTTGGCTGTCCCCATGCCTTGCTGTGCTTTTCTATACAATTCTGTATTCTTTGTAATTCATTTGTTTCTTCTTTCTCTTTTCTATCTCTCTCTCATGTGCATGTTTCTCTCTGTCTCTGTCTCTGTCTCTCTCTCTCTCTTTGGGGAATTGGGGAAATAATAAAAGAAAGTGAAAGTTCAGTGGAAATATACTGAAAATCTTGGAGCAGGTGTGAGACAGGGTTATAAGTATGCTACTCCGTGAACATGCTAATCCTTTTGTACAAGTGTATGAAGGGGGCTGATAGGATTATGGAGTCTGAAACTAGGGTAAAATTTCAAAAGCTAGAAGGTTCTGATAAATGCATGGCAATAAAATGTTGAAGTTATATTTAAATTCATAATGACTGAAAGGACATTAATGTCACAGGAAAGCTTTTAGCAGAGACAGAAACAGGATGATGCTGGATATATAGGGTGAGTTTCCATATTATATATATATATATATATATATATATATATATATATATATATATATATATATATCAGGAACAAATAACTGTACTTTTTGTACAGATCAGATACTTGAATGAATTTCATTGAAACAAAGAGTGAGAGAAGGATTTGCACTGGTTTGTTAAATTATGAAGGATTTTGACAGGGTGACTAAAGAAAAGGTATTTCTTCTCTACAGGGAATTGGTGACAAAGTGTTGCCAATTTTTAATTGGCATCATGTTGTGAAAGGAGTTAGAATGAGTTACTTAAGCAGAGAGTTATTAGAGCATTGAATGATTTAATGGAAAATTAGTTGAGTAGACACTTATGTTTTTGATTTGTCTAGGAAAGAATTGGCCCAGGAATCAGAGAACACAGCTTCAAGGGTACTGGCAAAAAGAGCCAGAAGAAAATATGCAATGAGTTGTTATCTGTCTGAAAAGTAGGGGGAGGGAACAGATTACTGGGGGAAAAGTGAGTAACAGGTTTTGAAAATTACATAATTCCTTGAAAGAGAAAAAAAAGATGTATGCAAAACACTGGAGAGTGGAATTAGTCAGCACAGTTTTGATGGGCTGAACAACTTCCTACAGTGCAGTGTCATTCTAAGTGCTGTCTTTGCATAATAAATTACACAACAAGCACATCACATTTATTGCATGTATTTACATGCATTTCATATTTCCAAAACAATGTATGATTTTGGCTAAATAATCAAAATTGCTGCAGTATTTGTTTACTTGTGCTCATCTTTGATAGAGTAAAATGCTTCTATTTAAGTATATTCTTTTATGCATTAATTTGCTCCCAGTGGCACTGAATTTCGTTGGTATCTCTCCTGACATTATCTTGGTGGGAGATCATTTTTACACCATTTTTCCAGTGGGAAGTTGTAGCATGAGATTGACAGAACATCAAATGAAATTTGTAATCCTCCTCAAACTCTGCTCTTTTTCCTTCCATAATCCAATGGCCAATTGTAACACTCTTTTTGCTGTGGTTCAAATTGTTTCATTCAGGTTAAGCCAGAGATTGAATTTGTAACTTTACTCACCTCTGTGACGCAACTATTCATTGGATAAATTTATTGAGCCTTCAGTGGAGCATTAAAAATGCTTTTGCTATTCCAGGTTAATTGCATTACGTGCTTTTTTCAATTGCTGTTCTGGTCAACAGACTCACAAATCAAATAGTTCCCAAGTTATGAGGAAAATGTTAATGTTGACTTCACATGGGCACATTTTAATTCACTTAGACATGATGGAACTCACTCAGCCAGCATGTATTAGTGCAGTTCCTTCATCACAAATTAATGCACCCACAATGATGACAAATCTCCTGTGTCTCTCACAGTGGCTGATTAATGGTTAACTTTCCTTCATTATCTCAGAAAGTTAAACGTGCCTCTCAAGGGGTTAGACATGAAAATCGTTATCCCTTTGTAATTTATGATACCAATCATTAATGTCGTTCACATGAAGTTAAAGAAAAGCTTTTAAGAATTGTCCCCAGGAACCATGGGTTTATCTTGTGCAATTCCTGTTTTCATTGGCTTGAACATTAACAAGTGCATTCTCTTGAAGCACAAATCTTTAAGCACCCCATGTCTGACTTTTCAGAAATGCTGCTTTGTCCTTCAGATACTCATTATGGCCTGTTCTAATGCCTATTGATCCCTGCAGTAAGTCTAAACTCAACAATTCAGTTAATGAACATCATTAAACAACTTGCTATAAAACGGTGCTTACCTCACTGATGCATATTGTTTACTGATTAATATTAACTCTTTCATTGCTGATTTTTAATTGCATTATCAATAGTGAAATGACATTTTTTCTATGATTGCATAAGTAATCCAGAAAAATTGCATAGGAATTTATTGTCGAACTGGATTTTCCTCCGAAAGGTGAGTTCATGATGGAACAGGATTAAAACCCATTCATAGGACAAACATTTTTTTTCATCCTGTGGCTCTTATTTACATGCAATAAAATCCTTGATGGCATTAATACTGCCAGAAGGGACAAAAAAGTTACAAGTAGTTAAGGGTTGAGAGAGGTGAGGGGCTGGAGTAATGGAGGGCTGGTGACAAGAGTGGGATCATCAATTTTTGGGCAGTTTCCAAAAAGAAGCTAGCACAGCTTGAATGAGAATGAGAACAGGGCATGGAATAATGTACCAAATGAAAATGGTATGACACTGGGAGTGTGATAGATTTCTACTATATAAGAGGCTATATACACATCTTTAATGAAAGAACTTGGAAAGAATTTTGAATGAGATCTCTGATATATTGAGGAAAACATTGTTTTTTTTCTGTTGCTGGGAAATAAAGAATTATGTGTTTTTTTTAAACTCTGCAAGTGGATCAATAAATGTATATTTCAGCTGCGCAAGTCCATCTATTTAGTGGAAAATTGCTGTTCTCAAATTCTTAGCATAAATAAAAAAAGCTGGTTCCATAACACAATAATTCATCACAAATTATGAAGATCCCATTCTTAGTGTGACTATTCTGACTTGACCACACCTTCATTGTTCGTCCTTCTGTTTGCCTTTGTCCCATGCTTACTATGACTGTTTCACTCTCAGACTGTCTGTCTCTCTCTCTTTCTTTGTTCAGTTTTTCTCTAACTGAACTTCATCTGTCACTCTGGCTGTATTGCATTGCACAAACATTTGGTTTTCTTTCACAAAAGCTGAACACTGGAAGAAATCAGTGGGTCAGGCAGCATCTGTGTAGGCAAGAGGTGTAAGGTGATGTTTTGTGTCGTGACCCTGCATCAGGACTGAAAGGAGACAGGAAAGATTGCCAGTATATACCAGTATATGGGGGGTGGCGGGGGGCAGGGTGGGGAAAGCATAATATGTCAGTGTATCATTCTCATTGCCTTTCTGAATGTCTTTCTTGGTATATCTGACCCTTTTTCTGCAATCTTCCTTCTGGGTATAGCCTGATGATTTGTTTTCCAGGTTGATCTCCTAGTCAGGCAAGTTTCCTGAGAGTATGTCTTGTTCATGAAATTTGTCCCAACAGTTAAGAAGATTGAGCTGTGACTGTTGACATGGAAATTATAAGTCATTCTGTACGTTCTTAATGGTCTGTGGAATCAATGAAACCCAAACATTGTCCTGTCTTAACAGGATTCTCGTACATGCAGCCAATTTTGCAGTCACACATGCATCTAGATTGGGGCCTGTAGCCTGTAGTCTGAGGCATTTTTGCTCTCTACTGTTGGCAGTTACTTTTTAAACAACCCACTGTTTTCCAAAGAAGAGCAGGAAGGATATGAGTCTTTGGCTGTATGAGTTATGTATTTTTCTAAATGTATTCATTTTTTTTCAAGATGTGGGAATCATTGGCAAGGGTGGCAGTTATTGTCCACTCAAAGAGTGGATTGCTACGCTATTTAAGAATCAACCACATTGTTATGGGTCTGGAATCACTTAAGGCCAGATCGGTTAAGAAAGGCAAGTCCCTTGCCTGAAAGACATTGGTGAACTAGATGGGTGTCTACAATAATCCATAGACTTGTGGTCATCATTACTAAGGCTTGCAATGTTTTTTTTAAACTCAATTAGATATTATATTCCACAGCTGCCATATTGGGGTTTGAAACAAGTCTGCTGAATTGCTAATCCAGATTTCTGTGTTACTCATCCAGTAATTTAGGTACTGCACCATCAACCTGTTGTGACTTTAAATAAGCCACACAGAGACCAGGGCTGTGGATGTAACTGGTCTTTATTGTGCAAAGAAAACATGCAGGAGAGACTTGGTGGAAGGATCTCTCTGAATTTAAAGTCCATTAAGTTTTTATACCTGTTTGGTACAAAGATAATAGTGGGTGATTAAATGCAATTTTCAAAAATGTTTTTGAAGATTTTATTTACAGCGTGGTAATAGGCCCTTCCAGCCCAACGAGTCCGTACCACCCATTTTTTAAACCCCAAATTAACCTACCCGTGGGTCTTTAGAATGTGGGAGGAAACCAGAGCACCCGGAGGAAACCCACGCAGACACGGGAGAACGTATAAACTCCTTACAGACAGCGACGGGAATCAAACCCTGATCGCTGGCGCTGTAATAGTGTTGCGCTAACCGCTACACTACATGCCGCCCTATTATGGGTACAATTGCACAGTTTATTTCAATATTTTGGGTGTAGATGAATGGTTCCATAGAATTACATATTTACAGATTTTACTAACAAGACCAACTCTGAATATTCAAACACCTTTATTGGGACAAGGTAGTTCACATTGATATAATAAAAGCTACTGAAGACAAAACCCAGGCACCCATCATTGTATTGGGAGGGGTGTTTCTTTGGGTTCACAAACACCCCAAGTATTGATTGACAGAACAAACATGACACTGAACACATTTGATGTGCTAAGTAGCAGAACAGCCAGTCTGGAAACCCTCTTGATCTTTGTCACAATGGTATAACATATCTTGGCATTTCAAGATGTCCAAAGCTTGGTTCCAATGTGTGGATTTTCATCTATTTTATCTTTGTGGCTGGGGTTTTGATGTGGTCCAATTACTATAGTCCCATTGTCTGTACATTTGGCCAATGTATATGAGGATGTTTCATGTCAGTTTCCAAAGCATACTTCTTAAATAGCCTCCTGCCATGAACCACAAGCCTGCTCTCTTCACAGACAACAAAGTTTATATGCACAGATGACTTGTAATTTCAAAAATAATTATGGATTGTAGGTTATATTTGAATATAATTTGAAAGCCGGTTCTTGTTTTTATTAATAGCTCCTGTACCTTAGACTTTTATAGTCTCTGAATACAGCTGCTATTCCCCATCAACTCAACACAAATTGATTGAAGGGGGACTGTAGGTTGGAAGGGGATTATAAGAGGTTGAACAGGGATAGGGGATCAGAAAGAACAATAAGGTGGCTATAGATCAGAGTGGTTGGGGAATGGAATCATGGGAAACCAGTTGATTGAATTGATGAACTAACAGGGGAGAAGACTATCTTAACTCTCAAACTAGATGACCAGAATTCTATCTATGTGCTGACTCTCTGCCACTTGCTAGGGTGAAGTACCCTGTAATAGTGAATTAATATGTCTAGACAATGTTGCTGTATTATTTATAAAAAGTGTCTAAATACAATCCAATGTCCAGTCTGTTGTAGCTGTATGCTTATTGATTTTGCTTTTGAAATGTATATGTGCAACTGTTAAAATATAGGCTAATAAAATGTAATTGTCACTTAATTGATAACCTGAATTTTCTACTCTTGCTGCTTTGCTTTGCAGTGCTCCCATCTCATTTCACTAACCAACCTCCTAGATTCAATTTAGAAGATATACACCACCACCACCACCCCCCCCAATTTTTTCTCTCTTCTTTATTCATCAATCCTTTACACCTGGTGTCTCTCAGCCAGTATTCACTGTATTTCACAGAAAATCTTGAGCTTTTTTGCATAGCCGGATACTTTCTGCCTTACTACCTTGTAAAACAAGTACTCTAAATTAATCTACGTGCTAAACCTTATCTCAAAACTTCATAGAGCTGTAGAATTATAAAGTTGGCACTTTAGCCTATCATGTCCGTGTTGACTTTTTTTGCCCATCTACACTAATCCCAGTTACCCACATTAGGTGTGTATCCTTTTATGCCTTACCTATTTAAATGCCTGTCTAAACATCTCTTAAAAATAGTGATTGTATCTGATTCCATCACCTCCTCTGACAGCGAGTTCCAGATATCAACAACCCTCTGTAAAGAACTTTCCCCTCAAATCCACTTTAAAACTCTTTCCTTTCACCTTAAACCTCTGCGTTCTTGTTTCTAACACAAACATTTCACTTACTGATCAAAGAGGAGTTGAATTTTTTTACAAAAAAACATTTAAAGACAATTTGATAGTATCTCCACCACATATTTTTTCTCAATAATTTATGCTTTCTGCTCATAGTTCACCTGTTATTTTTGTGCATGCTTATTGGCTCTTTTTTCATTAGGTTTTTATTTGCTCTGATTGCCTTAGATTTACACAATCTGTACACAATGAGTCTAATTGCTTCCTGTTGTATTAATATATTCTTAGTCAATCAAGAATGATGAACCTAAAGTACATTTCAGAAGCATAATGCTAAGGCATGACATCTAAAGTACATCACCACAGTAGCAATGATGATGAACAGACAAATATATTTTCATTATATTTTATCAGAAAAAAATGTCTCTATTTTCTCCAGTTTAGAAGAACAGTTTATTAGCACTTCTCAAACAAGCCAAGATGTGGCATCCACTCTGGGATATGCTATCAATTGTCCCAATACCAAGACAGTGATACTCTCTGATGGGAATTTGGAAAATAAGTTTAATGAAGAAGCGCCACGTACTTTTAAAATCAGAAAGTGCTGAAAACACTCAGCAGGTCAGGCAGCATCTGTGGTAAGTGAAATTGAGTTCATTTTTCAGGTCAGAACCATTGTCACAAGTGGTCTTCACTTTTCTGATTTTACTTCTGATATCCAGCATCTGCAGCTTTTTTATTATTTTCACTACATAAGTTGTAATTCACAAGTGAAGAGGAATAAGGAGGTGCAGGTGACAGAATGTAAACAGGGAACTATTAGGCAGAGTACCAGCTTAGTTCTCCAGAGCAAGATACCATTAATTAAAGCAATCATTTAAGTATCTCCAAAATATCATCACATAATATGTCTGTTATCTCTCATTTGCAATATTTTAAGCTATTAAGCAAAAATATCTAAAGAAAATGAGAAAATGAACACACTCCTTCATGATAATTTTCCTTGTGGATTATTCACAGCAGTATCCGAAGATTAATCTTTAATTCCCTGAGACTCCAAAATGATCCTGTAGAGTTTGCAACTTAATACGGCACCTGACAGGGTAGCACTAAAAATGTTGTGGCAAGCAGTGTAGCTTTATCTGTGTGGGCCTGTACCACTAATTAGCTTTATGAATGATTGCCATAGCATGTAATTTTGGTGCTTTTCCCAGACCATTGAACTTTAAGTGACATTGGAGAAATCTCCTGCTGATTTAACAGTCTACATATTTACCATTGTCACTTTCCTTTATTTAACTCTTGTAATGTTGTTTGCAAACATTTTATTCTACCAACAAAATATGCAAATCTGCTAGCCTGGTATCATTTAAGAGATCCCTGAGTCACCCTCAAAAAAATTGACTGTTTTGTTTTTGCAGAGTATGAATCTGTCTCCTCACTTTGGTTGCTACAAGCTCCCACAAGTTGGAATTCAAAAATAAAACAAATGAAAATTCTGGCAATGCTCAACGGATCAGGCAGCATCTGTGAAGAAAGAAGCAAGAACTAAAATTTCAGGTCGATGATCTCTCATCACTGGAAGTGAAACATTATCCCTCCAGTGATACTGCTTGACTTGTTGAGAACTTCCAACAGTTTGTTTTAATATTGTGCTCTCCTCACACCCAAGTGTCTTCACTATTTCCCTACAGTCAGCTAATCCAGACTGCTTCCATGATGCTTTCCCAGTTTGGTTTGCACACTGTATCTCTGACAGGAGGAATGCTGTCATAAGAATTCAGTGTCTAGAGAATATAAAAGTGAAGAGCTAATGCAATACACATATAAGTGATTGGTTATGCTGCGTCTGGAATAGTGAGAGCCTGCCAGTCTCTCACTTTAATTAAGGTGGGCGCGTTTGGAAAGCATCAGATTTGACTGACCACATCATTGTCATTTCTGAAAGCTTGTGGCTCATCTTAAAAGGAGCAATGTTTCCAAACTTGCCCCAAATCATTGAACGTTCCAGCACAGAAGCTGACAATTTGGCCTATGCTTTCTGCATTGAAAGAATTGTCCAGTTTAATGCCATTAATTGGATCATTGCAAGTCAAATGTTGGAAGGGAATGGGTTTATTTGTCCAGCTGGAACCTTGTGTACCAATGGAAGTTAGGGTGCTTCATTCTCTATGCCTGCCTTCACAAGGGGGAACATGAGCAGCAGTAGTGGGGACAAGCTTCAGGAAATGGGCTGGATCCTTAAGTGAAGAACGAGATTCAGCAAGAAGATGCCAAGGATAACTGGCTTCAATTATCCAAGGGACCATGGGAGGTAGTGGTATGGGGGGAATGCATCTGTGGTTGCAATTGCTGAAACAGTTTAAGGATATTAACCAGATGTACTCAACTTCACTCATTCAGTTCCATCAGAGTCCTTTAAACCCTGTCTCAGTATTTCCCTTTATCACTCTCTCAACTATTGGAAAGAGTCAATAATAATGATCAATAAATGTACTCTGTTGAAGAAACAGTTGATAACCAACATCTTTACAGTTGTTTTCTTTCAAAGTGCCTCCAACAGAACTTTCCTAACCTAAACATTCTTGCAATACTAGTCAGCAATTAATCACATGAAACTATGCTTAAAGGGGGAACAGCATTAGAGGAGCATTGATTGTCCTCAGAACAATATTATGCATAACGTAGATTTTACAAGATCCTCTTTAAAACTTTGATTTATACAGCTCCTTTAAAGTGGCAAAATAGCCCAAACTGCTTCACAGCAGAAAACACAATTTGACACAGAGTTACGTGAAGGTTTGTGATGTCATATTACCAAAATTTTTCATCATCTTTCCTAATATACTAATTTGGCCAAGTTGTTTCCTCAGTTCTTTTTTGGTTAGTGGGGAGTGAGTTTGACGAGGATCATAGTGTGAGATATTGCACTGACATTAAGAGGCAGTCTTGATAGATTAGTGCCCCTTTCCCTCTCCTTTGTGTTTGCATATTTGTCTTGTGAAATTTGCTCTGGTTAATTGCATTAACTTAAAGATGATCTTATCTAAAGCCTGAATTTTGCGAAGCTAAAGGGTAAGGTACAAAATTTTGTTGTCTGGTTAGTCTTTAAACATAAAGGTAAATGAAGGTCCTTCAGTCAATAGAAAGTTAGCTAAGTTATTGTTTGCATGAAAAACACATTCACTAAGTTCTTCAACCTTTTGCCCTCTATTTTCATTAAACATCATCATAGGAAATGAATTTGCAGGATGTTTATTGATGCTATAAGGGGAAGTCCAATCAACAGACCTTTGCTCAACCTTAAAGTGACTCATTTGGCCTTAAAATAATGGAGTACATGATGGCTCAAGCTTTGTTTATTAGAAAGATCCTGATATAAATACAGCTCAGCTGGAAAAATGGAAATTGCAGAGATCGGTCACCATAAGTCAGGAGAGAGTTGAAAGAATTTAATTTCCTGAAGCATCAAGGTCATCCTTTGATTATATTGCTGGAGCTTTTGCTTGTGCACATGCGTGCAGGTTTTAAAACATGCCTCCTGTCCTCAGTCATCTACCTTGGAAATCATCACTTAACAACAGCTGCTCGTAAGTTTATGCCACCTCTCACATAGAAAAATATTAGAAGACACTTTGCAGAAGCACAGGGAATAATTGATGTCAGGTCACAGCAAGGTTAGGTGACTGACTAATAGTTTACTGATACTTATTGCCAAGGTAGCAAACCATATCCTCTTTGAAATCTATTACCCTCTTCTTTCTCCTTCTGTCTTTGACTTGTCTAGTAATCTTCCACAGATCATCTCCCCTTCAAAGATGTAAGAAAAGGATCCCACACCAGCAGAGATCAGATTGCAATGGGATGTTGGGAAGCTTCCATCAGGGACTCCAGTCCCTTTAAGGACTGGGCATTAAAAATTCATGGGCAGAGATGAAAAGAAACAGAGGACAAATGGTTTGTCCAGCAAAGGTACCTTTAACACATGCTATGTACTAAAATCCTCTCACAACCACTGTCAAGCAAGTTTTTAAACAATAATGCAGCAGACCGCGTTCTTTCTAATACTGCTACTGAACATCTTCTATCTCATTTCTATCTTATTTCACATTTATGTGTTCATGGAAATTAAACAGCTTCTGTAGCCAGCGCTTCCTTGGATTCACTTGCAAATTGCTCTTATTTAAGTAGCAGCAGCAGCAGCAGACCTAGCATCCCTGCATCTAAATTTATCTACTGGCTGGTTCACAGTTATCCAGTCCAAGAGGGTTTTGATTTGTTACAGGCAAGAGCACAAAGTGTAAGACACAAAGCGGAAATAGAAAGGGCACATTTTGATTGTAAAGAAGAGGAGTCAATTTGTACTCGCTAAAAGAATGATGCCTCAAGTGTAGAAGAGTGACTGGTAGAATGCCATGTTTGCTTCTTGTTAAATGTAGCATGCTGCATTTGTTTGGACAGAGAAGAGAGGATTTTTGGTCATTGATTGCTGAACAGAGGAAGCTAGTGTCTCCACCATCTCTAAAGAAAGCACCTTATTCTGATTCATTGACTGTCGCAGATTCTTTTGTCACACTCTCCACATGTCCTCATGGAATATCCCTGATGTGCCTCCAAATGCAACAACTGCTTGTCTGTTGCCAGACAGCATAAACAATAATCCACCAGGATGATGCGAGATACTTGACTGAAGAGTACTCCAGGGCACTCCTGAATGGTCCAAGCAGCAGAATTGTTTAATAATTAGCCTGGTTGAAGGGGAGTCCTTGTCGTACCAGCATTCCCCTGGTGCGTTTGGATGGTGCATTGATTCTGTCAACTATCATGACGGGTGATACATGTAATTCCCCAGAAGGATCTTACTGCAGCTCCTCAATGATTCAAGAGGATGTCACTGACAAGATGAAGCTACACTAGACACATGTTAAGCCATACAATCTGCCAGAGACTTGCAGAGGAGGGTTTGGGTTTGTTGCTTTCGTTTATTAAAAATACACATACATGCATGATGTAGGAGCACACAGATCCACATTGATATGATTTGCCTACATAACATTGTGAAACTTGATCCTCTGCAGTGGACCAATCATAAATACTTTGAGGGCTTTGTTTTCTCCAGTGGTTAATAAAAGGTAACTTACTTCCACCTTGCATTCAATGTAATCATCTGGAGACTGGAGTGTTCTTCCGCATTGGCAACAGTAGTGTGTTGGTGAAGGGTAACCCTTGCTTCGCTCGAGACTATGGTAATGTCCCTGAAGCTAATGGTCAGTTTCTCCAAATTCAAAATATCAGAAATCCTTTCTTTTATTTTGTTAAGTACATACGACCTGAGAAATATTTGCCTGTGATTGCCTGGTAATGGCAAACTCCTCATGCTCACCGCTTGTCTACCTGCTAGAACTGCATCTGCAAATATTCCTAAACTCAGAAAAACTTTACCAGAACACCCATTGATTCTTTGAGGTATGTGTCTTCAACTTACAAAGCTATTTTTCGTTATAATGAATAGTGCACAGCTCTCCACCCATTGGAGCACATCGTACTCACATATCCATAAAAAATTTCACAAAATTTGACATTAAAAAAAAAACTTTTTCCAGACCAGTTCCTTTTCATAAATCAAAGTACTGGATGAACAAAAATTTCCATCAAATTAATTTTGGAAAGATCAAAACCATTAACCATAAGCCATTGACTTGGCTCCCTTCACAAACTCAGTTTACTATTCATGTATTTCCTTGATGGATGTTTTCATCTAATTCCCTTAAGACCAAACTAGACGATTCACAACTTAAGTTTTGTATTTGACCCCAAGTTGAGTTTTGGGCCACATATCCATAACATTGCCCAGACAACCTAATTTTTCCTTCTACAATTCCATACTTATCTTAGTTCCCTTGCTATTGAAACCACCAACTGTCTTTAATCTTACCTCCTGACTTTAATCTTTTCACTTTTGTTCCACTTGCCCTAACTTACACCAAGCTCTGCTCACCTGTTCACACACCCACACTGGTCCTTAATTAAAAATAAAGCCTTGATTTTAATGTTCTCATCCAATCCGAGTCTCTTAAAACTTGGAGCCATTTGTATCCAATCAGAGAAGGACAGAATTTCCTGAAGGATTCCAGCAGGTGAAACCTTCGACCCACTAGGCCACTTGGAAACCAACGGCAGAGCATGATCCCACTGAGAATCTCCAGGAGTCATGCTGGAGAATCTGCACATGTACCCTTTGCCAGATTAGACCCGAATCGTTGCAAAGAAGAATTTGCAGCTCACTGGAAGAAAAGTGAGAATAAGGTATATATTTTAAATTATTTGTTTTTTGCAGTGATGTTTTTAATGATTTACAAGTGTTTTAGCTGATCTTGTTTATTTTACAGGATTAACATTTTATAATTGTTAAAATTTTAATAGTTTGGATAAAGCTTCCACGTACTGCAGATTTTCAGCTTTGACGCTCATTTGCATTCACTCTCCACTGAGATAATAATCAGCTTTTTGATTCCTCTTAACAAAGTGTACAACCTCACACCTCCTTACATTAAACTGCATTTCCCGGGTTTTCATACAATCACTCAATCTATGTATATCCTGTCACAGATTTACATCGCCCTCATTACAACATGCCCTTCCAACTATTTTCGTATCATGGGCAAACTTGGAAACCTTACATTTTGCTTCCCTCCTCCAGGTCATTGATATAAATAGCGAACAATTGAGGGCCAAGAACCAAGCCCTGCGGCACTCCATTAGTTACATCCTCTAGACAGAGAAGGACCCATTTACTCCAGTTCTTTGTTTTCTTTGTGACAGTTGTTTTTCATTCCATGCTAACCCACATCATCCAGTACCTGGGGCTGTCAATTTATCCACCAGTCTCTTATGTGGCAACTTGTCAAATGCCTTTTGGAGGAGTGGACAAGGTGACGGAAGAATTTGAGAAGAGGGATGAGAATATTTAAATCAAGATGTTGCATAGGTGGGAACCAAGGTAGATTAATCAGCAGAGTGTTATGGGTGAACAAGGCTCAGTTCAAGTTTCAGCTGTCACTTTTCTGGAGCAGTACATGGTTAAATGGAAGACTTTGGAACACATCCATTGACAGAGAACAACCTTCTGAAGTTCACAAGCTTTTAATGATTTTAGAACTCCTCGATTTCCTTTGGTGTTCTTCCACCACAATGAGTCCAGGAAGATAGCTACAACCATACTGTCATGTAGATACCTAGTTAGGTTGATCTGTTATTCTGAATATCATGTCACGGTTATAATCTGAATGTGAAACTCTGGGAAGGATTAACTGTGCAATTCATCTCCATCGTTGTTTGGTTGCTTTTTCATGTATATGTGTATTCATCACAGAGGAAGAAAATCCTCACATTCTCAAGCTCTGGTGAGTAAGGAAGATAATTTACATCACAGAAGTGGTTTCTACTGCGTGTTTCATTCAAATACAATGCATCAAACTTGACTTACAGCTTTGGGATCAATTCTAAAATGGAATTCTTGCAAAAGATTAAGCAGTAATCCTCCATGATCTTCATAAGTTTAACAGGCAATTAAAAAAAATCATAGACATTTTCACCAGTTGCTTTTGAAAATTATTAATAATAGGCATGAAAAATTGCTGGTTAATCCCCATCCTACTCTATTCCTGAAACTGAATGAGAAGGGCATCCCTAAATGTTGGACCTCCTAAGATCTCTATTTTTGTGGCAGCTCCCCTGGTTATCATCGCACTGCTGGCAGTTTAACTGTGTCAAGGTACATATAGGGTTCCATTTACCAAAGAAGTCAAGAACTGTGGTAGAAAATGCCATTGCTCCCAGCCCAGATTCTCAAAGTATTTATGATTAGCAGTGAGACTTGCAAAGCCAGAATCTGAAAAGGAGAAGGCTACATGTCCGATATACTTTTTGCTCTTGTTGTTTCATTAACCTTTATTTGGCATGGTCTTCTCTCCTAAGCTTGAGAGAAGAGGCACCCATCAAAAACTGCAAGGACAGCTTCTATATGGCATCACAAGCTCAAGCCCTTGCTAACAATCCACCAAGCTAATGATGCAGAGTTGCAAAAGCACACAACTTTTGGTAAGACATCATTGCAATTTTACACTGTCAAAAGACAGAAGAGAAAACATCACTTACTGTACCAGCAATGTCCCAGGAAGCTGCAATGTTAAATTACTGCGGGATTTTAAATCATACTCCAACACCCTTGCTGTCCTTAATATTAGTTGGATACTGGATGGGAATTGTTCTCCTGGCGTGTCATTCGTTATATAAAAGAGCAGGTCAGCAGAATTTTGGAGGGGTCAGCAGTATAGGTTGGATGGCAGACAGAAATCAAAAATCTGCAGATACTGGAAATCTGAAATCAAAACAGAAAATATGGGAAACATTCAGCAGGTCATCTGTGGAACAGAGTTAGTGTTTCTGATTTAAGGCCCATCATCAGAAGTGGGAAAGAAAGAAAGTAAGCTAGGTTAAAGTTGCAGAGAGGGTTGAGGATTGATGGACAGGATAAAGAGAATGTTCCTGATAAGGTGAGGCCATGGTTACCATGGAATAGGCTGTAAATAAGGTCACCTAGGGTCATTTTTAGAGCAAATCTGTACAAAGGAACATAAAAGTTGTGAAATACAGGACCTCAGGTCAAGTTGAACTAAAGGAAAGAGAAAAACTGACCCGATGTAACAAATGGATTGCCAGTACTGATACACACAGAGAAAGTGAGTTAACTTAAGCTGTAGAATAGAATCCAGTAGCCTCTAACCTGCCCCAAAAAAAAGAAGTGCTGTTCCTCAGTCTTGCATTAGGCTTTGTTATAACAGTGCAGGAGGCCACAGATGGACAGGTGTGACTGGGAGTGGGATGGAGAATTAAAGTGGCAGGCAACTGGAAGCTCAGAGTAGCCCCTGTGGATTAAACACATATGCTCCACAAAACAGGCACACAATCTGCATTTGGTTTTCACTAACACAGACTAGACCACATTATAAATGTCAATTTCAGGACACCAGACTGGAAAGAAGTGCATGTGAATTGTTGCTTCAGTTGAAAAGACTGCTTGGGTACTTGGATGGTAAGAAGGAGAGGTAAGAGGGCAAGTGTTGCATGCCCTGTGGTTGCACGGGAGAACACCACAAGAATGAAAGTGGGTGATGGAGACAGGAGGTCAGACCAGAGAGTCCTTTTCAACACTCTGAAACAAGACAGGAGGGGCTAAGAAATCTCATTGAATGTGTGAACTGGATTGTTTGATTAATTGTATCTAAATGAAGTGACTGCTGTGCTTATGTGCATTGTGATTATTAGATAAAGTCTTCCATGTGCCAAATTTAGATATGTTCTGGATATATCTAATTTGTAGTTATAAAAGTTTAGCTCACTAAATTTCTTTCATACTCCTTGCCTCCATTAATAAAACCTAGAATTCCACTAATCTTTTTAGCAACTATTCAACTTATGTTCATCTTCAATGAATTGTGTACATATCCTCTGGATCCCTGTTCCTGCCTTAAGTGCACCATCTTTCCCTCATTTTTCTGATAAAAATGTATCTCAAACTTACAGTGTAAAATTCACGAGCCATTGCTCAGATATTCATTGGTCTATATATTTTCTTAACTATTTTACAATTCTCATTTATTTCCTGCACTCATGAGATTCGTGCCAAACAAAAGTGTGCTTATTATTTTCATCAAGATCTTACCCTGTTTAGTTATCTGCAGTCAGATAAACAACTGTTCAGTACTATTCTCATTTTTCTTTTCCTCGGTCACATTAAATCCACACTGCACTATCCCTTTATTCTCACGGGCTTTAATTTTGCTAACAAGCCTATTCTGTGATACTACATCAACCTCATTTTGAAAATCTATATTCAACTCATCAACCACGCAGCTTGACTCTCTATGAATTATGAACTCGCATTTATCATAAGCCACCTTTTTCTGTCTCCCTAAACTTTATATTATCAGTCATTCTGGAGCACTTGTTTTCAGTTCCCTTCTTTCTCTTCACCATCTCTCATGGGAGTGCACCTTCTCTGTACCAGAACTATCTCTCATGTGAAGGCTTCTCAATAATCAATTGGGATTTTTTACCTGCCAATTATTAACTTCAGTCTGCATGGACCTGACTTCATTCTAATTCACTGAAATTATTCCTCCTTCATTGAAGTATTTTGATGTTTGATTGATTACCTTTGTCTCCACACCTATTCGAAACCTGATCCTGGCATCGGTGGTGAAAGAGTGCACCACCTCACAAACTGCCTTCTCTACACCCCATACACTCCCATCTCTGGACAGTCTCCAGTTCACACCACTGGCCTCATTAACCACCTCAGAACCCATAAAGCTGGAATAGAAACAAGCTGTCCATTGTCCAGAGGAGGAAGGGGGGGGGGGGGGGGGGGGGGGGAAGAAAGATGAGGAGGAAGGAGGAGGAGAATGAGGAGGATAAAAAGGAGGAGGAGAAGAGAAGACAATTGTTCAATAATGCAGCACATTACAGCAGGTCCTCCAGTATATCATCCACGAGATCATCAAGTTTGCTGAGCTTCTAACCTGAGAGGAGGCGCTGGTGATTCTGTAGAGCAAACATCAGTCCTTTCTGAGGACAACATCATAATGATGTCCCCATTGTCAGACTGCTGGCGCCCTAGCTGTTGCCTGCCAGCCAGCCACTTCAGATAGCTGCCAATCTGTGCCCAGGTCTTCGTGTCCAGAGTTGTTCTGAGGGCAACTCCTGTTTGTTTATCATTGACTTTTGCCAGGTATCAGCAGCTCCTGGGGCAGCACTGCTTAGAAATCTGAGGAGAGGCAATGATAGGCATGGGAAGAATGCACAAAGGTAGTCAAAATGACATCTCCATAGAATTTGGTTGGATATTTTGTTCTCGCATTTATTTGTCATCTAGTGTTGCTGTGATGGTTAACCAGCAGAAGGAAGGCAAAGGGTTGGACTATTGGTAAATGGGGAATTGTATTGTGTTTATAGGTTTTGAACTTGGAGGAGTTGGTCTCAATCGCCCCAGCTGGTGAGAAACTATCCATGTTGTCTCCTTCCCCCCCTCCTCACCCCATTCTTCTTCCTGCGTGTATTCCTTCTTCTCCTCCTCCTTCTCCTCCTCTCCTGCAGATCCCTGCCATACAGATGATAGCAAGCCCTGAGCTCCCAGGATGAAGAGTTTGTGCAGGCAGCAGAATATCTTCATAAAAATCTGCCCCCTTCCTTATCTATTGAATACTGTAAGGTTTCATCAAGAGCAAGACCAAGATCACACGCATGACTTGAGAATGCAAATGGTCTGCTGTCTCATAATTCTGTGGCAAAAAATTATCTATTGTATATATGTTACCTTTGTGTGGCTCCATTTTGTTCCAGGAGTCATGGAACATGTCATCAATGGATAGCCCTTGTTATCATGTAACCTGAGCTAGTTAACCCTTCCACAAGGATTACTGTTCTTCTGGGGTGTAACTAGTCCTGATTGAAATGTTTTTTTTCTCTCCTCTGAGCTTGTCCTAATAACTGGTGTCTTTTGCCCTCCCTGCTGTATCACTTCTTCACTCACACATCAACGTGTCTTATCCTATCTGATCCATAAATGTGTGCCAATGGGAACAGTCAATGGATGGCTTTAATTGATGTCCTTCCTCCCTTGTTCCTGATCTTCTGACTGCAGAACATAATCCATTTTTCTTTCTACAACATTAACACTCCCAGCTGTTCCCCTTGTTCCTGCAAAGACATCAACATCCTTCACCCTGCCATCAGGGATGCAACACACCATCCAGGACTTATTTCAGTGGTTGCATAGTGCATGTCAATTCCGCTGCTGACTGCTGCATCCTCATGACCACAGTATTTCTCATTTTGTCCTGTCCTTCCCACTTTGCAGTAATTTGCCCTGCTGTGCTCTGCTTTACTCTTCCTAGGTGTTATCACCCTCATGGGTTTTTGATGGTACTAATCACTTGAGAGTTCCACAATCCAAATAATTTCTATACTGTTTCTTTCAACTTTGCTTGCTGGCTACTGACTTATTATCTCTGTGAGCCCTTTGTAGCTTTGGGATTACAAGTTATCTCCTGGAATATGCAGTCCAGGGAATTCTCATCTCCCCATATACCTTGCTCCAATTGCTCCTCAAGCTCAGAAATCTTGACCTTGTACCATTGCTGGTACTTCAAACACATGCAGTAATGCAGAGTACTTGAAACACCATGGAAGTCCCAAGTGGCACAACAATTGCAGACAATAATTGTTCTGTCATTTTCTTAAAACATTATCTGTTTATGTTACACAAATGTGATTATAGTTTAATATTCCTTTTTCCTATTTATCATTTATGAATGTAGCTCTTTATTATATTTTCCATTCAATGTTCGTTTCCTATGCTTGGTTAATTTTAATTTTATGTCCTTTGATCTAATGAATTGCTATGATTATTTCTGTTTCACTCTTGCCCTGTGGTTTAAATTACTTAGAATCTCTTTCTCTCTTTGCACCAATTCCCACACTCACTCAATTTCCATCATCACTTTTAGCCTGATGTTTAGTAGATTCACCAACCTTTTGTTTAAAATTTAATGGAGCATATAGTCATAGATGCGTTTTCTGTGTATGGTTTTGCAATGTGCACCAAGAAACTTCAATTTTCAATATTTATTCACTGTTGGTTGGAACTACTTAAACTATCTCTCTTCAATTTCAATTTTTAAAATCCAATTTGTAAGTGATATTTCTAAATTTAATAACACCAGGGTCTCTGCCCTGAGGAGGCCCACATTTATCTCAAAACTGCTATGTATGGAAGGTTTATGTAAGTCATCAGGACTTAAAACTGTAAGGGGGACTGTTTTGGAGGTTTGAACCGAATGGTTTCCTTAATTAATTATTGTTTTTAACATTTGTCAATGCTATGCTCATATTTAGTCACAAAATCCTTTCAATTTTTGAACTGTCACTTGCAGCCATTGGAAATCCCAAACAGCTCAGCCCCCACTACAGGGAGGCTGGAAGCCAAAGAACAAGGAAAGTCTCTATACCACTAGATTACAGTATCCTTTCTGATATACAGCCTAAATTAGAATCTTTATCAACATCATTTACAGAAGACAAAATAAGTTTAAGATAATAGTTTGAATCTGTAGAAAAAGACAGAAAGAACAAGTAAACATAAAACATAACCTTGCTCATTTTTAAAAATCTCTAACAATAATTAAAATCTGAATGAATGACACTCTATGTTTTGAAAAGTTAATTTTCAATGCCAGAGAGGTTGTTTGGCAACAGTTAAATCTCAGTATGTTATTAAAGATTCACATGTTGGAGTGGGCAGCTCCTACATTCTGCTGGCGTATTTAATGGATATCCACCACAGAGGTACCACAGCTTCACAACATCCTAGTGGTGTTCCCTCTCCATTATTTTTTGCTATTCCTAGTACTTTGATTAATAGAGAATTTTTGAACACCATGAGGAAACTCAACAGGAAAGCCAATTATAAAACTAGCAGACAAAGCTGCTTTCAGCATAACTCTCACATCAAGTTCCCCAAATCTCTACTCCTTCATCTATCTTCCTGTCAGCTTCCATCACGAACATGCATACTCCTGTTCCTGGAGGCAGGTTTTCAATCTTTAATGTTTACTTGTAAGAAATCTGGGGAGCAATTTTACAGGTGCTAGCCTTTAAGGCTTTTAATAGAATAGCAATCCATTTGTGGCAAAGGACTCACAAATGTTGTAATACACTTGTCTGCCTCCCAGTGGCTGTATGAAATTCATTGCTAGTGAAATGCAGCAAACAGGTTATTGCAGAACTGTGACCACAACCATTTGCCATTTTGACAATCAGCAAAGAGTAACTGTACTGATTCTTGTCTCCCTCTGGGGAACTTGTGACTCAAAGGAATGTGGGTCAGAGAATTAGAACCGCAGTGCAAGAGTAGAATGGGGGAAGTTTCTTCCCAGTGTAACTCCCAGCTGCACGACTAGGGCTGATGAAGTTACTTACAAATGAAGTTTGGATCATGAAGGAAGCAAAGCAAGCAGTAGTCCAGACGAGCCAAACAGAAATGTCAGATCCATAGCTCAGAGGCATTCCTGAAACACTTACTTCAATTAATTTGGTACAGAATCACCCTCAAAGCACATTTTGGCTTCCTGATCAAAATGCCAAACAATGTTAATGTGAAAGATGAAATATAAGTTGTCTTTTAGATTCCCACTGTGTGACAGCTTGAAACAATTGTTTTTTTTAAATTAAGAGTTAAGATTATCCACCTGGAAAATGACATCTTTCCTTTCTCCACAGGCGCTGCCTGATGCATTGTATATTTCCAGCACTTTTTGCTTTATTGTGGATAAGAATTGAGTGTACTCCTCCTTTTCAAAGTGAAACCTGTCCTGTATGGTGTGGTAGAGCATCAAAGATTTTGCCATCAATCCGTATTCTTTCTCACCCTTATAAAGACCAGAGCTGGTGCTTGAAAGTATAATGGCCCAGATGTTTCAATTATTAATAAAGAGAAGGAACTTGTCACTGTCCTCAAAATATTCTGCCACAAATTATTAGTGATGTGAAGAGATCTATGTTTTTCAACAATAATTATATCATGAAATAAAAACAGAAAGTACTGGAAATACTCAGCAGGTCAGGCAGCGTTGACCTGAAAGTTTAATTCTTTTCCTCTTCCCATAGTTTCTACCTGACCTGCTGGATAATGCCAGCACTCTTTGTTTTTATTTAAGATCTGAAACATTTATTTGACTTTTAGTGATGCCATTAAACTGACTGGATTCAGATTAAAGAATTCACAAAGACTGCATGTAGGAGGAAAAATACACTGATTTTATTTAAAATGTGTAAATTTTTATACACTTTACATGGAACAAAATAAAAATTTGGACATATGTGTGGATTAAAATAGAAACAGAAGTAGCATTTTTTAAAGTTTATTTATTTTAATAATCATGACATTTTGCAATAATTAATTTTGAAGGAGTTGAAATACATACACATATACATAGAAAGAACATTACAGGATCAGTGTTCAGTTGTAATTCTGGTTTAGCACAATGCTTAAAACTCAATTATACCTCATTCGACAAGTCATAACATCTTAATTTTTTGCAGTGTGAATAGTGCATAGAAATTTGAGGTTTTGGTAAAAATCAATGGTTCTGTGTCAGCAAAGCTACAACAGTGTACTATATGGAGGAGTATGGTATCACTGACAATAGCTATTGGGTCTCTGTGAGTTTAGAAATGCCAGACATTGCTGTTATTTTCACTGTGAAGGTAGTGATTCCTAAAAGTTTCACTTTCATTACAACTGCAAATTCAAGCCCAACAGTACATCCACTGACATTGTTTTATTTGGTGTGCTTCGTTTCAGCTTTTTGCATATACATAGGTTATGCAATGAGATAATCACAATTAAAGATTCCTGACCAATTTTACAGTAGCTATATGCTGCACTTTGTAGTGAGGTGAAAGAACGTGTTGATTTTAGTTGCAGCACATTAAGTGAACACAAGCTGCAACTTGATCCTTTCTAACTGGATTATCACTGTTACTTCTTGCTCCTTCTGTGCATGGAAATTTAATGAATATAATTGATGGTACTCTGTCAGGACTGAAAACACATATCCACCATTATTTATTTATGACAGAAAATAACAATTTCTATTTCAAACCAGTGACTTGCTCTAAGTGGTGTTGACTCTGCGTATCATTTTGATCATCTGAAATGTTCTTGACACCTGTAATTCACCTTCCTTCTTTCCATTTTGTAACTGAGATACACTGTGGGAAATAACATGGGAGAGACATTAGTTGCAGTTCAATATCTGACTAAAACATTCTTCATTATTTCTGAACCATCCATGAACCCATGGACACTACCTCATCATTCCTTTAACTTATAGTAATTTTATGTCTTTGCATTGTACTGCTGCCACAAAGCAGTAAAATCACTGTGCCTAAATCAGTGATAATAAATCTGGATTCTGATGGGATGCAAAGCTATAATTTTCATCAGATATACAGTGGATTCTTGCCTTTACCACCTTACTATTAATCTGGTAATCTGACACCACATTCCACTGATTGTTATCCAGTCATTTAAAATGAAAATAAATTACTTGAAAAGTGCCCCTGCTATGCAATCTGTAAGAACCTAGGCAAATGAGGATACTTAGTGGGATTAGGCATTGTAAGAGTTAAATGATTATAAGCTTTTATTTCCCAGAACTGCTGCTGTGCTGGCTGTGCTGCTTTCAAAGTGTCCATTTGACTTTTGACAGTGTGACAAACCCTTATTCTGATAAAAAACAATATAATGTCACCGGAGTAGGGGAAAGAACAATAATAAACTTAAAGCTTTCCACAAATGTTCTGATCTCCTTTCATTAATTGTGGGAATGCTGTTGTAATTTGATGAAATATAATCAAGTAGAAAGATAGAAATTCATCATCACTCAATGACATGATGTATTGCTTGCTGGATATCTGCTGCAATGAATAGGAAGCTACAAGCAATAAAGGAGTCAATAGAACTGAATCTTAAAAAGAATATGGGCTGAAAAATGGCAGATGGAATTTAATGCAGACAAGTGTGAGGTGTTGCACTTTGGGAGAACAAACCAAGGTAAGACTTACACAGTGAATGGTAGGGCTCTGAGTTGTGTGGTAGAACAAAGGGACCTGGGAATACAGATCCATAGTTTCTTGAAAGTTGTATCACAGGTCGATGGGGTTGTAAAGAAAGCTTTTGGTGCATTGACCTTCATTAATTAGGGCATTAAGTACAGGAGTTGGGATGTTATGTTGAAGTTGTACAAGACATTGGTGAGGCAGAATTTGGAGTATTGGGTGTAGTTCTGGTCACTTCCCTACAGGAAAGATATCAATAAGCTTGAAAGAGTGCAGAGAAAATTTACAAGGATGCCAGGACTTGAGGACCTGTGTTAAAGGGAAAGGTTGAATAGGTTAGGACTTTATTCCCTGGAGCACAGGAGAATGAGGGGAGATCTTATAGAGGTATACAAAATTATGAGGGTCCAGATTGGGTGAATGCATGCAGGCTTTTTCCCCTAAGATTAGGTGAGACTAGAACTCGAGGACACAGGCTTTGGGTGAAAGGTGAATATTTAAGGGGTATCTGAGGGAGATGCAAGTGTGGAATGAGCTGCTAGCGGAACTGGTAGATGTGGGTTCAGTTGTAACATTTAAGAGAGGTTTAGGTAGGTACATGGATGGGAGGGGTTTGGAGGGATATGGTCCAGGTGCAGGTAGATGGGACGAGGCAGAAGATCAGGTCGGCATCGACTAGGTGGGCTGAAGGGCCTGTTTCTGTGCTGTAGTACTCTCTGTGAAAAGCACAGCTACTAATATATTGCATGATTATCACAAGTGGCAGTGGAGGAATTTCTACCCCACACAATCTCCTTTGCAAAATTAATGTTTGCAAGATTTCTGTTTAATATTAAGTTTGCTATTCTATAATTTGATTCTGTTGGTTTTATTTTTGCCCTTTTATACCTAGAATGAGCAAATGTTTGACTTAAGTTTTACCTGTAGTGAGAACTCTTGTTTTCTTCAAGACCTATTTGCACAGCAGGAACTGAAAACAATAAAATGCTTGTGCTAAGGCTAAAAGGCAAATCAGGGAGGACCAAAACCTAAGCCTGAGCCATAGCTTGGCATGCCTATGATTGAATGGATCATCATGTTGGTCTGTTTTCTGGAGTGTACCTACCTTTATAAGGTCATTATCAGCGTAGAAAAGGAAAGAACACCAGGCATGCTTGTAGGTTTTTAATCATTTACATGATTTGGGTATTGTAGGACAATTATTACCCATCCCTGATTCCCTTGAGAAGTAGTAGTGATCTGTTTTTGTGAACTTTAGAGAAGGCTTCCCCATAGTATTGATGGGGAGATATTCCAGGATACTCACATACCCCATGGGATGTTGTTTCTTTAAAATTTTCCTCTCCTGAGTGGGAGGGAATTTTACCAACCCCTCGACATCTTATTCATTCAAAGATTTCCCTTTCCTGGACAACAGTAGTCTTGCTTTAAACTCAGATATAGCACTGCCTGAAATTAGAATAAATCTCCACTTCTCTCCACCAGGATAATCACATCCAAGTATGATGTTCACTGAAACACCGGCTGTCATGCATGCCACTGTGTTCAAGATGTTTTCTTGGCATCCATCATTGCAAGGATTTTCTGAAACCTGCCAGGTTGTGCAGTTATATTTTCCAGCTTGAAAATGTCATTTTGAAATGAAACCGCAAGAGATGTTTTTTTGTAAGTTCGACCGTCATACTTTCCCTACTGTACTCTGGTTTAATTATTTTTCAGCAGCAGTCATTAATAATTTTTTGCAATGACACTGTTATTTATTTCTGGAAACTCAATTGCAGTTTGCATTGAATGAGGAATAACAACTAAGGGACAATTGGAAGAGGGTCAAACAAGGTTAATGGGAAATGAGCTGGATTAACAGTGAGTAGCTATATAGAATTTATTGATGATGTCTTTTTGAAATAAGGCTCTGAACACCAAAGAATAAAACAGCAAACTTCAAAGCCCAGACTTCAAACCAACAGGGATCAAATATATTACATTAGCATTTTTTTCTTTGTTTCGTATATATAAGTCCCATTAAGGAAGGCTTTGCATCAAATGAAAATGCAAGATTTGATTCAGTCAATATTCTACCATCTCAACTAAATTACAGGTCAAAAGAATCAAGCAGGCTCCGTAACAAACATCAATGCTCTCTCTGTATGCTACACCCAGAAAATCTAATCTTCCCTCACGCAATGACATTCCAGGCCAAGCAACTTGTGTCTACCAGCTATGGTGGGTGATATATGCACAGACATTTGGTCCTTATTAGGACCTGCTCTTCATTAGGCTTTGTGGAAACATGTTAACCATTTACTAAAATGTCTAACTGAAGATTTTTTTATTTGTTGTAATATGTTTTAGTCCTATTACTCCAGTATAAAATAATCCAATTCTCTCTCTCTAGCTGAATGAACTACTTTTGTGTAAGCCTGCATTACTATTGTTTTACACTTATTTAGTTGTCTTAAAGAAGTAAGCTTAGGAACTGGAAGAATGTTCTGCTTTCATTGAGTACACTTCCAATTGCCATCCTTGTCCGCTTCAAACAGATCTGGTCTTTATCAAGACAATTGTGATTGCTTCTGTTATTTTCTTGAAATGTGGCTCAGTCCACATTAGACAGCATGTCCCTTTGCTTTATACAAAAATCTGACCTGCATTGGATCTAGACTGTTTAAGTCCTGAGCCAGAATCAGCCTTTCCAGATAAGCGCTCATCAGCATTCTATGTTAGCAACATCCTTCAAAATCAGCATACGAGTCCGTTTCAACAAACTAGGACCAGTGGTGACACCTCCCCCACCTTAGCTCCTGCAACCTTGTAACACATGAGGACCCTGACCTCCAACCTAAACACTAAATTTCCAAAGGTACTGATTACCAGCTAGCGCTTGCAATGGTCAGCAGGCATAATGAATCATTTTCAAGAAGGTTGTCTTCTTCTTCTTGGTGGTAGAAGTAGAAATGATTCATATAAACTGAAGTAAAATAAACAAACAAAAGATAGCCTATAGTGAAAAAAAGGAGAACAAAGCAAAATAAATGTCTGGACAAAGCAGCTGAGGTTTGTCCTGAAGCACATGAATACTGGTACGGAAGGTGAAAAGAGGATAAAGTACAGAGAAACCCTGGGCAATGTCTCCTCCAGCTAAGCTGCTCGTCATGGCCATGACTGTTCCTTGATTGGGATGGACAGAATATTTTTCTTGCATGAAGACAGGGTATATAGATCAGATTGGCTTCCTCCTATGAGAACTCCTAGCTCAATATCTGTGCAATTTTCTCTGTAAGGAGTGTGCTGCTGGGAACTTTGTGTGCTTCTCAAAAAATGCATCTTTCATGTTAGAAAGGGTGGCTCTGTAGTTTGCCGGATGTGAGGCATGACAAAGTGATGTCTGTGACAATAGTGATTGAATAAATAGACGGAGAAGGATGTGGAATGAAGTATGGTGCTTAGAATTTGAAGAGGGAAATACTGTGAAAGTTGAAAGTGGAGTTAATTTTCTTCTCAGTAAAAATTCAGAGGTCAATACTGTTACAAAGAAGAGAACCTTTAACTTCTTGTACTGTCGTCATGTTCTGTTAACTAAATATCTCTTGACTTCCTTTCTAACCTCTTCTTACTGACCGGACAGCATTAAATATGGAATATAATCTTCTTCCTCATTCACTGTCTGAATATGACATCCAAGGTACCCTCAGAGTATATCTTCCAGGCATCTCCTTGCACATCCCCTTCAAGGGGGGGGGGGGGGGGTGACTACCTCGAGGTAGCATCAAGAATGCAAATTTTCCCAGCCTACTTACATAATGGGCTCGTAAATTTGTTCATGTCAAAGAAATCTCAGCAAGCATCTATGTGCTGTGGAGGACCATATGAAAAGCAAGCACAAGGTTTACTTCTTGAGAGCCCATTTTTGAGTCCAGAACTCAATTTATCAGCCTAGTTGATAGCAAAATGGTCCTCTACATTTAACCATCCCATCCAACATACTGATGGTCTTCAAGGTCGATGTAATGAAAAGATCAACAGTTGCATCCCAAGAGCTTCATTTGCTATGATTCTTAACATCTGAATTCTATCTGACAATGTCAGGAATAGCAAATTAGACACGTGAGTTATGGAAGCACGGAGTCTGTAAGTTCTGATTTTCCAGTCATCACTTGCTAGGATCCCATCTCAAGGAGGTTTTACCCTCTTGTGTTCTTAGAACCCAGTTTATGAAATGTCTGCCTTTTCTGCAAGCTCTTCTTGTATTATTCTTGTATTATTATTTATCAATAAGCTTTAATATTTAATTTACAAACTAGCCTTGATATCTTAGCTTGATTTGGTTTGCATATGGCTGAAGAAAAAGCATTACCAGCACCACAGAATGTTTTCACCAATTGATTACAAATTCTGACAACCTGATACTTTTTACTAACCACTGTGCAGGAAACTGTTGCAGTTCTTGTAAACATTTTGTTATTTTGCAGCAGTTGTAGACTGTTTCTACAGTCATACAATGATAATATTTGAACAAAAATAGGAACAAAATTTGAAATGAATTTATTTAGAAGCACGGTTCTTTCATGAATTAAAAAAGATCTTTCAGCCTTGAATTTTATTCCAAATCTAGAGTCATCTCCAAGCTGTTACATTTTATTAAAACTAACAAATTGTGGTCTTATTAAAAACTCTGAATGTGCCTTCAATATTCTTTAGCTGCAGTTACTCCTGTCTGTTGCTTAAGTGCTTTATGTTCACAAGTCAGGCAAAACTGCTCACTTTCTGTTTATACAATAGTATGACCAAAAGAATTACAATAGAACCACCTGTGATCTCATGTGCCTCTCTAATTTTTCACTGAGTAGAACGAAAAATCATTTTACTGATAAAAGTGCACTGAAATGCTAAGCTGCTTTATTTTGTAGAAAGCATTAGGAATAATTGAACACACCTCAATGATTTCACTCAAGTTTCACTGCTTCTTGGAGAAATGGGGAAAAGAAATGGAGAAAGGAAATGGAGAAAAGAAAAACATAAACTGGAGCTTTAAGAAATTCTGCAGATGCTGGAATCTGGAAAGTGCTGGAGGAACTCAGCAGGTTAGGCAGCATCTATGCACAGTGAAGCAGCAAAATGGAGACACAAGAAATTCTGCAGATGCTGAAATCTGGAACTCTTCAAACAGCCCCAGACCCTCGCTTACAATCTACAGATTAAAAATATGCAAGACTGTCTGAGTAACTCTTTCTCTTTCCATCACGTGAGAATCCTCTTTCTCCATTCAGAAATTTGCAAGCAAGATCTTCATTACTCCTTTAGTCCACCTCATGAACAGCTTGATGACAAGGGAGATATTGGACAAATCATGAGGACACCAGTGCGGAGAGTTCTCATGTTGTAGGTGCAGACAGTGATACATCCACTGAGATATGTCATGTTGTGAGCCCTGCCGTGGGAGAAACAAAGCGTGGAGCTGGAGGTGTTGGACCCTGAATGTGGAAACAATAAATTTGTATCGAGTTTGTGTTATGATAATTTTTAGTGCCCTTCTGCTTCTCTGCCAATGAGATGTGGATTGCTTGCATATAAAGCAGGTAGCCACATAATGGTGTGAATACCTGCCAGATGCACTCAAATTAGGAGCTTTCTTCCTAATCATTTCCGCTGTGGTGAAGTTAGCACTTAAGAACTTAAGAATGTACCCCAAGCAGTACCTATGCTTCTGCTGGGGGTACATTCCAGTGCTACTTTAAGATTAATTAGTGCAAAAGTTTTGTAAGAATTGCAAAGTTTGTTTTATGTTGTTTGATTTAATCTTCTGAGACCTAAAGCTTTTGTTGGAAGCTTATTGTTTTTTTTGTCATAACTACCCAGTCAAGTCACTAATAATCGCCATCTTTGGCTGAAATATTTTTTGAAGCATATGCTCGTCTTCAATGCTTTAGTACTCTTGACAAGCTGCCTGTTATCAGATTGTGTTAATATTCAATCACAAGTTTAAAACAGTCCCTTTAGCAGCCTGGATGTTTGTTGGTGACAGCTTTAATTCTCATGGTACAATTAATTTATCGCTTTTATTGTCCCAGGACCTGGTGATAGAAGAAATTTTGGCATCTTCTATCAAAGTTGCAACTATGCAGTCAAACAATTTATTCAACCCTAAACAGTGACCACATTTAAAAACATCTGCAGGTCTGGGATCTCAGAGATTATCCACTTAAACTCCTCAAGAGATAATCCAGAAATGGATACACTGGGGTGGCACAGAGTCGCAGTTAGTTGAGCGACTGGCTCACAGCCCCACAGATCCAGGTTCAATCCTGATCCTGGATGCTGTCTGCGTGGAGCTTACTTGCTCTCCCTAAGACTGCATGAGTTTCCATGTGCTCCTGTTTCTTTGGTCATCCCAAGGATGTCCAGGTTGGCAGGCTAATTGGCCACTGTAAATTGCCCCCAGTGTGCATGTGAGTGGCAGAATCTGGAGAGGATTTAACGAAAATGTGGAGAGAATTAAATAAAACTGGGATGAATGTAGAATTAGTATAAATGGGTGGTTGATGGTCAGCATGGACTTGGTGGGCTGAAAGGCTTGTTTCTGTGTTGAATTTCTCTATGACTCTGTCTACTTAGCTTATTCATGGTCTAAAATAAACATGAAGATTCTTCATGTTCAGTTTTGTTGTAGTTAATACTTAAGTGAGGACAGTACAATAGCCTGAAATATGTATAACATAAAGGATGTAGACTTTACTCCAAGAGTATAGAGTCAAGCTAATTACAGATTTCATTTGGCTGGATCATCAGTTGATGCCCTCTATGAAACGACTGGCTGGATGCAGTACATGCAGCAATGTATTCTATACTTCTGTGCCTTCTTACTGCAGCACACAAGTATGGAGCATGTTTGGTATCAAAACAGGATGCATCTGACCTCCACTGAGGGCAGGGGTTTTCCACTAAGCTGAACTGAGGAGACAATTCACTTCATATCCTGCCCCTCATGTTTACATCAGCTGAAGCTGCTGCATTTAGTCCCATTCATTTGAATGGATTTGCCGATCTTCACAATAAAGGTAATATATTTTTTAACCTAATTTTATATTATAGTTTTTCATTTATATATATGTTTAATGTCGTTTTAAGTGAAGGTATTATTTTTACTAATAATTTTCATTTTATTAATTACTTAATTGTTTTCCAACTGTTTCACAATGTCTCTGCTCATTAGGAATATTTAAAAACAGAGGGAAAAGCTTATGATAGGCCCAGCAGGCAGGCATCAGGTTATTCCAGGGGCAAGGCCTTTGTTTCTTTTGTCTGTGACCGAAATGTCACACATGGACTGCTTGACTCTGCAGAGGGGCTGTGTCAGTAACACCAGGAGGACGTTAGGAAACTATACTCCACAAAAATTAAGTGTTATTTGGTGGCTAGACTGTGAGAGGAACATCATCAATGCTATTATTTGTGTCTGTGAGTCTTTTAATGATAATGGCCCAGAATTTGCAGGTACCAACAAGCTGCCTGTGCTTACTGTTAACTTCTGTGAAAAGATTGTATTTAGCTTGTGCAGTTCCTCTGGAAGGAAGTTGCTGATAGAAACCACTCCAATGGCTGTAACCAGGCCCTGCACCACAACAACGCTCCACCATATCTATGCCATTATGTCAAGGGTAAGGGACTCAGCACAGAACTCATATAAAAACAATGGACAGATAATTATGAAAGGTCAATAACCCATACCCCTTGATGAGATAGGTATCAAAACAATCCAAAACTCTGAATCCTTCCATTCAGAAACATGCAAATAAATCTTAGAAACTATTCAGACAACTAAATTGTTTTAAAAAAATCTAAACCACACAAAAGCTCATTAAATATTAAACTCAAACAACTGGAAAAAAACTTAATATCACTGACACTTAGTCTTCATTGCCCAATGCCATTCTCAGTATTGATTGAAGGGAGTATTGATTGTACAAGTTATTCAGGCAGATTTCATATCTTAAGTTTCTACTCCCTTGCTAGATCCCATATGCAGAAATCCCAAAAATGCTCAGTTACCACTTGCAAGTACACAGGTCAAGGCAACCACCAAGACCTCACTTCAAAATCCAAGCCAACATTTTGAAATAATATTTGTTCTTATGAGTGTATAGATCTTACTGATGGAAAGTGGAACAGTTAGACATTTACAAACATAAACATTTCCTATAAATGTGAACTTTAACTTGTTCAATCCCTCCCAGTGCTGTGCTTTGAGCTTAAATGCATCTGTGAACGAACTTATCTAAATGATGAGTTTCCTTGAGACCAAAAAGTTTTTTTAAAATCTCCTAATAAGAAAGTAATAGTTTGAAAAAATTATGATAAAGAAGGAAGGTATTTTCCTGTTTTATATGTAGACTTTTAGAACGCTTTGTAGGAGAAGGAAGCTTTCCTCAAGTTCCTGATCCTTCAATTTCAAAACGTAATTGGAAATCCCACAAAAATATAAATGGATGAAATGGTCATTAATTCTGACTTTTACAGGGAAATATGAGGGAGCATAAGTAATTAAACCTATGTGCTCCCCATAAACCTTTTCTCACCAGTGGACAAAAGGGATTAGAAGTCCTGAATTAATTTCAATCCCTGGCTCAAGGCAATTCTCGTGGACTCACTGTCACTCCTAATGAGCAAGCTATCTCATCCAAGATGATAGATTAGCCTTTCTGATCCAGTCCTAAATCAGTTCACAAAGCCCATCTACTCATAAATCTGTCAGCAAGTGCACGTAAAAAGGACAAACGTTACCAGATTTATGCACATAAATACTAATTCTAAACAGAAGCCACCAAAATCAGAGAATACAAGGTTATGAATGTGTCTTGGTTTCCTGCTCATGCATGCAACACCATGAGACAAAGTGGTGGAATTCAGCCAATTTTGTTCAACTCCTAAACAATTTGGATCTTCAGACATACTGCTTTGATCTACTTAACAGATGCAATTGATTCCTGCCTTGGGGAGCTTGATGCTCTGCATGATTTACATGCTGTTCAGTTCTTATAACTGAGCAGTTCATTGAGTCAATATCTTGGCCTGTACTTTGGTCTTATTAACTAATTGCAAAATGTTAGAGGAAATGGCGCTTGTCATTGTTGAAGCTACGTGCTGAATCTTATCTGCAAGAAACTGATGAGCTGAGGTGAAAATGCAGAATATCTGAAGAAGAAACTGAAACTGCACACTTCCAGTTTTAATGAGGTTAGGGTTAAGGACTTGACTGCCAAATTTACTTGAGGAAATGGATTAACTACTTAAATAATGACCAAGAACTTCCTCAGAATGTGGAGTCACTTGCACAAACCAAACCACCTAACTCGTTCTTATTTTAGTGGAAGCTCCAGCGAGAACCCTTATATAGAGCCAGCTCCTACCTCATTGGTGAGATTTGTTTAATGCACAGCCTTTCAATCATAATCCCCAGGGAAATGCTTGTACTGTAGTTTAAGCTTCAGTGTCTGCTTGAAGTGGCCAAAGAAATTGAATTCCACTGACATTCTTTTCAGTGACAGCTTTGATGGCTGCAACATTTTCATCATGGCTTGCAGATTTATTTTCCTCCTCCCCAAGAATTTGAAATTATACTTGTCTTGCCAGTTTTGTTTGCATATTCATTAGTAATTGTTAAACAAGCTCTGAACATCCCTTCAATGAGCAAAAGCAATATTAATCCTGATTTTGTTCAGAATACCTTAAGTATTATTACGTCCTTCTAAAACGCCATCCCTACCTCAACATTTGGTGTGTATACAAGAACTATAGATGAAGACTGCAGATGGGCAAAAAGGTTTACACGGACGCAATGGGCCAAGGGGCACATTTCTATGCTGTACGACTTCTGACTATAATCAACATTATGTAGAACCTTGAAAAGTGATGTACAAGAGCAGGGGGTTTGGCCCATCATGTCTGCGCTGACCACGATGCCAAATTAAACTAATCCCATCTGTTTACACATGGTCCATTTCCTTCTATTCTCTGCCTGTTCATTTGTCTGTCTAAATGCCTCATAAACATTGCTATCGTATCTTCATCTACCACCTTGCCCGCCAGTGCATTCCAGGCACCTACCAAAAAACTTGCAAATCTTCTTTAAACTTTTGCCCTCTCACTTTAAACTAATTCACTCTAGTATTTGACATTTCCACCCTGCCTAAAAGATATCTTTATTAGTCACATGTATATCGAAACACACAGTGAAATGCATCTTTTGCGTAGAGTGTTCTGGGGGCAGCCTGCAAGTGTTGCCATGCTTCTGGTGCCAACATAGCATGCCCGTAACTTCCTAACCTGTACGTCTTTGGAATGTGGGAGGAAACCGGAGCACCCGGAGGAAACCCACGCAGACACGGGGAGAACAACCAAACTCCTTACAGACAGACTCTGACTATGTACTCTATTTATGCCTCATATAATTTTATATACTTCTATCAGGTCGACCCTCAGCCTCTGACATTCCAGGGAAAAAAATCCAAGTTTATCCAATCTCTTCTTATAGCTAATAGTCTCTAATCCAGGAAGCATCCCGGTGAACCTTTTCTGCACCATCTCCAAACCCTCCACATCCTTTCTTTAGTGTGTTGACCAGAACTGCACAGAATATTCCAAATGTGGCCTAAACAAAGTATTAAACAGCTACAATATGATGTCCCAACATTTTCATCAATGTCCAGCCGATGTAGGCAAGCATCTTGTCTGCCTTCTTTATCACCCTATTCCCTAGTGTTGCACTTTCAGGGAGCTATGGATTTGCACCTCAAGATCCCTCTGTACATCAATGCTCCTGAGGGTCCTGTCATTTATTGTATACCTTCCTCTTGCATTTGACCTCCCAAAATGCATCATCTCACACTTGCATAGATCACAGATTAAACTCCATCTGCCATTTCTCCTCCCAAATTTCCAACTGATCTATATCCTGCCGTATCCTTTGACAAAGTTCCTCACTATCCACAACTCCACCAATTTTTGTGTCATCTGCAAACTTATTAATCCATATAATATATGTATATTACTCCTTGCTCTTATACATATTCTAAACAACAGAGGTCCCAGCACTGCTCCTTGTAGAACACCACTGCTTCTGGACCAGCCTACGATGTGGGGTCATGCAAATGTTTTACTGGAGTCCATATAGGCAACTTGCACTGCCTTATCCTCACCAATTACCTTTATCATGTCCTTAGTTTAATAATGTTGTGCATCTTTCAGGGAAGTTGGTATTTGAGGTATAGCAAATTGAAATATTAAACTGATAGATGTAATTTTGAGATGAAGGATGTCCTCATGTCAAAGTCAAAGCATTTCTTCATAGTCATGTTTATGATTCAGTTTTGACCAGTGAACAGAGTCAGCAGAATTTAACGTCCGTTTTGCACTTTTACCAATCTTGGAAATACTGCCGATCCATTCTTTCTCAGCAGTACAAATGGAACCATATACTGAATCTGATCTCCTGTGTAACTTGGGTTAAAAAGGATAGAATTATTGATAAGAAATGTTACAACTCCCAATATTATTTGTCACCATTCAATGATAACATGATAACTTTGGAAATTGAATAATATTATTTGCTGTGGTGTATACTATGTTATAAATGTAGTTTTCTTGGTAAATAGACATAAGGCAACATACTTTTAATGAAGAGAACACAAGCTACAAAATATTTTCACCATGACCATCATTAAAATTTAACAAAATAATATGGTTATCATGTTTGTATATTAAAAAATAATGTTGAATCCTTCAAAGGATTGGAATCTCCCAATCCAATCTGCAAAAACTGCAAATCCTTCTTTAATTCAGTTCAATTCACTTACAAGCAGTGCAGCTGTATTGTCTGATGAACAATTTTGCTGACAATGCAAGAATTGAGGCAGTCATTATTTTGGAGAAAGTGGAAAAAGTTGAAATTACACAAACTTATTGAATAACATTTACACCGAGTAAGCAGCATCTAATTTTTCATTCTCCAGACTTTTGCTGAAAATGGATTGAGTGCCAATCTCTTGAAGAAGGTAAAGTGATAACCAAATCATCAGTATGACATTACAGTACCCGATAAACTGCCCCACAACTGAAAATAAGACGGTGGTTGTGCATTCCCCTGTTCCTACTTAAGCGTGATCGAGACTCAGCAGGTAAGTTCACAGTCTTTTTTCTTAAAACAATGAAAATCTGGTTATATACGCACACCACCACTGCCATGGACATTGTGGGGCCAGATTTGAAATGGTAGATAACTCATCTATAAATAGAGAACAGCCAGTTTGACCACTGAAACAAACCGTGACCACAATACTGCTATTTATTATTAAAAGTAGGAAATGCAAACAAATTACTCTGTTTATAAAATAAAAACAGCATTTCTCAACAATAAGTTTCACATGTTTAGGTTGGCAGTGAAATAACTTTTTAAACTGTTTCAGGAATATACTTGCCTTTATAGTGTGCCTGTAAGTGTTAGTAATGCAGTGAAAATTCAGATAAATGAATGCATCAAAGTACATATGTGTGAGAGGACAACAGTACAGAAAGTTCACAACATAGCCATGAGTATTTAGTCATTCATTGACAAGCTTACATTTAATGTCTATTATTGGACTGTGTGACTTTTGATTTCAGAGGGCAATTAAGAGTCAAGTACTTTGCTGGGCCTGGAGTCATACACAGACCAAACTGGGTAAGAATGGCATATTCTCTTCCCTGAAGGAGATTAGTAAACCAGTTGGGTTTCCAGGACCATCTTCTGGTTTCTACCAAATTTTTAATTGCAGATTAACTTAATTGAATTTAAATTCCCTAGGTCCAGAGATTTGAACTTATTTCTCCTGAGCAATAGCTCGAGTTCAGAATGCTAATACGGTAACTTCTGTACACTTCCAGTTCAGGATCCTAATGTCTCCCATTAACTCTACTGAAGTTGACATAGTGTGGGAAAGTGGACAGGGTGCACAGTGGAATGAATCTCCAGGAGAAGACTTCATATGGTTTGGGAATGCACCCTTAATATCTTATTTCTCTGAAAATAAGAGCAGTAGCTGATTTGCTTAGGCTGTGGTATCATTTTTCATGAAGCACACCTATACTTGTGCAGTTTCAGAATCCTTTCTATTTAGCTGTTTCCACAACTTGTTTCATGACTACTTGTCCCTTCTCACACATGTACTGAGGGGGAAATCTCCAGTTTATTAAACAAGGGCCTGTTCTTGTGTCCAACTGTATAACTTTTCCATTAAGTCACACAAAGTCACTGTGCAACAATGGTTCCCAGTGAGAACCCATTTTAGGAATTTCAAATTTGACATGTCCCCCTTGACACTCACCATCTTTTATCAATGCACCATAGAAAGCATCCTATCTGGATACATCACAGCTTGGTATGGCAACTGCTCCGCCCAGGACTGCAAGAAACTGCAGAGAGTCGTAGACACAGCTCAGCACATCACGGAAACCAGCCTCCCTTCCATGGACTCTGCCTATACTTCTCACTGCCTTGGTAAAGCAGCCAGCATAATCAAAGACCCCACCCACCTGGGACATTCTCTCTTCTCCCCTCTCCCACCAAGCATAAGATATAAAAGCCTAAAAGCACGTACCACCAGGCTCAAGGACAGCTTCTATCCTGCTGTTATAAGACTATTGAATGGTTCTCTAGTACGATAAGATGGACTTTTTGACCTCACAATCTACCTTGTTATGGCCTTACACCTTATTGTCAACCTGCACTGCACTTTGTCTGTAGCTGTGATATTTTACTCTCCATTGTGTATTGTTTTAACTTGTACTACCTCAATGCACTGTGTAATGAATTGATCTGTATGAACAGTATGCAAGACAAGTTTTTCACTGTACCTTGGAACAAGTGACAATAATAAACCAATTCTAATCCTGATTCCAATTCCAATTGGTGAGATTTCACACCAGGTAGTTTGCAATTTGCATGATCCTCAGAATTATGAAAAATATGCGTATGTAACAATAACAAAGGCCATGAGTATTATGCTATTTATATACATATTAATTCCCTGAGGCCCTGGATGAAACTGGTCAGCTTTCCCCTGTGAAATGCCATATTATCATTTGTTTTTGTGTGTAGTATAATTTCTGGGCATTATGGCTTAAAGCTTCAAGACATTTTCAATAGAAACTTGCAGTTGTATTTACCTCCACTTGCACAATGTTCATCCAGGCCACATTCAAAGAAATTCACTGTTACATGAATACATTAGAGAGCAACAAGTTTGTAAAAAACGTATGTCTGATTAGTGTACTTAGGTATAGTACTCAGTAAGGGAGCTTTAACTTGATTGCTTTGTTTGGGTACACCTTATTCATGACACATTTGTGGTAAAATCACTGGGTAATTCTGAATGATATTACCATGTCAGCTACCTTCTGCCAGTCTTGTTGCACACTCATTCTGTGGAAGGATACCAAATTAGACAGCTCCTTTTGGTATTCTTCTTTCAGTTTAATGTCAAGAGCAGCATCTGTGAATCTGTGCTGGCTTGAGCAAGAACCCTCAGTGGTAAAAGTAGTTGGCAGCTCCAAGTCTTTCCCTCAATCCTACAGGTAAACATTCAGTTTTTTAAGTGTCTGCTGGAACTTGCTTTAAATTCTAGCTGGCTGTAATCTATATCTAAGCACTCTCACAGGCAATAAAACGAAAGCAGGAGCAGAGGAATTTCTCCTCTGCAAGGGTTGTGAATCTTTGGACATGTTTACCCTAGAGAGCAGGGAAAGTTGCACTATTGAATATGTTCAAGGCAGACATCAGATTTTGGACTATAACAGAATGAAGGGCACAAAAGTGGACTTTAGGCTAAAACCATATATGCTATTAACTTACTGAATGGTGGATCAGGCTCGAGGGGCTCTGTGCTTTACTCCTGATTTGATTTCTTATTTTCTCAGTTATTACAATTCAAGAGATGAATAACCTGAAAGATTAGTCTTACAAATGAAAATTCATCACATCCCCACCTCCCCACCCCCCCCGGAAAATTTCTAATTTCCAGCCTTGTATTTCATGTTATTGTCCAGTACATGCACTCTTACTGTTATCTGAAACTTCAGATCAAGGGAAATAGAGGAACATCTGTCTCACTGTAAAGTGATTTGCCAACTGATAATTTGTGACGGCTGAAAGTTTTTCTTAAAAGGAAGTTATAAATCTGTAAGTCAAAATAGTATCTGTTCCTTTGTATTACTGCCAGAAGGCAATTTAGTGAGTGAAGACCTTCTTGCAAACTACTGCAAAAACACTGCACAACACATGTCATCACCTAATTCACAGATGGCTTCAATAAATCAAGTGTACTTCAATCTCGGTGGAACGTTACCAACATGCCAACAGTCAACAGAAACTGTGACAATATTTTAAGAAAATTCCCAGACTAATAACAATGTCAATCTGTTCACAAGTACAAGTAAGTCTGCTTAAAGTGAAAACTAACCAATAAAGAGCTTGTCTCTGTGGTTAAACTTCTGCCAATGTTACACAGGTTTCTGATGAGAACAAAAGTAACTGAGATTATGATTCACATAACTTGCAGGATAATAAGGGGGTAAGAACTTTATTCAGTCAGAGGCAAACTGACCCGATTAGCTGCCTGGTATTGGACAGCTGATCAGTTTATATGCTTCTCATGATATTGGTTAAGGTTAAAGTCACAAGTGTCTTTAGACTGCCAAACTTCCTGCTGACTACCCCAACATAAAATGGTAGATAGAGCACTATGGAGTGAGCTATCCTGCCTTCCATATTAGTCAAGACAGGAGCAGGCTATAGTGAACACCCACAGCAAGTGTGCAGAGCAGCAGATCGTGACATCAATCAATGTGCAATGATTATTCAGCACAAATGTTGTCAGTTTGGATCCCAAAGCTCCAGCTTTTGATCTCTTCTAACTTTAGATGGTGAAACTTTCATCCGGCAGCAGGAAATCCCGGCATTAGCACCAGCATTTCAAAGGGCCATGAATTACATACAAGTCAGTTGCCTATTGATATCCATTGCCCCAGTTCTAAAAATCATTTCTCTCTTTGCTTCAAGCTGCAAACATCTGCAGAGAACAAGGTGGATTCTGGGGTACTTTTTGTTGCCTTTAAGGCTTCTGCGCAAACCAGTTGAATCCAGATAGGATGTCTTAGTAGGCAATTTCCAAAAGCATATATCCAAAATTCCCCCTGCAATATAACATAATAGTGATAAACTGCTTTAAATCTGGAAACGAAGAAAGAATAGGAAGTGGACCTTCAGTTGAAAATTATATTGAACTTTGCTCCTTCCCCATATGAACATACATATATTCATTTCACATCAATGGGTTGTTATTATTTGCATTAATGAAGTATCAAATGTATACGTTTGTATAGTTATGTTAAATATATTGATACAAGCACTTCTCCAGAATGCCACAAAAACCAATCCTCAACTTTGTAGTGAGTTTTCCTGAAGCTACTCCCCCTGCGAATCCTGTGTAAGACAGCCAGTTGTAAATCATGAAATACCCATTTGCATAGATAGATTTGTACACAAGTAAACATGTGTACATGCCTGTTTAAAACTTCCCTAATTGGGAAATAAAACAACATTTGTTTCACTCTCAAATAACTTGCCAGGTGATAATTTAGAACAGCTAAAAAAAACTGCCTCAAAAGAAGTTACAAAGCTGTAAGTCACAATATTATCTAGGTGTTGAAATAAGGTGACTCCTTGTTAGTATGTGAGAAGTATGTGTGGACTGCTTGGGGTGGGGGGAGAGGAATCATATTTCAGGTGCATGCACTGGAAATTGGCACTCAGTTCTGAATGTGAGCAGATTGGCAGCCCACAGGTAAATCATGAGCTTTCTGTAAGATTAAATATAATGTCAGTTGGAAGCTTCAAGTCCAAGATTAAAATTGTTCTCTCCAGTCAAAGACAGAAAAGGGACACAAAGCAACAAGAAGCAGTTCAAAAGAACTAGAAAAAGAGAACCCAATGAACTAAAATCAAAATTTTGCAGATGTAATAAAAACAGAAAATGCTGGAAACACTCAGCAGGATGCACAGTATCTGCGGAAAGAGAACACTGAGAAAACTGATGTAATGAATTAAATCTTTGAATGCTCTTGAAAGAAACGCAGCGGAGAAGGATAGTCAGGAATCCATTCAAAAAAAAGCTTTAGAAAACTGCGAACAACCATGTTGAGGAGAACGGAAGTTCAATAAGTTGAAGAAAGTAGTCAAGATAAGACCCAGCCAGCAACAAAATGCTATGGCATTTTAACGACACTCCACACACTTTGAGCTCAGAATTTTACTGATTGCATCAAAAAATATATACTGCTGAGTTACTCGGAAATAAATGGGGGAAGTGGGATTAATGGGATTGCTCTGACAGATGGTATGGACTTGATGGGCCTATTTTGGTCTTACAACCATTAATATTAATGCTACTATTCTTGAGCTACATTTCAACCATCTTACTTGTTTATTTTGTCGGTCATAACCAGATCTTACATTGCCTCCTTATTGTAGCAATGTGAATATGCTGTTTGAGAAAGGAATGCTGTTCAGATTTCAGCTATTCCATTTGTTTTTTTGGCACTTACTCCTCTGTTGACCTAATCAATAACTGGGCAATTAAAATTTCCCACATTTCTATAATCTATCTGATGAAGTTTCCTTCCGTTTCACTCCCACAATGAGTAAATCAGTTGCACATCTCCACTGACTTCTGGTAACCTCTGGCTCATGATCACTAAAAGTGAAGAAGGAGCATTCAGGATGGTATTGAGAATGTCAAGATTTGTAGGGCAACCAAGTGGTTAATCATGTAAGACTTTTGACCTTCAAAAAGGAATTGGATTTCACAGATTCCTGAATCATAACAAAAAACAACTCTATTCAATAGATGTTTTCAGATTCGCAAAAACATCCCGAACAAATTGCTAGGTCTGACAACTGAAGGCTTAGTCAAAGAGGTAAGGTTTAAGGACTGTCTCACAGGATGAAATAGATGTGGAGATACAGAAAGGTTTGGGAGGGAGTTCCAGAGGATGTGCTTTAAAACAGATGAAGGAACTGCAGCCAAATAGAGAACAATTTCTCTTGGAGATCATCAAGGGCCCAGAATTGCTGAGGCACAGTTATTATGGAGCTTAGAAGGGCTGGAGAATATTAGAGAGATAGGAAATGGAGAAACACCAGAGGGATTTGAAGACAAGGATGATAATTTTGAAATCAAGGCACAATTTAAACAAGAGTCGGGATAGGTCAACAACCAGAGTAATCATAGTTTAACAGGAGTTATGTGAGTTAGAAAAATGAGCAGAAGAGCTCTTAAAGGAACTTGGGCAATGCTCAAAAGAACGATGAACACTTGGAGAGAACTTAACTAGACATTCAGGAATAACTTACACTGTTGATAGTGTGCAATTCTTTCTTCATTGGAGATATACTGCAAAAATTATTAAAATGACTCAGTACAAGAAACAAGAAAATTCTCTCTTATTTTAATCTGTTCTATGAGATGACTATGAGATGGCTTTTTAGAACAGCTTATGGTTGAGCCCACTAGGGAAAAAAGCAATTCTGGATTTGGTGTTCTGCAATGAATCAGATTTGATTAGGGCAAGGAATCCTTAGGAGGCAGTGATCATAATGTGATAGAATTCACCCTGCAGTCTGAGAGAGAGAAGCTAAAATTAGACTTATCAGTATGAATAAAGGTAACTACAGAGGCATGAGAGAGTTGCTGGCCAAAGTTGATTGGAAGAGGACCCTAGCAGGGATGGTGGTGGACCAGCAGTGGCAAGAGTTTCTGGGAGTAAGTTGGAAGATGCAGGATCAGTTCATCCCAAAGAAGCAGCAGCATTCTAAAGGGAGGATGAGGCAACCGTGGCTGACAAGTGAAGTCAAAGACAGCATAAAAGCAAAAGAGAGAGCATACAATATTGCAAATATTAGTGGGAAGCTAGAGGATTGGGAAGCTTTCAAAAACCAACAGAAGGCATCTAAAAAAGCAATAAGGGGAGAAAAGATGAAATATGAAGGTAAGCTAGGCAATTATATGAAGGAGAATACTAGAAGTCTTTCAGATATATAAAGAGTAAGAGAGGCAAGAGTGGACAGTGGACCGCTGGAAAGTGACGTTGGAGGTAGTAATGGGGAACAAAGAAATAGCGGATGAACTGAATAAGTATTTTATAAAATAAGATTTCTTTATTAGTCACATGTACAGCAAAACATACAGTGAAATGCAATTTTTGTGTAGAGTGTTCTGCGGGCAGCCCGCAAGTGTCATCACTTTGGAATGTGGGAGGAAACTGGAGCACCCGGAGGAAACCCATGCAGAAACAGGGAGAATGTACAAACTCCTTACAGGCAGTGGTCGGAATTGAACCCAGGTCACTGGCACTGTAATAGCATTACACTAACTGCTACACTGATCCTTTTATTCTATAGGCATCAAATTTGCTGACCAGCCTTTCATGCATGACTTCATCCATCAGTCTTCACTGTGGAAGACACCAGCAACCTGCCAAAAATTCAAGAGAGTCAGGGGGCAGAAGGGAGTGTAGTCGCTATTACTAAGAAGAAGATGCTTGGGAACCTGAAATTTTTGGAAGTAAGAAAGTCACCTGGATCGGATGGACTACACCCCAGGGTTCTGAAAGAGGTAGCTGAGGAGATTGTGGAGGCCTTATTAGTGATCTTTCAAGAATCACTAGATTCAGGAATGGTTCCAGAGGACTGGAAAATCATATATGTCACTCCATTCTTTAAGAAGAGAGGGAGGCAAATGACAGGAAATTATAGGCCAGTTAGCCTGACTTCAGTGGATGGTAAGATGTTAGAATCCATTATTAATGATGAGGTTTTAGGATACTTGAAAGCTCATGATAAAATAGGCTGAAGTCAGCATGGTTTCCTTAAGGGGAGATCTTGCTTGACAAATCTGTTGGAATGCTTTGAGGAGGTAACAGGCAGGATAGACAAAGAAGAGTTAGTGGATGTTGTTTACTTGAATACTTGACAAGGTGCCACACATGAGGTGGCTAAAAAACTTGAAGCCCATGGTAGTACATGAAAGGTACCAGCATGGAAAGAAGATTGGCTGACAAGCAGAAGGCAAAGAGTGGGAGTAAAGGGGGCCTTTTCTGGTTGGCTGCTAGTGACTAGTGGTGTTCCGCAGGGGTCAGTGTTTGGTCTGCCACTTTTCACGTTATATGTTAATGAGCTGGATGACAGAATTGATGGCTTTGTGGCCAAGTTTGTGGATGTTACAAAGATAGGTGGAGGGGCAGGCAGTGTTGAGGAAGCAGGGAGTCTGCAGAAGGACTTGGACAGATTGAGAGAATGGGCAAAGGAGTGGCAGATGGAATACAGTGTAGCCAAATATATGGTCATGCTCTTTGATAGAAGGATGAAAAGTTCAGACTATGTCCTAAATGGGGAGAAAATTCCGAAATTGGAGGTGCAAAGGGACTTGGAAGTCCTAGTGCAGGATTCCTTAAAGATTAACTTGCAGGTTGAATTGATAGTAAGGATGGTAAATGCAATGTTAGCATTCATTTACAGAGGATTAGAATATAAAAGCAAGGATGTAATGCTGAAACTTTATAAGCGTTGGTCAGACCACATTTGGAGCATTGTGAGCAGTTTTGGGCCCCATATCTAAGGAAGGATGTGCTGGCATGGGAGAGAGTCCAGAGAAGGTTTACAAGAATGATCCCGGGTTGAGGGATCAATAAATTGAGGTTGAGAGGGAAAAATAAATCAACCATGATCAAATGGTGAAGCAGACTCGATGGGCTAAATGGCCTAATTTTGATCCTATGTCTTATGGTCTGATGGACTTTATAGGGACTTCAATAAGACTCAATACTTGTTTTCTCAAGAAGCCTAACTAAACCATTACTGTGTGAAGAACCTTAGTTTGTGCAGAATGAGCATTAGTCAGTGTTCCTGGATTAGAAGTTCCATTTTCGTTCAAGGGAAGAGAAATAGCTCTACAGGCACCAGAAGAAAAAGGTCTGTCAAAACACGTCCAACCTAGAGAAATGGATGGAGAATTGAGGGAGTACAGGAAGCTCAGCAACTTGGGTTCTTCAGCAATGCCAAGGTCATCTATGGTCCAATACTCAAAAGGCCTCAACTCACTGACAGCCAAGAATAAGGATGAACTCATCTAGATAGGAAGGCAGTTAACTCCCACTGGAAGAAACACTTTGAAGACCTCCTCAACTGTAAACTGGTCCATTCATGTGAGAAAACGGTTTGGGCCAGCATTGCTGCCACTTTTGACTGACAAGTGCTTGAGAAGGCCATATCCAAATAAAGAAGGCGTCAGAAGCTAACAAGGCTGCACTGAATCCTAAAGTTTGATTGTGAAGAGTTTCAGTAACAAGTGCACAACCTCATCATGTCCGAATTTCTCATTTCACCTCACCTCTGTGTCGAACACTTTGGATGATTCTGAGAATACTAATCATTTGTGTATATTTGTAATCCCTTTTTATTCCATGATCCCAAACTTTCTTGGCTTGCCAGTTGAAGAGAAGTCTGGAGTAGTCAGATAGACATTGTGACAATGATTGGAGAAAGTAAACATTTGTAGAAATATGAAACAATTGTTCTCTGTTAAAATATGATAATAGGTATTGTACATCAGAACTACAAGCGGATAAACCTGTGTTATTGGACCTGACACTAATGAAGTGAATAGAATTTTACAAAATGAACATCTTAATTGACAGCAAAAGGACAATATAGTAACAGTGAATTAATTCTAAAAAGAATCCAGCATTTAAAATGGGCAATTCGAATAAAATGCATGAGAAACAAAAACAGTGAAGTTAGTACACCTATAATTAGGCTTGACTCAGCACGTAATACACTTCGGCAACCACATTACATTATTGTACATCTATGGAACCCAATGGTGCCCCTTGATTTGGAAAAATAAACTCCTTTACTGATATGAAGGCAGTGCAGTGAGGAATGGACTAAAATCTTTTTAAAAGTAGGTAGCTGAAAGGCATACAAATAAATACTAAAATAATAGTGCTGAGGCACATTTGTAAGCTATTAGAGCTGTGACTTCAGATTGCCCTGTTGCAACACTCTCATTGTCTCTGCTATCACAGTGCTCTCCTCACCTTTTTTGGCACTCACTTTCCCTCTCTGTAAGTGCTTATACTAAGAAGACTGGAACGCTGCAGAACTGTACGACTATAATGATTACAACACCACGATTTGCCACCATTATGTTTTAGTGTCTTGTGTTTACTGTTTAGCTCATCTCAAAGACCATAAGATAATTAGGTTGACAAAATCATCTTTTGGAAATTAAGCAAGCTATAACACCATAAGACATAGGAGCAGAATTAGGCCATTTGGCCCATTGAGTCTGCTCCACCATTCAATCATGACTGATTTATTTTTCCCTCTCAACCCCATTCTCCTGCCTTCTCTCCATAACCTTTCATGCCTTCGCCAATCAAGAACCTATTAACCTCAGCTTTAAATATACCCGATGACTTGGCCTCCACAGCTGTCTGTAGCAATGAATTCCACAAATTCACCACCTTCTGGCTAAAGAAATTCCTTCTCATCTCTGTTCCAAAGGAATGTCCTTCTATTCTGAGTCTGTACCCTCTGGTCCTAGACTCTCTTACTATTGGAAACACTCTCTCCATGTCTAGTCTATCCGGGCCTTTCAATATTCAGTAGGTTTCAATGAGATCCCCTTCTTCCTTCTTAACTCCAGCGAGTACATGCCCAGAGCCCTCAAATGCTCCTCATACGTTAACACTTTCATTCCAGTGATCATTCTTGTAAACTTCCTCTGGACCCTCTCTAATGCCAGCACATCCTTCCTTAGATATGGGGCCCAAAACTGCTCACAATACTCCAAATTTGGTCTAACTAACACTTTATAAAGCCTCAGCATTATGTCCTTGCTTTTATATTCTAGTCCTCTCGAAATGAATGCTAACATTGCATTTGCCTTCCTTACTATCGACTCAACCTGCAAGTTAACCTTTAGGGAATCCTGCACGAGGACTCCCAAGTCTCTTTGCCCCTCCGATTTCTGAATTCGCTCCCCATTTAGGAAATAGTCTACGCCTTTATTCCTTCTACCATGAATTTTCACTTCCCTGCACTGTATTCCATCTGCCACTTCTTTGCCCATTCCGCCAACCTGTTCAAGTCCTTCTGCAGAATCCCTGCTTCCTCAACACTACCTGTCCCTCCACCTATCGCTGTATCATCTGCAAACTTGGCCCCAAAGATATCAATTCCGTCATCGAGATCATTAACATATAACATGAAAAGTAGCGGACCCAAACCTGACCCCAGCAGAACACCACTAGTCGCTGGCAGCCAACCAGAAAAGGCCCCCCTAATTTCCACTCCTTGCCTTCTGCCAGTCAGCCAATCTTCTATCCATGTTAGTACCTTTCCTGTAATACCATGAGTTCCTATCTTGTTTAGCAGCCTCATGTGTGGCACCTTGTCAAAGGCCTTCTGAAAATCCAAGTAAGCAACATCCACTGACTCTCCTTTGTCTATCCTGCCTATTTCTTCCTCAAAGGATTCCAATGCATTTGTCAAGCAAGATCTCCCCTTAAGGAAACCATGCTGACTTCAGCCTATTTTATCATGATCTTCCAAGTATCCTAAAACCTCAATAATGGATTCTAACATCTTACCATCCACTGAAGTCAGGCTAACTGGCCTATAATTTCCTGTCATTTGCCTCCCTCTCTTCTTAAAGAATGGAGTGACATTTACAATTTTCCAGTCCTCTGGAACCATTCCTGAATCTAGTAATTCTTGAAAGATCGCTACTAATGCCTCCACAATCTCTTGAGCTACCTCTTTCAGAACCCTGGGGTGTAGTCCATCTGGTCTAGGTTGATTATCCACCTTCAGACCTTGTCAGCCTTGGTTGGTCATAATAGATGCACGATGCAGTGGTCTCAATGCATTGTATCTACCACAGAGATACGTTGTATTGATTTCAATTGTACGACCCTCAGAGATGAGGTTTAATGAGCTGATACTACCATACAGTGTGTTTAGTACAACTGACTATAGATGAATTTAAGGACAAAAATTTCTTGTAATTCTATCAAAAACTTATCCAAATGTGAACAATCAGAATAATTGAGTGAGTTGAAAAATGTATTGGAGAACAAGTATAATTACGTTAAGCAAATATTTGGCAGTGTTTAAACTTGCTACGTATATGAATCTTCTATTTTAAAGGTCTAAAAATAATTAGTTCTATGTACTTTTTTTTCCACAATCTAGACTTTCAAAATAATATTTAGGACTGGTTATTTTTTTATAGCTTTGTGCCAATTAACCAGTAGAAAGTTAAATCCCTGAAATTCCAAGTTTTAATTCCATATAAATATGTGTCCATATAAATATGTGTCCATATTTTCTTTCTTACTATTCACACAATTACAGAAAAAAATATATCTGATTAATTTTATCAGCTTCTTACATGGTATGATTTTGTTGCCAAATTCCATTGTTTACAGAGACTCACAAACATTGCAGTGGAGCTCAACGGGAGTTCACTTAAGTGCATTTGCTCCCAAAAAATTCTACAGTGAATCTCATGCGCTGCAAACAAATTGCCTTTTTACCATCAATTGTGAAGTTTTGATATGATTTGTAATTCAAACTGTTACAAAAATGACAGTCATTATAGCAATTTACAATCTTCACTGTTGGCTTGTAAAATGCAATATTATGGGGAAGTCAGTGAGGTGTAAAACACCAGTCTTGCCTTTTGCCACTGCCAAATGTTAAAAATCAACTGCATGCTTTTTACATATTGTTGCTTTCTTGTCAAATCACCTTTTTATTAATTCACTGCTTCCATTGCTTCAAAAAATTCACACAAAATTGGGGGGACCAGAATGGAACTGAGAGTAGATTCTCACAATTATGTACATGATGACTTTCACAAAAGCTTAATCAATTTTTCTATCCATTTCTTTGAACACATTCTGATGTCAAAATAAGTTTCAAAATAGTAGCAAGAATGAAAAATTAAGAATTGATTACCAGCCTAAATCTTCTATCTACTCACATGCAATGAAACATATTTCAAAAGGGGTCCACCTTGGCCATTCAGTATATGTCAGCCCTTTGTCGAGCAATCTGCTCCATCCAGTTATCCCAATCTTTCCCCATACAATTATTATCTTATAATATTTATCTAATTTATAATTGGAAGTCACAATTGAATCTGCATTCAATACAGTTTCAGTTCATACTAACTCTCTGAACAACATTTTTCTCCTCGTGTCACACAGACACACAGACACAGACACACAGACACACACACACACACACAGTGCTACACAGTGGTTAATTTGCTGCTGCTTCTATTTGTCCAAATTGTTAACAGTCTCCAGAGCAGAACTTTCCTGGGAATTTTAAACATAGACACTGATATTAAAACATAGGATTTGACATATAAATGTAAATTAAACCCAGCATAAATTCTTTGGCACACAAAAACTGATTTTTAAAAAATCAATAATGTATATTTTAGTTATATTTCTTGAAATCTTAGGTATATTATTTCAATAACTGCCACATTTTAATGTTTAATCAATTAAACAGTAAAGTACTTTTTGGAGAAGGTGAGCCAGAAGAAAAATGTTGCAGTCCTTGTAGTGAATCTGTCATCATGAATGAAACTAATTCCATTGTGCTAAGTTACTATTCACTAACAATAAAGGAACAGCAGCATATTTCCAATTCAGAACAGATTTTCTTACATCTTGCATTCAGAGGAAGACATAGTAAAATCTCATCCATTCCATTTGCCTGCTTGTTTCCCTATCATCTGTTCTGTCACAGAATCACCTCCCTGGTTCTCCACCACCAATCTACAACAAGGACAATTGCTAGTAGCCAATTAATATAACAACCACCACAGCTTTGGGAAGTGTTTGGAAACTGGACACATGGGACAAACCCACAGGGAGAACACACAAACTCCATGCAGACAACATAGAAGATCAGAACTGAGGCAGAACAGCTGGAGCTTTGAGCCAGATACCACAGTGTTGCTGGTGGCATTTCTATGCGTGTCGTGGCCTTGTCCTCCTAGGTGATTTGGGATGGGATGGGATCACTAGTTTGGGAGATGCTGGGAAATAAAATATTTAAAGAAATCTGCGGATGCTGGCTATCTGAAATGAAAACAGAAAATGCTGGCAAAACTCAACAAGTCAGGCAACATCTGTGGAAAGAGGTACAGTCAAAATTTTGAGCCTGCGACTCTTCATCAAAACTTCAACTGTTTCCTTTTCCACAGGTTGTGCCCAACCAGATTTTCAGTTTTTCTAGCTGGTGTTGATGGATGGGATGCTAATCAAGTGGCTGCTTCATCCCCGATAGTGTCAAGTTACTTGAGTATTGCTGGAGCTACACTAATCTAGGAAAAGGAGGAATGTTCCATCAGACACAAGGCTTGTCCTTGTAGATGTTAGAAAGGCCCTGGGGAGTCAGAAAGTGATTCACTGCTGCAAAATTCCCTGTATCAGATCTATCCTTGAAGATGCATGATTTATGTGACTGCTGGATGGCAGCCCCAGGGTATTGATGGTGGGGGACTGAGTGATGAGAACACCATTGAATGTCAAACGGAAGTGGTTAGACTTCCTTTTAAAGCATTCCAATTATTGCCTGGCACTATGTAGTGCAAATTTTTTTTTATCATCATGAACCCATGTCTGAATGTTGTCTAAGTATTGCTGTATTAAAGCCTAAATTACTTCATTTTCTGAAGCCCGGAATTTATCTCTCACCTTGAGATACATATAATATTCTAAATAAATAAATTCCATGAATGACCTTGGTAAGACCACACTTGGAGAACCATGCAGTTTTGAGTTCCTTCTCTGAGAAAGGACATACTTAATGGAAAAGGATTACAATGAAGTTTCACCAGACTAGTTCCTGGATGAGCATATTGTCTTACAGGCAGAGATCAGACAGATTCCCTGGAATTTAGAGGTAGAAACCTACAACATTCTTAAGGGTTTGACAAGTTAAATACCAGAAAATGTTTCATCTGGCTAGAACTTGGCCTCATAGCCTCAGGATAAATGCCTGACTGAGAATTTCCTCACTCATAGAAGTGTAGTTCTCTGTAATTCTCTACTTGGAGTACAGGGATGCTCAATCATCGAATTCGCTCCAGTCAGAGATCAGGAGATTTTTAGATATTTAGAAGCAAGGATTTTGGATATTATGACTGAAGGCAAAGTTGAGGTCAAGGATCAGGCACAATTCTATGGAATAGTGAGGCAGGCTCAAAGAAGCAAATGACCAAATCCTGCTCTGATATCATTTTTTTATGTAATACAACATTTTTAGACTATAATTTATTCAGTACTTTTCCATTAGTATGTTAGGTTACACTTGGTATTTATTTTGTGGTATTCCACAATAAACATATATTTGCATGCTTAGAATGCTTTACTGAAATTAAAATAACCTAATGTGAAAACCACCTGATGGAAATAATTAACTTAATCTCAGCAAAAACATGTTGATCAGGAAATTCATTCTCACTTGAAAAAATGCAGTAAAATTCTGTTATGGGAAAGAATGGTACTGATTTTCTTCCCAGTGGTGGAGAAACAATGGTGATCGTTGCTCACATTTTGCAAGACAGTGTTTTTTAGTGTACTTGTGCATATTAACCATGAGGGATTGAGCAAGGTGTGCTTAGCATAATGGATGAACCTGCACGATTTGGCAAATACCTTAAAGTTCTTCGAGAGGAGTTATTCAATCAAAACATCTGCTGTAAGCCATTGGACAGGGTTAACAGTTTGGAAGAGGATAGTGAGAGTGAGACTGAAAGTGAGACACACACACACACACACACACACACACAGGACCAGACACTACTCTTCACTAGCAATAATGGTGAGATTGTGTTGGCAGAGGCAGACACCTAGAAAATGATTAGAGTGCTCAAAGGCTTCCCGAAAGATTTAGAAGGCCTTCACTTAGTTACAAAGAGAAGTTATTACATCCTAGCAGCAAAGCTGCTGCAATAGTGTTCTCAATCATGAATAAATAACGAACTCTTCAACTACGTATGATAGGATTGCTTCCTTTGGCAGGGGCAGATTTCCTTTGCCCACGGGTTCATGTAGTCTACATGTGAAACAATAGCAGAGAGTCAAGTACATGTAGCATGATGACTCATGTCATCATTGCAAGTCTGGCATCCATCTGGTACATGCTCATTAGGCACACAAAACCACGTGGTCCAAAATTTCAGTAGCTGTTAATATAACCATTAATATGTCCTAGAGAGGACAATTCTCAAAGGGTTGTAAGTCAGATCTGGGGGTTTATGCGTATGGCTCATTGAAGTGACAGGGCAGGTTAAGAATATGATTAAGGAAGACTTTGTGAACAAGGCATGGAGTATAAGAGCAAGGAAGTCATGAAGAACGTCATGAACCACTGGTTTGGCCACAACTGGAGTATTATATGCAGATCTGGGCACCACACATTAGGGATGATGTAAGGGCTTTAAAGAGGATGCAGAAGAGATTTACTGAAATTATTTCAGAGATTAATGACTTCAGTTTTGTACACAGACCAGAGTAGCTGGTATAGTTCTCTTTGGAACAGAGGGCATTGTGGTGAAATCTGATAGAGGTATTTAAAATCATGGAGGGAATGGAGAAAAGCTGTTCTTATTGCCAGCAGGGTAAAGAATCAGAGGACACAGAATGAAGATGGCTAACAAAAGAACCAAAAGTGACATGAGAAATACTTTTTTAATGTGGCAAGTGAATATTTTCTCAAATGCACCACAAGAAGTAGTGGAAGCACAACTAATCATGCATTCAACAGGGAGCTGGATAAGTAACTGAAAGGATAGAATTTGCAGGGTTTGGGAGAGAGAGCAGGGAAGTGGAACCGGCTGAATTTCTCTTACACAGAGCAAGTACAGACTCGATGGGGCTGAATGGCCTCCTTGCAGGCTGCATTTCTGTGATTCAGTGTTCTGTCATTCAATTTTATGCAACTTTGTGATTAAAACACAGGCACTGCACATTCAATTTACCAATTTTACAGCCAGTGCTTAAGATAAAATTGAAGTATAAACCTTAATATTTATACCAGTATACTAAATTGCATGCACCCTATTAACTTATTCATCAATACCAATAAAAGCAATTAGATAGAGTTAGAAAAGATCAGATTTGCTTATAATTATAATCAGCTACCATGCACCATGTTTCTGGCATACTTGGATTCATAATATTCAATGGCATGATAATGGTATATTTGCTAATGCATTAGAAGATGCAGAGAGAACCATTGAATTTGCTTTATCATACTTAATTCCATGCTACTTTATATTAGAAAGAAAGCTGAACTCATGTGTAGTTTATTTGACCCATGTCTACGAGATCATTTTGTCAAGCTGTTTGTGTCATGTCAAAACAGAAGACCTGAGGTCTTACAAACCATTATTTAATTGAGAAATAGCATGTCACAGAGGGTAGCAAAATTATAAGATAGAAATTTATTTACACCCGACTTCAGTCTTCAGTTGCAAATCCCGCATCAGTTACGAACCCAAGCTGAAAGCCAAGAAGCCTGTTGCGATCCAGTGTTAGAAAATGGCCAGCAGTTGCCATTTCTTCTCCCAGTCTTTAAAGATCTAACGTCCATTTTAGAAAGTCATCCTGGAAACTACTGAGTGATCTTATTAATATGTTGTATGGCCTGACTAATAAGCTGGGGTTCAGAACAATTATGGGGTCCTCATATAACAAGTTTAGATATTTTGCAATGATTAGAAAAACAATGGAATGCTCACTTTCCTTGCAAGAGGGGTGCAGTACAAAAGTTTTGCTGAAGCTGTGTTGACTGCAGTGAAGATCACATGCTGGAATATTGCATTCAGTTTTAGCCTTCTTATTTAAGGAATGACGTACTGGCTTTGGATGCATTGCAAAGGGGGTTCAATGGATTGATTCCAAGTATGAAGAAAAACTATGTAAAATGGCCGATAATCTCCACAGTTTCAAAGGATATGAAGTTACCTCATCACAATGCATGAATTGCTGAATGGGCTTGACAAGGAAGGTGCTGAGAGAATGTTCCCATTGAGGGGTGACGGGAGGGAATCCATAATTAGGGGTATATTACTCCCTTTCTTGTTTCATAATTTCTAAAGCAAATAACCTACAAATTCTTCAAGATGGATTGAAACATTTCAGCACTCATTTTCTGCCTGATAAACAGGTTGATTATCTAATTTCTAGGTGAAAAATTTAAATATAGCATTAAACTACAAGAACCAAAACATTTTTTAATCTCATCTGATGCCTGCAAGTGTTTGTTTAAGAAATAAAACAAATTGAAAATAAGGATCCAGTAATAGAGATTTAACCCTTCTCAGTTCTAACCAAGATTCCCTCTGAAAGTTCATGCTTCTGACCTTGGACATCAGTGTTAAATGTTAATGTCGCATTAGCTGCCTTTTGTGCATGATTCCATATTTTAATATAGCTGAAATTCATATCTCGAAACAGGTTCTGATGAGGCAGAAGATAAGCTGATGTAATGGAGATCTTGCAGATCAGTAGGTGTCATTTGATGACTCCATTGATGAGTCCATTGATTCCTTATTGATTGGTCAGCAACTGTTCGATAAATTTTCTGTTTACTGAATATGCATAGAAATACCTGGGCAATTTTCCACATTGTCTGTGAGATGCCAATATCATAATTGTACCGAAACAGCTTGACTGGGAGAACAGCTTTCAGTTGTGCAGCTCTTCAGAACAATCTGGGAGTTTGCCAATGCCCAAAAGCCTTCCCTGCACGTAATGTATTCAGATACCTCTTAATGTCACCTAGAAAAAAATAATTTGCTGGGCTCTGTCTCATATTTATCTTTGAGGAAACATCAACTGAGTCAATTTACCTTTTAAGATGTTGAAATTCTACATAAGCTGAGGCAATCTGTTCTGTCCCTTCACTTACTTTTTGACAGCACCACTCCCTTTTCCCAATCTCCCCACAATCTTTCCAATATCTCTTTACAATAGCTTTAATAGTTCTTCCATGTGTGCACTCAAATTGTTGAGCCTTTTTGTAAACTTTAGATTGCTTGGGTATTGTTTAGACTTGTTTCTATTGGTTCTATCAACAGATCTTGATCAAAATCCAAAATAGTATCATTTTCATTGTTTTTATAAACTTAGTTAACTAATAGCATCTTCAAAGTTTCCCTTAAAGAACTATTGATAAGTTTCCCTGATAATGTAATTCTAAAGATAACTGGCATTTTTAACTTAATGTCATTCTAAATATCTTCCTTTTAGTTTAAGGGAATTTGTGTGATTTATTTAAACTTCATATCCATATAATCCATAACATTTCAATTCTCACATTCCTTCACAAATTTACTGGATTGGTATCCTGAGGACTAGACTAATGATCTGGAGATATGGCTTGGAATCCTACCATGGCACTTAGAGAATACAAATTCATGTAACTAAATAAATCTGTGAAAAATGCCCTATATCAGTAATATGTCAATGGGACAAATGGATTGTTGTGAAAAAATATTTCAGTAGCGTCCTTCAGGGAAGAAATCTGCCATCCATTTCATCCTTTTGATCTCAATGAGTAAGAAGGTGAAAAATTATATTTTTCAATTTTCCCCTGAAAGTTGCACATTGTTTTGATTTGGGCATTGGCTTTGATCGACTTGAATTCTTTACAAAGTGCCATTACCATAAACAGAAGAGTGGATTAAGGAGAAAACCCATTTGTGCATTCTCAGTGGCATTTGGGTGTGGCAGTGCTTTAATTACATGTCCCAAAAGAATGTTTTAAAGAGTCATTATCTACTCAGAGAAAGAAACATGTTATAATGAAATAGTCTTTCCAATTGACCAAGAGTAGAATTAGCTAGCAGAGTAACAGGTATATTAAGGTTCAAACTTCCTCTTTTATCCTCACTAACTTTGTTGTGGCATTTTATACCTATGAAGGCCAGCTAGACATACCTCAGGAAGAAGTAGTTAATCAGAGAGCTTCTTAGTGGTTGAAGCACAGAAGCATAATGAACACATGGACATGGGAGTGGTGGATAATGGACACGCAATTCCACCATGGATGAAAGAAAAAGAATTGGCTTCCTCATAGCCCTTTCCAATGCCACCTACTGTTGTAATCAAATTTCTCCCTGTTTACTCATGTTGCACTGATAGCACAATGAGAATCACGACTATAGATGTTCTAAACTAGCCTGGCTACTTTAGTACATTTCTGTCACATTCTGTCACAAATCAATTTTATTACTATTTTGCTTTTGTTCCATATATCTGTTTTTGTAGGCCATGAAAGGTTTCATCACTCCTAAAACATTCCCAATACACCTTTTATATTTCATGGATCTTTTGAATTAATATTGGTCCTTGTCTGAGTTATATTTGTGTTGTATTCAGGATATTTCCATTATTTCACTTATTTTGACCGCTAGTAATGTTATTTGTCAATTTTTTGCAAGTTTCAACAAAGATCTGTATAATAATATTGGAATAGTCATCTTCAGAAATGCTTACTTTTGTTTTACTGAAATTTCTTTAACCTTGCATTTCCAGCTTAATCTTGCAAAAACAGCAGGTTCTTTTTGTTATCACAGCTCTCATTCTATAACAGCACAGATTCCTGATACATTACCAGAAAACAATCTTTGTAATTCTTTATCTTAGCCTGCAATATAAATATTTCACTCTCTATCTGTAGCTCACCAGATGATCTAGGGAAATGTGTTTTATATATTCCTGCAGGTCAATGTCATCAAATCTGAGACTGTTTAAATTCAAGACACATTTTTGTTCCTTCAAAATTATCATTCATTGCAAGATTAACTTTTACTTTCAGATAAATGTTAATTGTAAAATAATACTTCTCCTTGTCAATTGGTCGAAGACATCCTGATAATTTCCCATCCACTCTTACAGTGCTCATGGATATTTTATAGACATGTTCTTTCAGTGTGATAAGATTTTCAACAATACCATTCATTCTTAAAAGATACCTCATCCCTACTCACCATTTCAAAGGTTGGTTTAAAATGTATCAAGTTGTAAAACAGTGGCTTTTGTATTCACTTAATTCTTCTATTCACAAACAAAACTTTGCCTTGGCCGATGATCAGCATGTTCTTCATGCATTGCTACTTCAACAAATCTTTTTCTTCTTCTCTGCAGTCTCTTGGAAAATACATTTTTGGTATATGCAATAAGCTGATTCCTATCTCACTGCTGCATTTGTTCTCAATTCTTCTTTTGGAAATTGTTATCACTTTTTCTCATAGCAAATGTATTTCTTCTTCTTCACAAACTTTAATATACAGCCTCAAATGGTTATAACTATTTTTCTGTTACATTATTGATATGAGGAATATCAGTCTTTTTCTAAGTTATTTTAACAATAGGAGTCTTTGGTTTCTCTTACAAGAATCGCATTGTCAACTCTTCCTTATTAATGCATGTAGGGGATTCATAGTGTCTGGCACCATTTCTTCTGCCTGCAAAACCATTCATTCCATCACATGCTTCTCACATATTCGTCTTTAATTATCTGATCACGGTAGACTTTTGCTGAAGACTTCTTTGAGTTTATGAGATCCATTTGTTCTCTTGCAGATGTCAATAATGAAATTGTCCCAGGTGCTTGCCCAGCCATGGGAGGGGTGGAGAGGGGAGGGGAGGAAGGAAGTCGGAAAAGAGGCAGGTGGTTATGAGGGAAGGGTTTTGGGGGAATGACAAAGAGATGAAGTTTATTTGAAGTGGGGGATAAGGGAATACTACCTGGTTAAGTTCAGAGTGGGATGCACAATGGTATTTTGGACCTGCCCCTCTCAAGCACATTTAGTCAAGTTCTATTTTAAACTGTTTTAGTGGAGATTCAATCAATCTTTTTAAGACTACTACTTAGCTTAAAAGTAGTCATGACAGAAGCTTCAAATTTTACAATGTGTCTAATGTCTGTTTCAAGTTTACTCTGAATGCCTGGAGATTTTATCAGTCTGGCAACAGTTACATTCTTGGCATATGAGAAGAGCTGGCTCATTTGTTGTCATATTGAATGCTTAAGACAGTTGCTTTCTGTCTATCAAATGTGTGCAAGGCCAACACATTTGCTGGGGTGTTATTTCTCCATTTAGGATCACTAAGCCAGCCATCTTTCTTGCCTCTCTATCAGATGATTAATCAACAAACTGCTGGAGAAACTCAATGGGTCGAGCAGCATCTGTGGGGTGGGGAGGGGGAAGAATTGTCAATGTTTCATTTTGAGGCCCTGCATCTGGAAAGAGACTGCAGGGGGAAGATAGCCAGTATAAAGAGGAGAGGGGGAGGGGGTGAGGACAGGAGATAGTAGGTGACAGGTGGACTGAGGAGAGGTGAAGGATGATGGAATCAGGGCCACTTCCCTCCTAACGTTCTTTAATAGAGAAGTCTGTCTTCGACAATCAAATTCAGTCTAACTTTACCATATGTGGAAATATGGGTTGAGGCTTGAAATTGGTTTGACACCAATGTTACTCCCTCCTGATATGCACCATCTTTCATTCCAAGGTACCAAGAGCTTGCATCTGTTCGAGTGAAAACTCACCTTTACCATTTTATTCAAGACTGCTTGTTTTCATCTCTTAATTCTCAGTGTTTTTTTTTCCTTTCTGTTTTTTTTAAATCTGTTTATTGATTTCAATGGGAACAATTTCAGCTGCAATTGCAAGGGACTAAATGCATGCCAAAATATTGGCCGCCAGTTGTACTCCCCTTCTGCACTTCAGTTGAACTGGATTCAAACAAGCAAAGGGGAAGACAGCCTTCAGTAGCTGTTCTTGCACATGTTCAAAATCAGAGACTAAAGAGATTCTGCCATGAGGTTCCAATGAGAATTCTTCAATCTGGTTGGTTAAAGGGTCTTGGTCTTGCTCAGCTTGCACACAGAAGTCACAGTTGTCCAACAGAAGGGTGTTGTGTTGAAGTAGATTACCAGATTAGAGAACATTTAAGCTTAAAGTCCTGAGGAAACATTGAAGCAGATGTCAGCAAATAGCATTCCTTTGCTGATGAACACAGAGTAAGGCTTTGCCAACATCTATGCCTTCATGTTCTTTCATTAACCTCTTACATTCTCATTAAATCTAACATTACTTTTCATGTTGAGTATTGGTGCTTGCTTCACATGCCATCTCAATCCACCAAGCCCATTCATTTTCCCTTTTCTTTGAAATGTTGTATTATTTGTATCATGGCTTGTGTCCTCATTCCATACTCATCATCCACAAGTTATTTGAAAAAAACAGAATTCACTGCATTGGGCATACACCCATTGACTCAAAGTAGAAATTTATTTAATCTGAACTATATTAATTTCATGGTGAAGTAGCTTTCCTGCTGGGCCAGATATTGTCTGCCAATTCCCAACTAATTAACTTAGTCCAGGTTATAATTTTACTTCAATGAAAAATAGAGAATTTCTAGCTCAATAATTTTCTCTTTATTCTTTCTTTTCTTCATTTATTGCCAATTTGAAGCTAATTAATTTTATAGCCACTCTTTCTCAAGTGTTTGCCTAGCTTCGGGCCAGATATTTTCTCTTCTTCATCATCCAGGAACAAATCTCACATTTCATTCTTTCTTATTGGATTTGTCAACGCTTTTTAAGGAATAATGTAAATGCTTTTGATTAACCTCTTCTTATTTTGACACAAACCTATTTTGTCTCCTGCTCTACTTTGTACGGAGGGACATGGTGTTGAAACAACATCAAATTAGAGCAAATCTGTGCCAAAAGTACCAAGAAAACACCATGACAGCTGTCAGCAACTATGGTTAAAATCTTCAGCCCACTTCAATCATTTACAAATGTTATCTGATTGCTTCCTATGAATGATTTGAAGATTTTAAGATGGAGAAATGGAGAAACTCTGGACTGCTTGCCCAACAGTAGTTACACAGGTAGTAATGCAAATAAGGCAATAATTGGACCTTAATTCCTTGTCTGAAAAAAGGAATAGAGAACAGAGATCTTAAGTTAAAGCTTTATGAAATGCACAATTTGTTCATATCTTGAATTTCCATTGTACAAATTTTTGTTAGCACTAAAGAGGGTACAACATTTTAGAGGCTTGGTAGATTTTAGTTAAGAAAGATTTGCTTGCATCTGATTTCTTTAGACAAAGGAGGCTGATGGGGAATAAAATTGATGTGGATAAAATTAAGAAGGATATATATAGAGTGGATAGAAAGGATACATTTTTCTTAGCAGGGAAGATGATAATAAAGCAGCACATAAACTAATTGATGGAAAAGTTGGTAGGGAGTTGAAGAAACATGTTATTATCTAGAGGATGGTTGGGGTCTGAAATGCTCTTCCGGAAATTTAGTAATTCTTGGATAAGCACTTGAAGTGCATAACCTATAAGGCTATGGACCAAGAACCATGATTAATTTGAATAGCTCTTTTTCACCCTTTATGGATGCAATGGGTTGGGTGGGTCCTTTTATGCAATCAGTTTCTAGGATTCACTGATCCAACCAGTTGTCCACCATCAGTTGTACTATGCCAGAAGACCACCACAGAGGACTCATTTTTTCTAACAATTCTTTCCTTGTATTCTTTTCATAAGGAAACAATCACCTTGAATACTGTGAATGGTTACCGATATATTAAAAAGGAGAATGGATGGCAGGTAATGCTAGCAATTTATTAAATCTTATAGTTGATAATCTGTACAATATTTCCTCAGGAGCTGGATTGTTTTGAATGTAAGAGACTTGGCTTTAGCAATACAGATAAAACTCAAATGACATTAGTTGGCCTGGACCAGGCTCCACTGTTGCAGCAGTAAAATAAGTTAGCACTCAGCACTGAGGATGTTATAGAGTCCTTTCTAAAACTAAATTAGTGGAGAGAGGGATTTCAAAGAAAGTTTGTAAGCGTTCTTCCACTGGCACCTCTGTGTACTCTGAAAACAATGTTAGTTTGAACCTGCAGATAGATGAAGGGCAAATGTGTAACTTGGAATGTTTAAATTACCTTATATAGTTCAGCACTTCCTAATAAATAAAACAATAAACTCTTATGACTTGTCTTTAACTGACATTATCTCCTTCAACATGAAATAAGACAATTAAATACAAATAGCATTTGTGGTGTATATGCATACAGAATTGTTTGTGGATGTAAAGCCACAGAGACCAGAGCAGTAGATGCAAAGAGCCTTTATTCAACATCAATATAAATGTTTATGCAGTGCAGATCAGATGCAAAAGGAGAGAGTCTTCTGAGGAATCAAAATACTTTCTGTTTTATATACTTGGGATTTAATGATAGGACGAGACAGGTGGCTGGTAGTCCATCAGATGTGACTGTGACCATTACCATGTTTGGGAGCTTAGTCAGGACCTCCCATGACTCTGTGAGACAGTATTATGCTCCTATTGCTTATTCCACTCATACCTCATCTGCTTCATCTGAATTGCTGTCTAGTTTGTTTCACACCTCGTTACAGTCCATTCATTCATTGTTACCCATATACTTACCTTATCAGTGTTTCCTTGTTCAAAGTTTCAAGTCTCCAAAAGTGTTCATGTGGATTTCTGATAATTCAGCCCCTTTTCTCATCTGTCTCAACATAGCCTAATATGTTCTGTGTACCTGTGGCCAAATGTCTCAGAAGGCCTCATGGCCTTGTCACCTTTGATTCCTGTCCCAATACTGGACACATACATACACTTCAACATAACATGTCAGGTTCATTGGGTAGTTTCAAGGACTCATTATTCCAAGTGGCTGCAGCTGGTGTAAACATAGCACAGCTGTCATTCTAATCAATAATGATCTTTGTTGATACACTGGGGTATGTCCCAGTGATTTCCATTGCCAATTATGATGTCAATAAAAGACTGGATGCTCTGCAAATTGGTAAGTTGATATCACAGTATATAATAAACAAATTTGCCAATGTGGATATAATAGAAATAGACTGAAGGCTAGTGTTTGCTATCAGTGGATCCTATTAAGTATGCCCTCTGACTAGGTCAATATCTCTGCTACCAAACAGGATGTACGAGTATAATGCATGACCACATTTGCAGCGTAGTTAGAAGACTGAAAAATCATTTGCACTTGTTCTAGCAGGTCTCCATGTGTGTTTGTATTTCTCTATGTGCTCTGCTCTGCTTTAATTGTTCCAAGTAAAGAACGTATTCACACCCACATACATTATGGCATTCAATGATGTAGTATTATGTTATCTTTGCAAGTCTCCAGGAGGTACAAGAGACAACATTACAGTCCTCCAGAAAGAAGCAGCAATGTGTGTACTATTCTTACAGAGGGAGAACTCTATTACACATTCCAGCAACCAGGAAAATGACTTCCATATGTACTAACAGGCATAAACATCTGTTAGTTTGTGACACTGTGATAAAATATGCTTTACGCCAAACTTCATCTGTTGCTGTTTTGCTCCGACCAGCTTAGGTAAAAGGGAAAAAAAAGAAAAATATTGTCTATAGTTACTCGTGCTGGTGTGTAAACACTCACCTTGACATTTTGGGTTCAAGAGACTTTGAGTGTCACCCTTCCTACTAAAAGAGATCCTCAGAATTATAGCAACAAAAACCAAACTGCTGGAGGAATTTCAGTGGGTCAGGCAGCATCTGTGGAAGCAGAGAGACAGACGAAGTTTTGGGTTAAGACCTTGCATCAGGACCTGAGTTTCTCCTGCAGTTTGTTTTTTGCTCCAGATTCCGGCATCTGCAGTCTCTTGTGTCTTCCCAGAATTTATTCCAGCTGAGGCCTAACCTAAGATTTGTGATGGTTTAGCCTGGGCCTATGTTTATGAATTCAAAGTCTCTATTTAGAAGTCAAGTATCTCAATTGCTGTCTTAACCCCTTTACATCTTGACTTTCCCACCTTCAAAAATATGAGTATGCCCCCTACCCTGCACCATTTCAAAATATTAGTCTTCCTAAGATCCAGCATTTTGGAAGCCACTCTTAACCAATGTGATTATTCCAATATTATGAAGAAATGGCTGTGCACACAGAATGCTGCAAAATCAAGGAGTTCTCACAACATCTTGACTGTAAAGCTCAAGATTTATACTCCATAATTAACTGCATCTCTAGCCAAGTTGTACAAGTACAGAGTGTCTCAAACTAACAGATGTTTAACCAGCTAAGTGGAAAATTGCATAAGTATATCCTATCCACAAAAGAAAAGGAGAATCAATCCAATTTGGCAAATTACTGCTCCTTCTGCCTCTTCTCAATAAGATGATGAAAGTGCAGTTCCATTTAGCAGTACTTACCAATATCTTTCTCACTAATACAGTCTGGGTTCTGCTAGGACTATTCAGCTCCAGACCCCATTGCAGTTTTAGTCCAAACATAAACAAAAGAGCCGAAAGTGACAGCGTTAACATCATGGCAGCAGTTTGACCAAATGCAACATTAAGAAACCTCAGTAAAATTGAAGTTACTTCCAGACAGGTCGAAAAACTTTTACTGGAATCACATCCTACACAAAGGAAGATGTTTCTGGTTGCTTGAGGTCAGTCCAGCTCCAAGATGTCACTGCGGGACTTCCTTGAAGAAGTGTCCTCTCAGCCTTCTTCAGTTTCTTTTTCAACAAACTCTTTGTTGCAATCTCGGGAGGATGTCTGCTTATGATTGTTATAGTTCCAATTGCAGTCCCTCAGTAATGAAGTATTCTGTGTGCATAAGCATCAAGACCTGGTCAACATCCTGGCTTGTGCTAACATGTGGCAGGTAACATTTGTATTATACAAGTGCTAGGCAATGAGCAGCTCCACTAAGAGAAGATCTAATGTAAGTTTCAACAAGACTCAAGAAGCTGAATGTTGAACAGAACAAAATATCCTAATCTCCACTAACTTTTACTCCTTCAACCACTGGCATGCAATTGCTGCCATCTGTACCATCCACAGGATGCACTGTAACAACTTGCTAAGGCTTCTCCCAAACCACCTACTAAATGTGTACTCACAACCAAATGTGTGCCCTCTACCACCAAGTACAGGAACAGAGGACAATACTGCATTGAAACACCACTGCCCCAAACCTTCTCTCCAAGTCACATTATTGTGAATTAGCATATATCATATTCCTTGATGGTCTCTAGGTCATATTCATAGAACTTCTCATCTTATAGCACCATAGAAGCATTTACATGATACTGACTTCAATGGTTCAAGAAGTCCATGCATTATCATCTACTTAAGGTCAATTTGGGTTTGCAAGAAATGCTAGCTGCCTCCCAAAAATAAAAAAATATATAATGTTTTGTATTGGTCTTACCAATGTACATGACATTACATTTAGATATTATTTTCTTTGTTAGACCAAATATTCACATTTCTCTGGTCAGATTTTCACCTTCTACCCTCAGTGAACTTTATCTCAATTAAAATTCTGACTGTATATTTCCAAATCTCAGCACATTCATTGGTCACCCCAGTGTTTATAAGCTAAGTTCGCTCATGGTCCATCAGCATCCTGATTAAATTTTTTATTTCATCCACCAACACTTCCTCACCTTTCAACACAAACTTGCCTTCATTCCTTTATAACCTCATCTTTATCATGCTCATCTTCGTTCTGCAAATATAGCTAAGGAATGTTTTATTTTTACTGCTGTTAAGAAGCCAAAGAATTTTACTACACAGAAGCATGGCATCCAGTACATTATGTTAATGTTGGGCTTTGTTGGAATAATCCATGTCAATTCCCTTCCAAACAGTCAAGTATGTTCTTCTGATTGCAATGTTTAACAACTTTTCCCTTAAGGAATACAGTGGTCTCTGTCTCATTTATAGGCTATTGCAAAATATTTCCTGGTAATTATCGTTCTTACAAATTTCTTGAGAATTCAAAAATCCTGCAGACGCTGGCATTCTGAAATAAAAGTAGAAAATGCTGAAAATGTTCAGCAGGTCACACAGCATCTGTGGAAAGAGATATTCCCTTTGTTCTATCCAAAACCACCACCAACACCTCCCACCGCATCTTCTTTCCTAATTCTCATGAAGGGTCCCAGACCCAAAATGTCAATTGTTTCTCTTTCCACATTTGCCTCCTAACCTACTGTGCATTTCTAGCATTTTCTGTTTTTATTCCAAGTTTCTTCTTTTCTTGTAAATCACAATGGTGGATAAACAAATGAATATTGATAGCTACTGTGCCGAATACTCTAGGGTTCCTCCAGAGCTACCCAGGCAATGAAGTCAGCGTTTCAGAACACCAGTGGTCTACTTTATATTGTGTGGATTCATTCATTGTATAAATGTTGCACATAAGTGCACGAGTCGTGCATCAAAGTCATAAGCTATATCATCAGCAAATGGCCTCTATCACCCAAGGGCCACACTTTGATTTATTGTGGTAGCTCTAATACAGATGATTCGTTCAGAGTATGAGGGCAATCATGACTGTTGCCAGGATAATGCATCCTGAGCTACTTATTAGACTGTTCAAACATCTGTCGGAGGTGAAGGGAGTGGAATCCATTTCACCTTGTGGTACATCTCATTGTTGATAAAATGCCTGCAAATCTAATGGCAATGTAAATTATAGGAAAGCCTATAGTCATCGCAATGTTGCATGTTTGGCCTTCATGCTGCTCTCTGGCCTGCTCTTTGAGTAGATAGCATCAATGACCTCCCTTATGTATCAGTGGAAGGCAAACTGAACAGTGTTACAAATAACTCCAGCTTCAGTCAGAGGAATCTAGAACAATCTCAATTTTTAAAAGGCTATAATGGCCTCAACAATTACAGACCAGACATTGTGATTTTTATAAATTACTAGGATGAGGATGTGGAAGGGTGGGTTAATAAGTTTGTAGATGTCACGAAGGTTGGTGGTGTTGTGGATAGTGTAGGTTGCTGTAGGCTGCAACAGGACATTAATAGGAGGCAGAGCTGGGCTGAAAAGTGGCAGATAGAGTTCAACTTGGATAAGTGTGAAGTGATACACTTTAGAAGATCAAATTTGAAGGCAGAATATAAGGTTAATGGAAGGACCCTTAGCAGTGTGGAGGAACAGAGGAATCTTGGGGTCCATGTCTATAGATCCCTCAAGGTTGCCGTGCAGGTTGATAAAGTTGTTAAGAAGGCACATGTTGTGTTGGCCTTCATTAGTCAGCGGATTGAGTTCAAGAGCTGCCAGGTAATGTTCTGTAAAACTCTGGTTAGACCACACTTGGAGTATTGTGTTCAGTTCTCGTTGCCTCATTATAGGAAGGATATGGAAGCTTTAGAAAGGGTGCAGAGGAGATTTACCAGGATGCTGCCTGGATTGGAGAATGTCTTATGAGGATAGGTTGAGTGAGCTAGGGCTTTTCTCTTTGAAGCGAGGGAGGATGAGAGGTGACTTGATAGAGATGTACAAGATGATATGAGGCATAGATCGAGTGGACAGTCAGAGACTTTTTTCCCAGAGCGAAAATGGCTCACACGAGGGGGCATAATTTTAAGATGATTGGAGGAAGGTATAAGGGGGATGTCAGAGGAATTTTTTTTTCACAGAGTGGTGGGTGCATGGAATGCACTGCCTGCAGAGGTTGTGGGGGCAGATACATTAGAGGCATTTAAGAAACTCATAGATAGCCACATGAATGATAGAAAAATGGAGGACTATGTGGGAGGGAAGGGTTAGATAGATCTTAGAGCAGGATAAAATGTTGGCACAACATCATAGGCTAAAGCACCTGTACTGTGCTGTATTGTTCTATGTTTATTCCACACCCAGATCGAAGGTTTCAGTTGGGCTGGGAGCAGATGGTAGATTTCATAGGTGAATTTTTTTTATTGAGATGTTGTCATTTTGCACACTATTTTTTTCTTAAGGTTCAGAAAGGATATTTGTTCCTTGACATCATGGGCTACTACAGGCTGCTGCTGAGAACCCTTCTTCTCATTCCTCTTCAAGCACCCCAGCTTACACTGCATGGCCTCTGCTCAGCTCCCACTCTTGATATAGGGGTATCTGTTTCATAGAGCATTTTCTTGGAGGACCAGGTTTCTGGGAAAGCCTTTAAGGCTAAACAAATTCCTTCAGTATCTGACACACAATTTCTAAGTGTCTTTGAGAACTTTATAGCACTCTTGGAAGTACCAAATTCCAGTAGAATTGTAGCAACATCTGATAAGGCCCATTTCTGATGCTGAATTTCTATTCACCTTAAGCATGACATTGAGAGATATTAATTCTACAGGCATTTAGTGGGAATTATCTGTGCATTAAATAAAGCCTCACAAATGCCACTACCGGTGTAACTCACACCTCAGATGTTTGTGGGTACTTCGGACAGCACATGTAAACCAATTCAGTGCCCACACTATATAAAAAGCAATGCAACATTTGCAGCCCAAATGGTTCTAGCAAAAAAAATACTGATAACATATACCTATTATGCCTTATATCCCTTCATCAGTTTGGCTCGCTTTTACCTATCCCATCTAATCATGAAAGTTGATATAAGTTCTGCATCATTCATTAATTTTAAAAGTGAATTCGACTTTTTTCATTTTTATTCATTTACTTATTCGTAATTTGTTAGAGGTGTATGGCAGGAATAAAACATACAGCAGCATGACGCCAATTTGAGCCCTGCAAACTCCGATAACCACTAATAAAATGAATGACCAGACAAGCTACTTTCGCTCATCAGCAAATATTACCAAGGTATTTTTTTTAATCACATCCTGGCCAGGGACAGCTAAAGCTTCAGTTTCATTTTTTCACCTGAGAACTGACATCTCCACTAGTACAGGATTCCCTCACTATTATAATAAAGTGTCAATGTAGGATCCCTGTTATATGTTCTATTACTGGACTTGAGGCCACATCCTCCCAGAGTCACAGCTGACCACTGTCATGGAATTTAGGGCTCAATCAGAATGTAAATACAATAACGCTATGGAGTCACCTTTTAATCTTCCAACCATGAAATCAAACTTATATTTCTGGTTAATTCTACAATTATGTGTATGTCTTCAGAAACTTTTTCTTCTTTTAAACTCAGGCAATAATCTTAACATTCCCGGAGGCCCCTTGTTGTGAGACAAGTTCGAGGTCTTGAAAGTAATGGACTCTGAACACAGTCTGGCAAGGAAGGATTTTATTTACAAAGACAAATGCAGGAAAAGGTAATGAGGACAACAGACACACACACGCACCGGTGATAGCATGTGTGGGAAAATCACAACAGGGGTAAAATACACACACACACACACACACACACACACACACACACACACACACACACACACATAAAGAACTGGGCACAAACAATCAAGGAAAAGCACTACACTACCCGCCACCCCTTGACTCAGTGCAGGCACAGCTCCACACCCTCGGGAATCCTAACTTGAGGTGCTTCTAACCCTGTCGAGTTGCACAGCTTACCGGTGGTCTCTCCAGTGTTATTGCACGATTCCTCCGGGGCAAAAAAGAGACAGAACCAATACATGGAGCACTCGTTATAGTGCTGGAGGGCTGGGAGTGGCCCAGCCCAGGTGGTTTGAACAGGCCAATGACCTGGGCCCAGGTACAAAGGTGTTTACCAAAGCCAATTATCAGGTGTGCCCTGATGGGTGAGGGTGGAGCCAGGTCTTGATTGACAGTGGTGTGGCTTTCGACCAGGTGCCGGGCCGTGCTGTCATGTGACAGCCTTGGCCCTCCACAATACACCCCTATGTTAGTTTATTGTGGCAATAACATGTTTTTTCCATTTATAAAATTTGGAAGCATGTTCTGCAATTAAACTTTTTTCAATTTTAAACTTTTTAGTTCTCCTTGTTTTAGTTAATACCCTTTAGCACCAAACAATTGAAATGGAACTGGCCAGTAATTTTGCAGAAGAGGATGAAATAATTGGACGAAGTTTGTAAACTGTATAACATGCAATGAAAAGCTTTAAACTGCATATGCTGAACATCAAAAAAAAAATCATTTAAAAGTTAACAAAATCTGCAGATAGTAGAGACGTGCAATAAAAGTAGCAAATGTTGGAAACACTCAGCCAGTCAGGCAGCATCTGTGGAAACAAAAATTGTTTCCCATGACTCATCAGATATGGGAAAGAGAAAAAGACCAATTAGTTTTCGGTAGCAGAGAAAGTGGGGTGTAACAAAAGGAATCCTTGATGAGTTGAGACCGTGATGTGGCGGCTAAGGAATCGTTAAGGTAAAGTTAACCTTCCTTGTCTATGTAATGTTGGTAATGGTAAAGTGGTGGGACATGGAAATCTAAAATTACTGTGGAAAACAGTGCATATATACAGCAAAAGGCTCAGCATCTGACCTGAGAAATAAGATCCCTTCTGATAAAAGACCATATTTTGGGTGGATACACAGCGACACACAAAATGCTGAAGGAATTCAGCAGGTCAGGCAGCATCTATGAAGGGAAATGGACAGTCGACGTTCCAGGTTGAGACCTCTCATCAGGACTGCTTTTGGGTGGATACCCTTTTTTCTGCCATTTTTCTAAGTGATAAAATGTACTGATTTAACTAGTGTTTATTAACTCATGCCTATGATCTTGAGGACAGCCTTTAACCTCAAGAATGTGATATATACCTGTAAACTTATGGCTATTTTCTGTACTCCCTTTGCTATTTACATTTGTCTTTTCATTCCCACCATTCCACATATGTTCTTATTACCACATGCAAATTCAACTTGGGCAATTCCATAATTCAGGTCTCTTTACACATTTTCCATTGCTGTAATAACAAGTTTGAACATTTATCAGTCATGCCTTTTCACCCTTAAGTCAAGCTTTAGGAATTTAAGCCCAAGGAACTCAGCAATTGGTGCTCAACAATTAAAAGCATCATTCATACGAGGCCAGTGGGCTAATGTGCACCTTGCATTGTATCCTGAGGGACATTTTCAATACCATGAGGATAAGTTAATATCTGCTTCATTAATGTTAACATACAAATTCACTGCACCTTAATGCACATGTGTTATCTTCAATACAAAGATAATTAAATAATTAGCCTCCAGCTGTTTGTATGTGTATGTTGATTAGCTTAGTTCAGGAATTCATATAGGTAGTGTAACAACATTATTAAATCTAGTTACAGAATGATAGTGCCATAATTTATATTAAAGGAGTTTCTTGACAGCTTCATTTCCTATACCAGCTGATTTCAAAATATCTGCTGGAGAAAAACCATATTCACCAGATGTTACACTTACACTAGTCCAAACTTTCTCATTGCTTGAGTTAAATTAATAGCAGCAGATATAATAAGACTATTCCAAAGTAAAATTACATGCAAAAGAAGTTACCTGGACAACATCAGAACATTGTACTTGCTGAATGATAAAGGAGTGGGGTCCATTTAGTTCACTTACTGCAGTCCTGGAAGTCACAAGATACAACAGTGTTGACTAACCAGAGTAATAAATCTCTGTCAATTAGTTTATAACAAATCTCGAGATCAGGTAAGAAAAATCATCAATGGTTGAAGGATTTGTAAACCCAGAGGAGAGGTTAGTAGACACAGCTGACATCAAGACAGAGATCGATAGATTTTTAGTTATTAAGGGAATCAAGGTATGTGGATTTAGTGCAGGAAGTGGGCACTGAGGTAATAGATCAGCCATGATCGTATTGTATGGTGGGGCAGGCACGAGGTCCAACTTCTGCTTTTATTTATCATGTTGTTATGTTTACTAAAGGTATGCAGAATCCTCACTTCTCAACCTCACACAATTGAACAGCTGCTACTCATACCATATGTCATGTGTCAAATTGACTATGCACTCCATTTTAAAACATCATTCACTGAAAGACTCTAATTTCCAAGCAAATGAATCAAAACTACTTGCATCTGCCACTGTCTGAGAAAATGCTTAAAGTATATTTACTAGTTGCTCATTGAAATGGTGTTGGAGGGCTGCGTAGTTAATGGAGGGGTAACAATGCAGAACAATTTTAATTCCCTTACAGTGAGTGGGAGAGGACCTTGGAAAGGGTGACAGTTGGTTAAATTCCAACCTCACATGAATGCACAGAGTTCTGGTGTAATTGCAGCAGATCTGGGTTTGTTCATGAGCCCATTCTGGAGACATATGTCAAAAATTTGAACATGTTAATAAGTCTCTGTTTGTCATTTAAATGTCAGGCCCCATAGGGACCACAGATCCACCAAACATGATAATACAATGGGCATTCTGACTGGAGGGAGAAGTCTTGGGACTCCTCAGATTTGACTCTAGATCTCAGGAAGCCTTATGGATCAGGTGAGCCAGAAAATCTCCTCCTGATCACCACGTAACTCAGCCGTTGACTCAGTCTTCCTCCAAGTTGAACGACACTTGGAAGAAGCACTGAAAGCAGGAAGGGTACAGAATGTACTTTGGATGGAGGAACTTCAATGTCCATCACCAAGAGTGGCCTGGTAGCACCAGCACTGACTGGGTTATTGGAGTCTTGAAAGACATAACTGCCAAATTCGGTTTGCAGCAGACAGTGAGTGAACCAAAATGAGGGATAAACTGACTTTACCTCGTCCATCTTCAATGATGGACATTGAATCCCCCCATCCAAAGTACATTCTGTGCCCTTCCTGCTTTCAGTGCTTCTTCTAGCTGCGGCACATGGATTCGTCCGATATAGCTTTGGTAAAGTTAACCAGCTCACAATTTTTACAGAGACACACTCACACATTCATACTGAGGACACCTTCCATCATGTTGAGTGGTATGTCCATCATACTACTTGGGATAGACTCAGAACTAATCTAATCTTCAAAACCAAAGACATGAGGTGTTGTGGACTATCAGCAGCAGCAAAAATATACATCACCACAATTATCAATATGACTTACTCACTGCTACTCATCGTGGGCCTACCTGGGCCATTTGGGTCCATTTTTCATCACAGACTTAGTCCATAAAGAGGACAAAAGTGCTGAATTTTAAAGGCGAGGCGACAGTGATTGTCCTCGACCAAGTGGATATCAAAGAGCCCAGTAAAACTGAAGTGGGAAATAAACATTCCAGTTATTGGAGCCCTATCTCACAAAAAGGAAGATAGTTGTGGTTAGTGGAGGTCAATCATCCCAGCCCCAGGATATAACTACAGGATATTCTCTGGGCAATATTCTTTGTCTAATTATATTCAATTGCTTCAGTGACGTACCTTCCATCACAAGATCAGAAGTGGGAATGTTTACCAATTATTGCACAAAGTTCAGTTCCATTTATAGTTCCTCAGCAAATGAAGCAGGGCAGCCTGCTTGTAACAACATCTAGCCAAGGGCTGATAAAAGTCGAACAATACTCTTGCAGCATGTGGCTAGCAATGATCATTTCCAACAAACAACAATCTAACCATCTCTTCCTACTTTCAATGGTATAATATGTGCTAAGACGCCACTATCCATACCCCGTGGTCACCATTGCCTAGAAACTCAGCAGGAACAGGCATATTAATACAGAGCTACAAAAGCAGATCAAAAGCGAGGTATCCTGTAGTAAGTGACTTTCCTCCAGGCATCCCAAAGAACATAAGAACATAAGAAATAGGAGCAGGAGGAGGCCATCTGGCCCATTGAGCCTGCTCCACTGTTCACTAAAATCATGGCTGATCTGGCCATGGACTCAAATTACCTACCTACCTTTTCCCCGGAACCCTTAATTCCCCTACTGTGCAAAAATCTATCTAACTCTGTCTTAAATATATTTAATGAGGTAGCCTCTACTGCTTCCCTGGGCAGAGAATTCCACAGATTCACTACTCTCTGGGAAAAGCAGTTTCTCTTCATCTCCATCCTAAATCTATTCCCCCAAATCTTGAGGCTATGTCCCCTAGATCTAGTCTCACCTACCAGTGGAAACAACCTTTCTGCCTCTATCTTATCTATCCTTTTCATAATTTTATATGTGTCCATAAAATCCCCTCTTATTCTTCTGAATTCCAACAAGTAGATTCCCAGGCAACTCAATCTCTCCTCATAGGCTAACCTCCTCATCTCCAGAATCAACCTAGTGAACCTCCTCTGCACCGCCTCCAAAGCCAGTATTTCATTTCTCAAGTAAGGAGACCAGAACTGCACGCAGTACTCCAGGTGCGGCCCCAACAGTACCCTGTACAGTTACAGCATAACCTCCCTGCACTTAGATTCAATCCTTCTAGCAATGAAGGCCAACATTCCATTTGCCTTCTTGATAACCTGTTGCACCTGCAAACCAACCTTTTGCGATTCATGTACGAGCATTCTGTGTGTTGTTCCACCATTTTTCCACCATTTATAAGATATGAATTAGGAGTGTGATGGAATACTCTCCAGTGTCTGGATGAGTGCAGTTCTAAAAACACTTACAGAGGTTGATACCATCCAAGACAGAGCAGCCCTCTTAATTAGTATCCAATCTACTTCTCTAAATAATAATTTCCTCCATCATAGCACAATTGGTTGCGGTACTTATCATCTATAAAACACATTGTAGAGGACTGTGTGCCAAAGAAGTCAATCCAAGTTTTTTCCAAACAGAAACCATGGATGAACCTAAAGATCCACTCCTTACTGAAGTCCAGGTCTAAGGCATTCAAGTCAGGTGACCTTGACCCACCACAGGAAATCTAGGTACAACCTTTGCAAAGTTATCAGGAATGTCAAGAGACAATACCAATCCAAGCTAGAGTCCCAGACTAGCTGTTGATTGTGTCAAGGCTTGCATGCTATAATGGGTTACAAAGTGAAGTCAGGTTGTGACATTGGCAACAGCATATCCCTCCCCCACGACCTCAATGCATTCTATGCTCTTTTCTAACAGAAGTTCAGTGAAATGAACAACAACCTTCCCAACAACCTTTGATGCACCTCCATCAATGGTCACCATTGCAGATGTAAGATTGACCTTCCTGAGAGTGAACCCATGGAAAGCAACTGGCCCAGATGGATCTCTGATCAGATCCTCCATGGATCAGCTGCCGGGACTATTCATTGACATCTTTAACTTCTCAGAACTGAGGTTCCCACCTGCTGTAAGAAGGCCACTATCATCCCGGTGTCAATGTAAAATAAGGTAATATACCTTAATGACTATTGCCCAGTGGGTCTGACACCCACCATCATGGAGTGCTTTGACTTTGCTGGTCATGGCACACATTAACTCCAGCCTCCCAAACAACCTCGACCCACTGCAATTCACTTACCCCTGAAAGATGTTCACCACAAACACCATCTCCCTAGCCCTACACCCATCTCTGGAGCATCTGGATAACAAAGACACCAAAGTCAGACTATAATTTAATGACTATAGTTCCACCTTCAAAACCATAATTCCAAACAAACTCATCTCCAAACTCCTAGACCTGGGACTCAGCACCATCCCCTGCAACTGGATCCTTGACTTCCTGACCAGCAGACCATAATCAGTAAAGATAGAAAACATCTCCTCCGTGATTACCCTCAGCACCGGTGCCCACAAGGCTGTGTTCTGTAGTCCCCATAGTGTATGTATATATGGCCAAATTCTGCTCTAACTCCATTTATAAGTTTGCAGATGACACCAGCGTAGTGGACTGGATCTCAAACCACGACAACGCAGAGTACAGGAAGGAGATAGAGAGTCTAGTGGCATGGTGTTAAGACAACAACCTTTTCCTCAATTTTAGCAAAACTGAGGAGCTGGTCATTGACTTCAGGAAACAGGGTGGAGTACACACCACTGTCTTTATCAATGATGCTGAGGTAGAGAAGGTTGAGAGCTTTAAGTTCCTAGGTGTAAATATCACCAACAATTTGTTCTGGTCCAGCCATGTGGACTCTATGGCCAAGAAAACACACCAATGCCTCCACTTCCTCAGAGGGCTAAGGAAATTTGGCATGTTCTTGATTTTTACACATGGACCATTGAAAGCATCCTGCCCGGATGCATCACAGCTTGGTATGGCGACTGCTTTGCCCAAGACCGCAAGAAATTGCAGAGAGTCGCGAATGTAGCCCTGTCATCATGCAAACCAGCCTCCCCACCATTGACTCCATCTACACTTCCCCCTGCCTCAGGAAAACATCCAACGTATCTAGGACCCCTCCCACCTCAGTCATTCTCTCTTCTCCCCTCTCCCATCAGGCAGAAGATACAAAAGCTTGAGAGCATGTACCACCAGACTCAACGACAGCTTCTATCTCACTGTTATCAGACTCTTGAGCGGACCTCTCATATGTTAAAAGATGAACTCTTGAACTTTTGATCTCCCAATCTATCTCGTCATGGCCCTTGCACTTTATTTGGCTAACTGCACTTCACTTTCTCCGTACCTGCAACAGTACATTCTGCATTCTGTTTTCTTTTTACTACCTCAGTGTAATTATGTATACCATGATCTGTCTGGATGGTACTCTAAACAAAAGATTTTCACTTTTTCTAGGCACATGTGACAATAATAAACCAATACCAAAGACTGCATTGATTGAAGAAGGCAATTCACCATCACGTTCTCAAGGGTCATTAGGAATGGACAATAAATACTGGCCTTCCTAGCAACTCTCATATCCAGGATAATGAATAGAAATAGATGTAAGCATGTCATCTCTTCTGATATCTGAATCTTATTTGTTATTAGGTCGTCATGGCTACTGGGCACAATTAGTTCACAATGTACAAACAAACAGTTGATAATGATTCTGTTTTGAAGCATTGCCACCTCTTTGAAACTAGTCCACACTTGAATTCCAATAAGGTAATTTGCCATCAATAGCTTGTGTAACTTTTGGGAAAGCAGCAAGATGTCTGTTTCATGCAAGTGACATACTTCTGCAGATCTGGTAAGTACTCAAAGGAGGAGCAATAATCTATTTCTGTTTTTCAGGGATAACATGAAATGGATGAGCAAAAACATTGCTGTAAGATCAGGGTTTGTCCACTTCCAGGCTGAGTGAGGGTAAGATATTAAAATAAAAGCAAAATTATAAATACATGTAAACATCCTGATTTTCCACAGAAAAATATTAGCAAAAAGTTTTAAAATTTAATACTTAGACTAAGTGTTTTCTTTAAATACATTGGACAAAACGTGATTGGTTTCATGAAACCTAATTTCCTCTTATAATGTCAGCAATAACCAATTAGTTAATTTGTCTCAGCAATTGGTAATTGGGCAGAGCCCAGCTTCACGTTTCAAAAGAAATCCAAAAAACAGTAGGACTCAGAAGAATAAGTGGCACCTGACAAAATTGTCTGATTGTGGGTGAAAAATTATTTGTGGAGCCAGTATTTTATCCCCTGCAGGTTCTCCCACTGTAGCAGATAGATCTGATCCCTTTCTGGCTCAAAACAGCCAGAGACAGAACACTGAATCATAGCAAGAATTAATCAAAATCTCTTCTTGATTTGCTGCGAGGCAGTTGGGCAGCAAAGGATATATCAGGGTTTGACTGCAGAAGAGTGGGGTGAGAATTATTTTATTAACATGAAATTGAATGATCTATTGATTCGTAAAAATATACTGGAATGCCTAGAAATTCGACTGGACAGACCTAATTATTTTGGTAGTAAATTATTCAAGCTTCCAAGATGGCAGGAAGGGAGAGCACACACACCTTCACACTTTCTACTTTCCTTAGGTGATACCTTGAGATGGAGGATGCCTTGATTCCACTTTGTGTGCCCTGACTTGGCTGATGAAACCAATGTGGCTCTCCCACAGGTGGTGCAGGGAAAGGAAGACATGGGTAGCAGTAGTCTATATATCTCCCAAATGTGACCTCTCAATTGGTCAGAGCAAAAATGGGGAAATAGCAAGAGTATGTTTGTAGGGAACTGCAATTATCATGGGAGATTTTCATTGACATACTGATTGGGCAAACTGAGCTGGCAAGGGTATCATAGAAGAAGAGTTTGTGGAATGCAGCAGGGATTGCTTTTTAGAGCAGTGCATTGCAGAGCCTACCTGGTCAGGGGCTGTTTTAGATTTTGTCTTACATAATGAAGAAGGATTAATAAAAGTTCTTGTGGTTAAAGATCCCCTAGAGGGTAGTGACCACAATATGATAGAATTCCAAATGCAGTTTGAGGATGAATACCACAAATACATAACCAGTGTCTTTAATTTAAATAAGGGTCATTATAATGATATGAGGAAGGCGTTGTTTAAGATGGACTGGGTAAACAAGCTAAGAGACAGGTCGGGAGAGTAACAGGAGCATATATTCAAACAGCTGGTCTATAATGCTCAGCAAGAACTTATCCCAGTCAAAGAAGTCCATGAGAAGGAGACACAATCCGTGATTAACAAAGGAGGTAAAGGATAATGGAGGTAAAATTTTGCCGATGCTGTAATCTGGAGCAAAAAAAACCAAACTGCTGGAGGAACTCAGCGGGTTGAGCAACATCCGTGGACTTGAAAGGAATTTTTGATGTTTCAGGTCAAAACCCTGCAACAGGACTGAGAGTGGAAAGGGAAGGTAGCTGGTATACGGAGAAGACGGGGAAGGGTGAGACGGGCTGGAATTGATAGGTGGACTGCAGAGGGGTGAGGAATGATCGGTGGACGGGGAGGGGAGTAGTTGGGAAACAGAGGTAGGTGGGTGATGGGTGAAAGTAGTCAAGGGAAAAAAAGGAAAAGGGGAGCAAAAGGAGTCAGGTGAGGAGAAAGAAGGTGGAGACAGAGGCTGAAGGGTCAGGAGCAGGTAGTCACAAGCTACCAGTGCTGGAATCTGAAAGTGAAAGTGGTAATGGAAACCATTAAGGAAGAGATGAAGGGCGGATGGAACCATATAAAGGAGGGGATCTGGTGTGTTAAGTGTGTGGGTAGTAGGTGAATGGAATCAGAAGGGTGAGGGGTAAGAAAATGGGTGAAGGGGGGGCCTTGAGAGAGGGTGTGGGAAAAGGAAAAAAATGGGAGCACCAGAGTTGATTGGAAGCAGAGAGAGAGGAGAGCACAAGCGGTCAGGGTTATCTGAAATTTGAAAATTTGATGTTCATACCAAGGCAGAATATGACGAATATATTTTAGAAGAACAGCACCGAGTAAACTTGGTAGTTTGAATTCAGAACTGGCTTGCCTATAGAAGACAGAGGGTAGTTGTGGAAGGGTGTTATACTGGCTGGAGGTCTGTGACCAGTGGTGTTCTGCAGGGATCAATACCGAACTCTGTATTTTGTTACTGTTTTTACCCTGTACTACCTCGACGCACAGTGTAATGAATTTTTTTACGCAGAGAGTGGTCGACGCCTAGAATGGGCTGCCAGGGATAGTAGTGGAATCAGAGACGATAGTGGCATTTAAGAGACTTTTAGATAGACACATGGATATACAGGGAATGGAGGGATAGGGAGATTTAGTTTAATTTGGCATCATGTTCAGCACAGACATCATGGGCCGAAGGGTCTGTGCCTGTGCTATACTGTTCAATATTAAACCTCATATACTACCTGGGTAGTCTAGAACCCAATGTTATAACATTTTCATAACATGTTAAGCTCTGAGAGGGTACCAGAAGATTGGAAAACAGCCAACATGATTCCCTTGTTCAAGAAAGAAGGCAGAAGGCAAGAGCACTACAGGCCAGTGGGCTAAACAGCTTTTGTTGGAAAGATGCTGAAGTCAATAATCAAAGAGGAAGTAGCTACTCACTTAGGAATGTTGATTAAACTTAGTCAACATGGCTTTTGGAAAGGTAAATTGTAGCAGCTGCTACCGCGATGTGAAAAACAAGACACTAGTCGAAGGGTTTCAGAACAAGAACTGGTTTATTTTCCCGCCTTGCGCGGGCCTTTTAAGAGAGCCTGTTCCCACCCACTCAAAACGGCAACGACGTATATGCTACATTATCAAATCTTTGCCGCGCGTGGGTTCTCCCTGTCGCTCGGGGAAGACGAAGGCCCACGGCCATCTTGGGCCTCGCAGCTCCGACAACGCGTGACCCGACCACCGAGCCAGTTCACTTGCTCGGACGGTGAGTTGCGACACAATCTCCCCCAGAACCAGCGATACGGTCCCTAAGGTCCGCGGGCTGCGTCAGCCGTTGCTTAGAAGGTCGGCCTCTGCGTCGCGGTGCTGGAAACTCGACTGGTTGTTGTAGATCTAAATGGGCCCATTTGAGGCGGTCCGTCATGAAGACCTGCTCCTTGCCCCCAATGTCCAAAATAAAGGTGGATCCATTATTCCTGATGATTCGGAACCGCCCCTCGTATGGTCGTTGCAACGGTGCCCAAGGTGTGCCCCTGCGAACGAAAACAAACTTACAGTCTCGTAGTTCTTTGGGCTTACAGGATGGGGCTTGACCGTGCCAACTTGATCGGGGCCAAGTTGCCGAGCCTCTCGCACGGTCTTTGCAGGACTGCCGTGGGTTGTTCCCCTTGGTCCCGAAGGGCGGGTATGAAATCCCCTGCGACGACCAGGGGCACTGTAGTATGAAAGGTCAGGGGTCAGATGACAGTGACAACACTACTGACCCCCATGGTCGGATGATAGCATTGCCTATCAGGTCAGAAGCTACACCACTGTCAATCAGGGGTCTGGCTCCGCCCCATTCGATAAACACCTTTGTCTTGCTGGACCACTCGGATTGGCCTGTTTAAAACACCTTTGTCCTTGCTGGGCCACCCAGCCCCCCAGCAGCATAAAAGTGCTGCATGTTTGGTTTTTCTCTCTCTTTTTCTATGTCCAAGGATGTTGAGGTGAGCTGTGCACTACTTCATGGCAGTTAGTTAAGGACTCCCGAGACCAAAGAGCCAATGTTTGTCCAGAATCAGGGTGTCCAAACATTGTATAGTTTCTTCCTTGATCATTTGTACCCAGTTATTATGTGTGTGTGTGTGTGTGTGTGTGTGTGTGTGTGTGTGTGTGTGTGTGTGTGTGTGTGTGTCTGTGTGTGTGTGTGTCTGTGTGTCTGTGTGTGTGTGTGAACCTCACCCTCTGTCGCGATTTCCCTCCACATTCATGATCTCATGCTTGAGAGTGTGTGAGTGTGCATCTGTTCCCATTCATTCTGTTCTGCGTTTGTCTTTGTTAATAAACCATTTTTAAATTACAAAGACTGTGTGTCCAGACCTTTATCTTTAAGATACCAAAAGAACCTTTCTCACAACAGGCACCCCGTACACAAGTTCAGCTGACGAAGCGTGGAGGTCTTCCTTGGGGGCAGTGCGTATGCCAAGCAGAACCCAAGGCAGTTCGTCGACCCAGTTAGGACCCTTCAGGCGGCCCATCAAGGCTGATTTCAGATGGCGGTGGAAACGTTCCACTAACCCGTTTGATTGAGGGTGGTAGGCCGTGGTGGTGTGCAGCTGCGTCCCTAGCATGTTTGCTCATGCAGACCAGAGGTTGGAGGTAAGTTGGGTGCCTCTGTCTGAAGTGATGTGGGCTGGAACACCAAAACGTGAGATCCAAGTTGTGAGCAGCACCTGGGCGCAGGAATCAGTCGTGATGTCAGATAGAGGGGTTGCCTCTGGTCACCTCGTGAACTGGTCCACAATGGTAAGGAGGTACCGGGCACCTCTTGAAACTGGCAGAGGACCAACGAGGTTGATGTGGATGTGGTCGAGCCTTCTACAAGTAGGCTCGAACTGCTGTGGCGGGACTTTGGTGTGTCTTTGGATTTTCAATGTCTGGCAGTGCGGACAAGTCCTGGCCCACTCACTGACCTGTTTGCGCAGGCCATGCCAGACAAACTTGCTGGCGACCAGTCGGACAGTTGATCTGATGGACGGGTGCGCCAACTCATGTATCAAGTTGAAAACGCGTTTCCACCAGGCTGCAGGAACTGTAGGGCAGGGTTGACTTGTTGCGATGTCGCAAAGGAGGGTCTGGGACCTGGACCAACCAAGAAATCTTGGAGCTGCAGGCCCGAGACTGCGGTTCTGTAGCTGGGCAGCTCGTCGTTGGCTTGCTGTGCGTCAGCCAGGGCCATGTAGTCGACACCCAGGGACAGGTTGTGGATGGTCGGTCTGGAAAGTGCATCAGCAACGACATTGTCCTTTCCGGAGACATGTTGGATATCCGTTATGAATTCAGAAATGTAGGACAAATGTCTCTGTTGACAAGCTGACCAGGGATCGGAGACTTTGGAGAAGGCAAAGGACAAAGGCTTATGGTCAGTGAAAGCGGTGAAAGGCCTGCCTTCTAGAAAGTACTGAAAGTACCGGACGGCCATGTACAGCGCCAGAAGTTCCCAATCAAAAGCACTGTATTTCAGTTCTGGTGGTCTAAGGTGCTTGCTGAAAAACGCCAAGGGTTGCCAACAGCCTTTGATTAGTTGTTCCAGTACCCCACCAACCGTGGTGTTGGATGCGTCCACCGTGAGGGCGATTGGGATGTCTGTCCTAGGGTGTACCAGCATTGCGGCGTCTGCCAGGGCATCCTTGGCCTTAACAAAGGCAGCTGCAGCCTTGTCGTTCCAGGCGATGTCCTTGCCCTTACCAGCCATCAGTGAGAACAAAGGGCGCATGATACGGGCTGCTGCAGGGATGAACCTATGGTAAAAATTGACCATCCCAAGAAATTCATGTAGGCCTTTGACCGTGTTGGGGCCAGCAAAATGGCGGATAGCGTCTACCTTGGCAGGTAGGGGTGTTGCTCCATCGCTGGTGATTCTGTGGCCGGGGAAATCGATAGAGTCAAGCCCGAATTGGCACTTGGCCGGGTCGATCGTGAGGCCGAAATCACGGAGACGAGAATACAGCTGGCGGAGGTGGGAAAGGTGTTCTTGACATTTACGGCTGGTGATTAGTATGTCATCTAAGTAAATGAACACAAAGTCCAGCACTCGGCCTACCACGTCCCTCAGCCGCTGGAAAGTCTGCGTGGCGTTCTTAAGGCCAAACGGCATTTGAAGGAATTAGAAAAGGCCGAATGGGGTGATAATCACAGTTTTGGGGACGACATCCAGATGGACCGGGATTTGGTGGTATCCCCGAACGAGATCCACTTTGGAGAAGATGCGGGCCCCGTGTAGGTTCGCTGCGAAGTCCTGGATGTGAGGGATGGGGTAGCGGTCCAGGGTGGTGGCGTCATTCAGCCTGCGGTAGTCGCCGCAGGGCCTCCACCCGCTGGTGGCTTTGGGAACCACGTGCAGGGGGAAGGCCCAGGGGCTGTCTGACCTGTGAACAATCCCCAGCTCCTCCATGCAACGGAACTCTTCCTTTGCCAGGCGGAGCTTGTCTGGAGGTAGTCGTCGTGCTCGGGCATGAAGGGGTGGCCCTGTGGTAATGATGTGGTGTCGCACCCCATGTTTGGGCCTAGAATTTGTAAACTGAGGTGCCAAAACTGATGGGAATTCGGCTAGGAGCTTGGTGAACTCGTTGCCAGACAGGGAAATGGAGTCCAGGCACAGGGCTGGTAGGCTGGTTTCTCCCAGGGAGTAGGTCTGGAAAGTTCTGGAGTGAACTAACTGCTTCCCTCGCAGGTCGACTAACAGGTTGTGGGCCAGAAGGAAATCGGCTCCTAGGAGTGGTCGGGCGACAGTGGCAAGGGTAAAGGTCCAGGTAAAATGGCTGCAGCCGAATTGTAATTGAAGTGTACGGGTACCGGAAGTCCGTATCGTTGTGCCGTTTGCGGCATTGAGTACAGGACCTTGTTGCCTGTTACAAGTGTCGCAGTCGGTCAGTGGCAAAATACTGACCTCTGCTCCAGTATCGATGAGGAAACGCCGCCCAGACTGCTTGTCCTGAACGAATAGGAGGCTTTGTCGGCGGCCAGCCGCTGTAGCCATCAGCGGCAGCTGGCCCTGGCGTTTCCCTGAAACTTGCAGGGTGGGCAGCATCGACGGGCCTCCGCGCCCCACCTCTGATGGTAGAAACACAGCTGGTCGCCAGTGTCATCGTCTGTGTTTCTGGGGTGTGGTCGCTCGGTTGCTGGGATTGGTTTAGGTAGGCGTCGGGCTCACGGCCTGGCGATTTGGCCGACGGACGAACTGCTCTTGCGTTTGGCCTTCTACAGGACATCTGCCCCGGCAGCTACCTCACATGGGTTGCTGAAGTCGACGTCGGCTAACAGCAGGTGAATGTCATCGGGTAGTTGTTCAAGGAAGGCCTGTTCGAACATTAGGCAGGGCTTGTGTCCCTTGGCCAATGCCAGCATCTCACTCATTAGGGCGGATGGGGATCTGTCCCCCAGGCCGTCGAGATGAAGCAGGCGGACAGCGCGCTCACGACGGGAGAGGCTGAAGGTGCGAATCAGAAGGTCTTTGAAAGCTGGGTACTTATCTTCCTCTGGAGGAGACTGGATGAAGTCTCCGACCTGGGCGGCTGTCTCCTGGTCCAGAGAGCTGACCCCATGGTAGTACTTAGTGGAGTCGGAGGTGATCTGCCGAAGGTGGAATTGTGCTTTGGCCTGGTCGAACCAGACGCTGGGACGAAGTGTCCAAAAGGTGGGCAGCTTGAGTGCCACTGCGTTGGCTGCTGCGTTGTCGTCCATTGTGCGGGTCCAAGATCTGTTTGGACCGTCGGGGTCACCAATGTAGCGGCTGCTACTGCGATGTGAAAAACAAGACACTAGTCGAAGGGTTTCAGAACAAGAACTGGTTTATTTTCCCGCCTTGCACAGGCCTTTTAAGAGAGACTGTTCCCGCCCACTCAAAATGGCAATGACGTATATGCTACATCATCAAATCTTTCCCGCGCGCGGGTTCTCCCTGTCGCTCAGGGAAGACGAAGGCCCACTGCCATCTTGGGCCTCGCCGTTCTGACGATGCGCGACCCAACCGCCGAGCCGGTTCGCTTGCTCAGACGGTGAGTCGCTACAAAATCATATTTGACAAATTTGCCTGAATTCTTTGAGAATATTACAGGAAGAATTGATGGGGGGGGATCTGTGGATGTGGTGCATTTAGATTTCCAGATGGAATTTGACAAGGTGCTAAATAGGAGGCTGGTGCATAAATTGAAAGCCCATTGTATCAGAGGAAGTGTGTTAGAGTGGATTCACAAGATCACAAGACAAGGGAGCAGAAGTAGGCCATTCGGCCCATTGAGTCTGCTCCAAGGAAAAGTGAAAAAAGAAAAAGAAATGAGAAATTGGGGGGGGGGGCGGGCAGGTGAAAAAAAACACTATTCTAACCCCAATTTCCGGCCTTATCCCCATATCCCTTGATACCCCGACTATTTAGATATCTCTCTATCTCTTCCTTAAACGCCTCCAATGATCTGGCCTCCACTGCTGTACCTGGCAAGGAATTCCACAAATTCACCACCCTCTGGCTTAAGAAATTTCTCCTCATCTCTGTTTTAAACCTGTACCATCTAATTCTAAGATTGTGCCCTCTGGTCCTGGACTCAACCACCAAGGGAAACAGCCTAGCTACATCTACTCTTTCCAGTCCTTTCAATATTTTAAATGTCTCTGTGAGGTCCCCTCTCATTCTTCTGTACTCCATTGAGTACAGCAAGAGCTGACAAACGCTCATCATACGCAAGCCCTTTCATTCTGGGAATCATCCCCGTAAATCTCCTCTGAACCCTCTCCAACATCAGCACATCTAAGATATGGGGCCCAAAAGTGTGCACAATATTCCAAATGAGGCCTCACTAGTACCCCGTAGAGCCTCATCAACACTTCCTTACTTTTATACACTATACCTCTCGAAATGAATGCCAACATAGCATTCGCTTTCTTTACCACCGATCCAACCTGGTGGTTAACCTTTAAGGTATCCTGCACGAGTACCCCCAAGTCCCTTTGTACTTCTGTACTTTGAATTTTGTCTCCTTCTAGATAACAATCTGCCCATTTATTTCTGTTTCCAAAGTGTACAACTGCACATTTCTCAACATTGAATCTCATCTGCCATTTCCTTGCCCATTCTCCTAAACTATCTAGGTCTCTCTGCAACCTTCCTGTCTCCTCAGTACTCCCTACTCTTCCACCTATCTTGGTGTCATCCGCAAACTTAGCCACAAAACCATTTACTCCATCATCCAAATCGTTAATGTACAAAGTAAAAAGAAGCGGCCCCAATACCGACCCCTGCCGAACACCACTAGTAACTGGTGGCCAACCAGAACAAGATCTTTTTATTCTCGCCTTTTGCTTCCTGCCAACCAGCCAATGCTCCACCCATTCTGTTATCCTACCTGTAATTCCATGACCTCTCATCTTATTAATCAGTGTCTTACGCGGCACCTTGTCGAAGGCCTTTTGAAAGTCTAAATACACAACATCTACCACCTCTCCCTTATCCACCCTACCTGTGATTTCTTCAAAAAACTCCAATAGGTTGGTCAGGCAGGATCTTCCCTTCACAAAACCATGTTGGCTAGGACCTATCTTGCCTTGCGCCTCTAGGTATTCCATAAACCCATCCTTGAGGATCGATTCCAATAACTTTCCCACCACTGACGTCAGACTAATAGGTCTGTAATTTCCTTTATGCTGCCTCCCACCCTTCTTATACAGTTGAACTACATTTGCAACCCTCCAGTCCTCAGGAACCATGCCAGAATCTATTGATTCCTGGAAAATTATTACCAGTGTCTCTGCTATCTCTAAAGCCACCTCCTTCAGAACCCTGGGATGCACCTCATCTGGTTGAGGAGACTTGTCAGTCTTTAGCCCATTTAGTTTTCCTAGCACCTTCTCTCTAGTAATCTTAACTGAACTCAGTTCCATTCCGTGAGACCCCTGACTAACCGGTATATTGCTGATGTCCTCTACAGTGAAGACCGATGCAAAATACTCATTTAGTTCTTCTGCCATCTCTTTATCATCCATTATAATCTCTCCTGCACCATTATTAATTGGTCCTATATCAACCTGTGTCTGTCTTTTACTCATATATTTAAAAAAAACTCTTAGTATCCTTTCGAATGTTATCTGCTAACTTCATTTCATAATTCATCTTTTCTTTCCTAACGACCTTCTTAGTTTCTTTCTGCAGGTTTTTACAAGTTTCCCAGTCTTCTGTTTTCCCACGAATTTTTGCTTCCTTGTATACCCTCCCTCTTGCTTTTATCTTAGCCTTCACCTCTCTCGTTATCCACATTTGTGCCTTTTTCCCATTCAAAACCTTTTTTCTTGGAATATATCTATCCTGCATTTTCCTTATTACTTGTAGAAATTCCTTCCATTTCTGCTCCGCCGTCCCTCCAGCTGGCTTACTCTTCCAATCAATTTGGGCCAACTCCTCTCTCATACCACTGTAATTTGCTTTGTTCCACTGAAATATCGATATACCAGTTATCAGCTTCTCCTTCTCAAATTTGAAAACCGACTGTCTCATGGAGAAAAGAGGGTTAGAATAAATGGGTCTTTTTCAGACTCAGAGAGGGTAACTCCGATCAGTTCTTGTCCCCCAATTGTTCACTTTTTACATTAATGACCTGGAGAAAGAACAGTATGTAAGGTTTCCAAATACAGTGATGATACGAAAATTGGTGGATGGGCATGTTGTGAGAAAGATGCAGTGACTCTGCAATGGGATATAGATAGATCGAGTAAATGAGTTAGAAAAAGAATAGCAAATGTGGCATAGTGTGAGGTCTTGCACTTCAATAAGAGAAATCAAAAGGCAGATTATTATCTATATGGAGGGAGACTGAGTGAAGTTCAAAGGGTTCTAGGTGTTCTAGTGCATGAACCACAAAAAGTTAGCAGTTAGGTCCAACAAGTAGTTAAGAAGCAAACGGCATTTGGCCTTCATTGCAAAGGGGTTGGAGTTTATAGATAGAAAGGCTTTGTTGCACTTTTACAGTTTGCGCTTGGTATTTTCCTTGGCCTCCTACACTACCAGGAGAATTCCAAGTACAAACTGGAGGATCAGCACCTCATTTTCCATCTTGGAACCTTGCAACCTAATGGCATGAGTATTGAATTCTCCCACTTTAAGTAATCCCGACGCCCCCCGCCAACCTTCCTCTCAACCGCGTTCCCCCCCCCCCCCACCACCATGCTTCTTCTCTTCTTCCCTTTCCTAGCCTCTTTTTTTTCTACCTTTTTTGTTTCTTTTCCCTCCTTACCTTTGACCCATCCCCCGGTGGGTCTGCTCTTCCCACCTCCCCCACACCTGCCTATCACTGTCTCTTACCTGCATCTACCTATCATCACCTTGCGCCCACCCCGCCTCCCATCTTTTGTCCACCTATCACTGCTCTGCTTTAACCCCCTATATATTGGGCTTCCCTTTTTCTTATCTTCAGTCCTGAAGAAGGGTCCTGATCCGAAATGTTGACCGCCTGCTTTTCCCCACGGATGCTGCCTGTCTTGCTGAGTTCCTCCAGCATCATCGCGTTTTTCATCTAGATTCCAGCATATGCAGTCCTTTGTTTCCCTGTGTTTTTAAAGATACTTCTTCAAAGGAAGAAAGAGAGATAGACAGTCAGAAAAGTTCAGTGAGAGAACATCAGAGACTACAGGCTTGGCAGCTGCAGGCACAATTATTAATAATGGAGCAATTAAAATCTGGGTTGATATGGAAGCTAAAATGGGAGAAGTGCATATATCTCAAAGGATTACAGCTCTGAGGAATTATAGAGACCAGGCAGGCTGAGTGTGGAGGGATTTGAAAATAAGGAGGAATATTTTATTTCTAAGTTATAGCTTAATTGGTATTGAGGTTAGCAAGTGCAGAGGCGGATGGATAAACAGAACTTGATGTCAGTTAGGGTAAGGAGAGAAGAGTTTTGTATAGTTATGACATGGATGCCCAAACACAAATGCATTGCAATTGTTTCTAGAGGTAACAGGTGGACGGCTGAGGGTTTCAGTTACAAATAAGCTGAGGCAACACTGGCATCAGGCAATGTTACTGGTGGAGGGGATAAACAGAGACACAGGTAACCAGCTTTGTCTCACACAGTGTATGTCTGGAGTATTCTCAAAGAGCCTAAAAATAGAGTCTGCTCCAGGTAACATGGGAATGCTATCTTTACACCCTTACTTGTGGTTTAGTACAGCAAACAAAGAGCAGCACAACTCGACTCATCTAAGTACGAACCTTAGACCAAGACACCAAAAGCATCCTCCATGGTTCAGAGGAGGATCTTTGACCTCTCGTTCAGAGGACTAAATCAGAGACAGGTCTAATTTTCCCAACTGTTCCCCTGCTGTCTTATCTTACTGTATTAACTGGAGTAACTCAAAAACCAGGGAGGGATTTTAAAACAAAGATGAAAATTTAAAAGTCAAGTTTTTGCTGAATTGGTCTCAAGATCAGCAAGTTCAAGGGTGGATGGGGGAATGGAACTTGGTATGAAAATAAGTTCATATTGTCTTGATTATCAAAAATGCAAGCACTTGTGTGGAGGAACAAGTTGACTATTTTCCTGTGATTGTGGATGAGGTCCAATGGGCTTCATTGAGCTTTAAAGAGAACGGTGATTCCATAAGGAACTGCTGTCTGCCTGCCTGCCCTCTCATGACCAGCATGTCTTCAACTTCTGTGTCTGCACACTGCAGTGTGGAGGTCAGAGGGGCATTGAAGATCAGACGCCACGCGCCTGACCTCCCTGTCTGTTGCCAGACTCAGCACTGAGTCCAGCAGCAGGTCCAGATGGTACTGCACTGAGGGGCCAGATGTATTTTGAACATCAGCCATGATTGGCATATCTATTGCAACCCTATTCATTTGAATAGGGTTCCTGACCTTCATTAAAAAGGAAAGAGAAGTGAAGTGTTTTGTTTATTTTTCTTAATGGATGCAGACATGAAGAAATGCAGCATGGAAATTGTCCCTTTGCCCCACTGAGTCCGCACTGACCATTTACACAAATTCCATTTTATTTCATATTATATCTATCACTAACTTAAAATTCTTTGTTTCTATGAGAAATCATTTGAAAGGTTGGGACTCTATTCATCGGAGTTTAGGAGAATGAGAGGCAATCTTATTGAAGCATGTAAGATTCCTCAGGATTTAGGGAGAGTAAATGTCGAGAAGATTTTTCTTGTCATGAGAAATTCCAGGACTGGAGGTCATGTTCTTCAGATAAGAGGGGTGTTCATTTAAGACTGAAATGAAGAATAATTTCTTGTCTCAGTGGTTTAGTCTTTGGAACTCCTAGCTGCAGAAAGCTGCAGGGGCAGCTTCCTTGTACAAACTTAAGGCTGAGACCGATAAATTTCTAATCAGTAAGGTAATCAAGGGTTATGGGGAAAGGGCTGAAAAGTGGAATGGAGCAATATCGGATCAGCCACGATTCTATTGAATGGCAGAAAAGGCTTGAGGGGCTGAATGGCCAACTCCTGTTTCCATATGTTATGGTTTTATGGTCTTAATAACTATATTTTTTCATTTGCAACTATCTTAATATAGTCTGTGAATATCATAGACACTTAAGCATAGTAAAATTTTCCTCAGCAGCTGTAAACTGGGTGGTACTGGGAGTGAGGCCTCCGGTCACATCTCACAGAAGGTCCATGGAGTGGAAGCATTCAATGCTGTCCACCCCATGGGTACCGTGACAGGTGAGTGGCTATGGGATTTGCGCAAGGGCCAAGGAAATTCCAGCCCATTGTTGGGGCAGATTGTGTGACACTTACCATTGACCCATCCTACCTGTGCTTTACAAGACAGCAAAAACAAAACATGATGAACAGGGAGTACTCTAAGAACTGAATAATAATATGGGGCAGACCCTTGCCTAGTTCCACGCAGATCTGCTACCATTTAAACCTCTGACCAGGCTGTTCTCAAGCACAGGTTGGGGCAGTTTTCAGGTTGATCTACTCAGCAGAGCACAAGGCCTGGGACAGTCCTCAGGCTGGAGACTCTCCCTCGTGAACCTGCACTAGGTTCTGTTGAAGTGAATGAGGAAACTTGGATGAAAGGAGCAAATAAAAGAGGGGTTTTTGATTTGATTTAAATAAGGCAATTTAAATGACATTTTACTTTTTAAGAAGAAATGTGTATACTTTTTAATCTTTTGAATAATAATGTTCATTTTAATTTATATTTCTTCAAATCAGGAGCTAGTTTAAATGTTTGTAAGTATCAAAGTCATTCACAAACATTCAGTAACACTCAAAAGCATCGACAACTGGTGAACCTGGGGGCAGGGACTCACTGGCTGTGAAAGCTGTTCGGTCTTGGCTCGGTGCTTCTCTGGGCTATGCTGATCTGCTGACACCCATGTGCCTCAGTGGCAAGGTGGTCAGCATCTTGGGAGCTTGCTTAAATACATTCATTAATTTAAAATACAATCCAATTAAATACAAAATCATCTGATTCACTGGAGCTATATCATTGAAGTAGTCAGGATAATGGAACTGAAAGCATTCCAATGTTATAGATATATTTAATAATCCCATAAAAATACAAGCCTTGCGTTGGTTAAAATGCCAAAAACAAATCAGTTGCATTTTATTGTTAGCAGGCACAGCTAATTTTTTTTTTGCCTTGACAATCAGGTTGCATCATCCTTTATTCCTTAATAATTGTCAACACCAGAAAATGAAACCTTGACCTTGCATTATTGTCTCTGGGGCATGTGCACAAATCTGGCTGACATGGTAGTATAGCAGTTAGCGTAACGCTATTACAGCACCAGCAACCCAGGTTCAATTCCAGCTGCTGTCTGTAAAGAGCTTGTACGTTCTCCCTGTGTCTGCATGGGTTTCCTCCAGGTGCTCTGGTTTCCTCCCACGTTCCAAAGACGTAGAGGTTAGGAAGTTGTCGGCATGCTATGTTGGTGCCAGACATGTGGCAACACTTGCGGGCTGCCCCCAGAACAGTCTACGCAAAAGATGCACTTCACTGTGTGTTTCGATGTACATGTGACTAATAAAGATATCTTATCTTATCTATTCCTTGTGTTAAGCTAAGCAGCTCCCATGTTGTAACAGACACATAATCTAGATTGTGGACAATTATGTAGTGAAATTGTACCTCAGCAGTGAAAATTTCTGTTTGGTTCTTCAGTAAACTATTTAAATATATTATCACAATGTGAAACCATTTCTTCTTTATTCCACTCCAAACCAATCCTACTTGCTTCTGTTCACAAATATGGCAACTGATTTGATTTCTGCAAATCTCAACTCATTCTCCCAAAAATATCTTTGTTTTTTTCCCACAATGCTGAGATAATTGAAACAGAATTTTACATTTATCTTTAAAGAACCTTACTGTCAGTAAAGCAAGGTTCCCCCAAGGGACATTTTATTTATGATATGTTCAGGTGAGTTTGCTTTCAGCAGTTAAGCCTGAAATTTCTTTTTATTTCTTTCTGCGACTGCGGTATTTTACCAGTGTATAATTAGCAGAGGAGTATGTTTCCAGCTTTCCATCTCATTTTGCAGATGCTATCCCCTGCAGGAACTTGAACAATTGCAAAGATTGCAAAGCTGCATGAAGACAACAACATTGAAAAGTTAAAGCAAAGGCAAAATACAATGATTGCTGGAATAAAAAAAATATGCTGGAGGTTAGACAGCATTTTTGGAAGGAACCAGTTTGTGCATCAAATCAAAAAAAAACCTTTCAACAGTTCTGGAAAGGCTGAAAGTTTACATTTACTTCCAAAGCTTTGGAATATCTAAGCTAATTTTCATGAATCATGATTTATTTTACTTAAGGAACTGATACAATGTGATTTTAAAACAAAGGCTATTGATGAAGCACACAAAAAAGGAACAAATGTCTGCAGTGGGTTGCTGCATTTAACATACTGTTCTGAATAATGCCTTCAATGTCTCATGAAGCAAATTAACAAAAAGATATTATCAATTCTACATTAGTCTCTGTGCCTGCATCATACAACACAGCTGCACACTGGAACTCCAATCTCTCAAATATCATTTTGCTAAACAATATTGTCATTTTACTTATTTGGACAATTGCGACTTTGATAATGAATTTGATCCCTTCAGCAGCATCAAAAGAAATTGAATTTGTTTGTGTTTTGTTAAATAGACATTTCATACATACACATACATGGATCCTTAATGTAATTAATATATTTTGGGGGGTGGGGTGGGTGTAGTGATAATGCTCCCTGCAGTCATTTCCCAAACAGACTTAAACTGCTCTGAAAATGTTACTTCTCTATTATAAGGGTGGGACTGTTGGACCCAGGGTACTTTCATGACCATGGTTGGCCCAAAATACTTCAATGATTATGGTCTGTGTCATTATCTGGTCATAGTGCAATAGATTTAATCCTGTTAAGGAACAACAGCAATTTTTTTTGTTCACCCTCAACCCTCCTGGAAATATATGGTCAACCAGTAAAAGAAAACTATTCAAGTAAGTCATGGAAGGTAATGTCTGGTTTCTTTATGTAAAATGCTCCAGTCTTGCATGACTGTCCATCACATAGCTTGCTGCAAAACTGGCATAAGACACGAACTTATCAACTTTTGGTTGAGAATTGGGTGCACAGCAATTTATGTTTGCTTTAAATTCCTTCGATTTTGTTTTCTTCATTTTGTTTGACATTAAATGAAGTTAAAAATACATTGAAAATTCACAATTAAATTGTTAATTATAAATTTATACACCAAAGAATAGAATATGGCTTGTGTGTGAGGAATGTCATTTGCAGTCACCTTCATTTCAGTTTTGCACTAATTAATCTTGATGTTAATGTCACACATTAAATATTTTTGTTTTGATGTTCATCTTGTTGACAACAAGACACATTCTTTGTGGGATTTTGAGCCCAGACATGTTCTTATGTGATATTTGACCCAGTGAGTTCCCTGTACAAGGTATCTGTGAACAGTCAAGAAATAGTGAGGATCCTCAACCAAAATGGAAAATCCTCACTCAAAGTCTAAGCCAAAAAGAAATGTTAATTACATTTAAATCATGAACAAAATATGAAATAAAGATTTGGAAAGAATGGTAAGACAGAGGGAGAGAGAGAAAATTAAAAATGCAATCTTTTGATGCTAATTAATTTCCAAAAAAAACATGAAATGCTACAATTGTAAATTATGCTTTCAAGACCAAAAATGTTTCAGCCAATAATTATCATTTATCATACCACCAAGAATTCTCTTACTCCTGAAGAAGTTAACTTTTTTGATGTGTTTAATCAGTAGCTCCACACTGTTGTATGTATTTCAGCAATAAGTTTAATAGCAAGTTTTGGTTACAGCAGAGTCTGTGATGGTATGGTTTATATATCCTCCAGATTTGAGTTTAACTGCACATGTATGAACTCACAAATTTTCTGTCCAATTTATTTCATCACAATAGTGAGTGCTGACAGTTTACCATTATTACTACTGTCAACTCAGGAGCATTATGTCAGAAACCGTAATGGCAATAAATTGGCAAATTGATAAATTAATAAATTAGTTTATTATTGTCACATGTACCAAGGTACAGTGAAAAAAAAATTGTTTTGCATGCCATCCACACAGATAATTTCATTACAACAGTGCATTGAGGTAGTACAAGGGAAAACAATAACAGAATGTAGAATGAAGTGTTACAGTTACAGAGAAAGTGCAGTGCAGATAGACAATAAGGTACAAGGCCATAACAAGGTAGATTGTGAGGTCAAGACTCCATCCTTTCACACTAGGGAACCATTCAATAGTCTTATAACAGCAGAATAGAAGCTGTCATTGAGCCTGGTGTACGTGCTTTCAGACTTTTGTAAAGGTCTTTTAATGTACTTCAAAATTGACTTGAAGAATCTATTGACAATAGCAATAGGAAAAAATAGGTCTTAAATAGATTGGAAGTGTACCGAATAGATAATGTACCAAAGGGCTATACCAATCTCAAGACTATTGTAAAAGGGAAGGGGTAGGATTGGTAGGTATCAAGGCTGTGTTAATAGGACCAATTAATTTGTAGAGATATGTGATTGTTGGGATTGTACGAATATCTATAAGCATGTTTCTTCCTTTTAACGAAATAACCTGGATTACTGGATCTAAATTGAATTGTAGTTTCTTTTCAACATATTGATAGGACCAGCACTTGCCATCTAATTTTCCAAAAAATGATTTAAGGAAGTTAACTCCTTTGATGCTTCTTAAATATCTATGGATAAAAGAGTTAAAGTCCAGTCCTTAAAATAACCTCAGTGAATTCCAGCATGTTCACCAAGCATTATTTGGAAAACAATAATTACAAACTCGAGCTGCTTCAGCTAATTGCTGAAATGACAAATAATTGCTGGTGAATTCTTGGTGTACATTAGACACTGAACAGATGATGCAAAAGAATCCAACTAATTATTGGAATTAAATCTAATTGTTTGTCAAATCTAATAAGTGCATTCAGCACATAGAAAACAGATTATATAAAAAAAGGCAAATCAAATATGCATTATGGCTAACGTTAAAATTGCCATATATAAATTGCACACATACGCACATTTATTTATTTACAAAGCAACATGTAATGTTTCATACATATTTGAAAATAGATATTTTTATCCACTTTCTGTCCTCACTAAAGAACAAGATTGAAACCTTCCATGGCTTACAATGCAAAAACTTCACAAATAATGATGGCTTTCTTTGTATTTATAAGTAGTTTGGCTTATGCTCCAGTTGTGATTAAATGTTCTGCATCACAGAACCTCGCTTAGATCAGTGCTAATGGCTGTCTATATGTATTTCAGGTATTTTCAAATGGATTATGCAGCCAGTAGAGTGTGACTTCACTGTTACCATTGACAGGCCAATTAGAATCTAGCCAATGAATAAGTCTGGTAGCAACCTATTAGTCACACAAATGCAGTTAACAGCAGTTTACTAGAGCTCTTACTTTAGATCTCAATATTATGCAAGGAAATGCCAATATTAACTGGTATAATTTCAAAGCCTTTGTCCACAAGTATGAGATGACCACATAGTCCTTTCCAAAATTTCTTCAAGCAGTGGAGCTGCAAAATTTAATTAACTCCAACAATGGATAATAAGTATCCCTTTTGAACAAGCTGATGAGTTCACAAAAAAAGGAAAGTTACAACCAATGATAGACTTGCTCCAATTCAGTCATTTTGCTTCCAAATTGTAATGTTAATCTTTACATAGACAGCAAAGAAACTGAAATAATTTCAACTAATAAAAAAAAAGCTCAAGAAAATCAGGAAGACCATAATAACCACAATTATAGAATATGCTATGAATGGGGAATTTCATCATCCATTGCTAAGAATGAGTTTGTTACATCATCACTGCCTGAGCCAACTGTATCCTGAAGGGCATTACTGCCAGGCTGGGCACGTGGCGTGTTGCAAGTTAACCAACATGAAAGAAGAAATTTTCTGACCTAATTCTTAACAATCTAAATGTAACAAACGTATCTGCACAGAGCAGTATTGGAAGATACCAGTATGGGAGCAATTTCCCAGCTTCTTCCCTATAAAGACATCATTCATCACGCTAGGTGGGTTGATTCAGAACAGATCTGGCAGCCCCAGACTGGCTTGTGAGCCTCTCTGTTGCATCATGAACAGCAAAATTGGATTCCACCACAATCTATGACAATATGATCTACAATACCCCTTGGGTTTTTCCACAGAGGGGCAGAATAAGCCTAATGGGGAGGGTGAATGGCTGTTTTGTGAGGTGGTGCACTTCTTCCGCCACTTATGCAGAGCTTCTGTGCATTCACAGTACAATCCCTGTAGTCAAATCTGCAATGTTAGTGTTCAAGGTTCAGGCTTCTCAAGAGTCAGTGGGGATGTTATCTCTTTTCAAGGAGGTTTTGGGAACATCCTTGAATCTATTCCTTTCTGCACCAGTAGCAGCTTATTGTGACAAAGCTTGGAATGGAAATGCTGAATGCAAGACCCATCTTCTCCTTTGCTTCAGTGACCATAATGGTTTGAAGTTCAGATTCTGGATGCACTGTATACTGCAGCGTGACTAATGAGGTTCAGGTGACCATGGCTCTGCAGTGCAGTAGCCACAGACTGGAATAGTTTCCCTTTGGTTGTGAATATTAGCTCATCTTCTGTGAGATGGTTGTTGGAAATAAAATGGAACATTGAAGTGAGAAAGAGTGAAAAAAAGCTTTCACAGCATTGATGCAGCCTGGTTTGAAAATGCTGGCAGGGAAAAAAATTGGATTGTCAACATTTCCTTTGTATTTGCATTGATATGGCAGGAAGTAGGCCTTGATGGATAAGATGAGTTTTGAGAGGGCATGAAGGGAGATTGACCAATGAAAAATGTAGATTCAGGGCTGGCTCAGAGAAGAACCATGAAAGAGGTTCATCTTTAATTCCTGAATGACAATGGGTGAGAATGAATAGCTTTAGCAGTGGATAATAGGAGCTGGTGTTCTTCAGTCTGGTTCAAAACAAATGCAGAAACGAGTTTTGCATTCTACATTTTCTAAATCTGCATTCCTTGGACTTCAAGCAAAAAATGTGGCCAGAGAAAGCAGAAAAGATCAAAGACATGGAGAGTTAGGGCCGCAAGTTTGAGGAAGTGATTTAATAGATTAGCAACTGCAAGAGTGTCATGGTGTATGGAGATCAAGGTAAAGACAGCCATGAGAGTAAGAATGCCATTGAAAATGAATTAGTGATGAGCTTTCCCAGGGGCAAATACAGAAGGTCATGTTGCAAGGAGATAAGAAGATATGAATAGTGAAGGATCAAAAGACGGAAAAATCAGAGCTGGGAATAGAAGCCATGCAGAATGGCAAATTAAAGAATATATTGGTATTGGTATTGGTTTATTATTGTCACTTGTACTGAGGTACAGTGAAAAGTTTGTCTTACAAACCGATCGTACAGGTCAATTCATTACACAGTGCAGTTACATTGAGTTAGTACAGAGTGCATTGATGTAGTACAGGTAAAAAACAATAACAGTACAGAGTAAAGTGTCACAGCTACAGAGAAAATGCAGTGTAATAAGGTGCAAGGTCACAACAAGGTAGATCGTGAGGTTATAGTCCATCTCATTGTATAGGGGGACTGTGGGGTAGAAGTTGTCCTTAAGTCTGGTGGTACGTGCCCTCAGGCTCCTGTATCTTCTATCAGATGGAAGAGGAGAGAAGAGAGAATGTCCCGGGTGGGTGGGGTCTTTGATTATGCTGGCTGCTACACTAAGACAACAAGAGGTAAAGACAGAGTCCAAGGAGGGGAGGCTGGTGTCCGTGATGCACTGGGCTGTGTCCACAACTCTCTGCAGCTTCTTGCGGTCTTGGGCAGAGTAGTTGCCATACCAAGCCATGATACATCCAGATAGGATGCTTTCTATGGTTCATCGGTAAAAGTTGGTGAGAGTCAAAAGGGACAAACCAAATTTCTTTAGCCTCCTGAGGAAGTAGAGGTGCTGGTGAGCTTTCTTGGCTGTGGCATCTACGTGATTTGACCAGGACAGGCTTTTGGTGATGTTCACTCCCAGGGACTTGAAGCTGTCAACCCTCTCGACCTCAGCTCCATTGATGTAGACAGGTGCATGTACACTGCCCCCTTTCCTGAAGTCAATGACCAGCTCTTTAGTTTTGTTGACATTGAGGGAAAGGTTGTTGTCATGACACCATTCCACTAAACTCTCTATCTCCTTCCTGTACTGTGACTCATCGTTGTTTAAGATACGGCCTACAACGATGTTATCATCTACAAACTTGTAGATGGAGATAGAGCAGAATCTGGCCACACAGTCACGAGTGTATAGGGAGTAGAGTAGAGGGCTGAAGACGTAGCCTTGAGGTGCACCAGTGTTGAGAATAATCGTGCCGGAGGTATTGCTGCCTATCCTCACTGATTGCAGTCTATTTGTTAGAAAGTCAAGGATCCAGTTACAGAGGGAGGTGTTGAGTTTGGTGACAAGCTTGCTTGGAATTATTGTATTGAAGGCAGAGCTGTAGTCAATAAACAATAGTCTAACATATGTGTCTTTACTGTCCAGATGCTCCAGAGCTGAGTGTAGGGCCAGGGAGATGGCATCCGCTGTAGACCTGTTTTGCCGATAGGCGAATTGCAATGGGTCCAGGTTGTCTGGTAGGCTGCAGCTGATGTGTGCCATGACCGACCTCTCAAAGCACTTCATGTTGCTGGATGTCAGAGCCACTGGTTGGTAGTCATTGAGGCATGCTACCTTGCTTTTCTTTGGTACCGGGATGATAGTGGTCTTCTTAAAACAGGACGGAACCTGAGATTGAAACAGGGAGAGGTTGAATATGTCTGCAACAAAATAGTTCTAAATATCATTTGGAATACTTATCCACAGAGAGATAAGGAAGGCCTCCAGAAGCACTGGGGGCAATTTTATCTTCTGATCGTGATGTTGTGAGATCCGTCAGCCATTCCACACCTGGGAGAGATGTACAACAGGCAAATGATTGTGTCCTCCATCACTTGTTTCACACCATCACCAAAAGACAAAATAATCCTAACTGTTTTCAGCCAACAACAATCCTTGATCCATTTTATGCCTGCTTTGATGGGAGAGGCAGACAGGTCAGTAGAATTGTGGATTATTCTCAGCATTGTGGCATCAAAGACAAGTGATATGACACTGCAACTTATGAATTGTGCCATTCAAACCATCAGGTTCATCACGTCTCCCATGAGAGCAATCCTAATAGTTCCATTCCTATTCTCCTTATCACCCCCTACTCCTGCAATTTATTCTTTCTCGCATATGGTCATCAATTTCCCTGTGTGTTTTTGTGAACAGTCACACTAAGGGGCAGTTTACAGTCGCCAATTAACCTACCAGCACACCTTTGGAATATGGAAGGAGATCAGGGGGCTTGGATAAACCCCACAGATCATGGAAAAATGTGAAAATTCTGCAGAAGTAACACCCAAGGTCAGGATCGAATGTGGGTCCCTGGAGCTGTGACGCAGCCTCACTGACTGATCCACTTTTTAGAGAAGTTGAAGCAGAAGGTTTAGTAAATAAAATCTGTAAACTTTAATCAATTACCTTGGGAAAGATAACACTTTGCACCTCTCAAAACAGGATATGTTCTGAGCCTTGATTTTGATTGCTAAATTATTTATTGTAACCAGCAACAGAGCCTGTTTGTTTTCCCAATGGCAAAAGCCAGACATAAAGTTTTCTTTAGTCTTTGAATTATCTTCCATTAGCTACAACTGAGCACCACAACAGCATTTCTGAGATAAGCTAAGAGGCTGGCATAGTGACCAAGGTTAATGGTTAGCAACTGGGAAATATCTAGTGGGATTCGTGAGAAGTTATATTCTTGTATAAAACCAACTAAGTTACACTATCATAAAATATAAATGATGCTGGGGATTGTTATGGGCTCAAGTTATGGCAGCAGATTGGAACATCTTCAGTGCTGCTGTCCTGATCGATGCCTTCAATCAGCTTCCGCCACTGTTTACCTTCTCTTTTCCCACAGAACTTCAGCTGTAGTTCACTGATCTTTTGTGCTGTTTCAGCAAACTCTGGACATCTAATCAGATCAGTTTTCATGACTTGTCTAGGGTATTATCTTAATAATTTGGACAATAATGTAGATTCAATTATCTGTTGGCATTAAGGTTTGAAACAGTCAGTACCCATTGAGTTAATTGAATGTTATTTTTAGAAAGCTCCACGGAGTATAAAACTTCACTAAAGATGTCTACATCCCAGTTACATCCAGTCAGTTGTCAGTAGTGGAACTGTGAAATTGCGATGTGACAAAAAAGCCCCTGGGGAAACAAACTACCATCAAGTGTAGAAAAAGTTAAGTAATCAGGGAAAAAAAAGCTGCAAATGATGGAAACCTGAAATAAAAACAGAACTGCTGGAAGTACTCAGTAGGTCAAACAGCATCTGCGGAGTGTCACAAACCAGCAACAAAAGAAACACGCTGAGCATGATTTAGTGTTAAAAACTATTTTATTAATCACTACTTATGATAATACGTAAAATAAAAGTAAAAATGTTAGTATGTTAGAATTCAAAAATGTTAAACCTTGAACGTTAACCCCAAAACTAAACTCTTCGTGTGTGTGTGGGTGTGGCAAAGTCCAAAACTCCCAGTTCCGGAATGGTTCTTAAAGTTCAGTTCCGCAAGCCATAAGGTGAAACATGAGCAAGGGCTTCTTCAACAACCACCGTTGTCTGAAGATAAGACGTAGACGTAGAGAAACATAGAGAGAGTACATATGAAATCCAAATGTTCCACGATGGAACCCAAACGACACTTCAGTGTTTACTCGGTAGTGACTTCCTCACCCCAAAAAGCATCCGAATCGTGGTCGTCCACACACAAATACCTGTTTCCTTCTACAGGTCAGCAACAAAGTGAACTCCACCGGATTACTTCCAACTTCCATACATGGATTTCAGTGGCAAACACAGTTATTGTTTCTCATCCATCGATCGAGAAAACAAGCAGGCTGGTGTCTCTCTCCCTTCTCTCTCTCTCTTTCTTCTTCTTCTGACTTCTTCAACCACGTCATTACGTCCTTTATCTTCTATTGACGTAAGCACGCCCCACACACACATACACACACTCTCTCTATCTTAAAGGGACTTTCACTGAGTCCGTAACAGGAGAGGGAAACCAAATTAATATTACAGGTCAGGTGGTGTTGTGGATAAAAAGTCACTTAAAAACCAGATCAGTAAATGCAATGAGCCTTCATTCAATCTCAATTATAAGCATTTATGCAAGGAACATCAGATGGGAAATGATTATGATAATTAAATACAATGATAATTATGATAATGATAATTATGATTTATGACAATTATCTTAATGATAATTGAAATAGAACACATTTTCTACACTTTGGTTTCAATGATAACCTGTGACAGGTAATTGACAGCCCTTCAGATATAACCATAAGACAGAGGGCCTCTCCTGCATGTCCCAGTTACAATAGTATCAGATATCTTGGCTCTCAAGCGTTCTGTGTTCCTCTCACCTGGTCCATTCATACCTTGTCTGCTTCCTATCAATTGCTGTTCTCAACCGCCTCGTATGTTTCACTCCTATTTGCAGTACATTAGTTGTTGCCTGTATACTCATCTCTTGTTAGGAGTTTCATCTCTTGAGATGTAAATATGGATTTTTGTTAAGTCAGTCATTTCTCACACTTGTCTCAACTATTTTGTGTACTTCTGCTGGAGTATCCCAGAAGGCCTTATGGTGGTGTCATAATTATTGCCTCTCCCAGTAGTAGACAAATAGACACCTGTATACACTTCAGTATAACTGATTTGGGTCCATATTAATGCTGTGATTAGTTTCAAAGACCAATAATGGCAAGCAACTACCATCTGTGTAAACACAGTGCTATGACAACTTTAATCAATAGTAGTTTTTGTTGACTTAAATATGTCCTATTGCCAAACATGCTTATCATGTCAATAAAGGACATTGGAGTTCTGTGATATCAACATGGATGTAATCAACGTTGTGTTACGTACCAGCAACAATAGAAACACACTAAGTCATGTATAAGTGTTAGAAACTATTTTATTAATAACTACTTGTGATAATAAGAAAAGTAAAAACATTAGATGTAAAACATAATCCCCAAAAGTAAACTCAAACTCAAAACGTGTGTGTGGTAAATTCCCAAACTCCAAGCCTAGGAATAGTTCTCAAAGTTCAGTTCAGCAAGTCATCAGGTGAAACGTGAGCAAAGGCTTTTGCAAAACCGCCAAATGAAGAGAAAATGTAGAAAGAATGTAGAGAGAAATTACGAAATCCACATGTTCCGTGATGGAACCCATACTACTCCTCAATCTCCAATGATCTCCACTGCTTTGTTCCAAAGTATCTGCCACCCTGAAGGCATTTGATATGTGGCCACCCACAGAAAATACCTGAGAGAGAGAGAGAGAGAGAGAGAGAAAGGGGGGGGTGTGGTTAACGACAAAGTGGACTCCACTTGATTGCTCCAAAAATCCATGCATGGATTGTAGTGACAGACACAGCTATTGTTCTTCATCCATTGTTACGGAGACCAGCTGTCAGAGTCTCTCTCTCTCTCTCTCTCTCTCTCTCTCTCTCTCTCTCTCTCTCTCCCTCTCTCTCCCTCCCTCCCTCCCAGCAAAACAGCCATAGTCTTGCTGTCTTGATAACACCACACACACACACACTACTACTCTACTGTCCAGGTGCCTTAAAGGGACATTCACCAAATAGCAACCTGGCTCGTAACAGTTGGTTGAAAGCTAGTGCTCCCTTATTCTCAATAGTTCCCATTAATAATATCATCTGACCATGTCTCTGTGCTCCCGAACAGATGGACTTCCATCAGAACTGGGAAAAGTTAGAAACGAAACAGATTTTAAGTTGCAGTGGAATAGGGGACATGGCAGAAAAAACAAAAGAGAAGTTGTGATAAGGTAAGAGATTGGTACCAGAGACCTACGGATTTTTCAATATAAAAAGGAATCAAGGAATATGAAATTAGTTCAGGAAAGTGACACTGATGTATAAGATTAACCATGATCATATTGAATGTGAGGATGCAAAAGGCTTCCTCCAGCTCCTATTTCTTACATTCTTATGTACTGAACATGTGAAGCTGGTGTAAAAATGAGATAAATGTAGTCTGAAATATCAAAAAAAGAACTGGAAAATGTTCTAAGCTTCTACAATTTCCTCCTCTATAGATCGAATCAGTGGGAATTATGTTGAGGAAATGGAAATGACACAGAAATAATTTGTGTTTGTCATCAGAAGAAGACTCAGAAATAGTGAGGATTAGGGGTCTAGAATAAATAAGGAATTGAAAAGAAATTAGCGTAAGTAAAAAAAATGGAGAAATTAATGGACTGGAAGACAATGAATGCCCAGAACTGAATGACTTGAAGAGTTTGAAAAACATGTCTATGGAGAAAGTAGATGCATCGACTGTTATTTTCCAGAATTCCATAGATTCTAAAATGGTTACCAAAGTTTGGAAGGTGACAAATGTTACTCTACTATTTAAGAAAGCAGGGAAAGAAGAATTCAGGAAACTATCAACTACTTAGCCCTACCTCAGTAATAGGGAAAATGTTGTGATCTATTATTAAGAAGATGGTGACAGGACAGGGGGAAAATAATAACAGCAGTGCCAACATGGATCTATTGAAAGGGAAATAATGTTTGACAAATCTGCTGGCATTTTATGAGGTTATAGCATAGAACCAGCAGAATAGTTACCCTGGTCCACTCTGGACTTTCCAAAGACCTTTGATACAACACAAGAAGTTATTAAACAGAATGAGATCCAAATGTTCTGAAGGTAATATATTTGTAGGAATTGAGGAATGAGCAAAAAATAGATTCAGATTAAATAGATCAATTTCACATTGAAAGACTATGACCAATGGGGTGCCGCAGGCCTCAACTGTTCACAATCTATATAATGGCGGATGAGAAGATACACAGATGGGTCAGAATGTGGTTTTTGAAGAGGATTCTGTCTGGATTGGGATATATACCCAGGCTAAGTGAATGGGCATGGAGATGGCAGGTAGAATATAATGTGGAAAAATGTGATGTCTTCATCCATTTTTGTTTAAAAAAAGAAAGAACAAGGCATTATTGAAGTGGTGAGAAATTGAAAGTTGCTGGTGTTTAAAGGGTCCTGTATGATTTTATATATGAATCACTGAAGGTTAACAGCTTCAGCCAACACTTAGAAAGGGAAATGGTAGGATGGCCTTCATTGCAAGAGGATATGAGTACAAGAGAATCTGAGTACAAGAATTCAAATGGGAAATAAAATTCCAAAGGGAAAACCCACCATCAATGATTAACTCAAAAAAAATGATATTATCAAACTTAAAGAAAAATCAGAAAATTGTGCAAAGATGGACAGCAGGTCAGAAGATTGAACATAATAAAAACAAATAAAGGCTGAAAAATTAATGAGGGAAAAATTGGAGTAAGAGATGAAATTAGTCAGAAATGTACAAACATCAAGTGTTTATACAGATATTTTAAAAAATGAGTGTTAGTCCTGTAGAAAGTCAGTTTGGCACACGAATTAAATAGTTATCTTCCATCAGTGTTCAGTCTGAAGGAAGTTAATAACAATCCAGAAATAGCTGTAAATTGGTAACTGGAAAAGAGGGAGGAATACAGGAACATTACAATCACAGGGAAGGGGTACTGAGCAAATTGTTAGAGTTGCAGGCTGACTTGTTTCTGGGTCCCAATGTATTTTATTCTAGGGCGTTAAAAGGATTGGCTGTCAAGATTGTTTGTGCATTAGTTTTAATTTTCTGAAATTCCTGAGATTCGGGGATGCTCCCATTAGATTGGAAAGTAATGGATGCAAATATTTTATTCAAAAAGAGAAGGACTCAGAAAGCAGAAAACTGCAGGCTAGTCAGCTTTACATTTGGTAGAAAATGGTAAAAGCTATTATTAAAGACATTATAGTGGGAACATTTGGGAGGAAAAGTTAAGGAAATTGGGCAAAACCGACATGGTTTTGTGAAAGGGGAGGAAGTCATGTTTGAGCAACTTATTGCCTTTCTTTGAAGAAGTGACATCTGCTGTGGATATAGGGGAACCAGTGGATGTATTATACTTAACACTCTGGAAGGCATTTGATAAGCTGCTATAATAGTTATTGCAGAAGATTAAAAAAAATAGCTCATGGTGTAGGAGGTAACATATTGACCTGGACAGAAGATTGGGCATCAACAGAAAACAGAAGGCCTAAATGGGTCTTTTTTTTCTGGTTGGCAAGATGCAATTGGTGATGTTCCACAAGGATCGATGCTGGGACCTCAACTTTTTAAAATTTATATAAACTACTTGGATGAAGGCACTGAAGGTATGATTACTAAACTTCCTGATGACAAAGTTGGAAATTAAGTTGTGAAGCAGACATAAGATGGTGACAAAATGGATATTGATGGTTAAGTGAGTGGGCAAAGATCTGGCAAATGGAGTATAATGTGGGAAAATGTGAAATTGTCCATTCCGGCAGGATAAAGATCACTGACGTAAATAGAGAGGAATTGCAGAGCTCTGGGATGCTGAGCGATCTGGGTGTTATTATGCATGATTTGTAAAGGGCTTTCTGAAAGTATGGAAAGTAAGTAGGAAAACTAACAATGTTATTGTTTATTGCTAGAGAAATTGGATGAAGTGTGTAGAGGTTATGTTTCAGTTACATTGAGCACTGGTAAGACCACATCGAGGACTGTGGAAAGATGCAAATATATTGAAAACATTTCAGAGAAGGTTTACTAGACTGATAACTGGACTGGGCAAGTTGTATTACCAGGAAAAATTAGGCAGGCAAGGCTTGTATTGACTGACTGGAATTTAGAACAGTGAGCAAAGACTGGATCAAAATATACAAGATCCTGAGCATCTTGACAGGATTGAGAACAAGTGTATTTTTTCACGTGTGGGAGAATCCAAAACTATGGATCAATGTTCCAAGCTAAAGGGGTTTCTCATTTAACACAGATGAGACAAATTTATTTCCAGAGATCATGAGTCATCTAGAGCTCAAAAGAGCAGTGGAAGCAGAGTCTTTGAATTTTTTTAGTAAGTCAGTGGTGGATAGATTGTTGTAAGCAAAAGAGTGAAAAGTTACCAAAGATAAGTGGGAATGTGAAGTTAAGTTTATAGTAGGTGCAATGGATAGAGTGGTGGGGATTGAATCGGTGCACTGAGTGCAGTGGGTAGAGTTGGGCTGGGTGGCAAGTTGGGGCTTGGGACAGTGGGTATGGTAGTGGAGACTAGGAGCAGATGGATTGGTGATGAGTGGAGTGGTGGGGTAGGAAGGGGCACTATTGAGGTGGCAGTGATTGGGATGCTAGAGTGGTACATTCTATAAATGAAGCAAAAGGTAACAATGACCTTTCCCAGACATAGGCACATTGTTCATTTTAAAATTTCTACTGATTTGAAATATAGAAATTTGGGCACAAAAATCTAGGCTAGCATTACAAGAAATGCTGAGGGAATACTGCATTGCCGGAGCAGCTATTTTTCCAACATGTCTTCAAAGCCAGTTCCCAGCTACCTTATCACGTCAACATTAAAGATCTCATGGCATTTTCCCCAAATAAAACCATTGAAATCCAGGCCAAAAGGATCCCTCAACAAAATCACTTAAAACAGATGATTATATATTTTTAGTCACATTGAACACAAGAACCAAGAAGCAAAGGTAGTCCATTCAGTCCTGCTCCTAGATTCAAGAATATCATTGCTGATCTTTTACTTTGGCTTCACTTTCCTGCACTAACTCCATGTCCATTGATTCTTTTAATATCTAAATATCTGTCCATGCATCTTGAACATATTCATCAAGTGACCCTCCACAGCCCTCCATGGTAAAGTTTCCTAATGAGTCACTAGCCTCTTCGGTGAAGAAATTTCTTCTCACCTTTGTCCTAAATGGCCCTGCCTTTAACTTGAGACTGTGATCCTTAGTTTTAGATAATCTAGTCTGGAGAAACATCAGTTCTGCATCAATCTTGTCATGCCCTGCAAGAGTTGTGTGTGTTTCAATGAGGCCACCTCTCATTTTCCTGAGCTCTGGAGAGGATAGGCCAAGTCTGCTTAATCTCTCCTTATACAACAAACCTACTATTCCAGGAATCAATCTGGTGAACCTTTGCGGCATTCCATTTGTTGCAGGAATATCCCTATTTAGGTTGGGACACACATTTCTGATGTGGTCTCTTGGTCAACTGAAGAAAGACAGCTGTATCCTCATGTAGTCAAATCCAGCAATAAAATTAAGGCGGCAAAAGATTAATCTCATGGCCGATCTGATAGTCCCAAACCTCACCATGCAACCCACTCCACCTCTAACTCTGCCACTACACACTCTAACCCCCACCACTCCATCTGTCTGGCCCCAACCACCACCCCTCCGTTCTGCATCCGCTCCACCCAATGCTAATCCTCAATTCCCACCACACTATCCACTACTCACTTTCTGCATTCTACCCCCTCCCCACTCCACCCCCAAATACTTTCACATATCAACCACTGTTACTTTGCCACTCTGCACCATCACCATCATTGCTGCAATACTTTTAATAATTTGGTTCTCTGTGTGTATACATTCTTTTCCTAGTATATAACTTTCAAACTTCAGTTCTTTTTAGAATCTTCTCCAGAAAGAAAAAAAACTTCTGTTAACTGGACGTGACAGTCAACGTACTTTTGGTCATATGTACCAGAGGTGCAATTGGAGCTTGTGCTGGATTTGTAATTGCAATGTATTTCAATCTGTCAACTGTAGACAGTCACAAACCATCTTCCTCAAACTGTGCTTTCTTTGGTTAGCACTCTGTACATCAAACTTAGTGCTCTTATCATTAATGTACTTATTGCTGCGACAATGTGAAAGATTTTGACTTCCTGAGAATGTACCTTGCTCAGTGAAATGGTGCTGATGGACAAGCTTGGACATCAGGGGCCAGAGCTGTATATTGCATTGCATACATCATTTATCAATTCCTGCAGCAAAAAAAGGTACATAAAAGCTACATTTTCAAACCTCAGCAACTATTGAGCACACCTGGTGCATAGGTGGATCGACTCATTTTCATGAGCTAAAACTCCCCTAACTTTTCTTCGAGCTGCTCCAAATCAGTACAATTATTTTGTTTTGGTACAGAGAAATTTGTGGCTATTGGCCTTTCTTGTCCTTCAGCAGACATCTGGTGCTGACAGATATTCAGAAGCATCTTATAGGTTACTTTCTCATCTGAGATTATCTCCTTCTTATTTAAAATTTCAATGTACAAGACAGAAATTAATAGTGTTGTCTTTAAGCACAATTGTTTTAAACAAAAAAAACAAAAAGACGGGTTGAAATGAAAAAGCTGTTTGCTCATCATATTCATAATTACAAATTGTGAGATTCTTGAATTATTCTTCACCAGTCTCTCTTGGAAAATAATGTATGGATACTTATTAATCTAACTATGGTTTGCATCTTACATGACAATACTTGAATGTTTCAGTGTTTTGAGAGGATTCAGAATGCATCAATGGAGACAGTATGTGGAAAATACTTTGTGATTTTCCCATTCTGCCACAACTTCTCCTTATATGACTGATAGTAAAAGGGGATTTCAGGAGTCCATTTAATGCACTTTAAAGATCTGGATTATCACTTTTGTAGGGTGTACATCATCCATGCTTTGCATTGTTTCTGTTGACTGTTTAGCTAAATAGATGTTAACAGTGGGACCTTCAACTGCTGATTACATGTCTGTAGCCTGATATGTGAATAACTGGAAGATGGAACATAAGTACAATGGCCCCTTGTGGGTTAGAATCAGTGGCAACAGGCTTAAGGCTTAGGATAAAAAACAGAAATGTTGAGCAGGGAAGATAGTATAATAGAGGAGGATTCAGAGTGGAATGGAGTATGTAATCCAGGGCATGATTCTTGGAGAAAATATGAGGAATTGTTTGGATGATGAAATATTTATTAGCTAAGATTACTTTTGATTGTTTTATTCATTTTCACTAAAAGTTTGGGAACAATTTTATGGGAGCTCCTTAATCTTATTAGTCACAGAGTCATGGAGTCACACAGCATAGAAACAAATCCTTCAACCCACCATGTCCATGCCAACCATTGAGCATCTATCCATATATTAACCTATTTTCCTACACTTGGCCTGAGCCCTTCTATGCATTCTTGATTCAACTGCTCGTCTAAATGTTTCTCAAATGTTGTAAAGTCTCTATCACGCTCTCAGCACCCCTTGCGAAATGACTGATCACCTAAATTCATATGAACGTAGGAGCAGGTGTGGACCATCAGCTCCTTGAGCCTGCTCCACCATTCAATGAGATTGCGGCTGACATGTCCATGACCTCAGCATTATGTTCCCATAGCATCCGATTCCCCTATGGATCAAACCTTTATCTTGACATTGAATGTACACAATGATGAAAAAACAACAAGATGCTGGAGGAACACAGCAGGCCAGGCAGCATCTGTGGAGAAAAGCAGACAGTCAACATTTCGGGTCAGAACCCTTCTTCAGAACCTCATCTTCACCAAGGACATCCAATCTCCATATACCTCCATTCCCCATCATGACAGCCTCACCGCCCTTTGTTTCTTTCTTGACCAGAGACAGAACCAGTTGTCTTCCACTAACACTCTCCTCCGCTTGGCTGAACTTGTCCTCACCCTGAACAATTTTTCTTTTGATTCCTTTCACTTTCAAGAGTCCTGATCTGAAACGTTGACTGTCTGCTTTTCTCCACGGATGCTACCTGGCCTGCTGAGTTCCTCCAATATTTTGTTGTTTTTTCATCTAGATTCCAGCATCTGAAGTCCTTGTTTTTCTGTACACAATGACCCTGCTTTCCATAGCTCTTTGAAGTTGAGAATGCCAAACATTTACAACTATTTGAGAGAATAAATACCTCCATATTTTCACTTTAAATGAGTGACCAACTCATTCTGAAATTTTGCTCCTTAGTCCCAGATTCCCCAAGAAGAAACATCCTCTTGGCATCTAAACTGTCAAGCCCCCTCAGGATCTTGTATATCTCAATAACTTTATCCCCTATTCTTCTAAACTTCAATGTATATTAGCCTAACCTGCTTAGCCTTTCCTCATAAATCAGCCTCTTCATTCCCATGAATCAACCCGGTGAACCTTTTCTAAAACACCTCATACACAAGTATATCCCTCCTTAAATAAGGAAACCAAAACTAAATGCAATATTTCAAGTGCCACTTCAACAACACCCTGTAATTCTGTCCTAACTTTTTAAAAAAGAACAATTTTCCATTTGCCTCCCAAATGATCTCCTGTGCGCATGTGGTAACTTTCTGTCTTCCACGTACAAGGAGACTTGGGTCTCTCTATGTGGCAACATCCTGCAGTCTCTCTCTATTTAAACAATATTCTGAGTCATAGAGTCATGGAGTCAGAGGTTCACAGACCTATAGCACAGAACCAGGTTCTTTGGTCAACCATGTTTATGTCGACCATCAGGTACCTACCTATACTAATCCCATTTACAAGCACTTAGTCCGTAACTTTCTATGACCTAGAAATTTAAGTGCTCATCTAAATAGATCTTAAATGTTGTGAGAAACACTGTCTTCACCACCCATTTAGGCAGTGTATTGCAGATTCCAGCCACCCTCTGGGTGAAAATGTTCTTCATCAGATCATTCTAAACCCTTTACCCCTTAACCTAACCATATGCCCTCTAGGTTAAGGGACAAATCAGTTCTGATGAAAGGACATCAACCTGAAATGTTAGAGTTTTTGTTTCTCTGCAGATACTGCTTTACCTGTTGAGCATTTCCAACATTTTATTTTAGTTTCCCTTTTTCTGGAGAACTTACTTTTGAAGTTTACTGGATCAACATTGCATGGCAGAATGCTTTCAAGGAGTGCAGTCTCCTCAATGGGATAAGTGCCAATTCTAGCATCTCGTATTGGGCTTTTAAACAGTCTAATGTGTCTGTGGGCACAGAGCAATAATTAGCTGACAATGTGCTCATTTAGGGGCACTTTAAATAGATGAATATTAAACTGTTACATTCAGCTGTGTATTTGCTTTTCACTCCATAGCAAATCAAAACTCAAAGTTGTGATGTTTAAATAAATCATTACAATTAGAAGGGGCCAAAGCTAACCAAGAAATTACAGTAAACATGATTTCACAGTGCAATTTACAACAACAGATGAAGGTAACATTTTTAAACCAGTGTTCAAATTTATCTTAGTCTCCCAAATATTGAACTGCAGGAATGTCATAAAAGCAAATACGTTTGATTCTAGTATCATGAATCCATCAACAGTTGTATTTACATAAAGCCTTTTAAAAGGTGATAAAACACCAGAAGGCATATTACTGGAAAGTAATCAGATTCAAAAAATATATGAACAATCATTTTGGTCTTTCAAAATGTGAAAATGGCCATGTCAATGAACCATAATGCACAAATTCATTGCTGTTTTAAATGTTGTAGTTTCTGCTCTTGGTAAATGCCTTGCTATCTTTAGTTGCTACATTTAGTTGAGTTGGTGAGTATTGATTGGCTACCTTTCTGCTGGTTGATCTAATGAAAGCATATGGAACAAACTTACCCTCCAGAAAACAGAATCAATTAGCATTCCCATCTGTTGCTGTGAAAATAAATAGTGAATTGTGAGGCCAACATCCCATTTTCTAACAATGGAAAATATTTCCATTCACAGACAACTAATTTGACTTCTTTGCTTCAAATTTCCTGCCTGTGGCCAGTTGTCAGTGTTAGCCATTGATCTGTGTCGCAAGTCCATGCATCCCTTCGCATCAACTTCTTGCCTGGTGTTCAATGATGAAGACCTGTGTGGCCACAAACCATTCCTATGTAATTGCTGTTAAGCCACCCCCACCATAAAGGTGAAATAAGTTTTAAAATGGGTAAACCACTCAACTGTCTTAAATAAAAATAGAAAATACTGGAAATACACAGGTCAAGCAGCATCTGTGGCAAAAGAAACAGTGTTAGTATTTCAGGTCAGAGATTCTTCATCAGAACCTGAAACATTAATTCTGTTTCTCTTTCCACAGATACTGCCTGAACTGCAGTTTCTGTTTTTATTTCAGATTTCCAGCATCTGCAGTATTTTTTGATTTTCACTCACCTGTCTTGGATGACCATCAAACCTGTCAAAAGTATTGAATGTTTTTGAATGCTTTAACATTCAGAAGCATTCAAAGCCTACTAAAATATAATGTAGTGTTAAAATAAATTATTAAAACTGAGAAAACAAAAACTAAAACACTTGAACTAGTTAAGAACATTTGGAACACAATCAAAGCATTGGAATAAATTCAATTCAGACAAAACAGTGTAACTGAGAAGTCTGAACCTAGTAGCATCTACACGGAAATGTCAATGGTTTCATGCAGAAGAACCAGCATTTCCCAGTAAAATCCCAGCTATTATTGACCGCCTGCTTTTCTCCACAGATGCTGCCTGGGCTGCTGAGTTCCTCCAGCATCATGGTGTTTTTTATCTACATTCCAGTAGCTGCAGTCCTTTGTTTATCCCAGCTATTATTGCTGGGGATAACGATTGATCACAAAATAACATTGTGATAAAATTCAGGTTTCTCTGACAAGTACATCTCTTTTATTAGAATTTTACTTAATTTGCTTCTTTCAATGATCTTGCATGTTGAATTGGTGACTTTCTAGGTTACACATCAGTGCTGATTCTAACTGGGAGCATGATGTGCAGCATGTCAGTAATTACTGCAGCTGCACTTTCACTACAGTGCTTCAGAAAATTTCTGTGGCATTTTCAAAGGCCTGCTTTAAAAGTAAATTTGTTGTCTGTGCAACATTGGAGTCTTTCTATTAGTTTTCTGCCAGTATAGATGACTGGTTCAATAAAAATCATGTGTCCTGACATACAGGGCTATCTTATCCAATGTCAAACTGTAATTGTCGAATATGTTTTGAATAAATTTCTCACTGCAAATAATAGCCTTATCACTGGTACATGCAGGTAAAGTTAGAATCTGAAGCAGTTCAACGCAGGGTTACAGTTTGTATTTTCCACAAGTGGTCTCCTGATACCACTCCTCGCAAACAGAACTTGAAGCATAACACATGGTCCAGAGATGTGGGCATGTTCACTTATACCATCATTAATCAAAAGCTGTTTGAGCTGGCATTCAAGAATCCAAAATCAAAGCATTGATTTATGTAACACATGTCATGTTGATTTAGTGTAAAATTACAAAATGAGTAAATAATTAAATATAAATTGGTAATTGGTTTATTATTGTCACATGTACTGAGGTTCAGTAAAAAACTTTGTTTTTCATGCCACCTATACAGAATGTATAATAAAATGTTACAGTTATGGAGAAAGTGTAGTGCAGGCAGACAATAAGGTGCAAGGTCATAACAAGGAAGATTGTGAGGTCAAGAGTCCATCTTATTGTACTAGAAGACCATTCAATGGTCTTATAACAGTGGGATAAAAGCTGTCCTTGAGCCTGGTGGTACATGCTTTCAGGTTTTTGTATCTTCTGCCCGATGAGGGGGGGGAAAAGAGAGAATGTCTGGTGTGGGTGCGGTCTTTGATTATGCTGGCTGCTTTACCGAGGCAGCGAGATATGTAGACAGAGTTCATGGAGGGAAGGTTGGTTTCCATGATGAGCTGAGCTGTGTCCACAACTCTCTGCAGTTTCTTGTGGTCTCAGGCAGAGCAGTTGCCATACCAAGTCATGATGTATCAGATAGGATGATTTCAAAATTGGTGAGGGTCAAAGGGGATATGCCAAATTTCTTTAGCCTCCTGAGGAAGTTGAGGCACTGGTGTGCTTTCTTATCTGTGGCATCTACATGGTTGGACCAGGATAGGCTGTTGGCGATGTTCACTCTTAAGAACCTGAAGTTTTCAACCCTCTCGACCTCAGCACTGTTGATGTAAACAGAAGCATGTGCACCGCCCCCTTCATGAAGTCAATGACCATCTCTTTTGTTTTGCTGACATTGAGGGAAAGATTGTCATCATGATACCGTGCCACCAGACTCTCTATCTCCTTCCTGTACTCCTACTTATCATTATTTGAGATATGGCCCACAATGGTAGTGTCATTTGTAAACTTGTAGATGGAGTTGGAGCAGAATCTGGCCACACAGTCATGAGTGTATTGGGAGTAGAGTAGGGGGCTGAGGATGCAGCCCTGTGGGGCACCAGTGTTGAGGATAATTGTGGCAGAGGTGTTGCTCCCTCTCTTTTCTGATTATGGTCTGTTGGCCAGGAAGTTAAGGATCCAGTTGCAAAGGGAAGTGTTGAGGTCCCAGGTTTAGGAGTTTGAAGATGAGTTTTCTTGGAATTATAGTATTGAAGGTAGAGCTGTAGTCAATGAATGTAGGTGTCTGTACTGAGAGATGAGTGTCGGGCCAGCGAGATGGTGTCCGCTGTGGACTGTTTTGGCGGTAGGTGAATTACAGTGGGTCGAGGTTGACCGGGAGGCTGGAGTTTATGTGTGCCATGACCAGCCTCTCGAAGCACTTCATGATGGTGGATGTCAGAGCCATTGGTCGGTATTCATTAACGTACATTACCTTGTTTTTCTTAGGTACCAGGATGATAGTGGTCTTCTTAAAGCAGGTAGGAACCTCAGATTGAAGTAAGGAGAGGTTAAAAATGTCTGCAAATACCTCCACCAGCTGATCTGCACAGAGTTAAGGATACGGCTGGGGAAACCACTGGGCCAGATGCTTTCTGCAGCTTCTCTCTCCAGAAGACTAATCTGATGTCTGCAACGGTGACTGGGGTTTCAGATACATTGGAGGCTGTCAGGGCGGGTGGTGACATTCCAATCCCCTTCTGTTCAAAATGTGCATAGAATGCATTAAGCTCATCAGGAAGGGATGCACGGTTGTCGGCGATGCTGCCCAATTTCATTTTGTAGCCCATTATAGCATGTAAGCTTTGTCACTACTGGAAACTGGGACTCTGGGACTCAATTTTGGACTAATATTGTCTCTTGGCATCCCTGAGAGCTTTACAAAGGTTGTACCTACATTTCTTGTAAAGGTCAGGGTCATTTGATTTGAACACCACAGTCCTGGACTTCAGTAGGGAGTGGATCTCCTGGTTCATCCATGGCTTCCAGTTTGGGAACACCTGGATTGACCTCTTTGGTACAGACTCCTCTACACACTTGCTGATAAAGTCCATAACAGTGGTGACATACTCATCTAGGTTGGTTGCAGAGTCTTTGAACATAGACCAGTCTACCAACTCAAAGCAGTTGTGTAGAAGCTCCTCAATTTCCTCAGACCAGCACTGTACGACTTTCTGTACCGGATCCTCACGTTTCAATTTCTGTTTGTACGCAGGGAGAAGAAGCATACCCTGGTGGTCTGATTTGCCAAAGTGTGGTGCAGGGTGACTCAGTAGGCATATTTGATGGCTGTGTGGCAATGGTCAGGGGTGTTTGGGCCCCTGAGGGACAAGAGACATCCCACTTCCAACTTCAGGTTTACCAGTGTGGTTCCAAAGTAAACCAATAAGAATAAAATTGGTGGTTGTTTTACAATAACTGTTATATTCAAATAAGTCTGGGCTTAGATTTGGGGCTAACAGTTTTCTATTAGAGAACCTCATACGAATTATGAGAAAAACATGAAAGTATAGAAACAAAAAAAAACAGACATAGGCAACCTGACAGCTCCCAAACTTGCACAGACTTTTTAGCTGTGTCGCATCCATCCAATTCCTCATTATAAACTTTAAATATATTACCTGCCTCTTTGAGCTCATTGAAAGAATTCAGCAGGTTAAGGATGCTCTTTGCACATGCTGGCTGGGTTGCTGCATATATCCATCATTTTCAGATTTCCAGTATCCACAGTTATTTGCTTTAGCTGTAAATTTCACATATTCATCACTCACTAAATAAAGTGGTTGAATGCAAACTGTGAAGCTTTCCTTTTCTAAGGTATAGTAAAATGGCAGTGCTTTTAAGTCCTGCTGTAAAAAGACTGCTCATTGCACACTGTGCCTGATGGTACATTCCAGTGGAAATGTACTTTATCGAAAAACTAAACAAAATAAGTAGGGTTAACAATGGTACAAGTAGAAATGTATGGTAGAGAATTCTAAAAGTAACACAAAGTGAGAATCAAAAAACTGAAACATTAACACTGTTTGTCTTCCCTCAGCTGCTGCCTGACCTGCTGAGTGTTTCCAGCATTTTCTGCTTTTATTGTCCAAGAGCAATATTTTGTCTTTTTCCAATGCACCTTTTGTGTAATATGCTGCTGTTGTCAGATTGAACAACCGAGGAATTCCCACACTGCCTCTAGAAGTTCAAACTTGTTAACATGAAACAGGAACAATGTTCAAAGTACGCAGTGTGGTAATTGTTACCACTGATTGTGATATTGTTTCAGCAGACTGCTAACCTGAAGTCACTTGAAGGAGTATATAACGATCTGATAAAAGACTGCAGAGAACTGCATTGATTCAGGGTCAGTAACATACTTAGCTGAAAATAAGTCTAGCATTGCTTTCTAAAATGATTGCACCTTCTATTCCACACTGCCTGTAAAAAAAACCTCACCAAATCAGCCTCAGTTTATTGATAATATTCAAGAGACAAAGTTGTTAGTTTAAGATTTCACCTGAGACCTTTGCACAGAACTTAATATGATATTTGACTATTGTCCCAGAGAATCAGAATCAGATTTATTACCACTGACTTATATGTCGTGAAATTTGTTGTTTTGCAGCAGCAGTACAATGCAAAGATATAAAATGACTATAAATTACAAAAATAAATAAATAGTGCATGAAAAAGGGATAACGAGGTAGTGTTCATGGGTTTTATGGGCCATTCAGAAATCTGATGGTGGAGGGGAAGGAGTTGTTCCTGAATCATTGAGTGTGAGTCTTCAGGCTCCTGTACCTCCTCCCTGATGGTAGTAATGAGAAGAGGGCATGTCCCAGATGGCAAGGCTCTTTAATGATGGATGCCACCTTCTTGAGGAACTGGCTTTTGAAGATGTCCTCGATGGTGGAGAGGGTTGTGTCCATAATGGAGCTGGTTGAATCTATAACCCTCTGCAGCCTCTTTTGATTCTGTGCATTGGAACCTCCATACCAGGCTGTGATGCAACCAGACAGAATGCTCTCCACCTATAGAAACTTGTAAGAGAAATTTGTAAGATTGTTGCATTCTGGAGGTTCTTCAGATGACCAGATACAAAGAGGTATTCTCTGCCTTCTGAGGTGTTTGTAAAGGATTGCAAGGAATTATTCACTGAAGAGAAGATGGTATCACTGGGTATCCTAGTTGATAGTTAACCCTCAGCCGGTCAGTACCACAATTGTTTCTTTGCTGACAATTCTACCAGTTGAAGCTTGAAAAGCAAAACTTTCCTGAGAATGCACAGCTGGATTAGATCAGTTAGGCTGAAGTAATTTCTGGAAAATCAGCAGGTTGAAGAGCAAGTAATGGATGCTCAGATTTTCTCATAATGGCATTTAAATGGTCTTGTGACTCAAGAATATCCTTATGTCGAGAATTCATTTTAAAGTCATGACAAAAGACATGCTGTTTATGAAAAAGATAATATTTTCCCTTTTTGCTTTAGGTTCTTCCTGGATGTCAACTAATTTACACCTGCAGTACTAACAGGTCTTCTACTAATCAAACCTAATCTAGATAATGATATAAAATTATAAGGGTGAAAATTTTAAAGTATTTAAATTTGCTCACTCTTACCAATTGCAGCAGTTTAATATCTATCACCCTAGCACAATGTTCACGCAGTGCTCCAATGCTAATTTTTCACATTTCTCATAACTTTGCAGTGTCTACTTATCACCAAGCATCTCTGGTTCACTGCTGCATTTTTATAAACCTTCATCAATTGAAAATTGGGAGGGAGTCAATTGATAAAAATGTAAATGAATTAATTTTCAAGATCTTTTCGCCAACAGTAGATTTATACCTGGTCTGTTGCTTGCAGCTCTACATAATATGTGTTAGTTTACATAACTGGTGTTGGATATTATCCAATTTAATCTCAAAACAATTTTATATTCCAGCTCCACTCAAATCATATTATAAAACCATTTTTTCATTTTCAATACACACAAAATGCTGGAGGAACTCAGGAGGCCAGGCAGCATCTATGAAGGGAAATATACAGTCGATGTTTTGGGTCGAGACCCTTCACTGAGTGCCAGCATCATCCTCATAATTCGTGGTTCCCTTAATATCCAGAGATGAGTCAGTCTCTGTTTTGAATGAATACAATGACTGAGTTTCCACAGCTCTCCAGAGTAGAGAAGAACTTTCTCCTCATTTCAATCCTAAAAGGCCAACCCACACTTTGAACCCATGTTCGCTAGTCCAGCCGCCTCAGCCAGGGGAAACATCCTCCCTACCTCTAGCCTGTCAAGCTCTTTAATAACGTTGCAAGCTTTGATGAGATCTCTCGTTCTTCTAAACTCGAAAATAAACATGCAAATAAACAGAGGAGGTAGCTCAGGAATTGGTGTCTTTTGTGACATTTCTCCTGCCCTCTCCAGGACACTTTTTCCTCCTCTCTGATGTTGGTAGCCTCTCTCCCTCCACTAACTAACCAATTGGTCTTACTCCTTTCCTCCACCAATAGCCTCCTTCCTCTCGTGTTCCTGCCTCTATGGTGCCTTGTCTTTTCTTCCCATTCCCCATTCAACTTCTTGCTCAATCCCATTTATAATGGCTTGTCTTCCCTCCTCAAAGCCTTGTTCTCACCCCTTCAAGATTGCCAGAGTTTTACCCATGGTCCCCAGCTTTGGCCTCCCATCTCTAATTGCCCACCAACCAGCTGCCAGATGAGAACTGCAAGACGACCATAATAAAATCTTGTTATTGAATCTGGCATGATCTCTATAATCTCTGGCATTGCCAGGCTTTCCCCAGGTACACTACTGCACCTTCCCCATCACACATGGATTAAGGTACAGTAATCTATGAATTGGATTATTCAATTTTTTTGGTGCACAAGAACAGCTACATTTAGTGCTCATGCCCCTATGGATTGCTTGCACAATTGCCCACAATCTAGCTTGAATCATTGTCAGTGTGTTTTATAGCTTGAAACAGGTGTGAAAAAGGGGACCTGCACAAGTCCTGATGGTATTCTGACTCTCCCGTGCAAAAGCTGGAGAAGGGCTTTCGTCCTTGAAGGAACATGCCTCATGGCAGCTGCACAGCAGCAACACACTTTGGGTGCCATGGAGGAAACAAAAGCTAAAGTGTAGAGGAAGACAGGATCCCTCAAAAAGACATGCAAGTTCTGGCCAATATGATACATACAGGGACAGACAACCTGAGCATCATGCGGTGCAAGAGGGTCACAGACCCACTAAGGTGAGCACACTAAAACAGACCCACCAGCAGGAGATGGCTTAAAGTGGTCTCCTCCAGGGATGAGAATCCCCACATCATGGACCAATACTGGAAGAAATGTCATGATCTCACAAGATGTGTCAAAGTCATTTGCGCACCACTGTTTTCAGCTGCAGTCAAGATTATCATGAAAAATCCATTTTCTTTTTAAATGTGGAGTTTAGAATTCTTAAAACAGGGTGGCTTATTTAAACAGGAAATAAAGGTGTAGTAGCAACCCACTGAAGTAGTTGGAGACCAGATTCCTCCATTGATGCACTATTATATTTAGTGCAGGTGGACGTGCACAACAAGATGTGAAGAGGTTTTAGATGTCATCTGGCCTGTCTCAAATGATTATTGGTATTCTGTATTTGTGCTAAGAGTTTTAGTGTGGAGAGAGTCATTTTCAGAGTTCTATTTTGTGTGCATATTATGAAAATCATCGATTAGGAAGCACTTGTGGCTGATGCCTGCCTCTTCTGCTTATTTGAGAAACAAAAATGTGGATATTGAGCAGGGACCATCCTCATTGGAAACATTGCCTTCCTCCTGCTCCTCTTAGGGCTCTAGTTCATGGGACTTGAGCTCCAGCTCTCCTTGCTGCTCTTACACCAAGACCATCTGCTGTCGATGGTTCACCAGATTGTGCAATATGCCGCAAATGGTGATGATGTCTCTGAATCTACTTGACATGTACTGCAGACTGATGTAGGCAACAAAATCTCATCTTGAATTGACCAATGGCATATTCTGCCACTCTCCTGGTGCTTGTGTGGCTCTTATTGCAGCTGCCCTCAGTTGGGGTTGCTGAAGGTCATTTTGGTGTGAGAAACCAGGGAAGTAGATGACAGTCCTTGTCAACCAAGATTCATCCCTCCAGACAGTGTCAGCAGCTGAAAATATTTTGCAGTGCTGACTCCCCCAGGAGAAGTGTTTCCCAGAAAAATGGCATTCACTACATGAAAGTTCTAGTTATCTACAATGACCTGCGTACCACGGGCAGATGAGTATAGTTAATGGCTGCCTGCATTTGTGGAGAGCAGGCAATGGTATCAAATCCCAATACTAACTCCTCAAAATAGATGAAATTATTTCTTTGCAAATACAGTGCCCAAGTGACACCTCTGATGCTGCGGCGACCACAGAAAAATGGAAAAGATCTCCTGTGGCCAGTTGAAAAGATCCTGTGACAAGAAAGTTGAGGGTCAACATGACGTTGATCTCCATGTAGCGAGTGGTTCAGGCACAGAATGTCACATACCTCAGTGATGACGACAACCTTGGAGAACCTGGGCCTAGCTTTGTACAGCAGGAAGGTCCAGGTTTGGTGCGGAGTCTGCAAAGACTCTGTGGGAGAAGGGTTTTAGCTCAAGGGCATGTTTTTGTTTTGGGTGCTGACCCATCCCTGAGAGGTGCCTCCAGTTATGGAGTACTGCAGTACTGTCACCACTGAATTATCCTACAAATGATCTTTTCAGCAGCTAAACGCTGGAGAAACAAAAATGTGGACACTTTATAGACTTTGGAAGGCGTTTGAGCAGCCTGTAGTTACTTAGAGTCATATAGCATGGAAACAGGCCCTTCGGCACGACTCATCTGTGCTGACCAAGATACTTCTGAAGTTACTTCAGTAGTGTTTACTGATACGGGCAGAGTGCTCCCTTTTAATAATTATAGAACAACAGTAGGTTGACGTGCTCCTCATTGTACTGAAACTGTTCCACAATGCTCTTAGGTTGTATCTTTGAGCAACAATTCATATCAGTAAGGTAGAAAATGTATCTTGTGTGAAGAGTGATGCAATTAGGCATGCATCTGACGCTGGAAATTTGTCAAACATGTGACCTGTTCAAGGTTAAATCAGTGTTTGAAAACAGGCAGTACTGGATCCAACATCTGGCAGGTACACACATGTCAAAAAAGGTGATGGTTTATTTTCAAGGCTGAACATTTAACCTATATATACATTGAGTCTTCATGTTGCTGTTACATATTGAGTGACCCAGCCATTGTTGCTTTGGCCAATCATATTGAGGGCTTGCAGATGGGTTCATTCAAAACCACCAGCAGACTATGGTATCATGCATTGATGCTTTCTTGATTTCCACATGAAGACAAGAAAATAGGGACTTCTAGATGCAAAAGGCATCAAAGGATACAAGGATGTTATTGAGATGGATGATGAGCCAAGATTTTATTAAATGGTGGAGCAGGCTTGATGGGCTGAACCGCCTATTCCAACTACTTCCGCTGTTTCCCTCACGTTCCCATATTTTCATCATTTTTATCAACACTTTTTGTAAAGAATTGCATTGTAACTTTTCTTCTCATCTACTTGGTATTGATTTGAAATGTTATTGACACCTCACAAAAAGAAATTCCTCTTCCTTTATTTCCCTACCACACACAAATTAGAAATCATTGTTTAATTTTATTATCTTTAATTCAGGATTTCCAAACCTTATACTATCACAATGCTGCAAAACTCTCAATATCAATTTTTCAATGTGTTTAAATTGCTCACTGGATAATACAGATGGACTAGATTTGCTGGATACTTGTGCAGTTTTGAACGTATGAAAAGAGAGGCTTGAGCTTCCATCAGTCCTCTCCTGTTTATTGCAAGATCTCTTTGTTATAAACTAGCCTGTTTCTTTATCACTGCATGTATTCATTATCCTCTTACTGTTCCTACAATAGGTCATTGGATTTTTCACATTCAAGAAATAGAACCAGCTCTATAGCTGACAGCAATCTCAAACACAGTAATACATTGGGTGTTCCCAAACTGGAAACCACGGATGAACCGGAAGAACCCCTCCCAACTGAAGACCAGGACTGCAGCGTTCAAATCAGGTGACCCTGACCTGTACAAGAAATGGAGATACGACCTCTGTAAAGCTATTAGGGATGCCAAGAGACAATACCAGTCCAAAATCGAGTTCCAGACCAGCAGTCAGTTGTTACAGGGCTTACATGCTAAACAAGGGCTACAAATTGAAGTAGGGCAGCATCGCCAACAACAGTGCATCCCTTCCCGAAGAGCTTAACACACTCGATGCATGTTTTGAACAGAAGATTGGAATGTCACCACCCACCCTGACAACCTCCAATGCACCTGAACCTACAGTCATCATTGTGGATGGAAGATCAATCTTCTGGAGATTGAACCCGCGGAAAGCATCCTATCCGAATGATGTCCCTGGTTATGTCCTTCGATCCTGTGCAGCTCAGCTGGTGGAGGTATTTGCAGACATTTTTAACCTCTCCCTGCTTCAGGCTGATGTTCCCACCTGCTTTAAGAAGGCCACTATCGTCCCGGTACCTGAAGATAACGTGCCTTAATGACAACTGCCCAGTGGCTCTGACATCCACCATCATGAAGTGCTTCGAGATGCTGGTCATGGCACGCATTAACTCCAGCCTCCCAGACAGTCACGACCCACCGCAACTTGTCTACTGTTGAAATAAGTCTATGGCAGATGCCATCTCCCTGGAGCATCTGGACAGTAAAGACACCTACATTAGACTATTGTTTATTGACTACAGCTCTGCCTTCAACACTATAATTCCAAGCAAATTCATCTCCAAACTCTGAGACGTGGAACTCAACACTTCCCTTTGCAATTGCATCCTTGGCTTCCTGACCAACAGACTGCAATCAGTAAGGATAGGAAACGACAACTCAGCCATTATTATCCTCAACATTGGTGCCCTACAAGGCTGCGTCCTCAGCCCCTTACTCTACTCGCTATACACTCATGACTGCATGGCTAAATTCTTCTCTAACCCCATCTACAAGTTTGCAGATGATACCACTGTCGTGGGCTGTATCTCAAATAACGATGAGTCTGAGTACAGGAAGGAGACAGAGAGCCCAGTGACATAGTCTCATGACAACAAAATGTCATGCAAAACAAAAGAGCTGGCTATTGACTTCATGAAGGGGGGTGGTGCACATGCTCCTGTTTACTTCAATAGTGCTGAGGTCGAGAGGGTTGAGAGATTCAAGTTCTTAAAAGTGAACATCACCAATAGCCTGTCCTGGTCCAGCCACATTGACACCACGGCCAAGAACGCTCACCAGCACCTCCACTTCCTCAGGAGACTAAAGGAATTTGGCATGTCCTCTTTGACCCTCACCAATTTTTATTGATGCACCATAGCAAGTACCCTATTCGGATGCATCACAGCTTGGTAGGGCAACTGCTTTGCCTGTGACTGCAAGAAACTGCGGCGAGTTGTGAACACAGCTCAGTACATAACGAAAACAAGCCTCCCCTCCATGGACACTGTCTACACTTCTCACTGCCTCGGTAAAGCAGCCAGCATAATCAAAGACCCCACCCACCCGGGACATTCTCTCTTCTCCCCTCTCCCATCAGGTAGACGATACAAAAGCCTGAAAGCATATAAACCAGGCTCAAGGACAGCTCCTATCCCGCTGTTATAAGACTATTGAACGGTTCCCTAGTACGCGAAGATGAACTCACAATCTACCTCATTATGACCTTGCACCTTATTGTCATCCTGTACTTCACTTTCTCTTTAACTGTAACACTTTCTTCTGCACTCAGTTATTGTTTTACCTTGTACTACCTCAATGCATTGTGTAATGAATTGATCTGTACAATCAGTATGCAAGACAAGTTTTTCACTGTACCTCAGCACATGTGACAATAATAAACCAATTTACCAATTTACATTGCAATAACAGAACCCTCTAAGAAAACACTACAATACCTTCACTGACTGCTGAGCAGTGAGTCTAGTTTTTTCTTTTATTGAGTTAATTTAATTCAGTTCAATTGAAATATTAGGATTAGCAGCAGTAAAACCAAGGTCATTATTTCCTCAGATGTAGTGTTTAATGTTGGACAGAACTGACAGGAAAAAATAAATTATATTTATTGCCATTCAATGCTGCTGAATTAACAAATTTTACAGAAGCCACCCAAGTCATTAATGGGGTGGTGGATTCTGACTTTCTCAAGTAATTAAGTGCCCACCTGGGATTATTAAATTCGGTTTGGTCTCTAGATTACTAAACACCATTCAACACAATGCAGAAGTCAAATCAGATTGCAAATCTTAGACTAAGGAATCCAAAGGGATTTAGTGCTAAACAGCCCTGATTCAGGCACTCTACATTGTACATACCATGGATGTGCATGTCCCTTCTGTTTTCAATGTTGTATTGATAATAATGCTTTGATTGCCAGTTGTGAGGGTTTAAGTAAACTTGGGAAGGGAACAGACACTTGACAGCAATTCCAGAACCGAGATGAGCAAAACTGGATGTTGAATGTACAGATTTAATAATAGACACAGGTGATTAAAAAAGTAAATTTGGAAGAGAGAAGGAAACAAAGATTGAAAAAAGGGAAAAAAATGTAGTTTTTTGGGACTTGTTTGTTTATACTTAAATGCAAGGGCTCAAGGAAATATACACAATGAATCAAGGGCAAAATAGACATGTGGGAGTATGGCGTTGTGGCCATTACCAAAATATGTTCTAAAAATGGGCAGGCGTGACAGTTAGTAGTGTTTTCAGGAGATGTAGAGTGTTGGGGAGAGAGGGAGGGGAATGGTGAGTAAGGGGGAAACAGGCAAGATGTATTAACATTGGATAAGGAAAGAATTATATCTGCAATGAGGAATAACACACCAGAAAGGAAAATCAACAAATGAGGTTTTATGGGTGGAAAGGTATAAAGAATAGACAATCACACTTCTGGGATTGTAATGCAGGCCCCCAGACAGAGCAAGATAGAGGGGCAAAAGTGTAAGCAAGTTGCTGAGAAATGCCCAAAATAGCAGTAATAGGAGGGAATTTCAAGTGTCCTGGGGATAATAATGGAACAAAATCTATAGCAGGTGCAGGATACTCAAATGCATTCAAAATATTTTATTTCTTGAAATCAGTACTTAACAAGCCCAACAAGAGAAGGTGCAATACTGGACTTGGTTTTAGAGAATGAAGGCAGCTAAATGGAAAGGTTAGTAAAAATAAAAAGAAAACTGACCTTGCTGGAAATGCAAAATTTAAAAAAAAGCAGAAAATGCTGGAAGTACTCAGCAGGTCAGGCCACATCTATGGGAAAAGAAACAGAGTCAAAGTTTCAGGTCAAAGACCTTTCAACAGAACTGGAAAGGGGACAAAAGAAATTGGTTAGGCTACAGGGGATGGGGAGTCTCTGGTAAAAATTGAGTGACTGTGGGAAAAAGCTGTAACCAAAGTTAGAGAGTGAGAACATAGACAAAAGAATGTAGATGTTGTAAAATGCAGAGCAGGAAGATATGTCTAGCAGATCAGGTTGGGCATGTCCTCCACTCCCAAGGGGAAACAAGAGAAAACAAAGGGGAAAGTTAAGCCAATATCACAGTGGATGACTGATACACACAGTGCCACAGACCAAGAGGTCAGAGATTAAATTGCACTTCTTCCAATCTAGTGTACTGCATTTGGTGTTCCCAATCTGGTCTCCTCTACACTGGAAAAACCAAATGCAGATTGGCTGATGGCTAGGTAGTGGCAGTATCTTAAAGAGATCAGTTTTTGAGCAGCACGGATACAATGAACCAAATAACCCTCCTTTCCCGTCATTCCGCCTCCCTCTCCAAAACTGAGTTCATTTCATAAAAACAAGCTGTTTCATCTCATTACTTTCCATCCACCTTGTAATTTAAGTTGACCCCTGCCCTTTTGTCCTATTGTCTAAATAATTAATTGCTTCGTAGTCACACAGCAAATCCTCACATTGTTTTTTTTTAGAAAAACTACATAAACTGTTGATACACTTTCAAGATGAATTGCCATTATGCCTTGGACATCCCTAATGAAGTGTATAATTACTTATTAATGCTTTTATGTTGCAGTGTGAAATAAACAGAGCCAGGTGACTAAAGTAGATATTTTACTATTCTGCTTCTCCAATTAGTAGTCATAGACAGAGGAAATATCGATGAAAGCAATTTCAGTGAGAAGTGTTTTTCACGAGGAAATGTTACTTACTATTAAGGGCTCTTAGCATACAAAAATTCAGACGCTGTTTAAAAAATGATGTATGGCATCTGTGATTTACTGATGAACTTCTAATCAGGACCATTGTTTGGAGTTACCTATATCTCCTTAATTATTTTCCCTTAGTCCAGATTATTCTATTTGATTTAATTTATTTCAGCTGAGAAAAGCCTTTGCCAGATGCTCTTCTGCTGTTGTGTGGGGGCGCTTTCTTTCTAATAGTGAGGGCTTATTTGCAAATTTGCTTCTCAAGATTCTAATTGTTTTACTAATTTTTTTTCAGTGATTAATGTCATTAGTTTATTGCTGCTGTAAGCAGAACAGGATACAAGTGCTTAATCATTGAAGTTGAATTCCTTTCCAAAACAAGAATGACAAGGGCAATGAGGAATCACTTATTGCTTTGCAACTTGAATAATTTTTGTTTTAAATTCTGAGTTTAGTGTTGAACTACTAACAATTTTGAGGAGAGGTTTTAAATTCATCATGGCTCACACTACATCCTTTCCTAAAAGGAACAGATCACAATATAGCAGATTGAATAAATAGAAGGAAATAATTAGTTATTTCTGGTATTGTAAAGTACAGTGCTAAACTTAACCAGTTGCCATTATTTTTTATTTAGAACACTAACTGCATTTCATGAAGTGTTGCATCAGCTGTGAAGTTCTATGTGACATTCCAAATTCATGAAAAGAAATTCCAAAAATGAAATTTTCTTCTTACTACTTTCTTACTGAAAACCACTTACCACGCTAACAGAAAAAGAGGCTGTTTTTGTTTTGCTGCCAGATAGAGGGAATAACAATGCATTTTCAAAATATTAGTTAACAAAACATTGGATCATGTGTTGATTTTGTTTTTGATATGAGCATGTGTAACACACCTACAGAGAAAAACACAAGTACAATAATTTACTGGAGTTATACCATGCCTAAAGACATAATGAAACATCATAAAAGTACAGATTACCTCCTCACAGAAATATTATCACTCTCAGGATTGACTTTTTCAGCTACAAAAAATGCTGATCAATTTATTCAAGAATTAAGCTAAGTTCAAAGAAAAAGGAACTGATTTTTTTCTCCCTTAGAGAAGGATTGACAAAATATATTTTAGTTATAGATTGTGATACCCATATATTTAATAGTACATAATAATTTCTATCCTTTACACAGAGAGTTGAAGATAGATAGAAAGGGTGAAACCTGCTAAGGTTATACTTTAGAGAGAAAAACTTGGAGCAATTGTCTAAGGCTGTATTGGTGGTGAACATTGCCCAGCAGCTATGCACTTTAAAAATTATGACCATACCACCCATAATTTTTTGTCAATTATTTTTAATAGATGGAAATTCAGGAACAGCATGTCTGAATTTCCCCAATATGCACAGCTGGCAATTGAAGATTCCCATAGCTAAAGTGAACCAGAAATATTGATCTGACTGATTTTATGGAATGTTGTTTCATTGTAATGTGAAGTCAGAAGTCATGAATGCAGAATTTTACCTCAAATGAAAGTCCAGTCCGATGACATGATTATAGAACCTGGTCTGTTAAAGCATTGCAGTTTATGAGAATCCTCTCTTATAAGACACTTGCTTCTGTATTTAAAATTTTAGGCCATTAAAATTCCCAATCTTAGCACATTTTATAACATTAGCCTATTCATTAATTTGCTATTTATCAGAATTTCAGAAAATAAATAGACAGTCCATGTGGAACTGTCAGCATTTACCACTGTAACCATGCAGGACTTTGGGATTCTTGCAAAATTCTGTGTGAACACGATTTCCGGACTTCAATAGACTTTCATGTCACTATCATTTCAAGAGTGCTCCAACACTGGCCGGGTTAGATCTGATGCAATTTCAAGAGAAACAAAGGACTGCAGATGCTGGAATCCAGATGAAAAAAGCAACAAGATGCTGGAGGAACTCAGCAGGCCAGGCAGCATCTGTGGAGAAAAGCAGGCCGTCAACATTTCGGGTCAGGACCCTTCTTCAGGACTGAAGATAGGAAAAGGGGAAGCCCAATACACAGGAGGGAGAGCAGAGATAGATGGACAAAAGAGGGGAGGTGGTGTGGGCGTCCCCTCTTTTTTCCACCTATTACAGCTCTGTTTCTCACCTTTTTCTCATTTCTAAGTTCTACCCCTATGCTCCCCCTGAGATATCCTCTCTAAGAACACTGCAGCTGTACAACTTAAAGGGCCACTTGCACATTTGACACTCCCACCTATAGTCTGCCAGGCACTTCTGTGTTGACCCCGCTGCACGTGATGCAGAACCACCACAGAAGGCAGGTCAGAGCCCCAAAGTGAGGAGGGAAAGAAGGTCCCATGTTCACAAACCCTGAAACCCAAAAGTGTTTAGGGAATCAGACCCTTATATGTCATAGAGTTGTACAACATAGAAACAGTCCCTTTGGCCCAGAAGGTCCATGCCGACCAGCGTGTCTATCTGTACTGATCCCACTTGCATGTATTAATTCCATATTCTTCTATGCCTTCTTCATTCAAGTACCTGTCCAGATGCCCCTTAAATGTTCTTACTGTTCCTGTTTCTACCACCTCCTCAGGCAGCTCATTCCATTCCAGATACCAATTACTCCTTGTGTGAAAAATTTACCCATCAGATCCCCATTAAACCTTCTCCCTCTCACCTTAAACCCGTGCTCTCTGGTTTTAGACACTCCTACCATGGGAAACCGACACTGGCTATCTACCCGATCTATGCATCACATAATTTTATATACCTCTATCACCTCTCAGCCTCCTTTGCTGCAGGGACAACTGACCCAGACTATCTGATCTCTCCTGATAACTCAAGCCCTCCAAATCCAGGTCACATCATTGTGAATCTTTTCTGCATCTCTTCCAGCTTAATCACATCCTTTCTGTAGTGTAGTTACCAGAACTGCACACAAGCTGCAAGTGCGGCCTGACAAATGTTTTGTACAACTGTAACTGGATATCCTAATCTTATACTTAATGCCTTGGTCGATGAAAGCAAGTATACCATATGCTTTCCTCACCACCTTGTCTTCCTGTGTCCCCATTTTCAGGGAACTATGCACTGGTTACCCAACATCTCTCTCTGTTCAGCAACAGTCTCCAGGACCCTGTAGTGTAGCCTTTTCTCGAGGAGGGCCATCTAGATATTGCTTTAGAAAACTTCCCTGGACACACTTAACAAATACTGCCCCATCTAATCCCCTCGCACCACAGCAGTCCCAGTCAATATTGGGGAAGTCAAAATCAACTACTATTACAACTTTATTATTCTTACACATATCTGCAATCTCTACATATTTGCTCCTCTTGCTCCACTAATTCCTGCTGGTTGTTTGGTTGTTGGTGGGGTGGGGGGGGGGGGGGGTCTATAGTATAATCCCAACAAAACAATCACCTTTTTCTCATGCTCCCCCCAGGATATCCTCTCTAAGTACTGTCATGATGTTCTCCCTGATCAATAATGCAACTACTGTGTTCCCCTACCTCCACCATTACCATACCGGAAACATCAAAATCCGGGAATATTGTGCTGCCAGTCCTGCCCATCCCTCAACCATGTTTCCGTAATAGCTATCATACTACAATCCCATATGCTGATCCATTTTCTGAGTTCCCCTGTCTTAGTTATGAGGCTCCTGCACTAAAGCGGGTTAGCCTATCAGACCTTCCACACTCCACGTCTTGCCCCTGCATGTCAAGCTTACTGGAGTTGCTTGCTGTAACCTCTATATTTGATTCAATTTTCTCATCTGTTGGACTACTACTTTGGGTCCAACCCCCCCTCCAGTCTAATTTAAATCCACCTGACACCAGCAAATCTCCCTGCAAAGATATTGATCTTCCTCCAGTTCAGATGCAACCTGTCTCTCTTGAACAGGTCACCTCTGCCTCAGAAGAGATTCCACTGGTCCAAGTGGCTCTGTGAAATGTAATGCCTTGGACACCACATTTTTCTATAGCAGCTATGACATATCCATGACCTACTGTAGGCAGAGCTATAGTCATGCACTCAAGAACACATGCCTGGATTGCTCTGCCATTAGATGTCAATATCATTTTCACAAAAGGACATACGAAATGAAAACAGGAAGAGATGGGCTACCATCCCTTGAACTGACGCTGTTCAGTAAGATCACGGCTGGATCCTATTACTCAACCCCTTTTTAGCTAAGGTTCTCACTTTCCCTGTTTCTCTTAGTATACAATTCAAAAGATCAAAACTTTGAAACAATTGAGCATCCACATGCCACTGAGGAGAATTTTTAATCTGCATGAAGAGATTTCCCCTCATCTCTGTGCTAAATGGCAAACTCTAGCTGGAGTTTCTACCTCACAACTTTACCTCATAGATCTACCAAATCAAATCCTCTCAGAAGCCTTACATGTCTCAATGTGATCCGCTCTCAGTCTTCTAAACTCCATTGAGTATTCATTCATTGGTTTTGTATATCATTGACCAAGCCAGCATTATTATCCAACTCAGATTGCCCTCTGAACATGTTTAATAGCCACTTCAGAATCAATTTTCTTGCTGGAACTGGAGCCACATAAGGTGAGACCAGCTAAGTCACAGAAAGACATATGTGAATCAATTGCATTTTCACAACAATCCAAAAGTTTGTTCTTTCATCTTTCTTACTGAAAACCACTTACCACGCAAACAGTAAAAAATGAGGCTATTTTTGTTTTGCCACCAGATAGAGGGATAACAATGCATTTACAAAATATTATTTTACAAAACTTTGCACCATGTGTTGATTTAGTTTTTTGATGTGAAGATGTACAACAGCTGCAGAGAAAAACATAATTGTAATAATTTACTGGAGCTGTACATTGCCTGAAGGCATAATGAAACATCATACAGGTACAGATTACCTCCTTACAGAAATATGATCTCTCTCAGGATTGACTTTTTCAGCTTCAAAATAATGCTTATCAATTTATTCAAGAATTAAGCTACTTACATTCAGGAAAAAGGAACTTGTTTTTTTCAGTCTTACTGAGGGCACCATTACTGAAGACAGTTTTTTTAATAATCCTCTATTTCCCAGCTACTATGGTGGGATTTAAACTTATGTTTCTGGATCAGTAGTCCAAGCTTCTAGGTATTATTCCAGTCCTCCAAATGAAGTCTCTTCACATCTGTAGGCAATCTCCTTACTTTCTTATTCTAATCCCCATTCAGTGAAGGCCAACATAACATCTGCCTTTCCAATTGCTTGTTGAAACTGCTTTTTTGGAGCTGTGAGGAAGCAGTTCCACCAGCTGCACCATTGTGCCACCCTAGAGAGCCTTATTAACTGGTCAGGTCCAAGTGAAGGTGCAACATCTGTTTCTTGCAAGTGGAGAGAGGAAACCTGCCATTGATGCAATAAAGTTCAGGAAAAAAATACTGAGAAAACTGCCAGTTTCACCAGTCGCTAATAGTAAAACTCATTAACACTAAATGCTTCACAGAATCAAGGAATAATTACAACATAGAAGGAAACTATTTGGTCTGTTGATCTTGAACTGGTACTATATAAGACTGAATCCATTGAAGGCAGTCCAGAGAAGTTTCATTAGGTGGATTCCTGTGGTTAAGGGGTTGAGCTGTGAAGAGAGGTTGAGCAGGTTGGGCATTTACTATTGGAGTATTGAAGAATGAAGAGTGATCTGATTGAAACATATAAGATTCTGAAGGGGATTGACAAGATTTTTCCCTTATTGGAGATGTCTAGAACTTAGAGTCATAGTTTCAGAATTAATGGTTGCCAATTTAAGATGGAGATGAGGAGGAATTTCTTCTCTGAGGGTGAGAAATCCTTGGAATTTTCTATTCCATTGAGCTGTGGAGCAGTGCCTTTGGTTATATTGAAGGGAGAGACTAATAGACAATTAAGCTACAAGGGAATCATGGGGTAGGGGGATAGAGTGGGAAAATGATATTGAGGCAAAAATTTGATTAGTCATGAGCTTATTGAAAGGTAGGGCATGTTCGTGAGGCCAATTGGCCTATTTTTGCTGCTTTTTAATGTTCTTTTACCTTCTTAGATTGGGTAACATTATGACAGAATATTAGCCTGGCTCAAAAAATCTGGAATTCATTTCAGCTTGGTTGGAGATAAGAAATAACAAAGCTAAGTAATCATTGTTAGGAGTAATTTGTATGGTCCTAAATTGTGGTTATATGATTACACAAAGGATCAATCAAGAAATAAAGGAAGCTTGGAAAAAATAATGCAATAATAATGATGACTTTGATCCTCATATAAATTGGGCAAATCAAATTGGCAAAGATCGATTCCAGGACAAGTTCATGAAACACACTTAAGATGGTATCCTCGAATTATACTTTGTGAACTCCACCTATGAACAGATGAGTCATAGAGTCAGGGAATCATTCAGCAAAGGGCCCTTTTAACCCACCACGTCCATGCCGACTATTATCCTTACCCACACTAGGCCCATTTATCCGCATTTGGTCTATAGCCTTCAATGCCTTGGTAATTCAAAAGCTTCTTAAATGTTGTGGGAGAATCTGCCTTCACCATCTCCTCAGGCAACACATTCCAGATTCCAAACACACTCTGTGTGAAAAATAATTCCCCTCAGATCCTTCTAAGCCTTCTATCTCTCATCTTATACTGACTGTATGTTTTCCAAGACTCAGCCAGCTTGGTCAGTCATGGTGCCAGCATGCCCCATCTTTTTTGGACTCCCTAACTCAAGAGCACATTCAATGCTCTTGCTATTTTCAGTGCCACTTCCAAGTATTATTCGACGTAGCAGATCACTGTGACTCAACAACTGAGACTGGTGGGAATTAGAAGGACATTTATCATGCCCAGGTGTACTACGTACAGTCTCAATGTAGGAACAATATATTTCCCTTGGAGGCAGTGCAATGATTAATTCCTAGGATTAAGGCATTAATATAAGAAAAGGTTGAGTAGATTAGCTTTACTCTCTGAAATTTAAAAGAGTAGGAGGTGATCTTATTGAAACCTTCATGATCCTGCGAAGCCTTGACAAGGTAGATACTGTGCGAATATATCTCCTCATGGGGGAATCTAGAACTGGGGTGCATGGTATCAGGATAAAGAGTCTCCCATTTTTCACTCCATAGAGGAGGAATTTTCCCTTGCAGAAGGTTGTGAAGTTGTGGAATTGTCTGTCCCAGAGAACTGTGGATGTTGAATCATTCACCAAACTCAAGGTGGAGATATGTACATTTTTGGTCTAAATGGGAATCAATGTCAGGAGGATCACACAGGGAACTAGAGAAGGCTAATGATCAAATCAGCCAGGGTCTTACTGAAAGGTAGACCAGGCCAAGAGATCCACAAGGCCTACTCCTGCTCCTAATGCAGAAAGCAGTGCCTCGCTTTACCAAAGTCTCCCTAGTCACCCTATCTGAACTTTTCACTTAATTGCTGATGTTGCAATAATTTAAGTAAAAGATATTACTGTCAAAAGGAGTAATGACAAAGGAAAATTACTGTATAAAAATTGTAATTGTTCACCCTTGCTTCCCCTTTATCAGAACCTTCCAAGTAATCCTGCTCTACCTGCAACTTCAATGAAGTACTCTCACTGTAGTGTACATAAGAGTGTATCACCTTGTATTACCTTGATACATTATTGTGCCAGACAATAATGTAACGCTATTACAGCGCCAGCGACCCGGGTTCAATTCCGGCCGCTGTCTGTAAGGAGTTTTTACATTCTCCCCGTGACTGCGTGGGTTTCCACCGGGTGCTCCGGTTTCCTCCCACATTCCAAAGATGTAGGGGTTAGGAAGTTGCGGGCATGCTATGTTGGCACTGGAAGTGTGGCGACACTTGTGGGCTGCCCCCAGAACACCCTACGCAAAAGGTGAATTTCACTGTGTGTTTCAATATACATGTGACTAATAAAAATATCTTATCTTATCTTAATCTTTAGTTGGGAGCTACTGGCATCATTGAAGGGTGTTCTGTCTATAATCCCACTTCCATCTGATTGCCTATACCCATGGTAACATTAGGAAACCCACACCCATCGTGTTTGCAACTAGGCTCTCTTTTCTCCATCGGGTGCACTGTCAATGGCAGTGATGGATGGCCATGAGCAATTCTGCCTGGAAAGGTCACCTAGTTAGTAGTTTGGGCTGAGGATCCATAGTATGGGGTAACTACAAATGGGGGCATTGCCTGAAAAAAATAATGGTGGGAGAAGAGCGGTTGGCATTGTGAAAGAGGACAACTTTTTCACACTTTACAATGCAGGTACAATTGTCCAGGGACCAGGCATACAACACACTTTGTATCTCCTATGTTATAGGGTGTACAACTACAGTCAAAGCCTCCAGACCTATTCCAGCAAAGTCAATCATGCATGGTGGCAGCAAAGCACTTTCTGGTGACAGCAGTAGGCTCTGAGTTGCTGGTGTACTACTCCTGTACAACCGTAGTTTGCTCTCAGTTTATAGAAAGCAGTACTCCAATTGGAACAGGCTGAAACTCATTCAAGCAAGAAGACTTTGGATGGCCACCTGTCCCAGAAGGTAGCAGACATCTGCTCCATCTGCCACTGCAACAGGGAACATCTACAACTGCTGGCACTGCGGTGTGCACTGCACCCAAGCTAAAAACTATTTATTTCCAGTTCCACAGGATGCCCTGTGAGAACAACAAACAATCTGCTGCAGGATCTCAGTGGGTCGAGCAGCATCAGTGGGGGAGAGAGGAATTGTGATGTTTTGGATCAAAATCCTGCATTAGACCAGTTGATAATTCCTTTCCTCCCACAGATCCTGCTCAACCTACTGAGTACCTCCAGCAGATTGTTGGTCCAGATTCCAGCATCTTCCAACTCTTGCGTCCCCCTGTCCTATGAGAGATTGGAGATGGACTCCAGAATATTCCTTGACATTGAGACGAGCATTTCAACATTTATTCTGAACAGAAATTCCATGTGCGCTCCCTTATTGATGTTTTCAATTGACTCCTCCAAGGAAACTGTGATCTACAGCTCTCCTGTGAGGATCTGGCTCACTAGTCCCCTTTCCCTCTGGCCACATGTAGTCTGCCCTTTCCAGATACTTCTTCACTCGAAACTCTCACCTTTAATCAACTGATTCTGCCTTGGTGGTGCCAGTATCTGAGCTGGAATTTTATGAGTGTTCCTCCTCCTCCCATGCAGAGTGGTGCTTGTGTGAATGGGTGTTGGGCAGGTGGATCCCCCAGGAACTCTACAATGTTAACAATAAAAAGACCATGGTATTGGTGAGCAGACACTAAAAGACAATAGGTGTGCGAGAGAAGCAGGATAAAAGCTGATATTTGCATTTCTGGAACATCTATTATATTTTCAGCTACAAAAGAGCTTAAGGGCTGAGTTACTAAAATGCCTGTAAGGAGAAGACCCATCTCCTCCAGGTTAGATAGTCTTTGTGGGCAGTTTGTGGCATAGCTATTGGAGGCAACAATAACCTGGGGGCAATTATTTTCAAAATCCTTTAACATAGTTGTTGTTTTTGAATTCTGTGTGTGTGTAGTGTGGCATGGGGTGTAAGGGGAGCGTGGAGAGAAGAGGGAGTGGAGTAAGAGGCTAAGAAGTGGAGGGGTGTAAAAGGCCATGAAGACAGTAATAGAACAGCTGGAGAAATGATTGTCACACTGACTTATGGGAATAAGTGCGACAGTTCAGATCCTGAGTGGCGTGAATGTTATAAGTGTTGTGTTTGAAGGCAGTATGAATGAGTACAGTTAAAAGTATTGGATCACTTACCTTGTGATATTTTCCTTAGAACTTAGAACAGTGCAACACTGTTGTGTTGCACTAATTAAGCTAATCACACCTAATCCCTTCTGCCTGTACATGGTCCATTGCCCGCATATCTATGTGCCTATCTAAGAGCCTCTTAAATGCCTTGGTCGTATCTGCCTCCACCACCATCCCTGGCAGTGCAATCCAGGCACCCATCACTCTCTATGTAAATAAAAACTTGCCTGCTCACCTCCTTTGAATTTTCCCCCTCTCACCTTAAATACATGCCCACTAGTATTAGTCATTTCGACCCTGGGAAAAAGATACAAGCTGTCTATTCTATCTATGTCTCTCATAATTTTATAACCTTTAATACTTCAGATGTGACCTAACCAGAGTTTTATAAAGTCGCAACGTAACTTCCTGACTCTTGAACTCAATTCCTTGACTGATAAAGGCAAGCAAGCCAATATGCCTTCTTTACGACCCTGTCAACTTTCAGGGAGCTGTGGTCTTGGACTCCAAGATCCCTCTGTACATTAACACTGTTAAAAGTCCTGCCATTAACTTTCCCTTTCCATTTGATCTCCCAAAGTGCAACCTCACACTTGCCTGGATTAAAGTCCATCTGCCATTTCTCTGCCCATATCTGCAACTGATCTATATCCCACTGACCATGACGCCAAACTAACCCATCTGGTTTCACATGGTCTATATCCCTCCACTACCTGCTTGTTCATGTGCCTGTCTAAATGCCCTTTAAACATTGCTATCATACCTGCTTCTACCACCTCCCCTGGCATCACCTTCCGGGCAACTACCACTCTCTGTGTAAAAATACTTGCCTCACACTTCTCCTTTCAACATTCCTCCTCTCACCTTAAACACATGGCCTCTAGTATTAGTACTATATCTAGTACCATATCCCTGGGAAAAATCCTATGTCTCTCATAATTTTAAATACCTTTATCAGATTGTCCCTCAGCCTCTGATGCTCCAGAGTAGACAACCCAAGTTTGTCCAACCTCTCTTTATATCTATAACTCTGTAATCCAGGAAACATCCTGGTGAACCTCCTCTGTGCCCTTTCCAAAGCCTCCACATCCTTCCTGTAATGTGGCGACAAGAGCTGCACACAGTACTCCAAATGTGACCTAACGAAAGATTTATACAGCTGTAACATGAATTCCTAACTTTTATACTCAATGCCCCAACTGATGAAGGCAAGCATGCTAGATGCCTTCTTTGCCACACGTTCCACTTGTGTTGTTACTTTATGGGAGCTATGAATGTGTAACCCAAGATCCCTCTGTACATCAATGCTCCTAAGGATCCCACCATATACTGTATATTTTTCTTCTTACATTTGACCTCCCGAAGTGCAACACCTCACACTTGTCTAGATTAAACTCCATCTGCCTCAGCCCATGTTTCCAACTGATCTACATCCTGCCGTATCCTTTGACAACCTTTCGCACTGTCCACAACTCCACCAATTTTTGTGTCACCTGCAAACTTACTAATCAGACCATCTACATTTTCATCCAAATCATATACACAACAGAAGTCCCACCACTGATCCTTGCAGTGGTCCTGCACCTCCAGTCAGAATAACACCACTGAAGACAAGCCTCCTCCACCCTTATCCATAAGGAATTTGAGATTAGGATCAGATGGGGACTGGGGAGTGCAGATGCATGGAGTGAGGGTGGGGAACAAGGAGTGAGTGTGGGTGTCATGAGTAGTGGTGGAAGGCATGGAGTGGGGATGGGAGTCAAGGAGTAGGGGTGGAAGTCACAGTGAGGCAGCAGGGGCATGGAGTTGGGGAAGGAGGTCATTGAGTAGGGGTGGGAGTCATGGATTAGGGGTAGGAGGCACTGTCCCTCACATGAAAGCCTCTCTTGTAACAATTCAGATAGCAGCAAACACATACTTCTACCATTGCTGTGATTTAGTCAGGTGTGCTCGTTAAGGACTGCAGTTCTGATGTTTATACGCACAGGAATGGACTGATAAATGGTAATTACTGGGAATCACACACATCGGCTTGGAATACCATGTAGCCTGTTCAAAATGCAACCATACATTTGCACAGGGGTTTTATTTTATCTGTTCATGTTCTGGGATCTGGGCATTGCTACACTCTCATAATGAAGTGTGGGTTTAACTGCAACCCCAAAAGTTAGTTAGTGTTTATTCAATTTCTAAACATCTCTGGTTCAGTAATGGAATAGATAAAAATCACATCTTCAAATATTAGCACTGAAAGTAGGCCATGCCCATGCCAAAAAAGGCATCGATAATTAAAGAGAGAACATCGGATATTCAGAACAGTTGGCAGAAGATTTTGCTGCAAGCTAAATTATTGAAATTTATTGTTTTCTGCAAATGTGTAGAGGAATCTGCCCAAAGGAGAAAGATTAGAGTCTGGATAGCCAAATCAATTTTTCATCATATATATTTTCAAGTTGAAATCCTGCTGACGGGAACACAAATCTGACGTGTGTCACAGTTGTTAAATGTGAAGGGTTCTCAAATATCATCGACATCCTTCAGCAAGTGCTGATGATATCTGATATTTTTATGGAAGGGTAATGTTAACTTTGAGGAAAGTGCAATTACCATTAACAAGCAATTCAGAAATGGTCTTCCAATAAAAAGTGCCGCATTGAGGAAAAATGAATAGCACAAAAAGACAGAAAGCCCCACCTTTATATAGGGCCTTTTACATGCCTATAGGCATCCTGATGTTTCTCAGGTCTTATGAAGTGTTCCTTGAAGTGTGGTTGTCACTGCTGTAGTGTAGGAAACATAGTGAATAATTTGTTCAAGGAATTTCCTGTATTGTCCCCCAAATCCACAATTCTTCCTTTTCACTCTCTTATTTGAATGGCCACCTGTACAATAGTGCCATGCAAAGACTGACCATCCTCCATGAACACACATTCTTAGTAAATATTTTAGCCATGTTTGTAAGGTTAAAAGCTAAGGCTTTTGTGTCACTGCATCTGGAATTCCACGCATGCTTACTTGCTGTCATATCTGACAACTAGATGACCAACCAAACATAAACTATTACCTAGGGCAGAAAACAAGACCCTGGAGGAACTGAGCAGTTCAGGCAACATCTGTGGTGGGAAATGGACAGTTGATGTTTTGGGCTGAGACCCTTTATCTGGACATATTACCTAACTTGTTGGTGATAGTGACAACATCCTGGATCAAGATAATTCTTCCCCCTTCCTGATGTATCAAATACCTGCAGTATGAGTTGCAGCTCATCAACTCTGAGCCAAGGTACTGACTGCCATTGGCCTCCACTGAGTTGCACACACTGGAATTACATTACATCCCTTGCCCTATCACCTTTGTCTATTTTTCTTTTACATATGTAATGTTGCAATATTTATGTTTGATATACTCTAGTTTTTAAACAATGAATTCAATTTACTTCTTTAATGCAATCATCATTGTATTTCCCATGCCTTATTTTAATTAGTACCCTTAGTTAAAAAAGTAATGCTCACCAAACTGCAGCCCACCCGTGGAGTCGGAAGCATTAGCTCCTGCCTTCTCTGTCTCTCGACTTCAGCTTTGCTCATCCTCTCTGTGCTGCTTTTTATATCTTCACCTTCTATTTCTGTACTTTTCACCATCTATCCTATCCTGGTTTTGTTCCTTCAGTTCCTGCTCTCTCGCCTGCTTTCAACTATCTGTTTTCTTTGCACACTCAGCTCCCATACTCTCACTCTTTCTTTCTCTCTCTCACTCTTCCTTTTATGCCTGTTCTGTTCTCTTAGCTTTTGCTTTCTCTCACTCACTTGGCACCCATTTTATTCCCACCCCATTCACTGAATTAAAGTTTTGCTCAATCTCTTCTGGCCCCCTGCACTCTGGACATTTCAAGAGAGAACCCTCTTTTATCAGTTTGAATTATTCACCAAATGCATTTATGGTTATATTATGATCCACAAATAATTTCAGTATGGGTTAATTTACTGTAACTTTATTTGTCAAATCTTTCTCTATTCAATGACCACAGTCTTCATTTGGACTATTGTTGGAAATATAGCATATATTATTTACTACACCGATAATGTATAAACTGAAATGATGGATTATGTACAATGCTTTAACAAATTTGCAGCCTCCAGTTATCAAAGTGGATGCTTGAGAAGATGGAACTGTAAAATTAAACACATTGAGAGGCTTTATATCTGGGATTTCATACTCATAATCACATGGATAACTAATGAATTTCAATGGTGAATTGACATACTTTAATTAAAACAAATTGTAATGAGATTCATTTATTTTAGTCTTAGCACCATGAAAAGAGAAGGACATATCATATTGCTTTTTCTTCTAATTCTATCTTACATTAGAGATATCCATGAGTGTTCCTGTGTGTATTTTAATGGGACAGTTGGGATTGAAATTTCATCCTGCATGTCTTGTGAGATACGTTATCACTCCAATCTCTCCAATTAAATGTCAAATTCTTGTCTTGATAAACACAAAGTTCTATCCCAATTAAATATTATTTCCATAACTTTTTCTATCAATGTGCGAAATTGTATGCAAAAATAGAATGATGAACAATCACAAAGATTTAATTAGAGCTGAGTCAACTGACACACTCACTCATCTGTATTATGTCTGAGGATAAATTATATGGAGATTCCATGACAGAACCTTATTATTAATTATTACGTGGTTAAAATGTGTGACCATTGAGTGCATAATTGAATGCCAGCACATGAAAGAATTTGTGTTCACCTATTCAAATAGTTGTTCTGCAAGAAGTAATGATTAAATGATCAATCGGGGAATTGATCATTTGTCCTTCATCAATCGGGGAATTGAATTTAGGAGCCGGGAGGTATTGTTGCAGCTATATAGGTCCCTGGTCAGACCCCACTTGGAGTACTGTGCTCAGTTCTGGTTGCCTCACTACAGGAAAGATGTGGAAGCCATAGAGACGGTGCAGAGGAGATTTACAAGGATGCTGCCTGGAATGCAGAGCATGCCTTATGAAAGCAGGTTGAGGGAACTCGGCCTTTTCTCCTTGGAGAGACGGAGGATGAGGGGGGACCTGATTGAGGTGTATAAGATGATGAGAGGTATTGATAGGGTAGATAGTCAGAGGCTTTTCCCCAGGGCTGAATTGGTGGCCACAAGAGGACATAGGTTTAAGGTGCTGGGGAGTAGATATAGAGGAGATGTCAGGGGTAAGTTTTTTACTCAGAGAGTGGTGAGTGTGTGGAATGGGCTGCCGGAAATGGTGGTGGAGTCTGATACGATAGGGTCTTTCAAGAGACTGTTAGATAGGTACATGGAGCTGAGTAAAATAGAGGGCTATGGGTAAGCCTAGTAATTTCTAGGGTTGGGACATGTTCGCCACAGCTTTGTGGGCCGAAAGGCCTGAATTGTGCTGTAGTTTTTCTATGTTCTATGTTCTAAACTTTTGTCTTTTGTCATTGAATTTCTCCACTGAGTGGCTGTGTCAGATCAAGCAGGAAGGACACAGACTTTATTGTTGGTCCTTAATAAATTAATTAATTTCAACCATGCAGATGAAAAGGACAGATGACAAAAAATGAAACAAAGTTTCTTATCTTTAATTGTTATTTAAAAGTTAGGTTTTAAGCTGGACGAGAATAGTGAAGTATATTTTCCTCTGATTGTAATACTGGAAAGGTTATTATGAATATATTCCATGTTATATATTTCTAAAGCAACATTAGCATGTGGAATAAAATGTGCACCCAAGAAATTGCTTCTCACTCCACTGAAAATAATCTGCCAGTAGTTCCTGTCAAGTCTGTCACGTGAATGACATTTATTTGAGCTAGGTGTTGGAGTTTGTGTAGTGCACATGAATATTTACCTCAGCAGAGAGAGCAGGAAGAAAATAATTGTTGGAAGTCAGTAATTTCCAGTGTTATAATTCAGTATTCTTTGTGTTGACAATGTAAATTGCTTTTGTTCCTATGAATACCTTAAGCCCCTCTCAACCTTAGAATCTAGTGGAAGAAGAAAATTGTTTTGGCTATTTTAATTCACTGCAAAGGAAACCACCATCATTTATGTTATTTTTTTCCTGATTGAGAAGTTGCAAATTAATCCCATTACTTCTGTATTCAACATTCATTTATCCAGAAAAAAATGTAGATTCACTGCCCTTAACTTATAAAGTATTAATTTTCCATTTGAACAATATGTACAGTATAATTAAAAGCAGGAGTCACACTATTTTCTATTGTATAGTTAAGCTCATTGTTTACTAAGAAACCTCCACTGTTTTGTAGTAACTGGAAACTTATTCTATTATTGTTTGATATACCTGCTTCTCAATTATTGTTTAACCTACAGTCCTGAGAGATATTTATGCTGCTGCCTTAAAATCAAGATAACTCATAAATGACAGAGTAGGTAATTAAAGAAATACAGCAAAGGCTGTTTTCTGTTCATTCTATGGATATGTTAGAAATCATCCATGGGTTACTTTCACAGATCAATGAAGGGAAAATGGTGCAATTGGTTCATTTTAATTCCTACTTGAGAGCAGACTCCTCTCTGGATAGAACTAATATTGTCCATTACTTAAGCTCATTATTTGCATTATTGTAGTGGTATCAAAAGTTCTTGGTGTGTGCTATTGCAAAATGTGTTTTATTTTCTTTTTTCAACAAATGTTAGGTTTGCTTGCCATTCTGATGTATGAGTCATTTGCAACACATGAAAGCTCAGTGCAATTCAGAGTGCAATTACAGTACTGGACTTAAAAAAATAGCAGCCAATCATAACAGATCTAAAATAGTGATACTCCTCAAGCAGCTAACTAGGCATTTAATGGGGAGAAACGTCAAACTTCATTAATCATGCTATGGGGTATGCAATATTCATGGAGAACAGCTGAAACAAACGAGAAAAATCTGATCTAATGAGTATGCACAGTATGTGCTGGTAACCTCTGAAATGAAACTGTTCATGTTTACTGGGGACATTTCTTTTGCTTTCTACACTTCAGACCATTTATGTATGAAAGTTGTCTTTCTCTATGGACTGAATATGCTGTTAAATGATCAATGTTAAGTGATTTGCAGCAAGTCCTGTTTGGAGCTGGTCTCCAAACCTGAAATACAAACAATTGAACACATAAACTACAATATGGTAACGTTTCCCAGAAACGTTTATTAACCTGGAAATAGGTAAATGAATCCAAGCAATGATATCCTGTAGAGTGATGGTTTTTGGAAGCAGACTGTTGCTGCTCCCTGTTTGGAGATAAAGATTAACAAAGCACTGGTTTGAATAGGAAGGTCTCAATAATTATCAAGAAGCAGGTTTTAACCAGGTGTGAGAGGTGTAGTAGAAGCATAAGGTCCTGAAAAGGTTTTGGCATCTCAGCTTCTGTAATTTCAAAATGAATTTCCTAATTCAAGAACAGGAAAAACTGGAAATACTCAGCAGGTCAGGCAGCATCTAATGAAAGAAAAATCACTTGACCCAAATATTTAAATTGACAATTCAGAGATGGAACTTGGAGGACGTGTAAGGTTTTCCACAGGAACAAAAAATATACAGGACTCAATATTTGAAAGTTGTGCTATGTTTTTAGGATTGCATCCTGTGTACTCCTTGGAACAGTGAGAACTACAAAATTGACAATCTTCCCTCACAATGAGAATAAAAACTCTCTGCTAAAAATAGAGTTAAAGATTATCTCAGGGTTCAATAGCAAGAGTAAAATGAATCCATTGCAGGAAATACTTTAATGGCCTAAATGGATAAACTGAATAAAATTGCAGTTAAACATATCCTGAGAAGCTTCTTCCATTACATCACTTATTATTTGTCACAACAATGAAGTCTAAAGAGCACCTATTGTTTATTTTTCATGTACTTTCTCATCTCCCTTTCAATTCACCACTGCAAGTACTCCCATTCCTTGTGCAATGTGATACATCTGCCTGAAATATGTTCCCAGAAGATAGTGATCAACAGAAGCCTCACCCAAAAAAAAACACAACAAGTGCAGGAAAGCTGAAATAACAGAAAAAGCGCAGAGAAAGAAAATCACAGGCCAGACAGCTTCAATGGAGAGAGAAACAGAGTTTGTTTTACAGGTCAATGGATTTTCCCCAGAACAAGGTAAGCCCAGATGTGAGCGACTTGAAATGGCTTGAAAATGTATTGTTGTTTTTGTTTTATTTAAACCACCCTCCCAAACCCAAAATCACATACTATTTACTTTTTAAGCTCCTCCAAAGTCCTGAAATTCTAATTTTACCTAGTGCTTTATTGACCCCCACTCAGACAATCCATCTGACATACCTACCTCTCTTTATAGAACATAGGATAGTACAGCACAGGAATGGACCTTCAGCCCACCATGTCTGTGCCAACCATGATGTCAATCTGACTAATCGTATCTGCCTGTCTATATCCCTCTATCCCCTGCCTATTCATGTGTCTGTCTAAATGCCTCTTAAACATTGCTATTGTATCTGCTTCTACCATCTCCCCTGGCAGCACATTCCAGGCACTTACCATGATCTGTGTAAAAAAAAAAATTGCTTTGTAAATCTTTAAACTTTCCCCTCTCATATTAAGCCTATGTCCTATAGTATTTGACATTTTCACCTTGGAGGAAAAAAGAACTTTGATTATCTACGCTATTTATGACTGTCATAATTGTATATACTTCTATCTAGTCAACCCTCGGCCTCTGACGCTCCAAAGAAAACAATCCAATTTTGTCCAATCTCTCCTTTTTGCTAATACTCTCCAATCCAGGAACATTCCAGTGAATCTCTTCTGCACCTTCTCCAGAGCCTCCACATCCTGACCAGAAATGCACACAATATTCTAAATGAGGTCTAACTAACATTTTATACAGCTGCAACATGACTTGCCAACCTTTATATTCAATGCCCTGACCGATGAGGGCAATTATGCTGTGCAATTCTTTACCATCCTATCCACTTGTATTGCCACTTTCAGGAAGCTTTGGACTTGCACCCCAAGATACCTCTGTACATCAATGCTCCAAAGGGTCCTGCATTTACTGTAAACTTTCCAATTACATCTGGCCTCCCTAAATACAACAGCTCACACTTGTCCGGATTAAACTGCATTTGCTATTTCTCCACCCAAATTTCCAACTGATCTATATCCTGTTGTGTCCTTTGACAACCTTCCTCACAATCTACATCCCCTCCAGTTTTTGTGTCATCTCCAAATTTACTAATCAGACCACTTACATTTTCTGCCAAATCATCAGCATATATATTACAAACTAGTCACAGACCTCCAGAGAGATAAACGTCCCTCCACCGCTACCCTCTGTCTTCTAAGACCAGCTAATTTTGTTTCCAACTTACCACTCACCATTGATTCCATGTGACTCAATCTTCTGGACCAGCCTACAATGAAGGACCTTGTCAAATGTTCATGTTAAAAACATCCATTGCCCTACCCTTATCAATGACCTTCAACATCTCCTCAAAAAACTTAGTCAAACTTATGAGACAGGACCACCTTTGCACAAAACCATGCTGACGATCTCCAATAAGTTCTTGTTTTGCCAGTAAAAAAATGCAAGTAAATCCTGTCCCTAAGAATCTTCTCTGATAATTTCCCTACCATTGATGTAAGGTTCACTGGGCTATAATTTCCTGGATTATACCTATTGCCCTATTCTTAAACAAAGGAACATCATGGCTTTTCTCTAGTCTTCTGGGACCTTGCTTATGGTTAAAGCGGATACAAGGATCTTGGTCACACCGTTACCAGTCTCCTCCCTTGCCTTCATCAGTATTCTGGGATAGATCCCATCCCACTGGGGACTTATCAATGTTTTTCAAGATACCCGATACCACCTCCTTCTTAATATTGACATGCCCTAGAATATCAGCATACTCATCTTACCATGACCCACGTCCTTCTCCTTGGTGAATATCGATGCACAGTACTCATTTAGGACCTTGCCTACTTCCTCTGGCTTCAGGCACAGATTCCGTCCTTTGTCCTTAAGTGGACTTACTTTTTCCCTAGCCTTTTAATACACATATTAATATACTTCTTGCTTTTAATATACATATAAAATGCCTTGGGATTCTCTTGAATCCTTCTTGCCAAGGGCATTTCGTGGCTCCTCTTAGCCCTCCTAATTTTTTGTTCAAGTTCTATCCTGTTTCCATTATATTTCTCAAGGGCCTAGTCCGATTTCAGCTTCCTAGACTTTATACAGTGTTATGCAAAAGTTTGGGCACCCCTGGTCAAAATTTCTTTTACCCTGAATAGTTAAGTGAGTAGAAGATGAACTGATCTCCAAAAGTCATATAGTTAAAGATGAAACATTATTTTCAATATTTTAAGCAAGATTAGTGTATTACTTTTGTTTTGTACAATTATAAAGTGAAAAAAAGGAAAGGAGCACCATGCAAAAGTTTGGGCACCCCAAGAGGTGTGAGCTCTCAGATAACTTTTACCAAGGTCTCAGACCTTCATTAGCTTGTTAGGGCTATGGCTTGTTCACAGTCATCGTTAGGAAAGGCTAGGTGATGCAAATTTCAAAGCTTTATAAATACCCTGACTCCTCAAACCTTGTCCCAACAATCAGCGACCATGGGTTCCTCTAAGCAGCTGCCTAGCACTCTTAAAATTAAAATAAATTATGCCCACAAAGCAGGATAAGGCTATAAGAAGCTGTAGTATGAGAGCACATGGCTGTCATGTGACAGTAACAATACTGACCCCTCTGGTCAGAGGACAGCATTGCTTATCGGATCGGAAATGACACCACTGTCAATCAAGGTTTGGCTCCATCCCACCCATCAGGTGTGGGCATAAAGATTGTCCTTGGAGAGCACCTTTGTTCCTGAACCTGTTTGACCATTGGCCTTGGCAAGCACCTTTGTCCTTGACCTCCAAGTCATTGGCCTGTCTAAATTACCTGGTCGGGCTCCACCCAGCCTCCCAGCACTATAAAGAACATTGCACTCCTCTGGCCCTTCCTCTTTTGACTTCCCCAGGAACAGTGAGACAACGCTGCAGAGACCACTGGTAAGAGTGTGCACCACCACGTGGTTTGGGAACGTCCTAGATTCCAGGGAGTTTTAGGGCCAATGTTTGTTTGGGTCAAGGTATTCAGGCATTGAAGTGTTTATCCCTTGATAAGCTGTACCTTGTTTATTGTGTGTTTGTGTGTGTGTGTGTATCTCATCCTCGTTGCGATTCCCCCTCACGTTCGCGGTCTCCTGTGTGTATGTGTGTGAATGTGCATCCGTTCCCATTCATTCTGTTCCCGCATTTGCCTTTGTGATTAAACTACTTTTAAAATCCAAAGCCTGTGTCCAGAGTCCTCCATCTTTAAGATTCCAAAAGAACCTTTTCACACAACAGAAGATAGCAAAGCGTTTTCAGGTCACCTTTCCTCAGTTTGTAATGTAATTAATAAACGGCAGTTAACAGGAACGGTGGAAGTCAAGTTGAGGTCTGGAAGACCAAAAAGACATTCCGAGAGAACTGCTCGTAGGATTGCTAGAAAGGCAAATCAAAACCCCAACTTGACTGCAAAAGTCCTGCAGGAAGATTTCACAGACTCTGGAGTGGTGGTGCACTGTTCTACAGTGCAGCGACACCTGCACAAATATGACCTTCATGGAAGAGTCATCAGAAGTAAAGCTTTCTTGTGTCCTCACCACAAAATTCAGCATCAGAAGTTTGCAAAGGAACATATAAACAAGCCTGATCATTTTGGAAACAAGTCCTGTGGACTGATGAAGTTAAAATAGAACCTTTTGGCCGCAATGAGCAAAGGTATGTTTGGAGAAAAAAGGGTGCAGAATTTCATGAAAAGAACACCTTTCCAACTGTTAAGCATGGGGGTGGATCGATCATGCTTTGGGCTTGTGTTGCAGCCAGTGGCACGGGGAACATTTCACTGGTAGAGGGAAGAAAGAATTCAATTAAATACCAGCAAATTCTGGAAGCAAATATTACACCATCTGTAAAAAAGCTGAAGGTGAAAAGAGGATGGCTTCTACAACAGGATAATGATTCTAAACACACCTCAAAATCCACAATGAACTACCTCAAGAGGCACAAGCTGAAGGTTTGCCATGGCCCCCACAGTCCCACAACCTAAACATCATCGAAAATCTGTGGATAGACCTCAAAAGAGCAGTGCATGCAAGATAGCCCAAGAATCTCACAGAACTAGAAGCCTTTTGCAAGGAAGAATGGGTGAAAATCCCCCAAGCAAGAATTGAAAGACTCTTAGCTGGCTATAGAAAGTGTTTACAAGCTGTGATACTTGCCAAAGGGGGTGTTACTAAGTACTGACCATGCAGGGTGCCCAAACTTTTGCTTTGGGCCCTTTTCCATTTTTGGTATTTTGAAACTGTAAAAGTTGGAAATAAAAAGTATCTTGCTTAAAATATTAAAGAAATGTGTCATCTTTAACTTTGTCTTTTGGAAATGAGATCATCTTTACTCGCTTAGCTATTCACAGTAACAAAAATTTTGGCCGGGGTGCCCAAACTTTTGCATGCCACTGAATATGCTTCCTTTTCCTTTTTGACTAAATTTACAATATCTCTTGTCATCCAAGTTTCCAGAACTTTGCCATCCTTATCTTTCATCTTCACAGCAACATGCTGGTCCTGAACTCTCACCAGTTGGCTTCTAAAAGACTACCACATATTAGAACATAGAACAATTACAGCACAGTTCAGGCCCTTCGGCTCACAAAGCTGTGCCGAACATGTCCCAACCCTAGAAATTACTAGGCTTACCCATAGCCCTCTATTTTACTCAGCTCCATGTACCTATCTAACAGTCTCTTGAAAGACCCTATCGTATCAGACTCCACCACCATTTCCGGCAGCCCATTCCACACACTCACCACTCTCTGAGTAAAAAACTTACCCCTGACATCTCCTCTATATCTACTCCCCAGCACCTTAAACCTATGTCCTCTTGTGGCCACCAATTCAGCCCTGGGGAAAAGCCTCTGACTATCTACCCTATCAATACCTCTCATCATCTTATACACCTCAATCAGGTCCCCCCTCATCCTCCGTCTCTCCAAGGAGAAAAGGCCGAGTTCCCTCAACCTGCTTTCATAAGGCATGCTCTGCATTCCAGGCAGCATCCTTGTAAATCTCCTCTGCACCCTCTCTATGGCTTCCACATCTTTCCTGTAGTGAGGCAACCAGAACTGAGCACAGTACTCCAAGTGGGGTCTGACCAGGGACCTATATAGCTGCAACAATACCTCCCGGCTCCTAAATTCAATTCCCCGATTGATGAAGGACAATACACCATATGCCTTCTTAACTTCAGAGTCAACCTGCGCCGCCACTTTGAGCGTCCTATAGACTTGGACCCCAAGATCCCTCTGATCCTCCTCACTGCCAAGACTCCTACCATTAGGACTATATTCCGCCAACATATTTGACCTACCAAAATGAACTACTTCACACTTATCTGGGTTGAACTGCATCTGCCACTTCTCAGCCCAACTCTGCATCCTATCTATATCCCTCTGTAACCTCTGACAGCCCTCCAAACTATCCACAACACCCCCAACCTTCATGTCATCCGTAAACTTACTAACCCACCCCTCCACTTCCTCATTCAGGTCATTTATAAAAATCACAAATAGAAAGGGTCCCAGTACAGATCCCTGAGGTACACCACTGGTCACCGACCTCCACTCAGAATACGACCCCTCAACAACCACTCTTTGCCTTCTGTGGGCCAGCCAGTTCTGGATCCACACTGCAACATCCCCTTGGATCCCATTGCTCCTCACCTTCTCCATAAGCCTCGCATGGGGTACCTTATCAAACGCCTTGCTGAAATCCATATACACTACATCTACTGCTCTCCCTTCATCGATGTGCTTAGTCACATCCTCAAAAAATTCAATCAGGCTCATAAGGCAGGACCTGCCCTTAACAAAGCCATGCTGACTATTCCTAATCATATTATACTTCTCCAAATGTTCATAAATCCTGCCTCTCAGGATCTTCTCCATCAGCTTACCAACCACTGAGGTAAGACTCACCGGTCTATAATTTCCTGGGCTATCCCTACTCCCCTTCTTGAATAAGGGAACAACATCCGCAACCCTCCACTCTTCCGGAACCTCTCCCATCTCCATGGACGACACAAAGATCATCGTCAGAGGTTCCGCAATCTCCTCCCTCGCCTCCCACAGCAACCTGGGGTACATCTCACCCGGTTCCAGCGACTTATCCAACTTGATGCTTTCCAAAAGTTTCAGCACCACCTCTTTTCTAATATATACATGCTCAAGCTTTTCAGGCCACTGCATGTCCTCACTACAATCCCCCAGATCTTTTTCCGTGGTGAATACTGACGTAAAGTATTCATTAGATGTGGATTTACTCCCAAACAGCCACTCCCAAGCTACTTTCCCCAGTTCCTGCCTAATACTGTTGTAATTAGCCTTCCTTCAATTTAGCACTTCATCCAAGGACCAGTCTTATCCTTGTCTATGATTATTATAAAACTTACAGAATTATGATCACTGTTCCCAAAGTGGTCCCCCACTGAAATCTGGCCAGGCTCATTCCCCAGTACAAGGTCTAGTATGACGCTTTCCCTGGTTGGACTATCTACATATTGTTTCAAGAAACCCTCCTGGATACACCTAATAAATTCCACCCCATCTAAGCCCCTGGCATGAAGGGAGTCCCAATCAATACTGGGGAAGTTAAAATCACCACTGACAACAATCCTTTTGTTTTTACATCTTTCCAGGATTTGCCTGCATATTTGCTCCTCTATCTCCCAGTGGTTATTGGAAAGTCTGTAGAATAATCCCATCATCGTGATTGCATCTTTCTTATTCCTGCGCTCTACCCACATGGCATCTTTGAAGGTTGTGTTTATAAGGTAAGATAAGATCTTTATTAGTCATATGTACATCGAAACACACAGTGAAATGCATCTTTGCATAGAATGTTCTGGGGGCAACCTGCAAATGTCACCACGCTTCCAGCGCCAACATAGCATGCCCACAACTTCCTAACCTGTACGTCTTTGGAATGTGGGAGGAAACCAGAGCACCCGAAGGAAACCCACGCAGTCACGGGGAGAACATACAAACTCCTTACAGACAGCGGCGGGAATTGAACCCGGGTCGCTGGCGCTGTAATAGCATTACGTTAACCGCTACACTACCGTGCTCTGCAGATGGAACGAGAGAGTCTAAAAAATATTTTTGAAACTTGAGTGGGCAATAATATTTTAACGAAGTTGCTGTAAAATTGGTCTTTAGTGCTGTACATTCCACTATTCATCCACAGGTCTTTCCACTGAAGTCAATGGAACTGAAATCTGAAAAAAAAATGCTGTAACTCCTATAAGGTGTGTTTAGTGCTAAAAACCAGAGATGAATTTCTAGGTGAATATAAATCAAAAAATTGCAGATGCTGGTTATCTGAAACAAAAATGAAAAATGCTGGAAACACCAGCAGGTCAGACAGCATCTGTGAAGAGAGAAACAGAATTAATTCTCTTCCATTATTTCTCTTTCTGCATCAGATTTAACATTTAATTCACCCACTATTTATACCTTCCTTCTCAGTCCTCTCTTATCCTTCAACCTGATTGCTTTAGTTCATGAACTTGCTTTGTTCACTCAGATCCCAAATGCTTTGCTAACCTCATTGCATTATGAACAACTTGCATTTCCTGCAAGCCACCACACAATCTAAACATGCAAGAACAAGTTTAGCTAACTGAAGAATTTATTAAATGCCCTGCTATGACAGAGATAAATTCCTTTTGCATGTCAGATGGAAGGAAAAATAAACCATTTGGCATGTGGGCATTTAAAAACAAGTTCATGCTTTTCCCTTTATTTCTGGCTTGTTCTTCTTTTATAAGGTGAAGACTCTGAGCTTCTTTTCTGTTATTACTTCTGTGAGCTTTATCATTGCATTAAAGTTCTGTGCTCGTTTTGCTGATTCATTTTTGCAATGTCTTTGATATATTTGATACATTTTAAAAATCCTATTTTTTCTTCTCATCTCTGGAAACCAAACCACAGTAAATGTCATTCTCTCCCACCAACCCCCCCCCCACTGGTGATATATTTCTACCATGAATAACAACAATAAAGCTTGATCACAAAATGGTGGTCATTACATCCATGGTGAGTACCACCATCAAAATATTACGGAAAATACAGCTGATTGAAAGAATTGCCGCAAATGCCATCATTGTTGAAGGTCATGTGTGTGATTCAAGTATTACCCAATGTGTACAGCAGAAATATGCCTTATATTTATCTAATTTTACAAACAAGTCATGGTTTCAATAAAATATTCTCCAAATACTCGAGCAATTTCAGCAAGTGATTTACCAGATACTCTCAGGGACATTTTAAAGTCTAAAGTTTAATGATGTTGCTTCTTAACATTTTTTTTTCACAATCACCCTTTTCCTATATGTACCATTTGTACATCATGTTAATAGAGCCTTAACTAAAAATGGCATAAGAAGGAAGGCTGTAAGAGTATCCTTTTAAAAATAGTTTCATCAATTGCTTTTGTGTTCACCCGCTTTCTCCATTTGAAGTTAAAACGTGACGCCTGTGGTTTTGAAACACAATGGGAAATGCAGTACTGCCCACAGCCATCTCCCGCTTTACTGAAAGCCGTGCATCTTCCAGCACAGTCTCATTATATATAAACAGACTGCAAAAAACATGTGAATATCATCCCAGATACAGGTGATGGGTAGAAGAGAAGATGGGAATAAGGACCATGAACATTCTCATTATATTGTTCTCTAAAGAGTCTGAGAACAGATGAAAGAATAAATTCAGCATCTACCATAGAAAGGAAAGCTGTCAACAAGGCAATTTACCTGAGAGTGAGGTTGGTTGACCTGGCTCTAAAGAAATGTTGAAAAATTTAGCTATGGCAAAACAACCTATTCAAGAAATTGAAATGCATTCTGGGAGGAACAAAACATGAATTAAAGGAACAATAAAACATTGCTGGACTCTGTTCCAGACGGTACAGAGTTTAAAAGAACATTTTCATTTGTTTGGTGGTAGGGTTGGAGAGAGATGTTGATAATTAGCAGGCTCTCTGCAACATGATTCAAGGTTTTTAATTTTCTTACCCTACCTATCATATAAGAAAGATCATGCATTTTAACACACATCTGCCACACTTCACATTTCACATTAATGTATTAAATGTATAAACATTGAGCAATAACATTTTTACGTGGTGATTTCAACTGACCTGAATTTACAAGCACATCCCAAACTGCAAACTTCTTTCACCAACCATAATTAACCTGTAGAAATGAAAATTGGATTATGTAACCTTAAAAGCTCAGAGGGCTGAAGGTAACTACTGCAGAATGAGGCTCTGTGCTACATGCTGTAGGTTTGTTATTTTAAAACATCAAGGAAAGGTTACTGATGCTGTATCTCTGATGTTCAATTACACATTGTCCATAATATTCATTTGTACCAGATGAAAAAATATTTTGTGATTAATGTACACTGGAATGCCTACAAGTCTCCCTGTTAGAAGCAAGAAATTTAACCAACAGCAGAGCAATTAAACAAATAGCTTGCTTCTCTCTTCATGGAAGAGGGAACAAATAAACTTCCAGGAATGCTGGGAAACCAAGACCCTCATGAAAAGAAAGCATTAAAGGAAATTAGCATGGTGAAAAAAAATAGTGCTGGAGAAATTAATGGCATTGAAAGCTGATAAATTCCCCAGGTCTGTTAAAATACATTCCAGAGTACCAAAGGAGCTGGCAATGGAACAAGAAGATGCATTGATTCATCCTCCGAAATCTATAGATTATGGAATGCTGCAACACACAAAATGCTAACGGGACTCGGCAGGTCAGGCAGCATCTATGGAAGGAAATGGATGGTCGACGTTTTGAGGTCGAGACCCTTCTTCGGGACTGGAAAGAAAGAGGCCAGTATAAAAGGGTGGGGGGAAGGGTGGAGCGAAAGCTGGCGGGTGATACGTGAATCCAGGTGAGAGGGAGAAGATAGGCAAGTGGGGGGGGTGGGGAGAGAGTGGGAATGACGTAAGAAGCTAGTAGGTGATAGGTGGAAGTGAAAAAGGGCTGAAGAAGATGGAATATGATAGGAGAGCACAGAATGAAGGAAAGGAGGTGAGGAGGGGAACCAGAGGGAGGAACGTGTGGGTGACGGGCAGATAGAGAGGGTGGGGGAGGGGATAAAGAAGGGGTATAGGGGCCTGTGGGATAAAGGAAAACAAAAGGAGGACAGAGGGCAGTGGTTACCAGAAGTTGGAAAAATCGATGTTCATGCTGTTAAGTTGGAGATCACCAAGGCGGAATATGAGGTGCTGTTCCTCTAATTTGCATCTGGTCTCAACTTGGCAGTGGTGGAGGTCATGGACAGACATGTCGGTATGGGAATGGGAAGTGGAATTAAAATGTATGGCCACCGGGAGGCCCTGGCTGTTGTGGATTGGAGGTTGACAAATAACCCCACGAGTTATAAAAGTGGGAGAGAGAAAACAGGGAATTACAGATGCTCCTGCCTAACGTTAGTAATAAGAATGCTGGAATCAATTATAAAGGATATGGTAACAGAGCCATTTTATATCAATGGCATTATGCAAAGTCAACATGGATTTTTGAAAGGGAAATCATGTTTAACAAACCTACAGGGCAATTTGAGCATGTAACTAATAGAATAGATAAGGGAAAACCAGTAAATGTGTTGTATTTGAAATTTTTCAGAAGGCCTTTTGTAAAGTCCCACAGAAAAGACAAAATTAAAGTACATGGGATTGGGGTAATACATGGGCATGGATTGAGAATTAGTTGACCGACATTCAAAATGCTGATAGAGCTTAACAGGATAGATACAGGGAAGGTTTATCCCCTGGCCAATGAGTCTACAATCAGGGGTCACAAAATCAGGATACCAGCATGAGGAGAAATTTTTTTCATTCAGAGGGTGATGACCTTCAGAATTCACTCCCACAGATAGTTATAGAAGTTGTTGAATATGTTTAAGGAGGAGGTAAATAGATTTCTAGATGTTGAAGACATTGGTGACCAGTGGGCACTGCAGGAATCAGTGAATTGCCTTCAGTTTTTCATCATATAGATCACTAATTTGGATGGGAAAACTCAATGTACTGAATGCAATGGGATTGAGAGTTGAGAAGGGGATGCAAAAAGGCTTCAAGGCAATTTGGGAAAGTTTAAGTTAGAGTAAATGCATCGGTAGATGCACGGTGGATGCAATATAATTGGGCAAGTATGAAGTTATCCATTCTGATATAAAAAAATTAGTAAGTGTTTTATTTAACACAATCCTCAATGTATAGGAAATAGAGGAGAGGGAAGAACCGGAGAAGAAATGGAACAAGAAATGTCCCAATTATCTCACGAAGAGGAAGACAGACCTAGGTCACCATAACAACACCTTTTATAAAGAGTCAAAAGAGAAATCATTCAGCTTGATCAGTTCAGCCAGACAGGAAGGTTGGTGGTGTACGGACACTGGTTAAGCTGTCAATGATTGTATGGGAAGTGATAGTTTGAAAATCAGTGATACCATTATAGTACAGAGGAAGAGAGGAGGAGATTTCAGAGATGGCCTCTAGTGGATGGCTTGTCCAACAACTGCAACACCACCCCTGAAAGCCGATTTAATTAAAATATAAATGAACTGATTTTTTTTTAAAGCTCCAGTCATCAATTATTAAATAGCTTTTAAGTCTCTTCAGGGTATTCCTACTGAGGGATTCTAGTGACAACACTCCATATCTGCAACTAACTTTCACAATGAGTCTTCAAACTCCAAACAGGTTTCAAATGATTAATTGCTTTTTCTGCAAACTAACAACAGCAAGACTAATTGAGTACAACACCATTATCCAGAAATTTCTTCATGTAAGTCAACTTTTCCACAAATACATTTGATCTTGCACTCCCTGCTTTTTGGAGTTAAGAGATCTGATATTTTTGATAATAATTCAATGTAGAACGTTTAGCACATTGGTTCATTGCCTTTGTATAGCCTCAGGTACGCCACAGAAATGTAAAACCTTTGGTGCAAAATTTTACACATACTCTCCCACCACCCCCCTAGCTCCCAGCAGCAAAATGGTTAAATGGAAAGTTAAAGTATTATGCCTGCCTAACCAGACCCTAACACAGCACCAAACTGTTAACTTCCAGGTTTAAAGAACTGGGAAAAGGAATTGCCAGGACTTCCAGGACTCCCCTGAAGTAGCCCAGGTGGGGTGTTCTCAATTTAAATATTCAAATGGGACAGAAACTCTCAGATTAGTTTGCTTTGCAGATTTGATTCTGACCAGCCAGATTACTCTGGTCTCTGGGGTCAAGAATTATACTCTCACTGCACGCTGTCAGCGTCAAATGCAGGCTTTCTGTCTGTGAGTGCAATGTGCTGACATCACATTCACACAGAAAGCTCAGCAGAAATGAAAACTTCTTTCGGGACGAGTTAAATGTTTCTATGTCACTGCTTGTGGGAGGGACAAGCATTCATGTTTCCACTCTCCCTCTCAGCTTGCTTTCCTCCCATTGAACTCCACCACACAAAGACATTGTGGCCAGGGATTGGCTCTCCACTGGGTTGGACTGGAAATCAGACCCCTGATTGTACAGCTAGGATCGGGAATTAGACAGTCCTCTGGGGTCAGGAACTCTCTCCGAGCCAGGAGTTAAGGGTTGGAGCATGCTTCCAGCAGCAGCTGCAGACTCTCAATTGTTGAATGTGACATACTAAGTGCTCCACACCCAACTGAGAGACACTCAGCCTGGCTTCTGGGGGAAGGAGAGGATCCTGGAAAAGTGAAAAGATGTATATTGCAGAGTTCAAATAGCTCAGAATTGGGGCTAACTTGGACATCCCATCCGTAGCTCTGCAAGCCTTCTCACCACATCTTCCCTCTACACACACCAATACTCGCGTAAACAAGCCTTCTCTCTTAAGGTTGGGGTCATCAATCACATTGGGGAACAATGGACTTCACAGTCTGGATGTGAAGCCTACCCAATGCGAGATGATGGCTAAGCAGAATCCACACTGGATAAGTGATATGGTTAGGTTTCTGCCCAGACAGTTAAGATAAATTATAATCCCACTGATGCTTTCTCATTTAGAAATGGTGTAGATCTATCATATTCAGTACCGCAACACAATTTTTGTATGGATCCAAATTCTTACAGAAAGAGCCCATTATATTAGGAAAGATGATTTGCTGCCAACTTCAAATGCCAAATGTAGTCCCTGTGTAATGAATTGCATACATTTTGTGTTAAGCACTAACATCAACATTGTTCAAAGTAATGCATAAATAAACAAACCGTTCTTGTTTTCACTTGACAGTCATGTCTAAAGAAATTATATAATGCAGGAATTCTCAAAGTATAATAAGGGATTGGATAACATTTCAAAAAAAGGCAACATTATGAAAGAAAAACCTTTGGAATTTTATGCAGTTTTTGTGATAATCCAGACCACAAACAATTGTATGTGAAGCTATTTAATAGAATATATCAAACTAGATAACTGGGATCCAGATAAAAGGTCCCCATGTTGTTAACAGCACCACAGCAAACTGTTTTTCACAAGTAGAACTAGAACAAGAACTAACGCTGTAAGTTGCATCATTGAATATCTTATTCTTATATTACTTGGGGGTTGATACACCTCATCTAAAATCACCAATAAAATAATATTCCGAGGTGTTCTGAGACCCAGTTTGGCTGTCAGTTCTGCAACCAATACTTTCTCTGATATACTTTCTTTCACGGATGCCTGTACTCTCTGTTACACCTGAAGCAGAATAATGATAACACGAAGAATTACCTCTTTCAACTGCTTTTCATGACAGAACTCTTTGGTGCTTTTTTGTGACAGGAGCTACATTGTGTATTCATCAGCTAGAGATCAGTGATTCAACACAACCACTATTTGACAGATTAGATCCAGATCTACCCTTTATCCAGAACCATGCTACCTGTAAGTTCTTATTAACATTTTTTATGGACACCTATGCAGCATGACTAATTTTTGCATTACTTTCATAACTCCATGGCTTTAAATGTTGAGCAATTGTTGTGCTGTCAAGTATCTAATACAAAACTCACAAGTACTGAGTTTTTTATGACCAAATACGGCCACAAGGATTGTGACATGTTTGCATCTTTAAATAGCATACTTGTTACCATGATCAGAAATATACATTCATCAGATGTTTAGAAATATGACATTGCTCCCCTTTTTATATAAACACTTTTACACATCCACACCCATGCACACATATGTACAAACACACACTAACTGGGACAAGTGCAAAGTGATGCATCTTGAGAAGTTAAATCAGGGAAGGACATGCACAGTGAATGTCAGGACCTCAGGGAAGTGCTGTTAAACAGAGAGACCTCGGGTTACAAGTACATAGTTCCCTGAAAATGGCAACACAGGCAGACAGGGTGGTGAAGAAGGCATATGGAATACTTGCCTTCATTGGCTGAGGCACTGAGTACTAGAGTTGGGACACCATGTTACAGTTGTACAAAACATTGTTTAGGCTGCACTTGGAGTATTGTGTCAAGTTCTAGTCACCACTTTACAGGAAAGATGCGATTTAGTTTGAGAGTGTGCAGAAAAGATTCACAAAGATGGTACATGGATTGGGGGGGGTGTTGAGTTATCAACAGAAATTGGATAGGCTGGGTGTGTTTTCGCTGGTACAAAGGAAGCTGAGAGGTGACTTATTGGAGGTATATAAAATTATGAGAGGCATAGATAAGTAGACAGTCAGAGTCTGTTTCCCAAGTCAGGGGTGTCTAAAACCGGAGGCCATAGGTTTAAGGTGACAGGGAGGAGGTTTAAGGTGACAGGGAGGAGGTTTAAAGGGGAACTGAGGGTTAAATTTTCACAGAAATAGTAGTTGGTATTGAGTTGCCAGAGGTGGTGGTGGAGGCAGGAACCTTAACAACATTTAAGAGATATCTGGACAGGTACTTAAATGAACAGGGCCTAGAGGGATATAGAATTAATGCAGGCAAGTTGGAATAGTATAGATGGGCATGACGGTTGGCATAGATGGGAGGGACGAAGGGTCTGTTTCAATGCTGTACAACTCTATGACTCTATGACTATAAATGAGTTTAAGAGTTAAGACTGGATAGATATGCATTTTTATTGTTTGGGTGGTGATCTGGCAGGGCAGATCACTCCCCCATTGTGGAGTATATCTAAATGAGGAATGAAAGCTTGGTATCCCTACTACCCTTCTTCTTGCTTTTTGTCCAAGTGGTCAACATAAAAAAGTATGCACATGAAATGCTTAAAAAAATTCCTAGAAGAATTCCACAGACCACCCTCCCCATCCTTTATCTGTCCCTCCCTCCTGTGAAAGCTGACTTGCTTACTCACAATTCAATCGTTTGCTCACTCACTCTCCCCTCATCTTTCCTGGGATCCCTCACTGTAGCTACAAGGCACGAGTTTTCCTGCCCAGCTATGGGCCACCGGACAGTGGTCATCTTGTCTGCCTGGCAGGCAAGAAATGGAAGCAATAGATTGTAATTAGGTTCTGCCATTAAAATTGGCAAGACCATCGCATTATCCTGCCTGTGCTGGATTTTCCCTTCATTGTTTTCCTGAAACCCTCCCTTCAATTACACTTCCCTAAATCAAGGCCAAAGAATGAAAATCGGGCATGTTTTCTGACTCACAACTTCTCTGGTATTAGTAATGTACACTTATGGCCAAGATGAAAGTTACTCCAGTGTTCAGATTTGCCCTTTCATATTATTTTTTCATCTGGCTTCTTAGTGCCGACATTGTGTTAACTCTTTCTTCTGATACTTTAATTCTTCAATATCTTAGTTTAACCAGGCTTCTGTTGTACAAAATACATTGCAATTCTTTAACAGGTCTGCTATCAATAACACAAGCAGTTTCAGAGGATTTTAGCATACTATAAAATATACAGATTCTCTTCCTTAGCTTATAAACACAATCTAATAAGATTCAAAAATCCTTTTGAATATTACTACTTATGTCCATGCTGGCAGTGTGAACTACTAAGATATTTAGTACACCTGTGTCCCCTTCATTATCACAGAAATGATTTCTCATATTTGCAGAACCTTCCAAAATTCTTTTTGGTCTTGAACTTCAGCGTCAGTCATATTTAGCTTCTGCAGTTTATAGTTTAGCACTGATCTCACTTCCTCTCTCTCTTAGCATTACTATTTTGCTGGTGAAAATGGTTTTATTTTAATAACAACAGATCAATTTGTGTTCAGTATTATGTTCAGTTTTGGTAGCTCTGATATTGGAAAGATGTTATTAAACTGAAAAGCATGTAGAAAAGATTTACAAGGATGTTACCAGGACTTGAAGCACGAGTTATAAGGAGGTTGGACAGGCTAGGACTTTATTCCTTGGAGCATAGGAGAATAAGAGGCGATCTTATAAAGGTGTATAAAATCATGAGGGGCATAGATGGTGTGAATGTACTCAGTCTTTTTCCCAGGGTTGGGGAATCAAGAACTAGAGAGCATAGTTTTAAGGTGAGAGGGGAAAAATTTAATAGTAACTTGAGGGGCAAGTTTTTTACAAAAAGGCTGGTATGTATGTAGAATGAGCTGCCAAAGGAAGTGGTTGAGGCAGGTTCAATAACAACTTCTAAAAGACAGTAGGACAATTACATTGATTGGAAAGGTTTATGGGCCAAATGCCAGCAAACAGGACTAGCTTGGATGGGACATCTTGGTCGGCATGAACCAGTTGGGCTGAAGGGCCTGTTTCCATGCTGTATAACTCCATGACTCTATCAAGCCCTTTTCTAGTTCTTGATTGGCATCAATATGAGGAAGGTGAATGCTTCCCCAATACTTTAAGTTCCTGTCCCAGTCCTAAATTTCTCCAGAATTATTCTATTGTTTTCAACCTGGTTGGGTAGTGCCACTTTTTCTATTTCTGGTATCATTGCAAAGCCCCACAGATACATCAATCTGCATAAGCTAAATGGTAGCTCCCAAGTCTTGTACTTACCATAACAAATGCACCCTAAAACTGATGAAGATATTGATGTGGTAATATGTGGTAACAAAAGGACTACAGATGCTGGAATCTAGATGAAAAACACGGAGAACATGTCTCCGCATGCTCTTGCCCCACAGAGCTTGTACCCTCATACCTGGACACTATCCTGTTCCCCCAACCCAATCCCTTCCCACTGACGTCCGTGACACATCATATGCTCTCCAACTCTTCCATAGCTTTAAGTTCTCCGGCACGCACAACCTCATCTTCACCATGGACATCCAGTCCCTATATACCTCATGATGGCCTCTCCGCCCTCTGCTTCTTTCTTGACCAGAGACAGAACCAGTCCCCTTCCACTAACACTCTCCTCTGCCTGACTGAACTTGTCCTCACCCTAAGCAAAGTCACTTTCAATTCCTCTCACTTTCTACAGACCTAGGGCATGGCTATGGGTACTTACTTGGGCCCCAGCTATGCCTGCTTCTTCGCTGGCTACATTAAACAGTCTCTGTTTCAAGCTTACTCCAGCCTCATTCCTCAACTCTTTCTCTGCTATAATGATGAGTGCATTGGTGCCACCTCTTGCACCCGTGCAGAACTAGACAGTTTCATAAATTTTGCCACAAATTTTCACCCTGCTTTCCAATTCACTTGGACTGTCTCTGACACCTCTCTCTCCTTCTTCAATCTTTCCATCTCCATCTCAGGCGATTCCATATCCACCGACATCTTCTACAAGCCCACTGACACCCACAGCTACCTCGATTACAGCTCCTCTCACCCTGTCCCTTGCAAGGACACTATCCTGTTTTCTCAATTTCTCTGCCTCTGCCGCATCTGCTCCCATGATGAGGCTTTCCACTCCAGGACATCTGAGATGTCCAACTTCTTTTCTAACCGTGGCTTCCTCCTTACTGTGGTCGAGAGAGCTCGCACCCACATCGCTACCATTTCCCACACCTCTGCTCTCACCCCCCACCCCTCCCAGACCCAACAGGGATAGGTCCCCCTTGTCCTCACATTTCATCCTACTAGTCTACATATCCAACACATCATTCTCCACCACTTCCACCATCTCCAACAGGACCCCACCACCAAACACATCTTCTCCTCCCCAAACCTTTCTGCCTTTTGCAGGGACCACTCTCTCCGCGACTCCCTAGTTCACTCCTCCCCCCCCCCACCCATCCCGCTCCCACCCTGTGAAAATTCCACTGTCCCTGCCATAAATGCAACACCTGCCCCTACACCACCTCCCTCACGTCCATCCAGGAACCCAAACAGTCTTTTCAGGTGAGACAGAGATTCACCTGCTTCTCCCTTAATACCATCTACTGCATTCGGTGTTCCAAGTGTGGCCTCCTCTACATTAGGTGACTGTTTCGCAGAACACCTGCGCTCTGTCTGTAATCGCAATCTGCATCTTCTCGTTGCCAGTCACTTCAACTCCCTCTCCCACACTATCACTAATATGTCAGTCCTCGGCCTCCTCCACTGCCAGGAGAATTCCAAATGCAAACTGGAGGAACAGCACCTCATTTTCCTTCTTGGAACCTTGCAGCCTAACAGCATGAACATTGAATTCTCCCACTTAAAGTAACCCCCACATCCACCCCGAGCCATGTCTCTTCTCTTCTTCCCTTTCCTAGCCTCTCCCTCTTTTTTTCTACACCCCTTTTTTCCTCCTTACCCTTTGGACCCATCCCCTGTTGTATCTGCCCTCCCATCTTTCCCTGTACCGGCCTATCACTATCTCTTACATGCATCTACCTACCACTTTGTGCCCACCCCACCTCCCTTCTTTTGTTCCACCTATCACTGCTCTGCTTTCCCTCCTATATATTCGGCTTCCCTTTTCCTATCTTCAGTCCTAAAGAAGACCCCTGATCCGAAACATTGACGGCCTGCTCTTCTCCATGTATGCTGCCTGGCCTGCTGAGTTCCTCCAGCATCACAGTGTTTTACTTTAGATATATTGATTTGTTGTACTATTAGCTCTTCCATTATTGCACGAGGGAAATAAATATCAGTTAAGCAAGACTGGTTGATTCAACTTTCGTCAGGAATATAGGCCTGATATATAACTGGTGGCCATTCTGCAATTTTATCGCCCTGCTGAAATTGAAAGTTCCACCAAGGCATCAGTGCACCTAAAGGATCAGGAGGAGAAGTATGTTTACCTCTCATAATAGGGCTCCTTAAATTCCATTCTTCTCATTATTAAAGATGAAAAGCTCATGAACATCTCTGGTAATGTCTGTTGTGAGAATAATCAGTTTAAACATGAATTCTTTATCAGAATTTATGTTTTAACAGATGGTCTACAGGTGAGCCAAAAAATTAGGCTCGTTAGTGCTAGTTTTATTTTCTGTGCACTGGGGTACAAAATGCCTCAGAATTGCTGAAAGAATTGTGAACCACAATCTCCAGCAAATGGGGTATGTTGCATACAGACATTGGATCCAGACAAAATAGACAGTAACACCAGTCTTTGTGCAATGTTGATTTGAGGCCAGCCCTACCAAACCAGCTGTATGCATCCATCTACAACATCTTGTGCTAGCCATTACTGGGAAATCTGCAATCTGAGCTGCAAGGAAATCCCCTCCCTGTACCCAGTCCCCTTCCCCAGACATGAAAAGTATGTGTTTTAAAGAGAAACTCAATTACTTGCAAGGTTGTCGGGGACTGAGCAGGAGTTGAGTGTAAGTTGAAACATAGTGTTAACCTTGGCAACTCGTTAAAATCTATATAGAAGCTATCAGATATTACCTGTGAGTCTCTGCCACGAGCTCATGGTAATAATAAGGATAGTACCCACCAAGTTGAGGAATGAACTGAGACTGTGAGGATGCGGATGAGAAGGAAGAGGAGCAGAAGGCCCCAGTCACTGCAGGTGATTTGAGCTTACTTCTCATTTGTGCACGTAGATAAGAAGCTGTATCTCTGGGGACTGTGCTTCATAAGAAATGATCGTTAGAGAAATCTGGCATATGCAGCAGACATAACTACACGCAGAGAGCAGGGATAGAGTCAAAGATCAGTTGAGGTCTGAGGATACATTTTCTGAGATTTCCACTAGCTCAAACAACCTTTGGTTAATTCCATATTGTAAGTTCCATCCCCATTTTCCAGTACAAAATAAAACCTCCTTAAAAGGAAATAGGCCTGTGGTTTGCATGGAGTACCTTACAATTTTTTTGAATAGAGTACCTTACATTCTTGGAACTAACAGAAAAAAGCTAAAGCACAAACCTAAAATGGACTTCTTTTTGTTTTAATTTTTCTTTCTTGTAAAAATTGTATATAAGTTATGTCTTTCTTGTGAATGCTGCTTATGTGATGCTATGTGTCTGTGATGCTGCTGCAAGTAAGTTTTTCATTGCACCTGTGCATACACGTACTTGTGCATTTGACAATAAATTCGACTTTGACTTTGACTTTAGAACAGTCTGGAGTCGTTCAAAAGACTGATACAAATCAATTAGTATCATTCCTATTGATTATTGGTATTATCATTTTTAATTTCTCCACAGACTCTCCCTGCTGAACAGTTCCAGCATTTTTGGCTTTTGTTTCATATTTTCTTCATAAATAGTATTACTTTGTCCTTTGTGTTATGATTCTCACTATCTAGGCCGGTTAGTTTCCATATTGCAGCCTGCAGAACGTGAGCAGTATTTTCATAATTTCTACTAGCAAATTAACTACCTGAAAATTATGCTGATGCACCATTTAGGTCATAAATGCCTCAAAAAATTAGACATATACACATGAATATTCCAAGTCAGCAGAAGACTAATGGAGGTAGCTACAGAGACAGTGGATTCTCTAGTTATCACCTGCAGATTCTAGAATGGTGTGTGCAGAATGGAGGGCACTAAATGTGATGCCACTGTTTAAAAAGAGGGTCAGTAGGAGGGGAAATGCTGGAATGTATAAAGAATGTAATGTTGAGGCACTTAGAAAGTAATAAAATAATTGAGCAGAGTCAATATGGATTTATGAAAGGGAAATCATATTTCACTGAGCTGGTGGAGTTCTTTGAGGATGTATCTGGTAAAGTAGATGAGGCGAGTCATTGGCTGAGATGCATTTGAATTTTCAGATGTTGTTGATAAGGTGCCACAGAGGGAGTTGGTGAATAAGGTTAGAACTCGTGGAGTTGGGGGTAAATTTGAGTGCAGAGCGAGAGCTGATAACACAGAAAACAAAGAACATGAATAAACAGGTGTTTAGGTTGTCAGGCTGTGACCAGTGAGGTACCACAGGGGTTAGTGCTGGGACATAAATTTTCACAATTATATCAATAATTTGACCAAAGGAACCAAATGCATTATTTTCAAATTTGCAGATAACATGAAAGAAAGTGTGAATGTGAGTAATGAAGATGATGCAAAGAGAATTTGAGGGAACATAGAGAAGCTAAGTGAGTAGGCAACAACACAACAGTGCAGTGCAAAATGAAAAATGCAAACGTATCCACGGGTAGGAAAAAAAAACAGAAATGCTGAGTACTTTTTAAATGCTGAAACATTGGGAAATGTTATTAATCCACATAGAAATCAATGAAGATTGCAATCTTAGGGTAGATTCAACCTGTATTGACTTAGAGAGGATACTAGGGAATTCCAAAAAGCTTGGGCTCTACCAGTGGACTCCTCTGTGACAGTTGTGTTGGCCCTGTCACACTATAGATCTCAAACTTTGGTATTTGACACTATTTGCATACAAGTCTGAGACTTACTGAAGTTTCAGGAGTTGGAAGTAACTCTCAGACCAGCGAGACTCACCCCAAAGTAGACCATATACATTGTTCTCCATTTCCAAAATTCAGTTCCAATGAAGTCAATTGGGTTTTGGAAGCAGAGGATGATGCACATATGCTACAAGGTGTGCTTATGGATGTTTTTCTACCCCCATGTTCACTTATGTGCAGTTTGACTTAACAATCCTCTTTTGGATAATGGTAGCACATTAATTTATTAACTCTCGGTCTAATGAAACAAAACACAAGTAACTGTACTTAGGCCAATTTGTAGATGGAAGCCTAGACATTGTTACAGACTTGAACTGATTCACTTTTTAACATTGGAGGTAAAAATCAAATGAGTTATTCACACATCTCAAGGGAAATGATGTCAGCTAACTTCTGTTAGAAGAATCACCAGTGCTACATTCAGTTTGTCCTTACACTCAAGGAATGACTGAACTTGCTGGTGCTATCCTACTAAGTATTTTTAATTGTCTGCTGAGAACTGAAGAAGTGTTGAAAATACATGTGGTGCCTTTATTTAGAAAAAGGATTAAAGTCACAACAGGGCAACTGGAGACTATGAGTTTAATCTCAGCAGTGGGAAAATTAATAGAAACCTTCTTGGTGATCAATTAGAGCATGCAGGCTTAATAAGGGCTCACCCAACAGGGCTTAATGAAAACAGAGGTCATATTTGACAAATGAGATTTAGGTTTTTTGAAGAAGTAGCTGAAGCAATAGATTCTGAAGATACCCTGGATGTTACTTAATTGAATTGTCAAAAAAAGCTATCAATAAAGTGCTATTTCTATGTTAAAATTAAACCTGGTGGTGTCAGGGTTGATATCTTGAGATTAATCTCTGTGTGATTAAAGGCCTGGAAGGAAAAGGTAGTTTAAATGTGACTGCTTCTCAAGAGTCCTGTCACGTGTGATTTTCTAAGGCTCCCCTTCTACTTATTCAGCTTGTCAATAATCTGGAGAAGGAAATGTGGATAATGTTAAATTGTGAGGTGGTGTAAGGTGAAATAGTTTGTGGCTGAAATTGAAAAGACTGAGGCAGATACTTTTCAGTGCAGATGAATGTGTAGTTATGCAAATAGATGTACATTATTTGACATTTATGTGTAACATAGATTTATGTAATATAATGGTTAAATCTTGAGGCTAGTATCTAGAGGGCAGGAATATTGATCCAGAAGCATGAGTACAATATTCACCAGTGCAGTTAGGGAATTTAAATACAATTAATTAAATAAATCTGGAATTGAATGCTACTTCCATAATGCTGACCATAAAGATGTTGGATTGTTCTAAAACCCAGCTGGTTCATTAATGTCCATCAGAGAAGGAATCTGCCATTTTGCTCAATTTGGCCTCTAAGTTACTCCAGGCTTCTAACTGTGCACTGAAATGGCCGAACAGACATGAGTTTCAAGGAATAATTAGGGATGAGCAAAAATGTCCTCGTCCCTTTGAATGATTAAATTTTAAAAATGGTGGGTGGGTATGGAGCATGGCTTGAAGAATGTTTATTACTTACTTTGAAAAGGTTCATCTTCAGTGTCAGACAGCTACAGCCAAGTCAAAGATTGTCTGGACTGCATTATAAAGACCCTATGGTGTCAATCTTAGCCACGGTAATGGGGGTTATTGCAAACTTGTGCATGCCTTAGATTTTCTCTCAGAATGCCTGGCATGGTCATTCTAGAGTATTTTATAGTTGGATTATCTTTATGCTCCCTAATAACATGGTGCTAAACGTATAACAATTGGATACTCATATGTCAGGGCAACATATTATACCATTCACATACATAGTCAAAGATGCTTCTCCAATCTTCCAGTAGTTGTATGGACCTCAGCAACACAAAGCCAATATCAATGTGTTAACCACTTCATTTTACAAACAAGAAGTGAACATACAAATTAACAGCCACAGATACCATTTACTTCACTCAAATTTTGTTTCATTTATCAAAAAACAAACAGCAAGAAATTATAGGCTCTCAAGTGCTAATTTATTTGCTATTGGATTGACCTTTATTTCAAGGCAACTTCTAATTACAGAAGCTGACCTCTTTCATTTCAACTTTCATCTGCTGATGTAAGCCTGCACTTCATAGTTTAAAATTCAAGATTCCTGATGTGTCTTTCCACTTTTTTTTCTCTGTGGGAGAGATCTCCTGTAAAGGGGGCCCCACTTATCACTCAACCAACAGAACTAATTATTCATGTTTATTGTTTATGGACCCCGCTGTAAAGTGGTTGATGTACTTGCCTGTAAAATAATCACTGCACTTCACAAGCAGTTAATTGGCTGTTTCTAAGTGTCTCAAAAACATGAAAGGCACTGCATAAAAGTGCACGTTCTTTCTCTTTTTTTGCACCGAAAACAACATGCCTAACTTTGCATATTCCCTTGTTAGAGGCATGTCCAAACCCCAGGAGCAGTATGCCTCATCCTTTCAGCAAGCACTGACACAATTGAGTTGTTGAAGTTCACACACCATGACACGATTATGGCTGACTTTAATGCATTATAAGGCAGACTTTAAGAATTATGAATGAGGGATTCAGAGAGCTTGTAGCAGTGTGAAGCTCTGTACTCTAAAGGAACAGTAGATAAGATGAGGACTCTGCCCACAGCAAGGGCATGCATTTGAAGTAAAGGAAAAGGTGGTTGTTCTCAAGTTACCACCAATTACTTGTTTGCATCTGCCTCTGCACAAGTGATAAGAGAAGTCCCCAAGAGCAAATAAGGTCATAGCTAGAAAGAACAGTGTATTCCTGGTAGAAAAATAGTGCTATCTAAAACTGCCATATGTTGAGATAGACAGCGAGCTGAATCACAACTAATTCCGCACCAGACATTGCAAGATGCCTACATGCTTATTCCCTTTAGTAGGAGCAACACAGTGTAAACTCCTAGCCTATCAGTTCACAGATGGATGAACAGGCACAGGGATGTGCACAACTTCAGTATTATTTTAAACAAAAAAATTCACACAAACTTCGAAGTCACTATTTACTTTTGAAATCAATCATTAAGGCAAGGCCATCGGAAAGAATGATCAGTGATAAACATATGTTTCTTCCTGCAACAGCTGCTAAGCTGCTGCTACCTCAACATCTTATTCAGCCCACTCTTTTCTTTTGCCTGCTATTCTGCAGTTTGTTGCTGTTCATCTTTACTGTGTGCGACCATGTTGTTCAACATGCATCACAACTTTGTCCAGAACTTCTCCTGGTGTAAACAACAGAACCATTTGGTTTTCTTTTGTGACCATACAAATACTGTTGGCAATTACAGAAGTTGTATTTCAATATCAAGAGCATTACCTGAAGAAGATCACCTATTCACACTCCACTGTATATTTAAGTATATTATCCTCATCTTCTGTAATGTGCATGGAGGTCTGTGAAATCATCATGAAATCAAACACTATGCATTGCAGAAGTGTTTTAACAACCACATGTGTCCAAAGGCCCAGTGTATCCTGCGAATGCTTCAGACTCCAGAAAACTCCAGTTGGCCTCTTCTGTCAATGTTTATCACAGAACTGAATTGTAATAGATTTGCAGCAGTTGAATGTGCACTGGGTAATCTAGAAACAAACCGACTGATTATTTTTGTTAAATATCTTTTAGCCGTGAAGAAGAAATCTGAAGAATTTTAGCGCTCCTATCCCTTTAAGCCTTACTGAAAGAACAATGTAAGTGTCATTACTTGCTTCCTGGAATAGTTCCAGCAAATGTCATAATTCATCTAGCATTGGTAATGCATCATCTCCTCACACATTGATGGTCAGTGACATCACTTTGACACTGCTTCCTGCAGTAGACATGCTACCCGAAGTAGTGGTAAATGCTCTTGGTTTTCTTCTTAGTCTCTTGGCCTTTATTGGTCTTCCCCTGCTGCTTGTCTGCCTCCTCAAACTTGTCTAAAAACATGACCACTGAAGGAACCAGGCTACTGAGTATTAGCATACAAGCACACAAATTAGGAGTAGGTATCAAGCATGTTCAGCCATTTAATAGGAACTTGACGGATCTGATTGAAACCCCAATTTCACATTCCCAGCGACCCATATTAATGTTTTATCCTTTATTTATCCAGTTTGTATCTAGTTCTGCCTTAAAAATACATTCAAGATTCTACTTCTACTGCCCATTGAGAAACAGTTCCAAGACTCATGATCATCTGAGAGAGAAAAAAAATCACCTCATCTATCTTCAATGGGCAACACCTTATTTTTGAACAGTGATCCCTGGTTCCTGGTTCTCCCATTAGAGGAAACATCCTCTATACATAAACACTGTCAAGACCTTTCAAGATCTTAAATGTTTCAATCAAGTCACTTCCCACTCTCCAAAACTCCAGTGGATACAAACCTAGCTTGTCCAAACTTTCTTAAGACAACCCATTCATTCCAGGTATCAATCTAGTAAATCTTCTTCAAGCTATTATCAATACATTAGCATCCAAAGATCCTCCTTTCACTGTCTGTTACTCTGTTCTTCTATGAATGTATTCAGTACAATTCCCCTTCAACATCACAATTAACACAATGATCTGAATGGTGCATAGTTCTGCCTGGTACCCATCCTATCTTTTCCCCTATCAAGCTCTACCTATTCCAACCAACCTTGTATGGATTCTGTGCATCTCAATTTCAAATAGTAACACACAAAACACTGGATGAACTCAGCGGGTCAGGCAGCATCTGTGGAGGGAAGCGGATAGTCGACGTTTTAGGTTGAGACCCTTCATTTGGACTGAAGAAAAGAAAGGAGATAGCCAGTATAAAAAGGTGTAGGGAAGGGGTGGAGCAAGAGCTGTCAGGTGATAGGTGGAGGGGGGTGATAGGCAGATGAGGGAAGGGGTGAGTGGGAATGATGTCAGAAAGTGAGAGGTGACAGGTGTAAGTGACAAAGGGCTGAAGATGATGGAATATGATAGAAGAGGAAGGTGGAGCATTCAATAAAGGGAGGGAGGGAGGTGGGAGGGGAACCATTGGGAGGAGTGTGTGGGTGATGGGCAGATGGAGAGGATGGGGGAGGGGAAAGAGAGAGGGTGATGGGGGCAGTTGCATCAGGAGGAGAGAGAAAAGCGAAAAGGGACTGATGGGGAGCGGTTACCAGAAGTTTGAGAAGTTGACGTTCATACCACCAGGTTGGAGACTGCACAGGCAGAATATGAGGTGCTGTTCCTCTAATTTGTGATCCCAGTTTCACAGCTGTCCAATAGGACGTAGCAAGGCTTTAGCAATGACCATTTCCTCAGGCAGTGTAGTGAGGCTTCACCCTCAGAATGAGCTGACAGCTTTTGACAGGAGCCTCACCTATGTTCAGAGACATATAAAAATTACTACAATTGTTATAAATACTTTAAAAATAAAATAGCTAGAAAATAATATTTATTAAAATTCTCATAAACAATTAAAATATTAAAATAAAGCAAATATATATTCAACGTACCTCTTTCTTCCCACTAATCCCTGGCTTGGGAATCCCCTTCCAAATGAATGAGGATTCAATTGCTGCCTGGCCTGGTCTGACTGGCATAGCATCACAGAGGCATAATGTTTGGAAATCCTAGTAATGTCCAGGCTCCACCATTTGACTCTAACAAAAGAGTAGCGTGACAAGTGCTGAAGCATCCCTCACGTAACATGTTCCAGACTTCTGACAGGGCTGCATAATTCCTGGCCATGGTTATCTGCAAGTGGGTGAACAATGATGATTCCCATTTGATATTCCCAACCACAGCCTGCACAATTTGGCCCAGTCATGTGAACTGAAAGGGGACCATAAGCCAGTCTTCAAAACTGTCTTTAATTGTTGTTCTGGAAACGTTCAATGTCCTAAAATCATTTAGCCCATCTTTCACCTGCAACACAGAGATAAATTTTGCTTTGTATTATTTATGAATCTGTATAATACACAGGCTGAATAATAAATATCAAAGGAAAGAGTATGAGTTGAATTACATCATTTATTTCAAATTCATAATTTCTTTATTGTGATCTTTTTCCATCTTGTGTTATTTAAACAATTTTAAGCAATCCAATCATTTCATAAAATTGAAGGTTAACCTTTAGTATTTAATTATACCAAATTACAATGTTTTAAATAAAATGAACAAAATGGATGGCATGGTGACACAGCAGTGCTATTGCCTTACAGCTCCAGGCACCCAAATTCAATGTTGACCTCAGCTGCTGTCTATTCATAGTTAGCACATTCTTCTTGTGACTGCAAGTGTTTCCATCAGTTGCTCTGGTTTCCTACCACATTCCAATGATGAGTTGGTAAGTTAACTGGCGAAGGTAAATTATCCCTTTATATAGGTAAATGGCCAAGTAATCAAAGGAGAGTTGATGGACATTTGAGTGAGAATAAACTGTCGGGATAAAGGAAAAAGAAGGAATGGGACTGATGGGATTCCTCTGTTTGGAAGTTAACATCAACTTAATGAGTTGAATAGGATGCTTACAGCTCATTGTAAGTAAGAACTTGACCAGCTTACATACAGGAACACAAAAACATTCTACAATCATTGCAATGATATATCATGTGGGCAGATATACGTCAGGTGGGGTTAAAAGGTAGTAACACACTATTTTGTGAGAAAAGATCTTGTCCAAATTTCATACCAGACGCACAGAAAATTAAAAATGAAAGCAATTGCAAGAACCTTAGTTCACTCACCCTGTTTGGAATTTTTCTTTGAATCATGGGTTAGCAAATGCAATAGTTGTTGAACTTGTGGGAATAGGCCACCAAAATCTTCTTCAGTTATGACCACAACCCTTTCAGACAGTAGCTGTAGACTGTACTGAAAAAGTGAATGACAATTTTCTGGCAATAACCACACAAAGAGGATTAAAATAAAACACATTGGCTCAAGTACAGCTACTGAATGTACAATAGTTGACCTGATGTCATGGCCTAACTGACAAGCTTATTTCTGGCTATGACCTATACTTTTAATCAATGGCATTCCTCAAATTAAGGAAGATTGTATTCCTGGAAAACATTTTGTTAAGAAAAAATATATAAATCAACAAGGTTTTGCAAAATACTTTGTAGGTTTTTTGGTACAGGTCATGCTTATGGTCAGAGAATGGTGTGCGATTCACTAAAGTGAGAAATAAATTTGTAAGTTGAGGATGTGTAACCCAAAGAATCAAAGATGTTATAAAATAAATTCATAAAGCAAACATTCTTAACCTGGAGAATACCTGTACTCTGGTTGCTAATAGTATGATACCAAGTGATATCAAGCATACTCTTGTTCTTTTATATCACCTAGCTTCAAATGGAAAAACAAAAAGTTCAGTCAAAATAATTGAGGAAGTTCCCAAGAAGAAAACATTGCAGGGATATTCAAAGTTCAGGGTATACGCTTGCAGAACTCTTGATGAAAATAAGATTGATACCATTCTTGAGCCTTGTTCAACCAACTTTGGCTTCTAGATTTGAAGAGAAACAATTGAGTCAAAAATATGATAACACGAGTCAGAAGAAATGCAGTTTCAAGCAAAGTAAATGTGTTCATATTCTTAGCCCACTAAGCAAATTGGACTCACTCAAGGGGGAAGATGTGACGGTTGTACAAGTTTGTGGAAGCACCAAATATTTGGTTGAAATTGATGACAAAATCTAAAGTATTCAAACAGACCAAATGATTTACGTCAGAGGTGAACCAAGACTGGATGGTGAACCATTCAGTCATGAAACTGTGTCCTAGCTGGATCTAAGCAGACTTCAGGAAGTGAAGTACTGATTCCAAACAAGTTTGACAAAGGAACAGGACTTTCTTTGACACTCAAATCCCGAATTAAATAGTCCAAAAGTTGCTTCACCACCAAAACCAGTAAGGAGATCAGGAAAACCAGTTACCAGACAAAACTTATAGTTGTTCATTAAAAATGTATATTGATAAAATATTTGTATTTCACTGTTAAAAGTGTAATAGACATTTAGATAAAAATACTTGTCTTCCTAAACACAGGTATGTTGTAATATGTGCACCTACCTATGTGTGTGTTTATATTATGACGCTGATTGGATAGGAAAGTCATGCGCTGTTGTTGCTTTACAGTGGTGTAATCATGTTAGTATCTGGAACATTGGATTTGCCAACTTGAAGTCCTGACATGCAAATACTTTTTAAGTATGTAGACCTGCAAATAAACCACCACCTCTTGCATATACTGTTTTAATGCTTTAATGTCTTTGTGATTACAGAGATTTGCAGTCATTTTCCCTTCATTGAGTTCTTGATGCCCTGTTTCCCTTGTTGCACCATGATTAGCTTGCACTTTCAGCAAGTTCCCATGCAAAAACTTTCAAAGACAGACTGTACAAAAAGGACACTAACAGCAGAGCCTATTAGATACTCTGCTACAGCAAATGATGGGCCATTATGTTTTCTTTAGGAGTTACATGTTATGTCCCCAGAGAACCAGGTAAAATTCTGCATTACAACACTAAATCTGACATGAATGGCATTTTTCAGTTTAATTAAGGAATACTAATTGTAATGATGCACCAATGGATGCCTTGGTGATAAAAACTTGCAGTTGTGAAATTAATTACTTTGCTGGGGTAGACCCAGTGCCTGTGGAGAGCTCAAACCCTTTTAAAACATCTAATTAATCTCAGACAGCTACAACTGTGGTAAGTCATTTTAACATAATCAACCTTTAAGAGTTTGCTGTCCTTGTGGATTGTTTCAAATATCTTATGACAAGCAGTTTAATGTGTACTACTGTTTTAATTCTTATTTAAGAAGCAAACAATTGCAGGAAATTAATGCTGGAGTTGATAGCCAGACTGAGCCTTTACCTCTGAGACCTGGCCTTGAACCCAGCTCTGTTGAGAAGACAGGAAAGAGTCCCCTGCACAAGAAGCGGTTTTGGATGGTGTCAGATCTTTCTTAAGTGAAGACAAGACTTGTATCACAAAATAGTCCATTGTGAGTTGGCAGCTTGCTATAGAACCTGTGCAAGTTTTGCTATTGTGAGAACTAGAATGTTTTAGAATGGTGTAGAATGTATAGGGGAGAGGGGAAGGTCTTTGTGGATATTAAAGTGAAAGGAATATTAAAGTGAAGAGGATTAGATAGAGATAAGTTCTGATGTATTAAGTGCATTAGTCACAACAAAAACCTTTTTTAAATTTTAGACCTTCAATGAAGACTGCTAAACTCAGCACCTAGCATTTATAATCCACCTAATGTCATTTCTGCCCACCGCTGCACTTCAACACAGGGATTAAAAATAACAATAAATGCAGCATTTATTATTTTCTGTTTCTACTAAATCTCAGCTACCACATTAATCAAATTGTGTACGTCCCACCAATCACTCCCACTCAACCTCACCCTCCGCACTTTCATTCCATTGACTTCAGTGGGATGAAGACCTGGTAGATTCTACACTGGAGAGCAGGGCCAGCTGGGGCTGGGGGAGGTTGTACCATCTGCACAGCCAGATTACTGCCAAAGGAATGGACAAAAATTGTATCATCTGTTCCTGTTTGTCCATTACTCTCACTTAAGGTCTCCTTCTAATTTCTTTGTTCATCTCTGAAAAGTTTTTTCTTCCTATTTCTCTCTTCCAGCTATTTTCTCTATTTCTTTTTTATCAAGTGAGAATGAGATAGATTGCTGACAAGAGGAAAAGTGAAAGTTTAGTAATAAGTAAGTGCGTAAGTAAGCCAATTGTGTCCACAAGACAGACCTTTCGCTGCTCAGGTATCAATATAGCTGCAGCACTTCCTTCTGCTGAAAGTCAGAAAACCATGTAGCTCAGAAGCAGGCTCTTCAGCCCATGCCCGCATTAGCTATCAAGGGCCTACCCATATTAGTCCCATTTCCCAGCACTTTGCTTGTAGCTCTCTATTCCAAACTTATTTCAAGTGCTCATCTATTACTTCCACTACCCCTTCAGATTGCGAATTCCAGGTTATAACCAACACTGAGTGAAAACATTTTTCCTCAAATCCCCTCCAATCCCTTACCTTAAAATTTCTGTCCTCTGGCCATAGACATATTAAAGAGACACATTCCTCTCTAGCTACCCCTCTGTACCCCTCATAGTTGTGTATATCCCAACCTGGTACCTACCTCAACCACCTACACTCCAAGGAAAACAAATCCTGCCAATCCCATCTCTCCTCATTGCTGGGATGCTTCATCCCAGGCAACATCCTGGTGAATCTCCTCTCTGACACAATCACATCCTTCCTATAATGTAGTAGCCAGAACTACACACAGCACTTCAATTGTGGCCTCACTAATGTTTTACAAAGTTGTATCCTAACCTCCATGTTCTTACATTTGGTGCTTTTGATAATGAAGGCAAGTATCCCATATTCCTTCCTTATCTCCTTATCTATCAGTGCTGCTGCTTTCGGGGATTTCTAGGCTTGAACACCACAATCTTCTGTTCCTCACTACTTCCTTGGGTCCTATCATTCATATTGTATATCCTAGCCTTATTAGCCCTCTCAAAATATGTAACATTTTTCAAGATTAAATTCTACCTGCCACTTCTCTGCCATTTACCAACTGGTCAACATCATTCTGCAAACTGAGACCAACCTTCTCACTATCCACAACACCAGCAATTTTCATGTAAACCTGTGTGCTTTCTGACTATAGCACTAGCATTCACATTCAGATTGTTAAATTTTAAGGGTCCCAGCACGAATCCTTGTGGTATTCCACTGGTCACTATGTTCCAATCACAAATCCAATGCTCAACCATTACCATCCATCTCCTCTCACCAAGCCAATCTCAGTTTAAATTTTCTAAAGAGCCCTGGATTCTGGATCCCATGAATTCTTACCTTTTGGACCAGTCTCTATTGTGGGACCTTATTAAAAGCCTTACTGTAATCCATGTAGACTGCATCAACTGCATTACCACCTCCTTGAAAAATTTAGTTGAATTAATTGTACAGGATTTCCCCTTAACAAAGCCATGCTGAGTACCCTTGATTATCCTTGCCGCTCGAAGTGCAGACTAATCCTGTCCCTCAGAACTTTGTATCAACAATTTCCCTACCAACGATATTGGACTCATTGGCCTGTAAATACTTAGCCTATCCCTATTGCTTTTTTGTGAATGAAGGTGCCATGTTTGCTGTCCTCCAGTCACCTGCCAGCTCTTGCGTAACCAGAGAAGATTATGAGGAATTTTTTCAGAACACCAGCAATCTCCTCCCTTTCCTCCCACTGTAACCTAGAATATGTGTCATCAGCTCCTAGGGATTTACCCACCTTTAAGCCTGCAGGCACATCTAGTACCTCCTGCTTCTTGATAGTAGTTTGTTCTCGAAGTTTACTTTTCCCTGCTCTGAGTTCTCTAGCCACAATGTTCAACTCCATTGTGAATACAGGTAAGAAATATTCATTTGACACCTCACCTACATCCTTTGGTTCCACATGCAGATTGTCACTTTGATCCTGAATTGGCCCTTCCCTTGCCATGATTACCTTCTTCCCTTCTTGCTCTTTATTTATTTATAAAATGTGATGAGATTTTCGTTAACCTCACCCAACAGTGCCATTTCATGACTCCCTTTGACCTCCTAATTCCTTTTTTTTTACCTGCACTATCCTACACATTCTACACTGGGAGGGTGTCAACCATTTCCAATCCTGACGTAAGCTACCTTTATTTATCTTTATCAAATCCTTGTTGTCCCTTGGGTTCCTTAAGACTTGTTGACCTTATCCTTCACCATTCTGGGAACACACTGACCCTGAACTCTCATTATGCTCAAGAAACATTGGAATACACGCCACCCCCAAATTGTGGGGGCAAGGGGCTGAGTTCCCAAAAACCGTCCATAACGCGAGGTCACATCACCTGGGCATGCCCCAAGAAATGCGAGCTGAAAATAAAATAAAAATTGACAAAAATTCTATGAGAGTGATTTTTTTGATTTCATATCTCAAATATTCTTCTGGTATTAGATAAATTCTATAAGGACGAATTTCCATTGCCCAAACTGCTGTAACAGGAGAGTAGGATTAGACTAGATGGCTAAAACTGGTCCAAATACAATACCACACTCAGCTCTGGAGCATCTGGACAGTAAAGACACATACGTTAGACTATTGTTTATTGACTACAGCTCCGCCTTCAATATTATAATTCCAAACAAACCCATCACCGAGACCTGGGACTCAATACCTCCTTCTGTAACTGGATCCTTGACTTTCCAATCAACAGACCGCAATCAGTCAGCAACACCTCCAGCACAATTATTCTTAACACTGGTGCCCCACAAAGCTGCGTCCTCAGCCCTCTACTCTACTCCTGATATACTCATGACTGTGTGGCCAGATTCTGCTCTAACTCCATCTACAAGTTTGCAGATGATACCACCGTAGTAGGCTGTATCTCAAATAATGATGAGTCGGAGTACAGGAAGAAGATAGAGAGCTCAGTGACATGGTGTCATGACAACAACCTTTCCCTCAATGTCAGCAAAACAAAAGAGCTGGTCATTGACTTCAGGAAAGAGGGTGGTGTACATGCACCTGTCTACATCAACGGTGCTGAGGTCAAGAGGGTTGAGAGTTTCAAGTTCCTAGGAGTGAACATCACCAATAGCCTGTCCTGGTCCAACCATTCAAACACCACGGCCAAGAAAGCTCACCAGCTCTTCTACTTCCTCAGGAGGCTAAAGAAATTTGGCATGTCCCCTTTGACATTCACCAACTTTAATTGATGCACATCCTATCCGGTTGTATTACAGCTTGGAATAGCAACTGCTCTGCCCGGGACCGCAAGAAACTGCAGAGAGTTGTGGACACAGCCCAGCACATAACAGAAACCAGCTTCCCCTCCATGGACTCTGTCTATACCCTTCGCTGCCTTGGGGAAGCAGCCAGCATAATCAAAGACCCCACCCACACGGGTCATTCTCTCTTCTCTCCTCTCCCAACAAGCAGAAGATACAGGAGCCTGAGGGCACATACCACTAGGCTCAAGGACAGCTTCTATCCCACTGTGATAAGACTATTGAACGGTTCCCTTATACGATGAGGTGGACTCTAGACCTCACAATCTACCTTGTTATGACTTTGCACCTTATTGTCTACCTGCAATGCACTTCCCTGTAGCTGTGACACTTTACTCTGTATTCTGTTATTGTTTTTATCCTGTACTACTTCAATGCTCTCTGTACTAACTCAATGTATCTGCACTGTGTAATGAATTGATCAGTACAAACGGTATGCAAGAAAAGTTTTTCATTGCATCTCGGTACAAGTGAAAATAATAAACCAATACCAATACCAATAACTTGGTGTTCAAACATTGCATGATTCACACACTGAATGTGCATAGTGTTTATAAACACAGAGGCTAGTCATCAAAATTTTTAAAATCATTGCTCGACTTTTCTTGTGCATTTTACTAGGTATGTTTTCTAGTTTGTCTTTGACTGATGGAAGTAATTTGACATCATTACAGATGTGATTATCTAGGTCACTGAGGATATGAAATTTCAGAAAGTCTGCTTATAGCAGTTTATGTATTCTGGAGTAGACCTCCCCCCAACATTCCCATTAGCTAAAGAAAAGTCTGCAGCCCCAATCATAGAAGCAGAATCATTTCTATCATGAGATAGACTCTCTACACCTACAAAGATATTAGAATCAGAATTAGCTTTATTATCACTGACATATGTCGTGAAATTTGTTGGTGCAAATTGCGGCAGCAGTTCAGTGCAAGACATAAAGACACAAAAATTACAAAATTAAATAAAAATTACATAAAAGTTACAAAAATAAATAAATGGTGCAAAAGAGGAATAACGAGGTAGTGCTCATGGGTTCATGGACCGTTCAAAATCTGATGACGGAGGGGAAGAAGCTGTTCCTGAAATATTGAGTGTGGGTCTTCCAGCTGCTGTACCTCCTCCCTGAAGGTAGTAACGTGAAGAGGGCATGTCCCAGGTGGTGAGGGTCCCTGTTGGTGGATGCTACCTTCTTGAGGCACCACCTCTTGAAGATGTCCTCAATGGAGGGAAGGGTTGTGTCCGTGATGGAGCTGGCTGAGTCTACAACCCTCTGCAGTCTCTTTTGATCCTGCACATTAGAGCCTCCGTACCAGGCGGTGATGCAACCAGTCTTTGGTGACATACCAAATCTCCTCAAACTCCTGAAATCCACAATCAATTCCTTGGTCTTGCTGACATTGAGAGGTTTTTGTTGCAACACCACTCAACCAACAGATCTATCTCACTCCTGTATGTCTCCTCATCACTGTCTGAGATTCAGCCAACAACGGTGGTGTCATCGGTGAATTTATAGATGGTGTTTGAGCTGTGCCTAGCCACACTGTCATGAGTATAGAGAGAGTAGAACAGTGGGCTATGCACACATCCTTGAGGTGCGCTTGTGTTGATTGTCAGTGAGGAGGAGATGTTGCTAACTCTCAGCACTGACTGTGTTCTGCCATTAAGGAAGTCGAGGATCCAGTTGCAGAGGGAGGTATGGAGGCCCAGGTTTTAAAGCTTGTTGATTAGTACTGAGGGTTTGATGGTGTTGAATGCTGAGCTGTAATCGATAAACAGTAGGCTGACGTATGTTTTGCTGTTGTCTATGTGCTCCAAAACAAAGTAGAGAGCCAGTAAGATTGCATCCACTATAGACCTGTTGTGGCGGTAGGCAAATTGCAACAGGTGCAGGTCTTTCCTTAGGCAGGAGTTAATTCTAGCCATGACCAATCTCTCAAAGCACTTCATCACAGTAGAATGAGTGTTACTGGGTGATAGTGCAGGACCAATCTCTCAAAGCACTTTATCACAGTAGATTGAGTGTTACCGGGCGATAGTGCAGGATGTGGGTGCTAAGCAGCAGGGAAAGATCAGGCACTGCCCGTTAACCTGCAGGCCAGATGAATGTTAGAACATAATTTTGCAAAGGGAGAGAAGGATCGGCTCACTGAGTCTTACATTGGTCTACTTGCACAAGTACTTACCTTGCAGGATCTCTTCCCCCTGCTGCCAGAAACCTTCTGGCTAGTACAGGGTCATGAACAGGATTCACTGGCGTGAGTCTTCAGGGGAACAATCATTTAGCACTTTATGGACATACATGTACTATTGGCTTGTGTATAATATTCAAGTGTTTAATGTGCTCCTCCAAAGCCATTCACATAATGGGAACAGGTCAAGTCCCAAGCGGGGTAAGCAACTTTCATACTAACCACAAGATTAAAATGAATCCTGAAGTATTATGGAATCATTAGTGATGAATTTTTGATCATTGGAGGATCATTAATTATTTTTGTTTATGCTAAATATTTGGCTTGCCATTTCTTCAGAGCTGAGTCTGCTTTTCCTCCAAAAGCTCATTAGAGGTTGGATAGTGATTTTATTCATATCATCAAAATACATTTTAACTGCAGGTCTGGTGAAGATGCAACTGTACAGTGGGAAATTCCCAGCCGTGAGCAGTGAACTATCCCAATAAGGCAAGGCAATTAAGTTCTCTGTTATGTGATCTCATTGACTAGTACTCTGCTATCGAAACAGTTTAAGCATTTTTGGGCAACTTAGTAAGGAATGTTGAAACACTTTGCATTTAGTGTTTCATATTTTGCCGTTTTAACCTAAAGATTCTGTAAAGCAGAAAGCTCACCAGGTATGGTCAAACACAACTTTCCTCCATTTCATATCACGGACAATCAATCTGCCATGGTTTCCACAAGTACTCCAGCTAAGTTCCAAGCACTGGATGTGCATCCTACAGGGAGCTCACATTTTTGGGGTCAAGAAATATGGTGGAGACTTGTGATGAAATATCAACAACCATCTAAAACTAGGCATGATCAAAGACTTCATGTTGAAAAGTAGAGAATACAGTGGTTGGGAAACGTCAGACTACAGATGACCCCTGCATTACAGGGGGAGTTGCATTCCCAGAAACTCATCCGTATTGTGATTTTCCGTAACGTGAAGCCATATCATCTGCACATGCATCAAGAACTGTTAGTTGAAAAAAAATCGACATATAAATTCTGTGAGAGCGAATTTTTCTTCCATATCTCAGATTTTTTGGTAGTGATTTCTGAATTCCTTAAGGATGAATTTCCATTACCCAAACTTCCTGTAACGTATGGGTTGCCTGCAGTCTGCTAAGTACAGCACACCAATTACAAATGATGATGCTGAAGTGTTTCTTTAGGAAATTAGGGATGGATGGAGTATCAGAGATATAAACTCCAATGAGAATGCAAGGTGAAAGGAGGTAGAAAAGGCAGGAAATATTCCTGTAGCAGGCCAATATATTGAACCAGTTTCACATAACTTCCCTGTTTTTGATCTCTGTCTCCACAAATGAATTGTAGGATCCCTTGTCAGACCAGGCAGTGTAACAATTGTAATCAAATTGCTTGTAGAAGTTCAGTCTCCTGACTCACAGCGCTTTAAGAAGCAGTCTAATATACCCTATACGCTGGATGTATCAGTAGCCTTCTTGCCTGGACACAGCTTCAACTCAGCTGATTATTGCTGCTGCTGCTCCTCTTTCTCCATCCAAATGAAACTGGCAATAGTAAGAACTATGAGTGTGGATCGGTGGCACAGCTAATGGAGTTGCTGCCTCGAAGCTCCAGTGATCTGGCTTCAATCCTGACCTTTGGTGCTGTGTGTGTGGAGTCTGCACATTCATGAGTATAAATGTGTGCTTGATAGTTTCAACTCTTGTGGGCCAAAGGGCCTGTTTCATGCCGTATGACTCAATGACAGATGAACAGCTGTAGGAAGACAGAATTTACTAAAGAAGAATAAAGGAGAAAATCTCAGAAAGAGGTATTACTGAAGCTGAAAACTCACTTAAAAATCCAAACAACACAACACACAGCTTCTATGATCAGTGACTTGCAGTTGGTTGCACTTTTTAAATACATTAAAATATTTTCATCATTAATCACAAAAATATTGAATCTTAGTGTTCATTCCTGAATGTTGTATTCTATTAAATGGTTCTGAGACTAGGATCTGGATATTCAGTTCTGTTGTGTGTGATTTCTTGGTGCCACAGGATTGAATTACAGCATAAAATTGATTGCTAAGTGCAATTGGTACCCCAGGGCATGCATGCAGCATCCCAAAACTTTCAGACACATTGTGTCCTGAAACATAATGAGTCTGCAGTGTTGACGTCAATCATTGTTCAATACGCATTGGATGCCCCTGCTGTCACTCTGTCACATATGCACAGACCAATATGACTAAAGCACAGAAGAGCTATAATACTTGTTTCTGCACTTGGGATGCTGTGGAATATCGAAGATTACAGCTTTATGTGAACTTCCCATACTAATGTGTCTGGTTGCATTGATTACCCTCCACTCAAAGGAATAAATGTCAAAGTACTTACTCAAATGACTTTTGGGCAGCAACAGGTAGCCAATCTCTTGAGTAGAATTACAGCAAGCTACACTGCAGAAGGAAGTTTCAAAGTCCCATCCTCCTGCCTTGTTCACCAAATATTTTTACTCTTTTCATTTTATTAACTATTTATTAATTTCCATTTTACCATCTGTTATGGATTTTGCTTCCATAATTCTTTCGACTGGGAATACATATCCAAACAAATTTGGAGGATAACAAAATATTTGGTTGCTCCCTTTGTTCCTTTGATGGTAATTAAATATACAAATTCTGGTCCCCTTTCCAAATGGAAATAGTTCATTGCTATTTACCTTATATAAACGACTCTCAGTTTTGAACACCTATCAAATCTCTTCATACTATTCTCTACTTTACTGATTGATGGGCTTGGTTTCTTTAATCTCTCCCATTAACCAAATAGATCATCCAATAATGTCATTTAAATGAGTCATTTTCCTTAACAGTAATCAGCTTCTTAAAGTAGAGCATCCAAAAATGTGCTCAATATTCTAATTGTGTATTAATCAAAGATATATGCAAATTGAGCATTTCCTCTTTACTTACATATAAATTTTAAAAAATATTTTATTTACAGCGTGGTAACAGGCCCTTCCGGCCCAACGAGTCCCAGCCGCCCATTTTAAACCCAAATTAACTTACCTGTACGCCTTTGCAATGTGGGAGAAAACCGGAGCACCCGGAGGAAACCCACGCAGACATGGGGAGAACGTACAAACTCCTTACAGACAGCGATGGGAATCGAACCCCGATCACTGGTGCTGTAATAACATCATGCTAACCACTACGCTACCGTGCCTTGCGTATGTTCTCAGTCATGTGTAAAGTTTTAATCTGATATGATTTTTGGAGTTTTGATGACTTACCTACCTAAGGTAATGAATTTTTGAGACTGGAGTCAAAGAATCATACAATTATGTGCCTTTAGAGGACATCACGTTCGAATCAGAGAATCAAAGAAATGTACAGCACAAAATGGGTCCCCTCAGTTCACCTCATTCACACCAATGGTGATGCCTATCTATGCTAATCCCATTTGCCAGTATTCGGTCTGTATCCCTCTACATCTCTCCTATCTAAATACTCATCCAAATGCTTCTTAAACATTGCAGTTGTATCTGCCTTGACCACCTCCTTTGGCAGCTCAGTCAAGATATTCACCACGCTCAGTGTGAAAAATGTACTCCTCACATCTCCTTTCAGTTTCTCCCATCTAACCTTAAACTTGTACCCTCTAGTTCTAAACATTCCTGCCCTGGGAAAAATGCTGACTATTTATCCTATCTATTTGGTCCAATCAGTCCTATTCTCCTCCTCATTCACCATAGCCCTGTTAATTATTATTCTTCAAAAGTCAATCCAATTCCCTGATTGTTTATGCTTGCATCTCCTTTAGGAGCAGTAAATGGGGTTAACATTTATTGCTTACCAATATTGCCCTTAGTGTTGCAATTCTTCCAGTAATGGTGCACCGATGTGTTATTAGTGTCACAAACCAGCAACAAAAGAAACACACCGAGTCATGATTTGGTGTTAAAAACTATTTTATTAATCACTACTTATGATAATACGTAAAATAAAAGTAAAAATGTTAGTATGTTAGAATTCAAAAATGTTAAACCTTGAACATTAACCCCAAAAATTAAACTCGTCGTGTGTGTGTGGCAAAGTCCCAAACTCCAAGTCCAGGAATGGTTCTTAAATTCAGTTCCACAAGCCATAAGGTGAAACATGAGCAAAGGCTTCTTCAACAACCACCGTTGTCTGAAGATAAGACGTAGACGTAGAGAAACATAGAGAGAGTAATTACGAAGTCCAAATGTTCCACGATGGAACCCAACCATCACCTCGGTGTTTACTCAGTAGTGACCTCCTCACCCCAAAAAGCATCCGAACCGCGGTCATCCACACAAATACCTGTTTCCTTCTACAGGTCAGCAACAAAGTGAACTCCACCAGATTACTTCCAATTTCCATACATGGATTTCTGTGGCAGACACAGTTATTGTTTCTCATCCATCGATAGAGAACACTAGCAGGCTGGTGTCTCTCTCCCTTCTCTCTCTCTCTCTCCCTTCTTCTGACCTCTTCAACAATGTCATTACATCCTTTATCTTCTATTGACGTAAGCACGACACACACACACACACACACACACACACACACACACACACACACACACACACACACACACACACACACACACACACACACACACACACACACACACACACACTCTATCTTAAAGGGACTTTCACCGAGTCCGTAACATTAGGTACAGAGTTCCAGGATTTAGATCCAGTGACAATGGAGGAATGGCAATGTATTTCCAAGTCAGGAAGGTGTGCAACTTGGAGACAACTTTTAGTGGTGTTCCTATAGGCCTACTTCTCTTATTATTCTTGGTGGTTGAAGTCATGGTTTTGTGTGGTGCTGTCAGAGTAGCAAGCTTCTTGAGTGTTGCTGGAGCTGCACTCATCTAGCCAAGTGGAAAGTATTCCATCACTCTCCTGACTTGCGTGTTGTAGATCAGGAAAAGCTTTGGGTGTCAAAAGATGAATTACCCGCTACAGGATACCCAGTTTCTGACCTGCTATTGTATTCATAGTTTGGAGGCTGGCCCAATACAAGTTATGGCCAATACTGATCGCCAAGATGTTCATTATAAGGTGCAATTGGTTAGACTAATGTATATTGTAGGAGATGGTCATTGTGTGGCGTGAATATTATTTGCCACATATCAGCCCATGCATTAATGTTGTTTGACAGTCTAACTGCTTACTTGCTAATTTATGTCCTCCTAATTTTATGTTGTCTGTAAATTTGTTTCGCTCACCATGTCTAAATGTAACTAATTTGAGAAGGGTAGTACTTCCAATATTAATTTCTAGTGGACACTATATTTTATCCCTGTTGTCTCCCAAAACGGTTCTGTTGAACAAGTATTTTGTTTTCCCTCATTTAATCAAATTCCTATCCAGCTACCACTTACTTTCATTCCACATTCCTTAATTTTATTACTCAGTCTTGTTGACAGCAATTTTTCTTTTGACATTTGATGCTCTACATGCTCAGCACCCACTGCTTCTCCTTGATTGGTATATGCTGTTATATTTTTCTAAAAATTATCTTATGTTTGTCAGACCTATGTCATGTTTTCTTTCCTTTAAACATCGGCACTTGTTGCCTTAATTAAACCATGTGTTTCTGGTTAAGCATTAATCTTTTGCAATATTTTTATTATAAGATCAAACATTATAGATATTAGGCTCACTGGTGTGTGCTTATTTGCATAAAGGTGTTATACTGGGAGTTATTCTATTATCCGGCATAGCTTCCACAGCCAAGGATATTTGAAAGGTGATTGTTGGCCCCTCTGCAATTTTCTTTCTCAATTTTCTTCAGCATTGAGTTCAGCATTGAGCTTTGAGTTCTGATTTTGTGTTCCACCATTTATCAATACCATTACTTTTTTCTATATTTATCCTTTCTAGTCATTCAATTTCTTTGACTCAATCATCTTTTTATTACATATGTAAAGATGTTGGGAGGATATTCCCTGACAAAAATTAGGCAGTTCAAAAGAATCCTTGTCCCTTCACCTTTGTCCTCATTAAGAACAAGTCAATGCCTGAGAATAAATAATCACTTAGTTGAAATTATTACATTTTTCTTTACCAAGTATCAATTAGAATGCAAGTGGGCTACTGAATGAATCAATTAACTCTTTCTTGACAATGATCAAATAGCACTTTGTGCAACATTTGTTTGTTAACATGAAATTCATCGTTGACAGGACTTAATCATCAAGGACATAACAGTGATAGAAAGTAATTGGTATTCAGAGTTTATTGATGAAATAAATACAAGCTCTAAGATATGTCACAGTACTTCAGTAACTGCTTGGCATTTATAAATTTACAATTTAATTTAGTTGATATAAATTGGTAAAAATAATTTATCTCAGATTCCTTAATACCAAAAAGCAAAATCTGCAGATGCTGAAAATGCATACATTCAGGTCTGGTCTCCTCACCTCAGGAAAAATACACTTGACATAGATAGCATGCAGTGATATTTCACCAAATTAATTTCTGATATGGCAAGTATTGTCCTATGAGGAGTGATTAAGCAGATAGGGCCTATACAATCTTTCAAGAAGAATGAGAGGGGATCGGGTAGATTTGCAGTTAATTTTTCTCCTAGTGGGGGTGTCTAGAATCAGAGCTCAAAGAGACATGGTGCTGGTGCAGGGAAATGGTACTTAGGTAAAAGATCAGCCAGAATCTTTTTGAATAGCAGAGCATCCAAGAGAAGCCAAAGGCCAGTTCCTTCCATTTCTTATGTTCTTAAAGCATTTATGTTGGTATTTTACTGATTCTTAAGGAATTTTTCAAATCTAAACAGACAAAGTAAAAGCAGAGTAGGCCACTCAGCCCTTCCAGATTGCTTGGCCAGTTCATTAAATCATGGCTGATCTGATAATAAACCTCAACTCCGTATTTCTCCCAACCCTTTAGGACCTTTCACCTCCTTGCTTCTCAGGAATCTGTCTACCTCTGCCTTAAAAATACTCAAAGACTCTTCTTCCATCAGTCTTTGAGGAAGACAGTTCTAAAAACTCATGACCTTCTGAGAGACAAAAAAAATCATTTAATCCGTCAATAATGGATAACCTCTTATTTTTAAATAGTAATCCCTGGTTCTTTGTTCTCATACAAGAAAAATCTTCTTCACTAAATCATCCCATTGATTACATCCCTGGTTTTCGTATGTTTCAATCAAGACTTGCTAATTACATTCACCACCTCTATCAGGTAGGAACATTTTTATTTGTGTCATTCAGACTTCCTTGCTCTCTACCCTGTCACAGGTATCTCCTTTGTTATCTCTACCTCTCCTCCTGTTCTGCAACTTAAAGTATGTTTGATTTTTAACTTTTCCTAGTTATGATGAAAGGACATTGACCCGAAACATTAATTTTATTTCTCTCACCACTGATGCTGCCTGAACCCATGAGTATCCCAACATTTTGTTTTTACTTCCTTGATAGATGTCATGTAAAATGCATCTGGTAACCAGTCTGTTAATAGATTATGTTTAATATGCTTGCAGTTAGCAATGTCTCCAATATTTATACAAACCTATCCTTGTGCACTGTTGTGAATTAATTGGTTGCCTTCTGAGATGAGCTGTGATGCATTTCTGCCTGCGGAGATCCTTTCCACCTGATTCTCGGCTTCTGGATAAATTCACTTTCACACCAGTTGGTATATCGTGACTAACTAATTTAAATCTCACCTTCCTCAAGCCAGAAGAATGATATGTTTATATCTGCCCATGTCTGACTTAAGTTGCTGTACTTGTCCACTGTGACCTTTCACAACCTCTGTTTTAGGTGCAATTGCCAGCTTTACAGTGACAGCCATCTTCATTTCCTGGAAAATGTTACTACATAAAGAACAAAGGGCATAAAACTGAAAACGATAGACTAAGAACCACAAATGGACATCACTGTCAAACATGTTTCTTCTCTGTGTCTAAAATGTTCACTTCTAAATGAAATGCATGCCAGCTCAGACCATCACTTTGACATACCTGTTTACCCACCAATTTCATATCTTTGGCTAGCTCAGAACCCAATGTAGATCTACCTAAGGGCAGGACGTGTTTTAATTTGTTCATAGCTAATAATATCCTGTACATGATAAAATAAATACTTTGTTGGCCTTCTGAGATGCGGAGTGATATATTTCTCTCTGTGATTAAATTAGCATGAACCTTTCCTTTCCAAGTGTGGTTTGAATACTAACACATTTTTATGAGCAATTTTTAGGGTGTTTCTTTTGCACTCTTCTGTGAAACACAAGGTAAATTATTCATTTGGCCTTCCTATCAGCCAACATCTATCACCATCTTTTTTCAAATTCTTAAGTTATGTGCATACTTTCAGCTATTCTTCTACTTTTAAGTGTTGATAAAATCCATTATCATTTCCCTTCATGTTACCTGCCAGCTTTCCTTCATCCCTTCTTTTAACTGGCCTAAATTGCTATTGCTTTTAATCTGTGTTTTCTTCACTTGGCATAATCTACTTTTATCAGAAGGAAGAATCTGGAGAAAATAGCAATTGACTGAAGGTAAAAGAAATTGGACAGTGAAGGTCAGACCAAAGTAAAGAACTAGGGTAGCATAAATGGGCAGGGATACATAGAGTTACAGAGTAGATATAAATTTAAAAATAAAGTTGAAGAAACAATTATTAAAGATGATAGAAATTCCTGCATCACACTACATAGTATTCCAAACAAAACAGTGCACTTGAGGCAAAAAAATCATCCTAAGAAACCAGATGAAGAAGGAATAAGGAAAAGATGGTTACACATTAAACAGAGCTGGCAACTAACTATTCCAGGTTATTAGATAATCTGAAAGAACAGGGAAGGAAGAATGGGCATGAGGTAATTTTACTAATTAGAGATAAAATGGTGGCAGTAGAAGGAATGAAAATTACTGACAGAAAATTAGGAACAGAATTTTATGAATTGAAATAAAAGATAAGAAGTGACCAATCAGATAATTAGAGGTGAAATATCTAAAGAGTAAAATATTTTTCAGAGATACCAAAAAAAGGGGAAATCAATAGGGACTATCAAGGGAAACTCCAGATAAACTTAATGGTAATAATAACAGTTTGGCAGAAACAATTACTGTGCTTCTGTATTCACCAAAGAGAACAATGAGGGTGAAGATCTACTGTTGGAGATTGATGGCAGGATCAGTGGCTGGGGGATGGGGGCAGGGAGTGGTAGGCTTAATAGCTGGGGATTTTATTTGGTATCTGAAAGATAGGATTGTTAGTCATGGGGTATGATTGATAGTGGGGATGAGGGGGATGGAGGTGGGGGGATGTGACTGTGGTATGGGGTTTTGCTTTGATAGTCCAGGGCCGAGCTTTGTTTTTATAGGTACGCCTGAGAGTTGTACCTGCAGTTGATGGTTGGAGATGGTTGGACGTTCCTCAGGCAACAGTGCTGGATATCATATAGTTAAACAGTTTGAGCTCTGGAAACAGAAGTATAAATGAAAATATGCATACGATAGCAATTAACAAGTGGTAATGTGACAAAAAAAAACAGGAAAACATGAATAACCCAGCTGATAGGCTTTGCAATTGGGAAATAAACTTCATTACATATGAGTAAGTTGGTATATTTTTCTTGGAAGTACGAGGAACATATTCTCCATCAAAAATATTGTACAGCGGAATGTTTTGGTTGTTTATTTACACAAATTGCTATGAGTAACTACATAGACTAACAAGACCATTAAAAAGCAAGTGAAATAATGGGGTTCATTTTTAATGGATTAAACTGAAGGAGAGGGAGTTATATTAGAATTGTAACAAATCTCAAGGGTATAATCTAATATCTTTTCACAATATATAATTTAAAAAAGAATGGAAGTAATGAGAGGGGGTATCTACAATAAAAGTTTTTTTTTAATTACTTGTGAAAAGAGATGACGAAGAAATGCCCTGATTGATGATTTTAAGATGAAGAGTAAGTGTGAGTTGGATACTGAGAAGATTCCAGTCACTGGTGAGATCAGAACTGCCATAAAGAACAGATAGTCACTGCTAAATCTAACCAAGAGTTCTGGCAAAGCTTGTGGAATTCCTTACCATGAAAAACAGTTGAGGTGATTGGTGGAGGTACCTTTGTGGAGTAGGTAAACATGAAAGGGAGGGAAGAAATTGATGGTGTGTCAATATGATTAGATGAAGAAACTTTGGAACAGACCTATGTAGAGCATTGGCACCAGCATAGATTTGTTGAGCTGAATGGCTTGGTTCTGAAATGTGCCAGAGGTCTCTGCTGGGGAACCAGCTCAACACAGAATCGAAAACCCCAATTATTTCAGTCGAGCTTGTGGATTTGGAAAGCAAAATGGAAATTATTTCTTAAACTTTTTAAAGTTTAAACTAAGTATTTTTAATTGGCTTTATTTTATTAAAATGTGCAAAGAATTTTAGTTTCTTTGTTACTCCAATTAAGTGGGTATTAACGTTAGAGACATTTGAAAATGACAAAAAATAACTCCCAAATTTTTATCCAGCAAATTTGGGCTAAGACTAGACCAGCTGTTATAGTTTTCAGGGCAATTTCAGAGGTTGAGCATCCCTACTGCACTGTCAGGGGCTCTGGTGCTCCTCAGCCACACCACTGTAATCTGCGGTGCCAAGAGCAGGTGATCTCTGCCTTCTGCATCCAAATCAGGTAACCACAGGTGTGGGAGGCCAATATGGCAATTCTGGGTGATGGAATTGGATCAGTATGGTCTGGCCCCATGTTATGCCTTCATTTTCTTTACAACATTTTCAACTCTAGTATTAACTTACATTTATTAACTCTTGCAAAATGTTGTTGTACTGTGTTAATTTATTGTGTGAATATGCCTGGTTTGAAACCTTATGTCCTGTTCGAACACATTTAGTGTGCATCAACCTGAAACAGTATATCTTTTTTTCTCTCCATAGGTGCAGAATGACTTGTTGAGCATTTCCCACATTCTCTGTTTATGTTATTATTTGTGCCTTGCTTATTCATGGACTTTTTTAGCTGATTGTTTGAACCACTTTCATTTCTATCTTCCTGAAAGTAGCATCTTTTTACAGACAAGTGCCCTTATTATTAAATTTCTCCTTTTGTTTAATTCTTTATATAATGTTTGTCCTTTATGTTCAATATATTCTTCAGTTCCAACCAAAATGTTTCAATTTCTCCATCATTTCTGTATTAAAATGGAATTTTGGATTGTGCACTGCAATCTCACCTACACATCTTCTTCCTTTATTACTGCTGTAAGCAGGAATGATAAGTTCCCAGTCCTCCCTAACCTAAGTCACAATTCTGGTAATGATATTATATCGGAGCCTTAAATCAATTTGTTCCTACACCTCAGCACTTTAATGTACAATTATCTCTGCCTTTATGTGCATGGAACTCAAGTTTATCAAGTGATACTTCATCAATGTCCCTTCTACAAGAGGAGGCAGATAACAAAACTCACCCCACCGTCTCTTGATCTTTTGTGCAAGGTGAAACATCAGAAAGAGAAAAAAAACTCATCAATAAGGCATCCCTAGGAAACGTCAACCAAACTGCAGGAGTCTGTGGTGACTGGTAACACCATGTGTTAGAATCTGCTTGGCACATCCTCCAAAGACTGCAGGAATCTGTATGCTCTGAGAACATTGTCCTAAGATCTGAATTCCTGAGAACTGAGGAAATTTGGCCTCACACACTTAAAGCTGACACTGACTGGTCTTTGAAAACTTTCTTTCTCCTTCCTTTTTTGACTCTTGAATCTGCTGATTATTATTTTTTTCTCTCTCCGTACAGACCTCCATTGTTGTTCACACCAGCTGTGAATCTCAACATTAACTTACTTACTCAAGAATTGTTGATGAGGCCAGGCTTTGCTGTCTCCAGTTCATTGGGGAAACTAGGACTGAGGTATTGTGAAGGTCATCACAACACCAAGCCCTTACTCAATAATTTCAAGCCACCTCTGGTAGCATGTTTCAGATTTGACAAACTTCAGTTCACCAATATATCACATAAGCCACAAAAGTCTTGTTCACCACAGACGTGTCCAATACTAGCTCAATGGAAATATCAATATTAAGTAGGCAACTGCAAAGTAGCCCAATGGCTATCATGGTGCCTTCACCTTGCATCAGTCCATCATGCTAGCAGCATTCCAAAGAGTAAAAGAATTAGATACAGTCCCAGACCATCTTATTCTTGCTTCTCAACCACCCGTTGCTTCACTTCACCTTTGCTTGGTGCTTTACACAGTGCTTCACTGTGAGTCTCTTTAGTTCTACAGACCATTTGCCCCGTTATCAACATGCGACTTATGAGCATCTCCCACAACGTTATTAAATTCAGAAGTCCACGTGGGTACATGCGTTTGTTCCTGTGAATGGCAAAACTGGTTTTCTCTCTCTCTCCACTTTTAGTAATTATTTTTTTAAATCAGTCTTATGTGCATTTGATGCCATTCATTACAATAGTGTGAAGGTATGGTTACCATATTGAGTGATTTTTGTGTTTTTTTCTGACTTGTGGACAAAATTGACTTAAGGACATCTCTAAAAATGGAACCGTTTGTTACCTGGGGACAGCTGTACACTGGTTTTAGTATGGTGATCGGTGCATGCAGATGCTCAAGCATTGAGTCAACTGTTACTCATTCCTGATGCCATATTTTCTTAATATCATACAATGCTCATACTGGCATGAAGCACATGACAAATAGCTGGGCCTTCAGTATCATGTTGTTGAAGGGCAGATGTACCAAACGCACACCTAATTAAGTGATGGTCAAAGTAGCAATAAAGCAAAGAAATTGGAGAGAACACGAACTCGTTGGGCTTCAAAACTGCCAGATTTCTTTGACCACATGATATATTAATTTTAATTTTTGAATTCTTCATTGCAATTTGAGAAGCAAAAGTTTACTATTTAGCACCATATTTTGAGAAGGAATCTTTTCCTTTAAAATAGATTAAATAAATATTTGAAAGATTTGGATGTTGTCTAATTTTTAAAAAATGATATAACAAGACCAACGTTGATATGTTGCATTTCACAGCTTTGATATTTTGCAGTAAACCAGGTTGTTTTAAATACTGTCTTTGTTATAGTATAGGACACGTGGGATCTTACCCATCCTTCTGAAAGACCAAGCAGAACCTCAATCTAATTGACCATGGGAACTACAGTCCTCCAGAAGTCCAGAATTCCCTCAGTATTGCACTGGTGTGTCAGCACAAAGTATTGGTTTGAGGAATGGATGAGATCTTCTGGCTCTGAAGCAAAAATACTACAAACAGAATTATTGGCGACAGCTGGGCTAAGTACAAGTCTACTGTGGCAGGTTTAAGCAGCTCTCATAACCTGATAAAATAGGTAGCAGTTATCTGAGGCCCAGCCATTATCTTTTGCAAGCATGGGAAGCTGCAGCTTTAGAGCCAAAGGTAAATGTCCATAGATTGTCTGCTGACCCTTAACCCATAAATGCTGCAGAAGGTTGATGAAAATCCTATGGTTCCTGCTCATTCCTACAGCAAATCTAATAGGAGAACCCTTGGAAGAAGTCATCCCTGTGGTAGGTCCGGGTGTCATATGTGATGGATGGGTTCAGTCCTTTACACAGCTGATGTAGTATTTCACTGTGGACAAAATGCTCAATGCAATTGTGATACAAGCATTTGAATGGATACTCTGGAGCCGATCATAAAGCAATCTTCATTTTATTTGCTGCAGCTGCATGAATACTCCCAGCATGCTTGATAAATTCTCATTATAGATCTGTTGACCCAGCCAAACTTAACACAGCTTGATAGGCCACTGGCACAGTCATTAGAAATCATCCCATCCCAAGCAAACCCAGAAACAAGGAACTGGCCCCCAATTAGATCAAACTGGATGGACTACAAAGATGACTTTCTGATTCCAACTTGTAGATTATTTTTCTGGTACTTGATTTTCCCAATTTCTTTCAAATTAGTCGAATCTTTATTCTTACATATAGAGTGACTAAATTAATAATGTTCATTTGGTCTAAGGAAAGAGAATGTTCATGCTGAAAGAGTGGTATATTAAATTTATGTCATTAATAGTAGAATTCATACTAATAGAGTTTCAACAACTTTTTCTATATTTTGATAAAGTCTTTATGATCTGGAATTATAAAGTTGGGATTACCAGAAATGTTTCTTCAGTTCTATAATTTTCCACAATAATAAAAAAAGGGCATAATTTTAATTTCTCTAACACCCTGTTTCTCAGTGTGAACAGGGAGGTAGGTAGATGAAAATTAAAAGTGAAACACCTGCTGCTCAGTATCCACTTGAGATTTAATTTCCGTGAAGGCTTCATAATAGTAAGGGCTCCCAGCAGCAATAGGTGAGGGAGCCTTACATAAATAACACAAGCTGGAATGGAACTGAATCCCAAATGGCCCATCCAACAGTTCTTCAGGAGCAACTAAAGGCTGTCAGAAAGCAGCAAGAAAACATTGCTGCTGATTTTTAAATGTTCCTCCTGGCTCCACACAAACTTCTCCCTCCTCTGCTGTCCCTATGCACTGTTCCTCATTCCCCACTTTGACAATTAGCTTTTGGCTATTGTCTCTGGAGGAGCCGCCATTTTGCCACCAGTTCCAGTCTCTGAGTTGCCTGCTAATCAATACACATTGGCCGCTGCTGTCTCTGCTGGTACCTTAGAGCAAACAAAAATGATTGCAATATTGCCAAAATTAAGATCATCTCCCCACTATCTCTTTAATCTCTAATGACTATTAGAATTCTTAAACTATCAAATGAGACATCCTAAAATTAGTATTGTCAGGCCTTTGATTCATATTTAATGTATACCGTATAATAAAAACAATAAATGCTAGAAACATTCAGCAGCTAAAGCAGCATCTGCTGAGTATATCCAGCACTTTCTGTTTCTTTTCAGATCTCCAGCATGCGCAGTTTTATTTTGGACTTTCATCTAAAAAAGCCGTTCTCACTTGGGAATCTAACAATTGTTTCAGTCTTCCTGACACTTAGCTGTAGGCAATTGCTTCTCAACCAACAATAGACGTTGGTTTAACAGGTTGACAAATCTGAGAGAATGTTGTGACCCAGGGAGGTGGCAGTAAGGTTGAACTAAGTGTCATCATTGTACATGCTGTGTCTCTAAATGATAATGCTGAGGGGTAGCAGGCTGATGAGTAATAGAAGAATGGCTGAAATGGGTTGCAGTATTGAAGTTCTGACTCTGAAGTTAGCAGTCCATTACAGAAGCAGGTTATGTTTTCAGGCCAAGTATTAGTGACATAGAGAGATACAGCACAGAAACAGGCCCTTTGGCCCATTGAGTCTGTACCAATCATCAAGCATCCATTTACACTCATCCAACCTGACCCATTTTATTCTCCCCATATCACCATCAACTCCCTCTGGAAAAGATCACTTACCTATACTCTGAGGGCAATTTACAGTGACCAATTAACCTCCCATCCTGCACTTTTTTTTAAGTAGGTAGAGCACCTGGAGGAAATCCACATGATCACAGAGAATATGTAACATAGGGAGTCCCAAGATGGGGCTGGAGCATGGCAACTTGTTGCAAGCTGATCTCTGCAGATCTACTCATTACCTTTATGATAATCATTACCTCAATGCACTGTGTAATGAATTAATCTGTACAAACGGTATGCAAGGCACTTTTTCACTGTACCTCGGTAAAAGTGACAATAATAAACCAATACCAATACCAAATTCCAGCTCGCTGAGGAAAACAAATATGATATAAGGTAGTCAATGGTTACCTGAAGAGTCAGCAGGGCAGTCAGAGTACAAGAGAGGACATAATCCCAGACTGAGATGCACTCATACCTGTTAAAAATATAATATATCAAAGCAGAAGTCACATTACCATTTGTATGTCTGAAATATAATCTGCACCTTCCATGACTGGGGACCATTATGATATTGCCGCTTTGACATCCACCCACTGTTTTTCGCAAGCAATCAGTTTCCCATCTGTGCAGTTAACTAACCCTAGTGCTATCCCAGCTATTTAAAAAAAAGTTGCAAGGAAAAATTAAGTTGGTAATTATGTTGCAAAACCACAGATGGCTAGGAGATTAATTACAGACAAGCAGAATCGTGATGTTGTGTTTGCATCTTTCATTATTTTATTGGGCTAAACCAAACAACATCCATTTGGGCCGGAAATTTGCCTGTGCCATTCTTTTGGTGTTAAGACAGTAAAAAATGGTTAATGGTTACCTGGGCAAATAAGTGGGAAATCACTGGACAGTCAGAGTATTAGGAAAGTGTGTTTCCCTAAGGCTCAAAAATCTGTAAAAAAGAGCTCAATATTCCACAGTGCCATGTAAAAAGCTGTATTGTCTGGTTTCCTCATGCGACACCACACTGTTTCAGAAACATCAGGCTTCACTGAAAGTCGCCAGCTGAGTTTTTGTTTTACAGCTGCTGGTACTTTGCCATGCAGCTAAGGTCTTATCAGTCACACATTATAGACAGGCTCACAACACCAGGAGCTGCTGGAGGGTGTTTATATTTTCAGATGGCTTCACCAGTGATTTTTGAGGACAGGGAGCATGCTTAGTGAAATGGACTTACAGAATCAGGTTGATTACATCACATGAAAGAGGGATTTCCTCTCTTCAAAAGGGACCATGGAGGATGAGGACGACCTGAAATTGACACAGGTATGAGGTTGAGAGGGAGATTTGCGAGAAGCAATATTGCATGCGCTTCTGACCAGTGTCACAATGAAGATCAAGACATCACAAGACCAGCCGAGATGAGTCCTCACAATCTAGGACCTTCTCATTAATCCTACAACTTTCACCCTCTTCTTCATTCACAATCTGCCTACCTCTTTCATTAAGATAAACTTCTTCTCTCCTCCCTTCAATTCCTCTACTTCTTCTTCTTTTCTCTATGAGCCTCTCCCTCTTTCCCTTCCTTTTATATCTCTCATTCCCTTCCCTATTCCTGCTACACCCTCTCCCTACCCCTGCTGTTTTGCATGTCTCTCTCTCTCTCTCCCCCCTTTCCTTTCCATCATGCCCTCCATGTGTGTCTCTCCCTCTCATGTCCTTCTCTTCCTCTCTCTCACTGTGTGTCTTACTTTGTCTAACATTCTCCCTGCCTCTCCCTCTTCTCATTGGAGGAGGCCCAAATCAGCATGGCGGGTGTCAGTTTACCTCTGCATCGGAGCAGATTTGCTGGACTTGATCCAAGCACCAGGAGAAGCAGAGCATGTTGTAGATAGACCCGGTACAATTTTATTGCACCTTAACACCACCTCATCCATCAATACCTGCAGGTTCTGCACCTATAACCAAGAAGGCTCAACTCTAATTACATTTGATTAACAAATCTTTCAGATATCAGTAGGGCATTAAACAATACATTGGCCGGATGTAAACAATGGTTCATAGCTTCAAATATCATTGAGATGTACTTGGGTAGGTAAACACCCCTACAGTCAAAGGCTAATGCATTGCAGCATCACAGCAGGTCCATGTCAAGGGGACAGTCCCACACTCCTGGGTCACATATTGACTCATATCTATCTTTACATGCATGAAATCCAAGACAAGTATGTTTAGCATTGAAACTACCACTGTACATGTACTCAGATACCATCCCCATATAAATATTATTAGGGAGCATAAATTAAGGATGTTTGTGGTATGCCAGGAAGACACAGGGAGCATATGGCTCATGCATTGTGAGAACTCTTACTATAGCAGCAGTATGATCAAATTGTATAATTGGGCACTTGTTCATGATCATGGGACATCACAGGTGACACGTGTCTTGCTAGCATGTGCAGTCATGTCAGCCAGTGATGGGCTACCACTTTCAGCACGTATTCACTGCAATCAACAAATAATTTCAAACATATCCTGATGTTAATATTTGCAACAAAAAAATGCAAGCTGCGGTACATTGCAAGCATTGTCATTGCTTTTGTTAAGCATAGTTTGAGATAATATATAGTATTTGTAACTCCAACCCATTCCATCCCCTACCTGGTGCAAATACCCATCATCTTTCACCTTTCCTCAGTTCACCAATCACCTCAGGCTCCTGTCTCCTCTTTATACTGGCCACCTTCCCTCTCCACTCCCAGTACTGATGCAGCATTTTGACCCAAAATGCTGACAATTCCTGTCCTCCCACAGATGCTGCTCGACCCGCTGAATTCCTCCAGTGGATTGTTTGCTGCTCCAGATTCCAGCATCTGTGGTCTCTTGTGTCACTACTAATTGTACATTCTCCTGCAAAAGAAAACATTCTCTCCATATCCACCTAATAAGAACTCAAAATATTGTAGAGGTTTCAATCAAGTCACTTTAACTCCAGTGGATCCAACATTTGCCCAAAAGGCAACCTGCCCAGTTCTGAGTATTAGTTTAGTGAAGTTATTCTGAACTTTTTCCAATGAATTAATATCCTTCCTTAAACAATAAAATCAATACACACACAATGTTTTAGATGTTTATATCTGAAAGATAACCTCTGTAATCTGTAATCAATTCCCTGAGCAATAAAGTATAATATTCTAATAGCTTTCCTAATTACTTGAAGCATCTGAATACTAGTCTTTTGCAAATCACCTAGATCCCTCTGCATCTCAGACCTCTGCAATCTCTCACCATTCGGACAATATACTTTATTTTATTTTGTTCTTGCCAAAATGGACAATTTTACATTTTCCCACATTACGCTCTATTTTCCAGATCTTTTCCCACTCACTTAATCTATCTATATATTCTTGCAGTCTCCTCATGTCTTTTTTTTCATAAATTGCTTTCCAACCTTCATTTTTATCACCAGCAAATTTAGCAACTATAGCTTCACTGCATTCATCCAAGTCATTTATATAAATTGTATAAAATTGAGGCCCTGGCATAGATTGCTATGGCACATCAGTCATTACACCTTCTTAAATCAAAAAGACCCAGCCAATTTCCTATCCACAAATATGTTACTTCCTTCATTATAAGGTTTTATTTTCTGCAACAATCTTTGACAGGGAACCTTATCTAATGTCTTCCAAAATCTAAGTATGGTACATTCACTGGATTCCCATTATCTACACCACATATCACTTCTTCAAAGAACTCTGCTCAGAATTCCAAACCAGTCTCACTGATGAGAGATTTGGGACATTCCATTACTGTTAATATCATCTGGGTATTTGATGCTAGAATCAAACTGTGAGCAAAAGTGAAAGTATCGCTGAAAATTGAGGACTTGATGTTAGTCACTGGTGGTAAAACTCTAGAAACATGAACAAAATTGCTTTAACCCTGTTGCAATTTTCAGTCACCCGATGTCTTTTTTATCATTGTTGTACAAACATCTAGCACATCTTCTTCAGTTTACCCAAAACCATGACTAATGTTCTTCCAATTTTCCTGCAAACATAGGGCTAAAAACTTGTAGCACATGTTCACTTTGCCATAGATTGCAGCCTAGTGTTAAAGATCTTTTAGATCTTTGCAGAATTAGAAGCTCTGCCTGCCTTCACCCATATTGGAAATGGCCATGAGGGCTTCTGACACAGGGGAATCATTTGTCTCCTGTGATTAGTAACAATATATCTGGTGAGTTAAGTTGCTCCTGGTGAGACCAAATGTCTGTGTTCAACCATAAATGGAATCACAAAGTGATCACAAAGTCATCTTTTCTTATCAGTGATGGATATGCCAAATTCTGGCTTAGCATTCTTCTGCACAAATTACAACTTCTGCAACAAATGATTGCATTCTTTTTCATTACTATTTAAATTAAGGGTTCTTTCTCCCCCTCACTATGCAAATGTTGGGGAAATTAATGAAGAAGCTACAGCTTGGGACTTGGGCTAAAATTAATTCCTATGGAACTTGGTTTCTCAAAGGATCAGAAGCTAAACTTTACATAAACATAGCTCCAAAAATCTACTGTTATTGGGGAAATATTATCTTGACCATTGAACAGAGGAATGAAGGATGAGGTAGGTAGACAAACAAGAGAAAAAGCAGAAACAATGATGGCCATTGAGATAAATGAGGTTCAGTGGATTTTGAGAGTAAAGAACAGAGGGGTTTTCTACAGTATAATCAGGTCATTTTTGTCCAACAAGGAGAAGGCAATGATACAAGGAAATAGTGCTTGGGAGACACATTAATGTCAGGAAATATCTTCAAAACCATTGGCATAACAGAAAAATTGACAAGGTAGAAGAAGAACCAAAGATAAAAGCTTTGGACTGGAACAATAAAATTTCAATGAGCTTAAAACTAAGTTTGGCTGTATAAACCAAAAGAAAAATTGGCAAGCAATATAATGCACAAAGAATACAGGAAATTAAAAAATGAAGTGATTAGGATGCATACCAAACATAGTCCCAGAAGATGTTCAAATGGTCCAACAAAGACCAGAGGTCTTTAAATGAACAACTGGGGGGAGGGAGGTGGGGGGGACAAAAAGTTTATGACTAATAATTCAACTAAAAAACTGAATATAGAAAGGCTCAAAAAGTTTTTAAAACTTAGGAAGGAGTAACAAAGTATATTCTCAAAACAACATGAACAGAGATAGTAAACGGCTTTATAAATGTATAGGAATACAAAAATTATTAAAGAAAGCACTGCGCTGTCTCATTGGGGAAGAACTTACAAGATGAGTGAGTGGTGTCCTGAGACAAATGGAGATGAAAGCAAACAGCAGTAGGAAGTGTGATAATTATTTGGGAAAGAAAATAATAGTGGAAAATATTGGTAGCACACAGATTGAAAAAGACACCAAGCCTGATAAGGTGGATTCAAAGATGCTCAGAGAGGTCAGATAAAGAAACTGGAAAGGTTTGTATCACTTTTTTTTCTGATGTTCTAGGATCGGGAAATTATGCCAAAGGAGTAGAGGGTTTCCAATCCAATATCTTCATTAGATAAGGTACCAACAAGGCAGATATAGATCAATCAAAACAAAATCAGTAAAAGATAAGCCTCTAAAGGCACAGGCAGGTCATGAAATTAATGCTCACCTAAAAATAATGTTGTAAGGAATAATTGCTTCTGTACAAGCAGATCCTTTGTGAAATCCTTTCCTGTGCTACTGTAGCCAAAGGCCATCCTTTGCCATTGTTTACCTTATCCTAATCAATGTCCTCTCCTTCCCTAATTGTAACTCTATTAGATCTAAACTACAAGTTATACATTTAAAGCTCCCTTGTTTTTAATACCTTTCCTGAAAAACTCTTGCTTTCTTGTAAACTATCCTCTGAATTCAAAGGCATGTTAGACAATTAAATCTAAATCAGAGCAATGTAAAATGATGTTTAATGGACAGAAGTACAAAAAACAGGAAGAATTACTTCAAATGTCAAAACTATAGAAGTACAGTCCTCTTGCCTCCATAACTTTCCAGGCAGTGAATTGTTTAAACTGACAGCTTGGGCTTCCAACTGGATGGCTTCCTTTCATCCTTATTCTATCCACCTACCACATTTAACTCATGCTCTGCCAGGTGAATTAACATCCCCCGTGTTCACATCGCAACCATCCTGGCATGGTACATGTCCCTGTTGTGCTTTCCTGCAGCTGAAGCTCTTGTAGGATTGGAGTAATTCATCTCTGCAGCAGTTGTTTTAGTCGAGGCTGTTGGAGATGAATTTCCAAATTGCCACTTCTACCTCGGTCTGCCCCACTGTCCATTATTGCTGCTGCTGGGAACGGTTGTCGTTCCTCCCTCTTGTAGCAAGTGACTTCAGGTGCTACATTTTATGGTTTGAAATCGCGGACAGTGTTAATGAGTGCCACTGGTCAATTATCTGAAACTTCTTAATGCTTATATGTTGAAATATCAACCTATCTTTTAGTAAGTTAGACAAGCCCAGATAGTAATAACACCTCACCAGTAGAAATACTCCTGAACTGAAAAGATTAATGAATCGTGAAAGCCACCTCTCTCTGTAGGTTGTAAAGGTTCACTACCATAATGAGCTACTTGTGGTCTCTATGTATTCACAATAGGCTTGAGTTCATAACCAGCAAGGCATTAATTTGACATAAGAGAGTTCAGGCTGGTTTGCCACAAACAAGTGTGTAGCAACTGAGTTATATGCTACCTACCTACTTCACAGTGGAAACTTTTTAATAAATGAGAATCTTTAACAGACACAGTTATTCAGGCACCAATTATTTCACAAGCAATATGTGCTGCAATATTTAATAAGAATAGGTATGCAAAGAAAAAATGATATTTGGATCAGTGAAATAAGGCAGAATCTTTAAAGCTGAAAGAAAAGTTGGGGCAAATTTCATAGATTGATACTTGCAGTACAGAACTAAGTATGACTGGAATGCTGAACAATGGAAACTGTACCAACAAAGATAATAGTATAGTATTTACAGTTAAATGGAAATTAGATCAAAGACATGAGTAGAATGCAAACTGTTGAATAAGAATTTCTTGGCCTAGAAAATGCAATGTTTTTCTGTGATTTATCTTGGATTCTTATTTGCAATACACATAAATGAGTTAGATTTTGGAAGACATTGAAAACCCGACTTTCAGGCATCCCTCAAAATCAAAAAAAATCCTGACCTGGAAAAATATCATTGTTCCTTGTTTATCATTGGGTCAAAATCCTGGAATTCCTGACCTATCCTCAAAATTGAAATGCCTTTGCTTCACAGAATATTGTAATTCAAGAAAGAAGCTCTCTGCCATCTGCTTATTTAGACTTGGTCAACAATGACCAGTCTTGCTCGAGAAGCTCACATCCTTTGAATGGCTGATGACATTGGGGATCAATGAATTTGTGTCAAGCATCATAAAAGTCCAAATGTGTTATAGATTGTGAGCAGAACAGGGAGATTAGAGACAGATTAATGTACAAAATATTGTAATGTAATACATTGTGCAACAGAAATACAAATGGAATTAAGTGGTTGGAAATGTTATATCGTTACAGAAACTGAGATGACAGTGTAGAGTTCTTTAAATGTGGCCAGATGTAATAATTATGAAAAAATATGAAATGGTTTGGATCTTTTTCACTCAAGTTGATGAATCCATAGCTTTTTTTGTTCATATACATATGTTTCTATTTTCACGGCATTGTTAATTTTTGAATGATAAAGAGAAAAGAACACCTGTTAAAATATTTCTCTTTTTTAGAAGTAATATTTTAAAACTAACATGATAATGTCAGTTATACCAAGTATTTGATAAACTATGGCAAAAGCCTTCCGAGTGTATTTAGATTCTTCCTGAGTTGAACTGTTGACAATTTGTGGTTTTGAAAATGCTTGATAGTTCAGAAATGGCTGTAAGTCATTCTAAGTGATTTGTTCTCTGATTTATCCTGACCAAGAGGTTTGTTTTCTCTCTTTGTAACGATCCCCGCATCAATTTTTTTCTCATTGTGACAGTTCTTATTTCTTGTCTATTGCTCACTTCTTTCATCCTTTGTTATCTTGCGAGTCGTTTATGGTGATGGCTAATTACTCTCATCCTACATTTTCTTGCAGCTTGCCACTTGTAGATTACTTTCATTGCAGAGTTGTGTTTTCATAACACGGTTTCTCTGACTGCTTCTTGCTTGGACTTGTGTGCTGATTACCAATATTCTATTGTTTGAAATTAATCAGTGAATCATCATCTTCTGGCTATTGTGGATCAGCATTATCAGTGAGGGATTAACACTGAGAAGTAATCAGAGGAGATAAATCAGACAAAACTGATTCAAATAATACAACAAATACCTTTAGGGAACGCAAATTAGTTGAACAATGTACAGTGAATAATGTATGCTGCAGGTATAAACAATGAAGGCATCTAGAGCAGTCAAAATATGATCTGTTGACATGTTTTGGCTTCAGAGGTGATTTGTTGAAATACTTTTCGGTGAATCTAAAAAATTGACCAGGCTTGGACATTTGATTAAATTTTGCTTTATCTTAACCTTGCATTGAAACAGTTTCAAAATGTCTTTTAATATTAACATTTTTTTAAATTTACCATTTCTTTTTATTTTGTTTATTCCCTTTCACTGCAAAATGGTCCAAATATTGGCAATGAAATTGTTCTATTTCTGCAAACCAAACTGGGAGCTTCACCTGGCAGAGGCAGATATCAGAAACTGGCATGAAAACAGAATGCAGCCCACTCACTATTACCCAGTGCACCCATCAAGTGGATGAGGCCCTTGTGAGAAACTGCAGTTCTGATGCAGAAATATCACATCAATTCTTTACAATTCTTGTACAAAATATATAGAAGGTACATTGAGGGTGGTGGGGAAGCTGCGGTGGGATGGGGCTATGGAGCATGTTTTTATCAGCAACACTGAAAGGACTCACAGTGAATTAGGAACATCTCTTCCACCACCACTGATTCTCCTTTTACAATAAAATGGATTCACTAAAGCTTATTTGTGTGATAGTCATTAACCAATTCACATCAGAAATTTTTGGTATGAAGTTTTACTGAGTGCTGTACTGAGTGATCAGCATTGGTGTGTTTGTGTTAAATTACTTTGCCCTTATTTCAACCTCATTGGTGTTATCTCCCAATTGAAATGGTACATAGAAAGCTCATAGGAACACATCATTGTTTTGTTTTGAGCATCACACACCATAGTTTCAATTCCTTTCTTGATAAATTAATGTAGTGGGTACATTTTAAAATCAATTTAAGAAAAAAATTGAAAAGTCATTAAAGTAGTAAAGTATATGACCTCCTTGTATATTGTGATGGTTTGGATTTTTGTACAGGCAGTTCCTGATTCCTACAAAAAGGCTTTCACTGTATGTATGATTTTCAAATGTGAATATTTCAGATTTGTGTAATTTTACATATTCTCACTTTATGTGCAACATAATAATTTCCCAGATTTTATAATCATGTGTTTTTTTGATTTATGGGTAACACATTTTAATTAATATATTTAAATGTAAGTAAGATTAGCTCATTTACAAACACAATGTTTAGTATTAGTTATAATAAATAATACCAGTCAAAGTTTCTATGATTATTAGAATTATTATTTACAATAAAAATTTTGAAATGTTCATACTGACATTAGCCTCCCTGTAATACAAACAAAAGAGGATGACATTGAAATTACACAAATGCAAGAATAGTTTCAAGATACACTTCAGCCTGTGGATCAGTGATTTCTAAGGCTTATGCAATATTAGAGTTTTAATTTAAATAAAGTTTAAATTTCGGAACTGGTTACTCAGAATTTCCTGGAATATAAAATGAGAGTGCTACCTTTACAGTGACAGATCTGTATGCAAACAATACAGAGCTAGGAAGAGATAGGAATAGCTCCATGCTGACCTCCATCAATAGTTTTGTCATGCATATCAAGACTTAATCCTAAAAATATTTCCTGTCGAATTTATTTGTTCAATAATTCACTAATTTCAGAGTCATGACCTAGGTCAACATTTATTGTCCATCTCTGTCTCCTGAATTGAGTACCTTGCTAAGCCATTTCAAGACAGTAAAGAGTTAAATATTTTGCTGTGAGTTCAGAGTTACACATAGCCCATACTAGCTAAGGAAGGCAGATTTCCTTCCCTGAAGGACATTAATGAAACAGTTGACACATTAGAGCTTCATTGAGATGAACTCTTCTTTTAATTCCAGCTTTATCTAGTTGCTTGAATTTCAGTTCTCCAGCAGTCATGGTGGGATGTGAACACGTTTTCAAATCAATTGCTCAGATCTCTAGATACTGGTTGGGTAACTTAACCTCTATATTACCACGCTATTATGCACTGAAAATGACAAGATTGTTCACTTTTACCATGACCAGCAACAATGAAATGCTAGCATTGCCACCAAAACTCCCATGCAACTTTTCTATCCCGCCCATAAGGAACAAAAAAATAGATTCATAAAACTTGTCACCAAATGACCTTACTGCAAAATGACAAGGCTCTTTTGTGTTATATGAGTGCACAAGTTCAGTTACTGGATCCAAGCTGAAAAACGTATATCAAACCCTATTCCAGATTGTTTAGTCCATGAGTTGTCACCAAAGGGTTTTTACAGAGCTGCTTCAGTCCTTGCATGGCCCCATCAAAATGTTTAAAACATAACAGCTTTCTTCCCTTTCATCTGCTCACAATAGAAATTCCCACATTAAACAACGAACATTCACTTTGAAACTGCACTACAATCAATGAAAGCTAGACCCAAACAATCCAATTAAAATGCTTCCTGCCAGTTCTGAACACCACTCTCTGCTGAGGTTGCTGATCTTTCTGAGATGGTTGTTGAGGCCTGCAGTTGTGTTTAATGCCCCAGAGATCAGGATAGAAAACACCTTAAGTATGTAAGCAAAGTCAAGGACAAGAAAAGGACATTCAACACATGAAAGATCACCTCCCTAGTATCCTTACTCTTTCATTAGATCTCCAGCTTTATTATGAATATCTTCAATGTTTTGTCTCTAAGTCTCTGCCTAGTAGATTATTCCACTATTCTAATTGTTACTTATTCATTACTTATTCTATAATTTGGAGTTGCTTACTTATTTTTATATCCCTAGTTCCCAATTTCTGAGCTCAGTTTGAAGAAATATTCTCTAATTAGCTTAAGAGGATTTTTTTCTTGGAAGCTACAATCAGTGTTCAAACACTGTCCAAAGCTGAAAAGCTTTAATATGCAATTGCTGGGTAAGGATTTGTTTCAACATAACCATTGATATTCAGACTTAGGCTTCCATTGCGAGTGCAATTTAGACAAAGAAAGAACAGGCAGAGGCATGATGGGCATGTTACAGATTCATGTCAATTTTCATTCCATCATTCTCCACCATTTTCACTTCTATCATTATTTTGTTAGCACCCCCTTCCTTATTAAATGTAAATACTAAATAGGCAGAAAGTATTCTTCCTGCATGTTTAAACATACGTCCTAATAAGGCCCACCTAAGTCTTACTACTACCTTTCCATTTACATGGCAGAAGAAAATTATCGGATTCATTTTATCTGAGCAGTCATTCTATTCTCATATTCTCTCTTTGTTTGTTGTATTTTCCTCTTAAGTCTACCAGTTCTCACTTGAAGAATTCACCTGACATGCATCACATACCCTCTTTTGATCTCATCATATTTTCCACTTCCAGCATCATCCAAGAATCCCTGGCTTGCTTTTCACTCTTGTACCAATCTACATAGCCTCTTTCTTACAGATCATACTTTGTTAAAATTATCCATGAGCTTCAGTTTCATCTTATCCCAGCTCATTCCCCTCTTATCCCTTAGCCATTCCTTGTTCTCCATTATTATCTGCACCTTATCATGCGATGACCACTCTTACTCAAGTGTCCCCCTGTCAATATTTAGTTCAACTGGCCCACCTCATTCCCCATCACCAGATCTAGCAACACTTCCTTCCTCATTTGGATGAGGATATCAAAGTCAAGGCTATTCTCTTGGGCATATTTCAGGAATTCCCTTTGTTCCTTTCCCTTTACACTGACATTGATATTTAGGTAATTGAAGTTCCCCACTATCACCACTTGCATTTGTTCTTCACACTTCTGCAATCTCCTTGCAGATATGTTCCTCTATCTCTTGCTCACTCTTTGGAGCCTTATGTAACATTTTGCTTCTCACTAGTAACCAAATGGATTGCTCCCTCAAGGACATCCTCATTTTCAACACTACAATGTCCTCCCTAATTAGCTCTTTCACCCCACTTACTTTTATTCCTTCCCCATCTTTTCTGCACACTTTGTATCCATGAATTACCACTAGATTGTATTGCCACATAGCCATTTTGGCTTGTTGTTATGCCATCTCATTCACCACTACTGGTGCAAGAACATAAATACATCTTAAATTTGTCTTTCCATTCCTAGTATTCCTTCTCAGCTTGCTTCATTCTAAGGTAGCACTTGTTTCTTCTCCAATATCACCCAACACCTCCATTCCTTTATGCACCATACTGTTCTATTCTGTTTTTGTCAATGCCTTCAGAGTTTATCTACTATTATTGGCTTTAGCAAATAAATCCATCCACATTACTGAAAAAGAATAGAGAGCAATTTCCAAGAGTGAGGATTTAAATTTATAGTGTTGGTACTGGCGTGGTGGTCTGAATTGCAACAGTTGTTTGCTTGCCAAGACTTTTAAACCTGGCAGCAGGAGCCTTGTAATGCTCTTCTGCACAAATATCTTAGACGAGGCATGATTTAATCAAGATGAGGCTTTGCTCATTGCGCCAAACAAATGGAAAAACTTTGCTTTCTTAAGAAGATGCACAATGACCCTATGTAGTTTAAAACCATCCAATCAATATCCTATTTTTTCATTCTCTGCACATTCCCATCAACACCCCAGAATTCTACCACTCACCTACACACTAAGGGCAATTTACAATGGCCAGTTAAGCAACCAACCCTCACATCTTTGGCATATTGGAGGAAACCAGAGCAATTGGAGAGAAACCCATGTGGTCACAGGGCGAATGTGCAAACTCCTCTCAGACAGCATGAAGCCCCTACAGTTCTTAAAGCTATTTTTGTGTTTGCTGATTACCTTAGTACTTTTCTGCTTTTTTTATTGTTTGCATTCTTGCATTTATTTAGGAGCACTGTATTTCCAACTCATTTTTCTTTTCATGTTTTCTAACACCTCCAAGTCAGGATTCCAGCTGGCAGTGCAGGTAATACTTGAGCTGTACTTCCTGCTTATACCAAAAGTGGATATACTGAAAAATTGTTAATTACAGAGGATGAGCAACAGAAGAGATTGGGGTTCCTTATACATGTTGGTAGAAATGTTTCTGCAATTCCTGTGATTAATCAGGAAGGACTTGCACCTTTGCTGTGCCATCTTGTTCTAGCAGCAGAAAAACAATCATGAGAGTTTGACTACTAAGAACCTTAATTATGCTCAGTATCTCAGTCTATAGTTAGTAAATGAATCTCTGGTTGGGGTATAATTGAGTCTAACACTGTTTTCCATCCTACTGTGTATTTTATCCTCCTAAGCTTTGAATGTGGATCAAAAGCTTAAAATTCACTTTGAAGTTTAATAATGACTGAAAATGAAGAGTCTGTTCCCACCTGGAAACTTTCTACTTTTTTTTGTGGCTGATATAACAAGAAGGTACCACAGAGCTGCAATCCCAACAATGAGGAAGGCATCCCTGATTAAGAATAGGTGTCAAAACTATCTTTCCTCTGATTTTAAAAGGATCCTTGCCTTTAACTTGGATGTGTCATTCAAATTTTCCATATGAACAAGCAAAAGATGCTTTGTAGAGTCATACAGTCATACAGAATGGAAACAGGCCTTTTGGCCCAACCTGTCCATGCCGACTGTGTTGCCCAGCATGCTACTCCCATCTGCCCACGTTTGGCCCATGGCCCTCTGAACCTCTCCTATCCATGTACTTATCTAGACGGCTTTTAACTGTTGCTAACATGCCTGCCTTAACCACTATTTCTGGCAGCACATTCCAAATACGCACCACCCTTTGTGTGAAGAAGCTGCCCCGAATTCTTTTTTAAATCTCTCACCTCTGATCTTAAACCTGTGCTTTCTTGCTTTTAGCACCACCCCCCCCTGCCCCCCCCCCCCCGGGAAAAAGAATATGTGCTTTCACCCTGTCTATGCCCCTCATGATCTTATATACCTTTATCAAGTCACCCCTCAATCTCCAACATTCCAGGGAATAAAGTCCTAGTCTCTGCAACATCTCCTTAGAACTCAGGTCCCCAATTTCAGGCAACATTCTGGTGAATCTTCTCTGCACTCTTTCTAGGTTAATAACATCTTTCTTATAACAGGGTGACCAAAACTGTACACAATAGTGCAGCCTCACCAATATCTTATCTAAATGCAACATAACTTCCCAGCTCCTACAGTATACTCAATGCCCTGACTGGTGAAATGCAATACCTCACATTTATATGGATTGAAAGTCATTTGCAAATCCTCAATGTACATACCTAGCTGCTCAAGCCACCACCTATGTTAGTTTCATCCACAAACTTACTAACTGTGCCTTGTGCATTCACATGCAAGTCACTTACACAAATTACAAACAACCAAAGGTCCCTGTACCGACCCCTGTAGCACACTACTAGACACAGGTCTCCAGTCTGAGAAACTACCCTTGATCATCACCCTCTGTGATGATACCACTGAGCCAATAATGAATCCAATCCACTATCTCTCCCTGGATCCTATGTGATTTAACCTTCCAGACTAGCCTGTCAGGTTAGCTGGGGATAATTATCTTTTATGGGTTTAGAACGTATGGAAAAGGCAATATCCAAGTCATCCTCAGGCTATGAAAACTGACAAATTCCAGTCCATGGGAAACATCTTCTCGGACTTCCAGATACCAAATTGATTCCAAAATGGCATTTTGATGTGGATGTTCAGTCATTATGTTCATTCAAAACAGAGAATAATAGATTCCTGGACAGTAAAGAAACCTAGGGCAAAGAGAATGGTTCTTAGGTAGAAGATCAGCCATGATCTTGATGAATGTTGGAGCAGGCTCAAAGGCCCATAAGAAATAGGAGCAGGAGTAACCCTTATGTCAAGAGCCTATAGACTGTAATACCAGTGAAACTGATTCCAATCCCCCTTTCCCAACAATTTTAAACCTTTCTCGACCCTTTATGTTGACAAGCAGATATCTGTTTTGCCATGAAACAAAAGAGGTACCTTAGTTTTAGAAACAGTTCTTTATCAAGATCACAATGGAAAATGAGTCAATTTCCATCATGATATTTGCTGCAAAGCAAGTCGGAGTAATGGAGGTTGAAGTTGAAGTTGAAGATTCCAGTTCCACTATTTCTAAGTTATGTGAAAGTGGGTCAGAGAATAATTTCAGTTCTTCTGTACTTCTATGTGTGTCTGCTCAAATGAATGTTGAAGCTTCCCCATGACTTCAAAATAGGGCCTTGAGTCCTAACTGTGTTCAGAAAACACCTGCTGGCAGGTAAGAAAGAGAGACACAGAGAGAGATATATCACCTCACTGCAGTTGTATACTGAACAATTTCAGTTTACTCTGAGAAGACATGATTTTCCAAGCAAGGTTAGACACAAAGTTGTTCTTTTCCCCGAAGTTGAACATTCAAATCATTAAAATGGGCAGTGAGTTCAATAATGAAAGCAAGAGCACAAAGCCAGTTATCATCTTTTAGGTGGGTCTCTCTCACCATAAAAAAGCTTTGATCTCCACCACCAGCTCTGGGGCCGGGAGGCCTGGCTTTGATCACCTCATTTCTACCTGATATGTTACATCATCTTGCTCAGCATCCATTTCTTCTGAACACATTTGAAAGAGAAGGTTATTGAAACTGTGAGATTCTATGAAATTGACTGTGGAGACAATGACATTCATCCTGTATGTAATATTGAGAGTTGGCCACAGAGGTTTTGCTGGTTGATAAAGCAGTGATACCTGATTTACTACAACTCTCCATTACCCAGATACTCCATCAGATCATTCTGTTCTGTTCACTTACCATTAACTGTGCTCCAGATGTTAAAATGGTAACTGGGTCTTCCCACCACAAATCCAAAGGCTCAGTTTTATCCCAGAGATTGCTCAACAAGTAGCTGTTATTCATCCATGAATGATCCTTGTCTCACCAGTTCTTCAAAAATCTCAAAATTGTTTGTCACACTGCAAAATATGTTGTCTTCAAACTGTGTCTGAAGAATCAGTGGTTTCACCTGCTGCCTGGGTGAATATATAAAGTTTTTTGCCCCATATGATTCAAAAAGATAATTTAAAATTCGGCGTTTCGCCAGGATCCAACAATTCACATACCGCGTACCCAATGTCGCCCTCATCCTGATGACCACCTTCGTCTGTGGCTGCATCAGGCTGTGCGTGGAACCCAAGTACGTGGGCACCAAGTGTCACTACGTACCGAGGTTCTACCTGTCCCTGCTGTTGCGAAGGATAGGTCTGGCTCTGTGGCCACACGGCATCCCAGTCAGCTGGACACTGCCGCGCTACCTGTCCTTTGTGGAAAAGTTCTTCCAGACCAACACCTTTGACCACAAGTCCATCAGGCAGTGGTCAGCACGGAACATCCTGCAGACACAGCAGAAGAAGGACTCAATGGATACTGTGGGGTGGTTCCCAGAGCAGACTGTCCAGACCATCTGGCAGAATACCTCATCACCAGAACTCACCAACAAGCACCAAGACCTCACTTGGCTAGCAGTGAGAGGGGCCCTCCCAGTCAGATCCTTCCTGCATGGTCGAAACATCAGTCCCAGTACACTCTGCCCCCGGGAGGACTGCGCTGAGGATGAGATGGTCGCCCACCTCTTTGCGGGCTGTAGGTTTGCGAGGAGGGTGTGGTGAAAGACACAAGGGTCCTTGTCCCCAGCAGCTATGTAACAGAGGATTCTCTGATCTACAGGCTGTTCCCGGGGACACACTCAGAAATGGATATCAACTGCTGCTGGAAGGTCATCAACTCAGTGAAAGACGCCCTTTGGTCTGCCTGAAACTTGTTGGTCTCCCAGCACTGCGAGATGTCCGTAGAGGAATGCTGCTGACTGGAACATTCCAGGCTGCAGGAGTATGTGCTGAGGGATGCACTGAAGCTGGGTGCAGCCAACGCAAGGGCTCGGTGGGGAAGGACTACAGTCTAGGGTTCTTCTGCCACAGGAGATGGCGGGGCGGGGTCAGGTGAGGAAGCCCCTTAAATCTTGTAAATATGGGACTGGGGTAGCACCCCAGGGAGCCACACAGTGTGGCATTGGTTTTTTTTATATAAATAGGTAACACTAATGATTGATCCATACACAAATGTAAAGGTTTGCACTGTTTTATTGTTGTATATAGTTTGTTTTTCTATGATGAATAATGTTTGTTTTTGAATAAAAAAAGGTCAGCATTACAGCATTGAACCAGTGACCACGAAGATATTATGGAGCAGCAAGCTGGAAAGAAACATTTGTTAGGCCGGATGTGGCCTGTGGACCATGTACTGAATATATGCTTGCTCCACCTGGCTCTGTCTGCCCATCATCCCTTCCTTATCTGGTTCCACCCATCACCTACGAGCCTCTGTCTCAACCCTCCCTCTCGGTTCTATATACTGGCTATCTTCTTTCAACACTCAGTCATGATGCAGGGTCTTGACCCAAACTGTTGGCCATCCCATTGTCTCCACAGATGCTGCTTGACCCGCTGAGTTCTTCCAGAAGTTTATTTACTGCTCCAAATTCCAGCATCCACAGTCTCTTGTGTCTCCTCCACGCCTGTATTCCGTGTCACTTCACTTGTCCTTGGTGCTCATTTGAAGTGCTTTGGAAGAGCTTGACTGGTGAAAGGCTGCTGACTGTCAGCACAGAAGACTGCATCTGGCCTTGGAGGATGAGCTCAGGCATCTCTGGGCTGGAAGGCCTGGTTTTGGACTTGAGTGTCAATGGTCTGGATTATTTAACCTCCCAGTCACACTGATAAGATAACACTGGTAAGATCACGTGATGTCATGCTGAGTGTGATGCCAAATTTCTACTGGATAGGCTTAATGCCACTGCTCCAGTCTCAGAAGTGTTTTTTACCTCCTCGGATTTCTGCGTAGCTGGGACCTTCTATAAGCCCCTTCGATTACTCGGAGGCATGGTTGTAGCACTTCAAGCTTGAAAGACTTCCAGACTTCCCATGGAACATTCCTGGAGAATCCAAACATTGGATTGCTTTTCAGGTTCTTCGAGACCTCTAGACAAAGATTCCCCCATGTTCCTTAATATTGCACATATATTTTATGCAGCCCACTACCCCCCATCTTTTCCAGGAGAGTTGCACAAGATCTCTCCAGCAGGATCCATGTGAGACTTTGCCCTCTAGGGAAGTGGCGCCTGAGCAGGCCAAATGTGTTTGATGACTCACTGCATGCAAATTCCTTTCTGAGCTAACATCAAGGTTACCTGCAGTGTTAAATCTGTGCTGGTGGTTGAAAATGAAAAAACAAAGTGGCAACACAGGTAGACGGTGGTGAAGAAGATATATAGCATGCCTGCCTTCGTTGGTCAAGGCGTTGAGTACAAAAGCTGGGACATCATGATACAGTTGTACACAACACTGTATAGGCTACACTTGGAGTGTCATGTGCAGTTCTGTTCGCCACACTACAGGAAGGATGTGATTAAGCTAGAGAGGGTGCATAAAAGAAGGATATTGTCTGAATTGGAGGGCTTGACTTGTGAGGACAGACTGGATAGGGTGGGTCTGTTTTGCTTGCAGCAAAGAAGACTGAGAGGTGACATGATAGAGGTATATAAAATTATGAGGGGCGCAGACAGGGTAGATAGCCAGAGTATTTTCCCATGGTTGGGTTGACTAAATCTAAAGGGCATACGTTTAGGGTGAGTGGGAGGAGGTTCAAAAGGGATCTGAGGGGTAAATTTTTTCACACAAAGAGTAGTTGGTATCTGGAATGAGCTGCCAGAGGAGGTGGTGGAGGCAAGAACAGTAACAACATTTAAGGGACATCTGGACAGGTACTTGAATGAGCAGGGTATAGAAGGATAGGGAATTAATGCATGCAAGTGGGATTAGTATAGATAGGCATGATGATTGGCATAGACACAGTGGGCTGAAGGGCCTGTTTCTATGCTGTACAACTGGCTCATAATGAGGTTATGTCTTCATCTTCACTCTCATCTTGCTGTACCACAGCTGGTTTGGGTGCAGTTGCTGGTTCTCTGAAAGGAAAAGTACTCAAGGGTTAGATCTGTGGGGATGGGGAGCAGTGGTGACACCAATAGGTGTTGATATAACAGGACAGGAAGAGGACTGGGTATGAGGATAAAACCATCCTTTATGGTATCAATACTGTTGTTCACTGTCCCAATAACTGCCAACTGTTGTAAGCAGCATCTTCTCCTTGACCATAAGGTTCAGTAGTTCTGCCTGTCCCTCGTTGATAGACTGCTTCTACCTGTGATTATGAGAGGGCAGGCACAGTAGTGTAGCGGTTAGTGTAATGCTACTACAGTGCCAGAGACCTGGGTTCAATTCCGGCCATTGTCTGTAAGGAGTTTGTACGTTCTCCCCGTGTCTTGTGTGGGTTTCCTCCGAGTGCTCCGGTTTCCTCCCACATTCCAAAGACGTACGGGTTGGGAAGTTGTAGGCATGCTATGTTGGCACCGGAAGCGTGATGACACTTGCAGGCTGCCCCCAGAACACTCTACACAAAAGATGCATTTCACTGTGTGTTTTGACGTACATGTGACTAATAAAGATATCTTATCCTATTGTTGTCAATGTCACACAATGTGAATGGATGATGTGATTATCATAGCTGAATAGTTTGCAATATGTGCTAACTGTGAGGAGTGGCTTTGACTCTTGTAACATCATTATATAGATGAGGGTGTAAATTGATAGGGACTGTTATTGTTTTGAATGATGGGCATGTGGTACATTGAGCTGAGCTGTGCCTGATGGAATAGTCAGCAGGAACTGACAATTGAAGATGCATTCCCTGACATTGGTCATGTGTGTTAAATCAGTGAACTTCTTACGGCACTACATTCAGTTTCTTATAGAGATTGATTACATGCACTTATCTCCATGGCTATCTCCATTGTAGTGAGTGTTTGGAGATGCCCTTGCAGACATCATGGAGTACAAATTTGTTCTTGTTTGCAGGCACTAACTGAGACTGCTTGCTGAGTTTGCAAATTGCATTCTGCTTCCAAGCTTGGTTCCATTGACTTTATTCAAACTAGAATGTTGTTTGAATTGAACACTGCTACTAGTCCACACTCAGACTGGCCTAGAATCTTGTTTTGGTTAGTTGGGAACAAGCGCCAACTTGGAAAGATGACAATAGTAAAATATCGAACTTTGGGCCTCATCTGAATAATTATAGCTGAATGGCAGAGTCCATCATGCTTTTGGAAGTAGTTTATGTAACTGAATATTCAAATTTAAAGCAGTCTTCCCTAAGCCTGAGGTGAGGAGATGAGGTGATATGGCAATAATTAAACAATTTGGGATTATTCAGGAGTTATGGAATTATGTGGAAAGCAGGCATTAATACAAGTAAACCTTCAAAAAGCCTGTTCAAATGTAAATTACAAGCAGTAGTCAGTTTGAAATTAAAAGGACAGCTTTGCAAACATACAGGAGTGTCTGCAGAGAAAAAGGCCCACAGGAGGCTGCTCAAGAGATATGGTTTGCAAACTGACTTGACTATGGGACATTCCTGTATGCATTAGCCAAATGTAAAACAATGGGGTGTGCTAATTGACCTACATCAAACCAGGCATCAGACACCTTCAGCTTAAGTTATTTTGCACCTTTCTGACTGAGATCAAGGAAGCTGCCAGACCAGACTGATTTTGTCACTTTGCACATCAAACATGGTCACAGGTATATTTGCTTTGTCTATCATTAATTGGGATATTTGCGTACTCAGAGAGTCAACCCTCACAACTCTAATTTTGGGTGCCTGGGTTCTCTGTCCTCAGAAGCTTATAGACCTTTCATGTGAATTACGTTGTCCCAACAAGGCTGTCTGAACATTCAGAAGTGTCTTGTCAGTTTCAGTGTGCTCCCATTGTAAGTATGTAATTCAATGGAACCATTTACCAAACACAAAATATTGAAGAAAACAATGTCATTGCAGCTATTGAAGTTGTATTGAATCACCTACTGCTATCTTTGTTCTCAAGAGTATAAATATTTCATGTACTTTGAGTTCAGGGAGTTTCTAGTGAGAGGGTCTCCAAGAGAATGCCTGCTTGCCATGATGAATAAAGACCCTTTTGCATCTATCAGCTTCCAGTCTCTAGTGATTGAGTCACAGTCACAACATAGCATACGTCAAACTGACCAATTGCCTCATTATAGCATTAGATCATCTATTACTGGTTTTAAAAGGATCCTTTCTATATTCTCACACTCAAAATGATATAACACTTTGAAGAATCATTCAATAGTTTGTGAGTGTCCTGATTTGCTAGTAAGATCATTCATAAGCTTAGCACTTGAGAAAATTATAGGTGAACTGACAAAGAATTTAAATCCATTGATTCAACTAAAATGGTGTTTTCTACCATAGATTTTACCACTATTGACAATTTCCTATTAAAATGCATCTTTATTCTGATACTGAAACTCTTTCTTCCTTGAACAAATACTTGCACATAATTGTGTACAGAAAGCATTAGCTTTTGATCTGTCATTATTCATCTTTATTGGGGTGATTTCAAAACTGAAATAGCCAACTATGAAAGGAAATTCATTGCAGGATAATTGATCAAATTCCTTTTGCCTGGAATTTTTGGAATTTAAAAATATCCTTCAACTACGTGCCAGAGACATGCAGCAGATGTTTCAAGCTCTTCAGTATGGGTGGGATTTCTGTTTGAAATCTTCTCCCTATAAGGTTGATCCTGCAAACCATGCCCTGAAAAATCGTGGAAGGATGCCCAGAGCTTTGTTGGTGACAATGAACACCAAGGGAGTTTGGAGCCTGGACAGAAACTCTCTGCTTGGCCTGTTAATCCCCAGCAAGAACAAATAGATCCACATACCCCAAGTGTGGTTGAACATTCTAAGCCATGTTCCAGTCACACAGGGTCCCCTTGGAATAAGTGCTTCATCTGCCCTAAATCTTCCACAAATAATCAATGCACATCAGTATGCAATTACTGCCACTTGCATTAGGTTCATAGTCCTTCAAGGTAAATCAATGCTATGTAGACATATGTCTGGTCTACATTATATTCAGAGCTATTTTTAACTTGGATGGGTACATGAATTAGGAAATAGATTGTGTTGAGTGTGTTTGGGGATATGGGGGTGGGTGGGGCATGGAGTCATTTGATTAAATATGGCGAATTTTCAGTGAGTTGTAAGCTGCCTCCAGCCTCCCCAATTCCACATTTAACCAAAGCATGTCAGACTGTGTATGAGCAACCCCTTAGCAGGAGGTCACCAACCTCATTGCATTAAATATATAATTAAAATAATACTGACTTGGGTTTGGAAGTTGAAATGAATGTTCTGAGTTTGCTGGAACTCAATAGTAGAATAAAGGGAGAGCACAGTGTGGCTGAAGGGAGTTGAAAAATTGACAAGGATCACACCCTTTCAATTGTTTCCTGAAGTGACCCTACAAAAGGCTTCGTTCACAGAACTTGCGCTAAAAGTTAACTTTGTAAATGCTTTTGAAGTTTTTTTTAAACTTGGAGAGTTATTATCTAAACATTTGTGGTGACCCATGTGAACTACACTTAGCAGCTCTCAATATTCACATGAACCTGGCTGCTGCAAATACTGCATTACTTTGGAATTCCAAGAAAGGCCACAATGAACAGTAGAAGGAGACTGCAGCAACTCCTCACATTCCCACAACAGCAGAGGAGGCAGGAGATCAGCAGAGAGGTGCAGCTCACAGGAGGCCAAACCTGCTGCATGTGACATGCAGACAGAGAGCAAGAGTCTTTGGCACGTCTGAATGCCATTGTCTCAGGAGGCTCAAAGTTTTGCATCTGGTCTTGGTATATATACTGCAACAAAACTTCATGCCTGCTAGACCTTGTGCCCATGTTTTACCAGTGACCGTCAGTCCACCCCACCCCCCATCAACAACTACTTTGTCTTAGGATCCTTCCAGAGCTGTGGTATTCACCATTAGAGGAAGTGGCAGTCTATGACACCCCAATGTCAGGCCTGTGTCCTCAGGGTCCATTTGATTCTAAACCTCAGAGCTCAGGACCCACTTGGTCAGGCCTGGCTCCTTCAGGCCCACTTGTTTTCAGCACAGGTCCTCAGGACTCATTCAGTATTGAAGTTGATCCTTGAGGCACACCCGATGTCAATATGGCTGCTGGGGGCCAAGCTTGCATCAGACCTTTGTCCTTGAGATCCACATGGTTGAGTCTGAGTGCCAGATGCCTACTCAGTGTCAGCTCATATCCTCAGGACCCAGTCAATGGTCCTAATTACCTCCATTTTTACCCTTCTTCGTACACCCCAATTGATCTAAGTATTGGATACTAACAATCAATAATTCCAAAGCAACAATTTGTTTCTTATAAGTTGACACCTTAAAAAAATCAGGTCAACAATATCAATTTTATTGCTGTAGCTCATCAAATAAGGATAATAACTGAAACAAACTTACCCAAGTGCCATTCGAGTCAGTCCACAAACGCATTTCCAATAATTATTTAAACAAGTAAACTTTAAAGAGTGCCAATTTTAACAAAATAAGAAGCAACACTTTCAACTACAACAAGCCATGATGAAAGTTAACAAGATTCAGCAAAATAATGTGAGAATAATTAGCTAATGAAATAATACAATTATAGGTTTGGCATTTAGGTGTAGTACATAATAAAGTTCCTGTGCATATTTAACCCTCTGCTGACCTTTTGGTTGTCATTATTTTCTCATCAGTTTTGCTTCACTAATTTTCTCATCTTTCAACATTTGCTGTGCAATGCAGGCATTTTCTTCTTTTGTATCATTTTGTAGCGGCTGCTACCGCGATGTGAAAGCAAGACACTAGTCGGTGGGCTGCAGAACAAAAACTGATTTATTTTCCCGCCTTGCGTGAGCCTTTTAAGAGGAATGGTTCCCGCCCACCAAAAACGGAAATGACGTATGCTCTACGTCATCAAACTTCTCCCGCGCGTGGGTTCTCCCCATCGCTCGGGGAAAACAAAGGCCTAACGCCATCTTGGGCCTCGCCGCTCCGACGACGCGCGACCCGACCACCGAGCCGGTTCGTTTGCTCGGACGGTGAGTCGCTACACAACCCCGCCCCCAGAACCGGCGATATGGTCCCCAAGGTTCGTGGGCTGTGCTAGCCGTTGCTTTGGAGGTCGGCCTCTGCGTCGCAGTGTTGGGACCTCGACCGGTTGTTGTAGATCTCAATGGGCTGGTTTGAGGCGGTCCATTGTGAAAATCTCTTCCTTGCCCCCAATGTCCAAAATAAAGGTGGACCTATTATTCCTGATGACCAGGAACGGCCCCTTGTATGGTCGTTGCAACGGTGCCCGGGGTGTGCCCCGGCGAACGAAAACAAACTTACAGTCTTGTAGTTCCTTGGGCTCACAGGATGGGGCTTGACCATGCCGCGAAATGGGAGTTGGTACCAAGCTGCCGAGCCTTTTGCGCAGTCTTTCCAGGACTGCCGTGGGTTGTTCCTCTTGGCCCCGAAGGGTGGGTATGAAATCCCCTGGGACGACCAGGGGCGCACCGTACATGAGTTCAGCTGACGAAGTGTGGAGATCTTCCTTGGGGACAGTGCGTATGCCGAGCAGGACCCAAGGCAGTTCGTCGACCCAGTTAGGACCTTTCAGGCGGGCCGTCAGGGCTGATTTTAGATGGCGGTGGAAACGTTCCACCAACCCGTTTGATTGAGGGTGGTAGGCCATGGTGGTGTACAGCTGCATCCCTAGCATGTTCGCTAATGCAGACCAGAGGCTGGAGGTAAACTGGGTGTCCCTGTCTGAAGTAATGTGGGCCGGAACACCAAAACGTGAGATCCAAGTTGTGAGCAGTGCCCGGGCGCAGGAATCAGTCGTGATGTTGGATAGAGGTGTTGCCACCACGTGAACCGGTCCATGGTGGTAAGGAGGTATCGGGTTCCTCTTGAAACTGGCAGAGGACCAACGAGCTCAACGTGGATGTGGTCGAACCTTCTACGGGTAGGCTCGAACTGCTGTGGTGGGACCTTGGTGTATCGTTGGATTTTTGATGTCTGGCAGTGCGGACAAGTCCTAGCCCACTCACTGACCTGTTTGCGCAGGCCATGCCAGACGAACTTGCTGGCCACCAGTCGAACAGATGATCTGATGGACGGGTGCGCCAACCTGTGTACCGAGTAGAAAACGTATTTCCGCCAGGCTGCGGGAACTATAGGGCGGGGTTGACCTGTTGTGATGTCGCAAAGGAGGGTCTGCTGACCTGAACCGACTAAGAAATCTTGGAGCTGCAGGCCCGAGACTGTGGTTCTGTAGCTGGGCAGCTCGTCATCGGCTTGCTGTGCGTCAGCCAGGGCCGTGTAGTCAACACCCAGGGACAGGCTGTGGATGGTCGGTCTGGAAAGCGCGTCAACAACGACTTTGTCCTTTCTGGAGACATGTTGGATATCTGTTGTGAATTCGGAAATGTAGGACAAATATCGCTGCTGACGAGCTGACCAGGGATTGGAGACCTTGGAGAAGGTGAAGGACAAAAGCTTATGGTCAGTGAAAGCAGTGAAAGTCCTGCCTTCTAAAAAGTACTGGAAATGCCCGACCACCAGGTACAGCACTAGTTCCCGATCAAAAGCGCTGTATTTCCGTTTGGGTGGTCTAAGGTGCCTGCTGAAAAATGCCAAGGGTTGCCAACGGCCTTCGATTAGTTGTTCCAGTACTCCACCAACCGCGGTGTTGGATGCGTCCACCGTGAGGGCAGTTGGGACGTCTGTCCTAGGGTGTACCAGCATCGCAGCGTCTGCCAGGGCATCCTTGGCCTTAATGAAGGCAGCCGCAGCCTCGTCGTTCCAGGCAATGTCCTTGCCCTTGCCAGACATCAGCAAGAACAAAGGGCGCATGATACGGCCTGCTGCAGGGATGAACCGATGGTAAAAGTTGACCATCCCCAGGAATTTCTGCAGGCCTTTGACTGTGTTGGGGCAGGCAAAATGGCGGATAGCATCTACCTTGGCGGGTAGGGGTGTTGCTCCTTCGCTGGTGATTCTGTGGCCGAGGAAATCGATAAAGTCAAGTCCGAATTAGCACTTGGCTGGGTTGATAGTGAGGCCGAAATCATGGAGACGGGAGTACAGTTGGCGGAGGTGGGAAAGGTGTTCTTGCCTGTCACGGCTGGCGATTACTATGTCATCTAAGTAAATGAACACGAAGTCCAGGTCTCAGCCTACCGCATCCATCAGCTGCTGGAAAGTCTGCGCGGCGTTCTTAAGGCCGAACGGCATTCGAAGGAATTCGAAAAGGCCGAATGGAGTGATAAGCGCAGTTTTGAGGATGTCATCAGGGTGGACCGGGATTTGGTGGTATCCCTGGACGAGGTCCACCTTGGAGAAGATGTGGGCCCCGTGTAGGTTCGCCGCGAAGTCCTGGATGTGAGGGATGGGGTAGCGGTCCGGGGTGGTGGCATCATTCAGCCTGCGGTAGTCGCCGCAGGGCCTCCACCCGCCAGTGGCTTTGGGGACCATGTGCAGGGGGGAGGCCCAGAGGCTGTCTGACCTGTGAAAGATCCCCAGCTCCTCCATGCGGTGGAACTCTTCCTTTGCCAGGCGGAGCTTCTCTGGAGGTAGTCGTCATGCTCGGGCATGAAGTGGTGGCCCTGTGGTAATGATGTGGTGCTGCACCCTGTGTTTGGGCAACTTCACCAGACAGGGAAACGGAGTCCAGGCGTGGGGCTGGTAGTCTGGCTTCTCCCAGGGGGTAGGTTTGGAAAGTTCTGGAATGCACTAGCCGCTTCCCTGACAGGTCGACAAACAGGCTGTGGGCCTGAAGGAAGTCGGCTCCCAGGAGTGGCCGGGCGACGGCGGCCAGGGTAAAGTTCTAGGTAAAACCGCTGTCGCCAAATTGTAATTGAACTGTATGGGTACCAGAAGTCTGTATCGTTGTGCCTTTTGCGGCATTTACAGGACCTTGTTGCCTGTTACGAGTGTCGCGGCCGGTCGGGGGCAAAATACTGACCTCTGCTCCAGTATCAACGAGGTAACGACGCCCGGACTGCTTGTCCCGAACGAATAGGAGGCTGTGTTGGCGGCCAGCTGTCGTAGCCATCAGCGGCGGCTGGCCCTGGCGTTTTCCTGAAACTTGCAGGGTGGGTGGCGTCGACGGGCCTCCGCGCCCCACCTCTGATGGTAGAAACACAGCTGGTCACCAGTGTCGTCGTCTGTGTTTCTGGGGTGTGGTCGCTCGGTTGCTGGGACTGGTTTAGGTAGGCGTTGGGCTCGCGGCCTGGCGATTTAGCTGACAGATGATGCACTCTCGCGTTTGGCCTTCCACAGGATATCTGCCCAGGCAGCTACCTCACGTGGGTTGCCGAAATCGGTGTCGGCCAACAGCAGGTGAATGTCATCAGGTAGTTGTTCGAGGAAGGCCTGTTCGAACATCAGGCAAGGCTTGTGTCCCTCAGCCAAGGCCAGCATCTTGTTCATTAGGGCCGATGGGGATCTGTCCCCAGGCTGTCGAGATGAAGCAGGCAGGCGGCGCGCTCGTGACGGGAAAGGCCGAAGGTCCGAATCAGAAGGTCTTTGAAAGTTGGGTACTTATCCTCCTCCGGAGGAGACTGGATGAAGTCTTCGACCTGGGCGGCTGTCTCCTGGTCCAGAGAGCTGACCACGTGGTAGTACTTTGTGGAGTCGGAGGTGATCTGCCGAAGTTGGAATTGTGCTTCAGCCTGGTCGAACCAGACACTGGGCCGAAGCATCCAAAAGGTGGGCAGCTTGAGTGCCACTGTGTTGGCTGCTGCGTTGTCGTCCATTGTGCGGGTCCAAAATCCGTTTGGACTGTCGGGGTCACTAATGTAGTGGCTGCTACCGCGATGTGAAAGCAAGACACTAGTCGGTGGGCTGCAGAACAAAAACTGATTTATTTTCCCACCTTGCACGGGCCTTTTAAAAAGAACGGTTCCCGCCCACCGAAAACAGAAATGACGTATGCGCTACGTCATCAAACTTTTCCTGCACGCGGGTTCTCCCTGTCACTCGGGGAAGACAAAGGCCCAACACCATCTTGGGCCTCACTGCTCCTACGATGCGCGACCCGACCGCCGAGCCGGTTCGCTTGCTCGGACGGTGAGTCACTACAATTTCATATTATGTTCACAGTTATAGGAGATATTTTGGCCTGGAATGCTTTATTATACAATGGGACTGACTATCCTTCTGCTGCATAAATTACTGCCCACTCACCCCACCTCTAACATTCCATCTACTAACCCCATGCTCAACAAGATCCTCCTCCTGACCTCACCCCCACAATTTGTCCATTGTTGTTGGAATTCACCATTTGCAGTCATAACCCCAAATGATTTTGGCTTCAATACAGACAGGGACAGGATGTATTGGTGGGAAAAGTGAGTTTAGTTGTTGCCCCACTTGTTGAGAAGTTTGAACTTTACAGACTGGGACTTTTGTCCCTGGCAAACTCCTTGCCTGATTGACAAGTTTTGTTTCCAGTGAAGGGGAATTTCTACAGTTGGAAATAAAAGCATGGAAATGTATGGAACTCGCTGTTACTTTGTGGAGGAAAGAGGATTCTGATCCCCCCACCACAACTTACTTACTTCTTTCTTCTAATTGTGATGCTCCACTGCATAAGTGTTTTTAGAAACTTGATTTGAATTTAGCGATGTTCTCATGCCTAAATTTAGCTGTTCTTCTAATATCATTGACTTTAGGCTACATATCTCAAAGCAATTCATATTGTTCAATATTTGTGCTGGGCGAATAATCTGGAGTTTGAGTTCCATCATGGAAGATGGGGTAATTAAATTCAGTTAACTATTTAAATAAATCAGGACTAAAATGCTGGTATCAGTGACAGTGATTACATGACTGTCAGACTATTGTAAAAGCCCATCTAGTTCATCTGGAAAGTTTGATACCACATAGATAGAGGTATGTCTGGATTATATTGACTGTATATATTATGAATAAAGAATATGTTTGGAAAAAAACTAACTTTGATCAGAAGGACTAGCAACCGTACATTGTAGTTAATGATACTGAAATTCAGAAGCTAAGTTCAATACACAGTTGATACTTTGATAGAGGTGTTCAACCTGAAACGTTAACTCTACTTCAACAGATGCGGCCTGACCTGCTGGGTATTTTCAGTATTTTCTGTTTTTGTTTTAGATTTCCAGGATCTGCCATGTGTTATGATTTTCATTTGCACAGTTGATACTGATTGAGGACAGATTTCTTATGTGTTTTTTTTCCTTAATTGTCTTTGCAATTTTGTTGCATTCTAAAGTTATTTTCTTCTATGATTTGTTTCTTAAAGGTCGTATTTCAAATTCTTCCTTTAACGCTCTCTTTGAATTTTATTTTTGTATACGATGCCAAATGATTCACTTTTGCTCCCTGCATGGGTCTTTATCCTGTTGTTTTTATTGTTTGATATCTCCTGAGTATCAGTATTGGTTAGTTAAGGTCATGTTTTGTCTCCTCAGTGTATTATTGGTCAAGAATTTTTTGCCCATTGATTTTGAACTGAGGGTAAAAAGGTGAGATCTTTAATCTATAAGACATCTTACAAATTTTTGATCATTTTTAGTGATTCTGTCAGCTTAGTAAGTTCATAGATTTTACAATGAATTCTTAATGCAGTTACATGCTGTTCAATAACATCAACTATTTTCTGCATCCGTGTGAAAGAACTCTGCCTTTTATAAAGCACACTTTAGACTGTGGTATCTCTCAAACATGTTCATTATTATATCCAGATACAGATTATCTCTTCTGCACAGCTGAAATTCTAATAAGCAAGCACTTCGCTGTCATAGTAACACATAAGAAAATGGATGATTCATTTCTCATTTTTAATCTGCTGCAATAATGCCATTTGAATCTTTGTTTACTGTGCGGGTATCCTCACTTCACAATTGTAATCCTTTTTATAAAAAGAATCCTTTCACTCAGAGACATGTTTGTTAATTTAAATACATCTATTGGAAGATTTCCTTCCCCTAAGTAACCCAGCATCCCATGTTACAAAATACTTTATTACCAGTGCCAGTACAGTAAAACTCTGTTTATTCAGCGCACACAGGGCTTTGGTGGTGCTGGACTGGCAGATTTTCCAGATTATTGAATGTTATCCCGATTTAATAATCCAAAACACTTTTAATATGTTTAAAGTTTTTTTCTGGATGTTACAATAAATTTTCCAGTAAATCAGTTAAGCTTAAAGGGAGCAGAGGAAACAGAAGGAATTGAGTTTCAAAGGAGCCTGGGAACTGGGGCCCCAGTGAGTTTAAAAGGAGTGTGGGAAATGGGTCTAGGTGCTTTTGGATGGAGCATGGGAACTGGGGCCCCAGTGTGTTAAGGAAGATTGAGAATCAGTACCCAGTGAGCCAGATGCTGACCATTAGGATTTCCGAACAATCACCTAGTGGTAGGTTACAATCACAATGAAAAGGTCAGAGTTGAATGAGGAAATGAGCCAGATTGCTAGAACCTGGGTCCATATCCTTAATGAGGCAGTAGCTTCCAGTCTGTGAGACATACTGGACCAATGCATTGGTATAGATCCTGGTGAGCATGGATCCATTCCAGCTCATTTGCCAATCACACTCAATGAAGCTACAGAATGAATCATTACAGACACAGAAAATATTGCACAGCTGCATGGGGTATTCCTTTTCTGGTTTTTATGTATACCCTGAAAAGTAAGTATGAAGATCTACTACCCTTAAAGATTGTAGATGTCAAAATTCTGTACAATTATAAATAAGACCAATAGACGACATCAGCAAAACAAGAATACTGCAGATGTAGGGAATCTGAAATAAAACAATGCTGGAAGTACTCAGTAGTTTAGGCAGCATCTGCAGAGAAAAAGAATTAACATTTCAGGTCAATGACATTTCATCAGAACAAAATCATCTATTATTTTCTTGTTTTTTTCCAGCAAAGGCATACATCCCTGCCTCACCCCAACCCACTCCTCCCACCCAGAAATTTCAACGGGTTGTAGCTAAAAGTGGTCTCAGTGAGGTAAGAGTAAAATCCAGGTCTGGCAGGGAGATGGTAATATATCTACATCCATGTTATCCTGGCATTGCTACCCAACTGGAATGGGATAATGGAGAAAACCCAGCCCACAAACTCCACCTAAGGCGATAATTTAGGATTCGACAGTTTCTGAACTACAAAGAAATTGAAATGTAGATCATTGCTCTGAAGTATTGTTAATAGCTAATTTCAATTGCAATCATGTCATTTTTCCTTAAGATCTGTGTGAACAATTGATCTATATTCACACCTTTACTTTAACAATTGATGCTTGAGATTAGTGGTGCAGCCATTTAAAGCTCCAGTAAGTAATTGTGGATATATTCTGTCCAGCAGTTTAGAGTATGAACTCTGAATGTAATCGCTTTGCTTTCTTTTGCTGGAAATATGCAATTTTGTAAAAAAAAAGGAGGTATGCATTTTGTTTTAGATTTTTAATACATTTTTTATGTGGACACGGTAAAATAACTTTTTAGCAACTTAATAAGATTTTGACCTTGACTATAAATTAGAAACAGTCACATTCACCACAAGTAACAATGTGAAAAAATTGTATACTTTTGTCTTATTTTAAAAGTGCACTTTCAATCCATTTATTGTACAAACCAGATATTAAAAAAAAGACTGCTGTTCATATCCTTGTACCACGCTTATTTTGATACATATGTTACAAGGTCAGTTCTAACTGGCTCTCAAGTGGTATAGCTTAAGGGGAGGGAAATACTGATCTGTTTTGTTCAATACATGACAGCCAATTATTTTGAATCAGCCAATTATTTTGAAAAAAATAGACAAAACTTGGACAACCAGTGAAAGGGTAGTTTAAGTAAACTCCATGCTCACTTTGTCTATAAGAGCCCATTCTTGTCTTGTTTAACCAGGTGCAGAAAAATGTTAAAAGAGCAAAATTAAAGCTATTGTATACTGTGCATGCATCATCTGCAATAAGATAGATGAATTAATCGCACAAATAGAAATAACTGGGTGTAATTTAATTGCCATTACAGAAACATAACTATAGGGTGATCAAAGCTCAGAGATGAATGTTCAATTGTGTTCAATGTTAAGGCAAGAGAGGCAAAGGAGGTGGGTAGTGCTATTAATTAGGTATGAAATTACCACAGGAACAAGAACAGTTATTGGCTTGGCAATCATAATGTAGAATTAGAATCAGCTTTGGTGGAGCTACGAATGTGTGAAGGGCAGTAAACATTGGTAAGAGTTATTTATAGACCATCAAATAATGGTGGTAATATTGAGCATATTGAAACTGAGGTAATACTGTAATCAAAGGGGACTTAAATCTCCCTATAGACTGAACAAGTCAAATTAACACTAATAAGTGGAGGACAAAACCTTGGAATACTTACAAGATGATTTTCTAGATCAATGTTAAGGAAATAACTATGGGGAAGGTTATTCTAGACGTAGTATTGTGAAAAGAGAAAGGATTGATCAATAAACTTGTTGTAAAGGTTCTTTTAGGAAAGAGTGACCATAACATCACAGAATTTTACATTGAGTTTGAAAGTGATGTTATTCAATCTAAAACCAGGGTCTTCAACTTAGCTGAAGGAAACTATGGTCGACTGAAGTGGCTGGAGTTGAAAGCTATGATGATGAGCAGCTGGCATTTAAGGGACAAACAAGATGTGCGACAAAATGTCCTTTTAGACACATAAGCTCAATGTGAAAACTGACTGGTCTATAGCTGGCAGGTGAAATTACAGATAATACAAAATCGAAGGGAGACATTTTAAAAAGTTGCCAGAATTAGGAGACCTGAGGTGTGGAAATATCTTAGAGCTCAGCAAAGAAAAACTAAAGAGCTGATCAAGAAAAGGGCATGAGAAATATGAAAACAGACAGTAAGATCTTCTAAAGAAATGTAAATGAAAAGGACTAATGAAGGCAAATATGGTCCCTGACAGACAGAGATGGGAGAATTTATAATGGGGGAATAAATGAATGGCAGACAAGTTAAACAAATGTGATGCCAGAAGAGATTCTGCAGATGCTGGAGCCTGGAGTAACACACACAAAATGCTGGAGGAGCTCAGCAGGTCAGGCAGCACCTATGAAGGGAAATAAACAGTCAACGCTTTGGTCAAGACCCTTGATCAGGACTGGAAAGGAAGAGGGCTGAAGCCAGAATAAATAGGTTGGAGGAGGGGAGGAGCAGGTGATAGGTGAGTCCAGGAGAGAGGGGAAAGATAGGTGGGTGTTGGCGGGGGGGGGGGGGGGGCTGTTGGTGGGATGAAAGAGAATGATGTGAGAAGCTAAGATATGATGGGTGGAAGAGGCAAAGGGCTAGAGAAGAAGGAATCTGATAGGAGAGGACAGTAAACCATGGACTAAAGGGAAGGAGTTGGAGAACAAGACAGAGGTGATGGGCAGGTCATGAGTGCAGCATCTGCAGAATCTCCTGTGTCTATATTCCGTTTTGGTAGTCTCCAACCTGACGGCATCAATATCGATTTCTCTATCTTCCGGTAACCCCTCCCCTTTGTTTTTCCCCCTTTCACCCCCTACTTTGTTTTCCCTCATTCCTGTGGCCCCCTCATCCCTTCTCTTTCCACTCCCCCACCCTCATGACCTGCCCATCACCTCCCTCTGGTTCCCCATCCCTTTATTCCGTGGTCTACTATCCCTTTCTATTGGATTCCTATTTCTGGACACTCCTTTGCAATCATATCTCTGGATACCCCTTTGTAAAGAAGTCTCTCGCGCATCATACCAGTCTATTGATTTGTTTATCAATGGATGAGTGGAATTAGTATTTGCCAACCTTCCCAAGCCAGGAATAAATTTAACAAACCTTTGTTTACTCTTATCTTCCAACCACTCCCCCTCCCCCTTACTAACTTATCATTAGCATTCCCAATTGCTTACTGTAACAACATAATAACTTCATGATTCATGTACTCAAATGTACTTACTGGTCTTTTCCCCTTTAAAGGTTATTCTGCTTCACTTTCTTCCTACGAAATGGATAACATCCGAATTTGCCAACATAACACTTCAACTGTCATCTTCTTGCCAAATTAGTTAAGTCTATATCTCCCTCCAGTGACTTTGTTCTTTTCCATTTAGTCTTGTATCACGTGTGGTTCAATCCCTACTCTTCTTCTGGATCAGAGGAACTTTGATGCCATCTGCATGTGCTGATAAAGTCTTCATTTAATGTCCCTCCTGATATATTCCAATGATGCAATTGTAATGCACAGAAGTGTCAGCCGAGATTATATGCTGGAACCTCTGCAGTGAGACTTGATTGCATGACTTTCTGACCTACAGGCATGACTCAATCATGAGATGACTGAAACTCTTTAATAAATTTGTGAGGATCCATGGAAAGGAGTGCTAAAGTTAGTCGTACATTCAAAAACCGTTGGACATTTATCTGATTCTAAAAAATAATCATTTGTCCTGCTGCATTGTTTCGTAACAGGTCAATCAAAATTCATGGACCCAATTGACCAGAAGTCGCTGTCATCGTCGTGGCTATCCCTCGAGGTCGAGGATGATGGTCTTCGTTCCATTGATCAGAAGTAGCCCATAGAGTGAAGACAACTGTGCGTGTATTTGTTTAACGTGTACTTGATGTTGTACTGCAAAAAGCACATGATACTTCACAAATTAACCAACTGATTCTAATGGCATGGAAACCACAACAATTGGAGCTGATGGATTTGTTGCAGCCTTCATCCGCCTTCACAGCCGTTGAGTTTGAAATAACTTTATCCGCCTGTTCCACCGTTGAGGTCTTGGTTGGATTGTTCTTTGTCAGGGACCTCACCGTCGACCTTACCACCATGGGTGATCCTACCAGGGGCATTGCTCCAGACGGCATCACTCTCGGGATCTCAGGACCACACAAGCTTCTCCACCACGACAAGGTGACAATCCACGGAGAAAACTCCAGAAGTAGAAAACATCAGGCAAGCTTTCTCAAGGTGAAAATCTCCAAAGCTTTCTCAAGGTGAAAATCTCCAAAGGCAAATCTTATAAACATACGGCAGGACACTGCCAATTACTTGTAATATCAGACTGCATAGCAAGGACCCTATGCACCATACCATTTAATAAGATCCTAAAGTCTTCAGGGACCCAGTGCACCATGCCATTCAAAAAGTTTACCTACAGCCTCATAACACAGGGGACTGAATCAATGCAGTCAGTCATATAACATGAAATCACCTCTGTAGAGAACCCAAGTTATGGACCCTACAGTGAGAACTCTGATAGTTTTTATGGTAGCTTAATCTACAGTTGTTTGGGATCTGGACACTTCCAGCTTCCAGAGTGTTAAAGATAGCAGAGAAAATGGCATCAGAGTCACTCCTGATTTTTAAGTAGTGCAGTGGCAATGTTGAGACGTAGCCTCATGAGGTAGGCAGAGTACCATGGGAGAAACGCATGCTGTGTTTCCCTGTCTCTTGATGAGAGCTCGCCTGACTCCCCACCTGCTTATTAACTATTGCCTGATTTGGTGCTAAAATGCCCCAGTTGCTATCGAGATGGTGCAGTGTGCAGCCAAACTCTCACTGCATCCGCTGATTAGAACCGTCACAAGTGAGTAATCAACAGCATCATGTTTGTTGCCATTGGGATTAAACCTCAGGAGCAGCAGTGTTGACAGAAGAGCACCAAGTACTTGCAATTCTTTTTATACAGCTCCAGTTCTATGACATCTCCTCAGCATTATAAATGAAACTGTTGTGTGATAGAAAAAGGCCACAAAACAGCAAAACTACAAAGTAAGATGAACACTTTTCTAACATTAGCGCACCAAGGTCAAAAGAGAATCATTCAGTGGGAATAACAACTGTGGATTTTCCTTCAGAAAATGTAACAAGTTTGGCTGTTCAAAAATCTGAACTGCTGAATAGTGGTGTTTGTGATTCTTGAATAGACCTCACTTGATGGAAACGCGGTTATGAAGGTCACACCTGATTTGCAGCTTCCTCAATTTTCCGGTCTTTAATTTTAATGAAGGGAGCCAGGATCACTGGTGAATTGGCAATGCTGACCTCTATACTCAATTCTCCCATCCGCACACCTGCAATCTCACAAAATTTATCCTTTTTGTTTGAACTGATTTACTTGCTGGACCACTTCAATTTCAGAACGTCTTCAGAAACTTGATCCAGATAACAGCCCTGCTTGTTGTAAGGTACCAAACTGTAAAATCATTGCACGCAACAATGATCCATCATCTCAGATCTCCATCAGATGAGTTCTGAATTTTATTAATTTATCATTTCTTACAGTTTTTAAAATTAATTAGCAATAGCATCAAAGTACTGCAAGGGCTTAGGTGTGTTAGGATCTACAGGGACCTGGGATAACACTTCATTACCTCAATGATGTGCAGTCAGAATCCATACATTGCAAAGGTGTCAGATTATATTTGCAACCTGGCTGCAAATAACCTTATAGGTTTATTATAAGATACACACTGTTTTCTAGATATTTATTAGCTTAAATTCCCAGAGTACAAGCAATATTCTTTGAAAGGGTTACATGCTAAAAAATATACTTAATCTTCCATGGTCCTCTGGTGCAAATTTGCTGTTGCAATATGTACCACAGGGTATCACTGTTTTTTTTATTAACTGTGTATTAAAATTTAAAGTGACTATTGTGGCACTTGCATCTCTCTCTGGAATTTTAGCTGTAGTTATTTGTTTATCTCAGGAGATTAGGCAATGGAAAGATCTCCCACTACCATTATAAGAATGATCATTATACTCCAAAAGCTACTTCATTGCATGAAGTCCTTTGAGACACTGGAGTTGCTAAAACTGCAAACATCCTTCTGTTATTTGCATTTCTTTTACTATATTTAGCATATCCAATGTGATGGAATGTCACGTGAATTTTTATACTCTTATTTCAGGCTTTTTAAAAATATAAATGTTATTTTGAAATATTCAACAGGTCCCCTTCAATCTTTGAGAAAAATTGTGCAGATCAACTGGTTATTTAGATCATTGCTGTCTGGTGAACCATACTTAGTGCAAAATAGTTCTTGTATTTATCTAGATAACTGAAAGACTCTGAAGAAATACATTGCACATGACGAAAGATGCCACAAGAGGTTATAAAAGATCAAATGTTAATTTAGAACAGAGTGCATGCAAAACAGAGTTGTTGGACTAAGTTTTAGGTTTGGGTATTTGAACTTACAAATCTATTGGTTGTATTCAGCCCATATTCTATACACTCCTAGGAGGTAGGTGTTGAGGGGCTGCTCACAGGGAAAACTGAGAACTATCATTGTTTTTTCAGGCTTCATGTGAAATGACCGTCACTTGTATGGCAAGCATTAATTGCCCAACTTAAATTGTCCTTGTAAAGCTGGTGATGAACTGCATTCTTGTTGCTGTCTTTGATGTGTTGGCATTGCCGCAGTGTTGTTGCAAAGAAGTTACAGGATTTTGAAGGAGGAAAGATGAAGTAATAGTTGTATGTTCGAGCCAGGGATGTATGTGACTCAGAGAGGTGGTAGTGGTAATCGTATGTGTCTGCTGAACTTATCTTGTGAGGTATCAAAAATGATGATGATGATGATGAAAATATCTTTATTAGTCACATGTACATTGAAACACACAGTGTAATGCATCTTTTGGGTAGAGTGTTCTGAGGGTAACCTGCAAGTGTCGCCACGCTTCCGGCGCCAACATAGCATGCCCACAACTTCCTAACCCGTACATCTTTGGAATATGGGAGGAAACCCACGCAGACACAGGGAGAACGTACAAACTCCCTACAGACAGCGGCGGGAATTGAACCTGGGTCGCTGGCACTGTAATAGCATTACGCTAACCGCTACACTACCGTGACTGCAGTGATATCGTGGATGTTACACAATGCAGACATGATGGTCGAAGAAGTGAATTTTTGAGCATTAAGTGAAGTGCCAATTAAAAAGTTGTTTTGTTTTGTCTGAGTGTTGCTAAACTTGCACTCATTCAGACAAGTGGTGAGTATTCTATAACTCTCCTGTAGGGAGTTGAACATTTCTGTGTTTCAAGAAGTCAGTCAGTCACTGCAGGAAACATAGCCTCTGACCTGCTCTTGTACCTACAGTTTTTGACAGTTTAGTTGATTCTGGTCAATATTGACCTCAAAGCTGATGATAATAGCATTATATTGACAGTAAGCTTGTAATCCTTTATTATAGCTTTATCAGTTTAACATCAACAATGCTTGTTACTATCTCTGACATACTTTTCTAAGCTCATCACTTAACCTGAGTTGGTCCTCTGGTTTGTTGGAAGTGGCAGGCAGAGAGATGTGCCAAGCTGCGTGATTGCAGCTTGTGAAGGAATAATGCAGCTTCAACTGAAGACCCACAATATCTTCTGGTTGCCCAGTTTTGAGATACTATATCTTTCCCATTTCACTCCATATTTCATGACGTGAAGCATGATGGAAGACATCTTCATTGTGAAAATGGGACTTCTTATCCACAAGTACCACGTGGAAGTCACTATCAATAATATTGTGAACAAATGCATCTGGGTTAAGTAGGTGGGTAAAGATAATGCAAAGGTTTTCTGTTCTCAACCCCAGTTTGGCAGTAATGTTTATTGAACACCAAGCCATTTCAGTTAGTGATAGAATTGCCATGTCACTTTTGGTCTGAAATTGATTTTAAGGACTACCAAATCCAATGACTAACTACCAAGAAAGGAAGGGGGGAAAAGAGGAGTGCAGTAGTGATAGGAGATTCATTAGTTAGGGGAATAGATAGGAGATTCTGTAGATAAGAATGAGACTCCTGGATGGGATGTTGCCTCCCAGGTGCCAGGGTCAGAGACATATCGGATCAAGTCCACAGCATTCTTAAGGGGGAGGGTGAGCAGCCAGAAACCATGGCACACATCGGTACCAATAAGAAACAGGATGAGGTCCTGAAGAGGGAATATAGGGAATTAGGAAGGAAGCTAAAAAGCAGGACCTCAAGGGTGGTAATTTCTGGATTGCTGCCTGTGCCACATACCAGTGAGGATAAGAATAGGAAGAAATGGCAGACGAACGCATGGCTGAAGAGTTGGTGCAGGGGGCAGGGTTTCGGATTTGTGGATCACTGGGATCCCTTCTGGGAAAGGTATGGCCTGCACAAAAGGGACAGGCTGTACCTGAACTGGAGGGGGACCAATGTCCTTGCGAGCAGGTTTGCCAGAGCTCTTGGGGAGGGTTTAAACTAGGTTGACAGGGGGATGGGAACCAGAGTGTTAGGTCAGATGATGGAGCAATTAGTGGAAAGATAGATGGAATGTTCAGGGAGACTGTGAGGAAGGATAGGTAGTGGATAGGGCATAAATGCAGTCAGTTGGATGGGTTGAAATGCGTTTACTTTAATGCGAGAAGTATTAAGAATAAGGGTGATGAACTTAGAGCATTGATCAGCACACAGAATTACAATGTTGTGGCCATTACAGAGACTCGGCTATCACAAGGGCAGGCTTGACTGCTTGATGTTCTGGGGTTTAGATGTTTCAAGAGGGATAGGGAGGGAGGTAAAAGAGGGGTGGGGGGGAGTGGCATTGCTAATCAGGGAGGACATCGGGGCGGGATCATCTACTGAGTCAGTGTGGCTGGAAGTCAGAAACAGGAAGGGAGCAATCATTCGATTACGAGTATTCTACTTGTCCCCCAGTAGCTACGGAGACACCTAGGATCAGATAACTAGGCAGACTTTGGAAAGGTGCAAAAATAACAGTTTTGTTGTCATGAGAAACTTCAACTTTCCTAATATTGATTGGTACCTCCTTAGTGAAAAAGGTTTAGATGGGGCAGAATTTAGTAAGTGTGACTGGGAAGGACAGGCCAACTAGAGGAGACGCCATACTGGATCTAGTACTAGGCAATGAACCTGGTCAAGTGATAGACTTCTCAGTGGGTGAGCATTTGGGAGATAGCAACCACAACTCCCCGACCTTTAGCATAGCCATGGACAAGGATAGGAGCAAGCGATATGGGAATGGTTTTAATTGGACGAGGGATAATAATGATGGTATTAGGCAGGATTTGGGAGAATAAATTGGGAACAGATCTTCTCAGGGCAATGCACATCAGAAATGTGGAGGTTGTTCAGGGAACACTTGCATGGGATTCTAGATAGGCTTGTCCCACTGAGACAGGGAAGGGATGATAGGAAAAAGGAAGCATGGTTGACAAAAGAGGTGAATCATTTAGTCAAGAGGAAGAAGGAAGCATACTTAAGGTTGAGGAAGAAAAATCGGGCAGGACTCGTGAGAATTATAAGGTAGCCAGGAAGAAGCTTAAGAAGGGACTTAGGAGAGCTGGAAGGAGACATAAGAAGGCCTTGGCGAATAGAATTAAGGAAAACTCCAGAGAACCTGTCTTATGAGGAAAGATTGAGCGAGCTAGTGCTTTTCTCTTTGGAGTGACACAGGATGAGAGGCGACTTGATAGAGTTATATAAGATTATGAGGGGCATAGATAGAGTGGACAGCCAGCACCTTTTCCCTAGGGCGGCAATGACCAATACCAGAGGACATCAATTTAAGGTCAGAGGAGAAAAATTTAGGGGAGATGTCAGAGGTAGGTTTTTTACACAGAGACCAGTGGTGCCTGGAATGCACTGCCGGGGATAATGGTAGAGGCTGATACAATGGGGAAATTTAAAAGACCCTTAGATAGGCACATGGATATAAAAAAAATGGAGAGGTATGGGCTGATAGGAGGGAAGGGTTAGATTGATCAAGGAGTAGGTATTTATATAGGTTGGCATAACATCATAGGCCAAAGGGCCCGTACTGTGCTGTACTGTTCTACGTTCTAAGTCCAATTCCTCCTGAGTAAATGATAGTGATGGAAACACAGTTTGATCCCACAGGAGAAGTAGAATCTGGGGACATGGAGGCAAGGCCTTGCATTGTGTGCTTGGCTGAGCATCCTCGCTGTTTTATGTGCACAAATTAAAGCTTTATGGCTCCTAGCTATGGCTCAGTGGGTTGTATAAATTTGTTTGAGTTGGAAGAAAGTGGGTTTGAGGCCCACTCCAATTGATTTGAGTGCAGAAATCTAGGCTGATTCTTTAGTGCAGCTTGAGGGTGTTCTGCCATTTTGGTAGTCCGTCTTTCAGATGAGATGTTATTTTGAGCTGATATGTTGTCACTTAGATATAAGAGCTGTGGACTTATATTGTTCTGACCAATATTTGTCCTTTAGTCAAGATTACCAAAATAAATTTGATCAGACTCGCATCACAAATTGTAGGCACTTACTGTGAATGTGTTGGCTACCACATTTCCAACATTACAACAGTGATAATGCTTCAAAATATTTAAAAAGGTACTTAGCTGACTGTAAAGTGCTTTGGGCTTTTTATTTTCTTTGTTTACATCGGTGGACTTATCTGTTAACTTCCTTGCTCAGGCTGCAGTTAAGATCCAGTTGGTCCCACAATGACACATTAAAATCCTATTGCCACAAACAGATAATGGGGCAAAAGTGTAGGTATTCAGTGTTTGACTGCTTCAGTAGCCAGTGAGCCTGGGGCAGATGCCAAGGCTAGTCTGTCATTGCAGCTGGCCAGATCTGCTAAGAGAGGCCCTGAACTAGCCTCTCAGAGGCTCTGGATGCCAGACTCCCACTGGAAAACTAGGGCTGGGACCAAATTGTTAGAACCACACTGGTCCTAGGAGCAGCAGGCAGTGATCTCAGAGCAGCAGAACATTTGACCCAATGTACGTAATGTCTTTAGACCTCTAATTGCTTCAGCTGGGCTTCTCATTCCCTAAAGGCACCTACAGTTTAAAAATGAGAGTGGCTTGAAGCTGCAAGTCACCAATGGACTTATGTGGTTTGTACTTTGTAGGCTGACTGGAATTAAATTCAAAGTCTTTCCTTTTGGCATTAAGTTTATTGTAATGAATTGATGGGAAGAAAGGGAGATAAAACAGACAAACCAAAGAAGGAAACCAAACTAGTTTTAAAATCATTCTTGTAACACCATATTCAAATCAAATCCAAATAGGATACAAATATATTTTCTCTGATGTTAAGATAATGAAATTTGGCTATCATCTATCCAATTCCCAATGCATGCAAAGCTCCAGCATGAAGCTACATATAATTTTGCACTAATTACAACAGGCACTAATTGGTCGACCTCACTCAAAGAAGCTATCAGAACAGATGATGTGGGAAATTAAAATTTGCACAAGCACAGCGGGGGAATTTCTTTTGAGGTTTCTGCAAGGTGTGCTCCTAAGGCAAAAGAAGCAGCGCTGTACTGCACCCAACCTTGAATGAAGAAACTGCTTTATTCCCAACATTGACACATCTCATCTCGATAGGCAGAAATCTCGTAAGTGTGAGTGATCTTTAAAAATGAAATGTAACAACTTTGATTCTCCGATGTATAAGTGTGAAAACATTAAGGGTTTGAAATTGGATCCATTAGCACTTGCTTTTTATGCACATAATGTGCACAGAAGTGACATGAGATTGTGAGATTTGTGCTGGTGATCATTTCTGGGTGAAACTGCACCCATTGGGAAATTAGCCTCAGTCATCTATGATCAATTCACCTTGACACAGCAAATGTTTTCCTGGCCTAAGTGCAGATCTAATGATATCATGAGCTGCATCCATATGTTTCCTCCCTCACTGACATAAATTGGAACTTAAAGTGCAACCCACAGCCTTTGCTTAATGCTCAAGGAAAATTTAGGAGTAAACCATGCTGAGATTGACAAAGGGTGGTCAATTAAAGGATATCCACTTTGATGTCCATATTTTGTGCACTGCCCCAGGTGCTGAAGCTCAGGATATTTCTGGTTGTTCATCACTGATGCAGTCTTTTTGCACGAATCACATCAGAGCTTCATGCTGCCACCTCTGTCTCAATGATCATCTTGCACCTCACGGAAGTGTGGGGCTACTCACGGCATGTGATTCAGTCAGGGCAGAAAACCAACTGTGGGGAATCCAACACACAGAAAATTGCCGCTTACCTACTATAACATGACATTTCCTCAACTCTATAGCAGCCTTTAATGCAGGTGTTCTGTAGTGCCATGGGGTGGGGTCCTTTATGTTCTCGTGCCCAGCCCAGTGATCAAAGCTTCACGTACCATTTCCATTGTGAGTGTACAGGCCCTGTTTTAGTAATGATTTTCAATGTGAACCTCCACAGGGTTTTAATGTATTTTTGGCCATTTTCACTATATTTTGTGGGGATCCATAGAATGTAGAACATAGAACAGTACAGCACAGGAACAGACCCTTTAGCCCATGATGTTGTGCTGAACTAATTAAGCTAATGATGCTTGATTACACTAATCCCTTCTGCCAACACAATGTCAATATCCCGCCATTCTCTGCATATTCATGTGCCTCTATCGTATTTGCCTCTACCACCAACCCCACCAGCGCATTCCAGGCACCCGCCATTCTGTGCAAAAAATCTTGCCCCACATATTTCCTTTGAACTTTTCCCATCACATGAAATGTATGCCCTCTAGTACTAGACATTTCAAACCTGGGAAAAAGACACCCGCTGTCTACTCTATCTACGCCTCTCATAATTTTAAAAACTTCTATTGTGTCTCCTCTCAGCCTCTGCCACTCCAGAGAAAACAACCTTAGTTTGTTCAACCTCTCCTTATAGTACCTGCCCTCTAATCCACACAGCATCCTGGTAAACCTCTTCTACACCCTCTCCAAAGCATCCACATCCTTCCGATGATGGGTAGACCTAAATGAATGCAATACTCCAGATGCTGCCCAATCAGTATTTTCTAAAGTAGCAACATAACGTGCTGACTCTTGAACTCATTGCCTCAGCTAATAAAGGCATGCATGCTAGGTGCCTTCTTTATCACCCTTTCAATTTATGCGGCCACTTTCAGGGACTTATGCACTAGGATCCCAAGATCCCTCTGTACATCAACGGTGTTAAGGGTCCTGTCATTAACTGTGTATTACCCCTTTACATTTGATCACCCAAAGTGCAACACCTCACGCTTGCCCAGATTAAACTCCATCTGCCATTTCTCTGCCTGTTTCTGCAAGTGATCTATATCCTGCTGTATCCTTTGGCAATCTTCTACTCCATCCACAACGCCACCAATCTTTGTGTCATCTGCAATCCAATTGTCATTAACATGATATGCAATCTATATTTAGTCCATCAAAAAAGGACGAAATTCAATTTCTGATAATGTTGACAAAGCATATAGAAATGGATCAATAATTTTCCTTAACCGTTTTATTTTGCAAGTTCTTATAATTTATTATGAAAACCTGTGGCACCATAAATCAGAATATTAACGTTACAAGTGAAAAACGTCAAAAGTATCAAAGCATTTGTGGTCTCAAGGGGTTTTCTCTCACTGAACCTTGTTGCATTTGAACACGGAGTCAGCTTCCCACAGACTGGTTTTCCAGGACTTCTGCTCACACCCACAATGAAAGCCAAATGCACATTCACGTTAAAACTTCCCCCATGGATACTTTAAACTTAAAATTTTGCTATGCTAAAATTAGCATGTAAACACTTAAAACATTTATCCGAACTGATGTGTTCCTTTATTTTAACTGAGAAGATAATTCATTCAAAATAAATTTCCATGGCTGATTCAATGGTGGTAAGGTAAAGAGTCACACTCCAATCCAACATTTCAGTTATGATAACACCATACATCAGTGCTTTACTCTTCTGTAGGAAATGATACTAAAATCTTGCAAGGCCTTAAATTTTTTGCGCAACAGTTTCATTTTTCTTGAAATCATGTTTCCAAAGCCCACATGAAGCATTTGATGTGTTCACTGTAGAATGTGTCCTGATCTATACAGTCTGAAGCAAAGATTGAATGCCTTTTTTGTTTAACCCTGACCACAAAGGGAAAATATTTTAACATTTCAAAATCAATGACAATGAAATTTTAAAATAGGGGAAACACTGTCTTTTCATTTTTGGACATCAGCCAGTGAAACAATTTGGGATTGAAATACACAATTGATGTAGGATTGAAAATAATTAATCCTTTAGGGAATATTACCATTTGTAATTTATTTTACAAAAAATCAATATAATTGGTTTGCCTATAGGCTTTTATCTGCCATCACATATGGGAGCAAACTACTTTCAAAAATTATTTTTGCCTCATTGATTATTTATAACTTATCCAGTTAATGAAGATACCTATAGCGTAAAGGAGGAACTATATATGTGTAAAAGAGGAATATCCTCCTTGAGAAAACATAGGTTGATTGCTGTCTCATGGAGCATAATCTTCAAAGTAATCTTTCTGACTTTACTAGAATCAACATCAGAGTTAAGTTTAAATGGAAGTATTCTGGAAATATTTGACATGGTTACTTCATGTAATTATTGAAAAGCAAAGATGTAAGTCTGTGCACTAAATCATACCTCAAGCCATTTTTTGAGTTTAATATGTGTCTCACAAAAAATAGAGATTATATTCCCATGCTCCCATCCAGAATAAGATATCATAATTGGCATCTTCAACCTGAAGAATTGGAATAGAAATTAGGCCTCATTTTTACCATGTTCCGGCCAAGGAAACCTATTAACCCAAACTTCAAGAACTAACAACACTAAGGGTGCTCAACAGATGCCTAAAAGGTACTGATCCAAAATTGGCTGCTGCTGAAGAAGGCAACAAATTTTTTACGGATCTGTCAGTAAGATTTCCTTGCAGATACTGTTCTGTGATAAGTGTGCCTACTCCACTCAGGATGGATCATTAGGGCCTCACCTAAGTAACAAAATATGCTTACAAAACCTACCTGTGAAACTAGTAGCGGCAAACTCTTCACCTCCCTCCTCCCCCCACCCTGACACCACAGAATGCTGATAGAGATTGCTAACACCCAACCACGCAAAAGAGAGACAGTTGCATTTGCAGGCTCTTCTTCAGATCGCGAAAACTATGACAACTTTGAAGGACACCCACCACCCTCTTTCAAACTATGATCCTGCTTACTCAACACCACTGTAATACTTGTTGACTTTGCTGTAATTTTTCACAATTTGTTTTATTCAGTTTTTTGTTCAATGATACCTGCTCCTGATCCTACTCATAGTATTACTCTTTTCATATATCAGTCTTCCCTTTCCCCCCCACCCCAGCTACTCCGACATACTTAGTATCTGAAACTTCATTTATGAAGACAGGAAAAATGACTGGCTGGGTTGGATGCAGTGATGGTTGACAAACCCAACAACATTCAGCTGTAGTGCTGAAGACCTGTGCTCCAAAATTAAAGTGCCTCGAGACAGTTACAATATTGCTCTGAAATACCTTGTCTACAAATCCAATCTGCCCTTTTACCACCCCATCAGGCAACACTCAGTCATGAACAAATTGCTGCTAGGGTGAATGAAAGTTCTATCAATTAGCATTGCTTTGCGAGAACCATTCAGTTCTGGACCTTATCATAACATTGATCCAAAAATGGGCAAAAGAGATGAATTCCAGAAATGATGCAAGAGTGACTACCTTTGGCATCAAGTTAGCATTTTCACAGAGTGTGGCTTTAAGGAAAATACAACATTAACTGGGATTAGGGAAAAACTCTTGACTGATTAGATTCACGTCTAGCACAAAGGAAGATGGTTATGATTTTTGGAGGTTAGTAATCTCAGTCCTGACATTGCTGAGGGATATCTTTAGCACAGTATCTGAGGTTTAATTATTTTCAGCTGCTTCATCAATGACTTTCCTACCATCATAAGGTCAGAAATGGGAATGTTCACTAATGATCACACAATGTTAAATTCCTTTTGTAATTCCTCAGATAATGAAGCGTTCTATGCCTGCATATACTAAACCCCGTACAACTTTTATGCAAAAGCTGACAAGCGACAAGTGGCATGCTTGCCACCCAAGTGCCAGTAATGACCAACCGTAACCAAGAGAGTTTAATCACCTTAACATTCAAAGCTGTGACTTATCAAAACTGCTATCAACATCCTGCAGGAACCATTGATCAGAAACTTAATTAGACCAGCCACACAAATATTGTGGTTGCAACAGCAGACTGGATATCCTTTTGTGTGACTCATTGCCTGGCTGCTTAAATAAATATTTTCCATTCCTACAAGATACAAATCAGGGGAGTGTTGTGATGCGCAACACTTGCATGGATGAGTATAGAACCAACAACTCTCAAGAAAGACAAACCTATTCAAGAAAATCCCAGGGCCATTCATCTTCAACTACTTTGTCAATGACCTTCCTTCCATCATAAGATCAGAAATAAGGATGTTCACTGTTAATTGCACAATGGTGAAAGACCCAGACAACTTTCAGACATGGGCAGATAATTTGCAAGTAACATTGTGCTACAGAAGTGCCAAGCAATGATGATTTCCAGCAAGAGAGGGTAAAACTACCTACCCTTGACATTCAATGGCATTACTACCACCAAGTCTCTCATCATCAATATTCTGAGGGGTCACCACTGACCAGAAGCTCAACTGGACCAGCCCTATAAACACTGTGGCTACAAGAGCAAGTCAGAGGCTGGATATCCTGTGGTGTGTGGCTCACTTCTGACACTCCAAGGCCTTTCCATCATCTACAAGTCATAAATCAGGAACATGATTAAAAACTCCCCACTTGCCTAGATAAGTACAATGTCAAAAACTCTCAAGAAGCACAACACCATCCAAGACAATGCAATCTGCTTGATTGTCACCTCATCAACCATCCTAAAACATTCATTTCCTCTATTGTCAGTGCACAGAGGCTGCTCAGTGAAACATCTACAAAATGCATTGCAGTCACTCATCCAGGCTACTCTGACAACTTCTCCCAATCTGCAACTTCTACCACCAAGCACTCCACCACCCGCAGATTCTCTTCCAAGCCACACACCATATGTCACTATAGGAAATATATCACTGATCCTTCATACTCACTGGGCCTAGGTCCTAGAACTACCTGCGTAAGTGCACTGTGGGGGTATTTTCACCAGAATGTTACTCTGGCCAGAGACGTCCTGATCCTGAAATATTTGTTTTTAAAAATAGAACCATCGATTTATCTTTGACCCAACTTGTCCATGCCAACCAAAGTGCCTACCTGAGCTTGTCCCATTTGCCTGCACTTGACCCATATCCCTCTAAATCTTTCCTAACCATGTACTTGGCTAAATGTCTTTTAAACACTGCATTTGTACCCACCTCTACCACTTCCTCTGGCAACTTGTTCCATGTACTTACCATCCTCTGTGTGAAAAATTTGCCCCTCAGGTCCCCTTAGAATTTTTTCCCTTACACCTATGCCCTTTAGACTCCCCTACCCTTGGAAAAAGACTGTAACTATTCACATTATCTAGGCCCCTTATGATTTTATATACCTCTATAATGTCACAACCTCCTATGCTCCAGGGAAACAGTCGCAGCATATCCAGTCTCTTCTTATGACTTCAGTCTCAGCAACATCCTTGTGAATTTTTTTCTGCACCCTTTCCAGTTTAATGACATCCTTCCTTTTGTTCAGCAACCAGAACACACATAAGAGTCCAAGTGCGGTCTCACCAACATCTTGTACAGCTGTAACATGACATCCCAACTCGCGAATTCATTGCCCTGACCAATGAAGGCAAGTTTGCCAGATGCCTTCTTCACAAACCTGTCTTCCTATATTGTCACTTTCCGGGGACAAAGTAGTTTATGCAACATAGTAGTTTACAAGAAGCAGAAATGAATCATGGTTTTAAAGGAAGAGACAAATAAACACTTGGTAAGGCAAAAACTCAGTTAAGGAAAGGAAAGACAAAATAGAATTTGAGCATATTGCTGTATTTGATGGCAAATGCAGGGCTGAATCGATGGTATGGGAATTATTTGAAATCTACTTTGGGTATATGATTATCTATTATTTAGTATGTATTGTCATATCAACAGTCACTTTCCTATAAAAGTAACACCTAACAAAGTAGGTAAACGTCATTCTTGGCACTGAGTTTATGAAAAACATTGTTACATTTTTCCATTTGTTGCTTTTGATAAAAACTTCATTGACTGATAATCCTGAGATAGTACATTACCTACCAGTCAATTTCCTTGAAGGAACCAGCCTAGATCAGAATTGGCAGGGACAAATGAATCATGAGGGCTGCCAGCATAACTGGCACACTTATCTGTGATATTCTTGACATCTTACAAGACCAGCTCATTCATCAAGTGGAAGCTTTTCTCCTAATGTAGTCATGAGCATACTTAACAGGTGCATGGATATGTAGGTGACTACAGGCAATTTTCAAGGCATTAATAAACTCAGCATTGATAAAGAGCACTTGTTTCATTCTCTGTGCCTTGGGGAATTTGTGAAATGGGTTTCAAATAGTATCAGTTAGAGACAAGTTGCGAGTATGTGGAAAAATGCCACTTGATGCCATTACTGACGTGAAAGGGATCTAAAAGTGTTGATGGCAGAAAAACTGAATACAGCCTTCACCTTTCTCTCATTTACTCTCTCTTTTGGGAACTTTAAACATAATGACAAGTAGCTGGAGTTGGATGAAGTCCCTCCTGTGCAACAGCCAGAAAATAGACCATTATTACGTTTACCTTTTTGCTTGGAGAATCTACATTTTTTGGAGTTGTATTTTGATTTAAAATATGGTATTTTTGATGAACTCTTTGCCAACAGTTATTTAAATAGGTGCCTTCATTTATCATTACCTAATTTATTTATCATCCTTTCTAAGGAAAAATTCCAGGGAGAAAAATTCTGTTTGAGGAATGGAGATGAATCTTAAGATTTCTTAATACAATGTACATTTGGCACACTGTACATTAACAGAATACTAATTATCTTTCATTTTAAGTTACCTCTATTGTTCAACACCAATTATATATCTCACTTAGAAGCCATAATAACAGAACAATTATTCAGTGACTAACTTTGACAACCACTTTATTATGTGTAGTTCTCTCAAACAGGTCTTGCAAATCTTATATTCCTCTAAGTGGTAGGAGATCCAATACTTGCCGGTTCATTATTAGCATTTTGTTCTTAATATTCACTGCAATGTAACATAAAAAAAGCTGAACTGTTTATGTGAAACTGCTATATATTAACACTAATGATGAAAAACAGATATAATTTTCTTTGATCTGGAGTCCTATGAACATTCCACAGAGCTCTGGGGTACATGCATCCTCACCACTCCTCAACATATGAATCAAACATGAGAAATGCAAAAATATTAAGAGGCTTGATGGAGTATGTGTTGAGAGGATGTTTCCTCTGGCTAATGGCTCTAAGACTAAGGATCACAGACCTCAGACTGAGGAGTTAACTATGTATCTCGGACTGAAATTGGGAGAAATTCTTTTGCCTGAGGATTGTGAAACTTTGGAATTCTCTTCACCAGAAATTTGTCACGAAGCAATTGTTGAGCATGCTTAAGGCAAAGTATCAAATGATTTTTGTACATTAAAGGAACTAAGGCCTTTTGGGTTAGTGTGGGGAAAATAGAATTGAGGTAGAAGATTAGCAATGAAGATTAGTTCAATAAAGATTAGCCTTTAAACAGGATTCATTGAAAGTAGGAATAACATTGCTTAAGTTCAACCAAGGAAGATGAATTCTTCTTACCATTCAGAATTCTGAAAATAACACTCAGGATAATATTGGAGATGGCTGTTCCCATTCTTTGGTTAAAAAATTGATATTGGGCAGATCCATTTGACCTGGAATCTTTTGCCCTGATCAATATTCAAAGCAACACTGCCTCTACATGATACTGCCAACAGCACCTTGAAAATGCAAATTGGGGATTTAACACAGATTTAGGGTCTTACTGCAAAACTACTTGGAGTTTATGATGTTCATTGTCCACTCAATTGTTCTGGAACTTCAGTGGTGCAACCTCCAGAAAGATAGGGAACAAGTTTGTTACTTCATTACTGTTGAGGTAGGGGCTGTTGACCCTGACTTGCTTCTCTAGAATTGCTTTCTTCTTCCTATCCAAATGCAATAATGAATTCTACATGTATGCCAGCCTAATATACAGTAGCCTAAATTCATGAGCCATAGCAGAGCAAGCTGTTTGAGGACATCTAATTCGTGCCTGCAGCATGTTGATTTTGAACTCATGAGCTGAGAGACCCAATTCTGATTAGACCTTAGGCTCACATCTTCGAACAAACATTGAAATACTATCTGTTTTATGGTGCACATATTGTGACTTTGTGGGATCATAGTTATTAAGTTAGTGTCCCGAGTCCTGGACCATTGAATTGGAGGTAAGAGTTAAAATCTTAACACAGCATTTGGGGAATGTTTATTTCATCCAAATTCTTTACTGCAGCAAGATATTGTGTTAAAAAAGTCGATGAATTCTCCAATTGGTTTCAATTTTTTTAATAATTGAAAAACAAAAATTATCATCTATTTACTGAGCAGGAAATTGCTGATGTTAGATATATCTGGAACAGAAAGCTAGTAGTTTCAATAATGGTGGCCGTGAAAATACTGGATTGTCTTAAAAACCCATCTGGATCATTAATGTCTTTCAGGGAAGGAAATCTGTCACTTTCACTTGGTTGTGCTTAGAGTAGCTCCATACCAACCAATGTGGTGAATTCTTGACAGGCTGCTCGGTACAGGGATGGTGAATAAATGTTAGCCTTGCCCATGACATCCACATTCTATGAACAAATAAAAAAAACTCCTTATCTTCCTTCCTCATTATGATTGAGAATAAAAATGAAACATTTCCATTTTTTCGACCAGGAGGACTGTTTCATCCCATTTAAGATGGTATGGAGCAACACGCACAAAATGCTGGAGGAACTCAGCAGGTCAGGCAGCATCTATGGAGAGAAATAAACAGTTGATGTTTCGGGTTGAGATCCTTAATCAGGACTGATGAAGGTATGATGACAGATGGCATGGGGTTACCATACCATACCAGAAAATTATATTGAAGTAGTTTCTTGTTTCACCAATTTATCTCTCTTGAAAACAATGACCTGTACTGAAGCAAACATATATACCTGCTGTCCAGTCCTACTCCAAGCTGCCACTGAACCCGTGTGGACCTGAATCATAAGCATTAGCCAGCTATTGGACTGCGGAGCCACCTGGTGTTTGTGCAAGGAGCACCGGACATTGATTTGTGCAGCTAACACGCTGCACGTACTCCCCAAACCACTGGGGGAGCTACAATACATCAAATGTGGTCACTTCCACTTTGTCTGCCTGTGTTCCCTCATTGACATTTACTTTGGGGCAGGGCCATTGTAATAGCTCTGTAGAGGTTACAAGTCAAAGAATGGAGTTTCTATAGCTCTGTATTTTTATTAAATACTTAAAACATATGTGATGTGTAACTTGAGACTACTTAAATGGATTCTGTGAGTATAATGAAACTCCAAGAAAATGTCTCGAGCTAATTAACCTCAAAGGTCAAGTGCATGTATCAATTCTGCCTTTGGTTTCTTAATTAACTATTCAAGAAATAAAGTAGCATGTCATTTAGTGAATAAAAAAGCATTTTGTCAGCCTTCTAATTAATAATAAATGGTCGGGAAACTTAGACAAAACTATATAACAAGTCATTACAATTCATAACTTTTTTGGGGGGGGGGGATATTTGGAAGAGGATGGCTTATATACCAGTTTTTTTCACAGTTAACAAAATAAGTGAATGAGCTTCAAAGAAAACCTGTTGTAAAAGAAAATATGGTAATATATCTCGATAAAGATAGAGAATCTCTTTCTATTATCCTACACATATCCAATCACAATAATAGTTTGAATCTCTCTCTATTTTATCTTTGCTGAGAAACTGATTTTTTTTTGTCTCATTAAGCTGCTGTCTGTGTGGAGTTTGCATGTTGTCCCTGTGACAATGTGGGTTTCCTCTGGGTCCTCCGGTCTCCTTCCACGCCCCAAAGATGCAGGGGTTTCTAGGTTAATTGACCACTGTGTATTGCCTCTGGTGTGTAGGTGAGTGGTGGAATCTAACAGGAGCTTATGAGAATGTGGGGGGAATATAAAAGTTATGATTAATGTTGGATTAACATAAATGGGTACTTGGTGGTTGGCATGGACTCGGTGGGCCAAAGGGCCAGTTTCTGTGCCATCTCTCTGTGACTCTTTAAGACTGGAATGATTTTCTACTGCTTTAAGCAGTGTCAAAATGATGTTTACTCAGATCAGCCACATTTGAACATGATGTTCTTCTGTTATTTTAATGGAGGCCTGAAAGCATTTAATTTTAGCAGGTTAACTGCTCTGGAGAAGATAGAAAACTGGCATAAGAACATGTAAAGTATCTATCCAATAATTTTGACTTCAATGGGCTACATTCTGCAATAACAATAATGGTGAGGTGAACAGCACTCAAAATTACAGCAGGATAAAACAGACGACAATGTCTGATGCCCACACAGGAACAGTAAGAACTTGTAGATTTGGAAATTGCTGTCAGAGATACCTAACTCCTCTGTGATGCAATCCGCTCTGAGACTTTGCACTAAAATGAACTGAATGGTGTGACTTTGCTTTACTTGTCTATTAGCTCTGGACTGTAGATGGTTATAAAATTAGCTGCCGGTTAGGATCTGGGTGAATCAGGAGGGTGAGATCAGTGGGGAGGGACGGTGTAAGGTTGTAACTGAAGTGGTTGGGGAAGAGGGATCCTGAAATGTACTAGGTATGTAATGGGACTTATCTTTGTGTGGTCCCAGTCCAGAATTCCATTATGCATCATGGTATCATCATGAGAACACAGTTGTTCCAGCTATAATCAACAATGCTCCCAAAGGAACATGATGCTGCATGTCTTTTGCAAGATCATGTAAGCCACACAATTGCAGTTCATATTAGGAAGAATTTATGGAGTGAGGCAAAATAACCCAAAACCAAATTAGTGCTGCAAAATTGAAGTCAGGGCCAGGAACGTCTACATTCACCTGATAAAGCAGATGAGGCCTCTGTTTTAACACCTCAACTTAAAAAAGAGCACCTCGGATTATGTAGAACTCCCTCAGACTCACGGCTTCAGCTTAGATATTGGTGCAGAGTTCTCTGAAGTAGAACTTGAATCAACAACTTTCAGACTCAGAGATGAAAATGGTTACAACTGAGTGCCAGCATCCTAAAAATGATCATTATTGCTGAACAAGCTCTTTGACCCTGAAAACAATTTTACCACAATGAATGTTTGTTCTTTTAGACATGCATTTGTGCACATTCTTAATGTATCTAATGCTAATGACATGGGTGGAAATGGATGGGAATTGAGGATGTGCCACTGCTTGCCACATCTTGCACATACCCCTCTGGCTTTCTGCACATCATGTAAGCCTAGATTTGACTTCCTGATTTAGACTGTTTGGCACAGAAATTCATTCACTGTGGGAAGTCCACTTAGGATTGTTACACGGATTGGGAATGAATGATTGATTTGTTAGCACATCACTTAAAGGTTCAACAGTGTTGGAGGCCCAAGGAAGCAGGCTCGACTAAATGCCCATTGTCAAGTAAATCAAAGGAAAGCATGAGGTAAGTCAGTCCAGGAGCAATAGATGGCCGGCATTTGACAGTTCTTTTGGGCATCAGATTGAGGTCTGCATTAGGGGGCAAGGTCAGTTGGTGCAGGGGCCCAGAGGAGAGGATGCATGTCAGAATTTATTTCATTCTTGTGCTGTGAACTGTTCATGGAGCAGTGCTATGAAAGCCTTGTTATTCTGTGAATGCTCGATAGCTGGCACTCCTCAGAACAACGTGACCCCATTTCCTGGGCAGTGATTTAAAGAAACATTGCACTGTGAATAACATCTTTTCACATGTCTCGGACACGAAAGTTGCATCATTGACACAAATACAATTCGTGACTTGATGCACCAAGTCAAATTCCAACTCAGAGGTTGTCACAATTGTGTTGCATTTTGGAAAAGAAATCTAAACATTATATGTGCAGCTGAAAAAAATCAGCACATGTATAGATTTCTAGACCTGCATGATTCAGTGAGGATTCTTGCCATTGCTAAGGGACTTCACCAATAGCCTGCAGAGGATCACCTGCTGAGCCAGTCTGCTCTATGGATGTGTCAGCATGGTGAACAGTGAGTGCCCTTCTATTGCTTCCAATTCTAAAGCCTGGACTAATAACATTTAGGCTCAATTGCCTTTATTATGACCCCAACTTGAAGTTTATCTCATTGCATGCAGCAATCCCAGTTTCTGGATCAGTATGAAAAGCTATGAATTTGGATACAGTAGATTTTTCTAGCTCACAGCTTAGGCATTTTTGATTACTTGGGTGCAGTGAAAATTAAGCAGCTAAGGGGAATGTAATTGCAAAGGAGCCCTCCCCATTGTGATCCTTTGAATTTCCTTTTCAGTGGATACTCCTGGTCGTATGGGTAGAGATATGACTTGCCTGACCATTACCAGCACAACTGAATCTTACATGAGGATCTAGTAAGAGAACTAACCATTAATTTGCAGTGTATAAATTATGCTCATAATCCCTGTAACAAAGCAATTGCAATAAGCAGCTTTGCTGGAGTGTGGAACAAGCAAAATACTGAAGGAGCTCAGTGGGTCAGGCAGTATTTGTGGAGGGAAATGGATAGTTGAGGCTTCAGGTTGTTACCCCTAATCTGGATTTAAAGATAAAGGGGAGTTAGCCAGTATAAAGGGGTGAGGAGAAGGGGTAGAGCAAGGACTAGCAAGCAATGGGTGGATCCAAGTGAGGAGGGGTGACAAGCAGACGAGGAAAGGAAGATTGGAAATTGTGAGGCTGGGAGGTGATAGGTGGAGGAAACAAAGGGCTGTAGATGATGGAATCTGATGGGAAAGAAAGATGGAACATGGAACCAAATGAGGAAGGCAGGGTGGGCAGATGGGAACAGTAGGAGGAAAGGACCCAATGGGAAGAGTGTGTGGATGAAGGGCAGATGCAGTATGCAGTGGGAGGTGGGGTTTGGCTGGCTAACAACATTCTACCAGTTTATTTTTGGGAAAGCAGCACATATAAACCCTCCTTTGTCCCTTCTATAAACCCCATGAACCTTGGCGTGGTGACTTTGCTGTGTTCGTGAGCCAATCACAGAGTCATGAAATAAACACTCATCTTTGCTTTTACTCTTTAAATAACCCAGTGGTGATCATTAACTGCAGGTGAGAAATTTTATTTAAAATCTGTAAGATCATATGCTTAACTTACAAGCTTTTGAACTATTATATTTCTGGACCCAACATTATTACATCTGTTTTTCTGAATTTGAAAGAAAAACTGCGAAGGATATTAATTCAGTTTACAAATATCCAAAATGCACTGACATTTCATGGTTACTCTGAAATCCAGAACAAAACTAACAGCATGAGCATGCCCTACACCTTGACTTTCCTTAACATGATTCCTTCTTCCATCTGCCAAGAAATGAGAACAGTGAGGGCAAGGTCAGAGCTCTGCCCAAGCTCCCGGAATGTGAGTTATAATGTTAAGGTCTCATTTACTGAGGAGGCACTAAAGTCAAACAGAGAGTGTAGGACTGGAGTGACATCTGGGTCAGGCTGTTAAAGGGTGTCACACTTTCCTTCCCTGAAGGACGTAAATGATTCAGTTGGATTCTTGTCATGATCCAGTCTTTTTTCTTGGTGCCAGTCAAGACATTACCAGTCCCCTGAATTCAATTACATAGCTCCTTGGAGTGGAATTTGAAGACACACACTGAAGGCAGTGATTGACTATGCCTGCACACAAATGTCAAAGGCATTGCCAAATGTGTAAATTTCATCCTGTGCAGTTTTGACAATGCTTGCTCCCTGGAATGCACATGAATTCCCCACCACCCAGTTTTGCCAACAATTATGCCCATCTTTGAAATCTCTTCACTTCCAGTGGTGGCAATAGGGAGCAGAATAGGTTCCACTTGAAATTCTGATTCCCAGTTTTGAAGTCTCCCTGCATTAATCAAGTGCCGTTATCAGGCAACACATGTGATAGAGTTTCCCTTTCAATTTGCTTTCCTTCACTATCATGATCTATCTGATCATAAGATTGAGGCATTCAATCCTCCTAAATTCCCTACAAATTTTCACAAAAACTGCTTCATTTTTTTACTTATTTCTTTTAATGTAGGAAGCACTATTTTAGTGGAGGGCATGCAGATATTAGCCATAAGTTTTAGCTATAGCTTTTGCAGTCAGCTATGTTATTGATCTGACATTCTTCCTAGGTAAATATTACTTTCAGAGTTATCACATTATCCAGTAAATCCATTGCTTAATAGAGAAATGTAACAAATCCTTCCTCAAGCTTCCAAACCTCCTACAGAGTAGGTAACAGTGAATCAAATATTATACTTTAACCTGTAGCCCTCTCTGAATGTCAGCCATTGCAGTATAATCCAAATAAAATGTTAGCTGTGCAGAGTCAGTCCACTGACCATAACACATGGGGTATTGATCTTTCTATATTGGTAGGATATAATGTCAGCCTTTTCTGTAGTGGGAGAAGGTTGAGGATAGGAATATAATGGGAATGCTTCCTCGTGTACGTCACCAGCTGCAGTGATGTGTGACTACAAGTAGTCCCAGTTTCTGTACCTTATTACTTGTCTCTGGAGACAGGTAAAGTAGTTGTTATGTTACTGGTCATGAGATTATGTTAACAGATTTACCATCAAGGTATCTTGGCATGTTTTGCCTACAATGGAAAATCTTCTCTGTTAAATTCTGTGGGGACAAAATGTTTGGAAGGGAGTAATGTCCAGGCTGAAATCTCAGAAGCCAAGTAACAGCCTGATACAACCATAAATAGAGAATCACACTCATCTGCTAACAACCCTCACTTTCCTCTTATGTCCTCATCCATGGGTTAGACTCCATACCCCAAAGTATTATTTAGTGGAAACAAATAACTTTGTGTTACTCAATATCAACTCTAGAAGGCAAACCCCATAGCATTTTGCATGAATTCAGAATGCAATTGAAACATACATAGAACATAGAACATAGAACACAGAACAGTACAGCACAGTACAGGCCCTTCAGCCCACGATGTTGTGCCAATCTATTTAAACCTTATCCATATTCTATCTATCTCCCTCTCTACTTCACCTCCTATAACCCTCTATTTTTCTTTCATTCATGTGCCTATCTAAGAGTCTCTTAAATGACCCTATCGTATCAGCCCCTACCACCTTCTATAAGGGTCTTACAGAGCTGCAACATTACCTCTCTACTCTTGAACTCAATCCCTTGGTTAATGAAGGCCAGCACACCATACATCTTTTTAACCACCCAATCAACTTGCATGGCAACTTTGAGGGATCTATGGACTTGGACCCGAAGATCCCTCTGTTCCTCCACACTGCTCAGACTCCTACCATTAACCTTGTACTCTGCCTTGATGTTTGTTCTTCCAAAGTGTATCACTTCACACTTTTCTGGATTGAACTCCATCTGCCACTTCTCTGCCCAACTCTGCATCCTGCCTTTACCCCGTTGCAACCTACGAAAACCTTCTGCACTATCTACTACACCAAAGGTTTTCAACCTGTGGTCTGCAGACCCCTGGGGGTCCGCAAACAACCAAGAAAAAAATGGAAAAGCTATCTGTTACAAAGACGTAGCTTACTTGCTTGCTCCAGTTTTCCACTATTCAGAAAATTGGCCATATCTATTCTATCTGTTATAAGTAACAATCTTAGAGACTTAGATGGTGTTCCCTTCTGGTAAGCTGCCACTTAATATTCGATTTGTGTAGTCAGAGTAGTCAGTAGTGTTCACTACTCACTACTATTCTGTTGTGCACTGTAGTGTTAGCGAGACGGAGTGACATTATTGGTGTGCCTTAATAATATTGCTTACTTACCGTGCATTTACGCCACAGTGACGTCACTGTTAAACGAAAAGTGCGCAAGCGTGTAAATTTTAAATTAGTTTAGATAATTTTGTTTATCAGTAATAGTAATTAAACTGTCCAGCGTGTATTGCTGAGTATGGAGAAATTTCTGAAGAGAAAAGCTGACCAGAAACCGGAAGGTTCTGATGACGAAGGGGATAAGGGTGACCGAAAGAGAAAACAACGCAAGTATGATCCAGAATACATTTCATATGGCTTCATCACAGTGCGGACAAATGTGGACCAGTCTCTCTGTGTTGTGTGTTTGCAAACACTGTCCAATGATGCAATGAAACCAGCGAAATTGAAGCGCCATTTAACAACAGTACATCCAGATATTGCCAGTAAGCCAGAGGAATATTTTGAGTGGCAAAAGGAGCTGTACCTCAAGCAGAAAGGCAAAATGACAGCCTGCGCCACTGTAAATGAGAAGGCTCTTCGTGCATCATATTTGGTAGCGTTATGAATAGCACGTTCCAGAAAGCCTCACACAGTTGGAGAAGAGCTTATACTGCCTGCAGCAGTAGATATGTGCAAAGTTGTACTGGGAAAAGAATCCAGTCAAAAACTGAAAGCCATTCCACTCTCTGATAACACAGTAAGCAGAAGAATTGGCCATATGGCGGAAGATATACGGAGCCAGCTGATAGCACGTCTTCAGCAAGTCAGATTTGCGATTCAGCTCGATGAAAGTACTGATGTTGCCAGTGCTGCGCAGTTGTTGGTTTATGTTCGATATTGCTGGTAAGGAGAGGCTTTGGAAGACTTTTTGTTTTGCAAAGCGCTCCCAGGGCGTACAACCGGTGAAGAACTTTTCCGTGTGCTTGACATTTTTTTTGTACAATCGGCATTGGCGTGGACACAGTGTATTGGAGTATGCATGGATGGTGCTGCCGCAATGACGGGACGGAAGTCGGGTCTAGTTGCATAAGTGAAAGAAGTAGCTCCACATGTAGCAGCAACCCACTGCATGATTCACCGTGAGGCTTTGGCTGCAAAGGATATGGATGAAAATCTTGCAGATGTGTTTTCCACGTGCATTAAGATCGTTAACTTTATCAAAGCCAGGCCGCTCAATCATTGTTTGTTTGAAAACGTATGCCGTGAAATGGAAGCCAAGCATAAGCATTTGTTGCTACATACAGAAGTCAGATGGTTGTCACGAGGCCATGTTGTGTAGTGTGTATACACATCCACTGATGGTGACATCATTCCAGATAGCTTTGGCTGAGAAGAAAAATTGGAGCCCACTAATGTGGCCAGTAACAGTAAGTTTACTGGACCTCATCCAGAAACCGAGTAAATTGCTTCCAACCCTGCACCATTCCTTCCTCCCTTGAATTGTGCCTCATGTCTCAAAAACACACCTCCATATATTTGCAACATAACATCTCCTCTGCTGGATGGGAAAGCAGCATAGACGCAGGACAAATTGACTGGTGAAAAGTTGGGCACCCAGGAAAGATTGCAGATTTTCTAAATAGGATACCTATTTCCCCACCACGTTCTGCAACTTCAAGATCAAAACACCTCATTTTCCCTGACCACTATCAAACCTAAGAGACCAACCTTTTCTCTGACAAATTTGGAAAATCTATAGTGGAAAACTTTGATCAAACACCAACAAGAAATAATGCTAATTACCAAAGAAGATTAGTTTCAGAGCTCTGTGATTCTAACATATAAATGATGAGAGCGAAACTATATCAAGCCTGGAGGGATGATGGGCAATCAAGTGACTAAGCAGAAGGAAGCAGCCCCATCAACTCCTCAACCACTAGCTACAGAGTAGCACAGCATTCAACAACAATCAACAACTGGATGATCCCACTCAATTTCACCCTGAAGTGCCCTTCTGTGTAGATGGCATTTTTAAGTCAATTTGGTTCACCTTCCAAGACATTAAGAAGCATTAATTGTTATGAACATTGACAATATCCCACTGTGGTGCTAAAGATCTGTACAACAGAACTACCACTTGCCAAGCTTGGCCATCCCAGTGCAATTATGGAACGCCTCCAACAATGTGAAACAATGCAGTTTTGTGCAAGCTACATAGCTGCTATATCTAACCTGGCCAATTATTCCTCATCAACTTCCTCTATATCAGCAAAACAAAAGCAGAAAGAATTGTAGAAAATGTCACAGAATCCTACGGTAGAGAAGCAAGCTCTTCACCCCACCATATCCGTGCTGACCAATACAAACCTTTCGAAACTGCTCCTATTTACCAGCACTTAGTCCATAGCTCCTGTGCCTTGACGATTTAAGTGCTTGTCTATATACTTCATAAATGTGATGGAGTCTCTGCCTCCACCTCCTCCTTCGACAGTGCTTTCCAGATCCATCCACCCTCTGGATGAAAATTTTCTTCCTCAGATCCTCTCTAAACTTCTTACCCCTTACCCTAAACTTATGCCCTCTGGTTTTAGACTGTTAAGGGGAAATGTTTTCTACTATCTATGGCACATATAATTTTATATACCTCTGTCAGGTAACCCACCACCTTCCCCCCAATCTCCTCCCTCCAAGGAACACAAACCCAGCCTGTCCAGTCTCTCTTTGTAAGTGAAATCCTGGTGAATCTCCTTTGCATCCTCCACAGTGCCATCATACCTTTCCTATAATTTGGTGACCAGAGCTGCACATAATACTTCAGCTGTGGCCTAACTATTGTTTTATAACCTCCCTGCTCTTATATTTTATGCCCTGGCTATTGAAAGCAATTACTCATATGCCATTTTCACCACCCTATCTACCTGTGTTGCCACCTTCAGGGATCCTTGGAATTTTACACCAAGGTCCTTCTGTCCCTCAATTCTCATTGGGCTCTACCATTCATTGTTTATGTTCTACTCATATTGGTCACCCCAAAGTGCATCATCTCGCACTTCGCAGGATTAAGTTCTAGCTGCCATTGCTTTGTTCACCTTACCAACTGTAGCTCATGACTATCCACCTCATGATCAACGACATTACCTATTTTTATGTCATCTGCAAACTTACTAATCATATCTCCTATATTCATATCCAAATCTTTATTGTATATTGTAGACAGAAAGGATCCCAGCACTGACTCCTGTTGTGCACAACAGGTCACGAAAACTACTGTCCACCGTCACTCTTTGCCTCCTGTTACCTAGCCAATTTTAGATCCAATTTGCCAACTTGTACTCCAACCTTTTGGACCAGTCTCCCATGTGAGACCTTGTCAAAGGCCTTACTTAAGTCCATGCAGACAGCAACCACACTGCCCTTGTCAATACATTTCGGTACCACTTCAAAAGATTGAATTAAATTGGTTAGAGAGGATCTCTCCTCACACATTTACATTGGTTATCTTTGAATAATCCCTAGTTTTCCAGGTGCAGATTAATTCTGTCACTCAGATTTTCTCCAATAACTTCCCTACCATTGATGTATCACAGGCCTATAATTACCTGACTTCATAACTGCTCTTCTTGAATAAAGCTGCCACATTTGCTGTCCTCCAGTCATCTGGCACCTCACCAGTGGCCAACAATGATTTTAAAATCTATGTTGAGTCCCCAGCAAACTCCTCCCTTCCTCCCACAGCAGCCTGGGATATATCTTATCAGGCCCTGGGAATTTATCTGTTAGCCTGCTTAGAGATTCTCACCCAACCCCCCCACCCCAATGAATTCTCCAACTATATTGTCTGTCTCCTTAATGAAAACAGATTAGAAGTATACATTTAAGACCTCACCTATGTCCTCTGGCTTTATGCGCAGATTGCCATTTTGGTCTGTAATGGAGCCCTATTCTTGCCTTGGTTATGGTCTTGATCTTACTATACTTGTAAAATGCTTTGGGCTTTTCCTTAATCTTGTCCGTCTTGTTGGCCCTGAACTCTCATTATTTTACTTTTAAATGACTTCCTCATTAATTATATCCACTATTAGTTGTTATGAATATCAATTATTAGTTGTTATGAATTCAGCTTCCATGAGAATCATTTATAGTCTCACAAATCATCACAGCCTTGAACCAGACATGACTTGTTGCCTGAATAGCCGCTGAGCAGCTCCCCTTGATGTCAAAACAGCATTCAACAGAATGTGACACCATGGAACCTGAGAGAAAATAAATCCAAAGTTACTGGTAAACAAGGAAATCAGTGTAATGCAAAGTCATACTGGACAAAGGAATGTATATGCACATTGGACATCAATAATTACAGCTTAATTTTCATCAGTTGTTTCATCAGTGGCCTTCCCAATATCATAGTGGGGCGATTGGTTGTTGATTTTACAGTATTGAAATCCATTTTTGATTATAAAATGGACCTTGGAGTTGGACCTGGCTGGCATGTAGGCTTGGTTAAATAAATAATAGGCAATACCTCAAGATAATGACAAAGAAAAGCTCTATCAATTTCCAAAGGCATCAATGACATCACCACTGAGGTACCAGACTTCTCAAAGAATAACATACAAATCATGGGCATCTGTAGATCGAATTCTGCTTCTGAAATTCAATCCCACTTAGTTCAAGAAGAACCACATTTCAGGAGTGGAGTACCTTGACCATCCATTGCCACATTACATGGCTAGTGCTGTCAACCAAAGGTGGGTTTCCAGGCAAAAGATTTTTTATGTCTTTAAGCACCACGTTTCCATATTTAGTTTAAAATGATTTGTCATTTAGTTGAAAGCCTTTTGGTTATTTCATTTTTTTATATATAATCCTTGTACTTCAAAATAGTATGAGAAAATGCCAATGAAACACAAGATATTCGTGACCTTAAGTTATTTCAAACAAGTTACATGACAGAGTAAATCTATTACACGATTCAGGGAAACCAGCTTAGCAAATAATGATTCCATTTCATTTAACTTTTTACAAGATGTGTTTACTAACATTATTAACTTTGGTAGCCTCTCTTGTTTGCTCCTGTTAATACTAACTGTGCAATTGACCAGTCAGTCCAGAATCCATCATCTGGATAAATTGTGAAATATTGCCAAATGACAGATGCTACTTGGTTTTCCTTGCTGCAGACATTACTTAATTCCCCCAGGATAGACAAAAAGAAATTCTTGCTTTGTAATGTGCACAGCATTGCAGTAGTAAGGGTGAGACTTGATTACTAAGCACACAGTGGTTGTGCAGCAATGTAATCAGACTTCTTATGTAAATGATGTGCAGTTTATGTCAGGATTCAGCAGACAAATTTTCTTCACGTATTGACAGGGGAAGCCAAAGTAGGTGTTCCAAGGTGGAGGATCTGTGGAAGTACAAGGAGGAGAGAGAGAAAAGAGAGAGAGAGAAAGAGAGTACAGAAGGATAAGATGCTCACATACTCATTCATACATCATCCAAAACTAGCACACTGGGACTCTCCAGAAACTAGAAATAGCCAAAGAGAGAATAGGAGATGTTAAATGTGCAATATGACTGGTTGATGTATTTACTGTTGTGTTAAACCACTACAACAAAATAAACACTAAGTGGGAAGGCTGCAGTGAATTTGCAAATCAATTTAAAGGACTTGTTTCATAGAATCCATTCAACATATTACAGATGATCAATGTGCACACTTTGAAAGGGAGAATAACATTACACCTGTGTGAATTCCCACAGCATTTGGTAACCCTGTGATCTCTGTCTCGGAGGCCAACGTCAGAACATCCTTCAAGAGGGTGAACCCTTGCAAGGTGTCAGGCCCTGACGGTGTACCTGGCAGGCTACTGAAAATCTGTGCCAACCAACTGACTGGAGTGTTCAAGGACATCTTCAACCTCTCACTGCTGCAGTCAGAGGTTCCCACCTGCTTCAAAAGGGCATCAATCATACCAGTGCCCAAGAAGAGCAGAACTGCCTCAATGACTATCACCCGGTAGCACTCACATCCATTGTGATGAAGTGCTTTGAGAGGGTGGTCATAGCTAGAATTAACTCCTGCCTGAGCAAGGACCTGGACCCCCTGCAATTTGCCTACCATCACAATAGGTCTACAGCCGATGTAATCTCACAGGGTCTCCACTCGGCTTTGGAGCACCTAGACAACAGCAAAATGTACATCAGGCTGCTGTTTATCGATTACAGCTCAGTATTCATCACCATCATCCCCTCAGTACTAATCAATAAACTTCAAAACCTGGGCCTCTGTACCTCCCTCTGCAACTGGATCCTCGACTTCCTTATCGGGAGACCACAGTCAGTGCGGATCGGTAGTAACATCTCCTCCTTGCTGACAATCAACACAGATGCACCTCAAGGATATGTGTTTAACCCACTGCTCTACTCTCTCTACACTCATGACTGTGTGGCTAGGCACAGCTCAAATGCCATCTATAAATTCGCTGATGAAACCACTGTTGTTGGCAGAATCTCAGATGGCGATGAGGAGGCGTACAGGAGTGAGATAGGTCGGCTAGTTGAGTGATGTCGCAACAACAACCTCGCACTCAATGTCAGCAAGACCAAGGAATTGATTGTGGACCAGGAAGAGGAAGTTGGGAGAACACACACCAGTCTTTATTAAGGGGTCAGCAGTGGAAAGGGTGAGCAGCTTCAAGTTCCTGGTTGTCAACATCTCACAGGATCTATCTTGGGCCCAACATATTGATACAATCACGAAGAAGGCATGCCAATGGCTCTACTTCATTAGGAGTTTGAGGAGATTTGGTGTGTCATCAAAGACTCTTGCAAATTTCTATAGATGTACGGTGGAGAGCATTCTGACTGGTTGCATCACCACTTGGCAATGTGCAGGATCGAAAGAGACTACAGAGGATTGTAGACTCAGCCAGCTCCATCAAGGCAAAATCGTCCCTGCTATTGAGGACATCTTCAAGAAGGACTCTCACCACCCAGGGCATGCCCACTTCACGTTACTACCATTGGGGAGGAGGTACAGGAGCCTGAAGACTCACACTCAATGTTTTAGGAACAGCTTCCTCCCCTCCACCATCAGATTTCTGAATGGTCCATGAACCCATTAACACTACCTCGTTATTCCTCTTTTGCACTGTTTATTTATTTTTGTAACTTATAGTAATTTTTATGTCTTTATGGCCTTGCACTGTACTGCAAAACAACAAATTTCACGACATATAAGTCATTGATAATAAACCTGATTCTGATTCTGTGATAGAAGCGATTCCCAGCTCCCAATTCGTCCATTAAATTGCCACTAGGCTGTACCAGCTGCCTTTGGGATCTGTGAATACTATATTAACTGTTGCAAATTCACAACATGGTTTATTAAGACCAGTGATGTAAGTTATAGCAGACAACGAGCAAAACAAATAATTGTCTTTTTCTTTGAAGAAACAGTTTGATAAGATAGGAAAGTCAACTGAGAAAGAAAAAATTTGGCTATGAATTGTATTGAGTAATGCAACCTTTATCTGAGCTATGCAATTGAAATGTGCTCAAACTCTTAAATAGACAACAGAAGGTATGGCACAAAATAGTGTATTACAGATTGTTAGGTCATTTTCATTTGTTACAATATTCCTTGTACTACTGGGCACATTTTTAAAAAAAAGTGATTGTTTTTCGAATGGTCCCCATTTAAGCTGCATTAATTAAACTGTACAACTTAAATATATCATTACAATTGAAATAAAATAAAAGAAACAATGTATCCTACTGCACCACCTGTTTGCCTGAGTACATGGATGATTTTAGATGGTGATTATATAAATGATTGTTTATCAGAGACTTGAACTATAGCCTAACCTACATAATTTTGAGAGTATCATTGGTGTATAATGTTGCTATTATGCCCAAAGTAGAAACATTACACCCTAATATTTGACCAAAGGAGCAACAATGGTGCTTTTGGAATTAATACCATCTTGGCCTTATTCTGTACTGTAAGCCATTCAATTTCAGGGTAATTAGCATGGGTATTAAAAGGCTGGCCTTGCCAGTGACACCCAAATGCTGAAAAATGAATTAAAAAATAAGAAGTCAAATGTATTGGCAAATTTTCAGAGCTACTAACTTCACATTTTCTCACGTTATGCTCCATATGCTATCTTCTTTCCCGCTCATTTATTCCATCTGTATCTCTTTCCTGACATTGCTTTCTTATAATAGTTCACTTCTTTATTTACTTGTTTAAGCCACGAAGGGGTTGCTGGCTGAGCCAGTATTGTCCATCATTGCTCTTGAACTGAATTGTTTGCTCAGTCAACTCAGAGAGCATTTAAGTGTCAACTACATTGGTGGGTCATATATTGTCCAACACCATGTAAGGGTGGCATAATTCCTTCCCTGATGGACATTAGTGAACCAGATGAGCTTTTATGACAAGCCAGTAGTTTCATGGCCACCTTTACTGATAGAATATTTTTTCTCTCCTTCATGTTCCAGATTTATTATCTGCAGTGGCATTCAAACTCTTAGCCCTGAATAAATAGTCCAACCCTCTGAACACCAATTGGATAACCTAACCACTGTGCTCCAAATTTGATAAGCATTCCATTTGATAAACAGAATTCCCTTTTTAACAAAACATTTTGACTCTTCCCATTCATATTAAGATGTTCTCAGGTGTCTTATTACCAAGTCCTTAGCAATGGATTTCAGCATTTTCCCAGCAACCTAAAGTCAGGCCGATTTATGAGACATTCCCTCTCTTTTCTGTCTCTCTTCAGTCATGATCACAATGTTACATTTTGTACTTCATACTTTCAGCAAGAATGCAGAGATCATGGTGATCAAAATTGGCCAGAATTCCTCTCACAAGATGCGGTGGGCTCCCAGTGATCATTTCAAATAGGCTGTAAGCTGGAAAGGAAAGCCCGTAGAATTTGCTTATACCTACCCCAGCTTTTCCTTTAGACTCCTGCTGTGTGAGAATGACAACAAAAGTTACTCGTGATGCAGAAGTAACAAGATGGCTCCAGGGTGTCCAAATCTGCCCCAACCACACTTCTGAGAGTAAACATCAAGGGAAAAACACATTAACAATTTTTTTAGACTGTGATAAGCTCAAACTTTTTCCTTCATCAAAGCATCTTTGTTATATTAATGGTTGGACATCAAACATTCCTATATTGGACAGTTCATGGTCTTGTAGCAGGCAAATAGGATTAAGATGGTACCATCAAAATGGAAAATTGTGTCAATGAAATTGCTGTGGACATGATTTCTCAATTATTAAGTAAATGGAGCTCAGGAAAAACTTGAGCAGCTCACAAAGAGCTGTGGATAGAACTGTTCTACATTCTAAGTGATCACTGGGGTGAGTTCTATTTAAAATAATCTGGAGTTAAAGAGAAAGTCATATATAAAGTGAAAGAATAATTTACAAGGGAAATGCAGATAGAATTGGTCACCTGTGGAGAGAGAGAGAGGACATGTGTAAATATGTATATCATAGGTTAGAGTGAATGGTTAAAGCTATGTAAGGTACAGATTACAGAACTGATATTTGAGAATGACAATTGGTTATATTTTACATTATATTTTCAGTAATTTCATGCGGCAACATGTCATAATGTCTGTATTTATATTAGTTTTTGTGGTACTTGATTATCTTTAATAAACTTTAAAAAAAAACTTCAGAGTTTTGTGTTCCTTGAACTTTGACTAGTATTCCTAGTACCTGGACAAGTTCAGGCTGAACTCAGAGAAAAAGTTTAAGAGAAACTACTTACAACTTATTACCCCATAAACTACTTGTAATGTTTCAGAATCTAAGGAATTTTGAAAGAATGTCAGTAATGCAATTGTGATTACCTCTTTTAGAACTCTTGGATGTAGATCATGCAGTCATGGGGTTTGTTGATATGTCATTAGTGTAATTTCTCCCACATCTTACTAACTGTAACACTATATTCTGCATTCTGTTATTGCTTTTCTCTTGTACTAACTTGATGTACTTATGTTTTGAAATGTTACATTTTTCAATGTATCTCAGTACATCTGACGATAATAAACCAATGACCAATTACAAAGGTTCACCACTACTTTTGTTTTGTTTATTAATTCCTCTGTTGGTACATTTATTGTGTATTCTGCTGTGAAAGAAGATACACAATCTGTGTTTAACATCATTATTTTACCTGCCTCTGCCCCTAAGGGACCCATATTTAATTTTGTTACTCTCTTTGTCATGCTTTTAGAAGCTATAGATATTTTAAAATATATTTTTTGTGATTTGTTCTTGTATATCAGCTTTTCCTTGTGTTTTATAATGCTAAACAAATATAGATGAAGACATACTTCAATTGAAATCAACAAATTATAGATGCAGCATCTGTGGAAAGAGAATCTCGGAATGCTGCCTGATCTGCTGAGCATTCCCAGCATTTTCTGATAGTTTTTTTATATATTTGAGATTTGAGATTGGATGCAAGAGGATCAAATATTATTTCTCTTGCACTCAGATATAAAATAAAATGTATATAGAATGATCCATCCTTCCCCCAAACATTCTGAATTGCATTAGAAGAACTCATTCTACAAAACAAGAAAGAGAAATCTTCAATGCAGTAAAAGGGGTCAGTTGTAAACACTTAGCAGAGTTGTACTTTATAGGAAATGCATATGGCAAAGAGAGGTGGATTTTCAAGTGTGTTATCATGGAAATTTGCAAAATAATAGTGACCAATGGGGCGTTAGGAGCGTTCTCAGGTATTGTTTGACTGGCAATGGCAAAGTAGCAGAAAAACTGATAGCTCCTCCTTAGAAATGAACTTGGAGATTTGAGGATTTGAGAATAACTGATAACAGTGAATAAGAAGAATTTTCAGATGGGTGCAAAAGGACTATTCAAATAATGTAGCTGTGAGATTTATTAAGCTGCTTCCAATAGTCGGCTGATTTGGTTACTTTACATTCATTCCCAAGGGGTAGACACATCACATCATGAACATTCCATCATGATCTAATGTAAATCATTGGGCCCTGATTATTATAACTGTGCTGTCTTTTTACCAAAGAACTATAATGTTGAAAATAATGAGCCACAGGTTACCACTGAAACATTGACCTTCCCAAAAAAAAAACATTTTTCAGTTGCTGTGTGGTGATTTGTAAATGCATACTCCAACTATTACCCTGTGAAAATTCCAAAAGTAAATCATTGTCACTGCTGCATAGACTTGACAATATGCCTCAAACATATGGAAGGCTCATACTGCATCATGAAAATGAAGTTAAGGCTGGAAATGGAGCTGAGATACAGATCATCCACAATGTAATTGAATGATGGAACAACAGTGAGGGGCTGAATGACCTATTGCTGTTCCTTTGGTAGGTTATAAAGAAAACATCTCATCCAATTTGGCAGACCATGGTTTAATTTGATTTCTAATACAGTTAGTGTCTTCCAACAGTCTCAGCCAATTTGATGCAACTTCAAAATGCCCAGAAGATAAAAAATCATCAAGGCTTCTCAATCTAGGACAGCAAATGTGCCAGTGTGTTCAGGAATTCTTTTCGCACTTGTGGTGTTACTTTACAGCAGGGGATTTTTTTTTCTCGGGTGTTTGCAATTGCTTCTGCGGCAAGGAAAGTCAGTCCTTGATAGTGTCAACTATTGATCGAGTTCCCTTCTCCATCTTACAATTGATACAATGTTACGTGTTCTAAAAACTGTTACTTCTATCAGTCTGAAACAATGAGATAAATATCTGAAGGGTTTTGCTGGAAGTGCTTCTGTTGCTGAGAATTGCATTCAGTGGAAATCAGAAAATCTCCAGTTGACGTGACTTTCTCGTCTTCAAACGAGGTGCTTTTCCACCTATGCAGACCGTGTCAATACTTCTCCTGAAATTCAAAAGTAATCCAAATCAGCCGTTGACACAAGAACCAGTGAAACTTGTAGCTCTCTGCATCGCACAGAATGCATGTGCACATTGTTAAAAAAAAGCCTATCATCAGCCTTTTTGGTCACATCATGTTGTACCTGCCTAGTTCCTTTTTTTGGGGGAAATTTGGGAATTCACAAGTTAAGACATACATTGAGGTTAGGGTTAGGAAAGTGCCAGAAGTACCAGTCCTGTGCTGGATAGTGAGACCTAGTGTGGCCTGATGTTGGAAGTTAGACCTCATTTCCATCAAGTCAGAAAGCACAGACTGAGAACGAGTCATTGAATAAGGATAAGGATCACAGCATCTATGAAGTAAGTAATTATAAATTCATCTGTGGATGTAACGAGCGTACGGCTAGCTGTTCCTTGCAGGACAACAAAGCTGTTTTCTGGGGCCTATATCTTAAGTAAACAGCGAATACTTTTCACTTGTCTTGAGTCAGTTTTTGTTTGTTTTATTCATTTCTGGAATATCAGCATATTGCCAATCTTGGATTTTCTTGAGAAGGAGAAGATGAGAACGGCTGCAGTCCATTTGGTGAAGCTACTTCCCAGTGCTGTGGGGGAAAGAGTTCCACAATTTTCATTCAGAGCTGATGTTGTAATGATTAACATTTGTTTATACATCTGTAAATCACGTACTCAATGCCGTCAGAGATTGTAATGCTGTGGAGTGGAACACTTAAGATTTCAAGCACCTAGTGTTGGCATTAAACTCAAGACAAGTAAAAAATTAGTATCTGTTTACTTAAGATAGTGACCCCAGAAAACAGCTTTGTTGTCCTGCAAGGAACAGCTACTCCTACGCTCGTTACATCCACAGATGAACTTATAATTACTTACTTCATAGATGCTGTGATCCTTATCCTTATTCAATGACTCGTTCTCAGTCTGTGCTTTCTGACTTGATGGAAATGAGGTCTAACTTCCAACATCAGGCCACATTAGGTCTCACTATCCAGCACAGGACTGGTACTTCTGGCACTTTCCTAACCCTAACCTCAATGTATGTCTTAACTTGTGAATTCCCAAATTTCCCCCAAAAAAAGGAACTAGGCAGTTACAACACTATGCGGAGAGGAGGGGGAGGGGAGGGGAGGGGAGGGGAGATCTAAATTTTGATAATACTTCAAAGAGCCAGCGCAGCCATTGTGGCCCATCTGGCCTCCATCTGCTCCATACAATTTTATGATTTTATGATTCAGGTACTGTCAGCAGAACCACTACCTCACAGCGCCAGAGATCCGGGTTCAGTCCTACCTCAGGCGTTATCTGTTTAGAGATTGTACCTTCTCGCTGTGATCACATGGGTTTCTTCAGGATGCTCTGGTTTCCTTCCACATCACAAAGTCATGCGAGTCGGTAGGTTAATTGCCCACTGTAAGTTGCCCCTAGTATGTAGGTGAGTGGAAGAAGATGGGGCAAGTTGAAGAGAATGGGGGGTGAATTAAAAAATGGGATTCATGTAGGATTAGTTTAAATGGGTGTTCGATGGTCGGCACAGACTCAATGGGCCAAAGGGCTTGTTTCCATGCTGTACCTCTGTATGACTCTATGATTTTATTCTATGATAGAACATGTTTTATATGGGTTATGGAAGGAACTAGTTTAATGGGACAAAAGGTCATAATGCATTTTTTGATGTTGCTTTGACCGATTTACCCTTTTAACATTTAATCCATTTCTTGCATATCTATAAATAAAAATGTTAACTCTCTTCTGCCATCTTCTATTGACCTTCTATCTCTTCTCTGACTTTTTTTGATTATGTTCTGCTGATTTCTGTATGGTTGTCAGTTTTCATTATTCTTGGTTTGCTTGTACATTTTAAAACAATTCTGTTTGACCACGAAGTCATTTTCACCTGGTTATTTAGACGCTTAGTTCTTGACATTTTCTTGTTGCTTTCTTATAGGATATTCTTCCTTCCTACACCAGTCCTTCAGTTTTATCTTTTCTAATACCTTCCAATTAATTATTTTCTGAACTCCATATACAGCTCCAAATGTCATGTTTCCATGGACACATAATACCAGAAATATTAAAGCTGATTTGCCTCTACTCATGACGATTTTTTTAATGAAAATCCAAGGATTTAAACCAAAGTCTTATTGACCACAATGTTTCTCTTCATTGCTCTGCCTGCAAGAAGCATTGGGATTTTTTTTCAATAGCAAGGCAGTTGATACTGCAACAACCTTCAAACTGCTTTGCCTCTTTTAGTATTTATGATTTTTTTGGAATCTGGACATTATTTTGCATTTATTGCCCATCCCTAATTGCCCTTGAGGAGGTTGTTGGTGAGCCACCATCTTGAACAGTTGCAGCCCTTCTAGTGAAGATACTCCTACAGTGTTGTTGTTGGGGAGGGAGTTACAAGGTTTAAATCCACTGGAAATATATTTCCAAATCTGGATGGTATACCACAGGGATATGAAACTGCATGTAATGATGTTGCCATATGCCTGCTTCTCTTATTGTACCTGGTGGCAGGTGTTGTGGGCTTGTGAAATGCTGTTGGAGTTGTCTAGGTGAGTTACTGCTGTGTATTTTGCAGATGGTACATGCTTCAGCCACTGTGCACTGGTGGCAGAGGAAGTGAATGTTTAGGGTGACTCATGATGTGTCAGTCCAATGGGTTGTTTTGTCCTGAATGATGTTAAGCTTCTTGAGAGTTATTGAAGCCGCACTCATCCAGGCAAGTGGAGAGTATTCCATCATGTTCCTGACTTGTACCTTGTAGATGGTAGAAAAACCTTGGGATATCAGGAGGTGAGTCACTCACCACAGGATGCTCAGCTTCTGTTGTTATTCCATTGATTGGACACTGAGTAGAACTAAATTTGTGTTTTAATTATTATCAGATTTAAATAATAATGCCACAAATTGTTGGCAGGTGCATTAATCATTTTAATAAAATCTGTTATAGTAGTGAGATATTGTTGGTGAATAATTTATTTTTGGACAGGTGAGGAATTGTTTGAGCCCATCCTTTACCAGGTGGCTTTCATTGTTTGCAAAAATAGTTCCAGATAAATTCACTTCAGCAAACTGCGCTTCAACTTGGTACTAATTGCTTTCTGGCTCTGAAGAACAACAGAACATTACAAGAGGACGCCACCTCCGCTGCATCTGTTCCCATGATGAGCTTTCCATTCGAAGACATCAGAGATGTCCTCCTTTTTCAGTAACCAGGGTTTCCCTTCCATTACCATCCATCCTGCTCTTATCCGTATCTCCTCCACTTCCCGCACGCCTGGCCTCAACCCCTCCCCTGCGAACATAACAGGGTTCATCTTGTCCTCACCTACCACCCCAAGAGCCTCCGCATCCCACGTAGCATTCTCCACAACTTCTGACACCTCCAACGGGATCCCACCACCAGGCACATCCTCCTCTCACTCCCTCTCTCTGCTTTCCACAGGGACTGCGCTCTCTGCGACTCGCTTGTCCACTTGTCCCTCCCCACTAATAACTCCACCCCCCCGGGACTTATGCCTGCAAATGTACCTCACACCTCCTCCCTCACCACCATTCAGGGTCCCAGACAATCCTTCCAGGTGAGGCAACGCCTCCTGTACATCAGTGAGACCCGACGCAGATTGGGTGACCATTTCGTAGAGCACCTTCACTCCGCCCGCCGCAACAGCCAGGACCTCCCAGTGGCCACCCGCTTCAATTCTACATCCCACTCCCATACTGACATGTCTATCCATGGCCTCCTCTACTGCCGCATTGAGGCTAGATCCAGGTTGGATGAACAACACCTCATATTCTGCCTTGGGAGTCTCCAACCTGATGGCCTCAACGTCGATTTCTCTCATTTCTGGTAACCCTACCCCTTCTTTTTCTTCCTCCCCACTCCTTTGTCTTCCCTTATTCCTGCTGCTCCCTTCCCCCTGCCTTGATGACCTGCCCGTCTCCTCTCCTCCCCTCCCCCATCCTTTATTCCATGGTCCACTGCCCTCTCCTACCAGATTCCTTCTTCTTCAGCCTTTTGCCTCTTCTACCTATCACCTCTCAGCTTATTACATTTTCTCCCCCTCCCCCACCCACCTACCTTCCTCTTCTCACCTGGACTCGCCTATCACCTGAACTCACCTATCCCCTGCCTGCGTGTGATCTTCCCCCTCCCCCTATCTCCTTATTCTGGCTTCTGCCCTTTTCCTTTCCAGTCCTGAAGAAGGATCTCAGCCCAAAACATTGACTGTTTATTTCCCTCCATAGATGCTACCTGACTTGCTGAGTTCCTCCAGCACTTTTTGTGTATTGCTCCAGATTCCAGCATCTGCAGAATTTTTTGTATATCTAAAGAAATATTTATCCCCTTATTTCATTATGTCTGATTTTTGGTTCAATTTCTTTTTACTGCCTTTGCTCCATGTCCCTTTATACCCTTACCTAACTAAAATTGGTTTATTATGTTCTTTTATAAAAGTCTGTGGTGTTGAACTGGACCTCAATGCTGGGGATGTTGGTCAGGGAGAGGACACTGGTGTTGGTTCATTTATCCTTCCAGTGCATTTGGAATATGTATGGCACTTACAAGTATTTTCTCATGTTAGTTGGCGGAATGAACTCGTTGTACGTGTGCTGGTAGCTCATTGTGTCTCATTGTGTTTCTCTATTTGCAGTGCATTGTTTGTAGGAGAAGTAAGGAATACATGCATAAGCACATACATTACAGATCAGCAACAAGGATGGATAACCAACAGAAAAAAAGTGAATAGAAAAGCAATGTCTTTGAATCCATCAATGAGCATTAGTGAACAGTTCATAGGCTGTCTGAAAGTCCTCTATCACTTATTACTATTTTGTTCTTATGCATGGGCTAATCTAGGTCCATTACAAACACAGCATTGTGAGAAACAAAATAAATCAGATAAAAAGCCTTAGAGAAATATTAGTATAACACTCAAGTTGAAAATGCATCACTGCCAGAACAGGGACTGGACAAACTGGTTGCTCAGATGTAAACATTATATTACCTTTTTTATCTTTAATATATCCCAGCAGTCCTCTTGCTATCTGCTTGCTATTTACATGCTGATAGAAATTATTTGGCTTCCCTTTAAAATTAACAGCCATTCTATTTTCATATTCCCTCTTTATCATTTTTATTTTCCTCTTCACTGCCTCTCTCAAATTATTTTACTTAGCCTGGTTCTCTCTTCATGTGCATCATACACCTTCACTTTTATTATATTCTCCATCTCCTCCTTTCCCTTCCCCATTCTAAGAAAGTATTATGAGAAGAGAATTGTTAACTTATTATTACTCATAATCACTTAAAATGGAACAAGATGAAACATGTTGGGTCTAGGATTAAATTTTTTTTAAATTTTATTTACAGTGTGGTAACAGGCCCTTCCGGCCCAACGAGTCCGCGCCGCCCATTTTAACCCCAAATTAACCTACCCGTACGTCTTTGCAATGTGGGAGGAAACCGGAGCACCCGGAGGAAACCCACGCAGACATGGGAGAACGTACAAACTCCTTACAGACAGCAACGGGAATCGAAACCCGATCGCTGGTGCTGTAATAGCGTCACGCTAACCGCTACGCTACCGTGCCAATCACAGCAGGATGTACAACTGAAGAACTGCCATCTGTTTTCTTATGCCATGGCTCATCAAAAGAACTGGACATAGACAATGGCCCTTAGTTTCATTTATCTTTCTCCATGTGACTTATGAAACGAAATGATAAAACACGTATGCTTACTTCACTATACCATTCAGCATCAATGAAAATTAAGAAAGAAGCACCAAAAAGCATGTGTTATCAAGGTGTTCAAATACAACAATGAAACATTGATCAGCAAACTTTTTGATAAACTACAAAATGATGCTTAGTTCTGCACAGGTTATACCCCACTGTGTTACTAAGACTCAGAATGTGATAGAGCTTAGTTCAGCCAAGTCTTGAGAGGACAGTGGAAGAGAAGCAGTCGAGATGGAAATTAAACGTATCTCAAGTCACGGATAGAAAATCATTCAAATAACAGGATGGAGTTAGTGTGCTAATCCCATCCAACAAATCTGACTTGGAAACGGTTGGAGTGATAGTTGAAATGTGCAGCATAAAGAGCTATCTTGTGCAGTAGAACTGAACATGCAATGACTTAAGTTCTGCAAGAGGTATAGAAAGGAATATCAAAGTTATGTGATTACGAGTGTATTCCTGAAGTTCATCCAATGGAAACTGTGAAAAAAAACTAACACAAGATTCTCCCTGAATTGCATAAAAGAGTGACAGCTCCCTTAAGTCATGAAGTGGATGCAATGCTAAAAATGTGCTAGTTTGAGAAGATTAAAGAGATTTTTAAAAAAAACTGTGGAGGTTAAATCTGTGACTAATGTGAAATCAAGAATCACTCTTTTCTTTCAAGAAGGGGAAAGCAGTAAATTGAATGTAAAAGAATGACTCATATGCATCTACACACACATATAGTCACATGCACAGAAGCACATGATTCAGTCACATTATATGTTTGCACCTCCAAGAAATCCTATTCATGCATTGCAATCAATTACACACTAATTCAATAGTCTGTGAAAAAACAGGTGCTACTCAGCTGAATTTTTAAGTATATTACCTATTACCTGCTTCAGCTGGCTTCCACTGGAATTCTCCATAACTCTGAACTCATTTACTTGTGGCAGAGCAGATCCCATCACAGCAATGACATCGCTGTAGTTTTTTAATAATCTCTTCTTCATTTGACCAAGGTATTCTAACCAATGAGAGGTTTAATTGCAGCAGTAGTCTATGGCAGAGCATTCAAAGATGCAAAGGCTGGAGTAACTACCTCACAGTGAGGTGCAGCATTATTGATGGTCTAGGACTTGCTTTACATTCTGAAGCTGGATATGAAAGTTGTCAAAAGTCCACAGTGGAGCACCATGAGCTGAGGAATCCTGATGAAACCTGATGGATTTTAAGAGACCACATTAGTTCTTGTCTAAAATGTTTCAATGATCCAAAATACACAATAATTCCCAAGGTTGATGATTTGTTTTACTGAAGTATTATACATGCATAATCTGAATTTGCTACCTGCATTAGACTTTCTGCTTCACACCCCAATAATCTGCAATCTTGGAGATCCTAAGCGTATGATTTAAAAAATCCTTCCTCTCTTCTGGTTGCTGCAACAAAACTTCTTTCTTCATCCAAGCATGGCACCCCAGACCTGTCAGCAGTCCCACCAAATGGCTGATTACTTCCCTAAGAATGCAAGTGGCCCAAATCAAAGCTGTCGATAGAAGTCTTACAAATTCTGAGTTCTGCTTGATCCCAAGAAAAGATCAAAAAGAACCAGCGTCTCTCCCAATGTCTCCACATTTTTAAGTTGTTGTATCCTTTAAGACTTTTATCGATTTCTGCTGCAAAGCGGTAAGTCCAATAACAGGATGTCATTTACATGCTCAGCAACACATAATGAATGTAAAAATATTTGCAACAAGAAGCATGATGGGAATAGGACCTTAATGTGGTACACTTCCAACAATCACTGCATCAATTGCAATTTGGCCTGCGATCAGTTGAAAATCAATTTAATTGACACCAAATCCCCACCAAAAGGTAAATTCTTCCGATATAACAATACATACTTTTGGTCCAGTAAAGAAAGACAATCCAAACACCAATTATTTTGGAACAATAAGTAATTCTATGACTTATCCAGTCCAACCCACAGCAATGCTAAAATTACGAGGTTGTAAAAAGGAAAACCTTGGACTAAATCTAGGATTGGATTAAAAACATTTCCCAAGTTGCTGTGAAGCCTCCTTCATGATTATGTCCACCCGTGATGCTTGCCCATCCCTCTACCCTAAGGATGGCTCAAGCTAAACAATATTTTTACTTTAAGTTTGACAAGCTTGCCTTGGGATGAGCATCTACTCTCAGGTTAAGTGAATTGCTGTTCCCTTGGTTACTGTCAGAGTCCAACTTGCTCAGCTATTGGCAGAGTTTTAGTCTCCTAGCTACAAAATGCAGCTTCCAGCAGACTAAGTATTGTAATCACAGTCACTTCAAGAACTTAAAAATATTGAAAAATGGTGAAGCACTAATACTATATGAACAGCATCAGATTTATATTAGGACAATTTTTTTGTAAAAATAACAGAAAACAAATGAGATGGTATGAAGAGCAACACAAAATATTAAAACTTAACCCCACTCCCACCCCGTGGAAAATAAATACATGTCTAGTTTACTTAATCAAATCCGCCTCCCAGTAATTTGCTTCATTAGTCTTTTGTCATGTTCTAATCTTTTAATGCTGGAGCAAATTGAGTATGGAAATTGCAGGCTTGCAATAATCACTAAGTACTGCATTACATTCAGTGGTAATATAGTGCAAGATGCAGTTAAAATTATCACTTATAGGATAGTTCCAGGACGTCACTTCATTTTCACTTCGGGTAATGGATTATTATCAAAAAAAAAACGTGTCCTCTGTGTGCAACTTAATCGATCTAAATAGGATGGAAAAATTTGTATTGCCTCATCACAAAGAAAGAAAAGTAATTTTAAGGTGCAAATTAACAGAAACTTTATCATTGAGTGGATTAAGGAATTGGAATTAGAAAGGAACCAATGAAGTGACCACAACTTCTGACCGATGCTGCTAGCCATGGCATTTATGTGATTGGTTCAGTAAATTTGCTCAATTTATTGACATTTACAACAGAAATAAATGCAGTGAAAATAACAAAAAATACAAATGCTAGAAGCATAAAATAAAAACGGAAAATATTGGAAATAGTCAGCAAGGCAGGCTGCAACTGTAGGAAGAGAAACAGAATTAATGTTTCAGCTCGAAGACCCTTCAATGGACTAAATGCAGCTTGTGTTTTTGAGCTTCAGTTCATTCGGAGAAATTGTATCCTTTATCATAGAATTATTACACTGTAGAAGGAAGCTATTCAGCCCATCAATTCTGTGCTGGTTCTTTGTAGATTGGAACAGTTTCTCCCTGCTAACCTTATCCAGGTCCATTGTGATTTTGTTCATTTCTCTGAATTCTCCTCTCTTACTTTTCTGTTCCATGGAAAACAACTTCAATTTCACTAGTTCAGCCTTGTACTTGTAAGCTTGCATCTCTGGACTAACTCTAGTAAATCTTTTCTCTACTCTAGCTTGGGCCTTTATTTCTTTGCTTAAAGCCAGTGGATGCAATATCTAGTTGCAGACTAATCAGATTGTTTAAAAGATCCCATGTGCTTTCTTAATCTGGTCTTCTACTTTCAAGGACTTGTGCACAAGTACACCCAAGTATTTGTATCCCCTTTTGAAATATACAATTTAGATGATGTTTTCTTATTGTTCTTCCATCCAAGATATATTACTCTGTATGTTTCTGCATTGATTTTCATCTGGTCTGAGACTGCCCATTCCACAACCTATAAAATTACTGTTGAAATTTATTGACAAACTTCTTAATGTTTAGTACAATTCCAAACTTTGTATCAACCATAAATCTGGAAATTCTTCACTGCACACCCATGACTATGTAATTAAAAAAAGTTTTAAAAGTCTCCTAATAGCAACACCTGCAGAACATCACTGTCTCCCTCCCTCCAGATGAAAAATCAGCTATTTCAAAAGCAGTCATTCTTGAATTAAAAAAAAAACAAAGACATAACAGTAGACTTTAACTCACAGCAGATTTTGGGAAGATGATTGATTAGGAGGTAGACACCTGCAAAATGGTGAAGCTCAGTGTCTTTAAACTACAGGTGTTTATCTGCATACCCCTCAGTGGTTGCCCACCTAAAACAGCTGGAAAGTGGAAGCCAGCTTGCAGGGGAGAGAACTGGTCAGAGTGGCAGGAGGTAACAGCCGACACCGAAAGGGGAAGAACATAAGAACAGAGGGAAGAAAAGAAAGAGTATTCCATGCACTCCCCTCAAGCCTGCTCCACCATTCAATAAGGTCAAGACTGGTCTGATAATTGATTGTCCTCAACTCCACTTTCCTGCTGGATCCAAATTGCCTTTGATTCTAAAATCATTCAAAACTTGATCTATGTCAGACTTGAATATACTTGCCAGCACTTATGCCAAGATTTAATTGATTTAATTCCATGGAAGTCCTGGTTTTCAGTGGTGATGTCGACCTAAGCCAGAAGCAACATCTTTCACCCCATTGCTATCAACTCTGGCCAATCCTGTGTAGCTCTGGTGGACTTTAGTGGATTCCAGTGGAGCAACACAATCTTCCACAGGCCTCCCCATTTTCAGGCTGGGAAATCTGTCAGCTGAACCTGATCCTATTAAACCACAGCCAAACATCTAGCTACCGAAGTGTGGACTGTAATCAATCCCTCAGCATCCACAGCTTTCTGGAACAGATAATTACAACGATTCACAACCCTCTGAGAGAAGAAACTTTTCTCATTTCATCTCATATGGGTGACCTTTCACCATAAGACCATGCAATCAAAAGTTAGGAATGTTTTGAAAAGAATGGGAAGTAAATGTTTGCTTTAACTATCCACCCACTCAGTTTTTAGTTGTTAAAATTGACCCTTTAGTATGCTCAGTCTATCTCTCCTGTCAATTTTGACAGGTTCACTGTATTTGTGCATTCGGAGGGAGATTTCCCAAAGTACGAGTTGGGAAACCTGTGCAAGTTTGCACTGCCCAGCTAACCTGGGAACACAGAACTCCAGCAGCAAGCATATTGCTGTGGTTACAGCCTCCACTTGGGGATTGGTTCAGATTTCCATAGATGATTTTCTTCCTTAATTCTACAACTGAGCACTGTGGTGTCAATTCAATTATATGATATAAAGGGAACCTAAGCTCCTGAATAGGCCCTAAATTCCAAACCAACTGGGAAAGGAGCCTGACTTAATTTTGAACATAATTATACCATCATCCACTTGGCAATATCTGGTCTTCTGATTTAGCTCAGAAAGAGCCACAGTCACAATAATAACAGGAGTGGTAAGCTTAGTAATCAAAATTGTGGTGATCAGAAGAATACGTATATAAGATGGGATGAACTAGGTTAGGAGAAGGCTTGTGTGGAGCATAAATACTTTTTCTATGATGTAGATTATATCTATATCTATGTAATTTATGTAGGATTCTACCAGCACCTAATGCAGCTAATATAGAGTTAGTATACAGTAGGTAGGCCTGTCACTTGCTAGAAATCCTGATGTAGCCATGTGGGTACCAGACACCTCCCATACTCACCACCAACAACAAACTGAACATGGGCTGTAAAAAGAGTGTGAACTTGGGGTTGTTAGCTGCTTTGTGACTATTTGGAAACGAGCAAGAAGTTTTCTTGATAACCTAATCACAAGTTTCCTCTCAGCAAGCACCGCCAAAAATAAAATTACCATAATTACTTGTTCAGGCCACTGATATTTGAGGAAATATGTCATTTATTGTGAGAAATAAAATAGTCATCAGGTCAGGAAGTATGGTTATGTAACGGTCCTTCTATTCTCTGGGATTTTCCAGTTTCCTGCTCATGACTTGGGAAAGTAATAGTCCAAACCCTGGGAATTTTCACCATTTCATTTAAAAGTAATCCAATGCATTTGAATTGCTTGGAAACAAACCTTTGATAGTTGAAATGTAGCTTGAATGCTTGTCTTGAGAATTAAAATATTGACTTTGAAGCATAAATCTATTAAAGCTCAAAATTATCTTTACAAACAAAGCTTGAATACTTAACATGCAAACATCATTCTGTTCTATGAGTTATATGAGTTTTGGGTGGATAACTTCAAGTTATCATACTCACAGCAAAATGTATTTTTCTACCATACAATATTATTGCAGATTTGCCCCAACATCGTTACTGATTAACCTAAAAAGTTAGAAATTAGCAGGTTTGCTAGACTTTCTCTGCATATTTTTCTTACTTTGACCTCTTCCCAATTTGTTGATTTGCTGTCCATTTTTAGGGGCAGGGATTCTGATTCTGATTCTAGTTTTAACTATGCAATAGCTTAAAAGCAGTTGAATTCAATGACTCCTGAACAACTGATTATAGTCATATTATTTTACTATAAACCCACTGACTCCCACAGCTACCTAAACTACACCTCTTCCCTGACTATCTCTTGTAAGGGTGCCACCCCTTTCTCCCAGTTTCTCCATCTCTGCTCTCAAGTTGAAGCCTTCAACTCCAGGACATCTGAAATGTTCTCCTCTTTCAGGAAACATTGCTTACCTTCTATTGCGGCTGATGGAGCCCTCTCTCAAATTCCCCTCCCTTTCTCGGACTTCTGCTCTCATCCCACCTCCCTCCAGACAGAACAGAGGTAGAGTTCCCCTAGTCCTCACCTTTCACTTTACTAGTCTCTGCATCCAGCACATCACCCTTCATCATTTCCACCAGCTGCAACAAGATCCCACCACCAGTCACATCTTCTCCCCCCCACCCCTTTCCACCTTCCGTACGGACCACTCCCTCTGTGACTCACTGATCTGTTCATTCCTCGCCACCCACCCAACCCTCCCTGATCCCTGGCACTTTCCCCTGCAACTGCAGGAACTGCAGCACTTGTTCTTACACTTCCTCCTTCACCACCATCCAGGGGGCTAAACAGACCTTCCAGGTGAGGCAAAGATTAACATGCACCTCCACCAACCTTGTCCACTGCATTCGGTGCTCCCGATGTGGCCTCTACATCGGCGAGACCAAGCACAGACTGGGCGACTGTTTTGCAGAGCACCTCTGCTCAGTCCACAATGGGCATCCCAAGCTCCCAGATGTATGTCATTTCATTCCCCTTTCCATTCCCACACTGAACTGTCCATCCTCGATCTTCTCTACTGCCAGGGTGAGGTCAAACACAAACTAGAGGAATGAGACCTCGTATTCTGCCTGGGTAGTCTGCAACCCCAAAGCCACGAACACCGAGTTTTCCAATTTCAGGTAACCCTCCTCTCTGGTTTGTTTATCCCCCTTTCCCCTCCTCTCTCTTTCCAATCTTCCTCTAGACCTCCCATTCCTGTCTCCTTTCCTACCCCACCTCCAGCCCCCATCACCCATTGTTGTCCCCCTCCTCCTCGTACACACACAGTTCACCCACAGGCTTCCACCCCACCCCTCCTACTACCCCTCTCCCACTCCACCCCCATTCCCATCTCATTTGGTTCCACCTGCCATTCATCACTCTCTTAATCGTTCCCATTATCACCTCCTTTACTTATCAGTAGCCTTTGTGTTCTTGTGTATCATCCTCCAGCAGCTGTCCCCACCGTCACGCTCCCCTCCCCCACCTCGCTCCATCTGCCACTCCTTTATTTTCTCTGCTTCCATTCATCATCCATCTGCCTCTGTCTCCCAACTCCACCTCTCCCCTCCCCTACCTAGCTCAACCTGCCCATCATCTTCACCCCTCCTCAGTCCACCAATCACCTTGGGCTCCTGCTACACCACTCCCCCTCTCCTCTTTACACATGCTTTCACCCCTCAATCCCGATGTAGGGTTTCGACTTGAAATCTCGACAATTCCTCTCCCCCCCCCCCCCCCCCCCCCCCCCCCCCCCCCCACAGATGCTGCTTGACCCACTGAGTTCCTCCAGCAGACTGTATTTTGCTCCAGATTCCCGCATCTGCAGTCCCTTGTGTCTCTGAATTCAATGAAACTGGCTGTTTCACATCCAATGAAAATAAACATCATGAAGATGTAAAATAGATGCTATTTCATTATTACCCATTTCTGTCTACTATAGTATAATGTTAATTTAATATTACCCAGACTTTCTGTTGTACTCTCAATATTACTTATCACATTGCTCCTTGGTTATTTTATTTCTTTTAACAAGCCAGTGATGAATTATCCTGAGAAAGGACAACAGCAATGAAGTAGTTAACCTGAACTACTGCAGAAGCAGCTACCTGTGCTTCGCTCAGCTAATGGAATCACATAAGGGGCAATTTTACAACTTTGAACTAGCAGCAGAATGTTATTTATTTAAACAGTCAGAAAATCATGACCAAATTTCCAATGTGAACTATCAGCAGGTGAAAATTCCCACTGGCAGTGGATAGTCAGTAAATTATCCCTGTGAAGTTGTTTTTTGAAAAAATGGTTTTTTTCAAATACCTTCAATTGATTCTTCAAAAACAAGCTGGATGTACAGTACATCACAGATACCAAGTTTTTGTTAGAAGGCTCTAATAACAGACCCTTGTTCAAAATAAGCAGAACTAAAAAGCAACAGGAATGATCAAACACATTTATATCAAGGGACTGCATTAAAGTCTATCCAAAAAGTGCTATGAAAATTAAGAAAAAAATAGATGTTTATTGAAAATGCATAATTAACAAAAAAAAACAGATGGTTTCATTCTGTTCGTTCGTATTTGCAGCCAAATTTATTGATATTTGCTGAAATAATCTTTGTTTTTCTTGTTAAAGTTAATAATGAAAATGCCCATGAAAGGCAATGTTAGTTTGACACAAATGCTTGCTGGTGGTGACGCTGGTATATTTCCATTGCCAAGCAACCAGGATTGTCCAAGAATAGATATTATGACAATGCGGCAAACATTGCATCATCTTCTGCTTCCACTCATGTCTGAAGTTTGCTGCACACCTTGCCATTAACCCCCTTTGTCATCCAAAAGAATCTAAACCAAGTGAATTCTGCCACATGTTTAAACAAGGATCTTCTGAACCCAGTGTAGGAGTGCATTCAACCCCAACTTATTATTAACTCAGGCCTTAGCAGAGAAGCTCAGGACTTTTCAAGTAGCCTGAAACAGCTCAGCAACTGTCCTGACATCAAAAGAGACCTTTGAGTAAGGGCAAACATTTCTTCTGTGGGGTCAGGAGGAGCAGCAGCTCAGCCTGGAGGTTCCATGAGGAAATTGTTGCTTCCCCTACCTTCCGCCCCACCATTTTCCCTTTTGCACAACCCTCCCAAAACCCACCTATTTGCAAGCTGGACGCTGGCACAGGACTAGACAATCTTTCCCTGTTCAGTCCCTAATGGGGAGGAGATGAACCAGTAACATTTCACTTTTGTTTCTTGTGGCCTTGAGTTAAAAAGTAATCTGGGTTAGAAATAAAACTTCTTGATACCCATAATTTCTACCATGATTTGTGAACAATTTATATAAAGGGCCTGAAGCTTCATACAATTTGAAAGCTATTCAGCTTAAGTAAAATGTATTATTTATAAAATTTTGGTAGGAGTAGTTTTACCATTTTCTAATAATTCATTTTAATTGATCTTTGAAGCATCTTTATTTTTCTCTTCGACCAATAATATAACTATCAGGTCAGTCAAGAAATTGATATTTCAAAACTTATCCTACACAGCTCAGTAACCAGGAATTCCATTTCTCTGGCATCATGACCACGATGATGATGTTTTTGGACCAAAACAAATCAGGCATATTTTCCCGACTGATACTGATATCTTGCAGAAGTGCCAAGGGAATTGAGTATTCAGTGTCTGTCATTTCAAGCAGAAATAAAGATGGTACAATGAAGCTTGTCAGTGCTCGGGAGAGTGCTGAAAGGCTGTACTGCATGGTTGCATTTATTGTAGAGCTTCCTCCCCATAGTCCCCAATCTGAAAAATGCTCTGTAGAAGTCTCTATTGATTCATCTTCCAGAAACTGCACATGTGAAATAAAGGAAGTTGGCATGCTCTGTCATTGAACTGCCGCTTAAGCTTGCTAATATATTGAATAAACCGAGGAGCCTTCAAAACAGAACAGTTGTCAAAGTAATAAGCAAAGATCATCTTCTTGCATTGCAAGTTTTATGACATTGAATTGTCAAACACAGAAGTATATAAAAAAAAGTCTTGATTATGTGCAGAAATAAGCTTTGTGTTAACAATAAGATTTAGAGGCAAACATTTGGGTATAGCACAGAAAAAAAAACATTGAACACATTGTCAATCTCATCTGTATTGTTAGGAGAACAGCAGGTGAAGGTTAGATCTTTTCCAACATCAGTGGAGGGAATTGATTTAACAGCTGGACTGGCACAAACCCTTGTGGGAGAGCCTGGTTGCTATTATTGGAGGGCTGAGACTTGCTTTTGTTGATGCTGGGATGAAAAGAATGTGATAAATAAAAGCAAAATAAAATAGTGAAAATGAACCATTTGTACCTTCACAAAAGGGAATAAAGACCTCAAACACACTTGACTTTTTCCAGTGGTTCATGGAGAAACATCAGTGAGGTGCTCTTTGTGGGTCAGTTTGCTACTGCTTTGCACACTTGTGCACTGCAGAGCAGGTCAAGGTCAGATGTTGCTGCATTGATTTCCCACTCCTCTGCTGGACATTGCACTAAGTCAAGGGGTTGGGCAGAGTCCTCCTGAGCTGAAGAACCTGGTGCACTTCACATCCAGGGATAACTGGTATAAGTGACATTCAAATCATTCATTTTAAAGAGGTCACTGTCCTTGATTGAAAAGGTAAGTGCAGTGATTAATAAGTATATTTCAGGTAATCTTAATATTTTTAATTAAATAAGCTTGCAAAAACCGATCAGGGCATTCCAGGGGCAGGGTCTGATCAACCACCTGAGATCTAGTCACTACTCCCAGACTGCATCATTTTGTGGAACAGCAAAGCTTCCAGGACAATCCCAAGTGGAAAACATAACAATGGAAGTTCATGTAGATTAAAAGATTTCAGACATTTTAATCTAGTCTTATAACCCTTTAAGCTTATTTGCATTTTTCTGACAAATAATAAATTGTAAAGTCCTGATATCTGTACATGTTTATCAGTTTTCAATTTGATCAAAAATCTTTAATGGACTCACAAAAAGTAAGTGCAACCATTGCAATAGTGCAGAGGAAAGTACAGGAAGAAGACAAGATCGAGCCTGATGCAGCTCAATCCTATCTGTAATTAGTATAATGTTTATATAGGAATATCTGTTTTATGTCTGCATTCAAACTATCTGTAAAGAACAATTGAAGGCAGATTAGTTAACACAGTCTGATCTGTACTAACCATTCTAGGGGCTATAATCCTGCTTGGTATTTTGCTCATTGCAAGTGATACATCTGCTAATCAATAAGTTGCATGTTCAGATTGCTGACTGTGCTGAACGTACATATTGCTCCTCATTATTGCGACCTTCTTCACAGCCAGATGATAGATCAAATTTATTTCAATTACTAAAAAAACATCAAAAAATATCAATGATAAGCTATGGAGGTAAGTGATTTTATGGGCCCATTTTTTATATCTACCTATGACTAAGTCAGTTGGTTTAAAAGGTTAGAGTAAACTTTATAAATATATTTTAATTTGTAAAGAGCTAACAAATATGAAATGCCTTTAAGAGCTTAATGCATGCACAGATTTTATCTAATCTATTGGATAACATTAATTGTTTGACAGGTCATTTTTGTTTTGCTTGTAAAGCATCTAATGCGGGCACCATCCAATTCCAATAACCTAGGGTCACCCTGATGTTTTTTATCCCTACAATCATATATTCACGGTAGACGGTAGCCAACAAATTAAGGTTGAACTTTTCTTCAATAACATACATGTATTCAACAGATTTTGTCTGTTTCTGTGTTTTTCTCTCTGCACCCAAATGGAAAGCACATCAATGGAGGTTCACAAAGATTGAACGATGTCAGAAATTTTAACTATTTGAGTTTCTCTACATGTTGCTCACAATTATAGATTACAAACACTTGATAACCATAAACATTTATCTCTTCTCAGATTGATCAGTAATATTGTTATCTATCTCATCAGATCATAAGTTTAATATTTATATTCAAATATATTAGTATATTTTACAGAATTCCAGGTGAGCATGCAAACAAAAATAATGATTGAGAATTTGCTCAATATAATTTAAAACAGAATTGAGCTATTGAAAACCTGTTGTATCCACAGATGGCCTCCAGAGGGAATAATACATGAGTTCCTTTAGTCCTTCACTTGCATTTGTATTTACACTCCTGCAGGTCAGGTGTAAGCAATATTAAAAGGAAAGCTTTGTGGGGGTATCTAAAGAGGGGAAGGCAGGGTTGTTGAGCAAGTAAGGGAGCAATCGTGTTTCTTTCTTTCACCTTGCCTTCAAACAACTTTGCTGCATGTTTCTGCAATATTGTTATTCTGACAATACAGTCACCACCTGAACTCAGGGAGGACCACGGAATGCAAACAGACCTGAGGAAAATAATTCACTAGCTCCCGTATTCTCATCTTTATTTTTATATTTATAAATACTTTATTTCTACAGTACACCAAAATGATAACGAAACAATTCTGGCTGTCAGTGCACCAAGACATTCAGAAGGGTCAGAAGGTTGATAGTACTGGCATTGACTATAATCTCCTTCACCTGTAGGACTACAGAAGACGACTGCAAAATCCTCAGTTTTCTCAATAAAGCAGAGCCAATCTGGACCATTATGATGTACCATAGAATGTGGCTGAAGTATGCAGTACAAATGGGTGAAATAAACTATGTTTACCAGGGGTGGTAGTAAGAAATAACAGCTACTTTCACCCCTGGTGTAATGTAAGTGTATTCTGTGGGCTCTAACAAAGAGCTTTTCAGAATATAGAGACTGATGCATATAATATTCAAGGAACTCAAACAGATCGTTTAAGAGTCTACAGACTACTTTTGGAGCTTTCTATCAACATTGTTGCAGCACAGAGAGCTGTAAATCACATGACATAATCCTAAAAGATGTGGCAATCTTACAGTAATAATTAGTACTATATTCACTACGCTGATCTTCCTTAAAAAAACATAAACTTATTTAACATATTTACAAGTTTTACAAATTATATCCATGACTCGATATCAAACTCTGTGATCATTGCAGAAGTATTGGTGTTACTTGTGTTGAAATCACTGTTTCACCAGCTATTGCTGGTATATCCTCATCCTCTGGACTCAATGATCAGAAACATTGCATGTTGGCTTGTCTCAAAGGACAATATGTTTCACCAGGAAAATCTTCAATCTCACAGTCACTGCTATCCTCCCGAGCATCATATGCAAGGATCAAGTGGTTTACAAAAACTTTTCAGACTCTCCTGGCAATCCTCATTATACCTCAGACCATATGTGCTCCTAGAAAATGGTCCGTATAGCAATTTTCTGTAACACAAAGCCACTTTATCTGTGTATGCATCAAGAAACGCAGGTTGAAAAATAAATATTGTTCTTACTTATTTACCTTTTTTTCACATAAATTCTGTAAGGGCGAACTTTATTCCATATCTTAAATGTTTGGGTCGTGATTTGTGAATTCTGTAAGGGCAGATTTCTGTTATCTGAACAGCTGTAACACAGGGATCACATGTACTTTCACCATTTCTCTAATGTCCCACCTTCTCATCTCTGACCTGCAAAGAGGTCTCAATATAGAAACTCTGTCATGCATGAAGCATCTACTCCTTGGGGCTTAAGTCCTGAATCTTACACCATTTCAATCAGTTTTTGCTCCATTGTCCATTTGAAATTGAAGTGCACCATAAATTGAGAATCAATCCTTAACTAAGTCTATATACATTAGCATTTTCACAAGAGTGTTTCCTGCTATGGAGTTTGAATTATTGAATTATAACTTGAATTATTCCAAAGCATGGAAGAAATATTGCAAGTCAATGCTTTGTGGTAATATCCAAACAATCTTCCTTCAATGACTCATTTACCATGCAAGCTGACCTTTCTGCTTCCCCCATTTGGAGCAAGGCATTAAGAAGCAAATTAGTGCTTTATTTCATTGTTCTTGATAAATTGTTCCAACTGTAATAGTCCAAACTGAAGACCATTTTTTGACATGACTTCGTCCTGAAGTCCGGGTTTGGCAAAGATAGATCTTAATTTCTTTATTGTGTATTCAAAAGTGATACACGAACTCACATGTTTTACTTATAATCAATTGTAATGGCAATCGGTTTAATACTAAAAAATAGTCTACATCTTCTTATACCATGGTTCCCTTGAAGTAGTCTTGGAGTCACTACCACCCCTGTAGTGATGCTTTAAGATGTTTCATTCTTCAATCCTGGAATTACGTATATTTACTGAGTTAGCCTTTATATCTTTGTCAATGTCAGGCTAACAGACAAATCCTCTGGCCATTCACTTCACATTCACCATACCATAGATTTTTTTTTATCTTACATGGAGTTCTTCCATTGTTTTGCTTTGCAGTTCCTTCGGTATCATTATACCTTCTCTCTATTTTATGCCCCTCTGGTTGGTAAAGAGTTCATAAAGTCAGAAATGTAATAGCTTCACCCAAGAAGAACAAATGAAGTCTTGCAACTCCAGATGTAATTGCCAACATTTCCTTTTCTATCTGAGCATATTTTAACTTCACTTTGCATCAATGTGAGCAGCTCATTATGGAGGGCTACATGTTACACTTATCCTTTTCTATACATTTATATTTATACTTCAATTTGGACTATTACAGTTGGAACAATTTATCAAGAGCAATGAAATAAAGCACTATTTTGCTTCTTAACACCTAGCTCCAAATGGGGAAAGCAGAAAGGTCAATTCACTGTACATCTCAATTTACATCATATCTATTGTTGCCTGGAATACTTTGGGTGTTGATTTTCCCTATGCAGTAAGATGGATTATAAGTAAATCCCCTTGTGAATGTTAATTGTCAGGTAGTTTTGGTTTTCTTCATCTTCCTTAGGGTGGGGCAAAGGTATGAGATAGTTGTAATTTAATAAACATCTTCGCTCCTGCCAGTTTAGCACTATGTTGACATTAAGTTGCTGAATCTTGAAGCATGGGCAGAGGGTATTGGTTCAGCATTCACCATTCTGTTAAAGATTACTTTATAATCTCTACACAAGCAGACAGTCTTATTTGCCTTAAATACTGCCATAAAGGGTGTTGTTCTGTTGTTCCATGGTATCCCATGATGTTCAAGGTTGTTTAGCTCTTTGTCTACCTGGGCTTTTAGCCTTTGAGCTATCAGTTTAGCCTTACAATAGACCATTTTGTTAAATTGTTTCATTATTGTCACATGTACCAGGTACAGTGAAAAACTTTGTTTTGCAGCCATCCATACAGATCATTTCATCATATCAGTACATGGAGGTAGTACAAGGGAAAACAATAACAGAATGGAGTATAAAATTTACTGTTACAAAGAAAGTGCACTGCAGGCAGACAATAAGGTGCAAGGCCATGTTAAGGTAGATTGTGAGGTCAAGAATCTATCTGATTGTACAAGGGGACTGTTCAATAGTCTTATAACAGCAGGTTAGAATCTGTCCTTGAGCCTGGTGGTAAGGGTTTTTGTATCTTCTGCCTGATGGGATGGGGAAGAAGAGAGAATATCTGGGCTGGGTGGGGTCTTTGATTATGTTGGCTGCTTTACTGAAGCAGTGAGAAGTATAGACAGAGTCTATGGGGGGGGGCTGTTTTTTCTGATGTTCTGAGCTGTGCCCACAATTCGCTGCAGTTTCTTGAGGTCTCAGTTACCTGAGACTGATGTCCTTTAATGCCAAAGTTTTGACCTTTAAACATATTTTCATATTATTCCAAAAATTTCTGTAGATGTGGTTGACATATTTATGCTAAAGATTTTTCCAGTCCATCATTAATTAATTCAGCCAATCTCTCCCTAACACCACTGGTTGGTTCATATGAACACTATCATAGGTAGCCTTGCTTTTTGTCCATTACTGAGAGCTACATGTTACATTTATCCCAATGCTTTCCAAGTCTTGGCAACAAGTGGTCTTAACATTATTGTGCTTTTTGCTTATGGCACCTTCCTGAATTCAGGTCGATTGCATCCCTTCTCATAATGTAGGAGTCTGTGGCTGTCTCAATATTCTTGATTATTGATCTTTAATTTTGAAAACACCTTGTTTTTAAATCACTGTTAGTGGCATGTATGCCATTTAAGGTGCACTTCTCTTATTGATCATCCTCCTTAATATTATGTAGACTTCCTTTCTGCAGTTTTCTGCTCTAATTGTTTACCTTCTCCTGAGACTTTGACTGCAACAACATTCGCTTGCTATTGCTTAGCCCTACATACAGAAGCTATGTTCCATTGATTTCTATAATTGAAATGTTTTGATGCTCTGAACTAACACACTTATTCCAAATGATTTCCATTGTTACAGTAGAAGAGTTTCCTGCCACACACACTTCTGCACCATTTGTCATCATGTGATCTGGATTCTGTGTTGGAGCTCCTAATATTGCTCCTGTTTCTGGCTTATTCACCATGTTTGCACTAATGTTCTGTGTCATCTGAAATTTGTTTGTATATTTAAAGGCCATTCTTATAAATGTAGCTATCCTGCATTGCCAGTTTGATTGTTAGATCTAGCATATTTGCCAACTTGGACTAGATGTGCTCTCATCTTTTAATGCATATGCATAAAAATTAATCCCTCAGCAAGTGATCCAAGGAATCCAAGGATGCATTGAAATTGAGATGCAGAATTTTTAGAACTATGTAATCACTAATCATCTCTCCTGACCTCTGATTACAGGTTCCAAACTTAGAACTCTCCACAGTCTCCAAGGGTGATCTGTTGAAATAGATTTCCAGCTTTTGTGCTATTTTGTTAAGTAGAATATTGGTTGTCCTATGGAACAAGTATGTTTGCTAACATTGCATTTGCATCTGGCCCTACAATATTACCCTCTTGTATTCTTAAATGACCACATTCTGAGCATTTTTCCTCTCATCCTGTAAGTGGTGTCTCCCAAAATTATCTTTTAAGTTCAGCTTGACCCTGCCCAGCTAGAGAAAGCCAGATAAGGCTCACAGAACTGCACATACCTGAATCTTTTAAAAAGTTTATTAAACTCAACCAAATGCTACAAATAAAATAACGCATAAATACAAAGACTACAAATAATGTGACATGAGATAGACAAATTGGGCCGAAGGGCCTTTTTCCATGCTACATCACTCGATGTCACTATGACTCTAAGATGTTACTTGAAGTGACCAAAGATTTGATACAAAATACTTTCAACTGCTGTACTCTAACAAAACTGATGTTTTCTGTACCTTACGTAACTTTAACCCTTAACTGTAATTCCTCTCTCTCTCTCTATCTCTCTTTCTCTCTCTCTCTATCTCTCTCTCTCTCTATCTCTCTCTCTCTTTCTATCTCTATCTTTATCTCTATCTCTATCTCTATCTCTATCTCTATCTCTATCTCTATCTCTATCTCTCTCCCTCCTACTGGTGGCAAATTCTGTTTGCAGTTGTGTTACAAGCAAACACTTTAATTCTAAATATAGCTTATTTTTTTCACTCCAGAAAATTTTGGACAGAATTTACCATGCTCACCACTCAGGATGCTCTGCTAGTTGTCCCTTTGTCTCTGAGCCCTTACTACTTATAATGTAAAAAAATCACATCCATAGCAATTTGACTGACATAAATTTCCTTTTCATTTGTACCATCCCCGTCCTATTTGCCCAACGTAGGAATGTTTGATGTTGAACCAATACCACAACAAAGATGCTTTGATGGAGAAAAGTTTCAGTTTCTGACTAGAAGTTGTGAACAAGTATTCCTCCTGACATTTACACTTTAAAAAATGCCTTTTGAGGACAGAGTGAGACACACTGGAGCTATCTTATTATCTATGCCATGATTTATAACTTCGTGACTTGCCACAGAGCAGTGATCCAAAAGAAAAGTTTGTATTTGCATAAACAAGTACTACATAATTTTTTTTCCAGCTTACTGCCTGTTTGAAAAGTTCAGGACTGACACTGGGTTCCCCCAGAACCCTTGGGATTGGAATTTCAGTCAACTATTTGGTAAATTTTTGGTTCACCATGAATTATGCAATGCAATCTTGCTGAAGATTCCATCTTAAACAATATTTCCATCTATTCACTGTACATATGGAAGGACTCTTGTGCTTTGTTGTAGTTACCAAGGTTCCCAATATAACTGAGCGACAAACAAAATGTTGGAGGAATTCAGCAGGTCAGGCAGCATCTGTAGAGGGAAATGGACAGTCGACATTTCAGGTTGAGACCCTTCATCTGAACTGCAAGATAGTGGGGAGATAACCAGTATAAAGAAGTGAAGGGAAGGGGTGGAGCAAGAGCTGGCAAGCAATAGGTGGATCCAGGTAAGGAGGGGTTTGATAGGCAGATGGAGGAGGGAAGAGTGGAAATAGCGACAGAGGTTGGGAAGTGATAGGTGGAGGCAACATAGTGCTGCAGATGATGGAATCTGATAGGAAAGGAGGGTGAAGCATGGAACCAAATAAAGGAGGCGTGATGGTCAGATGGGTTCAGTAGGGGAAGTGGACCCAGTGGGAGAAGTGTGTGGGTGATGGTCAGATGGGTTCAGTAGGGGAAGCGGACCCAGTGGGAGAAGTGTGTGGGTGATGGGCAGATGGGTTCAGTAGGGGAAGTGGACCCAGTGGGAGAAGTGTGTGGGTGATGGGCAGATGGGTTCAGTAGGGGAGGCGGACTCAGTGGGATAAGTGTGTGGGTGATGGGCAGATGGGTTCAGTAGGGGAAGTGGACCCAGTGGGAGAAGTGTGTGGGTGATGGTCAGATGGGTTTAGTAGGGGAAGCGGACCCAGTGGGAGAAGTGTGTGGGTGATGGTCAGATGGGTTTAGTAGGGGAAGTGGACCCAGTGGGAGAAGTGTGTGGGTGATGGGCAGATGGAGTTGCTGGAGGAGAGGAAAGAAGGGGCAATAAGCAGGGTGATGGGGTGGAGGGGGTGTAAGAGGAACTGGGTAGATCAGGAGGAGAGAGAAAAGGACAGAGGGGCAACTCTTGCTTCACCTCTTCCCCTCACCTCTTTATACTGGCTATCTCCCCTCTATCTATCAATCCTGATGAAGGGTCTCAGTCCAAAACATTGACTGTCCATTTCCCTCCACAGATGTTGCCTGACCCACTGAGAGCCTCCAGAGTTTTGTTTGTTGCTCCATATTCTGGCATCTGCAGTCTCTTGTGTCCCGATTTAACGAGTGTGGACTGGAGCGCCATCTTCTTCTGTCTTCCACTTTGATAACTACAAGAATTGCCTTATTGTTTGCAAAAGAATTTGTAGAAACACCATTCTTCATCCTAAATAAGTCTGCATTTCACACCTCTCACCTACCAAAGCAGCAATATAGTCACTCAACATCTTTAATTGTTCTCATTGCCACTCTAAAGTTTATGTGCTCAGTTGGTTCTTAACTTCCAACAAAGTCCACTGTAGAATGTACATACAAATGAGATACAAAAAGCTCAAATGGGATGTGTTCAGTTTATTTTAGTGTTTTTCACAACCATCTTGGCTTTAGAGTCATAGAGTCAAACAGCATGGAAACAGGCCCTTCAACCCAACTCATCCATGCCGACTGTGTTGCCTAGCGAGCTAGTCCCACCTGCCCCGCATATGGCCCATAAACCTCTCCTGTCCATGTACTTATCTAGATGGCTTTTAAATGTTGCTAATGTGCCCACCTCAGCCACTTTTCCTGGCAGCTCATTCCAAATATGCACTGCACTTTGCATGAAGAAGCTGCCCCTGATATCCCTTTTTAATCTCTCACCTCTGATCTTAAACTTGTGCCCTCTTATTTTTAGCATCTCCTCCCTAGGAAAAAGACTATGTGCTTTCACCCTGACTGTGTCCCTCATGATCTTATATACCTCTATCAGGTCACCCTCAATCTCCTACATTCCAGGGAATAAAATCGTAGTCTACTCAACCTCTTCTTGTAACTCAGGCCACCAAGTCCAGGCAACATCCTGGTAAATCTTTTCTGCGCTCTTTCTAATTTAATAACATCTTTCCTAAAATAGGGTGACTCAAACTGTACACAATACTCCAAGTGCAACCTCATCAATGACTTATATAACTGCAATGTACCAGGGTGGCACTGTAGTGTAGCGGTTAGCATAACGCTATTACAGCATCAGCGACCTGGGTTCAATTCCCGCCGCTGTCCGTAAGGAGCTTGTACGTTCTCCCCGTGTGACTGTGTGGGTTTCCTCCAGGTGCTCTGGTTTCCTCCCACATTCCAAAGACGTTCTGGTTAGGAGTTGTGGCCATGCTATGTTGGCGCCGAAAGCGTGGCGATACTTGTGGGCTGCCCCCAGAACCTTCTCAGTAACACAAAAAGAAAGCATTTCACTGTGTATTTCGATTTATGTGTGACTAATAAATAAATGTCTTATCTTATATCTTATCCAATTCCTATACTCGGTGCTGTGACTGATGAAGGCCAGTGCGCCAAATGCCTTCTTCACCACGCTGTCTACCTGTGATGCCGCTTTCAGAGAACTATGTACTTGCACTCCTAGGTCCCTCTGTTTCATAACACTCCCTACCATTTACTGTATAAGTTCTACCCTGGTTTGATATCCCAATATGCAATACCTCACATTTATCTGGATTGAAATCTTCAGCCCACATACCTAGCTGATCCAAGTCCCCCTGTAATTTTTCATAATCTTCTACACTGTCTACAACATTGTCTACAACATGACTTCCCACACACAAAGCCATACTAACTGTCCTGAATCAGATTCTGTCTCTCCAAATGTTGATAGATCCTGTCCCTCAGAATCCCCTCCAGCAATTTATCCACCAACAATGTCAGACTCACTGGCCTGCAGTTTCCTGGCTTGTCTTTGCTATCTTTTTGAACAATGGTGCCACATTAGCCACTCTCCAGTCCCCTGGAACATCACCTGTGACCAGAGATGAAGCAAAAATCTCTGCAAGGACCTCCCCAATTTCTTCTCTAGCTTCCCACAAGGTCTGAGGATGCACTCAGTCAGGCCCTGGGGATTTATCCACCTTAGATCCATAGGTCCCTCAAGGTTGCCACGCAGGTCGATGGGGTTGTTAAGGCCTATAGAGTGTTGGCCTTCATTAGTTGGGGTATTGAGTTCAAGAGCCATGAGGTGATGTTGTAGCTCTATAAAACTCTGGTTAGACCACACTTGGAGAACTGTTTTCAGTTCTGGTTGCCTCATTATAGAAAGGATGTGGAAGCTTCAGAGAGGGTGCAGAGGAGATTTACCAGGACGTTGCCTGGATTGGAGAGCATGTCTTATGAGGATAGGTTGAGCAAGCTAGGGCTTTTCTCTTTGGAGAGAAGGAGGATGAGAGATAACTTGATAGATGTGTACAAGATGATAAGAGGCATAGATTGAGTGGACAGTCAGAGACTTTTTCCCAGTGTGACAATGGCTAACATGAGGGGACATAATTTTAAGGCGATTGGAGGAAGGTATAAGGGGGATGTCAGGGGTAAATTTTTTACACAGAGAGTGGTGGGTGCGTGGAATGCACTGCCAGCAGAGGTTGTGGGGGCAGATTCATTAGGGACCTTTAGAGACTCTTAGATAGACACATGTATGATAGAAAAATAGGGGACTATGTAGGAGGGAAGGGTTAGATAGATCTTAGAGCAGGATAAAATGTCGGTACAACATTGTGGGCCGAAGGGCCTGTACTGTGCTATAGTGTTCTATGTTCTTAATGTGTTTTAAGACCACCAATACCTCCTCCCTGATAATTCCAATGTAGTCCAAGACATCACTAATCATTTCCCCCATTTCCTTAGTTTCCATCGTTCTCTCCACAGGAAAAACTGAAGAGAAATATTTATTAAAAATTTCTTCCTTTGCCTTTGTTTCCACACACAGATAGCCATGCTGATCTTTAAGGGGACCTATTCTTTCCCAAGCCACCCTTTTACTCTTAATATTCTTTCAGTGAACATTGTTGCAGAGGAGAGAGCAGTTAACCATGTGATATATTCCTTAAAGAAGCAACACCTATTGCTTACAAAAAATATTACAAATCTTACACACACAAAGGTTGATGATATTTTCTTCCTTCTGTAGCAGCACGTTTTTTGCTCTACTAAAGCAAAATTGTGCATTTAACCATTCATAGTGTTCTTAAAATCTTGTACTCTATCTGCTCAGCTCATTTCACTTTTTTTATGCACAATCCAAAACTTTACCTCTGCTATTATATTTCTATATCCAATTTCTTTTATTTTAGTTCCTATATTCCACATGCCACCATCGCTGTCACCTCAATTCCCACTCTCATCTGCATTCGATTTCACCCATGGAGGAGTATCTCCACTTGTAAGGCAATCACCCAATTATTGACTGGGTACAGTTTCCTTGGCATTCCTAACTTCCCCATCAGTTGATGCTCAACTTGTCCTGGATTCCACCATTCCCTCCTTATAAATCATCACAAGCACCAAACAGTGGGTGATAACGATGGCAGGAATGTGCATGATGCCTGCCAAGTCATTCAGGATGTGTAATGCTGCCATCTCTTAGAGCAGCTACATAATTTAGGCCCCCCGTTGACCTCCTTACAACACAATATCTGTGACATATGGTTGGCAAGTGGCAGAGAAATAAGGCTACCTACAGGAAGGCACCTCCCTCCCATGAACCTTCTGCAGAGTGAAAGCAGCCAATGACCTCTCATAGTGCTGAAGAAACATGGCATAGTTCTCATCAGTTTTCTTATCAGCTTTTACTGTGGAGAAAATGATGGATGCTAAAGAAATGAGGGAAGTAAGTGACAATGTCTTGGACCACATACAAATTACCAGAGAGGACCATAGAAAGCCTATCTGGATGCATCACAGTTTAGTACGGCAACTGCTCTGCCTGGGACCACAAGAAACTGCAGGGAGTTGTGGACACAGCCCAGCGCATCATGGAAAGCACTCTCCCCTCCATGGACTCTTTACCTCTTGCTGCATTGGTGAAGTAGCCAGCATAATCAAAGCCCCCACCCACCCGGGTCATTCCCTCTTCTCTCCTCTCCCATTGGATAGAAGATACAGGAGCCTGAGGGCACATACCACCAGACTTAAGGACAGCTTCTATTCTACTCTGATATTGAACGGTTCCCTTATACGTTGAGATGGACTCTTGACCTCACAATCTACCTTGTTGTGACCTTACACCTTATTGTCTACCTGCAATGCCCTTCCCTGTAGCTGTGACACTTTACTCTGTACTCTGTTATTTTTCTTTTACCTGTACTACCCGTTACAAATCAGCAACAAAAGAAACACTCCGAGTCATGTATAAATGTTAAAACCTATTTTATTAATAACTACTTATGATAATAAGAAAAATAAAAATAAAGATGTTAGAATGTTAGAAGTAAAAATGTTAGATCTTAAACATTAACCCCAAAAACTAAACTTGTAGTGTGTGTGTGGCAAATTCCCAAACTCCAAGTCCAGGAATGGTTCTTAAAGTTCATTTCAGCAAGCCATAAGGTGAAACGTGAGCAAAGGCTTCTTCAACAACCACCGTCGACTGAAGACAAAACATAGATGTAGAGAGAAAATAGAGAGTAATTACGAAATCCAAATGTTCCACTCTGGACCCCAAACGACACCTCAGTGTTTTCTCAGCAGTGACTACCCCACCACATCTTCCTCACCCCGCAAGGCTCTCGAATTGTGGCCATCGACACAGATACCTGTTTCCTTCTACAGGTCAACAACAAAGTGAACTCCACTGCTTTGTTCCGAAGTATCTGCCACCCCGAAAGGCATCCGAGATGTGGCCGTCCACACAAATACCTGTTTCCCACTACAGGTTAATGACAAAGTGGACTCCACTGGATTACTCCAAAAATCCATACGTGGATTGTAGCGACAGACACAGTTACTGTTTTTCATCCATCGATAGAGACAAGCAGGCTGCTGTCACTGTCTCTCTCCTCTCTCTCTGATTCCGACTGACTGCTCCAAAAACATCATTACGTCCTTTATCTTCTGTTGTTGTAACCATGCCAACACACACACACACACACACACACACACACACACCACTATGCTCTATCTTAAAGGGACATTCACCAGTAGTAACCCAGTTCGTAACACAGTCCACAACCACCTTCGAAAAAGGTTCACCAAAAACAGGAATAGGCTTCAAAAGAACCACAAGGGAACTTTGATTCGGTTTTCCTACCATCTCATCCCTTGAAAGTGCTTTTTCTGTCCGACTGACTGCTCCAAAAATGTCATTATGTCCTTTATCTTCTGTTGTTGTAACCGTGCCAACACACACACACACACACACACACACACACACACAGACCACTATGCTCTATCTTAAAGGGACATTCACCAATTGTAACCCAGTTCGTAACATACCTCAATGCACTCCATACTAACTCAATGTATCCGCACTGTGTAATGAATTGATCTGTACAAATGGTGTGCAAGACAAGTTTTTCACTGTACCTCGGTACAAGTGACAATAATAAACCAATACCAATACCAATTGGCAGCCTTAAAGCACGTTAGGGTGGATAAATCCCCAGGGCCCAACCACGTGCATCCTTGGACCTTGCAGGAAAAAATTGCAGAGGCCGTTGCAGAGATACTTGCTTCATCTTTAGTCACAGATGAAGTTCCAAAAGACTGGAGGGTGGCTAGTGTAGTACCATTGTTTAAGAAGGGCAGAAAAGACAAGGTATGGAACCATAGGCCAGTGAGTCTGACATTGTTGGTGGGTAAATTGCTGGAGGGGACTCTGAGGGACAGGATCTACCAACATTTGGAGAGACATGATCTGATTCAGGACAGTCAGCACGGCTTTGTGCATGGGAAGTCGTGTCTGACAAATCTCTTGGAGGAGGTAACCAAGATGGTAGATGAGGGTAGGGCAGTGGATGTTTTAGAACATAGAACGTTACAGCACAGAACACTCCCTTTGGCCCACAATGTTTTGCTGACGTTTTATCCTGATCTAATATCTATCTAACCTTCCCTCCCACATAGCCCTCCATTTCTCCATCATTCATGTGGCTAATAGAACGTAAAACATAGTTTTCTATATGGATTTTAGCAAGGCCTTTGACAAGGTCCCTCATGGCAGGCTAGTCTGGAAGAGTAGATCACCTGGGGTCCAGGGGGTGATAGCTGATTGGATTCATAATTTGCTCAGTGGTAGGAAGCAGAAGGTGATGGTCAAGGGTTGTTTCTCGGACTGGAGGCCTGCGATGAATGGTGTGTCATAGGGATCGGTGCTGGGATCTTTGGTGTTCATTATTTATCTAAACAATTTGGATGTGAATATGGTTAGAAAGTTTGCGGATGATACTAAAATAGGTGATGTCACAGACAGTGAAGAAGGTTATCAAAAGTTACAAGGGGACCTTGATCAGCTAGGTAAGGATTGACAAATGGCTTTCATTTCAAATAAGTGCGAAGTGTTGCATCTTGGGTTGACAAACCAGGGTAATACTGTGATGGATATTCACTTTCTAGGCCCCAAGGGGCATATTGCTAACCTCAGCTTTATAGCACAACAGCAGAAGCCCCAGAAAGGTTTATTGCTATTCTCAGCTTTTTAGCACATCAGCAGAAATTGTCCAAAGTTCAAGATATTTGTTGTTCAATAAGTATTCTTTGTCCACCCTCTTGACTTCTAACCAATACCTTTTGCTCACCATATTTACTTAATCAAGAGAAACAAGAAGGTCCACATTGGCCTAGTTAAACAGTCCATCCACCTGGCCTGATGAATGTAATTGAGAACGTCACATACCGATAATGCCAACTGGTGGAAAAACAGTATAAATGTTAGAAGGCAGTCATGGTAGTTAGGAAGGACAGAATGAAATGACAGAGAGAAGGGGTGACTGAAAGAAGACCTAGAATTCATGCCTCAGCCTTCTGTTTTTGCAACAGATGACTTGCTCGTCTGCAACTTGTTTGTATGACTTTTTAGCTTGTAAGAATTGCACTTGTGTTTGGAAATCCTTTGTAAGGTACAAAGCTTTGTTAAGAATTACTTGTTAGAATTAAATGTGTCTCACTTAAAATAAACTGTGTTTAGACTCCTTTGTTAGCTGGAAATATCGCCTCCTTGGTTGGGACCGCTCGAGATAGTGATTACTGACAGCTAGACCTTTCTGTAGAGACTGAAGTAGTAAAGTAAACTAGTCCTTGAACTGTAGGTTGATGTAGTAGAATCTCCCTATAGTGAGGGTATTCAGAGATACTTATACCAGATGGGGCTTAAAGTCTTGACTTAAGTTTAGAGCTCTTGGATGGTAATACTCAATATCATTACAGTACTTGTACAGTGAATGGTCAGGTCCTGGGGAGAGTTGTGGAACAGATGGACCTAGGAGTACAAGTACATAGTATCACAGCTGGATAGGATGATGAAGAAGTTGTTCGGCACACTGGCCTTCATCAGTCAGGGCATTGAGCAGAGGAGTTTGAATGTTATATTGCAGTTGTTCAAGAAGTTTGTGAGACCGCACTTGCACCATTGTGTGTAATTTTGGTTGCCCTTTTTTAGGAAAGACATAATTAATCTGGAAAGAGTACAGAGGAGATTTATGTAGATGCTGCCAGGATACAAGGGCCTGAGTTATAGGGAGAGGTTGGGCAGGCTAGGACTTTATTCCTTGGAATGTAGGAGATTGAAGGGTGACCTTATAGATGTGTATGAAATCATGAGGGGCACAGATAAGGTGAACACAGATAGTCTTTTTCCCAGGGAAGGGGAAATAAAAGCTAGATGGCATAGAGTTAAGTTGAGAGGTGAAAGATTTAAAAGGGACCTGACAGGCAACTTCTTCACACAGTGGGTAGTGTGTTTATGGAATGAGCTGCCAGAGAAAGTGATTGAGACAGGTACAATAACAATATTCAAAAGATATTTGGATAAGTATATGGATAGGAAGGGTTTAGAGGGATATGGGTCAAACGTGGGCAAATGGGACCAGCTTGATGGACACCATGGTCAGCATGGATGAGTTGGGCCAAAGGACATGTTTCCCTGCTGTATCACTCTTTGATTCTATGACTGATATGACTCTGTGTCAAGTGCCTCAGCTGCTTTGGTGTAATCTCACAAATCAGTCAATGAGCTGATTCCATTATAGGCTGTCTGAAGCAAGCACAGGTGATTGGAAGCTGTGCCGAATAATCACCATTCTCTTCTGTTGGAATGTCCTCACAGAAACCTTGAACAATATTGGTTGAACATTTCTTCACATTGTTTCCATATATGGACACCTGTAATGGTACAGCTTATAGTGGCACAGCTCATAATAACACACATTAAAAGGCACAGCTTATAAAGGCACAGCTTATAATAGATCTTTTTATAATAGCACAACTTATAATGGCATGGCTTACAAAGGCATGGTTCATAATCATCTTATAATAGCACAATTTTCAATGGCACAGATTATAATAGCAAAGGTTAAAATGGCACATTATATAATGGTACCTTGGTGAACAAAGAGACTGGGTATCTCCCAAACATGTGATATTAAAGGAATGAGAAAGAAATTAAATGGACTAAGGAAGCATATGAATTGAAGTGGGTGCATTCAAAATCATATGGTAAAGAAAGTAAAATAGGAAGATGAGAGATTGACTCGAGGGAGTGAAAGGAGACAGAATAGTAAAAATACAAAAAGAATAATGTAAATTTATAATTTTTGATCAATAAATCAATTACAACTTGAAGGAATAAGTCTCCTCAATTGTAACTGCTCACTTTCTAGCTAAAAGGTTGATTGGCATTCATTAACAAACACCATGTTGTTAAGAGGATGCTTACACTGATAATTGCAAGGCTTAACTTCCCGCAGTGAATTTAATGGGTGTTTAATGTGTAAATGCAATAACTTTACAAAAATCACAGGCAGTTTAACTGCAAGAAGCAGCTTCCTTAAAGCTGATGGCAACTCACCATAAACTGGGCAGGGACATGCCAATTCACTCTTCACAGAGTATCTTTTCCCTATTAAAAGATGCTGGTAATTTGTGCCAATGGTTACCACACCATCATTTGCAGCACTGTGGAAGTCTTACACCTAAAATTTACTTCTCACACACATTGGCAGTTGCTTAATTATGACAACCACATTACCCAAACATATCACAGAACTCTCACTGACACAATTTCCACTTTCTCACTTAAGAAGATGGTGCATAAAAAATTGGTAGCAACAAAGAAAGAGGGCTGCAAGTGTAATTATAGTTAGAACAATTCTGAGGTCTTGGGTACCTGTGTGGTTAGAACATTCCTAAACTGAGTAACTTTACCTCTTCAGCTCCCAAAATACTGCAGCTTGCTCACACAGCAGAGGAAGAGGAAGAAAGCAGTGAAGAAATATTGCTAAGACAAACTAGCATTGTGGATATTTTATAGGCTACCATAGTTGAGGGATCTGCACATGGTAAGATGTTGAGCTGATCTGCGGGAAGAAAAGATAGCTCATTTATCAGCTTGCCAAAGGATGAGGTTATAAATTGGTCCCACAGCAAAATACTCAGACAAAATCTTCAATTGGTAGGCTGCAGAAAAACATTGATGATTGTAAGTCCTAAATACTCCATATCTTGAAAAGCCAGTCAAAATGCCTGCACTCAGGGCCAAGGGCTCTGGAGACATTCATCATTCAATTAGTACAATAGACTTTGGATTCAATTCATTCCAACATGGGAAAATAATCAACCTTCTTTAGTAAACCTGAACTCACTGTGATACAATGGATGTCATACAAGGATGTCATAGTTTTTATTCCATCACAAACAGCTTCCATCAAATATCTTAGCCCTATTGTGGAAGCTCAGTCTGGTGCCTTGCCAATTCAGGCTGCTGTTATTACTGCCTTACTCATCAATGTTCAAAGGGGCATCCAAGGCATCACAGAAGTCCTTCAATTTGTCATCCAACAGATCACTGCCGAGTGTCAATAGGTGCAGAGATTACAATTTTGCTGTCCTCTCTCAGGATAAGTGCATTTGGGCTCCTGTTTAACATTCTTGGCTGGGGGTGGGGAGAGGGGTGATAGGGCATGGTGTAGCAGTGAATGCCTATTTTATGTCATGATGACAAGGGTTTCATGGGAACTGTAAGACTTCCGTTTTACAATGTGACCCATGGATGAAGGGAGCCAGGTATGCACAGACAAAAAAAAATGGAAGTGACACAAGAGAGACTGCAGATGCTGGAAATTTGTTGCAACACACAAAGGAGCTGGAGGAACTCAGTGGGTCAGACAGCATCCATTAGAGGGAAATGGACAGTTAACGTTTTGCATCGAGACCCTTCATCAGGACTGGAAAGAAAGAAGGGAGATGGCCAGTATAAAGAGGTGAGGGGAAGGGGCGGAGCAAGAGCTGGCGGATGATAGGTGGATCCAGGAGAGGGGGATGATAGACAGGTGAGGGAGTGGGAGAGTGGGAATGACATAAGAAGCTGGGAGATGAAAGGTGGGAGTGACAAAGGGCTGAAGAAGATGGAATCTGATAGGAGAGGACAGTGGACCATGGAGAATGGAAGTGACATCCAGCTGTGCATTATACACCATTGGATTCCACTGAGAATGTCTGAGGTCCTCCGTGCATTAGTGCCTCAGATACACAGAGGACTCGTAGTGAAAATTTCTGACTTTTTTCAACTTGAATAAAGTTTACAATTTTCAATTATATTTAATATTCCATTGATATTGAATGACTTTACACACTAATTCTGTTGCTACATTTTTCTCGACATCCTTTTCACTGAATGAGAAAGTACTCCAGCATTGGCCAGACCAGCCACATTGGACATTTTTTTGAAAATTTCACCAAGAATATAAGAATATTCCAAAAATGTGCAAACATACTCACAGCCCAAGAAACTTGGGTCAGACATTTCTGTTAAAATAAATGCTGATACAGAATCTGCACATTAAACCAATAGACACAAATGGCAGCATTCATCTCCTGCCATAATCTATTGATCACATCAATGGTAAATGGGCATATTTACTGTTTTACTATGATAATGCATAGGTTTATTTCCTATTGATGCCATATGTAAACACCTTTTGTTTGGTCATAAGGTTATAATTCTATACTCAAGGCTGGAACGTACAAAGGATGAAGCTGAGCAAAAGCAAGAAAGGATTGAAGGGCACAGGATTTTCTTTCGAGATCAGAAATTAACTAATCCATTAAATGGGTTGTCAGTTTTCTGTCACTTGTCATGCATTATTTCCAAAGACCAATTGCACTTCATATTTTCCAGCTTCCTCAAGTGATAGATCGTCACTGGATTACAGATCAGGCAATCCCTGACTTTAAAATATTTGGCATAAAATTTAGCTTGGGTGTAAAACAGACAGCAGCAAACCTGCACTGTGCCCATTGGAAAGGAAAGTCGGGTGGGTTATTTCTGTAATGAATAGTCAATCCACCACTATATATTTTATGCTGCTACCGAAAGACAATAAGACAGGCCTTTCCTATTTAACCCTGGCTATATTAGATCACTAATAATGACAATGTCTGAATTGTTAAATAAGGCTATAAAGCTGTAAAACACACGCATAGATAGTCATTGCTTAGGACCCTGCTTGTTATACATAAATGCTTGCTTGCACGAGATTATTTAAAGAACGTCAAGAGTGTCCAAGTCTTTTATTGCTCAACTGAGGACACTTTAGCCCTCTGAAAGTAGATGGGTCAAGATGAAGTTACATGTTAAAATTTTAAAAAATTAAAACTCAAACCTAACCCACACTCAACGTACTCATTTAATGAAGTCAGGACAAGACACTGACAGCTGAACAGTCCCCATGTAAAAAAGGTCAGTTTATTAAATATTTTAAGGAGGATGACAGCTTCTGATTTAATGAAATTTCAGAATTATTTCTGACTGATTGGATTTCCCAAGATTTATAAAACCCAACAGCTGAGGGGAGGCAACCCTGGCAGAGAGAGAGGAGGTGTCATGTACTCTCTCTGCAATAGTGGAAAAATGATGGATTCAACTTGCTTCTCGGTGAGGTGGGTGCAGGGAAATGTGAGAATATCTGATGTGAAAGGTTAGCTACCTCCATGGATCTTCAGATGTGGCTTTCAAGTCAGTCCATGCCGGGCATGACTATGGCCATGTAGCAAAGGTTCTGTTGTTGAATTTGCTGTTTTAAAAATGGTCCACAATACTTATTGATTAGCATCCCCTTCACATTTTTCATGTGATATATGACAGGTTATAATGGGATGCACTGGGCGTTGTACCAGGTACAGTACGTAGGTCAGTAGTTGAACTATTTTGTTCAGAGTTGGAGTTGGGGGAGACAGGATCATAATAGTCCTGGGTGGTGAAGGTAGACCACATGATTTAATTTTGTATTTGTTTTGTCAGGTGAATCTTCATGATATTAGAATTTCCCTGGCATGCCAGAAAGCAATATCTTTATCCATTTTCATCATAATTTTACATGCTTTAAAAAAAACACTAGGGTAACTGGGAAGAGGGTAGGACCGTTCAAGGATAAAGGTGGAAATTTATGAGTCAGAGGATGTCAGTGAAATACTGAAGGAGTATTTTGCATCAGTATTCACTAAGGAGAAAGACATGGAAGATAGTGAGATCAGTGTCCGGTATTATAATCTGCTGGGACATTTTGAGATCAAAAAGGAGCTGGTGTTGGGTCTCTTGTAGAGAATTAAAGTGGATAAATCCCCAGGGCCTGATAGGATCTATCCTAGTTGAGAGAGGCAAGAGAGGAGATTGCTGGAGCTTTGATGAAGATCCTTGTGTCCTCTGTAACCACAGGCGAGAACCCGGAGGACTGGAAAGTAGACAATGTTGTTCCTTTCTCTGAGAAGGGAAATAGGGATAATCCAGGAAATTATAGGCTGGTGAGCCTTACATCAATGGTAAGGAAACCATTGGAGGGAATTCTTAAGGATAAGATTTACTTACGTTTGGGAGAACATGGGCTAGTTAGGAACAGTCAGCATGGCTTTGTGCGAGGCAGGTCATTTCTTACAAACTTGATCGAGTTTTTGAGGAGGTGACCAAGGTGATTAATGAAGGTAAGGCAGTGGATGTTGTCTACATGGAATTTAGTAAGGCGTTTGACAAGGTCCCTTATGGTAGGTTGATCAGGAAGATTAATATACATGGGATCCATTTTGAATTGGTATTTGGGATTCAAAATTAACTTGTCCATAGAAGACAGATGGTAGTGGAGGAAGGATGTTATTCTGGCTGAAGGTCTGTGACCAGTGGTGTTCTGCAGGGATCAGTGCTGGGACCTCTGTTGTTTGTGGTGTATATCAATGACTTGGGTGAGAAAGTAGATGTCACTTTGCAGATGACTCAAAAATTGGTGGAGTTGCAGACAGTGAAGAAGCTTGTCAAAAGGTACAGCAGGATATGGATCAGTTGCAGTTGTGGGTGGAGAAATGGCAGATAGAGTTTAATCCAGGATATTGTGAGGTGTGGCACTTTGGGAGGTCAAATATAAGGGGAAAGTATACAGTTAATAGCAGGACTCTTAACACCAGTGATGTACAGATGGATCTTGGGGTCCAAGTCCATACCTCCCAGAAAGTGGAAATGCAAGAAAATAGAGTGGTCAAGAAGGCATACAGCATGCTTGTCTTCATCGCTAGGGGCATAGAGTTTAAGAATCAGGAAGACATGTTGCAGTTGTATAAAACTTTGCTTAGGCTGCACTTGGAGTGTTGCATGCAGTTCTGGTCACCACATTACAGGAAGCATATGCAGACTTTGGAGAGATTGCAGAAGAAGTTTACCAGGATGCTACCTGGATCAGAGGGTATTAACTATAAGGAGAGGTTGAACAAGCTAAGATTGTTTTCTCCAGAGAATCAGAAGCTGAACGGAGACCCAATAGAGGTTTATAAAGTTAGAGATATGTAGAAATGTTGAATACTAGAGGGCATAGCTTTAAGATGATAGGGGGCAAGTTTAAGGGGAATGTGTGGGGCAACTTTTTGACACAGTGAGAAGTAGAAACCTGCAACATGCCTCCAGGGGTGATGGTGGAAGCAGATACAATAATGGTGTTCACAAGACTGTTAGGTCGAGACATGATGTGTGGGGAATGGAGGGATATGAATCATGTGCAGGTAGAAGAGATTAGTTTAATTTGGCATGCTGCTCAGCACGGATATCGTGGCCCAAAGGGCCCATTCCTGTGCTGTACTGTTCTATGTTCTACTTTCTGTGTTCTGCTCCTCAGAAGAACACAAGAAAATAAGAGCAGGAGTAGACCATCAGAACCTTCCAGCCTGTCCCATCATTCAATACGATTCTAGCTGCTCTCTGCTGGCCTCAACTCTTCTGCTATGCTAGTTCTCCATAACCCTCTATTCCTCCATCTATCAAATATTTACTTACCTCCACTTCTAATGATCCAGCTTCCACCACATGCCAGGCCAGAGAACTCCAGAGATTCACCACTCTCTGCAAGAAGAAATTTCTTTGTACCACACTTTTAAATGACCAACCCCTTATCTTGTAGTTGTGTTCTCTTGTTTGAGGCTCTGCCACTAGCGAAAACATCTCAACATCTACTCTGTCAAGCTCCTTTATGATCTTATATGTTTGACTAAGCTCACTCCTCATTCTTCTAAACTCCAAGGAATATAGGCCCAAACTATTTAGTCTCTCATGGTAGAACAACCCTTTCATCCCAGGAATTAGCCTGGTGAATCTCCTTTGTACTGCCTCCAATGTTACACTGTCTAATCTTTTAGGTTAAGGGACCAAAACCATCCGCGGTATTCCAGTGGAGGCCTCATCAACATCCTGTACAATTCAAAAAAAAACCTTCCCTATATTTAAATTCCAACCCCTTTGCAATGAAATCCATTCTAAATTACTTGTTGGACCTGCCTGCTAACTTTTTGTGATTACAATACTAGAACACCTTGATCCTTTTGCACTTCATTAATTTGCAGTCTCTTTCTATTTAGGTAATAATCTGCCTCTCAATTTCTTTTACTGAAGTGGATGACCTCACACTTTCCCACATTATACTCCATTTGCCAGTCTTTTGCCCATTCATTCAACCTTTCTTTATCCCATTGCAGAATCACAGCATTCTTATCACATTATGCCCTTCCACTATTTTCATATCAATGCACCCTGACAAAAGAACACAAAAAATGAGAGCAGGATTGGGCCATTAGTCCCCTCAAGCTTGCCTGCCATTCAATATGATCATGGCTGATCTATGCTGGCTTCAACACACCTTCTGTGCCAGTTCCCCATTACTTTCGATTCCTCAATCTTTCAAATATTTATCCATCCCCACCTTAAATATATCTAATGATCTGGCCTCCACCACCCTCAAATGCTGAGCATTCCAGATATTCACTATCTACTGAGCAAAGAAATTTCTATGCACCTCAATTTTAAATGATGGGTCCCTTATCTTATAACCACGTCCCTTAGCTCATGACCCTTCTAGTAGTGAAAATATATCAACGACTACCCTGCCAAGCCCCCTTTGGATCTAATATGTTTCAATAAAATCACCCTTCAGTCTTCCAAACTCTAACACCATTTCATGCACTGTTGCCTTTTAAAATCCCTCCCAACAGTGATAAAAACTTCCCCTCTAAATAACAATAATTAATAAAAAAAATTACTGTTCAAATCAGTCACTAAATATAACATGAACAAGCAATTTTGCAATTAAGCACTTTGAAGTGATTTCTGTTATTTTTCTGAATAGTTTTGTTGAATTTATTTTATAAAACATCTTTATACATGATAGAGACAACCATTTCTCACTGTCATTTCCAAATGTTGTTTCTAATTACAGGCAGATAACATTTTTCAGTGAAGCCGTGTGACCTTAGGTCTTTCTGCCATGTTCATTTTTACATGAAGGGGAAGAATAAATCCTTAGTGAAATTGCTGGTAATTTGCAATTCTTTTCCCTCAACTAATTTAACATTCATATTTTTTTCTAAGACACTATCCCTAAGGCTGGAATTCCCATCTGAAGTCTGTCATATCCTGTCTTTATCAGTGAACCCAATGAAAAGCATTACAATATGCTCAAGGGAGAACTACTTAAAGGGAGTGGGAAGATCAGCAAAGCACATCTTGACTGACATTTTGAATATCATTCGCAGAGTCTTTGGATCTATCCCCTTAGTATCAGTGGGACATAGGGCAGGTTCACATTCTTGTTTAATGAGACAACAACTGGAGAAGATTAATTTATTGTAAATCTAAATTCCATATTACAGATAACACATGACCTTTACAATTCATTTTCAGGCCAAAGTTCCTTAAGCTTGCAGATTGCAATGGCTCATGGAAGCTGTTAAGCATGCAGTATTTATGGCAGAAATATAATATAGCAATTTAATCCCACCACTGAGGCTATATAGTGATGCGAAAGTGCTTTGTGCATATGACAGTTGCTGTTTAATTAAAACTGCAATGCACTATACGTTTCCCAATCGTTTGTGTGTGAACATTAATGACATCTTATTGAAGTTTCAATCTTTGTACATTTTATAAATGTTCTCTGTGTACATTTAAAAAAAATCCAAGACCTGAAGGGTAGTTGGGCTCCATAATCTTCCTTATTCAATTGTTAATATGTTTTTCACTTTACAGCTGCTGTTTCTTTTAACTAAAAATAAACAAATCTAAAATCTGGAAAAACAAAATAGTAAGGAGCTGGTGATAATTATTGAGATGAACTTACATAATATCTATATAAAATATAAGGAACACTCTGACAGGGAAATTATTCAAAAGACAGTACAATGTGTAAAGATATATTGGGTATGTGCTATTTATCATTGACTAGACTGCTGCAAAGAAGGTTCAATCCCACATGGCAATACCTTGTTGGAATTTGATTCCACCACTTTGACATATTGACTTTCTCAGCTATCCAAAATTCATGCCGTTAACTTCATGTCTCCAGCCTTGTGTAAACCCCAAGTCTTTTTGCTTGTTAGGTAATAGTGAGAACCAGTACACTGCAGAGCAAGAGAAGTTTAGCAAATATAACCAAGCTTCAATGGTGAAACAACATTGATGGTTATGTGATGGTTCCAACACATTTCTTCTGCATCCTTAGAAATCAATTACCAAAATTAAGAAAATTGCCCAGCAGATCTGGGTAAAAGAAGACAAACCAGAAATTCTATTGAGTGGCATCCCTTTTTGTATTTTTTGTGTGCTCAGTGATTAATGTTTCATTTTTTTGCTTAAAATAAAGAAATACAATCACTCTACACTTATCTCATTTAGAGTATTTTAAAACTGAGTCCTATTTTTCCCTTTATAAGCATTGTGGGACACTCACAAGACACCAGGGTGTTATTTTGTCCCATTCACTGCATTTGTGTTATTCAAAGGGCTATCCAGTGACACTTCACCTAAATTGGGCCCAACACATTGATGCAATCACGAAGAAGACACGCCAGCAGTTCTGCTTCATTAGGAGTTTAAGGAGACTCGGTATGTCACCAAAGTCTCTTACAAATTTCTCTAGATGTACGGTGGAGAGCATTCTGACTGATTGTCTCATAGTCTGATATGGAGGCTCCAATGCACTGGATCGCAAGAGGCTGCAGAGTGACTCGGAGAGTCAGCCAGCTCCATTTCGGGCACAACCCTCCCCACCATCAAGGACATCTTCAAGAGGCAGTGCCTCAAGCAGGTGGCATCCATCACTAAGGACCCTCACTATATGGGACATGTCCTCTTCTTGTTACCACCATCAGAGAGGAGGTATAGGAATCTGAAGGCTCACACTCAACAATTCAGGAACAACTTCTTCCCCTCCGCCATCAGATTTCTGAATGGTCCATGACCACTACATTATTATTCCTTTTTTTGCACTACTTATTTATTTCTGTAATATATATATTAATTTTATGTCTTTGCACTGTACTGCTGTCGCAAAACAACAAATTTCACATCATATGTCAGTGACAATAACTTTGATTCTAATTCTGAATTGTCTCAATGGTTCTGAATTTAAAATTGAATAAATGCAAATAACTTTATATCAGTAACTTGCTGAAGAAGATTTCTTAGCACACCCAGAGAAATTATTAAATACTATCAACTGGTTTCATTAAGGATTTTTTAGTTGGATTGCTGGGAGTAAATTTTCTTCGTCTGCAACCGAACTTTCATAAGCACATTTGGTTCTCTCAATGTTGATCACAGCAGGAAGCACGTCTATAACTCCCTCAGCTCAGTTACATCAGACAATGTGATTGTCCATATTATAAAGGGTGCTCCATTTAATATGGAGACATTTCTCAGAGGGAGCAGCAAAGAGTGCAATATCTTTAAATCCTTACATGGCAATTCAATGTTGTCATGTTACCCTATGGCAATAATGATAGTATTAAACAAGTTGTGTGCTCAAAGTCTCAGATGATACACCTTTGTGAATAGGTTCGAGAGGACAGACATGTACTTCACATTGGAGCTACCATGGGCATCAAGAAAAATAATAGAGCCATGGAATGAAAGGGCTGCCATGTGTGTAGTGTGAGTGTAGGGTACATGTGGCAATGGATTTTGTTCACCTTAAGGCAGCATGTGTGAGTAATAATGGGAAGCATCAGAATATTCATCATGACAGAGTGAGGCTGTGGAATGCAACTGCTCCCAGGAACAGGGAGACCCACATCTTGAGATGATCTGATTGTCCCACTCTTTCCACTTCATATTCGTCTTGGCTCTGGGAAACTTTCAGTGCAAGCAAGTGCACAACATGTTCCTCTTTCTCTCAACCTTTTGAATGAGGATTTGACGGTATGTATCAGTGGAGCAAGGGGTAGACTGGTTCACTTGCTTGCATTTCTTCTACTGCACCCCACTCGAACATCACAGAGGACGTGACCTTTCAGCATTGCTGTGGTTTGGTGGACTGGTTGTCTTTAAAGGTTGGAATTCTAGTTTTAATTAGAAAGTGAATGGGTTGATAGATCCATGGTATTGCAGCATGAATGATCACCAACCACACTTTAGCAAGGAGAATGCAGCACTGCATATTCACAATGCACCAAGATGTTTTCACTGGGATTGCAGTGCAATACTGCATTTCAGCTGCACTGGCATGGTCAAGAGTGGGTTAACCATGTAGTGTTGGACTATGGCTTCCACTATGCAAAAGCAAACTAGGTTGAAGAGATTATTGAAATGCAGGAATCAAATTGTGAATTAATAAAGGCAACTACACACTGTGTTGGCAATTAGATATGTTTCAGCAGATTTACTTATGGGAAAGCAATTTAGTTCAATTCAGTTGAGTGCAAGTTAATTTTACCAGACAAATAACTGCATATAAGCAGAGCTCCATAAACGTAGGATATTCCCATTCAATTTATTTTCCCGCTGTTTGCACCTGAACTTCACTCCAAATGCCATGACCGCTGATGGCAGTCACTGATGCAGGGATCCAGCAAGAATTTATTCTCTTACTGAGGTGATCTGTAAAAATGTCAGCTTCGCTTGGTAGTTGTCACCTTATCATTCCATCAGAAGATTGTGGGGTCAGAGCTAATCTAGAACATGAGCATATAATCTAAACTGACACTTCAGTGCGGAGTTGAGGATGTGCTGGATTTTCACCTGCACAATCTTTCAGAAGAAATGGCAAACTGGGGGCAAGAAAGCTGACAGACTTGTGCATTTGTATTGTTCAGTCTTTTTAAAAAAATTAGATTTCCAACACCTGCAGAACCGGCGGGATTTTACTTTTTATGGATATGTTTCCGCTCCAACTGCACTAAAGTAAATTACAATAATGCACACCCATATTTAATGTGTGAGGAATAAAGGCTTATTACAGTGCTACTTTGGTCAATGGAGTTAATTGCTAAAAGCAGAAAATATTGGAAATACCAATCAGATCAAGTAGCATCTCGTGAAAGAAAAACAGAGCTAATATTACATGTTCATGATTTTTACTTTTCATCACAATTAATCATCAGTTCTGTGAGTGACAGAATAGTGTTTTATCTAATAGCCTTTTGTTAAAAAAAACAAAGGAAAACAGAAGGGCTGAGTCCAGGGGAATGAAGCAAACCCACAGAGGGTAAGTAGATTCCTTTTCCCTACAAGTACATGAAATTAACCTGCACATATAGTAGCAAACTGAATTACAGATTATGTGATTGGACTGAAATTTCAACAGTTGTGTAAAAATTAGTTTTGTCTTCATTCAAAGTAGGTTCATTGCTTCTGCTTTATGCACAATACTGCATGTTGCAGAGCTACACATGGCTGAAAAACAAATATGACCTTCATACCTTGAAACAGCAAAAGACATTGTGAGTGAATTGGCAATAAGGTTTTACTCTGAACTAGACAAAAGAGATTTCCAGCTCAATTGCTATTAAAAAAATACTCTGTATTGCAAGTTGCCAGTCAAGCTCTTGTCAGGATAACTTCGGCAAAGGTGGTTTCCTCCCACATCCTCTTCCTTGTAAAGTCTATTACCATGGCAACTGGGAATAATGTTAAGAATTGCCAGCATATGATTCACTGGCCTCAAAGTGTTACTAACAATGATCTATGATTCACTTCTCAGTCCTATTATGGACCACTACAGCATTTGACTTCTCTGTTTATCCTTTTACTTAACGTTGCATTTCTTTTCTCAATATAGGCTATTAAGAGGACTGTAGTTTCACGGAAGAAGGCTCTTGTTCTTACTCCTTGATGATTGGTTTGAACACCCCTTTGTACTCTGAAGAACGCTGTTTCTTTGCCTGAGGATTACTTTATATCTATGCCATTAAAAATGGATAACTTGTTTAAATATTCCACGCATAATAGCAATATGACAAACACTGATAAGCTTGATGAATCTATTTTAACATGATGTGTAAATATGAGCAATCACTATTTTTCATGGTTTACAAAAACTACTTTCTGCAATATGAAAATTCACTGAAGTTGGTTATTACTGCGGTTCTTAATGTCATGTAAATTAATGACTTATTCAAGACGGTGACCATAGTTTAATATGGTACTCAAAAGTTACAAATGTAATAACTCATTTGGTAGTTACTAATATTAAAAATATAAAGCACACGAATTTACATTTACTTTCCAGGAGCCATAGATCTAAGTATGTAAGTGAAGGTTTTGGTGGCATTTTAGATTACTGAAGATTTTATACCTCAACAGAAGTAATGTTCCTGTTAGATACATCGACAAATGGTAACTTAATCATTATGTTATAAGACTGGAAATCTAGAGGCATAGATCCAGAGACGTGAATTCATAACACCAGCACAGCCAATGTGGAAATTAAATTCAGTTAATGAAATATTAAAAAATAGGATAAAGTGCTACTATCAAATACAAAGGCCTTTAAAATATTGGAAAATCATAAGACCCATCTGGCTGATTGATGTCTTCTGGGAAAGGAAATTTGCCTTTATAACCTATTGTAGCCTTTACATGTCTCCAGATTGCCAACACTATTAAATAGTTAAACAAGCTGCTCGGTTCTACCAAGCCACTAAGGCAAAGTATAATAAAATAAAAGTGCATGGATCATCTGGAAACAAATTAACCGTCAGATTTATGATAGGTCAAAGCCACAACCTCCCAGACCTTTCAAAGTCTTTCTCCCTAACATCTGAGATTTTAGCAAAATTGGGAAAGTGTCCCACAGATGAGTTAAGCCAAACCTTTACACAGCCCCAATCACAGAATAAAACCTTTTATCCAACATCTCAGATACTTCTATCACCATACATGGGCATGTCCTGTCTCCTTGGAAGGAAAAATCCAACAGTGATTGATGGTAAATAGTTTATAGTTGAAAGGGAGTAGCTCTGAGAATCCTTAATGTTGACACAGGAAACCATGAGTTCTTTTGTGATCAGGTCAACATACCTAAGAACTCCATATGTAGTGGTTAGCATAGCGCTTTACAGCACCAGCGACCTGGGTTCAATTCCGGCCACTGTCTATAAGGAGTTTGTACGTTGTCACTGTGACTGCGTGGGTTTCCTCCAGGTGCTCCGGTTTCCTCCCACATTCCAAAGACGTACGGGTTAGGAAGTTGTGGGCATGCTATGTTGGCACCAGAAGCATGGCGACACTTTCAGGCTGCCCCCAAGACACTACGCAAAAAGATGCATTTCACTGTGTGTTTCGACGTACATGTGATCAATAAAGATATCTTAATCTTAATCTTAATTATCATCTTCTTTTCTCCCTGACCTGATCAATAAGTGCCCGTCTGTGTTGAACGACACTTGGAAAAAAGCACAGGGTACAGCAAAGGCACAGCATATATGCTGGGTGGAGGACTTCAATATTGATCACCATTCGTGCTCCAACGTATCCCCGAATTTACCTTTACTATCAAGACCAAGGGCCCAGTCTGGTTCAATGAGGAATGTAGAGGAGCTGGCAGGGAGAAATGCCACATGAACCTGAAAACAAATACCAGCTCAGCAGAGTTACCACACAGTCCTATACACACATACTGAATAGTGGAAGTACTATGCACCAGACAAAGCAAAATATATTAAAAACAATGGAACAGATCAAAGCTCTGCAACTCTGCCACATCCAGTCATGGATGGTGGTGGACAATTAAACTACAATCAAAGAAAGAACCTCAAAAACATCTCCAGCCTTAGTGACAGCAGAAACTAGCAAGTAGGTCCAAATGACAAAACTGAAACAGTCACAACTTTCTTCTTAGTCTGTCCTTGAGTTTGAGGATAATTAGTTCTTCTCCAGTTCCATTGCCTCTGAAGTGTGGTAAAGCCAATATGGAATCCAGAGGCTCTGTCACAAGTAGGGCCTTAATAGGGCAGTCAGGTGGATAGCGTGGAATCTTAATGCTCCTTCAGCTGTTTTTGCTGGGCTTCTGTGTGCTTCCAATGAAAGGTTTTGAGTTTCTTAAAACCATCCCAAATGCACCTCCTCTGATATGAGTGGTCATGGGCCAGGCCTATCCACGAGTCTATGGGGAATTTATGCCACCTAAGGGTTGCAGAAGGTTTTGAAATTATTCTTGAATTGTCTCCCCTGTTGTCCCGGTAACCTTTTGCTATGATGGAGCTAGAAGTAGAGCAACTCTTTCAGGAGTCTGGTGTTGGGAATCTGGATGATATCATCTGCCTTTTTGTGCAGGCAGACTGTAATTAGAGTCTTAGTGCTGGGGATGCTGGCCTGGGAGAAGAGACTGCCATTGGTTCATTCCAATAGATTTGAGGTATTCTGCTGAAAAAGCAATAGTGGTACCTCTCTAATGGATTAAGCTGTCTGCTGTCAGTAGTTCATGTCTCAGAAATGTACCATAGGGCCAGGACTACTGTTGTCCAGTAGACCATGAATTTTGTGACAGGTTTGAGGTCTTGATTTTTGAACACATTCTTGACAGACAGAATCCACACTGTGACTGAGAGATTGACTTTTGCAACTCTTTTTACTTCAAAGTTCCAAATGGGTGATCCATTTTGCATTCCTCCTGTGATCCCATGCAATACAGAATTTATCCTCTATGATGCCAAAAAATGGCTGATTTCATTAGACACAGCTAAAGCTTAAGTCCTGAAGATCCAAATTATAATGCTAAACTGCAACAGAGCAAGACATGCCTCCAGCTAAGTTGCTCCAGTACAACTACAATACTGAGTGGAAGCTTGCCCAGGACCAAACAATGCACAAAAGCATGACAAATTCAATTCCGTCAATTACTAATCTTCAGCCTACTCTGAATCACTTGTAAAATAATGGAACTGTCTTTAACAGTGCAATCAAGCAGCACTTACGCACCAATCACCTGTGTATCGGTGTGCGATACACCAGAACCATTCAGCTTCTTGCCGTATTAAATCTTTTGACCCAATATGTACAAAAGTCACCAGGTTGAGTTTAGCTGAAGAAGTTTGATGCCATCCAGAGCAAAGTAATCCATTTCATTGGCACCCCATCCACAACTTTAATTATTCACTCCTTCCACCAACAACACACTGCAACAGCAGCCCCTACAGCTATCAGACTTCTGAACCAATCACCTCTTTCACATCCCAGTGGTGCTGCCACATTCTTGAACCCTTAATTCTACTTCTTCCGTTATTGTCATTTTAGCATTTCTTCTTCAGTTTGCACTACTGTACTTTGCACCATTCTTTTGTTTTGCACTTATCACTGTATTTATTGCTTATTACCATGTATATTGTTTAATTTGGAATTTTATTGTATTCTGGCATTTCTGACAATAAACTAATCTACCTGCACAATGCAGTGCAATAATTTGACAATCAGGCTAGAGAAACAAAGGACTGCAGATCCTAGAATCCAGATGAAAAACACTATGATGCTGGAGGAACTCATCAGGCCAGGCAGCATCCGTGGAGAAAAGCAGGTGGTTAACATTTTGGGTCAGAACCCTTCTTCATGACTGAAGATAGGAAAAGGGGAAGCCCAATATATAGGAGGGAAGAGCAGAGCAGTGATAGGTGGACAAAAGAGGGAAGGTGGGGCAGGCACAGGGTGGTGATAGGTAGATGCGGGTGACAGATAGTGATAGGCAGGTGTGGGGAAGGAGGGAAGAGCAGATCCACTGGGGGATGGGTCAAAGGTAAGGAGAGAGAGAAAAAAGAGGGTAGAAAAGAGAGCGAGAGGCCAGGAAAGGGAAGAAAAGAAGAAACATGGTTGGTGGGGGGAAGTGTTGTGGATATTACTTAAAGTGGGAGAATTCAATGTTCATGCTGCTAGGCTGTAAGGTTCCAAGATGGAAAATGAGGTGCTGTTCCTCCAGTTTGCACCTGGAATTCTCCTGGCAGTGGAGGAAGCCGAGGACTGACATATCAGTGGTAGTGTGGGAGGAGGAGTTGAAGTGACTGGCAACCGGGAGATGCAGATCGCGGTTACGGAAGGAGTGCAAGTGTTCTGCGAAATGGTCACCTAGTCTGAGTTTGGTCTCACCAATGTAGAGGAGGCCACACTTGGAGCACCAAATGCAGTAGATGATATTAAGGGAGGTGCAGGTTAATCTCTGTCTCACCTGAAAGGACTGTTTGGATCTCTGGATGGAGGTGATGGAGGTGGTGTAGGGGCAGGTGTTGCACCTATGGCAGGGGCAGTGGAAACTTCCCAGGGTGGGAGCAGTATGGCTGGGAGCGGGGAGGAGTGAACCAGGGAGTCCTGGAGAGAGCGGTCCCCGCGAAAAGCAAAAAGAGATGGGGAGGGGAAGATATGCTAGGTGGTGGGGTCCCATTGGTGATGGCGGAAGTGGTGAAGAATGACGTGTTAGATACGTAGGCTGGTGGGATGAAATGTGAGGACAAAGGGGACCCTATCCCTGTTGGTTCTGGCAGGGGTGTGGGTGAGAACAGGGGTGGGGGTGAGAACAGAGGTGCGGGAAATGGCAGAGATATGAGTGCAAGCTTGCATCAGCTTTTCAAAGGAGGCTTTTCAAACTCTTGACTTCAGACTGTTAGTCGGACAAGGGCAGCAGAGTGCGTAAGAATAAGTTTCCTCCAAGTCACATATAATCTTAACTTGGAAATATGTGACTGTTCCTTATTGGTCTGAAACAGCACTTTGGGAATACCATTTTCCACTTGGACTGCACCGTTTTGAGAAAGTGGATCAACATCATCTTCTCTAGAGTGAATTGAGATGGGCAATAGATACCAGTGATGTAAATGACGTTCACATCTCATGAATGAATAAAACGAAAACTGAAATAACAGCTGTGAAATTTCTTTTCCTCCAATCTCCAATCGCAAACACTGGAGATAATTACCAACAGCAGTACAATGCAAATAATCTCTGAACAGCTGGCATTTTGTTTGGTTGCCTCCAATTGCAAACACCAGTTTTTAAAGTATAAATAACCCCAATGCTAACTAAATTAGTTACAACATTAACACAAAGGTCAATGGGACTATCATCAGGTCAAAACTAAGTACTCCCTGTCAAACAGATGGTTATTAAAATTGGAAACATTACAAATCCCACATATCACTTTTGTTTTATTAACCTGATATCCTTGCATCTCCTTTTAGCATCTCTCAAGTGACAGGATCAACCCTTCTGATAAACTAGAAGCTCACACATCTTGACTTTATTACAACATATGTTTTACTTTGTCCTGTGAAGAGCAGTTCCTTTCCCCGAACTTTTAAGCGGAAGACAAATGGTACTCAATTGGAGATAAGGACCACTATGACAGAAAAATTTCAGTTCTTCTGCATGAAAATTATCTTCTGTTCATATTAATGATGCACAATCATTGCTTGTTAATTTATATAATATAAAGCATAATATATTGTTACAGCTCACCTCTTATAATAAGTAATAAATGTGTTTGGAAAGTTTTTTTTCCCTTTTTTATATGTACATTTTCAGAACTAACTGTAACATATGGCACAACTTTTGATTCATTGTTGTACTGGCCACCTCTGTCACTTTTCTGAACAGCAATACAGAGAAAAACCTTAGGACACTATTATTGAAACAAGTTTGGGATTTTGTTGCCAAAAAAGTAGAAGAGTAGTATTCTAATGTGAAGAAAAATCAAATGGTTTTCTCTAGATAGAGTGATAATGATTGCAGGTGGTGGATGTGGCGGATGTGTTGGTGAGCTGGAAAGATATGACAGGTGGAAGCGCTCTTGAGAGCAAGGCCTTGGGGAAGGACAGCAAGCAGAGCAATGTGGACCTATGAAGGCGATACTACTATTGGCAGAAAGTCTGGCAAGGTATGAAACACTAATGAGTTTATTAGCATGAGAAAACATGAGGTCTCTCATGAGGATATTGTTAGTACTTTAAAGGGTATCATAATTCATATTAATGTAGTTTTTTGTATGTTTCCCAACAACATTGAAAGAGTTCATTGGGCTCATCAAGTCCCTGCTGTCAGAGCAATTCCCTGCATCTCATACCCCCAATTATTTCCCTGTAATTTATTCTCTCTCACATGCTCATTAAAAGCCCACAATTCTCCCACCATCTCCTCAACATGAGGGATAATTTACAGCAGCACCTTCGGAGATTTTCACAAGTTATACATTGAGCATGTGGTATTGGTTTATTATTGTCACGTGTACCAAGATACAGTGAACAGCTTTTGTTTGCGTGCCATCCAGACAGATCATGCCATACATAAGTACGTCTGGGTAGTAAAAGGAAAAATAGAATGTAGAATATAGTGTTGCAATTGGAGAGAAAGTGCAATACAGGTAGACAAATAAAATGCAAGGGCCATGATGAGGTGGATTGGGAGATCAAGAGTACATCTTTTAGTGTCTGAGAGTTCCATTCAATAGTCTCGTAATAGCAGGATAAGAGCAGTCCTTGATTCTGGATGTGACCTCAAGCTTTTGTATCTTCTACCCAAAAGGAGATAGCGAGCAAATATGTTGTCAGCTTACAGACACTGATAAAAAATACAACTCTCAAGATCATTTGGTTGTGGGCCGTCAAAAGAGAGAATTCAAGCAAAGCTATTTGACACACTGGATCTGATGTTCGAGGGAGCCTGCGGAGTAGTCATGAGTATGGAAAAAGCATTGACAAACATGAAACAGAACATGATCCCAAGGTGCAGGCAGGAAGCAAGACCCCAAGATGACAATAGTTGTGTGATCTTCTTCTTCGTAGCCTTGTAACATAGATGATGCAACACTTTCTCTGGGAAAACTGTAGGTCACATGAGTGTCAAGGGTGGATAGTCTGTCAGCAATCTGGATGGAAATAGTGGGAGGCATTGCTATGGTCACTGTGGAAACTGGCGGGCCTCGGAATGTTCATTCAAGGCACTCAATGTTTTAATTGTCATAGGATAAGTTATATTGCACAGGAGCGCAGTTTCCTCAGGAAGTCAACTGCTGATAAGGACAATGGTCCTTCTTAAATACAAGGAGGCAAAAGTGCCAGAGTGGAACCATCCATGTACTGGGACTGGAGTGTGAAGAGGTGGAGTCAATTATGTTAAATGTAATTTACTACATATCTGCAGAAGGAGTTATAAATAACATATTAGTAGACTCCTGATCAATGGAAGACAATATAATCAGGATTCATATTGTTACTAGTGAAAGTCAGCTAGTGATAGCGAAAATTGGTGTATGGCATCTAACCAGAAGGCATTCTTTGTATTGGTATTGGCATTGGTTTTGGTTTATTATTGTCACTTGTACCAAGGTACAGGGAAAAACTTGTCTTGCATACCGTTCGTACAGATCAATTCATTACACAGTGCGTTGAGATAGTACTTCAGATTCTAGGGGTAAAACATTTGTGTTCCCAGTGGAGACAAGTAGGTCTGGTTACCTAACTGAGTAATGGACCAGAGCAGTGTACCTGCATTCGTGAGCACTGGCTGGAATCAGTCACTTGAGATGTGGGCTGTGTGTTCCAAGAATTACAGAATTAGATGGTGATGAAATCCTGGAGGTCCTCAGACTTTGGGGTGCACCAACCCAGCCCACAAAGACCACTGGGCAGGTCAGGTGGTCTCAGTAACCGCCAAGCTACCTACAGATAACAAGTAAGTCCACACCATGACTAGAATCTGAAGCTCTAATAGTGGAATCATGGATAAAAATTGGTTAATTTGGGGTTGTTCACTATCAATGAAGGACGTTTAGTTGGAAGCTCTGTCCTGCTTACATGATTTAACAAACAGCAATATAGAAGAATCCACAGACATTACAAAGTGGAAGAAATTAGATCAATGTGTCAACAAAAAAGATATAAAGCTTGAATGTATTAATAATGAGTGTAACTATTATATGCACTTTAGCTACATAGAAAATATTTATTCACAGTTTTCATGAAGGCAATGACTTCTCAAACATTTAATATTCGCTGTTCTTCGAGTATCATCCTTCCTACCAAGACAACTTATTTCTTATTTTCATTTGCAGAAACATGCTTCAAGATTTTCCAATTTCCCTGTTACTTGGATATGTATCTTATTCCCAAGTAAAAGAAAAGGGAATGAGTAATCCTTGTTATTCAATAGAGGTGCCATCCTTTTACATAGATATTTGTAATTTAGTTCTGGAGTACACTCACCCAATATTTGTACAACTTTATTCCCCTCAGATTACACAGTGGCACAGCTAGTAATGCTGCGATCTCATAGTTTCAACCATTTGGATTCAATCCTGGCTTCCAGTGCAATCTGTGTGGAGTTTGCGCATTCTTCCTGTGACTCCCTAGTCAAGGACTCTGGATAGTTTTTTGTATTGTTTCTGAACATTTGGGAAATGGTTGTTACGAAAATTTCTTTCTCTTTTGTGGTGGGGTTTGTTCTGATCACTTGCTCCATGAGATCCCATTACATTGCAGGAAGCCCTATTGCTGCAGTAGGTTTCACTTCATGGTGTTAACCAACTTGCACCCATGCTTTCCTCATCAGAAATCTGCTCTAGATATGTTCAGCCTTTGTTCAGTGGTCAGTAATGAGCATGGGTGTTTCAGTGCTGACTGCAAACGTTATGCCATTAGTCATAGCTTTCAACAAACAGAGTTTGCTGAGCACTTCTGTGATTAAGCCGTCTGAACATCACTTTGCCCCATTCCTGCCATTTTATTTTCTTACTTTTGCATCCTATTGCAGTTCAATTTCTTTTTTGAAGACACTTAGATTTCTTTATTTTTAATTCAACAAACCTGACATTTGGAAATCTCATATTTCTTCATAACTAACTTATGAATTTTCTTTTCCTTGGATGAAAAATAACCAGAGAACAACTTATTTTATCAATGAGCCACATTAAAAAAGTAATATGATTTCCATATAACATTAACAGATGATTGGAAAGCAAGGCTAAGAAGGCATTAGGCACATTGGTTTATGAAGTCAACTGGAATGGAAAGGCAATGCCTCAGGTTAAAAGATGGGATCACTTCTCGAAGCAGATTTTCTGTGCATTACAATTGCATGTAAGTGGGACTTGCATTAAATGACATAGTAACAAAATAAACTTTTCAAAACAGGGCAGAATTCCGTAGGGCAGAATCGTATTAAAATAAAATTTGAAATTGAGTGAGTAACGAACAAATTGTTATGCATGTAGGAATCAGTTATACCAAATTATACCTAATGATACCAAAATACTTGCATGCCCCATGGCTGTACTTATCATTGTTACTCCAAATCTATTTCAGTAATCATGATCTAACCATTAAACAATTAATATGTAGTTTATTAAGCTAATATATAGGGAACCTCAGGAGAAAGATTGTAACAGTAAGGTTGTTTATTATTGGGAAATCAGAATCAATTTTACCATTGCAAATTAAATCAGATTAAGTCACACTATTTAAGAACTGTGGGGCTTAATTGGATGGCCCTGAAAACAACAGGCACAGAAATCTTGCTGCATGATTACCCTGCACCGCTCGACGTAATGGAGGCATAAGAGCAGTTTCATCCCACTGATTTTCAGGCTCTGGTGTCATCAACAAAGCCAGCGTATAGTGCCCATCTCTAATTCCCCATGGGACAATGGACATCAGCCACTTCTTCAATCACTGCTGCCTTTCTGATGAAGAGTGCTGTTGGGTGGGGAGTTCCAGGATTTAGACCAGCGACATTGAAGGTTCAGCGGCATATTTCCAAGTCAGGGTGGCATGCGACTTGGAGAGGAACCTGCAGGCAGCAGAATTACCATGAGTCTGCTGCCTTTGTCCCTCTTGGAAACAGAGGTATCAGAATTTGGATGCTCTGTCAAAGTAGTCTAAGTGACTAACTGCAGTGCATTTTGTAGATGGTACATACTGCAGCTATTGGTGGGAGGAATGAATGTTTAAGAATTTGATGAGGTACTTTGACCTGGTGTCCTGTTTTTTGGCAGTTGTTCACACTTATACCATCCAGACAACTGGAGAGTATTGCATTAAGCTCCTGACTTGTGCCTTGTAGATGCTGAAAATGCTTTGGGGTAACAGAAGGCAAGTCTTTGACCACCAGCCTCTTGATGTCCTTTTGTAACTAAGGTATTTATGTGGCTGTTCCCATTGACATGTTGGTCAGTGGTGACCTTTAAGATATCGATGGGAGGAGGTAATGCCATTGAACATCAGGTGTCGGCGGCTAGGCTCCCTCTTGTTGCAGATGGCCATTGCCAGGCTCCTTTGTGGCATAAGTGTTACATGCAAGGGTTACTTCATTTACATTGGTAAACTCATTGGGGGCTTTCAGGATGGGTTTGGATGGGCACGTGAATGAGAGGAAAATAGAGGGATATTGACATTCTGTGGGCAGGAGGGAATAGCTATGTTGGCACAACATTGTGGGTCAAAGGGCCTGTTCTGTGCTGTACTGTTCTAGGTTCTATGTTAATGAGTTAGGAATGAAAATAAAAATTGTGCAATCATCAGCAAACATCCATTCTTTTGATCTTATGATGGAGGGAAGGTCATTGATACAAAACTGAGAATAGTTGGGTCTATGGCACTGCCCTGAGGCATGCTTGCAACGATGACCTGGGACTGGGGTGATTGACCTTCTACAACCACAACCATCTTCATTTGCCTGAACTACGACTCCAAGCTTTTATCCCCCCTTTGATGCTTTTTGACTTTGGTTTACCAGGGTGTCCTTTGCCTCATTTTCTGCTTTGATGTCAAGGGCAATCAATCTGAATTCATTTCTAATATTGCTTGGACTAAGGTTATGTTGAGGGCTGGAGTCAAGTGGCCATGGCAAAATCTACACAGGACATCAGTGAGTAGGTTATTGGTGAGTTAGTGCTGCTTGATAGCACTGTTGACAACAGCTTCCATCACTCCGCTGATGATTGAGAGTAAACTAATGGGGCATTACGATAAGATAAGATATGATAAGATACCTTTATTAGTCACATGTACATTGAAACACACAGCAAAATGCATCTTTTGCTTAGAGTGTTCTGGGGGCAGCCCACAAGTGTCACCACGCTTCCTGTGCCAACACAGCATACCCTCAACTTCCTAACCCACTGTATTGGATGTGTCCTATTTTTTATGAACAGGACATACTTGGGTAATTTTCCACATTGTCAAGTGCATTCCATAATCATAACTGTATTGGAATAACTTGGCTAGGGGTTTGACTAGCTCTGGAGCATAGGTCTTCAGTACAACAAAGGGATGTTGTCTTGTCCCAAAGCCTTCAATGTATCCAGTGCTCTCATCTGTTTCTTGATGTCACATAGAATTAATAAAATTGGCTGAAGTCTGGCTTCTGTGATGATGGAGATCTCAGGAGGAAGCTGAGATAAATCATCCACTCTGCATTTCTGGCTGAACATGGTTGTGAAAGCTTCAGCCTCATCTCCAGCAGTCACACGCTGGGTCCCACCATTACTGAGGATAGGAATGTTCTTGGAACCTCCTTCTCCCACTGGCTGTTTAATTGTCTACCGCTATTCATGACGAGAGGAAATAAGACTGCAGACCTTCAATCTGATCCATTGCTTGTGAGATAGCTATTACATGTTGTTTTTGTTAATTAGCCTGCAAGTAGTGCTGACTTTCAGCTTCACTAGGCTAGCATCTCATCATTTTTAGGTATACCTTCTGTTGCTCTAGGCATGCATTCCTCATTGAACCAGGGTTGATTTCTTGGTGTGATAGTAATAGCAGACTAAGGGATAGTTAGGCCATGAGATTAAAGATTGTAGTGGTTTACATTTCTGATACTACTCATGGTCCACAGCACCTCATGTATGTCTAATTTTGAGCTGGCAGATCTATACCATTTCATATATTAGTAGATCCAGACAACACGATGCAGGGAGTCTTTGATGCAGACAGCCTTCCCAGTTCAGACTACAGTCCTCAGATGTTTGTGAGGAGGACTTTACAAGGTTGATTGGGCTGGATGAGACTTTGCTTTGTCTGAATGTGGTGCCTAGGTCGATACCAAATGATCTTTCCAGTTTTATTCAATCTCTGTTTAAACATTGCAATAATGGCATAACTAAAGCACTGAAGAATCAATCACAAGGATATGGAGTTACATACAGGCCAGTCCAGGGAGGGATGACGGAGCCATTGCATCATAGAGTTGAACAGCATGGAAACAGGCCCTTCAGCCCAACTGCTCCTTGCTGACCAAGATGCCCAAGCTAGTCTCATTTGCCCTTGTTCAGCTCATATCCCTCTCAACCTTTCCTATCCATGTACCTGACCAAGTTCCTTTTAAATGTTGTTAATGTACCTGCCTCAACCACTTCCTCTGGCAGCTTTCCATATACTGACCACCCTCTGCATGAAAAAGTTGCTCCTCAAGTTCCTGTTAGATCTCTCCCCCTCACCTTAAACCTATGTCCTCTAGTTCCTGATTCCGCAACCCTGTGAAAAAGACTGTGCACATTCACCCCATTTATGCCTCTCATGAGTTTATACACCAAAAAGATCATCCCTCATTCTCCAATGCTCCAATGAATAAAGTCCCAACCTGCTCAACCTCTCTCCATACCTCAGTCCCTTGAGTCCCGGCAACATCCTCGTAAATCTCCTTTGTATTTTTTCCCACTTAATGGCAACTTTCCTCTCGCAGGATGACCAAAACTGAATACAATGTTTCAAATGTGGCCTCACCAATGTCTTGTACAACTGCACCATAACATCCCAACTTCTACACTCAGTGCCCTGACTGATGAAGGCCAACATACCAAAAGCCTTCTTCACCACCTTGTCTACTTTCAGGGTATGTCACTTTCAGAGAACCATGTACTTGTACTCCTAGGTCCCTCTGTTCTTACTCTCCGAAAGGACATTAGTGAATCAATGGGTTTTATGACATCCTTTCCCAAAGGATGATGTTTTTTCAAGGTAATTAACTGAATTTAAATCACCCATCTAGGCCTCTAGATTACTAGTCCGGTAACTTACAGACTGTGTCACCACCATATCTGCCTATAATGCAATGCCAGGGACCCCAATATCATCAAGTTGGGCCCTTCTTGATTTGTTATCAGATACCATGTAAAGCAATACAGCCTGTTCTGTGGTGTGGAGGATAGGTATCAGCCACTAACCCAACAACTCCACCTGGGCTGGTCAGGATGAGAAGGCCATCTGTGAATACACATCAGGCCTCAAAATTAGATCTAGCAAAACACAGCTGAGGTTCTGTGAGCCAATGGCCATCTACACCGGAAAGGAAATTGATGACTACAGTTCACTCTGACTGAAGAATCACCTCCAATACAAAGCAACTGAACAGAATGTAGGAGGTTATTACAGGATCTAAAGTGCTCTAACATTCATGAAAGCTCAAGGCAGACTTGATAATACCTGTACTTGCAGGTATTACTTGAAACAAGCTTTCAAATCTCAAAAGGAAGGTGCATTGTGTTTGTTGGAGGTGATGAAATCATTGAGAATGGTGCTGAAGCACAAACCACATGGCTTAGTGGTGAAGGTAGAAATAAGGAATCTCTGCTTTCTGTGGAAAGATAGGAAGCCTACCAAATACAGAGTGGAAAAAGAGATCTATGGAGGTGGCTGCCAGAAGATTAGCCCCAAGTTATGTAGATACAGTTCTGGAAGAGATGTAGCAACATCACATGAATGTGAAGGTCAGTGAATACACCTTCAAATCTCATAAGCAACCAACTACTCCACTAATCTCAACAATAAGCAAATAGCCAGAAACTTGTCACTCACCTACCAACAAACTTAATCATTCAAGGCTCATACCCAACATTGATATGCTCTGTATGCTTGGCATTGTTCTAATCACACCACATTTTATTCTTCTTCCCTTAAGATACATAAGCACTGCAACTTGCCCAGGTGGACCAAGAGTGTGGTGACAAAGAGATGCAGCTACTTGATTTCATGCTTGCAGGCAACAGACAGAGAAAGCTTCTGAAGGTGGTGAAACACTGTACATAAGGAACCTGCAACCAGGGCAGAAAACAAGGAGAGAATAAGTGATTTAGTTTGCACACATTATCTTTGGGAGTGCTTAGGTGAGCACTTTGATTGGCCAATAGAAAGCTGAAGTGAGCACAAAACAAAATGCTTGAAGCATTGAAAACTTGTCAGAAATTCTGTACTCAGTGGCAAGGAGAATAAATGATTTCAGCACCAGCTTGGCACAGGCCTGTTAACAGAGTTAGGTCTGGCACATGGATCACACATGCAATGATCCTTTTGCCAAGATGGGGTCTGATGAGTAACACATCAGATGTGTGTGCATGTGCCACAGATGCTGCGACGGAACCCTAAGGGCTCTATGGCAACTAAAGACATCATTCAGAGCAACTGAGCTCAGTTTTTGCATCCTTAAAGAATTGTTAATTTTCTTTGTCTGAAAATATAAAAAGAATGTTATAGTAATTTAACAAGACATCCCAATAAATATATATGGATTAACAGCATATCTCTGCTATCATGTTTTTAAAATGTTGTTGACATGCTCTGTGATTCTATGCCTATTGTGTTAATCATTACTTACTTAATGATTGAATGCAAGAAGTCAGTGCTTTTATAACACTTGCTTTATTGAAAATTAATTTAAGGAGAATAAATAATTATAATTGATGAGAAGTAGAAAACAGTTTAGCAGTCAGCCTATTTAATTCATTTATAGGAAGAAAATTAAATTGAAATGAAATAATTAATATCTTTTCTCATCAATACTTTTAGAAAGATTTTGTCTGTTTGATTATTGCACAATGTTATGTTTTGCACATGTTGTGAGAAATCCACATGGCTGCCACGTGACAGTAACGACAATGATCCCCGCTGACCAGAGGACAGCATTGCTCCTCTGATCGAAAGTGATACTACTGTCAATCAAGTTGCGGCTCCACCCACCCCTCAGGTGTGAGAGTACCTTTTGCCTCTGAACTTGCCTGACCAGTACCCTTTGTCTCTGAACCTGCCTGACCATTGGCTGCGGCAGGAACCTTTGTCTTTGACTCCCACACCATTGGCTCGTTTAGATCACAACGGAGGCTCCACCCAGCCTCCTAGCACCATAAAAAGGGCTGCATCCACCAGCCCTTCCTCTTTTGATGACCCCAGGAGTAGTGAGACAACGCTGCAGGGATCATTGGTAAGAGTGCATCACCACATGGTCAGGGAGCATTTCACTCAGACTCAGGGAGCATTAAGGGCCAATGCTAGTGTGGGACAGGCATTGAAGTGTTACATCCTGAAGTTGTACATTGTTATTGTGTGCTTGTTTGTATCAGTGTGTGTGTGTGTGTGTGTGTGTGTGTGAGTGTATTTTACCCCAGTTGCGATTTCCCTCTCGTGTTCGTGATATCCTGTGTGTGAGTGAGCATGTGTCTGTTCCCATCCATTCTGTCCCACGTTTGCCTTTGTGATTAAACTAGTTTTGGTCTACAAAGCTCGTGTTCAGTGTTCTTGATCCTTAAGACAGAAAAGAATGATTTCACACAACACACTAAATTGCCCCCTTGAAAACAAGAACCTATTTGGTGAAACCATGCTGCTGGATGATCTATTCCATGCATCATTCCATGCAGCATGCATCATATTTCACCTGGAAAATTACCAAAGCTGGCCTTGGGTACATTTGTCTTGACAGAGATGACACTAAGAGAAGACAGCCCAAAAATTTGCCATTGCATAATTTGGGTCCCTGTAAGAACCTAAAAAGTACACCTGGGAATCATGTGTTGATGGTCCTATTAAAAAAGAGATCTCAAAGAGGTCATCTGTCACAGTGCCAAATCCTCTCATGTTGGGGTTGGTGCTGTGTGTAAGGGAAAATGTGTGTGTTGTGGGAGTGAGGGATGGAATTTAAAGCTTAGAAAACCTAGCAGTCACTGTTATGAAGTGGTGCCCTTACTGATATCTGCTTTACTAATCTGGTAAAGAGTGTGCTGCTGAAAGACAATTTTGTCACTAACATACCCATTTTGGAAGGATCAGTACTGGTACAAGGGATGCCAAAAAGATAGTTACAGGGCCAAAGATGGTGAGGTTGAGACAAAATTTGTCCTTATCATATTTTGATTCTGAAGTCTTCACCGCTTGAGCATTGTCATCTGAATGAAGAAGAGAACTGAAAATTTAACATCAGCATTAGAACCCACCTGATATCCCTCCCTATAAATTTGCTCAATATATGCTATTTGCCCCAGATAAAATTTAAAAGAACAAGCAAGTAAAAATTAAAATATATTTCAAATAACTGGTCTCTAAAGTCCCTATTTTTTCCATGACACCAGCAATTAAATATAACGTAATCTCAAGAGCAAGATTTGGCACTGTTATTTCATTCACATCAGGCAATTCATTTGAAAGCATATAACAAGAAGATCATCATGTCATTAGTAGTGACAGTGCTTTGATATAGTGCATCAAGAAATATCAACAAACTAATTGGATGTAGCAGAAATTTTTCAAATGTAGATGTTTTTAAGTTTTAAAATGTTCACTGCTCGGATTCTGATGCTATGCAATCCATGACACTTGAAAAGCTGCAGTGGCTGGAAATCTGAAAGAAAAACAGAAACTGCTGGAAACACTCAGTGGGTCAGTCAGCATCTGTGGGGAAAAAAAACAAAGTTAACATTTCAGGCCTACGATAGCAACTCTTTTGTGTTCTTTTTCCAGAGAAGCAGTCTGATTTGTTGAATGTCTATAGACTTTTCTGTTTTATTTCAGATATCCAATCTTCTACTGCAGCATGGGGCAAAATTTTATAAACATTTTGTGCTGTCACTTGGAATGATATTGATGTAAACGAATGATGACAAATGGGCAGATTGTTGATAGATAAAGGAAATAGTGGATGAAAAAGAGCTTATTCTAATGCTTGTATGATCATGTAAATTCAGGCTTGTTGGAAACCTGATTACTGAAGTCTCATGTCAATTGATACATTCAAAATAGGGCTATTAATATCTCTGGGCACTTGCATACATTTGAACCATTTGTTTGTGATTGATTTACAAGGGTACCTGGAAAAATATATTCATTGTATAAACATTCTGCTTTCACCAATGATGCTTCACAACTGACTTTCCAGATTTTGTCCTATGTGATATGCAGATTAAATTTTTCCATAAAAATTAATTGACAGTTTTTCCTGATGGGAGCATAATTAAATACATTGAAAGGCACGATATTAAAAGTTTTATTTGTGTAAAAGAGCTTTTTGAAGCATTCGTAAGTTATTTTGTCAGACTTAAATAAGGTCACTTTTGCGAATCTAATTTTCAAACCCAGTATAATTCATTTGTAGCATTTTATTTTATTGTTGGTCTATTTCAGGTTTTTTATGCATGGTTGTACTAGCATTTGACAAAATTAATGCTCCTGGTAATTAAAAGAAATAAGCGAGGCATTAATATTCAGCTCTACAAACCACAACTAAATTGAAATTGACAATGACATTACCAAGTGCACATTCACGGAGTAACATATTTTTATTTTGTATTTAGATGTACCACTATCTACCAAGTCACTCTCACATCACCACAGGCCAATACAACTGACTAATAAATGGAGTCGATCATTGGTCTATACTTGCACTTTGAAAGTTACATTAAAAAGAACTGAAAATGTACATCCTCCACTTTTTTTTACCAGCTATAGCGATGAAAAACATTTTTTCCAAGTTGACTTAAGGGTGCATTTTTTAGGGGTTTCGATGGTTAGACTGAAAAATTCATCCCTATTGACTTTTAATATAGTGATTGTGGCTTGGTAGGAGAGTCCATTGTTCTTGGTGACGAGTCTTGAGGAATGAAAAATAGTCTTGGTCCCTGTGCTCTTCATGATCACTATAATGAGAGAAAGTTTTCCTGTGCATTTCTCAAATCTAAATATAAGCTCCTCATGTTTTTGATACTACCATTCCTTCCAGGGGCAATAGGATACCCAAGTAACTAACACTAGCATGCATACTTGTCCACCAACTCCTATGATCAGGTGTGCAGTTTTTCTGGCTGCTAGCATTGGCATAACACAACACAACACTCTGTATGACTGTGCCATTGTGCTTGTCTCACTGCCCACATTGCTTCGAATTGGCCAGTCCCATCTCAGTGTAGTGGAATCTGGCTTTTTCAGAATTTTTCATTTTGTTATGTCCTGACTGAAAAAAAACCCTGTTCTCCTGTTGTCTTGCTCTCAATGCCAATAATCTTAGGAAGTTTGAGGAGGATTATACAGTCAATAATTTGATATCATATGAACAAACTTATGAACACATGAAAATCTGAATTAGGAGCAAGAGTTGGACACTCAGTTTCCTGGAGTCTGCTCTGCCATTTAATAACATCATGGTTGATCTGTTTGCAACCTCAGCTATGCAGTCTCGTGTACTTAAGGTAACCCCTCAGTCCCTTGTTTATCAAGAATCTATCTACCATTACCTGAAAAGTAATCAAATATTCTGCTTCCACCACCCTTTGAGGAAGAGTTCCACAGACTCATGGTTCTCTGAGAGGGAAAGAAAATAGCCTAATCAACATTAAGTAGGAAACCACTTATTTTTAAATGAAGATCCCTACTTCTATATTCTCCATAATAGGAAACATTGTCTCCATTTCCACCCCTTAAGGTCTGATCTGTTTCACTCAAGTTTCATCTCACTTTTCTGAACTCCAGCACATATACCTAGCCTGGCCATCTTTGCTACATATGACATGCTGTCCACACTGGGATGTTGGGTATTAGTCAAGTGAAGCTTCTCTGAACTGTTTTTCAGCACATTAACATCCTATCTTAAATAAGGAGATCTGTACTGTGCACAGTACTCCTATAGTGATCTCACTAATGCCTTTTACTACTTTTTAAGCATTACATTTCAATGTTTCTACTGAGTTCCTCTCATAATAACAGTGTGTTAGTTTACTAATTTCCTTCTGTTCTTGCATAGTAGCCTTTTGTAAATCATGCACTTCATTCACCTCTCTCTACATCTCAGAGCTCTGCAGTCTCACACCATTTAGATGATATGCTTCTTTTTATTTTTTCTGCCAAAATGGACAATATTCTGCATTCTGTATTGTTTTGCCTTGTACAACCTCAATACACTGTGTAATGAATTGATCTACATGAACAGTATGCAAGATAAGTTTTTCACTGTACCTCGGTACAAGTGACAATAATAAACCTATTCCAATTCCAATTCCAATTCTCCCACATTATATTTCATTTGCCAGTTCTTTGCCCATTCAGTTAACTTATCTACATCACTTTGTACCCTGCTAATGACCTCTTGTTAAATTGATAAGTTGGTAAATTGGTTTATTATTGTCACATGTACCAAGGTACAGTGAAAAACTTTGCTTTGCATGCCATCCATACAGATCATTTCATCACATCAGTACATCGAGGTTGTACAAGGGTAAAGCAATAACAGAATGCAGAATATAGTTAAAGTTACAGAGATTTTTCACAATTTACTTTCCTCTCTATCATTGCCATCAGCAAATTTAGCAGTTAAACCTTTATTCAAGTCACTTTATATAAATTGTGAAATGTTGTACCCTCGGCTTTGAGCCCTGTGGCACACCGCTCATTATATCTTGTCAACCAGAAAAGTACCCATATATGCCTACTTTATGCTTCCTGTTCACCAGCCAATCTTCTACTCACATTAGCACGTTACCTCTGGCATAATGAGCTTCTTTTCTTCCATAATAATCTTTGATGTGTTATCTTACCAAAAACCTTCTGAAAATCTTAGTACTCCTTTATCCACTAGTTCTCCTTTATCCACAGCACATGTTACTTATTCAATAAATTGGTCTGACATGATTTCCCTTTCACAAAACCTTCATCTGATCACACTACTTGTTGGATACAATGAAGATCAGGTTTCAACTCATCATAAGACTAGTAACATATCCTGGAGCTATATTCAAACTGAAATGGCAGCTGTTCTCCATATGTTAAGCTCCATTGTGAGCTTAGCCTCATCTTGACATCCCTTCAACTTCTGCTTCTCTATTTCTTGATGGAAAATTTGGTAACTAGCAGAGGAAAATCAAGTGTTCACTCCAGCACACAGAAGGATATAGAAGGATCATAGTCAATTTATTAATTGATAATTCAGTATACTAGGCTAATAGCTTGGAGATATGAATTCAAATCCCAGTGTGATCACTGGGAAGTTTAAATTCAGTGATTGATACTAAAACCACATCTACATTTTGTTTGCTCAACATACAGCAATGTAGTTGGTACTGAAAGAGCTTAACAAGCCTTAACAAGGACATTTAATTATGAATGATGAGTGACACATGAATGATAGAAAAATAGGGGCTATGTGGGAGGGAAGGGTTAGATAGATCTTAGAGCAGGATAAAATGTCGACACAACATTGTGAGCCAAAGGGCCTGTACTGTGCTGTAGTGTTCTATGTTCTATGTTCTTTCAATTCAAAGGGAATTAGAATACTTTAACACCTACTGTATATTATGAAATGTATACAAGGTCCTCTTCCAGATCAGTATATTGAGGATCTAAGCAGGGAAAAGGCTATTTTGTATCTCACTCTGTGCAATGAGAAAGGGTTAATAGATAATCTTGAAGTCAAGGGGCTTTTGGAGAAGTGTGACCATAATATGGAATTTAACACTGAGTTTGAAAATTATATTGTTCAATCCAACACAATGGTCTTAAGTCTAAACAGAAGTAACAATGAAAGTATGTAAGAGAGTTGATTGGGAGAGATAAAAGGTATGTCAGTTGACAGGCAATGCTAAATTTTTCAAGATAAAATACTTAAATTGCAAAAAATCTTTCTTTAATGCACAAAAACCCAACAGGAAAAATAATTCATCTGTGACTGATGAGAGAAATAAAAGATGCTGTTAAATCCAAAGAAAAGGCTTATAAAGTTGACAGAGATAGCAGTAGGCCCAAAGATGGGAGCATTTTAGAATTCAGCAGAGGAGGACAAAGAAATTGGTAAAGAAAGGTAAGATGATGCATGAGAGTAAACTGGTGAAAAATATAAAAATGGACTGTGAGAGCTTTCATAAATACATTAAAAGGAAATGACGAGCGAGGTCAAGTGTGAGCTCACGACAGACAGGGACAAGAGTATTTATAATAGGGAATTAGGAAATGGCAGAGGAATTAAGCAATTACTTTGCATCCATCCTCACAGAAGACACATTAAACATGCCAGATATATTAGGGATTCAAAAGTCCCGCAAGAATATGGAACAGAAGAAACCAAAAATAATACTCCAGAAGATGGTGAGCTTGAAAGTTGTTGAGACCCAAGGATCTGATGATTTATATCCCAGAGTTTTGAAAGAAGTGGCTCTAGAGGTGGTGAATTTTCTGGATATCATTTTTCAAAGTTCTATATATTCTGGAATTATTCCTAAGGCTTAAAGGGCAGCAAATGTGACTCCATCAATTCAGAAAGGAAAGAGAGGGGAAAAGGGGAACTACCAACCTGTTAGTCTAACATCAGTGGTAGGAAAATTGCTGGAATCTATAATGAAGGATGTAATAACAGAACATCTTGAAAAGAATAATAGCACTGAGAAGAGTTATCATGGTTTTATGAACAGAACATCATGTGTGATTTATCTATTAGAGTTCTTTAAGGATGTGACTAGTAGAATAAATAAGAGGGTAGGGTATTTGGATTTTCAGAAGGGGATCAATATTGCCCAAGACAGAGGATTGGTCAATGAGGTTAGAGCACACAGACACGAGGGAAATATACTGTCATGGATTGATAATTGGTTATTGGGCAGAAAACAAAATGTGAGAATGTATGGATCATTGTCAGGTTGGCAGGTTTTGACTGGTTGGTCATTTTTGGCATCGACGTTTTCACAATCCACATTAACAATTTGGCTAAGGAGACTAAATATCATATTTTCAAATTTACTGACAATACTAAACTTAGTAAAAACATAAGTATGGAGTAGGATATCAAGGGATCATAATGGAAAATAGTACTGAGGAAGAAGATGAGCCCTGATCTTAACGAATGGCATATCAGGCTTGACGGGCCAGAATTTGCTCTCCTCCTCCTACTTCTTATGATCTTATGCAATTATCTTGGCACCATTTTAATTCAATTTCCTCTCAGCCTCCTCTGTTCCAAAGTAACATCCCCAGTCTGTCTAATCTTTCCTCATAGCTGCAGTTTCACAGTCCCAACTACATTCACAAAAAACTCCTCTGCACCCTCCCCCCTGCAATCACAGATCTATCTTTCCTGCATCGAGTGACAAGGACCGGTTACAATAATCAAGTTGTGCTTTAAGTAGTGCTACAACGGTCCGAACGTAACCTGCCAATGTTAGATTCCATAGTTTGACTAACAAGGGAAGGCACGTCACATGCCCACCACAATGATTATCACTCTTATCATTCGCGAGTCCATCTTCAGATCCTGGTACAGCAACAGGACCAATATGCATCAGCTCTGACTTATTGGAGACAGGATGATGTATGCCTTTAACAAGCTTTCCATTGGTCCCATTAAGCATGCTGTGCTCCTTGTATATTACCTCCGGTAACTGCATTTAAAAATATAAGATTTACAAATACAGAACCTAAAAAGAAAATATGTTTTAACAACCTAGAGAGCAGCAAGTAAATAGGTAATCACGATTCTAATGAACAGGGGAAAAAAATGGGGATGGGGTGGGCTCGGAGGGCCCTTTAAGGCATCATCAGTAAACACAAGGAGACTGGAAGTGCACACTGATGAAAGCAGCTCAGCATGGGACTCAGTCAAGAGTTCAGCAGAGTTGACAGGGGATTAACAAACTGCAGCTGTAACTGACAAGTAAGTGAATTGCAAATGGCGGGTTAGACATTCCAGCTTGACGTGTCTTGAAAAACTGATGATACATACCGAATTGGCTATTACTTTGTTTCAGCCGGGGCTAGTTTAATTGCTTGAATCAAGGTAAGTCTTTTATGGGTCAATGTCCAGACATTTTACATCTTTACCTGCAAATTCCACCAATTTGACAATTGAAGCAATGTTTGTCTGAAGCTGGAGGACAGTACTGCCATAAGATAAAGTCCAGGGATGGGGATTTTCTCAGTACCTGCAGCAGCGTGGCAAACGACCACTGCATGAAGGACCAAGGACAATATTGGTTGTGGGCCCACTGCTTTGAAATTCAACAATGCCCAAGACTTAAAGGTGTCTTTTCTTCAATCACCGTGCCAGTGTGGAGTGTGCAAAGGACGGGATCATGGACAAGTCAGGGGAATTGTCCAGAGGTGGGAGGTTGAAGACTTGGAATAAGCAAGGAGTCAGAATGAGGAACAGCTGCCAACAATCAATAGTGGAGTGAAGGGAGGCCTACAACTGGCAAAAAGTGGGTGAGATCGGATGATTGATAGATGAGAGGGAAACATGAATGGGGGTCAATGAGTCGGGTGAGGTGAGGGTAATCTGTGTCAGATTCTGCATAGGTTGCTAGCCTCAGGGGCAGGGGATGGAGATTGGTAGCACGGGAGGGGCTTGAGTGGGGCATGCAAAGTAGAGCTGGTAAATAATTTAAATGGCAGCTGCACAAGTCAGAGGCCAGCAATCTGGGAAAGATACAGACCTCACAGCCTTTGTAATAGCCAGCTTCTGAAGATATGACCTGCAGACAGTATGAGCCACTAGGACCTGGCTTTGGATGCCTCTGCACAATGAATTGGGTCATTTGTGCACAATGCTGCAAATGCTTGAAGTAATTAAAGTTTGAAAATCATGATGGAGAGGTCAGCTATGGAGGAGAGGAAGAGAGGAAACAATAGTCAAGGGAAACACATTGATGGAAACACATCTCCAACAGTCACCTTGGAGACATGGATGTGGAAGATGGGAAGCTGTCATCACTGGAACAGATATGAGAGAGGGAGAGGGAGAGAGAGAGAGAGAGAGAGAGAGAGAGAGGGAGAGAGAGAGAGAGAGAGAGAGAGAGAGAGAGAGAGAGAGAGAGAGAGAGAGAGAGAGAGAGAGAGAGAGAGAGAGAGAAACTGGATGAGTGAAGTGGAGTCCATACAGGAAGCAAGATATAACCAAGATTTTGCAGTAGTCCGGGGGATTGAAATGAAAATGGATCACTCACCTATTCCCTGAGACAGATATTAAGAAGTTGGGAAAGGGAAGTCAGAGATGGACTGTGTGATTGTTAGAGTAGGGTGGAAATTGGCCAAAATGACAATGAAACTTCTGAGTTCTATATGACAGTAGGGAGAAAAGTCAATGCTGGGAACAAAGACTCTTCCACATAACCCACAAAAAGGCAGGCATAACTTGGACCCATAACTTCACACTTGATTTGGAAGAAATGAATGGTGTTAAAAGTGAAGTTGTTCAACGTGATAATGCATTTAGCCAGATGGAGGAGGGTGGTGGTAGAGAGGAGCTGGTTGGTATGTGTCCAAGGAAGAATCAAAGAACCCTCAGGCCATCCTGTTTTGGGACTGGATGTCAGAAGTGAAAATGGGCTAGTTAGGAAACTATAAACATTAAGTGATGGAGAGTGTCAGAGGTGTCACTGATGTCAGGGGGAAGACACAGAACATGAGAAGAAAGAATAGTGTCAACAAAGGAAGACAAAACTTCGATGGAACAAGATGAAATTATGTCTACCAATACAGTCCTCCTTGTGAATCATGGGAGAAGTAAGAAGCATACTCTGCTAATTGGCGAATGGAGACTGTGGAGGGAAAATCACCAAAATGATTGAGATCAGTGACTGAGGCAGGGGCTTGATGTTTAGTGGTGGTGTCATGGTCCAGAGGGAGGTACAATGTTGCATTTGAGAGCTAGAGGTCCATTCACTAAACAACAAGGAGAGTTTTGGTCTTTGGATGTTGAGAAAGGAAGAGGCAAATGTGCAGGTGTTGCATCTCTTGCAGTTTCCACATCCTTAAGACTTCAAAACATGAAAGAAATGTAAGAAAAGGGGGCAACCCACAAGGCTTGCCAGGAATAAGCTTGTAATTAAGCTGAAGTGAGAGACTACAGAGTTAAAATCCACAGGAAAGGCTCTGCTGTATCCAACATGTTAAAATGGCAACTATTTAGTCTTAGCAAGAGACATTATGTTGTTCCATAACTCTTGTATTATAACAGTTACAGCACCAGCTTTAGGTTGTGGGTAACCCATTTTTTATTTTTGTCATGGCAATACAATGTTATTGGGAAAATATATGCATCGGTACTAACTTATTAGGAAAGTCAACCTTAGCAGATGTTATATTTGGTTTTCCCAGCATATGTCCTGCGTATGTGAAAGGAATTAAACACACAAAACAGATGTGATTAATATTCTTTACATTTGGTATTTCTCAGAATCACCCAAGTTGCTGCAAACTTCTTTGTATCATCTGCTCGGGAAATATTTCCCAATTTCATGTGATAGCTGACAACTCAGAGAAGCTAATGTAAGAGAAAGTTAATTTCATCTGCGCAGAGATTGAGGTAAGAATATGAGTCAAGGTGGAGTACTTCAGAGTCTGGCGGTCCAACTAAATGTATAGCGTTCAGGTCACGTGGGGTAAAGAAAAAAGTGACATGTTTGGATTGATACAGTCATATGGGGTTTGGCTCCTGTTTTAATGTTATATCCAAGTAGACATCCATTTTTTTCTTATTCTGCACCTACGCTGTTGTTTCCTCAGAGCGCTTAAGTGTCCATGCAACTTAAGTATGATCCATTCCCTGTCTATGCGCATTGGATTCCAAGCACTTCAACAATCCATGAGCCACGGACGCCACAATCAGCTAAACATAGTGGATGCCTTGGCCAGTGAAAACAAGCATACACTTCGTCAGGCCCCTGAAAAATAAAGGTTAAATTTGTCCTAATGAGACTTGGAGGAACGGGAATGATAAAGCTGTGATTTCTATTAACTTTCACTGAGCAAGGGACAGAGTTTGGGTGAATGGGAGGAGATGATCTTGGGAAGAACCTATTAACGTATACAATTTTTTTCATTGTTTTTTATAGGTCCACCTCTTGTTCATTCTTTCACCAAAGTGATGTCTTCTTGCTTGGAATCCCAGCAGCTGGAAATGCTTGCTGATGTTTGCAGAATGTTTATTTCCATTCACATGTCCTCAGAAAATGAAATAACCCTTCTCTGCACTCAGCAAAGGACGAGACAACATTCAGGGATGGGCCGATAAGCAGCAAGTAATATTTATGGTCATCAGACAGTTAAGAACATAATATATAACCACAGAATAAAAGAATAAGATATAATAACCACAGAATATAAGAATGGAAAATGTGCACAGTCTGAACAGACATTTGGAGGTCATCACCTACAAGGATGGTGAATGTTCTGCAAAGTGCTCTGAGAGTGTTAAGAAAATATATTTTTTTATATTCATTCAAGGGATGTGGGCTTCACAGACTGAGCCAGCATTTAATTGCTCATCCCTAGTTGCCCCTTGAGAAGGTGGTGGTGAGCTGCCTTCTTGAACTATTGCAGTCCTTGAGGTGTGCACATAAGCAAAGAGATTGATAACGACTTAATTGAAGAAGTGAATCTCCAGGACTGAATGATCACAGGATGGACCAAACCAGCAGAGAGAATGTTTTAGGTCAATGACACTTTATCATAACTGGAAGAAAGAGAAAACAAGCATGTTTTAAGTTGCAAAGAGAAAAAGGGTGGAGCAAACAAAGGTTGTCCAGGTGACACAATTGTGATCTGAGCAAGGGAGATGAATGCTGATTAATCAGAGCTGATCTGTTTGGAGGAGTTTAACAGAGGAACATGAATAATTGAATTTGGAGAGAAAAAAAAACATCTTAGAGTTCTCAGAGACAGAGCACAGCAGTTGCTGGAAATCTGAAATAAAAGGGAGTGCTGCAAGTACCCACTAATCCAATAGCATCTGTGGAGAGAAAAGGCTGAGCTAATGCTACAAATTACATAAGAGCTGGCCAGTTCTGACATTAGCAGAGAAGGTTCATCATCTGAACTTGCTGAATTCAATATTGTGTCTGGAAGGTTGCAACCTGTGTGGATGTAAAATGAGGTGTTGTTCCATAAGCATCACTGGGACAGTGCAGGAGGCCAAAGGCAGGGAGGTCAGAGATGGGGTGGGAATAGAGAATATTCATGACAAGTGATGCCACCAAAATCAACTGTGAAACCTGGACAACCTTGGTTTCCATCCCTTCACAGACCTTCCCTTTGTTCTCTTCATCCCTCCCTCTCTCTGCAACATAAAGCATACATGTTTTCTCTCTCTTCTAATTCTTATAAAGGGTCATTGACCTAAAACATTAATTCCCTCTCTCTTCCCACAGATGTGGGTGGCCCAGCTGAGTATTTCCAGCATTTTCTATTTTTATTTCATATTTACATCATCTGCAGTGTTTTTTTTTCACTTCTCAAGCATCCTGGATAAAGAAGCCCATTTGTTTGGCACACCATCCACCATCCCAAAGATTCACTTTCTTCATCATCAGTGCAGTTGCAATCATCTACAATATGTACTGCAGTTATTTGCCTGTGCAACTTCAATATCACCTCCCAAATCCTGGATTTTCCCACACATTTAGGAGTGTCTTTCCAGAAGGATTGCATTAGTTTGAGAATGTGATTTACCACTATCTTCTGAAGGACAACCAGGAATGGACAATAAATGTTGGGTCTGCCTGGTATGTCCTCATTCTGTAAAAATATTGAAAATAATCATGCCATTCTACATATTGCAGAAGACCTCACTGAAATTTAGCTTGTTCAGGCAATGCAATGCAACTTTATAAATTCCGTCTATTGGTTTGATCATTTGTTTACCCACTCAGCAACTTTATTCCACTTGATATTCCGAGGTAGTCTCTCATCCATATGATAACCAAACCTGATTCTATTTGGCTGGGTAGTCACAGATAGTATAGTCGGAAGACAAATCCATTGTTTCCTCTCACCAGAAGTGAATGAATGTGAGAAAAATTTCAAACTTACTTCCCGAGCACCAAGTCACAAAACAAAACTAATATTCTGCAGTCTGATTTAGGAGCAAAAATTAAGACTGCCTTTCACCATGTGAGATCTCAGAGCAAAATATAAGTCATAAGAAATTGTAAGTCTTTGTGTGAGGCTTTCCCAAAACATGACCCACCCAGGAAAAAGACTTAATCATAAAACGATTCACCACAGAATGACCATGTGGCTCATCATGATAGAGCTAACCAATTAAGCTTACTCTCCAGTCTTACTTTACAGTCTTGTACTTTTTCCCTTCTATGTATTTATCCTTATCTCTTTTGAAAATTACTACTGAATCTGCTTCTATCATCTTTTGAGACAGTGCATTCGAGATCAAAACAACTTGTTCTGTTGGAGAAGTGTTTCTTCCTGTTGCCTCTCACCTTAAACTCGTGTCCTTGCTAATTACCCTTTGGCAAATAGAAGTAGTTTCTCCTTGTGATTTCTACCAAAATTCCTTCATAACTTTGAACTCTCTTATTCTTGCCGTGCTAAGAAAATTAACTCTAATTTCTCCAGTCTGTTCATGTAAATGAAGCCCTGAACTCTTGGCACCATCCTTGTAAATTTCCTCTGTACCTTCCCATAGGCCACACCCTCCTTTCTAGAGTGGTGTCCAAAATTGGCCAAAGTAGTCAAGATAAACTTGTGTTTTATAAAGGTTCACCTTCCTTGTTTTTGTGCCCTTTTTAACAAAGGAACTGTTCCTGTATTTCCTTTTGAACAGTCTTCTCAATTTATCCTGCCATCTTTAATCATCATTATCGTTGCACCTCTGTGTGAGAAACATAACTCATAAATCTCCTTTAAAGTTTCCCTCTCTCACCTTAGGCCTTTGCCTTCTAGTATTTGTCAGTTCCACCCTGGGAAAAAGACTCTATCTACCGATCTGTGCCTCTCATAATTTTTTATATTTCTATCAGATTGTCCCTCAGCCCTGACGCTCCAGAGAAGGCAATCCAGGTTTGTCCAACCTCTCCAGATAGCTAATACTCTCTAACCCAGACATCATCCCGGTGAACTCCTTCTGCACCCTCTCCAAAGTCTCCACATCCTGTAATGCAGTAACACAGTACTCCAAATGTGGCCTAATCAAAGTTTTATACAACTGCAACATGACTTCCTGACTTTTATATTCAATACCCCCACCCATGAAGACAAGTATGCCTTATGCCTGCTTTACCACCTTATCCACTTGTGTTACCACTTTCAGGGAACTATGGACTTTCACACAAAGATCCCTCTGCACATCAATGCTCCTAATGGTCCTACCATTTACTGTATACTTTGCTCTTGCATTTGACCTCCCAAAAAGCAACACCTCACATTTGTCTGGATTAAACTCCTTCTGCCATTTCTCTGCCCACATTGATAATCATTAAAAAGCAGTACATATTTGCCTTTAACAAAATATAACTCCACTCGATAAGATTGCTGCATACACATAGATTTGAATAAGCTTAAGGTGATGAGCCCTGTTAAAATGCTGTTGTGGATCGCTTGTCCCTGATTTCCTTCTGTTAGTTGAGCTGAATGGATGTGGCACAATCATGTCTTCATGCTTCTGTATATGTATTCTTGTGTGTGCATCCACATTCAAACGTGCATGTGGGTTTGTTACTGTTGGTTCTCAAATGAGTTTACTTCGATATGTTAGAGTACCTATTCCAAAGTGATCCATTGATCTGCTGCAAATGCAAAATAGAAATGATGGGCAAACTAATGAGACTCAAGAAAGGAGAGGAGGAAAACCAAAGTCTGACTATAATTATTCGTTCCACTGACATTCACTCTGTATTCATCACAAATCACAAACTGGCTCCCATATTTCAAGTGGGCGATATTCCTTTTTATTTTTTAGCCTCAAAACTAACCTGATGCATGAAAAATGCAGTATGATATAAGAAGCTATTGTTTATTTGTCCTCTCCTTAATGATAAAATTTGCTTTTAATAACAGCATTGTGTGCAGATGGGTGAGAGTGCCAAACCATTTAGCTTTTGTGAAGAAGTTCCCCAATTTATATTCCCCAGTATTTTGAGCAATTTTACCATGATCTTCCCTTACAATCTGATTTTTGATGGGACGTGTCATTATATTAAGCCAGATCAATTTAAGAATGTTCTTACAGTGGTGTGATTAGACAGATTTGTTGTTTGGATAATATATAACTGATAAAAAAAAGCTGAAATGAGGAATGTTTGTATATAATGTCTGTGTATTAAATATTGTTTTGCTAGATTGGATTAACATTGCTTACTTCCAGTAATGACTTCAGCGAACCAAATGTCAGAAGGTAAGTAAAAATGAAAGACAATATTTTTGCACCCACTTGACTAGTGAGCTAAGGCAAGTTTCCCCTCCAAAAAAATCTTCAGGAAATAAAATTAATAGTATTTTATTAAATTCTGTCAGGAGCTTCTTAAAATGTAATTATTTGTAATATCCACCATTTCCAAAGAATGTGGTCGATCTATGTCTCACTGTAGTCTTAATTGCTTTATTATTATTATTATTTGTTTCAACCAGGAAAATGTTTTGAATTTTAACTAGAGCTGCCAAAATAAGGCAAAACATGCTTAAGCTGCTGGACAGGAATGTGCCCAAAGTTTTCCTCAAACCTGTGAACCCTCAAGATGACAAATGCAGACGGGGTAAAACAGGGCAATTTTCTGTCTCCGTCCTATGGGTGGTAAATTGGGGGAAAGGACCTCCAAGCAATTGTGTACAATCTGTCTGACTTTCATGCCACTGCTGGTTTGGGAACCCACCTGACATATTAATCACCACAACCATAGGTGGGTTTGTTACATCTGAGTGATCTACCCCAAGTGATAAGGAAAATAATTTACTCCTATATTTGGAATGATAGAGTATTTTCTTCCAATTCCTAAATGTATTAGAACAGATTTAATTAATGGCTCTTAATGAAGGTAATTTAAAGCATGGAAAACTGTGGACACTGTTAGCCTGGATTTCCAACATATGTATCAGAGCACAATTCCCCACCTCTAGCTTATATTTTGGAAATACACCTCTGGGGTGTTGATTACAAGCCTCCAAATTTCATGTTGAACTATGGATTAGTTTCCTTCAATATTTTGTTTAATATTTTCCATTCTAGATCATGTGTTAACTTTGAGCTAAGAATTTAAGCAAGATTTGACAGTTTGACAGGCCTGTAGACTATTCAAAAGTTAATGATGGAAAAACTCAGTAGAGTTAGAACATTATCATTTCCTGTCTGGGAATCAGGTTCAAAGTGAATCCAAACCAAGAGAACAAGTTCACTTCAGACAGTTGTGAGAGTTCTAAATGAAAAGCATCAGTACAGTTTTGATCATGATCCTAGTGAGATCAACTCTGCAACATCAAAAAGACCATAACTTCACACTACCTATCAATTGTACTCAGTGATGTGTCCAGTGGCAATTCCATTTTGCTACTGACCTGCTGAAGGGAGGAGAATTCAACCTTGTCCACTCAGACAGAAGAACATGGAACTTGAAGGTAATAATGTTCTTCTTGCTGATAAGAGATTACAAGAGTCACAGCATTTGTGTCAGAATGCTCCTGCCTACTGTCACCACAGGTGACCTAACTGGGTTTTACTGTGCCTGAACCACAGATAATAAACATTTTGATGCATGGGAGAACATTGCTGTAATATTCACAAGTGAAAGGTCACAGAGAATTGTACAACTGGCCAGCTCAGAAACAAAATTGGACAGATATTAATCCACGTCGACATGGTGTTATGTGAGTGGAGTGCTCTAATACGACCCAAGGCCATACAAAATTGACTCTTGGACCTCACGTAATTCTTTGGGCTGAGCTGCCTTATGAATTTTACATCTCTGATGGTGTTTTTCAATGAATCCCAGGGAGGAATTTGGCTTATGTGTAAGGGATGCCATTTGTCACAACTGAAATGCTGAGGTGGGTGGGGGGGGGTGGGGGAGAGGGGGTGGGGAGCTCAGTTGGGGTCCCAGAAAGTAATTAGTTAGTTGATGTCAGAGACAGTCTAAGAGCTTTGAGTCATGGAACCTTCCTTGTTCATTGGTAAGGCATTTAAAAACAGGGTCCTTATTACCACTGTAGAATGACCACAGACTACTCCAGCACTAAATTGCGTTACTTTGCATCTGCTTGTACCCAAATGCAGCACGCACCAATGAGCCAAAAAAAAATAATATGGGCTATCCTCCCTTCCTCTCAGGTGAGGTCACTGGTACACTTCTTGGCAACTTGTCAATCCAGCAGTATAGTTAATGTGTCAACATGATAATTTGCTGATGATGTATTTACTGTTGTTGACAACTATTTAAGGGTAAGGCCCCTATTTGTTATAATCTCATTTAACTATTGGAGACATACTCATCAGTCCACCAGTTTGGTACATGAGGCTGGATACTACCTCATAGAGGGCTGCTTAATTACACATTGACATAATTTGTATCTGTAGTCAACATACATCAATTTTAAGATTCAATATTGTTGCGTACCAGTGCATAATTTAAACAGAGTTATATTGTAACAATGATAAAATTGTTAGAAACTATGTCTGCATTTAAAATGGCTGTTATCAGCTTAAAAACTAAATAGTTAAAAAAACTCATCTTGCTGAATACACTTTTTGAATATTTAAAAAATTAATCCTTAAAAATAACATTTTGTGCTATGTTCAAGCACTTAATCTCTGGAGCTTCACTTTGAAGAAGACTCACTGTAACTGCTGAAAATCCCCTCTGCCCTGGGCATCTGAATTCTCAGTAAAATTGTTTTAGGTAATTCCACAACTGGGGAACTATCTGAGGAAGTTCACTTCTGAGAGAACCTGTTCACGTTCATCCGGCAGGAATATTCTGCTACAGGGTGAACCTTTTGATGCAATTGCTACATAACAATATTATAGTCTTTATTTTTCCTGCATTTCAACACCCTCGCCTTCTCTTAATGCTGTTCAGTCCTTTCTGGATTACAGCTTCACAGCTGTCCAATACTTTACCAAACAGTCTAGTAATCAGTGAAATTCTTAATTTCTTAATTTCTTAACCAATTCTTAAGCTGCGAATCAACAGTTCACAGGCAACACATGCCAATCATGTACATACAAACAAAAGTCCATTTTGTTGCAATGCTCTGCAGCAGGAGCCTCACTTAGCATTTGGAAACAAGAGAGTTGACAGTGGTTATAGGGCCTTAGAATCAACTTGCCAGAAGGGAGCTTGATTGCTTGACTTCATTCCTGTAAAAAAGATTTCAGCCTCCATGCCTAAGCATGTGACAGCTTAGTTCCTATTAAATATGTGCTAAACACAGTCATTGTCAGATTGATAATGGTTACTAAGTAATTTAAAAGAAATATAGCAGAGACTTGTTAACTAGTATTTTGGAGATGTACCTTTCAAGCATCTTGCTGATTTTTTGGGTAAAAATTAGTGTGCAGTGCTCTGAGATTTAGGGTGAAGTAGACACAAAGTAAACAAGAGCCTAGTTACTGATTCCACCACTAAACTATATTTTTCCTCATTTCAAAAGGTACAATATGTATGTAAGTTCTTATTGATGAATGCCAAATTGATTTGTTTTTTTACCTGAGGGAATAATTCTGGTCAGGATACCAATAGAAGTCTGAACTCTTCAACAGGTACACATGGTGTTTCATACCACAGTAAATGAAATGAAAATTAACACCTTTAAATTGTAGTTTGTAAATGTGCACTTAAGTGCATAAGACCAAACGTTGTTATCAATATGCCAGTGTTCCTCCAAAGCGTATGGAGCTGGACTGCTTTCTTGGGACATTAAAGTAGACAGGTGGAAAGAATTCTGATTCCCATTGACTGTACCATGTCATTGAACACAGGATCAGTCATTTAACATGAACCTTAACTTTTCATACACAGTATTTACAATAAAAAAAGGGCTGATGGTTTTACAAAATAACATAGGAAATAGGAGCAGGAAGAGTCAAGCTTGCTCTGTTGTTAAATATGAACATAGCTGATCTAAACTTGGTCTCAGCACTATTTTTTGCCTGTTTCCCCTCACCTCTTACTCCCTTACAGAGCAACATTTCCTATCTTGGCTTTAATATATCAATGATTCAACTTCCAAAATTCTCTGGAATAGAGAATTCCAGAAGTTCATTAATCTTCAGGAGAAGAAATGACCCTTCTTCTTTATTGGGAGACCACTGATTCAGAAATTATGCCTCCTAGTTCGAGATTTTCCCACAAGGTGAAACATCTTCCTGCACCTGACAAGCCCCTTAAGAATTTTATATATCTTGATAGAGTCAACTCTTATTCTTCTATACTTCAATAACTATGGATACAACCTTCTCAACCTTTCCTCATGAAATAATAATCCTTTCACCACGGGAATCAACCTGCTCCGAACTATTTCCAAAACAAAAGTATCCCTCTTCTAACAAGGAGACCAAAACACTATGCAGTAATCCAGGTGTGGTCTTGCTGATGCCCTATACAGTTGTAGCAAAGCTTCCCTTTCTTTTAATCCTTTCAATAAAAGCCAACATTCTTGTTGGCTTATTTGTTGTACCTGCATGTTAGCTGTCGTGTCTCATGCACAAAGACACTCTTCCGATGCAAAATTCTGCAGTCATCTTCAATTTAATTAATATTCTATTTTTTTCTTTTCCTACTGAAATGGATAACATAACATTTCCTACATTCTACTCCATCTGTTGATTTCTTTTTCACTCATTTAATCTACCTATATCATTTTGCAGACTCACGGCTTTCTCTTTATGGCTCACTTCCATACCTATCTTTGTATCACAAGCAAATTTGGCCATAATGCACTCAGTTCCAACACGTAAATCTTTAATGAAAACATAAGAGTTCAGCCCACAGCAATGATCCCTGTTTCACCCAAATTGTCACAGCTTTCCAGCTATAAATGACTATGACTCATTTTTATGCTATTATTATACCTTATACCTTGTGGAGTAACTTTTTATGTGGCATCTGATTGAATGCCTTCTAGAATACAAATACACAACATCAATGGATTCTCCTTTATCCACACTATTCATTATATAATTAAAGAATTCCAATGAATTTGTCAAAGGCCATTTCCCTTGCTTAAAACCATGATGATTCAATTTGATTATATATATTTTTTTAAATATCCTGTTACTTATTTCTTCAGGATGGATTCCAGCTTTAACACAGCAGCAGATATTAATCTGACTGGCTTCTAACTTTCTGCTTTCTGTCTCCCCACTTTTTGAATATATCAAGAGGAGGAAAGAAGCTTACCTGAGGTTTAGAAAGCGTGGATCAAACAGGGCTCTGGAGAGTTACAAGATAGCCAGGAGGGAGCTTAAGAATGGACATAGGAGAGCTAGAAGGGGGCATGAGAAGTCCTTGGTGAGTAGGATTAAGGAAAACCCCAAGGCGTTCTACACATATGTGAAGAATAGGATGATGACTCAAGTGAGGGTAGGACTGATCAGGGATAAAAGAGGAAACATGTGCCTGGAGTCGGAAGAGGTAGGGGAGGTCCTTAATGAATACTTTGCTTCAGTATTCAACAGAAAGAGAGACCTTGATGTTTGTGAGGATGGCGTACGGCAGGCTGATATGTTAGGGCATGTTGACATGAGGAAAGAGGATGTGCTGGAACTTCTGAAAATCATTAGGATAGATAAGTCACTGGGGCCAGATGGGATATATCCAAGGTTATTATGGGAAGTCAGGGAAAAGATTGCTATGCACCTATGGCGACAATCTTTGCATCCTTACTGGCCACAGGAGTAGTGCCAGATGATTGGAGGGTGGCAAATGTTGTTCCTTTGTTTAAGAAAGGGAGTAGGGATAACCCTGGAAATTAGAGACCAGTGAGTCTTACTTCAGTGGTGGGCAAATTACTGGAGAAGATTCTTAGAGACAAGATTTATGGACATTTAGGGATGCAGAGGCTGATAAGGAACAGTCAGCATGGCTTTGTGAGGGGCAGGTTGTGCCTCACGAGCCTGATTGAATTCTTTGTGGATGTGACAAAGCTCATTGATGAATGTAGAGCAGTGGATGTGGTGTACATGGATTTTAGTAAGGCGCTTGATAAGGTTCCTCATGGAAGGCTCATTTAGAAAGTCAGGAGACATGGGACCCAGGGAAACTTGGCTGTGTGGATTCAGAATTGGCTCTCTCATAGAAGACAGAGGGTGATGGTAAATGGAACGTATTCTGCCTGGAGGTCGGTGACCAGTGGTGTTCCGCAGGGATCTGTTCTGGGAACCCTGCTCTTTGTGAATTTTATAAATGACTTCGATGAGGATGTGGAAGAATGGGTTAGTAAGTTTCCTGATGATACAAAGGTTGGTGGTGTTGTGGGTAGTGCAGAAGGTTGCTGTAGATTACAACAGGATATTGATAAAATTCAGGGCTGGGCTGAGAAGTGGCAGATGGAGTTCAACCCCGAAAAGTGTGAAGTGATACACTTCGAGAGATTGAATTTAAAGGCAGAATACAAGGTTAACGGAAGGACTCTTAGCAGTGTGGAGGAACAGAGAGATCTTGGGGTCCATGTCCATAGTTCCCTCAAGGTTGCCATGCAGGTCAATAGGGTTGTTAAGAAGGCGTATGGTGAGTTGGCCTTCATTAGTCGGGGTATCGAGTTCAAGAGCTGCCAGGTAATGTTGCAGCTCTATAGAACTCTGGTTAGACCACACTTGGAGTATTGTGTTCAGTTCTGGTCGCCTCATTATAGGAAGGATGTGGAAGCTTTAGAGAGGGTGCAAAGGAGATTGGAGAACATATCTTATGAGGATAGGTTGAGTGAGCTAGGACTTTTCTCCTTGGGGAGAAGGAGGATGAGAGGTGACTTGATAGATGTGTACAAAATGATAAGAGGCACAGATCAAGTGGACAGTCAGAGACTTTTTCCCAGGACGACAGTGGCTAACAGGAAGGGGCATAATTTTAAGGTGATTGGAGGAAGATATAAGGGGGATGTCAGGGGTAAGGTTTTTACACAAAGAGTGGTGGGTGCGTGGAATGCACTGCCAGCAGAGGTTGTGGGGGCAGATACATTAGGGACATTTAAGAGACTCTTAGATAGACACATAAGTGATAGAGAAATGGAGGGCTATGTGGAAGGGAAGAGTTAGATAGATCTTAGATCAGGATAAAATGTCAGCACAACATTGTAGGCTGAAAGGCGAGTATGATGCTGTAATGTTCTATGTTCCATGTTCTAATTCATATTTGCTACTTTCCAATGAGAATTTGTTGAATGAGATCTCGCCAAGTTTTTAATGCTGCGCTAAAGCATAATTACTGAAAGAACAATTTCTCTGACCCTGGAATGCTAATTTAGTATGCGTATCTGTATTTCCTCAGGGTAAGATTTTCAAATTCAATGATTATAAATATAATAAAATAATTTTAATGCTTATTAAATGACATTTCAGCTTCTACATTAATACCATGTGTATGCCACAATCTTTATTTCACTTCCTGTAAAATGTTAAAAAAATTATATGAAGTATGATATAAAATCTGTGCTTTTTACTTCATGTCTGCTATTTGTCAGAATTAATCATCTGTTTACCTTGTGGGCACATCTCTGTTACTGGTCACCACAGGTTGCCTACAGATGATGATTCCAAATCCTGATGATTCTCAATCACATCAGAAAAAAAGTAAAAACCATATCACAGAACTTGCTTAATATTTGTGGGAAACTTCCTTTGAGACAGTTGCCATTCCTTCTTCTGGATCATGTGTTCATGCCTTAGAGTATGATTTGGAGTTTTCTGAAAATTGAGCTAAACCCACACTTAAACTGAGGGCATCTTCCTCAGAAAATGCCAGGGTCATAGCGGTAATTCTTTCTGCACTCTGCACAACTAAATCTTTCTGCAGAAATGCTAAAAAACAATTTCAATAAAAGACATGAATCTTGATAGCGTCATTTATCAATCAAAGCTCATGTTTCTGATTCATAGTGAAGACATAAACTACCAGACTCTTCAGAGAGTAAGTACAGGTAAATAGTTATAGAGGTATTTAGTTCACAGTATTTAACTACAATTTTTACACATTACATGGTCATTATCACATTACAATAGAGTAAGTAATCTAATATACCTTTTGTATAATGCTGGGAAATCTATGGGATATCGAGTAGAACAATCTATTTTTTAATTTTAATTTATGGTGCAAGGTTTTGATGAAATATAGAGAAAGAACTCAATTGGTTTTCTTTTGTTTAGTTAGACATTGATCAAACACAAAATGACTTGTTCAGTTTGTATTTAATTGCATTGTTAAATTATTTACAATGTACAAAATGATCAATATTCTAAGGAAGAGGCATCTTATGTCTGCATAACAGAGGGCTGCCACTAAGAAAACAACATCAAAAGGAGAGAGACAGCAGAATTTTGAGTGGTTTGCCCAAGAAATGCCCTTTCTATTTTAGTTGCTGACTGACCTGCTAAAAAGTTTCCACAAGTTCTCTTTTATTTTTCAGATAGTATCATTATTTCCTTTTGTTTTAATTCTGACTCTACCACAACTGAAGAATTATTACAGGGCTGTGATTTGGATGAGTACAATAAGAACAAAACTGAGATTTTGTTCAATGAAAAAAGAAGAATCACAAACAAATTGAGGTCTGATCCACCAGATCACATGAGACTTTTTCCTTCTGCCATATAAATGTTGGTTTTGGATATTTTTTTTTATCCAAACTGTTTCAACTACTAGAATGTGACTACATGATATCTGGACTGAACTTATGGCTGCTGCTCAGCTCCATTACCAAGTTCAATATTTTCTAATTATTTATATTTGAATCCAAAAATCCTATAATTCAATCTCAACTATGTATTGATTTTTAGCAGCAATATGATCATAATTTCTTTGACATTGCACCAATGTAAATATCTCTTAATCCTTGTAAAAGTGCTGTATTTAGGTAACATTTGGGATTTTTGTCAAAGAAATGTAATTGTTTCTTGCAGTGATGTGGTCCATATATAATGATAAGGTCTATGTTTAAGACTGTTTCAGAGCATAGACAGTCCTTGATCTGTTTGGTGAATTGACAAATAATATATCACAAGATTTTAGTCTTACCATTTTAACTACACAAGCGATGTATTTTTCAGATTCCATAAACATCTAAAAGACTTCATCAAAGTGACAATTTATCAAGGACCCGGTGGCAGACTTGCAAGCTATGTGTGAATACATTTGTACCTAATGGAGCATATATGTTTTCTTTTCTCTCAAGAGAGAGTAATGGCAGATTTAAGAAGGATAACGTTTTGTAGCTTAGGATGCATGAAGGAATGACTCTGATGGAGCTTTATGCAAGACATACGTTACATTCAAGTGAAGAGCATTTCCACTGGAGGAGCCAAAGAATACATCTAAATGGAAAGCATTAAAATAATTATACTGCACACAAAATGCTGGAGGAACACAGCAGGTCAGGCATGGAGAGAAATAAACAGTCAACGTTTTGGATCGAAACCCTTCCACAGGATTGGAAAGGAAGAGGCCAGAAGCCGGAATAAGAAGAACAGGGGAGGGGGAGAAGTACATGGAAGCAGGTGATAGGTGAGTTCAAGTGAGAGGGGGATAGGAGGGTGGGGTTGGGGGTGGGGTGAGAAGTAAGGAGCTGAGAGGCAATAGGTAGAAGAGGCCATGGGCTGAAGAAGAGGGAATCCGGTTGAAGAGGGCAGTGGACCAGGGAATAAAGGGAAGGAGGTGGGGAATAGATGGGCAGGTCATGAGGGCGGGGGAAGGGGAAAGAGAAGGGGGCCACAGGAATGAGGGAAGACAAAGGTGGAAAAAAACAGGGGCCGAAGTTGATGCCAGGCCCCGGCCCCCACCGCCCCCAGCTCCAGCCTCGGCCCCTGCCACATCCAGGCCGAGATCTCTCACACCACCGCTGTGTCCTCCTGATCCTCTGCTTCCATCTCACTTACCCCTGGTCTCTCAAGCCTTCCCCTACACCTCAACCCCCTCCCTCACTCCTCTGATCCCCCATCTTCCTTCCACCCCACCTTCCCTGACTCCTCTAACTCTCCTCTTTCGCCTGACCCCAGCTCCAACACTCTACCCTCCTCTAACCCTAGGCCCAACCCCTGCCATCTTCACTAACCCCCCCCCCCCCCGACCTCTCTGAGGTGGAACGTTATGACCTCAGCAGGGGCCTTGCCTTTGTTCCCCTGCACCCACACCTCAACGAGTTCTGCGACAACCATGACGCCAACCTCTTCTTCCGTCGCCTCCATCTCCGGGCCTATTTCTTCGGCAAGGATTCCCCACCTTCTACAGATGACCCCTTCTCCCTCCTTGAGCCTTCTTCCTCTTGGACACCTCGTCCTGGCCTTCTGCCTGCTCTGGATCTCTTCATCTCTAATTGCCGTTGGGACATTAACCATCTCAACTTCACCACTCCCATTAACTATTCCAGCCTCATCTCCCCTGAACACACTGCCCTCCACTCCCTCTGTATTTACACTAACCTTACTATCAAATCCGCAGACAAGGGTGGTGTTGTTGTAGTTTGGCGGACTGACCTTTACATTGCCAAAGCTAGACGTCAACTCTCGGACACCTCCTCTTACTTATCCCTCAACCTGGGCCCCACCAAGAAGCATTAAGCCATTGTCTCCCACACTATCACTGACCTCATCACCTCTGGAGATCTCCCCTCTAATGCCTCCAACTTCATAGTTCCCCTACCCCACACTGCCTGCTTCTACCTCCTACTAAAGATCCACAAACCCAACTGGCTCGATAGGCCCATTGTTTCAGCCTGGTCCTGCCCCACTGAATTCGTGTCTCCATATCTTGACTGCATTTTGTCCCCCTTGGTCCAGTCCCTTCCCACCTATGTCCATGGCACTTTGTATGCCCTCCATCACTTAAACAACTTTCAGTTCCCTGGCTCTGGCAGCCTCATTTTCACTATGGACATCGACTGCCTGTACACTTCCATCCCCCATCAGGAAGACCTTAAGGCTCTCCGTTTCTTTCTGGATAACAGACCCAACCAGTTCTCCTCCACTGCCACCCTCCTCCATCTGGCAGAACTGGTACTCACCTTCAACAACTTCTCTTTCAGCTCCTCCCACTTTCTCCAAATTAAAGGTGTAGCCATGGGCACTCACATGGCTAAGAGAGAAATCATGAGGGCTAAAAGAGGACATGAGGTTGCTCTGACAGACAAGGTGAAAGAGAATCTAAAGGGTTTCTATAGCTATACTAAGATCAAAAGGATAACAAGGAACAAAATTGGTCCTCTTGAAGATCAGCGTGGTCAGCTATGCATGGAGCCACAAGAGATGGGGAAGATTTTAAGTGTATTTTTTGCATCTGTGTTTACTCGAGAGACAGACACAGGGTCCACAGAACTGAGGAAAAAGAATAGTGAAGTTATGGACCATATCTGGATTACGGAAGAGAAGGTGCTTGCTGTCTTGAGGCAAATTAGGGTGGATAAATCCCCAGGACCTGACGAGGTGTCCCCTCAGACCTTGTAGGAGGCTAGTGTGGAAATTGCAGGGGCCTTGGCAGAGATACTTAAGATGTCCTTAGCCACAGGTGAGGTGCCGGAGGACTAGAGGATAGCTAATCTTGTTCAAGAAAGGCTCTAAGAATAAGTTGGGAAATTATAGGCCAGTGAGCCTAATGTCAGTTGTGGGTAATTTTTTGGAGGGTATTCTGAGGGACAGGACATGTAAGCATTTGGATAGACAGGGCCTTTGATTAAGGATGGTCAACATGGCTTTGTGCGTGGCAGGTCATATCTAACCAATCTAATTGAGTTTTTAAGGAGGTCACCAGGAAGATTGATGAAGTGAAGGCAGTGGATGTTGTCTACATAGACTTTAGCAAGGCCTTTGACAAAGTCCCGGATGGGAAACTGCTCCAGGAATTTAAGTCACTTGGCATTCAGGATGAGGTAGTCAACTGGATTCAAAGTTGGCTTAGCGGGAGAAACCAGACTGTGGTAGTAGATGGTTGTCTCTCTGACTGGAGGTCTGTGACTAGTGGTGTGCCACAGTGATTGGTGCTGGGTCTATTGTTTATCATCTATATTAATGTTTTGGATGATAACATGGTAAACTGGATCAGCAAATTTACAGATGACACCAAGACTGGGGCATAGTGGACAGTGAAGGAGGCTATCAAGGCTTGCAAAGTGATCTGGACCAGCTGGGAAAATGGCAGATGAAATTTTAATGCATACAAGTGTGAGGTGACGCACTTTGGGAGGACAAACCAGGGTAAGACTTGCACAGTGAATGGTGGGACTCTGAGGTGTGCGGTAGAACAAAGGGACCTGCGAATACAGATCCATAATTCCTTAAAAGTGGCATCACAGGTAGATAGGGTCATAAAGAGAGCTTTTGGCACACTGGCCTTCATAAATCAGGGCATTGAGTATAGGAGTTAGGATGTTATGTTGAAGTTGTATAAGACATTGGTGAGGTCAAATTTAGAGTATTGTGTGTCGTTCTGTTCACCTATCTACAGGAAAGATATCAATAAGCTTGAAAGGGTGCAGAGAAAATTTACACAGATGTTGCCAGGACTTGAGGATCTGAGTTATAGGGAAAGGTTGAATAGATTAGGATTTTATTCCCTGGAGCACAGGAGAATGAGGAGAGATCTTGTAGAAGTATACAAAATTATGAGGGGTATGGATAGGGTGAATGCATGCAGGCTTTTTCCACTCAGGCTGGGTGAGACTAAAACTAGAGTTCATAGGTTTCGGGTGAAAGGTGAAATATTTAAGGGGAATCTGAGGGGAAACTACTTCACTCAGAGGGTGGTGTGAGTGTGGAATGAGCTGCCAACAGAAGTGGTGGATGCAAGGTCAATTGTAACATTTAAGAGAACTTTGGATAGGTACATGAATGAGAGAGGTATGGAGGGCTATGGTCCAGGTGCAGGTGCATGGGACTCGGCAGAAAACCAGGCTGGCATGGACTAGGTAGGATGAAGGGCCCGTTTCTGTGCTGTAGTGCTCTATGACTCATGACCCCTAGCCATTGCATAGATAACGATCTCGCCCAACTTGTAGATGGTTGTCAAATCATAATACTTTCTGCGAGTCATAATGGTCGAGGAAGGGTAGCTTATAAGCCCTTGATTGCTGCTCATCCCAAGGTGAGGACTTCCTTTTGTGTAATAACTGGTGAAGTTGCTCGGTAGGTGGCCAACCCCAAAAGAGCACTACAGCACAGAAACAGGCCCTTTCTACATCTCAAGAGCCACACCAGTATCCATCTGTGGACCAACATTTAATAGTTTTTCATTGTCTGGAAGAGTATTCTGTTTCCCTATTTCTTCCAATCATATTACATAACTCCTCCTTTTCCCACATAATATTCCAACTGCTACTTTTTTGCACACTCATTTAACCAGCTTATTACATCCTTTGGAAACATTTTGCAACCTCCTCAAAGTTCACTTTTACTTCTAGCTTTATTTAACAACTGAATGAGAATGGTTCACTGGATTCAAAACAGAGCTGCTGTAAGAGCTTCTTAAATTTTATTTTCATTAACTCAAAATGTATTCAATGTAATTCTTTTAACTTTCTTCAGTTTTAAAGGTGTATTTGAAAGCAAGATTCTTCACCTCTGAAACTGTTTCAAATTTTGCAACCTCAGTGAGATAAAATAGTCCTGTGCTCTCAAATGCATTGAGTAGTACATTTTAAAATTGTGTGATGGTGTTAAATGGGTAATTAGTGACTCTGCAGCCCATTTGCCATCTTTTCTGATTTGTATTTCCATTGACTTTCCTGCTGATTTGCTATTATTCATTAAATACTATCACAGAATGTCAAAATCTATCTTATTGATTTTAAAACTCAAGCTTATTGTTATGAATTTGAGTGTGCTATAGATAACCACTTAGGCTCAGTGGTGTCAATAACTACTGGAAGCAGTTTTATTCACTGTGGGAGTTGACTCATGCTGACCTAAATTTATTGGTATAAAACAGTGGGTGTAAAAATGGAACTCCCTCATGACTTGAACTGAATATCTGTGCCTTTTGCAAGTGAATTTCCCCATTCTCTTTGACGGCAGGCTGAGTTATTGAAAGATGAAGGAAAAAGGCTTGGATAAATCTTATTCAATAAAAAGGTGAATGTTAGAATAACAATATTGAACAGACACCTTAGCATTAACTGTTAAGATTTATCTCTCCATTATGATGCTCAAATTGAGTGGCAAGCCATTGCTTTTCTGTATGTTACCTTACTTAACTCATAATGATTAATGAATTTTCATTATAACACAAATGACTCTTTAGGCTGTGTGCCCTTGATCTTAGTATAACAAAGAATCCTTAATGTTCAGGAGCAGAGAGGGAAACTATATTGATGATAGCAAAAAGCAGCATTCAAAATTGCAGGTGTAGCTGTGCCTTAAATGATGTCTATCCACGTGACGGACAGCTTCACTGAACTAGTCTAGTGATAACACAGACCATTGACAGACCTTGGTGCTGCCTGTATGTAGTTTGCATGTTTTCCCAGTGATGGTATGAATTTCTACCTAGTGTGTAGGTGAGTGGTGAATCTAAAGGGAATAAATGGGAATGTGGGTAAAATAAAACCAGGAATACTATTGGATTAGTGTTAGTGAATATGATGGCTAACGTAGACTCAGAGGCCTGGTTTCTGTGCACTGTGATTCCTGACTTTATAAATAAATACTAAAACAAATCACAACCTCATGACAAAATGACTAATGACACAATTGGTTATTGGAAATAGACATTATTTGGTTGTAGCAACGTGTTACTCCTGGGAAGTTCATCATAAGTGATGAAGGGCAGAGATGTATAATGAAGAGAATGGAAGGATGGTTAAACATGTGGTCAGAGGATCAGAATCAACTCCATGTGCTCCTGACTTTGGTGATCCAGCAAAAAGCAAGATCTCAACGACAAGACTTGAAAGAACATGAGGGGCTGATAGAACTTCTGAAAGTGCTGAAAGATTCAAGGCTAGCGATGCCTGGTTCGAGTGTTTTAAGAAGCATTCAAATGTGCATAACTGTTGTGCCGCAGGGGAGGCAGCAAGTGCAGATTCTGAGGTGGCAGAAAATTTTCAGGGGGAAACGTAACATCACGTAAGGTAGCCATTCTCTTAAACAAGTGCTTAACATGGATGAGCTGGGACTCTTCAGATGAAGATGCCCTCAAGCATTGCTCATCTCAAGGGATGAACTGCTTCAGACTTCCAAGGTAGCCAAAGATCACCTTACTCTATTCCTTGGCATGATGCCAAGTATGACTGCAAATATATGCCTATCCTAATCTATCATTCAGATTTTCCAAGTGCTTTGATAGTGTATTCAAAAGAAAAACTTTCCAATGATGTGTTGAGCTAACAAACAAGCCTGACATCTCAAGATTATATTATATAGTCAGCTGGGGAACATTTGACGACCAATTTGTATAGCATCATAAATGTTCTCAAGTGGATTGTGCCAAGTCAGAAGCTATTAAAAAATCTCTGCAATGCCCAGTATAAAGTGCAAGTAAACTGCAGAAAGGATCGCCATTCTCATTGCAGCATTGTACAAACTTTGCACATTATTCTTCTTGGATAATAAATAACAGCTTGGCAGAAAGTACAGGGTCAATAACATGGGTAACCTCGTTTATATTTTTCATGCAGAAAGGAATGACTATTCTGGGACCTAAAATTGCAAGACATATTAATAATGGCAAAGAAGAATCAATTTTCACACCATTCTGTGGAATAATCAACCAATTGAAAATGTTCCACACATAATAAACATTTTATCAAATAATTATCAGCTAATGCACAATTAAGTCTACAAATTAAATGTCGCATTAGAATGACTGGTTAATGGCAATACAGTTTTTGAGTTAGAACAATCAAATATATTCCCAAAGCTAGAATTCTACTGTTGGAGGAGTTTTGAGGCTACCATTTTAAACATATTTAGAACATTCTCTGCCTTCTGTCAATCATTCTATCCCTACGTTAACTTCCTTTAAAGAGAAATAAAGAAAAACTTAACCTTTAGCACAAGAAGTTGTCAACCAAAGGGGAGGGCAGGGAAATTCTAAAGATTTGAGCAAATCTGCAAGTCTTAGTGCCTAGAAAATATCATGATAATTCCAGCAGATTGTAGGATGAATTAACAATAAAACTTATTTTCTTTTAAGAATGCTGGTGATAAGCAAAAATGATTGATCAGTTCTGTTATAAGTAATATGTGTTTTTGTACAGGTTAGTATTTGTAGCACGGAATAATGTCACAAATATCTAATACCATCAGACTCTGGTTAAGTAGAAAAATGCACTTTTGAAGGGTAACTTAATGTTGATATCATCAGTGTGTGAAGGAGTAGCTCAGTCATGTGATCTCCTCTACATACTAAGAAGGTACAAGATTCAGTGGGGAGAGAAATTATTGAATACACATAGCAATATGCATTACTATCACCTGGTAAGCCGGCAAGTGGCAGGTTGGATGTTTTCAGCCCAATGATTTTGACATGCAACCTGTCCAAACCATGCTCCTCTTTGATATATTGGCTCAGCAGCGGGCTAGCATCAGTTAAAGGCAGCCAACACCTTTTAGAGCCACCTTGTATCTCTTAAAGTGGTGGCATATCATGACTGCAGCAGGTGCTGTAATGTTCTGGAAAATCAGCTAAAGGGAATTGGTGGGCTCCCCAGTTTTCTGAATTTTCAGTGGAGGCCTTGATGCAGGAAATGCAGAGAAGGAGACATGTCCTGTTTCTGCAGGGCACCCGGAACCACCCCTTTTCCATTCAGCCCCAGGCGCCTTCTGGGAAGAGATAGCTGTGGTGGTCAATCTCAGGAGTCCTGGCCTCAAGTCTTGTTTGCAAGACTTTCAAGGAATTCAAGGAAAACATTCAAGGAATTTACATAATAAAGGTCAGTGAAGATATCATGAAATGTCTTATCTCATCATATGCATTGCAAGTTTCAGACACTGATCAATCTTCAACAAAAATCTCTCAGTCAGAAATTATACCTAACATGCTTCTTCATATCATCATGCATTAGTTTGCAATAAAACTCAGTCAAAAGCTACCGGGTGTTCAAGTATTGTAGAAGCAGATCAGACTTTTGACATGCATAGAGTCATGGAGCAATAGAGCACAGATACAGGGCCTTCGGCCCAACAAGTCCATGCCGACCACGTTGTCCACAAGCTAGTCCCAATTCCCTGCAGTCGGCCCATATCCCTCCATCCCCTCCCCTCCATGTCCCTACCCAAGTTCTTTTTAAATGATACTATTGTACCTACCTCAACCACTTCCTCTGGCAACTCATTCCACTCTCTGTGTGGAAAAAGTTGCCTCTCGGGTCCCTTTTAAATCTTTCCCCTCTCACCCTAAATCTATGCCCCCTAGTTTTGGTCTTCCCTACCCTGGGGAAAAGTCTGTTACCATCCACCTTATCTATGCCTCTCATAATTTTAAACATTTCTATAAGATTGCCCCTCATGCAACCTCTGTTCTACAACTCCAGCTCTAACATCCACCACTATACTTGTGGGTGGCAGTGTTCAGTGGAAATGCAGAGAGTCTCAGAAATCGGACCTCTAAAAGATTACCAGAATTGTTGAGACATCGCACCAGGGAATGACATGTCTCCATGAATGACATTTCTGCTGTCCCCTCTTGAGATGATAGCATTTTTAATAACACCTCTGATACTTTATTCCACCTCTGTTGTCTGAGGGTCAGCTAGCCTAGTCTGCCACCACTAACGCTCAGGTAGAAGTCATTGAAGCTGTATCTCCTGGCCCTAAAGCTGCTGAAGACTTGCCTGCAAGGCTACCTGCAGTTTTCTCCACTGATAGTCAGTAGCAATCCAGGCATTGTATGGGAGTAACAAAACCGGAAAAAAAGCACGTGCAAGACTGACACTTCAGGGAATGCAGAGGGTGACGAGATGAATTTGGCAAGTTCTAATTTATGAGGTTGATTTACAATTTTTCTTTAGTGCTGGTTTTTAAATTTTCATTGTTCTTAAGCAGATTCTGTGGCAGTGAGAACGATGGTAAGTTGTTATGAAATGGGGAATTGATATTATCTTCATCAGTGGATGAGATTGGACAGCTTATCCAGAAAGGAACTTTCTGGGTTGTCTCTTCCCTTCTACTTCCTCCTCTTTCACCTCCTCATCCTCATCCTCCTGCTCACAGCTGGTGGCAAGGCTGAAATTTGATGAAGATCAGCTTGTACAACAACACCGTAGATTTTTGACATGTTCTGCAGAGTACTGCTGGCCTTCACTAGAGTCTGGGTGGTCTAGGTAGTGGAATTGTTGACTAGGTGTGCTAATAGTCTTCTCTACCACATTACAAGTGATATCTTGGCACTCATTGTATGCACACTGCAAATGGGTGCATGAGTTACACATTGAAGTCAAGAATCACGTTGCCACCAGGTGACCCTTGACCTCTCACAACTGTCCAACTGGACTTACTCTTGAGGCTCAGGTGTAGTTTGTACAGTGGACTACAGCAGAATGAAGGTTTGTGACTCCCTTTTTGCTCTTTCTTTCACCATCATAAATAAAAATATTCTGATGTCTCAACGGGTATTTCTTTTTTGTCTGAAATAAATTAGGGAAAATCAGGCAGTCGCCCGAACACCAAATTATCCCGATTTCATTTCAGTGCCTAAAATGTAGAGAAATTAAATTCCATCCAATTAACACTAAACAATTACTCCCTAGACTTTAGTTTTCTGAATATTTCTTTTCTATTAATGCCTTCCCCATCCTCTGGTTGTTATTTCTTGAGCATTGATCAGTCTCTGATTCTTTGTCCTAAAGATCAAAAGAATGTAAGAAGACTGAAGCAGGACCTCGAGACTTGAATAAGATCATGGCTGGCCCAATCTTGGCCTCAGCACCACCTTCCCACCCTCTCCCCATACCCTTGGGCTCCCTCGTCATTTACATGGCTGTCAATCTACACCTTGAAGATATATGACCACCTCCGGAAACTTGGTTCTCTGAAATGCGTGACCTCTTATTCTGAACCTATGGTCACTGGTTCTAGGTACCCTCACATGGGAAACAATATTTCAGCCTCCACCCTCCAATTCACCTCAGAATTTTACGTTTTCCAACATGATCACCTTTCATTTTACTGTATTAAGATATGTATAAATTAGCCTGCTCAAACTTTCTTCATACATATCCCAAGAATCAGCCCAGTGAACCTTCTCTGCACTGCCTGCAAAGCAAATATATTCTTCTATAAATGTGGAAACCAAAGCCATATGCAGGAGTCCAGGGGCATTCTTGCTGGCCCCCTGTAAAGTTGCATTAAAACTTTTATACTCCATACCACTTTAAATAGAGGCCAGCATTCCATTAGCCTTGCTAATGGTTTGCTGTGCCTGCATGCTAACATTTGTGCTTCATGTGCATGATCCCTTTGTACTGCAACATTTTGTGGTCTCCATACATTTTTAATGTAAAAACTTTGACAATGACAGGCATTTTGACCAGAGGGAGAAAAACAGTCTCATATTGTTGCATTCCAGGGGCACACTTTGGGACCAGTACTGAGAAGCGTTGAATCCCATTGATTTCTGCAATTCTAATTTGTGACCAATGTCAAATCCAGTATCCTTTTGATCACTCTGGTGAACCTAACTAGTGCAATACAGAATGAATATCATTTACAGGACCCTCTTGGCATTTATACAAATAACTTATTAAAACAAAATTCTTAATTTAAGTAAAATCTCACCATCCCGTCTGCACTAACACATTGTGGTACAACAAACATGAATCCTCCAAAACACAAAACAAAAACATTGAAAGCAGGTGAATGGTTGCACTTCAATGGATTTTTTTTTGAATTATTATGTTATTGAAACTTGATTGCTTCTGGAGGTCTTGAGCTATTGTCGTCTGAAACAATTCATTTTAAACAACCCTGAAGACAAGAAACTCTCTGAAATTATGGAGAATCCTCAGGGTACAGATTGACTCCCATATGCCCTGTATATATAACCACTATGGTGACAGAATGTTACTGTTTTATGAGCGCAAAGAAAACAGAAACCTATTTGTGCACCAGATATCAGTGAATAATGAAGAAAAGCAATGTGATCAGCATTTTTCTATTTTTATTGTTTGAGTTGACTGAAAATTGTACAAAGAGAAGGTTGATAACACTGATTTTTATAATCGTGTTTATCATGCATCGTATTGGGACCAAAACTATTTTCTCCTCCCCAATACTATCATAAATCTGGTGCTACGAGGCTCTTTAAAGCAGTAATGTCATACTCGCTGTTTTCTGAGTGAACAAAAGCAACAAAGGCAGCTTTTCATTCTCCACAGTGAAAATCACAGAGGTGAAACACAAAGTGAAATAGTCATACTAAATCCCCATGGTTCATCTGAGCAAGGAACAGAGGCAAGGCAAGGCAAGGCCTCTGATTAATTCTAACTTGGGAATTTTGTTTTGATACAATTTTTCCCAAGTGCTTCAAGGTGACAAATACAAGTTATTGCAAATAACTTTCCCAGCCAATCTCAAATCTGGTACAACTGTCTTAGATGAAACTTAAGTCCCCCTCTATTTTGCTTCAATAAAGTCTGTCAGTTCCAATCATAGAATAGGTCTTCCTCTTTTCTGGTTTTCCTGATCAAGAATCCTCCATTGCTCTCTGAAGTGACACTTGGAGTGTGTTGGGAACTTGTCTGATGCTGCCAAAGTTCATTCCTTCTTGCCAAACCTGTGGTGATATGTTGGTTATCCATCCATTCAGCTGGATTATGCTCAACTTTGACCAGCAGTTATCCATTGGGACTACAGTCTACCTCCTCCTCACACAGAATTCTGTTCCTGTGTATTGAAAGGCAGAAGTTAGAGACATGCACATCCGAGCCCCTACTTTGTCACAGGACTCACAGTATATGTGGATTGTTTATTTTTCTCAGCCAGAAGTAGTCAGCTGGTCAGGCAACAACTGTGGAGAAACCTTTTAGGCAGATGACTTCCATCAAAACCGGAAAAAAAGTAGTTGTAAAGCAATTCTCATGTTTCAGAGAAAGGAGTGGGGCAGAGAGTGAAAGGAAAGGTCCATGATATATCAGGAGACTGACTAACACAAATAGTGCTGTTGGCAGAGATTAGTGAATGATGAAGTGTGTGTCTGAGGAAGTGTAATACCATAAGAGGAGAGAGGAAAAGTCTGAATGATCGAAATTTGTGAGACAAGGCTGGAGTGGCTAATTATATGAAACAGTTGGATTCAATGTTGAATCATAAGGTTGTGAGATACCTCCCCAAGGCTACCCTTTGAGCTTACGTTGACTTTCTTTGGAATAATTTATAAGGTCAAAGACAAAAAATTCTGAGTTTGGCTGTGATTGAGAATTAAAGTGACAGGCATCTGGAAGCTCAGTGACATCCTTGCAGACTAAGCAGAAGTGTTTTGAAATGAAGAGGCAATGTGAACACCAAGTGCAATGTACTAAATTTGAAGTAGTACAAGTAAATCATTGTTTCACCTGGAAAAAATCTTTGTTTTTCTTTATTTCAATGAAATGTTTAATTAAATGTTTTTTTATTTTTGATTTTTTAAAATTATTTGTCTATTTGCTGTTTATCAGAGAGGTTTAAAAATAGTTCAAAGGCTTTGACACTGGGGAGGAGATGGACACAGAGCTCTCAGGTATGGAGAATTAGCTTGACCAGATTTCCATATCCAGAACAGGTGAATGAAGGCAGGCTGGAACCACAGGTAGTGAGTTCAGGAGGTGGATCAGATCCAATACTTTTTCACCCATTAATTTATGTAGACCTAAAAAAGAAAGATCAGAGTATTTTTCAAATGGCAAGAAGCCAGGATCTATGGAAGAGAGATTTAATGACCAGTACTTAGAAATCACTCCAAACCAGCAGATAGATACACAATTAATTAAGGAGGTTAATGGATGGTTTGTCTTCATTTTAAGAGGACTGGATTACAAAAAAGTGGAAATTGTGGCACAGCTATACTCAAGTAAGACCCTATCTGGAATTTGGTTCTATAATCACAAATAGTAATATTTCCCTGCAGAATGTATTTATTTAATGGACAATGGATTTACCCTATAAAATGATCTCTCCTTTTAAAAAATAATCACACTTAAATGGTGCAAAAGCTCCAATGTTGCCGCAGAATTTATTGTGAAATTCCCAAGTTACATGGAGTATGCATTTTCACTGAAACCACTTATCAAATATATATATATATATATCAAAACATTGTTGGGATAAATGAAACGGTTGCAGGACTAGTATTCCTGGAGAAAATATGGAAAATGTGGACATCTTTTTTAAAATTAATTGCTGAATGTTACCATATTTAAGCCAAAATAATGTTCATAAATAATACATGACCAGTAATGACAGCTATCCTCCCAAATGTAATAAGATGAATTGAAAAATGGGTAGTCATAATCATGAAAAATTACACTAAAATTAATTTCACAGTATTATGCTCCCTATCAATTAATTACGTAGCCGCATGTGGCAAGTTCTTTACAATAGATCACTGAAAACTATGGACAGCTTGTCCACCTTCTTTACCCCATCACCTGTGATAAAATGTAACACAACGTAAAATGTAAGACCAGCTGGTACCCTTTGAAGCAGAATTATTTAATAGCTTGCAACAAATTCAACAGACAAGATACGAAGACTGAAATTAAGATAATAATTTGAAAATGAAAATCAGCTTTGTTGAGAAAAGTAAGAATTTGCCCGCCACATTTTTCCCTTTTCTCAGTTGCTCACAGTAATCCACGAATTGATGCAGACCATGGCATACACACGTCATTTTCCAGATGACCTTCAGCATAATATTTTTGTCTTCTCCTTCTTTACTTCGCTTACTTTATAAATTTTTTTCACCAGGTGGCTGGTAGTATATCAAAACAGCTCAGCCATCAGATAAAGAATCCTGTCCAATTTTCATTCAATTGAAATGACTGGACTGAGATATGGGCAGGCTTCCTTGCTGCTAGTGGTCCATTCCACCATGTGACCAACTATTCAGTTCAGATAAATACACCTACGTCTCGCTTTCTCTTGGTCTCTGTAGCGGTTAGCATAGCACAATTACAATGCCGGTAACCCCGGTTCAATTCCTGCCACTGTCTGTAAGGAGTTTGTACGTTCTCCCTGTGTCTGTACGTTCTCCCTGTGTCTGTACATTCTCCCCATGTCTGTGTGGGTTTCCTCCAGGTGCTCCGGTTTCCTTCCACATTCCAAAGACGTACGGGTTAGGAAGTTGCGGGCATGCTGTATTGGTGCCAGAGGTGTGGCGACACTTGCAGGCTGCCCCCAGAACATTCTATGCAAAAGATGCATTTCACAGTGTTTCGATGTACATGTGACTAATAAAGGTATCTTATCTTATTTGATTACATGCATGTTTTTTGTTTTGGCTTTCCATCTTCTTGAGTCCAGGTGAGGAGGCAGCAGAATACTTATTTTATCCATTTGGAACTTCTGTTTTGCATTGTGTTCTCTTAGTACTGAGGGTTGAATATTGAAATTTGTACATGTTGGGAGCATAGAAATGTCTGCAGCAAGTATGTAGATAGCTTTTATTTTTACCAAGCTTCTGTATTAATCTTATCTTTCTCGGTTTCTTGACCTTTTAGGTTGAATGAGCATGATGACAATGGGCATGACTCATTTCAGCTACACTATTAAAAGGAGGACTGTGAACTTTATCTTTGATGGATTTTGGAATTGGCTGTATCATGACCAAACTCTGGAAAATATTGCACAGACAAGCCAAGGCTGCTCTTATGTTTAGTAGTTTATTTCTAAATGTCAGATGGGGTCTTTAAGAGGCAACAGGGACTTCCCAGCTGATGACAAAGCCTGCAGGTGAAATGAACAAAATGTGCCCAGGGGTAACCATGGAAGGTACTAACAAGAGAACTGACATCAATGCACTATCAAAAGCAAATTATTGATCTCAACAAATCATAGAAAGTGAATAGATTGTCATATTAACTTATGAACCGACGTATGTATTATTTCAATGCCCTCAAATCATCCTCTTCAACTTCCTCCTATACATAACTCCTCTCAGCTACTCAACTTGCAAGTATGCTCACCTCCACAAAACTCCATCACTCGAGACACCATTAACATGTATATTGAACCTAGTGCAATATTACACCTCTCCCTCATAGCCACAATCATCAGAATCTTCCCACTTCAGTACATGCCATGAACCTTAAAAGTTCTCTTCTTTCTTTCCTTGTATGAGAAAGGGGCATAGAACATCCGGGCAAGATGAGAAATAGAGGTAGGCCTTCCAAATTATCTCTCATATCTCTTAGGTAAAATGCATATTCTTTTGAAACAAGGGGAGGATCTCACAGCTTGTAATTCAATTTCATCCATTTGCTTTGTAAACAACAGTAGTTCATAATGACCTGAGGTCAGTAAAGAGTGAAAAATTTATCAAGCGCAAATGTCTGAGCCTTGTACTTCCCATAGGGCTTCACCCTCAAGCAATGTGTGCAGCCAGGTACTGAAGATGATGCCTCCTCATCTTCAGTCACTCTCTCTGAAAGAGCAGAACTCATACCTAGCATGTACCAGCTCAGATGCTCACACTTTGGTGGGCTTAATAAGTAAGATGGCTGAGTGGCTCAGACATCACAAGGAAGCTAGAGCAGAGGGCGAAGATGAGGACCATTTTAGAGAACACAACCCCATCCAAGCTCTGCTCAACTGGATGCAGATGCTGCACACTGGAGGCCACTGACAGGCAGGACACCCCTGAAGCAAAAGAGAAGTATGTTAGATGTTCCAGGAAGTGCCTAAGGCACACTGGCAGAAAGACTGGAGAAGTTCAAACTGGAGAAGTTCAAACTAGAGAACTGGAGAAGACTGGAGAAGTTCAACTTCACTCAGACAAAATAACTCTGCATTCATCTGTGAAGCTGCCTTCAACTGTGGGAAGAGATCATAGAGTCAAAGAGCAAGAAAACAGGCTCTTCAGCCCATCAAGCCTCTAGCACCCTTTTACACTATTCCCATTTAGTGTCCTCGTATTATCATCAACTTCCCCAGATTCTACCACTCACCTACATACCAGGAGCATTTTACAGTGGGCAATTAAACTACCAGCCTGCATGTCTTCTGGGTATCTGAGGAAACTGGAGTACTCGGAGGAGACCTAGGTATCCATAGGGAGAAGGTGAAAATTCCACACAGACACAAGACAACAAGAGGTCATGTGGACTGTGAGGCAGCAGATGTACTAACTGCTAAGTCCTGATGAAGGGTCTCGGCCCAAAACATCGACGGTTTATTTCCCTCCGTGGATGCTGCCTGACTTGCTGATTTCCTCCAGCACTTTTTGTGCATTGCTCCAGATTCCAGCATCTGAAGAATTTCTTGTGTCTACTAACTGCATCAAATGTGTTATCAATCGAGTGGCTACAAGTTTTGACTGAGGCTTTCACAATATGAATGTCATCTTGAACAGAATACATGATCCCATGTTCTTGGTTGTTCATCATCCCATTGGTTTGTTAAAAGCGATCAGTATCTTACCACTAACAAAGTAATACAGGAGGGGTGTAAGATGGATAGTGATGACAAGGGACATGGAAGGTCTAAGTAAGCACATTGCCACCCTGCTTTCATCATGATCCCATTTGATATCTTGTGTCCTGAATAACAAACATCACTCCAGGGTTGACAAAGTTAGCCCCCAGGTTTTTTCAATAACTCTTACCATAAGATCTGAGAACAAAGCCTTTCACAGAGCTTTTCAAAAAGTAGTTGTGATGTTACCCTAATTACTATTGGATTTCCCTGTTAAGTCTTCTGCACCATTCCGACATTTCTGTGTTCTTGCTTTGCTTTCACTGGCAAGTTCCAAGAAACTCCAAATCCCTGTGCATAGGTTAATGTTCAAAACTCCTGTTCAAGCTGCTCTTAATGAGGTATCAGCAAAGAGAAATTGGTAACTTGCTTCTCCTGAGGGATGCAACCCAATGTGCTTGGATTAAATGCAGAAGTTGACGAGTTGCAAGCAGGACTGTCACTCTCAGAATTATAACCTGCTTCCTCCCCACCTATTCCTGAAACCCACCTGTTCATAGTTAAAACAAAAGCAAAGTACAGCAGATCTTGAAAGCTGAAAACAGAAAATGCTGGAAATACTCAGCAGTTCTGGCACATCTGTGTAGAGAGAAAAACAGAGTTAATGTTTCAGGTTGATAAACTTTCACCACAACCAGAAAAATTTAGAAGTAAAACAAGTTTTATGATACAGCAAGGGAGAGAAGGGCGGTGGGGGGTTGGAGGGTTTGGAAAGAACTAAAGGAGATGTCTCTGAAAGGATAGATTACTGCCAACATAGTGAAGATGCACTAAAATTTAGACAAGTGTCATGCATTTAATGAGCAAATAATTCATTTTTGGAGATAGTTAAACGACTGTCAATTGAAAAATAAATGTTCTCAAATGTGCAACTTGCCGGTGAATACCCATACTTCCATTCCAAACTGGAAGAGTTACTACACATAAGTGCCATCAAGTTCGGGATTCCCACACAAGTAAAGAATCCACAAGTTTCTGCCAGAAATTCCCGGCTGAGTTCCAATGTTGGACTCCTCATGGAGTCCGGAAGTGGAGCATGAGCTTGCTGCAGCTCCCCAGCATTTAAAATGAGAAATCTGCCTGCTGCAGCTGGGCCAGAACAGAACTGGCATTGAAACAACATGACCATTCACTTCAGTGGAAAGAACCATGGCAAGGAATCAAGGCGAGTAGTGGGTAATTCACAATGCTTTGAATATAATTGAGTTTACTTAAAAGTTTTTTTATTGATTCAATATCTTTTTGCCTTTCTAATATTTTAAAAATGTGTAATTGTTTCATTGACTTTTAATATTTTTAACATGTTTTTGTATCTCTGAATAGAAGGCAAGGCTTCATGATGAAGGGTCTCGGCCGAAACGTCGACTGTTCATTTCCCTCCATAGATGCTGCCTGACCTGCTGAGTTCCTACAGCATTTTTTGTGTGTTGCTTCATCTCCGCATTGCCATTTAGGATAGTGATGACACTCACAAGCATGTTGAAATCATGAGGTGCGCAAAAGATAAGTTCATACTTAGCACACAGGTCAGCAGCAAGCATGAGGACTCACCACTGGCAGCACATTCTGGCCCAATATGTTCTCTGAAAAGTCACATAAAATGAAAAATTAAGTGCAGTTGTCCTTTCAGTTTTGATTCAGTGCTCAGAACAGTTGAGCTTCCCCAATGATTTACTCGATAAATGCACCAAGCAACATGGTAATAAATCATACCAATCAGAAATCTCAGCTTCCATTCACGAGTTCTGCTGAGTTACTTGACTTCAACTGGACCAGGAGTTGTGTGCTGTGATATATGTCAATGCTCTACGGCTAGGGAATGAAGAATTCCAAAGGGATTTTTCCTTTGCTAAATGCCTGTACCATCAGTGATAACAACAACTTGCATTTATACAACTAATTTAATGGACAAAATATCCCAAGCCCTTCACAAAGGCATTAACAAACAAAACTGGCACTGAACTACAATGAGGTATAAGAGTAGATGATCCAAATCTTGGTAAAAGAGATACATTTATAGGAAGAAAGAATAGTAGAAAGGTGGAGATGCATAGGGGAGAACTCTAGAGCTTAGTTGTCGAGTTATTGTAAAAGGATGGTTTCTATGGAAAATATACTGCCAAGGTTGTTCACAGTCTTATTCAATTTCAGTCTATTGGTAGGAAATGGATGAAGTTCATTGTAAGGGAATGGAGTTTGTGTTAAGGATAGAAGACAACACTCTGTATTGTGTTATTGGCTATTTGTGCCTCAGGACATCCCAGACTTCTGCATTGCAACGCCAAACATTGGAGTCCTAAGTGTGTTGGAGATTGAACGTTAGTACACCCGGCTGTGTGCTCTGTCACTGGACTCACCATTTAGCCCATTGACACAGCAGGGCTTCGGCTACAGTTCTACAACAGGGCCAGCTGGCATTCAAACAACAACCCAGTGACGTAATTGAGAAGGGGTAACTTCTATACTTATTTCATTTGATTGTAATTTATTTTAATATGTTAAATTATTCTTAAGAGTGCTTTTAATTACATTTATCAAATTCAATTTAAAATTTTGCCATAGATTTTAATTTTAAAGATTTAAATCAAGTGGGATTGTTTTTAAATATCTCTGACTACCAGAGGCATTTAAAACCTGTTACAAAGTCTTTAACAGCCAGCAAGCCTACTCTGCCTCACTGGACACCTTTTGAATGCAGGGCCTGAGCCTATCCAGCTCTTCACATCCAAAGTGCAACCACACAGGGTGATGAACAACAGCTGGGGTCCAGGACAACTTGACCCATTTACTTTAGTATTCCCACTATCTAGTTGGAAGAAATCTCCGCACATCTAGTGCTGCATGTTTAACAAGGGGTCTGGTAAGTTAAACGAGGGTTCCAAAGATGTTGCTGAGCTGGAATCAGTAATTGACTACAAAAACGTAAAAGAAATTATACTGTGCTTTCAGGTGATATTGCCAAGGAACAGCATCTGATGAGAAATAGGAGGGTGACAAGGATAGATGCATGGAGGTGCAAGAGGTAATTGTGTGCACATGGAAAGAGAGTCCACTGCAGGAGATTGTCTGGCTATGATGGAATAAGAATGCAACCAGGTAAGTGAAACATCCTGAAATGTTAATTCTATTTCTCTTCCCACAGATGTTGGAGAGTCATGAACAAGAGGACTTAGCTGTAAAATAAGTGGCCGGTCATTTAAAACTGAGGTGGTAAGAAACTTCTTCTCTCATTTAAGTGTGAACCCATCTGGACAAGGAGGCATCAGATGAGGATATTGTGGTCAACTATGTCAATATCTACAAGTAGGTAAAGATGGATGAGAAGGATTAGGCTACGTTTGTCACAAACACATGGGATGTCATTATGAACTTGATAGGAACTCCTTCAGGACTATGGAAGGGCTATAAATTGGATTGGAAGGACTCAGACAAGGAATTCCATAAAATAAAGATACACATTGGGAAGGTTACAACAAGTCCAAGGAGTCTAGAGAGGAAAGGAAAGTTAGAGATGGAATCACAGGCAAGGTGGGGGCAGTCGTTGGCCAAGGGTGATTTTTGAAGGGATGTGATGAAGGCATATTTGAAGAGAAAAGAGTGAAGTGGCTGTGGAGGAAAAACCAACATCAAGGGTCAGGAAAGGAAGCTGGCTGGTCAATCATTTAGTGAGAATAGGGCTGAGAGAGCAAGAGCTGGATCAGAGAACTATAGAATCGCACAGCACAGAAATAGGCCCTTTTGTCTCATCTCGACCACACTGACTGTGCTACCTGTCGATGTTAATCTCATTTGCCTGCATTAGGTCTGTATCCCTCTGTGCCCTTCCTATCCACGTATCTGTCCAAATGCCTTTTAAACATTGTAATTGTATCTGCTTTCACCTCCTCCTCTGGCAGCTCGTTCCAGATATTCAACATCCTCTATGTGAAAAACTTACCCCTCAGATGTCCTTTAAATTTCTCCCTTCTCACTTTAAACCCATGCCCTCTAGTTCCTGCCCTGGGAAAAAGACTGGCTATCCTATCCATGCCCCTCATAATTTTGTGAACCTTTGTAAGCTCACCCCTCAGTCTCCTAAGTTCCAATGAAAATAAACCCAGCCTGTCCTTAGACAAAATGAGCTCAGAAAAGCAGGAGGAGAGACAGCAAGGAAATTAGAAAAGGATTCAAATTCAGAGAGAGGATAAAGGCACATCTTAAAAGTTTGGGTAGGGCAAGGAGGAAAGCAACGGGAAGATAACAGACACATACCAAGATGCTGCTTGACCTGGTGAGTTCCTTTGTTTATTGTTCCAGATTCCAGCATCTGCAGTCTTGCGTCTCCAAAACTGAGAGGGATATGGGCCAAATGCAGGCGAATGGGACTAGCTCAGGAAGGCACCTTGGTCGGCATGGATGAGTCAGACCAAAGGGCCTGTTTCCATGCTGTGTAATTCTATAACCATATGGCCATTACATTAGTGACTTGAAAATACGTGAACTCCTTGCACTTGTAGGATATGAAGGTAGAGAAGGGTTTAGAGGGTAGTTTGTGGTAGAGACAAGAAGCTGAGCATTGTCTTTATTTCCAAGATGAAAACAGCATCTGATAGTTCCTGTGGTCAGGCCAGATGCAGGGATAAATGGCAAAACCAATTGTCCACCATGTCCATTCAAGTCTGTGCCTGTGTCCTTTGGATTTAAACATACAGAGGTGAGTACAATACCAGAAGAGCAAACAGAATGAGAGAGAGTAAAGGTTTTAATGGGTACAGAAGCAGGTTATGGCTGAGCAGAATAATATCTTCAGGAATGTTTATGGGCTGAATTTTTCTGACTCAACTCTCCACACTAACCGCTCGGGTTCCCCATTTTTGAATCTTTTTTTTCACAAGTTCAAAGTCTTACTCCTTTTGATTTTGATCATTGACAATTTTTGTTCTTTCTCTTTGTCTAAAATATTTGACTCAACATTGTTTTTGTTTCTTACGTTATTTTGCTTTCTGTACATGATTTTACATAAAGTTATATATTCTAACTAAAATCTCCTGGTTCTGACTGCACACCTCAACAGATATTCTTCCATCCGATTGTATAGCAAGAACTGCCATTGCTTACTCAGTTAAGGCTTTGGGTGCTCAGCAGATACGTGCTATTTCAATTTTCAGGGCACCCCAAGTGAAAAATGTCTATGAGCAGGTGTAAGCATAATAGACTTCTGACATTGCTCATTTGATGGGGCTGCAGAATGACAGACAGCAAATAATTTGATGGAAAAAACTTAGTGGATCGAGCAGCATCTGTGGGAGGAAAGGAATTGTTGATACTTCAGGTCAAAACCCTGCATCAGGACTGAGTTCAACCCGACCCGAAACATCTACAATATCTTTCCTCCCACAGATACTGCTTGACCTGTTGAGTTCCTCCAGCAGATTGTCTGTTGCTCCAGATTCCAGCATCTCCAGTCTCTTGTGTCTCCACTGCAGAATACAACTGAAATTCATGGGTCTTTGGTTTGATTGTAGTAGCTGCAGACTAATGACTTGATATGGGTATATTGGTATTGGTATTGGTTTATTATTGTCACTTGTACTGAGGTACCATGAAAAACCTGTTTTGCGTACTGTTCGTACAGATCAATTTGTTATACAGTGCATTGAGATAGTGCAGGGTAAAAACAATAACAGAACATGGAGTAAAGTGTCACAGCTACACGGAAGTGCATTGCAGGTAGACAATAAGGTGCAAGGTCAAATAAGATAGATTGTGAAGTCAAGAGTCCATCTCATCATATTAGGGAACTGTTCAATAATCTTATCACCGTGGGATAGAAGCTGTCCTTGAGCCTGCTGGTATGTGCCCTCAGGCTCCTGTATATTCTGCCTGATTGGAGAGGAGAGAAGAGAGAATGACCTGGGTGGGTGGAATCTTTGATTATTGTCACGAACCAGCAACAAAAGAAACACACTGAGTCATGAATTAGCGTTAAAAACTATTTTATTAATCACTACTTATGATAATAAGAAAAATAAATGTAAAAATGTTAGTATGTTAGAAGTAAAAATGTTAAACCTTGAACATTAACCCCAAAAGCTAAACTCTTCGTGTGTGTGTGGCAAAGTCCCAAACTCCAAGTCCAGGAATGGTTCTTAAGGTTCAGTTCAGCAAGCCGTAAGGTGAAACATGAGCAAAGGCTTCTTCAACAACCACTATTGTCTGAAGATAAAACGTAGATGTAGAGAACATAGAGAGAGTAATTACAAAATCCAAATGTTCCACGATGGAACCCAAACGACACTTCAGTGTTTACTTGGTAGTGACGTCCTCACCCCGAAAAGCATCCGAATCGTGGTCATCCACACAAATACCTGTTTCCTTCTACAGGTCAGCAACAAAGTGAACTCCACTGGATTACTTCCAATTTCCATACGTGGATTTCAGTGGTAGACACAGTTATTGTTTCTCATCCATCTACAGAGAAACTGGCAGGCTGGTGTCTCTCTCCCTTTTCTCTCTCTCTCTCTTCGACTGACTGACTTCTTCAACAACGTCATTATGTCCGTTATCTTCTGTTGACGTAAGCACGCCACACACACACACACACACACACACACACACACACACACACACACACACACACACACACACACACACACACACACACACACACACACAACTTACTCTATCTTAAAGGGACATTCACTGAGTCCATAACATTATGCTGGCTGCTTCACCAAGGCAGAATATAGACAGATTCCATGGAGGGGAGGCTGGATTCCATGATGCACTGGGCTGTGTCCACAACTCTCTACAGTTGTCCACAGCTCTCTGCAATTGTGGACAACAAAATGAGATCTCACAATTTGCGATGAATACCATGAGAGGAGGCAGAGCAATATATGAGAAATAATATAAACAGAGTCAGGTCATCTTGATAATTGCCACAAGTGTCCTAATCTCTCCAGAGTGAGGTCAGCTTTTTATGCTAACTCCTGATTTACGATATTGCAGCAAATCTCCAAATTCTCTGATTCTATACCTCAATGCACTTGGCAAGTTTTCCCTCAAATTGGTAGATAGAAGCTGCCACATATCACCTAGGTTCTTCCTGGATGGTTTATGTAAGGTATAAACTGGGACAATCTGCAGATGAGTTCATTAGGGGCAAATGTAAAATGATTATCATAGGATCAAGGAGAAATGGTTCTGATCATGTAAAATCTAGGATTATAAAGGATAAGCTTAGAAAATTGTCATCACAGTATTGAGCTAAAGTATAAAAAAAGGCAAAAAATTGATCCATTTATATATATTTTCATCTATTAAATGTTTGTCAAACCACATCTAGAGCAATGTGTCCTGTTCCATTCATCAGGTCATAGCAAAGGCACGATAGAGCAAGAAAGGATTAGAAAGTGACTGACAATAATAATTCTAGACATAGGTGGCACAGTGATGCTGCTGGTAGAGCTGTTGCCTCAACAGTCCAGGGATCTTGGTTTGATCCTGATCTCAGGTGCTGTCTGGGGTTTGCACATTCTCCCTGTCACTGCATGCACTTCCCACCTGGTTTAACGGTTTCCTGGCAGACCCTAAAGATATATGGGTTGATAGGTTAATTGGCTGCTGTAAATTGTCCCAAATGTGCAGGTGAGTAGCAAGATCTGATAAGGTTAATTGGCTGCTGTAAATTGTCCCAAATGTGCAGGTGAGTAGCAAGATCTGATAAAGTTTCATGGGAATGTGAAGAGTGTAAAATGGGATTAATGTTGATTTAGTGTGAGTCGGTAGTTGACAACATGGACTCAATGGGCTGAAGGGCCTGTTTCTCTACTGAATGATTCGATGAGGGATTTAAGGTGAAAGTTTACATTAAGCTGGCCTTTTTTTTTGTAAGAATCGAGACTACATGGTGAATTAAAGAGTATTTTAATTATCATGATCCAAGCTGAGAAAATTGATCCAGGCAAGTTGTTGATAGTAGCAAAGGTTTCAAATACTGTAAGAAATGATAAAAAATGAATTTATGAATGAGAAATGAAGTCAAGCAAGTGCTTTCAGCCAAAGTATTGTGGAATAATTTGTCAAGAATGTCATTGCAGCATCAAGTATAAATGGGTTAAAGATGCAAATAGATATATTTCTGTAGAAAAAAAAAATCAGAATATGCTTAGACGCTGATTAGAGCAGATTGATCAGTAGAGAGCTGACGTTAATGGTATGTCCATTGCACTTTCTTTTCTGAAACAAATTTTCATTGTTTTAACATTAAAGGTAGTGTGAATTTATAGATTTCAAGAGTAATCTAATGGAATGAAATTAAAAGCGATGCCTTATGATTTAACTGGGTCATAGAGTATAGAACAATTGAGAATCTTTGTGAAAGTGGCTGATTCTTTTTCAATGACATGCAGCTTGTGATATAATAACAGCATGGCCTCAGCCTACGCAAGCAGTGTGAGCTGCTCCAGGAGCTGCCACAGCAAGCCTAATCACAATCTACTGTAATGTATTTTTGTCCACAAATTTATTCTGTGTAGCTTGCATTTCTCTAATTGAACAAAACCATTTGCCAATATTAGATTTACTCTCTTTTATGGAGGCACATAGATTTTTGAACCATAGATCGAAGGACATCTCGTACTATATTGAATTAAGATATGGAGTGCCCATTAATGATCCTATATTAACCCAGCATTGAATATTCAGCAATCACCTTCAGTGCTATCTTGACTACATTGTGAAGTGCCTGAAATAAAGTAAGCTCTCTGCTCAAAAGTGGAGTACTGGAAGCACTTTACAGGTCAAGCAGGATCAGTGGGGAGATATTTTGGGTCATCATAACTGGAAAAGTGAGAATACAAAGGTGTTTTAAGTTACAAAGAGGGGGAGGTGGAGAGAATGGAGGGAATGTCTGCGATATGGTGCAGATCAGAGTTGTCAAGATAACCATTAGAGTAAAACCCACATTTGGTACAAAATGATACAGAAACATATTGAAACGTAAAAAACTTGAATAAGGGCATAGACACAATGTAGTTTATCTGAAATTGTTAAACTAAATATTAAACTCAGAGGGTTGTAATGTACCTAGTCAGAAGATGGGGTACTGGAGCAGCATTAGAGGTCAAAGACAGAGAACTGGAGTGGGAGTGGGATGAAGCATTAAAGCGACAGGCAACAGGAAGCTAGGGTCATTCTTGCAGACTGAATGGAGGTGTTCTGATGTCTTCTGTCCTCACAGCTGAAGGAAGAAGTTGGGTATTTTGCAGCTTCAGTACTTGTTGCTTAGATACTGATTCAACAGCAGAACTGCTGCTATGGAAATCCAGCTTCTACCCTCTCATAATGTCACATAGATAAACAACAAGAAGGATCCACCAACCACACCACCTGAAGGGCTCCTTAGCTACTTATAGGTTAGTTGCTAATCATTTCTGCTTGTGGAGCCCAAATGGAAAATGAGCAGAGGCCAAGCTGCCAGCAGAGGGGGGAGGAGAAGGGAACATAGAACATAGAACTGTACAGTACAGGGAGGGAGAAGCGTTCTCCATCCAGATGATTGAAGGAAACTCAGTGAAGAACAGAATGACCCCACTGAAATCGACCAATTGCTGCAACCATAACTGCAGCCTCAGCGAAGACGACATGAAGCAAGACCTGGACAATGTTTAGACATGGGTTAATAAATAGAACAGTGGTTACCAGGGAGTGCTGCTCTCAGAGCTCCAGTGATCCAGGCTTGATCCTGACCTCCAGTGTTGCCTGTAAGGAGATTGCAAGTTCTTTCTGTAACCATGTGAGCTTCCCCTGGATGCCGCCATTCCCTCCCACAGCCCAAGGATGTGCTGGTTAGTAGGGTAATTGTTTACTGTAAATTACCTCTAGTCTAGATGACTGGTAGGGTGGGAGTTGATGGGTAGAAGATATTACAAGGAAACAAGTGAAGGAATGGGATTGATGGGATTACTCTAAGACCTGGCATAGATTCAATGGAGTGAATGGCCTCTTTCTGTGTCATAAGAGAATATGAAGATTATGAAAGTTTACAATGCCAATGAACATACAGATATGATTTTTCTGGGCAGCAGCAGAAGATAATTGAAACATTTCAATTTACCCTTCATCGCTGCATAAACAGAGACTCTCTAATTAAAGAGAGTTAACTACTCACCAATGCTCTGTTCACAATGGCCATCTTAAGCTTCCAGTTGCCTGTGACTTCAACGCCTTCCCATTCCCACATGAACCTGTCTGTCCTCTGCCTTGTCCATTGCCATAGTGAAGCTAAACGAAACTAGAAGAACAACACCTCATATTCCACTTAAGGTATCCTGCAGCTCAATGTTGTGAACATTGAATTTTCCATTTTCAGTTAACCCACTCCCCCTGTGTTCCTTTCCCACTCCTGCCAGTCCACCTAGGTTCTGTCTCACTTTGTTCACCTTTCCCATTTCCATCCACTCATCACCCACACATCCATTCACCTGGGCTTCCTCTCCCCGGCCACCCTCTTTACCCCCTCCCCCACCTGGTTCTATCTGCCCATCATCCCTCCCTTATCTGGTTCCACTTATCACTTCCCAGCCTCTGCCTCCACCTTCCCCCTCCCCTCCCCCCACCTGAGTCCATCTGTCCATTATTTTATCTTTCTTATCTGTTTCCACTTATCTATCACCAGTCTCTGTCTCTTAGTTCTCCCCATCCTTCTCCCCATCTGGCTCCATCCGCCAGTCATCCCCCACCTCACCTGGTTCCAGCTATCACCTACCGGCCCCTGTCTCACCCCTCCCTCTCACCTCTTTACACTAGCTATCTCCCCTCTCCAGTCTCAGTCCTGATGCAGTCACAACCCAAAACATCGACTATCCCTTTGCCTCCACAGATGCTGCTCGACCCGCTGAGTTCCTCCAGCAGTTTGAGTTTGCTTTTTGTTCCATTTTCCAGCATCTACAGTCTCTTGTGTCTTTATCAGGCCAGTGTGTTGGTTTTCTCATTATTTAAAGGGACGCGCTGCTGACATGGGGGTGACCCGTCTGGACAGCTTCAAGACTTGCTTCTTGCTGCTCAGACACCTTCTAGAGACTTTAGAGAGTGATTAAACTATTAGGGAGTTTTCTCCAATATTTAACTGCTAAGATACTCATTCCATGGATATCTCAATGGCAACACCATCAGCAGTACTTATTTTACGCATTGCCATGATCATAACCAGTCACTCAGGGTGAGTTGAGGAACTTTGGGCAGGAAGCAAAGGTGTGCCTGTCAACAAAGACTTTACTGTCAGTGGGCCTTTAGAGAAATCATGTTCTCCATCACGGACACAACCGTCCCCGCCATCGAGGACATCTTCAAGAGGAGGTGCCTCAAGAAGGTGGCATCCATTGTTAAGGACCCTCAACACATGGGACATGCCCTCTTCACATTACTACCATTGAGGAGGTGGTACAGGAGCCTGAAGACCCACACTCAATGTTTCAGGAACAGCTTCTTCCCCTCCACCATCAGATTTCTGAACTGTTCACGAACCCGTGAACACTACCTCGTTATTCCTCTTTTGCACTATTTATTTATTTTTGTAACATTGTAATTTTTAGGTCTTTATGTCTTGTGCTGTACTGCTGCCACAAAACAACAAATTTCATGACATATGTCAGTGATAATAGACCTGATTCTGATTCTGATCTAGGCCTCTCCATCTCTGCATACTCAGGTTTTCCAAATAAAACACTTTCCACAGGAAGATATTTGGCTATGTTCAAGTAGTTAGACTGTTCTCTCCTTAGTTATCAAGGTCAATTTGATTTTCAACTTCCTTGACATGGGACTTTTATAAGAAGTCATGTAAGTTTGCTGCCATGCCACAAAATTTGCTACTCATTGCTGCATCAGAGTGGCCATCCAGATGCTGTGTTCACAAAACAATTAGTTAGCCTGCTTTGATTTCAGTGGGGATCCAGTGGCATCTCAGGCACTGGGATTTGAGAGTGTTGTTGGCTTCCCACAGATACAGGGACACATTAACTTTACTTGTGTCAACAGATCTCCCATTAATAATCTTAACCTCTTCATCGACTGGAAATAAGATATCTTTATTAGTCACATGTACGTTGAAACACACAGTGAAATACATCTTTTGCGTAGAGTGTTCTGGGGGCAGCCTGCAAGTGTCGCCATGCTTCCGGCACCAACATAGTATGCCCACAACTTCCTAACCTGTATGTTTTTGGAATGTGGGAGGAAGCCAGATCACCCGGAGGAAACCCACGCAGACATGGGGAGAACGTACAAACTCCTTACAGACAACAGCGGGAATTGAACCTGGGTTGCTGGTGCTGTAATCGCGTTATGCTGACCGCTACACTACCGAGCTCCTTTAAAATGAAGATCATTGTAGATCATGAGAAAATTTTACGCATGTTGAATGTCTTGCTTCTGGGAAGCACATGTGACTTCTGCATGCTCAGGAAAGCTACAGAGCCACACATTTTCTGTGGCCAGCAGCACTGCCTGGAGGGATAAATCCTGGGGGACATGGGCTTCCTGACTACTTGCAACTAGTGTTTCAGATACTTCCAATTGCAGTTGAGCACTGATACAGTGAGATGCATGCAAATACCAAAATCATTGTGGAGAACACCATTGGTCTTTTGAAAGTGAGATTCTATTTCCAGCATCAATCTGGGAATGTCCTGCAAATTTTGTGTCCTACATTGGACACTAATGAGATGCAGAACGTAGCAATCCAAAGACTGTAGCTATTACTGGAGGAAAAGCAATATATGGACCCTGAGTTTGAGGAATATGCATCACTTGCTGAAGATCCGCAGGGACAAGAGAATCAGGAGGATGAGGATGGCTATGGGGGAAGTCATAGGTACAGATCAATAGCTTCATCTCTCAGAAGAGGAGGGAGGCAGCATCTATACTGGATGACAAGGGGCACCCTCATAGAGAAACAATTTCCATCAGGACTCTGCTGAAGCATAATCCCTAATGCAAGCCAAGTGATCCTCTCCACGCTGCAATCCCTAACAGCTGCATACAGGAGAGCTCTGCTGATGCGTACAATTCTCTCATATCCTGCTGTGCACATTCAGCTTTAATGAATATAACACATCAATGAAAAATTTGCCATTCTTATAATTAAATGAATGCTATAAAATGTCTGCCTTTCCTGATGAGTAGCACCTAGTTTAACTCTGACCTCCCTAGAAAAAATACACTTTCCTCAGATCAACTTTTCCCTGCAGATCTCAACCTTGTAAGAAATCCTTGGACTGCTGCCTAATATCGATGGTGAATAGCCAGCATCATAGTTAGATAGTAATACCCGTAACAGCATATTGATCAGATTGGTTTTCAGTGGGCAATGACATCCACTGAGGAGCTAGCATGTCACATCAGCGAAGTTGGCAATCACTCAGCAATGAGAAATCCTCCATGAGACTTTACTGAGGGTTCATTTTAAACAATGAACCATTGAAAAACACTCAGTGGTGTTCAGCTGAAGAACTATCCGTGTTAGAGGCACTGCATTTCTGTCCACCTGTAAAATTTGAATCCATTGATTTATCACGCTTTGTTGTGGGAGGAATCATCTTTGGCTTATGCTCCCCCACCTAGATTTGTTGCTTCCAATCTTCCACATAAAGTGGGATTTCCCAGAGAATGAGAAAATGCCTTGTGTCATCATGCAACCTCCCTTTTATTTCTTAGCCTTTTGTAGGATTCCTCCCACAGAGGTGGTCAATATAAGTATTGCAAGTGCAGAACAAGCAGGGGAATCAAAAACATGAGATGATAACGAAATTTGCACTGGGGGTCATGTACACCCTGTGCAAGCATGACTTGGCACTATGATATTAACATAATTATTTCACAATCATGGGATCAGATCCAATGAGGATGTAAATTTAAAAGGGAAAGTATCCTTCAATGTGCAGCAGCAATCAAAGTTTTGCTAGAGCATGGTGATCTGATTTGCTTCCTTTCCAGGTGTGAGTGGCAGAGTTTGCAGCAATGCTACATACTAGCAAACCATTACAACTTACCTCTCCGGAATGAAATATGTTTTTTACCTTGAATGAACACTTAAACAGAGCTAATGTCTAGAAAATAGTTTATAATAAAGCAACATGAAGTAAGGTATGAATTGAAAATAATTGCATTTGTCTGTGAAGTTACAGATCTTTAGATAGGTTTCAATATCCTTACATTATGCTGTGGCATCCTTTGTGTAGCTGCAGTTGAGCTGCTGGAAGGTGACCCCTTTCCCGCTGAATCTGCACAGATGTCCTTGATGACATGGGAGAAGCTTTTGCCTTAGATAGGCCGACTTGAGACCACTGCCTAGGTCCAATTGAAGTAGCAGTCAGCGTCAGCTGACTGTGAGACACAGGTGAACTGGCTGCCTGAAAGGCCACCGTTGGAGTTGGATTGATGTGTGTGTCTGTGTGTGTCTGTGTATGTCTGTAGATGTGTGAATGTGCATAAGTGTGTGTGTGTGTGTGTGTGTGTGTGTGTGTGTGTGTGTGTGTGTGTGTGTGTGTGTGTGTGTGTGTGTGCCTGCATTATTGTGTCTGCATAAGACAACAATACTTTTTGGTGGTACCTTGACATATCATGAAAGATTATGAAATTGCTGGAGGAGATAACAGTAGCCACTTCCTTCCTGTGTCTTCTAATGGTGACACTGGCGAGTCTCCTTCTCTTCTACACCCTGGAGGCTACAACGCTGTTCTACAACGCTGGAGGCATTGGAGAGGGTGCAGAGGAGATTTACCAGGATGCTGCCTGGATTAGAGCGTATGGAATATGAGGAAAGGCTTAAGGTGCTAGGGCTTTATTCACTGGAAAGGAGGAGGATGAGAGGAGACATGATAGAGGTATATAAAATATTGAGAGGAATAGATAGAGTAGACAGCCAGCGCCTCCTTCCCAGGGCACCAATGCTCAAGACAAGAGGGCATGGCTTTAAGGTTATGGGTGGGAGGTTCAGGGGAGATGTCAGGGGGAGGTTTTTCACCCAGAGAATGGTTGGTGCATGGAATGGACTGCCTGGGGTGGTGGTGGAGGCAGATACATTGGACAGGTTCAAGAGTTTGTTGGATAGGCATATGGAGGAATGTGAGATAGAGGGATATGCGGGAGGAAAGGGTTAGATAGTGTGAGGGTGGTTTGATGGACGGCACAACATGGTGGGCCGAAGGGCCTGTTTTGTGCTGTATGGTTCTATGGTTTAACTGCCAAAATTCAGATGCTATAACTCATATCTTTATATAAAATGAACATTCTGTTGAGGAGGATGTCCTGTCTGTGCACAAAACAACAGGTGAAGCAGCTTGCAGAAACACCAGAGGGCTGACTATCATCCATTTAAATTAATCAAGAGCAGACCAGGAAAAACTACCCTGATAATGTTTCTTTAAAGCTTGGAGACACAGGAGACTGCAGATGCTGGAACCTGGAGCAACGAACAATCTGCTGGAGGAACTCAGAGTGGGTCGAGCAGCGTCTATGAGAGGAAAAAAATTGTCGACATTTCAGGTTGAAACCCAGGGTCCTGATGCAGGGTTTCGTCCTGAAATGTTGACAATTCCTTTTCTCCCACAGATTGCTGCTCCGCCCACTGAATTCCTCCAGCAGATCATTTGATTCTTTAAAACTTTCCAGATTTCATCGTTGTTATTTTTTAAATTCTCGCTATTTCTTCTGATGTACTTTTTGATTCCTGGGGTAGTCTTCAATGACATCAATAACATTGGGTTCATGGTCCATGAAAATGGCAAACAAAACAAATTGAGGCAGTTAGTATTGGATATGCACAACAGCAGGGGTCACTGGACAGCAGGAGGAAGAGATGGTAACCATGAGGATAATTACTTTATTCATTTTCTAGGTAAAGAATTCTAAAGCCTATTATGACATCTGGTCTGCTTTCCAAGCTGAAATCAGCTCTCAGTTTTAACCCAGTGATCAAACAGCTTGTGTGGCTTTGCAACAAAATTGAGTTGCTGGAGGAACTTAGCAGGTCAGGCAGCAGCTGGAGAGGGAAATGAACAGTCGATGTTTCGGGTCGAGCCCTTCATCTGGTCTGAAAGATTAGAGAGGAGATAGCTGGTATAAAGAGGTGAGGGGAGGGGCAGGGCAAGAGCTGGCAAGTGATATGTGGATCCAGGTGAGGAGGGGTTGATTGGCATATGGAGTCAAGTAGGAGAGGGAAGAGTGGAGATAATGACAGAGGCTGGGAGGTGCTAGGTGGAGGCATCAAAAGGGCTGAAGATGATGGAATCTGATAGGAAAGGAAGGTAAAGAGGAACCAAGTAAAGGAGGTAAAGTGGGCAGGTGGGGCTGTGTGGCTTTGTGTTGTGCCATTTAGGATCTTTATCTATCAGACTATTGGAAGATGATGAATTTAACACCATCAAATATTACTTATCTTAACAAAGTACTTTAAGTTATGGCAGCCCCAATACTCGTGTTTCCCCATCAAGGACAATTATTGTACCAGAAAGGGATGGCTCAAAGCCTACTCTATATTGATTCTCAATACATCACTGATATTTTTCCTCCAGTAAAATTATGATTAAGGCAATTGGAAGGGAAGTGTGAGTAAGGGGGAAGAGATAGTACAATGAGGAGGACACGATGCAGCAATTGAGGTCAGGGGTTATCTTGAAGAGGTGATGAGGGAGAAAAGAAACAAAAGGGGAGGATAAACAATTGTGAGGAAGAGAATAATCAGCATTGGAAGGAAGATATCGGAAGCAAAAAGTGATCTGGAATGAAACAACCAACCAGGTCTGCTTCAAATCCACAATTAACACTTTATTTGATTTTCCTTGGACTAGTAACTTCAATACAACCTTTATAAAGTACTGGTTAGGCTGTGTATGTATCTAGTTATCCTGAGCACAGCCAGTCAGGTCACCGTTAAGTTCAAGAGACCTCAATTTGCCCAATGGCCATTGCATGATTTTTTAACATAATAATTTTGGTCAAAATCAATAGGTATCATAGTTTTGTCCATCACTGGGAGGGCATTTTATGCACTTTAGTGTGCAATGAGTGTGCACCTGCCCCCCCACCATCCCCAAAACGGATTGTTGGATGCTATTATGTGCCTGAAAAACAGGCGTAAATCTATCAGATTTCTAGGCCAATATTGGGACTGAATATAAACATTGAATTTTGTTCCTGACAGTATGATTTATCCTGGAAATATTTTCATCAGTCTCAAAAGCACATATCACTTGAATCAATATGCAACAATGAAAAATGAAAGTGCAGAAAATTGGACAAAATCTCATGTCATACTTTGGTATCTGGCTGGAAAGTACGTAACAGAAATGGCTGTGATGTGACATGGTATGATGGAGCCATAGCTTTTCACCATATTTTTCAATTATTTGGATATATAAAAAAGAGAACTCCATTCATAATTGCATGTGACAATAATTTAGGAAGTATAACAGGATGGATGCAGAACATCAATAGACTGAAAAAAACTATGGCAAATGGAATTCAAAGTTGAAAAGTATGAGGTCATCTGCTTTGGATTTGTGTAAGATCATTAAAAATGTTTTCTTCATGGTGAAAACTAGAAACTGTGAAGAACAAAAGGGACTCAGTTCTCCATGTACAGAAATCTCTAAAAATTAATGTGCAGATACCAAATGTGATTAGAAAGGACAAATGGTGGGTGAAAATTTAAAAGTGAAGACATCAGTGGTCTGGAACATTCATCATACACCACCTGAAGTATTGATATTCATTTGTAGTCAGTGACTCTCCGGAAAGCTATACTGGTCTTGAAACTGACACAGTGCAGCCTTGTCAGAATTATATCAGGGTTTGAAAGATTAAGGTCTTAGGATACTTTACATACACTTAGCTTACATTCCCTTAAGTTTGATGAGTGATTTAATCGGCATTTTTATTTAAATAATTAGGAATCAATAGGATAAATACCAGATGCTATTTCCTCCAACTGAGGAGAAAGGCACAATCACAGCACAACCAGTTATGTGTGAAATCAGGAGAGCACTTTTTTTTCACAGGAATGGTATAGAAATGTGAAACTTCCTATTTGAAAGATTGTTGGTGCAGGATGAAATGAATTTTTTAAGATTGGGGTTGATGGATTATTATTGGGTAAGAATTTAAGATCAGCCATGATCTAATGGAATTGTAGAATATAGCTCAAGGACTGAATGGCATTCTCCTATTCCAGTGTCCCACATATGTTCATATTCATTACAAGATATTTATTTATGTCTGCTGAAGAACTTGTCAGCTGCTACTGATTATTGGATCCCAATTACCACAGAACTATGGTAACCTTTACTTTTTACATGCTTATAATTTCCTGCATTTCCTATCTTTAAAATAAGCTACTCTTTGGCAGATTTTGAGATGGCAGTGGTTTTAATTGGTTTTACTGTGTTGATAACTTAAATTCAGATGGTCACTAATTAGTACTGTCATTCTTCTTTCTAATATTATGAATAATTCTATCAGTATTCCATTCAATAGGCTACTGTGAAAATCATAACAGCTTGTTTGCCTCTCTAGATTCAAACTAAAGTCTTTACAACTCCACAAAGTGACAAAAAAGAACTGAAAGAAGGAAGAGTGTTACACTCTCACCTGGTGCTGTCTGCTGTCCATATGGGACTGGTTTCTTTTGCTCAAATTAAATTTCTGTCTGACATCACTTGATTCAAAGTGTGAAAGTTGGGTGCTCTGAAAAACACATCAAATCACACTGGAAATGCAAGTGCATGTTGCATAATCTTCATGTTGGTTGTTCCTCTACAACATTAATGTTACTTAGAGACTAATAAAAATGAAAGATATTTCATATCGTGCCTGTCACAATTTCAATTCCCAATGCAATTCAGAGCCAATTAAGTCCTTCTGAGCTCTAAACACTATTATAATGTAAGGAAGCCTCTTTTTTCACAATGCATGTGGGCTAATTTGGTTTAACTATATGACAGTGTTCAATTACCCCTATTCTGTCTTAGTAGTTTTTCTTTTAAAGAAAGCTTGTGCCAAGCCTTATTCTTACAGAGTGCCAAGTATGACAATTTGAGCAGCTGTTTCTGTTACTGCAACTACTTCAATGGTACTAATGATCCCACTTATCTCTTTTGTACTCCCTCTGCCAGGAGAGTGAGTTGTGCCAATTGGAACTTTTTATTAGTGATGCCTGTGGTAAAAACAAACTAGAAATTTTGAGCAGTGCTGACAAAAAGATATTTCCTGCAAAGGTATTGACAGAAAAAATAAATATTTCAAAAGCAACAATCTGCCAAAAGAACAGATATATAATACAGTCAAAAAAAGGCCTGGGAGGGTTTGTTTGGATTGTCACTATCCATTTATTGATGTAGGCCAGCATAGGCACGTTTTGTGCTGGTCTTCAATTCCAATGAAAGTTTAACACTTCAGTGAGTTCCCATTTTTGAATTGAGAAAATCACTTAAGAGCAATTGTTAGAGGATCGTACACATTAATATTTATCAATATACTATTTTCCAGTGTTGAAGTGCATCTCTTTAGCAACAATTAATACCTATACCCTGCTACTCTTATCAAGGTCACTGCTGCAGATCACTTCAAGAACCTGAAGAAGATTACAGTGATATTGTCTACCAGCTGTCATAAAGTGACTGCTACACCATCTTGAAAACTTGGCAGCTTTATTTCTTTTTTGTAAAGTGCAGGAAAAGAGTCACAGATCAAAGGCGTTGTAGCATTGCAGGCTGCCCCACAATGGTGAGCTTAATTCATGTACCCATCTGCACATACCATTCAATGCAATGTGCAATAACTCAGAGTCTTCACTTTTCTCTGCTTATTACTTCAAGCACAGTTATAAATATAAAACACAATTTATTCACTGATAACTGCCAACAATACCAATCAAGAATTGTCATAGTACTATTTTTTATTCATTCTTAGGAATGTGGCATTATTGCTCCTGACTGCGGAGGCAGCGTAGGGACAACCACATTGGTGGGGCAGGAGTCCCATGTATCCAAATCAGATAAAGATGGCAGATTTCCTTCCCTAGAGCACATGTGAACCAAATGGATTTTTGTAACAATCTGTCAGTTCCATGGTTCCTGTTATTGAGACAAGCTTTATATAAAAAAACTCCAGATTTCATTTAATTTCTTGAATTTAAAATCACCAGCTGTCATGGTAAGAGTTGAACTTACATCACTGGATCAATAGTCCAGACCTCCAGCTGCTTGTCCAGTAATTTAATCTACCTGCTACCATACAGAGTAACTGTCTCTCAGGAATGCATCTTAATTTGGTTTATCTTTCAAAAATAATAAATTGCATGTATATTGCATGTTTTATGTTCTCAGACCACACCGTCATGATTTGAAACAAATGGATTAATTTTGAAGTGTCCCTGTTGTTATGTATGCAAATATAACAGTAAATTGTGTTAAACAGTAAATGTCCATGTAACTACATAATCTGTTTTGAAATATATAATCTATTCTGTTATTATAAAATGCAAGATAAATGCTTGGTAGGATACCATGTCATGTCCAACTCCCTCAGCTGGTTGTAATTATAATCACCTTGGTTAGCATGGACGTGTTGACCGAAGGCCCTGTTTCCATGCTGTATGACTCAATGACTCTCTGTCCCTACATGTAGTGAATATGCAGGTGATTTGCAAAGACTTTCTTCAAATAATAGAGATATTCTGAGATCTACCCTGGGAATGCAGTTTGCAACGTTACAGGAAATTAAATTTTGAGAAATAATAAGGAAATTCATCATGTTTGAAAATAAATAATTTGCATTTCATTCCATTTTACTTCAGATCTCACAGTTAAGTTAAAAGGCTGCAAGAAATGACTAAACATATATACATTTACATTTGCTTTATCAGTCCAAACTGAAGTCTGACTAATATTAACACAAATGTTTCTGGGCAAATTTGAAACTGTAGAATGTTAGAAACATAACTGAGGGATATATGTTTAGTGACTCAGAACTTTGCGATAAAGATTAATGAAAAATAGTGCAAATGCATCCAAAACCACATAAAGTAACACATTTAGAAATTGTAGTGTGAGGCTGGAAAGTGAAACAAATGGAAGAGATGAAAAATGCTTAGCTTAATTAGCTGGAAATATATACTTTTCTCCAGCTGCATCTTGTATAATTTTGATATTAGTTGTGAGTACATGTGTTTGTTTACCTGTAATAAATTTACAAGAATTCTTGAATTTGTGTTTTTAAAATATGTTTTTTATTTTAATAATGTTCAGTGATTGTGGTCTTTGTCTGCATACAAAGATGTTTTCATAATAAAAAAAATCCTTGCTTACTTGGAAAAGGAAATTAACTGCAAGGCTGGTTATGAATGAACCACAGCCTGAGGTAAAACTATTGGGATAAAGTGTAATTGTCATAGAGGTTATGGAGTCATACAGTGTGGAAACAGGCCCTTTGACCCATCATGTTTGTGGTGACCATCAAACACCTATTAACACTCATCCTACAGTAATTCCGTTTCATTCTCCCAATATTTCCATCAACCCTCCCAACATTCTCACCACTTACCTACATACCAGGGGCAATTTACAGTATCCATTTAACCTACCAACCTGCACATCTTTGGAATGTGGGAGGAAACCCACAATGTCACAGGAGAATGTGCAATCTCCACACAGACAGCACCAGAGGTCAGGATTGAACCTGGGTCGTCGGAGTTGTGAGACAGCAGCTCCACTAGCTGTGCCACCCCCAACTGTCTCTTGCTTTCAGATATATAACACCTGGGGTGCACAGAGTGAGCATGTGTCCAAACCAAAATGGTCAACTAGTCTATGCTTGGTCTCACCAGTGTAGAGGAGGCTACAGTACAAACACTGAATTCAATAGACCAGCTTGGAGGACATGAATGTCAACTTCTGTCTCACCTGGAAGAGCTCTTTGGGTCCCTGGATGGTGATGAGGAAGGAGGTGTAGGGTCAGGTGCTGCACATCCTACAGTTGCGGGGGTAAGTGCCAGGGAATGGGAAGGGATGTATTGGAGGCGATGAGCAGACCCAAGAGTCATAGAGAGAGTTTCCCTGCAGAAAGCAGTAAGGGAGGTAGAGGGGAAGATGTGGTTGGTGAGAGGATTCCATTGAGATAGTCAAAGTTACAAAGAATGATGTGCTGGATACAAAGGCTGGTGGGGTGAAAGGTGAGGAGCAGGGAAACCCCATCCCTGTTCTGTGTGAGGAGGAGGTGGGTAGTGAGGGCAGAAATACGTGTGAGGGCTCCATCACCTATAGAAGGGGGGAAGCCACGTTTCCTGAAGAAGGAGAACATTTCAGAAGTCCTGGAGTGGAAAGCCTCATCTTGACAACAGACACAGCAGAATCAGACAGACTGAGAGATGGAGATGGCATCCTTACAGAAAAAAGGGTGGGAGAAGGTATAGTTGAGATAGCTGCGGAAATCAGTGGGTTTATAGTCGACATTGGTGGATGGTTTGTCTCATGAGATGGAGACAGAGAGATCCAGAAATGGAAGAGGAGTGTCAGAAATAGTTCGTGAATTTGAGGGTAGGGTGGAAGTTAGTGGAAAAGGTGAGAAAATTGACAAGTGCGCACGAGTGCAGGAAGCAGCACCAATGCAACTGTCGACGTAACAGAGAAAGAGTTGGAAAGGGGTGTAAGGACTAACCAATCTGTGGGATGAACTCAGCAGGTCAAGCAGGACCTGCTGAGTTCCTTCAGCAGATTACCTGTTGCTCCAGATTCCAACATTTTCAGTCTCTTGTGTCTCCATTGAAACAAGAACTGTTCCACGTCACTATGTCGGGAAAACATTCCATGACTGGTAAACTGTGTGTTACAAACATTACTCAAAAATGATCGGCACCACTTAAAGCAGACCCGCACTTTTTAACTTGTGGTCTATTGAGGCACCAGCATAATTAAATGTTTATGGAATGCTGATATATCATGACTGCCCCTTACTTAGGTCCAGGTAGAAGAATTGCTTTCTGAATATTAAAGTCAGATATAGTCAACTGCTAAGTGTCCTTCCCCTCCACTTCCTCTATCCTCTAGAAAACTGTCACGCTCTGTATGCCCTCTATTCATCCTCCTACTCATTCTGTATTCCAACAGGAAAGTCTACAAGCATATTGTTTTCTGAGAGCAACTGTTTTGTGTAGCGGCCCTGATATCAACAGCATATCCTTCTGCGCCTATCACACTACTTCTGTGTATGCTTTTGAAGTTCAAACCAACTATAGACAGCACCAAGAACTTGTACAATCATAATCAGAGCCATTTGGAATCAATTAGCAACTTAGTTGAAAGTAGTTGATGTTTCCTTTAAATAACTTTGGTGGGGGCGTCCTTCCTGCTGCTAAACATATGTACAGCCACGTGTGATTAAGAGAGGGCATTAGCTCGAACATTCAGCTGTAACATGGCAGTACTTGCATCAGATCTTTGTTGCACACTGATTGATTTCATGTCTGTCAAATTTGCAAACATCTAACAGACGTTGGTTATGCATGTGTTATGGGTCACACCAAAATGCTATCAGCACCGATTATTGCACAATTGTGCATGTATGCATTGGATGTCACTTAGGAACTGAAACAGCACAGATACTGCCAAAACAGTGCATGCTACAAATCCAAGTTTTATATTCTTAGTGTCTAAAAGTCAGGATCTTGGAAGGACCATATTTGATGGCTGCAGTGCTCAAATGTGAACTTCAGCACTTCCCAGTTATGACTCTGAGTAAAGGTAAAACTACTTGAATAGAATGACCCCTACACACACAGTAGTGTGGGAGGAAAATGGAGAAATATATCACTGCAAAACAACATATAAAAATTCTTCTGATTCAACTCCAAATTTTGGTTATCCAGTTCACTGTGATCCCATATTCCTCTTTCTCTGTGTTATCCCTATTTAAACTAATTAGACTAATGAAGTTTATTTTACATCTCACAAGATTTTATTTCCATTGCATCCAGCTGTAGATCCCATTTCCCTCTGCACATTAACATGCAAAAATATCTTGCTTTCCACTCTGACCAAAGAAAGCTGGAACAGGAGAGCTGCAGAACGGTGCACTGATATTATACACTTCTATACAGAGCCAAGAACTGACCTGGCTGTACTTGTGTGTGGTCTTTACAGTCGAATATGATGCACGTTTAAGTCTTCACTATTTTCTTCCATAACGCATATCTTTTAGGTTCTACACATTGTGTAGCCACACTCCTGGGTTGAAAACCGAGCAAAAGACTTTTGAGTAAGGAGCATAGGCTGAAAATAATCTTCAACCAATTCAAAAAAAAATGATCTTTAAAATACATAGTTCAGAGTAATTTATTCAGCTTGGCGTCCTGTGAAGTAATGGGATTGTCTCAGAAAGCTTGTGATGGTTCACACAGAGGGCAGAAGATTGCAGAGCCTTTAGGACATGTTGTAGTATTATTTTGCATTTTTCACAGTCACCTAGAAATTAAACTTAACAAGTCGCAGTTTAATTATTCAACATCAATAATATTTGTTTACAATTGTTACAATTGATTACCTTCCATAAAAATGAAGCACCGTTAAATGAAACATAACACAACGTAACCTCTTTATTTTCTGGACATTTTCTGAAATCCATCCCAAACAGCAAATTTCATTGAAATATATCAGATTGTCATGCCACTGAGAATACTAAAAATAAGTGATGGTAAAATATCCAATTTATTTCATGGCAGATGTATGATGATAGAAGAAGTTTATAATTACATGCAAGTATGTAATTTCTTGGTGAAGACTGTCTGAATTACTTTCTGATCTCAACTAGACTATTAGGGCATTCATAAAGAATAAAGCTTGAAATAGAAGCAAAGCAATTTTCTCATAAGAAGAGATGAAAACCCAGAAGGGATTAATAGAGTGGTCTGCTTTCATGTAACTTGCATGGGAGCAAGACCAAAAGTTATTTAACCAGAATACAGGGAACTAAATTTGGAGGACAATCGGGTTAGAAAAATTACAGCTTGAAATGAACCTCTGGTTCCTAACAAAATGAATATAGATGGCCTCACAGGAAGATGTAAGTTTAACAGCAGAATTTCCTCATGTGCAATGTTGTCACTGGTGTTATCAATCTCCATACTGAAGTTACAGTTATGTATCATTTGTAAAGAAGGATGACCACTGGAAGGATCTTCATGTCAATATGAATCCTCCATTTGCTGGTTTTCTCAATATCAGAATTTGCCCCATTTCAGACAATTTTGGATTCCAAATATTAGACATACGAGTTTTAGGTAGCTTTGTTGGTAGATTGGTTGTCAACAATGTTTCACCATTCAATTTCAATAAATATCTTTTGCTCTGTTAAAAAAGTGTTGTTGTAAAGCAACAACAATGCCTCAGCTAACAGAGTTTTGCTTCCATCCATCTGTTGCATCAAATATTTTCTATATCAGTACTGATTCCAGGGTAGTGTCTAAGTTGTGGCTGAAGTGTTAAATGCAGATAGTAAAATCAACTAGTATATTAGGAATAAAGTGTTAGCTGCTGGTGCAGTAGAATGAACCAATGATGTTCTGTCCATTTTCCAGAGTATAGTGGGTGACTTCTGTGTATCTTCATTTCCTGGCACTGTAAATGCCTCCATAATTGTGTCTACATTGCAGAGTGTTTCCTGTGCAGATCAGCTAGTTGGGGGCATTTGCAAACATTTTTAATGCCTCCCTGCTTCAATCTGAGGTTCCCACCTGCTTTAAGAAGACCACTATCGTCCTGGTACCTAAGAAAAACAAGGTAATGTGCCTTAATGACTACCAGCCAGTGGCTCTGGCATCCACCATCATGAAGTGCTTCGAGAGGCTGGTCACGGTACATACTAACTCCGGCCTCCAGACAACCTTGACCCACTGCAATTCGCCTACCGCCGAAACAGGTCTATGGTGGATGCCATCTCCCTGGCTCTACACTCATCTCTGGACCTTCTGGACAGTAACGACAACTACGTTAAACTATTGTTTATTGACTACAGCTCCGCCTTCAATACTACCATTTCAAGCAAACTCATCTTCAAACTCCTAACCTGGGTCTCAACACCTCCCTTTGCAACTAGATCCTTGACCTCTTGACCAACAGACTGCAATCAGTAAGGATAGGCAACAATACCTCTACCATGATTATTCTCAACACTGGTGCCCCAGAAGGCTGTGTCCTCAGCCCTCTACTCTATTCCCTATACACTCATGACTGTGTGGCCAGATTCTGCTCTAACTCCATCTACAAGTTTCCAATGATACCACTGTAGTGGGCTGAATCTCAAATAACGATGAGTCAGAGTACAGGAAGGAGGTAGAGAGCCTAGTGACATGGTGTCATGACAATAACCTTTCCCTCAATGTCAGCAAAACAAAAGAGCTGGTCATTGACTTCAGGAAAGGGGTGGTGCACATGCTCCTGTTTACATCAATGGTGCTGAGGTCGAGAGGATTGAGAGCTTCGAGTTCCCAGGAGTGAATATCACCAATAGCCTGTCCTGGTCCAAACACGTAGATGCCACAGCCAAGAAAGCTCACCAGTGCCTCTACTTCCTCAGGAGGCTAAAGAAATTCGACATGTCCCCTTTGACACTCACCAACTTTTATCGATGCACCATAGAAAACATCCTATCCGGATGCATCATGGCTTGGTCTGGCAACTGCTCTGCTTGTGACCGCAAGAAACTGCAGAGTTGTGGGCACAGCTCAGCACATCTCTGAAACCAGCCTCCCCTCCATGGACTCTGTCCACACTTCTCGCTCCCTCAGTAAAGCAGCCAATATATTCAAAGACCCCATCCACCCTGGACATTCTCTCTTCTTCCCTTTCCTATCAGGCAGAAGATACAAAAGCCTGAAAGATGTACTACCAGGCTGAAGGACAGCTTCTATCCCACTGATGCAAGACTATTAAACAGTCCCCCAGTATGATAAGATGGACTCTTGACCTCACAATCTACTTCGTTATGGCCTTGCACCTTACTGTTTACCTGTGCTGCATTTTCTCTGTAGCTGTAACACCATATTCTGCATTCTGTTTTCATCTTTTTTTCAGTCCTGATGAAGGGTCTTGACCTGAAACGTTGACTTTTTATTTCCCTCCTTAGATGCTGCCTGACCTGCTGAGTTCCTCTAGCATATTATGTGTGTTGGTCCAGATTCCAGCATCTGCAGAATCTCTTGTGTCTCTGTTCTGTATTCTGTTACTATTGTAGCGTGTACTGCCACAATGCACTGTTGTAATGAAATGATCTGTATGGACAGTATGCAAGATAATCTTTTTCAGTGTACCTCTGTATATGTGACAATAATAAACCAAATTACCAGTTTATCTCGATGTCTTCAGTATTCCGGGTATAGACTCACCAATACCCTGAACAATTGTAACAATAAAATTCCCTATTTCTGAACTCTCGTCTCCTTTAAATAAAGACTAATGATCCATTTGGCTTCTTAATTACTTGCTTCACCTGCATGCTTTATTTATGTATCATGTTCAAGAACATTCAGATCCGTCTGATTTATTTTCACTTTCCATTCACTTAGATAAATGTCTGACTTTTGATTCCCCCCACTGAAGTGCATGACCTTACCCTTTCCGACGTTGGACTCTATTTGCCATGTTTTTGCCCACTCAACCTATCTATACCTTGTTTCAGAGTCCAAATATTCTCATCATAGAATGTCCTCACTCATATTTTTGTGTCATCAGCAGACATGGATACCTTAACACTCTACCCACTCCTCCAAGTCATTGATAAAGTTAGTAAATATTTCAGGCCAAGCACTGATCCTTGGGGCACTCCAGTAGTTATGTTTTTCATGTCTGAAAAATATCTGTTTATTCCAACTCCTTTTCTTCTATGTGATAATCATCTTCAGTTGATGACAACACACTTCCCCAATATCATGAGCTCTTATTTTATGCAGTAGTCTTTTATGTGGCACCTTATTAAATTCTTCCAGAAATCCAAATATACTACATCCAACTGATTGCAAGATGGTGCCAGAGCGTGGTGACTCATTGCAAGCTGCTCTCTGCAGATCTACTCATTTCTTCTATTATAATTGTTCTACTCTTTTAAATTTAAATTCTATGCTGCATCTTGTTATTGCTTTCCCCTTGTACTGCCTCAGTGCACTGATGTGATGAAATGATCTGTATGGATGGCATGCAAAACAAAGCTTTTCACTATATCTCGGTACATGTGACAATAATAAACAGATTTACCAATTGACCAATTTACTACAGGTTGGAAAACAAATAAAACAGCACAAGCTGAAACTAAAACACAAATGCCGGAAGAACTCAGTCAGTTAAACAGTATCTGTGGAAAGAGAGCAAAAAACAAACTACTGGAGGAAATCAGCATGCTCCCTGACCTGCTGAATTGTTCCATATTCCAGCATCTGCAGTCCTTTATTTCTCTATAGTTATTCCAGCATCTGCCATCCTTTGCTTCCCCTTTTCCTATCTTCAGTCCTGAAGAAGGTTCCTGACCTGAAGTGTTGACTGCCTGCTTTTCTCCACAGATGCTGCCTGGCCTGCCGAGTTCCTCCAGCATCATAGTGTTTTTCATCTAGATTCCAGCATCTGCGGTCCTTTATTTCACTATATAACCTTGCAGCCTAATGGCATGAACATTGAATTCTCCCACTTTAAGTAATCCCCTCAACCCCTCCCCCCACACCCCCCCCAACCATGCTTCTTCTTTTCTTCCCGTTCCTAGCCTCTCTCTTTCTTCTACCCTTTTTTCCTCCTTATCTTTGACCCATCCCCCATGGATCTGCTCTCCCCTCCTCCCCTGCATGTGCCTATCACTATCTTTTACCTGCATCTACCTATCACCACCTTGTGCCCACCCTGACTCCCCTCTTTTGTCCACCTATCACTGCCCTGTTTTTCCCTCCCTATATATTGGGCTTCCCCTTTTCCTATCTTCAGTTCAAAAGAAGGGTCCTGACCCAAAACGTTGACCGCCTGCTTTTCTCCATGGATGCTGCCTGGCCTGCTGAGTTCCTTCAGCGTCATAGTGTTTTTCATCTAGGTATTCCAGAGTCTGCAGTCCTTTGTTTCTCTGAAATCAGTTAACATTTTGGGTCTTCAGAACTGGGGAGAGAGTGGAGGGGTTACAGTTTCCAAAGCAGAGCTGGGGGGATGGGGGGGGGCGTGGATGGGGGAGGGAGGAATGACATGTAAGACAAAAGCCGATAAGGAGGTAGATTAAGACAGGTCAAGTGGTATGAAGGATGAGTATTGACCATTAGCAAGATATTTTAAAGAAATGGTGTGAGATAGGGACATAAACATGATAGTGGGAAATGATGAGAGAGCAGTTTACCCGAAGCTGGAAAATTCTGTGTTTATTCCAGAGGGCTGCAGATTGCTGAGATGGAAGATAAGGTGTTCTTCTGGTTTATGTTGGACTTCACTATAACAGCACAGGAAGCTGCAGACAGACAGCTTGGAATGGGAGTGAGACTAAGAATTGCATGCAACAAGAAATTCAGTCACCCTTGCAATTTGTCTGTGGTGTGGAGGGCGGGTGCCCCACCTGCAGATTCATCTCTATTGACTCTACTTGCTATATCCTCAAAGAACTCCAGAAAATTTGTCAAACATTATTTTCCTTTCATAAAACCATGGTGTCTTGGTTTGAATGCATTAAGCTTTTCTAAATGACTCGCCATTTCTTTCTTGATCATAGATTCCAGCATCTTCCTGTTGTGACCGACTGAATTGAGCCATAAAGAAGCTGCAACTGGGAGATGTAGAAGTCTTTATTCATACAGCAGATCTTCTGGAGAGAGAGAGTCTAAGAGAATCTCACACTCCTGACACAATGTTTTATACTGTTTAAACATAGAGATAACAATAAACGACTAACCACAGTTTCAATGGCTATAATCAACTACTTAACTTTAACATTTTGAATATAGTCAAGTAACTTTGCAGAATTACGTACTTACAATGGTAACACATCCTATCTAGCAGAATTGCTTTGAATATTCAATACTGGTGTCTGTTCCGAAAGCACAAACTCCAGACACCCAAAATACACCCCTTCTGTCACCATGTTGAGGGAAGGCTCCTTGAATATACGACAAACCAGAATATTAAGTGACAAAACAGACCTGTCTTGAACTGTGCATTGAGTGGCAGGGATATGCCTTTAACAGTGTGTTAATACAGGGGATGGTTACTTAATGCCTTCCCTGATCTCATCCTGAAGTTTTCAATGAGCATCAATTAATATAAATATTCATCTATTATCTTCCCCTATGTAGTTTCAATGGGACAGAATCAGTATGTCCCACACCCAATGATTTGTTTCAATGACTCCAGAGCATTAGTTAAATTGTGAATAGGTTTTATTTCCTGAAGACTGTTCTCATTTTAATTAATATATGCTATCCATAATTTCATAATTCCAGAATAATCCCAAACACTACCCAACAACAAATGCTGAGCTAACAGGCCTGTAGTTCCCAGGTTTTTGTCTTCCATCCTTCTTTAACAAGGGTGTCACACCATGGTTTTCCAATCTGCTGGTACCCTCCTGGAACTCTGAGTTTTGAAAAACTTCAAAATATGGCTCCACTGGCTCTGCAGCGACTTCCTTTAAAACTTAGATGCAGGCTGCTGGGTCTGAGCAACCTGTCCGCCTTTAGTCCCATTAGATTTTCAATGCTTTGTCCCTCACGACAGGGATTGTTACAAGTTCTGCTCTTATGTTTGAAATTAGCCCATCTGTAATCATTAGGATATTTGCAATGTCTTCCTTCATGAACACCGATGCAAAGTATTGATTTAACTTTCCTGACATTTCCATTATTAATTTCCCTGTCATGCTCTCCAGGGGTCCTATGCTTACCCTTGCTACTCTCTTCCTTTTTATGTTTCCATAGAAGCTCTTGCTGCCTGTTTTGATATTACTTGCCTGTTTACTCTCATAATATATTTTCTCTCCTTTTATTAACTTTGCAATCCACTGCTGCTGGTTCCTGGTGAGTTCCCAGTCCTCTGGTGAACCACTAACCCTTGCACTTTGTATGCTCTAATCTTTGATTCAGTATTTTCCTTGACCTCCTTTGTTAACTACAGATTTTTCCTCTTTTTCATTGATTCCCTTTTTCTGACTGAGATAAATCTCTGCTGCACATTATGAAATAGCTGCTTAAATATGTGCCATTACTCATCTACTGACCTATCCTTTAGCTTATTTTCCCAGTCCTCTTTAGACAGCTCTTCATCCATACACTTGTAATTGCCCTTATCTGAGTTGAAGGTAGTGGTTTTAGGTCCAAGGTGTTTGTACTCAAATTGTATCCGGAATTCTACCGTCTTGTGACCACTACTTCCTAGAGGATCCTTAACCACAATATCTCTTATGAATTCTACCTCAGTACACATGACCAAATCTAAAATAACCTGTCCCAGGTTAGGGTCTGTAACATACAACTGTAAAAAAGAAACAGTCTCTGATGCACTGCACAAATTCCTCTTCCACATTCCTTTTGTCAGCTTGATATGTAGATTAAAATCGTTAGTGATAATCGCAGTTCCTTTCTTACATGTCTTTGATACTACCCCATTCATGCTTTGTCCTATGGAAACACAACATTTTGACACTATTGACTACTCCCATCCATATCTTCTTTCCCATGCTATTCTTTATTTACTCCAAAACCAATACCACAGCCCAATCCACTGCTTCTACATCACTACTCACCAATGCACCAATATCTTCCTTGAGCACCCAGCCCCCTTTTCCTTTAGTCTAATTTTTTGGAACAACAACTAACCTGGAATATTAAGTTTCCAGTCCTGGTCATTTGCAATGACATCGCTGACATAGCTTTTAAATCAAACTCATTTATTTCTATCTGTGCTCTCAACTCATCTTTTTGATACAAATGCTGCATGCATTCAGATAAAGGGCCTTAAGCTTAAACATTTTACAAATGTAACTTACTCTAGTTCCAACTTCTGCTAAGCGCTTTTTCATATAATTGCTGCCTTTTCCTGCCACACTTTGATTTTCATTCAACACGTCACCATCCTGGGCAAGTGCTCTCTCATTTATTTTTGATTCATTAAACTTCCCATCACTAGAACCCTCCCACTACTAATTAGTTGCAAGCTCTATCTTTCACATTAGTTTTGTGATTCACCAGGATACTGGTCTCAGCATGATTCAGTGCAGCCCATTCCAGTTCTCTCTTCCCACAGTGCTCCATAAATCAGAACCCATCCCTTCCGCATCAATCTTTGCACCATTCATTTACTTCACTTATTTTGTTTACCTTCTGCTAATTTGCACATTATATTTGTGGTTCTGGATTTCAATTTAGCCTTGACTTGCTCTTAATCCCTCAGCTGAACCTTCTTCCCAGTTCTACCTGTCCTTAGTGCCCACGTAGACCACAATGGCTGAATCCTTTGTCTCCCACTCCAAGTCCCTCTCCAGCCCAGAAGGAATGACTTTAAGCCTGGTGCCTGGCAGGCTACATAGCCTTTGGAAGTCTCTGTCTTTGTTTCAGAGAGCACTGTCTGGTCTCCTATGATTACTGCATTTCTCTTTATTCATCCCACTTGAAAGGAAAGACCAAGGAACTAATTGTGGACTTCAGGAAGGGGAAGTCGGGAGAACACGCACCAGTCCTCATTGACGGTCAGCGATGGAAAGGGCAAGTAGCTTTAAGTTCTTGGCTGTCAATATCTCTGATAATCTGTCCTGGGCCCAACACAATTAAACAATCATGAAGAAGGCATGCCAACAGCTCTACCCCATTAGGAGTTTGAGGAGATTTGGTATGTCACCAAAGAGTCTTGCAAATTTCTATGGAAATACAATGGAGAGCGTTCTGACTGGTTGCATCACAGCCTGGTATGGCAGCTCTAATGCACAGGATCACAATAGGCTGTAGAGGGTTATAGACTCAGCCAGCTCCATCACAGGCACAACCCTCTTCGCCATCGAGGACATCTTCAAGAAGTGGTGCCTCAAGAAGGCAGCATCCATCATTAGGGATCCTCGCCATCTGGGACGTGCCCTCTTCTCATTACTACTGCGAGGGAGGAGGTACAGGAGCCTGAAGACCCACACTCAACGATTCAGGAGCAGCTTCTTCCTCTCTGCCATCAGATTTCTGAATGGTCCATGAACTCATGAACACTGTCTCATTGTGCTGTTTTATGCACTATTTATTTATTTTGTAATTTATAATAATTTTAGGTCTTTGCACTGTAGCGCTGCCGCAAAACAATGAATTTCATGTCATATGAGACAGTGATAATAGACCTGATTCTGATTCTGATTCTGATTCTCTTTGTGTGAAAAATGCACCCCTCAAATCTCCTTTAAAACTTTTCTCTCTCACCTTAAACCTCTGCCTTCTAGTTTTAGATACCCCTCCCATGGGAAACAGACTCTGACCATCTTCTCAATCTATGCCTTTCATAATTTTATATACCTCTAACGTGTCTATTTTTATTAGAGTAACATTGAATTAAAAAAAAGAAATTACTTAGTCATCTAATTTCTTGGAAACTATTGTTTAATGGAGCCTTCTGTGTTGCTTCTGTAAAACATGATACACTACTGTCTAAATGCAATTCTATCAGGATCTTGTCTTCACCATGCATAGATACTGAAGTTCACCGTAAAAAATAACAGGTACTTCAAGGTGTCATTACTAGCCATTTGTCACCAATGATAGAGGAAAGCAATTACCACTATGTAATATTACCAAGGAGATTTAAATTATAAAGGCAGCATTACCAAAGCTGCTGCAACTAATTTAAAGTCCATTCTGAAAGACATTCCATCAGTGGTTTCTAAAATATGCTTCCCTAGATCTGTGCCTTGAAGTATGAAATATGGTGTTCAACTTGATCATCAGTGTTGCTCATACCTTTATTGTTCTAAACTAATGCACATTCTGTGCACAAATTTGCTCAACAATTAACAGATTTTTTAAAAATTCATTTTATGTTCTGCCTTCATGTTTTTGGGGTGTCATTTTGCATAACCTTGTAGATGAGGCAGAAGGAAATCTCTCTGCTGATTGAGCAAAATGAAATGCTCAATCATTTCATTGTGCCTAAAAACAAGGACAGAAAGCAACATGAATTAAAAATATAACTGTCAGTTGTTGAGCAAATTTATACACAAAATATGTATTACCTTCAAACAGAGAAATAACACTTTACAAGCTGCAGGGCTATGTCTAACCTCCCACAAATATCCATGTGAGGTTTTATTAATTAATTTTTAAATGCACTGGGCACCAAATCATGTGAAGGGGAAACAGCCTATTTCCTTTCACCGAGGTGTCAGCATAGTTCTACGTGCCCACTTGATAGTGCTTTGTTCTTTGAGGGTGTCTTGAACTAGGACAGAGGACTGGAAAGGTGAATCCAGCTGAGTGTGAGGACTGAACATCATTCTGGAGTAACTAAAAGACCAAAGATCTTCTGGGTGAAGAGGGGTCCCAGTAGCTGCACCTCACAGTGGTCCTCACATACTTTGATGAGGTTGGTGGGACTGAGAACGACTCCTTTGTGGTATTAAAACACACTGGTTTGCACCACCCAAGGGTGTTCTTCCAAATGGTGCTGTTTGGGTAACCACTCAAGATTCTCTGTGTGAGGAACAGAGGATGAAGCAACAGATCTTATCCCTTTTCATTCCTTGGTGCTTCTGTGAAGTGCACCTTTCCCCAGGCAAACAAAGAAGAAAATGCATGCCAACTCCATAACTCCATTACATCCCAGAAACCTAACAATTCTCTGAAAAAGGCAAAACCTTTGCTAACAACTCATGGTAAGTATAAATAAATTAAATTTTTTTTTCGGTAGGTTGCTATGCAACAGAACACATATAGCTCCTCTTGTCACAAAAAAGGCACAATCATTTAACTTTCTGAGTTCACAATAGGATTTTATGATCTCCAATATAACTTCCATATCTCATTATATCAAGAGTGGTACCACAATTATCCTGACAGTGAATGTCTTTTGATACCCCAGTGACTTTGATATTTGTATAAATGGAGCATACATTCATTATGGTTATGTTATCCCTTTACACACTCTGGCCTTGAACTTGTAAGAGCGGTTTTGGAGAATCTGAAATAATGTGCTAAATCACATATATCTAATTTATTGGCAGCTGAAGTTATTATCCTGTGAAACTGTGACACCAATGCCAATTTACGCGTAAATCACTCTGAAAATGGCCAGTATTTCTTTACTGAATAGATGGGCCTGTGTTTCTTACATGTGGTAACTCAGTATTCTCATTTGATTAGAATTTCATCAGAGCCTTAAACTGGGAGCTTGAAAGCTACATTCTGCTGCTGTTCAGAAATAACCATTTTTCAAAGAAAACTAACTCATCTTGTTTATCGCCAGAGAGAAAGGCCAGCTAGAATGAAGAAAAAAGTCTATCATTTGTCTGCAGGACACACAGAATTTCAACTGCATAAAGGACATATCATGATAGAATGAAAACAAAATGGAATCTGCATCGGACCAAGGGGTGTTTAATTGGAAAATACAAAAACATAAAGTGGAGGCTTGAAGCTTTATTTTCAATTTTTAATGAGATATAATGTAGTTTCTGGCAGTTTAATTTAAAGCATATAAAAAATCAGCTTTAATTCCTGTTGGGAACATACTGAAAAAGCAGGTGACCAGTCTGAGAACAGCAGATTGGAGACCCCGGCAATTCTAATTGTCAATCCTCATGAACATTCTTCTGAATGACTTTCTGGCCAAGCTGGTGCTAGAGATTCAAAGAATGACCCCAGCAACTTCAGCTAGGTATCTGTACTGATTGCCCTTTAAAATTACACAGAACTGGGCTGCGGACAAGACCTTGCTAATGATTAATTGGTCCCCACTGCCTACGCCACAAAAACCCATCCCACCCCACCACCCAACCTCCAGTTTGTGACAGAGGGGCTGAAGGAAGGGGTGCATTGAAATTTCCAATGTACATCCAGAGATATCTGTAATTGAACAAAATAAAATGAGTATTGTATAAAAGTCATATTGGCATAGAATTTCAAAGAATTTACAGCAGAAAAGCAGGTCCATTTGCCCTTTTCATCTCTTTCTGTGTTTTTGCTCCTCACAATCTATCTCTGATTTTTTTTACTCTACAAGCACATTCTTCTATTCAGTTCTTCTTCCTCTGCTTATTCAGTTTCCTCTTCTACATCCTACTTGCCTCAACCACTCCACAGGCTATGAAATCTGAATTGATTGAAATGCAGACAAAAAAAAACTGAATTGAAAGTTCCTCAGTTGAAGTAAAAAATGGAATTTCAGAGGAGCTCAACTGGGCACAATAATGTACCATTGTAGAAGTTGTGAAAATGACAATGTGAATAGCCACAGTCATCTATCCCTTTCAACGGCAATGGAAGAGCAAAGAAAAGCCTGGGACAACAATGTAATGAGTACTTGTACTGTTTTTCTTCTGGAGTTCTGGGATCCAAAGGCCCCTTGCTGAAGTTGTATCCATTGTATTGGGGTAGTTTGGAGTAGTTAGAATGTGAGACCCTGTAATTAACATAGCTGAGACTGCTAGCACACATCCATTAAGAGAGAATCCAGCTGAGCACGTGAAAGAGAAAAGAAGGAAATGATAGAAGGTTTAGAAGATTTAATGAAATAGTAAGGGAGAAGAGTCAGGTGGAGCATGAAAGCCATTGTAGATCTGTTGAGCTAAATGGCCTGTCTCTATGCTGATGATTCTATTGAATCATAGAGTCATACAGAATGGAAACAGACTCTTCCACCCACTTAGACCAGACTGACCACCAAGTGCCCAATTACACTAAACATACACATATTCTATTTCATTTTCCCCATATTCCCATCAATTTCCTCAGATTCTACCATTCACCTGTGCACTGGATGGCACAGTAGTGTAGTGGTTAGCGTAACGCTACAACAGCGCCAGTGACCCGGGTTCAATTCCAGCCGCTGTCTATAAGGACATGTTCTCTGTATGTTCCCCCCGCGTTTGTGTGGGTTTCCTCCGCGTGCTCCGGTTTCCTCCCACATTCCAAAGACGTACGGGTTAGGAGCTGTGGACATGCAATGTTAGCATCGGAAGTGTGGCAACACTTGCAGGCTGCCCCCAGAACACTCTGCGCAAAAGATGCATTTCACTGCGTGTTTCGATGTACATGTGACTAATAAAGATCTTAATTTTAACTCAATAACCCAATGTGGCAGGAAACCAGAGCACCAGCAGGTCACAGGGAACACTTGCAATCTCCACACAAACTGCACCAGAGGTCAGAACTGAAGGTAGCAGCTCTACCAGCTTTACCATTGTGCCGCTCATGAAGTTCTATGTAACTGAAATATACTGCCGGGGTAGTAGTGGAGGCAGTTTTAATCATGGCATTCACAAGAATGCGATATGGGTACCTGAAAGAAAAGAATTTGCAGGGTCATGGGGAGAAGGCAGGGGAGTGGGACTCTGTGAAATGCTTTTGCATGGCGTTAATACACACTTGATAGGTTAAATGGCCTCCGGTCCTGTAACCTTTCAGTGATTCAGTGATTCTGTGATTCTGTTTGCAGTGTGAGCAAAACTGAAGTACAAAAATGTGCAGTGTAGCAAGTGATTTCCTTTGCTCTTGGATTTTTGTGGGATTCACTCAACTGTCTGCTGCCACTTCAACGGAAGAACCAAGCCCATCTTTCATCAAAGTTACAGTGAGCAGCAGAGCACCCAAGGAAATATACTTGTCTCTCATATTTCTAAGTCTGCCAATGCACATAATAAGATTCAAGTTTTCTTACCTTATAACTCCATCATCAGACTTATTAACATTTTACCCTTCGCATAAGAAAAAGAGAAATATGATAAAAAGAACAGATGTTATCTTTCCATGCTCAATGATTCACTTTGAAGGCACACATAGAGATGGTGAAAGACACACTGAGAAAACATTGATCAATTTAATATGAGAATTCAGCTACTGAAATGAAATTATATCTTTCTTAAACTATCTTTAAATTTTGATGAACAACATTCGAGTAGATCTTGAAGTTCAGAGAAATGGCAATTCTTTGTAAAGCAGAGATTCAATCCCTTGCATATTATATATTAGAGAAATACAAAGAATGCACAGAACCTCAAATACTAGGTTTCAAGGATCATTGGGTGTTTAGTGGAGGGTTTTGACCCATGTCTTTTGGAAGCTTATGGTGGTTATCAAACATTATCCTTAAAGCTAGAAGTCCTATGAGGACAGAAATCAGGTCAGAAGCTAATACTTCTGCTAAAATTGAAAATTTAGAAATACCTAGAAGATAAGAAACTGGCTTCATTTGAAATTGCTGGTAATCAACAATCTGCATGCCATACTGGATAAAATGAAAGTTTGCAGCTGTTCAAGTATCTGTCATATCATTAGGAACCAAGGTGAATGAATAAAATAGAACACGAACTAACCTAAATGAGATATGCTTTGGCCCATGTCAGGTAGATGGCAATTAATACAGATACATCGGTTTAATCCTGTAACTGCTGAATGCGTGGTGGACCCATGAGTTATAGTTCATGAATCTCAAAAGTTTTGTAGCTACTGCTACAAAGACAAGCAGGGTATGTTGTCAGGATGAACAGTCAAAATGTGACTATAGTTGTGGTGTATCTTTAACCATGGATGTGTTGTTGTTTATGTTTTTACATGTGTTTGTACTTGGATCCTGATTGGAGAATGAGGAGTGTCCACTGTAACAATGCATCAGTGTCACAGATACTTGGTCTGTGGAGACTACAGCAAGAGTTTAAAGTCTCATCATGGAAGTGGTGGTGATAAGAATGGTGCTTTTCCTTCACCGTCGTTGAAGTGCAACGTTGACTAATGTTGACAAATCTTCTGGCACTCCACAAGGTGAAAGATACATTGTTTAAAAATGTTGCATAGAAACCGGAAGTTCACTTTAATTCAATGCCATTAGAAATAGTTGAAAGCTGTAAGTGTGGGACAAGGAGATAGAAACTGAGTGGTCTGATGGACGGCACGACACGGTGGGCCGAAGGGCCTGTTTTGTGCTGTATGGTTCTATGGTTCTATGGTTCTATAATTGGTGAGCACCTTGCTTCACATGTTGCAATTTTGGTGCCTTTTTTATATTGGGACTTAAATGACAGGTTTGTGTGAAGATTGATAGATAACAAGTCAAAGCAGTTGAACATGCAAAACCTGACATTTGAACATGCATGTAAAAATGCTGTGCTGATGTAACAGGTAACCAAGAATGCTGGAGAATGTTATTCAGCACAAGTGACTGGTATAGCTGCAGTCTGCAGTTGGAGCGATGTAACAAGGTCGAAGTTTGCCTCCTGATGAGACCAGTTTGATCCAGTTTTTATTGTTGCGAAGGCCATCAGCGTTATTAGTTTTGAACAGTCAAGTGTTACAGTTGTCAAAAGAAGGTTCATGTTGTAAGAGGGGTGCAGATTCAAGGCAAAAAAAAAGCAACAAAAGCATTTCCAGTGGCAATTCAAAACTACAACCAAAAGGGATACTTCTTTCAGACAATGAGAAACTGGGGTTGTACAGTATCTTTGTCACAAACAGTAATGGTTGTAAACAGACAGGCTTTCAAGAAAGGTGCTGATAAACAACCAGTGCAATAATATGCAAATTGATACTGTTGCAGAATGCTTGATAATGAGTCAAGACAGTTAGTCTAACAAGTACAGTGAGAAAGCACAGTCAAACTGAAAACCTGCTCTGTTGAGGTTTTTCAAACAACAGGACAAATGGCGTGCCATGGAATGAAAATCTCATGCACTTTTGTATAAAAACCTTTGGTGTGGCACCTCACTGAAGGCTAAATACACTGCTTTCCATTACCTATTCTGCTAGTTATAACTGCAAAATCCTTCAACAGATTGTTGAACAGATCTGTCTACACTTTTTGTTGCCTCGGTAAAGCGGTCAACATAATAAAAGAGAGACAGAAGAAATTCTACAGATGCTGGAATCTGGAGCAATACACAAAAAGTGCTGGAGGAACTTAACAGGTCAGGCAGCATCCATGGAGGGAAATAAGCAGTTGACATTTCGGGCCAAGACCCTTCATCAGGACTGGAAAGTAAGAGGGCAGAAGCCAGAATAAGAAGGTGGGGGAGGGGGCGGATCACAGGCAGGCAGGGGATAGGTGAGTCCAGGTGATAGGCGAGTCCAGGTGAGAGGGGGAAGGTAGGTGGGTGGGGGAGGGGGAGAAGATGTAATAAGCTGAGAGGTGATAGGTAGAAGAGACAAAGGGCTGAAGAAGAAGGAATCCGGTAGGAGAGGGCAGTGGACCATGGAATAAAGGATGGGGGAGGGGAGGAGAGGAGATCGGCCGGTCATCAATGTGGGGGAAGGGAGCCATGGGAATAAGGGAAGACAAAGGAGTGGGGGGGGGGGGGGAGAAAAAGAAGGGGTGGGGTTACCGGAAGTTTGAGAGATCAATGTTGAGGCCATCAGGTTGGAGACTCCCAAGGCAGAATATGAGGTGCTGTTCCTCCTACCAACGTCTGGCCTGAACGTGGCAGTAGAGGAGGCTATGGATAGATACGTCAGTATGGGATTGGGATGTGGAATTGAAGTGGGTGGCCGCCAGGAGGTTCTGGCTGTTGCGGCAGAAGGAGCAAAAGTGCTCGATGAAGCTGTCACCCAATCTGTGCCGGGTCTCACCGATGTACAGGAGGCCAAACTGGGAGCACCTGATGCAATAAATGACACCCTCAGACTCACTGGTGAAGCGCTGCCTCACCTGGAAGGATTGTCTGTGACCCTGAATGGTGGTAAGGGAGGAGGTGTAGGAACAGATGTAGCACTTGGTGCGGTTGTAGGCAGAAGTGCCGGCGGGTTATCAGTGGGGAGGGACGAGAGGACAAGGGAATCATGGAGAGAGCGGTCCCTGCAGAAAGCAGAGAGAGGGGGTGAGGGGAAGATGTGTCTGGTGGTAGAATCCCGTTGGAGGTGGCGGCAGTTGCGGAGAATGATGTGTTGGATGCGGAAGCTCATGGGGTGGTAGGTGAGGACAAGGGGAACTCTGTCTCTGTTATGTTGGGGGGGAGGGGGTGAGGGCAGATGTGCAGGAAGTGGAGGAGATAAGGGTAAGGGCAGCATTGATGGTGATGTAAGGGAAACCCCAGTTACTGAAAAAGGAGGACATCTCGGATGTCCTAGAATGGAAAGCCTTATCATGGGAACATATGCAGCAGAGGTAGAGGAACTGGGAGAAGGTGATGGCATCCTTACAAATGATAGGGTGGGAAGAGGTGTAGTCAAGGTAACTGTGGGAGCCAGTGGGTTTGTAGAAGATGTTTGTGGTTAATCTGTCTCCAGAGATGGAGACAGAGAGATCCATGAAGGGGAGAAAGGTGGGCGAAGCGAATCTGAGGGCAGGGTGGAAGTTGGAGGCAAAGCTGATGAAATTGATGAGCTCAGCACGGGTGCAGGAAGCAGCCCCAATGCAATCTTCCATGTACTGGAGAAAGAGTTGGGGGCCATTGCTGGTGTAGGCTTGAAACATGGACTTTTCCCCTCCCACCCCGGACATTCTCGTTTCTCCCCCTTTCCATCTGGCAGAAGATACAAAAGCCTGAAAGCACGTACCACCAAGCTCAAGGACAGCTTCTATCTTGCTGTTATAAAGACTATTGAACCAACCTCTTACGCAATAAAATGGACTCTTGACCTCACAATCTACCTCAGCATAACCTTGCACCTCAATTGTCTGCCTGCCCTGAACTTTCTCTGTTAACTGGAGCACTTTATTCTGCATTCTTTTTTTTTTCCCTTGTACTACCTCACTGTGTTGATGCGATGAAATGATCTGTGTGGATGGCATGCAAAACAAAGTTTTTTACTGTGCCTCGGTACATATGGTAATAATAAACCAATTGTTAATGACCAATTACATGATGTTGGAGGAAGTGTTCAGGCGTTTACATAAGCACAATGTTAAACTGAAGTGGACAATATACCTTGGCTTGAAGATTGATGCCAAAGGTGCAGAGTGAGGAGTGAAAAATAATGTACCATGATTTGAAAGCTGAGTGAGGAATGAGTGCATTTATGCACAAATTGAGATGGAAGCACTTAAAGAAGTGTTCAGAATCAAGAAATTCCATCAGTTTTAATTGGGAAACCCTAGAAACAGATCATGATACGAATGATGACACAAAAAATTCTGCAGATGCTGGAATCTGGAGTAATACACAAAAAGTGCTGGAGGAACTCAGTAGGTCAGGCAGCATCCATTGGAGGGAAATAAACAGTCGATGTTTCGGACTGAGAACCTCCATCAGGACTGGGAAGGAAGAGGGTAGAAGCCAGAATAAGAAGGTGGGGGGAGGGGGTGGATCACATGCAGGCAGGGGATAGGGGTGTTCAGGTGATAGGCGAGTCCAGGTGAGAGGGGGAAGGTAGTGGGTGGTTGAGGGGGAGAAGATGTAATAAGCTGAGAGGTGATAGGTAGAAGAGGCAAAAGGGCTGAAGAAGAAAGAATCCAGTAGGAGAGGGCAGTGGACCATGGAATAAAGGATGGAGGAGGGGAGGAGAGGAGAGGGGCAGGTCATCAAGGTGGGGTAAGGGAGCTATAGGAATAAGGGAAGATAAAGGAGTGGGGGAAAGAAAAAGAAGGAGTAAAGTTACCAGAAGTTAGAGAAATCAATGTTGAGGCCATCAGGTTGGAGACTCCTAAGGTGGAATATGAGGTGTCGTTCCTCCAACCTGCACCTGGCTATTTGGTCCCAAATCAGCAATTCTTCTATGGTGGCAACAAGGATGCAGTAAGAGGGAATCCTATGGTATAGTGACTATACCATTGGGCATAGAAGTTCCAGGAAGAACACCTTGACATATGGGCTGTTGTAGCTGCCACATGAGAGCTCTCATGATAGAATAGAAAGTGTGATCTAATGTTAAGTGCTGTTGATGAGGGATTTTCAGTCCAATATCATAGGCAAAATCCAGAAAAGTCCATTATTGAATAAGACCCACGAACAGACATTGAAAGGATGGGTAGAAATTGACTGATGAACAGTCATCAAAGGAAAACTATTGCTCAGTCATTGGAATGTGTTATCACATGAGCAGAGTTGCATCAAATGGAGTCACAAAGTGGAAATGCCTACGACTTTGCGAGTAAATATTTTGACTGAGCTTCTTACTGAACAGAGTAAGTCGTCATGAAAACAATTGCAAGAAGCATTGTTAATGACCTTGTTTATACAGTGAACTTCCATCATTGATAAGTGCATGCAATATTTGCCCAAGTTGTGAGAACATGATACCAAAACACCTCCTTTGTATTCTTGGTCATGGCCTGCTTAACCTTTTCAAAGAGTATATAAAGACTTTTGTGAAAAAGAAAATTTGCTTGTACTGATCAATCATAATTCAAAAAGGAATGAAGTGAAACACGAGTTCATGTACAATTATTGAACATACTATGGATGAGTTGAAGTCTCTAGGTACATGTTATGGCTTACCTGAAAAGATGGTTTTTGTAAAATTCCCCCAATTTGATCTACCCTGGTAACAAATTGTAGGTAATGGAATGGTATCAAATGTACTTTAATTCCTTTGTATCACAGCTTCAAATGGAATTGTTGAGATTTCAATCAGAAAAGTTAACAAAGCTCTCCAGAATGAAGTATTACATGAATATTCAAAGCTTAGCAATAATTCCTTGCTGAAGGTAAGAACAATTCTGCACACATCTACTGGGTATACAGGTGATGAAGATTGAGAGCATGATTGAAGCCTTGTTCAACCAACTTTGGCATCTAGGGTTAGGCAGAAGCAGTTGAGTCAAAATATCAAAATACCCTAATGAGAAGGAATGCTGTTTCAAGGAAAACAAGCAGTTTGTGTTCTTAGTCCACCGAGCAAGTTGAATTTACACAAGCAGGAGGCAGGAACTATATTAGACGTTGACAGAATGAAGAGATACGTGGTTGAAATTAGTGACAGGATCAGAAGTATTTATGTATACCAAAGATCCCTGGTAAAGTTGAATGAAGTCTAAATGATGAACTCTTGATCATGAAATTGTGTTTGAGGTAGGGCTAGAGTAGGCTTCAAGAACTGATGTATTAAATCTAAGTAAGTCTGACAAAGAAAAATAGACCTCTTTGAGTTCAAATTCAGAACCTTACAGTCCAAAATTTGATTTGACAGCAAAACCTTTAAGGAGATCATGAAGATTCTGAAAGTTTATTAGATAAGATTTCTTTATTAGTCACATGTACATCGAAACACACAGGAAATACATCTTTTTGCGTAGTGTTCTGGAGGCAGCCCACAAGTGTCGCCACGCTTCTGGCGCCAACATAGCATGCCCACAACTTCTTAACCTGTACGTCTTTGGAATGCGGGAGGAAACCGAAGCACCCAGAGGAAACCCACGCAGACACGGGGAGAATGTACCCGTGGCCGGGTACATTGACAGACAGTGGCTGGATTTGAACCTGGGTCACTGGTGCTGTAAAGCGTTACGCTGACTGCTACACTTACCGTGCCTGCCCCTACCAGACTAGAGTTATAGTTGTTGTTCATTAATTGTGTATGATGTTGTTACTTATTGATACTATTTGTCAACTCACTGTTGTAAGTGCCATAAGGGTTTAATCAAAAATACTTCCATTTTAAGAAAGGAGATCTGTGCAGTGTGTCTTTAAGAATAGAGAAGCTACTTTCAATGCAACATATTGTCACTCGCTGGGTTATTACTTGGCAGTAAAAGTTGCAATGCATGTTGTCCATACCATTTGGCGGGGCTACATCAACATTACAGAACTCCCAACAGAGTTTGTCAATCCCTCCCATCAGTGAAACCCACACCATGCAGGTCTCATTGACATGTTACAGGAGGTCATGAGTCCAGCCCTCTAAACTGCTGATTTTAATGGTTGATGTGTTAACCTTAATGGCACACAGTCAAAAATCTTGCAATGTTTAGTGCTTCCTTTATTATTTAGCAACCTTAACAAATGTGAGAATAAAATTTTACTCACTGCAAGTTCCACCTTTCCACATTTTATGAACACAGTAGAATGTTTTACAACCTACATTAAACATAATGCATTGAATGTTGTCACACAGCATGAAATCCAAGTTATTTTGATCATATCCTGATGCCTCATGTAATCAAATACTCTGTAATGAAATTTGAAAATGATTCTGTTTCAAAAAAGTTTTCAACATTGACTCTTGTTTTGTAGATAATCTGTTCAATCTTTCCTGGGAGTTGACAGCTCTGATTTTTGTCTTAAACATACCAAATAGATATATATTTCTGTGTAAGCTACTACAGAATCTGCAGATTTAAACTTTGTGAGGAGTATTACCGCACAATTAATCCTACAAGCAAAAACAGGACAAAGCAGATGATGTTGCTGGGTCAAAAACAACACATCCCTTTGGCAAATAAGCCCACATTATCAACACTGCTGATGGGTAGTGAGGTGGACATGGCTGCTCTATGCCTCTACATATGAAAAGTGAGTGTTACTAAGGCTATGTTGAGGGTAGGGACAGAGAGCCTGAGATAAAGATTGATACCACGCAGCCATCATTTAATTCAGGGTCACTGGGAATTCATATCCCAGCTCAGTATGTAGATTGAAAACAAGTCCTTCTAGTCCCTTCTTGGTTGAGTAAGTAAGTTGACTTGTTGCTGGTTTAGAGAAGATCTTTCATATCTCTTGTTGCCTTGTGAATAATCACAGGTTTCTCAAGCAATAGATGCTACTGCACCACACACCACAACTACAGTCCCCACTCCTCCCTCACAGTGCTAGACTGAGCCAGAGATTCTGTTCATTCCCAGGGTCTCAATCAGGCTGAGGCCTCCCCACTCCGACCTGCCATCAACTGCCAACTATCACCTCCAATGACCTGGTTAACTCTCACACTCCTCCCTGGTTATCTGTCCTACAAACCTTTTGGTGCTCCTTTCTGAACTGCCCTCAACAAACAGCTCAGTGATCCCCTTCCCATTGGTCTCATCACCCCAAAATAAATAGAACATTTCTTCCCTTGCAAGTTATGCAGTTAGTGGGATAACACTCATTACGTGGAAACAATGCCACACACTTTGTTAGTTCTGCGTTTGTCATATTAGATTTCCTGCATCATTATCATCCCACTCATTAAATCTCCACTTAAACAGGGAGAAATTTGGATTAGCTACCCTAATGACTTAGGATCCTGTGTCTGATCTTCCTCACTTTGCTTCATGTTGTAAAACTGAAAAGCAGCCTATGACTAAAGCAAAGCCCTGTTTGAAGTGGTCAGACCATTGGTGCAACAGAGCCGGAATCTTTTGCTGCCTGACTATCACCTCCCTTTGGAGAGAAGCTGTGTATGTACTGATGCCCTTTGGAAGCTAATTGTTTTTGTTTGGGGAAAATTAATCTCTAATTCAGAGTCAGCATGAAAGTAATCCGCATTGCCTTGGGAGGTGAGTGGGTTATGGAAGTCAGAAGAAAGCATCAGGAGAACTGGTTTCCTTTCCTTTGAATTTTTAAGCTGTGGAAATTATTTTTAGGTTTCCTAAGATACCATATCTTATATAATTTGCTAGCATACACCCCATCATTCCACCCTTCCCGCCTACCCCTCTTTCAACCACCTCCTCTCATTTCTCACTAATCCAGCTATGCTAAAAAATCTCAGCAAACCCTTGATTGCTGCTTCTCTGTTTCACCAGATGAAGCAAAGCAGAGGACAATTGGAAAGAGGATCCT